>NC_053143.1:30094508-32494508 GCF_016808335.1 Panicum virgatum | reverse complement strand
TATGATCTTCGCTCTTTGTTGTTTAAGTGCTTGGGAACTTTATTTGAAAATTTGGAAAACTCCTTGCAAAGCTCCTCTTTGATATGCCAAAGTCCTACCAAAGCCATATGATGATTTATCTTGAAGACCTAATAAACATATGCTGCATGTCTTGCATTGAGCTTTATCAAATTGTTGTGACCCTTCAGAGAATTCTTTTCATGCTTTCATGATCAAGATTCACGTGCACACCATATACCCCCTTGCTATGCTTCTGTGAGAAGATAGCATTGTACCATCCATCCATTCCACAAAATAAATGCTCCACAAATTTTGTTGATCTCTCTCTCTCTCTCTCCAGTTTTTGTTAAAAAAGAGAGAGGCATGGGCTATCGAAAAAAATATGGACACATGAAGGTCCATGAAAAAAAAAGAGATAGCCATGCTCTCAGAATAATTTATAGAGAGAGATCATACAAAAAGGAGTTTCCATTTCATCCACCATAATTCATCCACATGCACATCTTGATCTGATTGTGTGATTTGTTTTTCCTCTTTGGATCCGGTTTTTGACTTTGCAATATATGTGATACAAGTATGCCTGATCCTTCATACCCTAACTTGAGCTCCACATATAGCCATCATGTTATTGCCATAAATTAATAGGGTTAATTAATGGGCCGTGAGCAAGTTGGGCTTAAAGCAGGAATTAAAGAAGGCTTGTGAATCGGCTCCTGCGTGAGTGTTTGGGCCATGTGGGCCATGTATCTTTAGATTTAGTTCAGTTTGGGTTAGAGATAGGGTCTGATTTGGACACGTTGGTTTAGATTGTTTTCCAAGTCTCCGGACTATAAATATGTACCCTATGATATTCGTAAAGAAGAAAGAACGACATCACGTCTCACAACAACAATTCTCGACGCACCACCACCCCTAATCCTAGGGTTTGATCCAAGTAAGTGCCATGCTACCCTGAGCACTTCTTGTGATCAGGGCGACATTGTTCTTGCTTTTACCCTGGTATTACTCGTACTGAAGTATTTTTGATGACAAGTAGTGCTAGTTATCCTAATGTTCGTAGCATGACCTTTAGTAGATCTATCATGCTCTTGTTGTTTATCATCAACGAATATTATGTTATCTCTGCGTGACCATTTATTAATCTTACGCTAATTCTCGTTGCATAGAGTTAGTCGCGTAGAGATAACACCCTGCATCTTTTCTATCTAGTAGATCTAATATGTTATGGTTTGTTCTTATACTTAAGAATCGGCTTAATATCTGCTAGGTTAGGCCTTGCAAACGGGTTGGATGATCCGGTGATGTATTAGATGCTTTGCTTTGATCTTAATAGGGATTGATCCGGGAATCGGCTTTCGCTTATTCTTAGGCCACTTTTTTGGTTAAGGATTGGTTATCTATTATGCTTGTTAGGCCTAATTACATGTAGGATGTTCCGATCTAGCAGTGAAGCTTTTACCGTCGTGGATTGGATTAACTAGATCTAATTGAAGTAGTTTTTGCAGTTATTTGCTTTATCTATTAATATCCAGATATGTAGATCTGATCTGACACCGGGACTCGATCGGCTCTTTAAAGCCAATGCAAGAGTCACCCGGGGAGCCGACCACGGCTCGGACTAATGTTTACACATGTTTGTGCATGTAGGCAAATCGTCGAAAGCATGTTTGCTCCTTCCTGATCGGGTATAGGTCAGGTGGCACGCCCTGCATCTCCGGAAGCATCGGCGTGTGCCAGGATCTGGGCCGTTGACCGAGGGACCGGTGCCATCCAGCGCCCCGGTAGCCTCCCGGCTCTTCGTGTTGCCTGTCGCTACTCGCCGGTGGGTTTTGACCGACAACACATTCTGGCACGCCCGGTGGGACCTTCATCAGCAACAACGTCCACCGCTGGGATGATTGGACCTCAGAACCAAGCACCGGTTCCGCCGACCACAAACCCTGTCACGTATCAAGAGCTGACCCCCGAACACCAGTAGAAGTATGATGAGGTCAAAGCTCAGTTCGAAGCCAATCTCATCGGCTCTTTCGAGAGGACCCGCAGCCACGGCATCAGGTGGAAGGGGTTCTCACCCGAAGGCGCTCTTGACAACATCGACCCGTCCGTACCGTCAGAGGAGTGCACCAGAGCTCTGTGCCAGGAGATGAACTACATGGTGGTTCACTCGCTTCATCGGCACTCAGAAAGCCTGGTGAACGAGCTCGAGCATGTGGCACATCGCGTCATCCAGGAAGTAATCAAGAACTAGTACTCCCCATTGGGACCAATCCTGGGGAGTCACAGGGGAGAGGCCCCACTTTCAGTCTAGGCCGCCATTGCCATACTCGCTCACAACTCCAGGGCTGCAGACTTCGCTGATCTACGTCGTCTACAAGATCAGCGGTGATCCCGAGGAGGGCCAGTTCTTGAGCGAGCCGCCTAAGGAGATCCCACACGGCTACACATGCGTGTACATACCTGACAACATCAACCCAGCACGCACAGGACAGCTGGTGAGCACAGGAGGTTCAAGGACAGATGCGGAGAAACAAGCATGGCTAGCGAAGTACGCTACCGGGCCGAGTTCTGAGCCCTCGGCCCCAGGAGTTCTTAGTGTGGAGCAGATCAGCACAATAATAAGGGACCAGTTCGGCATTCTGCCCAAGAGAAAGGCGATCGGCTATTCCAAGCCGTACCCAAGCGACTATGACTTGATCCCGTTGCCACCCCAGTATCGGCTCCCGGAGTTCACCAAGTTCAGCGAGTCAGAAGGGGCCAGCTCCATCGAGCATGTGAGCCGATACCTAACGCAGCTCGGGATGATTTCAGTATCAGATCCTCTGAGGGTCTGGTTCTTCTGCCAGTCTCTCACTGACTTAGCCTTTGGATGGTACACATCATTGGCCCCAAATTCGATCCGCACTTGGAGGCAGTTGGAAGATCAGTTCCACACCCAGTATCACTCAGAGGCTGCTGAAGCCGGGATTGCCGACCTCGTCCAAGTCAAGCAGAAGCGAGGGGAAAGTGTGTCAGAGTACGTGCAGTGCTTCAGAGAGGTTAAAAATCGATGTTACTCATCGCACATCACAGAAAAGGAGGCAGTCGATTTGGCAGTTCTGGGGCTCGCTAAGCCGATCAAGGATCTGGCTTTTCAGTTGGAATTCACCTCTCTGGCGCACATCGTACAGAAGCTCACAACGTATGAACACTATCACCCTGAGCTGTACCAGGAAAAATTCAAGCGCCATGTGAATATGGCCCCAACAAATGATTCTGATGATTCTAGCGGGGAACAAGAAGTGGCTGTGGCAGAATGGACACGGGGGGCAAACCCCATCCTGTGCAAGTGGGTCAAACAGAAGGGGCTTGTGAAGGGCTTTGACTTTGACGTGGCCAAGACAGAGCAGATATTCGATCTACTGCTCAAGGAAAAGCAGTTGAAGCTCCCAGAGAATCACAAGCTGCCAACGGCGCAAAGAGCTGCAGGGGAGGCCGTACTACAAGTGGCACCACTCGTTCACCCATGCCACGAATGACTGCAAGGAGCTACGTCGGCAGATCCAATCGGCTATTGAGCAAGGCCGATTAATTCTGGCCCAACACACGATGAAGGTTGACAGTCAACCGTTCCCACAGGCTAACATGGTGGAGCTGTCGGATCTTTGACCTGAGGGCAAGAATTTTGCGTTCCATATTAACATGGCGGAACCCACACGCCGCTGTGACGAGCAGATGTTTAGAGAGGCCGATTCTGGCAAACGGCCCCAGGATGAAGACGAGTCGGAGCAGCAACATATTACTGAAGAACAAGTGCGTCACATCCGCAATCAACTCCAAGCTTCCAATCGGCTTTTTTTGGAGTTCAGGGTAGGGGATGAAGAGGTAGCATACTCGGGCCGCACATGTTGCAAAGTCAAAGACCGGATCCAATAGAGAAAGCAAGTCATACAATCAGATCAAGATGTGCATGTGTGTGAAATTTTTGTGGCTGGTGTGCATGTGTGTGAAATTTTTGTGGCTGGAACTCGCATCCCCCTTTTGCAGAACTCTCCCTTTTATCTTTTGCTGAGATATGAGCTGTCCTTTATTTTTCTTTCTTCTTTTTTTTTCTTCTCATGCTTTTTGGGGCACGGACATTTATATTTTTTTCTTCTTTTTTTTACATAGCCCAAATCTTTCTACATGATGAATATAAAGAGTTCTGTCAAAAAAGGAATGGAACATTTTTATAGATGGAAGGCATATACTTGCGTAACTTCCAGTGTAGAAGTCAGCATATGAGTGGTTGAGTACATGGAGTGTACGTGATCTTGATCTTAAAAATATGAAGTGAATCTCACAAGGATCACAAAGAATTTGACAATGCTCAATGCAAATGCAAGCAGCATATGTATAAAGGTTTTAAATGTGTATGTATGGCTCTGGTAGGAATTTAGCATATCACTGAGGAGCTATGCTATTTAAATTCAAAATTCCCAAGTATTTTGCAGTAAGAAATAAAGTTTGCTCGTCATACCGGTATCAGTAGTGTTGGCAGCATCGGCAATTTGTTGGTGATCTCCTGTAGCTTCCCGATGCTCTCAACAATTGGTCGATAGAATAGATCCAACTCTTTTTTTTATATGCTGGAGGTGATGCAATGCATCGGCTTTCCTTAATGTTACTATTCTTGGAGGTGATGGCAACGCATCGACTTTCCTCACTATCCCTTGAGGCGATGGCAACATATTAGCTCCCCACACTGTTCCTGGAGGTGATGGATTTCAACTCAATGTGTTGGCCTTTTATAATACAGCCAGATGGATTTCATCGGCTCTTGTTATTCGCCTTCCCACATGCTCGGGAAATATTTCTTCTGGTGCTGGCCATTGACGGCTACAGGAAACTTGACACCGTCTAATTCTTCAAGCATGTACACATTTCCAGGCAGGACCTGATCAACCTTGTACGGCCCATGCCAAGTTGGAGACCATTTACCATACTTCCTATCTTTAGTTCCCAATGGTAGCACTGCCTCCCAAACCAGGTCTCCAACCTGGAAATTTTTTGGCTTGACCATTTTGTTGTATGCACGAGCGACTTTAGTCTTGTTTTCCTTGATCTTCTCAAGTGACCAAAGTCTTAGCTCCGTGAGATCCTCCACATTGTCGCTCATCAAGGCTGCATACTCCTCAGCCAACAGATCATTCTGGAACTCAACACGCCTCGATCCGACCGTGATCTCCCATGGCAACACAGCGTCTTGACCGTAGACCAGATGGTATGGTGACGTCTTGATGGATCCGTGACACGAAATACGTTATGCTCACAAAGCCTCTGACAACACCTCGTGCCAGCGCCTAGGATATTCATCGATCTTCCTTTTGATCAGCTTGATAAGGCTCTGGTTGGATGCTTTAGCCTGTCCATTAGCCTAGGCATAATATGGGGATGATATGATCAGCTTGAACCCCGTGTCATCGGCAAACTTCCAAAATTCCTCCGATATAAAAACCGATCCTCCATTGGTCGTAATGGTCTGGGGAATCCCGAACTATGAATGATGTGCTCTTTAACGAAACTGATCACATCTTTCGATGCCACCGACCTCATGGGTACCGCCTCCACCCATTTCGTGAAATAATCCGTGACAGCCAACACCCATTGGTGACCTTTGCTGGATGGCGGGTTGATCTGGCCAATCATATCCATGGCCCAACCCCTGAACGGCCATGGCTTAATGATAGGATTCATTACTTATGCCAGCACCATCTGAATCTTGCTGAATCTCTGACATGCCTGACATCCCTTGTAATATTTAAAGCAGTCCTCAAGCATGATAGGCCAGTAATATCCCGATCGCCTAATCAGCCACTTCATCTTATGAGCCGATTGATGAGTATCGCAGGCTCCATCATGAACCTCATGCAAGAGCCGATTCAACTCCAAAGGCCCCAGACATTTAAGCAGCAGTCCTTCCAAAGTCCTGTAGAATATATCGTCCCCTATCAGAACATACTTCATAGCTTTGAGTCTTATCCTTCTGGGTGCCCCCCGAACCGATTCCTTCAAATAATTGAAGATATCGGCTCTCCAATCTCCAGGTTCTAGAAACTGAACCTCTACATCTACCCCATCGGCTGTTTCCTTGTATACGGAAGCCATCTATGCCAAGTCATTGGCTTCATTGTTCAAAGTCCTACATATCTAGTGGAAATTAATGTACCTAAATTGTGACATCAACTCACGGCATTGCATCCATATTGGAAAAAGAGCCTCGCTCTCACATCTGTATTCTTCTGTGAGCTGAGAAATCACCAGTTTCGAATCCCCAAAGATTTCCACCGCTTCTGCACCAGCTTCCAAGAGTAATTCCATCCCCTTGCGAACGGCCTCATACTCTACTAAATTATTGGTGCATGGAGTGGTCATCCTGATGGAAAAGGAATAAGTCGCCCCTCGAGGCGATACCAAAAGAATTCCTATACTGCACCCATCATCACACGCCGATCCGTCGAAAAACATGCCCCATGGACGTATGAAAAGTGCAGCCACATCAATGCTGATCCTGTCAGCAATGAGATCCGGCAGTGCCTGTCCCTTGACTGCCTTTGCCGGTTGATATCGGATATCAAACTCTAGCAGCACGAACATCCACTTTCCGAGTCGGCCTTCCAGAAAAGGAGCTGATAGCATATGCTTTATGACATCTGATTTGCAAATAACGATTGTTTCCGTCGAGAGCAAAATATGACGAAGCTTTGTACATGTAAAGAATAAATATAGACAAAGCTTTTCAATCTCAGGGTACCTGGTCTCGGCGTCCAACATGCTCCTGCTAAGGAAGAACACAACCCTTTCCTGTCCGTCATGCTTCTGAACCAGCACCGAGGCGATGGAGGTGTCACCTACGGATAAGTATACGTAGAAGGGCCTATCATGCTGTGGAGGATCCAAAACTGGAGGCTTCAACAAGTATTCCTTGATTTCGTCGAAAGCTTGCTGCTGCTCTACCCCCCCAGTGAAATTCATCATCGGACTTGATTTTCACGAGACCCATGAATGGCTCGATACGTCCAGATAGATTGGAGATGAATCGTCTGACAAAGTTGATTTTGCCGATGAGCTTCTGCAACTCCTTCTTCGTAGTAGGCGGCCTCATCGTCCTTATAGCTTCTTGACTTTTTAGGCCGATCTCGATCCCTCGCTCATGTATCAGGAATCCTAAGAATTGACCGGCCGATACACCAAAGGCGCATTTCTTCGGGTTCATTCTGAGCCCAAACCTCCGAGTCTGCTCCAATACCTTACGCAAATCTTCCAGATGTCCCCCAGCCGATATGGACTTGACCACGACATCATCAATATAGATTTCTACCAGTTTGCCGATGAGATCATGAAAAATGTAATTCATGGCACGTTGATATGTCGCACCAGCATTTTTCAATCCAAAGGTCATAACCAAGTACTCGAACAAGCCGACCGTGCCTGGTACTCTGAATGCGGTCTTACTTATATCCTCTGGGGTCATGAAGATCTGGTTGTCGCCGGCATTACCATCCATAAAGCTCAGCATTTTGTGACCGGCAGCTGCGTTGATCAACGTTTCCACGACGGGCATCAGATACTCGTCCTTTGGCGTTGCTCTGTTGAGGTCTCTGAAATCCATGTAGACTCGCCATCGGCCATCCTTCTTTTGTACAGGGACCACGCTTGAGATCCATTCTGCATACCGACATGGCCTGACGAACCCTGCATCCAACATCTTTTGCACATCTTTCTTAACCTTCTCTAGGATTTCGGCCTTCATCTGTCGTGCTCGTTGTTGAAACGGCCGAAATCCTTTCTTAAGCGGGAGCTGTTGTTCGACGATGCTTCTATCCAGACCGGGCATTTCAGTATAATCCCAAGTGAAACAGTCCTGGTATTCTCTCAATAGTGCTATCATCGACTCACGTAGGCTCGGGTCAAACTTTTTGCTGATAAATGTTGGTCGTGGCTTATCCCCGGGACCTATATCGACTTCCTCCAAATCGTCAGCTGATGTAAACCCGTACCCCAACTTGTCGTCGCCTGTAAAATCAACCGTGGATGCAGGCCACTTGTCGTCATCTGCCACGTCGACAGCAAATACGGAGAGATAACAAAAGAAAAATTTCGGCCGACCGCACGGGCTTGCCGTTTCTGTATTACCATTCGATACTGAATGCTCATTAACTAACCAACTGCCAGAGCAGGCTATTGTTTGTTCATAATGTAACAGTCTCAACTCCAAATAAGAATTATCTATCTTTTGGGGCCGGTCACTGGGACCGGCCTCTCTAAACCTGCTGAATTCCATAGCGTGCCAGGATGTGTTTATTCTGTGAGGCCAGTGGATAAGACCAGCCTCAATCCATTTTTTTGTCGCTTCGATCCGATCACAGTCTTCTAGCACATTCCCTGAGATCGGCTCTTGTCCTTCCGCATCCCAGGCATTCATGTCTGCGAGCGAAACCTAGCTGGAGTCATCTGCACGGACCACCTCCACTTCGTTGCCATCCCATTGAACCAAACACTGGTGCATTGTGGAAGGAACACAACAATTGGCGTGAATCCAATCCCTCCGAAGCAGCACTGTGTACGTACTCTAACTGTTGACGATGAAGAACGAAGTTGGGACGGTCTTGCCGCCAACTGTCAACTTCACATTGAGGACGCCCTTTGCCTCCGATGGCTGCCCGTTGAAATCATTGAGCATTACGTTGGTCTTGATAAGGTCAGCAGCAGAACGACCCAATCGGCGCAGCACTGAATACAGCATTAAATTAACTACGGCACCAGTATCGACCAACATCCTGTTCATAGGTTTGCCATCGATGAGACCCTTGAGATATAACCCCTTCAGGTGTTTGTAGCTTTTCTCCTTGGGCTTCTCGAAGATGATCGGCTGGGGGCCAGGATCGAGCTGTGCGACGGCCAACTCCTCCGGTTGGGGTGCCCGAAACTCTGATGGGAGCACGAACACCATATTCACATCAGCCGATGGCTTCTCATCAGCTTTTGGCTGCTTGGGGCGCTACTCCCTCCTTGGAGGGTGCCTTTCCACCCTTCGCGGGTGCCTGACTTGCTCCGCGAGATCCGGACGCGCCTTGCTTCCGCCTCTTCGAGATTGCGTAAGCGCTGCACTCTGCGCTTTTGCGAGCAACTGAGTCTGTCAGGACACCATCGTGGAGGATGATAAATATCCTCTCCTTCGAGCTCAAGATCATCCCTGGATGGCCGCTCAACATTGTCGTCATGACGCGCTTTGGGCCCCAAGCGCCGGAACATCGACGTCTCAGCTGACTGGCGTCCCCGAGGCCTGCACTCCAGGCAATCATCGATAGTAGGCAATCGGCTCATGCCGGAATTCCAACAGTACCTGAAGAATGGGCAATGCCAGTGGTCGCGCACAGCCTGACGCCTCCCCAGCATTCTCCCTGCGCGGTGCTCGTACTCCTCCTCTTCCGATTCATACCGGCGACGCAGCTTGTACTGATACTCATTTTTTTCAAGAAGCCGATTGGAAGCTGGGAGTTGATTACGAATGTGACACACTTGTTCTTCAGTAATATGTTGCTGCTCCGACTCGTCTTCATCCTGGGGCCGTTTGCTAGAATCGGCCTCTCTAAACCTCTGCTCGTCACGGTGGCGTATGGGTCCCGCCATGTTAATTTGGAACGCAAAATTCTGGCCCTCAGGTCTAGATCCGACAGCTCCACCACGTTAGCCTGTGGGAACGGTTGACTGTCAATCTTCATCGTGTGTTGGGCCAGAATTAATCGGCGTTGCTCAATAGCCAATTGGATCTGCCGACGCAGGTCCTTGCAGTCATTCGTGGCATGGGTGAACGAGTGGTGCCACTTGTAGTACGGCCTCCCCTGCAGCTCTTGCGTCGTTGGCAGCTTGTGATTCTCTGGGAGCTTCAACTGGTTTTCCTTGAGCAGTAGATCGAATATCTGCTCTGCCTTGGCCATGTCAAAGTCAAAGCCCTTCACAAACCCCTTCTGTTTGACCCACTTGCACGGGACGGGGTTTGCCCCCCAGGTCCATTCTGCCACAGCCACTTCTTGTTCCCCGCTAGAATCAACAGAATCATCTGGTGGGGACATATTCACATGGCGCTTGAATTTTTCCTGGTACAGCTCAGGGTGATAGTGTTCATACGTCGTGAGCTTATGTACCATGTGCACCAGAGAGGTGAATTCCAACTGAAAAGCCAGATCCTTGATCGGCTTAGCGAGCCACAGAACTGCCAAATCGACTGCCTCCTTTTCTGTGATGCGTGATGAGTAGAATCGATTCTTAACCTCTCTGAAGCGCTGCATGTACTCCGACACATTTTCCCCTCGCTTCTACTTGACTTGGGCGAGGTTGGTAATCCCGGCTTCAGCAGCCTCTGAGTGATACTGGGTGTGGAACTGACCTTCCAGTTGCCTCCAAGTGCGGATCGAATCTGGGGCCAATGATGTGTACCATCCAAAGGTTGAGCCCGTGGGAGACTAGCAGAAGAACCAGACCCTCAGAGGATCCGATACTGAAACCATCCCGAGCTGTGTTAGGTATCGGCTCACATGCTCGATGGAGCTGGCCCCTTCTGACCCGCTGAACTTGGTGAACTCCGGGAGCCGATACTTGGGTGGCAACGGGATCAATTCATAGTCGCTTGGGCACGGCTTGGAATAGTCGATCGCCTTTCTCTTGGGCAGAATGCCAAACTAGTCCCTTAGTATTGCGCTGATCTGCTCCACACTAAGAACTCCTGGGGCCGAGGTCTCAGAACTCGGCCCGGTAGCGTACTTCGCTAGCCATGCTTGTTTCTCCACATCTGTCCCTGAAGCTCCTGTACACACCAACTATCCCGCGCGTGTTGGGTTGATGTTGTCAGGTATGTACATGCAAGTACTAGTTCTTGATTACTTCCTGGATGACGTGATGTGCCACACGCTCGAGCTCGTTCGCCAGGCTTTCTGAGTGCCGATGAAGCGAGTGAGCCACCATGTAGTTCATCTCCTGGCGCAGGGCTCTGGTGCGCTCCTCTAATGGTACGGACAGGTCGACATTGTCAAGAGCGCCTTCAGGTGAGAACCCCTTCCACCTGATGCCGTGGTTGCGGGTCCTCTCGAAAGAGCCGATGAGATCGGCTTCGAACTGAGCTTTGACCTCATCATACTTCTACTGGTGTTTGGGGTCAGCTCCTCATACGTGACAGGGTTGGTGGTCGGCGGAACCTGCGCTTGGTTCTGAGGTCCAATCATCCCGGCGGTGGACGTTGTTACTGATGAAGGACCCACCAGGCGTGCCAGAATGTGTTGTCGGTCAAAACCCACCGGCGAGTAGCGACAGGCAACACGAAGAGCCGGGAAGCTGGCTGGCACCGGTCCCTCGGTCAACGGCCCAGATCCTGGCACACGCCGATGCTTCCGGAGATGCAGGGTGTGCCACCTGACCTATACCCGATCAGGAAGGTGCAAAAGTGCTTTCGACGATTTGCCTACATGCACAAACACGTGTAAACATTAGTCCGAGCCATGGTCGGCTCCCCGGGATGACTCTTGAATCGGCTTTAAAGAGCCGATCGAGTCCCGGTGTTAGATCATATCTACATATCTGGATATTAATAGATAAAGCAAATAACTGCAAAAAAATACTTCAATTAGATCTAGTTAATCCAATCCACGATGGTAAAAGCTTCACTGCTAGATCGGAACATCCTACACGTAATTAGGCCTAACGAGTGTAATAGATAACCAAACCTTAACCAGAAAAGAGGCCTAAGAATAAGCGAAAGCCAATTCGATCAATCCCTATTAAGATCAAAGCAAAGCATCTAATACTTCATAGCTTTGAGTCTTATCCTTTTGGGTGCCCCCCGAGCCGAATCCTTCAAATAATTGAAGATATCGGCTCTCCAATCTCCAGGTTCTAGAAATTGAACCTCTACATCTACCCCATCGGCTGTTTCCTTGTACACGAAAGCCATCTGTGCCAAGTCATTGGCTTCATTGTTCAAAGTCCTACATATCTAGTGGAAATTAATGTACCTGAATTGTGACATCAACTCAAGGAATTGCATCCATATTGGAAAAAGAGCCTCGCTGTCACATCTGTATTCTTCCGTGAGCTGAGAAATCACCAGTTTCGAATCCCCAAAGATTTCCACCGCTTCTGCACTAGCTTCCAGGGGTAATTTCATCCCCTTGTGAACGGCCTCATACTCTACTAAATTATTGGTGCATGGAGTGGTCATCCTGATGGAAAAGGAATAAGTCGCCCCTCGAGGCAATACCAAAAGAATTCATACACTGCACCCATCATCACACGCCGATCCGTCGAAAAACATGGCCCAAGGACGTATGAAAAGTGCAGTCACATCAATGCTGATCCTGTCAGCAATGAGATCCGCCTGTGCCTGTCCCTTGACTGCCTTTGCCGGTTGATATCGGATATCAAACTCTTGAATCGGCTCCCCGGCCATGGTCCGAGCCATGGTCGGCTCCCCGGGACGACTCTTGAATCGGCCTTAAAGAGCCGATTGAGTCCCGGTGTCAGATCAGATCTGCATATCTAGATATTAATAGATAAAGCAAATAACTGCAAAAACTACTTCAATTCGATCTAGTTAATCCAATCCACGATGGTAAAAGCTTCACTGCTAGATCGGAACATCCTACACGTAATTAGGCCTAACGAGCATAATAGATAACCAAACCTTAACCAGAAAAGTGGCCTAAGAATAAGCGAAAGCCGATTCCCGGATCAATCCCTATTAAGATCAAAGCAAAGCATCTAATACGTCGCCGGATCATCCAACCCGTTTGCAAGGCCTAACTTAGCAGATATTAAGCCGATTCTTAAGTATAAGAACAAACCATAACATATTAGATCTACTAGATAGAAAAGAAACAGGGTGTTATCTCTACGCGACTAACTCTATGTAACGAGAATTAGCGTAAGATTAATACGTGGTCACGCAGAGATAACATGATATTCGTAGATGATAAACAACAAGAACATGATAGATCTACTAAAGGTCATGCTTCGAACATCAGGATAACTAGCACTACTCGCGATAAAAAATGCTTCAGTACGAGTAATACCAAGGTAAAAGCAAGAACAATGCCGCCCTGATCACAAGAAGTGATCAGGGAAGCATGGCGCTTACTTGGATGAAACCCTAGGATTAGGGGTGGCGGTGCGCCGAGAATTGTTGTTGCGAGACGTGATGTCGTTCTTTCTTCTTTACGAATATCATAGGGTACATATTTATAGTCTGGAGACTTGGAAAACAATCTAAACCAACATGTCCAAATCGGACTCTATCTCTAACCCAAACTGAACTAAATCTAAAGATACATGGCCCACATGGCCCAAACACTCACGCAGGAGCCGATTCACAAGCCTTCTTTAATTCCTGCTTTAAGCCCAACTTGCTCACGGCCCATTAATTAACCCTGTTAATTTATGGCGATAACACATCACTAGAAGTAGGATGAAGAGAAGGCAAGTCAAATGCCTTGGTAAGGACATATACACATTGAGCGATCTGAGAGAATCAAATGAGGGGCTAAGCAAGGTTTATTTTGAAAACTTATTGAAAAATCCCAAGCTACATGACATGAGGAGCAGAAGTGATTTGATTCAAGACCATTCCATGCCTTAACTACCTAAGATAGTGTGATAGACACTTCAAAGTTCACAAGTGCAAGATATGATTTGGAATATCTCTTATGGTCACTTCATACCTTTGGAGGTCATGTTCTACCTTAGTCCTTTCTGCTTTACTCGAGGACGAGCAAAGGCTAAGTATGGGGGTGTTGTTGATGGCTGCTAAGTACCAATTTTAGGCCGTCAACTCCTGCATAAATACATAAAATGTAAACATCAATATAGTGGTAGGGGTTTACCACTGACCATTTCCACGAGTGTTGGTAATTATTTGTATGCAGGTGAAATGACGCAGAAAACACACAAGAGCAAGAAAACACACTCCACAGATCAAGGCAAAAGGCGCAACCAATCAGAGCATGAGAATCAGGCTGAAATGGATCAAAAGGGGCCCAAAGACCAAAGCAAACCAGTGTAGGATAGGCCATGCCCCATGGGATTAGGAAAAGGGACACCAGGACAACCCAAATACCAAAATTGGGGGCGGTTGGAGCTGGTGGGCTGTCGGCCGACCAGCCCACTGCAGCACTGACTTACCCTCTTCGAGGTGGCAGCTTCCCATTGGCTCCTTATGTCGGTTCCAAGAGGCATAGCTGCAGCTCCACGCCGTGCAAGCCCGTGGCTCCCTCTTATAAATAGTAGAGGAGGGGCTCCATTTGAGAAGACATCCATCAAGTGCTCACTCAAGCCTTCTCTTGGTTTAGAGTTGTCTTAGAATAGGGAGAGGGTAGAGGTACTCAGGAGGGGCACCGGTCTTCAGAGCTCTTCTCCAAATTGTACCTATACGAGAGTGAGGGAGTAGTTAGGGAGAAGTGCCAGGGTGTCGGCACTCTGCCCCAGCTTGTACCTCGGATGTTGCTACATTCCTCGGGTTTAGTAAGTATTTGTGGTTCTTATCTCTAGTATTTTACTTGGTATAGTAGATGCTAGTAGTGCTTATAGTTGAGTGAGATCAGTTCTCTTACTTGTGGGTTCATCACTCCGTGTTTAAACGGAGTGCTGTAGTTTGCTACGGGACATCATACATAGTTAGACTGTAGTAGTAATCAATAGCGTAGACGTGGTGTCCAGGCTAGAGATTATCCTTCGTTTGCCTTATATCCCACGGTTTGTAGAGGTAGGCCGTAGGTGGTGACAACCCTATTGGTCATCCTTAATCCTCCACATTCGGATATAGCGTAGAGCTGTTGGCCGAAGTCGACTGGCAGACCAGTTGTAAGCTGGTGCCCGAAGTGAGTATTGTGCCCGAGAGATCGACCTTTAACTCAGCAGTAGCACTATCTTAGGAACCCTCTATTACCTTCAACATATCTTGGTGTGTCCTTGGACCGACTAGAATAGAAGATAGTGCACACACGTTCCCTGTGGATTCGATTACCCTTGGAATACTCTGAGGTGAAAGCTACAACAGTATCCGTGCACTTGCGGTTTTATTCGTGACGCTAAAATACCCAACAATCAAGACGGGTCTCATTATGATGGTGCAGACCAGGCCTTTCTGTGGCAAGGCCAATGAGGATGCAGTGCTCATCTCCAATAATACTTGGAGCTCTGCAGTACTATTGTTATCAAGGGATTTTCTCAGGACGCGATCCGGCTCCGACTGTTTCCGTTCTCTCTTTTGGGAAGAGTGAAGTAGTGGTTTTATGCAAACAAAAGTTTAGCAGACACCTGGAACAACTACACCAAGGCATTCCTCGTGAAGTTCTTCCCGACGAGCAAGATGAATGCCCTTTGTGGGAGGATTTCGAGCTTTCAGTAGGCGTCAAATGAGACTATTCCCGATCCTTGGGAGAGGCTTCAGGAGTAAATCCTAGCGTGTTCGCACCATGGGATGGACAATTGGCTCATTCTTCAGAACTTCTACAACGAGCTAACTCTGACAGCCCGTGATCATGTGGACGCTACTGCAGGTGGAGCTTTCTTCTCGCTGACCATTGATAGAGCCATAGCTTTGATCAAGAAGATCAGCCCCTAAGCAGGGTTGTTCGCGGAGTCGCGGAGACACACCGACAAGTAGCGGCGCTCAGCCCCCGAGCAGGGTAGCTGGCAGAGTCACGGAGACACACTAAATAGTAGCGGCGCCCAGCCCCCGAGCAGGGTTGCTGGCAGAGTCACGGAGACACGCCGATTGGTAGTGGCGCCCAGCCCCCAAGCAGGGTTGCTGGCAGAGTCACGGAGATACACTGAATAGTAGCGGCGCCCAGCCCCCGAGCAGGGTCGCCAGCGGAGTCGCGGAGACACGCCGAGTAATAGCGGCACCCAGCCCCCGAGTAGGATTGCTGGCGGAGTTGCCGAGACATGCCGAGTGGTAGCGGCGCCCAGCCCCTGAGCAGGGTTGCTGGCTTAGTCGTGGAGACATGCCGAGTGGTAGCGGCGCCCAGCCCCTGAGCAGGGTTGCTGGCGGAGTCACGGAGACACGTCGAGTGGTAGTGGCGCCCAGCCCCACAACCAGGGTTGCTGGCCGAGTTGTGGAGACACGCCGAGTAGTAGTGGCGCCCAGCCCCCCAACAGTGTTGCTGGCGGAGTCGCGGAGACACGCCGAATAGTAGCGGTGCCCAGCCCCCGAGCAGGGTTGCTGGCGGAGTCACGGAGACACGTCAAGTGGCAGCGGCACCCAGCCCCCAAGCGGGGTTGCTGGCAGAGTTGCGGAGACACACTGAATAGTAGCGGCACTCGGTTGCTGGCAGAGTCACAGAGACACGCCGAGCTCGGTTGCTGGCAGAGTCACAGAGACACGCCGAGTGCTAACGGCACCCAGCCCCTGAGCAGGGTCGCTGGCGGAGTCACAAAGACATGCCGGGTGGTAGCGGCGTCCAGCCCCCGAGCAGGGTTGCCAGCATAGTTGCAGAGACACGCCGAGTAGTAACGGCACCCAGCCCCCGAGCAGGGTTGCTGGCGGAGTCGCGGAGACACGCCGAATAATAGCAGCACCCAGCCCTCGAGCAGGGTTGCTGGCGGAGTCGCGGAGATGTGCCGAGTGGTAGCGGCGCCCAACCCCCAAGCAGGGTTGCTGGTAGAGTCACGGAGACACACCGAATAGTAGTGGCACCCAGCTACCATTACAGGCGCAACTGGTCCTCTTTAAAAGGGGAAGGGTCTAGCCCACGGAGGGCTACCCATTCTCTGGCCTTCTCGTTGTAGCCTTCTTGCTGTTGCCTCTTCGTCTTCTCGCCGCTATTCGTCCTCCCCGCGCCCCCAACAGATCCGATCCACCTGCCGCCACTCGGAATGGCCGGCGAGTCGCCGAAATCTTCCTCCGCCACATCGGGAGGTGCCGCCGACGTGCCTCCGCCCTCGGAGGTGTGGGCGCCGAGCAACCTCCGGGAGGAGGACATTCAAGATCTGGTGGAGTGCGGACTCCTCCTCGAGAAGGAGATCTCGGGGTGGAAATGCTGCTTCGGGGAGGAGTTCCCGATGGAGGACTGGACGGAGACGGTCGTCTTCCGGTCCTTCTACGAGAAGGGCTTCACGTTGCCTGCAGGGGCCTTCTTCCACAGGCTCCTCTTCTTCGACGGCCTTGAGGTAACACATCTCAAGCCAAACTCCATCACGCAGATCACGATCTTTATACATTTGTGCGAGGCGTTCCTCGGAATTGCCTCGCACTTCAATCTGTGGCGGGCTCTGTACCATCTGAGGGGGTACCCATCCGCTGCTCACCGCGACGTGGTGGGCGGCGCCGCCTTCTCGCTGCGCCATGGCCGATCGTACCTGGCCCTGGAATTGCACGGCAGCAATAAGGGGTGGCAAAAGGAGTGGTTCATGGTGTCGAACCCGACCCCTTGTCTGCCTGCCCGCACTGGCCGCGCGCTGGAGCATCGCGTGTGCTGGGAAGAATAGCCGACCGAGGAGGAGCTGGTCCAGGTGGACCTCCTTCTCAAAGAGATCGCCGGCCTATCGGCCCAGGGGCTGACAGGCGCTGTGGTGGATCTGTCCTTCAGCAAACGGCTAGTGCAGCCGATTCGGGACAGGGTGCACCCCGGCATTGAGTACTGGGGTCGTCAGAACCCGACCCGAGGACAGAACCGAAAGGTTCCCCGGGAAGAAGCCGCGAACCGGGTCGCCCGCATGATGCAAGGGCCGATCCGCGACCGTGGGTGCCCGAAGATGCACTACCTGAAACGGCCGACTAGAGCCGTATGTTTCCTCGCCTCTTCCAAGTTGTTATGCTTTTTGTTCCAAGTTGTTTTGTTTTTGCCTCGGAGTCATTTCTTCCCTGCTTCTTCGTATGCAGGGCACCCGTTGGGTTGTAACCAACTCGGAATGTCTTTGTAAATGTAGGAAAAAGTCCTGGAGTTCTGGTCTCCCGCTTCCCTGCCAGAGGGGGATGTAGGGAAGAACGCCGCCGCCCCGGCCAATCTGAAGAAGCCAGAGGCGGCAGATCTGGAGGTTTATTCCGATTCGTCTGTTGGGGACAGGTCGGATGTTGAAGTTGTGGGTGCCAGTGCCCCTCCGGCTGCGCCGAGGCGGAGGAGGAATGCCATTAGGAAGATCCCGGCCTCCAAGGCTGGCTTGAGGAGTGCCCTGCCCAAGGGAAGCTCCGCCGCCGCCTCAAGGTCGAGGAGTGAAGAGTTGGGGGTGGAGGACGCCTTCGAGTTGTCAGGAGAAGGCGCCGAGCGCGCTGAGGGGGAAGCGGCGGCCGGGATGGCACGCATTGGAGGAACCGGATCTCCTCCGCTCGTACCCCGACCGCAGCCACCCGCTGCACCGCTGAGGCTGTCTTTCACCACTCGCCGGAGCACAGGGTAAGTGAATTTTGCATATGCAATCCCTTGTTGTCTTGGATCGTAATTTGCATGTTGATGATTCACAATTTTTTGGCTTCACAGGAAGAGGAAGGCGGAGGAGTCTGCTGATGAGGCCCATGGGGCTAAGGCGGCTAGCTCCGATCCATCGGTGGAGAGCCCGCCGCGATCCCGCACTCGCCGGGGGGGGACGCCGGGCGAGGAGGCAAAGGACACCGGGCGATCGGCGACCCAGAAGGCCACACCGATGGGGGTGGCAGAGGTGCCGCCTGTGTCGCCATCACCTCTGCCGCAGGAGGCCCCGAGCCGGGAATTGTTCCCCGCTTGTCAAGGCCCTATTCTGCATGGGGTCCTGGTGTAGGAGGAGGAGGAGGCCGAGGGTAACGAGTTGGCCAGGTTGGCAGAGGAGCTCCGGGTCGCCGCACGCCGTGCGGCAGAATCGGCGGAGGTAGGCTGACATCCCTTGCCTGTGTAGTTGTTCGTGTCGTACTGAATTTTGAACTGATTGCCCTGTTCTTGTTAGGCATTGGCCAGGTTGAGCTAGCGGGCCGCCGAGAGGGTGCGAGGGGCACCGGCCGCGGACGGCCGACTCGAGCAGCTCGAGTCCCGGCTGGCCGAGTTGGAGGCGCAAAACCGCCTGCTGGAAAAGCAGCGGGCGGAGACAGAGAAGGCCCTCGCGGACGAGAAGCGGGGTAAAAGGCGTACCACACTTTGTGCCGACTCATTTGTGTTCATGCTAATCGATACCCTCCCAGGGCTAGAGAAGGAGGTCCGCACCCTGAAGCGCGACCTGACGGCCTGTGAGAAGGCCAACGCCGAGCTGCAGAAGGCTCGGAACGCCGCGGAGGCCAGGGAGGATTCCACGAAGGGCAAGCTCTGCCTGGAGCGCTAGGCACGCGAAGGTATGATTCTGGAACCACCCTGTTTCCTTTCGAATCCGACTCGCGGGGAGTTAAGATAAAACCTGGCTGATAGGCGCGGAGGCCCAGCTTGCGGCGGCGGTCACAGCCCTTGGCGAGCTTACCGGCAGGGCGGTCACGGCCGCGGCAGAGGAGCTAGACGCACAGCTGGAGGCGGCACGCGGGCAGCTTGGTGTCTTCGCCAGGGAGGTCGCCGAGGACGCGGCCCAGTACACCCTAGGACTCATGAAGTCCCACTTCCCAGAGGCCGACTTGGAGCCGGTGGGTGACGGGATGGCGCCGGAGACCTCGGACCTCACCTGGGCCGACTACCTCGCCGACGCCCAACCAAACATGGAGCGCGTGGCGGCCGACCTGTACCTGTAATTGTAGGAGCTAAGGGAAAAATGGTCAGTACATGGCCAAAAACAATATTTATTTTGTATGTAAATAAATTTGCATGTGCTTGTGTTGGATTCCGTAAGCCGAGTTGCTACTGAGTTGGCCGAGTAGTTAGGAACAGACAATCCTACGATGTGCCTTTACTTGCCAGGTTGAGAGCTAATCATCAAGCGCGCGGCGGTAGAAGGTGACGCAAGGTGGTTCCATGACTAATAGGGTTGTGCTCGTAACAACCGGTTACGTTGGGGGGTGCCTGCGCTGGGCAGACTTGGACGAGTCGGACTGGCCGAGCCCAGCCCCCGAGTGTGATAGATGAGTCAGACTGACCACACGCTACCCCCGAGCGTACTGGACGGGTCGGGGAAAAACAAATACGAATAACTGAAGACTTTGAACTTTATTAATAACTAATGAGTAGGGTACATATCTCTTCATTTTTTTCTTCTACGGATAGAAGCGACATAGGTGTTCGATGTTCCATGGATTGCCCACGTCCATTCCATCCTTGCGCTGCAGTCTGTAGGTTCCTGGGACGACTACACTGCTCACGATGAAGGGTACTTCCCATGGGGGAGTTAGCTTGCCTCCGGGGGTCTGGACCCGTCGGAGTACTAGGTCGCCAACAATGAAGTCACACTACTGGACATTCTTGTCGTGATAACGGCGTAGCTGCTGCTCATACCGGGCATGCTAGAGGGTCGCCATCAGGCGGTGCTTCTCGGCCGAGTCGAGGTCTTTTTGCTGAGTTGTTTCGGCCTCACCTTCGTCGTAGTTCTAGGTGTGCGGAGCACCAAAGGCAATATCCATCGGGAGGATTGCCTCAGAACCGTAGACCATGAAGAAGGGGGAGTAGCCGGTGGCCCGGCTTCTCTGCGTGCACAGCCCCCATACTACTCTGGGTAGATCCTGGATCCACTTGGAGCTGTATTTTTTGATCGGGTCGAAAATCCTGGCTTTGAGCCCCTAGAGGATCAAGCCATTAGCACGTTCCACCTGGCCGTTGCACCTGACAGAAGTCCCAGAATTCCGATCCGGTAAAGGAGGTGCCCAAGTCTGTTATAATCCGATTGGGCACTCCGAACCTATGTGTTATCTCCTAGATGAACTCGGCTGCCTTGGCTGCTGACGTGGAAGAGACCAGCTTCACCTCGATCCACTTGGTGAACTTGTCGATGGAGACGAATATATGGGTGTAGCCGCCTTGCGCTGTTTTCAGGGGTCCCACCGAGTCGAGTCCCCAACAGGCAAATGGCCAGGATGGAGGGATCGTCCGCAGAGCCTGAGCCGGGACGTGATGTTGCTTTGAGAAGAACTAGCACCCGGGGCATCATCTGATGATGGCTTGGGCGTCAGCTAGGGCCGTCGGGCAATATAAGCCTGACCTGAAAGCTTTGCCCACCAGTGTGGAAGCTCCTACGTGGTTTTCGCAAATTCCTGAGTAGATCTCGCTGAGGAGTCGGACTCCATCTGACTGGTAGATGCACTTAGAAATGGTTCCTGAAGAGGCCAAGTGCCTGAACAACTCGGTTCCGATGACGACGTAGCTTGCGGCTCGATGGGCGAGTCGCTCGTGCTCCTTGTCCTTCAGGTAGGACTTATTGTTGATGATGAAGTCGAGTATCGGAGCTCGCCCATCTGGATCGGTGACCAGTAATTCCTGGCCTAGGGCTGGCGCTAGGTCAGGCTTGGTAGGAGGTTCCTCCTCTATCTTAACAGTGGGGGAGTTGAGGGCCTGCACGAAGATGCCAGCTGGGACGAGTGCCCGCCTGCAACCCAGCTTGGAGAGTATGTCGGCTACCACGTTATAGTCTCGGAGGACGTGATGAAATTTTAGGCCGTAGAAGTGGGCTTCGAGCTTGCAGATCTCCTTGCAGTAGGCATCCATCTTCTCCTAGGTGCAGTCCTGTTGGCGCTCCTTAAGTATCCATTTTATCCCCTGTTTAACTTTGATAATGACATGAATTTAATATCAAAATCACTAACCATCCTAACCTCGGCCCAACTATTGGTCGTTTTCACGTTTGCACATATATTTTGGAGGTATTTCATTTTTGCAGGTTTTTGACCAATTTGGGAGCATGAAATGGCGAGTCCCACGATCACGCGATGACACGAAGAAAGACGAAGGCCAAAGCCCGAACAAAGGATCGAAGGCCATGATGATTAGAGGCCCGTTCATGCACATCCACCCTCCAGTGAAGCCCAAAAGACAAAGCCCACAAGATAAGATCAAGATACTTCGGGGCTAAGCAAAGCAAAAAGATATTTAAGGAAGGATTTTCCATCCTATCCTTCTCCTCAAAGAAATCTCGAAGATAACGACGTCTAAAGGGCTGCAATCATGAAAGACATAAACTCTAGAAGATTCCAGGAGACTTGGGGAGAAAGATGAGCACGAGCCGGTGAAGGAAAGTGCCAGGCCGGCCGGCCTAGGCTCATTGGGCCGGCCGGCCCAGCCCTTTTTTAGGTCGGTTCGACCTCCCCTTTGACCGAAGGTTCCTTGAGGCTATTTAAAGACCCCTCCCCAAGGTTCATGCAGAGAGCAATTGGGGAGACGACGCCAAGGAGCAGAGAAGATAGAGGGACACCTCTCGGAGAGCCGAGGGCCGTGCTAGTTGTCTAGGGTTTGCCCTAGCCGACGTGGGAACCTTGCACGGAAGACCACGTCGGAGTTCTAGAGCTAGGATCATCAAGATCAAGGTAGGGCCCCGGTTGTGATCTTGTGATGTACTATCATTCATGGTGAAGTTATTTGTGTTTCCGAATGTTTAGCGACCATGTTCTCCTCTTTCGATTTCGTTCTTTTCTTTGGGTTCGCTTCATCTTAGATCTATTATCGAGATAGATCACTTAGCATGATCTTGTAGTCATGGTGGCTAGAGGTTCATGGCGGAACTACCAAAGTGAGTTCGACTTGCTTCAGGGTATCCCGTTGAAAAGGGGGGCATCGTGACAGGCTGTCTCCACATAGTAGGTTGGGTATCGAGGGATCGGATTGGAGATTTTGGGTTTAAAGAGGCTTTTCATTGAGATTCACATCTATCTTACTTCATTTTATCTAGCTGGAACTACAACATATGCATGATCTAGGTGATCTAGATTGGTTATCTCTAACTTTCTCTTGCTACCTTCGCTGTTTGTCGTGTTTTTAGTAGATTAGATTCGTTTTCACCATCTCACACAAAGGAATCTCTATGCTAGTAGATTGTTTCTTATCTCTTTGGTTCCGTGGATTGATAAACCTTGGGGAATACTGTGAGGGAAAATCTACACGAAACCGTGCGCTTGCGGTATATAAATCGGGGGCGCTAAGGAGCGTCAACAAGCTTTTCTGGTGCCGTTGCCGGGGAACCATCGATTTAAGATCCAATCTTACTTGCATTCGTAAATATTTCTTGATTTTTCTTTTTGACCTTTTTAGATCTCTTATTTTTTCTGAACTAACTAAAAAAACGGATCTGTTCCACGAAAATCAATCTAATCTAGAGTTTATTTTATTTTTCTTTTATGTTTTAGATCTTGTATATTCATCTTTTAGATCTTGTATATATTTTTTTCTTTTTCACTAACCCCTAACAGGAGATGGACGGGAGCCTCTCCAACAAACCCGAAAATTTTGTGGATGATCCAGAAAAAATTTACAGGCAAAGGAGACGAGAAGCACGATCAAGGAAGCCGGAACTAGTAGATTCAGAAGTTGAAGCCGACGATTCATCGTCTTCACCTCAAGCAACTCCACCAACAAGTCCAAAGGAGGCGCCACTTCACCAAGGGATGGCGCTACCGGAGCCAGAGCGTACGATCGGAGAGCTATGCACTCCGGACGTTCGGGACTTGCCGATCCAAAATCTCGACAACATCGGAGTTCCGTTCGAGATCAAGACTTCAATCATAAGGATGGTGCAAAGCTCGCCCTTCACTGGAAAAGAAGACGCTAATCTACATCTTCAAGCGTTCCTCCAACTATGCCGCACCTTCGACATGCAAGGGATGACTCAAGATCAAATAAGAGCGAGGCTCTTTCCATTCTCTCTACTTGGGAGAGCGCTGCAATGGTTTCATTCTCTACCACCGCACACGGTGCAAAATTGGGAGTCCTTGATAATATCAGGCTTGGCTATTCTGGAGAAATCAGGAATGAATCGACGATAATATCCAGCTAAACCAAGAAAACTGCGAATTTGATGAACTGAAGTAGGAGATTCCCAATCCATCACTTCTTGTACTTTAGTTGGATCAACGGATATACCATCACTGGAGATAGTGTGGCCTAAGAATTTTACACTGTCCAACCAAAATTCACACTTGGAGAATTTGGCATAAAGATGATGATCTCGTAATTGTTGAAGAACGATACGCAAATGCTCAGCATGATCTTCTTCATTTTTGGAGTAGATCAAAATATCGTCAATGAATACCACGACAAATTTATTCAGCTCCGGCATGAAGACTGAATTCATCAAGTACATAAAATATGCTGGGGCATTGGTAAGACCAAAAGACATAACCAGATACTCATAGAGCCCATATCTGGTCGAGAAAGCAGTCTTTAGAATATCACAAGGCTTGATCTTTATTTGATGGTAGCCAGAACGAAGGTCAATTTTAGAGAATAGCTTGGCTCCAGCTAACTGATCAAACAGGATATCAATGCGGGAAAGAGGATACTTGTTTTTAATAGTGACCGCATTGAGTGGTCGATAATTAACACATAGCCTCAAACTATTGTCCTTCTTCTTCACAAACAGGGCTGGACATCCCCAGGGTGAAGAACTTGGACGTATAAAGCCCTTGTCAAGGTCTTGGAGTTGGACTTTCAATTCTACTAACTCATTTGGAGGCATTCGGTACGACCTCTTAGAAATAGGGGCGGTACCGGGTTGAAGCTCAATAACAAACTCGATATCTCTATCAGGGGGCATTCCAGGCAAATCATCTGGGAATACATCCGCATACTCACACACAATAGGGATATCTTCAAGTTTAATTTCTTTTGTGGCATAGGCACAAGAGTTGAAGCACTCTCGTTGTGGTAGATAGAGTATGGTGGCTCCTTGATATGGTGAATCTATCTTGACAGCTCAGGAAGAGATATCTAACAGTACTTTATGTTTAGTCATCCAATCCATGCCCAAAATAACATCCATGCCTTCTAAGTTCAGTAAGATCAAATCTGTCTTTATCACTTTGCTACCCAACTTAAGGGGTACCTGTGCAGTGATTTGATTGGAAGCTATCTTCCCACCAGGGGTTGTTATCATAAAAGATCCCTTAGTATGACAAAAATCCAATCCTAATATTGCTCCAAATTTGGCACTTATAAAACTATGAGTTGCACTAGAATCAAATAATACGACTGCGGGTTTATTGTGGATAGAGAAAGTACCCATCATGACTGGTGCACCTTTTCGAAGCTCTGCAAGAGTAGTGAAGTTAACTCGCCCTTGCCGGACTTGCACCATTTGCCTCTTGCCCTTGCCCTTGTTGTTGTTCTGGTTGGACTGCTGCCCTGGATCAGACCTCTTGGGTCGCGGGCAATTCTTGGCAAAGTGATCAGTACTGCCGCAGTTATAGCACCGATTGTTGCCATTCCCACGATTGAACTGTGGGGCATTCGGCCTTGGGCCAAACTGCTATTGTTGCTGCTGCTGAGGCACTGGAGGTCTGAATCCTCCCTGCTGCTGAGGCGGCCTAAAGACAAGCCTGCCCACTGGGGCATTTCTCTGTGGAGGTCTGGGTGGAGTGTTCTGCACCAGATGATACCTCGGTGGCTGAGCACTCGAGGGTCCTGTTGGTGCCTTCCGCTTCTTTTCAGCACGATGGGCAGCAATACAGTCCTCTTGAGTAATGGCCAGGTTGACCAGCTCATTGTAAGTGTTGGGCTGAACCAAGTTCAGACGTTCCTTGAGCTTAGTAGTGAGGCCACGATGAAAACGATCACGTTTCTTGGCATCAGTATCAGCATGATGGCCCGCATACTGGCACAGATGATTGAAGGTCTGTGCATATTGTAGAACAGTGCGGGTTCCTTGATTTAGAGCCAAGAACTCATTCAACTTTCTTTCTATCAGTCCCTCAAGAATATGATGTAATCTGAAGGCAGTTCAGAATTCCTCCCAAGAGATGACATGTTCAGCAGGCTGCATCGCACAATAATGATCCCACCATATACGTGCAGGACCACGAAGTTGTTGGGCAGCAAAGTGGGCCTTGTTTGCATCAGCACACGGTACCGCTAACAGAGCAAACATGGAATTGATTGTACGGAGCCAAGCATCAGCATCCAGTGGGTCATCAGCTCGGCTGAAAGTAGAGGTTGGGTACCAAAGAACTCCTGATAACCCGCGGGTTGAGCATCCCGTCCTCCATGCTGTTGGCATGGCTGATTTTGTTGCCCTTGGACCAACTGGCGAAGTAATTCAGTCTGCATGGCCATCAACTCGGCCAGATTCGACGGTGGTGGCGGTGGCTGCTGAGATCCACTGCCACTCTCACGGCCGAAGCCTTCAGGCGTTCCACAAGTTTGGCCAACCATCTGTAATTATGGAAGACATCCATTAGATTCATTTATCTTGCTCCCAAAATCAATGGTAAGTACAGTGATCAAATATTGGATATCAAAATAAAATCAGCAGAATTTAATTAAAGGTGGTGTAACACAATATGCACAACACATAATTGTGCAACCCATAAAACTCAGAATTGGTCAGCTGTTAGATGGCTTCATGCTCCATCGTATTGGTACTTAACACTGAGAGCAAAAGGGGTAAAGAATATAATCTAGAAATTCACTCTTCACCGTTCTGTGCTAAGCTGCTAATCAACAGAGATTATAGAAGTGATTGTACTAAAAATATAGTCTCACAGATTTCATAGGCTAAAATTTGATGAGCACACATGCCACAAAACTAGCAACATCTTTAGTATTCATCAAACGGCCTAGAAATGCACAAATGAAGAGATTTGGCAAGTAGGAAGATCACGATTTTCAAACTGGTAGTCGCTACTTATATTACATCCAAAGTAGCCCTTTTCTTACAATCTAGCATCACACACCCTTACCACATATAATACAACAAGTGGTACTCCTCCCTAGGGCTATTTTACAACATCATCTCCCCTATGTACATATGCTACAACAAGAGAAAACACAAACTATCTAGGACAAGTCTAAGGCGCCTAGAAGTCATCGAGGTTGCCCACAGAAGAGGCACTGCCAGAAGAAGAGTCGTTCGGCTGAGGGTTAGGCTCAGCAAGTGCGTGCTCTGAATCTAAATCAGAAACTCCCTCAACCTCCTCGGGGTCCTCATCTGCTGCTGCAGGCTCAGCTGGAGCATCTAGCTGCTCCTGGAGCGCACCAATATGGGCTAAAGCATCAGCCCAATCTTCTTGAAGCTCATTCACCTGCCCTTGAAGAAAACCAATCACTGTATCACGCTGCACTATCTTAGCACCATGCTCCAAAGTCTGATGCTCAAACTGTGCAATGGCCTGATCCCTCCCAGCAACGGCATCCTGAAGTCCCTGAATCTGGATATCCCTCAAACGAAGACCTCGCTGGAAACTCTAGGCCAAGTCTATCACCTAGTCCATGTGTCACTGCTGAAGTATCTGGTAGCGAGACTGAGCATTCATATATCTGGTCACAGCATGAATGGTCTCATCCGCTACATCTCCAATTAAGTCCCCGAAGTGTGTGATCCTGAACTGCCACTCTGCATCGCCAGCACTGACCGCTGGAAACAAACCAATAGGGTACGCAGCTACCTCCTCTGGATGGTGCTCACAAAAAGTAGTGATACCTTTGAGAGCTACTGTCTCAAAAGCATCAACAAGACAGTACCCAATCACCTCAATCTCAATCGGTGGCCACTCCAAGGTAGGGTGCTGAGGAATGGTCATTGTGACCCTATTCTTCTGAATTCCATCCTCAGAAAACTGGCGTCCCGTGTACTGGGGTGGATCTGGGTAGTGGAAGATACGAAGTGAATCCCAAAGAATCCTCGGAAAACCCTCCCAGTACAGACAGTCGGTATGAGCATTTCCCTCTTCATCCCAAAAGATATGTAGACAAGCCGCCATCTAAATCAAAAAGGATTCAAATGTGAGTAATACGATTATCTCAAGACTTCTCAAATAAAGCTTTAAGAAGACTGCGGTAAAGCAAATATGATTCTAATTCAAAGGATGATATGGTTCCAAACTCAGAAAATAATAAACCACAATCGGTACTGGTTCATCATTTGAGATTCTAAGAAATAAAAAGATCCTTATAACAATAAGATGGGGCTTAGGATGAAGGCATGACTCAAAACCATCTTTTTCATCCAAGAAAGTCTAAGCATTTAAAAAGCATGCTCCTAAAATCAAAATTTAACTCACTCATGGTTTAAGCACACTAACACTTATCTATGAGGATTCATACTAGAAATTCCTTAAAAAGCTTAGGTAACAACTTCAAGGACTAGGAACCAACTCAAACATCAACCAAATATGCATGCACGTCCTGACCGTCCTCACAAGATCAACAATTGCCAACTATCGTTGGGCTTACGTGGTTAGCACGGTGGCATACATAAATACGGCTCTCCCTATATAGCTAGTCGATACATTCTAACCGTTCTTAACTTATCGAATCGCGGTTAGTGTACCTGCAGAAGATTGACAGAACATATATATATAACCAATGAACCTTTCATGCCAGCACTCATGAAAGCGTCACCAAACATTACCGCTCACTATAGAAGCGGCAACCATACAATTTTCGCCGTATGGCCAACATTAACATACGCTACTCGGAGGCGTATTCACGAGTTCCTTTACTCCCGATATAGTTGACCGAGATCGATATATTGGCAGCAGCTCAAGTAGGCCACTGCTTGAGCGCAGCGTTCGGTTCGCATCGCCGACGGGAAGGTCAGACTCCCTCAGCTGACTGAGTACACTTTACTTCCAATATAGTCAACTAATCGTTGGTATATTGGGAGCACCTCAAGTAATCCACTGCTTGAGGGCATCGTTCGGCTCGCATCACCGACGGGAAGGTCAGAGTCCCTCAGCTGACTGAGGATCCTTACCATCTTACCTCAACATAGGTGCATCGTTACAAGAATTAAGAGTTGCTTGTGAGTATGGTTTGACAAAAAGTAAAGTGCTGGAAGTCAGATAACAAAAATCATACATAAATAACCACCTAGTAATTCCCGTAAATTCCCTAGGACTTTACGTTCTATGCACAACCCTTAACGAATCCAACGTAGTTTTCTGAAATTCTTTGTTGCTCTAATTTTATATGGAAAAATGATTTTTAAGGTTCCAACACCTCTGGTGTACACTTGTAGCTCGGATACCAGCTGTGGCAGAACCACCTGAATTATCCCGGCTCAAGTGTGCAGGCCATCACCATAAAGGCAACACCAGCTCAAACGCACTTCAAACGGAACAATTCTTGGTCTGTCGGGTAACGTCCCGATACAACCACCGGTTCTCGGATCGAACAAGCATACCCCGCACGAAGGCGAGTCCAGAGATATTACAACCACCATTTTACAACACAGGCAAAGTAATGATTACAAACCAGTTCAAAGTACTAATTACAGAACCAAACTTTGTAAAACAGTTATACAAGCCATAACTATAAATTCAGAGTTTGAAAAGCAGCAGAAAAAAAACACGACGGCTACAACACGTCGCATAAGTATACCAGGCTAGCCCAAGCAAGGTATCACTCGTCAGGGTCAAAGCCGGCCGAAGACGTATCCCACTCTACGGACCAGCCAGGAGGCAACGAGCAAGGGTAGGTCAAGCTAGCGATTTGATCCTCAAAACTCATACCTGAAAAAGGGTTTCAACAGCAAGGCTGACTATTCTAATACTCAGCAAGACTTAACCGTCAACGGGTATAAGTAGCCCACTTTAGCTAGACTATGCAAGGTTTTGTGAGGCTCTGGTTTTCCTTTTGCTGAAAAGCAATAAAGAGTAGATCCTTACTTTCAAGTTTTAGCTTTCAAGATTCTAGTTGATTAACCATTCTTTGTAAGCAACTACTATCCAATCATGGTAGAACTTCTAAGCAAACATCAAGATTGATCATAATATTGTTGCTCTTATTACTCTGTGTGGCAAAGGGATCAAGCAGTCCCAAACTGTGAGAAGCAGACGATTCAAATCAAATTTCTTAACCTGGCCAGGCAGACCTAACACACACGTTTGGAACACTGTCGGGTCGTTCCCAAACAACCGTTTGCCTTTCTTTCCGGCTTGTGGATAGGAACACTCTCCCCGACTACAGGGCTCCAAGGCCGAACCTTGTCCCTTGAAGTCATAGTGTTGCGCAACATAAAAATAAAACCTATCCCTAAGAGAAAGTGTCAGGTATATCCACTCCCCGGTCCAATCGGTTACTAGGCTTACCGCGTACCATATTTATGGTATGTGGCTAGTACGTTCAAAAACTTAACCACCGCTACCACACACCGCGACCTTAGCAAGTTCAATAACACAGACGGGGTCTCACACAAGGTCATGATATCGAACGCAACCCCGCCCGTCGTCCTTATATTGATAACAGAAATGTAAACAAGCAATTCCTATAGAACTCGCGAGTGACAGGCAATCACTCGACTTTTACCGGTCCTATAAGCTTAGCAAGTAGTCGAACTCAAGTCTAGTGTTTGGTACATAGGTTCCTAAGATCATGCATCTAGGGTTTCAATTCAAATCCTAAGACCCATAAATGCATAAGTAAATAATAACAGTAAATGATAATAATTTGAAATATAGGTTATGTCCGGAGCTTGCCTTCTCGGTAGTCACTAACTATTTCAGCCCTAGGCTCTTCCGAACTTTGGTCTGGGGCTTCAGTTAGTACCGCAGTGTTCGCTTGAGCTTCGAGATCACCTCCTTCGGAATTCGGGATCAGCTCGTACGTCCTGTCCGACAAAACAGTCGTATCTATATGTAATGCAAGAACAATATTATAAACACGCATGGGCAATTGTTTATAGAGTATTTAATTAACAATTCTAACTACACAAGGCATCATGATCAACAGCACAAGAAAGTTATACTAACTTCATAAAGTGAGTGGTGGTTGATTCCTATAGCAATTAATTCAAGGTTTGCTAATAAATAAACAACTCAGAGCAAAAATAGTAATAAATTTAGCGAAAATTACCATAAACAGAACATGAATATAGTAGGCTACCCTGTAAAAATCAAGCCAAAAAATGTAGCCATTTAATCACAACAATTCATTCATTCAGATAACATTTAGAACAAGATTAAATTACACTTGCTAAACCATAGAAAAACGGAAGCTCAAAATTTAACAGTACACCTACACAGGGACGAATTAGCTACCGTGAATTTTTCATGATTTTATATAGAGAGAATTAATTCTGAGAAAATAAACTAAACATACATCATATTAGTAAGATTCATTTTTAGATCCTGTTATACTAAGTAACTGGGGCTCAAACTTTATTTACAAGCTAAACTATTCAAAGAGATCACTCAGAAATATTTTCATGATTTATAATCAGCATAAACTATTTATCATAATTAAAGTCTACTAAACAAGGATTAAATCAAAGAAATAGCTACACATGAGAAATGATCACGAAATTTTTATAGAAATACTAGTGTCACATGTGTAAATCACCATAAAAATTTCATTGCAATACATAGCTTCAATCATCAGTTAAGAAAAAGATAAAACATCTAGTCTTTATGTACCTAGTGACACAAAACAACTTGTACAGCAAAAAATTGCAACAAACATACACCATATTTTGATTCTACTGCAAAGAGCTACTCTCAAGGATTCCAGAACAACTGGATTTGCTAATTTACGAATTTTCTACGAATTTCTATTGAATTTCAAAGTTCACTGCAAAAATTACAAAGGAGCCCATGCTGCTACTATTCATCTGAGTCTACGGCTATTCAAATAACCCCCCGGGTTTTCTTGAATTTCAAACCCGAGGTCCCTCGGCCGGGTCAGAGGGGGGGCGCGGGGTTTGACCGGCCGAATCCCGGCGAGAGAGGTCATCGGCGGCGAGGGTAGAGGGGTGTGGGAGCTTCACTGGTTCAAGGCGCACCTCAGGGTGGTCTTGGGGTGCGGGGAGGGGCTCGGAGGCGGCGGCTCGACGGAGCAGGGCGGCGGCGGTGAAGATCTAACGGCGGCGGGGTGACTCCGGTGAGGGTTGGGCGACGAGAAGTGGTCGACCAGCTGCGCGAGGGCGAGGCGGATCTAGTGGCGGGGTCAGCGCGGGCGGAGGAGGGGCGGAGCTACGAGTTCCACTGTGGGCAGGCGGCGGCGGAGCTCGGGCTACGACGGCGAGGGGGCTCCGGTGAGTTCTGGGCGAGACGGAGTTGCCCGTGAGCTGTGCGGGGATGAGGCAGAGCATTTGACGGGGTCAATTGAGGGCGGGGAAGTGCGGAGGTGTGGGCTCGATGGTGGCTTGAGCTCGCCGGCGTTCTGGGTGGAGTGGCGGCGCGTTCTGTGGCGTGGGAGCAAGGAGCAAGCGAAAGGGCGTGCGGAATGGGGCGCTAGGGTTCTTGTAATGCTCGTGCGCGCGCTAGGAGAGGACGGCGGCCTCTGCCTTGGCCGGGCCACGGCGACGGCGAGGTGGCGACCGCGAGGCGGTTCTGGGCGGCGTGGCGAATGGAGGGGGCACCAGCGCGAGGCCAAGGGCGGTGGAGAAGCTCTAGAGCGACGCGTGGGCGCCAGCGCGAAGCAAAGGGGGCCGGCTGTCTCTCCACGGCGGGCGGGCGGCGCTGCACGGCGGCGGCGGCGGCCGGCGCTGAAAAACAGAGCAGGCAGCCTAGCTGGAGGAAGGGGATAAGGACTATTTTGCAATTTCTGAAAATTCTAGTGACCAAACTGTAAAGCAGAGATAACTTTTAAAATAGGGCTCAAATGAAAATGTGCCCAACATGAAAGTTGTTCAACTTTTCAAGATCTACAACTTTGATGTTGTGCAAAAATTTATTTGGTCAAAGATTCAAGAGATAATTTTGAAAACATAAGAGGGCTTTTGAATTCTAGGAATTTTGTCTTTTTCAATGCAATTTCACTTCAAACTTGGGCTGAAATGAAAAGATTCCTGCCATGTAATGATTACACCACATTGTGCAAAAACACCCTCCACAAAAGCTATAATTTCACAACCTATTAAAATATAACTGCAGAAAGGACCTTGTAAAAAATCATAATTACACATATAACCTTTATAATTACAAAAAGATCCTTTTTCAAACAATTTAAGCACATGATGCATAATATAGATACACAACTACTGTGCAGACACCTAGGGTGTCGCAGAAGCATCCAACTAGAGCCTTATCAAGCTGATCAAAAGGAAGATTGATGAATATCCTAGGCGCTAGCATGAGGTGTTGTCAGAAGCTTTGTGGGCATATCGTATTTCGTGTCACGGATCCATCAAGACGTTACCATACCATCTGGTCTACGGTCAAAACGCTGTGTTGCCATGGGAGATCACGGCCGGATCAAGGCGTGTTGAGTTTCAGAATGATCTATTAGCTGAAGAGTATGCAGCTTTGATGAGCGATAATGTGGAGGATATTACAGAGCTAAGACTTTGGTCACTTGAGAAGATCAAGGAAAACAAGGCTAAAGTTGCTCGTGCATACAACAAAAAGGTCAAGCCGAAAGAATTCCAGGTTGGAGACTTAGTTTGGGAGGCAGTGCTACCATTGGGAACTAAAGATAGGAAGTATGGTAAGTGGTCTCCTACTTGGCATGGACCGTACAAAGTTGATCAGGTCCTGCCTGGAAATGCATACATGCTTGAAGAATTAGATGGTGTCAAGTTTCCTGTAGCCGTCAATGGCCAACACCTCAAGAAATATTTTCCGAGCATGTGGGAAGGCGACTAACAAGAGCCGATGAGATCCATCTGGCTGCATTATGATAGGCCAACACGTTGAGTTGGCCAGTAAAAAAAGAAGAAAAATAGGCCAACACGTTAAGTTGGCCAGTAAAAAAAATGATATAGGCCAACACGTTGAGTTGGCCAGTAAAAAAAATGATGATGAAAGAGGCCAATACGTTGAGTTGGCCAGCAAGAAAAAAATTATTATATGAGAAGCAAGGCGGCCGATGTGTAACCATCGACTTAAGATGTTTTTAACAGATACGAGTTTCAGTTTAACAGGCAACACTAAATGTTTTCTGAATTATTCTACTAGTTCAGGAATCCTTCTATGGCATGGATGGCTTTTGCGCGTATGGCGCCGACTCTTGCTATGACTGCTTCGTCGTCTTTGTCATCGCCTGTTACTATCTGCTGACTCAAGGTGTGGATTTCTACAAACTCTGCCCATATTTGCTCGGTTATTTCTTGGGCTTATTGTTTGGAGTTTGCAATCGAGGCTTTCTCCTCTTGGATCAGTCTCTGTGTAGTGCGGACCTTTTCTTCGAGTTCTGCTAATTCTTTCTCCAGGAGGCTGAGTCGCCTTGTACTCGCTGAGATATCGGCTTTGGCATCCAGAGTTGCCTTCTTCTGGTTTAGTAGCTTGCACCATTCAGCGATGTCGGCTTTCAGAGGAATTTGGGAGTTCCTTAGTTCTATCCTCTGTTGCGCTGCTTTCACCTCTGCTCGAAAGAAGGGAAGATGGCCGGCTGGCCAGAGTTTGACTCAAAGTGACTCTGGGAGGTGGGTTTCTATCTGCTCGAGGACTTTCTTTATTTCGCTGGAGTCAGCGACCAGGGTACTGATTGGAGCAGATAGCAGAGTTTTGATGAGTTGAAGCTGATCCGCGAGGTCAATCGGCTGCTGTGGTGGTGGTACCTTCGCTTCGGGGGCGATCAGACCCATTGATGCTGGATCAAAGGAGAGCAAATCTGAAATATTGAAGCCCTGTGGAGATATCGGAGTTAATTTTGAGAGCAATGTATATCAATGGAGGTATCGGCTGATTTAGAATCGGCTCATGCGATGTTACCTGTTGTGAGGAAGAAGCAATGGTCGATCCGAGTGTGATCGGCTCAATTGGGGCAGCGACAGTAGCATCGGCTATATCAGCTTGTTCATCACACGCCTCTATTGGAGCATCGGGAGTTCCGGGTTGGGCTTCCATCGTCATGTCATCTGTCGCAGTCTCTTCACTGCGAATTTTTGCTTGGACGATGGGTGGTTCTTGCTGTTCTTGGACTTCAGTTGTCCCAGTATTGACTTCATGAACAGCGGTTTCTGGTTGAGATGGGCTTCCGGTGATAAGTATGTCTTCAGCTGCGTCCTGGAGAAAGGATTACAATCAACTAGAGTATATGTGCATATATAAAAAAAATTTCAGGAAATTTCAGAGAGATGAATTACCTGGTTGGTGTTGGAGTCTAATGGACTTGGGGAAGTTTGTGCTACCTTCTTGATGACCCATCTTGTGAAGATCTTCCTTTTCTTAGTTGGGACTCGGGAGGGCAGCACCTCCAGAGAATTGTCTCCGCTTAGAGGCCGACTGGGGTGAGTCTGGCCAAATAGTCATTATCACTTTCTTCATTGGCGGTGATCCCTTGCAAAAGAGAACATCAGGAGCGATTGGGAGAAAGTGGAATGGCTCACCGTTATTTGTCATGTGTTCTGGACCATCTTGTTGCTGCAAGCAAGGTGGGCAGGGTTAGCCAAGAGAAATGGGAGAGAGCTTAGAAAGAATAAGAGCACGGATTCAGTACCTCTTCCTCGGGAATTGCATATTCAGGATCAATTTGCTGCAGTAGAGGGCTTAAAGCACTTTTGAATACATGAGTTTTCCACATTTCCCACCATGTGTTAAAGACGATTGATGAGGGAATGAAGGATAGATCGGCTGGTATTGGAATGTGGAGATTGTCAAACATGCTGTAGCATCGTGAACTGGTAAGACCGTCAGGTAGATCGGCTCTACTCTCCACCAAGTGGTGAATATGGAAGTGGGGAGGGACTTGTCCTAGGCCGAATTGCCTAGCTGCTATGACTGGTTGATAGGTTTCATTACCTGGTTTGATGAGTCTGTTGGGAGTGCTTATGCCGATATGAAGGAAGCCAGGTCGGATCATTAGAGAATATAGATGCCGAGTGCTGTTGTCATCAGCAAAGCTATCCAGCCTAAAGGTAGATGGATTTTCAAAGGCTTCAGATTCAGTAAATGGAAAGAAGAGGGGACTCTCTAGGCCTTTGTAGAAAACTCTGAACCATTTTGCTGCATCTGTTGAGTTCAGTTTACAACCAGGGAGGCTGAATAGGGCTTGGCCATAGCTGGTGCATCTAATTGGTTTGCCATTCTCGTCAGGGAAGGAATTCTTGGCGAAGCTTTGAAAGTTTGGAATTTGATGCTGGAAGTAGAGTTGTGCCCATAACTGAATGAACCACCAAGGGCCTCCGGTTCTGAGTTTCTTTTGGCTGAGCAAGCTAGTTGTCATTAAATGGAGACATCTGTATGTTTCTCCGAGGAAAAGCTTGCTTAGGCTGGTGCGGTTGCCATGGGCCAGATGGTAAGCCAAAGGAAGATAATTCTTGGTTGGGGCTAAGGAAGGACCACAGAAGATGAAATGTTCTAACCAAAGATTTAGAAAGGCTGTGTGTTCCTTTTTACTTACTGGACCTTTCATTTTCATGTGCTGGTTCATATAAGTGCTCCAGTTTGTGCAGTCTGTTTTGGATGAAAGTTTGAAAGGGACTTCTATCATTCTGTGAGCTGCAGGATCAGGGGATCCAATGTCAAGGCCAGTAATCATGGTAACATCTAGCAGAGTAGGGGTCATGGGTCCATGACCAAAGAGGAAATAGTTCAGAGCATCGGACCAGAAATAGCCGATGGTCTTCAGAAGATTTTCATCTTTATCCAGGGGAGATAATGATAGACTAAGTGCATCGGCTATGTTCAGTTCTTGCCACAAGGGCATATAGGTTTTTGCTACTCTGTTGTACCATATAATCCATCTTTCAGGTGGATTAGGCCAGGCTCTTAAGCAGTCGGCCCAGGAATTTAAATTGATGTTTTGGCTCATGAAAGGGATTCTATTCGCTTCACAGGAGATTAAATCTATGGGATTTTCATAAGTTCATTGGCCAAGACAAAAAGATTTGCGATTGGACGGATGCGGCAGAAGGATGTCTGACACCTGGAGTTCAGAAATTCAGAGATTTACATATGGTGTCATATTTCAGAGTTTAATTTGTTGGAGGCTTAATGAGCTGAAGAAAGTTAAAAGGGCAGGATGAATATTACCTTCAGGCCACATATTGCCGCATCGTTGATTGAAGAATTTGTTGTTTGAGCTGCAGAGTTCGCCATGGTTCAGATCTGCTGACTTAGGGTTTAGTTGCTTTGCGGGCTCTGGTTCGAATTCTGGGTGCTTTCCGAGTCTTTGCTCGAATTTATGGGGCGGGATTCTCGAATTACGCTCGAATTTGGAGTGTCTAGTTCGAGTTGGATTCAGAAGTGGAAGTGGTGTTCTGTTCTTATACGGGTTGCTTCCAATTTTGAATTTCGTCAGCTCTTGGATATTAATGAAGCCTGATGCGGTGTCATCGGCTTTTTGGGGGATAATCCAAACAAGCAAGATTAAGGGATAATAAGCTTCATTAAAAGTTGGATTCTTACAGAAGAGCCGATTTGACAAAGGAAGAATCCTTCGGCTTTACAATACTACTTCTACAGTACTACCTACATCTACCGCTCGTAGGTACCTAATACCTACGGCGCTTGGGGCTTCCAGCCGGCGCATCTCCGCCGTCGCTATCGTCGTCGTCGTTGTCGTCATTGCTGCCGCCGTCGGTCTCGGCGTCGCTACTTCGGCCGCCACCGCCGTTGCTTTCTTCCTCACTGTCCTCCTCGGAGGACCCGAGGAATTGGAAGGGGTTTCCTCCTATCGGGTCGTCACTGCTGGAGGAATCGGCTCCATCCTAAGAGAAGCCTTCCTTGCTGCTGCTCTCAGGCTCCTCCAAGAACAGGAGTCGAAGGTCTTCACCTTCGGTTTGGGGCTCATCGTCTTCGGAGACGACCCCGAAGTAGAACTCCCCTGCATCCCAGTGCAGAGGAGCGAGTGCCTCGTACGCCGCTATCGGGTCATACTCCGGCGTCGGCTCCTGGCTCTCAGAAATAGGGTCGACGGAGGAGGCGGAGGAGCTTGAAGAAGAAGGGAGAGGGGGAAGAAGGATAGTCGATGGAGTTGGAACCGGAGGAGGAGGAAATCGCCATGGCTACTGAAGGTTGGGGTTTTCTGTGCTACTTGGCCTTGGGAGGAAGATGAGTTTGCGGTGAAAGAAGTCGATTTAGGATGAGATTAAAAAGTAAAAAATGGAAGATGGATCGGCAGTTTCACATTCTACGATGAGCCAGTTGCAGAGACGTTGTGTCTTCCATGGCGGTTGTTGTGCGTTTTAATGAGCATCAACGGGAAGATGAAGCGGCGAAGTGGTTTTGGAATTACCATTGCCAAAACCAGGGGGCATGTGTTATCGCCATAAATTAACAGGTTAATTAATGGGCCGCGAGTGAGTTGGGCTTAATGAAGAAATTGAAGGAGGCTTACGAATCGGCTCCTGCGTGAGCATCTGGGCCATGTGGGCCATGTATCCTTAGACTTAGTTCAGATTGAGTTAGAGATAGAGTACGATATGGACACATTAGTTTAGATTGTTTCCCAAGTCTCCGCACTATAAATATGTACCCTATGATATTTGTAAAAAGAGAACGTTATCACGTTTCGCAAACAACAACTCTCGGCACACCGCCACCCCTAATTCTAGGGTTTCATCCAAGTAAGCGCCATGCTGCCCTGATCGCTTCTTGCGATCAGGGCAGCGTTGTTCTTGCTTTTACCTTGGTATTACTCGTACTGAAGCATTTTTGATGGCGAGTAGTGCTAGTTATCCTGATTTTCGTAGCATGATCTTTAGTAGATTCATCGTGCTTTTATTGCTTATCATCTACGAATATCATGTCATCTCTGCGCGATCATGTTTTAATCTTATACTAATTCTTGTTGCATGGAATCAGTCGCGTAGAGATGACACCCTGCTTCTTTTCTATTTAGTAGATCTAATCTGTTATGGTTTGTTCTTATGCGTAAGAATTGGCGTAATATCTGATAGGTTAGGCCTTGCAAACGGGTTGGATGATCCGGTGACGTATTAAATGCTTTGCCTTAGTCTTAATAGGGAATTGATTCGGGAATCGGCTTTCGCTTATTCTTAGGCCTCTATTCTGGTTAAGGTTTAGTTAATTATTATGCTCATTAGGCCTAACTACATGTAGGATGTTCCGATCTAGCAGTGAAGCCTTTATCGTCGTGGACTAGATTAGCTAGATTTAATTGAAGCAGCTTTACAGTTATTTGCTTTATCCATTATCATCTGGATATGCAGATCCAATTTGACACCGGGACTCGATCGGCTCTTTAAAGCCGATGCAAGAGTCATCCCGGGGAGCCGACCACGGCTCGGACTTATGTTTACACGTGTTTGTGTATGCAGGCAAATCGTCGCAAGCACGTTCGCACCTTCCTGATAGGGTATAGGTCAGGTGGCACGCCCTGTGTCTTAGAAAGCCGCGGCGTGTGCCAGGATTGCGGTCCGTTGACGAGGGAGCAGTGCCTGCCAGTTCCCCAGCGACCTCTCGGCTCTTCGTGTTGCCTGTCGCTACTCGCCGGTGGGTTTTGACTGACAACACCCGCATTCCTTTTAACTCCGACAAGGCGCAAGGAACGCCTAGGTGCGGGTGGCTCTTTGTCTTGTCGCTTCTCGCCCTTGTCTTCGTCGCTGATGACGACGACCTCCCTTTGGGCTTGAGCTAGCTTCTTCTTGCACCACAGAGGGCCCTTCCCTCCGATGCTCATCCGTGCTTGGGTGTTAAATTTCTTCGGAGGGGCCTTCACTTCACATCGCTTTGCTTCGACAAGGAGGGGCGGCGCACCGGTCGCCGAGATGGGGCTAGGCGTCTACTGGTTTGGCATGGGGGTCTCGGGTGCCATGCCCCTCTCCTTGATCTCCATTCCTGCAATCATGGGTCTTGCGCTCGCTGGAACGGCCATTGTTGATGTCTCTCACGAGGTGGTGGTGTAGATTGAAAAGTATGAGAGAATAGATCTAAACCGCGCCTCTATTTAAGTCCTGGAAAGACTTGGACGAGAAGTCCAATATCTCTGCGTATTTGGCATGCGAAATCTATAAGACACGGGTTCAAAATTTCCTTATCTCGTACCTACCAAAAATTGAGACCGAAACGCGTACGAGGAGGCTCAGGCCGGCCGTCCTAGGGGTGTTGGGCCGGCCGGCCCAGGGGGTTTTTCGGCCCCCTGGACTCCAACTTTTCCGAGGTGCCCACCAAAAAATTATGAGCCTCTATTTTACTCAAAGTTCGTCCAGAATAAAAATAAAACTACGAAAATAAAATCTAAAAGAGAATATTTACAAACTTACCTTGCTTAACGTCGTTAGGCTTGACGTTCCGGTTCCTCATCCATGGTATATATGTCGATGTAATGAAAGGGCACGACGTCGGGCTCCAAGAATACCTTTAGTCGCTGTCCGTTCATCACATATTTGTAACACCCTAGTTTAATTTCCAGTATTTTAATAATAAATATAATTGCCTTTGTTGAATTTACTAAGGTTTATTCTGTTTAGTTGGCATTTAATCTAAAATTTTGTTCCTTAAGTAATTAAAATTTTATCATAGGTTTAAATTTTGGTGTTGCATTCATGCTGGTGCATAGTTTTAATTATTTGAGTGTGGTTTGAATTCAAATTTGTATTTGAATTCAAACTTTGATTGAATTAGAAATAGAAAAGAGAGAGTGAATAGAAATAGAAAAGAAGAAACCCAGAAAACCCAGCCCAAACTCGACCCAGCCCAGCTTCCCTTTTTTTTCTTCTTCCCCAGCGGCCCATCCCGCGCCCCCACACGGCCCACACACCTCCCGCTCGCGCTTAGCTCGCGTCGCCCGCGCCCCTCCTCCCCTCACCGACAGCGCGGACCCACACGTCAGGGTCATCTCCTTCCCCGAGCCGAGCTCCCCTGTTCCGTGCTCGCCGCGTTTCCTCGCTGCCCGTGGCCCCGCTCCGCCCGTGCGCGCGCCCGAGGCCCACTGGCCGGCCTCCCAGAGCCCCTCCTCCTTCTAGAAGCCTCGCCCTAGAACCGGATCAAGCCGAGCCGTTGGGGCGATCCGCTATCCCCGCGCAGCGCCAATCACGGCCGCGATCCCCGCTATCCACACCGGGCGCGCACGCCAAGAGACCCGGAGTCCCTTTAATTGGCACCGCGGCCGCACCCCGGACCTCCCCTATCCCGCAGCCTCCACCTCCGCATCGCATCACCGCCACCGAACGGATCCGCCGTGAAGAGACCTCCACGACGGTGAGCACCTCCGCTACCCCGATTCATCGCCGCCAGTGGCTCTCAGCCCACCCTGACCCCTTGTTCGCCTCCACAGCCCGACCACGCACCTGTACGCGGGATCAGGACGCCGGGAGCCGCATCCCCACAGCCGCTCCACGGGATCCGCCGCACAATTCGCCATCGGACCTCGCCGCCAACCCCGCTGCACAGCTGCACCGCCCGCTTCGAGCCCCCGGTAAGCACCCCGATCCCCTCTCTCGTTTGCGCTAGGTATCTAGGCCCGTAGCCTACACCCGAGCCTTGAGCGCTGCACGCCGGCGTTCCGCCGCCGCTCGCACTGCAGCCTCACCGTGGCGAGCCCCCTGCAGAGCTACACCGCCGCGCACGTGCCATGATTTGGCTCTGCACTCGCACCCAGATGCTTCCCAGCCCCAGCCTGAGCCCAGCAGAGCGCGCACGCTCGTTCGCCGGCGAGCCCCAAGGCCCAGCGCCGCCCCTCGCCTTGCCAAGGTCCGACCAGGCCCCAATCCTCCATTCCGTTGCCTCGGGTGGATTACGCATATCGCGTAGGTGCCTCCCGACCCATCCCCTATTCGAATCCGCCCCGGGAAAACCGAGTTCGGTCTTCTCCGGTGCAGCGCCACCGCGGGAGAACGCCGCTGGCGCTGCCAGCGCCGCCGCCCGCGCCCTTTTACCCTGAGCCGCTCGATCTCGGATCCACGGCCAAGATTAGATCGCCATACCTCTTCATCTAGAGCCATTAGATACCGATCCGACGGCTCACATCCACGCATATCGGTTCGCTGCGGCTGTTTTGCATAAGAGCCCCTGTAGTTTATAGTTATCAACCCGCAGTCCATAATAGTGTAAAACTATTTGCAGTTTGTCCCAGAATTTAGCAAGCAGCCCCGTGAGCTTTTTAAATATTGAACCCGCCGTCCAGCACTTGGTCTTTTGCACGCTAGCCCTTAGATTTTACCGTTAATTACGTTTTAGTCCTTGGTTTTTGCAGAAAACCCCCTGGAACTTAGTTTTTCTCGCAGATAAGCCCCTAGAACTTGTTTTTAGCCTAGATTATGTGTTTTAACTCCGTTTTAGGTGTTCGTTATAACCACGCGATCATTGTAACGCGTAGAATAGTTTTAGACTAGTTTGGTGTGCTGTTTTTATGTATTGATGTATTGTTTCTTAGTTTTTGTTAGTGTTTGCTTGTATGCTTATTGTTGTGCATTGTTTTGGCCATGTGTTCGTGAGTAGACACTGATCCATCTGAGGAGCCCCAGTACCAGTACCCGGAGCAGCCGTCTTCTGAGCACTTTGAGCAGCAATAGGAGCAGTACGAGGAAGGCAAGTATAACATGAACACAACCTATCACTTTTAAATACAATTTCATACTGCATTTTAATACTGCATGCCTATAAGGATTTCCTAGCCACTTTATATCCTTTATATATCCCTTGGGGTTGCATTTTTGTTTAGTTATGCTAGGTTGCTGCGCTATAACACACTCTGGTCCTTTTAATTAATTTGATTAATGGTTTACTTGAATTTAATTCTGAGAGTGGCCCTCTGTGCTTCCTGCTTGGGTGGCTCACGTCTCGTTAAAATATGGTTTTTGTAGAAACATGGTTTAGGGGGCCAGCACGGTGCTTAGTGCTTGGTTGGCCACTCTCCATAAGGACCGGTTCATAGAGCGACAACCTGGGACAACAGCGCTACCACAAGGCTAGAATGAGATAGACTTGGTGTAATAATTAGTTCTTTTTGGTTTGGAGTAACTTACCTGCGGGGCAGGGGCGGTAAGCTTCTATGGCCCTCATGCTGAGTGGCCTCGTCTGTGCTTCGTGTCTTGATGCCCACTAGACCTGCTCCATAGTCGCCGGTCCACCCTCGTGGTTACTCCCTACCAACGAGATCCTTTGTAAAGGCCTCGTAGTGTGCTTGCTAGCCATCTCACCAAAGGAAGTGTGATGAACAACTAGCGTAGCTCACGACTTGTGGGTAAAGATGTGCAACCTCTGCAGAGTGTAAAACTGGTATACTAGCCATGCTCACGGTTATGAGTGGCCCAGATCCTCCTTTTGATTAGTGGGGTTATCTCCTTCCGACGAGGGAGGTGCCTCTCGGGGTTACCTTGTTGGTTTCGGTTTGGTTCTCAGTAGTAACATGTTTAGTCTTGATTAATTACTATGTAACTGGGTTTATGGTAATTCATCATCTCGTAGTAAATAGCTTTAATAAAATTTTGCCAACACTTAAAAGCTAATGCAGTTGAGTCAGCCAACCTTAGAGCCTCATAGTTTGTGTTATACTTGTTGAGTACAAGTTGTGTACTCACTCTTGCCTCTTCTCTACTTTTTCCTCTTGGCTACGCTACTGCTGCTCAGTTCCTGCCGACACGAGGGAGTTCGCTCAGCGCTACCAGGACTACGAGGACTTCTAGGCGTTCGTCTCCCAGTCGACGTCCCTGTGGCGCCCTGCTCAGCTTCGGAGAGTTTTTACCGTATTTGTACTTCGCTTCCGCTATATCAGACATTTTTGTCATTATTGTAATAAATAAAATTCGTATTCGCTTTATTATATCTTTTTATGTGATATGTGCTATGATATACTGTTCATTCTGTTGTATATACGTGTGACTTGATCCTGGCACATATATGATTGCTCGGTTTATGTTCTTTTATAAACCAGGTGTTACAGAGTGGTATCAGAGCCATATCGACTGTAGGACGAAGCCTAGATAGAACTGGTCGAGTTTTAGGACTTCTTCTCTCCAATCCTTGCTTGCTGAAACTATTTTACTATTATACCCCTTGAATTCTATGACTTTTACCCGTCTTGCCTTGATTTCTCTCTCTGAAGAATAGTTTTCGTAGATTTCGGCCTGAATCAGTCATCGGACCACCATGAGTATCAGCTAGGTGACCCTTTTATAATAATACGATAGCACGCTCTGCAACGCGTTGTGTCAGTCGAGTCATGTGTTAAACTCGGCTAAGTTGTGAAAATTGTCTGCTTGTTATTATGCTACATGTTTGATTTGGATTTTTTGAATGATTGCATAGCTTAGTAGTTTAATTTTGTTTAGAGAAAATCACTCTTATGTTAAAGTTAACTAATTAATAAAATGAGTTAGATCATTGGGGGTAAAACAGTCCACTCAATCCTGTCTACTTTATCATGCCTGAGTCTTTTTCCGCAAAGAGTTATCATATCCATCTGAAATTATTCCTGTAATATCCTTACTCGTGAAATCTTTTGTCCAAAATCAGATGGTGAACACCAGGCGTGGTTCTGACCAGTAGGGGTAGAACAACCAGGGTCAGAACACCCAGGGGACCGGGATCCCGATGCCTCCGCCTTTGACTCCGGAGCAGTACTTCCAGCTCCGGATGCAGACGATGGCCACCCTGAATAACACTGTTCAGGCTCTTCAGCAGGCTCACACTCAGCCTCCGCCTCCTCCACCGCCGCAGCCTCGCGACAGGCGTGCTGAGTTCCTGAGGGGTCACCAGCTGACGTTCTCTCACACGTCCGACCCTCTTCAGGCTGACGACTGGCTCCGTGCAGTGGAGCGTCTGTTGGACATCGCCCAGTGCGATGATTGGGAGAGAGTTCTGTACGCAGCAGGACAGCTGCGAGGGGCAGCTTTGGACTGGTGGGAGTCCCACCCAGTTCAGGACCACGAGTCTCTCACTTGGCTCCAGTTCAGGGAGCGTTTCCGCAGCCACAACGTCCCCGCAGGCGTTATGAAGATGAAGTAGAAGGAGTTCCTTGCACTGAAGCAGGTAATCTCAGATATAATCATTCAGCGGTTTCTTTTGAGCTAATGCCCCTTGTTCTATCCTTATGAATCTTGAGTTAATCTTTCGATATCTATCTGTCTTTGTCACTTCAGGGGACTATGTCGGTCACGGAGTATCGTGATCGCTTTGTACAGCTTGCTCGCTACGCCCCTGCCGATGTTGCGGATGACCGCAAGAAGCAGGAGCACTTCATGGAGGGTATTGAGGACTACCTTCAGTACGCGCTGCTCAACCTCCGCTTCGACGACTTCAACCATCTGGTTGACAGCGCGCTCAACACTGAGCGCAAGCACTAGGAAGATGGAGGACAAGAAGAGGAAGATTGTCCCCGTTGCTTCCGGCAGCAACACTCGTCCTCGCCTTCAGCCGCCCCAGTAGTACCAGCAGCAGCAGTACCGGCCTCCCCAGCCGTACCAGCAGAGGCCGCCGCAGTACCCGCCTTGACAGCAGCAGCAGGCAGGTCAGGGCCAGAGGTTACCGGCACCTCCGGCTCGTGCTCCACCAGCTCCGCCAGCACCTCAGGCTCCACGGCAGGTAGCTCCTCCTACCGGACAGCAGGCTTCGACACTTGCACGCGTCTGCTATCACTGCGGCCAGCCGGGGCACTACGCCAACACTTGCCCCCGGAAGGCGCAGGCGGGACATCAGGGGCGCCAGCTCAGCCCAGGGCGCCAGCACAGGGTTGGGTGAACCACGTGACGGCCGAGTCAGCGGCCGAGGCTCCTAACATGGTTATTGGTACGTTCATGGTCAACTCTCACCTCACTACAATGCTTTTCGATACCGGTGCTACTCATTCTTTCATTTCCAAGTCATTTGCCGAGAAGCATGGTATACCAGTTTCTTGTATGAGGACAGCTATGGTAGTTACCTCACCTGGGGGTCAGATACGTACATGTTCTATATGCTCCAGAGTTAGTATTGTCATAAAGGGGGTAGAATTCCGCACTGGCTTGATAGTTATTGACTCCTCGGGGATAGATGTGATTTTGGGCATGGAGACACTTACCAGATGGGGAGTCCGTATTGATTGTGCTCAGCGGATAGTTCACTTGTCAGCATCTGATGGCCAAGAGGTGACAGTCAGTGCTTCAGAGCCTTCTGGATTTCTTCATCAGATGGAGGCTAGACCCACGGATGGTATTCGCGTGGTGTCTAAATTCCCGGATGTCTTTCCGGATGATCTGCCAGGTATGCTGCCTGAATGCGCCATTGAGTTTTGTATTGATCTCTTGCATAGCACAGCTCCTATTGCAAAGCGGCCCTACCATATGGCACCTATAGAGCATGAAGAAGTTAAGAAGACTATTGATGAGTTGCTAGCCAAGGTCTATATCCGTCGCAGCTTCTCTCCTTGGGCTTTTCCATTGTTGCTGGTAGATAAGAAGCATGGCTCGAAGAGAATGTGTGTGGATTATCGGGAGCTGAATGCAATCACTATCAAGAACAAGCATCCACTGCCCCGTATTGAGGATCTCTTCGATCTGCTTCGAGGTGCTCGTATATTCTCGAAGATTGATCTTCGTTCGGGTTATTTTCAGCTGAGGATCCGTCCTGGGGATATTCCGAAGACGGCATTCACCTGCAAGTACGGGCTATATGAGTACACGGTCATGTCCTTCGGCTTGACTAATGCCCCGGCTTTCTTCATGCATCTGATGAACATGGTCTTCATGGATTATCTGGATGTCTTTGTGGTGATTTTCATTGATGATATCCTGATCTTCTCCAAGACAGAAGAAGAGCATGAGGAGCATCTAAGACTCGTATTGCAGAGGCTGAGAGTGCATCAGCTGTATGCCAAGTTCAGCAAGTGCGAGTTCTGGATTGACGAGGTTCCATTCCTCGGTCATGTTATCTCTCAGGGAGGCATTGCTGTTGATCCGAGCAAGGTGAAGGATGTTCTCGAGTGGGAGACACCGCAGACAGTAAAGGAAGTCAGGTCATTCTTGGGCTTAGCTGGATATTATCGGAGGTTCATTGAGAATTTCTCCAAGATCGCGAAGCCTTTGACTTCTTTGCTGGAGAAGAATGTGGCTTTCGTATGGACTGATGAGCGTCAGATGGCCTTCGATGAGCTGAAGAAAAGGTTGACCACGGCGCCAGTCCTGACTCTGCCAGACCAGACCAAGAGGTTCACGGTATATTGTGATGCTTCGAAGGATGGTCTTGGGTGTGTTCTGATGCAGGAAGGCTGTAACACCCTAATTTAAATTCTAGCTTTTAATAATAAATTTAATTGGTTTATTTAATTTTCTAGGATTTATTTTGCTTAGTCTTGCATTTAATCTAAATTTTGTTCTATAAGTAATTAAAATTTTATCATAGGTTTAAATTTTGGTGTTGCATTCATGCTGGTGCATTAATTTAATTGTTTGAGTGTTAGTGTTGAATTCAAATTCAATTTTGAATTCAACTAGTTTTGGTTGAGTTAGTTTGAATAGGAAAAGAAAGAGAGGGAGTAATAGAAAAGGAGCCCAGCCCAAACTCAAAACTCAAACCCAATCCTATCTAACCCAACCCAGCAGCCCAGCCCGGCTTCCACTCTTTTTCCCCTCATCGGCCCAGCTCGCTCTCTCCCTTTCCCGCCTGGCCCATCCTTTGTTCCAGCCCGACCTAGCGCCCCAGCCTGGTTTCCCCGCGTGGCCCGTTTCGTCCCCCGGCCCGACTCCATCTTCCGCTCAGCGCCAGCGCCAACGCCGCGGCCCAGCAACGCACCGCCCGTCCTTCGCCCACTCAGTCCGCGTCGCCCGCTCTCCCGCTGACCCGGTGGGCCCATGCCGTCAGCCCCGTCTTCCCCGCCGAGCCGTTCCTCTATTTCGCCCGCCGTTTGCTCCCATCCGCCCAATCCCGGCTGCGACACACCCCACCTGCAGGGCCCCAGAGCCCGCTCCACCCCATGCCCAGACTCACCGAATCCACGCCAGCACAGCCCGCGCCCCTCCTTCTAGAAGTCAGCTCGGGATCTGATAGGGTTCGATCCCGAATCCGCCGCGCAATCACCGCGCCGCAATTTCCGCGGCCCGTACGCCAAGGATCACCTCCACCGCCTTTTTAATGCGCCCCGCACCCCCCCTAGACCCTATCCCCACCTCAATTTCCCCTAAACCCTACCGCAGCGCCGCCACGCCGTTGGAGCTCCGCCCGGACGGTCACGGTGAGCTTCAAGCCGGCATTCCGCGCGGTCTGAGCTATGCCATCTATCCTGACCCGCTCGACCATTTTGTAGGACGGTCGCGTGTCCCCCCTGCCGCACCAGACGACCAAAAGCACGCCTAGGCGGCCGTTGCCTGCTTCGCCGCCTCACCGAGCTTGGAGCCGTCGCGGGACCCCGACGACAACCCCCCTGCGCCTTTTCCCCACCCGAACCAAGTCTTTGGTGAGCTTTCCCACGCTGACCTCTTGCTTCCTGTACGTTCGGTGTTAAGGATCGCACTTTAGCGCAGCGGGAACCTGGGCTCCGGCGAGCCCGACGTCACTGCGCCGCCAGGACCTTGCCCCGTCCGCTGCTAGCCAGCGCACACGAACCCGGTGCTTCATACGTGCTCTGTTGGTGCCGAATCACGCAACCCTTGCTCGGTAGAACCCTAGGCTGCCAGTTTCGCTAGTTTCCGGTGAGCTCGCCGCCGCGATGTCGATGCCGGTGACCGCGCCTTCACCAACCCAGTCAAACCCCCGGCCCCACTGACCAGTCACGGCTCGCTCTTCTACTCGGCCTGGGCCGCAAACCAACGGCACGGAGACCCCCTTCCGCTAAGTGCCGGCCCACACGTCGGCGCCCCAACCCTGAGTGGACCCGCCCCCGCAGCCCAGCCCGCTTCTTTTTCCCCCAGTAGCGCGGCCCGTTAACTTTGCTCGGCCCGTGTAGCACCTCCTGCCCTCAACCGCCCCCAGAGCCGTCCGATCCAGAGTGAACGAGTGAGATTAGATCGAGTCTCCCTTAGATCTAAACCGTTAGATCTAGATCCAGCGGCCCACGTGCGTGGATACCGGTTCGGCCGGTATGTTTTGCATAAGAGCCCCTGAGTTTGTCCTAAATCAACCCGCGGTCCATCATGAGTCAAAACTAAGGCTGACCACAGCGGAGGGAGCAAGAGCAAATTTGCTCCCTCCTCGTTTCCCACGCCCTCTCTGTCTACAGTGCCAAACAGTGCATCTACAGTGTCAAACAGTATATTTGCTCCTTCGTTTGCTCATTCCACTGTGGACGGTCTAATTACGTTTTGGCCCAGAAATTAGCTAGTAGCACCCTGAGCTTTTTAAATATCAAACCCGCCGTCCAGCACCTGGTCTTTTGCATGCTAGCCCTTAGATCTAATGGTTAATTATGTTTTAGTCCCTAGTTTTTGCAGAAAACCCCCCTGGAACTCTGTTCTCCTTACAAATAAGTCCCTGAACCTTGTTTTAGGCCTAGTTTATGCGTTTTAGCTCCATTTTAAGCGTTCTTTATATCCACGCGATCGTTGTAACGCGTAGAATAGTTTTAGACTAGTTTAGTGTGCTGTTTTTAAGTATTGATGTGTTGTTTCTTAGTTTTTTTTAGTTTTTGCGTGTATGCTTATTATTGTATATTGTTTGGGCCATGTGTTCGTGAGTAGACGTTGAGCTACCGGAGGAGCCCCAGTACCCGTACCAGGAGCAGCCGTCTTCCAAGCACTTTGAGCAGCAGCAGGAGCAGTACGAGGAAGGCAAGTATAACATGAACAACATATCATCTTTAAATACATCTTTCATACTGCATTTAATACTGTATGCCTATAAGGACTTTCCTAGCCACTTTATATCCTTTATATATACCTTTGGGTTGCATTTTGATTAGTTGTGCTAGGTACCGCGCTATAAACATGATGGTCCTTTTTAATTAATTTGATTAATGGTTTACTTGAACTTAATTCTGAGAGTGGCCCTCTGTGCTTCGTGCTTGGGTGGCTCACGTATCGTTAAAATATGGTTTTTGTAGAAACATGGTTTAGGGGGCCAGCACGGTGCTTAGTGCTTGGTTGGCCACTCTCCATAAGGACCGGTTCATAGAGCGACAACCTGGGACAACAACGCTACCACAAGGCTAGAATGGGATAGACTTGGCATAATAATTAGATCTTTTTGGTTTGGAGTAACTTACCTGCGGGGCAGGGGCGGTAAGCTTCTATGGCCCTCGTGCTGAGTGGCCTCGTATGTGCTTCGTGTCTTGATGCCCACTAGACCTGCTCCATAGTCGCCGATCCACCCTCGCGGTTACTCCCTACCAACGAGACTCTTTGTAAAGGCCTCGTAGTGAGTCGCTAGTCATCTCACCTAAGAAAGTGTGATGAACCTCTAGCGTAGCTCACGACTTGTGGGTAAAGATGTGCAACCTCTGCAGAGTGTAAAACTGGTATACTAGCCGTGCTCACGGTTATGAGCGGCCCAGATCCTCCTTTTGATTAGTGGGGTTATCTCCTTCCGACGAGGGAGGTGCCTCTCGGGGTTACCTTGGTGGCTTGGTTTTGGTTTGGTTCTCAGTAGTAATATGGTTAATCTTGATTAATTACTATGTTACTGGGTTAATGGTAATTCATCAACTCGTAGTAAATAGCTTTAATAAAATTTTGCCAACACTTAAAAGCTAATGCAGTCAGTCAGCCATCCTTAGAGCCTCATAGTTTGTGTTATACTTGTTGAGTACAAGTTGTGTACTCACTCTTGCCTCTTCTCTACTTTTTCCTCTTGGCTACGCTACTACTGCTCAGTTCCTGCCGACACGAGGGAGTTCGCTCAGCGCTACCAGGACTACGAGGACTTCTAGGCATTCGTCTCCTAGTCGACGTCCCTGTGGCGCCCTGCTCAGCTTCGGAGAGCTTTTATCGTATTTGTACTTCGCTTCCGCTGTATCAGACATTTTTTTGTCATTAATGTAATAAATAACATTCGTATTTCGATTTATTATGTCTTATTTGTGATATGTGTTGTGATATACTATTCATTCTGTTGTATATACGTGTGACTTGATCCTGACACGTATATGATTGCTCGGTTTATGTCCTTTTATAAACCGGGTGTTACAAAGGCAGAGTGATTGCTTATGCTTCACGGCAGCTACGCCGGCATGAGCTGAACTATCCTACTCATGATCTTGAGTTAGCCGCAGTTGTGCATGCTCTGAAGATTTGGAGGCATTACTTGTATGGACAATGGTGTGATATCTACACTGATCACAAGAGTCTCAAGTACATTTTTACGCAGAATGAGCTGAACATGCGGCAGAGAAGATGGTTAGAGTTGGTCAAGGACTATGACCTGGAGATTCACTATCATTCGGGCAAGGCCAATGTTGTAGCAGATGCTTTGAGCAGGAGAAGCTATGTCAACATGGCCGTGGCTTTCCAGATGCCTCCAGAGTTATGCGAGGAGTTTGAGCAGTTGAGTCTGGGCTTCTTGCATCATACCTCCAGTGCAGCATTTGAGGCAGTACCGACTCTAGAGTCAGAGATCACGCAGCATCAGAAAGATGATGAGAAGCTGCAGGAGATCCGTGAGTTGCTCAAGAAGGGCAAGGCCCCACACTTCAGAGAGGATGATCAGGGTACTTTGTGGTACAAGAACCGGATCTGTGTGCTAGACATGAAGGATCTCCGGAAGTTGATTCTGAGTGAGGCCCATGATACAGCATACTCTATTCATCCGGGCAGCACGAAGATGTATTATGATTTGAAGGAATGTTTCTGGTGGTATGGGATGAAGCGTTCAGTGGCAGAGTACGTGGCTATTTGTGACACCTGTCAGCGTGTCAAGGCTGAGCATCAGAGGCCAGCAGGTCTGTTACAGCCTTCGAAGATTCCAGAGTGGAAATGGGAGGAAATCACTATGGACTTCATTGTTGGATTGCCTCATACTCAGAAAGGGTACAACTCTATATGGGTAGTAGTGGATCGATTGACGAAGGTTGCTCACTTCATTCCAGTGAACACTACTTACTCCGGTGCTAGACTTGCAGAGTTGTACATCTCTCGGATTGTCTGCTTACATGGTGTGCCCAAGAAGATCATATCTGACAGAGGGTGTCAGTTCACTTCTCGGTTCTGGGAGCAGCTCCATGATTCGCTGGATACGAAGCTGCGTTTCAGTATGGCTTATCACCCTCAGACAGATGGGCAGACAGAGAGAACCAACCAAGTATTGGAAGATATGCTGAGAGCTTGTGCCATTCAGTATGGTACTAGTTGGGATAAGTGCCTGTCATATGCTGAGTTCTCATATAACAATAGCTATCAGGCCAGTCTGAAGAAGTCCCCCTTCGAAGCATTGTATGGCAGAAAGTGCAGGACCCCTCTCTATTGGGATCAGATTGGTGAGAAGCAGCTCTTTGGCCCTGAGATCATAGATGATGCAGAGCAGATGGTTCAGGCTGTGCGAGAAAATCTGAGGATTGCACAGAGCAGACAGAAGAGCTATGCTGATGGCAAACGGAGAGATCTGACCTTCAGTGTCGGTGATTATGTGTACCTGAAGGTGTCTCCGATGAGAGGAATCCGCAGATTCAATGTCAAAGGGAAGTTATCACCTCGGTATGTGGGGCCATTCAAGGTGCTAGAGCGGAAAGGCGAAGTTGCTTATCGCCTGGAGTTACCTCTCAGCCTCTCGGGAGTTCATGATGTCTTCCATATATCTCAGCTGAAGAGGTGTTTGCGAGTACCCGAGGAGCAGGCACCACTGGATGGAGTAGATGTGCAGGAAGATCTAACATATACTGAGCATCCAGTGAAAATTCTGGAGACATCAGAAAGGGTTACTCGGAACAAGCGCATCACGATGTGCAGAGTTCAGTGGAGTCACCACAGTGAAGCTGAGGCTACATGGGAGCGAGAAGATGAGCTGAGGAAGACCTATCCAGATCTCTTTGCTAGCCAGCCCAGCTAAATCTCGGGGACGAGATTTCTTTAAGGGGGTAGGGTCTGTAACACCCTATTTTAATTTCGAGTATTTTAATAATAAATATAATTGCCTTTGTTTAATTTTCTAAGGTTTATTGTGTTTAGTTGGCATTTAATCTAAAATTTTGTTCCTTAAGTAATTAAAATTTTATCATAGGTTTAAATATTGGTGTTGCATTCATGCTGGTGCATAGTTTTAATTATTTGAGTGTGGTTTGAATTCAAATTTGTATTTGAATTCAAACTTTGATTGAATTAGAAATAGAAAAGAGAGAGTGAATAGAAATAGAAAAGAAGAAACCCAGAAAACCCAGCCCAAACTCGACCTAGCCCAGCTTCCCTTTTTTTTCTTCTTCCCCAGCGGCCCATCCCGCGCCCCCGCACGGCCCACACACCTCCTGCTCGCGCTCAGCTCGCGTCGCCCGCGCCCCTCCTCCCCTCACCGATAGCGCGGACCCACACGTCAGGGTCATCTCCTTCCCCGAGCCGAGCTCCCCTGTTCCGCGCTCGCCGCGTTTCCTCGCTGCCCGTGGCCCCGCTCCGCCCGTGCGCGCGCCCGAGGCCCACTGGCCGGCCTCCCAGAGCCCCTCCTCCTTCTAGAAGCCTCGCCCCTAGAACCGGATCAAGCCGAGCCGTTGGGGCAATCCGCTATCCCCGCGCAGCGCCAATCACGGCCGCGATCCCCGCTATCCACGCCGGGCGCGCACGCCAAGAGACCCGGAGTCCCTTTAATTGGCACCGCGGCCGCACCCCGGACCTCCCCTATCCCACAGCCTCCACCTCTGCATCGCATCACCGCCACCGAACGGCTCCGCCGCGAAGAGACCTCCACGCCGGTGAGCACCTCCGCTACCCCGATTCATCGCCGCCAGTGGCTCTCAGCCCACCCTGACCCCTTGTACGCCCGACCCCAAGATTAGATCGCCATACCTCTTCATCTAGAGACATTAGATCCCGATCCGACGGCTCACATCCACGTGTACCGGTTCGCTGCGGCTATTTTGCATAAGAGCCCCTGTAGTTTATAGTTATCAACCCGCAGTCCATAATAGTGTAAAACTATTTGCAGTTTGGCCCATAATTTAGCAAGCAGCCCCATGAGCTTTTTAAATATTGAACCCGCCATCCAGCACCTGGTCTTTTGCATGCTAGCCCTTAGATTTAACGGTTAATTATGTTTTAGACCTCAGTTTTTGCAGAAAACCCCCTGGAACTTAGTTTTTCTCGCAGATAAGCCCCTAGAACTTGTTTTTAGCCTAGATTATGCGTTTTAACTCCGTTTTAGGCGTTCTTTATATCCACGCGATCGTTGTAATGCGTATAATAGTTTTAGACTAGTTTGGTGTGCTGTTTTTATGTATTGATGTATTTTTTCTTAGTTTTTGTTAGTGTTTGCTTGTATGCTTATTGTTGTGCATTGTTTTGGCCATGTGTTCGTGAGTAGACGCTGATCCATCTGAGGAGCCCCAGTACCAGTACCTAGAGCAGCCGTCTTCTGAGCACTTTGAGCAGTAGCAGGAGCAGTACGAGGAAGGCAAGTATAACATGAACACAACCTATCACTTTTAAATACAATTTCATACTGCATTTTAATACTGCATGCCTATAAGGATTTCCTAGCCACTTTATATCCTTTATATATCCCTTGGGGTTGCATTTTTGTTTAGTTATGCTAGGTTGCTGCGCTATAACACACTCTGGTCCTTTTAATTAATTTGATTAATGGTTTACTTGAACTTAATTCTGAGAGTGGCCCTCTGTGCTTCGTGCTTGGGTGGCTCACGTCTCGTTAAAATATGGTTTTTGTAGAAACATGGTTTAGGGGGCCAGCACGGTGCTTAGTGCTTGGTTGGCCACTCTCCATAAGGACCGGTTCATAGAGCGACAACCTGGGACAACAGCGCTACCACAAGGCTAGAATGGGATAGACTTGGCGTAATAATTAGGTCTTTTTGGTTTGGAGTAACTTACCTGCGGGGCAGGGGTGGTAAGCTTCTATGGCCCTCGTGCTGAGTGGCCTCGTCTGTGCTTCGTGTCTTGACGCCCACTAGACCTGCTCCATAGTCGCCGATCCACCCTCGCGGTTACTCCCTACCAACGAGATCCTTTGTAAAGGCCTCGTAGTGTGCTTGCTAGCCATCTCACCTAAGGAAGTGTGATGAACAACTAGCGTAGCTCACGACTTAGGGGTAAAGATGTGCAACCTCTGCAGAGTGTAAAACTGGTATACTAGCTGTGCTCACGGTTATGAGCAGCCCAGATCCTCCTTTTGATTAGTGGGGTTATCTCCTTCCGACGAGGGAGGTGCCTCTCGGGGTTAGCTTGTTGGTTTCGGTTTGGTTCTCAGTAATAACATGTTTAGTCTTGATTAATTACTATGTAACTGGCTTTATGGTAATTCATCATCTCGTAGTAAATAGCTTTAATAAAATTTTGCCAACACTTAAAAGCTAATGCAGTTGAGTTAGGCAACCTTAGAGCCTCATAGTTTGTGTTATACTTGTTGAGTACAAGTTGTGTACTCACTCTTGCCTCTTCTCTACTTTTTCCTCTTGGCTACGCTACTGCTGCTCAGTTCCTGCCGACACGAGGGAGTTCGCTCAGTGCTACCAGGACTACGAGGACTTCTAGGTGTTCGTCTCCCAGTCGACGTCCCTGTGGCGCCCTGCTCAGCTTCGGAGAGTTTTTACCGTATTTGTACTTCGCTTCCGCTGTATCAGACATTTTTGTCATTATTGTAATAAATAACATTCGTATTCGCTTTATTATATCTTTTTACGTGATATGTGCTATGATATACTGTTCATTCTGTTATATATACGTGTGACTTGATCCTGGCACGTATATGATTGCTCGGTTTATGTTCTTTTATAAACCGAGTGTTACAATATTGGTCGCCTTTCACATCCATGATTGTCACTGCTCCCATGGGTGAAACCGAGTGTATGACGTATGGTCCATCCCATTTGCTTTGCAATTTTCCTTTGCCAAAGAGTTTGAATCTTGAATTGTAGAGTAGGACCTTGTCTCCTTCTTTGAATTCCTTGTTTTGTAATCGCTTGTCATACCATCTCTTCATCCTTTCTTTGTAAATTGTTGCACTATTGTACGCTTTCAATCTTAACTCCTCCAATTCGCTTATTTGGATTCTCCTTTTAATTCCAGCGGCTTCCGCATCAAAGTTCATCTCCTTCATCGCCCAATACGCCTTATGTTCTAGCTCAACCGGCAAGTGGCATGTTTTTCCATAAACAAATTGATAAGGAGTCATACCAATCGGGGTTTTGTATGCCGTACGATATGCCCATAGTGCATCGTCTAGTCTCTTCGACCAATCTTTTCCTCCTTTTATCACAGTCTTCTTTAAAATGTCCTTCAATTGCTTGTTCGAAGTTTCCGCTTGTCCGTTTGTTTGGGGGTGATAAGCCGTGGACACTCTATGTTCAATTCCCAATTTCTTCAAGCATTTACCAAAGTCTTTGCCCATGAAGTGTGTTCCTCCGTCGCTTATCAAGATTCTCGGGACGCCATATCGAGGGAAGATAACCGATTTAATCATGTGTATGGACTCCTCCGTTGATGCCTTCCGACATGGCATAGCTTCAACCCACTTAGAAACATAGTCCACCATCACCAATATATGCTCAAACCCATGTGAGTTCACGAATGGTCCCATGAAATCGATTCCCCAGACATCAAATAGATCTATTTGCAAGTTGTAGATCAATGGCATGGCATTCCTTTGCGAGATATTCCCCGTCCTTTGGCATTCCGAACAAGTCGAAACAAATCTTTTCGCGTCTTCATGCATCTCGGGCCAATAGAATCCACTAGCTCATACCTTAGCTTGAGTTCTAAAGTGCCCATAATGTCCTCCATATCCCAACGAGTGACACTTTCTTAGAACTTCTTCACGTTCCTCCCTCGGTATGCATCTTCTTAGGACTCCATCTTCTCCATATCTATATAAGTATGGTGGATCCCAATAGTATTTTCTTCTTTCCGCGATCACTCTTCTCCTTGCATTATTGTCCAAGTGATCCAAGGGCATCCCTTTTATTGCCCTTATTATATCATTCATCCAACTATCTTGGTTGAGAATTCTATATAGGTGATCATCTCTCATTTGATCCTCGATAGGTTCTTTTCCATCATCTCCATGGTTCATCCTTGATAGGTGGTCGGCCACAACATTTTCTGCCCCTTTCTTGTCCCTTATCTCCACATCGAATTCTTGTAGCAATAGGATCCATCGAATCAAGAGTGGCTTAGCATCTTTCTTGGACAAGAGATACTTGATTGCCGCATGGTCGGTATAAACTATCACCTTAGAGTTTACTATGTATGATCTGAATTTTTCGAAGGTGAATACCACGGCAAGCAATTCTTTCTCCGTTGTTGCATAATTAACTTGGGCTTCATTGAGAGTCTTGCTTGCGTAGTAGATAGCATTTACCTTCCCCTCTTTCCTTTGTCCAAGAACGGCTCCTACGGCGTAGTCGCTTGCATCACACATGATTTCAAAAGGTAGATTCCAATCCGGAGGTTGCATGATAGGAGCACTTATGAGAGATTGCTTGAGTGTTCGAAAGGCGTGAAGACAATCACTATCGAAGGTGTATTCCACATCTTTTTGGAGAAGTTGTGTCAATGGCTTGGTGATTTTTGAAAAATCCTTTATGAACCTCCTATAGAGTCCGGCATGACCGAGGAAGCTCCTCAAAGATTTGATTTCCGTAGGTGGTGGCAATTTCTCCACGGTTTCTATCTTTGCTTTGTCCACCTCTATCCCTCTCTCGGAGATAACATGACCAAGAACAATTCCTTCTTTCACCATGAAATAACACTTCTCCTAGTTGAGCACAAGATCAACCTCTCCACATCTTTTAAGAACTTTCTCCAAATTTGCCAAGCAATTATCAAAGCTAGTACCATGCACCGAGAAATCATCCATGAATACCTCCATAATCTCTTCTATGAAATCTGAAAATATAGCCATCATACACCTTTGGAAAGAAGCGGGCGCATTGCACAATCCAAAAGGCATCCTCCGATATGCAAAAGTTCCATACGGGCAAGTAAATGTGGTCTTATGTTGATCATCCGGATGAATAGGTATTTGGAAGAATCCCGAGTATCCATCAAGGTAACAAAAGTGTGAATGCTTTGCCAACCTTTCTAGCATCTCGTCAATGAATGGTAGTGGAAAATGATCCTTCCTCGTTGCCTTATTCAATTTTCTATAATCAATGCACATCCTCCATCCCGTGATGGTTCTTTGCGGTATCAATTGCTCCTTCTCATTTTTCACAACCGTGAGTCCTCCTTTCTTCGGAACGCAATGCACGGGCCATACCCATTCACTATGTGGCACGGGGTATATTATTCCGGCATTCAACAATTTGATAACCTCCTTCTTCACCACATCACGCATAGCATGGCTCAACCTTCTTTGATGCTCTACGACCGGCTTGTATTGCTCCTCGAGTTGTATACGATGTGTGCAAAAAGCGGGGCTAATACCTTTCAAGTCATTAATCGAGTAGCCAATCACCTTTTTGTGCTTCTTTAATAAATTCAGCAACTTCTCCATCTCTTCCGGGCTCAATTCGTCGCTAACAATCACCGGAAAAGTCTTGCCATCTCCAAAAAATTCATATTTCAATCCCTTGGGGAGCGGCTTCATCTCAACATCGGGCGCACCATCCTCTTCTTGATCTAATTCTCCAATGTCTTCAAATTTTTCTTCCTCCAAATTCCCGTATTGCGGCTTCCACTCTTCCATTGTTTCCACTAGTTCTCCATCTTGATCGTCTTGAGCATCCCCATTCTCCAAAGTGCATTGGAGAGGATCCCTGAAAGAATCAATGAAACGAATGCTCTCTACCCCTTCGTTATCAAGAGGTAGAGGTAAAGCACGAGACGGTTTTGAATGAAATTTGAAAGTGTGCTTCTCTCCTTCTAGATCAAAAGTGACAATCCCTTTTCCAACATCTAGAATAGCATTTACTAATTTGAGAAAGGGTTTTCCAAGGATTATGCTTTCATGTTCATCATCACTAGCATTAATCACAAAAAAGTCGGTAGGAATTTCTTTACCAACTATGGCAACATTTAGATTTCTAAGCACTCCTAGCGGTTTGATTAACCTACCATCTCCCATGATCAATTTAATGATTGTAGCATCTAGGTTTGGTGTTTCGTTAAAAAGCATAGCATAAACCTTGGAACTCATCACACTAACATGGTCGCCAATGTCACATAAAACATTGCAACATTTTATTCCGTCTATCTTGCAATCAACACGAGGTGTGGGTGATGGATTACCTTCGCCTTGATCGCTTCCAATCGCATATACTTTGGCTATGTGCACGTAGGGTGATGATCCCGATTTTACTCCCATGATCCTTTTGACCTCCAGCACTTCGTCCAAGTCAATCTCTTCCTCTTTTTCTTCAAAAAATTTCCGAATAATATCACTGGCCGATTCCTTGCAAAATGTATATCCCATGTGATTATCCGGCGGAAAGTCTTTCGCTATCACCTTTGCCATTCCTCGCTGATTTGGATGCGGTCTTGCTTTGTCGAACAATCTTCCAAAGTCAATCGGTATCCAATCCATTTGTTCGAATTCCCTTAGCGATTTGGCGGTGCCCAAGGTTCTTCCTTTCTTTTCCGGGTCATCTTTCGTTGCACTCCGGATCGATGCTTCTTCATCGTGGTTTGTCTCTATGACTTTCCCATGCTTTGGTTGTTCTTCCCTCACTTCCGATGTCTCTTTTCTGAAAATTCCAGCAAGCACCCGCACTTGAGATTCTTCCTCAGAGCTTGCCGAACATCGTTTTTCCCAATCTCTTCGCGTGGCTGCACCCCTGCTGATTTTTTGTAGGAGTTGGGCGGCTTCCGTGAGTGTTTTCTCCATGAGATCTCCTCCTGCACACATTTGAACAAACTGCATGCACTCGGGGGTTAGGGAAAACTAAAAGATATGCAATAGTACTTCACTGGAAAATCCAAGCTTCGGTCCTTGTCCAATCAATCCATTGAATCTATCCCATGCTTGATCTATCCCTTCTTCTTCTCCTTGCACGAAGTTGATCACTTGCTTCCGAATATGTTGAACCTTGCTTAACGAAAGAACTGCTCGCAAAATTTCTTCATCAAGTCATCCCAATTTCCTTTTACCTCGAAGGATGCAAGTGCAAACCATCTTCTCGCTTCTTCCGCAAGTGAGTATGGGAAAAGATTCCATCTAAACCAAGCTAGCAGAACTCCGTCTTGTTGTACCGTGTTGCATAGCATTGTGAACCACTTGATATGTCTATATGGGTTGTCCGTCTCATCTCCTCTAAAGGGGTTTGCCACCGCCATCTTGATGATTTGAGGCTTGATCTCGTACTCGGTGGCTCGCAACACCGAATCTGATTTTTGCATGTTGATGTCCTCCGATCGCGGGCTTGCATAATCCCTTAGTGATTTTTCTGCTTCCTCCACGTGTTGAATGAGATGGGCCATCTAGACAATCAAAACAAAAACAAAAAACAAAAATTTTCTAGGGAAAAGGTTAGGTGTTAGTAACCAACAAAATTAATACAAAGTTAAACGTAGCAAAATCGCTTGTTCCCCGGCAACGGCGCCAGAAAACCTTGTTGACGCTCCTTAGAGCGCCAATTTACGTACCGCAAGCGCACGGATCGTGTAGCTTTTCCCTTAGAGTACTCCCCCAAGGTTTATCAATCCACGGAACAAGTGTATTACTATACTTAACTAAGCACTAATGATGTTGGTAAAAGATCTATATTGAGTGATTGAGTGTGAAATAGATCTAATCTAACCAATCTAGACTAGTGAGCAATGATAGGTTTGTGCACAAGATATGAAGAGCATTTGTCCAGAGGGTCTAGGATCACTAGAGATGTAATCTCCAAGCAATGAAGAACGGATCTAATCTACCAAAGATGTGTTCCAAGATCAAAACCTTTCCCTCCCGCATACTGTCATTACATGAGGATAATCGGTAACGAATCAACAAGAATACGATAGTTGATGTAATCTAAGTAAACCATGCAAGAGCAAAGCAAACCCAAAGCCAAGTCGCGAACTATTAGGCATCAAAGCATCATCAACAAGAATCATGATAGATCAATCTCATAAAGGATTCGGCAATTACAACTCAAGATCTTCTTACAACCCCATGAACAAATGAGGACTTTACCCCATGAAGCTAAGCGAAGCGTAGTCGATCATGGTGACGAAATCTCCGGCAAGGGATGGATCCCTTGCTATCCTCCAACTTGCAGCGGTACCGAGGGACGATGAGGCCTCCGGTGTCGCCTTTCTCTTGTGTCAAACTCGAATGGATCTCTGAAACTCATCTCTGGATGCTCTCTTCCGAATCTCTCTCTGCGATCCCCCCCCTCTTTGACGGCGGCTTCGGGGTATATATAGGCGGTTCTGGTCGGTGGTTTTGGTAAAACACAGGCTAGGATTGATGAATACTTCGCGCTGAAGAAAACTGAGGCCGATTGGGCTTGGAAATGGGCTAGGCCGGCCGGCTCAGAGGGCCCCAGGCCGGCCAGCCGGGGCCCTTTCTGGCCCCTTTCGGTTCCATCTTTCGCGTGTGGCCTCTTCTCCTTATTCCTCATCTTAGCCCAGTTGTGACCATGCGTCAAAACATCTCCGAAAATGTCCAATTTCCTGCCAAAATACAACATGCTCTAAAATCCAGGACAAAATCGAAAACGGTCAAGTTCGGGTGCCAAGTGGCAGGTTAGTACATGAATCATCCCGAAGAATTTACCAAAACCACTCCTAATCATATAATAAAATGGGTACTTAAGGAGCGCCAACATCGCCCGTAGTGCCGTGCGTGTTCCCCTCTCGACGGAGGCTTACGCCCATTCTGAAGATGATGAAGTTGTCATCTTCAAGGATTTCTTCTCTGCCGGCCTTCGCTTTCCCTTAGACCTTGCCGTGCTGGACATCTTCTAGCGATACGGGGTCTACTTCTATCAGATGACCCCCAAGTCCTTCATTCGGCTTAACCTCTTCATGTGGCTGACAAAGACATGCCGCATTGCTCCCACCATGGAAAACTTCGCCCACATGAGCCGCGTCCACTACCAACCGAAGACAATCATGATCCGCAGCTCCGACGGCCAGTCGACCGAGGTGGAGCCCTAGTATGGCTGCTACAAGTGGCCAGGGGACTGGGCGTCCTGCTGATCACAAGGTCCCCCTCGACCCTAAGATGAAAAGCCACCCCCTCATGGTCAAGAGTATTGGGAACTTGGGGGACACACCCAGCGTCGGGGTGGAGCACCTGCCCGAGCATGAAGCGTACCACTCAGTTCTTCGGGAGGTATCGAAGATGTTTGGAGTGCGCAACATTACCGACGAGTATGTGGCGTGCGGGTGCTTCCCGGTTAGAACTGGGTGGACCATGCCTTCGTGGTTGCCGGAGGAGAAATGGGTCGACGGCATTCCCGTGCCCGACTTCGCTGTAGCATTCCAGTTTCGGAAAGAATGTAAGTGTCCCTATACTCAGCTTGGTATGCTCTTTTGGCTTTGGTAACTTGCCTGTGCTGTTTCAGAAATTGATGCAAGGGCGGTGGAGAACCACACCGATGAGATCCTGGGCCCCGTGTCAGGCAATGAATACGATCTGTTGCTGACAAAGCTCAGGGAACTTAAAGGAATCGGGTGTTTCGATTCATTGAAATTGAAGCCCCTCAGCACGTAGCTGAAGCAATGATTGCTATCCAGAAGAGGAGCAAGGATGTTGGGGCTGCTCCTCTAGGTGGTGGGAGCTCAGCTGCAACCGTCGTCTTGGAGAAGAGGAAGAAAAGGAAGGGGGCTCCGGCTCTAGGGCGCTGAAGCTCCCCAAATTATTAGGCCAAATTCTCAGTGGCTCGCCTCTTCGGAGCAAGGGGAGTCCAAAGATGCGGGCAGCGCTAGCAGCAGCCCTGTCGACCCGAAGCCCACTCCAGCGACCGCTCCGGCTGTGAGGTGGGCGCCGCTTGTTGAGTACAGCACGCGTGAGCTCGAGAGCGATGATGATGTGGTTGGCGATGTTGTCTCCACCGCAGCTACACCGTAGGCTGTTAACACAGAAGCTACAGGTTCTTCATCCTCCTCGTCCTCCTCATCAGACGAAGAAGATAACCCTGGGCTGACAAAAAGGTGGCTGGGCCGCAAACTGACAAGTCGGAGTTGAAGATGCCTGCTCGAGCTCTTCTGACAGCAGTAGCTATCTCGTCAGCACCTCTGACCCTGTAGAGGTGGCCTCTTAGATTGGTGCCTCTGCGGCAAGGTTGGTAGGTGGCAACGTCGTTGGGAGCCTTCGTTTTGAAAGTACTGACCATGAGCAGGGATTTCTCACCGAGGCGGGTAATACCTTCTTTTTCCCCCTCATGGAGAGGAGGCTGATGAATACTAGTGTTGACAACATGCTTCAGTGTGCCGAGGACCTGGCGCTGAAATCATACGTCGCTTCTTGCTGTGCCACTTGTCAACTTTGCTTGGAGAGTGGCAAGGCTTCGCAGCTGACAAAACTAGAGGAGAAGATTGCACGCTTGGAGAAGGAGAAATCTAACATACAGACAGCCCTTGCTGCCTCCTGTGCCGAAACCGAGAATAACGCTAAACTCCTGACGGAAGCCCTGCAGCCGGCTCGTGCCATCGAAGAGGCCAGGAAACATACCAAGGAGAGCCGAGCCAAAGGAAAGGAAACGCTCAAATGCTATCGCGAAGCGACTTCTTCAGGCACTGAAATTATTCAAGCGGACATGCATGGATTGCTAGAGAAGTTTGGGCTGACACCCACTCACCTTTCGCAGGAAGAGAATGTTGGGGTGGCTGAACTGTTACGCTGGCTCCGCGCCTGCGTGGCCATGGCTGACTCCGGTAGCATTTTATTCGGCAATTTAAGCATGGCCATTGCTGCTCGCACCTTGAGTGCTGCAGTTTGTGGCCTTCTGCTGGCGGAGACGGGCAGCTCTAGCGCCATCACAAAGGCCCAACTTCACATTCTTCGCAACCGGTCATTTCAGTGGCCTTCCCTCGAGTCGGTGCGGCCCGAAGCCGTACCTGCGCTCCCCAAGAATATCGCCAAGAACTTCGCGGAGACCTTCTTCCATGAGAAGGGTCATGGATTGGTCGAGCTGGAGGTTGTGAGCATGAAGGAGCAGGTTAGCTTGTGCGCTTCGCACCATTTGAGTCTCTTCGCTTCTGGTTCAGGGCATGATGGTGACAGTGAAGGTGGTGCTAGCGATGGCTGGGGAACTAGAGGCAACGAGACCGGAGAGGTGTGAGGCCTGTTAGATTTGTTGACCCAAGTTGTCCAAAGATGTTTTGTAACCAACACCTTCGGTGTCTGCGCAGGACCCTGCGTTGGAACCTGCACGGATCACCGAAGGTGTACTGCCTTTGCAGATGAAACACTGTGATTTCTTTGTGTCGGGGACCTCATGGGCGAAATTTCATGCTCGTCAACCTTGGGTTACCTTCGGTGAATTTTGGTCCTTCAAGAAGGATATTTATGAGCGACGGAATTTACAATCGAATAGTTTTTACGAAAAATTTCAGTGCGACCCGGAGAAGCACATGAAGATACTTTCCGACCGTGCACTTTGCCACGAAATTAAATGAATCCTTGACACTAGTGTTCCTTATAGCACGCCCGCGGGGCTTCTGGAACCGAAGCCCGAGCCTGTGGATGAGGACCCATCTGGGTCCGAATTTATGTACCGCTTTCTAGGCCGAATCATATCGGATTCCAGCTGACGCTGCCCTGCCTTCAATTGCAGGGACCGAGTTTGAAGCTTATCTTCGGAGGTTGGCCGAAGAGATCATAGATCATCAGTCCTTGGACTAATAGATGAAGCGGACTGCATAGTTTTTGAGGAAGAAGCCTCGGATGTAATAGATGATGCTATGTAACTATGTGACTATTGATGGGTTGAAGCCTTCTTGTAATTATGCGATTATGAATGTCAGTGTGATGTAATTTTGTGCTCTCCTACCAGCCCCGTGGCTGCGCATTATGGTTTTGAGGGTGCGAAGCGCCACCCCCCCCCTTCGAAGGCACGGGTGTGGGCCGATTTGCAATTCTCACTTTGGCACCATGATTGTGCAAGTCTTGATGCTGTGAAGCACCACCCCCCCTTTTGTACGATCGGGGGGTCAATGCTTCGATTTTGGCTTTGCGGGGTTATGCTGGTTATGGTGGCTTCGACCGTTCAGCCCGTCCGCCTCCCTTCGGCCTTGTGTGAGATAGTTTCTTAGGATGCCCTCGGCTCTTTGACTCAAGTAGGCCCGATCCTAGCCTTCAGTATTCTGCGCGATAGGACTTTCCATAGGATTCCTTCGGCTCTTTAGTGCGAGTAGGTCATTCCTAGCCTTTGGCATTGTGCACGGCAGGACTTTCCTTAGGATGCCTTCGGCTCTTTAGCTGGAGTAGGTAACTCCTAGCCTTTGGCATTGTGCGTGACAGGACTTTTCTTAGGATGCCTTTGACTCTTTAGCGCGAGTAGGTCAGTCCTAACCTTCAGCATTGGGCGCGACATGACTTTCTTTAAAATGCCTTCGGCTCTTTAGCGTGAGTAGGTCACTCCTAGCCTTCAGCATTGTGCGCGACAGGACTTTCCTTAGGATGCCTTTGGCTCTTTAGCGCAAGTAGGTCACTCCTAGCCTTCGGCATTGTGCGCGACAGGACTTTCCATAGGATGCCTTTGGCTCTTTAGCACCAGTAGGTCACTCCTAGCCATCGGCATTGTGCGCGACAGGACTTTCCTTGCTTTTGGCTTTTATGCACTTAAGGGATTTCTTTGCCTTTCGCATTTCGCATGCGAGAACTTTAACCTGTGAAGTGAAGCTAAGGGGTGCAGGGCCATTCATCTTTCTACAGCCCGTGCTTACTTCTTTGCGAGTATTCTCACTTGCCTTGCACTGATGACTCCCCTCTTCGCTTGACAAAGAGGGATAGAAGCTTCGGTGCGCCTCTGCCAGACTAGACGATCTTTTTTCGGGGCCTTGTTTATATTTCACAAGGGAGTTATATAAGCGTTCCGCCTAGTTAAAAACCTCACACCTTCGGTAACCGATGTGATTATGCAAAGGATTCCCCTGTGAGGAAAAGAGTACAGGCCCTGGGTTACAATGCGTGACCTTGTCGCAAAGAAACGAAAATATTTTAGAAGCTCAAAGAAGAAAATCGTCTAAGCTATAAGCCCCTTCGGTTATCTACCCTCTGCTGGCTGTTTACATGGAGTCCTACACAATGTACTTCTGTAGCATGTCTTTGTTCCATGAGTATGGGTCTTCGACACCCTCTAGGGTGCGAAGCCTACATGCTTCGAGTCTTGCCATTGAGGTGACTAGAAACGGTCCTTCCCACTTGCTGTGCATTTTTCCTTTTAATTTTTCCTTCGGCACCCGCCTGAGGACGAGGTCGCCTTCTCTGATTTGCCTGGGCTCTACTTTCTTGTTCATCCAGTGACGCGTTTCATCCTGGTATTTGCCGAGGTTGATAGCAGCTTGCATCTTGTTGGCTTCAATGGTGTCGATGGTTGTCTCCATGTCATTGTGCGAGGCTTCTTGGCTCCATGTCCTCCAAGACCCGAGTTTGAGTCCCTCCAGTGTCATGGCCTCTTCATCATACAGTAGCTTGAACGGTGTGAATTTTGTGGCTCTGGACTCGGTTGTGTTCTGTGACCAGATGACCTTCGGTAGCTCATCTACCCACTTTCCCTTTGGTTGTTCTGTGATGTTTTTCTTGATACCCATGAAAATGATGTCGTTGGCTCTCTCTACCGCCCCATTGGATTGCGGATGATACACCAAAGTGAAGCATAATTTTGTCCCCAGCTGTGTGCAGAGCTGTCTGAAGGTTGTGCAATCAAATTATTTGCCATTGTCTACGGTCACTTCTTTGGGGACGCCGAAGCGACACACAATGTTCTGCCAGAAAATTTTCTGTAAAGCTCCGACTGTGATTTCCTGGAGAGCCTTCGCTTCGATCCACTTGGTAAAATACTCTACAACAACTGTGGCGTACTTCTAGTTTCCTGGGGCCGTTGGCAGGGGTCCCACGATGTCAATGCACCACCACGCCAATAGCCATATCGGAGGTATGGGATGCACCTCATTCAGAGGGAATTTGCTGTATGGGGCGTGTCTCTGGCAATTGGGGCATGACTGCACCACCTCGTGCGCATCAGCCACTGCCGAAGGCCATTAAAAACCTTCACGGAAAGCTTTTCCCACGAGGGCCCGTGTGCCAATGTGGGATGAGCAAATGCCTGTGTGTATTTCCTCGAGTAGCCATTTGCCTTCGTCCCGCGAGACGCATCTTAGCAGAGGCGCACACACCCCCCCCTCGGTACAAGTCTTCGTTGGTGATTTTGTAGTTTCTTGCCCGAAGGGTCATTCTCTTTTCTTCCTTCTCATCCTCTGGGACGAAGTGTCCCCGAAGGTATGCATGATGGTCGCCCTCCAGTCTTCACTGGTGATTGCATTGACGAACTTTGCTGAGTCTTTGGTATATTTGGCGGAGCCATGAGTCAATGTCTCGAAGAATACATCTAGTAGGAGCGGTTCTTTGCTTGCTGCTGCTTTCGCCAGCTTATCGGCTTGCTTCTTTTGAGCTCGTGGAAAGCTTCAGACGCTGATACCTAGAAAGTATTTTTCCATCCCCCATACTGCTGCCAATTACTTCGCAAGCTCAGGTTTCAATGCTCTATAGGACTTGTCGACGTGCCTTGTGATCAACTCCGAGTCTGTCGATGTGCCCTTGCTTTCCGAAGGCCCAGCAATAGGCCTTCGTATTCTGCTACATTGTTGGCGCATCCCTTGAAATCGAGTCGAGCTGCATACTTCAGCTGCTTGTCGGAGGGTGCTGTTAAAACTGCCGAAGCCCCTACCCCATTCTGGCAATATGCTCTGTCACACTCAAGCTGCCAGACTGTCTTGATCTTTGGCTGTTCTTGCGAAGGTGTTGTGGGTGTCTAGTATGCGATGAAATCTGCCAAGACCTGAGACTTGATTGCGGATCTGGATGTGAAATCTATGTTGTGCTCTGCCTGCTGCACAGCTACTTGCCTATTCTGACGGAGGCCTCTCTATTCTCGAACATATCCCGAAGGGGATAAGAGGTCGGGACTTTAATCTTGAAACTTTGGAAATAATGCCGAAGCTTTCTAGCTGCCATCACGACTGCGTATGACATTTTCTCCATTTCAGAATACAACAATTTTGAGCCACTGAGGGCTTCGGATATGAAGTAGATGGGGACCTGTTTGAGCATTCCATCAATTTCGCGCTGTTCAACAAGTGCTGTGCTAACTGCTGCCCCTGACGAAGCGATGTACAGAAGGAGCTCCACCTTTTCGAAAGGACTGGACATCACTGCCAAGTTCTCGATGTATGTTTTCAGGGCTTTGAAGGCCTTTTTCCGCTCTTTGCCCCACTAGAAGTTGTCGGACCCTTTTAATGCTATGAAGAAGGGGAGACATTTCTACGCCGACCTCAAAATGAATCTATTTAGCGAAGCCAGCCAGCCTGTCAACTTGTGCACTGCCTTCTTGGTACTGGGCGCCTACATTCTCTTGGTAGCTTCAATTTTTTCTTGTTTGGCTTTGATGCCCCTCTCTGTGATCATGCAGCCAAGCAATTTTCCTCTTCGGACACCAAAGACGCATTTGTCTGGGTTTAGTTTCAAACCATGTCACTGAAGCTTTGCAAAAGTTTCACGTAGGTCTTGTATATGATCCTCTCGCTTCTTGCTTCGGACAACGACATCATCGACATAGGCGGAGATGTTCATGTTTAGCTGGTCCCCCAACACCACCTTGACTATTCTGTTGAAAGTGCTCCCTGCATTGCAGAGGCCCTCCGGCATTCTCACATAGCAATATGTGCCGAAGGGGGTAGTAAAACTAGTTTTCTCTTCGTCAGATTTGGTCATGAAGATTTGGTGGCAACCGGAGAAGCAATCAAGCATACTCAACATTTTGGAGCCTGCGGCCGCGTCGTCAAGCGCGTCAATGCATGGAAATGGGTACTCATCCTTCGGACAAGCCTTGTTGAGACTGGTAAAGTCGATGCACATTCTCCACTTGCTGTTCTTCTTCAGAACGATGACGATAATGGCTAACCACTCTGGGAACTAGATCTCGCGTATGACCCCGGCGTCGAGCAATTTTTGCACTTTGTCCTGAGCCACCTTCGCTCCTTCCTCGGACATCGTCCGGAGCCATTGCCTCTTCGGGAGTACCTTCGGGTCGACTCTGAGCATATGCTCCATGATGCCTCTGTTGACATCCGTCAAATTTGCCATGCAAACACATCTTTGTTGTTTCGACGGAACTGGATCAACCTGGTTTCCTCTGCCTCCTCCAGACCTTTGCCGATGATAACTGACCGGTCTGGGACATTTGCGCTCGATGGAAATCTCTTCATGTCCTCTGCCGGGGAGACCCCTTCTGTTTTTTGCGGCTCCGCTGAGGTTACCGGGTTTGCTCCGGTGTCTTCGACCTCTGATGCCTTGTTGGCATGCACGCTCTTGGTGGCGTATGATGTGTTGTCTTGGCATTTCTGGGCCTCCTCCTGATTGCTGAAGACTGTTACAACTCCTGCTGCGGTTGGTAGCTCCATGCACAGGTATGGCTGATGGATCACGGTTGCGAACTTGATGATGGTGTTGCGGCCGAAGATGGCATTGTACGGGTAGCTGATGTCTACTACATCGAACGTTATAGCCTTCGTTCTTAGGGTGTTCCCTTTGCTGAAGGTCACATTGAGCTCCACTTTGCTGAGGGCCTCTATTCTTTTGCCCCCGAAGCAAATAAGAGGGTACTGGGACTTCTACAGATGCTTCTCATTGAGCCCCATTTCGATGAAGCACTGCTAGGTTAAGATGTTTGTGGAGCTGCCAATGTCCACCAGGATTCTACATACATCATTGCCTGCGAGAGTGTCATTGTGTGGGTAATGCTGAAGCCTAAGATCTGCTTCGGTGAAGGATATTGGGACATGCGACCATGAGGTGCGGAAATGCTTGCCTTCGCACACATGCGACACTGTTCTGAAGTATTCCTTCCGCTGCCACTTCGTCTCGTGCACCGGCTCGTTGGATCCACCGGAGATGGCGTTGATGATGTTTACCATGCCTCCGGAGTTGCGCGGCTTGGGGGATTCATTCGCCCTCTCCGAAATCTGCCCTAGCTCTAGCTTCGGTGGCGGGGGAAGGTGGTTGGTTGGTTCGTAGGATTGTAGTGTGGATCTCCTCGATCAGGTCAGTGTATATTGCAAAGGGGTTGTCACCGGAGTCTGGGGTGCCGAAGGAGCTGGCAGTGCAGCATATGGGAGTCCATACGACAGTGGGTTGTAGTTGAACACTGGGTATGACGAAGGCCACTGAGGGGCCGGAGGCCACGAAGGTGATGACGCCGAAGGTTTTGGTTGGGAAGATTGCAAAGTGTAGTTTATTGGCTTCACCGGCTGTGCATTCTGCTAGTCGAGCTCCTCTTTCCTCTCGATGGTGATGGGGGCACTCATTCGTCCAATGGCCTTTGTCCTTGCCATGGAAATAGCAAAAAGGGATTTTCTATCTTCGGCCTCCATTGTCTCCGCGCCCTCAATTGTTTCTTTTGTTCCTCCCCCCTCGGTTGTCTTGAGGTCAGGAGTCACGAGGCTCATTCCCTGAGACGGCATTTACTGCCTTCTGGCTCTTCTTTTGGTCAGCGTGCCACGACTTCAGCTGTGAAAACTGACTGCTCTTTGCCTTCTTCTGCTCATTCATCTCTTCAATTCCGTGCCTCTTGTCGCGATCTGATTCGCAGTACTCTTGCATGATCTCAAAGAGCTTGTTGATGGTCTTTGGCATGCGGCGTTCAAGGTACTCCGTGCATGGGCCCAGATTCAGCTCGTTGATGGCCGCGTCGATGATGCTTTGTTCTGGTACCTCCAGTGCTCTTGCTTGGAGTTTCACTATGCGCTGCAGGTACTCTTGCAGGCTTGAATTCCCCGGCTTCATTTTGTGGTAGTCATAGGATGTGACCCCATCGGGCTTCACGGCTCGGAAACTGGTGGAGAGCTCTGTCCGAAGCAGACTCCATGATTGAATGTGCCCGAAGCCGAGGTTTGTGTACCAGCGCTGGGCGAGGCCAGTCTCCCGCGGTTCTTCAGTTTGCCCGCACCGGGCCCTTAGCGACTTGCCACCCTTCGTGCCTTGCCGATGGCCTCTTCTTTCAGAGGCTTCGCCTCTCGCCGAAGCGCTTGGGCCTCGTCATCCTTGATCAACGCAATTCAGTTTTTTTTTTGAGGGGTCAACGGAGGGGGAGAGAGCCCCCCACCTGGTATTTATATTTTTTCCACGGTGGCCCTGGAATGACCAGATGTAGTACAAGGTTTTGTTTAAGTTACATTGCCAAAGAAAAAAGATTACACCAATGGTCACCAAGACTTTGATCAGTACATGGAAGGCGACAGCTCCATGTTTTCGCTTCACGTTTGCACTCCTGCAGTGTTTGGTGCAAAGTCATCGTCTCCTGGCGGAACGTGATGCCGTTTCTGCGTTTCCACAAGCTCCAACAGCAAACTAGGATAAAGGTGTCGTAGTGCATTTTACCAATGTGTATTGGCCGGGGGAGATCACGGATGTTCTTGGCCTCCATATCAGCAGGTATGTCGAATCCCAGAGCACGCCAGAAGGAGGCTGCGAAGTCGCAGAAGAAGAGCAGGTGAACAACCGTTTCTGGGCATCGACCACACAGCTCACAGATGTCATCCGGCAGGATCTTCCGACGAGCCAGGTTGGTTTTGCACTGAATCCATTCATGGACCAAGAGCCAGGCAAAGAATTGCACCTGGGGTGGGGCACAGCTGCCCCAGAAATGATTCACAGGTGAGCCTGAAGAGGCGCCCACTCCTTTGAGCAATGCATAAAGATCAGCAGTGTGTAGTTTCCCATCCGCACCAGCAAACGGAGAGTGCCTTGTGTCCCTAGCATCAGAGAGAGCAACATCTGACAGTATATTTTCAAGGACTGCGAGCTCCTCAGCGGCTTCAGCAGTTAACCGAGAGACGAGTTGGTTTCACAGACCATCGCTGAGAGTTGCAGCAACCGACTTATCCCCCCGTTTGCAGTGGCTGTGTAGAGCCGGGAATCGGTCAGATAAACACTCATCATTCAGCCAGACATCTTGCCAAAAAGATGTGGCCTGTCCATCTCCCACCGTCACAGTTGTGATGGCTTGGTATAGGGGCAGGAGGCTACGAAGGGATTCCCAGTGAGGGCCTTGCAGATCACCGGAGAGGGTGGCCAAACAGGTGTGCTGTCGAACCCAGGCCGCCCATGACGACTGCTCCCCAACATGCATCCTGTGCATAAGCTTCAGAAGCAAGCAAATATTTTGAACTGCAAGGTCTCTGATCCCAAGTCCACCATTTGAACGGCATTGTCGCACACGATCCCAGGCAATCAGGCAGTTGGCACCAGTTGATTCTCCATCCCCCGTCCAGAGGAAGCCTCGCCGGCGCTTGTCAATCTTGGCAACCACCCCAGGTGGTAGCGCAACTGACATCATAATATATGAGAGATGCCCATCAAGCACAGCATTGATCAACACAGTCCTGCCCATCGGATTGAGGAGGGAAGCTTGCCAGCTCGCCAGGTAACGATCAGTCTTGCAGATGTATGGGTCAAAAGCGGTGAGTTTGAGCTTCTCACACGAGAGAGGCAGCCCGAGGTATGTCTGTGGGAAACCTTCCTGCCGGCACCCAAGAGTAGCAATACACTGTGGTAATGCTCGCTCATCCATATGCAGGGGCACCGCAGTGCTCTTGTGTTAGTTGATCAGGAGCCCGGTCGCAGCAGAGAACTGATCCAAAAGGCGCTTCAGGTGTTGCACGTCCTCGACTCCCCCACGCAACAGAAGAAGGGTGTCGTCGGCATACTGGAGGACGGAGCACGTCGCCGAATGGTCAAGCGGGTGGCGGACGGAGGAGTCCTGCTTGATGAGAGCTTGCAGAACATCGGCCACAAGCAAGAACAGGTACGGCGACATCGGGTCCCCCTGACGCAGCCCACGTTTGCAAGTGATCCATGGTCCAGGACAACCATTGACAAGCACAGCAGTGCATGAGGTCTCAAGGAGCATACGGACCCAGGAACACCATTTGGCAGGAAAACCTCGTGCTGTCAGAACCTTCATTAGACAGTCCCAGTTAACGGTATCAAATGCTTTGGCAAAGTCCAGCTTGACGACCAGAGTAGGAACCTTTCTCTTGTGACATTGTTGAAGCATTTCAGCTGTATATACGAAATTCTCAGCAATTGTCCTGCCTTTGAGGAAACCAGTTTGGTCCTTGTCAATGAGCCTTGGGATTTCTTTCTGCAGACGAGTGGTGAGCAACTTGGCCGTGATCTTCACACTGCAATTTTGGAGGCATATCGGCCTGAAAGCATCAACAGAGACAGCACCAGGCTTCTTGGGGAGGAGAACCATGTATGATCGATTAATCCTGTCGAGCTGAACAGACCCAGTGTGGAACGAGTGCAGGAAACGCATGACATCAGCTTTGATGGAGTCCCAGGTCGCAGCATAGAAACATGGCCCAAAACCATCCAGACCCGGAGCGCTGCATTTGTTCATGGACCGAACCGCCGCAAGTGCCTCACCAGCAGAGAAATCGGCCGACTGGGCAGCACTAGCGAGCCTCCGCCCACTGTAGAGGGCCCCAAGATCGAAGGCGAAGGAGCTCGAGCCGGGCTCGCCCAGGATCGCCTTATAGTGTGCAGTGAGTCCAGCCACCTTGCCGTCGTGAGAGTTGACGCGCACACCGTCCACCTCGACAACCTTGATCATGTTCCGGCGCAAACGCAGTGTGGCGTGCGCGTGAAAGAATTGGGTGTTGGAGTCACCTTCTTTGATCGCCCACTGCTTGCCTCGCTGCTTCCAGTATGCCGCGCGTTCGCTGACTGCCTGTGCGAGGCAGTCGTGGCCGCGGTTGCGGACATCATGTTCCTGAGGGGACAGATCACGAGACTCTTCCAAGAAATCAAAAAGCATAATTAGGAATTTACAATTGGGGATGAGTGTGGAGGGCGCCCTTGTACGCCGAGCCCAAACCTTTGCCGCTGCTCGAGTCAACTTGAGACAACCAGCCAGGCGTCCAGCAGCGTCCGCATGGGGAGGAGCGACATGCCAAGCAGGGATCACCGAGGGAAGAAAGGAGGGGTTTCTCAGCTAGGAGTTTTCAAAACGAAAAATGTTTGTGTTTGGGATGTTTGTTGTAATGGTGACGAGCAGTGGGGTGTGGTCAGAGGTGGGACGGGCTAGGGTGGTTAGCGTGGAGTTGGGGAATGAGAGGCATTGCTCAGAGTTGACAAAAACACGGTCCAGGCATGCTAAGGTGGGGTGTTGGCATTTATTGCTCCAAGTGAAGAGCCGATCAAGAAGGGGAAGCTCAACAACAGCCAGCTTCTCAAGGGTTTCGTTAAAGAGCGAGCAGAGGGTTTGGTTGACGTGGCTGGAATTTTTATCCGAAGCATGTCGGACAAGGTTGAAATCGCCAACAAGAATCCAAGCACCTTTGATGTGGGGCTGTAATTCCAGCAAATCTTCCAGGAAGGTTTTGGAATCACGATGGTTAGAGGGTGCGTAAACATTGGTGATGGTAAAGTGGTGTTCAGAAACAGTGGAAGAGAGGGTGGTGGTGAGCGTATGACGCCGGCTAATGAACCCATCGAGCACAAACGAGTTGGAGTTCCAAGCAATCAGAGTCCCACCGCGAGTGCCGGCAGCACTAACATATTGTAAAGAGCTAGCGAAATGTGCTGGGAGGAAGCTGCGTGATCGGAACTGGGTGATGTGGTGCAGCTTGGTCTCTTGAAGACAGATAATAGAGGGGTTAGCCGAAACGAGAGCATCCTTAACGATAGCACACTTGTCCGGGTCGCCTAACCCACGCACATTCCACGACACAATACTGAAGTTCTTGAACACACTACACATGACCCACAACACACACACCGGGAGCAGGGTTGATCTCAAGAAGATCAACCCTGAACACCAACGACACCACGATACAAGCCAACCAGGTGGCTACAGCACGACGACAGAAGGAAAATAGAAGAGAAAGCAAGGGATACAACGGACAGTGCAACTGTCCAAGGCCCTGCATGCAGACACCAGCAGAATGGCGTCGCACGCCGAACCCAACAATACGAACGCCCTGGCAGATCATGGGAGCGCAGCCGGCATCTTCGGTAGATGCCCTTCGGTGCAGGGACCAAAGGTGGTGTCCCCAACACTTCTTCTGCCCTCCATTTGGGAATCTGTTGCTTGTAACCACCTGTGTCAAGGTGGTGGTGGTTCTAATCCTCTTTCCAAGTTCGGAATTGGATTTGCTCTTAGATAAAAAATCTGCTGATGTCTTCTGCTCAATAAAAGCCTCCCACTCAGCTCGTATAATTTTGTACCTCTTCGTCGGGTCCAACCCTTTCTGCACATAGTGGATATTCAGTTCAGACCTCCAATTACGCAAGGAGATTGCAAACTGCCTCATTGCATACGCCTTTGCGACCTCTTTTGAACCCCGAGAGAAAACAAAACTCATTAACAACTTATCCCATAATTCTTTCTTCATCGCGGCCGGCACCAACTTCCAGTTATAGATTGTGATGTCAAGTTTATCCCTAACTAAAAAACCGATGACATTCCAAAACTTAGCTGACACCTCTGTTGGTTCTAGGGGCTCTCCTTTCTCTCTTACATCTAAAACCCTCAATGTGTGCTCTGGCCATTTGCTTATGCCTTTGTCACCTCGTTTCTGATCACTTTGTTTCCTTTTCCTTGAATTCTCGGTGGTGGTCTCAGTTGCTTCTGGTGCGAAGCCGTGCGGCACTTCTTCTTCCTCTGCTGGCTCGTGCATTACAGACATAACCTTGGAAGAAAAACCAATCATATTAGGTAGGTACATATATGATCTCGTGGATAAGTACACATATAGACATTGTGAATGACTATACCTCCTGATCATTTAGATTGTATCAGGGTCTCCTTCTAGCTCACGGTGAGCCACCAGCCCGCCCTGTCTATGCTAGGGCATGGATAGCTAAGAGTGTGGTATCCTTGGGCATCCGACTGTTCACCTCGTCCTTGGGCATCCTCTTGGTCGCCTCGTCCTTGGGCATCCACCTGGTCACCACCTTTTGGAGAACTCATCGATCTAAATGTAGAGGTAGTATGTCATATATGAAATCTAATTTCTATTAACATTACACATATTAGCATTTGGAAAACATAGAATACCCTAGTGTTTCTGGTATTTGATAAGTGAAGAATACACTTCATTCTGGAGATATATTGCCTACGTACATATTGGAAGGTTACATATTTAAGATGAAACCCTAGCGATATGTTGCCTAACGTTACATATTTCTAGCATTTGAAACCCTAGTGTTACATATTGAAAGGTTACATTAACCACCATTAAGATCTTCAAATTAGGAGAGCTTCTCGTGCAGAAACACCATCCACGTCATCCCAAATTCCCCAACCATCCGATCTTCCGCTCAACGGCCCAAATTTGTTGGAGCAGATTTTGCCGGAAGAGGCTCCTCGTGCTTCCCCTTGCCTTCCCCAGCTCCTCCTCATTTCTCGTTGGCTTCACTTTCAAATCCGAACAGACAAATATATACACCGCTTCTTCTTTTGCTTCCCCATACGTTTCTCCTTCTCGACACTTCTCTGGTTCTCCTTCTGGGCACTGACGCCTCTCCTCTCGTAAGCGTCACCTCGACCTCCACCTTCCTACTCTCTCCCACCCCCTCTCAGTCTCTCCCAATGTGGCGTCATGCCGGTCGGGTCCAGTGCCCCCGGATGGCCGCACGGCACGCTAGCGGGGTGACAGTGCCCCCGTCCTACGCCGCGAGTGTGCCCCAGCAGTGCCCATCCCTGGCCATGGATCAGCGCGACCTATCCCTGTCGGTGGCCGCCGGTCCACGTGTGCTCGATGAAACCCTAACTGCCTCTTCCTCGCCAGCGGCGGCTGCGACTCAGCTCATTGCCTGGATCTGCTGGTAGGTCACCCTCTTCTCTTCCTTTGTCTTCATCTCATGGCTCCTCCCCTAGATCCCCTTTCCCTCATCGACGCGCGGTGGCCGGCATGTGGGCATGTGGGCACGCGAGGCATGTGGGCTATGGCAGCCAGTGGTTCTCATTCGGTCCCTATGCTTCCAAATCTTGGCGGCCGTCGGCCATCTGTTCTGTGGTGCCGCAGCAGGCGACCTGTAGCGGGTGCCTGCCTACCTGCGCTGCACGCCTGCATCTAGCCGCTGCCATGCGTACGTCGGTGTGCCATCCACAGCTGGTCAGCGTGTCCGGTGTCAGGCAGACGGCAGCAGCAGGCAGCACCCACATGGTTGGCTGGCCAGTTGGCCACATGGCCTAGCCCTGCTGTGGGGATTTCTTTGGGATTTCTAGTTTTTGAGTGAACCAGATGCCAAGCTATTCTGAGATAAATAAACTCAATGGAAATGACCCAATAAAATGTATTAGAATTAACAAAGGGTCGCTCTAATCATTCATGGTCCATTGCAGTTTGCTAATTTAGTGTTCCCATTTTGCATATTGACAATTTTTTGAGTAATTTCAGGGGGGGATCCCCACCTACTGTATTAATCGAAGAGGCAAATCATCGCCAAAACAAGTACGCCCCGGTATACCTGGGGTTGTACATGTGACAATCCAGGTTTTAGGGGTTAAAAAATAATTTTTTTGTGCTGATTTAAAAATTTAAACCATGATTTTCAGAGCAAGGGTATTTTGTTATTTTAGAAAAATGCAAAGTTCTTTTTACAAAATAGATTGCAAAAGGCAAAATTTCAAATGTTATGAGGGGTTAAAATGCATATTTTGTTTTTCAATTTTCCCCTCATAAAAAGTTATATTTATGCTTAGAGATACCCTTGCAATTTTAAAAATTAAGTTGTGTTCTTTTGCATTTTAAAAGTTTTAACGGAATTGAAAATATTTCAAAATCCTTTGATCTAGTGAAAATTTGCACAACAAGAAAGTTGTAGATCTTAAAAAGTTACACAACTTTCATGTTGAACACTTTTTTATTTGAGCCCTAAATCAACAGAAAATTTTGTTTTATAGTTTAGCCCCTAAAATTTTGGAAATTTACAAAATCATCCCGCCCACCTTCTTCTTCCTCCTCTGCTTTCCTTTCTGTTGAACTGCGGGCGCCGGCGTTCGACGTGGTTTGGGCCACCGACGCCGTTCTCGCCCCTGGGATCGCTACGCCGCCTCGAAGCACCGCCCTTGGAGCCCACGCGTCGCCAGCACCGGCTGCCGCCGCTCCCTTTTCTCCCCCGCTGGCATCTCGCGCGCAAGCCACGCCGCCGCACCCTGCCAGCTCGCCGGCCGCCCATGGGGATGCGCTGCCGTCGCCGACTTTCCCTTTTCTCCAGCTAAATCTATCCCCTGGGCCCTGCTCTCGCTTATCCTTCCCTCCCAGCCTACAAAACGGGCCCGACCGAGCCCCTTTCCCGGCCATTCCACGCCGTCGACCACCATTTGCGCCGCCGCTCACCGGCCGCACGCGCAGCTACCACCCCGCCCTCCCTTTCCTCAAATCGAGTACTCCATGACCTTCACCACCTCTCCTGGAAGCTTCTCAGCCCAGCTGCCCTTCCATTACCTCACCAGAGCGCCACCCAGCGCCGTCCCCCTCGCCGGTGGGCTACTGCTCCGCCGCGCCGCCTCGTCCGCCTGTCCCCACGCCCAATCCGAGCCACCCTCAGATGCGCCTAGGGCTGCTGAACCTCCCTGGCCCATTCGCTCTCGCCGCCGGCGACCAATGCCGCCGGAATCCGGCGATCCCCTTTCGGTCTTCTTCTTCCTCCAGCCCAGGGACCCGATTGCAATTATTAAAATACATCCAAGGTCCTTTCTGCAAATAGTCAGTCCCTTTTCTTTTAAAACTTTGTGAATTTTGAAAAATCCTAGAAAAATGTAGAAAAATCAGAAAAATGCTAAATAAATTTTTTTGTGTTCCTTTTAACTAGCTCTACAACTTTACTTACTAAAGTTTGTATGAAATTTTATATTGTGTGCTCTAGTTTAATTGTTTGCAAATGAGTATTTCATTTATATCTTTTTAACCATAACTTTGTTACGCTTGTTTTTTGGAACCTAGCATCCTTTTGCCTTGTATAGTTTTGTGTGAAATTTGTGACCCAAATGCTTGACTTTTTCTCATTATTTCATGTGTTTTGTTTATTTCTAGCATGTCCACCTATTTTATTTATTAAAGCATGTTTCTATTAATTTCTTGGGGTCATCTTTGTACCATGGGCTCTACTAATCATAATTAGATTATGATAATTTTTGGGAGAATTTTTGCTTTGTCTAGCTTGAGTTTTTGATTTATTCTTGAGTTCAAGGTTCAATTCATACATGCTAGTGATGTTTCTGTTTTATTGTCAAAATAAACACCATGTTTAGACTTGATTCATATGCATAGTCTTTCATTTTTAATTTTGAGTTTATGTTTGATGTTTGAACCCTAGTTGTTAAATTTCTTTTGAATTCAAATTATAGATTTGAATTCAACCCACTCCATGTTTAAGGTTTGTTAATTAATGTTTTAGATAAACATAAACCCTATCTTAATTGCCATGTGCATGTAATCATGTTGCTCTAGTTATTTAATTTTTGTAAAATACTACTTCACCATTGTTTGTCAAGTTTAGATTAAAATAATTGAATGCAGGATCTTGCCATGTTTGCACTAAGATCTACGTTGTTTGTTTGACTTCTTTTGAATTCAAACTCTCATTTTGAATGAAACCTCTCTAAGTTGCTTGAAGTAGCCAACTATGTTGTTTTATGGAATTCCTTTATGTTTAATTTTACTCTATAAACGATTGCCCAATAAAGTAATACTTTTAAGTTTAATCTTAAATGTTTACTTTATTGGTTAACAACCTTTTAGTGAAGGAAAGCTATACTTAAGCACTTCACTAATTTTGAGTACTGCATTGCATATAGAAATAATATCGCTAGTCAACGGAACGTACGAATTCATCCAGGAACCAGACGAGGATAGTTCTGAAGTCCAAGTCAACACTACGGAAGATAACGAAGACCTGAACGTGAAACCGAAATCCGAGAAGTGAATTGTATGAAGTCCAATCAACATCGCGGAACTAACTGAAGTCCCGAACCCAGATTCGGAAGAGTCAAAGCCTACTAACTCTATAGACACTACTGAAGGCAAGCCCCGGTGCATAATCCCAGTATTTTAAATTATGCAATTTATTTATTTGTGCATTTAAGTTATTAGAGTTGATTGAAAACCTTAGATGCATAATTATAGGTACCTATTGATTGAACACTAGAATCTGAGTTCGAATAGATGCTATGCTAATAGGACCGATAATAGTCGAGTGATTGCCTGTCACTCGCAAGCTTTATAGGAGTTGATTGTTTACTTTCTGCAATCACTATAAGGATCATAGACGGATTTGGTTACAAGCTTCATATTGAAATCCGTCTGTGTTGATAAACTTGATAAGGCTATAGTGTGTGGTAGTGTTGGTTAAGCATTTGAAAGTACTAGCCACATGCCGTGAATTATGGGTAAGCGGCAAGCCTAGTAACTCCTCGGCCCGGCAAATAGACTTACCTCCCACTCTCTCTTAGAGATAGGAAGTTAAATTATAGCTAAAGTTTATGTTTTGAGGGACGAGGTTGGTGCCCTATGTTCGAACAATTGACCACGAGTGCAGAGAAGAGCGGTTCGCTGTACTCGGGGAGAGTGGCTTGGGAGTGACTCAATAGTGCTCCAAGCGTGTGTGTTAGGTTTACCTTGCAAGGATTGAAATTCGGTTCGAACTGTTCCGCCTCTCACGGATATTGAGACTGCTTAATCTCTTTGCCACATAGAGTAAGAAGTGAAACAAAGATGATACTCAATCTTGTTGGATGCAAATAATTTTCTATACCATGCTTGTATAGATAGGTACAAATCTAGAATGACTAATAAAGCTAGAATTTGAAACCTAAAACTTGAAATTAAGGACCTACTCTTTATTGCTTTCCAGCAAAATAAACTCCAGAGCCTTCACAAGCCTTGCATGTCTAGTTAAAGGGATGTTATATACCCTTAGAGGGGTCAGCCTTGCTGAGTATTAGTATACTCAGACTTGCTTTTAACATTGTTTTTAGGTAACCCTTGGAATGCTTGGTGAGATTGACGTCATGTACGGGCTTCACCATGATGTCATATATCGACGCTAGTTATCATTTTCTTTCCGCTGTTTATAACCTCTGAAGAACTTACCTACTTTCAAATTTCTGAGGTACCCTACTTAAACCCTCAAACTCAGTTTGCAATAATTTTTACTATTGAAGTTTGTATTTTAATCTCTGGACTCACCTTCGAGTGAGGTATGTTGTTTCGATCCGAAATTTAGTGGTGTTATCGGGATTTTACCCGACAGACTGTCAGATTACTCTGTTTGAATTGCGGGTTAATAGTTTTATCTAGAATGACTAGGTTTAACGCACTTTAGCCGGATTAATTTTGGCAGTTCTGCCACAGTACAATATGAGGAGAAGGAGATGGGAAAAAGGAAAGGATAAAACAGAGGAGAGGGGTACAAGGCCAACATTTGTCCACCAAATAGGGGCAAGCCGCTCACTACTGAACAAAGCCAAATTCGAACTTCTATACTCCATCGATCTCCATTCGACAAGAGACCGTAAAGCTCAGAGTCGAGTCCGACAGACGACGGTCGTGGTTACATCACCTATGGAGCATATTCAGTATCCAATCGACGAGCCTCCAATGCCATTTAAGGGGAGGAATCCTCAAAGGGGGGAGGCCGAGGAGAGGAAAACGAGGAGATCCAAGAGAGGGTATCATGGTCTCGTAACCCGGCATTTAATGAGGCGATGCAACCAAGGATCATGGAAGATAACATGGCAAAGAGACTCGTAGCAGACCACCAGCAGGTTGTGACAACCCTCTTTTGTGCTAGGTTTGGGGGTTATGAGGTCCATAAAGCACCGTGATGGCTTGGTCAGTTTATCTGCCATTCATGAGTGGTCTCCCGGTAGTACTAGGTTGACTAGAGCTAGTTGGATCATGTGTATGGTGTAAAGTGTCATATAAACTATATAATTAACTGAAGAACATGAAACCCGAGCTGCTAACTTCTCCCTTTCTCCCTACCTTCATCTTATCCTGAGTTGAGCATGAAAACTTGTGTGTCACACTACCTCTATCTACCATTTATCTTACCCCTGTTTATGTAATTGAATATCCAATCAAGATTGGTTCATGAACTTACTTATACATTAACTGCCGCCTTCCCTGCAGAAATATAAATGACACCCCGGAATACTCCTGGGTAAAATGCTACAGCAGTATTTCGTGTGCTTGCGGATTTATTCGTGGTTTACAAAATACCTCGACTCCTTGGCGTCTGTGGGCTTACAAGAAATGTGAGTATCAGTGATGAAAAACGATATGACAAAGATAAAAAATGTCATAGAATAATCAGCGTTCTATGACGATTCAAGCATTTTCGTCATAAAATTGAGGCAGACGATTATCATTGTGACGAATACATATTTTCGTCACAGAAGATGCAATAGACAATGACGATTTGATAAATTCGTCACCAAATATCAAATTATTAGTGACGTTTCCAGTTTGTCACAAATTGTAATTCTTACTCAATATTATAAGAATTACAAATTTAAACCATACAAATAGGATAAATATCATATATAAATATTTATATTTAATACAAAAATATCTTCAAGAAAATCTAAAAATCTTTGTATAAGTAAAGCTAAATACATTTATTTTAGGGTTTTGTTTGCTAAGCCGAGTTCTAATGGCTCCTCGGATTGGATTTTATAATGTCCTTGTGCAACAATAGTCCCTTTAGTATGTAGTAAGTGTTTTCCATGTAATAAAGCATATCCAAATGACTAACTATTTGGCTACCTACCGATTATGTATATAATAATATAAAATGCCGTCAATGGAAGTTCCCAAAGATATTGGCTTGGATATTCCATATCAATGCAATCTGTGCAAATATCATATATTTCTTAATTTTCTTTTTTAAAGATAAACTTTTTGTAATATGACTTGTATAGTGATCGAATGATTATAATATGTATGACATATATGGATGTTGCTTATCCTCAATATACGTAGAGAAATATTTGAAACCGATAGTGTTTGCGTCGTCTCATTCTGTATATAACATATTTATTTGTATTCGTAACTGAGACTATTGGTGCGTGGTCTTCATTTCAAAGAACAGTTAAAATTTTTTCCCACTGATAATTAGAAGAATTTCTTTTTTTTACCAGGAAACAACATTATCTTGGATCGTATTGACTCAAAAAACAATCCAGTAGCAGACAAAAAATTTCAGCCCAACTTACCCTTAACTCTAGAAAATGATGATCGATAAAAATAGGGTATACTGAAAGGTTTCAAGGGACAAGCTTAACAACCTAGGACTTCAGTTCCTTGTTTATTATTGTTGGTCTATTTACTGCATGCACTGGTGTTACTTCACTGATATAATTTAATGTGTTTTTTGGTTGGTTTTGAACTGCAATTCACAGGAACTAAGAGAGCGGATCAAGCCATACCTTTTGCAATGCATGACTACTGGCCGCAATCCTAGTAAGAGCACCTTCAAAATTGTTTCTTTATAGTGATATTGTTTACCTTTGTTGGCCTAATTTTTAACTTTTGCAATGCATGACCATGCTGGATCAATATAGAGCTTTCTTTTCCCTCTGGTAGTGTTTGAGATACACTTCAGAAGAACTTAAAAGCAATTGGTCTGATAACATGATCATTAGCTTACCAGTAGCCTTTTTAGCCCGTGATCTACTTCTAGCATAAAGCTTGTGTGACAGTTTGGCCTTTTGGCACTAGAATGTTCTTGCAACTTGATTGATAATTCTTTGTCCACAAGTATAAAGTTAGAATGCTAATACAACCCTGCCTGTCATGTCAAGGACAAAGTTAGAATGCTAGTTTTACATGGTTCTGGTTATGCCTTCTTATCATTTTTTTCCCCTGTAGTGTCATCCTGCTCAAGCATTACGGTTGAAGACTATGTAGCAATGAAAGTGTGATGGCATAGAAGGTGAAGAGCCAAACTCTGCAGATGATGTTGTAGTGTTCTTTTTTTGGTACTGTTTATCGAGCAAGTTTATTTGGTGAACATAGGCATCCATTTACTTTAGTTTTGTGTCACTTGGATGGTCTAACACATGTGACAAAGTGACATGTTATTAAATGGTTGTAATGGCACATGATGTGTAAATACCATGTAATTTTGAATGCTTCAGTTGAGCAATTCTGCAGGGATTGTCTAATATATGTTTGTGTTATCATAATAATTTCTTTGTTTGTTCGTCATAGACTAGTCATGCTGGTTCATGATTTGTGACGTTCTGCTAAGCATTATATGATAAAAAATAGTTGTCATAGAAGGTACAAATTTAGTGACAATATACTGATCGTCATCAGAGGCATTTTATGACGATGAGGAAATCGTCACCAAACATACTTTTATGACAATAAGCAAATCGTCACAATGTTTCATTCTATGACGATTTTCATAAGAACGTCATAAATGACATTTTATGACGGTCGTTCTATGACGATCCTCATGACGCTCTAAAAATGTCACTATTGCACTTCTATGACGAAAAACCATATTTTCAGTGACGATAATGGATCATCAAGGATAGTCAAATCTCTTGTAGTGCTAGGAACACTCAACCTAGTAGTGACACTGGTAAATGCCAACAAGCATTTTTTGCACCATTGCCGGGGATGGCATAGGTTAATAAATAGGCAAAGTTATGAACAAAAACAAAATTGGTATTCAGTTGCTAAACAGCCTAACTTGGCTTTATTTTCTCTTTAATGTTAAAAAAGAGAAGTGTATGACCGGTTTCGATCTGCCGCAAAATTTCACTCAGAATCCGGAGTCACTTTTGAGAAGAGTTCGACCCCATGTCGTACCTCCATAGATTTCACTCTTGGCAGCCGAACCAGTCACTATTACACCATCCACATCCAACTCCATAGCCCAGAAGACACTCCGTGATTACTCTGCTCTTTCCGCTGCCAACGTGCCTGTTGGGCCCGAGATTAGCACAAGCGGGGAGAATTTCGAGATCAAGATGGGTCTCATTACGATGGTGCAGGCCAACCCTTTCTATGGCAAGGCCAATGAGGATGCCAGCGCTCATCTCCAGCAATTCCTGGAGCTCTGTGGTACTTTTGTTATCAAGGGAGTTTCTTACGACGTGATCCGACTGTTTCCGTTCTCTCTTTTGGGAAGAGCGAAGTAGTGGTTTGATGCAAACAAGAGTTCAGCAGACACCTGGAACAACTGCACCAAGGCAGTCCTAGCAAAGTTCTTCCTGACGGGCAAGATGAATGCGCTTTGTGGGAGGATTTTGAGCTTTCAGCAAGGGTCAAATGAGACCATTCCCGAACCTCCGGAGAGGCTTGAGGAGTAAGGCGTGTCCACATCACGGGATGGACAATTGGCTCATTCTTCATAACTTCTACAACGAGCTGACTCCGACAGCCCGTGATCATGTGGACGTTGCTGCGGGTGGAGCTTTCTTCTCGCTGACCATTGATAGAGCCACAACTTTGATCAAGATGATGGTGTCTAACCAAGGGTGGAGTGATGAATGACTCCAACCACGTCAGCGGGGCATGCACACTATCAAGGAGACGGATATGCTCGCTGCGAAGATTGATCTCTTGCTCAAGAAAATTGTGGATTATTTCCAAGATAACGCTCAAATGTAGACACTCCAAGCCTTGGATGCTCGCATGATATGCAATGTCTGCGGGAATACCGGACATTCAGGCAATGATTGCCCGGAGACCCAAGAAGAGGCAATGTACCTGAACAACAACAACAACAACAATGGATTTCGTCCACAAGGTCAGGGGTGGAACCAACCACGCCCATACTACCAAGGAGGTAGTGGTAATTCAAATTCTTTTAATCCTAACCAACTTACCTTGAGGTATCTTATCTGAAATGAACCGGCTTCCCGACAGGAGAACCCGACTCCCTGTATCGTCGTGATAGTCCCTGGATCAGTAGCTATCACATATAGAACTCATTTCAATTACATATCACAGTCATATCTCGCGATAAAGTCATTACATGGAGATATTTATTCCATAATCTGGTGGATTGTAGTATGAGATTCTGATACAAGCCCATTGGGCTAAAAGGAAAACAGGCAGAAAATAGAAGCGGTAGCTAGACTTCTGGGCATCCTTCATCTTGGTGTTTTTCATCCACAAGCAGACTTGAGTGAAGCATGAGTCATCCTTAGATCATCCATTAGCTTTGTCATCGATCTTCGGGTCGGATCCTACATCTGCCAAACTATCGTCAAGGACGGAATAGGTTCATGTCACCATCCGAATGCAAGCTTTAAGTGGAATGCAATATAGTAGAGAGAGTAGCCAAAGGATCAGGCTAGGGTTTCCTATGCACGGTAGCAACAAAGTATAGCATCAGCCAATTCTCCTTGACACGGGCCATTCCGGCATCCCGGACTCCCAGTCAACTCACACCTTCCAAAACCCACCATGTCAGTGCGAGAACTCCCACTCCTCGCACCTCATCTGGCATCGCAGGTATAGTGGACTAGAGGGAGGTAGAAATCAAGTAACACTAACTAATGGAAGTAACAGAAGAGTAGGGATGTACATCACCGAGTACACGGCTAAACGTATAGTTTTCACCCTGCAGGAGTTGTACACCTGGACCCACTCGAATCGCTGCCAGCCAGGGGCCAACAGACTGACAACGAGACATCGGTCTACTGAGAATGTGAACTAGTAGCCATGGCACCATCCTGCTTTCCCGGGTCTGGATGTGTCCTCCCGCAAGAGGTCGCCCCGGGACTGTGAAGCCTCCATCGCATCTCGGGGAATGCCAGGTCAACACCTCCTTCCCCTACACTGATACCCTATCCTCCTACAGGCTTGGCACCACGCTTGCTAGCTTCGGACCAGATCCACCCGCATAGTGTATAAGTGGTGTGCATGCTCACAAAGTCCGACTAATCATAGTTACCCCATCCGGTTCCTCATATGCCGAGGCAAGCATCTTCATCCCAAAGCGTATCCACCGTAACGGTCCGCAAGTGGCACCCATCACAAGTAAAGCCTCACCAAACACCTCCAGTATCCACATGTCCAACACACACCCCAGCCAAGTCAACTCGCTCACCTCCAGCCAAAAGCCCTAATCACCAACTCCTCATCTGGTAGATCTTCACTCACGCGAAGACTATCAATCACCAAAATTCCATACATACCCATGCAAAGCATCTTAACCATTCAACATGGTATAATAGGAGTTCAAGGAAGTATGGCATACAAAAGGCTATGCAGGTTCATCTTGTCATAACAGTAATAAAGCGAAGCAATCTTGCAGGCAATGTCTAATAGGTATTCAATTCATAGATGGGCGTGAACCTGGTGGTTCTTCATAGTCTTCCTCGGTCACCAGGGCTTTTCGTAGTCTGGGACATCCTCCTGAGTTTTCTGGGCATCCGGGGCATCAGTCAGCTCCTCCTCGTTGGGGCCTATTCGTAATTACATATAAATATAGGGGCCAAAGTGCAAAATACACAAAATTATCCAAATAAGATCCAAACCACATAACAAAACCTACTCTAACGGGTAGAGCATGATTTTAGAAAAATTATGAAGCTAGTTTCATAATTTTTGGAGGTCTGGTTGATTTATTATGAATTTTTGAAGCTTAAAACATTTTTTAAAATGAATAAACGATTTTCGTAAAAAGAAAAACTAATAGGGCGACATCTTGCAGCCTAAGAGAGCGCCACGTGTTATGCTGACATCAGCATGGTCAATCCTGACATCAGTGTTGACTGGTCAATGTTGACCAAGTCAATGGTCAGCGGGTCAACTGGGCTCACGTGTCGGTCGCACAAAGCCACTGATGTGTGGGCCCCACTGGTCAAGCTCGGGCTTAAAAGAAAAAGGGAAAGGGTTTTAGGGGTTATTGGGTCGGTCAACCTGTGAACCCCAAGAACGGTTTTGGCTGCCTTTCACCTTTCCAACTCTGGTTGGAAGATATCTTGTCGATCAGCGTCTTCGCTCTTGCAACATTAAGAAAGAGGAAAGAACCACCCACTGCTGCGTCGACGTGGTCCTGAGCTTGCTGAGTCAGGCCATGGAAGAAGTTCTGAATAATTAGCCATTCCTCCATGCCGTGGTGTGGGTATGCTTGAATATAATCCTGGAGACGTTCCCAGACTTCTGGGATGGTCTCATCTGGGAGTTGTTGAATCCCGGACATCCTGTTCTAAAGGGCATTGGTCTTGCCAATCGGAAAATACTTGGCTAGAAATGCATTGGAACAAGCATCTCATGTGGTGAATGCCTCCTTATCCCTCTACTAAAGCACGAAAAAAACTTTCTTGCGTCCACCCAGAATTATGCACCCCACTGAGATGGCTTAGACATTGTGCACACGTCAAATTGTACCCAGGAAGACACAACCATTAAAAACAACGCTTAGAATCCATCCCTTGATCCTTCAACACACGATCGACGGCCAGAATCATCCGGATCAGGTGGCTTCAACGCGCCCCCCGCACCCCCGCCTCCCTCCCGCACGCCTACCGCGCGCGTCGCGCAACAGCACCCGCGGTTCGAATCCATCTACCCTCTCTTTTACCTTCTTTTTTTTCCCCAGCCCCCGAGTTGCCCCAACCTGGCGACATAGGGGCGACTCGACACCGCCGCCGCCACCACGCCACCGTAAACCGCCTCCTGCGGCCGCCGAAGCGGCCTGCCCAGCTGCCGGCAGTGGCGGCAGCTGGCCAGCTATGCCCAAGTCGGACAACCCTCCTCCTCCCTCCCTCCGCTCTCTCCCTCAGCCCCGAAACCTAGGTTGTTTTCTCCACCGCCATTTTGGGGCACCCTCCGAAACCTAGGTCGTTTTCTCCACCGCCGTTTTGGGTCACCGGAGGGTGCCGGGGTCCGGATCCACCCTCTCCCTTGCCGGATCTACGACTCCATTAGCTGGATATGCCTCGACGCAGCGTTCCTCCGTTGCCGTCGCCGCCGCGTCGGGGTCAGCCTTCGGCGCATCCGATGCCAAGGGGGACGCATCCCGCCCCCAGCACCGCCACCGCCACTCGCCATCAGTAAGGCCGTGCTGCCCGAGGAGCAATGACGGCGGCACCCCACTCCGCCCCCTACCGCATCATAAGGCCGTGCTGCCCGAGGAGCAATGGCGGTGGCACCCAGCTCTGCCCCCTGCCGCATCGACCCGGTGCAGCGGCCGTGCTTCACCCTGGCCGCGTCGACAAGCGATGGCAACCCGACTGCTTCAACCTGGCGCGGCGGCCGTGCTCCACCCTGGCAGCGTCGACCTGCTGCGGCAAACCCGGCCGCACCACCATGGCGCGGCGGCCCCGTTCCACCCCAGTCGCATCGACCCATGGTGGCAACCCGGCCGCGTTGATCTGGCGGAGCGTCCCCCCTCCACCCGGCCGGATTGATCCGCGGTGTCGGCGGCCTGCTCGCTCCGCCCCAGCCGCGTCGACCTGCGGCGGTGGCAGCCTGACCGTGTTGACCTACGACAGCGACCCGGCCGCGCTCCTCTCCGGCCTCAGCTTGGATGCCCGACGGCCCGCGACGGCATGCTGCACGATAGAGGTGCAGAGGGCAGGCGTGAGCGGCGGAGCGCGTGGGCAGCAGGGTGCTCCCCTATCGGTAGCAGTGCCATGAGCTCGCCACCAAGAGACAGCTCGACCACCGTGGCATCCCTCTTTATCTCTCTCAGTCCACTCTCCCCTCCCTTCTCCTCTCTCTCAGATGCTATTGGCGACCGCCGACCGCGTCATGCTCCCCTCCCTTCCACCTCCACTCCACTACGCCGCCTCACCGTTCTCCTCTCCGAGACACGCCGCCGGCCGAGGAGCTCGCAGCGATCGCCCTCTACGTGCGCTCAGTGGCGACAGGATTGGGGCCCTCGAGGACGCCCGTGGCTCAAGCTTGGCGTTTGACTGCACTGCCCCAAGGAGTAGGAGCGGCGTTGACCACCTGAGCAGATCCCTTGTTTCGGCAAGGATCCATGTCCATGGGATGCAGGACTACGAGTTTCTTGCTTCTTCGACGCTCGCAGGATGGCCATCTTCATGCTGTGCAGCCTCCTCAGCCACCAAGTCTGTGCATTGCGGTTGGCATGCTTGTCCGCTGTATTAAAAAGGTAGTTGCTCTAAAATCTTGTAATCTGATTATTTTCCATTCTATATGGTTTGGGAGTAATATAATTGCATAGTTTGTTGTCTGTGTCTTGATAGATTACTGCAAATATAGAAGTTCCTATATGTTGTGCGAGATCGAAGCATGTGTAAAAAAATTACTCCTTTTGGATGTCTAGGCCTCAAGTTAAGAAGTCACTGAGCCGGGTTTGGGTTGAGCTATCTATGTTTCTCAGCTTTAGTTAATAATGTTCTTATAGTTAGGTTTGGTTCCATTCAATTTGAGAGGTGTCTCATTCCTGCTCTTCATGCCTTCTTCTGTGTTCTAAAACTTATGTGTCAGAATACATTTCATGCAGTTTTCCATGTTTCATGGGCAATCAAAAACTGTCTTTTCAATTCTGCAGGATGGTCTGAGGAAACAAAATTATTGAAATATCCTTTCTCATATCTTTATTTGGACGTCTGTCCCGACTGTGCCTTGAATTCAAGGATCATCAGTACCAATGAAGATCTTCAGTTCGATTCAATGCTTGGACCATTGGAGACCTTTTAGACTGATGTATTTAGCTTTTGTTTCTCTACTGCACGTTTCCGTCTTAAGAAGTAGCTAAAGCTTTTGGAGCAGTCCGCATGTTTCTGTACTGCACGTTTCAGTCTTAAGAAGTAGCTAAAGTGGTGGGGGGCATATGAGCTCTGACCAGTGATATATCATTAGCATTTTTTTTTTCTGAAACTCTGAACACTTTCTGTTTGCAGGTTCATGTATTCCATGAATGTGATTCACTATGACCAGTGCACAACCTGTTCCTCTCTCATGATGACCATATGAGCTTGTTCATGGAATTGTTATCAACGAACTGTTAGCTCTGATGATATTTGAAGTTTTGGAACTTCAATGCAGTTGTCCCAATTTCAGGCCATCGAAAGTTGAATTCAATTGCTCATTGAGATGCTGCTGCTTCATATCTTGTCGCTATCTTGAATGCTTGGCAATTTGAGTGGTAATGGATCTTTACATGCTGCTTGGACATGGGTTAGGCTGCTGTCATACAAAACTGCAACTGGGTAAGGAGCTTAATGCTTTGCATAGAATTTGGTGTTCTAAGCTTTATAAAAGCAACTGCGTTCCAAAATTGAGCCTAAAAGTTACAATGCTTATGTTAGCTGAATGTTTCTATCATGATACAAGGATTTAGTGCAATGATTCAGAGCAACTGAGATAGCCTGAAAAGGAAGAGTCTGGTGCTGTTGGTCAGCAGGTATGATTTAGGGTAATGTTACCAAGCAGTTCAGAAAGAGACTCAGATTCAAAGTCAGAGATAGGTTCACTACTGATAGAGTGATAGGAGGTAGGCTGTTAGATTTGTTTGTAGATTTCAAGCTTCTCTTTAGTTTCACTTCTCACCTCAAATTCTAAAATGGCTGTTAGATTTGTTTGTAGGAAGGTTCTTGCTGGATATTTTAGTGTATACTTCAATTGTCATTTAATTTCTAGCAACTAAAAATAGCACTATATACTTCAATTTCATTTATACTCTTCTGCTTATCTTTATTGGATCCTATTGTTTGGTTTGCTTGCAGATCCAGTTTTGGATATCTTGATTGGAATCATGAGCTTGTGAGTTTACAACATAAATGTTTCTTGATTGGCTTGCTTTGTACTGACACAACTGCTCCTCAGTTACAATGCTCCTCAACCCCCAAGGGACGATCATCAGGTGCAGTTTGCAACTAGCAAAATTATATAAACTGAATAGATTGCCTTTTTAATCTTTTTTTTTTTGAAACTGTCTTATTGAAGAGAAATTCTGAAGTCTATACTGTGAGATGATAGGATCTATTCTTGTTTGCAGAGGCTTCTGGTGCAGAAAATTCTGATGAAACATGTGAAAGTTTTGCTTTTGCATTAGTCAATGGTGCTCTTGGTGTGTTTGAAGTTCATGGGCGCCAGATACGAGATTTTAGGTATTTCAAGTGCTGTCTTTGTAGCTTTCAACTATTAAAGTATAATCAAATGCAGATTTGGTGAAAATGCATACAACACCCATTTTTCTCATGCATGTATTATTAGATAAGCATCAGTTGATTTAGTCGCCAACTTGGTTCCACCTGAGCATCAGCAATCCATCACTCAACTGATCGATAAAAAATGCAATCTGTACATGTGGCCATTACATTATTTTTTTTTGTTTCTGCATATTTCTTCCATGCATGTGATGTTAGTTCCAGTTAATTTATCAACATATCCCATTGACATCTAAATTAAAACATAGTCAATATGTGCAATTGTATAGATGGATTTGCAAGAGAAGAGATGCAAGCTATTTGCTCGGGCTCCTGATCATATCACATCTCTGTATGCATTGTTTCTAAGTAGAATTATGTGATGCTGCACTTAAATATATTTGTTTTTTTACCCGTAGCATTAGCACGGGCCAACTTACTAGTTGGTGTAAAACCAGGTCTTGTCTTTCCCGAGAAATGAGAATGGAAATAACCGAAGGCGAACGTTATCCAACGTAGTACCCCTGGGTTTGATGGTACTACTCACTTCCAAAAAATTCTGGAGATGAGCGTTGGCATCCTCAGATGCCTTGCCGCATAATGGACTTGCTTGGACCATGTTCACTAGTCTAGTCTTCAACTCAAAACTGTCATTGCCGGCTTGGTCTTGGTTCAGTCCAACAGGAATGTGTCTGCTAGATGGGGCTGAGAACTGACGAAGGGTCTTCTGAGCCATGGGTGAGGTAGTTGACTGTGATGTGAAACTTGCAGGACAAGTGAGTCTCTTCTGAGGCGGGACAACTCTGCGTCGTACATTCTCCCAATTTTTTCTGGATTTGGATTGAAGTTAATTGGAAGGTCAAAACCGGTCAAGCACTGCTTTGCATCAATCGAAAAAGATAGAGATTGCAATGATAAGCCTGCTAAGATTAGCGGTGACTAAACTAGTAAAGTTTGTCAAACTATTCAACAATATCTTTTGAAAATTGCTTCCCCGGCAACGGTGCCAGAAATGCTTGTTGGCATTTCTTATGCCCAATAGAATATTAATTTCGTAAGCGCACAGAATCACCGCTATAGCACTTCACCATGGAGTATTTCAGGATATCGTAATTTTCCTCAGGGAACCAATGTAAAGGAGTATCGTGAATTGGATGACAACTATACTGGTTAATCAACCGACTAACTTTACGGGGGTGTTGGCGCTCCTTAAGTATCCATTTTATCCCCTGTTTAACTTTGATAATGGCATGAATTTAATATCAGAATCGCTAACCATCCTAACCTTGGCCCAATTATTGGTCGTTTTCGCGTTTGCACATATATTTTGGAGGTACTTCGTTTTTTAAAGTTTTTGACCAATTTTGGAACATGAAATGGCGAGGCCCACGATCACGCGATGACACAAAGAAAGACAAAGGCCAAAGCCCGAACAAAGAATCGAAGGCTAAGATGATTAGAGGCTCGTTCATGCACATCCACCCTCCAATGAAGCCCAAAGGACGAAGCCCACAAGATAAGATCAAGATACTTCGGGGCTAAGCAAAGTAAAGAGATATTTAAGGAAGGATTTTCCATCCTATCCTTTTCCTCAAAGAAATCTCGAAGATAATGACGTCTAATGAGGTGCAATCGTGAAAGACATAAACTCTAGAAGATTCCAGGAGACTTGGGGAGAAAGAAGAACACGAGACGGCGAAGGAATGAGCTAGGCCGGCCGGCCAGGCCCATTGGGCCGGCCGGCCCAGCCCTTTTTTAGGTCGGTTCGTCCTCCCCTTTTGCCTAGGGTTTCCTGAGGCTATTTAAAGACCCCTCCCCAAGGTTCATGCAGAGATCAATTCGGGAGACGACGCCAAGGAGCAGAGAAGATAGAGGGACACCTCTCGGAGAGCCAAGGGCCGTGCTAGTTGTCTATGGTTTGCCCTAGCCGATGTGGGAACCTTGCAAGGAAGACCACGTCGGAGTCCTAGAGTTAGGATCATCAAGATCAAGGTAGGGCCCCGGTTGTGATCTTGTGATGTACAATCATTCATGGTGAAGTAATTTGTGATTTCGAATGTTTAGCGACCATGTTCTCTCTTTCAATTTCGTTCTTTTCTTTGGGTTTGCTTCATCCTAGATCTATTATCTAGATAGATTGCTTAGCATGATGTTGTAGTCATGGTGGCTAGAGGTTCATGGCGGAACTACCAAAGGGGGTTCGACTTGCTTCAGGGTACTTTTGTCGAAAGGGGTGGCGTCGTGACAGGACGTTGCCACTAAGTTGGTGGGGTATCGAGGGATCGGATTGGAGATTTTGAGTTTAAAGATGCTTTTCATTGAGATTCACATCTATCTTACTTCACTACATCTAGCTGGAACTACAACATATGCATGATCTAGGTGATCTAGATTGGATATCTCTAACTTTCTCTTGCTACCTTCGGTGTTTGTCGATTTTAATAGATTAGATTCGTTTTTCATCATCTCAACACAAAGGAATCTCTATGCTAGTAGATTGTTTCTTGTCTCTTTGGTTCTGTGGATTGATAAACCTTGGGGGAATACTCTGAGAGAAAAGCTACACGAAACCGTGCGCTTGCGGTATATAAATCGGGGGCGCTAAGGAGCGTCAACAAGCTTTTCTGGCGCCGTTACTGGGGAACCATCGATTTAAGATCCAATCTTACTTGCATTCGTAAATATTTCTTGATTTTTCTTTTTGACCTTTTTAGATCTCTTATTTTTCTAAGCTAACTAAAAAAATGGATCTATTCCGCGAAAATCAATCTAATCTAGAGTTTGCTTTATTTTTCTTTTATGTTTTAGATCTTGTATATTCATCTTTTAGATCTGGTATATATTTTTTTCTTTTTCACTAACCCCTAACAGGAGATGGACGGGAGCCTCTCCAACAAACCCGAAAATGTTGTGGATGATCCAGAAAAAAATTACAGGCAAAGGAGACGAGAAGCACGATCAAGGAAGCCGGAACTCGTAGATCTAAAAGTCGAAGCCGACGGTTCATCGTCTTCACCTCAAGCAACTCCACCAACAAGTTCAAAGGAGGTGCCACTTCACCAAGGGATGGCGCTACCGGAGCAGGAGCGTACGATCGGAGAGCTATGCACTCCGGACATTCGGCACTTGCCGATCCAAAATCTCGACAATATCGGAGTTCCGTTCGAGATCAAGACTTCAATCATAAGGATGATGCAAAGCTCGCCCTTCACCGGAAAAGAAGACACTAATCTACATCTTCAAGCGTTCCTCCAACTATGCCGCACCTTCGACATGCAAGGGATGACTCAAGATCAAATAAGAGCGAGGCTCTTTCCGTTCTCTCTACTTGGGAGAGCGTTGCAATGGTTTCATTCTCTACCACCGCGCACGATGCAAAATTGGGAGTCCTTGATGAAAGAGTTCATGACGGAGTTCTACTCATCGGGCAAGACCCAGATTCTGCGCAACAAGATTGCAACATTCGCGCAAGCCCCGATGGAGACTATTGCGGAAGCCTATGAGTACATCCACGTCGTACCTCATCACAAGTTTTCAAGGGAGGATGTAGTCCAGAAGTTATATCAAAGCCTCACCACTGCATCAAGGGGGATCATTGACGCATCGGCCGGAGGTTCTATCATTGAGCACACGCCTACTCAAGTTTTCAAGCTATTCAAGAAGGTGGCAGACAATGACGCATGGGCATCATCGGGGCGCCTACAACCACTCCAAGCCGTGGGCGCCGCGAAGAGTGTATTACAAGTGGAACGCGAAGAAGTGCTAGAAGGGAAGATTGACTCGCTCATGAGAAGGTTGGAGAAGATGGAAGTGGAAAAGAGAGAAGCCCAAGCTATCGATTTGAAGGCGGCCGAAGTGAGGTCTACATGTGAAGAATGTGGAGAGTACGGCCATGTCCAAAAGAATTGCCCGAAGGAAGCCAAGATGCTCGACTACATGAAGAAGGGAGAATGGATTCCGCCAACCAACTTCCGCTACGGGCAAGGTAGACCCCAATTTAATGCAAGCTCTTCCATTCAAAACTCGGTGCCTCTTCGTATACAATTGAAGGAGTTCATGGAGGAGCAAGGCAAGATCAACAAGGACACCGTCACCAAGTTCAAGGCTACGGACAAGATCTTGGAGAACATTGATGGCAAGGTGACGGAGGTCGGGAGCTCTAACCTTCAAGTACTCAACATGATGAAGATGCTAGAAATGCAAGTAGCCCAGCTCGCCGGACGCCTATCTAGCAACGAAGGAAAATTGCCCAGGCAACCTCAAAGTCCGGAGACGGCTAAGACAATTCAAACTCGCTCGGGAAAGGAGACCGAAGAACCCGAACATGCAGCGGGAACAAGGAAGCCTAAGCCAAGAGTTGAAGTGGAGACCATCATCAAGGAGAAGGCACCTACTCCTATGCCAGAGATAGTCACCGAAGAGCCGGAGTTTGAGCTAGATGATATAGACACCATGATTCTACCGCCAAGGCCACGATACCGCAAAGGTAAACATGAAGATGAGCAATTCAACAAATTTGTTGACATGGTACACAGGTTGAGCATCAATATGCCGCTCTTGGACGCTCTACAAGTTCCGAAGTATTCTCGCTACTTCAAAGACATCATGGGAAACAAGCACGAGATACCGCCAAGCACTATCAAGCTAACCGAGGAATGTAGCGTGGCGATCACTAATGAAGCTCCTGAAAAGAAGAGGGACCCCGGATGTCCTACCATCCCGTGTTCCATTGGGTCTCTTATGTTCGAAAGAGCACTTTGTGATCTCGGTGCAAGTGTGAGTGTTATGCCAAAGAATGTGTTCGAGAAGCTACGCTTACCGGAGCCGGAGCCCACCGCCATGTGCCTAGAGTTAGCGGACAATTCCGTTCGCTATCCTTTGGGAATCACCGAAGACGTGCCCGTGAAGATTGGAGAACACTTAGTCCCCATTGACTTTGTGATTCTCGATATGGGAGAAGGGAGCAAGGCGCCTCTCATACTTGGGAGGCCTTTCCTCAAGACCGCAAGGGCAAACATCGACGTTGGCAAGGGGGAGATAAAGTTCGACATCAATGGCACCACAAGCGAATTCAAGTTTCGTCCACGCCTCGAGGTATGCAACATGATCAATGTCAAATATGTTCCGCCTCACCACCGTGTCATAGAGGAGAAGCCAAAGAAAGAAGAGGAGCCGAATAAGAAGGAAGCGAAGAAGGAGATAGAAGTCGTCGCATCCATCGCGACAAAGAAGATCGTTGCACCCGTCAAGAAGAAAGCTAAAAGCCCACCTGTGAAGACCAAAAAGACGACTAACCTAGAAGACAAACCTGCACCACAGATTGTGCGGAAGTGGGTACCCAAGACTGCAGCACCATCACTGAGCATTGGTCCGAAGTGAAGAAGAAGAAAGTCTAGCTATAGACTATAAACGAAGCGCTTCGCGGGAGGCAACCCGTTCGTCAAGTCAAGAGTAAAGCTGCCGGGAGTTCAACCCGTTCGTCGAGTCAAGAATAAGCTGCCGGGAGGGCAACCCGCGAAAGGTTTAGGTAAGTAAGTCGAGGATTTTGCTACGCAAGAATATGATATACTTTTGAACAATTGGTCGCTCGGTCGAACAATTCGATTTGGATTTTATTTGCTCGGTCATTCCGATGTTATTTCTTATTTTAAACCAATGACATGAGCCATCCTATGATTTATTTGCCTCTTCTTGAGAAAGCCACATCCAAAATTCCATACCCTTTGTTGGTGACCGTCCTCTCCATGACGGCCGGACCAAGTTGAGATAAAACACACGAATAGAGCCGCGCTATGTTTATATCATTTGAATTCTTGATGCGTAGGTTTGCGCAAACATAGAGAGAATTTTCAGTTTCATCACCATAGGATTAGAATTTTTCTAACTTTAATTATTCCTCTTTTCAAAAATCTCTCTCTCATTTTGGCAAAAATTAGAACCTAAATCCAAGACCCACGGTTGAATTCGAGATTGTTCGCTATCAATTCATGAGAGTGAACGGTTCCGGTGCAACCAAAATTAATGTAGTCGGGAAATATTTTTTGACTTACAAATGTAAAGATGTTTCAATTCCCCTCTGATTATTCATTTAAACTCATTGCATGCTTTGAGTCAATTCTGAAATTTCGAAGTTAGAGGAGGATTAAACATCTAAGCATGATTTGGAGAGGGTTTATGTGCTTGATTAACATCCATTGATCAAAGTGAGTTCACGGGAAAGAGTTGTGCTCTCTACCTACCACCACATACAAATAATTCAAAGGAGGGAGCAGCCATGCATGGGAAGGACATGTGATTTTTAGCAAAGATGGTACCATGTGATGAATGATGAAGCATGGGACAAGGTGAATGACACAAAGTGAAGAAATAATGTTGCAAGTGGACATCAAAGGCAAAGAAGGAATGGTTCACAGGATTTGGACGGTGCAAAGCACCAAAGATGTACTGGACAGAAGCAAATAATTGCACCAGGAAGCTACCGGAGAAAATTGAAGTGGAGGAGAGCCAGGAAACCCCTAGGCCGGCCTGGCCCCTTTTTAAGCCCTCTGGTGCTCTCCTTTGACAGGTACGCTCCTCATTCAATTCATTGCTTATGTTCTTCAAGTTCTTCACCCAGAAACATCAGTTAGAGCCCTGAAAAATTCGTCCACCAAAATCTACTCCAAAAATATCAGAAAATTCACCACAAATCCTAGTTTGCTCCACTCTTCGATATATTGTTCTCCGGACGGCAAGAAACCCCCGGTGTGTTTGTTTTTGAGTGTGTGAAGCAAGGAGTCACCATGAGTGGCCTCATGAAGTTCATCGCCGGGAGGAGAAGGATGCGTTCATCAACATCCGACGCATCGGCAAGTTCTTCGCGGAGGCACTCGGTCTCCGAGTCTTCGCAGAGCATGGAGGAAGACAACCCCGCACCGAGAAGCGACATGCTACTCCATGGTGGGATGAGAGACCCGAGAAGCTCCTCCATGAGATTCACTGAAGGGATGCCACCTCCTCCACGGCGTTCGATAAGGTCATCCGCACCACCGCCATACAAGCCCAAGAATTCAGAATATGGGTTTATTATCTTGTCGAAGGAAGATGAAGAAAGGCTCAAGATCATGAAGGGAAGACTGCGAGCAAATTATGATTTTGATGATGAAGCATTGGAGAAGTTGGGATTCCATCATGACATCTATGAGCTCTTGGAGAACATCGGTTGGAAGTTATTTTTCGACGGTGTCACGGTAGACATGCAAGAAGAAGTGGCTCTGGAGATGTTCATGACTCTGGAGAAAACAATGAAAGTGGTGGATGATGAAGAAGTTTCACATCTGAAATTTCGGCTCAAGAATGAAGAAAAAGTCATCACCTATGGAGAAATAGGGAGTTTGCTCGGATTCAAAAGTAATGCATATGAAATGGTGCAAGTTGAAGATGGAGAGCTTGATGAATTTTGGACAAAGATAGCAAAAGCTGTCAACCACCAAAGGAAGAATATAAGTAATGTGACCCTCCAAATATTCCACTTCTGGTTGAGCAAAAGAATTCTCGGGAGGATGAGAGAATCGAAGGTCACCGACCAAGAATTAAATTGGATGTATGCTGCATTGGTGAAGAAGCAAGTAATTGATCCCACCTATATCATGGTTGAAAGGTGGATTTGTGAAGCATCATGCGGCACGGGAGAAGTTGGTTCGGGGTGTTATCTCACAATGATAGCCCGAGCCATGAATCCGGGGTTACGAGTGATCCAAAAATTTTATGTCCCGGGAAGAGATATTGGGATTGAACATTTGAGGCAAGGTCATTATATCGGAGGGGATGAAAAGAAGGGATTCACTATTTCTGAGATGGATATTTCCCTCCCCGATCAAAGGCTGAAATTATTTGCAAGAGGGAGGACTGATTGGCGAGTTGAAAATATTGGAAAAAAGGTGAAGAAATCAAAAAGAGGAAGGTTAATTGAAGGAACATCGGCATCGGCATCGGCACAACAAGAAGACTTGGAAGTAAACCTTCCACCACCAAGTTCCGCTTATTGGAGGAATGAATTTCAAGGTGCATCAAGTGGACAAGGATACCCGCAAGGATGGACGAGTCAATGGGAAGAAAAACAAGATCAAGCATGGGGGCATGCTGCGGTGGCACCCCCACCATTTAGCAACTACGGCTACCCACCCTCGTCATACCAAGGAGAGATGCCCGACCCGTCATTTGGAGCACAATATTTTGACCTCCCTCAACCGGAACAAGGAATGAGAATCATGGGTGCCTATGCAAGAAGAAACATGGAAGATCTAGACGCCATCCGGAGGCATACAACCCAACTAGAAGATGGAACCGCGGGAATTGCATATCAAATGGGACTTCTAGGCCTGGCGCCACCGGAACAATTTAATGGTGGAGCATTTCAGCAGTATTATGACCAAGGATACAACGCAAGAGCCAATCAAGGAGAGTGATCGATAGCAAGACCATGAATAAAATGCTCGCACGTGTGGTTTGGATTTTTCTATTTCTTTTTATTTATTTTCAGCACGTGTGCAAGCTTGTGTGTGCGTAGCAATTTTCTGTTTTTATTTTTTAGCATGTGTGCAAATTGTTTTCTTTTGCTTTCATCACCATGATAAATAAATGCATCACCCATGCTTTAAAGCTATGGTTAGCGATGATGATAGAAAGTTTGTGCCATGTTAAAATATGATGATCGTTGCCTCTTTGTCTACTTTCTTGTGCTTGGTTTATGCATGATTAAACTAATGCTCTCTCTAACATGATCTAAAAATTAATTAAATGCCGGCTAATTCATTTGTGGAGGTTATGATAAATTAAGACCCATATCTTTTATTTTTGCTCTCTACTTAAGCTTGTCAAGGAAAATTTAATTTGGATTTAATTTTGAGCTAACCTTGTCAATGATACCTTTTGCAATTGCTCTACCCTTCCACAAACCTAAATGATATATCATAACAAACCATAGAGCAGGAATTATTTTCAGGTGAATTAATTCAGGATTTATCTTCTTTGGTACGAGACTAAGAAGCTGACCATTCTGTATTTTTGCGTATCTCTCTTTTGCTAGCCATTCTATCCATGCATTGTGAGTTTCTATACCGGGAACATCGCAAACCTCGCTGGATATCCACCCTTAACCAAAAACATCTTTTTGTGAAACACCTCCTTGACCACAACCTATATATTGAGTATATATTTATTTCGACAGCAAAACAGTGGAATCAAGAGCAAAATTTAGTAAAACATAAGTTTGGGAAGCATCAAAGAGTTCGCAGAAGAAAAATCCGAAGAAGTGGAGGCCTACAGGTAGTAGGCCGGCCGGCCCAACACACCTAGGCCGGCCAGCCTACCCCTTTTCCTCCTCTGTTGGCTTCAATCTTTCACGAGGAGATGCTCCATTGAATTCCAAAGTTGAGTCCAGAGAATTGATAAAGGTTTTGTGCATTCACTCCATCAAGTTATCATCACTTCAATGATAGAGTGCAAGTAAACGTTCAAGCATGGGGGGAGGGGGAGTAAGTGCATTGTGTTGCCAATGGTTCTGAGGAGAAAAAAAGAAAGAAAAAAAAGAGGAAGAGAGAAAAGAAAAAAAATGAATGATGATGAAAAGCTCCTCGGTCCTGTTTGCTTCATTAAACTCCAGGTACTTTGAAGATTATTCTATACTCAAATATTCCAACCATGTGCAATCCGATAACAAGGACTTCAGTTGTGCCTTGGGATCAACCGTTGCCATTTGCACATGTCCACCATCCAAAGTGTGTGTTCCATTCTCTCCCTCTCCACAAAGAAATTATTTTCCAATGGCCTTTTTGACGAGTCTCGGTAAATCCATAAGAAGTATTTCTTGTTTTGATATTTTGTTAGGACTAACCTTTCCAGAGCTCCAAATAAAGCCTCACACATACATATGAGAGAAATAAAGGGGGTAGTTCTAGCAAGATTGAGAGACAAGATGAGCTGAGAGTTTCCATGAGCAAATTGCAATGAGGTTTAAATTATTGATCTTGGTTTAGCATTACTTATGGAACTTACTTTCTTAATTCTGAGATTTGTTTAATTTTGAGAGCATGTGCTTAATAATTGTGGGGAAGCATTTAACTTGTATCTACCTTCCACATTGAAAAAGCTGGTCACAACTTGAACTATTAACTGCAAAATATTTTGGGAGCATTGTGTTTTCTCGTGTATGATCGAGTGCAGGGATTGGACACTGAAAGACAGCGCTGATTTTTATCAAAGACTTACTCGAGGACGAGCAAGGTTTAAGCATGGGGGGAATGTTGGTGCTCCTTAAGTATCCATTTTATCCCCTGTTTAACTTTGATAATGGCATGAATTTAATATCAGAATCGCTAACCATCCTAACCTCGGCCCAATTATTGGTCGTTTTCGCATTTGCACATATATTTTGGAGGCACTTCATTTTTGCAGGTTTTTGATCAATTTTGGAGCATGAAATGGCGAGGCCCACGATCACGCGATGACACAAAGAAAGACAAAGGCCAAAGCCTGAACAAAGGATCGAAGGCTAAGATGATTAGAGGCACGTTCATGCACATCCACCCTCCAATGAAGCCCAAAGGATGAAGCCCACAAGATAAGATCAAGATACTTAGGGCTAAGCAAAGTAAAGAGATATTTAAGGAAGGATTTTCCATCCTATCCTTTTCCTCGAAGAAATCTAGAAGATAATGACATCTAATGGGGTGCAATCGTGAAAGACATAAACTCTAGAAGATTCCAGTATACTTGGGGAGAAAGAAGAACACGAGACGGCGAAGGAATGAGCTAGGCCGGCCGGCCTAGGCCCATTGGGCCATCCGGCCCAGCCCTTTTTTAGGTCGATTCGACCTCTCCTTTTGCCTAGGGTTTCCTGAGGCTATTTAAAGAACCCTCCCCAAGGTTCACGCAGAGATCAATTCGGGAGATGACGCCAAGGAGCAGAGAAGATAGAGGGACACCTCTCGGAGAGCCAAGGGTCATGCTAGTTGTCTAGGGTTTGCCCTAGCCGACGTGGGAACCTTGCAAGGAAGACCACGTCAGAGTTCTGGAGCTAGGATCATCAAGATCAAGGTAGGGCCCCGGTTGTGATCTTGTGATGTACAATCATTCATGGTGAAGTTATTTGTGATTCCGAATGTTTAGCGACCATGTTCTCTCTTTCGATTTCATTCTTTTCTTTGGGTTTGCTTCATCCTAGATCTATTATCGAGATAGATCGCTTAGCATGATCTTGTAGTCATGGTGGCTAGAGGTTCATGGCGGAACTACCAAAGGGGGTTCGACTTGATTCAGGGTACTTTTGTCGAATGGGGTGGTGTCGTGACAGGACGTTGCCACTAAGTAGGTGGGGTATCGAGGGATCGGATTGGAGATTTTGAGTTTAAAGATGCTTTTCATTGAGATTCACATCTATCTTACTTCACTACATCTAGCTGGAACTACAACATATGCATGATCTAGGTGATCTAGATTGGTTATCTCTAACTTTCTCTTGCTACCTTCGGTGTTTGTCGATTTAATAGATTAGATTCATTTTTCATCATCTCAACACAAAGAAATCTCTATGCTAGTAGATTGTTTCTTGTCTCTTTGGTTCCGTGGATTGATAAACCTTGGGGGAATACTTTGAGGGAAAAGCTACACGAAACCGTGCGCTTGCGGTATATAAATCGGGGGCGCTAAGGAGCATCAACAGGGGGTAAGCCAGATAGGTAAATAAGATAATGGCCAGTCAATGACCGAGTGACACACTGGAGACTCAACGTGTTAGAGAGGTAGAGCTGGGAGGACAACGAGCGAGTAAAGAAACATGATACACTTCTAAACTATTGAGCTAGCCTCTCTAGATCAGACTTAGCACCTAACTAATCTTCGGGAAATCAACGCTTACTTCGGCGGCCTTAGGGAAGGACTCAGAATGGGATGAGAAGGGAGTCCAACGGCAGTCGGCAACTACTGCTATGAAAACACCCGAACGTGGTGGACTACGAGGGACGGACAGGGCTGTCACCACCTACCGTCTACCACAATGGTACCGTGGGGTGGAACACACTTTCTAGCTAATACTGAGCTTAGACACCACATCTGTACTCGTGTTAGGATTTCTCTTGAGGCCTTCGAGAGAAATCCCCCTCAACCTAGAGAACTAACTTGAGTACTCTAGTCCAGGCGAGGAAACCCATAAGGTAAGATTCCGAACACAAGAAAGATAACTTAGCCTAGTGCTAAAGGTAAACTTACTTCCGTGCTCAAGCTGAACTCTCATACTTGAGGAGATAAAAGAAGGTGGAAAAGTAAAGCTGACTCAGATAAATAAAGAAGATAACTATATTTATAAAGTCAAAAGAAAGATACAAGAGCTATACCAGACTTCCGATGACTCCAGAATCCCGAGACAAGCTCGACTCGACTCTAACTCCCAAGCTACTAAACTACTCTAGAAAGTGAAGTAGAAGAGCTCCTTTTGGTGTGTGTTACAAGTGATGGATGGGTGTCCTATTTATAGCACTCAAGGGTCAGTTCTTGGCGTCAGTGGTAAGCAGCTGTAGTCGGTGCACGTAACTTCCATGCCAAGACCCAGCTTCAATGGCTGCAAAGTGGGGCTGGCCGGCCTCCGCAAGGGCGGGCGGCCTAGGGAAGTGGCCACGTGGCCGCCGCCTTTGTGTGGACGTCTGTGATCTTCTCTTGGGGTCGGTAGTACTTGCTTAGGACCAACGCGCACATGTGCTAGGCCGGCCGGCCTGAGGGAGACCGGTCGACCTGCCTCTAGCTCTGCTCGGCCCTCCGTTGCACCAACATCATGTATTGACACTTGTGATTGCCCCAGGGTGTTGGATTGCTAACTTGTACTTGAGTTTACAATGAGTTGTGGGTCCTGTGATCCATGTACAAGTCCTTCAGTCCATTTGATCAAACCGACATCCAATCCATGACTCAGAGGCATTGTAGATTGCCCCTGGATCAAAGATGTGGCCCTGTGTGTGGGGGTGCTAGGCCGGCCGGCCTAGGATACGCCGGTCGGCCCGGGTTTTCTCCCAATTTTGTCCAAATTTGGTACATGTTCTCCTGAAATCAAAACTCATCCAAAACATGTGGAACTCATTAGAAATAAATAAAATATGAATGGAACATAGTGTAAAGCTCATTTTATTGCCGAGAAGTTGACGGTCAAAATACGAAATAATGGCCGTCAACAGTGGGCAAAAAACCGATGTTGTTTGGTAAATCGGTTAATTCTCCTGTTCAAAGGCCGATCATGGCTAATGATCATAAGGCCAGCAGTAGTAGTTCAGCATCAAAGTACTTTCAACCAAGGTGGTGTCCTCCTGGGTTGAATCGTACTCAAAAAAGGAAGCTGCAGTGCTTACTCTTTCAAGAAAAGAAGGGGCAGGAGATCGAAAAGCTGAGGGAACAAACAATTCACCCAGTACAGACCCATGGTCCATCAGGGTAAGGTATGGAGGGTCAAAGAAGCTGACCAGCTAGCATGACCTGTCAAACCACCTCAGGCGACCGGTCTAATCGGTACAACCGACCGGTCTGGCCGTCCAGAGCAACCGGTCAGACCGGTTGAGGTTATAGCAGAGCAGAAAGCCGAATTGGCAATACCCATTTTGGCTGCCTGCGATGGAGAAACACTGCCGGTATTCTTTGTACAAGGCGATGAGGAGCTAGCAGATTACGAGATTACACCTGAAACGCAGCAATATGGAGCTCAACGACATTTAAGTGCTCTTGGGGCAAAATATTGGCAGGTGATGATTTACCTCATGAAATTTTTATTCAATAGATCAGTTTGCAAAGGGTGCTCAAGGCTTTGATTATGCTTTGTTTCCAGATCTTGAGTTTGTTGAAAGATTTAATATCAAAAAGAATGCCGAATTAAAAGTTTTCTCAATTCGAGCTAGAAAGTTTGCAAACTGTTAGTAATAAAGTATGTTGAGGCTCCTACTTGCAAGAAAGACTTGCAAAAATTTCTGGGCAAGGTGAATTCCTTGAGAAGATTTGCATCTAACTTGTCTGGAAAGATTGATGTATTTACTCCTATTCTTCGGTTAAAGAATAAAACTGAATTTACTTGGGGGGCAAAACAGCAAGAAACATTTGAAAAGGTCAAGCAGTATTTGTCTTCACCTCTGGTACTCAAGGCACCTAGGAGAGGGGTTCCTTTCAGGCTTTATATGGTTGCAGAAGATAAAGTTATTGGGGCTATTTTGACTCAAGAAACCGAAGGCAAGGAGTATATCATCACTTCTATAAGCCGACGACTTATTGATGCAGACAAGGTATACTTTTATTGAAAAATTATGTTTGTATCTATATTATGCTTGTACCAAATTGAGACATTATCTACTATCTAGTACTTACGTAGTGGTATGTCAAACCAATGTGATCAAGCATATGTTGCAAAAGCCAATTCTGAGTGGTAGGATCGGCAAGTGGGCATATGCTTTGGTTGAATATGATTTGGCTTGTGAACCTTTCAAATCCATGAAAGGTCAGATCGTAGCGGATTTCATTGTTGAACATCGGATTAATGATGAGCATGATTTGGAAGTCAGCTATATTACTTGCACACCATGGAAGTTATATTTCGATAGATCGGTTTGTGATGATGGTCAAGGAATTGGTGCTCTCCTGATTTCTCCAAGTGGTGCTGTTTTTGAGTTCTCAAACTAATTAAAAGAGGATTGAACAAATAATCAAGTTGAGTATGAAGCACTTTTATTTTGGCTTGGGATTTTTGCAATCTATGGACGTGAAACATGTTGCAACCTTTGCTGATTCACTTCTGGTGGTGCAGCAAGTATCCAAGGTATGCTAATGTTACAATGGATCTTTAAATGCATATCTTGACAAGTGCCTCGATATTATTTCTTCCTTTGATGTATTTGTTATAAGACATATACTAAGGGAAGAGAATTGAAAGGCAAACGCTCTGGCTCAAAAAGCATCTGGCTATTCTGTTATGAAAAAATATTTTCATATTCGAAAGCCGATGCAAGTAAAAGCCGAGCTACAGGTTCTGGACCAACAGGTCCGACTGGTCGCGTCATGTTACACCCGGTTTATAAAAGGACATAAACCGAGCAATCATATACGTGCCAGGATCAAGTCACACGTATATACAACAGAATGAACAGTATATCATAGCACATATCACATAAAAAGATATAATAAAGCGAGTACGAATGTTATTTATTACATTAATGACAAAAATGTCTGATACAGCGGAAGCGAAGTACAAATACGATAAAAACTCTCCAAAGCTGAGCATGGCGCCACAGGGACATCGACTGGGAGACGAACGCCTAGAAGTCCTCGTAGTCCTGGTAGCGCTGAGCGAACTCCCTCGTGTCGGCAGGAACTGAGCAGCAGTAGAGTATCCAAGAGGAAAAAGTAGAGAAGAGGCAAGAGTGAGTACACAACTTGTACTCAACAAGTATAACACAAACTATGAGGCTCTAAGGTTGGCTGACTCAATTGCATTAGCTTTTAAGTCTTGGCAAAATTTTATTAAAGCTATTTACTACAAGTTGATGAATTACCATAAACCCAGTTACATAGTAATTAATCAAAATTAATCATGATACAACTGAGATCCAAACCAAACCAAGCCACCCGGGGAAACCTGCCTCGCCAAAGGAAGATAACCCCACTAATCAAAAGGAGGATCTGGGCCGCTCATGACCGTGAGCACGGCTAGTATACTAGTTTTACACTCTGCAGAGGTTGCACATCTTTCACCTTACTCAGATCAACTGCAATACCTCCCTTGGAGATGATATGACTGAGGAATAGAACCTCGTCAATCCAGAACTCGCACTTGCTGAACTTAGCATACAACTGATGCTCTCTCAATCTCTGCAACACGAGCCTCAGATGCTCTTCATGCTCTTCCTCTGTCTTGGAGAAGATCAGAATATCATCAATGAAGATCACCACGAAGACATCCAGATAATCCATGAAAACCATGTTCATCAGATGCATGAAGAAAGCCGGGGCATTAGTCAAGCCGAAGGACATGACCGTGTACTCATACAGCCCATACTTGCAAGTGAATGACGCCTTTGGAATATCCCCAGGACGGATCCTCAACTGAAAATAACCCGAACGCAGATCAATCTTCGAGAATATACGAGCACCTCGAAGCAGATCAAAGAGATCCTCAATATGGGGCAGTGGATGCTTGTTCTTGATGGTAACTGCATTCAGCTCCCGATAATCGACACACATCCTCTTCGAGCCATCCTTCTTATCTACTAGCAACAATGGAAAAGCCCAAGGAGAGAAGCTGCGACGGATATAGCCCTTGGCTAGCAACTCATCAATAGTCTTCTTGACTTCTTCATGCTCTATAGGTGCCATGCGGTAGGGCCGCTTCGCAATAGGAGCAGTGCCAGGGAAGAGATCAATAGAAAACTCGATGTCGCGTTCAGGCGGCATACCTGGCAAATCATCCGGAAAGACATCCGGGAATTCAGACACCACGCGAATACCGTCCGTCGGTCTAGCCTCCATCTGATGAAGAAATCCCGAGGGCTCTGAAGCACTAACTGTCACCTCTTGGCCATCAGATACCGATAAGTGAACTGTCCGCTGATGTAACACCCTAATTTAAATTTCAGCATTTAATAATAAATTTAATTGGCTTTATTTAAATTTCTAGGATTATTGTGTTTAGCCTTGCATTTAATTTAATTTTGTTTCATAAGTAATTAAAATTTTATCATAGGTTTAAATTTTTGTGTTGCATTCATGCTGGTGCATAACTTTAATTGTTTGAGTGTGGTTGAATTCAAATTGGTATTTGAATTCAAACCTTGTTTGATTTAGTAGGAGAAAAGTTTAGAAATAGAAAGGAAAAACCCAAAACAAAGCCCAAAACCCAGCCAAAACCCGGCCCAAATCAACCCAGCACCGGCCCACTCCTCCCTATCCTTTCCCCTCGGCCCAAGCCGAGACGGCCCAGCCAGCACCCCGGCTCGGCCCGCGCCACGCCGCTTGCTCACACGCGAACGCCGGCCCAACCCGCCCGCACTCGCTCTCCCCTCTCCGCGGCGCTGACGGCCTGGTCCCGCACGCCAGCTACCCCGCCCGCGCGCGCGTCGCCCCCGCTGAGCCCCCAGGCCCGCCCGTCATCCCCTTCCCCGCCCCCCCTTCCTTCTCTAGCGCGCCAGCCAAGCCGATCCCCCTGCCGGAGATCTCGCCGCGCCCATAACCCACAGGTCCCAGGATCACCGCCGGCCTATAATTGGCCCCAGGGGACCCCCAGCACCCGCACCCCAAGCCAAAGGCCGCCACAAACCCTAAGCCGCCGCACCAGTACAACCCCGCCGCTCGGAGACCCTGCGCCGCCGCGTCCACGTTGCCCCGCCGCACCGGAGTCCCAGCTAGGCCGCGCAGTAGCCTTGCCGCGACCCCAGGGGCACTACGGAGGCCGCCATCCCCGACCTCGAACCTCGCCTGCCTCTGATTTTCCACCCGAGCGCCGCCACGGTGAGTTGGCTCCTCACCGGATTTCCTAGCCGCCGGCCCAGCTCCGGCCATCCTGACCCCCTAGTTCACTTCGCAGCGCCACCACTCGACGATCCGTGCGGCCCAAGAGCTCGGAGGAGCCCAGCACCGCCCGGACCGCAAGACCCGCCCCACCGCCGCCGCACGACCACGCCGGCGTCCACCCTGCGCGACGTCTCCGGCCACCAGAAGCCCCGGTGAGAACCCACAGCCCTCCCCGTTCCTTTTGGCGTTAGAGTTCGTGGTCCGTAGCCCTTGGCGTCGCCCAGAACGCTCGAGCCGGCGAACTCCGCCGCGTCCGCCCGCCATCCCCGCCGCTCACAGCGTCCCGCGCCCCAATCCTCTCCCCAGAGTGCCCCAGTGGCTTGCGCGTGCCACGGACAAGCTCCCGAGCCAAGCCGCAGCCCAAAATGAGCCCAGGAGCGCCGCCTTGGCCTTCTCCGGTCACGCGCCGCCGCGGAGCAGAGGCGCTCCGGCGACCCAGCGCCGCCGGTGAGCCCCAATCACCTGGGACCGTCCGATCTGACGTGTGTGTCCAGGATTAGATCTTGGATCCATTAGATCTAGACCCTCAGATCTAGATCCAACGGCCAGAAACCGCGCGTACCGATTCGGCCCGCTCTTTTTGCATAAGAGCCCCCCAACTACCTCGGAATGAACCCGCGCTCCACACCAGTAGAAAAATATTTCCAAACCTGCCCCTGCTTTTACGTTTTAGACCCTGGGTTTCTTTAAAATTAGAACCCGCAGTCCACCCTTGATGATTTTGCACGTCATACCCAGAGTTAATGTTTATTTACATTTCAGCCCTCGGTTTTAGCAGAAAAGCCCCTGGAACTTCAGTTTTCTTACAAATAAGCCCCTAGAACTTGTTTTTAGCCCAGAAAATGCGTTTTAGCTCCGTTTTTAGCGTTCTTTATGTCTACGCGATCGTTGTAACGCGTAGAAAAGTTCTAGAGTAGTTTTGTGCGCTGTTTTTATGTATTGATGTACTGTTTCTTAGTTTTGGTTAGTGTTTGCTTGTATGCTTATTTTCGTGCATTGTTTTGGCCATGTGTTCGTGAGTAGACGTTGATCCATCTGAGGAGCCCCAGTACCAGTACCCGGAGCAGCCGTCTTCGGAGCACTTTGAGCAGCAGCAGGAGCAGTACGAGGAAGGCAAGTATAACATGAACAACCTATCACTTTTAAATACATTTTCATACTGCATTTTAATACTGTATGCCTTTAAGGATTTCCTAGCCATTTTATATCCTTTAAATATACCTTTGGGTTGCATTTTGGTTAGTTGTGCTAGGTTGCTGCGCTATAACACATTTTTGGTCCTTTTTAATTAAATTGATTAATGGTTTACTTGAATTTAATTCTGAGAGTGGCACTCTGTGTGGCTTGAGTGGCTCACGTCTCGTTAAAATTGGCTTTTGTTAGAAACATGGTTTAGGGGGCCAGCACGGTGCTTACTGCCTGGTTGGCCACTCTCCATAAGGACCGGTTCATAGAGCGACAACCTGGGACAACAGCGCTACCACAAGGCTAGAATGGGATAGACTTGGCGTAATAATTAGATCTTTTTGGTTTGGAGTAACTTACCTGCGGGGCAAGAGTAGTAAGATTCAATGGTCCCTACTCCTCCGGCTTGGTCTGTGCTTGGATTGCGCTCCTGTGCTTGTACCCCCGGAGGTGGGCCCCATCGTCGCCGACCTAACTCTCGCGGTTACGCCTTACCAACGAGATTCTTTGTAAAGGCCTCGTAGTGAGTCGCTGGCCATCTCACCTAAGGAAGTGTGATGAACAACTGGCGTAGCTCACGACTTGTGGGTAAAGATGTGCATCCTCTGCAGAGTGTAAAACTGGTATACTAGCCGTGCTCACGGTTATGAGCGGCCCAGATCCTCCTTTTGATTAGTGAAGTTATCTCCTTCCGACGAGGGAGGTGCTTCTCGGGGTTACCTTGGTGGCTTGGTCTTGGTTTGGTTCTCAGTAGTATCATAATTAATTCTGATTAATTACTATGTAACTGGGATAATGGTAATTCATCAACTCATAGTAAATAGCTTTAATAAAATTTTGCCAACACTTAAAAGCTAATGCAGTTGAGTCAGCCAGCCTAGAGCCTCATAGTTTGTGTTATACTTGTTGAGTACAAGTTGTGTACTCACTCTTGCCTCTTCTCTACTTTTTCCCCTTGGCTACACTACTGCTGCTCAGTTCCTGCCGACACGAGGGAGTTCGTCCAGCGCTACCAGGACTACGAGGACTTCTAGGTGCTTCGTCTCCCAGTCGACGTCCCTGTGGCGCCCTGCTTCAGCTTCAGAGAGCTTTATCGTATTTTGTACTTCGCTTCCGCTGTATCAGACATTTTTGTCATTATTGTAATAAATAACATTCGTATTCGCTTTATTATGACTTTTTACGTGATATGTGCTATGATATACTGTTCATTCTGTTGTATATACGTGTGACTTGATCCTGGCACGTATATGATTGCTCGGTTTATGTTCTTTTATAAACCGGGTGTTACAGCTGAGCACAATCAATACGGACTCCCCATCTGGTAAGTGTCTCCATGCCCAAAATCACATCTATCCCCGAGGGGTCAATAACTATCAAGCCAGTGCGGAATTCTACCCCCTTTATGACCATACTAACTCTGGAGCATATAGAACATGTATGTATCTGGCCCCCAGGTGAGGTAACTACCATAGCTATCCTCATACAAGAAACTGGTATACCATGCTTCTCGGCAAATGACTTGGAAATGAAAGAATGAGTAGCACCGGTATCGAAAAGCGCTGTAGCGGGGTGGGAGTTGACCATGAACGTACCAATAACCACGTTAGGAGCCTCGGCCGCTGACTCGGCCGTCACGTGGTTCACCCGACCCTATGCTGGCGCCCTGGGCTGAGCTGGGCGCCCCTGCTGTCCCGCCTGCGCCTTCCGGGGGCAAGAGTTGGTGTAGTGCCCCGGCTGGCCGCAGTGATAGCAGGTGCGAGGGGGTCCCTGAGCTTGCTGTCCGGCAGGAGGAGCTGCCTGCCATGGAGCCTGAGGTGCTGGCGGAGCTGGTGGAGCAGCACGAGCCGGAGGTGCCGGTAACCTCGGGCCCTGACCTGCCTGCTGCTGCTGTCGAGGCGGGTACTGCTGCGGCCTCTGCTGGTACTGCTGGGGAGGCCGGTACTGCTGCTGCTGGTACTGCTGGGGCGGCTGGAGGCGAGGACGGGTGTTGCTGCCGGAAGCAACGGGGATGATCTTCCTCTTCTTGTCCTCCATCTCCAGGTGCTTGCGCTCCGTGTTGAGCGCGCTGTCAACCAGATGGTTGAAGTCGTCGAAGCGGAGGTTGAGCAGCGCGTACTGGAGGTAGTCCTCAAGACCCTCCATGAAGTGCTCCTGCTTCTTGCGGTCATCCGCAACCTCGGCAGGGGCGTAGCGAGCAAGCTGCAGAAAACGATCATGATACTCCGTGACCGTCATAGTCCCCTGAAGTGAAAAAGATAGATATATATATCGAAGGATTAATTCATGACTCAGAAAGATAGATCAAGGGGGTATTAGCTCAAAAGGAAACGCTGAATGATTATATCTGAGATTACCTGCTTTAGTGCAAGGAACTCCTTCTGCTTCATCTTCATAACGCCCGCGGGGATGTTGTGGCTGCGGAACCGCTCCCGGAACTGGAGCCAGGTGAGAGCCTCGTGGTCCTGAACTGGGTGGGACTCCCACCAGTCCAAAGCTGCCCCTTGCAGCTGTCCTGCTGCATACAAGACTCGCTCTCGATCATCGCACTGGGAGATGTCCAGCTAGCGCTCCACTGCACGGAGCCAGTCGTCAGCCTAAAGAGGGTCGGACGTGTGAGAGAACGTCGGCGGGTGACCCCTCAGAAACTAGCATGCCTGTTGCGGGTCTGCGGTGGTGGAGGAGGAGGAGGCTGAGTGTGAGCCTGCTGAAGTGCCTGAATGGTGTTGTTCAGGGTAGCCATCATCTGCATCTGGAGCTGGAAGTACTGCTCCGGGGTCAGAGGTGGTGGCATCGGGATCCCAGTACCCTGGTTGTTTTGCCCCTGGTTGTTCTGTCCCTGTTGGTCAGAACCACGCCTGGTGTTCACCATCTGATTTTGGACAAAAGATTTCATGAGTAAGGATATTGCAGAAATAAATTCAGATGGATACGATATTTTTCTGCAAGAAAGACTTAGACATGATAAAGTAGATAGGATAGAGTGGACAGTTTTACCCCCAATGATCTAACTCATTTTATTAATTACTTAACTTTAACTTAAAACTAATTTTCATTAAACAAATTTAAACTACTAAGCTATGCAATCATTCAAAAATCCAAATCAAACATGTAGCATAATAACAAGCAGACAATTTTCACAACTTAGCCGAGTTTAACACATGACTCGACTAACACAACGCGTCGCAGAATGTGCTATCGTATTATTATAAAAGGGTCACCTAGCTGATACTTATGGTGGTCAGATGACTGATTCAGGCCCAAAATCTACGGAAACTATTCTATAGAGAGAAATTAAGGCAAGACGAGTAAAAATCTTAGAATTCAAGGAGTATAATAGCAAAATAGTTTCAGCAGACAAGGATTTGGAGAGAAGAAATCCTAAAACTCGACCAGTTCTATCTAGGCTTCGTCCTACAGTCAATATGTCTTTGATACCACTTTGTAACACCCGGTTTATAAAAGGACATAAACCGAGCAATCATATACATGCCAGGATCAAGTCACACATATATACAATAGAATGAACAGTATATCACAGCACATATCACGTAAAAAGATATAATAAAGCGAGTACGAATGTTATTTATTACATTAATGACAAAAATGTCTAATACAGCGGAAGCGAAGTACAAATATGATAAAAACTCTCCGAAGCTGAGCAGGGCGCCACAGGGACGTCGACTGGGAGACGAACGCCTAGAAGTCCTCGTGTCAGCAGGAACTGAGCAGCAGTAGAGTATCCAAGAGGAAAAAGTAGAGAAGAGGCAAGGGTGAGTACACAACTTGTACTCAACCAGTATAACACAAACTATGAGGCTCTAAGGTTGGCTGACTCAACTGCATTAGCTTTTAAGTCTTGGCAAAATTTTATTAAAGCTATTTACTACAAGTTGATGAATTACCATAAACCCAGTTACATAGTAATTAATCAAAATTAATCATTATACAACTGAGATCCAAACCAAACCAAGCCACCCGGGGAAACCTGCATCGCCAAAGGAAGATAACCCCACTAATCAAAAGGAGGATCTGGGCCGCTCATGACCGTGAGCACGGCTAGTATACTAGTTTTACACTCTGCAGAGGTTGCACATCTTTACCCACAAGTCGTGAGCTACGCTAGTTGTTCATCACACTTCCTTAGGTGAGATGACTAGCAAACTCACTACGAGGCCTTTACAAAGAATCTCGTTGGTAGGGAGTAACTGCGAGGGTGGATCGGCGACTATGGAGTAGGTCTAGTAGGCGTCAAGACACGAAGCACAGACGAGGCCACTCAGCACGAGGGCCATAGAAGCTTACCGCCCCTGCCTCACAGGTAAGTTACTCCAAACCAAAAAGACCTAATTATTACGCCAAGACCGTCCCATTCCAGTCTTGTGGTAGCACTGTTGTCCCAGGTTGTCGCTCTATGAACCGGTCCTTGTGGAGAGTGGCCAACCAAGCACTAAGCACCGTGCTGGCCCCCTAAACCAAGTTTCTAACAAAACATATTTTAACGAGACGTGAGCCACCCAAGCACGAAGCACAGAGGGCCACTCCCAGAATTAAGTTGCATAAACCATTAATCAAATTAATTAAAAAGGACCAAGTGTGTTATAGCGCGGCACCTAGCACAATTAACCAAAATGCAGCCCAAGGTAATATATAAAGGATAAATGTGGCTAGGAAATCCTTATAGGCATACAGTGTTAAAATGCAGTTTGAAAATGGTTTTAAAAGTGATAGGTTGTTCATGTTATACTTGCCTTCCTCGTACTGCTCCTGCTACTGCTCAAACTGGTCAGAAGACGGATGCTCCGGGTACTGGTACTGGGGCTCCTCCGGTAGCTCAATGTCTACTCACGAACACATGGCCAAAAACAAGGCACACAATAAGCATACAAGCAAACACTAACAAAAGCTAAGAAATAGTACATCAATACATAAAAACAGCACACTAAACTAGTCTAAAACTATTCTACGCGTTACAATGATCGCATGGATATAAAGAACGCCTAAAACGGAGCTAATACACAAAATCTAGGCCAAAAACAAGTTCCAGGGACCTATTTGTAAGAAACTGGAGTTTCAGGAGGGTTTCTGGGCAAAACCGAGGACTAAAACATAATTAAAGGGTAGTTCTGGGGTCTAACTCGCGAAAACAATAGGCTTGGACGGCGGGTTCTAATAGGGAAAATCTCAGGGGCGTCCTTGCAAGTTTCTGGGCCAAACTGTAACTTATTTTGACTTGGTATGGACTGCGGGTTGAATAATAAAGAGTCCAGGGACTCTTTAACAAAAGTGATGGGCCAAACCGGTATCTAGGGTTTTGGACCGTTGCATCGGGATCTGGTGGCTCAGATCTAAACAAGGCATGGTCTAATCTAGGTCGTCCGTCTTCGATCGGGCGGCTCAGGAGTGATGGGAGTGCGGATGGCGGCGGAGCTCGCCGGAGACAAGCTCCTGCGGCAGCGCCGTGCCGGAGAAGGGGTTTCTGGGGCTACAGAGCTTCGTTTGGGGCGGGGTTTTGCTGTGGGGGGTCAGCGTTGAATGCGTGATTCACCTACGGGGTTATCGGGGTCCGGGGAGGTCCGTAGTGGGGAGGGCAAGGGCGGCGGCGGCGGCCCTGCGCGGCGCTGCTCGCCGGTGTGAGGCAACAAACATTTTTAACCCTATGATAAATTTTAATTACTTAGGGAGAAAAAATTAGATTAAATGTGAGGCTAAATACAATAAACCTTAGAAAATTAAACAAAGCCAATTAAATTTATTATAAAATACTGGAATTTAAACTAGGGTGTTACACGTCAACCGGTCTGACCGCCTGACCGGTCTGACCGGTCGAGAAACCGGTTTGACCGCCCAGACTACTAGAGACATCGATTCAGCTATGAAAGATGATTCAATCACTAGAAGCCGAAGATCAGGATTGGAGGGTTCCAATGATATCTTATCTAAAGATCCTAGTCACAGTGCAGAGAGGAATATTCGGCGTATAGTAATCAAAATATGTTTTGATCGACGATGGGCTCTATCGTTGAACTGACGAAGATTTGCTTTTTAAATGTTTGAACTCAGATCAGGCCAGAGTTGCCATGAGGGAAGTTCACGAAGGTGTTTGTGTTACACATCAATCGGCTCCTAAGATGAAGTGGTTATTTTGGAGAGCCGGTTTTTATTGGCCTACCATGATTGTTTCAAGTAGTATAAGGGGTGTGAAGAATTTCGGCGGTTTGGTGATTAGTGCCCGCTGCGTTGGTGCATCCTATTCATTCCGGGGTTGAGGATTGGATTTCATTGGTCAGATTAATCCTCCATCTTCAAAGGGGAATCGCTTCATGTTATTTGCTACAGATTATTTTACTAAATAAACCTATGCAGTTCCTTTGAAGAACATGATCCACAGCCAAGGTAATATATACTCAGGCTTGTCTCACTTACACAAGAGGACATGGCCAATGTACAATATCGTCCTTGAAAGAAAGACATGATTGGTGCGCAGGTGCTCTTCGTTGTTCAAGTGCAGTTTTGGGTTTTGAGTGATGTTTCTTGGTACGCAAGCTATACGAAGAAATAGGGGGGCATATATTGACACCCAAAATTGGCATATATCAAGTTTGCTGGTCAATATGGGCAGACCGGTCAGACCTATCATGTAAACCGGTTAGACCAGTCAGGACAACTTTGTCAAATTGTCAATTGGACTTCACCATCGTCAAGACGATCGAAATGCATATATAGAACGTCCAATTCTGAGTCCGGATAAGGAAGTTATGCCTCCCGGAAGATCTGCACCCCGGTCTGACCGGTCAGACTGATCTAGGGCGGTCAGATATGTTGGAAGACCAGTCAGACTAGTCTGAAATGCCCAATCCGAGTTAGGAGATGTATTTTGACGCGGGATTATTTAGAGTTTCGACTCCTAATGGGTACAGACCTCCCCACCCTATATATATGAAGGGTCACGACCGATTGAGGGTAATCCCAATCGATTCAACAACTCATACCTTTACTTTTTATCCTCTAAACCCTAGCTTTCCCAACTCCGTCTGCTGTTCTTTGCTTGTCTCTACGGCGTTCGATGGCGTTCTGAGTGGCCTGCCGACCTCAGAGCAACCCTAGCTCCATTAGCTCTGACGGGGTCCCTTCCGAGCTTGTGGTTCTAGGTTTTTCGCAGTCTCCTTGGAGCACCGGTCTGACCGGTCCGCATAACAGGTCTGACCGGTCTGCGCGGAGAGGCTGCTGGTGTTGATCGTTTTGACGATCTTGTGTGCGTTCTAGCACATTCGAGTGTGTGACCAGATTTTGCATCAACAATTCCTTGATCATATTTTGTCCTAATAACTTTTATTTATTTGTGCACTTGCATGCACTTATTTGACGGGTTGCTATTTGTTCGTATTGATTATCCACATCCTTGAAAGCCAGGTTATGTATTTAATTATTTGGGTAATTTTCTTAGTTGCTAAACTTTGGTTACGGGTGGTTTATGAACACTACACTGGATACATGATTTACATCTTTTGGAAACACTATGATGAACTAATGATGATAATTAATTTAAACAATGGAGAACCACCGAGAAAACAGTGCAACCACAAGAACTATATGGTTCTGGTCTTGGCTAATTAATTAGACATCTCTAGCTTGTTAGTAGCTTATCAAAAGGTGCAAGAGCAAGAGGGGTACTCGGCCTGCCAAAGGGGTTGGTACGTCTATGGGATACACTCGCTTTGGGGGAGGGTGTACTCGCCTAGCGGCTGAAACCTTAGCGGGCTACTACTTGTTAGGGAGTCTTTGTAAAGGCCTCGTAGTGTACCCATGCAGTCATACCTCGAAAGTGTGATGATAGTGCCTGATCAGCACTAGGTGACGGTAACACGACTTGTGGGTGAAGTGTGCGACCTTTGCAGAGTGTAAAACTAATATATCAGCCGTGCTCACGGTCAAGAGCGGCTCGGACCCTCACATGACTTATTTAAATTGAACTTGTGTTAATTCAATTATTTAATTGTTCCAAGTTTGTTTATTACTCAATTATCTCTTTATTTCAAAAATGTGGGCAATATTAACTTATGGCTTAGTAAATAGGTTGTTAATGTTCAACTGTTTATTTAAAATGCTTACTGCTTTATTCAGCCAATCTTTATCCTTGTATAAGCCTTGCATGTCATTTATTTCCTAATATACTTACTGAGTATTAACCATAAATGTACTCACACTTGCTAAATCAATGCTGCTCAGAACAAGGCCAGTTTGAGGAGTTTTCAGAGGATATTCAAGATTTCTAGGCGTATGTTTCCCTAGTCAGCTACCTATGGTGTTTGGTCGATCCGTAGCTAGAATAAATGCGAACTGAAACGCTTATTTATATTCATGAATTTGGTTTGGTTTGTAATAAATGACTACGGTACTTTATGACATTGCTGCTGTTATTCACTTCGTCATCATATGTGTGTAATTTAGCTCCTGGCGCACATATGATTCATCGCTCGATTTATTACCTCAAAATCGGGTGTGACACGTACTACTTCCCCTGCCTTTATGTAAAAAGGACAACGACTAATGGAGACCAACCCAATCGAATCAAACAATTTGCTATTAGTTTTTACCTCCAAACCCATCTTTTTTCCAAACCCTAGTTTTTGTTTTTCTTGCGTCTCTAAGATGCTCAAGGGCATTCCGGATAGCCTGCCGACCCTAGGAGAACCCTAGCTTCACCAGCCCTGATGGGTTCCCTCCCGGCTAGTGGATCTAGGTGTTCGTGGGGCGCCTTGACGAAACGGTCCGCATAACCGGTCTGACCGGTCCGAGCAGGAGCACTGCATGAACAATTATTGCAATCCACGCGTTTTGGCACATTTAGTGTGCTGATCCGTTTTCTCGTCAACACTCCTAATTATAGAAAAAGCCATTAAGTCCCATTTGGACATTGTTGGGTATCAATATTAGGGTTACCCGTGAATAGGGGAAAAGCCAACACATGTCCCGATCGGTTCATGGGATTAACACGCTAAGCCTACCGCATCCAACCCCTGAGGAAGGGTATGCCCTACCCGACCCTCTCGAGGAGGGCAGCGCCACACCCAATCCTCACGGGGAGAATCCCGCCTCGCCCGACCTCCTGAGTGGGGCCTATGAGGCTCCGCACCATCCACTGACCGATGAGGACGTGGATGACTAGGTGGGGGACGTGCTCCGACACATGAACAGTGGAGCGCATGCCTCTATATGCCTACGAATGCGATAGGCCATAGGATAGAGGCATGCACCGCTCGTACGAATGGCGTCCATGCACCTTGCGCTGCGGACGACATAGGAAGAATGACCCAGCCGCGGAGGAGAAGGGCAGCAACGACAGGGCCAACGGGGCCGACACACGATGGGGAAGCGGCGCCGGCCGGATAGGCAGGGCCCCCGTAGCTAGAGGAGGCGTGGCGGGATCGTGGGGGATCTCCTTCTCCTCGGGACGGGCGCACAATCTCTCTCTCTCTCTCTCTCTCTCTATCTCTCTCTCTCCTTTGTACACCGGCCCTTTCCTTTGACTTATAAAGAGGAAAGGGGGGCCTCTTGCACGGGAGCAAGCCTCCATGGACGACTCCGGTTGAACGGAGAAAAAATAGCACACGATGACGATGGGGAGGCCACCCCCCCCCCCCCCGAGTCAACCCCGGTGACAAAGCCGAGAGGGGTGCCAAAGCCCCGCCGCCTTCGCGGCGTGAACAGCTGCAAGAGTGGTAAAAAGAGCTCGACATGGTGTTGCTCCAGTTAGAGTAGGAGCGAGCCGAAGTCGAGCGCGAGCTAGGCTGCCGTGGGGATGGCGGGCGCGCGTGCGCCCGCGCCCAAGAGGTAAACCAGAAAATTCGGGTAGACCGCGGAGGTCTCCCAAACTTCGCCCGGGCAACCCAGAACATCACCATAGCGGCGGCGGTGCTTGAAGTGCTATCAGAACCCGCGACATCAGGAGAGCACCGTGACCACGATAAGCTGCGCACGTTCCTCCAATGCGTGGTGCAGCAGCAGGCCGAGAGCTTGATCTCTTGGCGACGCGCATTGAGCCAAGCCCAGCGTCCTCAGCCTGAGCAAGGTGTCAAGAATGTCTCCGTCAACCAGGCGCCACCGGAGGACCAAGCGCCCATCAAGGCTCCTGTCAAGGGCTGTCTCGGTGTCTACCAAGATGCTCCTCATCCTGGATGCCCGCAGGTGTGGACGAGACTAGGATGAGGGCGAAGGTAGCCGCAGCTCACCCTCGCCGCGGGGGACACTACGACAACACGGAGGACCGGAGCTCGAGTCCCAATGTGCTGGGACCCCCGACCAACATCACGAGGTACGCCAGAGAAATGAACCATAGCCTCCGGCTCGAGCATTACTGGCTTGCCTACCGAGCCGACGGCACAGATAGTGATTACTTCATCATCCGCAACTTGCCGCTGTTCCTAGCCGACTCGGCGCGGATATGGCTCGAACACCTTCCCGCTGACCGGATCCAAAACTGGTCGGGCCTCAAGGTGGTCTTCGTGGGAAAATTCTATGGTATGTATGAGCACCCTAGAAACCCGTGGGATCTGAAGAATTGCCAGCATAAGCAAGAGGAAACTCTCCGCGAGTACATCCGGTGCTTCTCCAAGCAGTGCAACATGTTGCCCAACATCGCCGACGCTGAAGTCATTGGAGCGTTCCTTTCTGGGACCACCTGCGAGTCCCTGGTCCACAAGCTCGGGTGTAAGGGCCCGAGGACCACCAAGGAGCTCCTCGACATCACCACAAGCCACGCCTCAGGCGAGGGGGCGGTCGAAGCCATCTTCGATCATGGCAAGGGTAAGGCCAAGCGGGCGGAGTGTACCAGCAAGGACGCACCCAACCGATTTGGCAAGAAGAAGAACAAGAAGCGACCCGGGGGCTCACTTGTCACCACCGTCGAACGCAAAGGGGGACGTGCTCCCAACATGGACACTGCCGACTACTTCGAGAGGAAGCTTGAGGGGCCATGCCCAAACCACGCCTACCCCATCAAGCACGCGTACAAGGACTACTCCCTCATAAAGCGGTTCATGTCGGGTGGCCCCAAGAGGGGGGGGGTTGAAGAAGAAGAAGAAGCCCGAGCCAGCCACGGGTGACGCCGAGGGGAAAGATGACGGCTCCCTATTGATGCTCGCTAGAGACTCATTTCAAGGGTCATCTTGAGCCTAAAATCACAAGAATAAAGTCTCATACCTGCTTATGTTATCCAAAAAGAGCCAATTCCACGTTTCCTCTTGAAAATATTACTATATTGGAATTCATGCAGAAATGCAGGTAAAACAGGCTTCAAGCGTCAAGATACAAACCCGACCTTCAGAGCAAGCTATCAGCTCCTATATGAACGCATAAAAGACGAGCATCAACACTAGTGGTAGGAGTTATTGCTAACGAATTCCACAAAGTGTTTTCGTACATTTGTGTGCAGGTTGCTTATGTTTGGAAATAAGAGGAGAATGCAGCCCATAAGCAAGGTGATGCATCATCAATCCGAGTTAAAATCTTCTCGATGAATCAGGTGCATTCATGAGGATCTACGGGCCCACCAGAGCATCCAAACTGACTCGAGACAGGCCCTTACCCATGTACATGACATGGGGATCCACCTAGCAGCCTTCTGACCCAAAATTGGGCCGAATGGGCACAGCCCACGGTCGGCCGACCATGTGTCGGCGGCCCACGGGCCCCACCACCTCTCAGTACACATGTGGCTGAGTGTGGTTGGTCCTCCATGGCGGTTTGGCTCAATCCCCGGGCGAATGACTGGTGGTTCCCTCCTATAAATAGTTGAGGAGGGGGTGAGAATTAGAACACACACCAGACAGCAACACATTTACTCTTCTCTTGAGTTCCCACTTGAGGTGTAGAGTCACCTTGGGGAGTTTAGGGGTAGAGGTATTCAGGAAGGGTGCCGGTAACGTTGCTCTTCTCCAAGTTGTACCTCTACGAGAATGAGGGAAATAGTCGGGGGAAGTGCCGGGTTTGTCGGCACTCTTCTCCGCTTGTACCTCGACGGATGCTTATTCGATTGCAAGTTTTCGAGACTTTCTTATTTAGAATTAGAGTTTAGTCGCAAGTTATTTATTCTGCCGTCTATTGAACTGAGTGTATGCTTAGAGTAGCATTTGATCCTAGCTTAAGACTCCGGATAGAGAAGGATAATCTTGGCCAGGGTTAGGATTAGTACAATATAGCGTAGATGTGGTGTCTAGGCTAGACTTTACCACTCAGTTGTTCTATATTCCCATGGATTGAGAGGTAGCCGGCAGGTGGTGACAGCTCTGTTCGAGCCCTAGTAACCCTCCATGTTTGGTTATAGGATAGAGCATTATTACCAAAGCAACTGGCTTGTTTAAGACAGTAGAAACCAGTAGCTCGAAGTAGCAGGTGAAGTTATCTCTTCTTCTGAGCGTAGATTCTAGATCTTTGGAAGTCCTCTCTGTCCTATCCCTCCTACACAAGTGTGTGTATCCTTGGATGAGCCTAAACCCATAGATAGTGTACTCATATTCCTCAGTGGATACGATATCCTGGAATACTCCTGGGTGAAAGCTACAGCGGTATCCGTGCGCTTGCTGATTTTATTCGTGACGTTACAAAATGCCAACAAGCTTTCTGGCGCTGTTGCCAGGGAACTGTATCTACATTATCTTCGGACTTAGTCGTGCTCGTATCTTTTTCATTTCCTTGATTCTACCTCTACCCCCGCTACCCATGGAGAAGCTATCCTTTAAAAGTTTCTCTATCTTATGGGATGTATTCACCATCCTTTTTTATTTCCTTTCTGCTATCTTCACCCCCGATATCACGGAGCAACCTTCTATCCACAACCATTCTGCTCCTAAGGGCGAGTTCTCTGAGCCGTCATCACCTTCCTCATCTAGCTATGAACTCGACCCTAGCTTTATTGCCACGGTTCGGAAACGACCCTTCTCTAGAGAAATTCATGAAGATCCCTATGACCATTTGCAAGAATTCGAGGAACTGTGTTCGAGCCTGAAAATCATTGGCATGACACATGAAGCCTTGCGGTGGAAATTGTTTCCCTTCTCTCTTACAGAGAGGGCGGAGCAATGGTACACCCGCACAATAGGGAATATGACCGGTGATTGGGAAAAACTTCCAGATGACTTTTGTTACTTGTTCTCCCTCACCGAACACATAGACTCCCTACCAACTGACATCCTTAGTTTTGTGCAATTACCGTCTGTTTGGTTGGAGTGATGGGACCAACCCGGACGGGTTCGACCCATTTTTTTGTTGTTTGGATAGGAGTTGAGTAGGGGATGGAACCAACCCCAGCAGAATATCCGTCAAAGATGCGGGTTGCGCTCGTCCGTCGAAATCCGGCGGACGGAGCCGCTCCGCTCGGGTTGAAAAAATCACTCACGAGTAGCACGAACGGACGCCAGGAGCTCGCGCGGGCAGGGGAGCGGCCCCACGGCCCCGACCGCACGCCAGGAGCGCACGTCCATGGCCGCCGCCGCTCGCACTGCGCTCGCCCATGGCCGCCGCCGCGACCCGGCCGCGCCGGCCGCGCCACGCATAGGCCTCGCCGTCCAGCAGGCCGTGCCGCCGCGCTGGACGGCCTCCGCCGGCGTGGACCACGCACTACACCGTGTCCATGCCTCCACCGGCGACGACCGATTCCGCGGCGAGGGAGGCGGCTCGGACGGCGGCTCTGGTGGGGGCGGCTTCGGCGGGGGCCGCGCAGGCCAGCGGCGGGGGGCCGGGCGCAGGCCGGCGAGTCCGGCGAGGGCCGCGCAGGTCGGGGCGAGGCGGAGGGTCGGGGCGAGCTCGGCCGGCAGGGGCCGCACAGCCCGGCCGGCGGCGGGGGGCCGGGCGCAGGCGGCCGGCTTCGGCGGGGGCCGTGCAGCTCGGCCGGCGGCGGGGGTCAGGCGCAGGCTGCCGGAGGGGGGCCTGCCGGGGGCACAGGGTCCGGGCGCGGTGCCCCCAGGAGGAAGAAGATAAGGGTTAGAAAAAAAAAAGAAAAAGAAAAAGAAAAATGTGAGAGATTGACAGGTGGGGTCCATTGGTGGCAAGTAGGACCCTCATTAACTGTGTTATCATGCCATCCAACCCGTATTCCCAATTCCTTCAACCAAACATGAAATGGGTTCACTCCGTCCCCAAAATCAGAAGTGCAACCAAACAATGGATGTGTCGGCTCCGTCCCCAAAATCCGGATTGGATCCAACGCAATCTATTGTTCCCGCAACCAAACACACGGTTAGAGAAGGAGTCTATAGGTGCAGCATGGGCTAGATTTTTACGCCTTTTGGCGTCTAGCCCAGACTAGTCTATACCCAAGGATGTATCGTTGAACATCTTCTACTCAGGTTTAGACATGAAATCTGCCCTAGAGCTTGACGTCGCAACCGGAAGTTGGTTCGCGCACACAACTCCGGCGGGAGGAAGAGACATCCTCGATAGCTTTCTAGAAAACTCTTTCTTCGCTACCGACTATAGTGAACCCCACCGGTAGGAATCCACGTCGAGCCACGAGACTCTCTCAATACCCGAATCTGAGCCTTCATCTTCCACATCCCAATATTCATCTGTTGAGCCCTCTCCTGAACCACGAACACCGAAGGGAGAAGAAATTCAACCTTTGGAGTTCTCTTCTTGATTCAAGGATGACCCTTCAGGGAACATCAGAAACACCTCGAATCATCTTAAGCACGAGAAGTCTACGGAATTGTTGTGTCCTTATGAGACACTCGATAAAATTTTCTGCCATACACCTACAGTGGATTGGTCGAAGGAGGCAAGGCGTACTTCCGAAGCAATTCGGATCAGCCCAACCTCCACGACCATCCCTTGTTTTATGAAGGGAAATGCCGTAGAAGCTCTTCATAACCCTGCTACTGAGGTTTGCATCATTCCCGAGTGCTTGTTGGATACTCTTGTGGGTAACAAGCCTTTAACCCCAACCGACAAGTATTTTAAAAGTCCATCCAGACTCTTCTTTGAATGTCGGGGGATCGCAAGGGACGTGCCTATCACAATAGATAAAATTGAGGTGCACTTAAATTTCTAAATCTATGATATCCTCTATTTTGATCTTCTCCTAGGCTACCCACTGGACAAATTTCTCATATCTCATTAAGGGAGCCTAGATGAAAAGCTTAGGGGAACCGCTTCTGCCACTACCACCTCTTGCTCAGAAAATTCCATGGCTGAACATTTCCCCCAGCAAAACACAGTTGAGGAGATGATGCATTCATCTCTGTTTGCACCATCCGAGCCTGTTCTCTTGGAGTTGCAGAATATTCTGAAGAGTACAACTCGGAAGATAGCCTTCACTCTTGTGAAGATGAACGATCATCATCATCCTCGACTGAGTTTGAGCCTCTTCCCGCTGGCCCGGAATATGTTGTTCTCGACCATGATCGAGAATCAACATCAAGCTTTCACAATGAATCTCTTGAGATGGAGAATCAATGGGCCTTGGAATTCTGTGAGGCGCCGACTCTGGAGTCCAATGAAAAGGATTCCTCAAATGAGCATGGGAACTTCACTCTTGAGATGCCACAAAAATCATGCTCATTCAATACAACTCCAGAGTCAGACACACTTAGTGCCCCGCGCACACACGAGAATTGCAATCACTCCAAGGCCTTTTCCTGCAAAATCTTTAGGAGGTGGTTGTAGATGCATTCGTTTATCGTAAACATTGCAGATTTTGTGGATGCACCGCGGCACTAACCTTGTAGCTAGCTGCAACAATTGGTGGTGAAACAATAACTCATCACCAATGATGGCTGCAAGAGTTATCATGGTTGAGCTTATGACCATAAAAACAAAGCACTGTCGGGAGATAGCCCGGATTATTATTTATTTATTTACTTATTTATTTCAATCTCAATAAAAAGCAAGAGCATGTTCTAGGACATAGTTTTCCTTTGGGTATTTTTCGTCACTAACCATTCCAGGGGAAGATCAAAGAGAACGGCTGATAGACAACGCCTACGAACTTGTGAGCTACACCGACTACAACGCCTCGATATGTCTTGGTGGACGAACAACTACGGAAGGAGACTTGAACTCCATGCACTTGAAGTTCTATTGCCTAGCAATGCAAACTCCAAGTGTGGGGGGAGGTATGTGAGTACCCCAAGTAAGTTCTTCTCATGCCAATTCATTATCTTGGTCTGAAAATGGTGTTGGTTCTTGCTCCTTGCTCCATAAAAGAAAAAAAAAAGAGAGAGGAGTTACCATGGTGACAATGTTGAACTCTTCATCAACAAACCATCATGGTAAGCACTCTCAATGTCCTGCTTTTGACATTAAACAAAGCCCTGCCGGGAGGTTGCCCGAGGATCACCAGGTTCGTGCTCATGATTATCTCCCTTTGAATAAAGCTCAATCATGTTTCCTTTATCTGTTCTTGTATTCTCTGGTTTGAATGTATGCTGCAACATACATTCATAGGCATTTTAAATTAAGCATGGTGCTTAGGTTGAAATGTCTTCTTTGGTTAAACTGACATGGTGTCAAGTTTGATTAATGAACTTCAGAGTTAATACGTGTATAGATATTGGTTGCATATGTGGACTAACCCCAGCAGAAAAATCAAATCTAAATGGGTGAATCAGTGAGCTGAATTCTAGTGGGAAGGTAAGCCAAGGTTTTGGATTAATGTTGCACAACATACCCATGTTGATGCAATCTTAATTCAGCCTTGCTTGAGTAAGTATTTTGGTGAGATTAAATTTTAGTTTCAATAAATTTTGGAGCTCCCTGGTTCTTAAAACCGGTAGAGCCATTAGTTTGTTTCCATATTTTCATTTCTGAATAAGCACCAGGTACAAGAGAAAGTGTGGAGGAGATCTCTCGAAACTTTCAAGCATACACACTCGAGATCTCCCACAACATGTGCGCAACACCGAACAAACCAGAATGCAAAAAGGTCAAGATGAATCAGAGCTAGTATTGGGTAGTGGAACCCCAGGATTGGCTGACTAGCACTAGCCCCGCTCGTCTTCATCGCAATGGTTTGTGCACTCTAACCCTCACTCTCCCCAACCTATGAGTTTAAATGAAATTTTCGATTAATCATTAAAATTAAACTCAAGGGGTATCCTCTGGTCTTGTGCTTCTCTATGATTGGCTTGCATACTTTTTATTCTTTGCTAAGTCTGAGTTTGTGAATCATATCTTAGGGAACCCATAATTGTTAAGTTGTTGACTAGTGAGATTTGGTTTGATGGAAGAATCCTTGCTTTATCTGCTTATGTGTCTGGAAAATTTTTATAAAAAAGAAAACCTCCATAGCTTTACAACTCCTCGTGTTCGTCCTACCAAAGCCATATGTTGATCTTCATGAAATACATTTTACACATATGAGCCTTGTTGTTGCATTGAGCTTCATCAAACTTTGTGACCCTAGTGAGATGTCTTTCATACTTGTTTGATCAAGATCAAGTGCACTCCACCAGCTATACTTCTACACTGGAAGTTAGCTATGCCATTCTATCCATCCACAAAATAAAACTCCATGTTTAATGATTTCTTTCTCTAGTATCTCTCAAATGAGGCATGGGTTATAAAAAAAAGAGAAAGATGGCATGCCCAAGAAGCATGACAAAAAAAAATAGGGACACATGAAGGTCCCAGTGTTGAAAAAAAAATTGGACACATGAAGGTCCAAGAAAGAAAAAATATATATAATAATATAGCTATGTCCTCATGTTATCCAAATAAAAGGGAGAGAGATCCATAAAAGGAGTACTTCATTTTCTCCTTCCACCTTCCACATATGCGCACGATCTTGATCAGCTTGTTTGATTTGTCATCTCTATGGATTCCTTGTTTGATTTTGCAATATATGTGACACAAGTGCATGCTTCTATTTCTCCTACCATGAGCTCCACATATGCTATCCTTAGAAGTAGAGTGAAAAGAAGCAATGCCTTGGTGAGAATATGTATAGTACTACTATATATATATATATAGAACTCCGCTAATAGTTACCTGGATACTAAAATATTATTCAGTACTCGACCACCCCCATCCTTCGACAGCCCACGTGGGCCACGAGAGGGCGCGCGGTTTTCTTTCCCTCCGGTTTTCCTGTCGCTGCAGTTTCCGTTTTTTTTGTTTTTCCCGACCTGGGGTCGTGGGAGTCCTACGGTTTCCATTTTTTTTCCTTTTTTCCGTCGTGGGGGGTCGTGGCTGGTTGCCTGTTACAACCGGATCCAAGGGCTTGCAAACTTGTTTGATTTGGTAACTTTATCGGCTCGTTGAAAGAAATTTTTAATACTGTGCTACATAATCACTAATTTATTTGAATTGAGTTGTGACAAGTCCTTTTTTACTATCATTCATTGCAGTTGGGCTCGGAAAAGCTAGCAATTTACATTCTCACATTGTTGACGTAACAACCAGTATCTGTTTCATTCATCAATGGCTGGTTTGTCTCTACCATGTATAAAAGGCTAAAATTTCCAACTTGAGTACAATTGTGGTGACAACATGATCATTTCAGTGGTCATCAAAGCTAGCATTTTGCAGTTTGAACACACAGATTTTGTCAACACAATCCACATGTTATGATCACAAAGATCGAATCTTCACACTTTGCACAAGGCTAGCTCCACATGCAACATGACGGCCGCTAGAGCGACCTACAGCAGCTCGAACTTGCCATCCCAGAGCTCGAAAATCTCATGCAGCCAGCATGGTCACAGGTGATGCCAGTGTCGTTGCAGAGGAACACCATGGTCAGCATCACCAAGTTCAGCGGTTAAAAACTCGTACATAAAAATGCAATAAACGATGGTGTCAACAGTCACCTACCTGGCTCATGTGCTGGACTATGGCCTACGCTACTTGTCCATCGGTGTTCATTTGAGGGACTTGTCTGTTCGAAGCCGCATGATCAAGCAGGAACATCCCAGCACGTGATGGCCTCCGCTCTAGAAAATTAGACTGGGGAATCAGCAAAATGATCCCAAAATCAAAATATTATGCTATAGCTGCTATCTGTTACACCTGGATTCCACAATTTCACCGAATGCACCTACATGTGATGTGGCCGCCTCGAACCCCCCACCTCTGCCTCTCAAGTGTCAACATACTGCCCCGCCAGGATCCCATATGGTGGCAGGAACGAGCAGCAGCAAATGGGCATCCTGGACATCAACCTCCGCTGTGAATCCTTCATGCAAATCAACATTGTACATTTGTGTCAGGTGTGATACACACTGACAAAAACATGGAAGGAAAATGTGAAAAGCTCTGAGACAAGGAAGCACGAAAAATGATCACACAACTACCAATGACAACAACAACCTACAATCTAATTTGAACCACAGCCTACAAAATGAATGTCACCTCCAAGGGAAATCGACCAAAATAACAGGAATAGTTATTTCACCCAAAAGGCTGGTCATGTTTACCCTAGCAAATAATTTAGAGCATGAATCTATCATTCCCCCCTTGCTGATACCTTTTAAGCAACACAGAAATCAAGAATATAATTGAAGCAGCAGGTTCACAGTCTCAGACTCCCAGAGATACCTCCAGCACTTCCACAGCTGAATGCCAAGGTGTACATGGATCTGCACGCGCAAAATTAGGAATGTTAATCAATTCATCACATGCAGATGATTATTGGATGGCTTGATAAAATTTATCTTCGTCTTCAGGGCACCTCTTTAGCCGACAGTGGCCATGACCCATTGGCCGTCAGGCTCCGCGTGCACGCCGGTGAGGGAGTTGAGTGTGTGGACAGAACACTTGAACTTGCACCAAGGTCTTGAAAGAGAACGTGTTGATTCGTTAGTAGCCAATGAGAGGCTGCTGTTCAGATATTTTACACGGGAAAACAAAACACTCGATTAGCGATGGGGGCACATGAAGATGGGACTAACCTGGATGTCTGTTCATGGAGGCGGATGAGCCATGCCTGGGATGCTGGGGACCGACGCCTGGGGTTGCTCCTGCCGCGCATCGCATGGAGTCGGACAAAAGAGGCTGTCGTGCCATACCTGATCCGCCCAGATCATCGTCCCAATCACGCCCGTAGTCTGTGTCGTTGTCTGCCTGGCGCAGCCGTCGAGAGGAGGACGGGGTCCGCCGCTAGCTTCTTTCTCTGAGCTGCTGGGAGATCTCGCTGGAGTAGCAGCTGGTCTTCGATCTACAGCCTGATCCGGTTGGGATCTGTGACCTCTGACCCGATTGAGTGCCTCATCACACGGACCTTGGAGCGGATCTGCTGATTCTTTCTTCTTTTTTTTTTGAAACAGGAACTGGTGTTTCAATTCAAAACAGATGCAGGATGTCGGGATGCCTCTCCACAACAAGAAACCAATAACCACCCAAAAATCAGAGGAAAAGTCAGGCGTGGATTCCGAACAGAAATCGACGGGAAAGGATTGAATGGGACCTTGAGCCAATGGATGAGTTCCCGCACGTTAGGTGGATCGGGTCGCAGGACTCCGACCGGCGATCGACGGCGGTGGCGGCGGAACGGACCTTGGGGCGCCGGCGGCGGAACCGACCCTGGGGCGGTGGCAGCGAGAGCGGAGCAACCTCGTGGAGCTCGAACTGACGCCGCTGGACGGTGGAGTCACGAGAAATTGAAAACCAAATTATTTCACGATCTATTACGAGCTGGGTATGGGGGAAGGAAAAAAAACCGTGCGGACTAGAGGGAGAGAGGAACCGGCGAGGGACAAAAACCGGACGGGGGGCAGGTGCGCTGCGGAGACCGAGTCCGGTCGGGCGGGTTGGGTTCGGGTACTAATTAACTAATTAACTGTTCAGTACCCAGGGTACAATATAGTACTACTATATATATACACACACAATGAGCAACATGAGAGATTCTATGGCGAAGTTATAGTTGGTCTTTGCAAAAAATATTTTCAAAACTCCAGTCATATGGCAGAAAAGTGGAGGAAACTGAAGTCAGCACCATTCCACTCTTCAACTTCCCAAACAATTCATAGTAAACACATCAAAATTCACAGGTAAGGGTGAAGTTTAGAATAATCTGTATGCAGGTGCCATATCATGTGAAGTCGGGTCCGCCTTAGTTCTAGCCTTTACTCAAGGACCTGCAAAGAATTAATTGTGGGGGATCTTGTTGACGCTCGCTAGCGACTTATTTCAAGCGTCATCTTGAGCCTATAATCATGAGAATAAAGTCTCATACCTGCTTATGTTATCCAGAAAGAGCCAATTTCACGTTTCCTCTTGAAAATATTATTATATTGGAATTCAGGCAGAAATGCAGGTAAAACAGGCTTCAAGCGTCAAGATACAAACCCAACTTTCAGAGCAAGCTATCAGCTCCTGCATGAGCGCATAAAAGACGAGCATCAACACTAGTGATAGGAGTTATTGCTAACGAATTCCACAAAGTGTTGGTTTACATTTGTGTGCAAGTTGCTTATGTTTGGAAATGAGAGGAGAATGCAGCCCATAAGTAAGGTGACGCGTCATCAATCCGAGGCAAAATCTTCTCGACGAATCAGGCACATTCACGAGGATCAGCGGGCCCACCAGAGCGTCCAAACGGACTCAAGACAGGCCCTTACACATGTACATGACATGGGGTATACCTAGCAGCCTTCTGACCAAAAATTGGGCCGAACAGTCACAGCCCACGGGCCCCACCGCCTCTCAGTACACACGTGACAGAGTGTGGTTGGTCCTCCATGGCAGTTTGGCTCAATCCCCGGGCAAATGACTGGTGGTTTCCTCCTATAAATAGTAGAGGAGGGGTGAGAATTAGAACACACACCACACAACAACACATTTACTCTTCTCTTGAGTTCTCAGTTGAGGTGTAGAGTCACCTTGGGGAGTTTAGGGGTAGAGGTACTCAGGAGGGGTGTCGATAACGGTGCTCTTCTCCAAATTGTACCTCTACGAGAGTGAGGGAGATAGTCGGGGGAAGTGCCGGGTTTGTCGGCACTCTTCTCCACTTGCACCTGTAACACCCTAGTTTAAGTTCCAGCATTTTTTAATAAATTTAATTGGCTTTATTTAAATTTTCTAAGGTTTATTGTGCTTAGATGACATTAAATCTAATTTTGGTTCTCAAGTAATTAAAATTTTGTCATAGGTCTACTTTTAATGTTGCATTCATGCTGAAGCATTTATTTCTGCTTGTGTGTCTAAGGTTGTTGAATTCGAACTTTGTTTGAATTCAAATAGATTTTGTTTAGTTTTGGAAAAGGAAAGGGAAATAGAAATCCAAAAATCCAAAACCAATCAAACTCGGCCCAGCCCTTTACCTTAGCCCGCAGGACGGCCCGCTCCGCAGCAAATCCACCGGCTCCAGCCCACGCCCCGGCCTGCTTCACCCTGGCCCGCGCCCGTTTCTTTCCTTTCTGGGCCGGTCTCAACACGCCCGCGCTAGCTCGGCCCAAGCCGCGGCCGCACCCCGCCCCGCACATTCCAGTCCCAGCTCGCACCACGGCCCACTCCGCTCCTGCCCGCTCTCGCTCGGCCGCTACCTCCGCTGACAGCTGGCCCCGCCCGTCAGGACCTCCTCTCTCCTTCCCTTCCCGGCTCCGCGCAACCGCGCCCGAAACGGCCGGCGAGATCACCGGGGATCCCTTTCCCCCGCTCGCATGCCCAGATCTCGGCGCCCCTTTAAACTCACCCCACGACCCCCCCTGCGCCTCATCTTCCACCAACGCGCCACCAGAAACCCTAACCACACCACCACACCTAGGGATCTCTGCGCCGCCGCGCTTCCGCCGCTACACTGCAGCACCGCCCGCCAGGATCCCACACCTGCTCCGTCTCGCCATCCCGCACCGCTCCATGACGCCGGATCGAAGGCCCAGCCCGAGCTGCGCCGGATTTTCCTTCCATGACCCGCCGCCGGTGAGCACCTACGCCATCGAAATCCCCCGCCTCCACTGGTACTCCGGCCGCCCTGAACCCCGTAGCTTCTTCACAGCTTCACCACGCTCCGAATCGAGGTGACCAGGAGCCGGAGATCACCACATCGACCTGCCCGCGACCACCACGCCGAGTTTCCGCCGCCGGTCCGCGCCGTCGCGCCCTCTGCACGACTTCGTCGGCAACCTTGCACCCCGGTGAGCACCAGTAGCCATCCCTCTATCCTTTGCGCACGTTGTTTTGGCCCATAGCACGCCTTAGGAGTCCGGGCGTTGCGCACCGGCGACATCCGCCACCCCAGTGTCGCCGTCGCCGCCGCGCATGGCGCCCCGCGCCTTAATCCCGTCCCCTGTGTGGCCAGGTGGGCTACACATGCCCTGGTGTTGCTCCACGGCCAATTTTTGATCCAAACAAAGCTCGGTAGCGCCGTTCCGCTGGCTCCGGCCGAGCGCCGCCGCGGAAGCTCTGTTTCCGGCGACCCGCGCCGCCGCCGTTGCCCCTTTCATCCTGATCCACCCGATCTTGGCCCAACGTACCAGATTAGATCAAAGTCCCATTGAATCTGAACTGCCCGATCGAGATCCAATGGGCCTAGGTCAAAGATACCGGTTCGCCCTGGCGTTTTTGTTAAAGAGACCCTGGAGTTTTCTTTAATCAACCCGCGGTCCACCTGAGTTCAAAAATAATTAGATTTAAGTCCTGGTTTTAACGCGTAGCCCCCTGAGTTTGTTTAAAATAGTACCCGCAGTCCAGGCTTGAAGTTTTTGCGAGTTAGACCCTGAAGCTTTAGTTTAATTATGTTTAGGCCCTCAGTTTTTGCAGAAAAGCCCCTGGAACCTTAGATTTCTTACAGTTTAGCCCCTGAACCTTGTTTTTAGCCTAGAAAATGCGTTTTAGCTCTGTTTTAAGCGTTCTTTATGTCCACGCGATCGTTGAAACGCGTAGAATAGTTTTAGACTAGTTTAGTGTGCTGTTTTCATGTATTGATGTACTGTTCCTTAGCTTTTGTTAGTGTTTGCTTGTATGCTTATTATTGTGCATTGTTTTGGCCATGTGTTCGTGAGTAGACGTTGATCCATCTGAGGAGCCCCAGTATCAGTACCCGGAGCAGCCATCTTCTGACCAGTTTGAGCAGTAGCAGGAGCAGTACGAGGAAGGCAAGTATAACATGAACAACCTATCATCTTTAAATACAATTTCATACTGCATTTTAATACTGTATGCCCATAAGGACTTTCCTAGCCACTTTATATCCTTTATATATACCTTTGGGTTGCATTTTTGGTTAGTTGTGCTAGGTGCCACGCATAACACACTCTAGTCCTTTTTAATTAATTTGATTAATGGTTTACTTGAACTTAATTCTGAGAGTGGCCCTCTGTGTGGATGAGTGGCTCACGTCTCGTTAAAAGATGATTTTTGTAGAAACATGGTTTAGGGGGCCAGCACGGTGCTTAGTGCTTGGTTGGCCACTCTCCATAAGGACCGGTTCATAGAGCGACAACCTGGGACAACAGCGCTACCACAAGGCTAGAATGGGATAGACTTGGCTTACTAATTAGGTCTTTTTGGTTTGGAGTAACTTACCTGCGGGGCAAGAGTAGTAAGCTTCAATGGTCCCTGCTCCTCCGGCTGGTCTATGCTTGGTTTGCGTACCTGTGCTTGTACCCCCGTGAGGTGGGCCCCATCGTCGCTGACCTAACTCTCGCGGTTACGCCTTACCAACGAGATTCTTTGTAACGGCCTCGTAGTGAGTCGCTAGTCATCTCACCTAAGGAAGTGTGATGAACCTCTAGCGTAGCTCACGACTTGTGGGTAAAGATGTGCAACCTCTGCAGAGTGTAAAACTGGTATACTAGCCGTGCTCACGGTTATGAGCGGCCCAGATCCTCCTTTTGATTAGTGGGGTTGTCTCCTTCCGACGAGGGAGGTGCCTCTCGGGGTTACCTTGGTGGCTTGGTTTTGGTTTGGTTCTCAGTAGTAACATGATTAATTCTGATTAATTACTATGTAACTGGTTAATGGTTTTTCATCAACTTGTAGTAAATAGCTTTAATAAAATTTTGCCAACACTTAAAAGCTAATGCAGTTGAGTCAGCCAACCTTAGAGCCTCATAGTTTGTGTTATACTTGTTGAGTACAAGTTGTGTACTCACTCTTGCCTCCTCTCTATTTTTTTCCTCTTGGATACGCTACTGCTGCTCAGTTCCTGCCGACACGAGGGAGTTCGCTCAGCGCTACCAGGACTACGAGGACTTCTAGGCGTTCGTCTCCCAGTCGACGTCCCTGTGGCGCCCTGCTCAGTTTCGGAGAGTTTTAATCGTATTTGTACTTCGCTTCCGCTGTATCAGACATCTTTGTCATTAATGAAATAAATAACATTCGTACTCGCTTTATTATATCTTTTTACGTGATATGTGCTGTGATATACTGTTCATTCTGTTGTATATACATGTGACTTGATCCTGGCACGTATATGACTGCTCGGTTTATGTCCTTTTATAAACCGGGTGTTATAGAGTGGTATCAGAGCCGTATCGACTGTAGGACGAAGCCTAGATAGAACTAGTCGAGTTTTAGGACTTCTTCTCTCCAATCCTTGTCTGCTGAAACTATTTTACTATTATACCCCTTGACTTCTATGACTTTTACCCGTCTTGCCTTGATTTCTCTCTCTGAAGAATAGTTTTTGTAGATTTGGCCTGAATCAGTCATCTGACCACCATGAGTATAAACTAGGTGACCCTTTTATAATAATACGATAGCACGTTCTGCGATGCGTTGTGTTAGTTGAGTCGTATGTTAAACTCGGCTAAGTTGTGAAGATTGTCTGCTTGTTATTATGCTAGATGCTTGATTTGGATTTTTGAATGATTGTATAGCCTAGTAGTTTAAATTCGTTTAAAGAAAATCACTCTTATGTTAAGTTAACTAATTAATAAAATGGATTAAATCGTTGGGGGTAAAATAGTCCACTCCATCCTGTCTACTTTATCATGGCTGAGTCTTTTTCCGCAAAGAGTTATCATATCCATCTGAATTTATTCCTGCAATATCCTTACTCGTGAAATCTTTTGTCCAAAATCAGATGGTGAACACCAGGTGTGGTTCTGACCAACAGGGGCAGAACAACCAGGGTCAGAACACCCAGGGGACCGGGATCCCGATGCCTCCGCCTTTGACTCCGGAGCAGTACTTCCAGCTCCAGATGCAGATTATGGCCACCCTGAACAACACTGTTCAGGCACTTCAGCAGGCTCACACTCAGCCTCCGCCTCCTCCACCGCCGCAGCCTCGCGACAGGTGTGCTGAGTTCCTGAGGGGTCACCCGCCGACGTTCTCTCACACATCCGACCCTCTTCAGGCTGACGACTGGCTCCGTGCAGTGGAGCGCCAGCTGGACATCGCCCAGTGCGATGATCGTGAGCGCGTCTTGTACGCAGCAGGACAGCTGCGAGGGGCAGCTTTGGACTGGTGGGAGTCCCACCCAGTTCAGGACCGCGAGGCTCTCACTTGGCTCCAGTTCAGGGAGCGTTTCCGCAGCCACAACATCCCCGCGGGCGTTATGAAGATGAAGCAGAAGGAGTTCCTTGCACTGAAGCAGGTAATCTTAAATATAATCAATCAGCGGTTTCTTTTGAGCTAATGCCCCTTGTTCTATCCATATGAATCTTGAGTTAATCTTTCGATATCTATCTGTCTTTGTCACTTCAGGGGACTATGTCGGTCACAGAGTATCGTGACTGCTTTCTGCAGCTTGCTCGCTACGCCCCTGCCAATGTTGCGGATGACCGCAAGAAGCAGGAGCACTTCATGGAGGGCCTCGAGGACTACCTCCAGTATGCACTGCTCTACCTCCGCTTCTATGACTTCAACCATCTGGTTGACAGCGCGCTCAACACTGAGCGCAAGCACTTGGAGATGGAGGACAAGAAGAGGAAGATTGTCCCCGTTGCTTCCGGCAGCAACACTCGTCCTCGCCTCCAGCAGCCTCAGCAGTACCAGCAGCCTCAGTACCGGCCTCCTCAGCAGTACCAGCAGAGGCCACTGCAGCAGTACCCGCCTCGACAGCAGCAGCAGGCGGGGCAGGGCCAGAGGTTACTGGCACCTCCGGCTCGTGCTGCTCCACCGGCACCGCAGGCTCCACGTTCGGCAGCTCCTACCGGACAGCAGGCTCAGGGACCCCCTCGCACCTGCTTTCACTGCGGCCAGCTGGGGCACTACGCCAACGCTTGCCCCCGGAAGGCGCAGGCGGGACAGCAGGGGCGCCCAGCTCAGCCCAGGGCGCCACTTCAGGGCAGAGTGAACCACGTGACGGTCGAGTCAGCGGCTGAGGCTCCCAACGTGGTTATTGGTACGTTCATGGTTAATTCATATCCAGCTACAGTGCTTTTCGATACTGGTGCTACGCATTCCTTCATTACTCAGTCTTTTGTCGAGCATCATGGTATTCATACTAGCACATTAAAGAGGTGCCTGTTAGTATCTTCACCGGGAGGACAGTTGAGGTCTCACACTTACTGCCCGAGAGTCAGTGTTTCCTTGAGGGGAGTAGAGTTCTGTACTGATCTGATGGTGCTAGACACCAAGGGCATTGATGTCATTCTGGGAATGGAGACTCTGGCCATGTGGGGAGTCCGGATAGATTGTGCTCAGAGGACAGTCTTGCTATCAGCTTCCAGTGGCCAAGAGGTTGTTATCAGTGCAGTAGAGCCTTCTGGATTTCTTCATCAGATGGAGGCTAGACCCACGGACGGTATTCGCGTGGTGTCTGAATTCCCGGATGTCTTTCCGGATGATCTACCAAGTATGCCGCCTGAACGCGCCATTGAGTTTTGTATTGATCTCTTGCCTGGCACAGCTCCTATTGCAAAGCGGCCCTACCGTATGGCACCTATAGAGCATGAAGAGGTCAAGAAAACTATTGATAAGTTGCTAGCCAAGGGCTATATCCGTCGCAGCTTCTCTCCTTGGGTTTTTCCATTGTTGCTGGTAGATAAGAAGGATGGCTCGAAGAGGATGTGTGTGGATTATCGGGAGCTGAATACAGTCACTATCAAGAATAAGCATCCACTGCCCCGTATTGAGGATCTCTTTGATTTGCTTCGAGGTGCTCATATATTCTCGAAGATTGATCTTCGTTTGGGTTATTTTTAGCTGAGGATCCATCCTGGGGATATTCCGAAGACGGCATTCACCTGCAAGTATGAGTTATATGAGTATACGGTCATGTCCTTCGGCTTGACTAATGCCCTGGCTTTCTTCATGCATCTGATGAACATGGTCTTCATGGATTATCTGGATGTCTTTGTGGTGATTTTCATTGATGATATTCTGATCTTCTCCAAGACAGAGGAAGAGCATGAAGAGCATCTGAGGCTCGTGTTGCAGAGATTGAGAGAGCATCAGCTATATGCTAAGTTCAGCAAGTGCGAGTTCTGGATTGAAGAGGTTCCATTCCTCGGTCATGTTATCTCTCAGGGAGGCATTACTGTTGATCTGAGCAAGGTGAAGGATGTGCTCGAGTGGGAGACACCGTAGACAGTAAAGGAAGTCATGTCATTCTTGGGCTTAGCTGGATATTATTGGAGGTTCATTGAGAATTTCTCCAAGATCGCGAAGCCTTTGACTTCTTTGCTGGAGGAAAATGTGGCTTTCGTGTGGACTGAAGAGCGTCAGATGGCCTTTGATGAGCTGAAGAAAAGGTTGACTACGGCGCCAATCCTGACTCTGCCAGACCAGACGAAGAGGTTCACGGTGTATTGTGATGCTTCGAAGGATGGTCTAGGGTGTGTTCTGATGCAGGAAGGCAGAGTGATTGCTTATGCTTCACGGCAGTTACGTCGGCATGAGCTAAATTATCCCACTCATGATCTTGAGTTAGCCGCAGTTGTGCATGCTCTGAAGATTTGGATGCACTACTTGTATGGGCAGCGGTGTGATATCTACACTGATCACAAGAGCCTCAAGTACATTTTCACGCAGAATGAGCTGAACATGCGGCAGAGAAGATGGCTAGAGTTGGTCAAGGACTATGACCTGGAGATTCACTATCATCTGGGCAAGGCCAATGTTGTAGCAGATGCTTTGAGCAGGAGAAGTTATGTCAACATGGCCGTGGCTTTCCAGATGCCTCCAGAGTTATGTGAGGAGTTCGAGCAGTTGAGTCTGGGCTTCTTGCATCATACTTCAAGTGCAGCGTTTGAGGCAGTACCGACTCTAGAGTTAGAGATCAGGCAGCATCAGAAAGATGATGAGAAGCTGCAGGAGATCCGTGAGTTGCTCAAGAAGGGCAAGGCCCCACATTTCAGAGAGGATGATCAGGGTACCTTGTGGTACAAGAACCGGATCTGTGTGCCAGATGTGAAGGATCTCCGGAAGTTGATTCTGAGTGAGGCCCATGATACAGCTTACTCTATTCATCCGGGCAGCACGAAGATGTACTATGATCTGAAGGAACGTTTCTGGTGGTATTGGATGAAGCATTCAGTGGCAGAGTACGTGGCTATTTATTACACCTGTCAGCGTGTCAAGGCTGAGCATCAAAGGCCAGCAGGTCTGTTACAGCCTTTGAAGATTCCAGAGTGGAAATGGGAGGAGATCACGATGGACTTCATTGTTGGATTGCCTCGTACTCAGAAAGGGTACAACTCCATATGGGTAGTAGTGGATCGACTGACGAAGGTTGCTCACTTCATTCCAGTGAACACTACTTACTCCGGTGCTAGACTTGCAGAGTTGTACATCTCTCGGATTGTCTGCTTACATGGTGTGCCCAAGAAGATCATATCTGACAGAGGGTCTCAGTTCACTTCTCGGTTCTGGGAGCAGCTCCATGATTCGCTGGATACGAAGCTGCGTTTCAGTATGGCTTATCACCCTCAGACAGATGGGCAGACAGAGAGAACTAACCAAGTGTTAGAGGATATGCTGAGAGCTTGTGCCATTCAGTACGGTACTAGTTGGGATAAGTGCCTGTCATATGCTGAGTTCTCATATAACAACAGCTATCAGGCCAGTCTGAAAAAGTCCCCCTTCGAGGCATTGTATGGCAGAAAATGCAGGACTCCTCTCTATTGGGACCAGATTGGTGAGAAGCAGCTCTTTGGCCCTGAGATCATAGATGATGCAGAGCAGATTGTTCAGGCTGTGTGAGAAAATCTGAGGATTGCACAGAGCAGACAAAAGAGCTATGCAGATGGCAAACGGAGAGACCTGACTTTCAGTATTGGTGATTATGTTTACCTGAAGGTGTCTCCGATGAGAGGAATCCACAGATTCAACGTCAAGGGAAAGTTAGCACCTCGGTATGTGGGGCCATTCAAGGTGCTAGAGCGGAAAGGCGAAGTTGCTTATCGCCTGGAGTTACCTCTCAGCGTCTCAGGAGTTCACGATGTCTTCCATATATCTCAGCTGAAGAGGTGTCTGCGAGTACCCGAGGAGCAGGCACCACTGGATGGAGTAGATGTGCAGGAGGACCTGACTTATACTGAGCATCCGGTGAAGATTCTGGAGACATCAGAGAGGGTTACTCGGAACAAGCGCATCAAGATGTGCCGAGTTCAGTGGAGTCATCACAGTGAAGTTGAGGCTACTTGGGAGCGAGAAGACGAGCTGAAGAAGACATACCCAGATCTCTTTGCTAGCCAGCCCAGCTAAATCTCAGGGACGAGATTTCTTTAAGGGGGTAGGGTCTGTAACACCCTAGTTTAAGTTCCAGCATTTTTTAATAAATTTAATTGGCTTTATTTAAATTTTCTAAGGTTTATTGTGCTTAGATGACATTAAATCTAATTTTGGTTCTCAAGTAATTAAAATTTTGTCATAGGTCTACTTTTAATGTTGCATTCATGCTGAAGCATTTATTTCTGCTTGTGTGTCTAAGGTTGTTGAATTCGAACTTTGTTTGAATTCAAATAGATTTTGTTTAGTTTTGGAAAAGGAAAGGGAAATAGAAATCCAAAAACCCAAAACCAATCAAACTCGGCCCAGCCCTTTACCTCAGCCCGCAGGACGGCCCGCTCCGCAGCAAATCCACCGGCTCCAGCCCACGCCCCGGCCTGCTTCACCCTGGCCCGCGCCCGTTTCTTTCCTTCCTGGGCCGGTCTCAACACGCCCGCGCCAGCTCGGCCCAAGCCGCGGCCGCACCCCGCCCCGCACATTCCAGTCCCAGCTCGCACCACGGCCCACTCCGCTCTTGCCCGCTCTCGCTCGGCCGCTGCCTCCGCTGATAGCCGGCCCCGCCCGTCAGGACCTCCTCTCTCCTTCCCTTCCCGGCTCCGCGCAACCGCGCCTGAAACGGCCGGCGAGATCACCGGGGATCCCTTTCCCCCGCTCGCATGCCCAGATCTCGGCGCCCCTTTAAACTCACCCCGCGACCCCCCCCTGCGCCTCATCTTCCACCAACGCGCCACCAGAAACCCTAACCACACCGCCACACCTAGGGACCTCTGCGCCGCCGCGGTTCTGCCGCTCCACCGCAGCACCGCCCGCCAGGATCCCACACCTGCTCCGTCTCGCCGTCCCGCACCGCTCCGTGCCGCCGGATCGAAGGCCCAGCCCGAGCTGCGCCGGATTTTCCCTCCATGACCCGCCACCGGTGAGCACCTACGCCATCGAAATCCCCCGCCTCCACTGGCACTTCGGCCGCCCTGAACCCCGTAGCTTCTTCACAACTTCACCACGTGCCGAATCGAGGTGACCAGGAGCCGAAGATCACCACATCGACCTGCCCGCGACCACCACGCCGAGTTTCGGCCGTCGGTCCGCGCCGTCGTGCCCTCTGCACGACTTCCTCGGCAACCTTGCAACCCAGTGAGCACCAATAGCCATCCCTCTATCCTTTGCGCACGTTGTTTTGGCCCATAGCACGCCTTAGGAGTCCGGGCCTTGCGCGCCGGCGACATCCGCCACCCCAGTGTCGCCGCCGCTGCCGCGCATGGCGCCCCGCGCCTTAATCCCGTCCCCTGTGTGGCCAGGTGGGCTACGCATGCCCTGGTGTTGCTCCACAGCCAATTTTCGATCCAAATGAAGCTTGGTAGCGCCTTTCCGCTGGCTCCGGCCGAGCGCCGCCGCGGAAGCTCTGTTTCCGGCGACCCGCGCCGCCGCCGTTGCCCCTTTCATCCTGATCCACCCGATCTTGGCCCAACGTACCAGATTAGATCAAAGTCCCATTGAATCTGAACCGCCCGATCGAGATCCAATGGGCCTAGGTCAAAGATACCGGTTCGCCCTGGCATTATTGTTAAAGAGACCCTGGAGTTTTCTTTAATCAACCCGCGGTCCACCTGAGTTCAAAAATAATTAGATTTAAGTCCTGGTTTTAACGCGTAGCCCCCTGAGTTTCTTTAAAATAGTACCCGCAGTCCAGGCTTGATGTTTTTGCGAGTTAGACCCTGAAGCTTTAGTTTAATTACGTTTAGGCCCTCAGTTTTTGCAGAAAAGCCCCTGGAACCTTAGATTTCTTGCAGTTTAGCCCCTGAACCTTGTTTTTAGCCTAGAAAATGCGTTTTAGCTCCGTTTTAAGCGTTCTTTATGTCCACGCGATCGTTGAAACGCGTAGAATAGTTTTAGACTAGTTTAGTGTGCTGTTTTCATGTATTGATGTACTGTTCCTTAGCTTTTGTTAGTGTTTGCTTGTATGCTTATTATTGTGCATTGTTTTGGCCATGTGTTCGTGAGTAGACGTTGATCCATCTGAGGAGCCCCAGTATCAGTACCCGGAGCAGCCGTCTTCTGACCAGTTTGAGCAGTAGCAGGAGCAGTACGAGGAAGGCAAGTATAACATGAACAACCTATCATCTTTAAATACAATTTCATACTGCATTTTAATACTGTATGCCCATAAGGACTTTCCTAGCCACTTTATATCCTTTATATATACCTTTGGGTTGCATTTTTGGTTAGTTGTGCTAGGTGCCGTGCTATAACACACTCTAGTCCTTTTTAATTAATTTGATTAATGGTTTACTTGAACTTAATTCTGAGAGTGGCCCTCTGTGTGGATGAGTGGCTCACGTCTCGTTAAAAGATGATTTTTGTAGAAACATGGTTTAGGGGGCCAGCACGGTGCTTAGTGCTTGGTTGGCCACTCTCCATAAGGACCGGTTCATAGAGCGACAACCTGGGACAACAGCGCTACCACAAGGCTAGAATGGGATAGACTTGGCTTACTAATTAGGTCTTTTTGGTTTGGAGTAACTTACCTGCGGGGCAAGAGTAGTAAGCTTCAATGGTCCCTGCTCCTCCGGCTGGTCTGTGCTTGGTTTGCGTACCTATGCTTGTACCCCCGTGAGGTGGGCCCCATCGTCGTTGACCTAACTCTCACGGTTACGCCTTACCAACGAGATTCTTTGTAACGGCCTCGTAGTGAGTCGCTAGTCATCTCACCTAAGGAAGTGTGATGAACCTCTAGCGTAGCTCACGACTTGTGGGTAAAGATGTGCAACCTCTGCAGAGTGTAAAACTGGTATACTCGCCGTTCTCATGGTTATGAGCGGCCCAGATCCTCCTTTTGATTAGTGGGGTTGTCTCCTTCCGACGAGGGAGGTGCCTCTCGAGGTTACCTTGGTGGCTTTGTTTTGGTTTGGTTCTCAGTAGTAACATGATTAATTCTAATTAATTACTATGTAACTGGTTAATGGTTTTTCATCAACTCGTAGTAAATAGCTTTAATAAAATTTTGCCAACACTTAAAAGCTAATGCAGTTGAGTCAGCCAACCTTAGAGCATCATAGTTTGTGTTATACTTGTTGAGTACAAGTTGTGTACTCACTCTTGCCTCCTCTCTATTTTTTTCCTCTTGGATACGCTACTGCTGCTCAGTTCCTGCCGACACGAGGGTGTTCGCTCAGCGCTACCAGGACTACGAGGACTTCTAGGCGTTCATCTCCCAGTCGACGTCCCTGTGGCGCCCTGCTCAGCTTCGGAGAGTTTTAATCGTATTTGTACTTCGCTTCCGCTGTATCAGACATCTTTGTCATTAATGTAATAAATAACGTTCGTACTCGCTTTATTATATCTTTTTACATGATATGTGCTGTGATATACTATTCATTCTGTTGTATATACGTGTGACTTGATCCTGGCACGTATATGACTGCTCGGTTTATGTCCTTTTATAAACCGGGTGTTACAGCACCTCGACGGATGCTTATTCGGTTGTAAGTGTTCGAGACTTTCTAGTTTGGAATTATAGTTTAGTCACAAGTTATTTCTTCTGCCTTCTATTGAATTGAGTGTATGCTTAGAGTAGCATTTTATCGTAGCTTAAGACTCCGGATAGAGAAGTATAATCTTGTCCAAGGTTAGGATTAGTACGGTATAGCATAGACGTGGTGTCTATGCTAGACTTTACCACTCAGTTGTTCTATATTTTCACGGATTGAGAGGTAGCCGGCAGGTGGTGACAGCCCTGTTCGAGCCCTAGTAACCCTCCACGTTCGGTTATAGGATAGAGCATTATTACTGGAGCAACTGGCTTGTCTAAGCCAGGGGAAACCAGTAGCTCGAAGTAGCAGGCGAAGTTATCTCTTCTTCTGAGTATAGATTTTAGATCCTTGGAAGCCCTCTCTATCCTATGCCTCCTACACAAGTGTGTGTGTCCTTGGATGAGTCTGAACCCGTAGATAGTGTACTCACGTTCCTCAGTGGATACGATACCCTGGAATACTCCTGGGTGAAAGCTATGGCAGTATCCGTGCGCTTGCGAATTTTATTCATGATATTACAAAATCCCAACACTCCCCCAAAACCGACGGCTGCCTCATGATTTTTGGTGGACCGGCGGCCTGCAAATCCAAGCGTAGGCAGAAGCTCACACATCGTGAGATCTACACCGCCGAGCCAGCCACAGCTTCTTTTCTCCGCTGGTCAGATTTTGCTATCACCTACGACCGGTCCGACCTTCCGGAGCATGTCCCACGGCCAAGTAGATATCCTCTCATAGTCGGCCCAGTCATCGGCACAATACGCCTTACCAGTATGCTGATGGATGGAGGCAGCGGCATCAACATCAAAGTGTGCCTAAAGGATCCGTATCCTTTGCCGTGAATAGACTAAGTGGTCGATTCGACATCAGGGTGCGAAACCCTCTACTTCCTTGATGCATACTCTGGGTACCATCAAATCACGATAAAGGAGTCTGACTAGCTTGCAACCTCTTTCATCACCCCTACGGATCATATTGCTACATCACGATGTTGTTCGGTCTAAACAACACAAGGGCGATGTATCAGCCATGCATGCTCAAATGCTTTGGGGAACTGATCGGGCGGACTGTCGAAGCCTACGTGGACGACGTCATAGTCAAGTCCGAAAAGACCTACCATCTCAAGGCCGACCTAGAGGAGACTTTCGCCTGACTCAGGGCTAATGGCGTTAAGCTCAACCCCGAGAAATGCATTTTTGGGGTCCCGAGAGGTATGCTGCTTGAGTTCATCATCTCCGAGGACAACATCGAAGCCAACCCGGAGAAGATCACGGCCATCACGATGATGGGGCCGATTCAGAACTTAAAAGGGGTCCAACAGATCACCGGATGCCTCATGGCACTAAGCCATTTTATTTTGCACCTTGGTGAATGGAGTCTCCCCCTTTATCGACTTCTGAAAAAGACCAACCGGTTTGCATGGACACTCGAGGCTCAGGAGGTGCTTGACAAGCTCAAGCACCTCCTGTCCAAGACCCCAGTCCTGGTCCCGCCAGCCGACGGGGAACCGCTCCTACTCTACATCGCGGTGACCACTCAGGCGGTCAGCGTCGCCCTGGTTGTGGAACGGGAGGAAGAGAGACATGTCCTTAAAGTGCAGCGCCCCATATACTTCGTTAGCAAGGTTCTGGCCGATGCCAAGACATGCTACCCCAGATCCAGAAGTTTCTATAAGATGTCCTGATCGCCAAAAAGAAGTTGCTCCACTACTACGAGTCACATCCTGTGATGATGGTCATGTCTTTCCCCCTCGGCGAGATCGTATGGAACCCGGATGCCACCGGGAGAATCACAAAATGGGCCCTTGAGTTGATGGGGTAGGGGATTTTGTATGACCCATGAACAGCAATCATGTCCCAGGTACTGGCCGATTTTGTTGCAGAGTGGACAGAGATCCAGATGCCTCCGGTAGCCGTAGACAAGGAATGCTGGATGATGTACTTTGACGGGTCAGTACTGAAGGATGGTGTGGTCGTATGACTCATCTTCATCTCCCCTCTTGGCATGTGAATGAGTTACGTAGTCCGGCTCCATTTCCCCACTTCTAACAATGTGGTCGAGTACGAGGCACTCGTCAATGGTTTGCGCATCGCCATCAGCTGGGCATCCGATGGCTTGAGATCCGGGGCGACTCCCGATTAGTCATCGACCAGGTCATGAGAGAGTCAAGCTGTCTCAATCCCTCCATGGCCATGTACTATCATGAGGTCCACAACCTAGAGGACGAGTTCGACGGGATCGAGCTCCACCACATCCCCAGATGGCTGAACAAAGCAGCTGACACATTAGCAAAGATGGCATCCGGTTGGGAGCCCGTTCCAACCTGAATCTTCACCAATGACCAGCAGAAGCCCTCGATCCATACCATGGAGCCAGAGCGGGCCTGTAATGAGCCATCCCCAACCTAAGCTCAGGGGCTTCCCATCGTCCCCTCTGATTTTGAGGTTATGATGATCGAGGAGGAGTCGGAAGTAGGGCCTGACACTTCACCCGACTGGAGAATGCCCTCCCTTGACTACCTCCTATGAGAGATACTTCCAGCCAACAAGATGGAGGCCCGGCGGCTCGCGCTCCGGGCTAAGTCCTTCGTTGTAATCAACGGGGAGCTCTACAAGCGAAGTCACATGAGGATCCTGCAACGCTGCATCCCGATCGGGCAGGGGAAGTGCTGTTGGAGGATATACACGGTAGGGTCTGTACACAGTTTGACAAGGCTTTTACTGGCCGACTGCGGTGGCGAACGCCAAGCAAATAGTACGCACGTATGAAGGGTGCCAGTATTATGCCCGGCAGACCCAATAACCAGCACAGGTGCTCCAGATGATCTCCCCATCACGTGGCCATTCGCGGTCTGGGGGCTTGATCTGGTTTGGCCCCTCAAAAAAGCACTTGCGGGCTACACACATGTGCTTGTCGCCATTGACAAGTTCATGAAATGGATTGAGGCTCAGCCAATTGCGAGCATAACATTCGAGCAAGCCGTGGAATTCTTCCTCGACATCATCCATCGTTTTGGAGTCCCGAACTCCATCATCACGGACAACGGTACATAGTTTATGGGGAAAAATTTCTCAAGTTCTATGTTGACTACCATATCAGAGTCGATTGGGCCGCTGTGGCACATCCCCGTATGAATGGGCAAGTCGAGCGCGCGAACGGCATGATTCTACAAGGGCTCAAGCCCAGGATCTTCAATTGGCTAAAAAATTTGGTGGATGATGGGCTGCCGAACTCCCCACGGTTCTCGGGAGCCTGAGGATGACCCCCAGCCAGGTGACGGGGTTCACGCCTTTCTTCATGGTCTACGGATCAAAAGCAGTCCTCTCGACTGATCTTGACTACGGGTCTCCAAGGGTCAGGGCCTACAACATGGGGCGGAGACGTCCCTCGAAGACGCCATGGATCAGCTCGATGAGGCATGAGACGCTGCACTTCTTCGGTCGGCCAAGTACCAACAGGCGCTGCGCCGATACCACAGACACCGCATGAAAGGCCGAGAATTTAACGTCGGCGACCTGGTGCTCAGACTCATCCAAAACAACAATGGCTGCCACAAGCTCTCGCCACCTTGGGATTGGTCATACATCATCGCGGAGGTACTCAGATCGGGCACCTACATGCTGCAAACAGCCGACGGTGAGGTCCTCACCAACGCCTACAACACCGAGTAGCTACATCATTTCTACCCCTAGCTCCTTTAAATTAAGGACACACTCAGGTTGCTCCTAGTTTTTCCCGTTCTTAAGTGACGCCCGACCCACCGTGGGGGTTGGACCTCACTCGGGGGATACAAGGGCACACCTACATGGCGCGCCAGGAAAAACTGGTCAGATTGCGGTACAACTCACGCCCCAGCTACTATGGGACCCCTGCTCACCAGGATGATCGAAAAAGTTTCCAGGCCGGAACACAAATGCATGGCATGAATAAAAATCCCATCGACCACGATGGGTCGGGACAGAGGATTAACAAAGCATAAAATATCTTTGGCACAAGCATGGAAGATATCCAAAAAAAATAATTATAGGTCAACCCAGTGTAGCGACCGCCGCCACAACAACCTCAGGACCTTGCCGGCCGTCAACGGCGCCGAAGGCCCCTAGGGTAAGATGCGCAACTGCCGATACATTAAGCACAAGGGCCCGCTAGATGACAACTTCGTCTGGGTTCGCACCTCTCCAGAAGCGTGGCCCTGCAGGAAACCCGGACTCCGGCCAATGCATGTCCCAGCCGGACTGAAGCTGCGTTGAGGCCAGTGCCAGGGCGGCACCCTTGCGAATGCCGAGCTCCAGCACGCGCTCGACCTGGAGGGGTAGGGACCGGAGGCGGTCAGGCAGCAGTGGCCCCTCCGACCCCACTATCCCTACCGCATCATCGAGGTCATTCAGGCAGCGGTGCAGCCCCTCTGTCTCGTGATGGGAGATGGCTAGCTCATCCTCCAGACCTAGGATGCAGGGGGTCAACAATGAACGAATCACACCAAGAAACGTACAAACTAGGGTTTTCTCTCGGTGTAAAGACATACCTGCCGTCTGGGCATGGGCATCTGTAGCCTCCACCTGGGTTGTCGCTATCTCCTCCACCGAGGCGTGGAGGGCGGCTTCAATGGCAGCGAGGTTAGACTGCAGCCATCCCACCTCTCGCGTCGCGTTGGAGTACCGGCCCTGGGTTTCAGAGGCCTCCCACACCAGCTCCCGTATCTCCTGGTGCTGGGCCTGATCAGACACCGTGGAATAGGACGACCCAAGCAACGCCGCCGATGACCCCGGCGACGCTGCTGCCGCGGCTGCGGAAGGCTCCTCGGCCACTCCACGTGCAGCGATCCAGTGATGGGGACCCGTGGTGGCAGCCCTGCGCGAGCACAAAGCTGAACGTCATCGACCACGACAAATTTTAGGAACACGGTGATAGGATGAGTGGCATTTACCCCTGGCGGTGCAAGACCTCATGGAGGCTTGGCGGCCCGCGCAGCGGCACACTAGAAGCCTCGTCCGATGGACATTTCTGCCCCGGCCATCTAGATGAAACAGGGAGAAGGGCAAATGCGGGGAACCCCTCCCTCCTTACCTCTTCTCTTCTTCTCTCGTAGGGGAAATGAGTTAGTCTGTGCAGGTGAAAGCACTCGGCTGGGACGGTGGAGGTATTTATAACCGGTTCCTGGCGCTTCGCAACCTGCAGCTGCCCGATCCCTGCACCACGTGCCCATTCCATTTCCTGCTGAAACAACCGAGCGACGAACGATGGATCGAACCAAAGGTACAAATCCCCACCCTCCCTATTCACATCAGATTTAAATACGGCAGAACAATGGTCGCCGTCGCCAGCTGATGCAAGTCCTCGAAGACTGCACCTGTGCTTCGACTACTCGGGCAGCAACCACCGCAGGTAAGGGCCCGTTTGGGATACGGGGCTGTATACGCCCCTATGGCCCATTAAGGCCAAGGGTTCAAAGGATGGCCCATTGAAAGGTTCGACAGCCACTGAGCCGACAACAAGAGTGAGGGGCTAGAACAGATGGGCTTGCTAGTGGCTAACACCCAGGCGCACAAGCGCCACAGGCATCCCGACCCGTGTTCGAGTCTCGACTTGCACTGATCCATGGTTTTTCTCCAAAGAAAGGCAACGAGCCATCGGAACTGGTCGAACGGACCTAACAACTATATGGATCGGCTACTAAGAATATGGAGTCGGACACCCGCTGACCTATGTCGGAACCCCGCGAATGGGAACTGGGGCTCCACTCAGACTAACCCGTTATCAGCACAACGAGCATTGCGCTTCGCTCAGTGAGGGAAAGCATGACACGGCTCAACCCCTCCATCTCGACCGAAAGGGACGCTTGAGGGAGGCGACAACACGACAGGACGCCTTCCCAATCGGTTTCTCCACTACGTGTGGAGGCTCGGGAGGTGAACTCACGAGGAGGCCAAACATGTGGTCATACAAGTCACAGAGCAAAAACGAAGACAGCCAACCCCCTCGCCCAATGCACGGGAGTGGTACATGGGAAGGAGACCCGGGCGTAACAAGACCCCTCTTCTATTACAAGCGTGAAATGATTACATAGTAGCTGGCCATAGGCCGTGTACAAGAACAAACTACTTAAGCACTGCCTAGCAAGGCAACGCTGAAAAGTTGTTGCGGGGCAGCTTCCGCACAAAAGAGGGCAGGCATGGACGACTACATCATGGTCCATTCCCTAACAGCGGAGCACCCCTCAACAACAGCACTGGGGAGGATGAGAAAGAGGGACACGAGGGGACACGGACGCCAACTGTCGTACTGTCCTGACGAGGTCGTGCGACATCGAGTAGACCTAGCGCCCTCCCAGTAAAATCCAGGCAGGTGCGGTGAGGCTCGCCTACCCCCGTTACGGAAAGGAAGTAGGGAGCCTCCACTTACCAAATGATTTCACACGGAGTGACGGGCCGGCTCACAACCTCACGGGGCACCAGCATCAGAACCAGGGTAACCGCCTCACGACGGCTACAACGAGGGTCTAGACACCCCGAGTCCCTCTTCTCGATCCTCCTCCACTCGTGGTCGATCCTCTAACAGCAACCAACAAAGGAACGAAGCCCAGCTCGAACCTAGCGAATCTTGGCTCTTGTAGCACTGCAAAACTTGGTGAAGAACAAGGAGCCCTGCGCCCCTATTTATAGACGCACGGGTGACGTGCGCCAAAGCAGGGGCAAGCCTGGATCAACGCTCAGGCATCCACGCTCCTGTCTGCCCCCGTCCTGTCAAGGTCTATCTGGCGGGATAACACAGGGAAGCGTGGGTCGTGATAGCACAAATAGGCACCGGATGGGGTGAGGCCACACGGCGCACGATACGCGAGCGCCGAAGCAAAAAGGATGCACACAGGCAGAGAATCCTTGCCAGGCCACCATGCATCAGCAAAACCATCATCATGGGTGCCTAGTGATGACAAGACCCAACAGGGAGCATACTAGCCGAGGGGTCGAGCGTCGGGTGACCCGACGGGTACACCAGCTGGCCCGCTATGCAAGCCTCTAATCCGTTCAGAGGCCCGACATTAGCAAGGTAGACGCCACCTGCGATGCATGAGACAAGACCAGATGACGGATGGCCGAACCAAGACACTGAGAGCGGAGCGATGCGCTTCATGCGCGAATCTATGCTCTGTGCGAATCCCTGATTCCCCGGAGGCTCGGGGGCTACACCAAATGGGTGCGCTCGCACGCACCCACTTGAATCAAGACCAGGGGAGACTGGCTCCGTCCGTGTCAAATCTAGATTAAAAAGCCAAGCAAGACGAGCTAGCCATCTATGTGAAGCTCTGATTCACCTAGAGGCTCGGGGGATACACCCCCTGGGTGCGCTCGCGCGCACCCATGTGAGAAGAAACTAGAGGAGACCGCACTCTGATCGGGCAAACCGACCATAAGAAGAAACCAAACGAACATGGCAAGCTCCTGTACGATCCGCCAAGATCCCAGCAGGGGCTCGGGGGCTATTGTTGGGTATCAATATTAGGGATACCCGAGAATAGGGGAAAAGGCGTCATGTGTCCCGATCGGTTCATGGGATTAACTCGCTAAGCCTACCCCATCCGACACCTGAGGAAGGGTACACCTCGCTTGACCCTCGCGGGGAGGGCAATGCCAGGCCCAACCCTCGCTGGGAGGATCCCGCCTTGCCCGACCGCCTAAGTGGAGCCCAAGAGGCTCCGCGCCATCCGCTGACCGACGCGGACACGGATGATTGGGCGGGGGATGTGCTCTAACATAGGAACAGTGGAGCGCATGCCTCTATATGCCTACGGACGCGACTGACCGTAGGTTAGAGGCATGCACCACTTGTATGGATGGCGTCCACGTGCCTTGGGCCACGGACCATGCAGCAAGAATGACCCGGCCGCGGAGGAGAAGGGCAGCAATGACAGGGCCAATGGCTCCCACACACGATAGGGGAAGCAGCGCCAGCAGGATAGGTAGGCCTCCCATACCCAGAGGAGGCGCGGTGGGATCGTGGGAGATCTCCTCCTCGAGACGGGCGCACGATCTCTCTCTCTCTCTCTTGACTTTGTACACCAGCCCTTTCCTTTGACTTATAAAGGAGAAAGGGAGGCCCCTCGCTTGGGGGTCCGGCCTAACGGAGAAAAAACAGCACACGACGAACACGCACACACTCCACACCGGAGACTTGGGACCCGTCTCTCTCTCTCACCCGTTTGTAACCCCCTATTACAAACAAGTGCGAGATACACGAGCAGCCACTAACTGGACGTAGGGACATTCGGTCCGAACCAGTATAATCCTTGTGTGCCTTTCGCACACCATCCGAGCCAGACGCACAAAGCAAGAAATTTACTAGCCGGTGGTTCAAAACACCGACAAACATGTTGTGTATTATGATCTCTATTTGGCAACCTTATAACTAGCAAGCCGATTTCACAATTGGAAATGTCCTAATCAATTTGGTTATCCTTTTGGGATGACATGAGTAAACTCCTTTGCCACCTTTTAGTTTCCATGTACTATATTGTTCTTATGCTGATGGTGTAATTAGTACCTAGATAAATTGGCAAATGTTGCATGGCATGGTCAGTTTGATCTTAAATATATGATGACACCATTGACTTTTCTTGCCAAACCTTTGACCAATAGTATTTATTTAATCAATTAGTTAAGTAAAGTAAAATGAGTACCACTAGATCTATCATCAAAAATACTTTACGGTTAACAATATTAACATAGTTATTTCTGCAAACTTTAAATTTGACCTCATGCTATATATGCGGCCTAGTAGTATATATGCATGCATTTCTTGGTTAGCATGTATAGATGTTGCATTTACTTATGCTCATGTCACATTGCCCCGTGTTCACTTTAATGGATAAAGATCGGAGATCAGTAGAGATTAAACACCTAGGTCAAGACGTGATCAGCAGCCTCCCAATAAAATGAGGCTTCAAAGTTCAATGTTCAGCTAATTTATGTGACTGTGCTCTTACTTTCTTCATTACGGTCTTCCCCTTGTTGGATTTAATTGGTCTTCCATTTGACCGAAGATGCAGTTCATATACTTGACTAATCAAGTCGGTTTGGTTTCATGTGGATGGATCGATGGATATGTTGACCTGCTGGCTGAGCTAATTGATGTGACTGTGCTCTTAATTTCTTCATTACGGTCTTCCCCTTGTTGGATTTAATTGGTCTTCCATTTGACCGAAGATGCAGTTCATATACTTGACTAATCAAGTCGGTTTGGTTTCATGTGGAAGGATCGATGGATATGTAGACCTGCTGGCTGAGCTAATTGATGTGGCTGTGCTCTTACTTTCTTCATTACGCTCTTCCCCTTATCAGATTTAATTGGTCTTGAGTTCAAAAAAAAAGATTTAATTGGTCTTCCATTTGACCAAAGATGCAGTTCATATACTTGACTAATCAAGTCGGTTTGGTTTCTTGTGGATGGATTGATGGATATATGTAGACCTGCTGGCTCAGCTAATTGATGTGACTGCTCTTACTTTCTTCATTACGGTCTTCCCCTTGTTGGATTTAATTGGTCTTCCATTTGACCGAAGATGCAGTTCATATACTTGACTAATCAAGTTGGTTTGGTTTCATGTGGATGAATCGATGGATATGTAGACCTGCTGGCTGACCTGTTGGTAGGATCGCGTGCAACCTCCTCCATCCGCTCGAGTTGTCGACCCTGGCCTGAAGGGACAATGAGATGAAGATAACTCAGGATTAAGCTCCAGTCGCATTGATTTTATACATTGAAGCTTTTAGTACCTGCATTGAAATATAGATGTTCATTTATATATTAATTAAAATTATCAAAGATAACTCAAGATACGCGTGGCACAACAAATTGATATGCGAGGGACATCAAAGATAACCCATATATGTGTGGAACAATAAATTCTTTATGCATTCTTGACAATCAGGCCAAGGAACCTATATTTTTCTTAGAGGCTCCATTTGGGCCACCATGTAAATTTATGGCCGTCAAGATAACTCCAGTTTGGGGTATGTAGCGAAAATGGCCTCTCATGCCATATTTCAATATATTGTTTTGGCGATTGATGACACACACAACACTTGGACTAATATGATTGTTAAGATGATCATTCTCAGGCTTTTAGGTTCAAGTGATGACAAAGAGAAGATAGGCAAAGTTAGGCCCGAAGGGCCGCCCCTACGGGGGTTAGCGGACGGGGGTCGAGGGGGAGCCGCCCCTCGCGGGTCTCAGGGCAGCGCCCTGAAAGCTCTTCGATCGGTAGCACCGGAAAAACCGACGCATGGGCATCGGTGCATCCGATAGTTGTCGGAAGAACCGACGCCATGGTATTTTGGTGCAAAAGGAAATCGAAGCCAAGTCAGCTTGTAGGCACCGGATGAACCGATGGTTCAAAAAGGGGCATCGGTGCATTGGGCGTACTGTGTTCCAGAGACGATGCAAGTCGTGCAAGAGCCAAGTCTTCAGCACCGGTTGAACCGGTGAAGCATCGGTGCATGCCATCGGTGTAATGACGTCAGCTGTCAGGAGTTCAACGGCTACTTCGGGTTATGAGGGATCAGATGAACTGACGCTACCCCAGCCAGAGGCATCGGTTCATCCGATAATACGCAGATTTTCTGCTGACCGTTGGAGCAACGGCTACAAGACTTGGTGGCCTATATATACGCCTCACCCCGGCCATTTGAAGCAAGCTGGAGTTGCTGGACATCCCACACACACCCAAGAACATCTCCAAGCCATACAAGAGCATCAAGATCATATCCTTAGCCCTTTGCACACTTTGAGAGTGTTGTGTAAAGGTTAGCTCTTAGTGAGTGTATTTGCAAGGTCTTGAGCCTTTGTGCTGTGGTTCTCTAGTGAACCAAAACAAGAGCTTAGTGCGCCGGCACCTTGGAGCTTTGAAGCTCGCCGGCAACGTCATCGACCCTCCGACTTGGTGTGGAGCGACGACGATACTTTGTGCGGGGGACGTGGAGACCCCCATCCTTTGTGGAGAACCTCCTTAGGGGAACCCGAGGCCAAGGTGACCGTGATTGTGTTCACGGAAGAGACTTGGTGGCCGAGTAGCAATACTCTTAGTGAGTTCTACAACAATGTGGATGTAGGTGTGCCTTTGTGGCTAACCGAACCACGGGATAAACACCCGCGTCAAGAGTTTGCTATCTCCTATCCCGCTCTTTAAGCTTCCGCATTTCATACTAGCAATTTGTGTACCTTTACTTTTATAGAATAGTTTCTTGATAGGAAAGGCTATAGGTTGCTAAACTCTTTTGGGATAGGGGTTTCATACTAGAACAAACTAGTTGTACATCTAGATAGCACGTTTTAGTTTAAGTTTTGTGCAAACTAGTTGGAGTCATAGGTCAAAGTTTTTATTAGTGCCTAATTCACCCCCTCCCCCTCTTAGGTTAGAGCACCCGATCCTTTCAGGGTAGTGAGCCAGCATGCATACGAAATAGGATGATATGTCAACACAGGTCTGAGCATGAATCACTCAAATTCAATTGAAGGGTAAGGCATAGAGCTAAAACTGGAACGCTTTGGCCAGGGCTGGGTTAGGGTCATATCTTCGATAGATGCAAATATGGAAATATGTTATTGTAATTGAAAATGTGAAGGGGATAGCACATACCTGTAAATAATCAATGCAGTCAATACAACGTACTTAAGAACGGATGGGATATTTCCGATTCACTTAGACTGTGCTAGTAGCTAGCATATTGATGAAAGGAAGACGACGTATTGGTTGATGGGATGAATAGACCACATCCTGTCTGACTTTAATCCACATACAAGACGTAAGATTCGTCACGAGCACCACTAAATTAACACTGTCACATTCTTATCCAATGACAAAAATGAACCTAGACGGGATGGTGTGAAGCAATCGATTGGAAGCTTTGAACCCCGGTTAGGGCCCGCACCTTTGTTTATATATGCAGGAAACAACCTCCTGCGTGGTTTACATCTCATGTGATCACATCTAGGATTGGTTAGGCTAACTAACTAGAAGATGTTACAACAAACTCTTGATTCTATACCGAGCTATCTAAACAACCCTACCAGACCAGGATGTGATCTCATATACAAGAGATTGATTACATAACCAACTGATCTTTTCCTCTAACACTGCTCCTCAGTTATAACTTATCTAAATTAAGATTGCCACAAAAGTCATTAAGCTTGGATACTGGAAGTGCCTTAGTTAGACCATCTGCTACTTGATCATGAGTGGACACAAACTGTATTTCCAAAAGCTTATGTGCAACCCTTTCTCGAACAACAATGATAATCCACCTCTATGTGTTTTGTCCTTGCATGAAACACCGGATTAGCAGATAAATATTGGGCTCACAAATTATCACACCACAATTGAGGACTATATAGACAAAGTTCCTTGAGCAACGTTTGTATCCAAATGATTTCAGCAGTAGCATTTGCCATGGCTTTATACTCTGCCTCTGTACTCGATGTAGAGAGAGTAGACTGCTTTCTTGCACTCCAAGAGACCAGGTTTGAACCCAAGAATACACAGAATCCACTTATAGACCGTCCATCATCAACTGAACCAGCCCAGTCCGCATCTGTGAATGCACTGACTAACATAGAAGAGGATCTGTGTATCTTTAGATCATAACTCAAGGTGCCTTTAACATACCTGATTATTCGCTTGACAGCTGTCCAATGTTCAGTGGTAGGCGCATGAAGAAATTAAAGTGACACACCTTGTTGACCTGGAAAGTTAAGTCAGGACGTGTCAATGTCAAATATTGGAGTGTCCCTACTATACTCCGAAACTTTGTAGAGTCCTCTGCACCTAGTTTTGTTCCTGTTTCAATAGACAACTTCTTTACGACTGACATTGGAGTATTAAGAGCTTTGCAATGTTCCATACCTACTCTTTTGACAATATCTGAAGCATACTTCTGCTGTGTCATGATAATTCCATCTCCAGTTTTCTTTACCTCTATACCAAGAAAATAGCTCAGCTCACCGAGCTTTCAGGGCAAAGTCTGATCGCAAGTCTGCAAGTAGTGCTTCGACTGCTTGAGAGGACGAGCTGGTTACCATAATATCATGGACACACACAAGCATAAACACAGTAACATTATTCTTGTTATAATGAAAGAGAGAGGTATCTGCCTTTGAAGGAATCGGGCCCGTATATCACCCAGTGCAACTGGGTCGATCGCACCAGGCCCCCAAATATTAGGTCCTGTACCGGTCCAAATGGCCAATACCGATTGGAACTGCCTGTTGATTTCCTAATCGATCTCTACTCGTCCATCCGGCAGTGCAATTGTTTCCCTCAAGCGAAAATACACCGAAATTGAACCGACGCCTGGTAGCCACTTCGTCGAGATCTTATGCCGCCACGGAGCACAAACGCAGGATGCTGCATTGCAATCCATTTCGGCAATCCCGTCAGGCCGTCACACCGACTCACCGAGGCACCGCCGGCCGCCGCCACCACAATATCACAGGGACGCCGGACGCCAGTGTAGGTATGTGGGCTGACTAGTGACTAGTGAGTTACTCCATGATCTGCTAGCAGTAAACGTCAATGATTCAATTATTTATTTGCAATACTAAACTGCACTTTGTATTGGCAATTTGTTACTGATCACGTCATCACAATCTGAGGGGTTAGGCTGTTTCTAATTTAGTTTTATTCTATTTGTAATTCATGATAGGGGGGTCTATCTATTTGTCATGTCTTTAGAAGTAGAAAATATAAATGTGGTAATGAAAAACGCAAGAGGAAAAGAAGACTTGAACAGTCTGCGCAGACTGAGAAGGTGTTCTTGATAGATTTGTTGTTAAAGAATGTCAAACAAGTACACAAGATCAAACTCCTCAGGCTGATAGTGATGCAAATAATGATGATAACACAAACAATGTTGAGGCCCCCATTTTATATTTCGCACCAGTGCATCCGAAACTCAGGTACGGGCCTGGAAGGAATAAACCCAAGCTGCTGCAACTTTGTACTTAATCTAGAATACCAAGCTCTAGGGGCTTGTTTTAACCCATATAAAGCTTTATATTATCCAGTTTACAAATATATTGAAAGGAGTGCTTTTCATGTACACTTCTTCCTCCATAACACCATGAAGAAAAGTGTTCTGCACATTCAGTTGTCGAAGACTCTGAAACAGAAGAGAATTGGGGTTAACGTGACTGCCTCACCTCAGCATGTCACGGCTGCGTGTTAATTTATAGAGATCACAAGTACATAGTTGGTTTACAACTTGCGGCACAAGAAGATAGGAAGGATTCGGGCTCTATCTATACAATCTCTATCTTAACAAACAAAGCCGGGTCCTTCCTTTTCTCTCACGCCAAGAAACTCATGCTCATATGGCATGTTACATAGATTGATTACAAGAGATATATCTTAACAGCCTCCCTCAATCTAACCTGGCGTTCTACTCAGGTTGAGATTGTCTCTGAACTTCTCGAATTCCCGCACTGACAGTGACTTTGTAAAACTGTCAGCTAGTTGATCCTTGGGTGCAACAAACCTCACTTGAATCTGCTTCCTTGAGACCTTTTCTACGACAAAATGGAAGTCTATTTCTATGTGTTTTGCTCTAGCATTGAACACAGGATTTGCTGAAAGATAGGTAGCTCCAAGGTTATCACACCATAGTATTGGGGGTTCATGCAATGTAACTCCCAGTTCTGCCAAGAGTGCTTGTACCCAGATAGTCTCCGCTGTTGCATTTGCCAAAGCCTTAAACTCAGCCTCTGTACTTGATCTAGAGACAGTAGGCTGTTTTTTGGCACTCCATGATACTAGATTAGTACCAAGATACACAGCAAGACCACCTGTTGACCATCTATCATCTACATTCCCAGCCCAATCTGCATCAGAGAATGTACTGATAATATAGGACGAGGATTTGTTTATTTTTAACCCAATACCCAGAGTCCCTTTAATATGCCGCAAGATTCTCTTCAATGAACTCCAGTGAGTTGTGGTAGGACTATGAAGGAATTGGCATACCTTGTTGACTGAGTAAGCTAGATCAGGCCTTGTGAGAGTTAAATATTGTAACCCTCCCACAATGCTACGGTATTGTGTGCTATCCTCAGGAGAGAGCTGAGTTCCATCTTCACGTGACAGTCTTTTTTGACGCAGCCAAAGGAGTGGGAGATGGTTTACAATGCTTCATACCCACTCATGACAACACTTCTGAGGCATACTTGGCTTGTGATAGCGTAATGCCTCCCTGCGTGTGAACAACTTCAATTCCCAGAAAGTAATTAAGTGTCCCAAGGTCCTTCATGGCGAAGTCACCCTTCAATTCTGCTAACAAAACCGTGATAGGTTCTGAAGACGACCCTGTGACTATGATATCATTGACATAGATTAGCATAATTATCTGTATATGAGCTCTCGAGTATATAAATAAAGAATCATCAGACTTGGATGCCCTGAAACCCAGATCAATTAATTTTGTGCTGAGTCTAGAGTACCAGGCTCTAGGTGCTTGCTTTAGACCATAAATGGCTTAGTCCAGCTTGCACACATACCCTGGAAACCTCTTATCTTCAAACCCAGGAGGTTGTTTCATATATACTTCTTCCTCAAGAATACCATGGAGAAACGCATTCCGAACATCTAATTGCCTTAGGCACCATCCTCTGGAGATAGCTAGAGACAATACTATGCGTATAGTAGCAATTTTGACTACCGGACTAATGTGTCCTCATAGTCAATTCCATACCTTTGTTTGAAACCCTTGGCTACCAACCTTGCTTTATAGTGATCAATACTCCCATCGGCCTTCTTGAAATGACCCGGGTTTCCGTAAGGAGAACCCGAATCCCTATATCGTCGTGATAGTCCCTGGATCAGTAGCTATCACATACAGAACTCATTTCAGGTAGTAAATCAGATCATACTCACTTAAAGGAGTGCAAGCATGGGTTTAATTATTACAGAATCCATAGGATTTGTAGTACGAATCTTTCATTTCAAGCCCACTGGGCTAAACTGGAACAAACAGAAATCGGTAGTGGTAGCTAGTCTTCGGGCCATCCTTCATCTTGAACTTCTCCTCCACAGGCAACCTTGAGTGTAGCACGGGCTTCAATCGTACCATCCGTCGTCGTTGGCGTCGAACTCCTGATCGAATCCTGCATCTTGCCAAAATATCCCCAAGGACGGGATAGGTTCGCGTCACCATCCGTATGCAAGCTTTAAGTGGATGCAAAAGTATAGAAAATAGCCAAAGGATAAGCTGGGGTTTCCTATGCAAGCAGCATCATCCAAAACACCTCGACGCGGGCCATTCCGGCATCCCTGACTCCTGGTCACACACGCCTTCAGGAAGAAAAGGGAAAACCCACCAAGTCGGCACGAGAACGATCTTCCTCGTGACCTCATCTGCTATCCAAGCAAGAAAGTAGACTAGAGGGAGGTAGAAATCAGTTAACACTACTCTATGAAAGTGAAGCCGGATCAAGAGTTGTACCTGACCGAGTACACGGCTATACATATAGTTTTAACTCTGCAGAGCTTGTATACCTATACCCACTCGCCTCGACGCCAGCTGGCTATGACCCGACTGACCCCGGGGCACCAGTTTACTGTCACGAAACTAACGGCTACGGCAGCATCCTGTTCCCCCGGGTTTGGGGTATGTCCGCCTGCAAGAGGTCGTCCCAGGGTTTTAAAGCCCTCCCTTGCCTTTCTGGGTTACGCAAGGCCAGTACTACCCCAGCACTGAACCTCCCCCTACATCCTACAACAGGTCTAGTGCCGCACATAGCTAGCTCGGACCGGGTCCACCCTCATAATGGATAAGTGGTGTGCACGTTTGACATAGTTCCGTCACCAGGTCCACTAATTGAGCCTTATGTTGCCGGGGCGAGCATCTTCCACGCGAACCCTCCCTAATGGTTTGCAAAAGGCACCCATTACAGGTATTGCCTCTCCACACTCCTCAAGTAACCACTCGTGTCCACCGACACACTATTGCACCCACCACAGGTGCCCCATAGGGAGTGCCCAACACACACCCACAGCAAAACAAAAGCTTGCCCCCACTAAAGAAATATCCCTAGTCACCGACTCCCCATATGTGGATCTCCACTCACACCAAGACTATCAATCATGAGGTCCCTCACATACCCATACACGTAGTAGCCAAAGCATTTCATATATAGGAGTGCAAGGAATACGATAAACAAGTAGGCCATGCAGGCTTATCTGATATAATAGGAAAGTGAAGCAATAGCGTAACTAGTAATAAATGTCTAATAGGAATTCAAGTCGTAGATGGGCGTGAACCTGAGTGCTCCTCATAGTAATCCTGAGTCTCCTGGTAGTCCTGATCGTTGGTCGTCTCTTCGACAGCAGGACCTATTCGTAATTAGATAAAAGATAGGGGCTAAAGTGCAAAAATGCACAAAATTTCTCAAATAAGATCCAACTCATTACAAAACCTACTTTAATGGGTAGAGCATGATTTTAAAAGAACTATGAAACTAGTTTCATAATTTTCGGAGCTCCGATTGATTTATTATGAATTTTTGAAGTTTAAATCATTTTCTGGAATTAATAAATAATTTTCAGAGAAAGAAAAACACACAGCACGCCATGTGGCAGCCTCTGGGCATGCCACGTGTCATGCTGATGTCAGCACAGGGTCAATGGTTGGGTCCACATGTCAGTGGTCAGGGGGTCCCACAGGTCAGCCACAGTGAGTCATTGGCAAATGGGGCCCACATCTCAGCTCGGGTTAAAAGAAAAAGAGAAACAAAAGGGGTTAACGGGCCATATGGAGATCGGGCCGGCTTCTAGCGGCCCAGCAGTGGCTCAACTCGTCTCGGTCCGGCTCAGGTCGGCGGACTGGGCCTTCGGGCAGTCGTGGCCCATCTCTCCTTCTTTTCCCTTTCTTCTTCTCTTCATTTTCCTCCGCAGCTGATAGCTCGAGCCCACGTGGAGGCGTCCTCCTCCCACTGACGAGTGGGGCCCCCTTGTCCTTCTCCGCGGGATCTGCTACGGCTCGGGGCGGATCCGGTGCAGCTCGGCTCGGTTGTGGACGGGCGTGCATGTGAGCGTGCTCATGTGCGTGCTCACGGTGAAACAGAGGTGGAGGTGGCGGCGAGTTTGACGGCGGCGAGCTTGGCTCGACACCAAGGCAGGGCGAAGGCCCGACCTCCGGCATGACACCGGGCTCGTGCAAGGGCTCCGGGGTAGCGGTGATCAAGAAGGAGCGCGCAGACACTCGGGAAGCCGAGGCCCGGCGTGGCCGCTGCACATGCGTGGTGCTCCGGCACGGCCGGACCATTGCGGCACAGGCGAGGCAACGGAAGGGCGGGGCCAAGACGGTGGGTTCGGCCGCGGCGGTCTAGGATGTGTGTGTGCGAAGGTGCAACGCCTATGTATGCGTTTGAGATTGCTGTTGACGGCCATTATTTCACGTTCTGGCCGTCAACTTCTCGGGAATAATCGAGCTTTACACTATATTCCATTCACATTTTATTTAATTCTAATAAGTTCCACAAGTTTTGGATGAGTTTTGATTTCAGGAGAACACATGCCAAAAGAAGACGAAATTGGGCAAAAACCCAGGCCGACCGGCCCATCTTAGGCTGGCCGGCCTGGCACCCCCACACACACTACCACGTCTTCGATCCAGGGGAGATGTCATGTACTCAAGTGTCTCTGAGCTGAGGATTGGACGTCGGTTTGATCGTATGGACCGAAAGGCTTGCACAAAGATCAAAGGACCCACCATCCAGTGCAAAGGCATGTCCAGGTCATCGATCCAACTCCCTAGAAGATCACAAGCATCCACTCGTAATGACGGTGCAACGAAGGGCCGAGGAGAGCTAGAGGGAGGCCGGCCGGCCTCCCCTAGGCTGGCCGGCCTAGCACGTGCAGCCGTTGAAGCTACGCAACTTCCACCGACTCCAGGAAGTAATCAGGGACGTCCACACAAAGGTGGTGGCCAGATGGCCACAATCCTAGGCCGGCCGACCTAGGAGAGGCCGGCCGGCCCCACCTTGTAGCCACTTAGGCTCTGGCTTCCCGTGGAAGCTAAGCACAACTACCACAACCTCCTTCAACCGACGCCACGTGCTTCACCTGCTCAGAACCGACCTTGGAAGGGCTATAAATAGAGCACTCATCCCTCACTTGTAACACACACCTTGGAGCTCATTTCTCTCTTCACTTACTAGAGTAGGATTAGTAGTTTGGGAGTTAGAGTCGAATCGAGCTTGCTCGGGATTCCGGAGTCCTCGGAAGTCTGGTAAAGCTCTTGTATCTTTCTTTCAAAGTTATCAATATAAGTTATCTTCTCTACTTTTCAGAGTCAGCTTTACTTTTCGCATTCCTTTATCTTCTCGAGTCTGAGTGTTCAGCTCAAGCGCGGAAGTTGTATCCTTTAGCTTAGGCTAAGTTATCCTTCTAATAGTCGGGATTTTATCTTACTGGTTTTCTCGTCCGGACTAGAGTATCTCAAGTTAGTGCTCTAGGTTGAGGAGGATTTCTCTCGAAGGCCTTGAGAGAAATCCTAACACCGAGTGCAGAAGTGGTGTCTGAGCTTAGTGTTGGCTAGAAAGTGTGTTCCACCCCACGGTACCGTTGTGGTAGGCGGCAGGTGGTGACAGCCCTGTCCATCCCTCGTAGTCCACCACGTTCGGGTGCTTTCATAGCAGTAATGCCGACTGCCGTTGGATTCCCTTCTCATCCCATTCTGAGTCCTTTCCTGAGGCCGCCGAAGTAAGCTCTTCTTCCCCGAAGATTAGTTAGATAGTTAGTCTGATCTAGAGAGGCTAGCTCAATAGTTCAGAAATGTATCAAGTGTCTTATCTCGCTCGTTGTTCTCCCAGCTGCTACCTCTCTAAGGACTTGAGTCTCCATGTGTCACTCGGTCATAGACTGGCCATTTATCTTATCCTTGTATCTGGCTTACCCCCGTCTAAGTTAGTCGGTTGATCAAACTAGTACGGTTATCATTCGATTTACGATACTCTTTACCATAAGTGCTTCCCTGAGGAAAATACAATACCCTGGAATACTCCATGGTGAAGTGCCATAGCGGTGATTCTGTGCGCTTGCAGAATTAATATTCTTTTGGGGCATAAGAAACGCCAACAATCATTTCTGGCGCCGTTGCCGGGGAAGCAATTGGCTAAAGATATCGTAAATAGTCTGATAGGCTTTACTAGTTCGACACCACTAATCTTAGCAGGCTTACCATTGCTCTCTCTATCTTTTTGATTGTTGCAGAGCAGTGCATGACCGGTTTCAACTTACCAAGCAACTTCAATCCGAATCCAGAAAGAATCGGGAGAATTGTGAGACGTCGTGTCGTCCCACCTCAGAAAAGACTTACCTTGCCCATCAGTTTGCCATCCACTTCAGCCGCATCATCCATGGCCCAGAAGTCTCTTCATCAGTTCTCAGCCCGTCCAGTAGCCACATTCCTTCTAGACTGAATCAAGACCAAGCCGGCAATGATGGCTTTGAGCTGAAGACTGGACTGGTGAATATGGTTCAAGCTAGTCCGTTCTTTGGAAAGGCATCCGAGGATGCCAATGCCCATCTCCAGAATTTCCTGGAGGTGAGTAAAACCATCAACCCCAAAGGTACTACGATGGATGTCGTCTGCCTTCGGTTATTCCCGTTCTCATTGCTCGGGAAGGCCAAGATGTGGTTTTACTCCAACAAAGAGGCTTTCAACACATGGGAAGCTTGTTCAAATGCATTCCTGGCCAAGTACTTCCTGGTTGGCAAGACCAATGCTCTCCGGAATAGAATCTCCGATATTCAGCAATTACTGGATGAGACCATCCCAGAAGCATGGGAGCGTCTGCAGGAATACATCCAAGCATGTCCACACCACGGCATGGAGGAATGGCTGATCATTCAGAACTTCTTCCATGGCCTGAATCAGCAAGCCAAGGACCATGTAGATGCAGCAGTGGGTGGTTCCTTCCTCTCTCTCAATGTTGCGGGAGCGAAGATGCTTATTGACAAGATAGCCTCCAATCAGAGTTGGAGAGGTGACAAGCAGCCAGCCCGTCCAAGGGGCGTGCATCAGATCGACAGCGTCGATATGCTGGCTGCCAAGATGGATCTTCTCATGAAGAAACTGGAGTCTCCGCACATGGAGGCTAACCAGGTTTCGGAGTCTCGGATGACATGTGAAACATGTGGCGAGACTGGGCACTCGGGCACTTCATGCCCCCTTACTCATGAGGACGCGAACTTTGTTGGCACCAACAACAATAATCCCAATTCGGGATTCCGTCCTCAGCAAGGTTGGAACTCAAAGCCCAACCTCCCCTTCGAAAATCAGCAAGGTATGAACTTTAATAACAATTTTCAGCCTTCATTAAAAGACCTAGTTTATGGCCAGAAGCAAATAAATGACAACATTATCAAGAAGTTTCTTGCCAATGACAAAGTCTTGGAATCCATGGCCTCACAACTAGAGGGTTTTAGCTCTGTTATTAAAAACTAGTTGAGCTTCAATAAAATGATAGAAACTCAAGTAGCTCAGCTAGCCTCATCCTGTCCTAACGCTAACACAGGGAAACTGCCTGGGCAACCGGAAGTTCCCTCGAAAGAAAACGTTAATGCGGTGACTACGCGTGGCGGTAAGTCCACACGGGAGCCACCCTTCCCACAGGATGCAGGAACCCGGTGGAAAGCCGTATCTGCCAGCCATACCAAAGCTGAAGAAGAAGAGCAGGAGGAGGCTGTCGACTCCAACACTATTGCAGCCCAGGAAGACCCCGTGGAACCCCCTAGAACTTCACGGGATTACCACGACACAATTGCCTTACTGTTTCCGGAACGGATAAGGAAGCCAGTGGCCGATGAACAATTCGGCAAGTTCATCGAGGTAATAAAGAAGCTTTATGTCAATATACCGCTTCTTGATGCTATGCAGGTGCCTATGTATGCCAAGTATATCAAAGATATTCTTGGAAACAAGAGGGTGCTGCACACCACCGAGGTCGTACAGTTAACAGAAGAGTGTAGTGCTGCTATACTCAATCCTCTCCTGGTGAAAAAGAAGGATCCAGGCTGCCCAACCATCACATGCTCCATCGGGACTCAGCACTTCTCAAATGCTCTATGCGACTTGGGAGCAAGCGTCAGCATCATGCCTAAGGTAGTCTATGACCTCCTTAACCATCATGCGCTTGCCCCTACTACCATGTGTTTGCAGCTAGCGAACCAATCAGTTTGCTACCCTGCAGGAGTGGCGGAAAACATTCCGGTGAAAATCCGGAATTTCCTCATTCCCGTTGACTTCGTCATCCTCAACATGGAAGTTGACACCAAGATGCCTCTCATCCTTGGGAGGCCATTCTTGAGCACCGCAAACGCAAGTATTGATGTGGGAGCAGGAGAAATTCAGCTCAACATCAATGGTCAGAAGGAGACGTTCGCCTTCAAACCGAAGGTCGAACAATGTTCTCAAGTCAAGGCAATCAACCAGAAAAAGAAGTCCGAGAAAGAGCCGGAGAAGCCATCCATCCCACCTATTGACGCCCTCATTGAGTACGTAGAAAGTCTACAGATTCAAGAGGAGGCGAAGCAAATCAAGCTTCACAACTACAGAAATGCACGACGAAGAATCCAACGTAAGAAATTTCTAGAATCGGAGAAGAAAGAAGTCGAATCAAAACCCACACACAAGAGGGTGTGGCGGAAGAAAGGGTCGTCATCGGAAACGTCGTCCAGCGATGACAAACGAACCAAAGGTAAGGAGAGTCCCACTCTGGACTCAAAACCCGAGCCCGCGCCATGAGGTCCATGGTACATATCCATCATCGCATTGCGTATAGGATAGTTTATTTTTTCTTGCATAAATTTTACTTCATCTCTGCACAAGCATGTTTGTTTTAAACAAAAGCATATTTGGTTTCCAAAAGTTTGCATTCAAAAGAACTTCACAAAAATTTTCAAAAAAAAATACGATCATTTGTCTGGCCGGCCGGCCCCACTCTCTTTTGTTTTGGCCAGGAACAGCAAGGGATAAGGAGTATTGTGTGCACATGGAGCAAAGGAAAAGGGCGAGCACTGAACATGCCAGGAGCAGGTCGTTCGGCCCCATACAGGTCGGCCGGCCTCCCTGCACCGCTCATGTCCCGTCACCACCAACCAGTGCATGTTCCATGGCAAGTCTACGAGGTAGAGTACCGGCATGGCTCGTTTTGCACCGAGGAGGAGCCGACCAGCCTGTCCTAGGCCGGCTAGCCTGGCCCCTGCGCCCCTCTATAAAACCCAATGACGGTGACGCCCCTCGACGCACTAGAAGCTCAGGTTTGCGTGCTCCAGCCCGAACTCATCCATCTCCTCTCCCTTCCTGAGTCCCTTTGCTTAATTAAGCTCCTTTGAGTTAATTAAGTGAAGAACTCAAGTGCTAGCTCGACCAAAAATAAACCCTTTAGTGTTCAGTGAAGTTCTTAAATTTTGAAAACAACAAAAATATTTCTCTTGAATAAAGTTATGGCTCGCTGAACGACAAACGTTTGTGGTGGTTTAACGCCCCGCAAGAACGACTAACCTTCCTCTTAATTGTCATATCCTTCGGGTATTGTGTGCTAACATTTTGCAGGAACCAGGTTCGAGAAAGCAAAGGAGAAGATCAAGAAGACGTTCTCGAAGAGCTTGAAAAGTTCACGGAGTTCGTCTTCCTCACGGGATAATATGTCGGTCGACTCCGGTCGCCATACAAATGTGTCCCGTGAGGAAGAGGAGTCTCCAGCAGTCCCGAGGCACCGTCTCCGCATCAGGGTCCTGACGATGTTTGAGCAGATCGCCATCAAGAACGACTACGAACGGGAGGCCCTGGAGCTACTAAAAAGGTAGAATTTTGGCCATGCCAAGAGGTTCGAATCTTGCTTCCTCATGAAGACAGGACTCAAGCAGGACATGAACAATGCCTTCACCATTGTCAGATGGGAGAACTTCGCCGACATCGTTGAACCAGGTTCGCAACTTCTAACCATGGAATTTCTGATCTCTCTTGCCGTTGAAGAAACCGGTGCTGAAACTAAAGTTTATTTCCGTCTCTTCAATGAGGAATTCGTAATGAAATTAAAAGACTTTAGCATCGTGTTGGGTTTTCATAAAAGATGCACCCTTGACCCCAACGAGCTTGCTAAGAAACATCGTTACGACCGAAATTCATGGTGGAGTGCAATATCAAATAAACCTGTGAGTAGCATAAACAGCATAGTCTCCATCCACAATCCTACTTTGAGGTTCCTAGCCAAGTGGCTTGCCATGGTCGTGCACCCTCGTGCAGACCTTCGCCTCTGCAGCTTGCCCGAGTTGCAGTACTTGTACGCCATGGCGAAGCAAATTTGCTGCTCTCCAGTTAGAATCATGCTCGCTCACTGGCAGAAGATGATCTCTGCCAAAAGCCCCATCGATATGACCTCTCTGGTCACCTGCATTGCGAGGTACGTCAGTGTGATGGACAATGCCGAGGTCGTATTTATGCCAGAGACCGAGGCATTCATGTATGAGTTGGCCTCGAGCACTTCGTGCAGGGACACATGATGCGCAAAGGGCCCGGAAATTCTATCTTTATGTGTTACCCCGGGTATGATAGAGAGATCGAGCTCCCATGCCCGAGACTCTCTCTCTACACGGTGAAGAGCCTAACCTTGCAGATGGAGAAGAAGGAGCCCACAAGACGGAGTGTTGCAGGTCCACAGACGAGAAGCAGAACCCGGCTAAACCAACAAGCCGGAGCAGGAACATCGCGTCAAGTACCCCCGGTTTCCACTATTGCGCAGCCCGAACCATCTACCCAGAACATGAGCTTCGATGAAGCCTGTGGGTACTATGCCCATGGCGACCCGAACATGTTCCAGGCTGGCAGTAGTGGGTACGCCGGTGATCAAGGACCTTACTACCCCGCAGGTATGCATCCGTCTTATGGTACACAGGTGGGTCCTTCAGCATCAGCACACTTCGACTATGAGGACCCGATCATGCAGAGTATCACCAACCTCTCGTACCAGATCACCACACTCGGCACTCAACAACAGCAGATGCAGGACACCATAGCACACAACACTCAGCTAACACAACAAAGCCATACTATCACACCCAACAGCACGAACAGGAGGATGAGGAGGAGGAAGAGGAGGATCCGGACTCCGACGAGGAAGACTAAGCTTCTTCGAAGCTTGGGGGGGTCGCACCGCTAGGTAAGTCACCACATCCCGACCGTCTTTCAGTAGCCATGCCGTAATTGTTACGCATATAATAATAATAATCTCATATGAGTGGAAATCCATGTAAGCTCTTGCCTTGGAAATGACGAATAGTTGCTCTGTTCATGCCTCGTATGTGCCTCGTTTACCGCTTCTTACTCTCCTAGTACATGAGCTAGTTGGCACATTTTTCAGTTCCACCGAAAAATGGTTGAGTGGAGGTATGAGTTTAATTTCCGAAGTCTAAGTTGTTGCGGGATTCGAGATAGCCCAAACCGGATTTTAAAACTGCTTGCTCTAGTAGGGAACCTCTCGGAATCTTTTGAAAATTAAATTTTGGTGAAGGTTTCCCACATGGTTATAATGACCCATCCAGAGCCTCTCATGCTATATAAACCAAAATGAGCTATCTTGTGTTATCTTGTGCTTTGCCGAACGGTGTGTCCATCAAGGAAATGGAACTTGCCATCTGCCGATCGTCTTCCCTAATATACCCATCGTTTGCTAGCCTCAAACGTTTGGTCCATCAACCACCCATTCCGGGACTGACAACCACCACCAGACATCCTTTTCACCCGCAGTCACATACCCAAAGTCTCCACTACATACCCAATCATCCCATACAAGGTCTTCTAATTGTGAAACTCCAAAGACATTAGAATTATTTCAGCAAAAGAGAGAGGGGATTCTCCTCTAAAAAAATAGAGAGAGTTGCAAAATGAGAGAAGAAAATCCCACTCTCCCAAAGAGTTGCAAACAAGGAGTTCAAATTAAAGACCAAATTCCCTTCCCAAACATGAGTCCATCTCCCTCCATCTCTCTGCCATAAGATCAGAATTTGGTTAAGTTCCAATCCTTCACGGATCATCATTCGGCTCGGCAATATAGGTAACCAAGGTTTGCAACGCTCTCCCTACCTATACACTCCACATATCAGCCTTAGAAGTAGGGAAAAGAGGGTCAAACTTCGACCCCATGTGAGGATCATACACCTTGAGTTACTCGAGAGTACCATTGGGAAACCATAACTTCTTTTGAAAAATCTTGCAAAACTCCGAGCTAGGAACCTGAATGAGCAGCAGAAAACATTCCGGTGAAGGTTGTTCAGTCCCTCAATTGCCTAAGACCAAGGGATGAGAATGAATACACCCCATCCTCCAGAACCTTAGGTATGAGCCAACTTACTCACAGTACATACGGGACGAGTAATATGCTGTGAACAAGGTACCTGCAGGTTGTGAACATCGATGCAACTCCTGATCCACCGAGCCTCAGTTTGAGCTTTGCTCAAGGACGAGAAAAAGTTTAAGCTTGGGGGGTGGGGGTGTTGACGGCCATTATTTCACGTTCTGGCCGTCAACTTCTCGGGAATAATTGAGATTTACACTATGTTCCATTCATATTTTATTTAATTCTAATAAGTTCCACAAGTTTTGGATGAGTTTTGATTCCAGGAGAACACATGCCAAAAGAGGACGAAACTGGGCAAAAACCCAGTCCGACCGGCCTGGCACCCCCACACACACTACCACATCTTCCATCCAGGGGAGATGTTATGTACTCAAGTGTCTCTGAGCCGAGGATTGGATATCGGTTTGATCGTATGGACCGAAAGGCTTGCACAAAGATCAAAGGACCCACCATCTAGTGCAAAGGCATGTCCAGGTCATCGATCCAACTCCCTAGAAGATCACAAGCATCTACTCGCAATGACAGTGCCACGAAGGGCCGAGGAGAGCCAGAGGGAGGCCGGCCGGCCTCCCCTACGCCGGCCGTCCTAGCACGTGCAGCCGTTGAAGCTACGCAACTTCCACCGACTCTAGGAAGTAATCAGGGACGTCCACACAAAGGCGGTGGCCAGATGGCCACAATCCTAGGCCGGCCAGCCTAGGAGAGGCCGGCCGGCCTCACCTTGCAGCCACTCAGGCTCCGGCTTCGCGTGGAAGCTAAGAACAACTACCACAACCGCCTTCAACCGATGCCACGTGCTTCACCTGCTCAGAACCAACATTGGAAGGGCTATAAATAGAGTACTCATCCCTCACTTGTAACACACACCTTGGAGCTCATTTCTCTCTTCACTTTCTAGAGTAGGATTAGTAGTTTGGGAGTTAGAGTCGAGTCGAGCATGCTCGGGATTCCGGAGTCCTCGGAAGTCTGGTAAAGCTCTTGTATCTTTCTTTCAAAGTTATCAATATAAGTTATCTTTTCTACTTTTCAAAGTCAGCTTTACTTTCCGCTTTCCTTTATCTTCTCGAGTCTGAGTGTTCAGCTCGAGCACGGAAGTTGTATCCTTTAGCTTAGGCTAAGTTATCCTTCTAAAAGTCGGGAATTTATCTTACGGGTTTTCTCTCCCGGACTAGAGTATCTCAAGTTAGTGCTCTAGGTTGAGGGGGATTTCTCTCGGAGGCCTTGAGAGAAATCCTAACACCGAGTGCAGATGTGGTGTCTGAGCTTAGTGTTAACTAGAAAGTATGTTCCACCCCACGGTACGATTGTGGTAGGCGGCAGGTGGTGACAGCCATGTCCGTCCCTCGTAGTCCACCATGTTTGGGTGCTTTCATAGCAGTAGTGCCGACTGCCGTTGGACTCCTTTCTCTTCCCATTTTGAGTCCTTCCCTGTGGCCACCGAAGTAAGCTCTTCTTCCCCGAAGATTAGTTAGATAGTTAGTCTGATATAGAGAGGCTATCTCGATAGTTCAGAAGTGTATCAGGTGTCTTATCTCACTCGTTGTTCTCCCAGCTGCTACCTCTCTAAGGACTTGAGTCTCCATGTGTCACTCGGTCATAGACTGGCCATTTATCTTATCCTTGTATCTGGCTTACCCCCTTCTAAGTTAGTCGGTTGATCAAACTAGTATGGTTATCATTTGATTTACAATACTCTTTACCATAAGTGCTTCCCTGAGGAAAATACGATACCCTGGAATACTCCATGGTGAAGTGCTACAGCGGTGATTCTGTGCGCTTGCGGAATTAATATTCTTTTGGGGCATAAGAAACGCCAACAATTGCCCGCAAGTCTGTTGGCACATACCAACGTCACCACTGAGCGAGCAGTGATGACGCCCGCAGACGCCAAGGGGGTGGTAGGTATTTCATGAACCATGAACAAATCTGCAAACGCACGAAATACCGCTGTAGCATTTTATCCGGCAATATACCGGGGTGTTATTTATATTTCCGCAGGGAAGGCGGCAAATGGAAGTACATAGACTAGTTAATGAACTGATCTAGATTGGATATTCAATTGCATAAACAAGGGTAAGATAGATAATATGGTAGGAGGTAGTGTGACACACACACAAACTATCCTCAGAGATAAACAAATAAAAGACGCTATAGGCAGGGAGAAAGGCAGAAGCTAGAGCTCGAGTTAGATGTGCTAGGCTAGCTATATCTATGCTATCTTATGGTTAGATTGTCAAAGATTAAACTAGTACAACTGGGAGACCGCCCTATAGCTGGCGGGAGAAGCCTGTCCAACCATGCGGTTTTATGTATGGCCTACCCCCCAATCTGAACATGGAGGATTACTAGGTCTCGGACAGGGCTATCACCACCTGCCAGCTACCTCTCAATCCGTGGGAAAGGGTGACATCTAGCAACACTTATCACATCTACATTAGTAAGCGATACTCTAGCATCCCGCACAGAGCCCCCACCCTCCGGATGGACAGACATCACACTAGAGAAAATATACGAATACTTTAACAGTTGACAGAGTTCTAAGGCCAATATGTTAACCATCGCAAGCACAGGGCAATCATGCAATGCAAGCATCGAATGATAACGCAACCAGATCATGAAGCATATATCCGATAACTCAGAACATACTTCAAGCATATGCCGGTAACCATAGTCAAATTCTATTACAAATAACCGAGAATTACAAGAGAGGACTAGAGATGAACCCATACCAGAACTCCCGAGCAACTCTGGGGACTTGATGACTCCTAGACTTCTCCTAAACTCCACTAAGCCTATAGACTAAGCAAGAGTGCACTTGAGGTAAGTGAGAGGTTGTGACACCCCGGCCTACAGATAGTACAGGAGAATTTGAGGATTGCTCAGATGAGGTAGAAGAGTTATGCAGATCTGAGTTGAAGAAGTGCTTGAGAGTGCCAGAAGAATAAGCACCGTTGAAAGGATTGGATCTGACCTATACCGAGCATCCGGTGAAGATACTGGAGACATCAGAGAGAGTTTTGTACTTATTCTACGCTTCCGCATATTTGTATCAGGCATTTTGTCATTAATATAATAAATAACATTCGTACTCGCTTTATTATATCTTTTACGTGATATGTGCTGTGATATACTGTTCATTCTGTTGTATATATGTGTGACTTGATCCTGGCACGTATATGATTGCTCGGTTTATGTCCTTTTGTAAACCGGGTGTTACAGAGTGGTATCAGAGCTATATCGACTGTAGGACGAAAGCCTAGATAGAACTGGTCGAGTTTTAGGTCTTTTTCTCTCTAAGACTTGTCTGCTGAAACTATTTTGCTATTATACTCCTTGAATTCTAAGATTTTTACTTGTCTTACCTTGATTTTTCTCTATAGAATTAGTTTCCGTAGCTTTGGCCCAGAAGTATCTCACCGACCCTTTTCAGTCTAGGATTCCCTGACCTCAGCACGATAGACCATTTTGCGACGCGTTGTGTTAGTCGAGTCGTGTGCTAACCTCGACTAAAGTGTAAAATTTGTATGCTTGTGATTATGCAAATGTTTGATTTGGATTTTGGTTGATTGCATAGCTTAGTAGTTAAATTTGTTTAATGAAAATCAGTCTTAAGTTAAAGTTAATTAATTAATAAAATGAGTTAGATCGTTGGGGGTAAAACCATCTACTCTATCCTCTCTACCTTATCATGCCTCGGGTTTCTCCTGTCTTGGTTGTTGAGAAGAAAGATAGTGCGAAGAAGATGTGATATCCAGGGATTCACTGACGAGGACATCGGTTTCTGTAAGGGGGTAGGGATGTGACACCCCGGCCTACAGATAGTATAGGAGAATTTGAGGATTTCTCAGACGTGGTTCCGCAGCGCCGACACGCCATAGCGGCCGCTCTAATCCACGTGCTGCAAAGCCAAACCAATGCCTTGGTTAGTTTACGTGTGCCATGTAGATGCTTTTAGGCCAAAATAGAGCCTGCAATGGGACCGGGACTGCAGGAACGCAGCTTGCCGGCAACCCAGTGCCGCCTCTCACCGCGGCGAGCCCCGGGCGAACCCTAAACCGCCGTTCTGAGCGCCCAGGTAGATTACCCGTGCCGCGCTCGTGCTCCAGGATCAAGGCCTACTTGATTTCGTGCCCGGACAGCCAAGTTTGGCCAAGTCTAGTGAGCCCCAGCCGTGCGCCGCCGCGGGAAACGCCTCTCCGGCGAGTTTCGCCGTCGCCGGCGGACGCGGGAAACCAGAGCCGTCCGATCCGTGGTCAACGGATCAGATTAGATCCAGATCCAATCTGTTCTGATCCACCCGGTCCAGATCCAACGGCCGATATCCGTGCATACCGCTTCGGCCGGGCACTTTTGCTAAAGAGCCCTCGCCCTTTCCTGGATTCAACCCGCAGTCCGCGCCTGTTCAAAAATAATTCCAGTTAGGTCCGGTTTTTAATGTTTAGGACCCTGAGTTTCTTTCAAATAGAACCCGCAGTCCAGCCAGTGTAGTTTTGCATGTTAGCCCCTAGATCTAACCATTAATTACGTTTTAGTCCCTGGTTTTTGCGTAGAAGCCCCTAGAACTCTGTTTTTCTTGCAGTTTAGCCCCTAGATCTTGTTTTAAGCCTAGTTTTCGCGTTCTAGCTCCGTTTTAGGTGTTCTTTATGTCCATACGATCGTTGTAATGTGTAGAATAGTTCTAGCTTAGTTTTGTTTGCTATTTTTATGTATTGTTGTACTATTTCTTAGTGTTTGCCTTTGTTTGCATGTATGTGTACGTGCTGGACTTGTTTTGGCGTTGCGATCATGAGTAGATGTTGATCCTTTGGAGGAGCACCAGTACCCAGAGCAGCGACCTTCCTTTGAGTAGTTGGAGTAGCAGGAGAACTTTGAGGAAGGCAAGTATAGCATGAACACCACCTATGACTTTTAAATACAATTTCATACTGCATTTTAATATTGTATGCCTATAAGGACTTTCCTAGCCACTTTATATCCTTTATATATATATCCCTTGGGTTACATTTTGGTTAGTTGTGCAAGGTGCCGCGCTATAACACACTTGGTCCTTTTTAATTAATTTGATTAATGGTATATGCAACTTAATTCTGGGAGTGGCCCGCTTGAGTGGCCCACGTCTCGTTAAAAAGTGGTTTATCTAGAAACATGGTTTAGGGGCCAGCACGGTGCTTAGTGCTTGGTTGGCCACTCTCCATAAGGACTGGTTCATAGAGCGACAATCTGGATCAACAGCGCTACCACAAGACTGGAATGGGACGGTCTTGGCTTACTAATTAGGTCTTTTTGGCTTGGAGTAACTTACCTGCGGGGCAGGGGTGGTAGGCTTCTATGGCCCTCGTACTGAGTGGCCTCGTCTGTGCTACATGTCTTGACGCCCACTAGACCTACTCCATCGTCACCGATCCAACCCTCGCGGTTACTCCTTACCAACGAGGTTCTTTGTAACGGCCTCGTAGTGAGTTTGCTAGTCATCTCACCTACGGAAGTGTGATGATCAACTAGCGTAGCTCACGACTTGTGGGTAAAGATGTGCAACTTCTACAGAGTGTAAAACTGGTATACTAGCCGTGCTCACGGTTATGAGCGGCCCAGATCCTCCTTTTGATTAGTGGGGTTATCTTCCTTTGATTAGGGAGGTTCCCCGGGTGGTTTGGTTTGGTTTAGTTCTCAGTAGTTCATAATTAATTTTGATTAATTTCTATGTAACTGGGTTTATGGTAATTCATCCACTTGTAAAATTTTGCCAAGATTAAAAGCTAATGCAGTTGAGTCAACCAACCTTAGAGCCTCATAGTTTGTGTTATACTTGTTGAGTACAAGTTGTGTACTCACTCTTGCCTACTCTACTCTTTTCCTCTTGTTCTCTTTGGGGACACCCTACTGCTGCTCAGTTCCCGGTGATGTAGAGGAGTTCACCCGGAGCTACCAGGAGTACGAGGACTTCTAGGCGTTCGTCTCCCAGTCGACGTTCCGATGGCGCCCAGCTTCCGAGTTTCGTACTTGTTTTAAGCTTCCGCATACTTTGTATCAGACATTTTGTCATTAATGTAATAAATAACATTCGTACTCACTTTATTATATCTTTTTATGTGATATGTATTGTGATATACTGTTCATTCTATTGTATATACGTGTGACTTGATCCTGGCACGTATATGATTGCTCGGTTTATGTCCTTTTATAAACCGGGTGTTGCAGAGGTGAGGGGTGTGTGTGTGTTCCATTCTCTACCCCCTCCCTTAAATTTATAGGAGGGAGCCACAGCCGGGATGAAGCTCTTCCTCCAAGAACCAACGTCTAGGACCAATGAGATGTTGCCACGTCGAAGGAGTAAGGCAGTGGGGCCGATGGGCTGGTCGGCTGACCAGGGTGGTCGGCCGGCCCACCCAGGGCACCAACCGCCTCCAACTGCTGGGGGGTTGGGCTTGTCTAGACTTCCTCCTATCCTAACACCGAGGCTTGGCCTGTCTTGAGTGGATTTGCTTTGGTTCTTGGTCTACACTTGGTCGAATTGAGTCTGATTCTGTGCTATGATGTTTTCTTGTAATTTTATGTTGGGCCAAAGTGTGCTTGCACCCTGCATATTAGCTCAAAAATGCATCTTGCATATTTCCAAAGGTAAAGTGAGGTTTAGGGATTTTTTTAAATAAAGATGCCTGTAAGAAATGCAAACTCTCAAGATTTTCTGATCAAGTTGACGCCTAGAAATGGGATGTTGGGAGTTAGAACGGCTCATAAAGCAATACTTAAATGTTCGTAGATCTTGCAACCATCTGGAGATATTTTTGAAGATTTTCGAAAATGTGTCTATGTTCCCCAAAATGATTCTCTCGAAGAACTCAACTTTTATTGTCCTCACCAGGGCAGTAACTGCCTTCGGTCTTCCCTACTATGTATAAAGCTTTTGTGGAGCTCAAGGTAGGGTAAGAACAGGGCATACTCGCAGTCCATATATTGTAAAGTCAAATAGCAGATCCATGGAGAAACAAGTCATGCGGTCTTGATTAGAAGGTACAAGTGTGTGGATGGATGGATGAATGAGTAGTGATATGGCTTACTCCTTAAAGTATTGGCTCTCTCTCTCTCTTATCATCCCTTGATTGATTTTTTTTAGACATGGTTACCCATTTTCTTCTCTTTCTCTTTTTTTTTGGGCCTTGCTTCTTTGGCATGCCATCTTTTCTCTTTTTGGGGCAACCATAATCTAACACTATATTTTATTATAGGGATGTTCTAAGAGAGAGTTTGCCAAAACATGGAGCATTTATTTGGTGGATGGTAGTGACGCAAATTCCCAGTGTAGGAATTTCTCAAGCAGATGGGTGTGTACGTGCTTATGATCGAGAAAGCATGAAGAGATTCTTACTAGGGTCACAAAATTTGACAAAACTCAATAGAATGACAAGCAGCATATGTACAAGGTTTCTCATGGTGTATGACATACGGCTCTGGTAGGACTTGCTTATCATTGAGGAACTTGCCTTTTTGAACTTTTCGAAAACAAAAAAACTCTAGATTTCAAGCATCACTAGAACAAGGTCGCACGGTTTTATTTACCATATCTATACTCACAACAACATAGACTCAGATCAAGCATATGCAACCCAATAAACTTCAGGTTCATGGCAAAGAGTTTACATAGCCAATGGACTTAAACTTAAGAGAACTCTTTAGTCATAAGCTAGACACATCAGGCAAGGCTGAACAAAGCAAAGCTCATCCTTTCAACTTTAAGAGAAGTTAAAACATTCTTACCGCGCATGATAAAAGAGAAATAAAGCAGTAAATATTTATTTTGTTTTGAAAGTTTTATATCATATTTATTCAAAAAGCAAATAAAGGGATACAGATGACTTAGGGGAAGGAACCTCCCCCAAGCTAGCTCTTGGTTTAGGGTCCGAAAAGCAGGACCTTTCTCCATACCTGATTAGATTGAGGTCATTTCGTCTGTACCTGGAGAAGTAGTAGCGGGCGATGACGTCTTCTTCTTCTTGCGCCACAACTTCTTGGTCTTCTTTGGTGGCGTAGATGGCACAGGAGTAGGATCCTTGGTCTTTGCAACCTCTGAACTATCCTTCTTCTTAGGCCTTTTTGACCTTGTCTGATCATCCTTTATGAATGTCTTCACAAATGTGATAAGGCTATCTTTCTAAGAAGGTGTTACTTTGACTTCTTTGATCTTTTGAGGATTTGGCCCAAATTTGACCCGGATCATTAAGCACTACTCCTTTTTAGGCCGAAAGTCAAATTTCTCCTATTTACCATTGATATGGAGTCGGATTTCTCCGGCCCCAACATCGATGTGTGCATCTGCCGTATTGAGGAATGGCCATCCTATAATGAGGGTGGTTTCCTTTTGATTATCCATATCAAGTACCATAAAGTCAACAGGGACGAAACAGTCCCGCACCCTCACTGGAACATCCTCAGCAATTCCCTCTGGATGTCGTACTGAGGAGTCGGCCAACTACAACTGCATAGGTGTTGGAGTCAACACTGAATACTTGAGCTGATCAAAGTCTGCTTTAGGCATCACACTGACACTGGCACCTAGATCACTGTTGACGCTCACTAACGATCATTTCTAGGCGTCAACTTGATCAGAAAATCATGAGAGTTTACATTTCTTACACGCATCCTTATCCAATAAAGTCCCTAAACCACACTTTACCTTTTAGAATATGCAAGTTGTGTTTTAGAGCTAATATGCGGGTTACAAGCACACTTTGACCCGACATAAAATCACAGAAATTATCAGAGCACCGATTCAGGCTCAATTGGACCAAGTGTAGCCCAAGAACCACACCAAAACACGTCAAGACAAGGCAAACCCAGCATTCAGACAGAAAGAGGCCCAAGGCAGCCCGTTGGAAGATGGGGGCGGTTGGTGGCCCGGGCAGGCCGACCGACCTACTTGGTCAGCCGACCTGGCCTGTGGGCCCCACAGCCTCAACTTCGCCATGTGTCATGTCATCTCCTCACTGGTTGCTGATGGCGGTTCTGCAAGCTTCATCCCATGGCTCCCTGCTATAAATACAAGGGGGAGGGTGGAGAATAGAACACACACACACACACCACACACCTCACATCTTTCCTCTCTTGCATAGTCTTTAGGCTTAGTGGAGTTTAGGAGAAGTCTAGGAGTCATCGAGTCGCCGGAGTTGCTCAAGAGTTCTGGTATGGGTTCATCTCTAGCTCTCTCTTGTAATATTCGGTTGTTTGTAATAGAATTAGACAATAGTTACTGATATCTGCTTGAAGTATATTCTGAGTTATCAAGTATATGCTTCTTGTCATGGTTGCGTTATTATTCAATGCTTGCATTGTATGATCGCCATGTGATGGAGATGGTTAGTCTTTTGTTCTTAGAACTCTATCAACTGCTCCAGTATTCGTATGATTGCTCTAGTGTGATGTCTGTCCATCCGGAGGATGGGGGCTCCGCGCGGGACACTAGAGTATCCCTTACTAGTGTAGACATGGTGTCTAGATTAGCTAAGTGTTGCTGGATGTCAACTATTCCCATAGTTTGTAGAGGTAGCCGGCAGGTGGTGACAGCCCTGTCCAGTCCCGAGTAATCCTCCATGTTTGGTATGGGGGGTAGGAGGTACATAAAGTCACCGGGGTATGCGGGCTCCTCCCGTTGCTTCGATAGCGATCTCCCTATTGTGTAGTTTAATCTCTGACGAGCTAACCAATGAGAAAGTGTAGATATAGCTAGCCTAGCATAGCTGACTCGAGCTCTGACTTCTACCTTGCTCCCGGCCTAAAGCATCTTTTATCTTTTTATTTATCCAAGAGGGTAGTTTGTGTGTGTGTCACACTACCTCCTACCATGTTATTATCTTACCCCTATTTATGCATGAGAATATCCAATCTAGATAGAGTTCACCAACTAATCTATATATCCTCTCACTCACCGCCTTCCCTATGGAAATATAAATGACACCTCGGTATACTCCAGGGTAAAATGCTACAGCGGTATTCCGTGAGCTTGTGGATTTATTCGTGGTTCATGAAATACTGCCACCCCAAATTGGTGTCTACGGGCGTTGTTGACGCTCCTTAGCGCCCCCGATTTATATACCGCAAGCGCACGGTTTCGTGTAGATTTTCCCTTAGAGTATTCCCCCAAGGTTTATCAATCCACGGAACCAAAGAGACAAGAAACAATCTACTAGCATAGATATTCCTTGGTGTTGATGTGGTGTAAAACGAATCTAATCTACTAAAAACGACAAACACCGAAGGTAGCAAGAGAAAGTTAGAGATAACCAATCTAGATCACCTAGATCATGCATATGTTGTAGTTCTAGCTAGTTAAAGTGAAGTAAGATAGATGTGAATCTCAATGAAAAGCATCTTTAAACTCAAAATCTCCAATCCGATCCCTCGATACCTCACCTACTAAGTGGCAACGGCCTGTCACGACGCCACCCCTTTCAACAAGATACCCTGAAGCAAGTCGAACCCCCTTTGGTAGTTCCGCCATGAACCTCTAGCCACCATGACTACAAGATCATGCTAAGTGATCTATCTCGATAATAGATCTAGGATGAAGCGAACCCAAAGAAAAGAACTGAAATCGAAAGAGAGAACATGGTCGCTAAACATTCGGAATCACAAATAACTTCACCATGAATGATAGTACATCACAAGATCACAACCGGGGCCCTACCTTGATCTTGATGATCCTAGTTCCAGAACTCCGACGTGGTCTTCCTTGCAAGGTTCCCACGTCGGCTAGGGCGAACCCTAGACAACTAGCACGGCCCTCGGCTCTCCGAGAGGTGTCCCTCTATCTTCTCTGCTCCTTGACGTCGTCTCCCGAATTGATCTCTGCATGAACCTTGGGGAGGGGTCTTTAAATAGCCTCAGGGAACTCTCGGTCAAAGGGGAGGTCGAACTGACCTAAAAAAGGGCTGGGCCGGCCGGCCCAATGAGCCTAGGCCGGCCGGCCTGGCACTTTCCTTCGCCGGCTCGTGTTCATCTTTCTCCCCAAGTCTCCTGGAATCTTCTAGAGTTTATGTCTTTCATGATTGCACCCCTTTAGACATCGTTATCTTCGAGATTTCTTCGAGGAGAAGGATAGGATGGAAAATCCTTCCTTAAATATCTCTTTGCTTTGCTTAGCCCCGAAGTATCTTGATCTTATCTCGTGGGCTTTGTCTTTTGGGCTTCATTGGAGGGTGGATATGCACGAACGGGCTTCTAATCATCATGGCCTTCGATCCTTTGTTCGGGCTTTGGCCTTCGTCATTCTTCGTGTCATTGCATGATCGTGGGCCTCGCCATTTCATGCTTCAAAATTGGTCAAAAACCTGCAAAAACGAAGTACCTCCAAAATATATGTGCAAACGTGAAAACGACCAATAATTGGGCCGAGGTTAGGATGGTTAGTGATTTTGATATTAAATTCATGCCATTATCAAAGTTAAACAGGGGATAAAATGGATACTTAAGGAGCGCCAACATTCCCCCCATGCTTAAACCTTGCTCGTCCTTGAGTATGTCTTTGATAAAAATCAGCGCTGCCTTTCAGTGTCCAATCCCTGCACTTGATCATACACGAGAAAACACAATGCTCCCAAAAATATTTTGTAGTTAATAATTCAAGTTGTAACCAGCTTTTTCAATGTATGTTCCATAAGTAATGCTAAACCAAGATCAATAATTTAAACCTCATTGCAATTTGCTCATGGAAACTCTCAGCTCATCTTGTCCCTCAAACTTGCTAGAACTACCTCCTTTCTTTCTCTCATATGTATGTGTGAGGCTTTATCTGGGGCTCTGGAAAGGTTAGTCCTAACAAAAGATATTATAATCAAGATATTATCAAAACAAGAAACACTTCTTATGGATTTACCGAGACTCGTCAAAAAGACCATTCGAAAATAATTTCTTTGTGGAGAGGGAGAGAATGGAATACACACTTTAGATGGTGGACATGTGCAAATGGCAACGGTTGATCCCAAGGCACAACTGAAGTCCTTGTTATCGGATTGCACATGGTTGGAATAATTGAGTATAGAATAATCTTCAAAGTACCTGGAGTTTAATGAAGCTAAAGGAACCGAGGAGCTTTTCATCATCATTCATTTTTTTTCTTTTCTCTCTTCCTCTTTTTTTCTTTCTTTCTTTTTGCTCCTCAGAACCATTGGCAACACAATGCACTTACTCCACCTCCCCCCCATGCTTGAACAGTTTGCTTGTCCTCAGGCAATGAAGTGATGATAACTTGATGGAGTGAGTGCACAAAACCTTTATCAATTCTCTGGACTCAACTTTGGAATTCAATGGAGCATCTCCTCGTGAAAGATTGAAGTCAACAGAGGAGGAAAAAGGCCTCCACTTCTTCGGATTTTTCTTCTGCGAACTCTTTGATGCTTCCCAAACTTATGTTTTACTGGATTTTGCTCTTGATTCCACTGTTTTGCCGTCGAAATAAATATATACTCAATATATAGGTTGTGGACAAGGAGGTGTTTCACAAAAAGATGTTTTTGGTTAAGGGTGGATATCCAGCGAGGTTTGCGATGTTCCCGGTATAGAAACTCACAATGCATGGATAGAATGACTAGCAAAAGAGATGTACGCAAAAATACGGAATGGTCAGCTTCTTAGTCTCGTACCAAAGAAGATAATTCCTAAATTAATTCACCTGAAAATAATTCTTGCTCTATGGTTTGTTATGATATATCATTTAGGCTTGTAAAAGGGTAGAGCAATTGCAAAAGGTATCATTGACAAGGTTAGCTCATAATTAAATCCAAAATAAATTTTCCTTGACAAGCTTAAGTAAGAGAGCAAGAGTAAAAGATATGGGTCTTAATTTATCATAACCTCCACAATTGAATTAGCTGGCATTTAATTATTTTTCAGATCATGTTAGAGAGAGCATTAGTTTAATCATGCATAAATCAAGCACAAGAAAGTAGACAAAGCGGCAACGATCATCATATTTTATCATGGCACAAACTTTCTATCATCATTACTAACCATAACATTAAAGCGTAGGTGATGCATTTATTTATCATGGTGATGAAGACAAAAGAAAAAAAATTGCACACATGCTGAAATAAATAAAATAGAAAATTGCTACGCACACACAAGCTTGCACACATGCTGAAAATAAATGAAAAGAAATAGAAAATCCAAACCACACGTGCGAGCATTTGTTTTTCATGGTCATGCCATCGATCAATCTCCTTAATTGGCTCTTGCGTTGTATCCTTGATCATAATACTACTGAAATGCTCCTCCATTAAATTGTTCTGGTGGCGCCAGGCCTAGAAGTCCCATTTGATATGCAATTCCCGCAGTTCCATCTTCTAGTTGGGTTGTATGCCTCCGGATGGCGTCTATATCTTCCATGTTTCTTCTCGCATAGGCACCCATGATGCTCATTCCTTGTTCCGGTTGAGGGAGGTCAAAATATTGTGCTCCAAATGATGGGTCGGGCATCTCTTCTTGATATGACGAGGGTGGGTAGCTGTAGTTGCTAAACGGTGGGGTTGCTGCCGCAGCGTGCCTCCATGCTTGTTCTTGGCTTCCTTCCCATTGACTCATCCATCCTTGCGGGTATCCCTATCCACTTGATGCACCTTGAAATTCATTCCTCCAATAAGAGGAACTTGGCGGTGGAAGGTTTACTTCCAAGTCTTCTTGTTGTGCCGATGCCGATGTCCCTTCAATTAACCTTCCTCTTTTGGATTTCTTCACCTTTTTTCCAATATTTTCAACTCGCCAATCAGTCCTCCCTCTTGCAAATAATTTCAGCCTTTGATCGGGGAGGGAAATATCCATATCAGAAATAGTAAATCCCTTCTTTTCATCCCCTCCGATATAATGGCCTTGCCTCAAATAATCAATCCCAATATCTCTTCCCCGGACATAAAATTTTTGGATCACTCGTAACCTCGGATTCATGGCTCGGGCTATCATTGTGAGATAACATCCCAAACCAACTTCTCCCGTGTCCGGATGATGCTTCACAAAGCCACCTTTCAACCATGATGTTGGTGGGATCAATTACTTGCTTCTTCACCAATGCAGCATACATCCAATTTAATTCTTGGTCGGTGACCTTCGATTCTCTCATCCTCCCGAGAATTCTCTTGCTCAACCAAGAGTGGAATATTTGGAGGGTCACATTACTTATATTCTTCCTTTGGCGGTTGACATCTTTTGCTATTTTTGTCCAAAATTCATCAAGCTCTCCATCTTCAACTTGCACCATTTCATATGCATTCCTTTTGAATCCGAGCAAGCTTCCTATTTCTCCATAGGTGATTACTTTCTCTTCATTCTTGAGCCTAAATTTCAGACATGGAACTTCTTCGTCATCCACCACTTCCGTTGATTTTCTAATGTCATGAACATCTCAAGAGCCACTTCTTCTTGCATATCAACCGTGACACCGTCGGAAAATAACTTTCAACCGATGTTCTCCAATAGCTCATAGATGTCATGATGAAATCCCAGCTTCACCAATGCTTCATCATCAAAATCATAATTTGCTCGTAGTCTTCCCTTCATGAACTTGAGCCTTTCTTCTTCTTCCTTCGACAAGATAATAAACCCATATTCTGAATTCTTGGGCTTGTATGGTGGTGGTGCGGATGACCTTGTCGAACGCCGTGGAGGAGGTGGCATCCCTTCGGTGAATCTCATGGAGGAGCTTCTCGGGTCTCTCATCCCACCAAGGAGCAGCATGTCGCTCCTCGGTGCGGGGTTGTCTTCCTCCATGCTCCGCGGAGACTCGGAGACTGAGTGCCTCCGCGAAGAACTTGCCGATGCGTCGGATGTTGATGAACGCGTCCTTCTCCTCCCGGTGATGAACTTCATGAGGCCACTCATGGTGACTCCTTGCTGCACACACTCAAAAACAAACACACCGGGGGTTTCTTGCCGGCGGAAGAACAATATATCGAAGGGTGGAACAAACTAGGAATTGTGGTGAATTTTCTGAGATTTTTGGAGTAGATTTTGGTGGACGAATTTTTCAGGGCTCTAACTGATGTTTCTGGGCGAAGAACTTGAAGAACATAAGTAATGAAATGAGTGAGGAGTATACCTGCCAAAGGGGAATACCAGGGGGATTAAATAGGGGCCAGGCCGGCCGGCCTAGGGCCTTGGGGCCGGCCGGCCTAGGGGATTCCTGGCTCCTCTCCACTTCAATTTTCTCTGGTGGCTTCCTGGTGCAATTATTCGCTTCTGTCCAGTACATCTTGCATGCTTTGCACCCTCCAAATCCTGTGAACCACTCCTTCTTTGCCTTTGATGTCCACTTGCAACATTATTTCTCCACTTTGTGTCATTCACCTTGTCCCATGCTTCATCATGCATCACATGGTGCCATCTTTGATGAAAATTACATGTCCTTCCCATGCATGGCTGCTCCCTCCTTTGAATTATTTGCATGTGGTGGTAGGTAGAGAGCACTACTCTTTCCCGTGAACTCACTTTGATCAATGTATGTTAATCAAGCACATAAACCCTCTCCAAATCATAATTAGATGTTTAATCTTCCTCTAACTTCGAAATTTCAGAATTGACTCAAAGCATGCAATGAGTTTAAATGAATAATTAGAGGGGAATTGAAACATCTTTACATTTGTAAGTCGAAAAAAATATTTCCCGACTACATTAATTTTGATTGCACCGGAACCGTTCACTTTCATGAATTGATAGCGAACAAACTCGAATTCAACCGTGGGTCTTAGGTTTAGGTTCTAATTTTTGCCAAAATGAGGGAGAGAATTTTGAAAAAGAGAATAATTAAGGTTAGGAAAATTCTAGTCCTATGGTGATGAAAACTGAAAATTCTCTCTATGTTTGTGCGAACCTACGCATCAAGAATTTAAGTAATATAAACATAGCGCGGCTCTACTCGTGTGTTTTATCTCTACTTGGTCCGGCCGTCATGGACAGGACGGTCGCCAAAAATAGGTATGGAATTTTGGATGTGGCTTTCTCAAGAAGAGGCAAATAAATCATAGGATGGCTCATGTCATTGGTTTAGAATAAGAGATAACATCGGAATGACTGAGCGAATAAAATCCAAATCGAATTGTTTGACCAAACTGCCAATTGTTCAAAAGTGTATCATGTTCTTGCGTAGCAAAATTCTAAACTTACTTACCTAAACCTTTCGCGGGTTGTCCTCCCGGCAGCTTATTCTTGACTCGACGAATGGGTTGCACTCCCGTCAGCTTTATTCTTGACTCGACGAACGGGTTGCCTCCCGCAAAGCACTTTGTTTATAGTCTATAGCTAAACTTTCTTCTTCTTCACTTCGGGCCAACGCTCGGTGATGGCGCTGCAGTCTTGGGTACCCACTTCCGCACAATCCTTGGTGCGGGTTTGTCTTCTACGTTAGTCATCTTTTTGGTCTTCACAGGCGGGCTTTTAGCTTTCTTCTTAACGGGTGCAACGATCTTCTTTGTCGCGATGGACGCGATGACTTCTATCTCCTTCTTCGCTTCCTTCTTGTTCGGCTCCTCTTCTTTCTTTGGCTTCTCCTCTGTGACACGGTGGTGAGGCGGAACATATTTGACATTGATCATGTTGCATACCTCGAGGCATGGACGAAACTTGAATTCGCTTGTGGTGCCATTGATGTCGAACTTTATCTCCCCCTTGCCAACGTCGATGTTCGCCCTTGCGGTCTTGAGGAAAGGCCTCCCAAGTATGAGAGGCACCTTGCTCCCTTCTCCCATATCGAGAATCACAAAGTCAACAGGGACTAAGTGTTCTCCAATCTTCATGGGCACGTCTTCGGCGATTCCCAAAGGATAGCGAACGGAATTGTCCGCTAACTCTAGGCACATGGCGGTGGGCTCCAGCTCCGGTAAGCATAGCTTCTCGAACACATTCTTTGGCATGACGCTCACACTTGCACCGAGATCACAAAGTGCTCTTTCGAACGTAAGAGATCCAATGGAACACGGGATGGTAGGACATCCGGGGTCCCTCTTCTTTTCAGGAGCTTCATTAGCGATTGCCGTGCTACATTCCTCGGTTAGATTGACAGTGCTTGGCGGTATCTCGCGCTTGTTTCCCATGATGTCTTTGAAGTAGTGAGAATACGTCGGAACTTGTAGAGCATCCAAGAGCGGCATATTGATGCTCAACCTGCATACCATGTCAACAAATTTGTTGAACTGCTCATCTTCATGTTTACCTTTGCGGTATCGTGGCCTTGGAGGTAGAATCTTCGTGTCTATATCTTCTAGCTCAAACTCCGGTTCTTCGGTGACTATCTCTGGCATAGGAGTAGGTGCCTTCTCCTTGATGGTGGTCTCCACTTCAACTCTTGGCTTAGGCTTCCTTGCTCCCGCTGCATGTTCAGGTTCTTCGGTCTCCTTTCCCGAGCGAGTTTGAATTGCCTTAGCCGTCTCTGGACTTTGAGGTTGCCCGGGCAATTTTCCTTCGTTGCTAGATAGGCGTCCGGCGAGCTGGGCTACTTGTGTTTCTAGCATCTTCATCATGTTGAGTACTTGAAGATTAGAGCTCCCGACCTCCGTCACCTTGCCATCAATGTTCTCCAAAATCTTGTCCATAGCCTTGAACTTGGTGATGGTGTCCTTGTTGATCTTGCCTTGCTCCTCCATGAACTCCTTCAATTGTATACGAAGAGGCACCGAGTTTTGAATGGAAGAGCTTGCATTAAATTGGGGTCTACCTTGCCCGTAGCGGAAGTTGGTTGGCAGAATCCATTATCCCTTCTTCATGTAGTCGAGCATCTTGGCTTCCTCCGGGCAATTCTTTTGGACATAGCCGTACTCTCCACATTCGTCACATGTAGACCTTGCTTGGGCCGCCTTTAAATCAATAGCTTGGGCTTCTCTCTTTTCCACTTCCATCTTCTCCAACCTTCTCTTGAGCGAGTCGATCTTCCCTTCTAGCACTTCTTCGCGTTCCACTTGTAATACACTCTTCGCGGCGCCCACGGCTTGGAGTGGTTGTAGGCGCCCCGATGATGCCCATGCGTCATTGTCCGCCACCTTCTTGAATAGCTTGAAAACATGGGTAGGCGTGAGCTCAATGATAGAACCTCCGGCTGATGCGTCAATGATCCCCCTTGATGCAATAGTGAGGCCTTGATAGAACTTCTGGACCACATCTTCCCTTGAGAACTTGTGATGAGGTACGGCGCGGATGTAGTCGTTGAAGCGCTCATAGGCTTCCGCAATAGTCTCCGTCGGGGCTTGCGCGAATGTTGCAATCTTGTTGCGCAGAATCTGGGTCTTGCCCGGCGAGTAGAACTCTGTCATGAATTCTTTCATCAAGGACTCCCAATTTTGCACCGTGCGCGGTGGTAGAGAATGAAACCATTGCAGCGCTCTCCCAAGTAGAGAGAATGGAAAGAGCCTCGCTCTTATTTGATCTTGAGTCATCCCTTGCATGTCGAAGGTGCGGCATAGTTGGAGGAATGCTTGAAGATGTAGATTAGCGTCTTCTTTTCCAGTGAACGCTTGAAGTCTTGATCTCGAACGGAACTCCGATGTTGTCGAGATTTTGGATCGGCAAGTCCCAAACGTCCGGAGTGCATAGCTCTCCGATCGTACGCTACGGCTCCGGTAGCGCCATCCCTTGGTGAAGTGGCACCTCCTTTGGACTTGTTGGTGGAGTTGCTTGAGGTGAAGACGATGAATCGTCGGCTTCAACTTTTGGATCTACTAGTTCCGGCTTCCTTGATCGTGCTTCTCGTCTCCTTTGCCTGTAAATTTTTTCTGGATCATCCACAAAATTTTTGGGTTTGTTGGAGAAGCTCCCATCCATCACCTGTTAGGGGTTAGTGAAAAAGAAAAATATATACGAGATCTAAAAGATGAATATACAAGATCTAAAACATAAAAGAAAAATAAAGCAAAATAAAGCAAACTCTAGATTAGATTGATTTTCGTGGAATAGATCCGTTTTTTTAGTTAGCTCAGAAAAATAAGAGATATAAACAGGTCAAAAAGAAAAATCAAGAAAAAGAAATATTTACGAATGCAAGTAAGATTGGATCTTAAATCGATGGTTCCCCGGCAACGGCGCCAGAAAAGCTTGTTGACGCTCCTTAGCGCCCCCGATTTATATACCGCAAGCGCACGGTTTCGTGTAGCTTTTCCCTTAGAGTATTCCCCCAAGGTTTATCAATCCACGGAACCAAAGAGACAAGAAAAAATCTACTAGCATAGAGATTCCTTTGTGTTGATGTGGTGTAAAATGAATCTAATCTACTAAAAATGACAAACACCGAAGGTAGCAAGAGAAAGTTAGAGATAACTAATCTAGATCACCTAGATCATGCATATGTTGTAGTTCTAGCTAGATAAAGTGAAGTAAGATAGATGTGAATCTCAATGAAAAGCATCTTTAAACTCAAAATCTCCAATCCGATCCCTCGATACCCCACCTACTAAGTGGCAACGGCCTGTCACGATGCCACCCCTTTCAACAAGATACCCTGAAGCAAGTCGAACCCCCTTTGGTAGTTCCGCCATGAACCTCTAGCCACCATGACTACAAGATCATGCTAAGTGATCTATCTCGATAATAGATCTAGGATGAAGCGAACCCAAAGAAAAGAACGAAATTGAAAGAGAGAACATGGTCGCTAAACATTCGAAATCACAAATAACTTCACCATGAATGATAGTACATCACAAGATCACAACCGGGGCCCTACCTTGATCTTGATGATCCTAGCTCCAGAACTCCGACGTGGTCTTCCTTGCAAGGTTCCCACATCGGCTAGGGCGAACCCTAGACAACTAGCATGACCCTCGGCTCTCCGAGAGGTGTCCCTCTATCTTCTCTGCTCCTTGACGTCGTCTCCCGAATTGATCTCTGCGTGAACCTTGGGGAGGGGTCTTTAAATAGCCTCAGGGAACCCTCGGTCAAAGGGGAGGTCGAACCGACCTAAAAAAGGGCTGGGCCGGCCGGCCCAATTCGCCTAGGATGGCTGGCCTGGCACTTTCCTTCGCCGGCTCGTGTTCATCTTTCTCCCCAAGTCTCCTGGAATCTTCTAGAGTTTATGTCTTTCACGATTGCACCCCTTTAGACGTCATTATCTTCAAGATTTCTTCGAGGAGAAGGATAGGATGGAAAATCCTTCCTTAAATATCTCTTTGCTTTGCTTAGCCCCGAAGTATCTTGATCTTATCTCGTGGGCTTTGTCTTTTGAGCTTCATTGGAGGGTGGATATGCATGAATGGGCCTCTAATCATCATGGCCTTCGATCCTTTGTTCGGGCTTTGGTCTTCGTCATTCTTCGTGTCATCGCATGATCGTGGGCCTCACCATTTCATGCTTCAAAATTGGTCAAAAACCTGCAAAAACGAAGTACCTCCAAAATATATGTCGCTTGCTAAACAGGCTAACTTGGCTTTATTTTCTTGTCTTTGTTGATATGAAAACAGGGTAGTGTATGACCGGTTTCGACTTGCCGCAAAACTTTCATTCCAATCCAGTGTCACTTTTGAGAAGGATGCGAGCTCGACTCGTATCACCTCGGAGATCACTCTCGGCAGCCGAACCAGTCATCACATCGTCGTCAGCTCCTAGAGCTATGGCCTAGAAGACACTCTGTGATTACTCTGCTCCGTCTGCTAACCAGGTCCCCACTGGGCCTGAGGTTAACACTGGAGGAGAAATTTTCGAGATCAAGATGGGTCTCATTACGATGGTGTAGGCTAGCCCATTCTGTGGCAAGGCCAATGAGGATGCCAGCGCTCATCTCCAACAGTTCTTGGAGCTCTACAGTACTTTTGTTATCAAGGGTGTATCGCAAGATGCCATCCGGCTCCGTCTGTTTCCGTTCTCTCTCTTGGGGAGAGCGAAGCAATGGTTTTATGCTAACAAGACTGCTATGGTTACTTGGGACAAATGTGCCAAGGCGTTCCTCTCGAAGTTCTTTCCGATGGGCAAAACCAATGCTCTTCGTGGTCGGATTTCGAACTTCCGGCAGGCATCAAATGAGTCAATTCCGGAAGCTTGGGAGAGGCTTCAGGAGTACATTCTAGCGTGTCCGAACCATGGAATGGATAATTGGCTCATTCTACAGAATTTCTACAATGGGTTGACACAGTCATCCCATGATCATGTGGATGCCGCTGCGGGTGGAGCTTTCTTCTCGCTAACCATTAGAAGAGCAACATCATTGATCGAGAAGATGGTTTCCAACCAAGGTTGGAGCGATGATCGCCTCCAACCGCGCCAGCGAGGTATGCACTCCGTCAAGGAGGCCGACATGCTTGCTATGAAGATTGATCTCTTCCTCAAGAAATTTGAGGATTATTCCCAAGATAAGGCTCAAATGCAAACACTACAAGCCTTGGAAACTCGCATGACATACGAGGTCTGCGGGAATGTTGGACATTCGGGCGACAACAGCCCAGAAACCCAAGAAGAAGCTCTATTCCTCAATGGCAGCAATGAGTTTCGTCCACAAGGAGGTCAGGGGTGGAATCAACCATGCCCATACTACCAAGGAGGTAATGGGAATTCGAATTCTTTCGGTCCTAACAAGCCTACCTTGAGAGATCTTGTCTACGGCCACGCGAAGATCAATGAGTCCCTTCAAAAGAAGTTGGCCGCTATAGACAAATCTATGGAGACCATCCATGCCAAGGTGGACGGATTCTCCACCATTATGAAGAACCAGCTGAGTTTCAATAAGGCGCTAGAGACTCAATTGGCTCAATTAGCTGCTGCTACACTTGCTGCTGAACTAGGGAAGATTCCGGGGCAACCCGAATCAACTCTAGAGAGCGTGAATGTCATCAATGCTATGTGGAAGGAGCCACATAGCAGGACACCCCTCAGTTATGCAAAGAAGCTCACACGCCCAAGAAGAGGTGTGTGGGGCGAGTTAGCAGCCAAAATAAGAGAAGATCCCGGAAACCCAGTGATCAGCTGCTCAATCTTTGATTATAAATTTGATCACACCCTTTGTGACCTTGGAGCCAGCATCAACACCATGCCCAAGGTAACTTTCGAGAAGTTAGGCTATCCATCAATTTCTCCTACCACTATGCGTGTTCAGCTGGCAGATTCAACGATAAGATATCCAGAAGGAGTTGTGGAAAGGTTAATGGTAAAGGTCAAGAATACCTACATATTAGTGGATTTTTTAGTCCTTGACATGGAAGGAGATCTTGGAATTCCGCTCATACTTGGGCGACCATTCCTCAAGGATACAAACGCCAGAATTGATGTAAGGACAAGAAGAATCAACCTCCGTATCATGGGAAAGACCATGAAATTAAAGTTCCAAAACAAGAGAGAGGTATTCCTAATTCATGAGGATAGTGAAAAACAAGGGCTATGGGAAGAGCCCGGTTGGGATGATCAAGACTATCACCCCCCTTCCAAGCCAGCTTGGAAGGATTGGGAGATTCATACTCCACCAACCGAGCCAGTGGAAGATGACCAGAAGATCCCTGACTTCATCACCAATACAGTATGGGAAGATCTAGAAATTGCTTATCCAACATCCGAGGATCCTATTCCTGCACCATCTACGCCACCAAATAAGACCAAGAAGGTGTGGCGCAAGAAGAACAAGACGTCATCGACCGCTACTACTTCTCTAAGTATAGACGAAACGACCTCAACCTGATCAGGTATGGAGAAAGGTCCTGCTTTTCAGACCCTAAACTAAGAGCTATCTTGGGGGAGGTTCCCTCCCCTAAGTCAATTGTATCCCTTTATTTGCTTTCAATAAAATTTGATAAAAACTTTCAAAAACAAAAGAAAAACTTACTGCTTTATTTCCCTTTTTCATGATGCGCGGTAAGAATGTTTTAACTCCATATGATAAGTTGAAAGGATGAGTTTTGCTTTGCTCTATCATGTCTGTTGTGCCTAGTTTGAAAATAAGAGTTCTCTTGAGTTTAAATCCATTGGTTATGCAAATATCTTGTCAATGAACCTGAAAGTTCCGTGGGTTGCATATGCTTGATCCAAATCTAAGTTGTTGTGAGTTCAGATATGGTAAATAAGGTTGTGTAAGTTTGTTCTAGTAATGCTTGAAGTCTGGAGTTGTTTTCAAAAATTTAAAAAAAAGGCAAGTTCCCTAGTGATATGCAATGTCCTGCCAGATCCATATGACATATTCCATGAAAAACCTTACACATATGCTGCTTGATATTCTGTTGAGTTTTGTTGAATTGTGTGACCCTAGTGAGATGCTTTTCATGCTTTCTCGACCATAAGCACGTACACGTCCCATCCATTTGCTACATTCCTACACTGGGAATTAGCACCACCATCCATCCATTCCACATTAATAAATGCTCCATGTCTTGGTGATCTCTCTCGTAGAACATCCCTGAAATAAAATAAAGTTAGATTATGGTTGCCCCAAAAAGAGAAAAGATGGCATGCCAAAGAAGCATGACCCAAAAAAAAGGGGGAGGGGTAACCATGTCTCAAAGAGAGAGAGAGAGAGAGAGAGAGAGAGAGAGAGAGAGAGAGAAAGATAGGGATCATTCGAGAGAGAAAAGCCATTACCTCAAGGAGTAAGCCATATCCATCCATCCATCCATCCACTCATACACTTGCACCTTTTGATCGAGATTGCATGACTTGTTTCTCCATGGATCCTCTCTTTGACTTTACAATAAATAGAATATAAGTGTGCCTTGTTCTATCCTACCTTGAGTTCCACAAAGGCTTGTAGTAGTAGGAAAGATCAAATGTAGATACTACCCTGGTAAGGAAATACAAGATGAGTGCCTCGAGAGAGTTATCCTGGGAGCTTTTCCATATTTTCAAAAATCTTTCAAAAAAGTACCTCCAGATGGATTGCGGATCTATGAACAAGTAAGTACTACTCTATGCACCGTTCTAACTCTCAACAGCCCAAGACAAGGAGATAGCTAGAAAGCCCCATGAAGGAGTAAGATAATTGAGCAAAGGTATGCTGACCAGCTTATTTAGACATATAGATGAATCTCTTTGGTTTAGACTATGACATGACAGGTAAGGTACGAATCAAAGTGATTTTCTGATCAACAACCTGATTTGTCCTACTTTGCTCGGGACGAGCAAAGGACAGCTTGGGGGATCTTGTAGACACTCACTAACGATCATTTCCAGGCATCAACTTGATCAGAAAATCATAAGAGTTTTCATTACTTACACGCATCCTTATCCAATAAAGTCCCTAAACCACACTTTACCTTTTAGAATATGCAACTTGTGTTTTAGAGCTAATATGCAGGTTACAAGCACACTTTGGCCTGACATAAAATCACAAAAATTATCAGAGCACCGATTCAGGCTCAATTGGACCAAGCGTAGCCCAAGAACCACACCAAAACACGTCAAGACAAGGCAAACCCCAGCATTCAGACAAAAGGAGGCCCAAGACAGCCCGTTGGAAGAAGATGGGGGCGGTTGGTGGCCCGGGCAGGCCGACCGACCTACTTGGTCGGCCGGCCTGGCCCGTGTGCCCCACTGCGTCAACTTCGCCATGTGTCATCTCCTCACTGGTTGCTGATGGCGGTTCTACAAGCTTCAACCCGTGGCTCCCTGCTATAAATATAAGGGGGTGGAGAATAGGACACACACACCACACACCTCACATCTTTCCACTCTTGCATAGTCTTTAGGCTTAGTGGAGTTTAGGAGAAGTCTAGGAGTCATCGAGTCGCCGGAGTTGCTCGAGAGTTCTGGTATGGGTTCATCTCTAGCTCTCTCTTGTAATATTCGGTCATTTGTAATAGAATTAGACTATGGTAACCGATATCTGCTTGAAGTATATGCTGAGTTATCGAGTATATGCTTCTTATCATAGTTGCGTTATTCTTCAATGCTTGCATTGTATGATCGCCCTATGCTGGAGATGGTTAGTCTTTTGTTCTTCAGAACTCTATCAACTACTCCAGTATTCGTATGATTGCTCTAGTGTGATGTCTGTCCATCCGGAGGGTGGGGGCTCCACGGGGGACACTAGAGTATCCCTTACTAGTGTAGACATGGTGTCTAGATTAGCTAAGTGTTGCTGGATGTCAACTATACCCACGGTTTGTAGAGGTAGCCGACAGGTGGTGACAGCCCTATCTGGTCTCGAGTAATCCTCCACGTTCGGTATGGGGGGTAGGAGGTACATAAAGTCACCGGGGTATACGGGCTCCTCCCGTTGCTTCGATAGCAATCTCCCTGTTGTGTAGTTTAATCTCTGACGAGCTAACCAATGAGAAAGTGTAGATATAGCTAGCCTAGCACAGCTAACTCGAGCTCTGACTTCTACCTTACTCCCGACCTAAAGCATCATTTATCTTTCTTTTATTTTTTATTTATCCAACAGGGTAGTTTGTGTGTGTGTAACACTACCTCCTACCATGTTATATCTTACCCCTGTTTATGCATGAGAATATCCAATCTAGATAGAGTTCACCAACTAATCTATATATCCTCTCACTCACCGTCTTCCCTGCGGAAATATAAATGACACCCCGGTATACTCCCGGGTAAAATGCTAGATCGGTATTCCGTGCGCTTGCGGATTTATTCGTGGTTCATGAAATACTACCACCCCAAATTGGCATCTATGGGCGTCATCGCTGGTGACGTTGGTAGGCACCAACAATCACATAGGGCTTTGTCGAAGCTCTATGCCCCTATCGCACATCTGATAGTGGGGCACTTGGGATCCTTTTTCTTCTCAGGCAATTGTTGAAGTATAGTTGCACTGTATGCCTCAGTAAGCTTGATTACTTCAGTAGTTGGCAATGATCGCTTGTTGTTGATTATGTCCTTGAGGTAGCGAGCGTAGGTTGGGACCTTCATCGCATCCATCAAAGGCACATGATGTTCACTTGCTGGATCATTTCAACAAAGCGGTTGAACTGCTCATTTGTAGTTGGTTTCTTTGTCCTTATAGGGAACGGCAATACTTGGGTATCATAGGATTCATGTGGAGCCATTTTCCCTTCATGAACCTTCTCAGGTTCAACCTCCTGAGATGGTTCTTCTGCTAACGGGCTTGCCTTCTTCCTGTTGTCATGGTTAGGATAAGGCAGATCTTGAGTAGTTTTACCTCCTCTTGTCATTATCGCCTTAACGTTCTCCATAGAAGGGGGCATGGCGGCAGCCACTTGAGCGAGTTGAGTCTCAATCATCTTGTTGAAACTCAACTGGTTCTTGATGGCAGTGGAGAAGCCGTCCATCTTGGCATAGATGGTCTCCATGGATTTGTCATTAGCGGCCAACTTCTTTTGAAGGGACTCGTTGATCTTTGCTTGGCCATAGACAAGATTTCTTGAGGTAGGTTGGTTAGGATTGAAAGAATTTGAATTTCCGTTACCTTCTTGATAATATGGGCATGGTTGATTCCACCCCTAACCTCCTTGTGGATGAAACCTGTTGTTGTTGCCATTGAGATACATGGCTTCTTCTTGGGTTTCTGGGCAATTATCACCTGAATGTCCAACATTCCTGCAGACCTCGCACGTCATGCGAGCTTCTAGGGCTTGAAGAGTCTACATCTGAGCCTTGTTTTGGGAATAATCCTTGAACTTCTTGAGGAGGAGATCAATTTTCATAGCGAGCAGGTTAGTCTCCTTGATGGAGTGCATGCCTTGCTGACATGGTTGGAGACAATCATCGCTCCAACCTTGGTTGGACACTATCTTCTTGATTAGTGTTGTAGCTTGTTCAATGGTCAGCGAGAAGAAAGCTCCACCCGCAGTGGCATCCACATGATCACGGGAAGTTTGAGTCAACCTGTTGTAGAAATTCTGAAGAATGAGCCAACTGTCCATCCCATGGTGTGGACACTCAAGGATGTACTCCTGAAGTCTCTCCCAAGCTTCAAGAATTCACTCATTTGATGCCTGCTGGAAGCTCGAAATTCTTCCATGAAGAGCATTAGTCTTGCCCGTCAGAAAAAACTTCACGAGGAACGCCTTGGCACATTTGTCCCAGGTGTCCATAGCGGTCTTGTTAGCATAGAACCATTGCTTCGCTCTCCCTAGAAGAGAGAACGGAAATAGACGCAGCCGGATCGCATCCTGAGATACTCTTGATAACAAAAGTGCTACAGAGCTCCAAGAACTGCTGGAGATGAGCGCTGGCATCGTCATTGACCTTGCCACAGAAAGGGCTAGCCTGCACCATCGTGATAAGACCCATCTTGATCTTGAAATTCTCTCCTCTGGTGTTAACCTTAGGTTCGGTGGGGACCTGGTTAGTAGATGGAGCGGAGTAATCACGGAGTGTCTTCTGGGCCATAGCTTGAGAAGCTGATAGTGCTTGAATGACTGGTTCAGTTGCTGAGAGTGAGATCTGAGGAGGCAAGACACGAGGACGAACTCTTCTCAAAAGTGACACTGGATTAGGCGTGAAATTTTTCAGCAAGTCGAAACTAGTCATACACTACCTTGTTTTCATATCAACAAGAGATAGAAAACAAAGCCAAGTTTGCCTGTTTAGCAAGCAAAAACTACTAAGCGAGCAGCGATGACGCCTACCAACGTCAATCTATGCCTTCCCCGGCAACGGCGTAAAAAATGCTTGTTGGCGCCTACCAACGTCACCACTAAGCGAGCAGCGATGACGCCCGCAAACACCAAGAGGGTGAAAGGTATTTCATGAACCTTGAATAAATCCACAAGAACACGGAATACCACTGTAGTATTTTACCCAGGAGTATACCAGGGTGTCATTTATATTTCCGCAGGGAAGGCGGTGAATGGAAGTACATAGACTAGCTAATGAATTGATCTTGATTGGATATTCAATTGCATAAATAGGGATAAGATAGATAACATGGTAGGAGGTAGTGTGACACACACACACAAACTACCCTAAGAGATAAATAAACAAAAGACGCTATAGGCAGGGAGAAAGGCAGAAGCTAGAGCTCGAGTCAGATGTGCTAGGCTAGCTATATCTACGCTATCTTATGGTTAGATTGTCAAAGATTAAACTAGTACAACAGGGAGACCGCCCTATAGCTGGCGGGAGAAGCCTAACCAACCATGCGGCTTTCTGTACCTCATACCCCCCAATCCGAACATGGAGGATTACTAGGGCTCAGACATGACTGTCACCACCTGCCGGCTACCTCTCAATCCGTGGGATAGGATGACATCCAGCAACACTTATCAAGTCTAGACACCACGTCTACATTAGTAAGCGATACTCTAGCATCCCGCATGGAGCACACACCCTCCGGATGGATAGACATAACACTAAAGCAAACATACGAATACTGGAACAGTTGACAGAGTTCTATGGCCAATATGTTAACGATCACAAGCACAAGGCGATCATGCAATGCAAGCATCGAATGATAACGCAACCAGATCACAAAACATATATCCGATAACTCCGAACATACCTCAAGCAGATATCGGTAACCATAGTCAAATTCTATTACAAATAATCGAGAATTATAAGAGTGGACTAGAGATGAACCCATACCAGAACTCCCGAGCAACTCCGGGGACTCGATGACTCCTAGACTTCTCCTAAACTCCACTAAGCCTATAGACTAAGCAAGAATGCACTTGAGGTAAGCGAGAGGTGGGGTGTGTGTGTGTGTTCCATTCTCTACCCCCTCCCTTATATTTATAGGAGGGAGCCACGACCGGGATGAAGCTCTTCCTCCAAGAACCGACATCTAGGACCAATGAGAGGCTGCCACATTAAAGGAGTAAGGCGGTGGGGCCCATGGGCTGGTCGATCGACCAGGGTGGTCGGCCGACCCACCCAGGGCGCCATCCACCCCAACTGCTGGTGGTTGGGCTTGTTTGGGCTTCCTCCTATCCTAACACCGAGGCTTGGCCTATCTTGTGTGGATTTACTTCAGTTCTTGGGCTACACTTGGTCAAATTGAGCCTGATTCTGCGCTCTGATGTTTTTTTATGATTTTATGTCAGGCCAAAGTGTGCTTGCACCCTGCATATTATCTCAAAAATGCATCTTGCATATTTCCAAAGGTAAAGTGTGGTTTAGGGATTTATTTGAATAAAGATGTGTGTAGGAAATGCAAACTCTCAAGATTTTTTGATCAAGTTGACGCTTAGAAATGTTCGTTTGTGAGCGTCAACAAAGGCGTTTGGCGGAATGCCGCCGATGAGCCAGTGCGCACCACGCCGCGACGTCGCGCAGAGTTCATGTGAGCAGGGCCGTGGCGTGGGTGCATGTGTGCGTGCTCCGTGCGTGCCTTCCCCCTCTGAGTGTGCACCTGCATGCCCAACGGGGTCCACGACGCTGCGCGCGGTGTTCGCGGCTCAAGCATGCGGCAGCACGCGCGGCGCGGCCGGCGGAGCGGAGTAGCAAGCTCGGCTCGGCCTGCCAGGGTCAAGGCGTGCACACGTAGGTGCCTGGAAAGCCTGGGCTCCAGCGGCGAGACGGCGACTGCGGGCTGCAGGGCTAAGAAGCAGCACGTCCGGTCCCTACACAAGAACGATAGGGATGGGGTGGTCCTAGGGCAGTTCTATGTAGGTTCATCGGCACAAGGGCCGGCAGCAAGGAGGCGTGGGTGAGCGGTGGCGGCCTACCGTGCGGCTGGTCGGGGAGGGGCTTGACACGGCGGCGATTCGAAGCAGAGGCAAGCCGGGGCTGTGCAGTGCCGTGCAGCAACGGCGATGAAGTCGATCAGTGGCGGTGCTCCTCGTCCCTCTCCGCGGGTCCTCCTCCTCTCCGCGGCGCTCCTCCTCCTGATGAGCCCAAGGCTCCTTAAGATATTCAGACCATCCAGTCTAATATTATATCAAATACGGTAACTCATGATTCTTAGGAGTTATCTGGTCTTAAATTTGGAGCTGTTCTTTCTAATGAGAAATATAACAAGAATATGGTGAAATTTACTAGTGAAGGTCTATCATCAAATATATTGTTCAGGGGTGCTTTATTATCACAAAATAAAGAGGAGAATAGGAGGCCAATAAAATATATCAGTATTGGTAGTATGCATGTCGAGATCAGTGATGCTTTTCCAACTTAATCATAGGGACATAATTTGCTGGAAGATTTGTTGGCGTCATTAGTAACTTGGACGGAATATTTTATTATTCCTATAGATGTGGTGTGTGGTCAGGTTACTATTGTATACATTAATTTGGGTGCAGCTTCGTGTGCTTTTTGGAATACAAGTAAGAGACAGACTGAGTTGATTCGGAGTCAGGTGGGCCAGCCATATTTGTTTAGGGTGGAGTCAGACTTATTAGCTTGTGTTGAGTCCTAGTCTGTTTTGGTCAATTGTGCCTGCGTGCACCTAAAAGGCCAAGGTCGGCCATGTACCAGGAGGGAGATTTTATCCGTGAGAGTCTTTTTCTAGGGTTTTCCTCCATGAAAAAGAGAGAGGTGGCGATTCCATCCTCTTGATTATCTTGCTGCCGTTCCTTTGGGTCGAGAGAAGACGTGATCGAGCTGCTGCATCCTTGGCGCGTCTCGGATTCCTGCCAGAATCCCCTCCTTCTGATCGTGTTCTATTCAGTACACGGGTGGAAGTGCTGTTAGGGTTTGGATTACATCTGTTGTAAGCTGATCCCTTAATCTATCGCTCTTGTTCACTACTACAAAACAGGCCTTTGTTCCAGGCCATTTGTCCCGGCAGCCTTTGGGCCCGGGACAATAGGTGGCTTTTGTCCCGGGTCCAACGGCTAGCCGGGCCAGCGGGGGGGGGGGGGGGACAGAGGCCTTTTGTCCCAGATGGAGCTACCAACCGGGATAAAAGGGTGGCCTTTTATCCCGTTGGTGGCTCCAACCGGGACAAAAGACTGCGCAGACCTGTTGTCCCGGTTGGAGCCACCAACCGGGACCAATGGCTAAGATTCTATCCCGGTTGAAACAACAGCCCGGGACAAAAGGTGATGGTCGGCCTCTCCCTCTTGATAGATTCGAAGTCCGTGGCTCCTCTCTGCCACTCATTTCTCTACTTCTCTTCTCTCTCTACCTTATCCCTCTCTTTGTCTTGCTAGCACGAGCAGCAGGCCGCGGGCCTCCGCCGACCGCGCAGCAGGCCGCGGGCTGCCGCCGAATGCGCAGCGCGCGAGCCACCGCCGCGGCGGAGGGCGCCGGCCACTGGCAACCGCGGAGCGCACGAGCAGCTGGCCGCGGGCCGCCGCCGACCGTGCAGCGCGCGAGCCACCGCCGCGGCGGAGGGCACCAGCCGCCATGGAGCGCGCGGACGCCGTGAGGAGCGGGCCGCGGGCCGGCTGCCGCCGCCGCCGCCGACAAGAAGCACGCGGGCCCGCCGCCACCACAAAGCACGAAGCTTACCGCCGCACGGAGCGCACCGAAGCGGGCCGCCGCCGGCCACTGCGGCGGGAGCGCTCGAGCAGCGGGCGCCGGGCGCCGCAGGAGCCGTCCGTCAGTTTTTTTTTCTTACTTTTTAGAAATAGAGATGCTTATCGGATTGTATGGATTGTATCTTGTGATGGATTCTTTGAATGATTTGCTGGATCTATTGATTTTGTATGGTCGATTCAATATTTGGTGATTGATTCTTTGAATAATTTGTTGACACTATTGGTGGGGATGCAAGGGGAATGGGACAGGATGCAAGCCGCATGGACGGCCTGGCCAAACTCTAGTGGGCGGCGCGGCCAGACCCGGCGAGCGGCGGCGCGTACGGGCTGGCTGATGGAGGCTGAATTTTTTTTATTGTTAAAAATTACATTTGTCCCGGTTCCATAGCCGTCAGGATAAAATGTCGGACACATTTATCCCGGACGAGCAGTCCCGGTTGAAAAACCGGGACAAAAGCCCCTTACCAACCGGGACTATATGCACTTTCTGTAGTAGTGGTTTGATTTGACTGGTGAATTATCAATCGGAATTCTTATTTCAGCCAATACTATTGCCGTCAGATTTATTAGCTCCATCTATTCACGTTGCTACTCATCAGTTTCCAAAAGGCTATAATTATTAATCTACCTTGCTGCTATCGTGTTTGCTAGAGAGAATATATTTAACATTGTTTATTCTTGCTTGCCGTGGAGTGCAAAAAGTGATCTGGTTACTAGCTGTCTGCCTTGGTGCTGCGGCTTAAAAAAAAATTTGATCAACTTGTTGGTTTGTACCGTGAAAGACGGGCCATATTTCACGGACATCGTAGCCGTGTCATTATCACCTCCTCTCTCCTTCTTCTTGACTTGTGGTGGCGGCGGCGCTCAATTGGGGTTGGGGAAAACCCCAGGGGTGGCTCTAGGGTTTGGGACGGCCACTGTGGAGGCACCGCGGGGGCTGGTGGTCTTGCCGTCCGGGCCGGAACGCATGGGTGAGGGCACAGAGCGGGAGCGGGAGCGGGCGCGGGCGCGGGTGGCCGACAGCAGGCAGGCAGGGCCGGCGCGGAACATGGGGGGCGACGCGGCGCTGCAGGCGGTGGCAGGCGAGGTCGTTTCCTCGCCCTGTCGCGATGCGGGGGCAGCGAGCGTGAGTGCGTGGGTGGTTGGGTGGAGCAGAGTGGCGGGGTGAGGGAGAAGAGATACAGGGGAGCGCCGCTGGCGCGTGGGGCCAAAGCGGCAGCGACACAAGGGAAAGGAGTGGGTGAGCGAGCTGGACTAGCTAGCAGGACGCAGCACGGCGTGCTCGGGCAGTTGGCGGAGCGGGCTTTTGTGGGCCGCATTGCGCGCGCACAGCGTGCGGGGTGCTGGGCCTGTGTGCGAGCGGAGCTGGGGCGCTAGCGCACCTTGGGGCGCGTGACGCGCCCGGCGCTTGGTTTGGGCCGGGGCGCGGAGCAGGCCGAGTTAGAGGGTTAGGTGTGTTTTGGGCTGAGGGGGTTAGATGGGCTGGTTTGGTTTTGTTATTGGGTTAGCATTTTGAGTTTACATTTGAATGGCCTTTTCAAATGTAAACTCCACTCAATGCAAGCAAAAACTAAGCGAATAGGTTTGAAACAAGGTAGATCCAAGAGATCCAAATAAATTCCAAATAATTCACACTAGCATTAATAGTCCTTATATTAATTTGATTTTAATTTACTAGGAATTTAGAGAGAGAAAGAAGAGAATCTTAGATTATTCTAGCTAATTTCACAAGCACACAAAAAGTTTTTGAAAATCCACATTTTTGGAATATAGAACATTCCGTAAAAATTACAGGATGTTACGGACTCCCTCCCCTCACCAGAATCTCATCCCTGAGATTAAGGGTCTATCAAGGTTTGGAAGAATAAAAACTTTTGGAGTTAACCGATATTAAAACTTGAATTTTTTGAGGATACACTTACCGGTCTTGGCATAGGGTGCATCTCTGGTTTCCTTTCCTGTCAGGTGGGTGAGTTGACCACGATCGGCGGTGCGTGGGGTCTGAGCTGACTTGCCTGCGGAACCTGTGGCTGGAGCGGGCGTCTGGTTCTTCTTCTTCGTGGGGCAGTTGAAAGCCTTGTAGCCCACCTGGTTGCAAGCGAAACAAACAAACAGTGCGAACAGAGTGTTGGGCCTCTGTGTGAGCTGCTGATGGGGTAACTTGCTTCTCCTTGGGTCTGCCCTCCATAGTTCCTGTTGCTTGGGTACTGGTGGTTTCTCTCACCAAAGTTCGCTTTCAGCTGATTGAAGCCGGAATGGAAACTGTTCCTGGGTGGAAAGTGCGATTTGTTCCTTGGGTTCTGGAAGTTCCTGTCACGAGGCTGACTCTCAAGCTTCCTCTTGGTACGCTGGCGATCTGCCCATCCAATCCTCTCCTTCTCAATGGCAATGCACTGATTCACCATATGGAGGAGTGAGGGAAATTCACACCCAGCCACCATCTGGCGAATGCCGTGGTGCATGCCGCGGCGGAACCAGAACTGCTTATTGTCTTTAGTGATGGTGTCTTCTGGGGAGTACCTCATCATCTTCATGAAATGGTGCTCGTACTCTCCCACTCTCATTGTACCCTAGGTCATGGTACGGAAGTCTTGGGCCTTCTGAATGAGAACTTGCTTCGGCACGTGCTGGTCACGGAAAGCCTTTGCAAACTCATCCCAAGAGATATGCACTGAGTGGGCGTGGGAGTCACAATAGCTGTTCCACCAAGACTTAGCAGGACCCTCCAGTTGGTGAACAGCGAGTGCCACACATTCTTCGTCATTGCAGTTGGTCTGATCGAGCTTCATCTTGAAGATCCTCAGCCAATCATCAGCGTCCATGGGGTCTTCGGGGTAGCTGAATGTGGGGGCTTTCAAGCGAATAAACCTCTCAATCTTGCGGTGCATATCCTCTCCCTGGGGACCCTGGTGGTGACCTCCATGGTGGTTTCCTTGTTGAGCTATCAAGGTCAAGTATTGGAGCCACTGGGTCTAGGCGGCCATAACCTTAGCGAAGTTAGGTGGCGGTGGCGGTGGCGGTGGCGGAGGTGGTGCTTGCTGACGGTTGTTTCCACGTCAGCCTCTTGCTTGTGGCACAGGTTCGACATCGATCTCCTCCTCGTCCTCGTCCTTTCCTTCTTCCACCTGTCCCGCGGGATTTGGAAGGGCTTGGGCAGCCGGGGCTGCACCCCTGCCACGCCCCGCAGGTGGAGCACGTCCGCGTCCACGACCGGCGGAGCGGCCGCATCCGCATCCACGAGTTGCGGCAGCAACTTCCTCTTTATCAGCTTCCTCAAAGCGGGCCATCAGACATTTTGACCTCCGAGTTGACATCTTCTGAGAAGGATAGACGAAGGACTAACTCGACACTCACCAAGAAAGAGCACAAAAACTATATACTACACTCAATGGTAAGAATCACAAGATACAACAAGATGCAATTAAGATTCAAGCACTCAAACATTCTAGATAAAGCTAACAAGCACACTCTTCTATCTAATTACTTCGTAACTGCATCAAATGGGTAGTCTCTACTCCATGAAGATCAAGGTATCTCAGGAGTCAACCGAGATTACTTCCATCTCACCTGACGAGGCTCGTAAGAATTTGCATCAGCGCAAGTAAGAGAATGAGTCAAGGAATGAGGAAAAATGAGACAAAGGTAGTAATTAATAGTTCAAGGAGGTATAATAAGCAGAGTGAGTCATTTGAATTGTCCTAGATCTATTAACCATTCCTATGGCTCGTGCTACGATCAAGTATGCTCTGATACTAGATGAAACGACCCGGGTTTCCGTAAGAAGAACCTTAATCCATATATCGTCGTGATAGTCCCTGGATCAGAAGCTATGATATACATAACTCATTTCAGGCAGTAAATTAGATCATACTCACTTAAAGGAGTGCAAACATGGGTTTAATTATTACAGAATCCATAGGATTTGTAGTACGAATCTTTCATTTCAAGCCCACTAGGCTAAACTGGAACAAACAGAAATTGGTAGTGGTAGCTAGTCTTTGGGCCATCCTTCATCTTGAACTTCTCCTCCACAAGCAACCATGAGCATAGCAAGGGCTTCAATCATACCATCCCTCATCATTGGCGTCGAACTCCTGATCGGATCCTACATCCTACCAAACTATCCCCAAGGATGGGATAGGTTCACGTCACCATCCGTATGCAAGCTTTAAGTGGATGCAAAAGTATAGAAAATAGCCAAAGGATAAGCTGGGGTTTCCTATGCAAGCAGCATCATCCAAAACACCTCAATGCGGGCCATTCTGGAATCCCGGACTCCCGGTCAGACATGCCTTCAAGAAGGAAAACGAAAACCCACCAAGTCGGCACAAGAATGATCTTCCTCGTCACCTCATCTGCTATCCGAGCAGGAAAGTAGAGTAGAGGGAGGTAGAAATCAGGTAACACTACTGTATGTAAGTGTAGCCGAATCAAGAGTTGTACATGACTGAGTACGCGGCTATACGTATAGTTTTAACTCTGCAGAGCTCGAACACCTGTAGCCACTCGCCTCGACGCCAATTGGGTATGACCTGACTAACCCCGAGGCACCAGTCTACTGCCACGAAACTAATGGCTATGGCACCATCTTGTTCCCCTGGGTTTGGGGTATGTCCGCCCGCAAGAGGTCATCCCGGGGTTGTGAAGCCCTCCCTTGCCTTTGGGGGTTACGCAAGGCCAGTACTACCCCAGCACTGAACCTCCCCCTACACAGTTGATACCCTTTCCTACAACAAGTTTAGTGCCGTGCATAGCTTACTCGGACAAGGTCCACCCTCATAATGGATAAGTGGTGTGCACGTTTAACATAGTTCCGTCACCAGGTCCACTAACTCAGCCTTATGTTGCCAGGGCGAGCATCTTCCGTGCGAACCCTCCCTAATGGTCCGCAAAAAGCACCCATTACAGGTGTTGCCCCTCCACACTCCTCAAGTAATCACCCGTATCCACCGACACACTATTGCACCCGCCACAAGTGCCCCGTAGGGAGTGCCAAACACACACTCACAGCAAAACAATAGCTCGCCCCCGCTAAAGAAAGATCCCTAGTCACCAACTCCCCATATGTGGATCTCCACTCACACCAAGACTATCAATCACAAGGTTGCACACATTCCCATGCATGTAGTAGCCAAAGCATCTCATATATAGGAGTGCAAGGAATACGATAAACAAGTAGGCCATGCAGGCTCATCTCATATAATAGGAAAGTAAAGCAATAGCGTAACTAGGAAGCAATGTCTTATAGGAATTCAAGTCATAGATGGGCGTGAACCTGAGGGCTCCTTGTAGTATTCCTGAGCCTCCTGGCAGTCCTGGTCGTTGGTCGTCTCTTCAACAGCATAATCTATTCATAATTACGTATAAAGATGGGGACTAAAGTGCAAAAAACTGCTCAAATAAGATCCAACTCATTATAAAACCTACTCTAACAGGTAGAGCATGATTTTAAAATAATTATGAAACTAGTTTTATAATTTTCGGAGCTCCGGCCCATCTCTCCTTCTTTTCCCTTAATTCTTCTCTTCATTTTCCTCTGTGGCTGACGGCTCGGGCCCACGTGGCGGCATCCTCCTCCCACTGATGAGTGGGGGCCCCTTGTCCTTCTCCATGGGATCTGCTATGGCTCGAGCAAATCTGGTGCGGCTCGGCTCGGCTGTGGACGGGCGTGCGTGTGGGCGTTCTCGTGCGCGTGCGCACGGTGAAACAGAGGTGGAGGCAGCGGCTAGTTCGACGGCGGTAAGCATGGCTCGACGCCAAGGTGGGGCAATGGCCCGACCTTGGGCACGATGCCGGGCTCGTGCAAGGGCTCCGGGGTAGCGGCGGTCAATAAGGAGTGCGCGGGCACTCGGGAAGCTGAGGCCCGACGCGGCTGCTGCATACGTACGGCGCTACGCATGGCCGGACCGCAGCGACACAGGCAAGGCAGAGAAGAGGCAAGGCAAGGGTGGGGCCAAGACGGCGGGTTCGGCCACGGCAGTCTAGGACACGTGTGTGCGAAGGTGCACCACTTGCGTACACGTGTGAGATTGCCCGCAAGGCATTCGGCGGAATGCCACCGAGGTGCCAACGCGCACTACGTCGCGACGTCGCGCGGCGTACGCGCAAGAAAGGCTGTGGCGTGGGTATGGTGAGGCGGTGGGTGCATGTGTGGGTGCTCCGTGCGTGCCTTCCCCATCTGAGTGTGCACCTGCACGCCCAGCGGGGTTAGCGACATCGCGCGCGGCGTTCGCGGCTCAAGCACGCAGCGGCATGCGTGGCGTAGGTGGCGGAGTGGAGTAGCGAGTTCGGCTCATCCTTGCCAGGGGCATGGCCCTTGGCTCGGCCGGCCAGGGTCAAGGTGTGCATGCGCGGGAGCCTGGAAAGCCAGGGCTCCAGCGGTGAGACGGCAATGGCGGGCTGTAGGGCTAAGAAGCGGCGCGTCATGTCCCTACACAAGAATAATAGGGACAGGGTGGTCCTAGGGCGGTTCTATGTAGGTTCATCGGCACAAGGGCCGGCAGCAAGGAGGTGTGGGTGAGCGGGGGCGGCCTACCGTGCAGCTCGCCGGAGAGGGGCTTAACGCAGCGGCGATTCGAAGACGAGACGAGCCGGGGCTGTGCAGTGCCGCGCAGCAACGGCGATGAAATCGGTCAGGCGTCAAGTCGGCGGTGGTGCTCCTCGTCCATCTCCGCGGGTCCTCTTCCTCCTCTCCACGGCGCTCCTTCTTCTCTCTCCTTCTTCTTGACTTGTGGTGGCGGCGGCGCTCGATTGGGTTGGGGAAAACCCCAGGGGTAGCTCTAGGGTTTGCGATAGCCGCTGTGGGGGTTTTATAGGAGGCGCTTGGGCTGGAGGTGCAGCTGGGGCTGGTGGTCTTGGCGTCCGGGCTGGAACGTGCGGGTGGCCCACAGCAGGCAGGCAGGGCCGGCGCGAAATGCGGCGGGCAACAAGGCGCTGCAGGCGGTGGCAGGCGGGGCCGTTTCCTCACCCTATCGTGATGCGGGGGCGGCGTGGCGTGCACGCAGCATGGCAGAGTGGCAGCGTGAGGGAAAAGATATATAGGTTAGCACCGCTATCGCATGGGGCCAAAGCGGCAACGACACAAGGGAACGGAGCAGGTGAGCGAGCTGGGCTAGCTAGTAGGCCACAGCACGGCGTGCTCGGGCGGTTAGCGGAACGGGCTGGTGTGAGCCGCATCGTGCGACGCGCGCGTCGCGCGCGGCGCGGGGTTTGGGCCGGGGCGCGGAGCAAGCCGGGTTAGAGGGTTAGGTGTGGTTTGGGCCGAGGGGGTTAGATGGGCTGGTTTGGTTTTGTTAGTGGGTTAGCACATTGAGTTTAGATTTGAATGGCCTTTTCAAATGTAAACTCCACTCAATTCAAGCAAAAACTCAGAGAATAGGTTTGAAACAAGGTAGATCCAAATAAATTTCAAATAATTCACACTAGCATTAATAGTCCTTATATTAATTTGATTTTTATTTACTAGGAATTTAGAGAGAGAAAGAAGACATTCTTAGATTATTCTGGCTAATTTCACAAGCACACAAAAAGCTTTTGAAAATTCACATTTTTGGAATATATAACATTCCGTAAAAATTACGTGGTGTTACACTTCTTTGTTTTGAACACCCATTTGCAGTCAATTAAGTTGCTGCTCATGTTGGAAGGAACTCGATGCCACGTCTTGTTGCATTAGAGCGCATCAAACTCTTCTTGCATTGAGTTCAACCACCGTGTATCACCAAGTGCCTCATCAAGACATACTAGTTCACTCGTAGCACAAAAATTTCCTTACGAAATTGTACCATCAGTGCGCACAAGAGGCTTAATAATGCCATTTTGTAATCGAGTGCAAGGCCTTAGTAGTAAAAGGGTTTGGCTTCATCAAAAATGAAGAAGAGGCTTGTGTTTACAAGAAGGAAAGTGGAAGCTCTGTTGCATTTCTAATCCTGTATGTGGATGACATATTGCTGATTGGAAATGACATTCCTATGCTTGAGTCCGTAAAGACTTCACTGAAAAATAGTTTTTCGATGAAGGATTTAGGGGAAGCAGCATACATTCTGGGCATCAAGATCTATAGAGATAGATTGAAAAGGCTTATAGGATTAAGCCAAGATACTTATATTGACAAAGTGCTGAAACGGTTCAGCATGGAGGAGGCAGAGAAAGGGTTCTTGCCTATGTCACATGGCATACATCTTAGCAAGATTCAGTGTCCTAGGACGACTGATGAGCGGGAGCGCATCAGCAAAGTTCCATATACCGCGGTAATTGGATCTATTATGTATGCAATAATAAGTACACGCCCAGATGTTTCTTATGCTCTAAGTGTTACGAGCTGGTGCCAGTCTGATCCAGGTGAAAGTCACTGGATAGCTGTGAAAAACATTCTTAAATACTTGAGAAGAACTAAGGATATGTTTTTAGTCTATGAAGGTGAGGAGGAGCTCATTGTAACAGGTTACACCGATGCAAGTTTCCAAACTAACAAAGATGATTCAAAGTCCCAATCAGGTTATGTGTTCAAAGTAAATGGTGGTGCTGTTTGTTGGAAGAGTTCCAAGCAGGAGACCGTGGCTGATTCTACAATAGAAGCCGAGTACATCGTAGCTTCGGAAGCCGCGAAGGAAGGTGTTTGGATAAGGAAGTTTCTTATTGAGCTTGGTGTGTTTCCAAATGCATCCAGCCCGCTGGATATTTACTGTGACAATAGTGGGGCTATTGTGCAAGCAAAGGAGCCACGAAATCACTAGAAGAGCAAACATGTTATGAGGCGATTTCGTCTTATTCGAGAGTTTGTCGAACGGGGTGAGATCAAGATATGCAAGATACACATGAATTTGAATGTTTCATATCCACTGACAAAACCTCTTCTGCAGCCCAAGCATGAGGCGCACACAAGAGCAATGGGTACTAGATACATTCTAGATTGACTCTATTGCAAGTGGGAGACTGTAGGAAATATGCCCTAGAGGCAATCATAGAGATGATCATATTTCCTTGTATTCATGGTTAATGAAGTGTTCCTTGAATATCCATGAATGGCAACTTGTCTGATTAACGATTATGTTAATTGTTTGTAAAACTCTTTACTTGTATAGTTATTCTAAAGATATTCCTAGTCGGAGTTCATGCAAGGACACATATGAATATTAGACTAGCACATGTATTAGTTGATGACTATGTTTCAAAAGTCATGAACATGGAGATGTCAAACTAATAATGTGGGCTCATGTAGGACATGAGACTGGACTAACCCGAAAAGAGAGATGATGATTCCTCATTACACAATATATACGATGTGTCCTTAGACCTGAGATTGTCACATGTACTCAAGATGTGAACCGACTTACTTAGGAGTCATCAAATGCTACTGTTGACGGTCCATAAGTGCCAAATTCGACCGTCAACTAGACTCAATAATAAAGGAAAACCACACACCTTACTCGCATATTTGTATCTCTAACCTAGTTCCACAGTTATTTTGGAGTTTAACTATTTCAGATGAGCAAGAGCGGAATAAGACAAAAACACGCAGCAGACGCCACACAACTACGCAGAATATTACATCTGGCATCACACACTTACAAGGAGGGCTCATCTGCTAGAGCAAATGGGCACGCCACGCAATATGCATACAAGGAAAGAGATCAAGGCCCACATGTCAGCCTGCCAGAAGAGGATAAGGACGAGTGGCCGCCCGGTGGGGCCGGTCGACCCCACGGGTTGTTCGAACCTGGCCTGCTTCCCGGCCAGATGCATCTTGGGGAGGAGTAGCCCCTACGCCACCTGATCACCTTCCAAATATGCAGATGGCGGGAACCGACACTGAGTAGTATAAATAGGGCCTCTATCCACCCCCCCCCCCACACACACACCTCTCATTCCACTTTTCCAAGGAGGCTCTCTCTTGCCCTCTTGCTTAGGTAGTGGAGCTAGGTTAGTTTCTCTTTAGCGAAGCGAGTCATCCTTGGGGTCATTGAGCAATCCTCGGCTCCTGGTATGGTTTTGTATTGGACTTGTCAGCTTTCTATTCATAATATAGAGTTGTGCCATGGTTGCTTTACTATCTTGATAGTTTATCAATCCATGCTTAGTTTGTTCATGAGTTGTGCTATGGATTTGGTTAGGCCAGATGATCTGGGTACGGATAGAGGTTTGTTGTGCTTTCGAGCTTGATCTAGCATTTTACTTGTCCATCCGAAGGGTGGGAGACCCGGGGACACTAGGGTAGTGACTTCATACACGAACGTGGTGCTCGGGTATGCGGGATCCTTCGGATATGACCGTGCTCCACGGTGTGACTGGGGTAGATGGCAGGTGGTGACAGCCCTGTCCGTCTGTCGTAACTGCTATGTTACGATTAGTGCACTTCCCGACATTCGGGTTCGGTGTAGGAGTTTATGCAAAGAGGTAACGGGACTGGATGTACTCCAGTGTGGGACCTTCTCCCCGCTATCACATTTTCCTAGCACTTGTAGCCCTAACCATGTCCTAACATGACCTCAGCTTTGGATAGAAGCACTAGGACTCCTAACCTAGCCTAAGCTCTAGCTGACTTAACATAGGGTAGATTAGTTCGTTCTTTATCTCTTTTATTCCGTTCTCCTTGGGTGTGGTTGTGTGCTTGTGTCACATTACCCTTGCTATTTCTTTATCTTGGATTACCCCTGTTAGAGTTCTGCCTATTGCTTGAGGCATAATGTCATGATTAATGTTAAGTACAAAACCTTTGCCGCGGCCATCCTTTGGGAAAATATAAATCACGATACCCTTACTCTCCGGGTGAAATGCTACAACGGTATATCCGTGCGCTTGCGGATCTTTCTGTAATCATATAGACTATACCACAATAGTGGCGTTTCTTGGTGCTGTCGCTAGGAATGGGTTTAACACCCCCATTCCTAGTGATTACATTAAGAAATGTTGTCAACAAGCATTTCTGACGCCGTTGCCGGGAACACAAAACTTGGTAGCGACTTAAGAAATGCCAACAGCTACTCCATAACTAGGTAGTTATAAAGGTGGTTTTCGGGTTTGTCAAGAAACATGCTGTGAGACATGGTCAGTCAAGATGGGATTTACCCCTATTTACCCGAGAAAGATATTTCTGGGCCCCTCGAGTGAGTCAAATCAAGAAGTGCATGGCCATGCCAAGGTTAAGTGTTAACCAAGGATCTGAATCACGACATCAAGAAAGAGAGGTCAGCTTGGTGCTAGACCAAATATCGTGAGGCAAAAGGAACAGTGTTGACCCGGATACTCCGGGTATACATCCGGATAATCCGGACAAAGGTTCGAACATCCGATCAACACCCCGGATAGTCCAGGTATATGTCCAGATACTCCGGACAGAGGTTCGGACATCCGATCAATACCTCGGAGACTCCGGGTATATGTCCGGATACTCCGGGTACATGACATTGTGATGCTCGTCTGATGTGATCTTTACGTGCACATGGGAGTTGATATGTCTTGCTAGAGGCTGCTATCAACTATTGGGCCGAGTAAGAGTACCCGGGCCATATCTATTCGCATGTGAGCCCATAGGGTCACACACTTAAGGGGTTGGAAGCCCAATGATGATGAGATCCGAATTGGACCTGGGCTTAGGTGTACTAATGGGCTCAGCTGCAGATCCCATTAAGGAGGCGCCTATGGGTGCTTATAAATATAGGGGTGGGGCGCATGGATTAAACCCTAATACTCCTAGGTGAAAGCTACATCGGTATCCGTGCGCTTGTGGATTTTATTCGTGACTTTACTAAATATCAACAAGCTTTCTGGCGCCGTTGCCTTGGGACAGTAGCTACATTATCTTCAGACTCAGTCGTCCTCATATCTTTTTCTTTTTCTTTACTTCTACCTCAACCCCCGCTATCCGTGGAGCAGCTATCCCTTCAATAGCTCTTTTCACCCAAGAGCGAGTTTTGTGAGCCAGCACATCCCGCTGACCCAATTCTTTCCACTAGCTACGAACTCAGCTCAGGCTTTATAGCCTTAGTTCAGGAAAATTCATTTTCAGGAAGGGATTGTGAAAATCCCTACCACCATCTGGACGAATTCGAGCAAGTGTGTTCATGCTTGAAAATTTCGGGCATGACGCACAAAACTCTTAAATGGAAGTTGTTTCCATTCTCCCATTCGAAGGAAGCAAAGCAATGGTACATTCGTGTCGTTGGATGTGTGAAGGGAAGTTGGATTGAACTTCAGAACAGATTCTATTCTGCGTTCTTCCCGCTTTCGTGAATATGTGCCTTACGAACGGAAATTTTAACCTTCCGTCAGATTAATAAGGAATTCATCGGTGTAGCTTGGGCTCGATTTACCTTATTGGTTCAATCAGGCCCTGACTTGTCATTACCCGAGCATTTATTGCTCCAGCATTTTTATGCTGGTCTTGACAAGGAGTCTGCACACCATCTCGATCTTACTTCTGGAGGATCATTTGCTCATCTTACCCCATCTGAAGGTAGGGAAGTCCTTAATGGGATTTTGCACATAACCTCTTTCATTTGTATCCACGAGTCAATTCTGATAGAACCCAAGATGCGTCAAGAGGAAACCTCGGAGATCAAATCAGAAGCCATAGAAAGCCAATCAGTAGATTCGACCCCCGAACCCTCTCCTGATCTTAAACCCAAAACACCAGAGGAAGAGGATCCTCTACCTCCAGAGTTTCTCCGAAGTATCGAGTACGATCTCTTTGAAGATTTCGGCAACACTTCAAGATACTTCTACTAGAAGCGACCATCGGTCCCTGTCACCCCTATGGATCCCTCAGAAGAGAATTATCTTTGGGAGATGATTCAAGAGTTGACAGCATTGATGAGTAATGAATGGCTGCAAGAAGGAGAGTCATCCCTGAACCCTATTCAGCTTAACTCCCCTTCCTCGTCATTCCATTGCTGTCTATGAGATCAAAATGTGGACGCTCTCTATAGTCCCACTGTCGGAGCCAATCTTATGTCAGGCGAGTTTGTGTTAGCCTTTTTGGGCAACCACAAGCTCACTCCGATAGACGGACAGCTCAAGAGGCCCTCAGGTTCTCTTACGAGTAGTTACGGGATACTCACAGACGTGCCATTTTGGCACGATGATGTTAAGGTACCACTAAACTTTCATGTCTTCGAAGATCTCAACTTCGATTTCTTGATAGGACATCCCCTTAAGACTCTCCTTAAGGATGTACCTAAAGAAGGGTACCTAACTATCAAGTTAGGGAAGGACACTCTCCACATTCCAATAGAGCGAGCACTAAAATGCTCAGTGGAGGATCCCCCTACTCTCGAGCCAACCGAGAAAATAATGGCCACTTCTGTTCTCGAGTCTTTTGACTCAGACCTCGAGGAGGATATCGAGGAAAACCCAGAAGAAGAAGTCATCGAGGCTGACGAAGACTCTAATGAGACCTTTGAACTGCCCAAGACCGAAAAGCCATCACGACCCCCGATCGAGATAAAGCCTTTATATTTTGGGCTTAGATACGCTTTCCTAAATAGCGATGTAGAGTCTCCCGTGATCATCAGCGATAAACTCTCGGAGGAAGAGACACACAAGCTCATCGCCATTTTGGAAAAGCACCGATCAGTCTTAGGCTATACCCTACAGAATCTCAAGGGCATCAGTCCCGCTCTTTACACCCACCAGATTCCTCTGTATCCCAAAATAGCACCTTCTAGGGAACCCCAATGAAGCTTAAACAATGCCATGAGGGAGGCAGTAAAGAAAGAGGTCCTCAAACTCCTAGATGCCGGAATCATCTATCCTGTTCCACATAGCGAGTGGGTTAGCCCTGTTCAAGTCATGCCTAAGAAAGGAGGCAAGATGGTAGTGGAAAATAGCAAGAATGAGCTAATTCTACAACGAACTGTCACAGGATGGAGGATGTGTATAGATTACAGAAAACTCAACAAGGCCACAAAGAAGGATTACTTCCCGCTGCCCTTCATCGATGAGATTCTAGAGTGGTTGGTGAAGCATTCCTAATTTTGGTTCCTTGATGGTTATTTTGGTTACCATCAAATACCCATCCATCCTGAAGACCAAAGCAAGACTACATTCACATGTCCTTATGGAATGTACGCCTACCGACGAATGTCGTTTGGGCTATGCAATGCACCGGCATTGTTCCAAAGGTGCATGATGTCCATTTTCTCAGATATGGTCGAGGAAATTATGGAAGTCTTCATGGACGACTTCTCGGTCTATAGAACAACCTTCAATTATTGTCTAGAAAATTTGGACAAGGTCTTGCAGAGATGCCAAGAAAAGGACCTGATCCTCAACTTGGAGAAATGTCATTTCATGGTCCGTGAAGGCATCGTTTTAGGACATTTGGTGTCCGAGAGAGGGATAGAGGTGGACAAGGCAAAAATCAAAGTCATTGAGTAACTTCTTCCTCCCACCAATGTGAAAGGAATCTGAAGCTTCCTAGGCCATGCGGGATTCTATCGATGGTTCATTGCGAACTTCTCTCAGACCGCTAGACCCCTCACAAGCCTATTAGCCAAGGATGTCCATTTCCAATTCACCGATGAGTGCCACAAAGCCTTTGAAACTCTCAAAAAGGCAGTCGTCTCAGCTCCAATCATACAACCCCCAGATTGGAAGCTCCCGTTCGAGATCATATGTGAGGCTAGTGACTATGCGGTGGGGGCCATACTTGGACAAACCAAGGATAAGAAGCATCACGCGATCGCGTACGCCAGCAAGACACTCATAGGAGCCCAGCTCAATTATGCCACACTGGAAAAGGAGCTCCTAGCAGTCATCTTTGCTATTGACAAGTTTACATCCTATCTAGTGGGGACAAAGGTCATAGTTTACATCGACCACACTGCACTCAAGTACCTCCTCACTAAGAAGGATGCTAAACCAAGGCTGATCAGATGGATTCTTCTACTCCAAGAATTCGATTTAGATATGCTCCTCAAGGTAACAGCTTCGCACCCCTGGTACGGGAATATCGTGAACTTCATGGTTTCAGGGTATGTACCCCCAGGGGAGAGCAAAAAGAAGTTGATCTACGAGAGCAGATGCCACTTATGGGATGCACCATATCTGTATTGAGTATGTACAGATGGGTTGCTCAGACATTGTGTACCTACAGCAGAAGGATGCAAGATTATAGAAAAATGCCATGCAGCATCATATGGAGGTCACTATGGTGTATTTCGCACTCAGGCGGAAATCTGGCAAAGTGGATTCTATTGGCCATCTATGTAAGAAGACACTAGAAACTTCATCTAAAGATGTCCAAATTGCCAAAGGCATGGATGGATTACAGCTCGCAACACGATACCCCTAACATACAACCTTCAAGTTGAACTATTCGACGTTTGGGGCATCGACTATATGGGACCTTTCGTAAAATCCCAAGGTTGCGAGTATATCTTGGTCGCCGTGGACTACGTCGCCAAATGGGTCGAAGCCATGCCATGCAGGGCCGCAGATGCAAAGCACGCTCGTAAGATGTTTCACAAGATTATCTTTCCAAGGTTTGGCACACCAAGGATGGTTATTAGTGACAGAGGGTCGCACTTCATCGACTCGGCCTTCCGAAACTTTCTCGAGGAACTAGGGACTAGGTATAACATCGCGACCCCGTATCACCCCCAGACCAGCGGTCAGGCAAAAACATCCAACAAACAAATCAAGAATATTCTACAGAAGGCCGTGAATGAGATGGGGAGGGGATGGAAGCTGAAGCTACCGGATGCTCTATGGGCATACCGCACAGCATACAAGACACCCATTGGAATGTCATCCTTCCAGATCGTCTATGGAAAAACTTGTCATTTACCCGTAGAGCTGGAGCACAGAGCACATTGGGCCATCCGAAAATGGAACATATCTAAAACAAGCCGGAGAGCACCGGAAGTGCCAGATCTCGGAACTGGAGGAATGGAGAGATAAAGCTTATCACAGTGCCTCGATCTACAAAGAAAGAACCAAGAGATGGCATGATAAGCGGTTGAAGCCCAAGATCTTCAACCTAGGAGACAAGGTATTGCTTTTCAATTCTAGTATCAAATTGTTTGGTCATGGGAAATTACGCAGCAAGTGGCTAGGACCGTACCATGTCATCGACGCATCGCCTCATGGAGCTATAACGATTCAAGATGACAACGGTAGCGCCTTCAAGGTAAATGGTCAATGCCTCAAGCTTTTCTTAGACCATAACAAAGCTCTTGATGAAGAAATGGACGTGATTGACTTAGTCGATCACGTTCATATATCTAATTAAGAGCCATATAGGCCAAAAGGGCAGGTGGACCCACAATAATTATAATATTTCTAGCCCTACCTGTCGACCAGAGGAAGTTGGGGCCTGCTGGGGCCTAGCCATGGTCAGCCGAGCATGGACTGACCCCAATGAGGCCCATCCTCGGTGCACAGCCTCTCTGACCCATGCCACGCCCAAACCCATCAGGCACGACATTGTTTGCAAGGAGAAAAGGAGAGTTCTCATGCCTCTCTTCTAGAAAACCGAAACCCTCTTCTTCTCCACCTTGTTCCCATCTACTCCTAAACCTCCATCAATTCCAGCAGCATCCCACCATCCACAAGCCATGGCCGGCGAGGGAACCCCAAAATCCTTGACCACAACGCCAGTCGCTGCCCGTTCCGCGATTCCACCGCCATCCGACACACCAATCCGTGCCGCCGACACGATGATGGAGAACCAGGCGACCTTTGTGCAACCCCTGGTGATGATTCCCTCCACTGGGAACAACAGAGGGCCGATGGGTGCCGCCCAGTTGTCGGCCTACCACCGTAGTCGGCCGACCAGACGGCCTGACACCCGTCGCCCCCGTTCTGCAGCAAGGTCACCATCACCTCTCAAGATGGAAAAAGCGAGGGCTCGTACTCAGAGTCCCTACAGAATCCACGGAGGTTCCATCCCCATGGAAGCCGATCGCCAAGCAGTTTTTCAAGGAGGGTGCGGTGACGGGGTCTTATGTACTGCTTCAAGATGCACCTGCCAGCCCCATGCCATAGAAGAGCGCCCCGGTGATCGGGCAGGGGGCAACCCCAACTCGGACCCCGAATACTCAGAAGAGGGGTGCAGTAGCCAGTCCTTCCCCCAGGAAGGTGAGATCAGTCATCGCCAGCTAAGCCAAGGGGCGACACTACTACAGAGGGGCCAACCATCGCCGACCTCACCACGATGGTCCAGCAGCTGCGCTTTTGGAATAGGCGCCTCGAGGACCAGCTTGCAGAGAGGAAGATAGAGGTCGAAGAACTTTGGGACGACCTCAGTCTTCTCCATCGTGGTCTAAGCGCTAAGATGAAGCACTTATATGAGGCTACGGGCCACAAGGACCTTTACTAGGACTCACCTCCTAAAAAGGTAATTATCATTAGCTTAGTTTGGGCTCTAGTTTAGGTTAATTCATTTAGGCTTAGTTCGGTTTAGTTCGCGTCCTAGGTTTAGTTTAATTTGCTTGAGTAAGAACTTTGGCTCCCCGGTGTTAATGCCGGTAGAGCCCCTTTATCCGTTATGTTTTTTTTTTGTCTATGATCGATGAGCAGGTCAAAAACAAGTGTGGGGGGGGGGGAGATCTCTGACTCCTGAGTTTGCACTACCTCACTTGTTTCCTCCCATTAGCATTTCTAAACATGAGCATAATCTCTTGAATATCCTAAATCTGTTTAAAATCTGCTAGAAGGAGTTCCTGATGAACGCTTGCATAAATGTTGTTTCCTGCTGCACTTGAGTTTGTGAACCAAATCTTTTAGGGACCCCATGATGTTTATTTGTTAACTAACGTGATATGTTTTGGCTCTAAGTTGTTTATCCTTATATGTTGATAAGTTTGGGGAATTTATTTATATAAAAAAAGAAAATTAAGTTCATGATCTTTACCTCCGTGTACCTTTCCCTACCAGAGCCATATGATATTCTCCACATGAAAAATCATTTGCATATGTCTCTTAACTACGTGTTGAGCTTGATCAAATTTTGTGAGCCATCATGGTTATACTTTATTTGCGTTCATGATTAAGGATTGTGTGCACAGATGAAAATAAATGCTCCATAAGTATTGACTGACAATCGTATTAAAAAAACAAAGAGTAAAAGATGGCATGCCCAAGAAGCATGACCCAAAAGAGAGTGAGTGAGAGAGAGAGAGAGAAGAAAAGTTGGCATGCCAAAGAAGCATGGCCCAATAAGTAAAGTCAGTTATGAAAGGAGTGTAATTATCTGTGCACTAACCTAATCAGATCGTAAATATAAGTATTATACCTGTGGATACAATCTTTGATCTTGCAACAGATTTGAGTCAAGCAGATGCCTTTTTACTCCCTATCAAAACTCCATATATGCCAGCCATATTAGTAGGACAGAGTAAAGGTAAGCCCTGGTGAGAAGATACACATGAGTGACAATGACCTAAGAAGGAGAGCAAGACCATGAACAATTTCTTTTTGATAATTCTTGCAAAACCCCCAAATTTTGCAGCGTGGCAAGGATGGCACTTGAAGTCAAGTTCATTCCATTCTTCAACAATTACGGGCATCATGGTAGACACACTCAAGTTCACAAGCAAAAGCAAGGTATGAAATAACTTTGGTGCAGGATGTTCTATCAAGGAGATGTCGAGGCACCTTAGTCCTAACCTTTCCTCGGGACGAGCAAAGGGCTAAGTGTGGGGGATCTTGTTGACGGTCACTAACAACTCATTTTGACCATCAACTCCTGCACAAAATTCAACCATAATGTGGAATAAATGCTAGGATAAGTTTATTTATTAACGAATACTACCACCGACGGCCCAGTGGGCTGCACCGCCTCAACCCCACCACGTGGAGGCTCACCATTGGATCACAAGGTCGGTTTCAAGAGGAAGACCCGCAGAAGAGGCTTCCCTTGGCCGTGGCTCCCTCCAATAAATTTAAGGGAGGGGGTGAAGAAATTAAAACACAACACACACATCCCATACCTCTTCTCTTCCTTTGGAGCTTGAAGATCTTCATCCTAGATGCTTTAGGCAGCCTAGGGGTGTAGGAGATTAGGAGGAGAGTGAGGAGGAGTCGGGGGAAGTGCCGGGTTTGCCGGCACTCTTCTCCACTTGTACCTCGATGAATGCTTATTTGGTTGTAAGTGTTCGAGACTTTCTTATTTAAAATTAGAGTTTAGTTGCAAGTTATTTCTTCTGCCTTTTATTGAATTGAGTGTATGCTTAGAGTAGCATTTGATCCTAGCTTAAGACTCCGGATAGAGATGGATAATCTTGGCCAGGGTTAGAATTAGTATGGTATAGCATAGACGTGGTGTTTAGACTATTTTACCACTCAGTTGTTCTATATTCCCACGGATTGTGAGGTAGCTGGGAGGTGGTGACAGCCCTGTTCGAGCCCTAGTAACCCTCCACGTTCGGTTATAGGATAGAGCATTATTACCAGAGCAACTGGCTTGTTTAAGCCAGGGGAAACCAGTAGCTCGAAGTAGAAGGCGAAATTATCTCTTTTTCTAAGCATAGATTCTAGATTTAGGAAGCCCTCTCTGTCCTATCCCTCCTACACAAGTGTGTATGTCCTTGGATGAGACTGAACCTGTAGATAGTGTACTCACGTTCCTCAGTGGATACGATATCCTGAAATACTCCTGGGTGAAAGCTACAGTTGTATTTGTGCGCTTGCAGATTTTTTTCGTGACGTTACAAAATACCAACATAGATCCAAGTGAATTTGGAGAAATCATCGATAAAACTGACATAATAGTTCTTTCGGCCCACAGAACCAGGCGCTGGCCCCCATACATCAGAGAACACAAGTTCTAGGGGAACAGTAGATTTACTAGAGGACCTTCGATAGGGTAACTGATGACACTTAGCTTGTTGACAAGCATCACACACTGACTCAAGACTAGACTCAATTTATTTTTGCTCACAACATGACGAACAATGGACCTAGAAGGATGACCAAGACGATTGTGCCATGTCTCAGCAGAGGGTTTTGTGGCGCTCCAAGCCTGCCTCCCAAGATCACTGGTCAAAAATGATGGGAGTGGAGATACAGGCCACTCTTACACGTCCCTTTAAGGATTGTTTTCTTCGTTGCCTGATCCTTAACAAAAAAGAAATTTGGATGGAACTCTAGATAAGCTTTGTTGTCAGTGGTGAAACGATGGATAGATACAAGATTCTTCTTGGCTCTAGGCACATGTAGAACATTATTTAGAAACAGCTCTCAATCAACGGTGTGCAAGACACTGTGACCAACATGACTAATGCTCATAACTGATCCACTAGCTGTGTGGATTTGATCCGTGCCGTTGTACTTCTCGCTCAAAGAGAGTTTGTTCAACTCGCTGGTGATGTGGTCAGTGGATCCCGTGTTGGTGTACCACGTGTTGTCGACATTGTAGATGGCGCAGGCTGCATTGACGTGCTTCTCCTCCGCTACATAGTTTTTGTCGTAGCAGTGCCAGCAATGGTCTGCGGTGTGCTCTGCCTTGAGGCAGATCTGGCAGCGCGGGTGCCGGTGGGAAGAGTAGGATGAGCTGGAGTTGTTGTTGTAGTTGGACCGAGGGTTATTGTTGGGCGGAAATTCCCTATATAGCACTCAAAAAAAACTTAGTTCCCTATATAGCACTAGAAAACTTTATCTTCCCTATCCGACACTGAAATTTTATTTGGTTCCTTTCTTAGCATTTCCATTAACTGGGCTGTTACACCAACCTGAAAAGACATTTTTGCCCCTCATCTTGTCTACTGCAGTATTATCAGATCCCTTGGAGGCAAACATTGTGTTTCATATTCTATTACTGCAACAAACATGAACGGTGCATAGATATTCAATGGCCAAAAAAATAAAGATTATTATCCTCCCATCTAATAATTCAATTGATAAAAAAAAATCGGATATACTCTGACATGACAATGGTGCATATAGGAAATTCCAACAGGAACATTTCATAAATAGCGATAGGTGCAATCATTACAACACGTTGAGACATGAACAAGGTTCAATAATTGCAGGGCACAACTTTTTTGCTTCTTGTGCCCATTGCTGGCTGTCAGATGAGAGCATAAGTTTGTGTCCTTATTTTTTAGCTGGTTGCTTCCTTTTCTTTTTGGCCTTTGCCTCCTTTTCCTTTTCTTTTGAGCCACTTCTTGATCTACAAATATGCAGAAATAATTTAGCAAGTTAAAGTTCACATTTTACATTACTAGTGCACAATAGATGTCCAAATATTACCTTTTGGATCCTGCAGATTCTGATTTGGGACTTTTTCCCTTTGTCACAGTTGCAGATTCCAAAATTTGACTACAAAGAGAAGGAATAAACTTAGAAAATGAACAGCAAGTCATCAAATCTAGATACAATCATGAGAATACAACAACTTATCATATAAAACTGATAACCTAGGTGGGAAAGACATAGATGATGCTGGTAATTCATCACCCTCAAAAGGCACAATGCTTGTCTGACATGATTTGATGGTCTTTCTCTTCTTTTTTGGTGGCCCTCTGCAGGAGCAATAATAAGATAGTGACCTTGTAAAAATGATGCAACAAATAATAGAAATAAACAAGTTACTACCTTACAACCATTAGGGCTGCAATGTCCTCAGGGTTACCCTTCTTGTACTTGTGCCAGTGATGGCCATAATCTTTGCAAATAGGGCATTTGTGCTTCCTTTGAAGAAATGCTGCACATGCCTTACTTTTGAATCAGATGTAGACAGCCGTTCCTGTGCTTCATCGTCGTTCCCCTCCATTGGTGCGGTTCCCCCTGCACCCCTTGCTGCGCCTGCCCCTGCGCCGTCCACAGGCAAGCAGGCCATGCCCGAGGCTACCCTGTGCCCCTTGCTGCGCCTGCCCCTGCGCCGTCCATAGCCAAGCAGCCCGCCGCCCCAGCCCCTTCACCCTTGCTCTTGCTCGACTACGGCCGGGCAGCCCCTTGCCCGCCGCTCCCCATGCCGACGGGGAGGGGGTAAACGGGCCGCGCCTCGAGCCTCCTTAATCTAGGGTTTGGGGAGGGAACAGGAGAGAGAAAGAAGAAAGATGAGAGAGGGGGTCGGGGGGCTGGCGGCTGCGTGAGATGGGGGAGAGCGGCGGTTTGGGGGAGTCGTCAAAAAGGGTCACTACTAGATTTTAGGCCTATGGCAACGGTCGCAAAATAGTAGCAATAGATCAAATATAGATGCGGTAGGTTCAACTTGCAACTAACTCTGTTTGGTTGCAAGCCGTTGCAAGTACCTTTGTGGTAATAGGTGCTTTGCAACGAGTTTTTAGTCCCATTGCAGTACTAGTAATTGCAATGCAATGAACCATTGCTTTAGAGAAGTGTGGCAACAGCTGATATCATGGCAGTAGCATGTATTGCTGCGCCACTAAGTGTTGCTATAATATTTAGTTGCAATGCACTAATGCTGTGGCAATAGATTTTTGGCCATGGCCAACATCGTGGCAATAGAGAATGTAGCCACGGAAATTATTGGTGGCAACAATAAGTTTGCCCTGTAAGTATGTGGTTGTAATCTTGTTCTCTTTTTTTTTAATTTTATAAAAGTTTGCGCTGTGGGGATCTCCCCCACAGACCTTCAGGTCAAAAAAAAAGTGTTGCAACAGAAAATAATTGGTGGAAACAAGTGCTATTGCCACAAGATATAGTTCGAGGTTATAAACTATTTTAGCACCAGTCATTATATATGGCAACAGCTTGTATTGATACTAACATAGAGTTGTTGCAATAAGTTATAGCATCGAAGTACCATTGTTGCATTTTGGTTATTGCAACAAGAATTTCCCGTCGCAATGGATATTGCATTTGGTATTTTTGAATAATAATTTTTCCTGAATAATAAACAACTAATAACCAAAATCACGATTCAAATCATCATGAAACTAAAACAAATCCATTATTAATTCAGCCAATGAGTAGATAATAAAATGTCAAGTGCCCAATTGCAGTACAATTTCTCATTTGAGAATAGTTCATAGCTAGCTAGCTAGCTAGTGTTGGGTGAACAACACAACTACATCTATCTTATGTAGGATCCAGCAAACATTGTTTGACATTGCAAACTTTCTTTATGTTGATCATGGAAGGCATCCGAGTCCGAATGATCCATTCAGTAAGTTCAAATACCCTGCTCAAGAAAAAGCAAGCATTTGTATGCATCAGCAAAGACTCTATTGTTATTTCCATAATTAATCAATATTTAATATATTTTGTATGTACAAGCCATCAAAGCAATGGTGCTAAGCTAATGCCATGCTCCATATAGATATTGAAACATAATGGAATTATAGTGTCATTTCAACCACCACGAGCATGGCCAAGACGACCTTGTGGACAAAATAAAGGCCAGGAGATTTCTAGACGGAATTATTACTAATAATGAGCAACGCATAGAATCAGTAGCCTGAAATGTGTAAAAATCTATTAACAAATTTAAATTCAAAATACAATTATCAGGTGGTTTGCTTGTTCCAGAAACTTGTATGAAATAGAAGGTGGTTAATTCAGATGATACTGCAACTTGCACTAAAACAATTGCGCGGTTCCTTGCTAAGAGCAGTGAAAAATTTTCATCAAACTATATCAAGCAATCTATGTCGCCAGAACCCTAGTTGCTAATCAAGAAACATCAAAGCTTGACCGCATCCAAGTATCGGAACCAATTTGATACCAAACAGCAAGAAATCATATTATACCAAGCACTTGAGGAGTATCATGGTATTCTGGCAAGGATATACATTTGACCGAATTCCACAGTGCAACTAACTAACATGGTTCTAAATATGCACACCATCAATTACTCCTAAGCAACCACTTCATTTTAGGAGCCGATTGATGAGTACCACAAATGCCTTCATGAACTTCACCCATAGCAACTCTAGCCTGATTCGAGTCTAAACATTTGAGAAGTAAATCTTCGGCAGTTTGACGATAAAGTTCATCGTCAATTAAAATATATTTGAACGTTGCACGCCGAATATTCCTCTTTGCACCACGACCAGGATCTCTGAGATAGGAGATTATAGGAGTCCGCCAATCCCGATCTTCGGCCTCCTTTGCAGCCGAATCAGTGCTTCCAATTGTCTGTGGTCAGACCGGTTGACATGACCGGTCGGACCGGTTTGTCCAGAACCTGCAACTCAGCTTTGATTCGCATCGGTTTTCTAATGTTGAAATTCTTCTTTTCAACATTGTAACCAAATGCTTGCTGAGCCAGATCATTAGCCTGTCCATTTTCTTTCCTTGGCAAATGTCTTATAACAAATTCATCAAAAGAAGAAATAATATCGAGGTATTTATCAAGATATGTATTTAATGAACCATTATAATATTGGCATACCTTGGATACTTGCTGCACAATGAGAAGCGAATAACCAGAAACTTCAACATGCTTTACGCCCATGGATTGCAAAATCTCCAAGCCAAATAAAAGTGCCTCATACTCAACTTAGTTATTTGTATAATATTCCCCTAATTGGTATGAGAACTCAAAAGTAGCACCATTTGGAGATATAAGAACAGCACCGATTCCTCTTCCTTCATCACAAAGCGATCCATCAAAGTATAGCTTCCATGGTGTGCAAACAATATAGCCGACTTCTAAATGTTCATCATTAATCCGATGCTCAACAATAAAATCCGCTACAATTTGGCATTTTATAGATTTCAAAGGTTCACAAGCCAAATCATACTCTATCAAAGCATATGCCCACTTGCCGATTCTACCACTCAAAATTAGCTTTTGCAACATATGTATTATCACATCGATTTGACATACTACCATGCAAGTACTAGATAGTAGATAATGCCTCAATTTGGTACAAGCATAATATAGAGACAAACACAACTTTTCAACAAAAGTATACATCGTCTCCGCATCAATAAGTCGTCGGCTTATGTAAGTGATAATATACTCCTTGTCTTCGGTCTCTTAAGTCAAAACAGCCCCAATAACTTTGTCTTCCGCTGCCACATAAAACCTAAAAGAACAGCCCTCCTAGGCGCCTTAAGAACCGGTGGTGAAGACAAGTATTGCTTAATCCTTTAAAATGCCTCTTGCTATTTTGCCCCCAAGTAAATTTGGCTTCATTCCTCAACTCAAGGATAGGAGTAAAAGCATCTATCTTTCCAGACAAGTTAGAAATAAATCTCCTCAAATAATTTACCTTGCCTAAAAACTTTTGCAAGTCTTTCTTGCAAGTAGGAGCTTCAACTTTTCTCATGGCTTCAATTCTTTTAGGATCAATCTCTATGTCCTTCTCATGAATAATGAAGCCAAGAAACTTTCGAGCCGATACTCGCACATTTGAGTGGATTCATCTTTAAACCATACCGACGCATCCTTTCAAGAGCAAGTTTTAAATCAGCTAAATGATGATTCAAGCCGGCTAATTTAATAACAATATCATCAATGTACACCTCCAAGATGACACCAAGCAAATTATGAAAGATTAAATTCATAGCTCTTTGATAAGTTGCACCAGCATTTTTCAATCCAAAAGTCATAACAACCCACTCAAACAAACCAACAAATCCAGGACATCTAAAAGCCATTTTTGACATATCTTCCTCAGCCATGAGTATTTGATTGTAACCCGCGTTACCATCAAGAAAACTAATGACACGATGTCCGGATGCCTCATTAATTAACATATCGGCTATAGGCATAGGATACTCATCCTTGGGAGTAGCTTTATTAAGATCTCTAAAATCAATGCAAACCCGAATCTTGCCCGTATCTTTCTTTTCAACGGGCATAATATTAGAGATCCAATCCGCATAGCAACAAGACCGAATAAAACCAACATCTAACAATCGATTAATCTCTTCTTTAATTCGATCATAAATACTAGGATTGAAACGCCTAGCCGGTTGTTTATAGCGTCTAAAACTAGCTTTGATTTGTAAACGATGTTCAACAAGATCACGACTCAAACCAAGCATTTCAGAATACTCCCAAGCAAAGCAATCGATATATTCTTTTAATAATTTAACTAAATCAGCTTTATATTCAACCGATAAGTTTTTGTTTACAAAAGTCGGCCTAGGAATAGTTCCATCACCTAGATCTACCTTTTCTAAAGGATCAGCCGACGTGAAATCTTGGCCCAGCTTGTCCATATCCTCTGACTCTTTAATAGTCTCACACATATCGTTCGTATGCTCCCGATAGTGTTCAATGCGTCACTGCAGTCAGTCTGCATTAGACCGGTCTGACCGGTCGGCTCTGATGGCCGATCCGAAGAGGACCGGTCTGACCGGTCGTGGGACCTGGTCTGACCGGTGGTGCCTGAGTCGCCTGCTTGACTCATCTTGATTACATTATATAATTTAGCTGATTCTCCATCGGCTTTAGAGTAGCAGGAACGAACCCATCCTTGGTGCAACTGATAAGCTCATAATCGGACAGATCCAAGGCCGATAAGCACTTGATGTTGTCATTTGCACCAATAGAGTTGGAATCGGCGGTAGCAACGAAAGATGATGTGTCACCATGCACCACTTCAACCTCATCACCGATCCACTGGATAAGAAAATGATGCAAAGTAGATGGAACATATTGATTGGCATGAATCCAATCGTGCCCAAGTATTAAGCTGAAGTTACCTTGCACCTCTGAAATGAAGAAAGCTGTGGCGAGCATCTTGCTTCCAACGGTCAACTCCATGGAAGCAACCCACTTAGCACCAATGGGATCACCTCCGCCCACGCCGCTGACCATCATGTTCATTTTGATCAGCTCCTCGTCCTTCCCGCCAAGCTTCTTGTACAACGAGTAGGGCATAAGATTTACAATGGCCCCACCATCCACAAGCATACGATAAATTAGTTTCCCATTAACATGTCCCCTCATGTAGGGAACTTTCAAATGGTTGTCTGATTCTTTAGGCTTCTGGAACACAGCATCATGAGGCCCAAATTGAAGATGAGCCACCTCCTCTTTGGGAACTATGAAGTAATCCAAAGACATGTGCACAACATTAATTTCCAAATTGTTGCGCTCCGGAGATGCTTCATAATCCACCAATTCCTCATCCTCCTTTGCTGGAAGAGCTGGTGGCACTTCATCAACATGAGAAACTGAAACAGGCGCTGCTGATTTGGCTGTACAATCTGCACTGGGCTCGACAGGTCTGACCGGTTGTTCAGAGCGGGTCGGGTGTACCGGTCTGATCGGTCGCCGGGGTCGCTCCGACCGGTCCTGCTGCTGGCTGGTCAACTGCCTTGACCTGCCACACCTTACCTTGAGGGACCATGGGTCTGTACTTATTGAAATGCTCATCCCTCATCTTACCTACCTCTTGCTCCCTCTTTTCTTTATTGCGAAGGCGCTGTAGTTTCCTCTTTTGAGTATGTGTCAACCCCTCTGGACACCAACGGAGTTGATGGTACTTATCTGCCGCCTTGTTGCTACCGGCCTCATGATCATTGGCCATGACAGGTTTCTGAACAGGAGAGCTAGCCGATTTACCAAACACCATCGGCTCTTTACCCTTGTCTTGTACAACCACTTTGATATTGCCGATCTGAACAACAGCATCGGCTTTAGGCTTCTCTAGGTCAACAGTAGGTTGTACTTCTTGCTTCTTCTCCTTTACATGGTATTCCAACCGCAAAGGAGCAAACTATGCCGGCCTCTGCTGAGACCGGTCTGACTGGTCATAGGGGACCAGTCCGACCGGCGGGGCCTGCTGCACTGGACTAGATTGGTGTGGCCCCAATCGGTCATGTACTGGCGTCCTAAACCCGTCTTCCCTTTGATATGGCGGTGGATATGGCATTGGGAAGCATTGCATCCAGATTCCCTCATGTTCCCACACCGGATTGACAGCATTTGATGCCGGTGGATCCCATGGCATGGTAGCATACACCTTCTGCGGAGGGAACGGTGGGATATCACCCCTGGGCCTGCTAAATTCCCTTCTTGGAGATGGAGGATTGCCTTGACGCAGTGGTGAGCGTGGTCTCTTTTTTAATGGCCGATCTTGTTGAACAGCCTTTGTGTACTTGTTTAGTAACTGCCCAAAGGTAAGTCCTTGATTTGCAGATTGTCCCTGTACCTTTGGATTATTGGTCTTCCAAGTACTCACCTCCGGACGCTTTGGCTTGAAGGTCCGCGGCTGATCTCTAGGCAGGTCTGACCGGTCGCCTGGACAGTAGGCTAACAGGTGGAATTCTCTTGCCCCCCAGGCTTAGGAGCATTGACAATAATCCTTCGGCTTTTCCATTAGGAGTCTTTTGCATGACAACTTCCCTGGCCAGAATCTTGTCATTAGTGTTCATCGGCCTTGGATCACCAATCACCACGTTCTTCCCCTTAGCCCCTTCGGCTTGCTCTGGCCGAAGGAGTACCTTTGGATTGTTCAGCTCCGAAGTGTGAATAGGGAAAGGAGTCTTGTCCACTTGCATCTTAGAAAGTACCAATCGTCTTTCATCTACAGCCGATTGGATCTGTCGATGGAAAACATTACAATCATTAGTTGCATGCGAAAAAGAATTATGCCATTCACAATGTGCATGCCTTTTTAATTCTTCCGCCGATGGTATAGCATGAGATAAACGAATGTTTTCATGTTTAACAAATTCATCAAAAATTCTATCACATTTGGAAACATCGAAAGTAAACTTCATCTCATTTTGCCGATTCTTTTGAATCGGCTTTAGTGAAGGACATGTAGATAGTTTGTCCTTTGATGGCCAAACAAACTCAGCGGCATATACTCCTTTCTCCTCATCGTCTGAACAATCAGAATCATGTTCAACTATATGTGTGTTGGACCGATGAGGTTTAAAAGAATCTTTTGCATTCTTAAATTTGAACTCTAAACCAATGGCTCGCATTTGCAAATGATCAACAGTAATGAAATCAAAGCCCTCAAGTTTTTCCTTCAAATAAGAACGCAAACCATTATAAGCCAAATCCGCTAAGTATTTTTCAGAAAGCGACAAATTAAAGCATCAGTTTTTAATAGCCTTAAATCTTTGAAAATAATCTAAAACCGATTCATCTCAGTTTTGCCTAACTGATGTCAAATCTGACAACTTAGCTTCGGTTCCTCTGCTAAAGAAGTGATCATGAAATTTACGCTCTAATTGATTCTAATTTAAAATAGAACCAGGAGCAAGTGAAGAAAAGCAAGAGAAAGCGGTCCCAGTTAATGATAAAGAAAATAAGCGAACACGTAAAGCATCATTAAGACCCACTTCTCCCAATTGTAAAATATATTGGCTAACATGTTCCCAAGTTATACGAGAGTCATCACCATTAAATTTAATGAACTCAGGAATACGCCAACCAGCCAGATAAGAAACAAAATCAAACTCAGGAGGATACGACTTTTGATATAAACGCGAACTACCCATATCAATCACAAGTTTGGTTTTAAGCACCCCAGGCAGATGCTCTTTAAACCTAGAGAAATTGGCTTGATACCTACTACTGGTCGAAGCTTGTAAAGAAGACGCTACACCTTGCACATTAGGACCAGTATACGCCGTAGTAGTGTTAGGAATCGGTCCCCTCGAAGGTCTAGATCCCTGCTGTGCTGCAGTATGGGGTGGTGTGTATGACACCATCTCACCAGTTCGGCCAGAGGCAACCGAACTAGGGATAGCAGCAAGCGGTGTAGGGGATGGTGGATTATGCACCATCGCACCGGTTAGACCGGTCGCCTGGAACGGTCTGACCGATGGCGTGTGGACAGATGGTGGTGGCGGCGATTGCCTTGAAAACGAGTTCGGCAGCATCCCATAAAACTGATCAGGTGCAGAAGGCATAGTAACCAAACTCAGATCTGGAAAATAAGTGTCACCCTCCACACTTTTACCCTTTTTTAAAGCCGCATTCTCATCGTTAATCCCAGCAAGTGTCTCTCCCGCAGCTACTTGTGCATCAGATATTTTCTTATCGACCATAAGAGATAATTGCTTAATTAATTCAGAGGGTTCATTGCTTACAGGGGGAATTACATCGACCTTGTCATTGTTTAGTTTGAAAGAAGGCATCACGAACTCCCCGACCCTCTTGAATAGGCCTGCACGCTCTTTCTTGAACCCTTGAAGGAAGCACTCCCTCATATGCTCCTCAGCAATCAGGTAGGCCCGGCGCTCGTCCTCGGTGAGCTCCTCCATGGTCGCCTTGATGATGTTGTCTCCACTGATTTCAGCCTTGGAGCTCATCTTCTTGGAGGATTAGATTAGATCGGTCTTGAAAACTAGATTAATCTCTTCCCCAGCGGAGTCGCCAAAAAGTGTGTTGACACAGAATTGCGCCAAACACATTCGGATGCACTAGAATGTGCGAATGATCGTCAAATTGATCAACTCCCACGAAGCTCTGGGCAGGCCGGTCTGACCGGTGCCGCCGACCGGTCTGACCGATTCGTGCAGGGCTTCACGAAGACCTAGAACAGCGAGCTTGGGAGGGACCCCATCGGAGCTCGTGAACATAGGGTTGCTTTGAGATCGGCAGGCCACTCAGAACGTCTTCAAATGCCGTTGAGACGAAGGAAGAAAGCAATTAGGGTTTAGAAAAGGGCTAGGGTTTGAGAGACAAAAAGTAATGCGATTTTTGATTGATTTGATTGGGAATAACCTCAATCGGCCTTAGCCTTCATATATATAGGCCGGGGAAGACGTACCCCTTCACGAGTTGATTTACAAAAGGAATTCTACCTCTAAATCTAAATCTACTCGGATTACAGGCATAGACCAGTCTGACCGGTCGGCCCGACTGGTCAGACCGGTCGGCCTCGGCGTGTACCAATTTTGGCTGTCAACAGTCTCCAATAAAGTCAAATCTCTAATTTCATCCATTACTTAGGGTGATATGTGATTCCGAAAGCTGAATCTTCAGCAATAAAACAACATGAACGTTAATCTCCAAAAAGCAGAACTCAACATGGACAAAGGCATCATCCTTAGCGCTGCTAATTATTAAATAGGGAGCAGATGGGAGAGGCAGAGGGAGGCCAGGCGGTGGAACCTTGACGTTGAGGAGAATGGGAATGGACGCCCAGGCGTGCTGCTGTACGAAGTAGAGCCCGACGGAGGGCCCGTTGGCGACGTACTTGCTAATCCTATCTACACCGTCCTTCATTGCGCAGCCACCACATCCCCGAAGGAAAAACAAAAACCAAGTCAGCGAGGTGCTCGATGGAAAGCCACATCGGAGGAGTGAGAACAATACAGGAGGCCAGAGATTGGTGGTCGCGTTTACCATGGAGGAAGCCGTCGGAGAGGGAGAGTGGCAATGACGACTCGGCAGCGGCGGAGGAAGAGGGGCGATGGTGCATGTCCGCGCCCACCAATGGGCGACCATCACGGACTCGCCACCTCCGTTCGGTGAGGGGCTCAGATTTGCCGCCACTCGCATAGAAGACGACCGATTCGTTCAGACAACAAAGTGCATCTAAAAAGTGCTTAACAATATTAACTAAGGGACTGACAGCATCTCAAAAGAAAAGCATTAGCTATAAACTTGCATGCACATTGATTGGTTTCTGAAGTGCAATCATGATTAACTTTAGCCAGGATAATCTAATCATCGAACATCACACACACACAAAATAAACATAGCTACTCAAGCAACGGGTTCACAGCAACTCAAAACAAATATGAAGTCAGCTGGAGCTCCTATTTTACATTTGATTTGCACACTATTTTACATTCGCATTCATCAAGATTGTGCAATAAAGAAGTAACCCATGCATGAACTATGACTAGAACAAACAGGCTCCACAAAATATAGGCTGTCTCAGTAGGCATCATACCTTTCTGGTATTTGGTCGAACAGGTTGCAGGCGATGATGGAAGAGAAGGTCCACCTGCGGTTGGAAGAGTACCTGCCTAGGATGCGAATCTTCCCAGATGAAAGATAGAATATGCATTGTCAGGTTGGGGAAAAGGACACGACATTGCGGAAGATAGAACGAAGCTTACGGATAATTTGCAAGATGTAGTGCCTTCCGTGATCGATAAGCGCAGCAGTCTTGATGGCAGCAAGGAAGAAATGAACAGACTAAGCAAACTTGTTCTTTGATTTGAGCTGTAAAGGACTAAAATGAAACTAGCTGACGAACTCGATCCGGATGGGGCACGGCCAGATCTGCGCCGAACGAGAGGGCAGTCGCAAGCTCGATTCGAAATCGAACCAAGGTGCACCACACCAGCTCGCTCGGCGCAGGGGACGCAGCAGCACCCCTCGCGATGAAGGAGAGTGGAGGCGCCCTGTCCTGGTGCTCGCACCGACAGGGAGGGGCCACGGCGCTCCATTCTGGCTCCGTCCTCGAGCGGCGGCGGATGGCACGCGGAAGATGCTCTCGCTCCCACCGGCATCGACAAACTCCGGCAACGCGTGGAGACCGCCAAGGGGGCAGGAGCGGGAGGCGAGCATCGGAGAGGGAGGAGATGGGGGAGCCGGAATGGAGGCCAGGCCACTCGTTGTGGGATGGGAGGGGAAAGGGGGGGCAGGGTGTCGGATCTGGGAACCAAGCCTCCCATGGCCGGGCGCCGCCCGCCGCACATGGCCGGGTGTCGAAGGAGCAGGGCGCAGGGAGCTATGGAGCAGGGAGTCGGAAGAGAAGGGCATGGGGCGCGGGGCGCGAAGGAGCTAGAGAGTCGGAGGAGATGGCGAGGGGCGCGGGGGGCTGGACCTGGAGGAGGACGAGGGAGAGACAAGCAGTTAGGGTTCCAGCTGTTTCTATACCGTGAGAGAGCTATCACAGCCATTGGATTGAGAACGGATGGTCAGATATAGTAGGACTACTTGGGCCGAATAGGTCTTACATATCTAACAATTTCCTTTTTTTCTTTTTTCTTTTTATTTATATTTCACCATTATGAAGTAACACATAAAAATAATTGTCTTATATGTATCAATATATTTTTTATATATAATCGACTACATATAAGCTGTCTTGTAGAAATTTCAATAATTTTCTAGGTCATTTACAATTTCTAATAGTTCAAATGAATTTCTGTAGGTTTATTGAAAGTAATTACAATTTGAACTACATGTATCTCAAATAATATATCAAAATTTCCACAAAAAATATATTTTAGGTATCTCTATTCCAATATAGCTCATATCCTGAAAATAGATGGGAAGTTCAAATATTAGCCAGGGATAATTCAAACTTGTACTTGCAACCTTGTTACAAAATATTGATAATAATACCTTAAAATTTTGCGAAAATTTTGTAAATTCATAGAATCATTTTATAGATCTATAAACTTTACATAAAAGTTTCATAAGTTTTTATAAAAATCGAAGTATAGATTGTTCATAAAATGGATAGTCTCACACATTGTTTCATACAACTTAAGTCAAACTTATAGTTTACACACACTTAAAGTCTTTTCTTACTCATATGTATTTCAAATTTGGACACAACCTTATGTTGATCATATTAGTTGAAAACATTAATTTATATTAAGCAATTATTATGTAAAAACATATTTTTCTATTATGTACTTAGGTGTAAGAAAATAAGCCATATAAAAAAGATCAAAAATAGCAATTAATGTAGAAACAAATGAAACTAAATGAAAGATCTGAATTTTAGAAAAATTCAGAAAAAAATCATCAAATTCGGAGCTTTTACGGTGGAGAAATACCCATTACAAGTTTCAATTACAGATTAAAAAAGAGAAAAGATGAAATATACATGTGGATTATCAAGGGTTGGCAGGCAGCAATGCCATATTGCCATGTGGTGTGATGCTATTGGCCCTTGGGCTCGCACATCGGAATCAGCTGGCTGCGATCCGTGGCGAGGCTCCAGCACATATTTTAGTATTGTTTTATAGTACAATCTTCTTACTCTTCACATACCGTAGTGAGTGGTGTAGTGCTAAAGCATGCACTTGCCATTCCTACAGTTGCGAGTTTGATTCCTGCTAGAGGGTTTCCCTTTGTTTTTCGGATTTGCCCTGCCATTTTATCACTATGAATAAACTTTAACGTAGTATGTAAACACAACTTTGCCAACAGCGCAGTGGTTAAGGCTTCTCACCCCTTAGCAAGCTGGCGCGTGGGTTTGAACCCCTTGTTCGCTTCTTCTTTTTTTCAGTGCAATAGTTGTACGCTTATATGAAAGGTAAACTTCGTATTTCCACCACAACTACACTACTAGCTTAATGGTAAGACATTTGCATGGCGGGCTGTAGACCTGGGTTTGAACCCCTTGTGAGCCACTATTTTACAGGGAAGAGACAATATTTTTTTTTTTGGTTATGCTTCACGTAAGCTACAGGAAAGAGATAGTATAAAAAAGGCTTTATACTTCACGTAAGCAACAAGGGAAGAGACAGTATAAAAAAATTGATAAAGGTTTATGCTTCACATCCATGAAGAATTTTCTTAATACGTCATAGTGTTCTGGGCCGAATTGTGATGAAATTGATAAAGCATCACGAAATTGTGGTTCAAGAGAAGTCCGATGGTCCTGCCTACCGCTTGCCTGCCCTTTCGACCTTGATCACACGATGATTGCGCGCCTCCCTCGTTCCAACGATAGTCCTGGTCCATCTATCCTTTTGTTCCTGGGCCCAGGTGTTTGTTATTTTGGGTCCACCCATATTTGAGGCAACATAATCTATTTAGTTGCAATACACTGATCTATTGCCACAAATGGAACTAGCATATACCAACAACTATAATCGGTGGCAAGAGCATCCTTTTCATGCAACCACTTAGTTTTTGTTGCAATATAGACAAATATATTGCAACACACATGATTATTTAATGCAATGCAATAAATTCTTAGCAATATTGTTTACTACTCGCAACCACTTTGAATTTTGTGGCAATAACCCTTACTTATTGAAAACCGAAATAAAAATTATAACAATGAAAAACAAATGTGGGAATAATAAGCTACTCACAACCATATTTCAATTGATTGCAATACCATTAATTTTTTGCAATGGAAATACAAAATTATTGCAATACCACCTGTCTAATGCAACAAATTATGTGTTGTTGCCATGGACTCCGTGGCATTAGCCCTAAAATCTAGTAGTGGTGGGTGGGGAAGTCCCTGAGGGGTAGTTTGGTCCACAAAACGTGTTCAGCAGTGCATTTTAACCTAACAGATCTGACGGAAGTGTTAAAAAAGGAATAAAAGAAAATTTTGGATGTCAAATAGGATAGGGAAACTTTTCCAGTGCTATATAGGGAACTAAGTTTTTTTTTAGTGCTATATAGGGAATTTGAAGAGGTTCAGCCTCTATTCGAAGCTGAGAAGCTAGGAGAAGAGCTCAGAGAAGGAAGTTCCTTTGGTACGCGGATGGCCGACACGATCGGATTGAACTCCATGTACAATCCTTGCATGATGTACTGGTTCAGCTCCTCATCTTCTATGGGTTTTCCCGCGCAGGCCATCTCATCTGCTAGAGACTTCATCTTCCCAACATATTTGGTAATAGATTGATTACCTTTATGTGTTGTAGCTAGCAAGTGCTGTCCGTGTGTTCACTGCTCGTCCACGCGTTTGGGAGGAGTACATCTCCTCCAGAGCCTTCCAGACGTGCGACGCTATCTTGAACGTCGCTACTTGGCTCAGCACGTCCCGAAACAGGGATGACTAGTACAGGTAGCTGAGAACCTGTTGATCGAGAGCCAGCCACTTTGCGTAATCAGGGTTTGGTTTGTGGACGTCCTTGCCTGCAGCGTCCTGCTTCTCTGTGATTTACTTGGGTGGTTGCACTTCAGATCCATCAAAAAACCCCTCTAGCTGTGCTCCACGCCCGGCTGGGAGAATCTGGACTTGCCAGAGGACATAGTTGGTCTTGTTGAGCTTCTCGGCGATGGGCTGGGCAAAGGAGGCCGGCGGTGCCGGGATGGACGCCGAGGAGGCCGACATGGATATGCTTTGTGGAGGTTTGGCTCTGATTACCATGTGAAGCAATCGATTGGAAGCGTTGAACTCCGGTTAGGGGCCGCACCTTTGTTTATATATGCAGGAAACAACCTCCTGCGTGGTTTGCATCTCATGCGATCACATCTAGGATTGGTTAGGCTAACTAACTAGAAGATGATACAACAAACTCTTGATTCTATACCAAGCTATCTAAACAACCCTACCAGACCAGGATGTGATTGCATATACAAGAGATTGATTACATAACCAACTGATCTTTACCTCTAACAGATGGATCATTGTTGTGAATTGACGCTTTTATTCTTATTTCGACTACTGCCATGCGCAAGTGCAAACCTATCTAACAACGACTATTGTTTGTAGTGTGTATAAGGGTGTTTGCCAAGTATTTCCACATAAAGAAAAAAAATTAGAGGTCATGTTGCGCACTAGCTAAGTAAATTAGAGTCAGACTCTCATTACTCTGGCAATGGTAGTTGATGTGCAGCAATGTAGGTACACATCCTGCAAACCACGTTATGAAAAATGAAGAAACAACCACTTCATGAAATGGTGGAGATGATGCACCACAAACTCCTGTTGTGGCCATATTTACACGTAAGCATGGGCGTTCTATGTTAAATGTTTACCACTTTTGACTACCAAAATTAGCATGGCTGAAAATAACCAGCCAAACTGATTGGAGGAAATTGTTGAATCATGAGTTGGACTCCACTATATTGTGTAGCTCTTTAGGATCGAAATCCATATATACATATATAATGTCCAATTTGGAATCCAAATGGGAGAGTTATATAGTTGCGGGGAAATCCACACCACAGAAAACTATCTAGAGTGATTTCCTAAGCTGTCCAGGCCAGTTTTTCTTTTATATATAATCCAAGTTAAAGTTATATTTTGGTACAAGGTATGTAAGACTTTCGACTTCTAATGAGGCAAGACCGCCCACGGCCAATTGAGGTCATCTAATCGATCAAAAACACAGTTACCTTTATATTTTTCCTTTTATTTTCCCCTACTTTTTCAAACCCTAAACCTTTGTTCTTACTTCATCGCAATCGCAATTGAAGGCTTTGGTTCACAGAGGCGTTGCAAGGAGCAGCTCTACGTGCTGCAAGTGACCTTGCTGGTGTTTGGTGTGGCTTGTTTTCATGTCAACAAACTATTTGACGACTCCGCTAGGGATGGAGAAATTGGTTGTTGTGACAAATTTGTCACACCCCATCCTCCAAAGCCGCACGGGATGGAGAAATTGGTTGTTGTGACAAATTTGTCACACCCTGTCCTCCAAAGCCGCACTGCCCGGCCCTTCCGAGGGGCGGGCTCGCATACACATAGCACCCTACTTACACTTTCGTCCTTGTTTCGTGTAAAAGGGTCAACCCGAAGGTTCTATGGCTGGAGGACAAAGGTTTATAAATTGGATCTACCCTTACTCAACTAGCAAGGTGGTACTAAACATGTGCACGCAGCACTCATGGGCCACTAATGGTCTATATTCAAATTAGGCCGGATGTCACAAAATTCAAGAGACTCCAAAGATCGATTTGATGAGAACAACATGAAAGCCTACTACGTGATATGCCAGAGGGATTCTCGCCAATGTCTCATTAAGCAAATAAAGGCCATAGAAGAAAGCGAGAAGAAGAGGCTGCATGCTTGGGAAAGACGTGGCATCATGTGTTTAAGAAAGAAGAATACATCTAGCCACTACTTCCATCATTTCAGGTACAAGACAATCTGAGTAAAAGTGCTTCACCTCCAAAAAATCTAGTTCTTTCTCCTGAAATTAATGAGGTACTACAGAATATTGTTGGTCCTCTGGTTGATGTTCATATGCAAAATAATATCAAGTTCTTAGATGACTATTATGCTTATTCTAAGAAAGCACAAGATCCTAGTAATTTAAGAAAGAAATAGGTCTGACTGAACCAGATGCAGAAGAAATTGAAGGTCGGAATTTTTGGCCCATTATGTTTTTTCACTACCGAATTCTAAATCTGATCCTGTGGTTAGTAATATTCCTTTGCCATACTACTAATGGTTCGTCAGTTTTTAGCCAAAGTGATCATAATTTGCACACGTGCACTAACTAAAACGTAACGTATGGAGTCCGATCAGCATGGGTCCCTAACCCCTTACATGACAGGCCAGTGCTCCTGGCTACTTTCAAAAAAAAAAAATGGGAGGAGCAATTGTCTCAACAGTTCGGAGCACCACAGACCAACAAAGTATCATAGACAATTTGCAGGATTAATTGATTATTAACATGTCTAAAGTGATGGGGCTAGCACAAAAGGTTGCAATCAAATCATATACAAATATTAGCCCAAGCAAGCAAAAGTATCCCTTTTCATTATTTGGTAACTTTTTTATGCTTTTCACACTACAAAAATCTGTTAATCCATGATGATCAAATTTCATCAAAAAATCGGTCATAAAACGTTATCTGTGACGATCTTAAATTTCATCATGTATTAAGCGTCACAGATTACACCACGTGATGTTTTTAGCGAAATCGTCATAGATTAGCTTAATCCATGACATTTTGAAACCGTCATAAAATAGTCTTAGGCCCACGCAACCCAACTCGAGCCCATTATTTGTGATGAAAATAAACATCACGGATTCAATCGCCATGTCACACATAGATGACATGGACGATGATGTGGATGACAATATTGACCTGTCCGCTGACGTGGCCGATGATATGGTGATGATGTGGATGGAAATGATGATGTGTACAATGACATGGCTAATGACGTGGCTGTTGACATAGCAATGATATGGAAAGTGATGGCATGATTGCCACATGGATGCTGAAGTGGACAATGATATGTCAGCAAGTAAGTGGGTCAGTTTGGGCCCATTTGCATATAGCCCATATGATATGGCAGCAAGCAAGTGGGTCAGTTCGGGCCCATTTGCATATAGCACATTTAAGTTTCTGCTCATGAAAAAAAAGAAGGGCCCATTTTATATCCACCCCATTAAAATACAGTCTATTTTTCTAATCAATCCATTATCATTTCAGCCCAAATCAAGATAAAAACTAGATAAATTCTGATCCAACATCTCATCACATACATACAACATCAAAGTTTTTGGATTCACCATGAAATAAGTTTAACTCATTTAATCTAGCAAAAAATCTCACAATACTGCAAAAAAAGTAGCTTCAAGCAAGCCCATGTTTCAAGCATGAGCTCAAGTTTTGCATCATTCTCAGCTTTTAATTGCATACCTGCACATGATATAGCACACATGGTGTGTACAACCGATGCATTACTTTTCTCAACCAAGAATCAATCTTAATTAATAGAAAAGCATTTTGGATTACTACTTTCTATTTGGCCGTGAACATAATATTTGTTGATATAAAACTAGAAAAGATAACATTGTAACAGAAACTAGAGTAGATATTGTACTTAAAAAGATAGAGCTGCATACATAACAAGGAGCTCAACAAGTTATAGATTGAGATATAGCAATTGTACATGAGTTCTGTACATCGTACAGGGAGCCATCATTCCTATCCATTCTAGGAAACAAAAATTGGTCCAAATCACACTAAACAAGAGATTTCTCTATGTTCTCCTAAAAGCATTCTAATAACACAAAAGTACCTTGCACTCTATCTGAACCACCCAACATCCTTAGCCTCAGCTGAATTTAGTTTGGAAAGATCATCAGACAAACAAATGAAAAGGAACTAGTAGTGTCTAAAAATAAACAAATGAAAAGGAACTAGTAGTGTCTAAAAACAAAACTTTAAACTTAGATAGTGCTTAACAATATCTGAAGTAGGCTATTTCTCACATATAAAAAGTGTCTAAAAATGAAATATTAACAAAGGTCAAAGCAAGTAGGGAGTAGTTAAAGAGCACAAAACAATGATTGCTTATTGTATTCCGACACAAGTAACATAAGCTAACTGAATTAACCAAGGGACTGACGGCAGCTCAAAAGAAAAGCATTAGCTATAAACTTGCATGCACATTGATTGGTTTCTGAAGTGCAATCATGATTAACTTTAGCCAGGATAACACTACTACAAAAAAAATTTAACCGTGACCTTTAAAAAGGCCCTCGGAGGCGGTCAGGAATTCCAACCGCCTCAGTTAATGCCTCAGTTAATTCCAACCACCTCGGTCATTTTTTATTAACCGAGACGGTTACGACAACTGCCACTCAAAATATATTAACTGAGGTGGGCACTCTTAAAATGCCCACCACAATTAATATATATTAACCGAGGCAGTCATTGTAACTCAACCGCCTCGATAAATCAGGCCCAGCCCGCTAGCCCAAAAGGCCTAGTTGTGAGCACACATATATACAGGAGTTAGGGTTTGGGCCGCTCATCTCACTCACTCACTCAGTCTCTCTCATCTCTCTCGTTCCCCACGGCGGCGCCCCTCTCTCCCTCCGCCCGACCCTCCCTTCCCGACGGCCCCCCTCTCCCTCCCTCCTGACGACGACCCCTCCCTCTCGAGCCCCCTGCAGCAGCGCTCGCGGGATCCGGTGGTCACGTGGCCCCTATAGCGGTACTTTCACGAGGAGACGGTGGGATCTGGTGGTCCCCTGCAGCGGTGATGCTCCCCTGTGAGCGGCCGGCAACATCCTTCTCCCTCCCTCACCGGATCCGTGCCCGTGGTGGCCAGATCCACCGTTGGAGGCCGGATCCACGCCCATGGTGGCCGGATCCGGCGAGCGGCGGTGCGGTGGCCGCTGCCCATGGATGGGCTCGGCGGGCTCATCCACGGGTTTTTCTTTTTTTATTTGATTAACCGAGGCGGGCACCAAACCGCCTCAAAAAATGCTCCATTTATTGTGACCTTAGCTCCGAGGCGTTTCTGTTGCCCGCCTCGGAAAATCAAATTTGCCCGCTTCGCAAAAGATTATTGTAGTAGTGTAATCTAATCATCGAGCATCACACACACACAAAATAAACATAGCTACTCAAGCAACCGGTTCCCAGTAACTCGAAACAAATATGAAGTGAGCTGGAGCTTGTATTTTACATTTGATTTCCCCATTATTTTATATTTGCATTCATCAAGATTGTGCAATAAAGAAGTAACCCATGCATGAAAACTATGACTGGAACAAACACGCACCACTTAATAAGCTGTCTCAGTAGGCATCATACCTTTCTGGTATTTGGTCGAACAGGTTGCAGGCGATGGTGCTGCAGGTTGCTCACTCCTATAAATATGATCATTTGCAACGGGGTTCAACACACCAAGAGGAGCTCTCTACTTTATTTTCTACCTTTAGTTGAGTTAGGCTAGTAGTAGTTGGAAGTTAGAGTCGAGTCGAAATTAGCCATGAGTTCCAAAGTCATCTTCGGTCCTTTCAACTCTTTATTTTTGAATGGATAGTCTCTTTTTTTTCTCCCTTTTTGGATCATGGACCATGTACTTTCTTTCTCTCTTTTTTTTGAGTAATGATGGTCCATATCCTTTTCATGCAAGGATTTTTTATGAATTGAGTGTTGAATGAAGACCATGTATCATAATTGATGGTGTGTATAATGGTGGTGTGGTCAAAATTATCATAGCAACTATTCATCATTTCCAAAGTGAAATGAGTACATACAACATGACATGTCATGGTTGGGAGTTAAGTTTCAAAGCAAATATTTTTATGATTTATGAAATTTTGTCGCAAGTCCTAGCAGACTTCATCGCAGACTGGACCTCCTCAAGCTTTCAAGAAGAAGCAGCAATAGAACCATGGGTCATATACTGTGATGGTGCATGGTGCGATGATGGTGTTGGGATCTCAGCAATTATAGAGTCACCACTACTGGAAACCTTTTTTTCCCGTGGGTGTCCAATTTTCTTGAGGGTTTTTTCGAGCACGCACAGAGGAATTCATATTTTCTTATCGGTTTTGAAATAACTCACAGGGAAATAACCAAACCCACAGAAAAATTCACATTTTCTTGTCGATTTCGGAAGAACGCACGGGAAATAACCAAACCCATAGGAAAATTCATATTTTCTTGTCAATTTTGGAAGAACGCACATGGAAATAATTGATCGCACCGGGAAATAATTGATCCCACAGGAAAATTCATACATTTTCTTGTTGGTTTTGGAAGAACGCACAGGGAAATAACTGAACCCACATGAAAATATATATTTTCTTGTCGGTTAAGAAAGAACACGCTGGAAAATTACTCAAACTCAAAGGGAAATTATATATCTTTCATGTGGGTTTGATAATGAACAATGAACTTTATGGACAATGAACAATGAACAATGAAAATTACTCAAACTCACAGGAAATTATATATCTATAACTTTGGTACAATCTTAATTTAGTATAGTAAGCTTATGGACAAAAAATATGTTGTCACACCAATACGTAGAATTTTCTAACTAAATTTAGATATTATTGTAATGATGATGTGGTCATTTGGAGATAGAAGTTTGAATTTTCCCTATAAGATAATTGAATTTTTCATCCATCTCCAAGACATGGGCTAGAATGGAACATATGATCCCAAATATAATTTTTGTGCAATTATTCGAATCTTATTGGCGGTACTCATAGTTCAACTTGGGATTACTTTTGATTATCGCACAGAAATTCATTTAAATGATAGAAAATACAAATCTGTTAAAAAGATCTTAAAACTCCTACATGACAACTTGGATGTTGCCTATTACACATAAAAAATATATCAGGGCATATAACGTAATTAATTTTGCAAGTTACTTTACAAAAGTGGCTTAATTAGTTATTTAAAAAAATAGAAAAATAACCCTTTTGCACGGCAAGCTGCAATGTAAATCCACAGATTTTAATAGGAGGATGAAGTTAAGGCTATGTCCAAATTTCAAGTGTATATGAGGAAGAAAAGACTTAAGGGTGTATAAACTTCAAAGTTTGACTTAAGTTGTATGAAACAATGTGAGAGATCCATCCATTTTGTGAACAATGTCAAGCTTATACATCCAGAAAATTATTCTATTCAGATTTATAGAAATTTTGGAGAAGTTTTAGGTAATATTATCATTATTTTATAATAAGGTTGTAAATAGAAGTTTGAATTACTCCTAACAAACATCTGGAATTTCTATCTATTTTTAGGATATGAGCTATAATGGGACAGAAGTCCTTAAACTATATTTTTGTGTAATTTTGTAAATATTATTTGAGATACATGTAGTTCAAATTGTAATTACTTTCAATAAACATGCAAGAATTAATTTAAACTATTAAAAATAGTAAATGAGATCAAAAATTATTGAAACTTCTACAACACAACTTATATGTCGTGTAATAATTTATTATGTTCTTTATATAATAATATATATTTATGAGAATTTAAATGTATTATGCATACTTATTGGACAGAAAAAGAAACAAAAAAAATAATGTTGGCCCGACGCAACCACGTTTTGGCCCACTTCGTGAAAATAGCCAAAACTGGAAGTTGGCCTCTTTAGCGTCGGCCCTTGCAGGATGTCCGATCTCGATCGAACAGTTACCACCAGTATATCTCGAGTCTTCTAACTCTAAATCCTTACCTTATCTGTCTCCCTCTCTCCCTACCAGCTGCCTCCCGCATTGGACACTCCTCGCCCGTCTCTCAGGCCGCCGCCGCCCCTACCCGTCCCCCAGGCCGCGTGCTGCCCCTGCTCAAAGCCACCGCTGACCCCGCACCGGAGTAGATCCTCTGCTCCACATCGCTGGCCCATCCTCGGTCGACCCGACGGCTATGGATGTCACGGCGAGCCTACGCAGGCGCGGCTACCTAGACTCCTGCGCTGCGCCGCCACCCCTTGCACCGACGGCTGGGAGCAGGCACCTCAGGCCTCCGCCCCTTGCACCGACGGCTAGGAGCGAGCACCTCCGCCTAGATCTATAGCCGCAGGCCGCCACCCATGGGAATCCCATGTAAATTGCCATCTCCTCAAATCTGTCGCAATACTCCTGTTGATGCCGTTTTTTGACACGCGTCAAGATAAATGATGAACTGGAGAAAGATGCCGATTTGGATGAAGCCAGCATGCATAATGTGGAAACCGACCAATTTTGCCGCTGCCGATGGGCCAAGAGAATATTCCAGTTTGGAAGGCGCCGATGCGTATGGAAGTCAGCCGATGGTGCCGTTGCCGATGGGCTAAAGGAATATTCTAGATTCGATCAGATCTCGGCGATTTGGTTTCTATTCGGTTTATCTTATTTAGGAAATCTTTTTCTTTTTTGTCAAGATATGTGTTTGCCGTAATCAGCCAGGACTTGTTAGTTTTAGGGTATAAATAGCAGTTGTATGGGACCTGAAAAGGTTGATACACATCCAATACAACAAACCTTTACAATTCCCTTGCAATTTACTTTCTTGTCAGCGACTTCGCTATTTTCTTTTTCTGCGAGTTCTTTTGAGTTGATCGAGGATGTCTCACATTCGAGCAACTTGATTTGCTTGTAAGTTTTCGTTTATCAAGTAAATCTAAGCTTTAGTCAACTGGCGCATCGCTGTTGCTTCATTTAGATTTGTTCAAAGTTATCGAATTCTATTTGGCCTTTGACTTCCGGGCGTATCGCTGTGGTTTCGTCTAGATTAATTCACAATTTATTGGTATTTGCTAGATTTATTGGTCTTTTCCTATCAATTTTTCTTTTATCAGATCTATCTGCCTTGAAACACATGTGATCGGCTGTGAAATCTTGTAATAATATTATAATATTATAAAACCGATTTAGATCTGTTTCAAGTATTATCGAGTAGCCTTATTTAAGTTACACATTCGTAGCTTTTATATTGTTATGTATGTGTAATCGGCTGTCCGAGCCGATTTGTCGTTTTCTGTGTCGGCTAGACTTGCCGATACGTCTGTGCAGTCTTATGCGCCATCTTACGCTTGCCCCGATCGCTTTAATTAATTCTTGTCATTTACTGCATCGGCAAAGCCTGCCGATACGCTGTGCGAGGGTTATTCAAAAAACCAGCCGATACACTCTCAGATCTAACATTTGCCGATTCCTTGTCAATTTCCGGGTCAAATTGACTGGCACGTATGGTCTGCATTCCGAAACTTGGCAAATGGTGCCTTCAGATTCTAGTGTATTGATTTTTGCATCAACACACCTTTTGGCACGCCCGGTGGGACAAACGAAGCTTCAACATGACTAAACCCATGGACGGTTCCAGCGTCAGCAAGGAAAATTACGTCCCCGTTGAGGAAGAAAAGCTCAAGGATGAGCAGAAAGCTGAGTTAGATAAAGCTTTATAAGCATACAAGCGCGAATGCCTCAAGTCCTTCAACGCTACAAGGAGTGGTGAAGTTGTCAAGAAATTTGATTTCCCTGCTCTGCAACCCCTAACTGAGGCCCAACATGAGAACAAGATGTTGGACATAGTGCATCAAGCTATGGGACATGCATTCGTCAACCATGCTCCAGTGATGACTAATACTGTACATAATGCGGTGATCAAGACATTGGGAGAAGGTGTGTTCCAAGGTTATACCAGATCGTGTTACATGCAACCTGGTTAGATGGGTTTTGTTCCTATTGGGTCAACCACAGCTACGGATCCATCGGCTTCATTCAGCCGATCGAAAGGAAGTAATGCTCCTACATTCTCACAACCTGCTAGTGCAACATTACCACCTCAAACGGATCCTGTCTTCACAACTTCTCCATCGATCACCACATCAGTACAAGGAGGATCTTCATTGGGTTTCCCGATCGTGTGGGACCAAGTGACTAGATTTGGCATGCCCCCAGGATTCTTTACTTCACCAGCCATGGGGCAAAGCAGTCCGATGGTCTATCAGCAGAACATATCGGCTTCGCAGCCGATGATGCAAAACACGTCGGCAACCCAGCCGACGGGGCAGAGTACGGCATCAGCTTCGTAGTCGTTGCCTCAGCAACAGAGTGCTACGTCAGTACACCCTACCACACCAACGGAAGTCCTAGTCTCAAGATTGCCTCATCAGGGTGGAGTAAATTGGGTGTTTCATGATCCTATGACTGGAGGAGTACGGCATGTTAATGTACCGTACGTTCATTCTATGGCCCAGCAGTCAGTCAACCAATCGGTATCGCAGCCGATTGCTACATCTGGGATGGTACTTTACCAACAGTTGTCTAGTCAAATTGCTCAGCATGCACCGCATATGGCATCGGCCAACGAGCCGACAATTCCAACTCCGTCACAGATGGCATCGGCGACACAACCAGCAGCTCCAGCTTCTCCCCAACAAACGCCGATCACTAATCAGCAGATTGATTGGTCCTCCAAGATAGCTGAGGTGATTAGGGAGCAGTTTGGTTTAAGGCGAAAGCAACAATCTATCATGTACAAGACTCCATATCCACCTGCTTCTGATCAGCTTCCATTCCCACACAAGTACAAAGTGCCTGACTTCACCAAGCTTTCGAGACAAGAAGAAGTGTCCACAGTTGAACATGTTAATAGATTCATAATGCAGCGTGGAGAAGCAGGGAATCAGGATGCACTGAGTGTTTGTTTATTCTCTATGTCTCTGTCAGGATCGGCGTTCGCGTGGTTTACCATGCTCCCAGCTAATTCCATCCTATATTGGGCCGATTTGGAAAAACAATTTCATCAATTCTTCTATTCTGGTGTTTCTGGGATGAAATTGATAGATCTGACCAGTCTGAGGCAAAGGAATGACAAATCAGTGTCTGCGTTCATACAAAGATTCAGGGATGTTAAGAATCGGCGCTACAGCTTAGTATTGTCTGATCAACAGCTAGCCGATGTGGCTTTTCAGGTACTCTTGCCACACATTAAAGAAAAATATGCTTCGCAAGAGTTCGACAATATTAATCAGATGGCCCATCGGATGACTAGGGAGGTTCGGCCTTATGAGCAGAAGAGGAATAACTTTCAGAAGAAAGTTAATTTTACTAAATCTGCCGATAGTCCTGATTGTAATGAGGAAGAGGAGGTGGTTGCATCGGCAGAATGGGTCCAAGGTAATAAGAAGCCAGTATCGTGTCCGTTTGGGAAAAAGGAACTAGAAAAGTTTGGGTTTGATATCACGAAAGCGGACAAGATATTTGACCTGTTGCTGTTGGAAGGGCTGATCAAATTAAAACCTTATCACAAGATCCCGTCAGATGAAGAGTTGAAAAACATGAAATATTGCAAGTGGCACAATGCGACCTCTCATGATACAAATGAGTGTAAGATCTTCTGCCAGCAAATTCAATTGGCTTTTGAGCAAGGGAGACTCAAGTTTGAAGTCCCCAAGAAAACAATGAAGATTGACCAACATCTGTTCTCCGCAAACATGGTGGACATCAGCAAGGAGAAAAATCCGCCACAAACCAAGGTTTTGACGTCGCAATTGGCCAAGGAATCGGGGGCTGTTGATCCCAAGGCACATGTATCGGCCGATGAAGTCAAGGGGAAAAAGCTGCAAGAAGAGGCCGAATGCTCTACAGTGCTACAGAGGAAGGTCACGTCTCAGATGTTGTTGAGCAAGTTCCAGCGTGATCGTGAGAAGCAGCAACACAGAGAAGAGGAGGGACCCCATAAGGAAGAACATTGGAAGTGTCTTTTCTTCATACATTGCTGGGAAGAAGGTTTGACTCTGCCATCGGCTGATGATTGTCCTGAATGCAACAATCTATATCGTGGTAGCCAGTCGTATAAGAGACCACGCTTTGACGATGGACCATGCAGGCCGATGGTGATAGAAAGGCGTGAATGTACTCCTGGACACGATCGGCTAGGAGGAAAAGCTTCTGTGCATGATCGGCTGGGGGGCAGGATTATGCTGCGTGACCCTTCTGGGGGTCGAATTCCTGCACATGATCGGCTAGAGCGAATGGCCGATGACAGGATACCTGATGATCAGCCGATGCGCAGAGATCCCGAAAGAGAGCTGTTTGTACACTGTGCCAGTCAGCCTCAGTGGTGCCCTACAGGTTTGACCAAATCACAGAAGAGGCGTGTTCAAAGGCCGCGTCAATTGGAGATAATCGAAGAAGAACAAAAACAAACTCTCAACAAAAAGAGAGTTAAATCACAAGTTTGGCGCGTCAAGCCAAAAGCCGATGACAAACAAGATCCTGGTTTGTTGGCTGCACGCGTCAATGTGGTCTTCATGATGCCAAGGGAATTCATGGCACCAAATGATAACGATGAAGAATCAGAGTTGAAGGAGACAGTGGCCCAATTGGCTCTAGAGCTAGTGCCGGCCACATTCGAGAAGCTGGAAGATGGCAAGCGCCAACATCTTAAAGCTCTATTCCTAAAACGGTTTGTTGATGGCAAGCCAGTTACAAAGATGCTGGTGGATGGAGGTGCGGCAGTGAACATAATGCCGTATGTGATGCTGCGCAAGCTTGGGAAGAGCAGTGATGATTTGACAAAGACGGATATGATGCTCAAAGACTTCGAAGGAGTTGTGTCCCCTGCTTTGGGGGCATTATGTGTTGACTTGACAATCGGCAGTAAGACCCTTCCTACCACTTTCTTTGTTATTAATGGCAAGGGTTCATACAGTTTACTTTTGGGACGGGATTGGATTCATGCAAATTGCTGCATTCCGTCTACCATGCATCAATGCCTCATACAATGGATTGACGATACTGTTGTAGTGGTGTCTTCCGATTCGTCGTTTAGTATAGCATCGGCTGAAGCCCACACATGGAGCTATGAAAGGGTGAGTTGTTTTTCTAGCCAAGTGTGGGAAAAGGATTTCTTGAAGGTGGCCGATTATGAGTTGACACCGATCCAAGTAGTCGGTTCTTTAGATGAGTCTTGATGGATGAATTCCTTGAAGATGAAGGTAAACTAGGGCACGGGTTCACGTTAGCTGATATATTAGAGAAAATTGATATTGGAGATGGTGATAAACCAAGGCCGATGTTTATTAGTGCTAGTTTAGATCCTGAATATAAACATGATTTGAAAAAGTTGTTAAAAGAGTATATAATCTTGTTTTGCTTGGGAATATTATGAGATACTTGGTTTGGATCGATCTATTGTCGAGCATCGTTTACCTATAAAACACGAATATCGGCCATATCAACAGGGTGCAAGACGCTGTAATCCTAAAGTCTTGCCAGATATAAAGGAAGAAATCACATGTTTAATTGAAGCTAAATTTATTTGGCAGTGTAGATATGCCAAATGGATATCTAATGTGGTTCCTGTGTATAAGAAGAATGGGAAATTGCGTGTCGGCATTGATTTCAGGAATCTTAATAAAGCTACGCCGATGGATGGTTACCCAATGCCAGTAGTCGATATGTTAGTGGATGCTGCCGCAGGGCACAAGGTGATTAGTTTTATGGATGGTAAAGCTAGGTATAATCAGATATTTATGGTAGAAGAAGACATTCATAAAATAACATTTAGATGTCCTGGACATGTTGATTTGTTCGAATGGATTGTGATGACCTTTGGGCTGAAAAATGCTGGTGCCACATATCAGAGAGCTATGAATTATATTTTTCATGAACTCATCGGCAAGATTGTGGAGATTTACATTGATGATGTCGTGGTGAAGTCAAAGGGGCACTAAGAACACCTAGCTGATTTGGGCAGAACTCTATAATGCACAAGGAAGCATGGTTTAAAGATGAATCCAAACAAGTGTGCTTTTGGCGTATCGGCTGGTCAATTTTTGGGTTTCATGGTTCATGAACGGGGGATTGAGATCAGTCAGAAAACTATTACAGCAATTGATAAAGTTGAAGCCACAAAGACTAAGGTTGAACTTCAATCATTGATCGGCAAAATTAATTTTATCCGGATGTTTATATCTAATCTATCTGTAAAGATTCAGCCGTTCAGTTCACTGTTGAAATTGAAGGCCGATCAGGAATTCGTGTGGGGGGAGGAACACCATAAGGCACTGGACGAGATTAAGCATTATTTAATGACTCCTCCAGTTTTGGTCCCACCCCAAAAGCACAAGCCGTTTAAATTATATTTATCGACTGATGAACATGCTATCGGATCGGCCCTTATTCAGGAATTTGAAGGAAAAGAGCTGGTAATATATTTTGTGAATAGGAGATTGTTGGATGCCGAAACCAGGTATTCTCCGGTTGAAAGATTATGTCTTTGCTTGTATTTTTCTTGTACCAAGCTTATACATTATTTGCTATCGGCTGAGTGCGTTGTGGTGAGCAAAGATGATGTAATTAGATATATGCTATCATTGCCGATTTTAAATGGAAGGATCGATAAGTGGATTATGGCTTTATCTGAGTTCGACATAACATATGAATCGGCTAAAGCAGTCAAGGGGCAAGTTATGGCCGATTTTGTTGTTCAGCATTGTGGACCAGAATTGACTATTGTGGACCTCGTTCCTTGGACTTTATTCTTTGATGGTTCATCATGTGGAGTTGGATCTGGCATCAGCATAGTGCTGGTTTTGCCTTGGGTTTGAGTTCTCATTCCCGATTGAGGCCTCGGCTACCAACAACCAAGCTGAGTATCGGGCAATTCTCAAGGGGATTCAATTGCTTAGAGAAATCAAGGCCGATGCAGTGGAAATATTTGGAGACTCTATGCTTGTGATTAATCAATTGATTGGAGAATATGAGTGAAAAGATGATATTCTGCAGATTTATCATGAAGAATGTCCCCAATTGTTGATGGAGTTTAAAAAGGTAACTATCGAGCATGTTCCCAAATTTTATAATAGTGATGCAAATCGGTTGGCACAGCATACTTCTGGATATCGGCCGATAGAAACTGTTCTAGCTCTAGAGTTAGTGGCTGATGATTGGAGGAAGGAGATCACCGATTATCTTAAGGATCCCAATAAAAAGGTGAATCGGAGGATAAGATTCCAAGCAACTAAATATGTGTTGCTTGAGGGAGAATTATATTATCACACGATTGATGGGGTATTGCTAAGATGCCTTATAAAGAGGATTCTAAAGTGTTAATGGGTGAAATACATGAAGGTGTTTGTGGATCTCATCAGTCGGCTTTTAAGATGAAGTGGGTGATTAGATGAAACGGGTACTTTTGGCCGACAATGCTGGAAGATTGTTTTTTATATTATAAAGGTTACCAAGGATGTCAGAACTTGATAATATGCAAAGGGCTCCATCATTGGCTATGAATGCTATAATCAAGCCAGGGCCATTCAGAGGATGGGGAATTGATTTGATCGGCCAGATATATCCTCCGTCCAGTAAGAACCACAAATTCATATTAGTGGCGACAAATTATTTCACCAAGTGGATAGATGCAAAGCCAATGAGTATTTACATCGGTTGAACTAAGGATCATAGCCGATATGATAAGTATCGCCTTCAGTGCAAAAATTATGTAAAAACTGATTGTGGTTTGAATACATCGGTTAGTCTATGGCCGATGCGATATGCGTCGCCCTTAAAGCAATAAAAACATAAACAAGAAGGTTTTGGCAAAGCTGACACTTGCATATATACAACAAAATATTGTTGGTGACACAGCATGCATGAAGCTAGAGGAGTTCTCATCACAAGCATACATCACGGTGGGGCTAAAGTGTTTGCATCACAGAGCTAAATGTGCAAATCTATTACAGTGATCCCAAGGAGTTTTGGATCACATTTATCGCATGCAGGCGAATCTCATCAGCTTCTCGGATTGCTCTGTTATCATCATCAATCGAACCAGGAATCTGCTGGATACTCTTGTGAAGCTGGTAGGCTTGGTGAGCTTTTTCTTGTTTCTCTGCTTCAAGCTTCTCAAGAGCCAATGGAATTTGAGAGAGTTCGTTGTCCACGGCATCGATATCTTGGTTGACTCAGTTGAGCTCTTGAAGAAGGTGATCCCGTTTGGCTTCTAACTCGCCTTTAGTCTTTTGCAAATCGGCCCGAGCGCTATTCAGCGAGTCAATCTCTTCACGGGTGGAATTCACCAGGCCTTTGAGATCATCTCTCTACTTGGCAATTTGTTCTTGTTGGAGACAATCGGCGAGATGCCTCTGAGCTCTAAGAACTTGCACCCGGTGGCTCTCGATGAATGCTGCAGGAATTAGTAATGACCTGATCAAGAATGCCGTGTCGAGAAGCTGATTGAATACTTGCACCCGGGGGAGGAGATGGTGTAGTCATCGGCAAGGAAATAGCAGTCTCAAAATAAAGAATGCCGTGTGGAGAAGCTGATTGACTGGAAGTCCCAGATGGTACTTGCTTGGTAGTGATATCCTGAAGATAGTGGTCAAAGTCAAGTAAAACCTTGCAAAGACAGAGGCTTAGGATGTTTACCAAGGAAGGTGAAGCAGACGTTCTTGCTTTCTTTGGTGCTGGAGATAATGTCCTGATCTGAGAGTGATTGGCTAATGTCAGTGGTCTAAATATGATACGGAAAAGGGAGAGTAAGTAGTGTTAAATTAACTTACTCTGATCGAAGGAGGAGACGTTGGTATGTCTTTGGCAGGTTCTCTAGCTAGTGACAATAATTGAGATCAAGAAACAAGGATATTGAATTATTCTAGCACAAGAATTAAAAGGGTGAGTTGATTACTTGGCGAAGAATCGGGGATGTCCACGATCAACAGGCCAGTGACTTGTGCCGATGATGGTGTAATCAGTGGAAGAGCTTGTTGGCTTCAGGACCCTTGGACTGGAGACTTGCGCATCAATATTTTGGTGCTGGAGGGCTTGCGCTTCCTTCCAGACATGATATCATCCAAAGATGGAGCGCTGTGACCGATGAGGGGGTCTTCTAATGAAGGAGCGTATGCAATCAGTCGATTACTCCTACTCATCGTTGGAGGGGGTACGCTGGGAATCTGCCAAGTAACTTTCAAAGTTAGATAAACAAGGTAAATGGCTAATTATTGGAGAGAGAAGGAGTGTGTACCTTGTCTTCAAGTTCTTGGTAATCGGCATCGAAGTTCTTGCAGTAGTTGCTTGCCGATAGGTAGAAAAGGTGTTCTTGCCATTCTGACAACCAATACTTGAAGGGAAGAGATGTGAAGGGGGTGATTTGCCAATCGCCCAGATCAATAGTGCTCGCATCAGGTTCCAAGTCCTTCAGACGACGGTAAAACAGAGCACTCTTAACAGCATCTCTCGCTTGAACCTTGTCAACAAAGAATGGATGAATCGACACTTGAACAAATCCTAGTTGCCGAGCTGCTGCCAATGGATAGTAGAACTCATAACTGGGTTGGCCTCGTCCCAGCGTGAAGTTAGCAGGCAGTATCCTTGGAGCAATGGCCTCCCTTAGACTATTGGTTGCATATTCATCGCCTCTCCAATTATCAAGCTGAAGCTTCGCTGGATTTTCAAAATCATTATTGTCATCATGATAAGGAAACCAAACAATGGACTCATCGGCAAAACCATTGTAGAATCATTTGAAAAAATCAGTCACACTGAAGGTGTCATTGTCTATCATCGATGCTGCCTCACCGAATGAAGTGCATCAGCGAATCTGGATTGGCTGTCCTTCTGCATAGTTCTCTGATGGAAAGGACGTCTGCCTCAAGTTTAGACCCATGGTTTTGTGCATGTACGTGTTCAACCACAACTGAATAAACCACCAGGGCCCTCCAAGATTGCCGATTGGCTGATCGGTTCTAAGCTGGACTGATACTTGATTTAGTAAGTGGTACACTGATCCAAGAAGATGTTTTCCTAATGGGATGTGGTTACCACTTTGCTAGTGTCTCTGCCTTTTCAAGGTATTGGATGTTGGGACGACGGTTTTGCCACAGAAGATGTACTTCTCCATCCACATGTTCAGGAAGGCTGCGTGTTCTCTATGATCTGCAGCTCCAGATTTGGAATATCTCTCTATATAGCCCTTCCAACCTCCAATATTCCTTGTATCAATTTTGAAATCAGTTCTGGAAAGGAGATCATAGGATCGGTCGGAAGTGGAAATGTTGAGACCAGTCAACATTAGGATGTCCAACAGGGTTGGTATCATCGGCCCATGGCCGAAGAGGAAGGCATTCAGAGCATCTGACCAAAAATTGGAAGCCGATACTAGCATCGGCTCGTTCCTAATCATTTCTGATAATGATAAAGTTATGCACTGCCCTATATCATAAGTATCCCAGTGAGTTTGGTGCAGTGATGACATGTGGCGGAACCAGTTTCTCCATCCAGGAGTAGGGTTTGGCCAAGATCTGAAGGTTTGTGACCAATCTAGATTCATGTTAGCAGTCTTGAAGGGGATCCTGTTGGTCTCTAGGTTTATAAAGTCTGTCGGATCTGGATCACCCATGGGGCCTAAACAAATCATACTGGGCTGGTCTGCCATTGGAATAACTATGTTGTTCCTAAGATTCTAGAGAGAAAGAAAAGAGCAATAAGGTAAAGAGCACAAGAATAGAAATGGCAAAAAATGAGGAAAGGCGAGAGGAAAGAAGTGTCTTACCCGGGGGATTTCGGAAAGAGAAGCCATTGCCGAAGAAGATTGAGTCTTGGATGCCAGGGGAAGAAGGATTCTTGACTCCAAAGGGGATGCGCCGCTTGAGACCTCGAGAGTGATGGAGCAGATGAATTCTTGAGGAGAGAGAAAGAAAGGAAGGGGTGCTATAGCACAGGTGCCGGCGGAGAAGAAGATGAGTGGTGAAATGGGATATTTATAGTTTTTGCCCTCAAGGGCATAATGGAGATTTGATGCGCCGCCCGCTCAAGGTACAAGGGCTGGTTTAAACGCTGTTTGGAGTGTAGGTTCAGAAAAGCAATCATGACTGGAGTGAATTTTGGAGTAAAAAGATATATTACTCTAAAACTAGGGAGCATGTGTTGACGCCGTTTTTTGACACGCATTAAGATAAATGATGAACCGGAGAAAGATTGCCGATTTGGATAAATCCAGCATGCATAATGTGGAAACCGACTGATTTTGTCGCTGCCGATGGGCCAAGAGAATATTCCAGTTTGGAAGGCACCGATGCGTATGGAAGTCAGCCAACGGTGTCGTTGCCAATGTGCTAAACGAATATTCTAGATTCGATCAGATCTCGGCAATTTGGTTTCGATTCGGTTTATCTTATTTAGGAAATCTTTTTCTTTTTTGTCAAGATATGTGTTTGCCGTAATCGGCCAGGACTTGTTAGTTTTAGGGTATAAATAGCAGTTGTACGGGACCTAAGAATGTTGATACAGATCCAATACAACAAACCTTTACAATTCCCCTACAATTTACTTTCTTGTCGGCGACTTCGCTATTTTCTTTTTTCTATGAGTTCTTTCAAGTTGATCGAGGACATCTCACATTAGAGTGACTTGATCTGCTGGTATGTTTTTGTTTATCAAATAAATCTAAGCTTTAGTCAACCGGCGCATCGCTGTTGCTTCATTTAGATTTGTTCAAAATTATCGAATTCTATCTGGGCTTTGACTTCTGGGCGTATCGCTGTGGTCTCATCTAGATTAATTCACAATTTATCGGTATTTGCTAGATTTATAGGTCTTTTCCTATCAATTTAGCTTTTATCAGATCTATTTGCCTTGAAACACGTGTGATTGGCTGTGAAATCTTATAATATTATTATAATATTATAGATCCGATTTAGATCTATTTCAAGTATTATCGAGTAGCCTTATTTAAGTTACACATTCTAGCTTTTATATTGTTACGTACGTGTAATCAACTGTCCGAGCCGATTTGTCGTTTTCTGTGTCGGCTAGACTTGCCGATACGTCTGTGCAATCTTCTGCGCCATCTTACGCTCGCACCAATTGCTTTAACTAATTCTTGTCGTTTACTGCATCGGCAAAGCCCGCCGATACGCTGTGCGAGGTTTATTCGGAAAACCAGCCGATGCACTCTCAGATCTAACATTTGCCGATTCCTTGTCAATTTACAGGTCAAATTGACCGGCATGCTTGGTCTGCATTCTGAAACTTGGCGAACGGTGACTTCATATTCCAGTGTGTTGATTTTTGCGTCAACAACTCCTCCCCCAAATCCTCCTGCTTTCCTCCGCTGCTCCCTCGAGCTCCCTCCTCATGGCCACCCTTTGCCTTGTCGCGGTAGCGGCGGCACTTGACCCTGCCGACTGGCCGCAAATGGGGGACGGTGGCGGCATAGGAGGCCCAGATCCCGTGGCTCGAAGGCATTGATTCCGCGCCACCCGAGGTCTCCACGGCTCGGGTGCTCGCCGCTCGGAGGCATCGGGCGGCAACAGAGCACACGGGCGTCGGGCACACGTTGCTTGGCGTGGCAGCGCCGCATGCTAGGACTGCACAAGGCGCTGGCGCGGGGCACGCATGGCCTGGGTAGCAGGCGGCCTGGAGGTCCTCAGAATCTGCCGCGGTAACCTTATCCCCTCGACGGAGGCGAATGCGAGCTCCTCAACAGTCAACTGCATAGCATGTTTCACTAATGCTTTGTTTGATTTTGTCTCTACTCCAGGGATACATTCAAGCTGGTAATGGAGATGTGACTAAAGAATCAGATGACTCCGACAAGATAAACCTGATGAATTCATCTGTGACGTAAAGGCTGCTCTTTTGTTCTAACCTAAAATTAAATAATTCATGCTGTTTTTGAGACACTAAAGAAGTTTTCTATTACATGCTGCTGCCAGATGTTAGTTGTTCTGAACCAGAGCCAGAAGGCCAAATAGAGGCAAGAAAAATGGGTTAGACAGCCCTACTATAGGTGACTTTGGAGGGAATTGAGGACAAGGCACAGACAAAATTGTTTGATTAATGATTTCATTTTGTTTTGCGTCAAAACCGGTTGCTTCATGCAGTGTTGATGCCAAACAAATTGTTGAAGTGTGAGTACAACACTTGGAAATTATTTTGTTCAGTTCTCTGGTGCTGTGATGCTAAGGTAGATATTTGCATTAGTTCAGTTCTTTGGTGCTACTTCAGTTCAATAGGAAAATATTACTGAACTTTTACTGATGTGAACTCAACTCATCATCTTTTTAAGTGTTGTGCCTTGCATACTACATTTCTGCTGATTTTTTCTTGTAATGGCATGCAGACCACTGGATCATCTTCTGTTGGCTCAGAATAGAGTAGCGATTGTGTTGCCGTAGATGGCCCACTGCTGGAAGGATGTCGACGGCGCAAGCATAATTGCAATCTAAACCAGGCTAGGCATCATTTGGCATCAATGTGAAGGTGCAGGTTGCTTTCAAGACAGAATGGCAGTAGTTGGTTTAATTTCATCTTTTGAAGTTGCATTCACTTAGTAGGTTGGAGTAGGAGACTTTTGATTAGCGGGGGAAGTCATGTGCCTATTGTTTTGATGTCAAACATTTGTACGTCATCTCAGTATGTATGCTGTATGTATTGGTCAAGTTTTGATGCCTTGTAAATAAGCTATTTGTATGATTAAGTTGTGATGTGTCATTACTGGACTATTCTATTATTTGAGGTAACTGGTCTTGAAGATAATTTGACCTGTCAGCTAGTGAATAATTACCAAGTTGGAATGACATGACATTAGCAATGGTTAACATATTTCTCCTGTCTGTAAAGAAAGGTGACAGAAAATGAAAATTATTTGTGCTGTTGTAAATTGACAGGGAAATGCATTTTCCTGGCGGTAGATAGTTTATTCTCTGTCGGATTGTCTTCACAGGGAAAGAGTTTTCAAACTTGACAGAGAGCATTTCCTTGAGGGTGGGAAACCGACAAGGAGATGTGAAAACTGATAGGGAATTTTTATTTCCCTGTCGAGCTAGCCCTATCGGTATTTTTCTGTCGGTAAATCGTCAGGAAAACTGGTTTTTCATTTTCCTATCGGTAATTTGTATTTTTCTGTCGGTTTCTAACTGACAGGGATATTCCGGTTTCCAGTACTGCACCTTCGGGGGCTAAAATGAGATATGCAGCTTGCTTAAACTTCACTAAGCATGATCCAAGCACAAAAACACCACCGAGTACGAGGCGCCATTGTTTGGCCTTGGCAACATGAAAGCACTGGGGCACCCAAACTTCATCATAAGGTCAGACTCAAAGGTCATCACTGACCATGTTGAAAAAGAATCAGAGGCCAGAAACCCGGAGATGATAGAGTACCTGGAGCCAGTCAGGGCCATAGAGAAACACTTCAAGGGGTTCACCATCATTCACATCCCCAGAGCTCAAAACGACCAAGCTGATAAGCTTGCAAACGCGGCTGCAAGAAAGCAACCCCTACATCCGGACATTTTTTACGAGGAAATCACAAGACCTTCGGTCCGGCAAAAGAAAGAGAAACAGATCAATGCCATCTTCAGTAAGGACTGGAGGTCCCCCATAATGGCATACCTTCGAGGCAATTTTGAACCAGCCAACAAGATAGATGAAAAGAGAATATCTTAGAGGGCAAGAGGCTATACCATTTCTGATGGTGAACTCTACAAGTCCGGTGTAACCACGCCATGGCTAAGATGCATCCCTACAGTACAGGGCAAAGAATTGCTAAATAAAATCCATTCAGGGCTCTATGGCTCCCACGTCGGGATAAGACCCCTCATAGCAAAAGCTTTCAGACAAGGCTTCTTATGGTCTTCGGCCTTAAGGGATGTAGAGCACATTGTGAAAATATGCGAAGCTTGCCAGATGATGGGGCCCAAGTGAAACAGACCATCAGAACCTTAGCAACTCATACCACCAGCTTGGCCACTGCAAATATGGGGGATGGACCTTGTCGGCCCTCTCCCCACAGCACAAGGCAACTACAAGTACACCGTTGTAGCTATTGAATACTTCACCAAATGGATAGAGGCAAAACCTCTAGTCAGCATAACCTCATATGCAGATTCGGGGTACCCAAAGAGCTGACAGTTGATAACGGCAAATAATTTGACTCCCAACTCTTTAAAGAATTTTGACATAGTGATGAGGACACCCCGGCCATACAAGAGTCGGATGCATCGGTTACACCAGTTACCTATGATGAGGCCATCCCAACCAACCAAGCACTATTCCATGTAAATCAAGGATATGATGTGGAAGATGTCACCCAAGCAGTAGAACAAGTGAACATTGGACCAATTACACGTAGTCGAGCTAAGAAGCTACAACAACAGGTGACTTCATTCCTAGCTGAAACTAACTATGACATATATGAGAATTTTATACTTCCTAAATGTGCCACATTGGTTGTACTTAGGTATACACATGAAGAAAAGAAGCAGGATCGGACCACCAAAAGAAATAGCCATAACTTTTTATTCCCAAAAGCTATGAAGGTCATTGAGCTCATTTTTGGAAAGATTATGAAGTCTACCAATGACATTCACTCCGAGTACTTTGAATTATCCACTAATGAGATCCGAGTAGTTTAGTGAAGACTAGTCAGAAGGTCAAGGGGCTTATCTAGATCTAGCTTGGTCCAAATTCCCATGCAAAACTGTACCAATCTACAAAGTTTTGTGGTGCAAGCTACACATAGTTGGAAAGCTTATCAAGTCTACTTTCCAATATAATAAACGGTGCATCATTTGGACTTCTCAATCCACCCAATAATGCACCACTTCGATTTATGCTACGACCACACAGCCGACGCCCCCCGCTGAGGAGCAAATCCATGCACACCCAATAAAATCTACCCAGCAAATCCCCTCCCACACAACGGATGGACCAGATTACACAGCTGTGAAATCGAACAGACGAGGCCAAAAGGCTTCAACGCCGCATCCCCCGAACCTCCCGCGGGCTCCAATTCCCTCGCCCCCAGTCTGCCTCGGTTCGAATCTCCAATCTCGCGAGGAAAACAAAAGGGCACGCTGCCGCCTCCTCCTTTGGTGTATTGCCGCCTCCTCCTCCGCCGGCCAGGCACACCGCCGTCAGGGCCTCCTCTGCCGGCCCAAAAGGGGCTCCTTCGCCACCCCTCTTCCAACCGCCGTCAGGGTCTCCTCCGCCGGCCGGGACGCCGCCGACCGGGAACTTTGGTTTGTGAGTACAATTCTTTTTAGAGGGTTCTAGCACTTTGGTTTGTCCTGTAGTATAACACCTCTGTATGGAAGCTAATATATTTACTGTCATTTTTATCATCTCCATGCAGCAGATGAAGGAGATCATTCCATTGGTTGTATAAGCTTCTTGTGTGTCTGCCATTAAAACTAGGACTGCAATTACTAAACCGAATTACAAATATCCTGGTGCTCTTTTGGGCGAATGACAGAAGCATTCACATTTGATTAAATTATGAAGGAAAACTATTATTGCTTATATCTTGATTGCCTTTGATGATGAGGACATCACCACGTTGGACATGCACGAACCGGCATCATCACCAAGTTACAAGTCGACACCAACTCGGTCATCACGTTCGGCTCGGATTCAGCCAACACCCATGCACGGTTTTGGCGATATCTCCCTCATACCGAGTGGAAATGAGGTGATCTTAGATGCGGTTGAATCGTGACGAAGAGATGCTTCTTTTGGTTATGGTCCCAGCTCCAGAAGCCTCGTGGATCAATCTGTGTGACTACAGAAAGGTGCTGCGACACCTGTTTTGGGCCTTTTCAGGCTTTGTATCGAGTCGGGCCTTAGGCCCAAGTTGTGGGCGCCCCACCCCTGGTCGCCCCCAACCCTAGGTCGTCCCTAGCTCATAAACTCAGTAGCCGCCGCGGTTTAGACTCGGGTTTTGTTTAGTGTCTTGTGTTTTCCTTCGAGAAACAGAGATTGGATCGTTGTATCTGTGGCGACAAGTCCTTATACACCGATCCAGGGCCCCTGTTCTTGCTCTCCTCGACTATGTCGATTAGTCCTTCCGAATCGAGTGCTTGAACCCCTCTTGTGATTCGCTTCATACATATTTGCAATAATCAGATTGCGTGTTTACATCTTCTTGCTTGTGTCCTTCGATTCGCTTGTAGGAAAAACCTTCTCGGTGAGGTCAATCAAGTTGTGCTTGGTTGATAACCACGGAGCAGTGGTGTAACGGTTGCAGGACTCCGAATCGTGCTGATTAGAAGCTCGGATCGCTAACGTCACATACTCCACCAATTGAATTTACCCTACCTCTCAGAAGATCGGGCCTAGATCTCATCAAGTGGTATCAGAGTTGGGCCCTTGTTACGGGGGTAGAAATGATGAGGACATCCTCCACTATTACCTGCTGGCAAAGACACAACAAAAATGGGCCAAAGTGGCTCAGTTGTAGTCGAGCTGCGACCGTGTGAGCCTCTGAATAATCCCACCTTGCTTAGCTTGGGAGGAGGAAGCCACTTTAAAAGGGAGAGCCACCCTTCCCCTATCAGACTAGTCTTTTGGGGTGATTGGGCCTTTCCCCGAGGGGTGCGCCGGAGTACGGTGCTAGGATTGCCAAGGTTCAGGTCGTTGGGCCCTAGTGGACTCCTGAGGCTGGATCGGTGTGTCGTATTTTCGGCTGTCGGTGCTAAGATTACGGGATTCGGGGAATCCAGATCGGTGTGTCGGGCTTTTCATCCAATCTCACCTGGGCCGGACTTATCATTTGGTATCAAGTGGTATCAGATTTCAGGTTTCCCGTGAGGTATTACCCTTTGTTTTCCCCCTTAGATTCGTTTTCTGTCATATACCTAGAGTCCACGAAAACCTATAAAAAAAATTCCGCTGTCCTAGAACCGTTTTGGCCTTTGCAATTTCGTTTCAGATTTGCATTGTTGAGTTTGTGTCCGTGGTCAAGTCTTGTTGCTGGTTTAGTGTGTTCGTGGTCATAGTTCAATCGCCCGTTTCTGTGTTTGTTTCTGCCGCTATCCCATCCACCTTTATAGAAAACAACATGTCGATCCACCCCATTACTCGACTTTCCCTCGCTAGCTGCCTTGCGTGAACTCTCGCCGCGCCAGCCCTAGATAGGTTGCAAGCCGCCTTGTGTTGTTTCGCCTTGCATCGCAGCCCTTCTTGATTTCATCTGGCGATACTTGTTGCTGCATTTTTCAGGGATACTTTGCCCTAGCTGAGAAGCTTTGCTTAGCTGCTCTGTGTGCCGGGGTCAAGGAAGCTTTGCCCTAGCCGCCGCCGGCCAATCTGCCAAGTTGTGCCTTTGGAAACGCACAACACGAGTTACCTTCGGTAAAATAGGCATAACTTTTCGCTCAGTGCTCCGTTTTGGCTCAATTTTTTACAGCAGAAAGATAATGAAATTATGCACATACAATAAAATCACTTCTCCAGTTGGAGCCATTCTCAGAATTTTAAAAAAAAATCAGAAAGAGGGAGTTTTGAGGCTCCGAAGTTGTTTTTCGGATTTCAAGAAACGTTCATGATTTTCTGCAGATCACATCCCACCTCTATTTAAGGTGAAAATTTTTGTGGTTCGGTCTTGTGTTACACTTGTTCGGAGAAAAATATAAAAAATAGTTCAAAAAATAAGAAATCTGGATTCCTACTAGTCCTGGAGGAAATTCGGCAAAAAATTAACAATAGGAGCATAGAGTGCTGTTTTGCTTGTTCTGTGAGTTTTATCCGTCGTCCCTTGTTTCCACTTGTTGTGCTATGCCTAGGACATGTCTTAGCCAGCAATTGTGACTTGTACTTTGGATACTTATTGAACTTTGCTATTCTGCATTCGTTATTTGCTAAACCTTGCTACATATTGTGCCTGTCCTAAAGCTACACATATACTTCTGTCAGTATAGGTTCATCTTGCAACTGTTACACCCAGCTCGACAAAATATTGTACCGTCCTATTTGGCTTTGGTAAGAACACTTGCAAGACCGTAGTAAGCCGCTTGAGAGTTTGCACTCCACTTTCACCACCACTAGTAGTTGTTAGTTGATAGGGATAATACTTTGCTGTTGTCTTTTGCTGTCTTCTAACCATGAAAGAAAAAGGGAAAGGAGTGGAGTCCCCTTCGGACTTCAATGAATGTGTTTCAAAGGATGAGCTTCAGCGACTTGTTGATGACCAGCGCACCTACATTGATGGTAAGTTTGAAGAACTGATGCGCAATATCAATGGGTTGGTCACTAGGATTGAGCATGTTGAGCAACGGCCTCTTCCACGCCGTCACCGACGCCAGCCTCATGATGGTGATGAGGATGAGGATGAGGATGGTGATGCCGACCTTGATGATGATGATGATGCTCGTGATGCGGACCATCTTCACCGTAATCATCAAGGTATGGGAGGTAATTACAATCATGGTAACAATGATCCTTTTGCTAAAGCCAAATTTACCATGATTCCTTTTGCTGGTACTGGTGATCCTGAGGCTTATTTAGACTGGGAACTTGCTGTTGAACAAAAGTTTAATTCTCATTTGGTTCCTGCTGAGCATAGGGTTAGACTTGCTACTAGTGAATTTACTAGATTTGCTCTTTTCTGGTGGAATGATCTTTGCAATGCTGGTAATGCTGCTGCTGTACCTCAAACATGGCCTGTTTTAAAACAGCGCATGAAATCTAGTTTTGTTCCTCTTTATTACCAACGTGATTTACGATTAAAATTACAAACTTTAAAATAAGGTGATAAAGGAGTTAAAGAATATTATCAGGAATTGCTTATTGGACTAGCACGTTGTGGTATTCGTGAGGATGATGATGAAACTAGTGCTAGATTCTTTGGTGGTTTGAACCGTGATATACAGAATATTCTTGATTACAAAGAATGGACTCGTTTTTCCTAGTTGTATCATCTTGCTCTTAAGGCTGAACAAGAAGTACAGGGACGTCGCCAAGACCAATTTTCTTTCAGGTCCAACACTGGGAGATCGTTTCAGCAGCGTTCCGATGTTGACAAGCCCAAGGCGCCTGTTGCTAAGCCATCAGCAACATCACCATCTCCTGCGCCCACTTCTGAGGTAAGCAATGTGAATTCTGTGCAGCCCCAACAACAGAAGAAGGTTGCCCCTGCTAATGCTTCATCGTGCCGCTCCACCAACATTGTGTGCCACCATTGCAAGGGAATGGGACATGTCATGAAGGATTGTCCAAGTGCTCGAGCTTTCATCACTGCACCTGATGGTAATGGATATGTAAGTGCTAGTGATGTTGAGGATGATTTGGTTCTTGCAGCTAACATTATTGCAGATTCGGAGGACGACGAGGGTGAGGCAATTGATTTCGTGGCTGCAACAAAGGATCTTCCTAGTTTTCTTGTGCAGTGTGTGTTGACTTCTAAAGCGGAACATGAGGAGGAGGAGAAAATCCAACGCAAGAATTTGTTCCACATGTTTCTCGAGGTAAAGGATTACCGTGTTCTCAACATAATTGATAGCGAGAGTTGCAGCAACTTGGTGAGTTCAGATTTGGTCAAGAAGCTTGGTTTGGCCACTAGTTCTATTCCTCAACCCTACCACCTAGAATGGTTCAACAATAGTGGTAACGCTAAGGTAACTAAATCAGTACGCATACATTTTTTCTATTGGTTCTTATCATGACTATGCTGATTTTGATGTGGTACCTATGCAATCATCTTCATTGTTGTTAGGACGACCATGGGAATATGAAAATGATGTTGCACACCATGGTAGAACTAATACACACACTTTCATGCATAAGGACAAAAATATTACTTTGCTTCCTTTATCTCCTACGGATATTAGGAAACATTTCAAAGAGCTTGCTGAAAATATTAAAAATACACCTCCTAGCAATGAATCTTCTCATGCTATGCCTAGTGGAATTAAATTGAAATGTCTAGGCAAGCAATGTTACACCGAAATAGAAGTTGCTATTGCATTTACTTGATGGAAGCCTACGTGCTGCCGATGTTGGGGTTTCCAAATTTGGGGAAAACTTCGAATCCGAGATGAAATTCCCCTCTGACTGATGAACCTATATACCTTTGTTTTGAGAAAGGGAAAGGGACAAGGGTTTGATGAGAAATTTTGTTGTAGCTAAACATATCGAAACTGGTTAGCTGAGTTGGGGTGGCCTAAACATAGATAATTTTGAATGCTTAGCAAAGTTTTGGATTTGAAAGGAAAAACAGGCTGCCCTTGACAAATTTAGCAGCTCAAGAACATTTCATTTGTAATTTGGGATCATTTGACACATGTCGGTTCTAAAATACTCATAAGAACCATTCCTGCTTCAATAATCCCATGGATATGATAATTTTCAATAATCCCATGGATATGATCATTTTAAATTGATCAGTAATTCTCAGTTGTATGGATGGTTGATGCGTGGCGAAGGTGGAGGAGGAGGTTGTGGGGAAGCCCGTGGGAAGAATCTTCCTTGGTTTTGGAAGGTAAAAACAAATCCCTTGCTTCCATCAATATCCTTATGCAAGTATTTTGGCTGAGAATGAGATAATACACACCCTTGCATTCTTAGCTGGTGCCATGGTTTGGTCACAGGTACTAATGAGATCTCATGAGATAACCACCGTCTTGGATTTGTATATTGTTAGCTGTGATCTAATGAGATTATTACTTTTTAGAAATGAAGAAATACCCGTTTTGAGCTATATAATTTTGAATTTCAATGGGATTTCGCAAAACTAAAAACTAGGTTGTGCTTCCTTTAATTTAAACTACATACTTGACTGTCCATATTTTCATATGATTTGTTTGTGCTTTGACACTATTATGTAAATAAATTAACCTCAAAAAATATATTTGCTAAGATCAACATCATTTTACCTATGTTGTGTTCCTATGTTCATTTGGATAACTGGATGGATGCTCTTTCGGTCTATGCCTCTAGGTCAGACGATGAATGTAGTATCATCTATAGTACTTCTATAGGAGTGAAAGTGTGACCCGTAGCATTAGCACAGGCACTCAGAGCCCAATCAATCATGTGTTGTTTGGTGTACATCTGAAATAACTCTATGGATCATGTGTTGTTTGGTGTACGTCTGAAATTTACCCATAGCGTTAGCACGGGCAGCTTACTAGTAAGGAGTAATAACAGATTTAGTGGACACTGCACAAAAGCTCTTCGGGATTTTAGTTTGTGGTGACCTTTGAGTTAGCAAAACTCCAGAAACTCTAAGATCCTTTCACACCCAACTAGGAGAGTTGTTCCTAGTATAAATATCACCTATGTGCTACTAGAAAACAACTTTTGATCATATGGTGAATTAAGAACTTGTATGGTTTTGCAGCCGAGCTGCTGAGTGCCTTGCACATCCTTGTTCTTCCCTATTCTTCTTGGACTTGTGAAGAGATCCCTCTAAGTTCCCCTACTTCGTGCTCTACGGTTGTCAGTTTGGCTGCACCGTTTTGTGTGGATTAGTCCTGGATTGTGGTTCTACGGTCGTTCGGAGATCGAGTCGAAGTCCTCAAGGTTTTGATGCCTCTCTCCCCATATCTTGGTCGCATCCAACCTTGGCCATGTATAAAGCTAGTTATCCGCTGTTCTCAGCAAGTTATCCTTTATTCGTGAACCTACTGTCGTGAAGATCGGGACACCCCTTACCGATTCATATCGGTACCTATCATGTGCTAATCAGAGCTATCGTTGTCACGATAGGTTTTGTTATCATCATCCATATATTTTACCCTTTTCTTTATCATCTATTTTTGTTTCATATCCTCCTGTCCACACAGAGCCAAAACAAAAAAAATCCCATAGCCTTTTCGTGGTACTGTTACTTTTGTGTTGTTGCGTTCATCAAGTTGCTAGTCACCATTGTTGCTCTTCCGCTGTGTTTATTTATTTATTTTTCATATCTGCACCCCTATTTTAAAAAATAAAAAAAAGTGTGAAAGAAAGAGCAGAAAAAAAAGAGCAAAAAAAAGGAAGAGAAGTTGAAAGGGGCTGTGTTGCGGATCGTGTTACTGCAAGATTGAGATTTATTATCTCAGGTTTGTGGTGCACTGGGCAGCAATATTTACATATCTTTGAACGATTTATGTCACTTAGGTATAGTACCATAGCCTCCCTTGAACAGCCACCTATAGCTTCACAAAAAGCTGTAAACCGGACCTCTCGACTTGTAAGCCTTTCAACCGCTTAATCACAGCTGGGTTACTACCACCTTTCGCACACTCACATCCTTGAGAATGGATAAGAACTTGGGTAAGCAAGAGGTGAGGTTGTGAGATTCCACAAATTTTACCTAGTCCACTTTTTCTTGCACTGTTCTAACATGGCAGGATCTGATGATTCGAGTGTTTGTGGTGGTTTTAATGGAGAAGAAGAGCCCCCAGTTGCGCGAGCTGAATTACGCCAACTAGGGAACTCACTATTAAAGGCCATGGAGACGATGTTTAATGAACGTCTTCCTGCATGAGGTGAAAGGCCTCCACAACATGAAGAGTTTGATGAAAATTTAGAATTTGGAAATGGTTTTCATGACCGTTTTGGCGATGGTCATGGTGATCATGGTGGTGGTAGGCGTGCTGGTCGCAATGACTAGCATGGAGGAGGAGCTCATGGGCGTGGTTGTGGCCACCGTGTGTACATTGATTGTAACATCCCGGATTTTTCCGAAATGTTAAAAAGTTGAAAAATGTGGATTTCAAAAATTTTTGTGCCAATGCTATAGATAATCACACTTAAGTATGAATTCTCTCCTTCGTGAATTCTTAGTAATTAAAGATTGTCACATAATTTAAGGATATAAATGTTAATGTGCTATATTTGGAGTTATTTGGATTTAATTAAATCTACCTTGTTTATTAGGATTCGATTTGGATTTGTCTTCTGGATTGAAATTGTGTGGAATTTAAATTGACGTGTGCCACTCAATTTAAATTCAAATGCCAACTACCCTATGCGGGCCCGCCGAAGCCCTATCCCTAACCCGGCTCTAACCCTAAACCAAACCCAATCGAGCCACCGCCAGCCTAGCTTGCCAACCCGACCCAGCTCGCCACCTCGCCTTGCCCAAGCCCGTGTTCTTTTCTTTTTTATATTTAAAAAAATTAAAATTTCAAAAATATATGTCCGTTTTGAAAAAATTCAAAACTATCCCCTGGTTGCCCTATGGGGGGGGCAACAGGCCCTAGATGTAATTTTTTTTCTTCAAATTTGCAACGAGGTCCATGTCCGAAAAAAATGAAAGGGGGGCCTGTCGCCCCCCCCCCCCCCCCCCAACGGGCGACAGGGGGGCCTGTCTCCCCCCCTCGGGCGACCGGTGGCCCCCGCCCATAGGCGCGACAGGGGGGCCTGTAGCCCCCCCCCACCCCCCGCAGGCGACAGGGGGGCCTGTCGCCCCCCCCCCCTCGGGCGACCGGGCTATATCCCCCTATATAAGCATCCAACGCCCGTTCCCTCCTCATTTGAGCCCGAAAATTCCACCAAAAATCCAGAAAAAAAGAGAGGGGTGAGGAGAAGGAAAGCGGCGAAGCCCTGCCGGATTCCGCACTTGTGATCTGCAGGTTAGTCCATTTAGTTATTGTATTTTTCCATTGGTATTGTAGAGTAATTTAATTTAATTAGTGCTATAGTAGGAGTTTAATGATACTTTAGTTACGTAGTAGTAAATTAGTTTAGAAAATTAGTACTACACATTTATTATTACAATTGTAGTAGTATTAGAGACGTGTTTATAAATTAATTACGATTTAGAATAGAATTTGGCATATGCAGTATATAATAGAATTAATCACGTAGTTATGAATACTTATACGTTGTAGTTGAATTCCATACTTAGTTTTTACGGATTATTGAATAAGGTAGTGAAGTAAAGAGTATAACTCGATAAGTATTCTGTGATATATAAATATGTCGAGCAAGATGCAGTTTCAAGTATTTTATGGTGACTACAATGTTTTGTTTGGGCCAAATGGAGTAGACTTTTCTGCCTTTAAGTGCACATCTAGCGCCATAGATAAACCTCTGAAAAGGAGTTTTGGTTCCATATGTAAGTGGCTGCAGCGTGGGTTCTGTGTTGATCCATTGACACATGTGATGACCGTCCAGACTCTTGTTAATTGGGAGGTAGAAAGTGATTTATGGGAATTGATGATGATACACAGCACTGATGACTGGCAGAAGTACATGCAAGCAGCTCTAGAGCGTGGGTGGCCTCTGGCCATTCTTGTTCAAATCTGGGAGAAGACACAAAATTAAATCCAATATGGTGCAGATCAATGCAACTCCGAGTATTCGAAGAGAGACCAATTATGTTGAGCAAGATGAGTCAGAAGAGATAGAGAACCAAAACATGGGACCACAGGGCCTTGCTGATGAGGGAGAGAGGATACATAGTATTGTGGACGAGATAGAGGCAGAAGACCAAACCGCAATAGAGATGGAAGAATATGAGGGCTCATCTGATGACGAGCAGTACTCATTGCCAAAAGAGTGGAAGGAGCATGGTTTTGGTAGTCATGTCGCAGAAGACGTACAAAATCAGGAGTGGGAGTACAGAGGGAATGAGGTAGTGCAATGTACAACATATCCAAACATTGAAGCCGTAAAAGATGCTGTGAGACTATGGGCAATATCATTGAAACAAGAATTTAGAGTCGTAAAGTCTGGCAGTAAAGAATATGAGGTGAAGTGTGTGAATGATGGATGTCCATGGCGAGTACATGCATTCAAGGGAAAATGGAAGTCGAACTGGAAATGTCCCATTGTGACAGAGCACACTTGTTTGCTGTAAGAAATTCTTCCCTCGCATCGCAATATATCATGCGACTTTGTTGCAAAGCAAATATATTGGTTGATTATGGACAACCTAAATTATGAGCCAAAAATGATTGTTCGACACATTGAGCAGACTTACCAGTACACCATTAGTTATTTGAAGGCATGGCGGGCTAAACAAAGGGTGTTTGAGATGTGGTTCGGCACATACGAGGCATCATATGATAACCTACCTCGTATGTTATCCCAGGTTGCTGCTAGAAATCCTGGAATCTTTTATGACACATATCTCGTACCAGCCATGACTAGGGGGCAAATAATTATGCAACGAGCCTTCTTTTGCATAGGTGCTTGTGTTAGAGCATTTCAGTGTTGTCTTCCGGTGATCTGCATTGATGGCACATTTCTGACTGGAAGGTATAAAAGTCAGATACTCACTGCAATCGGGGTAGATTGCAACAACCAAATAGTTCCGCTCGCATTTGCATTTGTTGAGAATGAGAACTTAGACAGTTGGTATTGGTTCCTTGAACGAGTGAAGGTTCATGTTGTTGGTGCACGTACAGATGTGTGCCTTATTAGTGATAGGCATGCAGGTCTGCTGCAATCAATACTGAAATTGCAACGTGGAACTATGACAACACCTCCATTGTGGCCCGATGTCCAAAACAGGTGGTGCATTAGGCATATGGGTGCAAACTTCTATGACCACTTCAAGAACAAGGATCTAAAGAACCTGTTTAAGAGGTTGTGCACCCAAAATCAACAGAGAAAATTCAATACATTATGACAGATGCTTGATCAGTTGACTGTAGAGCTAGTGAAGGTAAGGGCATCAGGAACAGGCACGAGTCAGGCTGCAGAGGCTAGGGATTCAATTGAGAAGCCATTTTCACACTGGATTCGAGGTGCACCTAAGGAGAAATGGTCATTCCTATATGATACCAACGGAATACGGTATGGTATTCAGACAACGAACCATGCGGAGTGTTTCAATATGGTTATGCGTTCTTGTCGTGGCTTTCCTCTTGTGGGAATTATTGAGTTCATCATGTATGGGTGCATGAAGTATTTCAGAGAGCGTTACATGGCTGCAAGCATAAACATCAGCAACTCCCAAATTCAGTTTTGCACAAGAGTAACACAATATATGCAAGAGAAGATTGAAAAGGCCAAACTGCACTGCGTCATATCGACAGGTACAATGGAGCATAGATTTGAGGTTCTATGCAATGATAGAACTGGTCGTGGTATCCGTAGAGATAGGGTGGTACAGGAGAGTTTGATTACAGTAGATGGCAAAGCCTTCTGCTCCTGCATGAAGCCTAAGTTATTGCATTTGCCATGCTCGCATCTCATTGCGGCATGTGCAGAGTCTGGATTGCATCCAGGAGTATTTGTTTCACCTTACTTCAGCAAGGAAGCAGCTGTATCCACCTGGGGACATGAGGTATACGGGATTGGAATAGTAGGGCCTTTCATTCAGGATAATGAGAATAAGATGTTTATTCCTGATCCAGCCACTAAGAAAGGCAAAGGCCGCCGTCAGACACGTCGTATTCGGAATGGTATGGACGAGTCCGAAGCAAGCAAGGCAGAAAAGCGTTGCAACCAATGTGGAGCATTGGGTCACAACTACAAGAAGTGTCCTCAGAATGCACTTCACGATGCTGCTAACATCGGTCCTTCCGAAAATCCCATAGATGTAGCACCTCCTACGTTCAGACGACCATCGCTGAGAATTGCTCGTGGAAGGCATTCGGTGTCATGATCCACAATTGTATCGAACATATCTGTAATATGTAGTAATCGTGCATCCAGTTTGTATGGAACATATCTGTAATGTATAAATATCGTGCGTGGAGTTTGTATCGAACCTATCTGTAATATATAGTAATCGTGTGTGGAGTTTGTATCGAACCTATCTGTAATGTATAAATATTACGCGTCCAGTTTGTATGAAACATATATGTACCTATGTGTTCTCATATATTTTTGAATGCAGGTATGGAGATGGACTCCTTGCTAGACCCAGTTATCGACTCGAGCCACAGGTCTTACTTTGCAGCAGTTGAGCACCAAGCCCTAGAGGTGCTACGTCCTCGTCCACCCGGGGAGGCGATCTCTATACACCATGATTAGTATGACAGGTATGTAATGAAACATTATTGTTTATCACTTATGTATTCGTCGGTATTCCTTTATTTTGACAATTTTGTTTATTGCGGGTTACGTGAGACCGGTCTACTAACTCTGAGCCGTCTTGTCGAGGGTGGGCCTATTCAGCTCGACCAATCCCTCCTGACGGCGCTTGTTGACAGATGGAGGCCGGAGACACACACGTTCCACCTCCCGTGTGGGGAGATGACTCCTACGCTACAGGACGTGGCCTACCTCCTCGGCCTCCCTATTGTCGGGGAGGCTGTAGGTCCGCGTGTGATGGCGGCCTCGTGGAAGGATGACCTGGAGGCCCGTTTTGCCCTGGTTGACCACATGGAAGAAGCAGGTCCGATCAACCCACACCCGCGAGCAGCAGGTCCTTCGAAGACCTGGTTCCTACAGTTTACAGTACGTATTCATTGCATATTTAAATTTAATTGTTACAATTCACATGTTCCATTGTCAGTTGAAACCATTAATCTTAATTGTTTATGCAGCCTGCCCTGTTGGCTGCGGATGCCGACGAGTACAGTGTGACCAGATCGCTGGAGGCGTACCTACTTTGATTGTTTGGTTATATCATGTTCAACAACACTCATGGCAACTCGGTCGATAGAATTCTCCTTCCGTATGCACGGGAGATTGCGGATGGGGACGGGGACGTACCGCCCTATAGCTGGGGTGAGGCGGTACTTGCAGCCACTTACCGTGGACTCTGCGACGGCTGCATGAAGACATATGGGAACGCTATCGTGGCAGGGTGCCCACTACTGCTACAGCTTTGGTCGTACGAGAGGCTAGCCGTTGGTCGGCCCATGGTCAGCCACGAGCCTTACCACGGGGCCATGTACGGCGACGAGGAGGACGACAGGCCCACTATGGGAACTATCTGGATCTGGCGTCAGGTACATTCGCAACAAATCTAATTTTGTTATTCATTGTTACATGATGCATTAGTGCACTTTTAATTTTACTTATTCGGAATGCAGAGGTCCTGGGCGCATGCGCAGGTTAGACGCACATATCCTGAGTTTGTTTCGGAGCTCGAAATGCTGACGCCCGAGGACGTTGTCTGGGAGCCTTACAAGCCCAGAGGCTGTGGCTACCCGTGCACCTAGCAGGCCTGTCTTCGCACTGCTCCGCGAATGCGAGCCTGTGGCTTACTACAGCCGTCCTGGTTTATGACATCGTGGTTGAGGCATATTGCCCCTGGAGAGTCAGGAGACAGTTTGGGCAGCGCCAGGAGTTTTCGGTGCCCACCGCGTTGGAGCGTGTCAGTCGCCAGGACCACAGGTAATTATGAATGAACTTGGCTCATACATTCGTGTCGAATCTAACTGATTCTTCATGGTCCACTTTTGTAGGTTGTCAAGGAGTGGCTTGCCGTGCTCTGATGATTGGCTCACCAAGATGCAGCCGTGGCTGGACCAATGGGAACAGGCAGACGAGCACTTGGTCCATCCAACAGGACCACACACAGACAGCTCCTTTAGGGCTTACCTCACCTGGTACTTACCCCGGACTCGGGCTCGTCTGGTTTATGTTGACACTCACCCGCAGCCACACTAGGCGAGGCCTCAGGATGGCTATGCACGGCACCACGTGGAGGCACTAGCTGGCGCAGTTAGTCTCTTAATCATATTTGCATATATATATTAATATTCATAAGATAATTCATGTGTTTCTAACTGTTCCTTTACTGAATGGATGCAGTTTCGCCTTTTGCAACATGATGGAGACAGACTGCTCGACTTACCTGACGAGGGTACGTGCCGGATCCCCAATGACCCAGTTTGAGCAGACAGAGGCATGGTCGAGGCAGCGTGACCAGTTGTGCCAGGTAGTGCACAACTTGGGAAGCCGTGTGCAGTACGAAGACAGCCACGGGTCGTCCCAGGCCTCGTCGTCGTTCCCGTGTCCGTCGACCGTGCACGGGCCGACGTCGCAGTTCTTCCCAAGTGCAGGTAACGTAGATATCTCTTTAAAATTAGATCAAGTGTTCCTACATATTTACTAATATCACAAATAGAATACGATCCAGCTACTGCGTTCGGCCAAACTGGAATGTTTAGAGGGACAGCACCAGTTGGCGGACCGTATCCAGGGATGGTACCGGGGCCACAGATACCGGCCTACACAGGTTAGTTTGTGTTTCGTATTCCGGTTTCTACATGTCATGACGAAATACACGAGCGTATGCTAACATCCGCATTTTATGCATAGGATTCTACCTTGATGCGGGCGCCGGACCTTCTTCTTCCTCCTTTCCACCAGATAATGAGGGCTTCACCTTAGACGACCTCGACAGCTTGACTCCAGACGAGCCTGCCGCGCAAGGTGACCCGGATGTCTTGGGGTATTCACAGCTAGGAGGAGCACCACTTGGGATCTCTCAGCAGCAGACAACGCAGCCCCTTTCGCGTCCTGAGCGACAGGTGAGGTCTCCAGATGTTCTCACCTACTCCGAGGGCCATGTCCGTGCCCAGCAGAGGGCTAAGAGGGTCCGACGCCCTAGGGGTGGTTAGATATATCTGATGTTTGTATCTCTGATGTTTATTTGTAATGAGATAGCTGTGGACCGCTATTTTGTATCCGATGTTTATGATTTTGCTAGTTTACTTGTCATTTGTTTCTATAGATACTATTGATGTGAACTTGTTATGTTTGTGGGTTCCATAATGCTCGTGAAATAAGGGAAGTTCTGGCGAATTTTTTCCGTGATTTAATGAAGGACAAGTTAGGTGCGGTAGGAGTTAGCGGCCGAGATCCCGCCGACGATGATGACGACTACCGCATATAGTGCAAACTTCGTGACACGCTCGAATAGCTCAAAATAGGAACCATAGTGTATCTAACTGCGAGTACGAGATCACAGGTTGCCACTGCTCAGCACGGCGATCACGGGTTTCCCAAATGTCGCATTCTTTGCCCAGACATACGTGACAAAAGACGACAACCCAATAGCAGTGCCCTTCCACCATTTCAAAAAGATGTGACAACACGGCAACCACACCAGCTCACCTTCAAAGCCGTCTCTCTGGCGATGACGACGGACCTGTCATTCTACAGCGAAGGTCTGTGGCGTGTAGTGGGGAAGGCGGCATCTAGGCGTGATCGACCGAGCCGCAGCAATGCAGTGCTGTGAGTCTGCATGCACAGAGATGCATTGAGTAGTCATTTCGAGAATCGAATCTAGCCTTTTCAGTGTTAGGTCAGCTAGGCCTCTTCACTGTGTTATCATGTAGGCTTTTTAGGTGCATTTACACTCCACACTCCGGGTATCAGACCTTTGTGCGCCTATAAATACTCCGAAGTTTGTGAACTCCCAGCAGCACTCAAACACCAAAGCTCATTGTATACCCAATGTCTGGAGGTGGGTCTAGCGGGAAGAATTACTACTGGTTTTGGGAAAGGAAAAGGGGGAAGAAAGGGAGACCCCATAATATGGGAGGGGCCTCTTGGACCTGATTCCTTTCCGGAACCAGTGTTTGAGTTTCCGCCACAGCACAAGAGTGAATTTACCAATGAAAATCCTCTTCGACAATACGATAACCATAGAGAACCATGTCCAAAATGCAGACATGGTGAGGATTGCTTAGTGCAGATGTGCACCGACGGGATCGATGGCGGTCGGCGTTTCTTTAAATGTCCACACGCATGGGTAATACTCGGTTGTTTTATTTCTTTATCTTTAATGAGACACCTTACATGAAATTTGTTTTGCTATCTTCCGATACTCCAGAAAATTGTGGTTTTACTAGGTGGGTCGATCCTGCACCAATTGATTCTGTTCATGAGTTCATCGAGTACCTCCAGATAAAAATCTCTGATCTGGAATGCAAAGTGAACCATTATGAGGAAGTGAGCGAGGGAAACAAAGACGACGAAGATGATGATACCAGCAATGCTACCGGTTCACAGGATGAACCATGCACTATTCCTTATTGCAACTGCCCTTGTCACAAGAAGAAGGGCCCTGCGCCTCCGGCACCACCGCCTGCACCACCTGCAATGGGTGGATACTGCGGAGAAGGCTCAACACAGTTTGCTACGTGGGGGTACGGCTACTAGGACTACCCTAGTGCTAGTGACATGCTGCATCGTTGTATTTGTTGTGTTTTTTTTAAATTACCTAAGGCATGTTAGGTTAGTCCAGAATCTGTTTACCGTAGTTTGCAACGGGTTCTACTATGCCACTGCATGTGTGATGTGTGTTCCATTATCGTTGTATTATGATGTAAACTTGATGGTTCACATTGTGTAATGCTTTTCTTAGTTATTATTTCTTATCGTTATATTAATTAAATGTGTGCTTTTTAGTATTCTAGTGACATGAAAAGCTCCGAAAATATTAAGGACAAGTTCAAAGATTTCATAGATTCCCGGCTACAACTGCAAATTAATAGTAAAAGTTACAACACACAGAGTCAAGCTCTCAACTGAAAACATAAACAACTAATTGCAGTGGCATGTGCACGCGACAAGGTAATTTCTTGTTGCATCTAAACCTACCATGCCTTATGAAATGTAAAATGCCGGGATTATATGGTACTACTCTACTGAGTGCACCGAGGATATTTGCCCTTCCTAATTGCTTCGGGCCCGGCTTCCTTCGCACAGCGTGCCATCTCTCGCTTTCTCTCTCTGTCAGCTTCACGTTCGGCCGCCGCCTTACGATCCACCTCCTCCATCCTCTTGCGGATCTCTTCTTGCTCTTTCTTGCACTTCTCCTCTTGCTGTTCCTCGTGCTTCATTCGGCGCCAACGTTCTGCAGCCCACCTTTCTTGTTGTTCCACAAAGTCGTTTGCCTGCTTCGACTACACGGTGTCGAACCACTGCATAAAATCACAAAGAGGCGGAGGAGACTTTGTCCAACAAAAGTTAGAATCATAACTCAATGTTAGGTCACAAAGAAAAATAGCATATGTTATTCTCCTACCTTGGCCCGGTCTTTGCCGTATCGCTTAGGTGGACCTTATTCGTAGTTCTCACACATAAAGAACCTCATGTCGTAGTCATCTCCTAAAACCTCAGATTGCATGAACTTGCATAATGAACCACAGAAGCACATTGGCACATCAATTCCTTCAGGTACGGTGGCTACACACTTGCTCCACAGAATGTAGGTTGATCCTGACGAAGACATTGGCGCTATAGTGTGGTGCGCCAAATGACGAACAATGATTTAAATAATGCACATATCGTATACCAAATCGATGCGTGAAAATATAGGTACTGTCATAATTCTATTGTCTTATGCTGCAATATCAATAAGGTACTGTCATAATTCTATTCTAATGCATAATTAATTTAAAAACAAGTCTGTAATAGTACTCAAATTGTAATACTAAATGAGTGTTCTAAAGTACCAAATCTAATTCAGCTAATCCGCTAATTAAATTAAATTGTTATACAATATCAACGGATTCATACGGAAGTTACCGGTAGATCACAAGTGCGGAATTCGGCAGAGTTTCACCGCTTTTCTTCTCCTCACCCCTCTCTTTTTTCCTGAATTTTTTGGCTCAAATGACAAGGGAATGACGGCCAGGGCTTATATAGGGGGAGGGACCCTGTCGCCCGTTGGGGGGACGATAGGCCCCCCTTTCATTTTTTTTCGGCCATGGACCTCGTTGCAAATTTGAAGAAAAAAATTACATCTAGGGCCTGTCGCCCCCCATTGGGCGACCGGGGGGTATTTTTGAAATTTTTCAAAACGGACATATATTTTTGAATTTTTTTTAAATATAAAAAAGAAAAAAGTCCCCCCAAGCCCGCCAGCGCCGCACCCTGCCGGCCCAACTGCGCGCACGCTTTTTAGCCCAGCTAAACCACCCAGCGCTGCCAGCCCTTGTTTGCTCACCACCAATGACAGGTGGGTCCCGCACTAGTCTGCCTCCGCCTGGCCTTTCCGCCTCGCCTGCCGCGCGACGCCGCCTCCGCGTCGCGACAGGGGAGCGAAACCACCCGCGCCCCGCGCCGCAACACACGCTACACCCTTGACTGCAGCGCGCCCCTCCGCGCTTTTTCCCGCGGACCAGAAACCCTTGCGCCGCGCGCCCCCAACCGCGTGATGTGTGCCACGTGTCCGCGCGCTGAGCCCGTCCCATCGACGCCCTTGGCGTCCGTGCCCCGGCCAAGCCCTTGCGCACCTCCTATAAAACCCCAGCCGGCTGCTGCAAACCCTAGATGCCACCAAGGACCTTTCCCCAAGCCGCCACCGCCACACAGAGGAAGGAAGAGGAGAGGAGAAGCAGAGGAAAGGGAGGAGAAGGGACGCCCGCCGGAGTCGACGACGAGGGAGCCCAGGGGGAAGGAGCCAAGCTCGAGCAAGGAGAGGACGCCGCCGCCGTGCCCAGCGCCGAGCCCGAGGAGGAGCAGGGGCTTGCCGAGGAGAACGCCGCCGTTGGAGCTTCTGCACCACGCCGGCGCCCGATCGACGACGCCAACGCAGCTGTTCGGCACTGCACGGCCTCGCTGCGACATGGCCTCGCCTCGTCACGGCGTCGCCCACATCCACCCCAACCCGAATTTGTAGGCCACCAACTCACCGCCCTTGACCCGACCTTCGTGCTGCCAGCGGATTACGTGCCGCCGATGAGCCTTCTGTAGGGCCACCCTAGAACCCCGTCCTACCTTTCTTGTCCAGGGACCATGGCATCGCACGCAGCCTCGCAAACCGCCATCGACAACCCTTGGCCTCGCCTTACCGTTCCGTCCGCCACGACGGCCTCGCCGCCGCGGCTTCCCGCGCACGTGCCCCAGCACGAACTCCGCGTTAGCCAAAAGGCCATGCCTTTTGGCCATGCCATGCGAACGTTGAGAGGCCGACAAAGGCCATGCTGCTACCTCGCCATTGTTGCCTTCACCCCGCTCACGCGAACGCCGCCCTGCGGTGACCGCGCTCGTCGCTGCGGTGTTGCGGCCTGGCGTGCACGAACGCCGTCGATGTCGACCAAGGCCATGACTTGGCCACGCCTCTGGGCTGTTTCGTGCAATGGCCGACCTCGCCAATGTTCTGCAGCCTAGACCTCGCTACGCGGCAGTCTGCCTGGACGCACACGACGCCACGCACGTTGCTGACATCGCGGCCAGGCCAGCTGGGCCTTTAACCGAGCACCCTATGGGCGTCCACATCCCAGACCTGCACACCACACTCGTACCCGTTGAGCTGCCATCGTGTCCGCGCGCGGCGTCGGCCATGCCGTCGCCCGCGTGCACGCCGCGTGAACCTGACCAGTAGGCCAAAGGCTTCGCCTTGCCCTGCTTGAACCCAACCGTAGCCTCACCGTCATGTACCCACCGCCGCGGCCATGGAACGCCGGGAGTCCGCGTGTGTGTACGTGCCCATGCCTCGCCAGCCCGGCCATGAGAACCTTGCTCACCCGTGGCGTTCCGCCACGCCTGCCCGGCACCGTGCCCTTTGGCCGCCGCCTAGACCTTGCAGTCGCTCCACTCCTGCTCCGCCGTCGCCCTTTGGCCGGTGCTGAGCCACCGCGTCATGCCCTCGGCCGTGCTGAGCGCTGCACGCGCATGAACCTTGCCCATGCCTGATGGCGGGAAAACGGGCGGCCGAAACGGCCCGCCTCCGCGTCAGCAGAGACAGAGTTTAAATCTTGTTTATTTAAATAAGACAAAATAAATAAATTCAGGTATTGCGAGTCCATACTTCCATAACTCGTATATTTCCATAAAAATTATGTTAATTACATCTCAGTAGAGAACACCCCTGATTAAGAGTTCCAACATGGTATATGGAAAGAAGATTACATCATACGGCTACCTATTACATAGCTATAAAATATAAGAAAAGTCTAATCCATGATTCCGTGGAAGGATGCCTGCCGTGTAGACCTTGATTCAATGAATTTCATGCCATAAACTTGTTCGTTTCCAAAGCTTATGCACGCGCATGATTTACCATTTGATGTCCGCATGTATATGGGTCGCTGCTTGCCTGCTCTAATATTTGAGACGCAAGTTCATGATGTGATTTGCATCAGCACTATAATTATTTTACCCAGCTAATATGCAATTAGTCATATACAACAACAACAACAACAACATAGTCTTTTTTCCCAAGCAAGTTGGGGTAGGCTAGAGATGAAACGCGAAAGAAAAGTTCAAAGTTCAGGCACATTGATAGCCAGTCTCCAAGCGCTCCTATACAAAACTATCTCTTTAGAGATATTCCAATCCTTAAGGTCTCTCTTAACCGACTCATCCCACGTCAGTTTAGGACTATATAGCATAACCAGAGAGGATATGAGTTGCTATAGGAATATAGCCTTTGATTTAATTTGATATATATCCATGTTTTATCTCATGGCTGAGTATGGGTGGAGATTGAATCCACGCATGGCTTTGTTTTATTTATTTCCCATATATTGTATTTGTTTAATACACGATGCATGAAAGACTGCCGTATGTATTGGACATGACTGCTGCTACAGAGCCAGCAAAGTACACTTGTTTTATTTGTTGTGGCCAGATTAATCTACTTATGATGCAGATACTAGCGGAGGCACTATATATACAGGTTGTTTCTTTTAGTTCAGACGCAAGGTCTGATGATTTGCATGCTCATGCATGGTGGTCTGTGATATGAAAGGATTGCTGTTGTTAGAGACGTGTATGGCGTCAACTAATGGCATCAACGAATATGCAAAGCTAGTTGGTTTCATACCAGTAGATGCTAGTTAGTTAATTTCTACGTCTCCGGCTGACAGACAGACGGAGCAGATCATCAAGATGCAATACTTAAAACGTTTCTGCACACAGCTTGTTTCTTTCAAAGCAACAAGCAACATGCATGGCTGTTTCTTAATTTTGGTTAACTTAATTATCAAAGCGGATCGACATGCTTATGCGTATAGCATGCAACCTTGTTTCTTTTCAGTTTGCATTTTTCTTTCATCGATGAACAACCATCGATGAAGAGGCCTTGCGTAGTTGCCGGCGGCGGGCGGCGGCAACAAAGATTGAACCATGGCAAAGCCATAACCAACTTGTGTACTGGATGGAGCCAAGATCGCGTCCAAACCAATCTTTTGCCATGAAACTCTGGATGGAGCCAAGATCGCGTCCAAACCAATCTTTTGCCCTGAAACTCTGGATGGAGCCAAGGTCGCGTCCAAACCAGCTCGTTCATGAACCCAACGGGATGGAGCCGAGCTTTCGTCCAAACCCGAGCATGCCAAAGGCACTGTTGCCTGATAGCTTTTGTTTGCCGGTTACAAAATCCTGCGCAGCATGATGCTTCTGCTAGTCTTTTTACCAGCAGAGTATAGAAACCATGATAGAGAAAGGAGGAGGCGATGCTTCTTGCTTGTGGCCGGCAAGCCAGGAATCAGGGTAGCACCATGAGGCTTCTCACCTTCTTCAGGGACTTCTCGCCGTGCGGCAGCTTGACGGGCGGTGCTTCGGTTCAGCAGAACACTGCACGGTAGCCCGGGGCTCTGGCAGCCTGGCGGCGCTTCTGGTGGACGGTGCTCAGCGCTCCGCCCTGGTGGTAGTTCTCTCTTTCTCTCTGTCTTCTCGGGGAACGGTGGAGCAGTGAATGAGAGATCGGGGTGAACGGAACGGGGGATGAGCGAGCGGACGATGGGGCCAGAGCGGATGGGGGGAGGTCTCGAACGCTTCTATTCGCCTGCTATTTATAGAACAAGGAGGATGGCAAATGGCGCTCTTTTGAATTGATTTCGAAACCTGCTAACCACGCCGGCGCCTGGACTTTTAATCGCGCTGCGCGCGCTGTGCAGCAGAACGTGGAGACGTGGTGTTCAAACTTGGTCAAGTCGCAAGTTAAACTTTTGACTTCACAGATATTTTATTCAGCTCAAAGGGCCTGGGCGCGCGTTAGATTTTTACCACGGCAACCTCCCGGGCTCTCCTTTTAATCGTGTGATTAAGGAAAATGATTAATTAATTTCCGGCAAGCTTGTAATCTTACGTCAGCTAGACGTTTGCAGCACGTCACGTTTGGGCTGTACGGGAAGCAAGTATCCATTTGTGGCATATGTATTTAGCTAGCACGTGCATGCAACCAAATGTTTAGCAAGCATGACGAGATGGAGATTTATATTTATTTCTTTATTACCACTGATAATGATTAGACCATGGGCATGTTTGGATCCAAGGGCTATAGCTATTTTGAGCCTAAAATAGCCCAAAATAGCCTAAAATCCCCAAACATGAGGGCTAGTTTTGGCTATTTGGAAATACCCTACCTCAAAAAACTATCCCACCCAAAGGTTGATTATTTGAGCTATTTGAGTGGGTCCCACCGGAAAATTAATTTTTCTCCTCCCCCTGTGGCCACATCCAATCGGGCCTGCCTGTGGCCGCAGCTCGCACCTCGCGATGGCGGATCCCATCCGCTGGCGGATGTCCAGCGCCCTCTCGATCCGCCGCCGCCGGCGGTGAGTCGCCCCATCGCCTCCCCCCACGCGTGCGCCGCCCCGTCGCCTGCCCCCACGCCGGCCACGCGTGCGCCGCCCCGCCTCCCCCCACGCGCGCCACCCCGTCGCCTCCCGATCCGGACTGCCGGCGCCGCTTCGCCCCCACAGACTGCATCGCCGTCGCCGGCTCGGACCGCGGCAGCCCTTGATCCCTGACCGGATCTCCATGGACGGCTTCGACTTCTTCTCCACAACATCGCAGACGTCGGCGACCGCCCCCGACCACGCTCCTGCTCCTCGTGCCGGCGTGGACTCGTTCGACCTCAACTCACAGGTGCCGCCGGCCGAGAATTTCCCCCATCTGCATGCGTACGGTGCCTTCCTCCAGGGCCACGGGGAGGAAGCAGCTGGGCTCGACCATGGCTTTGTTTACCCTCCCCCTCACGCACCGCGCACCCTGGGAGTGCCTCACCTTGCTCCTGGGCTCGGTTGTGGCTGGGCGGCTCCGCCTGCACCGCGTGCTCTCCAACTTCAATTCGGCGCATTGTCATCGGCGGGAAGCAGCAGCGGTGTAGCCGGCGACGGCATGCCGCCATGGCCTGCGCACGGTGGAGGCTCATCGTCCGGTGCAGATGGCGGCGGACGGGGGCGCGCGAAGGTCAGTTTGGCTGGTCGGCATCGTACGCGTTCGTCCTCGTCGAACCGTGGCCGCGCGAGCTCACGTGGTGGCCGGGGTGGCCGTGCAGCAAGGGGTGCTAGCCATCCTCAAGCTCCCGGCAACAATTACATCGGCATCGATGAAGAAGAAGGATACGAAGAGGAGGTCGAGGACTTAGGCAGCTCTGGCGGCCCTCCAGTGAGCTATGACACTAGAGCGAATTGGAATGATCTGAATAATGGTTATTTGTTGCAATTGTGCTTAGAGCAAGTGCAAGCAGGCCATTACAATGGAAACCAAATGAGTGGTGATGGGTACAAGGCTATATCCTATGGTTTTTATGCCAAAACTGGAAAGAAGCATGGCCGTGGGCAGCTAAAGAATCAAATTGGCATACTTAAGAGCACTTACTCTTTTTGGTGCTAGTTACAAGCACACACTGGTTTAGGGAGGAAGCCAGATGGAACCATTGATGCTGATTCAGAATTCTGGCGTACACACACAGAGGTATATTCCATACTTGTCTTAGTACTTGAATTTCCACCAAAAAGATGAACCCCTGCCTGATGGTTTTAATTAAAGTTTATGTCATGAACCCTATGCTTATGTTGATGTGTTAAGACTTGTGACTTTCCTTGAGTAAATTCTGAAAATGTCTCGTTCCTGTTTGTTGGTGTATATTGTATTTTTGTTTTGACAATTATATTTGCTACACTATGCATTCAGGTGGTCAAGAATATATTTATGACTGACCTACGTGCTTACATGCTTATCCATTTAGCTGAAAAAGTTTGGATATTCTGTCAGGTTCATGTCACTAGCATGGTTCTTTCCTGCAAGGAAACTTTATTATGACTGCACATAAACTTAGCTGCCACTGAAGGAAAAACTTGCTATAATATGTCCTTATTTGAACCAAACTAACTTATCTGTGCCTGTGCATTTGTACAGAACAAACCATATTTGAAGAAGTTGAGATGGGGTCCTCCAGGAAACTTGGATCTGCTAGAACAAATGTTCAGTTCTAGTACCATTGATGGAGGTGGTGCCTTTGTGCTTGGAGATGATTATGGTGCTGCCCAAGAAGGTGCTGAGGATGCATGGCCCAAAGAAGCAGAAGAAGAGGACTTTCAGGAAACACCAAGAAGTACTAATAGTAGCCAAAAGAGTAGTGGCAAGAGGTCTATTGAGAGTACTACCAGCACTCGTGAAAGTCCAGTCAAGAAGAGCAAAAGCCCAATGGTTCGTTATGTAAGGGACTTGTCCATTACCTTCAAGCAGGCCGTGCAAATCAACAGTCAGGAAATGAAGAATCGAGCTAGTGACAAGGAGGCTTTTTCAGTGAGGAGGTGTCAACAATTGGCTTTTGAGTGCGGTGTTGAGCAAACAAGTGAGGCTGTCTTTGCAATGGCCAAGATGTTCCAAGACCCCTTCCAAAGGGAGTTCTTTTGTGGCAACTTGACACCTGAGCTTAGGCTTAGTTACTTCAAGAAATGGTGCAGGGAACAGGGTTTGGAGTAGTTAGGATGGTACAATGAACCTATTATGCATGTCATGTGTTGGACAACTATATGTTTCTGCTGTCTGTGATGTGTTGGACCTTTTATTTGTGTTCATGTGCTGAATCTTCTAATATTATGCTAGCTATCTTACTGTTCTGACAATTCATATGACTCTGTGTGATGTTAATATTATTCTCATCTTGTATGTGTGTGTTTCTCCATTGGTACAAGTTCTGACTTTTTCCTATTTGTGTTTAATCAGGATGAGTCCAATGAACAAATGCATGTCGAAGAAGCTGACGGAGGAAGCACATCATCAAGCGAGGATGAGGTTATCTCCATGTGCCGCAAGAATTTGAAGATGACTACAGATTTTGTTGTGCAATTGGTCCCTATCTTGGGTATGTACTCTGATAACCACTTTGTCAAACTGCCACCTATATCACTATTTGCCCCAGAAAGTGGTTTGCAATGGGTTCAGAGGACTTTAACCCGAGATAGTTCTTGCTACAAGATGTTTAGAGTTGAGAGACCATTGTTTAATAGGCTGCATAATACTTTGGTGGAGTCATATGGTTTACAGTCAACAACAAAAATGTCATCTGTAGAGGCTCTGGCTATGTTTTTATGGGTTCTTGGAGCACCACAGTCAGTTAGACAAGCAGAGGACCGCCTTATTAGATCTTTGGAGACAATAAGTCGGACATTTGATGCAGTTTTGACTTGTGTCCTTAGATTAGCACCTGACATAATTAAACCAAAGGATCCGAAATTTTCTGAGGTGCATCCTAACCTAGAAAATCCAGATTTTTGGCCACATTTCAACAACTGCATAGGAGCAATAGATGGGACTCATGTCAAGGTTGTGGTGCCAAAGAGCAAGAGGATTCAATACTTGAACAGGCACAACGAAACCTCATAGAATGTGCTTGCAGTTTGTGATTTCGACATGAGATTTACCTTTGTGCTATCGGGATGGCCTGGTTCAGCACATGACATGAGAGTGTTCAAAGATGCAATGACAACTCATGTTCACAAATTTCCACATCCACCACCAGGTAAACAAATGCAAATGTCTTACAATTCTTTCTGTCATTTCCATAATTGAACTATATATCTCATTGTGTACCTGAATATGTAGGAAAGTATTATGTGGTTGATGCGGGGTACCCAAACCGCAAGGGCTACCTTTCACCATACAGATGTACGAGGTACCATGTGGAGCAATGGAAAAACGGTCCTTCGCCTCAAGGTATGAAAGAAACCTTTAACCATGCTCATTCAAGAGTTAGGAATGTCATAGAGAGGTCTTTTGGAGTATTGAAGATTAAATGGAGGATTTTATTGAAGATGGCTAAATTTCCAGAAAAGAAGCAAACTAGAATAATTGTTGCTTGCATGACTCTTCATAATTTCATTCGGGAGAGCAGAATTGCGGATAGGGAGTTTGCTAAATGTGATGCTGATGCAAATTACAACCCAATGCCAACACAACATGAATCGGAATGGCCAGAAGATGAACCTCTTGTTGAAGATAGCAACATGAATGAGTTTCGTGATGAGTTGGCATATAATTTGTTTCATGGCTTGTGATGAGACTATGAGCAGTCGACTAGTGTGGCTACCTCAAGATGTTCTCCTTAGTTGGTTAATTTATAGTCTTCATGAAAACCAGCAGTCCCAGATACATAGGAAGTGAATCATCAGCAGGTTTAATTCTGTCCCACAGAGGAGAATATGCCCACATGTTTACTTGTAATGAAAAGTAGAGTATTAATCTATACACTGATTGATTTCAGAACAGGGACTGTTCTGATAATCAGAACAGTCTTGCCTATTTTGTTCAGAACAGGGACTGCTTGTTTCTTGCTCACTGTCCACAGAAGTTTAGGGTGACGACCTTCCAGGTGCAAGTGTGCAACTTAGGATGCTTGAAACATCGGGAGTCCTGCAAATAGATTGGCATTTCTGTTCTTTTGCTGTGGTGTTCTTTTGATTAGGGGTTCACATGTCTCAGCTTTAGTTGGTTAATTTGTCATCAATTTGACAGAAGACATCCGAGGTGATCAGCTCTGCATTGCAGGTATTATGTTTTGCATCATGTCACTTTAACTGGTACAGTGCCCTGGGCATCCACTAGTTAGTAAAGTACTAGTGGTTGTTCGCATGTTCTTACCACCAAACTGTTTTGGTTTTGATCCTCTTTTTGTCTGCCTAACTGATATTGGTCCTGATTTGAGTGGCGTTAAGGTTTGCAAAAGGAAGGGGCACACTGCAGATAATGTGATTGTGGTGATAATGTGATTGTGGTCCCGATCCTCTTACTGCTACTCATTCACAAGTTTTTCAAGTTATTTTGTCCAGTGATGTCACAATAATGTGATTGTGGCTGCAATGCATGATTGAGATAGGAAGGAAGGTTCTTTGGTACAGATTCCTTGGCAGTGTTTCTGCAGAAATGGAAGACTTGTTTAGTGCCATACTCGATGCTTGATTTCTGAAGTGTGTATTGTGATGGTGACTTGGGGTCTTATAAATCTTGTTTTTGCATGTAGTGCTCCTGCAAGCTTTTCATATATATATAAAAAAATCTTGGATCAGGGAAGGCCACGAAATGTGATTGCTCCTGAAGCATCACTCTACGTATAGTGTTAGGTGCCACACAGAAGGCCATAGTGTAGCAAGGCATGGTAGGATTTGGTAGAAAGAGGGCTTAATTGGATCTAAATGATTGGGAATGTATAAATAGCTCTAAATAGCCCTTGGATCCAAACATATCAAGGACTATTTTATTAGAGGGCTATTTGCTTGGACTAAATAGCTCTAGCCCAAATAGCTCTAGCCTTTGGATCCAAACACGCCCCATATCAATTATATCTAGGCCAAAGCGTTTCATGCATGTGTGGGCCATCTCATGAGCGACATATAGCTAATGAAACGTGTACGCATGCATATATGCGTTTGTCTATTTCTTTTGCTTTTCTTTTTATCTTACGTTGATCAGCACGTAAGAGCATCTCTAAGAGTTTGCCATATTTTACTTGGCACGTAAGAGCATCTCTAAGAGTTTGCCATATTTTACTTGGCATATTTTGTGTTTTGCCAACTTCTAAAAAGATATGCCAAGTAAAAAAAAGCTTATCTCCAACAGTTTGGCATAATTCACTTGCCAAATCCAGATCTAACTTACATCAGAAATCCTGAGAGAGAAACAAAATTATATTTATGCCCTTTCACCTCTTAAAAACTTAAATCAGGAACCCTTCTCTGTTATTTATTTCTTTTTTCACCCTCCCACCTGACTAAAACCACGATGCCAACCGCGCACCGCGCGTGTATATTTACGCGCTGGAGGCTGGTTTTTCCCAAGTTGCCAAAAATTGCCAAGTATTTTGCCAAACTGTTAGAGGAGTATTTTTAACGTTTTTGCCAAAAATCAAAGATAACAACTCGATTTGCCAAACTGCTGGAGAGGCTCTAACTCATATAGTATATTACGTGAGCCAATTAATTTGTTATTTATTTAATGCACCAGGAGAGTATTTCCTTTGGTATGTTCTTCGTTTCTTCAGAGTAGCCGGCCGGCTGGCCGCGTATTCGAGCTGGCCAGACGGTATATTATTTTTGCGTATTGCTCGTATTCACGGGGGAGTACCCGGTCAGCTGGCTGCGTATTCGAGCCAGATAGACTGTATTCATAGCGTTAAATTATTTTTTCTATTTATGCATTTGGATTTCGGATAAAACCCTGCCATTTGCATATTTTACTTGATAAGGCATAAGTATTTCCATATTTTGGACCGAGCCAAAATTGGTGTCAACAATGTCGTGGCACCGCCCTCGTTCAGCGGTGCCCATCCCAAGCTGTCGCCGCCGAGCCCCTTCAGGCATTCGGGCGAGCACCTGGCAGACACCAGTGCCCTGACGCACACACACGCACCCTCGAGCCTTGGCACACACAGACCTAAACCGCACCGGATCCATGTGCTTTCGCACGGCATCCCGCCGTCGCCGCCACCTAGGCCCCGCTTGTCAGCGAGCGGTGCTGCCGCTGACCCGCGGGCCCGTTTAGTCAGTCAGAGAGTGAGGGAGAGAAAAAAACCCGGATGAATTGGGCCGCTTTCAGCCCAAAATACCAAAACCCGAGCCGCACCCTGATGGGCTAAAACTGAGTGGATTGGGCTGCTACCAGCCCAAATCCGCGAAACCCTAGGTCAGCCCGACCTTTCTTCCGGCCCATCAAACCTTGGTGCACAGTAGTTTTTCCCTTTTTCCTTTTTCGGGTTTTAACCAATGCGCGGGTCCCACCGTCAGCCAGCCACTGCATGTGACTGACCCGCAGCACCCACTAAACCATAGACCCCACCTGCCCGTTGATCGGTCAACGGTCAACGCGTTGACTTGATCAACGCTGACGTCAGCAGGGCCCATTGCTGACGTCAGCAGACCTGACCCACCGGGTGATGTCATGCCGACATCATGCTGACATCAGCATGCTACGTGGCATGCTCTGGTGCTGCCACATGTCACCCCTATGTTTTTCTTTTTTCGATAATCATTTAATCTTAGCAAATTCATAAATTAACCGGACCTCCAAAAATTATGAAACCAATTTCATAATTCTTCTAAAATCATGATCTACCCATTAGAGTAGGTTTTGTTGTGAGTTGGGTCACATTTGAGCAGTTTTGTGCATTTTTTCACTTTGGTCCTTATCTTTATATGTTATTATGATTAGGTCCCTACGAGGAGCTGATCGACGTCCCGGACGACCAGAGGATCCAGGTGGACGTACCGGACTGCGAGAAGACCCTAGTGGCCTAGGAAGACTACGAAGATACACTAGGTTCATGCCCATCTACGAATTGAATACCTATTAGGCATTGCTTGCTAGAATTGCTATCGCTTTATTACTGTTATAATGAGATGAACCTGCAGAGCCTATTTATTTACCATATTCCTTGTACTCCTATGTTTACCTTGATTGATTATTGAGATGATTTGGCTACCATGTGTGCGGGTATGTGTGGGATACCGTGATGATAGTCTTGGTGTGAGTGGACATCCACATATGAGAGTTGGCTAGGTTTTCTAGCGGGGGTGAGTGAGATTAACCTGATCTTCGGATCAGGGGTTGGGGGTGTTGTGACACCCTAGGTTACCTTAGGTGTTTAAAAGTTAATCGAAATACTAAGGGAACAATTATTTGAATTAATGAGAGGGCAAACAAAATTTAAAGTCAACAAAAGACAAATTAAATTCGAAATTCAAATATTGGATTCATCTTCTAATGGAAATGAAGAAGGTTCTAACTATATTTCATGTCCAAATCACTTCACAAGAATATTGTACACAAAAATCTAGTACAATTAGTGACATGTGCCTAAAAGGAAGTGGGCTCAATTTCAACCCAATTAAACAAATTAATTTAGTCCTTTTTAGGAGTTTTTGAACTCTTTAAAACAACTCACAAACCATTGCTCAAATGAAAAAGTCCCTAAAACGAAAGTTGTAGATCTTGAAAAACTAAACAAAAATGGTATTCAAATGTTTTTCATTTAAGGCCAAAAAGTCCCTCCTCTGTTCGGCTAGGGCTTTCCCCTTAAAAGAAACGAAAATATCAGGGTCTAATCTGCAAAATATGCTAGAACTCAAAACAGTAAACTTTGAAAATGCATAATAAATCATAGAAAAATCAGAAAATGCAATTTGAGATGTTTTGGAATTCTTGCAACATGATCTACAAGTTTCATTACATGCACATCTTCAGTTTTTGAAATCATTTTAATCTAGAAAAAAGATTAGATTAAATAGACTATATTTGTTCTAGGAGTTCTACTCAGTAACTTTGTGTGATTTTTGGTAGTTAACTACCACATGCCATTCTTAGATTGGTGTCAAAATTTGAGCACTGGATAATACTTGTAACTAGATGAAAACCTAGTCTTGGCTAGATCTAGCAAAATATTTTGTATTTTTTGTTTTGGATGTTCTATTGTATATCTGTTCATGAAACTTTTTCCATGACCTTATGGTACTAAATTAAAAACACTGCCAAAGTTTGATCATTTTTAGATCTGTGTAGCTAGCTATGTAATTTAATCCTTAAGAAAGAGTGCTATATTGTGATAAATAGTTGTAGCATCTGGAAAAATCTGGAAATTTTATCATTGCTTAGAATTGAGGTGATAAACTTACCTGCAAATTTTGAGAGCCAAAAACTTTGCATAACCAGAGATATTATTTACTCATTATATCATGTTGCTTAGATTCTTATTTTTCTGTGGTCTTTATACTGTAAGTTTATATATGAAAATTTCACAAAATTACTTGGTGGATGTGTAGATGCTGTACAAAAATTATGAGCATGTTTACATAAAATAAACTAGCTTGAATATTTATGCATATATTTAAATGAGTAAATTCAATACTGTAGTTATAGATGGATTTTAATGCTGAGCTTTAACTGTAGAATGTTCATGCTTAGAGTAGACTCTGGTAGAAATTTGAGATCTAGAAACACTATATAACTCTCTGCACATTTTAGTCTTGTTATATGTGATTCAAGATTTTTGAATTTATTGCTCCTGTTTATGCCTGAAAAAATTCTGGAAAATTTACAGTAGGTTAAGAATCATGTTTACATCTCTCTGTAAAAATTTGAGCCTCCGAACTATTGTAGTTTCTTCTGGGTAATTCTATCTTCATTTAAGTATATTCTGTTTTGAGCATTTTTCATGTCTGCATGCTTTACTGTTTTTGTCTGAAATTTTTACTGCATGATGCTCATTATATGTACTACCTTGTGTAAATTTTGTAGCTACATAAACTATTCCTAGCTTATGAAGTTAAATAGTCAAACAATCTCATGTATAATGTTTTGAAATAAAAATCGCCACCCAGATCATTTTATGAAGTAAAGTAAATTTAAGAACTACTCTATAAATGCAGTAAATGAAGTTAACTAAGTTCATACAACATAACACGTTATGTTGGACTACAACTTTATAGTGAAAGAAAGAAATGTAACTTGTATTATGTGGTAATAAAATTCATTTTTGCATTCATATAGAGTCGAACACTCTCGCTGATGGAACGTACGAATTGATTGCCGAGTCCAAGAATGAGCAGCGTGAAGCTAATTCGAATCTAACTGAAGTTGCTGAAGACCTAAACCAACGTTCGGAAGAGCCCAAAGCTAACATTGCCCAAGAAGACAAGCCCCGGTGCATTTAAAAACCTATTATTTTCAAGTATATGTTGTTCATGTTGTAATTTAATTATCTGTGCATTTAAGTTTTCAGGAGTTGATTGTAACCATAGATGCATTATCCTAGGTTCCCATGTCCTGATTACCCATGGTTAAACTCGACTAGATGCTTTGCTAATTAGGACTGGTAAAAGTCGAGTGGTTTCCTGCCTCTCGCGAGATTATAGGTTTTGACTGGTTTACTACATACTGCAACTATAAGGTTTACGGGCGGGGCCATGGTACGATGTAGTTGCCCCGTCTATTTAGTGAAAACATGCTAAGGCCGCAATGTGTGGTACAATTTGTTAAGCGTTTGAACGTACTAGCCACATGCCGAGAATATGGTAATCGGTAAACTCAATACCTAATTGGACCATGGCGTGGGACATACCTCCCCACCGTCTTTACTTCGGTTCCATCTAGCTAATGCACGGGTATAGAGTCTGCGTACTCTGTAGTCGAGGGCGGTGGGCCTGTCCCGCAACACAAGAAGAAAGGGGATGAGTTGCGTGGGTGACTTCGCTCCCCATGCATGTGTTTTAGGTTTTCCTTGCAAGGTTAAGAAACTCGATTCGAATCATCCGCTTCTCACGGTTTGGGACTGCTTAACATTTCTGTCACATAGAGTAAGAATGGAACATGATGATGATGAATATTGATGGATGTTTAATTGTCTTCCAACATGGATGATTAGATATAGATGCTTACCTAGAATGGTTAATTGAATTAGAACTTGATGCTAAAACTTGAAAGTAAGGATTCACTTTTAGATGCTTTTTGGCAAAACAAACCCCTCAAACCAAAAGCCTTGCATGTCTAGTTAAGTGAACTAAGTTATATCCGTTGATAGGTAAGCCTCGCTGAGTATTAGTATACTCAGCCTTGCTTGTGACTTTGTTTTCAGGTATTGCTTTTGAAGATGTGTTTGCTGATTTAACTGCTTTACCTCCGAGTTGGTCTGTGGAGTGGGTTGTTTCCCCAGCCAACACTAACTCCACGTCTGCAGATTGATGTCTCGTACAGGCTTTATCAAGATGTCTTGTTATCGTTAGTTATCGTGTTTTTACCTTCCGCTGAATAAATGAACTCTGATGAACTGTTGTTGTTGGAACTTCTGTAGCACTTTCTTACTCTCAGGAACTGGTTTGTAATAATTTAAATTTTCGCTGCAAAACTTTGTGACGTATGAAATGTGTGTTGTTGTACTCTGGACTCGCCTTCATGTGAGTGTTTGCTTGTTCGATCCCGGTTTAACGTGGCTTTAATCGAGAGTTTACTCGAGGAACTGCCGAGGTGCGTGCGAGTTGGATCAGAGTTGTCTTGCAACATTGGTTAGTGCACTAAATCTATTTTATTTTGGGTGGTTCTGCTACAGCTGGTATCAGAGCTTAAACAAGCAACATTCCAGAGACTACAACTAGGATTTCTAACAAGAAACCTTTAAAATTGGTCTCCAAAATGTTAAGTTTGCAAAAATGTGTTGGAGGATTAAGGAAGAGTCTAGAACGTAAAGTCCTAAGGAATTAAGGGTATGATCAAGGTGGCTTATATGATATGACTGACTTTCAGCACATTACTTTCAGTACTTTTTAATTCAGTACTTAAATTCTGTAACGACGCACCTACGCGAAGGTAATAATGGTAAGGATCCTCAGTCAGCTGAGGGAGTCTGACCTTCCCGTCAGTGATGCGAACCGAATGCTGAGCTCAAGCAGTGACCTACTTGAGCTGCTGCCAATATATCAACCATCGGTTGATTATATTGGGAGTAATGGCTTCGAATTGGAATGAAATTCCCCATCTACGACGGTATTCAGTCAATACACTGTTTTCGTAGCGTATGCTTAACGTTGTCCATATGGCAGGAATTGTATGGATGCCGGTTCTATAGTGATTGGTAATGAATGAGGGAAGCTTTCGTGAGTGCTGGCATGAAAGGTTCATCGATATATACTCTGTCGATTTTCTGCAGGTACGCTAACCACAAACTGATAAACTTAGGACGACTAGTTAAATCGGGTGGTTAAATAGCGAGAGTCGTATTAAAGTATGCCACCGAGATAAAAACGTAAGACCAAAAGTATTTGGCAATTCTTTCAATTTGTGAGGACGAATAGGATGTGTTCATTCATTCCAAATTCGAAATCGAAATCAAAAAGGAAAACTCAAGTGCTTTAATTGGAAAGAAAATTCCGTAAGGACTTTCTAGAAGAAAAAGTTTATTTCTGCTGTAAACTGAAGAACTCGAATTCTTAGACCTGGAAAACAACCTCATATATAGTTGAGCCTGTGACAAGAATTGTAGCAAAACAAGTTTCCTCTATGCTGCAAAAATTTGGGAATTGTTAGAGTAATGTACCTTAGAGAACTAGAAGAGTTTTGGATCACCTATTTTTCTGTCTAGTTGTAGCAATCTGGCTAATTAATTTTTTCGACAAAACTTAGAGGCACTTCGAGAGAAAACGTTCAACATAAAATTATGAGAATTTTTAGACAAATGGTTAGGATCTGGTGCACAAAACATTAGCTCTCTGGAAGTTCTGTTTTCTGGGTTGACTGACATTCAATCACTTAAGGTTATGATCATCTTAGGCTCTTAATTAGACCTGGGCTTGACTAGGAAAGTTGTGCACAATTATCTTAGGAACCTCCTGAAAAAAATTGAAATTTTTAGACCGCAACTTCAGCAGATACACATTTTTCTTTGCACTGTGCAGAATCTGTCTATCAGACGAAACAGAGAAGTAGAAACTGAATTGTTCGACTAACTTAAACCTCGAACTGGCCCCTGAGTTGACTACCAAATTGAAGAACCACAAATTATCTATCTACTGTTAAAATTTCAAAGGTTTTTGGTGAACAGAACAAAAGTTACGATTTTTTTCTGTAGCTACAGTTGCTGCAAAAACTGTCAACCAAACTTTTTTTTTTGCATTCTATTTCGTTGCACCATGGTTCTTACATCTTGGGAGCATTATGCATTTTTATCACTAATGCTTGAACTATCCCATTAAAGATGGTGGGAGCTGCGCGTGGAACTCCAAGCGGTTTTGACACAAGTGGTAGTGGAACACCGCCACCACCACCTCCGCCACCTGGTTTCACGGAAGTATTTGCCGCTCAAACTGAATTGTTTCGCCAATATGTTCAAGGGCAGCAGTTCCAGCAGTAGCGAGATGGGCACAATGTCCACCAACCTCAAATTGCAGGGTACCTAGATTTCTTGAAAATGCAGCCCCCTCTGTTCCACGTGACAGAGGAGCCCTTGGATGCGGATGTTTGGATTCGCACAATTGAGTCCAAGTTTTCTCTACTTGAGGTGCCATGTTCTGATGCAAACAAGGTCTGCTTTGGCGCACAACAACTTTGTGGTACTGCTCATCTTTGGTGGGATCATTACAATGTTATGCTCCCGGCTGAACATATTGTCACCTGGGACGAGTTCAAGAATGCATTCCAAGCCCATCATATTCCAGAAGGACTTATGAAAAGAAAACTGAATGAGTTTCTAGATCTTACTCAAGGGACTCGCACTATTATCCAATATGTCCAGGCTTTCAATGAATTATGTCATTACACGGGCCATCATGCTGACACTGATGCTAAGAAGCGTGATCACTTCCGCAGAGGCTTGTGTACCAAGCTCAAGGATCATCTGAGCCCCATTAAGGTTGACACATATTATGAGCTAATGAATCTGGCAATCACCCAGGAGGATTGCATTATGGCTCATCGTGCTGAGAAAAAGAGGAAAGCTCCAGCTGTACCCTCTAGTGCTCCGCCATAGAGGTATCTCTTAGTGCAACATGCTACACATCTAGCTCCTCAGAAGGCCCCTCAGCAAGGGCGATGGGTTTTCAGGCCTCCACCGCAGCAGGGAGTCTCACATCTCCCTATTCCTCAATAGACAGTCCCAAGGCTAACTGCTCAGCAGCCAGTCCGTCCAATCAGTGCAAACCGTTGCTTTAATTGTGAGGATCCGAATCACTTTATTTGTGAATGTCCACAGGCCAGACAACCAAATCAAGGCCAAGGATCTAGGCAAAACAAAAGGAACAAAGGCAAGGTGCAAAATGTTCTAGTCAGGCAGGGAAGGATTAATTTCACTACACTTACTGATCTTCCCGAGGGTGCACCAGTTATGACGGGCACATTCTCTATCCACCACAAGCCTGCGGTTATATTATTTGATTCCGGGGCATCACACAGCTTCATTAGTCCAAAATTTGGTGCTCGCATGGGATTTGATTTCAGTCACACGAAAGGATCATATATGATTTCAACACCAGGGGGTAAAATTGCTTCCAATCAAATAATACGGCTTGTACCAATCAAATTGGGAAGCATAATCATCAAAACCGACCTTATTCTTCTACCACTTCAAGGCATGGATATTATTTTGGGAATGAATTGGATGGCTCAACACGGAGTTACACTTGACATTTTTGCACGGGCTGTTGAAATAAATTCACCCAATCATGGAGCCACGATTCTTTATTTACCTTTCCAAGAGTGCATAAATTCTTGCGCTTTCGCGATGGAAGGAATCAAACTAGAAGATATTCTAGTGGTATGTGAGTATGCTGATATTTTTCCAGATTACTTACTTGGAATGCCCCCAAATCGGGATATAGAATTCATTATTGAACTTCAGCCCGGTACCGCTCCCATATCAAAAAGGCCGTACCGAATGCCACCAAAAGAATTAGCTGAACTGAAAATCCAATTGCAAGAACTTTTAGACAAGGGTTATATTCGACCAAGTTCTTCACCATGGGGTTGCCCAGCTCTGTTCGTGAAAAAGAAAGATGACAGCTTGAGGTTGTGTGTTGATTACCGGCCTCTCAATGCGGTTACTATAAAAAATAAATATCCTCTTCCTGATGTTTTGTTTGATCAATTGGCTGGAGCCAAGATCTTTTCCTAGATTGATCTTCGTTCGGGTTATCATCAAATTAAGATCAGACCTTGTGATATTCCGAAGACCGCTTTCTCGACAAGATACGGGTTATATGAATATCTTGTCATGTCGTTCGGTCTCACAAATGCTCCTGCCTATTTTATGTATCTCATGAACTCGGTATTCATGCCTGAACTTGATAAATTCGTCGTGGTTTTCATTGATGATATCTTGATCTACTCCAGAACTGAAGAGGAACATGAGCAGCATTTGCGTATCGTTCTTCAACATCTCCGAGACCATCAACTATATGCTAAATTCTCCAAATGTGAGTTTTGGCCGCACAGTGTGAAATTTTTGGGGCACACTATTTCTAGTGAAGGCATATCAGTTGATCCTAGCAAAGTTCAAGAAGTGATGGATTGGAACCCTCCTACTTCCATTCATCAGATCCGCAGTTTCCTCGGTCTGGCAGGATATTACCGCAGATTCGTTTCGGACTTCTCCAGGATTGCTAAACCAATGACTGAGTTATTAAAGAAAGATGTGAAATATAATTGGGATGCAAAGTGTGATGAAGCTTTCCCCACCTTAAGAGCACATCTGACCACAGCACCAGTCTTGGCTCAACCCAACAACAGTAAGTCGTATGATGTATATTGTGATGCATCAGGAACTAGTCTTGGTTGTGTTCTTATACAAGAAAATCGAGTTATTGCTTATGCTTCACGAGCACTCAGACCTCATGAACTCAATTACCCAACTCATGATCTTGAGCTAGCAGCGGTTATTCATGCTCTCAAGATTTGGAGACACTATCTTATGGGTACTCATTGAACATCTACACTGACCATAAGAGTCTCAAATATATTTTCACTCAGAGTGATCTAAATATGAGGCAAAGAAGATGGCTGGAATTAATCAAAGATTATGATCTTGAAGTTCATTACCATCCCGGCAAAGCCAATGTTGTAGCAGATGCACTCAGCCATAAAGTTCACTGTAACTGCCTCTCAAACTAATGGACAAACTGAGAGAGTGAACCAAATCCTTGAAGATATGCTTAGATCATGTGTCATTCATTATGGCAAGAATTGGGAAAAATGTTTACCTTTGGTGGAATTCTCGTATAACAATAGTTATCAAGCCAGTTTGAAAATGGCACCATTTGAGGCCTTGTATGGTTGAAGATGTCGAACCCCACTGAGCTGGTCACAAACCAGAGAGCGCAAAATATTTGGACCACACTTGGTAATCGAGGCAGAAGAAAAAGTGAGAGTGATACAAGAAAATCTCTGAGCTGCACAGTCTAGGCAAAAGAGTTATTTCAATAAGAGAAGGGATCCCATGAAATTTGAAGTTGGTGATCATGTCTACCTTCCGGTTTTACCAACTAAGGATGTACAACGGTTTGGATTAAAAGGGAAGTTAGCTCCTCGTCATATTGGACCTTATGAGATCATTGAAGAATGTGGGCCAGTGGCTTATTGATTGCGACTTCCTTCGCAACTTGCCGCAATCCACAATGTGTTTCATGTATCTCAGCTCAAGAAATGTGTCAGAGTTCCTACAGAAATTATTGAACAGCAAGAAATCTTCGTGGAACCGGACCTTTCTTATGATGAGCATCCTATCAAAGTACTTGATCTAAAAGAAAGAAGTACTCATCGAAAGGTAGTTAAAATGTATAAAGTTCAGTGGAATCATCACACTGAAGAAGAAGCCACCTGGGAGACTGAAAGTTATCTAAATCAACACTATCCTGATTTTCTTCCATCTACCCCAGGTACCTTCATATCCATCTCTGTTATTATCCAATCTCGGGACGAGATTCTTTTTAAGGGAGGTAGACTGTGACACCCTAGGTTACCCTAGGTGTTTAAAAGTAATCGAAATACCAAGGGAACAATTACCTGAATTAATGAGAGGGCAAACAAAATTTAAAGTCAACAAAAGACAAATTAAATTCGAAATTCAAATATTGGATTCATCTTGTGATGGAAATAAAGAAGGTTCTAACTATATTTCATGTCCAAATCACTTCACAAGAATATTGTACACAAAAATCTGGTACAATTAGTGACATGTGCCTAAAAGGAAGTGGGCTCAATTTTGACCCAATTAAACAAATTAATTTAGTCCTTTTTAGGAGTTTTTGAACTCTTTAAAACAACTCACAAACCATTGCTCAAATGAAAAAGTCCCTGAAACAAAAGTTGTAGATCTCGAAAAACTGAACAAAAATGGTATTCAAAAGTTTTTCATTTGAGGCCAAGAAGGAGGAGAAAAATTGAGTTTACAGATTTGAATCTGGAACTTTTAGTTAATTACGAATTTGTCACTCTCAGCATCTCTCTCTCTCCTCTCTCCCTCACGGCTTGCCGTACGCCGGCGACGGCAATCCGCCGTGGATACGGACGCGCGCCCCTGGTTTCGAGTGAAACCGCCCTCACCTGGCACTCTCTACGCTTGGTCTTCCCCTGGATGCCAAAACCCAGTTCCCAGAACAACCTTCCCCTCCTCCCTTGCCTATAAAATGCGCCTAGCCCTTGCACGCGCGCCCAATGCCGCCCAGACCCGCCGCCCGCCTCCATTGACGCCGGTGAGCATAGCTCGCCATGGCGCCACCCCCTCAGCCCCACATTCTCAAATCCGAGAGCACCACTAGCTCGCCCTCGACCCGCTGAACCTGCCAAGCCCAGCCGCCCCCTCCACGCCTCGCCAGAGCGCCGCCGCCACGGCTCGGACCGCTGCCGGCCGCCACTCGTCGTGGCGCCGCCGCCACGAGCCACCCCGGCCTAATCCCAGCCACCCAAAGCTAGCTCCCAAGCTCCTCTTGCACCTCCACCCTGGGCCCTCACCACCGGTGACTCTCCTCGCCGAGAACCGCCGCGCCGGCCCTCCTCTATTCGGCCAGGGTTTCCCCTTAAAAGAAACGAAAATATCAGGGTTTAATCTGCAAAATGTGCTAGAACTCAAAACAGCAAACTTTGAAAATGTATAATAAATCATAGACAAATAATAAAAATACAAATCTAAATGTTTTAGAATCCTTGCAACATGATCTACAAGTTTCATTACATGCACATCTTCAGTTTCTGAATTCATTTTAATCTAGGAAAAAGATTAGATTAAATATGCTATATTTGTTCCAGGAGTTCTACTTAGTAACTTTGTGTGATTTTTGGTAGGTAACTACCTCATTCCATTCTTAGATTGGTGTAAAAATTTGAGCACCATATAGTTCTTGTAACTAGATGAAAACCTAGTCTTGGCTAGATCTAGCAAAATAATTTTTATTTTTGTTTTGGATGTTCTATTGCAGATCTGTGCATGAAACTTTTTCCATGACCTTATGGTACTAAATTAACAACACTGCCAAGTTTGATCATTTTTAGATCTGAGTAACTAGCTCTGTGATTTAATCCTTAAGAAATAGTGCTATATTGTGATAAATAGTTGTTGCATCTGGAAAAATCTGAAACTTTTACAATTGCTTATACTTGAGGTGATAAACTTACCTGAAAATTTGAGAGCCAAAAACTTTTTAGAACCAGAGATATTATTTACTCATGATATCATCTTGCTTAGTTTCTATTTTTTCTGTGGTCATTATACTGTAATTTTATATATGAAAATTTCACAGCATCACTTGGTGGATGTGTAGATGCTTTACAAAAATTATGAGCATGTTTAATTAACAGAAACTAGCTGGAATATTTATGCATATATTTAAATGAGTAAAATCAATACTGAAGTTATAGATGGATTTTAACACTGATATTTTAACTGTAGCATGTTCATGCTTAGAGTAGTCTCTGGTAAGAATTTGAAATCCAGAAATACTATAGAACTCCCTACACATTTTAGTCTTGTTATATGTGATTTATGTTTGTCGAATTTATTGCTCCTGTTTTATGACTAAACAAAATTCTGTAAAATTTACAGTAGGTTAAGAATCATTTTTACATCTCTCTGTAAAAAGTTGAGCCTCTGAACTGTTGTAGTTTGTTCTGGGTAATTCCATCTTCATTTAAGTATATTCTGTTTTGAGCATTTTTCATGTTTGCATGCTTTACTGTTTTGTCTGAAATTTTTACTGCAAGATACTGATTATATGTACTTCCTTGTGTAAATTTTGTAGCTGCAGAAACTATTCCTAGCTCATGAAGTTAAATAGTCAAGCAATCTCATGTATAATGTTTTGAAATAAAAATCGCCACCCAGATCATTTTATGAAGTAAAGTAAATTTAAGAACAACTCTATAAATGATTGCCCAGTAAATGAAGTTAAGTAAGTGAAAGAAAGAATTGTAACTTGTATTATGTGGTAATAAAATTCATTTTTGCATAGATATAGAGTCGAACACCCTCGCTGATGGAGTGTACGAATTGATTGCCGAGTCCGAGAATGAGCAGCGTGAAGCTAATTCGAATCTAACTGAAGTTGGCCAAGACCCGAACCAACGTTCGGAAGAGCCTAAGCCTAACATTGCCCATGAAGGCAAGCCCTAGTGTATTTAAATACCTATTATTTTCAAGTATATGTTATTCAAGTTGTAATTTAATTATCTGTGCATTTAAGTTTTCAGGAGTTGATTGTAACCATAGATGCATGATCCTAGGTTCCCATGTACTGATTCCCCATGGTTAAACTCGACTAGATGCTCTGCTAATTAGGACTGGTAAAAGTCGAGTGGTTTCCTGCCTCTCGCGAGATTATAGGTTCTGACTGGTTTACTATATACTGCAACTATAAGGTTTACGGGCGGGCTCATGGTATGATGTAGTTGCCCCGTCTATTTAGTGAAAAGATGCTAAGGCCGCAGTGTGTGGTCAATTTGTTAAGCGTTTGAACGTACTAGCCACATGCCGAGAATATGGTAATCGGTAAGCTCAATACCTAATTGGACCGTGGCGTGGGACATACCTCCCTAATGTCTTTACTTCGGTTCTATCTAGCTAATGCGTCTGTAGTCCAGGGTGGTGGGCCTGTCCCGCAGCACGAGAAGAAAGGGGATGAGTTGCGTGGGTGACTTCGCTCCCCATGCGTGTGTGTTACCTTTTTCTTGCAAGGTTAAGAAGCTCGATTCGAATCGTCCACTTCTCACGGTTTGGGACTGCTTAACATTTCTGCCACATAGAGTAAGAATGGAACATGATGATGATGAATATTGATGGATGTTTAATTGCCTTCCAACATGGATGATTAGATATAGATGCTTACCTAGAATGGTTAATTGAATTAGAAGTTGATGCTAAAACTTGAAAGTAAGAATTCACTTTTAGATGCTTTTTGTCAAAACAAACCCCTCAAGCTAAAACCCTAGCATGTCTAGTTAAGTGGACTAAGTTATATCCATTGATGGGTAAGCCTTGCTGAGTATTAGTATACTCAGCCTTGCTTGTGGCTTTGTTTTCAGGTATTGCTTTTGAAGATGTGTTTGCTGATTTAACTGCTTTACCTCTGGGTTGGTCTGTGGAGTGAGTTGTTTCCCTGGCCAACACTGACTCTACGTCTACAGATTGATGTCTCGTACGGGCTTTATCGAGATGTCAAGTTATCGTTAGGTATCATGTTTTTACCTTCTGCTGAATAAATGAACTCTGATGAACTGTAGTAGTTGGAACTTCTGTAGCACTTTCTTACTCTCAAGAACTGGTTTGTAATAATTTAAATTTCTGCTGCAAAACTCTGTGACGTATGAAATGTGTATTGTTGTACTCTTTGGACTCACCATTGTGTGAGTGTTTGCTTGTTCGATCCCAGTTTAACGTGGCTTTAATCGAGAGTTTACTTGAGGAACTGCCGAGGTGCATGCGAGTTGGATCAGAGTTGCCTTGCAACAATGATTAGCGCACTAAATCCATTTTATTTTGGGTGGTTCCGCTATAGGTGTGTGTTGGGACACCCTACGGGGCACCTAGGGCGGGTGCATTTGTGTCAGAGGACACTGGCGGGGATACTTGCGGAGTTTGGAGAGGCGATACCTGTAATGGGTGCCTTTTAGCGGACCGTTGCGGCGGAGACACATTTGGACGAAGATGCTCACCTCGGCATGCAAGGACATGCGGTAACTATGATTAGTGGGACTATGTCAAACATGCACACTACTTACCCCTGAATGGGCGGGGGTTCGAGCCATTCCTAGCTGTGTGGTACCAAGACTGTAGGAGTAGTGTGACAGGAGAGGGTATGCCGTGCACGCCTAGGGGAATTCGGGGTGCGTTGGACCCGGTCGGGCTCTCCGACCCTAGTCTCCGAGACTTTCGAAGCCAGTTGGCCAGGTTAGAGATTCACAGTCCTGGGTCATTCATTTCACCGAATGTCCCTAACCCCGAGAATGCAGGATGGTACCGTTATAGCTAGAGAGTCTTGGTTGTGGGCTATATCTCAGTTGGGTCGCTCCCGGCTTGCAGCCCGAGTGGGTACAGGTGTACAATCCCTGCAGGGTGAAAACTATACGTATAGCCACGTACTCGGTCATGTACAGCCCTACTCTTCTGTTACTTCATCTAGTTTAGTGTTACTTGATTTCTACCTCCCTCTAGTCCACTTCCTCCTGTGGAGCCAGATGAGGTGACGAGGAAGAGAGTTCTCGTACCGACTTGGGTGGGTTTTGGGATGTGTGTGTGACCGGGAGTCCGAGATGCCGGAATGGCCCGTGTTGAGGTGTTTGGATGAGGTATATGTTTGTATACCTGCTTGCTGCTTGCATAGAAAACCCCAGCCTTATCTGTTGGCTATTCTATATACCTTAATGCATCCACTTAAAGCTTGCATACAGATGGTGACTTGAAGCTATCCCATCCTTGGGGATAGTCTGTTAGATGCAGGATCCGACTCGTGAATCAAGCCCGAAGATGAAGGATGAAATTAAGAACGGCCCGAGCTACACTCAAGTTTGCATGTGGAGAAGAGACATCAAGAAGAAGGATGTCCAGAAGTCTAGCTACCGCTTCCGATTTCTGTTTGTTTTCCTTTAGCCCAAGGGGCTTGTTTCAGGAACTTCGTAATACAATCCTCTGGATCATGTAATAATTAAATCCATGTGATGATTTATCGCAATGTCTGACTGCGATATGCAATTGAAATGAGTTCTGTATGTGATAGCTACTGATCCAGGGACTATCACGATGATACAGAGAGTCGGGTTCTTCTTTCGGAAACTCGGTTCGTTTCAGTTGGTATCAGAGCCGTACTTGACCGTAGCACGAGCCATAGATATGGTCGTTAGATTTAGAACTATCTGAACATTTCTATCTACTTATTATACCCCCTTGAACTATGAACTAGTACCCTTGATCCTTTTTCTCCCCTTTACTTGCCTCATTCTCTTACCTGCGCTGAAGCAACTTCTCACAAGGACCTGGGAGAACAAGACCGGAGTGATCATAGTTAGCAGACAAGAGACCCTGAATCTCAAGGATTAGGGACTACCCTTTTCAAAGAAGCTATGAGTAATTAGACTGATAGGTGTGTAGGATAGTCTTATCTAGGATGTTTTGAATTTTTGAGTGCTTGATTCTTGTTTGAATCTTGATTGTTTCTTATTGTTTCTTACGATTGAGTGTAGGATGTAGATTGTGTGCTCTTTGGTGGTGAGAGACATACGCTAAACTAGATAGATCCTTTCATCTATGCTTCGCAGAAGATGTCAGTTCGAAGATCTAGTCGTCTGATGGTACGCTTAGAGGGAGCCGCTCAAGAGGAAGCTACCACCACAACCCGCAGACATGTACAGGCATTAGTTCCACCTATGGAGCAAGGCAGAGGCGCAGCCCGGACTGCTAGAGCTCCCTAAATTTAAGCGGGATAGGTGGTCGAAGGAGAAGACAAGGAAGAAGATGACACGGAGATCAACATTGATTCTCCCTGTCACCGAGTGATTGGGACGAGGACAATCACCAGCAGGGAGCACCACTACCTCGAGAGCCAACTGTAGCAGAAGCAATGGCAACTCAGACATAGTTACTTCCGTAATTGGTGGAAATCGCTGCCCAGAACCAGGAAACACCCAAGGAAGGCCTACGAAAGTGGGTTGAGAGCTTCATCATGATGAAAGCGCCCACCTTTGATCACTCGGATGCCCCGCTTGAAGCTGAGGATTGGTTGAGAGTAATCGAGAAGAAACTTGACTTGACTGCTTGCACCGATGAAGAGTGTGTTGCCCTAGCTGCACACCAGTTGGAGGGCACAACCAGAGCTTGATGGGATAACTACTATTATGCCCACGAGGACCCCGCTCATATCTCTTGGAAGGAGTTCACTGATGCTTTTCATGAGCTCCACATTCCCCGGTAGATGATAATCAACAAAGCAGAAGAGTTTCGCAATATGACTCAGGGAACCATGAAAGTGCACGAGTATGCCCACCACTTTACCAGGATGATGAGGTACGTCCCCGATGAGGCAAACACTAAAGAGAAGAAGAAGTTTGGTTTCACCGAGGATTGAACTATGAGATCAGAATAATATTAGCTGGTGCTGACTACTCTTCAGTTATGAGTATGGTGAACCGAGCAATGGCAGTTGAGAAAGAAGTAACTGGACGAACAGAATGTCTCATGCCTAAGAGAAGAGCAGCCTACCACCAGTCGCGCCTTAACATGTTGAGCCAGAACATTCATGCAGGCCCCAGCCAGAGCAACCAAATGCACCAAGAGGATGACTACCAGGATGACCAGACCAAAACTAAGCAAGACATCGTCCAGACTGAAGAAGAATACATTGAGGAGAAACACACGAAAGAGAATAGTGCCCCGAGAAAGATCATGATGAGGTATCGAAGCTGCAGACAACGCGGACACAAGAGAGTTGAGTGCCCTGGGAGGAAAGCACTTGGCAAGAAGAAGCCAGCCAAGAAGATACGCAAGGAAAACAAACAACATGGCAAGAAAAGGAAGGCTGTACACCAGAACCTAGATGGGATCCCATCGAAAGACAGAGATGCATCACTCCTTCCGCACAGGTACAATCTTCGATCCAACCCCAGCAAGCTGAGCAAGAACTTCGAGAGAGGCCTCTACGACCACCAACAACCAAAGCTAAACAACAACACCGGATCTGCATTGATCATCTGCTTCATCTGCCACAAGTTGGGAAACATGTCCAATGAGTGCCCCGAGAAGAACACCAAGACATCAACACAAGCTCCAGGAATGACAAGCAAGCCCGCTCGAAGACCGCGTACCACCAACCTCGATCGTTCCACCCAGCGGACTGAGAAGGATACCCGGAGTACACCCGACGTCATGACAGGTTAGTACCCGTCGACAACTCCTAAACAATTGTTTTTACTTGGTTTTGGAGTTTCTGTTGAACGAACCCAATGAGGGTATTTCACTGGATGGCTGCCACCACCTTCTCTGTGAAAGACCTATAAATGTATCTTAGTTGCAGAATAGTTGTCCCTTCTCACCTAAACTTGGAGATGTTAGTACACTCCCAATCGGAGGTCAAATTGATGAAGAGCCCCGAAGACAAGGAACGTACACTGGATGAACCAAACCGAATAACCCAAAGAAGAAGACACTCGAAAGAGTGGCTGATGATTACAAGTGATCGGATGCAAAGCCAGAGGAACCGCACAAGCTACCAGTTGAGAAAAGATTTGAAGATCACGATCGACTCGTGCCAAGCATGATCGTGAAAGGACCCTTGCCAAACAATGGCCCGGAGGACCCAATGGACTGAAGAAACCAACGAATAGCCAAACAAATCATGACATGATGAAACATGGAAATTCGATAGCGACCCCATGTTTGGAGCCAACCTAGCAGCAAAGGGATCTGCAATTGCTATTGGACTGAAGAATAGCGAGTGCCTCCAAGAACTACAAGACTGAAGTAGTTAGAACCCTTGCCTTGTTAAGAATGGAGTAAGAGTGAGATGTGAACCGACTGAAGTTGGAAGTGACAAGAGAGAGGAGAATGAGTGCGTACTCATAGCCCCGACACCCCAAGGGGGTAAAGAAAATAGGGAAAATAAGTTGTACAAAAAAAAGAGAATGAGGGCTTGAGGTGCGTACTCACATTGTCTGACGAACGAGGTTCGAAGCTGAGAAACCATGTAACAAAAGACTATGATACCCGGGGAATTGCCTGCAAAACCTTTAGAACCTACACGTGGCTATTGCTTAGTGCCTCTATCTTGGAGGAAGAGACAGATTTAGAAGAGGCTGAGGAAATACCGAAGCCGCACTGAGAATACAAGCCTTGGAAATACAAACAAGTGAAGAAGGATATATGGATACGAGTGGAAGTCTCTCAATCAAAACCCTTGGAATGTGGTAACAAGTTTAAACAAATGACCCTCGCCTTTACAAAACCTTAGTAAACCTTTAATCTCGGGGATGAGATTCATGTGAGGGGGGAGGACTGTAACATCCCAGATTTTTCCAGAATGCTAAAAAGTCGAAAAATGTGGATTTCAAAAATTTTTGTGGCAATGCTATGGATAATCACACTTAAGTATGAATTATGCCCTTCTAGAATTCCTAGTAATTAAAAATTGTGACATAAATTAAGGATATAAATGTTAATGTGCTATATTTGGAGTTAATTGTTTTTAATTGAATCTACCTTGTTTATTCGGATTCGATTTGGATTTATCTTCTTGATTGAAATTGTGTGGAATTTAAATTGAAGTGTGCTCTTCAATTTAAATTCAAATGCCAACTACCCTACGTGGGCCCCGCTGAAGCCCTAGCCCTAACCCAGCTCTAACCCTAAACCAAACCCAACCCAGCCACCGCCAGCCTAGCTTGCCAGCCCGACCCAGCTCGCCACCTCGCCTCGCCCAGGCCCGCCAGCGCCGCACCCTGCCGGCCCAACTGTGCGCACGCTTTTCAGCCCAGCTAAACCACCCAGTGCTGTCAGCCCTTGTTTGCTCGCCACCAATGATAGGTAGGTCCCACCTATCATCCCTTTTCTCCACCTGCTCCCGCACTACTCCGCTCTGCCTCACCTACCGCGTGATGCCGCTTCCGCATCGCGACAGGGGAGCGAAACCAGCCACTCCCCGCGCTGCGCCCTTGACCGCTGTGCGCCCCCGACCGTGCGATGTGTGCCGCGTGTCTGTGCGCTGAGCCTATCCCATCCGTGCCCCGGTCAAGCCCTTGCGCGCCTCCTGTAAAACCCCAGCCGGCTGCCGCAAACCCTAGATGCCACCAGGGACCTTTCCCCAAGCCGCCGCTGCCACACAGAGGAAGGAAGAGGAGTGGAGGAGAAGCAGAGTAAAGGGAGGAGAAGGGACGCCTGCCAGAGTCGACGATGAGGGAGCCCAGGGGGAAGGAGCCAAGCACGAGCAAGGAGAGGACGCCGCCGCCGTGCCTAGCGCCGAGCCCAAGGAGGAGCAGGGGCTTGCCGATGAGAACGCTACCGCCAGAGCTTCTGCACCATGCTGGTGCCCGATCGACGACGTCAACGCAGCTGTTTGGCACTGCACGGCCTCGCCGCGACACGGCCTCGCCTCGTCATGGCGTCGCCCACATCCTCCCCAACCTGAATTGGTAGGCCACCAACTCACCACCCTTGACCCGACCTTCGTGCTTCCGGCGTACTACGTGCTGCCGATGAGCCTTCGGTAGGGCCACCCTAGAGCCTCACAAACTGCCATCGACAACCCTTGGCCTCACCTTGCTGTTCCGTCCGCCATGCCAGCAATGCCGCCGCGGCTTCTCGCGCGCGTGCCCCTGCATGAACTCCACCGCATTGGCCAAAAGGCCATTCCTTGGCCATGCCACGTGAACGTCGAAAGGCCGACCAAGACCATGCCTTGGCAATGTATGACTGTGATATGCAATTGAAATGAGTTCTGTATGTGATAGCTACTGATCTAGGGACTATCATGATGATACAGAGAGTCGGGTTCTCCTTTCGGAAACTAGGTTCGTTTCATTGATGATGAAGAGGAAGTATATGATAATTATGATGAGGGATTTGATGAAGATTCTTCCTTTCGTAGAACATAGATGCTTTGGGCAGCATCAAGATCACCGTAGTGGTGCTGGCCATGATGGGAAACATCATCGTCATCGCAATAGGGATGATCTGGATAACATTGCTCATGTCAAGCTAAGTGTTCCAAAATTTTCATGAAGAGAAGATGCAGATGCATATCTTAAATGGGAGGAGCAATGTGATCAGATTTTTAGAGTTCATAATCTCTCTGACCAAAGGCGTGTAAATCTTGCTTTAGTTGAATTCTCTAGTTATGCTCCCACTTTGTGGAATCAAATGCAAGAAAATCAACTTGTGTTTGGACGTAATCATATCAACACATGGGATGAGATGAAGAGAGTGATGAGAAGATGCTTTGTGCCATCAAGCTATCAGCGTGACCTTCGCAATAGATTGCAAACTTGGAAACAAGGATCTAAATCACTTGATGATTATTATAAGGAGATGGAGTTACTCTTGGTTCGCTCTGGAATTAGAGATGATGCTGAATCAAAAATGGCAAGATTTTTGAGTGGTCTCAATGAGGAGATTTTTGGTTTTGTAGAGATGTTTCCATACAATAATTTGCAAGATCTAGTGGATCAAGCTATGTGCACTGAGAGGAACATGCAGAAAGAGGCACGTGGAAGGACTTACGGGAGTCGATCCATTTCAGCTCCATGGCGCCGGCAATAGCTCGGCACCTCTATTGGTGTTGGTCGGTCTCAGGGGACTGTAGCTAGGCCTTCTCCATCTATTGGTGCTACAAAGACATCGGTTTCTACTGCTTCTTCACCTACAATTCAGCAAGAACAACGATGCCCTACTGTAAGTACAGCAGCCCCCTCTATTGCATCGGCGGCTGCAGCATCTTCGCATAGCCGAAGCATTGTTTGTCACAAGTGCCAAGGTCGTGGGCATGTCGCTGCTCAATGTCCTAGTCGAAGGACTATGATTGTGAATGAACTTGGTAAGTGGGAATCTGAAAATGAACCAGAAGAAGATGCCCCACTCTATGATGAGGAGGTTGAAAATGATGAGAATGAGGTCCGACCCGATGAAGGTGATAATAATTGCTTCATTTCTTGTCGAGTGCTTAGTGTTACTGCTGTAAAAGAAGAGAATGGACAGCGGCACAATCTTTTCCACACCAGAGACATGATCAAGGACAAGTTGTGCAGAATTATTATTGATAAAGGCAGCTCCAGTAATATTACAAGTCAAGAATTGGTAGAGAGAATGGGATTGAAATAGCGGCATCATCCTAACCCATACAAGATGCAATGGCTCAATGATTTTGGTGCGCTTCATGTAACCAATATTGTGACAGTTCCTTTCTCTATTGGGAGATACATAATCATGTGGAGTGTGATGTGGTGTCTATGCAAGCATGTCAACTACTGTTGGGAAGACCAGGGTTATATGATCGTGACGTTCCAACAAGCTGGTGCTCATCTAAAAAGGCGAGTGTTGGCATTTCGTAGCATCGCCACTAGGTTTTGGTGTTCCTAGCGATGCCGCTAGGAAATGCCCTGTGGTATATCTTAACATTTACAGAAGGAACTGCAAGCGCACGGATATTCTGTTGTAGCATTTCACCTATGAGTATTCATGGGTATCGTTATTTAAATTTTCTCAAAGGATAGCATATGTAAAAGATCTTAACATGGTACATAATCAATGACAATATGCTCAAGCTATAGAACACAGATAAATGGGGTAACGTGACACACACACACACACAAGCCAATCTCAAGAATAAAGAATAATAAATAAACCAAAGGTTAGTGAGAGGATAGGCATAAAAAGGGGTCCTAGTGGTATCTAATCAAGTTAACAAAGGTTACACAACACAAGGTTAGGATTAGCGTTAAATCAACAAATGGGAAGACTACCTAGTACTGGTCTGCCAGCAACCTAGAATAGCACTTTAGACTCCCACACCACATCCGAACATGGGGGACTACAAAGGACCGATAGGGCTATCACCACCTGCCGCCTACCCCGACAGACCATTGGATGCAGTCATGTTTGATGGATCGCTCGTGCCCTGGGCACCACGCCCGTGCATGAGGTCACTACTCTAGCTGCCCGGGACCCCCACCATGATGATGGCTAGGCATAGAGCATAGAGCAAGCCCGAAAGCACACCAAACCGATGTCGAGACTTAAAGGTAAGCTAAACATGGTTATATAACTTGATAAGGTACAAGACATGGTATGGCAAACTATAAAGATAGCAAGACAACCATGAATAAACTCTGAATGATTAAAGTACCAAAAAGTTGAATACAAAGCCATACCAAAAGCCGAGGATTGCTCTACGACCCCAAGGACGACTTGGACTTGCTAAGAAGAAGTACTAGCAAAGATCCACTAGCCTATGAATTACAAGTCACAACTAGAGAGAGGGAGAGAGGCTTCAAGTGTGGTGTGTGTTGAGAGGGGTCTTCTACTCCTCCTTTTATACTAGTGAAGTGCGGTTCCCAGCTGATCTTTACATGGAAACCTTCAGAAACCGACTTACGATGGCCGTGGGAGGCTTTCCGCCAAAGTGCACTTGGACGGCATCCAGTCCAGGGTTGGCCGACCCTAGGGGTTGGCTGACCCCCTGGTGGGGCCACTGGCCACTGCCTTTGGCCGTGGCACTAACAGGCGGGTCCTCTTCCTTGATCTCATCGTTTGCCACCTTTGTAAGTCGGTTTGGCCAGCCAAGTGGGCCCTTGTTGAAAGTGTGACACAGGATGAGATCTTCTGTGTAGTTCTTCTATGTCCTCTGCGTGTCTATTGCTCAATGATCTCTCGAATTGCTCAATGTGTTTGATTCCTCACCAAGGTTCTATTACAAATACATCTATGGAGCTAGGTTTTTGTGGAGCTGTAGGTATGGAGAAGTTGAAGGCAAAGCCTATTTCTCATATTTTTGCTAAGTCAACAACCGGATTTAAAGGAAAAACAAGTCATAAACCTTGATCATGATATGCGTGTGTGTGGATATTTTTGGTGGATGGTGTATGAACTCCTTCTCATGAGCTATCTCTCTCCTTTTATTTCTTTTTCTTGGATATGGACTATCTTTCTTTCTCTCTTCTCTTCTTTCTCTTTTTTTTTGAATGCTTGGACCTTCATGGGTCCAATTCTCTCTTTTTTTTAACATGCTTTCTTGAGCATGTCTTTTATTTCTTTTTGCATAGCCCATATCCTTTATGATGATAACTTTGGAGAGAATGGTCATGGCATGACAAGGAGTTTTATTTTGTGGGTGTATGGATGAAGTGCTTGCTATCTTCTAGTGTAGAAGCGTAGCATATGGTGGAGACGTGTACATGATCTTGATCATGGGAGTATGAAATGCATCTCATAAAGGGTCATAACAATTTGACAAAGCTTAATGAGATAACAGGTTGCATATGTGGAAGGTTTTCAATATGACCAACGTATGGCTTTGGATAGGATTTTCATATCATTGAGGAAATTTATATTTTTTTGTATTTTCAAAAATTAAATACTCCAGATATCAAGCATCATGTGGGAGAAGATCATAGAAACTCTTTTCAACCAAATCATAACCCGCAACAACCAAGATTTGGATCTTGCTTTTTTTTACTACCCACAAGTATCAAGCTCAAGGTTTGAACATTTAGCCAACAAACTTAAAACTAGGTAGAGCACTAAGTTGTAACTAGGCATATGAAGCGAATTAACAGAGCAACTATTTATCATCTCAACAAAGAAGAATTAAACCATGCTTACTACACATATAAGAAAGCAAGTAAATATTTTTGGTATTTTACAAATTTTTATTTTGTTTTTAGTTTTTGTAGATTTTTATGTAGTTTCTAGGTTGTTCAATTTTTATTTTGTTTCATGCATATAAGAAAGTGGTAGAGACATAAGATACAAGATACCTCTCGTGGGGGTCCTGCCCCAAGCTACCTTCAGGATCACTGCTGTTGGTTGGGGTTGTATCCTGCCCAACAGAAGTAAGCGCTCCACTTCTCCTACTGCTACAGCTGCCTCTGCTCCATGGCGTGGAGTCTCTCGCTGGTCTATCACTGCCAGTTCTAGTTGGACTGGATTTGCTAGTTCAGCTACTCCTGGATGTTGTTGGCGCGAATGTTGAGCTCGCCAACTATTGAGTGAGGGAGCTGTAACCCCAGGATGAGGTTGTATGCCGTGTGGAGATAGGGGCCCCGCTGGAGTTGGAGCTGATGGACCAGCACCCATGGGCCTGCCGTGCCCACTTGTCGGTGCTGGCACTCTGCTAGGTAGAGCTACCTGCCTCATGTTGATATGAGGGCTGAGGCTGAGGCGGTTGCACGGCTTCCCTTCTAGTCTGGCTTAGTGTCACCCTGCCAGGTAAACCAGAAACACTATGCCTGTGGGCCTCCTCTTGTGGGACAAGAGGAGTGGTTAGCGACTGGCAGTTATACAAATGGAACCCCGCGTTTGGCAACGGGATATCGTTTGCATATCCAAGAGAAAAGAATATCAAAGAGTCATTCAGGCCTTTCTTGAGTGCGTCACCTTGAATCAAATAAGACTCGTTGATGAGATACCGGGGTCGTCAATGAAAGGAATAATATTCCCATATAAGACCCCGATACTTGAAGCAATACGAGTTATCAAAGAAGTGCACACAACAGGAACCGTCATCTTGAAATTCATGAGCCACTGCTTAACCATAGCCTTCATGGGGAGACTCGAATCTTGTTGACCATGGCGTATAGGATCATCAACTCATCGTTGCGCATGGTCTAAACATCATCCCTTGGAAAGAGGGTAATGGCCAATCATTTGTGCATCAAATGAAGAGTTAGATTTTGAATATCATTGCACTGAGGTGCAAACTTGCCATGGACAACTTGACCCAAAATCAAACCCTAAAAATCATGGCGATTAAAACCGTGGTAGGATTAAAATTGTGGCAGGCTTATTCAAGAGAAAATGGCAAGAGTGCACTAAAACCAAGGTTGTGACTCAAAATCTTCCATGTATAGTAGTATTCATTCCCGAAAAGCCGGAAACAAACATCGTCATCCACCTCCCAGAGAGTGCAAAGAAATTGGATGGTTGTTGACGGCCATTATTTCCCATTTTGGCCCTCAACTTCTCGGAAATAAAATGAGCTTTGCACTATGTTCCATATATATTTTGCTTATTTCTAACAACTGCAATAAGTTTTGGATGAGTTGTGGTTGCAGGAACTAGTGTACTAAAAATGAACAGAAATGGGTGAAAACCCAAGCCGACCGGCCTCACCTAGGCCGGCCGGCCTGGCACCTCTACACACTGTGCCACGTCAATGATCTAGGGTTGAAGAAACACACTCACATTACTCCCTAGCCGTGGATTGCAAGTCAGTTTGATCAAATGGACTGAAAGGACTAGCACATTGATTGAAGGACCCACCTGCAGCACTTACCCTGATCTTTTGGCACAAAACCACCTCTTTGGACTTCATGCACCAGTTGATTGAGAAGTCGGTGAAATGGAGGGCCGAGACGTGCCAATCCCAGGCCAGCCAGCCTACCAACTGTTAGCTTAAAACCGAAGCAACCATCCACCGCCATCTAGAGAAGATCAGGAGCATTCACGAGAAGGTCAGTGCCAAACAGCAAAAATCCTAGGCCGGCCGGCCTGGGAGAGGCTGGCCGGCTCCACTTTGCAGCCTCTCGGCCTCAGCTTTGGTGTGGCCACCACAACTACGTACAACTGACGCTCGGCGAAATACCGAACTATAGCATCTATAAATAGGCTCCCATCCCTCACTTGTGAGACACACATGAAAAGGATTTCTTTTCTCACTTTTACTTTCTAGGGTAGGTTTACTAGTCTGGGAGTTAGAGTCCAGTCGAGCTTGTCTCGGGATTTCGGAGTCGTCATCGGAAGTCGGGTATAAGCTCTTATATCTTTTCCTTTGACATTTATTAATATAAGTTATCTTCTTTATCTTTTCGAGTCAGTTTTACTTTCTACATTTACTTATCTTTCCAAGTTACCCTAGTTGTGTGCAGAAATTCTTTCATCTAGCTAGGCTTTGTTATCTTTCTTGTTTATCGGGATCTTACCTTGCGGGTTTTCTCGCCCGGACTAGGGGGCTCAAGTCAGTTCCCTGGGTTGAGGGGGATTTCTCTTGTTCGCGACAAGAGAAATCCTAACATTGAGTACAGACATGGTGTCTGAGCTCAATGTTAGCTAGGAAGTGTGTTCCATCCCACGGTACCGCTGACGAGCAATTCGGCAAGTTCGTTAAGGTAATTTAGAAGCTTTATGGCAACAAACCACTTCTTGATACTATGCAGGTTCCCACATACGCCAAGTATCTTAAGGATATCCTTGGCAACAAGAGGGTCCTGCCGACCACCGAGGTTGTGCAGCTTCCAGAAGAGTGTAGCACAGCTATACTCAACCCTCTCCTGGAGAAGGAGGACCCAGGATGCCCCACAATCACATGTTCAATCGAAGCTCAACACTTTAAGATTGCTCTTTGTGATCTGGGAGCAAGCATCAGCGTCATGCCAAAGGTAGTTTATGATAAACTTAACCATCATGTGCTTGCTCCTACTGCCATGTGTTTGCAGCTAGCGGACCAATCGGTTCGTCATCCCGCGGGGATCACCAAGGATATTGCGGTGAAAATATGGAATTTCTTTGTCCCCATTGATTTTGTCATTCTCAACAAGGAAGTCGACACCAAGACCCCTCTTATATTGGGAAGGCCTCTCTTGAGTATGACAAATGCACACATTGATGCGGGAGTTGGAGTAATTCAGCTCAACATCAATGGGCAGATGGAGAGATTCACCTTCAGGCCGAAGGACGAAGAATGCTCACAGGTCAAGATTTTCAAGCAAAAGAAGTCTGAGAAAGAGCTAGAGAAGTCATCTACTCCATCCATCGACACCCTCATCAAATTCGTGGACAATCCTCTAATTCGGGAGGATATCAAGGTGTATAACCAATGAAACATGAAGCGAAGAATCCAACGTAAGAAATTTCTGGAAATTGGGAAGAAAGAGATCGAAGAAACTCTACCTACACGGAAGGTGTGGCTGAAGAAAGTGTCGCCACCAACATCTCCATCAGGTGACGATGACCGAATCCAAGGTATGGATAGTCTCGCTCAGGACGAGAAACTCGAGCCCTCGCCATAAGGTATGTAGTAGTTATCCATTCCTGCATTTGCATATAGGATAGTTTATTTTCCTGCATGGTATTTCCCTTCACATCATGGCATATTTGAATTCTTGCAAATGCATTCTTTTGACTTTACACTGCATAAGAAAAAACGGCTGTCCCCAACACGTCATCAAGTGACCAAGGGGACAGACCTACTGAGCTTCATTCAAGCTTGGGGGGGGGGTGCCGATGTATCCAGGTAAGTCATCCAACCCGTCCTTTCATGTTAGGATCTTGTGTCCTAGAAAAAAAAACACAAACATTAGTTAGCTTGAGTCATTCAAATATTCAGAAAAATAATAAAAATAAAAATAAAAATAAAATAAATAAACCAAAATAAAAATATTTCATGCTTTGAATAAAACTCCCAACTCATATGTATAGAAATCCGTGTATGCTCTTACCATGGAGATGATGAATAGTTGCTCTATCATGCTTTGCAAGTGCCTCATTCACAGCTTTTTACTCTCCTAATACTTGAAATGGTTGGCTTATAGAAATTGTTACCACTAAAATCTGGTTTGTGTGGGAGCATGAGCTTGATTTCCAAGTCTATGTTGTTGTGAGATTTGAGATAGCCCAAACTAGATAAAACTGCATGCCCTAGTAGGGAACTACTCGGAATTTCTTTAAAATGAAAGATGGTAAAGATTTCCCCTTTGGTTTACATGTCCTATCCAAAGCCATAATGTTTTATTATATGAACCGATATGAGCTACCTTGAGTTATTTTGAGCTTTGCCGAATGGTGAGTCCGTTCGAGGAGTGTGCTTGTCATCTACCGATCTTTCTCCTTTGCGTACCCATTGTTTTGTTAGCCTCAAAATGTTTGGTATGTCAACTACCTATCCCGGTATTTATATCCACCTTTGCCAGACAATTCCCTCACAAAGAAACCCAAATTCTCCACAGTGAGCCCATCCATCTCAAATGGTCTATCCAAGCAATGCTCCCTTCCAAAAAACTCTATCCTTATGGAGTATGGGTCCTTTTCTTAAAAAAAATGGAGAAGAAGCAATGAAAAAAAGGGGGAAAAGGAGAGAAAGACCCATACCTCCGTGCAAAAGAGTTTGAAAAAAAATAAGGAGCTCATATAAAAAGACCACAAATTTCCCAAGTGTGCGTCTATTTTCTCCCTCTCCCCTGAACATTTTACCTTCCATAAGATCGGGATTTGAACGAGTACCAAGCTCTTGTGAACCACTCTTCGGCTCGGCAATATAGGTAACCAAGGTATGCTATACTCTTCCTACCCAAAATTCTACATATCAGCCTTAGAGTAGGAAGAAGATGGTCAAATCCGACCATGGTGAGGACTAAACACCTTGAGCGATTTGAGAGCACCATTGGGAAATCTTAAGCCTCTTTTGAAAAAAACTTGCAAAATTCCGAGATAGGAACCTGAACAGGCAGCAGGAAATATTCCAGTAAAGGTTGTTGAATCTCTCAACCGCCCAAGACAAGGGATGAAATGTGAGTAAGCCCCATCTCCAGAAACCAAGGTATGAGCCAATTTATTCAAAGTACAAATGGGTTAGAGTAATATGTTGTGCACAAGGTATCTGCAGGGTGTGAGCATTGACGCAACTCCTGATCCACCGAGCCTCAGCTCTAGCTTTGCTCGAGGACGAGCAAAAGTTTAAGCTTGGGGGGGGGGGGTGTTGACGGCCATTATTTCCCATTTTGACCGTCAACTTCTCAAAATAAAATAAGCTTTGCACTATGTTCCATACATATTTTGCTTATTTCTAACAAGTGCAACAAGTTTTGGATGAGTTGTGGTTGCAGGAACTAGTATACCAAAAATGAGCAGAAATGGGTGAAAACCCAGGCCGACCGGCCTCACCTAGGGCGGCCGGCCTGGCACCTCTACACACTGTGCCATGTCAATGATCTAGGGCCGAAGAAACACACTCACATTACTCCCTAGCCATGGACTGCAAGTCATTTTGATCAAAGGGACCAAAAGGCCTAGCACATGGATTGAAGGACCCATCTGCCGCACTTACCCTAATCTTTTGGCCCAGAACCACCTCTTTGGACTTCATGCACCTATGGATCGAGAAGTTGGTGAAACGGAGGGCTGAGACGTGGCAATCCCAGGCCGACCGGCCTAGGAGAGGCCGGCCGGCCAACCAACTATCAGCTTAAAACCGAAGCAACCATCCACCGCCACCTAGAGAAGATCATGAGCGTCCACAAGAAGGTTAGCGCCAAACGGCAAAAATCCCAGGCCGAACGGCCTGGGAGAGGCTGGCCGGCCCCACTTTGAGTCAAGCACAACTGCCACAACTGCGTACAACTGACGCTTGGCCAAATACCGACCTCTAGCATCTATAAATAGGCTCCCATCCCTCACTTGTGAGACACACACCAAAAGGAGTTCTCTTCTCACTTTTACATTTTAGGGTAGGTTTAGTAGTCTGGGAGTTAGAGTCGAGTCGAGCTTGTCTCGAGATTCTGGAGTTGTCATGGGAAGTCGGGTATAAGCTCTTGTATCTTTTCCTTTGACATTTATTAATATAAGTTATCTTCTTTATCTTTTCGAGTCAGCTTTACTTTTCGCATTTACTTATCTTTCCAAGTTACCCTAGTTGTGTGTCAAAATTCTTTCCTCTAGCTAGGCTTTGTTATCTATCTTGTTTATCGGGATCTTACCTTGCGGGTTTTCTCACTTGGACTAGGTGGCTCAAGTCAGTTCCCTGGGTTGAGGGGGATTTCTCTTGTTCGTGACAAGAGAAATCCTAACACCGAGTACGGACATAGTGTCTGAGCTTAGTGTTAGCTAGGAAGTGTGTTCCTCCCCACGGTACTGCTATGGTAGGTGGCAGGTGGTGACAGCCCTGTCCGTCTTTTGTAGTCCACCACGTTTCGGTGCTTTCATAGCAGTAGTTGCCGACTGCCGTTGGACTCCCTTCTCATCCCAGTCTGAGTCCTTCCCTAAGGCCGCCGAAGTAAGCTCTAGGTTCCCGATAACTAGTTAGAACCAAGGTTTAGTCTAGAGAGGCTAGCTCAATAGTTTAGAAGTGTTTTATGAGTCTTTCTTGCTCGTTGTCCTCCCAGCTACTTACCTCTCTAAGGATTAGAGTCTCCTGTGTCAAACGGTCATCGCTAGGCCATTATCTTATCAATCTTATCAGGCTTACCCCCATGAAGTTAGTCGGTTGACATAATTAGTAAAGTTGTCATTCGATTCTTTGATACTCTTTATTCCTAGTGCTTCCCTGAGGATATTTACGGTACCCTAAAATACTCCAAGGTGAAGTGCTACATCGGTGATTCTGTGCGCTTGCGGAATTATTATTCTATTGGGCATAAAAAACACCAACAATGGTGAGGAGACGAGAACCATTCTCCCCAACGGTCACAAAACCTTCCCATCCAATTGCATGCCAAATGCGAGCAAAGTCAACATCCATACCTGTTTTCTGGAGGTCCAGGTCGGAGGGTTTGGTGTGACCAAAGCTCCAATGCTTGAAGATGGCGTAGGCTTGACGCTCTCGCTTTTCTCGCAAGTTGAGGTAGGGTGCATCGTCGTTGTCATCTCCATGTCCTCGCTTGCGGTTCTTCGGTGTGCACCTCAAATTGTTCATCTTGCTCATAATCCATCATCGTTGGGCTTGGTGTCGGTTTGGGAAAGCGTCGGGAGCTTGACCCACCCCGAGAATGGGATGAGCTCGTACCCATCATCTTTTTTAGTGCACCAAAAATCCTCTGACCTATGCCCTTCATGCTTGAAGCAAGGAGAGCAAGAACGAACAAAAACAACTCGAATCGGGTTATGTTAGCGAAATCGAAATGAAACTCTTACTTGAAAGCTGCTTCTCCAAATGTGTGGCAAAGCTTGCAGCAAAGAAATGGGAGAGAGATTTCTTGCACTTGAACTTGAGCAAAAATCCAATGAGAAACCAAGAGCAAAGAGAGTTTGGTTAGGGAGTGAGAGAGGAGTGAGTGTGAGTGAAGGGCCTCACACCCCGGCCTCTATTTATAGGTGTTTGAACTCTAAACGGTCGAGAGCAAGGGAGCCTCAATGGTTAGGAGCTGCTGGCCAAAGGTGGGCCCGCCCAATAGTCTCGGGGGTCGGTAGACCCATGGGGTTGGCCGAACCATGTCTGGGCCCGCTGGCCTCCTCCCTCAGCCCACACTCCCCAACGGCTATATTGAAGATAATTGTGGAGTGCTCAGCCAGAGCTTTGCTCCAGAAGATGTTCAAAATTATTTTTTAAAGGACTTTATTTTTGGGATTTTTGTAAAAATAGAAAAAGGCAAGAAAAAAATTCCAGCATGCAAGAAGTGTTTGAAAAATCAAATATATACAATGAGAAAAACCAAATGAAGTGAAAAAGCAAATTTCAAAAAATTCAAATGTGAGATAAATACCAATTTACCTTTGGCAAGGGCCTGTCATTTTAAGTCTGACGTGGAAGACTTTTCTCCGGCGTGAATTTATTTTGTTGATGAAGCATCCGGCCAGGGAGAAGCGGCGGATGGGCTTTTGCTAGTGTGGATGGTGGTTGCTGTGTTTGCGTGGACTTCGGGGTCTGGGGTTTCTTAGGCTTTTGGTTCTTTCCCAGCCCCGGCCTCTTGTCTACCTTTTTCTTCTCTTCCTTCATGAATTCTTTCATGAAGGTGACCAGGCTATCCGTCTTGTGTGGTGTCACTTTGACTTCTTTGATGCCTTGTGAATTTGGCCCATATTTAATCTTGATCACGGAGCACTGCTCCATTCTTGGCTGAAATGGGAATTTATCCTCCTTACCATTGATGTTGAAATGGGTCTCTTTGGATCCAACATTGATTTGGGCTCCAGCAGTGCTCAAGAATGGCCACCCAAGGATGAGCAGCGTTTCCTTTGATATTTCCATATCGAGCACCACGAAGTTGACAGGGATGAAGTAGTCCTGGACTCTCACAGGAACATCTTCTGCAATCCCCTCTGGATAGCGAATTGAGGAGTTGGCCAGCTAGAGATGCATCAGTGTCGGTGTGAGATGTGTGAAGTTCAGCTTGTCGAAGACGGCCTTAGGCATGACGCTGATGCTAGCCCCAAGGTCACACAAGGCATGGCCGAAGTGTTGTGCCCCGATTGAGAATGTGATCATTGGACACTTTGGATCTTTCTTCTTTTCTGGAAGTCAGTTGAGTATAGCCATGCTACACTCTTTTGTGAGTTTGATGACTTTCGTGGTTGTTAGTGGTCACTTGTTGTTGATGATGTCCTTGATATACCAGGCATATGTGGGTACATGCATCACATCCAACAAAGGGACGTTGACATGTATCTTCTGGATCATCTCATCAAAACGAGTGAATTGCTCATCTACTTCAGTCTTCCGGTTGTGAGTAGGGAATGGTAAGAAGTTCGTATCAACGAATTCTTGTGGAGACATTTCCTTCTCGGGCTCCCTAGTGTCATCCGACGGCCCTTCTGCTTCTTGAGATTCTTCTGCCTTCTCTGCATGGTTAGGGTATGGTGGATCACGAATAGACCTACCTCCCCTTGTGGTCACCGCATTTACCTTTTCGGAAAAAGGGAATGATAGTAGCAACTTGAGCTAACTAGGTTTCTATCATTTTATTAAAGCTTAGTTGATTTTAAGTGTAGAAGACAAGGTATCAATTTTTATATTTTGGCTCTCCAAGGTTTTGTCATTGGCCAAAAGCTTTTTGTTCAGTAATTCATTGATTTTAACTTGGCCAAGAACTAGTTCTCTCAAGGAGGGTTGGTTCGAGTTGAAATTTGAATTGAAATTGTTACCTCCCTAGTACTGGGGGCATGACTGGTTCCACCCCTAGCCTCCTTATTGTGGATGAAACCCGTTGTTGTTGATGTAGGCGTAGTCCTCACGAGTCTTGGGGCAGTCGCCCCTCGAGTGTCCACCATTGCCGCAGACTTTGCACGTGAAGTGTGAATTCATGGCTCGGGCGTAGTTGTTCATGTGCTTCTTAAATTCCGCCCTCTCGTTCAGGTGCTTGAGTAGGAGGTCTAATTTTGTGGTGATCATATCCATCTCCTTGACGGTATGCATGCCCTTTGTACGGGTTTGGAGTCGGTCTTCGCTCCACCCCTAGTTGGAGACCATTTTCTTGATCAAGGCCGTGGCCTTGGTAATCGTGAGGTCGAGGAAGGCTCCTCCAGCAGCAGCATCAATGTGGGATGTTGATATCGGTGTTAACCCATTGTAGAAGCTTTGGAGGATGAGCCAGCTATCCATCCCATGATGAGGACAGGCTAAGATGTGTGGCGGAACCACCCGAAATATCTCGAATTAAGTGCGCTAACCATTGTTGCAAGGCAACTCTGATCCAACTCGCACAAAACTCCATAGTTCCTCGAGTAAACTCTCGATTAAAGCCACGATAAAACCGGGATCAAACAAGCAAACACTCACATGAAGACAAGCCCAGAGATTACAACAACACACATTTCATACATCACGGAGTCTTGCAGCGGAAATTTGAAATTATTACAAACCAGTTTTGAAATCAAGAAAATGCTTTTGAATCATAAAAGGGATCATTAGAGTTCTTTATTGCAGCGGAAAACAAACGATAGTCTATCGACAAAATATGATATCATGATGAAGCCCCTACATGACATCAACCCAATCCTCAAGTGTACCACCTGAAAATAAAGCCACAAGCAAGGCTGAGTATACTAATACTCAGCAAGGCTTACCCGTCAACGGATATAACTTAGTCCACTTTACTAGACACGCAAGGCTTTTTAGCTTGAGGGGTTTGTTTTGCCGAAAAAGCAACTAAAAGTAGATCCTTACTTTCAGGTTTTAGCTGTCATAATTCTAGTTCAATTAAACCAGTCTAGATTAGTAGCTATAACAAAACAAGCATGTGGATAAAACATTAATAAACCATCAAGTTATCATCATCATCTTCCACTTATTACTCTATATGGCAAAAGTGTTAAGCAGTCTCATTGACCGTGAGTGGCGGCCAATTCGAATCGAGTTCTTAACCTTGCAAGGCTAACCTAACACACACGTATGGGGAGCGAAGTCACCCACACAACAGTTCCCCTTTCTTTCCAGTCTGTGGATCAGGGCCACCCCCCTCGACTACAGAGTATAGCTACTCTGCACCTGTATGTTGCGCGCATGTGAACGAAGTGCAATGTTCAAAGAGGGTGAGGGTAAAGTCCACTCGCAGGTCCAATCAGGTACTTTAGCTTACCGATTTCCATATTTATCGGCATGTGGTTAGTATGTTCAAATGCTTAACAACCACTATCACACACTGCAGCCTTAGTACATTATCCCTAAACTGATGGGGTCTCATCCACAAGTACCATCCCATGACCCCGCCCGTAAGCCATATGATTGCAGTATGTGATAAACCAGTCAGATCCTATAATCTCGCGAGTAGCAGGAAACTACTCGACTTTTACCAGTCCTAGTTAGTAGAGCATCTAGTCGATTTTATCTAAGGGTGAACATTACATAGGAACCTAGGATCATGCATCTAAGGTTACAAACAACGCTTGAAAACTTAAATGCACAAATAAATAATAGTACAACATAGATTGCATAGATTGAAAATAATAGAAATTAGATGCACCGGGGCTTGCCTTCCTGGGCACTGCTAGCCTTGGGCTCTTCTGAACTTTGGTTCGGGTCTTGAATCAGCTCAAGAGCATTCACTTGCGCACTAGCGGTGTCGTCCTCGTGCGTTGGCACCAACTCGTAGGTACCATCAGCAAGATTGGCAGTTTCTATATGAATGCAACAATGAATTTTATTACAACATGATACAAATCAAATTTCTTTCCTTCACTATAACGTTGTAATCCAACATAACATGTTGTGTTGTGTGAACTTAGTTAACTACATTTACTAGGCAATTATTTATATAGTAGTTCTTAAATTTACTTTACTTCATAAAATGAACTGAGTGGCGATTTTTATTTCAAAACATTATACATGAGATTGTTTGACTATTTAACTTCATAATCTAGGAATAGTTTATGTAGCTACAAAATTTACACAAGGTAGTACATCTAATCAACAACTTTCTGTAAAAATTTTAGACAAAAACAGTAAAGCATGCAGACATGAAAAATGCTCAAAACAGAATATGCTTAAATGAAGATGGAATTACCAAGAACAAACTACAATAGTTCTGAAGCTCAAACTTTTATAGAGCAGTTCAAATACGATTCTAAACATACTGTAAATTTTCTAGAAATTTTCTAAACATAAAACAGAAGTAATAAATTCGACAATCTTAAACCACATATAATAAAACTAATTAGCACAGAAAGTTCTAGAGTGTTTCTGGATCTCAAATTTTTTTCCAGAGCCTACCCTAAGAATGAAGAATATACAGTAAAAATTTCAGTATTTAAATCCATCTACAACTTTAGTATTACATTTACACATTTAAATACATGCATAAATATTCTAGCTAGTTTTTGTTAAGTAAACATGCTCAAACTTTTTGTACGGCATCTACAAATCTAGGATGTCATTCTGTGTAACTTTCATATATAATTATATAGTACAAGGACCAGAACAAAAATGACAATCTAATCATGGTGATACCAAGAGTAATTAATATCTCATGTTCTACTCAAGATCTGGTTCCCAAACTTTGCATGCAAGATTATATACTCAATATCAAGTACTTGTGTAAGTTTCACATTTTTCCGGATAATATAATTATTTATCGCAATAGAGTGTCATTTATAAGGATTAAATCATAACTCTAGCTACACAGATCTAAAAATAACCAAACTTGGACAGTGGAGTTCATCTAGTGTTCTAAGAACAGAGAAAAAGTTTTATGCACAGAGCCATAGTAGAAAGCAAAGTATTCTACTAGATCTAGCTAAGACTAGTGTTTCATCTAGTTGCAAGTGCTAACTGGTGTTCAAAATTTTACACAAGGTTAGACATAGCACAAAGTATCTACCAGCCAAAAATACATAAAGTTACTGAGTGGAACTCCTAGAACTATTATAGCCTATTTATTCTAATTTTTTTCCTAGATTAAAAAGCAGACAGAAAATGAAGATGCGCATGTAATGAAACTTGTAGATCTTGTTGCAAGGATTCCAAAATATTGGGACTTGAATTTTTTTGATTTTTCTACGAATTTTTACATATTTTCAAAGTTCACTGCATTGGTTTATATAGTTCATGTTGTTTTTGCAAACTGGCCCCAGGAAGCTAAGTTTTTCTTTACATTCAGGTCCTTCATTGGTGACTCAAAATAGAGCAGCAGCGGCGGCCGGTTTTCTGGCCAGGAGGCTCGCCGGCGGTGGGGGGCCCGCAGGGGAAAAGAGAGAGGAGGTCCTTGCGCACCTTTCGGTGCCCGGGATTGGAGCAGTGGAGGTCGGGAAGGGGGTCATCGGCGATGATGGGCGGCGGCGCCGGCTCTGCGCCGCGGTGGTGGTGCTACGGCGGCGCTGGGCCCGGGACGTCAGGTCGAGGAGCATCAGTAGGGGCTAGTGAAGCTCGTGGGGTGTCGATTTTGTGCAATGTGGGTCGGGGACGGACCGGCAGCTGCGAGCTCGAGCTCGCCGGCGATGGCGGGCGGCGGATGAAGGGGAAAACGGGGTCGCGCGACTGCAGCAGCCCTGGGGTCCTATTTCTAGGCTAGAGGGCTTCGAGGCGAAGCTAACGCACTTTGGGGAAGGGTTATTTGGGCCAGGGGGACTCGACGGCGAGGTGGCGGTTGACGGCGGCACTTGCGAGCGACGGGGTGTCGTGGCGGCCGTCCGCGCTGGCTGGGGCCCGTGGCGCGCGGAGGACGCAACAGGGCGGAGTGGTTTGGGCAAAACAATGGGTCGCCGGGCCCACATGTCCAAATCCGGGGCGGATTTGCCACCGCCAGCGTACGGCGCCATGAGAGAGAGCGAGTGGAAGGAGAGAGATAGAGACAGGGGCATAACCATAAATAGAGAGAACTTTCAGGGTCTGGTCTGTAAACTCAGTTTTTCTCCTTCTTCTTTGCCTCAAACAAAAAACTTTTGAATACCATTTTTGTTCAGTTTTTTGAGATCTACAACTTTTGTTTTAGGCACTTTTTCATTTGAGAAACGGTTTGTGAGTTATTTTAAAAGGTTCAATTTCTCCATAAAAGGATTCATTTAATTTGTTTATTTGGGTTGAAATTGGGCCCACTTCCAATTGAGCACATGTCTCTAATTGTACCAGATTTTTGTGTACATTATTTTGGTGAGGTGATTTGTACATGAAATATAGTTGGATCTTCTTTTATTTGTCCTCACAAAGTGAAACCACTATTTGAAATTGAATTTCAATTGCCTTTTGGTTGCTTTTAATAATTGTTTGCTCTCACATTAATTCTCCTCTTTGTTCTAATTTGTCTATTAATGACTTTTGAACACCTAGAGTGTCACAAGATGTACTCTTGTAGCCTCTCCCAAGCTTTCGTGATAGATTCCATCCCTATCTGGTGGAAACTGGATATCTTCCTACGCAGGGCATTTGTTTTGCCCAGCGGGAAGAACTTTGCGAGGAACGTCGTGGAACACTTGTCCCACATACTGATGGCTTCTTTGTCCTTGTAAAACCACTATTTTGGCTTCCCAGGAGGGGAGAAGGGAAACAGACGAAGCCTGATTACATCAGCCGTGGCGTCCCGTATCACCATGGTCTCACAGAGTTCAAGGAAGTTCTGGAGATGTGTGTTTGCATCCTTGTTTGGCTTGTCACAGAACAAGATAGCTAGCTCCATGTTGATGAGACTCGACTTGAGTTCGAAGTTCTTGTCCCCAACAACGATGTTGGGTCCGGTGGCCACATTGGCAGCGAAGAAGACGGAGAAATCACGAAGAGTCTTCTTAGCCATAGGTTCGGATGGTGCTTGGATGACTGGTTTCTGTGCCGAGAGAATAACTTGAGGAGGGACGACACGAGGTCGGACCCTTCTCACGAGCTTCTCTAGATTTTCAACGAAGTTTGTCGGCAAGGATAAACCGGTCATACACTACCCCTATTTTCACTAAAATTAGGAGAAAACAAAAGCAACATTAGCCTGTATAAGCAGCGCCTATATCCTAAACACATAGTCATGATTATATACTTAGTACATCACTTTTACAAAATGCCATCCCCGGCAACGGCGCCAGAAATGCTTGTTGGCATTTCTTAGCATCGCCACTAGGTTTTGGTGTTTCTAGCGATGCCACCAGGAAATGCCCTGTTGTATGTCTTAACATTTATAGAAGGATCCGCAAGCGCACGGATATACCATTGTAGCATTTCACCCGGATAGTTCGGCCTTTTATATTTTCAAAAAAAATCATAGCCTTTGTTTTTCCTTACGTCTACCTAAACCCCCGCTACCCAGTTCACCCTCGTATCCTTTACCCCGCTATCCATAAAAGGTTATCCTTATACACACCTTTCAACCCTTCGGGGTGAGTCTTTGGAGCCATCCTTTCTGGAACCATCTAGTTACGAGATTTATCCTTCACTCATAGCTTTAGTTCAGGAAAATTCCTTTCCAGGGTTAATCTTTGAGAATCCTACCAGAGAAGGAATCGCTAGGCACATCATGAGCTTGGTCACGCTAGGCCTACAGCTTGACGCCCTCTCCGAAGGCTCGTTTTTGCTTAAGGATCTGACTTGAGGGAAGGAAATCTTTGATCTTATCCAAGAAACTACTAGCTCGTCGATCTGCATAACGATGATCCATCAGGACGAGAGCGTATTGAGCAACTGAGGATTACCGTCAGCAGAATTCGAGCTTTCATCTCAATTATACAGCAGGAATCTTGGGGAAAGCGTTTCAAATCCTACCCCCTTAGATTCCCTTATGGTGCTTCCTTCTTAATTTTCCTCGAGACCTTGTCTCAAGGAAGGTTCGAGAAGGAGTGGTTGGAATTAGAGGATCATTCATTTATGACTCGTTTGTTTCAACCATAATTTCATGGAAGAGGCACTGTAAGAAAGCCCATCTTGTTCCCATGTCAAGGTAACATCCGAGGTGTTTTCAGCGAGGAATATGCCTCGATATTGACCACGGTATCATAGTTCGAAGGACTCATTTTTTTGGTCAAGGGATCATTGGGCCAAGCCGATCGAATTGAGTGAACTAAACTCATATTCCTGTCCTCGATTACCAATCGATGCCAATAAAATCAAGTGATCCAAAACTCACATCTTATTCTGTGATTTTGATTGATGCCCAATAGAAGTTACAATCGCACTTCATATCAAATGAACTTCTATTGGAAGCTTAGGATGGACTGCTTTGCCACCACATTCATCTTCGATGAAATGCGCAGCTTTCCACCTAATGAGGGGATGAGTTGAAAGACATTCATTTCCCTCATGGCCTGCACTCAGAATCGTTCCTATGGCCCATAGAGTTACACATCCTCTTTCATTATGGGGCCATGAATGTTCTTGAGCTGTTCTGTCCGATGTTCCCTTCTAAATTCGAGGAAGATCTTTTCAAAAAGAAAAAAAAATTAAGAGAACCTCAAATTTTCTTTGCCAAAAAGAAACCACCAGTTCCTGAAACCCCTCTTGATCCTATAAAAAAGCACTTCCTGAAGGAAACCTTGAGCGGACTACCAACCATCTTGCGCAAAGTATGTTCAAAGATGTGGAGTTTTTGTTCTGATGAAATTCAGATTAGCACCCACTCTTAACCCATTCAATGCCGCATTCAAGGAACTACAGTGGTTGTTTTATGCAATCTCATTGTTGGTGCTAGTTTCTTGACCAAACCTTTTTGCATCCACCTTCTTAGGTGATGAGCTCTTAGCACCAACTAAGCCTTCATAAGCAATCTCATAAGGAATAGATCAAGTGTCACCCCAATCTCAACCCAAAATTTCAACGGTGATGCCTGGAGGAGGTGATATCCATGTTCGTTCACCCATGGCTACTACCCTTGAGCTGTTCTGTCCGATGTTCCCTTCTAAATTCGAGGAAGATCTTTTCAAAAAGAAAAAAAAATTAAGAGAACCTCAAATTTTCTTTGCCAAAAAGAAACCACCAGTTCCTGAAACCCCTCTTGATCCTATAAAAAAGCACTTCCTGAAGGAAACCTTGAGCGGACTACCAACCATCTTGCGCAAAGTATGTTCAAAAGATGTGGAGTTTTTCTTCTGATGAAATTCAGATTAGCACCCACTCTTAACCCATTCAATGCCGCATTCAAGGAACTACAGTGGTTGTTTTATGCAATCTCATTGTTGGTGCTAGTTTCTTGACCAAACCTTTTTGCATCCACCTTCTTAGGTGATGAGCTCTTAGCACCAACTAAGCCTTCATAAGCAATCTCATAAGGAATAGAGATCAAGTGTCACCCCAATCTCAACCCAAAATTTCAACGGTGATGCCTGGAGGAGGTGATATCCATGTTCGTTCACCCATGGCTACTACCCATCTTTCTGAACAACCATCATCTCCCTCATGAAAGCCCAACCTTTGTTCCTCTAGCCTTCAAACTCTTTTTTTTTTTTGAGAAAGGAATCGGATTTCATTAAAAAATAACCCCTTTTACAACTGAGACCTCAACATAAAATAAAATTACATTGAAGCACGCCACTAGGTCTCTACCCTTCGTCTTCCTTGCAACTGGCGCCATCCACTGCTTCAGGAAACTCCATCGCCGTGGAACAACACCAGATCCGAATAGAACCTCAGTTCCCACCAATTGAAGACTCCACAGATGTGGAGGCCGCAAAAGAGGCGTTGTATGCTCAACCACTGTAGAGAGTAAAAGGTGCTGAAAGCACATCGACCATATCTTCTGAAAGTTGAACCGAAAATAAGATCCGACACCACCGTTAGCCATCACCAACGGCGGCCGGAAGAGCAGATTCGACGCCACCAATAGTAGCACTAGCAACCGGAAAGACAATTCCACCAGAGGGGAAAATAGATCCAATCCCTCCTCGAAGAGGATTAGGCCAACATATCTCGATCCCTCAATGAAGAACACGGCGTCTCCAAAAAAAATGACACATCCCCCGGCGGAGATCCAATATGACATAGAAAGCCAGATCAAAAATATCGAAAAGATGATCCAAGACCTAACCTAATTATTCTAGAGGAAAGTAAAATTATTGGAAAAAATCTAACGATGAAGTAGATGTTCAAGAGAATGGACCCCCACCCCCCTACCACCGGTTAGGAGGACGGAGACGAGGGGAGACGGGGGCCAGAGGTGGCGACGACGGCGGGCGGCAGGGACCGCGTGCAAGGCGATCTGCCTGAGTTGCCCCTGGCGTGACGCGGGGGACGAGGCGGCTATCCATTCGATTACTTCTTTTTTCGGTGGCTGGTAGACTGTGTGTGCCCTCAAACTCCTTTTTGATGTTCTTCAAAGAACTCATGGGCCATGAACAACCAAAGCAATCGACTCTAGAGTCCCAAGGATGTCGAGATCCCACACATGAGCATGAGAGTGTCATCCTTAGAAACCCCCAAAATCACTCTCATGAGTGTCCAGATTAATTAACCTCTTGTGCCAGGGAAGTGCAACAAGCTTTTCATCCTCATTTGAAATTTGTTTCATAAAATTTCTTATAGATGGATGTAAATGCTTATGGTTATCACAAAATCTGCACAACTTGTTGCACTATGACACTGACCTTGCAGCTAGAATTTTCAATGATGAAACGACAACTGGTGGTGAAGCTGGGGATAATATCACCAGTCATGGCTGCAACAGGAAAACCCCCATGGTCGAGCTTGTGACCATAAACAAAGCACTACCGGGAGATAGCCTGGACGATCATTAAAAAATAATAATAAAAAAATCATTTCTGCGAAAACAATAAAAGCAAGAATATGTTGTCAGATAGTTTGCACCCTCAGGTATTTTTTTGTCGCTAACCATTTTCAGGATGAGATTAAAAGAACGAGGGACATGTGATGCTCGAGAATATGAGAACTGCACCAACTACACACTTGGTACCCCTGGTGATGGGATACACTCTGTAGGAGACACTGACATCGCACATTTGGCTCTTCGTGTCATGAGACACAAAAGATCAAGTGTGGGGGGGGAGATCGGTGAGCACCCCGCATCAGGATCCATCCATACCAAGGATGTTGTTGGTTCTTCCTTGCCCAAAAAAAAAGAGGAAGAAGAAAGAAAGAAAAGAAAAAAAAGAAAAAAAAGAAAAAAAAGAAAAAAAGAGAAAAAATAATTAAAAGAGAGAGAGAGAGAAGAAGAGAGTGAGAGTGAGCTAGCAGGCTCCACATGGATCAAAGGCCGCATTATGTGCGTGCCTCCAAACCATGGCACTACACTTTGATAGATATCATCCCACCGCCAGGCTCCACTCATCCTTGCTATCGCTTACACTTGCAAAGCCCTGGCATAATTCTCATCCGCTTCAAGCTTTGCATAGCTTCGCTCTAGCAGCTCCTGCGCGTACAAGCAAGAGGAATGCTCCACTTCAATTGGCACTCGCTGGCATACGAGAAAGGAGACGTACCCTGCGTCTCCAGTCCTAAAGCCTTGTGCCACTGGATAATGCCACCAAGGCCCATGGTCCCTACACACTCCCCGTGTGTATGACCTGTCCTTGTTGTTCACCTGAGTCGGCATGGTCTAAGTACCTTCTTCTACTTCAGCACGCATCAAAATGGAGGAGTCATCGACGACCATTTATGACCATGCCACCGCTGCAGCAACTTCAAAACTTCCAACATGTCGGCGGTGAGTATACTCAGGTATGTGAAGGTAAGATTTACCAATCCTTTACTCGCATTTATCTCCATATGAACAGAGCTTGATCATGCAAATTCATGCTTCCTTCATTTATTTTTGTATGCTCTGGTTTGGATGTCTCTTGAGCTCAAGACATCCATAGGTTTTTTAAATTAAGCATGGTGCTTTGGTTAAATAGCCTTGTTTGATCAAATAAGACATGGTGTAAAATTTGATCAATGAACTGTCAGAGTTAATACAATCATAGATTTTGGAGGTATATCTTTCGTTGACTAACCCATGCCAAAAAACCTTTCAAAATCAATGGGCAAGTCCTCAAGCTCCATTTCCATGGAGACAAACCAAGGCCCCAGACGTGCTTCAAAAAAAAAGCACGGCATGCAAGGAGGCACAAATCACCTTTTAGTGGTTCACTTTGAGTATATTGCAAAATGCCCCTTTGTATCCATGCAGCTTTGTCTCAACCTTGTGCGAGCTTGCTAAAAAGATAAAAAAAATTGATGAACAATAAAAAAACTTTTTCAAATAAAAAAATATTTCTCGAATAATAATAATAATAACAATGATGATGATGATGAAATAATTTGATGGCAAGCATTTTGGGATCCATGCTAATGAATCTTTTGTATTTGAATTTTCCTTAAGCATGGATGTGAACAACTAATCTCAGGACTATAATGAAAATTATTTAAGCATCCCTCAAGTATTTGTTATCCACTAACCTTTTGCATGGAAGAAAATAAACAACCAAGGGGCGGTGTACAATAACTCCAACTCCAACAGAACGCTCCTTGGTCTAATAAGAAGACAGATGCACAAGGAACCAAGCTGAACAATTGCAAAGCTTTGCTTCGTTTTTGTTCAATGCCTGGTGAGTTCTTTCAAGTAAGTATCCCACACACCTCGTGCATTCTTACCTCATGTTTCCACCCTGCTAAGTTACCTATCATGCCTAGTTTGCCATGATAAAAAAATATAATAATAATAATAATAAAAGAATATAAGTAAAATAAAATAAAAATTAGTGCCCCAAACCTTAATATACTTTGATTCAATAAAGTTTAGACTCCCCAGTGTTCAAAACCGGCAGAGTCCTTTCTCGTTTCCATGTTTGTTTTTCTTTTGAATAAAAGTATGTACAAGAATAAGTGTGGGGGAGATCTCTCAAAATCACCAATTGCAAACACATTTGAGATCTCTCCCCCAACATGTTGCACAACATCGACGGTCCAGCACGCTGAAGAAGAAGACAGATGGGACCCAGAGAGGGATGGCCGAGCCTCTGGTTCGACCAAACCACCTCTGGCTTCCCTCAGTTCCCTCTTCTTCCTCTTCAAATGATGGTCTGTGCAAACACATCCCTCAAACTCAATGAATTTATGTTGATCACAAAAACTAAACTCAATCAATCTTGCCAATCCACTTATGCACTCCTTGCACTTCCATGAATAAACTTGCATACTCTATATTCCTCGCATTCCTTTTAGTTCTTGTGAACATTTATCTTCAAAGGGAACCCATGCTATCTAAGTAATTGACTAATATGATAAGATTGGATGAAGGGAACCATGCCCTTCCTTGCAAAGAACTTGGAATTTCTTTTCACAAAATTAAAAAAAATATAATAGCTTGCTTCCTCAAACTAATATAAATTCCTACCAGAGCCAATGTTTGAGCATCATGCAAAACCTTATTCCCAAAAGCTATAAAGGTCATTGAGCACATTTTGGAAAGATTATGAAGTCTACTTTCCAATGACATTCACTCCGAATACTTTGGATTGTCCACTAATGAGATCCGAGTAGTTTAGTGAAGACTAGTTAGAAGGTCAAGGGGTTTCTCGCAGATCTAGCTTGGTCCAAATTCCCACGCAAAAGTGTACCAATCTACAAAGTTTTCTGGTTCAAGCTACACATGGTTGGAAAGCTCATCAAGTCTACTTTCCAACGCAATAAATGGTGCATCATTTGGACTTCCCAATAAGGAGTAATAACAGATTTAGTGGACACTGCGCAGAAGCCCAACAGCAACGCAAGGCTCTTCGGGATTTCAGTTTGTGGTGACCTTCGAGTTAGCAAAACTCCAGAAACTCTAAGGTCCTTTCACACCCAACTAGGAGGGTTGTTCCTAGTATAAATATCACCTTTGTGCTACTAGAAAACAACTTTTGATCATATGATGAATTAAGGGCATGTATGGTTTTGCAGCCGAGCTGCTGAGTGCCTTGCACATCCCTGTTCTTCTTGGACTTGTGAAGAGATCCCTTGGGGTTCCCCTACTTTATGCTCTACGGTTGCCAGTTCGGCTGCGCCATTTTGTGCGGATTAGTCCCAGATTGTGGTTCTGTGGTCGTTCGGAGATCGAGTCGAAGTCCTCAAGGTTTTGGAGCCTCTCTCCCTATCGCTTGGTGGTATCCAACCTTGGTCAGGTATAAAACTAGTTACCCACTGTTCGCAGAAAGTTATCCTTTATTCATGAACCTACTATCGTGAAGATTGGGACACCCCTTACCGATTCATATCAGTACCTATCACATGGCGACGGCACAAAGGTCATGTTCGCCTCCATCTATCACCCATAATCTAATGGGGCAATGGAAAGAGCCAACGGAATAATTTTCTCAAGCATCAAAAAATGGCTATTCAACCAGAAGAAGGGTAAATGGGCAAATAAAGTCCCGAAGGTGATATGGTCTTAGAACACCTTCGAATCCAGGGCAACCAAATTCAACCATTTAGGATCCACTATGGGGCTGAGGCAATGAGCCTAGAAGAGCTTAAAAATTGAAGTCTCAAATCACTCGCTAAAGACAAACAAATGCAACCTTCGAGCGAAGCTGACCTGCTAGAGCTCAACATCTTACAGGCATCAGACAACCTCAACAAGTACTAGCAAGGAACAAGAAAGTGGAGACACAAGAAAGTTGTCAAAAAGGACATCTCAGTGGGAAATTGGGTCCTAAAAAGAAAGCCAAATACCGAAGGTGTCGGCAAGCTCCAATCCAAGTGGGATGGACCATTCCTTGTAGTAAGAAGAAACAGACCAGGATCTTTCTACCTTGCGGACAACGAAGGCCAAGAGCTACAGCATTCATGGAAAGCTGATAGCCTAGAAAAAAAATACTATGTATAACATGCTCTTGTAACGAGGCTGGGTTGCGGAACTATAAGCAACAACAGACCTTCATAGCTTTTTTTCTTTCTTTTTCTTTAAGATTTCTTCAAGGGCCTACTCTTTTCCTCACAAAAAGGGGACTCCACATTGGAGGTGGGGTTTTTAATGAGGCAGAACCTTTGTAAAACTTTTGGAGAATTCTCCAAAAACTTATCTTTGGTCGAAGCAACGAACACTACTACAGAATACATCATCGCCAACGCCCCATCACCGCCGGTTTGTTTCAAACCGGCGGTGATAGTCTATCACCGCCAGTTCCAAATGAACCCGGCGGTGATGCTTACGTATTACCGCCGGTTCGTAATACGACCCGGCGGTGATGCTGTCGAGAGCATCACCGCCGGGTCGTATTACGAACCGGCGGTGATACGTAAGCATCACTGTCGGATTGTAATATAACCCGGCGGTGATGTGTTCTCCACCTATTTTTTTCATTCTCCCCTCCCTCTCTCTCTCGTGGCGTCCGCCACAGCCCTCCCTCCCTCGTGGTGCCGCCCTCCTCCCAATTCCCATTCCACCTCCCGCGCCCTCCCATGGCGGCGGCGCCGGCCCTCCGCCCCGTCCTCCTCCCTCGTCCCGCGCCCTCCCATGGCAGCAGCGGCTGGCCCTCCGCCCAATCCTCCCTCCTCCCATGCCCTCCCATGGCGGCAGCGCCCGGCCCTCCGCCCCCTCCTCCTCCCTCCACCCTCCTCCCGCCCCCTCTCGTAGGAGCTTCAGGTGCTACGAGTCACACGACACGAGCCCCTCCCAGCTCCTCGGGTCTCCCCGCTCTCGTGCTCCGCCGGGCCTCTCTACTCCTCTCTACTTTGCCTGCGCGTTCGTCGCCCGCCGCCTCCACTTCAATTCACCGACGCCCACCTCCCGCCGGGCGGACGCCACGCCCGCTCCCCTCCAGATCTCCGGCCGCCGGCGCGTGGGCCGGCTCTGTTGGACTCGGTCGTCACGCTTGGGGCGAGCGTAGGTGTCCGCGGTGATGCGGTGGGGCAGCGTGCTGCTCCTGGTGGCTGTCCTCGCCGTGGCCGCCGTAGCAAAGGTGAGCCCGGACCTGGATTTCTCTGTTCTACGGTCTGCCCCCCATTCCCTCCCGCGTTGTCTGGCCGGATGGTGAGCTGCACTGCTGCTCACGCGATCTGGGGCATGCGCTAATCACCGCAGTTCCAGTTGCCTTAGGTGCTTGTCTCTGAGGAGACTTCTGCTTAATCGGATTTTAATGGTTTTGAAGTGCGTATGTAGACCGCGCGTGATTTGGCACTGAGGTGGACTAACTTTGATCTAGCGTTTTCATCAACACAAATACACCATGTAGACGAAGTTGGTGTTCCAAATCTATGTGTCCAGATAAATAGCCATTGCTTTTGCTTTCACCGATCCCAAATAGGTTCCCCAATTCTCGGCACGATTCTGCAAATTCAAATAGCCACTGAGAATACTGATAGCTTCAGGTGCTGTGTGTCCAATGCTCATTCCCCTAGGAGCGGATTGGCTGGTGATGATGCCCTGGAGTCGGAGGAAATGCTCGCGATGCTGTACAGTATGGCAATCATGAGGTGAGGAAATTCTCACTGCAATCATCATATAGTTCTTTCACTTTGCTACCAAGTGCTGTTTGGTGGTTCTCATATAATTTTGTTAGTTCTGAGAATTTTGATTTGTTCCGTGAGTATCAGAAGCTTATAGATAGAACTGTGATTGAGCCAGGCTTTGATTTTACTTATCTCTTCCATTAATCTGAACCTTTTCCTGCAGTTGTATAACTGTATAGTTAAGCATCCTCATTTATTTGTTACAGTTGCATCATCTACTTTCTGTATATTCTTATTGCTAATGTGTGATGGCTACCATCTGTGCATGTCAATTCTTCTTTAGTAGTATTTACATCCAAGATATGAATAGCTGTCAAGGGAATATATTGTCACAACCAAGACATCTCACTGTTTGTGTGCTACTTCCAAATTGCAGGGTCTGAGAAACTGTTTATCAAAGCCATAAAGTACACTCGACGGCTATACTATGCTTGTCCCTTTGAGGTTGTTTCTATTCTACTGGATCATATGCAACTGGATGCTCCAGAGCCCCCTGAAAGCAGTGACATGCAAGAAATTCATAGTTTGGGTGTTTATCAGTCATCTGACACTCAAATATCAAAAAGTGATATGAAAACTATCACTGGTTCGTCATATCATGTATCTGAAAATATTTTTTTATGGGAAAAAGGTCTTCACCGCCGGTTCATGTCTTCAACCGGCGGTGTTGATGTCCCCATCACCAACGGTTCCAGATACGAACCGGCGGTGTTGATGTCCCCATCACCAACGGTCCTGGAACCGGCGGTGACGGCCCCGCTATCACCAATGACTTAAATCCAACGGTACCCAAAACCGTTTGTGATGGGGTTTAAGAACCGGCGGTGATAGGGGTGGCTATAGTAGTGGAAGAGTTGCAAACATCGACCAGTGCCTCTCGAAGGCTAAATTGTGTATGTTATGCAAACTTTGCATACTTATCTAAAAGTGCAATAGGCACTCGAAATGTCAAGGGGCTATCAACCCTAAGGGGCTCGAAACCAAAACACCTTCGGCCATCTAAACGAAAAGTGCAATAAGCACTCGAACGCCAAGGGTCTATCGACCCTAAGGGGCTCGAAGTCAAAATGACTTTGGCCATCTAAACGAAAAGTGCAATAAGTACTCGAACGCCAAGGGGCTATCAACCCAAAGGGGCTCGAAGCCAAAACACCTTTGGCTATCTAATCAACAAAGTGCAAAAGCACTTGAACGACAAGGGGCTATCGATCCTAAGGGGCTAGAAGCAACAACAACTATGTAGAATTCAATACGTTAACCTTTGACTTACCCAAAAATAAATCCCTCCCTCCAAATGCTATTACCTTCGGGTAACATAGACTAGGGAGGGGGGAGACATTTTCCCATGAATAGTCTGCATCACCCAAAGCAAAAGGACCGCTACACTCAATGGGTCAATGACAAACCCCCGTCAAACCAAAAGACTAGGGAGGGGGTGATGTTTTCTCTATGAAAAATATACAAGCCTTTGTTACCCAAAGCCAACAAGTTCTAGCAAAAACAACACAACATTGTACAAGATCTCACATCATTCATCATCATAGAGATCAACTACACACTCGAGCCAAAAGTCTCTAACACTAGCTCCAGGGTGAGCAAAATGTTACTTCTCCCAAGCAGCTCCGGGCACGATGACCCCATCGTAACTTACGTGCAGCGCAGTTATATCTAGTACGGGCCTCACAACCACGAGCGTCTGGCCAAAAGTTAGGAACAATTACATCAGTGTTTGTTAAAATACAAGCCAAAAGTTCTATTCGCCACAAATCCCCCATCCGACACCTTCAGGTCATCTCCTTCATCATCGTCAGCCTTGCCCGCCCCAGAGCTCCCAGCAATAGCAACAACTTTCGCCGCTTCCTCCGCCGCTCTCTCATCAGCCTCTTGCAACTTCTTCGCCTGCATAAAATAGCAACCTAACCTAAGCCAAACTCAAGTAGCCTGAGGAATCTAAAAAGCATAAAAACTCACCGCCTCTCGTCAACACTGAACAACATCGCGAACAGTTTCTCGGCCAGCAACCTTCCAGAATCTCCACACAAATGCCTTCTTCACAGCATGAATGTTTGCAAGGTTCGGCCCAAGATCTGAGTACACTGGAAATACATAATCTTGGGAGCTCAGTTGATGCAAATCCTGACAACCTTCGCGATCCAATATTGCCAGAATACTCTCGCATGAGATAACGACAGAGTTATCTGAGGTTATGGTTAGTATATCTGGTAAAGCAGCAAACTCACTCAGAATCCAATTAAGCAAACCTGAAACCCCTCCCTCAGGATCTTGCAGAAGAGGTGCAGGCTTAGCTCCGAAGGTTGCCAGGGCTTTCTTATGCTCAAGATAGATTTTATCACTCTTTTCGATGATCTCCCTGACGGTCTCGTTGATAAAGCTCTAATTATCTTCTGATTCTTTCAGTAGCTTCTCAGTAAGTTGATCCTTCTTAAAACATTCAGCCTTAAGCTGCTTGTTCTCTAACTCTAGAGAATTCATCATGGTAGCATCCTTGTCCACGGTGGCCCGAAGGTTCTCGAGAACTCCATCGTTCTGATCGATGGTGTCTTGCATCTTATGAATAATGACTTCATAGTCATCCACCTTGTTTGATAAACCTTCGACCCTATCCGTAAGAGATACATGCAAATCTTCCAAAGCTTTAGTCTCCTTCCTTAGCTTCAAATTTTCCTTGATCAAGCGAAGGGTCTCTCCAGATTGCTTCAAGTGAATCTCATCATCTCGTTTAGCACTCCGGACTGCTGCCCAGCTGGCCAATGACGCATGCACACAACGCAAGTTTAACATTCAGCTTGCTATCCAAAAGCAGTCCATTAAATCAACACCTACGAAGAAGGGGAGGTCTTACCTTCAAGCACAAGGAGGCAGTGATGCGCCCCAGATACTCAGTTTCATAGACACCCAAATTCTTCTCAAACTCTACAAAACAAAACCCATTAGCAAGACGCTAGTGCAACCAAAGCAAACTGTAACGAACATGGCACCATTTATGCCATTTCGAGTGATTTTTGTGATCGAATGACAACACAACACTTGGACTAATATGGTTGTTAAGATGATCATTCTCAGGCTTTTAGGTTCAAGTGATGACAAAGAGGAAGAGAAGATAGGCGTAGCAAGGCCCAAAGGGCCGCCCCTACAAGCTCTTCGGATCAGAAGCACCAGAAGATCCGACGCCATGGGCATCGGAGCATCCGGTGGTAGTCGGAAGAACCGACGCCATGATGTTTGGTGCAGGATGGAATCGAAGCCAAGTCAGCCTTTAGGCACCGGTTGAACCGACGGTCCAAGAAAGGGCATCGGTGCATTGGCCGTCCTTTGTACCAGAGACGATGTCAAGTGCCCAGAAGAAGTTTCTTCAGCACCGGTTCAACCGACGGTGCATCGGTGCATACCACCGGTGTAATGACGTCAGCGTCCAGGAGAAGATTCATTCAGCACCGGTTGAACCGGTGAAGCATCGGTGCAAAGCATCGGTTCAACCGGTGGTCACTGCGTCAGCTGCCAGGAGTTCAACGGCTACTTCGGTTTGTGAGTGACCGGAAGAACCGACGCTACCCCTGTCCGAGGCATCGGTTCTTCCGGTGGTACGCAGATTTTCAGCTAACCGTTGGAGCAACGGCTACAAGACTTGGTGGCCTATATATATGCCTCACCCCGGCCATTTAAAGTTTGCTGGAGTTGCTGGACATCCCACACACACCCAAGAACATCTCCAAGACATACAAAAGCATCAAGATCATATCCTTAGCCCTTAGCACACTTTGAGAGTGTTGTGTAAAGGATTAGCTCTTAGTGAGTGAGATTGCAAGGCCTTAAGCCTTTGTGCTGTGGTTCTTTAGCGAACCAAAACAAGAGCTTGGTGCGCCGGCACCTTGGAGCGTGAAGCTCGCCGGCAACGTCATCGACCCTCCGACTTGGTGTGGAGCGGCGACGACATCTTTGTGCGGGGGACGTGGAGACCCCCATCCTTTGTGGAGAAGCTCCTTAGTGGAACCCGGGGCCAAGGTGACCGTGATTGTGTTCACGGAAGAGACTTGGTGACCGAGTAGCAATACTCTTAGTGAGTGCTACAACAATGTGGATGTAGGTGTGCCTTTGTGGCTAACCGAACCACGGGATAAACACCCGCGTCAAGAGTTTGCTATCTCCTATCCCGCTCTTTAAGCTTCCGTATTACATACTAGCAATTTGTGTGCCTTTACTTTCATAGAATAGTCTCTTGATAGGAAAGGCTATAGGTTGCTAAATTCTTTTGGGATAGGGGTTTTCACACTAAAACAACCTAGTTGCACATCTAGATAGTATGTTTTAGTTTATGTTTTGTGCAAACTAGTTGGAGCTATAGTTCTAAGTTTTTAGAGTGCCTAATTCACCCCCTCCCCCTCTTAGGCTAGAGCACCCGATCACTTTCACAAACACATCAAAAAAGGATGGAGCCCTCACCTTCAATGTCAAAGCTTTCATACTCCTCAGGAGGCCTTCTAGCCTGGGCAGAAGTCTTAGCGCCAGACAGACCTTGTCCGATCATGCCCCTAAGCTCAGTCATAAGCTTTGCAACATCTACTTCAAGAGCATAGTGAAGGTAGGGTTCAATGTCAGGACTCTGAAAAGGAAGACAACGGGGTATCAAACCAATACCTATCTCATTAAAGCTTTGAGGGGCATGATCCTCCGATAGCTGCGCATCCTCTGGGGCAACATTGTCCCCATCGTCAGCTTTCTCTAGCTGAATCGGCGAGGCCGCTTCCCTCGCATGAGAAGCCCAAGGGATTTCTGCCACCTCAGGCATAGGGTGACCGGAATCTCTGGTCGGCAAATCTGTAGCCTTTGGTGGCGCTTTCGCAGCTGCGTTGCGATCATACTCGTCATCGTCTTCATCCACCAAGCTCATCATGCGAGTCATAGCCTTCGGCTTCCGATGACGATCCAAAATTACAGCACCAACGCTACCGTGGCCTGCGCGCATAGTGCCAAATTGCTCAATGTCAATTTCTATAGGCCTTCCCCTACTCCCAAGTCTCCAAAGAATACTGCACTCAGTTTCCCCTAAAGCCTTCATAAAAGCCGGACTCCCCAAATCAGAATCAGAAATTTTAAATGCATACTTACTTGGCCCAGTATCTTTCTTCTTATGAGTTTCCACTTGGCTAGTTGACAATTTAGCAGTAGGCTTCTTCGGAGGTTTACCCTGCGCGCCCTGGGCGGAGGTGGCTTCGGCTCCCAATGTGGCATCTTTCTTTCCCCTCTTTGCCCCCGGCATTTCCGAGCCTACATTTTCAGGCAACCTCATCCTCTTATGAGGATCCAGAGGTGCCTCCCAGGATTCATATTTAACGCCCATCTCATAGAGGCAACGGTTGATGTGATTTCCATGAGAACAGTTCTCCAAAAAGGCCTTGTGCTCTTTGTTGTTGTAGGCGCCAAGGAGCGCATTAGCCTCGCGCTCAAGGTCGGGAACGATAATCTCATCACTGTTGTTGGCTAGGCATACAAGTCGAAACTGGGGACAAAGAATTGGGTAGGTCATCTGCCCAAACTTCACTTTCACAAAGGACTTGGGGGCCCAACCAGAGGTTAAAGGCCAAATTTTGGCCGTAAGGTACTCCTCCACTAGGTCTCGACCTCCAATAACCTTTGCCACTTCTCTGAATACGGCGCTGCAGTCCTTAAACTCGCGAAGTGATTTGTCAAACTCAGGCTGATTGATATGCTGGAAAGGAAGAACCTTCGAGGCAAGAGGAAATGTCTTCTGCGAACCTTCTGAGCCTGCTAAGGCAATCTTGGCACAAAACCAATACTCAGTCATCATCCCATTTGTTCTTCTGACTATAAGAAATCTCAACCCTGTCCAGCTTCAGAACCATGTTTTCCCTCCTTGGAACAAAAGTGCAGCATCTGCTCTGTGCACTATAAACCTCATCATCATCTTTGAAAGAAATCTTTCGGCCTTGGGGATGCAGCTCGTAGTATCTACAAAAGGTGTCGGAAGACACCGGAGCCCCGAAGGTCTTCACGGCCTAGAAAACTTCGAAAGCTGAATGACAGCATTCGGCGTTAGATGATGCATCTTGACATTGTATCTGACCAGAAACTCCAGCAGAACAGGGTCAAGAGGAAACCGCAGCCCAGTGGTAAATAAGTCCTGAAACACCATGGTCTCGCCTTCAAGCGGGTAGGCGTATCTTCATCCTCCGGGGGGCGACAAACTCCAGCCTTAAAATAACCCATATAAACATAAAAGTTGATAAGGTTCTGTGAAACCAACGATGCCCCAAATCAAAGGGTCGTCTCCCATTTCTCGCGTTCCATTAGCTCTGAGGGATCAGCGTCCACCTCAGACAAGTCTTCCTCCCCCGAATGTTGAGATGTATCTTCAACTTGCAAATTAGCCTCGTCACCTTGGACTGGCTTTGCCAGTTACATTGACACACCCCATCCCTAAGCAAAGCAAAAAAATCAAGAAACTAAGAACACCAGCATGAAAAGCAACAAACAAAAGCACCTTCGATATACTCACAAGAGTTCAGAGATGAAAGTTTCCAGCAGAAGCAACAGCGAATCTACTCGCGACACGTGTATCGCGGTGGCAAAGATTGAAGGTTGCTTGCAAACAGAACGCGTGGAAGTGACCCCCCCTGTCTTCCGCTTATATAGGGGGTAAAAGCTACAGTACCAGCTGGCGGTTAAAATGAGAAGAAGCTTAAGCGACAACCAATAGAAGAAAGCCACATAAGATAAACAAAGCGTAACCCTCACCTCATGCCAAACTCCGACGTTCGGGGAGATGTTTTCTTGGAGGATGATAGGCAATCACCTTTCGAGGGTTTGGACCATCAGAGCCGGCCCTCGCGCGTGAGGGGCTACTATTAGGGATCGCCACCTCCGAAATGCACTTGCTGAAAGTTACGCTGAGCATTCGGATGCATAAACGTCATAATGATAATCTTCGGTCGGCAGTATAAGCCCTCCGGAAACCCCTTCTTCCTTGTTCCTTTGTAGGATAAAGCTCATTCTCGGGATTTGGAGGTTGCGGACCACTCCCATGGAAGCGAGGAGGTTCTCCTAGGACCTTTGAATCCGCAGTCTCATGGCCGGATCGGCCCAAAGAGATCAAGGTGCAAGGGTCAAAGGTTGAAGGCAACCTCCAGACAAATGGCAAAGCAACTTCCTGACCTTCGAGGGGACAGAAATCTCCCAAAGACTGATCGGAGGTGAAGACATGTGTGAAGCATGGACCGAAGGCCGGAAGTTACCTTCGGCACCACATGAGAAGCGTGATTTTGTAAGAGTAGGCAATTTGTACACACTAAGCTCAGGAAATACCCATTAGGCCGGAATATCCTTTGAATATTCTAGGTAGGTGAGGGCATTTTAGGAATCATGTAACATAGGTTAGGAGTATAAATACCCCCTCCTTTTTCACTGTACAGGGATGATTTTTTGGAGAATATAGTGTACTTTTTTACACCCCATTTCCTTCGTGCTTTTAAACCTTCTCTGATTCTGTCTGGACTTCGCTAGTTCGAATCCCAACAAATTTTCAAGCCATCGGCCACTAAGTTCATCCAAATGTGGCCGATTTTGTGGTCCTTGCCTCCGAGCTTTTCACCATTTCTCGATTCAACTCTTCACTGCTTCATGCTCAGATATGCTTCGGGATGGCCGGATGGGGGATGTGCATGTCGCCCAGGCACACGTGCCCATGTAGTGCTCGCCTCGCACACGGCAACCCACATCCTCCATGCGGTTGGGCGCACATCCCATTGTGATTGATTTGCCTCTGCTGATTGGCGATGGGTGGAGGGGGGCTCGGTTTAGCAACTGTAGCGAACTCTCTAAACAGCTCCTATCTCGAGTTAAAAGGGTTAAATAAAAAATGTGCACTCCAGTAGACCCTCTACTAGGCTCTCTATTTTGGTAAGGCCTCCAAATCCCCTCCTCCACCCTCTATTCCTAGGGGTCTCTAGGGAGCCCTCTATTATAAATTAGAATTGAGGACTATTGCTGGAGTTGAATTAAATTTGGAAGCACCTAAAAATAGAGGTAGCCCTCAATTAGCATTTGGAGGATCTGATTTAGGGACCATCATTGGAGTTGCTCTAAACAGATAAGGAAAAGGCCTCCCTCTCTCAGTGACTAAGGGTCCATTTTTTTAGTTTTTTCATTTCGAGAGCAGGGTCCGTTTTGTTAGTTGAAAGGGGTAGATATGTCCTACGAAGCAAACGGAAATAGATTTGCAGACTGTGGGTCCATCTAGTCAGTGGATCATAACTTAACAGCATGTGACGGAAGTGGTATTTAAGGGAATCCAAAATTTAAATAGTGCCAGTCAAGGGAAGTAAGAATTTTTTTTTTTAGAAAATGGATAAAGATCCGACCTTTTGCATCATCCAATGCATATGGCCATTGTCGATTACTACGTCATTATGCCAATGATATATTTGGAAAATTATAAAAGTAAATTGCTCTAGATTATATGATAAATCATATCATTCACATAATCTAAAGAGAAATCACCAGCCATTCTTTGCGTAGACCTCCATCGCCACCACTTCCACAGCGTGGCAAGCTCTCTGGATATTGTCCCTTTCCACCTCCTTTTACAATAGCTTCCCGAATCTGAACCAATACGTTCCACGGAATATTGCCATTTTCCAAATTACGCTTTGCCACCATCTGCTTAGCCTTGGGCAGTGAGTTTTCATCTCCATGCCGCATCATTGTTTGACTACTAAGCTGAGAGGAGCTATTTTCACCTGGCACAGTATACATTGCATCATTCCGCAGCCCTTAGAGCAACTCCAGCAAGCACCCTATTTGGGTCCCTACTTTTAAAATAGAGACCGAGAGTGAAAAAATCAACTCCAGCAGGGCCCCAACTTGGGTCTCTATAGTAGGGAGGCCCCCAAAATTTTCCATCTGGCCCCTTCTCCCACGGGTCGGCAGGGAGGCCCCTATTTTCTTTTCTATTGCCTATCTCTCCCTCCTCGAGTTCGAGCACCCTTCTCCACGCCGCCGAGCTCGAGCACCCCACCGCCGCCGAGCGGCCGCGCCGCCACCGTCGAGCTACCTGCGCCACCCGAGCTGCCGCCTGCCCGTGAACGCCATGCGCGCCCGCACGCACCGCGGCGGAGCACTGATGGCCCACCAGCTTGCACTCGCGCGGAGCTCCCGCTCGTGGCCGCCCGGAGCTGCACTCTCGCGGTGGAGCTCCGAGCACGGCTCCTCCGCCGCGCCATCGCGGATCGGGCCGGCGGTGCCGCCCCTGCTCCGCGCCCCCACTGCGGGCTGGGCCGGCGGCGCCTCCCTTGCTCCTTCACGCCCCCGCCGCGGGCCGGTACGGCGGCGCCGCCCCCTGTTCCTCCATGCCTCCGCCTCGGGCTGGTACGGCGGCGCCGCTCCTGCTCCTCCATTCCCTCCGCTGCAAGAGAGATCTTGGGGGGAGAGAGGAGAGAGAGAGAGAGAACCAGAGGGAGGGGGAGATATTTTGGGAGAGAAAAAAAAGTAAAAGAATTTTGATGAGACCGTGACGGGTGGGGCCCACATGTAATAAGAGAGTAGGGGCTAAAATATAGGGACTATTGCTGGAGTTGCCGCTAAAAATTATAGCCCCAAAAAATAGGAGGAGTCCCTACTTAAAAAAGTAGGGACCAAAAGTAGGGGCTATTGCTGGAGATGCTCTTAATAAATTGGTATAATCAGTGGCGGTATTGAGGGAATTTCCTCATACCTAAGTGGTTGGCAGCTTATATTATCTAGCTAGTTTGTTGCCAATTGCAGCTGGCTAATACTTTGAAGCATGTAAAATTTGACCCCAGAAGTGAGGGGTGGCAACACAGGATGGGGGGCCTTCGACTCTGGGGAGAAATATCGAGGTTTAGCATTAGCTGGTTGCACCCTGCCACTGGCAGCATTATTGTCGCTTCCTTGTTGAAGCTAAGATTGATGGAGTTGCTCTTCATGGTGAAAACCTGTGTTTGCCCTTTATCAGATTATGGCAATGGCGGGGCGTGCCCTTTTGAAGGCATTGAATTTGGAGGAACTTTTTTTTTGCTGTCCAAGTTGTAAAAAAATGGATCCTTTAGGCTATTGGTTACGATTTTGATGACTGAGTGATAATATAGTCATTGGAATTAATGTGTTTGTCAAGAATGCCTCTTTGTTGGCTTGCTAGATCCTATGGATGAATTCAAAGTCTGAAAATTCCAACTCAACCAAATAATCAAAATCATCCAACTTAGATATTCTTACCATAAATGGATTCAAAAGAAAATGAAGGTTGGTCTTCAAAAACAAAGAAAAAGAAGGTTGATTTTGTAACCGAAAAGAACTTACAGTACGAATACTATGTCTAAACCAGACATCTCATGCAAACAAAACATCTTCTACTTCAACATTTTCAAATTTTCTAACATAACCATAGCTCACCAACACATCCTCAAATCAAGCAAATGAACTGTTAGAAGGAGGATTTTTTTGGGGGGATTACCATCCTAGGAGGGAGGGGGATCGATTCCCCCTACTTTACCCACCCCAAATCAGCCGATTTGGGGTGGATCTAAGTCCGGTGCTGGCCGGCGGCGAGGGAGACGGCGGGCTGGCACGGGTGCTGGAGAAGTGAGGGAGGGGGAAGAAGAGGAGCCTGGGCGCTGCCTGGATATCAAGCTTGTTGCGCCACATGCGGTGGCGCGACAGATCCGGGCCCAGCCGAGCCACGCTAGCGGCCGCGCGACTTGGCCTGGCATGGCCAAAAGGGTCACACCGTGCAAAAAAAAAATTGTACGGGTTATTTTTAAAATAATAAAAAAAGGTTAAAAATAAAAAAAACATGCAGCAATGTGCTAATAAGCAGCGCGTGCATGGAAGATCATCTGACCTAGTTTGCCGATTTGTTGGTTCAGCTGAATCAAGGTACTAGATAGTGAGTATCAAAGAATTAGCCTCATGGTTTTCAAGTCTAAAGATAAATTTGGCATCTGTGCTCACTGTCTTTGCTTCGTCTCTTTCAAAAAAAACAAAAAAAAACATATGTCGTCTCATTTGGAAAAGACAAATACAAGATTATGAATCACGTTTGATTGGTGCACGTTTTTCTAGTCCCAGTTACATATTACTAGTTCATCAACCTACCGCTTGGTCTAGTAATTTGAAGAGACATAATTATTAGAAACTCATAAGCATGATTTCTTTTGGAACAAATTTTAAATCCTAGAATGACTTTTTTATTTTAGGATGGAGGGAGTATGTGCTTAACATGAAAATCAGTATTCTCATCGCTTCTTCCATACATGGTCTGTATGGTAACACACATAATATACAAGTATACCTTAAGTTAGTTTTTTCATATTAACAATGGAAGAAATAGGTAATTTAGAATTGTATACCGTTGTATTTTGGGTTAACTTTTTATAATGATAGACATAGCCACATAGGTAATTTCGATGCATATTTACAGGTTCCTTTAAATTATTATCCATACATGCTAGTAATTTTGAGAGGCACGAGTATCAGAATTTCATTAAAAAAAATTCAGAACCCTAAGCTAATAATCCAAATTGCTTACCTTTCTCTCTCATTTGTTAAATATTATAACACAATACTCATGGAGATATATACTTCCCATTATCCGCTTGTGATAGATTTCAGTCTATACACCTTTTCATCCATGTTGGTATTTTTTTTACTTTGCATCGCACTTTCATATATACTAGAACAGTCCGTGCGCTTTGTACGCCCTATCAAGAATAATATAAATATGGTTGCCGATCGTTGCATCAACACCCCCATTGTTAATTTGTTTACTTATAAATATTTGCCGTTCATCAAAATTAGCATCTCAAGATGTGTGTCTCTAAATTTGTCTATGTTTCTGTTTCATTGCATCTTATACAATCAAACAAGAGGCACAAGAATCATCACCATTTTCATAGTAGTAGCATTATCATGGGCATCTCAAACTCACATGAGGCTAACTTATATTCATTCATATCTCCAACAAACCCAAATACTACACACATCTGGGCACACCAGCTTGAGCGAATACAGAAAAAGTATTGCAGGTCTAGCACTCATGGGTGTCTTGACCAAGCATCTGCTGACAGGGTGATTGGAGGACCTGTGCCATTGGAATTTGAGCCCACAAGGAAGTTATCACTACAGTATAGCATCCCTCACTGAAGAAGGCTCTAAAAAATGTACAAAACAGGGATTAACTAAATTGAAATGAATAATCAATTGCATTGGCAAATGGCATATGAAGACACATGATCAATACCCGATGAAATATTCAGTCCTCCAATGTGCTAGCCTATATTATTTAAAAATACAGACAAAAGAAAAAATTATATTCTTACAAAAGTTTCAAACTACTCTTAAATATATTGAATAACTGATAACTGGATAGCCCCTGAGGAATAAAAGAAAACTTGATTGCTTTTAGTCCTCATCTCTTTCCGATAGGCTTTATGTTTCATACCTCAGTTTTTGCACCTTAATCAGTACACAAGACCTTCAAATGGACCAAATGAGCATGCGAGGCAACGCCAGCAACAGTGAACCCAACGCAATCTTCAAATGGAGTTTGAAAGAGCCGCTGAACAAGGCTTCCATACTCCAGTGGCCAATATCATGCACGCTGCAAGACTCCAGGACCATATCAAGGATCCAGCGGTAGTTCAGAGCATAAACTTGCCCCAACATGCCGCCCTACAGCTCAACAAAAAAGACAAGATGCCATCTCCTTCGAGAAGTCAAGGCCATGCAGGATCCAGCCATACAGCAGGTGGGAGACCCAGGAGACGGGAAGGAAATGCCCAGAACAACTAGGATCAATAGATCGTTCAGGGAAATCAGAACCAACACCTAGTCGAGCCAGCTCATTCGGCAACCGGCGGCGGGAGAGGCAACGAACGCTAGCTACAACCTCCACAACCTCTTGGTAATTACCAACGCCTATGAGATGTCCCTTCCGTTGACCTTCGCAACGTTGTAGCTGTTGGGTATGACACTAGGCAAATCATCAATGCCCCGCAAGAAGCGCGCACCGTCCAGGAAGGGTATAGAGCTCCAAGCGACGCTGATCGTTTCCCGGCTTTCAGGCGAGAGTTCAGCCTCTACGTCTACCCCGAAGGCTTCAAACCAGTCGGTTTCAACAAAAACGATGGCAAGATACCTTCACATCAATGGCTTCGGATCTACTCCCAAGCAATCGATGTGGCAGGTGGTAATGACACCACAAAAGTCGCATACTTTCCGCTGGCATTGGAGCCTGCACCATTCCTATGGCTGGATTCTCTTCCAAAAGGTGTCATCAACTCCTAGGCAACCCTCCGCTGACTCTTCGTCTATAATTTTCAAGGAGTCATGACTCGCGCAGGTACTCGTCATGACCTGTCTCAGTGTAAACAAGCCAGGAACGAATCCCTGCAAGACTACACAAAGTGCTTCTTCGAAAAACACGCCAACATCACCGAAGCAGACGTCATCGACTGCTACCATCAAGGCCTCGTCGAACAACGATACATCTTCAGAGACTTCAGCCGTCAATGACCCAAGACCATCGCGGAACTCCGCAACATGATGACCAACTGGGCCGACAATGAAGAACAAGGGAATGACCGCTTCCCAAAGCATGTTGACGACAACAATGGCAACAAACGGTCTAATCACAATCGTGGCAAAGGCCAGAGAGACCAGCCAGAGCAAGGCAGAAAGCAAAGGCTAGACGACCATGTCGCGGCACTCGATCACCCTCAGCGTGGAAAGAAATGATCCACACAAGAACAGTTCCAAAAACTCATATTGAAGAGGTGCCCGTTTCATCCAGACGGCAAGCACTCGCCCAAAGATTGTCGCAACCTCCAAAAAGCTGTCAGCAACTTCCATCCAGAAGACAAAGACAAAAAGAAAAAGGATAATGAGGAAGAAGAGAACAAGGAGGACGCTGAGAAGACCACGGGTTATTAAGATGCAAACAGGACAGTGAATGTCATCTTTGGAGGAGAAGGATGCCTCTCAAAGTGAGTTCAGAAATTAACGCTTAGAGAAATCCTAGCTGTGGAATCGGCTACTCCGAAATTCTTAAAGCTAAGCGAGGTCCTGATCTCCTTCTCTAGACAAGATCAATGGACCAGCTTCTCAGAACCAGGGAAACTCCCTCCAGTTCTTGTTGGCGCCTACCAACGTCACCACTGAGCGAGCAGCGATGACGCCTGCAGACGCTAAGGGGGTGGCAGATATTTCATGAACCACGAATAAATCCGCAAGTGCACGGAATACTGCTGTAGCATTTTACCCGGGAGTATACCGGGGTGTCATTTATATTTCCGCAGAGAAGGCGGCAAATGGAAGTACATAGGCTAGTTAATGAACTGATCTAGATTGGATATTCTATTGCATAAATAGGGGTAATATAGATAACATCGTAGGAGGTAGTGTGACACACACACAAACTACCCTCAGAGATAAATAAACAAAAGATGCTATAGGCAGGGAGAAAGGCAGAAATTATATCTCGAGTCAAATGTGCCAGGCTAGCTATATCTATACTATCTTATGGTTAGACTGTCAAAGATTAAACTAGAACAACAGGGAGACCGCTCCTCTAGCTAACGGGAGAAGCCCGTTCACCTAGGCGGCTTTATGTACCTCCTACCCCCTAATCCGAACGTGAAGGATTACTAGGACTCGGACAGGGATATCACCACCTACTAGCTACCTCACAATCTATCGGAAAGGGTGACCATACAGGGATATCGGTAACCATAGTCTAATTCTATTACAAACGACTGAATATTACAAGAGAGAACTAGAGATGAACCCATACTAGAATTCCTGAGCAACTCCGGGGACTCGATGACTCCTAGACTTCTTCTAAACTCTACTAAGCCTATAGACTAAGCAAGAATGCCTTGAGGTGAGTGTGAAGTGGTGTGTGTGTGTGTGTGTTCTAAATCCTCCCCCCTTATATTTATAGGAGGGAGCCATGGCCGAGGGGAGCATCTTGTGCAGCTGATCCTTGGTGAACCGACTTAAGGAGCCAATGCCCTTCCTCCACGTGGCAAGTTGAGGCAGTGGGGCCCGTGGGTCTAGTCGGCCAACCATGTGGTCAGTCGGCCTGCCCAGGGCGCCAACCGCCCCCAACTGCCAGGGGTTGGGCTTGTCTGGGCCTCCCCTTGTCCTATCACCGAGGCTTGGCCTGCCTTGAGTGGATTTGACTTGATTCTTGGGCTACACTTGGTCCATTTGAGCCTGACTCTATGCTCTGATATTTTCTATAATTTTCTGTCGGGCCAAAGTGTGCTTGCAACCTATATATTAGCTCAAAAACACATCTTGCATATTCTAAAAGTAAAGTGTGGTTTAGGAATTTATTTGAATAAAAATGCGTGTAAGAAATACAAACTCTCATGATTTTCTGATCAAGTTGACGCCTAGAAATGGTCATTAGTTGTGACATCCCAGAGTTTTATAATGCTAAGCAAGAAATTTTAAATATGATATCATGCATAATGAACACAGGATCGTGATTAACAAACTAGAACAATTCAAATTATGCATAAGTTTTGAAAACAAGTATATGTGTATGTGCATATGTGCTTAAGTATAAGAGTGATTTTTGTAATATTTAAAACTCCTTTTGGCAGACTTAGAAAAAAATACACAAACAAATCTTTTTGTGACCCTAAAGAAGTAGATAGAGGGTTCATGTTTATTTTTTTAATAAACACATGAAAAGAGGGTAAGGAAATAAAAATTAAAGCCTCACACTTGGTTTGAGAATTTATATTTGTAATTATATCTGTACATATGAAAAGAACTTATAACTTTCATACCTAGTCAAATGAGTTCATGAAATTTTATAGGCACATTCACCATGATAATATTAACAAAAGTCTAGTTGAAGCCTAGGAGTGAAAGTGACAAAAGTCATATGAAATGACAAGTCCTTTAATTGGCAGTTTTTGAAATAATTAAATAACTTCCAATCCTTTGCTCAAATAAAAAAAATACCTGAAACAAAAGTTGTGGATCTCAAAAAACTGAACAAAATTGGTATTCAGAAGTTTTTCAGTTGAGACCAAGAAGAAGGAGAAAAATTTAGTTTACAAATGAGACCCTAAACTTTTCTTTATTCACAGTTTTGCCCTCATCTTCATCTCTCTCCTCCCTCCTCCCCTGCTCGCTACTCCTTGCCTACGGCGGTGCCGTACGCCGGTGCTGGCCACCTGTCTGGCCACGCGCCGCGCCCAGACCCAAACCCGCCCATGCCGCCCCTTGTTTCACCCCAACCCCTAGCGCCGCGAGGACGCGCCACGCACCCCCGCCCGTTCGCCTGCGCACCACAACCTCGACGTCTAAGGCCGCGCTGCTACCACGCCGTTTCCCGGCTGCGCCTTTCCCTTGCTGTCCCGAACCCAAGCAGCTCGCTCTCGTCTCGCTGCTGAGCCTATAAAGGCCAGCTCAGCCCTGCCTCGCGCCTCCTTTTTCCCCAAGCTGCCGCCGCCGGTCACCATTGCGCCGCTGGCCGCACGTGGAGCCGCCGTTCCGGCCCTTTCCTCCCCAAATCAAACCCTCCGCGAGCTTGCCCTGCTCCAACCGAAGCCCCCACGCAAAAGCTCGCCGGAGTGAGCCCGCCCCGCCGGCACACCCCTGCTCTACGCTGGCGAGCCGCCTCCGACCACCCCTGCCCCAAAGGAAGCCACCCACAGGTAGCTCTCGAGCCCCTCTACCTCCTCCACCCCGGGGTCCTCGTCGCCGGCGAGCATCCTTGCCGAAAAACAGACCGGCGCTCCTCCCCTGTTTCCCCAAACCGGCCAAGGGCATGGATGAAAGGGAAATAAAAGATCCAGGGTCTAAACTGTAAAATGTACATCAACTTGTAGCTGTGAACTTGTAAAATCAATATCAAATCATAGAAAAATCGTAAAAATGCAAACTCAACTGTTTTAGAATCCTTGCAACAAAATCTACAAGTTTCATTACAGGAATATACTCAGTGTTTGCTTACATTTTAATCTAGGAAAAAGATTATATTAAATAGGCTATATTTGTTCTAGGAGTTCTACTTTGTAAATTTGGATGATTTTTGGCTGGTAGCTACTTCATGCTATGTTTATCTTTGTGTAAAAATTTGAGCACCAGTTAACACTTGTAACTAGATGAAACCATAGTCTTGGCTAGATCTAGCAAAATACTTTGCTTTTTTATTTCTGGATGTTCTAGTATAAATATGTGCATGAAACTTTTTTCTGTGTTCTTAGAATACTAGATTAATAATACTGTCCAAGTTTTAACATTTTTAGATCTGTATAGCTAGCTAGAGTTATGATTTAATCCTTAAAAATAGCACTATATCATGATAAATAGTTGTTGCATCTGGAAAAATCTAAAAATTTTACCATTGCTTAGTCTTGAGAAGATAGGCTTACAAGCAAACTTTGAGAGCCAAAAACTTTGTAGAACCAGGGATATTATTTCCTCATGATATCATCTTGCTTAGTTTGTCATTTTTTCTCTGGTATTTTTACTGCATAATTATATATGTAAGTTACACAGAATGACATCCTAGATGTGTAGATGCTGTACAAAAAGTTTGACCATGTTTACTTAACAGAAACTAGCTAGAATATTTATGTATGTATTTAAATTTGTAAATGCAATACTGAAGTTGTAAATGGATTTAAATGCTGAAATTTTTACTGTAACTTCTTCATACTTAGATTAGGCCCTAGTAAAAATTTGAGATCCAGTAATACTCTGAACTTTCTGTGCTAATTAGTTTTGTTATATGTGGTTTAAAATTGTCGAATTTATTGCTTTTGTTTTATGCATAGAAAAATTATGGAAAATTTACAGTATGTTTATAATCATGTGTAGACTACTCTGTAAAATTTTCAACTACAGAACTGTTGTAGTTTATTCTGGGTAATTCCATCTTCATTTAAGTATAATCTGTTTTGAGCATTTTTCATGTCTGCATGCTTTACTGTTTTTGTCTGAAATTTTTTCTACAAGTTTTTGATTAGATGTACTACCTTGTGTAAATTTTTTAGCTACAGAAACTATTCCTAACTTATGAAGTTAAATAGTCAAACAATCTCATGTATAATGATTTGAAATAAAAATCACCACCCAGTTCATTTTATGAAGTATAGTGAAATTACAAACTACTCTATAAATGATTGCCCAAGAAAATGTAATTAAGAGGCTTCATAATAAAACTTGTGCTATAACTTTATAGTGAAGGAAAGGATATATAAATTGTTGTCATTAAAGTAACATGAACACTTTGCATTCATATAGATGCTACGATTTTCGACGATGGAGCAAACAATTTGGTGCCGAAGTCCATGATTGAACTACGTGCAACTCAAGCTAAGCTAACTGAAGCTGCCCAAGACCCAAACCAATGTTCGGAAGAGCCCAAGGCTAATTTTTGCCTAGGAAGGCAAGCCCCGGTGCATTTAAATACCCATTATTTTCAAGTATATGCTATTCATGTTGTAATTTATTTATCTGCACATTTAAGTTTCTAGGAGTTGACTGAAACCGTAGATGCATGATCCTAGGTTCCCATGTATTGATTACCCATGGTTAAACTGACTAGATGTTTTGCTAATAGGACCGGTAAAAGTCGAGTAGTTTCCTGCTACTCGCGAGATTATAGGAATTGAATATCTACTACATACTGCAACTATAAGGATTACGGGTGGGGTTATGGGATGGTACTTGTGGTTGAGACCCCGTCGGTTTAGTGAAAAAGTACTAAGGCCATAGTGTGTGGTAGCTTTGTTAAGTGTTTGAACGTACTAGCCACATGCCGAGAATATGATAATCGGCAAGCTCGGTACTAGATTGGACCGGCAAGTGGACTTTTTCCCACCCTCTTGAATTCGTTCCCTAGCAAGTACACGTGCTGGCATGACCCGGCGCCGTCTGTAGTTCGTGGGGCCATGTACTCGAGGGCGGTGACCCTGATCCACAACCCGGGAAGAAAGGGGAAAGGTTGCTTGGGGTGACCCATCGGTGCTCCGGGCGTGTGTGTTAGGTTTGCCTTGCAAGGTTAATAAACTCGATTCGAATCATTCCGCCGCACACGGACAATGAGACTGCTTAACATTTTTGCCACATAGAGTAAGAAGTGGAACAATGATGATGATGAATATATATTTAATTCTTGTTCTACCATGCTTGTTTAGTTATAGGTGCTCATCTAGACTGGTTTAATCAAACTAGAATTATGAAAGCTAAAATGTGAAAGTAAGGACCTACTATTACTTGCTTTTTCGGCAAAACAAACCTTTCAAGCCAAAAGCTTTGCATGTCTAGATAAGTGGACTAAGTTATATCCATTGTCGGGTAAGTCTTGCTGAGTATTAGTATACTCAGCCTTGCTTGTGGCTTTGTTTTCAGGATGGACACTTGAGGATATGGTTGATGTCATGTACGGGCTTCATCATGATATCAATGACGTCGTTAGCTCTCGCATTTTATTTCCGCTGCAATAAAGAACTCTGATGATCTCTTTTATGTTCAAAAGCATTTTCTGAACTTGAACTTGGTTTGTAATAATTTAATTTTTCCGCTGCAAAACTCTGTGATGTATGAAATGTGTGTTGTTGTACTCTCTGGACTCGCCTTCATGTGAGTGTTTGCTTGTTCGATCCTGGTGTAATGTGTCTTTAATCAAGAGTTTACTTGAGGAACTGCCGAGGTTTTGTGCGAGTTGGATCAGAGTTGCCTTGCAATGATGGTTAGCGCACTTAATCCACTTTATTTTGGGTGGTTCCGCCACATTAGTGAGCATCAACAAGATCCCTCAAGCTGTCCTTTGCTCGTCCCGAGCAAAGCAAGACAAATCAGGTTGTTGATTAGAAAATCACTTTGACTCTTACCTACTTGTCATGTCATAGTCTATAGCAAAGATATTCATCTATAAGCTTAAATGAGTTGGCTCTCACACCTTTGCTCTAGTCCCTTACTCATCCATAGGGCTTTTTAGCTGTCTCCTCGTCTTGGGCTGTTGAGAGTTAGAGTGGTTTGCAAAGCAATACTCACTTGTTCATACATCTGCAATCCATCTGGAGATATTTTTTGGAGATTTTCGAAAACGTGGCTAAGTTCCCCAAAATAATTCTCTCAAAGCACTCAACTTTTATTGTCCTCACTGGGGCAGTAACTGCCTTCGGTCTTCCCTACTATGGATAAAGCTTTTGTGGAGCTCAAGGCAGGGTAAGAACAGGGCATACTTGCATTCCATATATTGTAAAGTCAAAAGGCGGATCCATGGTGGTATGGCTTACTCCTTAAAGCATTGGTTCTCTCTCTTGTTTACCATCCCTTGAATTTTTTTCCAGACATGGTTACCCCTTTCTCTCTTTTTTTTTGGGGGGCCATGCTTCTTTGGCATGCCATATTTTCTCTTTTTGGGGCAACTATAATCTAACACTATATTTTATTTCAGGGATGTTCTAAGAGAGAGTTTGCAAAACATGGAGCATTTATTGGTGATGGTGATGAAGCTAATTTCCAGTGTAGGAATGTCGCAAGTGGATGGGTGTGTACATGCTTATGATCGAGAAAGCATGAAGAGATTCTCACTAGGGTAACAAAATTTGACAAAACTCAACAGAATGACAAGCAACATATGAATAAGGTTTCTCATGATGTATTGACATATGGCTCTGGTAGGACTTGCTTATCACTGAGGAACTTGCCCTTTTGAACTTTTTGAAAACAAAAACTCCAGATTTCAAGCATTACTAGAAGAGTTATTGTTTTCAAAAAGTTGTCTAGTAATGCTTGAAATCTGGAAAAACTTTTAGGCTCAGATTCGCACGACTTTATTTACCATATCTATACTCATAACAACTTAGACTCAGATCAAGCATGCGCAACCCACAAAACTTTTAGGTTCATGGCAAAGCGTTTACATAGCCAACCGACTTAAACTTAAGAGAACTCTTTTAGCCAAAAACTAGACACAACAAACTAGGCTAAACAAAGCAAAACTCATCCTTTCAACTTTCATGAGAAGTTAAAACATTCTTACCGCGCATGATAAAGGGAAATAAAGTAGTAAATATTTATTTTGTTTTGAAAGTTTTTATCAAATTTATTCGAAAGCAAATAAAGGGATACAGTTGACTTAGGGGGAGGGAACCTCCCCCAAGCTAGCTCTTGGTTTAGGGTTCGAAAAAGTAGGACCTTTCTCCATACCTGATTAGGTTGACGTCGTTTCATCCACAACTGGAGAAGTAGTAGCGGGCGATGACATCTTCTTCTTCTTATTGCGCCACACCTTCTTAGTCTTCTTTGGTGGCGTATATGGCGCAAGAGTAGGATCCTCGGCTGTAGGGTAGACGATCTCCTGATCTTCCCATATAGTGTTGGTGATGAAGTCAGGGATTTTCTGATCGTCTTCCACTGGCTCAGTTGGGGGATCACGAATCTCCCAATCTTCCCAGGCAGGCTCGGAAGAAGAGTGATGAATATCCCAAATCTCCCAACCGGGCTCAGCCCATAACCCTTGCTTCTCGCTATCTTCATTAATCAGAAACAATCCTCTCTTGTTTTGAAACTTGAATTTTGTAGTTTTTCCCATGAAGCCAAGGCTGACTTTCCCTGATCCGACATCAATTCTGGCATTTGCATCTCTCAAGACCATGAAGTCCGCGAGTATGAAGGTGTTCCTGACTTTTACCAAGAGGTTCTCCACAACTCCCTCGGGATACCTCACGGTAAAGTCTGCCAACTGTACACACATAGTAGTAGGGGAAAGTGCCGGATAGCTTAGCTTTTCAAATGTTACCTTGGGCATAATGTTGACACTTGCTCCAAGGTCGCACAGAGCGTGATCAAAGTCGCAATCAAAGATAGACCAACTGATCACTAGGGTTCTGAAATCCTCTCGTATCGTAGCTGCTAGTTCGCCACACGTGCTCCTTCTTGGTCGTGTGAGCTTTTCTGTATAGCTGGTGAAGGGTGTTCTGCTAGGTGGCTTTTCCCACTTAGCAGTTACGGCATTGACGCTCTCTAGGGTAGATTCAGGTTGCCCTGGAATCTTCCCTAATTCAGCAGCAGGGGTAGCAGCAGCCAGTTGAGCCAATTGAGTTTCAAGCATCTTGTTGAAACTCAGCTGGTTCTTGATGGCAGTGGAGAAGCCATCAATCTTGGCATGGATGGTCTCCATGTATTTGTCATTAGTGCCCAACTTCTTTTGAAGGGACTCATTGATCTTCGCTTGGCCGTAGACAAGATCCCTCAAGGTAGGTTGGTTAGGATTGAAAGAATTTGAATTTCCATTACCTCCTTGATAATATGGGCATGGTTGATTCCACCTCTGACCTCCTTGTGGATGAAACCCATTGTTGTTGCCATTGAGATACATAGCTTCTTCTTGGGTTTTTGGGCAATGTTCACCCGAATGTCCAACATTCCCACTGACCTCGCACGTCATTGTGAGCTTCCAAGGCTTGAAGTGTCTGTATTTGAGCCATGTCTTGGGAATAATCCTTGAACTTCTTGAGGAAGAGATTAATTTTCGTAGCGAGCATATCGGTCTCCATGACGGAGTGCATGCCTCGCTAACGTGGTTGGAGACGATCATCGCTCCAACCTTGGTTGGACACCATCTTCTCGATTAATGTTGTTGTTCGTTCAATGGTCAGCGAGAAGAAAGCTCCACCCGCAGTGGCATCCACATGATCATGGGAAGATTGAGTCAACCCATTGTAGAAGTTCTGCATAATGAGCCAATTGTCCATCCCATGGTGCGGACACGCAAGGATGTACTCCTGAAGTCTCTCCCAAGCTTCAGGAATTGACTCATTTGATGCCTGCTGGAAGCTCGAAATTCTTCCACGAAGAGCATTGGTCTTGCCCATCAAGAAAAACTTTGCCAGGAACACCTTGGCACATTTGTCCCAGGTGTCCACAACTGCCTTGTTAGCATAGAACCACTACTTTGCTCTCCCCAGAAGAGAGAACGGAAACAGATGGAGCCGGATCGCATCCTGAGATACTCCCCTGATAACAAAAGTACTGCAGAGCTCCAAGAACTGCTGGAGATGAGCACTTGCATCCTCATTGGCCTTGCCACAGAAAGGGCTGGCCTGCACCGTCGTGATAAGATCCATCTTGATCTTGAAATTCTCTCCCCCGGTGTTAACCTCCGGTCCGGTGGGAACCTGATTAGCAGACGGAGCGGAGTAATCACGGAGTGTCCTCTGGGCTATAGCTTGGGAAGCTGACGATGCTTGGATGACTGGTTTGGCTGCCGAGAGTGAGATTTGAGGAGGTATGACACGAGGACGAACTCTTCTCAAAAGTGACTCTGGATTAGGCGTGAAATTTTTCGGCAAGTCGAAACCGGTCATACACTACCCTGTTTTCATATCAACAAGAGACAGAAAACAAATCCAAGTTAGCATGTTTAGCAAGCGAATACCAATTTTGATTTTTTTCATAACTTTTGCCTATGTAACTTCAATCTATGCCTTCCCCGGCAACGGCGCCAAAAATGCTTGTTGGCGCCTACCAACGTCACCACTGAGTGAGCAGCGATGACACCCGCAGACGCCAAGGGGGTGACAGGTATTTCATGAACCACGAATAAATCCGCAAGCACATAGAATACCACTGTAGCATTTTACCCGGGAGTATACTGGGTTGTCATTTATATTTTCGCAGGGAAGGCGGCGAATGGAAGTACATAGGCTAGTTAATGAACTGATCTAGATTGAATATTTAATTGCATAAACAAGGGTAAGATAGATAACATGGTAGGAGGTAGTGTGGCACACACACAAACTACCCTCAGAGATAAATAAACAAAAGATGCTATAAGTAGGGAGAAAGGCAGAAGTTAGAGCTCGAGTTAGATGTGCCAGGCTAGCTATATCTATGCTATCTTATGGTTAGATTGCCAAAGATTAAACTAGAACAACAGGGAGACCGCTCCTCTAGTTGACGGGACATGCCTGTTCACCTATGCGGCTTTATGTACCTCCTACCCCCCAATCCAAACGTGGAGGATTACTAGGGCTCGGACTGGGCTGTCACCACCTACCGGCTACCTCTCAATCCATGGGAAAGGGTGACATCCAACAACACTTAGCTAGTCTAGACACGACATCTACATTAGTAAGCGATACTCTAGCATCCCGTGCGGAGCCCCCACCCTCCGGATGGACAGACATCACACTAGAGCAAACATACGAATACTGGAACAGTTGACAGATTTCTAAGGCCATGTTAACCATCGCAAGCAGAGGGCGATCATGCAATGCAAGCATCGAATGATAATGCAACCAGATCACGAAGCTTATATCCGATAACTCAGAACATACTTCAAGTAGATATAAGTAACCATAGTCTAATTCTATTACAAACGACCGAGAATTACAAAATAGAGCTAGAGAAGAACCCATACCAGAACTCCCGAGCAACTCCGGGGACTTGATGACTCCTAGACTCCTCCTAAACTCCACTAAGCCTATAGACTAAGCAAGAGAACTCTTGAGGTAAGTGAAAGGGGTGGTGTGTGTGTGTCTTCATTGTCATCCCATCTCCTTGTATTTATAGCAGGGAGCCACGGGGTTGCTGCAGCTCTTCCTCGACAAACCGACATAGAGGACCAATAGGACGACACCATGTAGCTGGCTGAAGGCGGTGGGGTCCATGGGCTGGTTGACCTACCGGGTTGGTCGGCCGACGGCCCAGTGGCCCCAACCGCCCCCAACTTCAGATGGTGTGTTGTCCTGGGCCTCCTTTTGTCCTAAAGTGGAGGCATGGCCTGTTCTAACCTGGTTTGGCTTGGTCTTTGGGCTGCACTTGGTCCGTTTGAGCCTGAATCGGTGCTCTGATTTTATCTGTGGTTTTATGTCGGGCCAAAGTGTGCTTGCAACCTGCATTTTAGCTCAAAAACACAACTTGCATTTTTCTAGAGCTAAAGTGTGGTTTAGGGGTTTATTTATATAAAGATGCATGTAAGAAATGCAAACTCTCATGATTTTCTGATCAAGTTTATGCCTAGAAATGGTCGTTAGTGAGCGTCAACACAGACCTGGGATCCAACTTCACATCGGACACCTTCTGGGATTTCTGCGAGCGGAGCTCCATCGATGTCAAGTACGTCTTCATAGCCCACCCAAGAGCCAACGGACAAGTGGAACGAGCCAACGGCATGATCTTAGAAGGCTTGAAGAAGAGACTCTATGAGACCAATAGCAAGAAGGGAGGCGAGTGGATCTCTAAGCTCCCCCACATCGTCTGGGGCCTCAGAACTCAACCATGCAAGTCAACAGGGTAGACACCATTCTTTCTGGTTTACGGCTCAGAAGCAATCCTACCAGCAGACATCATGTGGCAATCCGCCAGGGTAGAAATGTACGAGGAAGGAGAAGCTGATGAAGCCAGAAGAATGGAATTAGAATCAGTCGAGGAATCCAAATGCAACGCTCTAGTCCAATCAGCCCGGTACCTACAAGGAATACGCTGATACCACGACAGAAATGTACAAGAAAGATCCTTCAACATTGGCGACATGGTCTTACGTTGAATCCAGAATGAAGAAGGCCACCACAAGCATAACTCAAGATGGGAAGGACCATTCATCGTCTCCAAGGTGACGAGACCAGGATCTTTTCAGCTACAATACCCAAACGGAGAAGAGGTACCAAACTCCTGGAACATCAAGCACTTACGAAGATTTTACCCAAAAGAAGTCCACACCGAGTTGTACAAGTCATCCCCGACGAAAACAATGAAATTCTGTTCTTCAAGACCACTTGTCACTCACCTTCTCGGATGGGCTCCGCATACTTGTCATGAGCAAGCACCCAGGCAGCCCCATGCCGATGTGTTTTTACAATCACCCCTTCGGATGGGCTGCGCGTACTTGTCATGAGCAAGCACCTAGGTAGTCCCATGCTGACAAGTTTTTACACTCACCCCTTCGGATGGGCTCCGCGTACTTGTCATGAGCAAGCACCCGGGCAGTCCCATGCCGAGGAGTTTTTACACTCACCACTTTGGATGGGCTCCTCGTACTTGTCATGAGCAAGCACTCGGTCAGCCCCATGCTGACAAGTTTTTACACTCACCCCTTCGGATGGGTTCTGTGTACTTGTCATGAGCAAGCACCCGGGCAGTCCCATGCCGACGAGTTTTTACACTCACCCCTTCGGATGGGCTCCGAGTACTTGTCATGAGCAAGCACCCGGGCAGCCCCATGCCGACGAGTTTTTACACTGTTCCTTTCGGATGGGCTCCGAGTACTTGTCATGAGCAAGCACCCAAGTAGCCCCATGCCAACGAGTTTTTACACTCTTCCTTTCGGATGGGCTCCGAGTACTTGCCACGAGCAAGCACTCGGGTAGACCCATGCCGACGAGTCCATGCACTCAGCTATGAGTGGCTAGCCTGAACCAGCCTTCAGGAAATCCTACTACTACTGGATGCACAACTCGACTATATGTCAAAACAAAGCACCACAAAATTATGAGGATGAAAAAGTTTCATACAAGCACAGCCAACCGGCCTTTGATGTGCAGCACATTGTTCATTACAAGGAGATCTACTCCTGTTGTTCAATGTCATCTACAACTTTGTCAGCTACAGGCCGGGCTTCCTTAATGAGCTGCTCGAACTTCTCATCAAAGCAGTTGGCTGGCAAACGTTTGGCCAACAGCCGCAAGTCCGTGCCGCTATACCAAGACTTGAGAAGACCCAAGGCAGTTGCCACATATGATTTAGTGGTCTCCGTCACATATGCTGTGAACTTTTGGGGAACTTCCTGCAGATGCTGCAACATAGTCTTCTCCCCCTCAGCCTCTACAGCAACGGGGTCCACCATGTCAACTACTAGCTTGGCCGCATCTTTGAAGTCCTGAAGCTCAGCCGACAAAGCCTTGATCCGCTTCATGGAATCAACCATTTGATGATCGGCGTCCTTCAGCTTTTTCTCCAAGATTTGATGAGCATCTGTGTAACGGTGCACATCAAGCGTCAAGTCAGTAATGAAATCTTCCTTCGCTTTTAGCAAAGTTTTGAGCTTTGCATCAAAGTTACAAGGAAACTTGACTACTTTCAACCAAGAAACAACTCGGACCAAGCAATGGAACCAAACATGCAGACGGCATACCTTTCTGCTCCTTCAGAATCTTATTCTTGGCATCCCGAAGCTTCTGGAGTTCCCCAACATGCCGCTCTTGGATCTTCTTCAGCTCCTCCAAGTGGTGCCCCTCCAACTTCTGGATAGCCCGAGCGTGCTCCTCTACAGAAACAGTCATCATAGACTTTAGCTGCTCAGATTTCTCCTTGGACCTCGCCACAAGTTGCTACACAAACACACAAGCATTCTGTGACTACAAACCAAATTCGGGAACACCAGCAAGGCAAAGGTTAAAGAATCCTTACATTGGTATACTTAAACAAGCTAGAAAAATACTCCTTCATTTTCTTCACCTCCGCATCAGTCAGCAGGGGATCATCAACTAGTTCCGGCTTTATTCCACTAGTCGCTGACTCCTGCCGACCCTCGAGAGCTTGTTCCTCACCATCATGGGCCAAGACGGCCTCAGGTAGGCTCGAAGCAGATGAAGGACTGGGGACGACACCCCCACCTATAGGTGCAGCATCGGTCGTCTCCACAGAAGCAGCAGACCTGTCAAGCAAGAATAAAATCAGCACTCGACTCAACCAGTCAGTATCAACAAAGACTAACAAAGCTTACATTGATGACTGCTTCAGAGTCAGGATGGATTTAACTTTCAAGAGCTTCGGAATGTTCGCTGCTTTCGAAGTGGCGGCCGCATCTTCAGCCCTTAAAACAAAGAAGTCAAGAGGGCAGGAGCATGACAGCAAAAATCCTCAATTCGAAAGGATACTCACTTCTTTGACTACTTGTCTTCTCCAGACAAAGTAGACTGACTGGCAGTCCTCCTCCTCTTGGGAAGCGGTGATGACGCTCCATCGCCTCAGGAGACAAGAGCATCATCTGCAGACCTCTTCTCCGCCACCTGTCAAATCAAAACTACATGAGTATCGCCATCAACCATTACATCCTTGATTATACCCCTGTCACAGCAGGCTTGAGCTCTCAGGTGGTACGCACGAGTAGATTCTGGGTCAGGAGGATGACTCTGGTACAAGTTTACTTCATCTTGCACACAAGAAAACAGAGGTCAGCATCAACAGAATACAAAAGCAAGTACTCGCGAAACAAAAATGAATACAAACTTCACCTGTTTTGACAGCCTCTCAGCACAAAACAAGTCAGGAAGTTCCGGAACAACATTGACTCCACTCAAAGCTTTCTTCAGCTTTTTCAATCCTGTTGCCTCGAACATTTCCATGGAGGTCATACGGGACGGGTCTCCAACCCCAAGGTACTGGTATCCAAAATGGGCTCTTTTCTGAAGAGGCTGAATTCGCCACTGAAGCCAAGACCACATCACGGTGGCGCCAGTGACACCAGCCTCCCGCCGCTCATGAACCTTCCCAAGAAGCTTACGAACATGCGGCATGTCAGATTCATCAACTTCTTCCTTCCAGCATTCAGCCGATACTGGGGCTTTTGAAGTTCGGTCAGGGAGTTGGGGTGTGTGGTTCCCAATGTAAAACCAGTAGTCCTTCCATCCTGTCAGACTGCTCGGAGTCTCGAATGGAATGTAATCGACCTCGCGGCCCTGGCTAAGTTGAAACCCGTAACCTCCAATCTTGCGAGGTTTCGTTGCATCTGGCTGAGGCTTCAAATGGAAATGAGGAACGAGAGTACTCTATCCTGCTTGTGATGAGTGAATTGTCAACCGTGCGGTGTGATCGTGCGCTTGGTCTTTGGATTGCAGGTACACGGGCGTCGAGTGTCGACGGGGAGCTGCCGTGGAGGTGCTGTGGCCAATGGACCGTGCGGTGGACGGCGGTGAAGGACAGCCGGGACCGGAGCTCGGACCGAGCGGCAGCTGTGGCGTCCACTCCTGGATCGAGGGCGCAAGTGGCGACGGAAGGCGGGTTTCTTGGTTTGCGCCACAAAACTAAGGAGGCGGACGGCGGTTGAAGACGCCAAGTCGTGGAGGCACGGGCGTCGGTCTCGGGACTGACGGAGGCGACGGGCGTCGACGGCGTCTAGGGCCTCGCTGCGAGCGAGGAGGTGACGGGCGTCGGGCGGCGTCTAGGGCCGTCAGGAAGCCGAGGCGGGAACGGCGTCTAGGGCCACGGCGTGGAGGCGGGAATCTTCCCGCGCGTGAGGTTTTGGCGGTTTTCTCAAAACCGGCCACCTACCCGGGTTTCGCGGACCCTTCAAAACCGCGGACTAGATCTCCATCAAGACGGCGGCATCGCGGAGAAGACTTCGTTTCGAAGAAAGAACCTCGGCCGTCGGATGAGATCGTTGTACAGGGGGTGCTGCAGGCCAACCGGTCTGACCGGTCCAGCGTACCGGTCTGACCGGTCCAGCGTACCGGTCTGACCGGTCCAGCGTACCGGTCTGACCGGTCCCGCGGGTATAAATACCCCTTCACTTGTGTTAGGTTAATAGGGCTTTTGTAATCTGTTCGTGGACTCTCTGTTTCTCCAGGCCGCCGCCCCTGTATTCCTCTCCCTCTGTTCCTCTCGTTTGAGTTGATTTTGTCCATGGATTGTTGAAACCTTGTAAGGGATTTGATTGGGAAAGGAGGCCCTATCCTCCTCGTGCCCTCTGGGCTTTTGATTCGATTCAATCCCCTGGTTTTGTGCCTTGTGCAATGGATTTTCGATTTCGTTCTTGGCACACTTGATTGAGAGGAGGCTACGAGTTCTTAGCTGTGATTCCTGTGCATCTAGCCCTGTTCTACTCCCTCTGGAATCACGAGCTCTTTCGAATTCGAGTTCTTGAGTTTTAGAGAAAACCCCAACCCTTTTGATCTCCTCTCGAATTATCAAGAATCGTTGATCTTTAGGACGAGATCTCTTGGGGATATGTTCACGGGGTAGGGCGAAGCAATCCCCCAAGTTTCATCGATTTTCGTAGTCGTTTGCTCGAGATTCAACATTTGAATCCAATTTCTCGGGGGTTTTCTGGGTGCTACCGGTCAGACCGGTAGGCACGACCGGTTAGACCGGTCAAGCGCACCGGTCAGACCGGTCGAGCGCACCGGTCAGACCGGTCCAGGCAGATCAGTTCTGTAGTTTCCCGATTCGCTTCCGATTCGCTTTGTGGTTTCGCTCGCTCGTTCAAGGTCTTTTGAGTTGGTTTAGCTTTTCCATAGCTATTCCAAACTTTGGCCAGAACACTTGAGGGCTCGGGTGATTTTCGGGATATAGGCCGACGGTTTGAATTTCGGAAGAAATTTTGATCGGCTCCCATTCACCCCCCCTCTGGTCGCCGGCTTCAGTCCCACAATTGGTATCAGAGCTTGGTTGACGTTTTCAGTACCTTAACCGGTTCGAAAACCACTTGGCGACCATGGCGAGTCTTGGTAAGATCCCGGTGTTTTCCGGCGAGGACTATGCCTACTGGAAGGTTCGCATGAGAGCCTTCCTGCAGAGCATGGGAGCCGATGTCTGGGAGATTACCACGAACCAGCTTTACGAGGTGCTGGCTGTTCGGACCACGCCTCTTCAGGTGACCCAGCACGAGGCTAACGCCAAGGCTGTCAATGCCTTGTTCGCTGGCGTTTCTCGTGCGGAGTTCTCACGCGTCCAGGGTTTTCAGGAAGCCCACAAGATTTGGACGTGCCTTGAGAACTACCACGAGGGTACACCTCAGGTAAAGGCCAGACTGTTCGAGACTCACCGGCGTGAGTACGAGAACTTCACACAGGAGCCGGGTGAGAGCATTGACCTGATGTTCAGTCGTTTTCAGTCGATTGTGAACAAGGTCAATGCGAACAGATCTGCTAGTGCCCTTGAGTACACAGAGCACAAGAAGGCTCTCAAGTTGCTCTACGCACTTGACCGCTCTGTGTGGGATCTCAAGGTGAACACGATCATTGAGTCTGCAGGCTATGAGACTCTGACCGTGAACGAGCTTTTCAGCAACCTCAAGGCCACGGAGGTGGATAACCAGACACGAGCCAAGCTCAATGGTGCCCCTCCTTCCAAGAGCGTCGCTCTTGTGACTGGCCCAGGTGGATCGAGCTCTAACGCTAACTCTGCTCTTGGCTTTTCTCTTGCCTCTTTGCCTTCTGTTTCAGATGAGCAGCTGGAGACGCTGGGCGACGACGACTTGTGCCTCCTCATCAGCAAGTTCCAGCGCGTCTACCACAATAGGCAGAGGAAGAAGAACCCCGGGTGCTACAACTGCGGCGATCTGAACCACTTCATCGCCGATTGCCCCAAGAAGTCCGGCGGTGGCCAGAACAACTCCTTCGACTACTACCGCCACCGCGACCGCGACGAGGGAGGCTCCAACAAGGAGCGTCGGCGCCACAAGCACCGCAGTCGTGACCGGGGAGGACGCTTCGACAAGGAGTCGCTCAAGAAGCGCTTCCAGTACAAGGCCAAGAAGCGGGAGAAGGCCTTCCTGGTGCAGCTCAGCGACCTCGACAAGAGCTCCGACACTGACCGCTCTTCTTCACCGACCTCCGATGACGACGACAAGAAAAAGAAGAAGCGGGACAAGGAAGCCACCGGCTTCATCGGCCTTTGCTTGGCGGCCGGTCGGCGCAAGAGCTTCTACACCATGGCGGGCGAAGCCGATGGTGCTCGTGCGTCTTCGGGTGGACATGCTACACCGACGCACTCCGGCTCTTCTCCTGGATCCGAGAGCGATTCAGAGGTAAACTCCACAATCGACCTGCTTGATACAGAGGTTAGGGAGTTGTACGCCGCTCTCGACAACCAGAAGAGGCTGCTTAAGGAAGCAGCTAGAGAGCATAGAAAGCTTAGGGCTGAGCTGGTTTGTGCTAGGGAGAAGTCTAGTGAGGATGAGTGCGCTGGCTGCATATCTCACATGAACGATCTTGTTGCTCTTCGTGCCAAGCATGATGAGAACGTTGCAAACCTAGATGTTGCTAAGACTTCGCTTTCTGACGTGTCTCACGAGCTCGCTAAGGCCAAGCATGAACTAGAACTGGTTAAGGATGCTCCTATTGTTAGCAATGTGCTTGAATGCGAGGAGTGTCCTATTTTTAAGTCCGATCTAGCTTCGTTGCAGTCTAAGTTTGCTACTGTTGTGTGCGAGCTAGAGGAGATGAAGTCTAGACCAGTTTTGCTTGGCGCTTGTAAGCTTTGTCCCACGCTTAGGTTGGAGCTAGAGGAGAAGGACGCTTTGATCAAGTCTTTTGGAAAGACTAAGGTCGTAGAGTCTAGCTCATCTATTGACTGCTCTGTTTGCCCTGGTTTAATTGCTGATTTAGATAGTCTTGCGGTAGAGAAAGCCAACATAGAGAATGAGAATACCTATCTTAGGGTGATTCTGAGTTGGGTCTCTAGCAGTGAGCCGCAGTTGGGCATGATGATTAAGCAGTTCAAGTGTGGTGATGGGTTTGGGGTCGGTTACACATACACGAAGTCAGACTTTGACAGGTTGTATGGTAAGATTGGCAAGGCTGCTGGAAACACTGCTAGCATTAGCACGCAGCCTTCACTTGTTGACCCCGCGGATGGTGTGCTTAAAGAACCACCGAAAGCACCTCCGCAGAAGCAGGTTTGGGTTCCAAAGCCCAATGAGCTGAGGAACTCCCTCGACACGCTCCCTGCTGCCACAGCCCACGTTGCCCAGAAGAAGAGGGCTGCTCCTCCCCGTCCGCAGGCTAGGCCTCCTCCTCCCAAGCGTGAGGTGAGGTACCACTGCGAGTTCTGTGACAGGGAAGGTCACCTGGAGGAGTTTTGCTTCAGAAGGAAGCGGGCTGTGAGGAGAGAGCAGGAGAGACTGAACGCAGACATGTACTCTGCTCGGGTGCATGATCCTTCTCGGCGTGGTGATAGGCGAGATGCTAGGGCGCGCCGTGTAGGTGGAGGTCAGGGAGACGGTGGTGGTTACCGTGCTCCAGCAGGTGGTCGCTTTGCCGGCCGTGCTCCTGGTCGTTTTCAGTACGGCTATGGACCATGAGACCGAGGCTTTGGAGGAGGTTTTGAGGCTCCACGCTTTCCTCGCGGTGGTGTTCGTCAGTCACGCGGTAGACGGGACGGGGGATACGCTTTGTCTGGTTTTGCTAACCCTTCTGTAGAGCAAATGGCTCGACACTGGTTTGCTTCTCACTTTGCTAACCCCAGTGTTGAGACATTTGCTCACCCTTTGTCTCACTACTGATGTGCAGGTCGGAGGCTTGGAGAACAGGTGGATCATGGACTCCGGTTGTTCGCGCCACGTGACCGGAAATGACAAATGGTTCTCCAGCCTCACCCCGATGCGCTCAAAGGAGTACATTGTGTTCGGGGATAATGGAAGAGGAAAGGTACGTGGACTTGGCGCTGTTCGAGTTTCTAATCGCTTTACCCTGAGAGAAGTTGCTTTGGTTTCGAATCTTGGTTTTAATTTGCTCTCTGTCTCACAACTTCTTGATGAGGGGTTTGAGGTTCGCTTCAAGGAGGGTTGTTCGCGTGTTTTGTATTCTAGGGGAGATTTGGTTTGCCGGATTACACCTCGCGATCCAGTTTTCTTGGTTGACTTCTCTGGAACTCCTTTTGGCCCTTCTCATTGCTTGATGGCTGGTCCTTCTTCTGATTTGTGGAAGTGGCATAGGAGACTAGGACATTTGAGCTTCGATTTGTTGTCGAGATTGAGCTCACTTGGCCTGATCCGAGGATTGCCCAAACTGAAGTTTGAGAAGAACCTTGTTTGCCATCCGTGTCGCCACGGGAAAATGTTTGCCGCTTCTCATCCGCCTGTTAATCAGGTGATGACTTCTCACCCTGGAGAGTTGCTGCACATGGACACTGTTGGTCCTTCCAGGGTGATGTCTGTTGGTGGGAAGTGGTACGTGCTTGTGATTGTGGACGACTTTTCTCGCTATTCTTGGGTCTTTTTCATGAGAACCAAGGATGAGGCTTTCGAGTTTGTAGGAGACTTGATCTTGAGATTGAAAAACGAGCTACCCCAGGCCATGCGAGCGATCCGCTCTGACAATGGCACAGAATTCAAAAACGCTCATTTTGATGTCTTCTGCAGTGATCAAGGTCTTGAACACCAGTATTCTTCTCCCTACACTCCACAGCAGAATGGAGTTGTAGAGCGGAAGAATCGGACGCTGGTTGAGATGGCGAGGACGATGCTCGATGAGCATAGGACTCCTCGCAAATACTGGGCTGAGGCGGTTAACACCGCTTGTTACGTGTCCAACCGCATTTTCTTGCGTGCTTTCATGCACAGGACGTCTTATGAGTTGCGGTTTGGACGCCAGCCCCGTGTTGACCATCTCAGAGTTTTCGGTTGCCGGTGTTTTGTGCTGAAAGATGGAAATCTTAATAAATTTGAGTCTCGCTCGTCTGACGGTATTTTTCTCGGTTATGCTTCTCACTCTAGAGCGTACCGTGTGCTGATTATTGATACTAACATTGTCAGAGAGACTTGTGAAGTCACTTTCGACGAGACTGCACTGTGCAATTCTTCTGTCTTTGAAGTTGCAGGAGATGATGAGCTCGGCACCTCCATCTTTGAAGATGAGGAGGAAGAAGCTGCAGATGGCGAGGCTGAGACTACCACGCGTGCTGTGGACCCAGCTATCTCTGCTACGAGCTCGGACGATGACGACGGCCCCGACCCGACTACGTCTACTTCCCGGGGGCTGTTCGAGGAGGTGACTCAGGCTACACCAGCTGCACCTGAGGAGGCACCAGCTTTGGTTGAGGAGGAGGCGACTTCGACACGGGAAGCACCGCGACATATTCAGCGTCGCCATCCACCTCAACAGATGCTAGGTGATCTCAACGAGCGAGTCACCAGGTCCAAGGTAACAAGTATCGCTGGCTTTGCCCATTCAGCGTTTGTTGCCTCTTTTGAGCCCAAAGATATTGGACACGCGCTTTCTGATTCTAATTGGGTCAATGACATGTATGAGGAACTTGAAAATTTTGAAAGAAACCAAGTTTGGGTCTTAGTCGAGCCTCCACCTGCTTGTAATCCCATCGGAACGAAGTGGGTTTTCAAAAACAAGCAGGGAGAGGATGGTTTGGTTGTTCGAAACAAGGCTCGTCTTGTGGCCCAGGGGTTTTGCCAAAAAGAGGGTATTGATTTTGAGGAAACCTTTGCTCCTGTTGCTCGTTTGGAGGCTATTCGAATCTTTCTTGCATTTGCTGCTTCCAAGGGTTTTAAGGTTTTCCAAATGGATGTTAAATCTGCCTTCTTGAATGGTTTTATCGAAGAAGAGGTTTATGTAAAGCAACCCCCTGGTTTCGAAAATCCCAAGTTTCCAAACCGTGTTTATAAACTTCAGAAAGCTCTTTATGGTTTGAAACAGGCACCTAGAGCTTGGTATGATAGATTGAAAACCTTTTTGCTGGCTCAGGGCTTTAAAATGGGATGTGTTGATAAAACTTTGTTCCTCATGCGATCTGGCACTGATTTCTTTTTGGTTCAGATATACGTGGATGATATTATCTTTGGTGGCTCTTCTCACGCTCTTGTCTCCAAGTTTTCTAAGCAGATGTCCAGGGAGTTCGAGATGAGCATGATGGGTGAGTTGCAGTTCTTCCTCGGGCTGCAGATCAAGCAAACTCCTCAGGGCACTTTTGTCCATCAAGCCAAGTACACTAGAGACTTGCTGCGGAAGTTCGACATGAGTGACTTGTCTCCTCAGCCGACTCCGATCAGCACATCGACGGCGCTTGATGAGGACTTGGACGGCGAGACGGTGGACCAGAAGGAGTACAGGAGCATGATCGGCTCTCTCCTGTACCTGACGGCGACGCGACCGGACATCCAGTTCGGCGTCTGCCTCTGCGCGCGGTATCAGGCTTCGCCGCGCACCTCCCACAGGCAGGTGGTGAAACGCATCTTTAGGTATTTGAAATTCACCCCTGAATTTGGTCTTTGGTATTCTGCGGATTCTTCTCTGGTTTTGGTGGGCTTTTCTGATGCCGATTTCGGTGGGTGTCGGTTGGATCGCAAGTCGACATCCGGCACTTGTCAATTTCTCGGTACATCTTTGGTGTCTTGGTCCTCTCGCAAGCAGGCTAGCGTAGCGCTTTCTTCCACAGAAGCCGAGTATGTTGCCGCTGCTAGCTGCGGCTCCCAGATACTTTGGATGAAACAAACCTTGCAGGATTATGGTTTGAGTTTTGGTAGGGTTCTCATCTTTGTAGACAACATGTCAGCCATTAGTATTGCAAAGAACCCTGTCCTACACTCCAGAACCAAACACATAGATATCCGATTCCACTTCCTGCGAGATAACCATGAAAGAGGACACATAGACCTGATCCATGTCCCTTCAGAGAGGCAAACCGCAGATATCCTCACCAAACCGCTAGAGCAGGACACCTTTGCTCGCTTGCGAGGGGAGCTTGGGGTTTGTTACCCCTTTTGATCGCTGACTTTTGTTTTGGTTTGCTTGGTAGGTCTTTGTTTTGCTTCTCTTTGTTTTCTAGGTTTGGTAGTTGCATTGTACATATGCATTGTACATTTTTGCATTTTGCATTGTCTCACCTGCACTAGCATTCTTGTATACATTGCTATGATCTTCTAGTGCCTGCTAGTGTGAGTTGATAAACTTGATCATGTATAGCTTGCTCCACTGTGTATATGACATCATCTGAGTTAAGCTATTTTGATTTGAAAATCTGAAAACATGATCACCCTGTCTTGGCTACTAGCATGTTAGGGCGTGTTGATGTGCTTTGCTATCTTATTCATGCTAGTGTGCCTTTTCGTTCAGCAATTCATACTTGAAATGATCTAAATCTGATAAAAATTGCTTGAACTGCTCATGAAATGGATTGAAAAGATCCAGGTGGGATTGCTTGTCGCACTGATCGAGCTTTCGGGACGGCTCACTTTGCACTTGTGAGAACCCGGGCAAGGCTGTGCATGACTGAAACGAGTGCTTTAAGCTTCTGATTGTCTGTTGGCTTAGGCTTGGCCTCGTTGCTAAGTAAAGCATGACAAGCTTTCAACCCCTGGCATTAAGAATTGCTTGATACAAATTTGATTGAAAAAAAAATGAATGATCGCAACATGTTTTGGCTGGTTTGGCTCACCTGTATGAGTTTGAGTAGCACTGCTTTCCATTCCCTACTTGTTAGTGCTAGATCATGGGTGATGCTTTTATTTCTCCTAAACTGAACTTACCTAGCTCTAGACTGATTTGATATACCCTGTTGAGCTAGATGCAGGTCTTGTTTATGGATGCACACGTGCTTGTGACTAGATGTTGCTCATATCCTTGTATCCCTGAATGCTTTCACTTACACCTCCTGCATTGCATTCATTGCATAGCATATGTTCAGGGGGAGTTTCAGCTTCAGGGGGAGCTTTAGGTCTTTTTAGACTTGATGTGTGCATGTGCCAACAAGGGGGAGAATTTTGAGAGAAGTGATCGAACAAGGGGGAGACTTGTTTGATTTTTTGAAAAACTTGTTGTGCACAGGGCTTCGAGAGTGAGAGTGCATCATTTTGGGAGAGTTGCACTTTTGAGAGGGAAAAACTTTGCTTGGGGAGTTTCTGCTTTGTTCTTGACTCCTGGTTTTCCTCGTTTTCCCTCTGCTTCTTGCATGACTGCGTCGAGCGTTACCTCTGTCTTTGAGGAGTCATGTTTTGGCTTTTGATCGATTGCGTCGAGCCTTTGCCCTTGTCTTAGGGGATCGATTTTGCTTGAGTGAGTGACTGTTCCTGCCTTTCTGAGCCTTTTGTCACTTGCTTGTGCTTCTTTGTTCTTTTCTGGTTTCACTTCTCTTGGTTCGTTTGTGGTGTGTTGACAATGCACTCATCAAGGGGGAGATTGAGGAACGAGAGTACTCTATCCTGCTTGTGATGAGTGAATTGTCAACCGTGTGGTGTGATCGCGCGCTTGGTCTTTGGATTGCAGGTACACGGGCGTCGAGTGTCGACGGGGAGCTGCCGTGGAGGTGCTGTGGCCGATGGACCGTGCGGTGGACGGCGGTGAAGGACAGCCAGGACCGGAGCTCGGACCGGGCGGCAGCTGTGGCGTCCACTCCTGGATCGAGGGCGCAAGCGGCGACGAAAGACGGGTTTCTTAGTTTGCGCCACAAAACCAAGGAGGCGGACAGCGGTTGAAGACGCCAAGTCATGGAGGCACGGGCGTCGGTCTCAGGACTGACGGAGGCGACGGGCGTCGACGGCGTCTAGGGCCTCGCTGCGGGCGAGGAGGTGACGGGCGTCGGGCGGCGTCTAGGGCCGTCAGGAAGCCGAGGCGGGAATGGCATCTAGGGCCACGGCGTGGAGGCGGGAATCTTCCCGCGCGTGAGGTTTTGGCGGTTTTCTCAAAACCGGCCACCTACCCGGGTTTCGCGGACCCTTCAAAACCGCGGACTAGATCTCCATCAAGTCGGCGGCATCGCGGAGAAGACTTCGTTTCGAAGAAAGAACCTCGGCCGTCGGATGAGATCGTTGTACAGGGGGTGCTGCAGGCCAACCGGTCTGACCGGTCCAGCGTACCGGTCTGATCGGTCTAGCGTACCGGTTTGACCGGTCCAGCATACCGGTCTGACCGGTCCCGCGGGTATAAATACCCCTTCACTTGTGTTAGGTTAATAGGGCTTTTGTAATCTATTCGTGGACTCTCTGTTTCTCCAGGCCGCCGCCCCTGTGTTCCTCTCCCTCTGTTCCTCTCGTTTGAGTTGATTTTGTCCATGGATTGTTGAAACCTTGTAAGGGATTTGATTGGGAAAGGAGGCCCTATCCTCCTCGTGCCCTCTGGGCTTTTGATTCGATTCAATCCCCTGGTTTTGTGCCTTGTGCAATGGATTTTCGATTTCGTTCTTGGCACACTTGATTGAGAGGAGGCTACGAGTTCTTAGCTGTGATTCCCGTGCATCTAGACCTGTTCTACTCCCTCTGGAATCACGAGCTCTTTCGAATTCGAGTTCTTGAGTTTTAGAGAAAACCCCAACCCTTTTGATCTCCTCTCGAATTCTCAAGAATCGTTGATCTTTAGGACGAGATCTCTTGGGGATATGTTCACGGGCTAGGGGCGAAGCAATCCCCCAAGTTTCACCGATTTTCGTAGTCGTTTGCTCGAGATTCAACGTTTGAATCCAATTTCTCGGTGGTTTTCTGGGTGCTACCGGTCAGACCGGTAGGCACGACCGGTTAGACCGGTCCAGCGCACCGGTCAGACCGGTCGAGCGCACCGGTCAGACCGGTCCAGGAAGATCAGTTCTGCAGTTTCCCGATTCGATTCCGATTCGCTTTGTGGTTTCGCTCGCTCGTTCAAGGTCTTTTGAGTTGGTTTAGCTTTTCCATAGCTATTCCAAACTTTGGCCAGAACGCTTGAGGGCTCGGGTGATTTTCGGGATATAGGCCGACGGTTTGAATTTCGGAAGAAATTTTGATCGGCTCCCATTCACCCCCCCCCCCCTCTGGTCGCCGGCTTCGGTCCCACAGGAAAAGATAATGAAAAAGATTCTAGGGCTTCTAGACCCCAAGGAAAGCCTCACAGAAGTGAACAAATATGGAGACATGGAGGATGGAATTGGGATTTGGATGGTGAATCTGGATCCCTTAGAAATGAAGAAGGCCTTGAAAGAAATCGGAAGCAGGATGCGAAAGACCGCGTTCAACAAAATGTTGGAAAAGAACAAGCTCGTCAACATTATCGTAAGGCATGTCATCAGACTCGGGGGCTCGCCACTGGACTATTTCCTTCGCCTGAAGCAAACCCTCCCCAACAAGCCTAAGGAGAATAGAGTTATCGCACTTACTTTTGCTCCATTCCTCCTTGAGCGAAGAGGATTCCATCTTTTTCCCCTTGGCGGCGCTCTTTCTCCCTGTCATCTCTCTCACCACGAGCAAGTTCTTGAACTCGAGGGCTGAGAAATGGAGAGATTGAGTGGATGGGAAATTAGGAGGATGAGATCTAGAAATGGTGGCACTGCAGAGAAGCTATCAGGTCAACACAGTCAGCGACAAGTGAACCTAACCCTAGGTCACCGGTGGGTTATAGATTCTTCGGGATGGCAAAAGGGCAAAAGGGTCCATATGGAGTGTGATTGTTCATCGCACACCATATATGAAGATCTTCATCCAAGGGCGTCAAGACTACTCGAGCAGGAGCACCACGTAGCCTCGGTGCAGTTCAAGAGGTTCTCGGAAGGCACGTTCTACGCAAAGTTCAGGAACTACTCGACGACGGCTTCAGAAGTACTCAAAGACCTGCGACTACTCGGCTGCGAAGAGCTCGGGGGCTTGTCAGACCCAGGGCCACGGGATACCTGACGTGGCACGGTTCAGTACCGGATATGGGATGGGGCATGTCTCATACCCATTTGGCATGTAACTAGTCGGATAGACTTAGAACTAGTTGGTATGGAAAGAAACAACCTGAGTAGTACCCGGTGCAGACTCTTAGGCTAATACCGATTTCTCAACTCAGTCAACCATGATCCTTGCATATCCTTCAAGAATCTGCATGCCATGAATTGCCCCGCCTTGGACAGGTACTTCAGCAATACCTTGCGCAACCAATTTGATCTTTTTCCTTTGCTGAAAAGAAGCTCATAGGGTGTCCTCACGATGATGTCATCCACGAGGTAATGTTGTGGCTCATCCACAACCACTTCGGTTTGACCTCCGGCTGGGTGCTCCGTGGAAGCGACGCTGCTATGGCGTTGGGAGCCGGGGCTGCTCTCCAAATGAGCAGCTGATCTGGCTTCTTGTTGTTGCTGCTGGCTAGCTGCCATTGCACCTTCAATCGAAGCTATATGTTCTTCTAGGACACTCATCTTCTCTTCCTGTTCAACCTTCATTCTGGATCGGCTTCGATAAGTCTCGATGTCAGCACAGAAGCCATGCTACCATGGAACTACACCCATGCCTCGCACACGTCCTATGTGTTCCGGTGTCCTAAGAGCGTACGTCAGCTCATCTTTCTCTCTGTCCGGCTTGAATCTGCCTTCGGACACAGCCTTCAGTGCCACATCCAGCCTGTCGGCCGCTTCTCTTATGGCATCGCCAGAGACAAATGAACCATCTTCCATATTCAATGTGCCTCCATGAGCGTAGAAGAAATATTTTGCTCGCAACGGCCAGTTGAAAGTTGCCGGTATGATTCCTCTTGCAATGAGGTCGTCTTCCATCTTTTGCCATTTTGGAATCACTGACGCATAACCTCCTTGCCCAAAAGATGATGAAAGTGCTTCTTTTTGCTCGCATTCTCTTTGGCTTGTGCTGTTTTCTTCTCGCTGTCCTTGGACAATTTGTACTGCACGAATGCATCCCAATAAGGACGTTGCTTCTTGAAGGTTTTCTCATTGTCTGGCACGAGGCCCTTCTTTATGAAATCTTTGGTCAAGTTTTTCTTGAACATCTGGAAAGATATAGCCATCTTCTTCATGACCCAATCCTTAAAGCATTCTTCTTTGTCCTCTGGAAAACTGAAGTATCGTTTCACATCTGCCCATAACATTTCCTTCTCCATGTCAGGGATGATGTCTACATCGTTATCAGTGCTTTTATTCTTCTTCCATAGCTTGAAACTAATGGGGATGTTCTCCCTTACATAACATCTGCAATGATTGACCACTGTAGTCTTAACCTCCTTTGGAGACTTTAGTTCACCATCCGGGTGCAATGAGGTGATTGTGGTACGCCCCTCCATCTTTTTCTTCATGCCTTGGGAAAATATCTATTAATACACGCTCATACATAGAGAATTCATATCATGTTTATACATATGTGCTCGAATTCCATATACCTCGGCTCCAATGTCTTCCACAGTCATTGATTCCGGATGATCAGCATCGCCATCACCGGTATTGTTGAGATATTGGCTGCCATCATCCTCGGGTGCATCCTCTTGGAAATACCCTTAGCGCTAGGTGCCTTGTTGGATCATGTCGTGTATGATGTACTCATCTTCGTCATCACGACGAATGGGATCCATTTCGATCCCTATGCGAACATAACATAATTTTTCGAAGTTACGTATGATACGCGGAGTTATGTATGATACGCAGAGTTCTATATGATGCAGAGTTATGTATGTGATTACATGTCGTGAACAATGTGCTCGAGGTTGTACATATAACAAAATTAACAAATAATTGACATCACATAATTTACATCATATATAACAAAATTAACAAATAATCAATGAATTTACAAGTTAAATATATGAAGTTGTACATCACATAATTTACATCATATATATTCATATAATACATAATGTAACAATAACAAAATTAATCAACTCATATAATAACAATGTTCGACAATAAATACCTGAAGTTGTACTTGCCATGTACTCACATCAATTTCCTGCAATTTTCTACAATTTCCTACAATTTTCAACAATTTCCTATATTTTCCGTAGAATTTCCTACAATTTTTCAACTACTTCCTACAATTTTTCAACTATTTCCTACAATTTTCCAACAATTTTCATTAATAAAAAAGCTAAAAACAAATGCTGACGTCAGCACATAGAAGTGCTGATGTCAGCAAACAGCTTATGTCAGCGCAACACGCGCGGCGGGGGAAAGCGGCGAGGGGAGGCGGCGGGCGAGGTTAGGCGCCGTGGCGGGTGCCTCGCTCCGAGGTTAGGGGCGGCGCAGCGGCGGTTGAGGTGGGGGAGGTGCAACGGCGGTGGTCACGCGGGCCGTGTTGGGGGCGCACGCAGCCAGTGGTATGGGCGGCCATCCTCATCCGGTCGGGGCGCGGCGGTGGCGGCAACGAGACGAGGACAAAGTTGGGGGCCCTGCACGAGAGGCAGCGGCATCGGGACGGGGATGAGGCCGGGTCGGCGCTCAGCGCGTGCGGCGGCAGCGGTGGCGGACAGGGCCGGCGCACGTACGTGCGGATGGCGGCTGGAGCGAGGGGTGGCGATGGGGTGGAGGTGCAGCCGGGCGGCGGCGTAGGACGAGGAGCAGGAGAGGCGGATCGGAGCGCACCGGCGATGAGGTTCTTCGAGTTCTCCAGAGATCGATTTGGACGATGCTAAGTGCTGGGAGTTATATAGGAGTTGCAGTTTAGTACCGGGCAGTGGATCCGCCCGGTACAAAACTGCCACTTGCGCATTTTAGTACTGGTCGCAACCAGGGCCCGGTACTAAACCGCACAGTTTAGTACCGGGCCCTTGCTTTGCCCGGTACTAAACGGCCTCCACAGGTGGGAAATTTTGGTGCAGACAGTTTAGTACCGAGCCACGCTGCGACCCGGTACTAAGTAGCAAAAATTAAATTTTCAAAATTTAAATTTCAAATTTGAGAAATTGAAATGTAGTTTTCATTGACAAGATGATTTCAAATCAAAAAGATGTCCACCGCAAAGTGTCATAACTTTTCAAGATCTCCAACTTTCATTTTGGTTGTTTCCCCATCTGAGGTACTTTAAGAAAATCAAATTTCAACAGGCGAACCGTCCGCGCTAATCGTCCGCCGTTGAAATGTTTCGTATGCCCGAACATCTTGACTGGCAGACGGTCCGGCCTGTGGGGGCGGACAATCCGCCGGCTAACATTCAAAAGGGCAGCTCTTTTTAGACGTCCGAACTTACTTGCAGACATTTCGGATGTCCGAACGTCTTGACCAGCGGACCGTCCGCCGGTCAAGATGTTCGAACATCCGAAACATTTCAGCGGCGAACGGTTAGTGCGGACGGTCCGCCTGTTGAAATTTGATTTTTTTTTAAAGTACCTCGGATGGGAAACAGCCAAAATGAAAGTTATAGATCTCGAAAAGTTATGAAACTTTGTAGTTGACAACTTTTTGATTTGAAATCATCTTGTCAACAAAAACTACATTTTTGCACTTCAAAGTTGTCATATTTAGTCCAAAATTTGTTTTATAGGTCTTTCAAATGTGTTTGGTGTGTAATAAATTAAACAAATTCACATAAAATTTATTTTGACTATGAAAAATTATAGTATTGTACATTACATGACTTTGTCAAATTGAATATATGATTACCCAAATCGAACATGACTTCGTCAAATCGAAGATATATTACAAAAATTACTTCGTCACATGAACAACAAAGTACAACATAATGCTTACACAAAATTATGACTCATCATTATTTAATGGAATATTTATAATCTTCCTTTTGACGAACATCCCTTGGTTGTGATCGCGGCATAAGTAAGGAGCGTCCTCTTTAGATAATAGGATGCTGGGGTCAACATCGACTAAGAATGGAGGACGATCATCAAACTGATCAAAGTCTTCTGACTTGTCCGAAATATCCTCAACTCCAATGATTTTTCTTTTTCCTGGAAGAACTATGCAGCATTTTGGCTCATCGTCGGACTTTACTGGATTTTTCTTAGGCTTGCTTGACATGTCCTTCACATAGAACACTTGTGTGACATCCTTGGCTAGGATGAATGGTTCGTCTTTATATCCAATCTTTTTGAAGTCCACTATTGTCATCCCATACCTGTCTATCGTTACGCCGCCTCCAGCTCAGTTCACCCATTGGCACCGAAATAAAGGAATCTTCAAAGGCCCATCATCTAGTTCCCATATCTCCTCTATGACATTTTGGTTCGTGCTCTTTTCGTCTTGGGCTCTCGTGTAAAATGTAAATCCATTTATCTCGTACCCTTGGTATTGCATGATTGTCATCGATGGTCTCCTAGCCAGCCATTGAAGTTGTTCACCAATCGTGCCGTCACCCATTAATTTTCGTCTAAGCAAATAAGCAAAGCTATCTATGTGATGACGTGTAATCTAGGCCTAAGACTTCTCTAGGTTTTCAGACCATACGATATTCATGTGCTCATCCATATATGGAGCCACGAGGGATGAATTTTGTAGAACGGTGAAGTTTGCTTTGCGGATTTCACTTTTAGGAATGTGCATATTAGATTTCTTTCGTAGTGTGCCCTTTCCCTTCAGTCTCCCCTCATGGCATGACATGGGGACCCCAATCGGACTAAGATCATCAATAAAGTCAACACAAAACTCAATGACCTCCTCTGTTCCGTAGCCCTTGGCGACAAATCCTTCTGGGTGAGAACGATTGCGAACGTACTTCTTTAGGACTGCCATATATCTCTCGAAAGGGAACATATTATGTAGGAAATACAGGGTCCAGAATATTTAGACAATGTGAACCAGGAGATGTGTCATAATATTAAAGAATGAAGGTGGAAACACCATCCCAAAGCTATCAAGGCATTGGACCACGTCATTCTGTAGTTCTATGAGCTTATTTGGATCGATTGCCTTCTATGAAATTTCAGTGAGGAAGGTGTTGGCGCCTACCAATGTCCCCACTGAGCGAGCAGTGTTGACACCCGTAGATGCCAAGGGGGTGGCAGGTATTTCATGAACCACGAATAAATCCGCAAGCGCACGAAATACCACTGTAGCATTTTACTCAAGAGTATACCGGGGTGTCATTTATATTTCCACAGGGAAGGCGGCGAATGGAAGTACATAGGCTAGTTAATGAACTAATCTAGATTGGATATTCAATTGCATAAATAGGGGTAAGATAGATAACATGGTAGGAGATAGTGTGACACACACACAAACTACCCACAGATATAAATATATAAAAGATGCTATAGGCAGGGAGAAAGGCAGAAGTTAGAGCTTGAGTCAGATGTGCTAGGCTAGCTATATCTATGCTATCTTATAGTTAGATAGTCAAAGATTAAACTAGTACAACAAGGAGACCGCTCCTCTAGCTAACGGGAGAAGCCCGTTCACCTAGGCGGCTTTATGTACCTCCTACCCCCAAATCCAAACATGGAGGATTACTAGAGCTCGGACAGGGCTGTCACCACCTACCGGCTACCTCACAATCCGTGGGAAAGGGTGACATCCAGCAACACTTATCTAGTCTAGACACCACATCTACATTAGTAAGCGATACCCTAGCATCCCACGCGGAGCCCCCACCCTCCGGATAGACAGACATCACACTGGAGCAAACATATGAATATTGGAATAGTTGACAGAGTTCTAAGGCCAATATGTTAACCATCGCAAGCACATGGCGATCATGCAATGCAAGCATCGAATGATAATGCTACTAGATCACGAAGCATATATCCGATAACTCAGAACATACTTAAAGCAGATCTCCCTCAATCGGTATGGGTGAGAGATCGAGGGAGGGAGATGGCGATGGTGCAGGGGCGCCGTTGTTGTGCGGTGGAGGCAGGCGGAGTCGCGAGAGGGAGAGCGATTAGGTCACAGAAATCCCGGCTCCCTGAGGGAAGCCGGAAACAATATTTGTTTTTGCTTAATTCCTTCTCAAGTCATGATTACAATATATAATCTAGGCACTCAGCCCCTCCCCTTCGTGGGCCTAACCCTAGCCACTCTTCGGCTGCCGCCGGCTATAATGGATACCAGACATAACATCACTCCCTGCCTACTGAAATAGCTCGTCCTCGAGCTGGAAATTGGGATAGGAAGCACGGAAGTCGTCCAACAACTCTCACGTAGCATCATCAGTGGAGAGGCTGCACCACTGGACAAGGAGCTGCCACACGTCGCGATACTTGTGCGCGCGCAAGACCCGGGAAGGCTCCTGAAGTAGACGCCCATCCTGCACCGGAGGCAACACACCTGGTGCTACCGGCGGATCGCCGCGATAGGGCTTTAGCAAGCCGACGCGGAAGACGTCATGCAGACGGGAGTCGGTCGGAAGCTGCAGGCGGTAGGCCACGGAGCCGATGTTCTCCAGAACCTGGAAAGGCCTAGCCTAGCAGGGGCTCAGCTTCTTCCTGGCACCAGGCTCCAGGGACTGAGTGGCGCGATGGAGAAGGCGAAGCCACACCCAGTCCCCGACAGCGAACTCCAGAGGGCGATGACCGGCGTTGTAGTACTTCTTGGACAGCTCCTACGCTTGGAGAAGGCGCTGGCGGACCTCCGCCAGAATGTCATCACGAGAACGCAAGAGAGCATCCGCCGTCTCCGTGCGGGCTGACCCCAGCGTGTATGGCAGCAGGGGCGGCGGTGGCCGGCCATACACCACCTCAAATGGCGTAGTACGGAGGGCGGTATGGAAGGAGGTATTGTAGCAATACTCCGCCCACGACAGCTGTGACACCTCTGGTGTCAGTTTAACCAAAGCCAGGCAATTAACATAACTTCACACACAAATGAGCTAAGAAAACTTAAATAAGAACCCTATGTCTAGTTCTTGCAAACTTGTGTGCATGTGTTTGAGTGCAATGTGTTTGAAAAACAAAAATTGGTACCCTTTAAAACTTGACTTGACATGTGTGGTAATAAGGCAATAAAATACACCTTTCATAATGAGCTATAAACTTTCTATGCAAATCAAATTCAAACTGGAAAACCATCACATGAAATGATTAATGGAACCATTCTTTGATTTGTGAAGAGCTACTAATTCAAACAAATTAAATCAACAAGAGTTCTATTTCTAGTTGTTAGGAAATTGAAATAACTTGCAAAAACAATGCAAACATGCATATGAAAATAAATAGACATATTCACCATGTCATGTTAAACAAAAACCTAGTTGAAGCCTAGGAGTAAAAGTGCCAAAATTCACATGAAATGATAAGTACCTTAAAATGCCAGTTTTTGAAATAATTAAATAACTCTCAAACCATTGCTCTAATGAAAAAGTGCATAACACGAAAGTTGTAGATCCCCCAAAACTGAGCAAAAGTGGTATTCAACACTTTTTCATTTGAGGCCAAGATGGAGGAGCAAATTTGAGTTTACATAACTGGATTTTTGAACTTTGAGAAAATTACAGAACTGCCACTGGCCAGTTCTTGAACCTCTCGCCTCCCTGCGCTCAGCCTACGGGCAGCGTCCGTACGCCGGCGCGGCCACCTGGCCGCCCACGCGTCGCGCCTCCACCCAAAACCAGCCCCGCGCCCCTGGTTTGCTTGAACCCGGCCTTCCCTGGCAGCACCCGAGCTCGCCACGCGCCCTGCCAGTGCCACCGCTCGCCACGGCGACTGCCATGGCCGGCCACTGCCGTGCCCCTGACCGAGCTCCCCCGGGCGACCCTTCCCTAGATAGCTCGCCCCTAGCATGATCTCCCCCTCCTTCCGGGCCTATAAAGGGCACAGCTCAGCCCCTCGCGCGTGCCCAGCAAGGCCGCCGGCCATCTCTTGCGCCGCCGCTCGCTGGCCACTCGGGAAACCACCAATTCGGCCCCCTTTTCCCCAAAACCGAACTCCCAGCAACCTTTCTTGCCTCCGCACGAGCCTTCCAGACCCTGCCTTTGGCCCCTCCCCTCTCCGGACCACCGCCGGCGCGGCCAACCTCGCCGCCGAGCACCGCTGCTTCGTGGAACTCCACCCTCCGCTTCCACATTGCCAAAATCAAGTGCACCACGACCTTCCTCACATCCTACCGGAGCTTCCCAGCCAGACCGCCCCACCCCAACACCGCCGGAGCGCCGCCACCGGTGATCAGACCCACCGCCGGCCGCCCCTCACCGCGGACAGCCCAACTCTGTCCACCTCCCGGCGAGCCAAGACCACCATTAGGTGCGGCGTGAACCCCTCTCCCTTTCCCCCCACTTTCCCCTAGCCGCCGGCCATCCCCATCGCCGGAAATCCCAGCACCGCCGCTGCTCTGTTCTGTGACTCCCGCCAGGGACTTCTGTGGAGAAGAAACAGAAGTTCAGGGGTCCAAATGAAAAGTTGCAAATGAACTCAAAACATCAAACTTTAAAAATGCCTAGAAAATCGTATAAAAATCAGAAAAATGCAAACTAAAATGTTGTGCTCAGTAACCATAGCTGGTTTTTGGCTAGGTGATGTCTTGCAATGTTTCTACTACCTGGTAAAAATTTGAATGCCTTGTGACACCATTAACTATGTCAAAGTTCCAAGATTCCTAAATCTACTAGTATTGCTCATGTATTAATGCTGGTAGAAATAATGAGGTTCTGTGCATGAAACTTTTTTCTTGTATGAATTTCACTAAAACCTTACTGTTACGAAAGTTTGAGAAATTTTAGATCAGTCTAACTATATATTTGATTTAATGATTGTTAAGTAAGCTTTAATTATGATAAATAGTTACTTTGCTTAGAAAAATCTAATAATTTTTGTGGAACTCTCTTTTAGTCACATACTTATGTCTGTAAAGTTTTAGCTTCATGTGATGAACATAACTGTAGATGTAAAATATGCATGTTATATCATGTTTAGTTTTGCTATTTTTGTTATGGAAGAAATCTGTCATATCTGGTCTTTATATTTGTATATGTTACTATATAGAATGAGAACTAGCTATGGTAAAAGTTTCACATGCATTACTAGTCATATTAAAGTCCAAATGAATATGCATGTTCATATCTAGTTTAATGCATGAGTAATTTATCTTCTAGAAATAATGCCTGAAAATTTTACTGAAGCATGTTTAGTCCATTTTTAGGCTCTGGTAAAATTTTGAGAACCATATCCCTAGTATGACTCTCTGTGGAATTAATCTTAGTTAATGGCTTGCTAAATTTGTTCATTTTGTCACCTCTGATATATAAGTATATAAAATCTAGAAACATTACAGTGCTGAGTAGATGATTTGTAGATGCTCCCATAAAATTTGTAGCACCAGAACCCACGTGAAACGTTCTATGAAAAAAGGTGAAGCAACTAGAGTAATCTACTTACATGAATAGTTATGGTAAATTGCTTTATGGTTAGATGCTGAATTTTATACCATAGATGTTAAAGTTTGGGATCTGTGTTACTTTAGTTTTTCATCACTAGCTCATGAGTAAATTGGTTGCTATGAAATAGTGGAAGCATGCTATGTTTTAATGATAAAAATGAAAACCAAACCACACAGCTCTTTTATGAAGTAAAGTGAATTTAAGAACTACTCTATAAACGATTGCCCAGAAAATAAAGTTAACTAAGACCACCACCACAAACATGTGCTATTCTGGACTATAACTTTATAGTGAAGGAAAGAAATATGTTATATCATGTTGTAACAATATCATTTCTGCATGCATATAGAAACGGTAAATCTACTCGACGGTGATTACGAATTGGTGCCCGCAAATACTACCACTCCGGAGAGTGTCTCTCTTAATTTTAATGACTTGAATCAAGACCCGAATTAATGTTCGGAAGAGCCCAAGGCTACTTTTGAACAGTACCCAAGGCAAGCACCGGTGCATAATCCCATTATTTTACGCATTATATTCATCTTACTATTTTGTATATATTGTAATAATTTTATTGTGCATTTATGTTTTCTAGGAGTTGATCGAAAACCTTAGGTGCATGATCCCTAGGTACCTATATTTGATACCCGGATCTTTTTCTCGACTAGTTGCCCCGCTAACTAGGTACGGTAAAAGTCAAGAGGTTTCCTGCCTTTCGCGAGATTATAGGAGTTGACTGACTTTAATTCCTGCTGAAATATAAGGACAACAGGCGGGGTTGTGTAGTTGTGATACCCCGCTGGTGTAGTCAAAAATGGCTTAGGTCGCGGGGTGTGGCTCATTTCGTTAAGCGTTTGAAAGTACTAGCCACATACCGAGAAATATGGTAATCGGTAAGCTGAAGTACCTGATTGGACCAGCGAGTGGAACGATCTCGCACCCTCTTGGTAGAAGTAGGTTTTATTTTTGTCCGGACGTACGGGTGCAGAGACGTCGGGCTCTGTAGTCGGGGAGGGTGCCCCAGATCCACGGACTGGAAAGAAAGGGGAAATGTTGTGTGGGTGACTTGGTTCCCATACGTGTGGTCTAGGTTCCCCTGGCCAGGTTGAAATTCGATTCAGAATCGTCCGCCTCTCATGGCATGAGACTGCTTAATGTTTTCGGTCACACAGAGTAACAAGTGGAACATGATGATGATAATACTGCTGGTTGATTAAATGGTTGCTCTACCATGCTTGTGTAGAGATAGATGCAAACTTAGAATGGTTAATCCAACTGGAAGATGGCTAAATAAAATCTGAAAATAAGGATCAACATTTAGTGGCGTTTTTGGCAAAACAAACCCCACCAACCAAAAAGCCTTGCATGTCTAGTTATCGGACTATGTTATATCCGGTGATGGGTCAGTCTTGCTGAGTATTAGTATACTCAGCCTTGCTTGTGGCTCTGTTTTTCAGGTACTAATTTTGAAGATCTGGTTGCAAGTCTTACTTGGCCGTGTACCTTGCCTCCGGGTTGGTCTGTTGAGTGGGATGGCCCTTCTGCTGGTGCTAATCACCCTCCCGCTGAGTGACGCATTCGTACGGGCTTAATCGATGCGTCACGTTATTTCGCTAGTTATCTTTTACTGTTTCCGCTGAACGTCGAGACTTGAATAATTTGAGTAGTGGGAACTCTGTAGTACTTTGCTACTCCGAACATGGTTTGTAATAAATTTCCTTCCGCTGCAATCACTCTGAGATGTATGAAATGTTTTGTGTTGTAATCTCTGGGCTCACCTTCGTGTGAGTGTTGTCTGCTGATCCTGGAATAGCATGGCTTTTATCGAGGCTTCACTCGAGGAACTACCGGTGAGTGCCAATTTGGGTCAGAGTTGCTTAGCAACAAAGATCAGTGCACCCGGGCCCCAATAGTTTTGGGTGGTTCCGCCACAACAGCCAATCTTCACTCACGCACACGGCTTGTCACCTGTAACACAATGAAGATACATAGCGATGACTTTGTTAACGACCTCTGACTGGCCGTCGGTCTGGGGGTGGAAGGCGGTGCTCATGTGGATCTTAACCCCCGCCATCTTGAAGAGGTCGCGCCACACGTTGCCGGTGAACACGGGGTCCCGATCACTGACGGGGAACCCATGTAGCTTGACGATGCCGTCGAAGAAAGCGCGGGTGAGGGAGGACGCTGTGTAGGGGTGGCCGAGCGCAATAAAATTCGAGTACTTGGAGAAGCAGTCGACCACCGTAAGGATAACGGACTTGCCCCCGACCTTGGGCAGTCCCTCGATGAAGTCCATGGCGATGTCTGCCCACACCTGGGACGGTACCTCCAGAGGCTGGAGCAGCCCCGCCAGGTGCAAGGTCTCCGTCTTGTTGCGCTGGTATGTAGTGCACGAGCGAACCCAGTCCATGACCAGGGTCCGATCACGCGGAATGTAGAAGTCTGCACGAAGTCGATGAAGGGTTTTCTGAACCCCCTCATGCCCCGCCGAGTGAGCCAGCTGAAGCACCTGGTGGCGAAGATCGCCGGTGTCCAGCACGAAGATGTGCCGACCGTGCAGCAGGAGGCCGCCATCCTCCCGCCAGGGGGTGCCCAGGTCGCCGGCGCGCAGACAGCCCAGCAACTGCTGCGCGTCAGGGCCCGCCATGGTGGCGCGGCGGACCTCCTCCAACAATGCGAAGGACGGCCCTGAGACGGACAGCGCCGCACTCGTGGCACCGAAGGCGCCGTCCTCCTCGGCGTTCCGGCGGGACAGAGCGTCCGCCACCACATTGCGGCGCCCCGGCCGGTACTCCACCTCAAAATCGTAGCCGAATAGCTTGCTAATCCACTGGTGCTGAGGAACTGTAGACAAGCGCTAGTCAAGCAAAAACTTCAGGCTATAATGATCAGTACGCACCACAAGTATGGGCACCAGTGACGAACGGCCTGGACCAGCCCGATCAGCTCGCACTCATAAGCCGCGAGCATCAGATGGTGGGCTGCGAAGGGCCGGCTAAAGTAGGCCAGGGGACCGGTGCCCTAGTGAAGAACGACGCCAAAGCCGGAGCCCGATGCGTCGCAGTCGACCACGAAGGGCTTGCCGAAGTCGGGCATCTGAAGAACCGGCCCCGTGGTAACGGCGCCCTTGAGCACCTGGAACGCCGTACTCGCCTCGTCGTCCCACCCAAACGCATCTCGTCGCAAGAGACGCATGAGTGGGGCCGCGATGATTCCGAAGTCCTTGATGAACTTCCTGTAGTAGCCCGCAAGGCCGAGGAAGCCTCGAAGGCCGCGGGCGGAGTACGGCGTTGTCCATGCACGGACCGCCGCGACCTTGTCGCCGTCCATGGCCACGCCATCGGCGGAGATGACGTGGCCCAAGTAGGCCACGGATGAGGCCCCGAAAGAGCACTTCGAGCTCTTCAGGTGGAGGTGGTGCGCCCGAAGAGCGTTGAGGATGATGGCGATGTGCTGTAGGTGCTCCGCCCAGGACGAGCTGTAAATAAGGATGTCGTCGAAAAAAACAAGTACAAACCACCAGAGTTAGGGGCGAAGCACGTTGTTCATCAGTGCTTGGAATGTGGCCGGCGCGTTGGAGAGCCCGAACGGCATGACCAGGAACTCATAGTGGCCATGGTGGGTGCAAAACGCCGTCTTGGTGATGTCCCCATCAAAAATCTGCACCTGGTGGTAGCCTGAGCGGAGATCGAGCTTGGTGAAGAAGCGGGCGCCATGGAGCTCGTCGAGGAGCTCATCCACCACTGGGATCGGAAATTTGTCCTTGGAGGTCTTGGTATTCAAGGCACGGTAGTCGATACAGAAGCGCCAGCGCTGAGTGCCTAGATTATATATTGTAATCATGACTTGAGAAGGAATTAAGCAGAAACATATATTGTTTCCGGCTTCCCTCAGGGAGCCGGGATTTCCGTGACCTAATCGCTCTCCCTCTCGCGACTCCGCCTGCCGCCACCGCGCAACAACGGCGCCCCTGCGCCGTCGCCGTCTCCCTCCCCCAATCTCTCACCCATACCAGTTGAGAGAGATCCCTGGTAGGATAAGGAACCCTACCAGATCTACTACTAGCAACATTTTTAATTTTGTGATTCATTTCTGTCTGGAAACAGAATTAGAATCTGATTACTCAAATCAAATTCATTTCTTAAGATCCAAACATTTTTTATAGCTGTTTTGCTTTGTTTATGCATTTAGGCTTAAGCGGAGCGTGGCTAGTTTAATGCATTCTCGTGTACAAGGCTGCCTATTTGTTCCAAGTTCTGGGGTTCTTATATCAATCGATAAGATTCGTGCAGCCCACCACTGAAGCATAAGAACTCAATATTTGCTTCCAAGTTCCGGGGTTCTTATAGGCATAGATAAGATTCGTGCAGCCCACCACTCGTTCTAGAAGAGTGTTACAGTTAATTCAGTTTCATTGCCTGCTGCATGCACCTCTTTTAAGTATAACGCAGGTTTGCTCTGGTCAGTTTAGTACATTTATGAGTATTTTGTAATTCGGATACGTTTTTTTACATTTATTCATTGACTTAGTTTTAACCCGTTCAACTAAGGCAGTGAACATTTGTAATTGTGCTTGCTGGTTATATGCTGGTTATATTATTAGGAAAGAACAAAATGTTGGATGTAAAGATTATTGGTTCAGCTATTCCAGTCCAAGCTTTAGTCTGTAGCCTAATGAGATAAAAGGTTCCTGTGCTTATACAATTGACATGCAGTTTGTTCGTGCTTATCAAATTTTATAGTTATCATACAGCCACATGCCATAGTGCTATTTCTGTCATTGCCTAAGCATGCATTTCTGTCATTATCTAAACAAAACCATGTGTCTTCTTGATAGCAACCTAAAGAAATTTTACTTACTATAGTGCTATTTATGCAGGAAGATGTGTTTCATTAATTGAAAAGTACCAGCTCCATATTCTTCACAAGATGTTTAAGTTTGATGAAATGAGCAATAAAGGGATCAGATCCTGCTGTTTTCTTGAGAAATGAACTTGTGCATGCAAAATGTTTCCCTACATAGCTAGTTTCTCCCAAGTGGATGCTAGAAAATTCGGTTTCAGAGATTTTGTACATCTATTTGTATTGTCAAGTTTAAATGTATGAATGATTCTTGTTAATATTGCAATAAGAGTTATTACATTAAGTAATGTGTATTATATATTTTGTGACAATCTAATTGCTAAAAATTGAGTGGAATGTAATGTGGGCTCAAATTAGCCCACCATATGGGCCTGCTAGGTCATTAAATATTTGGTGACGAATCAAACCGTCACGAAAATGCTGCCACGTCAGATCCAAATCGTCACGAAAGTGCTGCCACGTCATTGCCACATCATCTATGTACGAGGTTCTGTGACATTTTAGAGACTTTAACGACAAAAAATTGTCGTCATAAATTAGTGACGATGCAATAATCGTCACAAAAATTATGATGAAAAAATATGTTTTCGTCGCAGAAGACCTTTTATGACATGGTATAGGCGACGAACAGATTTTCATCACATAAGTGTCACAGATTATCAAAGACGACGAAAATATCACTTTCAGTGACATAAATGAAACGTCGCAGAAGCTCATATATGTTGTAGTGCGTTTTCCGTTCATGAACCTTCTCGGGTTCAACCTCCCGAGCTGGTTCCTCTGCCGCCGGGCTTAACTTCTTCCTGTTGTCATGGTTAGGATAAGGCAGATCTTGGGTAGTTTTACCTCCTCTTGTCATTATCGCCTTAACGTTCTCCATAGCAGGGGGCATGGCGGCAGCCACTTGAGTGAGTTGAGTCTCAATCATCTTGTTGAAATTCAGCTGGTTCTTGATGGCAGTGGAGAAGCCGTCCATCTTGGCATGGATGGTCTCCTTGGATTTGTTATTAGCGGCCAACTTCTTCTGAAGGGACTCATTGATCTTCGCTTGGCCGTAGACAAGATCCCTCAAGGTAGGTTGGTTAGGATTGAAAGAATTTGAATTCCCAATACCTCCTTGATAATATGGGCGTGGTTGATTCCACCCCTGACCTCCTTGTGGACGAAACCCGTTGTTGTTGCCATTAAAATACATGGCTTCTTCTTGGGTTTCTGGGCAATGTTCACCCAAATGTCCAACATTCTCACAGACCTCGCACGTCTTGCAAGCTTCCCAGTCTTAAAGTGTCTGTATTTGAGCCTTGTCTTGGGAATAATCCTCGAACTTCTTGAGGAGGAGATCAATTTTCATAGCGAGCATACCGGTCTCCTTGACGGAGTGCATGCCTCGCTGACATGGTTAGAGACGATCATCGCTCCAACCTTGGTTGGACACCATCTTCTCGATTAGTGCTGTAGCTCGTTCAATGGTCCGCGAGAAGAAAGCTCCACCCGCAGTGGCATCCACATGATCACGGGAAGATTGAGTCAACCCATTGTAGAAGTTCAGCAGAATGAGCCAATTGTCCATCCCATGGTGCGGACACGCAAGGATGTACTCCTGAAGTCTCTCCCAAACTTCAGGAATTGACTCATTTGACGCCTGATGGAAGTTCGAAATTCTTCCACGAAGAGCATTGGTCTTGCCCGTCGGGAAAAACTTCACGAGGAACGCCTTGGCACATTTGTCCCAGGTGTCCATAGTTGTCTTGTTAGCATAGAACCACTGCTTCGCTCTCTCCAGAAGAGAGAACGGAAACAGACGGAGCCGGATCGCATCCTGAGATACTCTCCTGATAACAAAAGTGCTGCAGAGCTCCAAGAACTGCTGGAGATGAGCACTGGCATCCTCATTGGCCTTGCCACAGAAAGGGCTGGCCTGCACCATTGTGTTAAGACCTGTCTTGATCACGAAAATTCTCTCCCCCGGTGTTAATCTCAGGTCCGGTAGGAACCTAGTTAGCAGACGGAGTGGAGTAATCACGGAGTGTCTTCTGGGCCATAGCTTGAGAAGCTGATGGTGCTTGGATGACTGGTTCTGCTGCCGAGAGTGAGATATGAGGAGTCACGACACGAGGACGAACTCTTCTCAAAAGTGACTCTGGATTAGGCATGAAATTTTGCGGCAAGTCGAAACCGGTCACACACTTGTGGCGGAACCACCCAAAAATAAAGTGGATTAAGTGCGCTAACCATCGTTGCAAGGCAACTCCGATCCAACTCGCACCAATCCCGGCAGTTCCTCGAGTAAACTCTCGATTAAAGCCACATTACACCGGGATCGAACAAGCAAACACTCCCACGAAGGCGAGTCCAGAGAGTACAACAACACACATTTCATACATCACAGAGTTTTGGTGCGAAAATTTAAATTAATACAAACCAAGTTCAAGTTCAGAAAATGCTTTTGAACATAAAAGAGATCATCAGAGTTCTTTATTGCAGTAGAAATAAAATGCGATTGCTAACGACATCATTGATATCACAATGAAGCCCGTACATGACATCAACCATATCCTCAAGTGTCCCACCTGAAAACAAAGCCACAAGTAGGGCTGAGTATACTAATACTCAGCAAGGCTTACCTGTCAACGGATATAACTTAATCCACTTAACTAGACATGCATGGCTTTTGGCTTGAGGGGTTTGTTTTGCCAAAAAGCATCTAAAAGTGAATCCTTACTTTCAAGTTTTAGCATCAAGTTCTAATTCAACTAACCAATCTAGGTTAGCATCTATAACTAAGCAAACATGTGGATAAAGCATTATTAAACCATCAAGTTATCATCATCATTTTCTACTTGTTACTCTATGTAGCAGAAGTGTTAAGCAGTCTCATTGACCGTGAGCGGCGGCCGATTCAAATCGAGTTCTTAACCTTGAAAGGCAAACCTAACACACACGCATGGGGAGCGAAGTCACCCACGCAACAGTTCCCCTTTCTTTCCCGTCCGTGGATCAGGGTCACCCACCTCGACTACAGAGTACGGTTACTCTGCACCCGCATGTTGGCCGCATGAGAACGATGTGCAATGTTCAAAGAGGGTGAAAGTAAAGTCCACTTGCAGGTCCAATTAGGTACTTTAGCTTACCGATTACCATATTTCTCGGCATGTGGTTAGTACGTTCAAACGCTTAACAACCACTACCATACACTACGGCCTTAGTATCTTTTCACTAAACCGACAGGGTCTCAACCACAAGTACCATCCCATGACCCCGCCCGTCATCCTTATGATTGCAGTATGTGGTAAACCAGTCAGATCCTATAATCTCGCGAGTAGCAGGAAACTACTCGACTTTTACCGGTCCTATTAGCAAAGCATCTAGTCAGTTTAACCATGGGTAATCAATACATGGGAACCTAGGATCATGCATCTAAGGTCTCAGTCAACTCCTGGAAACTTAAATGCGCAGATAAATAAATTACAACATGAATAGCATATACTTGAAAATAATGGGTATTTAAATGCACCAGGGCTTGCCTTCCTAGGCAAAAATTAGCCTTGGGCTCTTCCGAACATTGGTCCGGGTCTTCGGCAACTTAGTTAGATTTAGCTTGAGCTTCATGTAGTTCGTTCTCGGACTCGTGCATCCATTTGTTCGTTCCGTCGATGAGAGTTGATGAGAGTTGTAGCGTCTATATGAATGCAAAGATGTTTCTTCGTTACAAAGTGATATAACTTCATTTCTTTCCTTCACTATTGAGTTGTAACACAAGTTTTATTATGAAATCTCTTAATTACATTTTCTTGGGCAATCTTTTATAGAGTAGTTGTGTACTTTACTTAACTCATAACACAAGTATGGGTTGTTCATGTTTGCCTTTTGTAATTTTTTATATAGGAACTTAGTTGATTTACTATCATTACTAGGAAGGGTTTGTGGTCCTGAAATTTTTACTTAGAGAACAAACCTGAATAACAAGCTTATTGTAAAATTTTCAGTCATTTTCAATAAGAGATTAAACATGGAAAAATAAAATACAGAGCTTCTGTTATAAGCAAGATTCATTTATACAGAACACAATATGACAGTACTGGTTCTCAAAATTTTATACAGTGTTCCATATATGTTAATGAGCATACTATAAATTTTTCATAATTTTACTATTCAAGATCCAGAAGAAACAATTTATCAAAACTAAATCTACATTTATCAAGATTTAATTATACAGATAGTTGCATAGTGTTTCTGGGTATAAACTTTTTACTAGAGCCTATCCTCAGATTGGAAATGCTTCAGTAAAAATATCAGAATTTTGTTACAGCAGAATATTTAGTATTGTATTTACTTAACTTAGCATATGCATAATTATTTGAGCTAGTTTTTTTTAAGTAAAACATCCCAAACTTTTTGTACAGCATTTATGCAGTGTTAATATGAATCTTAAAAAGTTTCATCTCAAGAAACCATATATAACAGCATGAACAAAAAGTACAAATTAGACCTAATAACAACATGAGCTAAATGTATCTCTGTTTCTACTCAGTATTTGACCCTCAAAATTTGCTATCACGTTTATGTACCCAAAAGTAGCAACTTGTATAAGTTTCATAATTTTCCAAGTAATAGAACTATTTATCATGAATTTGTGCTATTAACATGGATTAAAATCAAAACCATAGCTAGAGAGTTGTGATGAGTTTCAAACTTTTACCATACTGTTCATTTAGTATCTAAAGTGCACCGGAAAAGTTTCATCCAAATATATTCATTAGAACATCAAGAACAAAATGTAGCATTTATTCCTAGCCTAGAACAAGATCTAAATAAAACCTATAGCTATAATTATTTTCTGGGCATGCAAATTTTACACAGAGTTCATATTTCATGCATATAGCTACTGTCCAAAAATCTCCTATAGTTCATGCCTAGAACTCCTGGAACCATTATATGCTATTTATTCTAATCTTTATGCTAGATTAAAAAGTAAGCAGAAACTTAAGATGTTTATGTAAGGAAACTTGTAGATTTTGTTGCAAGAATATCAAAACATTTGGATTTGTATTTTTATGATTTTTATACGAATTGTTATGTATTTTACAAATTCACAGCTAGATGTTCATGTAACTTTTGCCGTTTACCCCCTGGAACTTTGGTTTCTTTTTAAGGGGAGGTCCCTGGCCTATGTTTGAGGAATAGAGAGGGGAAGGCGGCCAAATTCCGGCAACTAGGCTCGCCGGCGGTGAGGGTAGGGTGGGGGAGGGGCACGAGGAGGCCGAGGCGAACCTGCTGGTGGCTTTGGAGCTAGAGGAGGTGGTCGGACGGGGGCCCTCCACGGGAGCCGGGGCCGGCGGCAGTAGCACGCAGCGGCGGCGGTGCTCCGGCGGTGAAGAGGGGCGATGGCGGGGCGGGTTAACTCCTGGAGGAGGAGAGGGAGGTCTATGGACTATCAATTTGGGCCGGGAATGGATGGATGGGGCGCTCCACAGAGCAGGGGCGGTCGCCGGCGTCAATGGCTGGCGGCGGCCATTCTGGGCACGCGCGAAGGGGGCCAGGTTATCTTTTATAGCCCAAGGCGAGGGGAGGGCGAGCTAGGGCACGAGCAGCTGGGGAAGGGCGCATGGCCGTGGCAGCTCGGCCGGCCATCCTCGTGGCGCGAGCGCACAGGGGCGCCGAGCTGCGTGGCAAGCGAGTGCGGGCTTCGGGGTTGCTTGGGGGTTAAGGGAGGGAAGTCGTGGACTGGACGTGTGGCGAGGCAAGGCAGCTGGCTGGGGCTAGGCTCAGCGCGTGGCCAGCCAAGTGGCGTCGGCGCCGGCGTACGGCCGTCCCGAGCGCGCAGAGAGGGAAAGGGGAGAGAGAAACAGGGGATGGCAAATTCGTAAATAAACTGAAGTTAAAAATCAAATCTGTAAACTCAATTTTTCTCCCTCTTCTTGGCCTCAAATGAAAAAATTTTGAATACCATTTTTGTTTAGTTTTTTGAGATCTACAACTTTCGTTTCAGGCACTTTTTCATTTGAGCAAAGGTTTAAAAGTTACTTTAACAGTCTGAAACCACTTAATGATTAAGCAACCTATCATTTCATGTGCAAACTTTCATTTTCTCCTCTAGGCTTCAACTAGACTTTTGTTAAACATGACATGGAGAATATTCCTATAAAATTTCATGGACATTTGTGACATGGTTTAAAAGTTATAAGAGTTTTTGCACATGCACAACTATACGCACATATATATATTTGTATTCCAAAAGAGATGCACAATTTAATTTGTTCATATTTATTAAGCATGATTCTATGTTTATTATGCATGATATCATGTTTAAGATTTCTGTTTAGTGTTATAAATATCTGGGATGTCACAACACTACCCTGTTTTCATATCAACAAGAGAGAAAATAAAGCCAAGTTAGCCTGTTTAGAAAGCGAATACCAATTTCGATTTTGTTCATAACTTTTGCATATGTAACTTCAATCTATGCCTTCCCGGCAACGGTGCCAAAAATGCTTGTTGGCGCCTACCAATGCCATCACTGAGCGAGCAGCAATGACGCCCGCAGACGCCAAGGGGGTGGCAGGTATTGCATGAACAATGAATAAATCCACAAGCGCACGGAATACCGCTGTAGCATTTTACCCGGGAGTATACCGGGGTGTCATTTATATTTCCGCATGGAAGGCGGTGAATGGAAGTACGTAGGCTAGTTAATGAACTGATCTAGATTGGATATTCAATTGCATAAACAGGGGTAAGATAGATAACATGGTAGGAGGTAGTGTGACACACACACAAACTACTCTCAGAGATAAATATATAAAAGATGCTATAGGTAGGGAGAAAGGCAGAAGTTCTCGAGTCAGATGTGCTAGGCCAACTATATCTATGCTATCTTATGGTTCACTGTTGGAGAAAGCCACATTAGTGCCGGTCACAGGACGGCTTAGTGCCGGTCCCTGTGGCCGGCACTAAATGGCCGGCACTAATATGGACAAACGTTAGTGCCGGCTACTCTCACCGGCACTAACGTGCGCATGTTAGTGCCGCCCCAAATTACCAGCCGGCACTAATGTGCCCGACCCCGCCCGGCGCCTGGCAGCAAGGTTAGTGCCGGCTGGTATAACTGGTCGGCACTACATATTTTTTTCTTCTTTATGTTTCTTTTCTTTTTCATTTTTATACGTATTGCTATGCGTATTTGTACCGTATGTGACTACATACTTGTACTTTTTGCATTGCACAATAATATTAGGACCGCATATCACACTAATATTACATATATATATTTGTCATATATGGACCACTTAGGAGTTCAAAAGTACTTGAGATATTACAAATTATTAAGCATCAACTATAGTAACGTATCAGCTTCATCGGATCTTCTTTGGCGATGCTTGTACGGAGATTGCCATGAAATTCGGCATTAGGATTTATGACTTCATCGAGCAGGAATCCGCACATAGCTTCTTGAATTGCCCTGACCCGAGCCATTTCAGTGACTTCTTCTTTCATCCACCAATGCTGTCACATTTTCAGATAAAAATTTGAGAATAAAAAATAATAAATTAAAATAATGAGCAGATATGATTGTGGTCACGTACATTGAATGCCTTCTGTGTCATTTGCCCTTTTTCACTTGCAAAGTTGTTGATCCACTCGCATACATAGTATCCACAAAAGTTGTTTCCTTGCTCCTGTCTCCAACACTATGGGCAAATGTGGGTTACCATATAGAATTTTCCTGATGTTTATTACGAATGACACTAGTAGCGAGAATATATTCATACCGGAAAATCAGTCACCCAACGAAGAGGCTTGATTTCACCTTTCATGCCTATGTGTTTGCGGAGGTAGCGACTCCATGCAGTATTTATCACCTCGATGAGATCTCGGTACTTTGATTTATCTTGCCTTAACGAGTCGTACACCAAGACCTTGTGATCCTCAATCCGAATACAAAGCAATATCCAATGAAAGCTGTGCATATACATACGCATAACCAATTGATGTTGATTATAATAGTTACTAAATAGTATTATTAATACGAAGGGATTGAAAAAAAGAGACTAACGAAGAATGACTCACTTATGATTGTATGGCAAGAGAATGAAGGGACACATGCTATTCTTACACGACCCCCTGTATATAACATCGACCATGTCTTCAGGCTTTTGCGCTACCGATTGCTCGTGTATAACATCGGGGTCCAAGAACCTGATGTTATGGAAGTTCTTCTTTCGGAAAATTTGAATTTTTGACCTACAGGACACAAGAAAAGCGGGGATCAGTCAACGCACAAGGCTAAAATAATGAAATGAGAGACAATACTTACAAGCACCATACATTGATGAGGGACTTGTGAAGGGCATCTTGATGGTATAAATCGTGAAGTGCTTCAAACTCGACATATTCATCATCTGCCCCCCACCAGAAATGCTCATCTTTAATCCGAGCTGGGAACATATCTAATTCATTAGCTCTAGATTGCACGGCTTACCATTTGTGTAACTCGGCCATTCTCGTTGGTAGGAATGGTAGTAACTCTGGCCATATCAAAGGTTCACCAAGTACATACTTTTTCTTGCCGCGGGCATTCTGTAGGGCCTCCCCAAGCAATTGAGCCCTTGTTAGATCAGTTTGCAATATCATCCCAGCCATGGTCTCTGGATCTCTTAATTCATCAGGACATTCTTTACGCGGCACTATCAACGGAGGGATCGATTGTTTGGACTGCTCTCCGAGCTGGGGAACGGGCTTTGCATTAATCTGCCAATTCTTGGGGTTGCTGTAGCACTTTCTGATCTGCCAAACATAATCTGATTCCCTTTCTTTCTCCTTAGTGGGATCTTTAGTGAAGTGTTTAATGAAGTGTGTCTTTGCAACCGGATCTATTTTCTGGCTCCTTGTTCGCAGCCTCCCTCAGTAGCTTGCGCTTCGGCAAGAAGGTTTGAAACGATTCTTCTGCCTCTTCCTCTTCTGGAGCCTTCAATTTCTTCTTTCTTTGCTGCTTATGTGATGATGCTGGACTGGGCTCGCTTTGTGCGGCTGGTGATGGCGGATCCATGCTGGCGTCCCGTGCAGGCAGTGGAGAAGGTGGACCAACACTAGGATTCCTGTCAGCTAGCATTGGTGATCTTTGCCTTGAGCACCGAGCGGAATCTGTGGCTGTTTGCACCAATCTTATGTTGCGCTTTGGACAAGCGATCCATGTGTGTACGGCATGTTGTAGTTCTGTTTCTTCAGGACCTATAGGGATAGGGAGGTCCATGTCTTCCTAGCATTCTTTAGTATTTCTGTTAACAAAGACTCTGGCGTATCCTTCAGGAATCGACTGGCAATGTATTGCCCTGCCTTCTTCTTGGACTTCCGCATAACCCTCAGCACAAACTTTAAGCTTTTTCCCATAAAGAACCAGAAGCTCACATTGGGTCCTAACGGTGATGTCGTCAATGGGGTCCCTCAGCTTGTCGGCACCCAAATTAGGGTGCTCCATGGAAGCAACACTACTACGACGCTGAGAGGGGGGGCTGATCTCCACATTGGCAGCTGGTTGGTCCGAGCGTTGCCCAACTGTTGCCTCATGTGACATTATCCGGTTTTCTAGGCTACAGATCTTCTCTGCCACTACTGCCTTGCTTCTGCATCGGCTTCGGTAGGTTTCGAGATCACCGGAAACGCCATATTTCCATGGAACTACGCCCATGCCTTGGGTCTGTCCAGAGTGTTCCACATTCCCAAGAGCGTAAGTCAGCTCATCATTCTCTCTATTGGGCTGGAAGGTTCCTTCTTCCGTACGCCTCATTGCGTCGTTGAGTCTTTGGGCAGCCTCTCTTAGTACGTCGCTAGTCACAAACATTCCAATATCGGGGTCTAGTGTGCCTCCATGAGCATAGAAGTAATACCTTGCTTGTTTGGGCCAACTCAAGGTCTGCGGTATGATTCCTTTTTCAATTAAACTATTTTCCATCTTTTCCTATTTCGGAACAGCAACCTTATAACCACCAGGCCCAAGTCTATGGAAGTTTGTCTTTTTACTAGCATTCATTTTGCCTTGAATAGAGGCTGCAATGCTGTCAGCACTGTGCTTGTATTTCACGAATTCATTCCACCACTCTCGTTGCTTCTTCCAAACTTTATCAAAATCTGGGGTGAGGCCCTTGTTGACATAGTTCGCCACCAATTTTTTCTTGAACGAGCCGAACTGAATTGCCGTCTTTTTAAATGCTCATCCCTTTACTTTGTCAGCTTTGCCTGGGGGAAAGTTGAAGTGCAACAACACCTCTTTCCATAACAAATCTTTCTCTAAATCTGGCACAATATCTTTAGGTCGATCAGAGACTTTATTTTGCTCCCAAAGCTTGTACTTTATGGGGACGCTTTTCCTAACAAGATGTCCCAATTGATTTACAAATGTCGTCTTAATTTGAACAGGAACTAGTGGCTCGCCGGTTGCTTCATCGATCTCCGTGATAGTCGTACATCCTACCATCTTCCTCTTGGAGCCACGTTTCCGTTTAGGCTTCATCGATCCTGATGCCTGAAAGAATATCTAAAAATTAATACAAGTTGTCCACGCGTATATATATAAATTCTCAAATTGCAGGTGGGGCGGGTTGCGGACAGCCGCATGGCCACCATGCTTGCCACAAATTAATCAAGCGGGTTCGTGACTGTCCACAAATTAATCAAGCGGGTTGCTAGCAACTAGTGGACGTCGCGGCAGGTATGCGTAACCCGCATAACCTGCAAGCAAGTTTAGCTAGCTTTTTTTCTTCACAACGGTTCACTTGTACGTATTGTTTCAAAAACATCATAAAATCTTTGAATGTTGAACAATTAAGTAAACATGCAAAGATGGATATCCGATTGGACAAGGGTTCCAGATCGAAAATTATCATGATATTAGGTAACTTATTGACTGAAACATTCATGAGAATTTTTAGCAGGAGCACGACTCCTTACACAAGGACTGAAATCATCAACAAAGCTAGCAACATAACACAAATAGTTCGCAGCTGGGCTGCATGTGTCACAATCAAGAATTTTGTGGGGCGGGTTTGCGGGCTCATATAAGAACCTGCCCCGCCTGCAATCTGAATCAATTCTAATCACATATATATTGACAAAACTTTTATCTTGATGCCTGAAAGAATATCTAAACTTTTATACCTCGGCTTCCTCGACATTTTCTTCTTCCTCCCCACTAATATCTTGCTCCTCGTTGCCATGATAATGCAAGTTTAAAAATTGGCTGCCATCATTCTCGTCCTCATCAAACTCTGGAGCAATGTACCCAGTACTACCACGAATGAGCTCGTACATTAACTCGGCTTGGTTGTCCGTATGATCCATTTCTACTACATGAAACAACTAAAAAACATTAAGTATTTTCTACTACTAGTAAAATGTGCGTGCGGCACGCATGTATTTAAAAAATATTGTACACTTGTTTATATTCATAAATGGTCATAGGATTTTTTTATTCAATCGACAGAGAACTACTGAATAATTGTATGATAATTTTCCATAGTAAACATTTGTAATTGAAATGAACCAATTCTCCTAATTTTTTGGTATACACAAAGATGGAAGCCAGGTACAAGACTGAATTATCTTGATCGAGGTGAGCAAGGAGGATTTCAAGATTCAAACAGACTAAGGCTTATTTCAAGATTCAAGCAATTTATTGATTCCAACCAGTTTACATTACAACAATGGACCAATAATCAATAAACATGTGCAAAAAAAAGGTTCCTACTTTGTTTCGTTTAATCTGAACCAGATTCGGATTGGGGACAAAAATTATCTCTGAATCTTCTTGGTAACCGAATACTTGTTGGTGTGTTCCAGTGATACTGAGCACAATTGGTAAGAATAGGTACAAGTGTAAAGGTGTTTACCTGCCTATTTACTCTTTAAGATATTGGCCTTGTGCTTCTTAGTAGCACCTGTTCTTCTTAGTTGCCTTGCTGTGCTACTGTCCTAAAGATCATATGATAAGCTGATGAAGACAATCCTGAGTTTCTTGTTTGAACCTTGGTGGGAATTTGGGATTATGATCCCTAGCAATTATAGGAAAATTCAGATGAAGCTAAGCCATACTTATTTATATTTGTAGACTCATAACTGATCAGTTACTTTTGTAGGGAAAATGATAAATCTTTTTAAGATAAAAGGCCAGAAGAATGATGATCCATCAACTGCAAATGGAAAGCTAGCATTTGCTTATTGTTTGGTGGCCCATTTGAGCATTAAAGATCAACTGTTGTACTAATACTTCTATGCATTTGATTTGGAGAAGCATGTCTCAGATGTGTCATAGCCTCGAAGCAAGCGCTATAATAATGCAATTCTAAAGGTGAAAAATAATTCGCGGCTGATCAGATGAAACATGTAATCTCATCTCATTTCTTAGTATTTTAGGCAATCTACAAGATGTTACCTTTGCTTATTCATGTGCTCATTTGATTGAGAAAATTGCAAAAATGGGACTCAAAACAATGCGCTTCGCAAATTTGCCATTCTAAACATCGGCTTCGTAAAAACGGGACTCCAAACGTTAAGCACTTGATTATACTGCCATTTGGGGTATTTTCCATCATTTGTCTATTCTTTTTCATGTATTTAGAGTGTGATATGTCCTTTTTGCCCTTGTGCATGGATTACAAGTGGCCGAAGCGCAGTCAGGGCCGCCCCCGCCATCGCCGGGGCAGGCCTGCCTAGCAGGCTGCTGGCTGCCCGCCGCCGCCCTTGGCAGGTAGCCAGGCTGGCCGCTGCCGGCCCTGGCTGGCAGGCAAGCCGCTGCCCACGCCTGGCAGGCACCGCTCGGCGCTGACGCACGCGCCGTGCAACGTGAAGAACGCCATGACCAGCCCCGTGGGCGCCCGGAACGAGGAACGCGGTGAGCATGCCGACAGGCTGCTGCAGTTGCTGCGGGTGTGATCTTGGAGTCCTGGTGGCCAGCGCGCTCGGTAGCTAAGAAACAAAATTTTGCATATCATTTAATGTAAAAAATATTCTGGACATTAAAATGTGCAAAAAAATTTTGGGCACAATAATAAACGCAATAACCATGATTTCATCTCAAATTTCCATGAATTTTGTTTAAAATTACATGGAGATATTGAACCGAAGCAAGCACATCTGTGCTGACACTAAACAATCTCAGTAAGCATGCATGGCCAGGAGGTCGTAGATCTCCTCAAGCAGCAATAATGGAATTGAACCGAAGCAACCACAGTAGGGGATGGATGAAGATAGGTTCACAGGCGTGGGTACCTTCAGACCCCGTGGCGGGGAAGTCCAGGCCAGGCGCGGCTAGAGCGCCGCCGCCCTCGGCCATGGCGGCCGCGGCCCTCGTGTATGGCGGGCGCGGCTCGAGCACCGCCGCCCTTGGCCATGGCGGCCGCGGCCAGATCACTGCCGCCCCCGGCCATAGTGGCCGCGGCCAGAGCATCGGTGCCCTCGGGCATGGCAGGCACGGCCAGAGCGCCGGCGCCCACGGGCAGGGCAGGCGCGGCCATGGCGTGCGAGTCAAGGGCAGGGGCGGCGAGTGGCGGTGGGGTGGACACCGGTGGTGGGCGGTGGGCGGCGGTCGACGATGCAACCTAGGTAGCAGGTAGCGATGGCGAACAGAACAAGACGTATGATGATGCGTCTCCATCCGAGAAAATTCAGCCCAAATCCCATGCAAATACAAAGGGCCAAGAAGGTCATTTCATCCTACCAAATACTTGAAAAGAAAAAAAAAAGAGAAGAAATCCTCCAAATGGCAGTATAAACAAGTGCTTAACGTTTGGAGTCTCGTTTTTACGAAGAAGATGTTTGTAATGGCAAATCTGCGAAGCGCATTGTTTCGAGTACCATTTTTGCAATTTTCTCCATTTGATTGATGCATATAACTGAAAAGGGTTTAATGAAATGTTCAAACTGCATATAACAAAGGTTTAATCAGTACCTAGAAAAAAAAAGCTGCAGGGCGCGGCCGGGACGTCGACGTGGACGAGGAGGGATGGCAGCGCGGACCGGGCGAGGATGATGAGGAATGGCGGCGTGGACTGGATGAGGTCGACGACGAGGAGGTGCGCGGCAGGGCCTGGATGACGACGAGGTGCGCGGTGGCATGGGTCCAAGGACGGCGAGGTTGAGGTGGCGCGGGGGCAGCTGGCCATGGACGGTGGGGGACGACCTCGAGGGGACGGCAGGGGAGGACCTCAAGGGCCGGGGACGGCCGATGGTGACGAGGTCGGGGCGGCGGCCGGGGCAGGGCGTCGGGGCGGCCGCCGGGGACGAGGCGCCGGCGCGGCGGGGGACGCGATGACGACCTCGAGGGGACGGCAGGGGACGACCTCAAGGGCCGGGGATGGCCGAGGACGACGAGTCGGGGCGGCGGGGGCAGGCGTCGCGTCGGGGAGGCCGCCGGGGACGAGGCGCCGGCGTGGCGTGGGGGAGCGAGGACAACGAGGCGTGCGGCACCCCGGGATAGGATGACAACACGACGCGCGGCGGAGCTCGTGGGGCGAGGGCCGGCCGGGACCCATAAGCGGCGGGGGATGGCGGCGGCGGCGGTGGCGCACGCGGGCGAGCGCGGGAGCAGGGGCGAGGCCGGGACGTCGATCTGAAATTGGTGAGGTGTGGGAGAGAAGGAAGGGGAATTTTTGGGGCCGGTGGTAAGGTTAGTGCCGGCTGGCCTTATCAGCCGGCACTAACTTGCCCTCCCTGACGTCAGCAGTACAGGTTAGTGCCGGCTGGTTTTACCAGCCGGCACTGACTTGTTGCATCATGCGGGAAACAAAAATTTGCCGTCAATTCCCTTTTACAATAAATTTTTAATATTGATTAATTTATTCATAATAGGCTTAAAAATTAGAATAATATAGAAAAAAATTATGTTTTAATTTTTTTAGCACATTATTAATTATATCAACACAATAATAATAGTAATTGAAGTAAATTAACCAATATGCAACCATTATCAATTATGTGCAGCTTATTGGGTTTATATGTGTATATGTTTCTGTTATTCGTTATAAATTGAAAACATTTCATTTTGATCCATGCAAAAATATTCAAAAAACTTTTCAATAGTTGCCTATACAATGATGTAATTGATTCGCATATTACTTGATTATTTGTTTGTAATTTAATGTTTCAATGATTCTAGTAATGCAAAATTAGTGAACGTAAATAATATTTATACCATGCAAAAATATAATATTATCTGAAGACGTGTTGTCGGTCAAAACCCACCGGCGAGTAGCGACAGGCAACACGAAGAGTCGGGAGGTCGCCGGGGCGCTGGCTGGCACTGCTCCCTCGGTCAACGGCCCGCAATCTGGCACACGCCTTCGCTTCCGAAGATGCAAGGCGTGCCACCTGATCTATACCCGATTAGGAGGGTGCGAACGTTCCTTTGACGATTTGCCTACAAGCACAGACACGTGTAAACATTAGTCCGAGCCGTGGTCGGCTCCCCGGGACGACTCTTGCATCGGCTTTAAAGAGACGATCGAGTCCCGGTGTCAGATTGGATCTGCATATCCAGATGGTGATAGATAAAGCAAATAACTGCAAAACTGCTTCAATTAAATCGAGCTAATCTAATCCACGACGGTAAAAGCTTCATTGATAGATCGGAACATCCTACACATAGTTAGGCCTAACGAGCGTAAAAGATAACCGAGCCTTGACCAGAAAAGAGGCCTAAGAACAAGCAAAAGCCGATTCCCGGATCAATCCCTATTAAGATCAAGGCAAAGCATCTAATACGTCGCCGGATCGTCCAACCCGTTTGCAAGGCCTAAACTAGCAGATATTACGCCAATTCTTAAGTATAAAAACTAACCATAACAGATTGGATCTACTAGGTAAAAAAGGAGCAGAGTGTCATCTCTACGCGACTAATTCTATGCAACGAGAATTAGTATAAGATTAAAACATGATCGCACTAAGATGACATGATGTTCGTAGATGATAAGCAACAAAAGCACGATGAATTTACTAAAATCATGCTACGAAAATCAGGATAACTAGCACTACTAGCCATCAAAAACGCTTCAGTACGAGTAATACCAAGGTAAAAGCAAGAACAACGCTGCCCTGATCACAAGAAGCGATCAGGGCAGCATGGCGCTTACTTGGACGAAACCCTAGAATTAGGGGCGGCGATGCGCCGAGAGTTGTTGTTTGCAAAACATGATGACGTTCTTCCTCTTTACGAATATCATAGGTTACATATTTATAGTCCGAAGACTTGGAAAACAATCTAAACCAACATGTCCAAATCGGACTCTAACTGAACTAAATCTAAAGATACATGGCTCACATGGCCCAAACACTCACGCAGGAGCCGATTCACAAGTCTTCTTTAATTCCTGCTTTAAGCCCAACTTGCTCGCGGCCCATTAATTAACTCTGTTAATTTATGGCGATAACACATGCCCCCCAAGTTTCAAAGTATGAATGCTTTGAAACTTTGTATAGTCGATGCCTCAATCTGCATGATGGACTCAGCGCCTCGGCTCTTCTGATGCTGCTCTTCTGATAGCTGATGCTTTACTCATAGCCGACGCAAAGAGACGAATCGACTTTACTCCTCCTGCTAAATAATTTGGATCTTTTGAATAGAAAATAACTTCACTCCTCAAATGATTCTCTCAAATCGCTCAATGTGTATGATTCCTCACCAAAGTATTATATTGCCTCCTTTCTCCCTATCTCTAGTATGGCTTTTTGCGGAGTTCAGGGTAGGGAATGAAGAGGTAGCATACTTGGGCCGCACATGTTGCAAAGTCAAAAACCGGATCCAATAGAGAAAGCAAGTCATACAATCAGATCAAGATGTGCATGTGTGTGGAATTTTTGTGGCTGGAACTCGCATCCCCCTTTTGCAGAACTCTCTGTTTTATCTTTTGCTGAGATATGAGCTGTCTTTCATTTTTCTTTCTTTTTTTTTCTTCTCATGCTCTTTGGGGCAAAGACATTTATATTTTTTTCTTCTTTTTTTTACATAGCCCCAATCTTTCTACATGATGAATATAAAGAGTTCTTTCAAAAAAGGAATGGAGCATTTTTATGGATGGAAGGCATATACTTGCGTAACTTCCAGTGTAGAAGTCAGCATATGAGTGGTTGAGTACATGGAGTGTACATGATCTTGATCTTAAAAATATGAAGCGAATCTCATAAGGATCACAAAGAATTTGACAATGCTCAATGCAAACACAAGCAGCATATGTATAAAAGTTTTAAATGTGTATATATGGCTCTGGTAGGAATTTAGCATATCACTGAGGAGCTAAGCTATTTAAATTCAAAATTCCCAAGTATTTTGCAGTAAGAAATATAGTTTGCTCGTCATACCGGTATCAGCAGTGTTGGCGGCATCGGCAATTTGTTGGTGATCTCCTGTAGCTTCCCGATGCTCTCAACAATTGGTCGATAGAATAGATCCTGCTCCTTTTTTATATGCTGGAGGTGATGGCAACGCATCGGCTTTCCTCACTGTCCCTTGAGGCGATGGCAACATATCAGCTCCCCACACTGTTCCTGGAGGTGATGGATTTCAACTCAATGTGTTGGCCTTTTATAATACAGCCAGATGGATTTTATCGGCTCTTGTTATTCGCCTTCCGACATGCTCGAGAAATATTTCTTGAGGTGCTGGCCAATGACGGCTACAGGAAACTTGACACCGTCTAATTCTTCAAGCATGTACGCATTTCCAGGCAGGACTTGATCAATCTTGTACGGTCCATGCCAAGTAGGAGACCACTTACCATACTTCCTATCTTTAGTTCCCAATGGTAGCACTGCCTCCCAAACTAGGTCTCCAACCTAAAATTCTTTCGGCTTGACCTTTTTGTTGTATGCACGAGCAACTTTAGCCTTGTTTTCCTTGATCTTCTCAAGTGACCAAAGTCTTAGCTCTGTAAGATCCTCCACATTATCGCTCATCAAGGCTGCGTACTCTTCAGCCGATAGATCATTCTGAAACTCAACACACCTTGATCCGGCCGTGACCTCCCATGGCAACACAGCGTCTTGACCATAGACCAGATGGTATGGTGACATCTTGATGGATCCGTGACACAAAATATGATATGCCCACAAAGCCTCTGACAACACATCATGCCAGCGCCTAGGATATTCATCGATCTTCCTTTTGATCAGCTTGATAAGGCTCTGGTTGGATGCTTCAGCCTGTCCATTAGCCTGGACATAACATGGGGATGATCTGATCAGCTTGAACTCCGTGTCATCGGCAAACTTTCTAAATTCCTCTGATATAAAGATTGATCCTCCATCGGTCGTAATGGTCTTAGGAATCCCAAACCTATGAATGATGTGCTCTTTAACGAAACTGATTACATCTTTCGATGCCACCAACCTCATGGGTACCGCCTCCACCCATTTGTGAAATAATCCTTGATAGCTAACACCCATTGGTGACCTTTGCTAGATGGCGGATTAATCTGGCCAATCATATCCATGGCCCAACCCCTGAACGGCCATGGCTTAATGATATGATTCATTACTGATGCCGGCACCATCTGAATCTTGCCGAATCTCTGACATGCCTGACATCCCTTGTAATATTTAAAGCAATCCTCAAGCATGGTAGGCCAGTAATATCCCGATCGTCTAATCAACCATTTCATCTTATGAGCCGATTGATGAGTACCGCAGGCTCCTTCATGAACCTCATGCAAGAGCCGATTCAACTCCGAAGGCCCCAAACATTTAAGCAGCAGTCCTTCCAAAGTCCTGTAGAACATGTCGTCCCCTATCAGAACATACTTCATAGCTTTGAGTCTTATCCTTCTGGGTGCCCCCCGAGCCGAATCCTTCAAATAATTGAAGATATTGTGTAACACCCTAGTTTAAATTTCAGCATTTTAATAATAAATTTAATTGGCTTTATTTAATTTTCTAAGGTTTATTGTGTTTAGTTGGCATTTAATCTAATGTTTGTTCCTCAAGTATTTAAAATTTTATCATAGGTTTAAATTTTTGTTGTTGCATTCATGCTGGTGCATTTGTTTTAATTGTTTGAGTTTTAGAGTGGAATTCAAATTCAAGTTTGAATTCAAATAGTTGTTTGGGTTAAGTTTGAGTTGAGTTAGAAATAGGAAAGAAAATAGAATTAGAAAGGACTAGAAAGACCAAAACCCAAGCTAGCATTTCAACCCAGCTTGAAAACCCAGCCCATCCCGAAAACAAACCCAACCCGAAGCGGCCCATGGCCCACTTTCCTTTTTCCCAGCCCAAACCACGCGGGCCCAGCCACTCCCCCTCTCTCCCCTGCGGCCCACACCCCTCACCGCGCGCTCCTGCCTCCCAGCGCACAACCCAGCGCCCAGGCCCGCTTCGCGCAACTCCCTCCCTCACAGCCCAGCCTCCCGCCTCCCCCCTCCGCGCCTGACCCCACCCGCCAGCGCCTCTCCGCGCGGAGCGCACGCCGCACGCACGCGCTCACCGCACCCGCTGCCATGCCGAGCCCGCGCGTCAGCGCCCTCCTCTCCACTTCCTTCCCGGCTCTGCACAACGGCCGCCCGAGATCACCGGCGAGGTCGCCGGGATCCTTATCCCGCTGCGCCCCGCCGCAATCCCCGCCCGGCCCCTTTAAACTCACCCGGCGGACCCCCCTGCACCCTATCCACCCCACGCGCCGCCCAAACCCTATTGCATCGCCCTCGCCTCGCTCCGCCGCGCCGCTCCTCTGCGCCGCCGTGTTTCCGTCGCTCCACCGCACCGGAGCCCGGCCAAGCTGCGCATCAGCTCCGCCTCGACGCTTGGAACTCCCCCAAGCCCGCTGCCCTCCGCTACAACCTCTGCAGCGACCTTCTCCGCGAGCGCCGCCCGCGACCACCGCCCGGACTTCACCGACGACTACCCTGCGCCGCAACTCCATCCACCGCAACCCCTCGGTGAGCACCCTGGAGCCCCGTGCCTCCTTTTGCGCTAAGACAATTAGGCCGTAGGCCACTCTGTTGGCAGAGCACCGCCGCCGGCGTTCCCCCCGCCGTCGTTCCGCCATGGCCACGCCTCTACAGCACCACACAGCCCCGCGTAAGCACCGTGTTGTCTTGCGTTTGCTACGTAGAGCCTCCCTGACCCCTTTGCGCCCACAACCTAGCACAGGCATAGCCCAAACGCGCCGCGCCGGTGAGCTCCGCCGCGCAGAACCACCGCCGCGGTCGCGCCCGACGCTCAGAGCCCCACCATGCCCGGCTTAGTTCCTAGGTGAGTTAAACGTGTCGCGTAGAGCCTCCCTGACTCAAACTCCGGTCGTTTTGATCACGGGAACGCCGGAATTGGTGAACTCCGGCGAGCCCGAGCCGCGCCACCGTGGGAATAGGTCGCCGGCGTCGAGCGCCGCCACCCCCGCGCGCGAGATCTGATCTGGACCGCCCGATCCCGAACGAACGCACCCGATTAGAATCTGCGTAACGGTTCGCAGGTCATTTTGCTAAAGAGGCCCTGGGTTTCTTTTAAATAAACCCGCAGTCCCTGCGCGTTCAAAATTAATTACAGATTAGGCCTGTTTTTAACACTTAGCCCCCTGAGCTTTCCAGAAATCAAACCCGCCGTCCAGAGCCGTCGATTTTGCACGTTAGCCCTTAGATTTAATGGTTAATTACATTTTAGTCCTCGATTTTTGCAGAAAAACCCCTGGAACTTAGTTTTTATTGCAGATAAGCCCCTTGAACTTGTTTTTAGCCTAAAATATGCGTTTTAACTCCGTTTTAAGCGTTCATTATATCCACGCGATCGTTGTAACGCGTAGAATAGTTTTAGATTAGTTTAGTGTGCTGTTTTTCTGTATTGATATACTGTTTCTTAGCTTTTGTTAGTGTTTTCTTGTATGCTTATTGTTGTGCCTTGTTTTTGGCCATGTGTTCGTGAGTAGACGTTGAGCTACCGGAGGAGCCCCAGTACCAGTACCCGGAGTAGCCGTCTTCCGAGCACTTTGAGCAGCAGCAGGAGTAGTACGAGGAAGGCAAGTATAACATAAACAACCTATCACTTTTAAATACATTTACATATTGCATTTTAATATTGTATGCCTATAAGGACTTTCCTAGCCACTTTATATCCTTTATATATACCTTTGGGTTGCATTTTGGTTAGTTGTGCTAGGTTGCTGCGCTATAACACACTTGGTCCCTTTTAATTAATTTGATTAATGGTTTACTTGAACTTAATTCTGAGAGTGGCCCTCTGTGCTTCGTGCTTGGGTGGCTCATGTCTCGTTAAAATATGGTTTTTGTAGAAACATGGTTTAGGGGGCCAGCACGGTGCTTAGTGCTTGGTTGGCCACTCTCCATAAGGACCGGTTCATAGAGCGACAACCTGGGACAACAGCGCTACCACAAGACTGGAATGGGACGGTCTTGGCGTAATAATTAGGTCTTTTTGGTTTGGAGTAACTTACCTGCGGGGCAGGGGCGGTAAGCTTCTATGGCCCTCGTGCTGAGTGGCCTCATCTGTGCTTCGTGTCTAGACGCCCACTAGACCTGCTCCATAGTCGCCGATCCACCCTCATGGTTACTCCCTACCAACGAGATTCTTTGTAAAGGCCTCGTAGTGAGTTTGCTAGTCATCTCACCTAAGGAAGTGTGATGAACAACTGGCGTAGCTCACGACTTGTGGGTAAAGATGTGCAACCTCTGCAGAGTGTAAAACTGGTATACTAGCCGTGCTCACGGTTATGAGCGGCCCATATCCTCCTTTTGATTAGTGGGGTTATCTCCTTCCGACGAGGGAGGTGCCTCTCGGGGTTACCTTGGTGGTTTCGGTTTGGTTCTCAGTAGTATCATGATTAATTTTGATTAATTACTATGTAACTGGGTTTATGGTAATTCATCAACCTGTAGTAATTAGCTTTAATAAAATTTTGCCAAGACTTAAAAGCTAATGCAGTCAGTCAGCCAACCTTAGAGCCTCATAGTTTGTGTTATACTTGTTAAGTACAAGTTGTGTACTCACTCTTGCCTCTTCTCTACTTTTTCCTCTTGGATACACTACTGCTGCTTAGTTCCTACCAACTCGTGGGAGTTCGCTCAGCACTACCAGGACTATGAGGACTTCTAGGCGTTCGTCTCCCAGTCGACGTCCCTGTGGCACCCTGCTCAGCTTCGGAGAGTTTTTATCGTATTTGTATTACGCTTCCGCATACTCTGTACCAGACTTTTGTCATTAATGTAATAAATAATATTCGTATTCATTTTATTATATCTTTTTACGTGATATGTGCTGTGATATACTGTTCATTCTATTGTATATACGTGTTACTTGATCCTGGCACGTATATGACTGCTCGGTTTATGTCCTTTTATAAACCGGATGTTACATATCGGCTCACCAGTCTCTAGGTTCTAGAAACTGAACCTCTACATCGACCCCATCGGCTGTTTCCTTGTATCTGGAAGCCCTCTGTGCCAAGTCATTGGCTTCACTGTTCAAAGTCCTTCGTATCCAGTGGAAATTAATGTACCTGAATTGTGACATCAACTCACGGCACTGCCTCTATATCGGAAAAAGAAGCTCGCTCTCACACTTATATTCTTCCGTGAGCTGAGAAATCACCAGTTTCGAATCCCCAAATATTTCCACTACTTCTGCACCAGCTTCTAGGAGTAATTCTAGCCCCTTGCGAACGGCCTCATACTCTACTAAATTATTGGTGCATGGAGTAGCCATCCTGATGGAAAAAGAATAAGTCGCCCCACGAGGCGATACCAAAAGAATTCCTACGCCGCACCCATCATCACAAGTCAGAAAACATGGCCCAGGCACGTACAAAAAGTGCAGACACGTCAGTGTTGACCCTGTCTGCAATGAGATCCGCCAGTGCCTGTCCCTTGACTGCCTTTGCAGGTTGATATCGGATATCGAATTCTGACAACGCAAACATCCATTTTCCTAGTCGGCTTTTTAGAATAGGAGCCGACAGCATATGCTTGATGACATCCGATTTACATATGACGATCGTTTCCGCCGAGAGCAAAATATGTCGAAGCTTTGTACATATAAAGAATAAACAAAGGCAAAGCTTTTCAATCTCAGGATACCTAGTCTCGGCATCCAACATGCACCTGCTGAGGTAGAAGACAACCCTCTCCTGATCGTCATGTTTCTGAATCAGAACCGAGGTGATGGAAGTGTCACCCACGGACAGGTACACGTAGAAAGGCCTGTCCTGTTGAGGCAGAACCAATATTGGAGGCTTCGACAAATATTCCTTGATTTCATCAAGAGCCTGCTGCTGTTCTACCCCCCAGTGCAACTCATCCTCGGACTAGATCTTTACCAGACCCACGAACGGCTCGATACGCCCAAACAGATTGGAGATAAATCGTCTGACAAAGTTGATTTTGCCGATGAGCTTCTGTAACTCCTTCGTAGTAGTAGGCGGCTTCATTGCCTTTACCGCTTCTTGACTCTTCAAGTCGATCTCGATTCCTCGCTCATGTACCAGGAATCCTAAGAACTGACCGGCCGATACGCCAAAGGCACATTTCTTCGGGTTCATTTTGAGCCCAAACTTCCGAGTCCGCTCCAAAACCTTACGCAAATGTAGATTTCTACCAGCTTGCCGATGAGATCATGAAAAATATAATTCATGGCGCGTTGATACGTTGCACCAGCATTTTTCAATCCAAAGGTCATAACCAAGTACTCGAACAAGCCGACCGCGCCTGGTACTCTGAACGCGGTCTTGCTTATATCCTCTAGGGCCATGAAGATCTGGTTGTAGCCGGCGTTACCATCCATAAAGCTCAGCATTTTATGACCGGCAGCGGCGTTGATCAATGTTTCTACCACGGGCATTGGATATTCGTCCTTTGGCGTCGCTCTGTTGAGGTCTCTGAAATCCACGCAGACTCTCCATCGGCCATCCTTCTTCTGTACAGGGACCACACTGGAGATCCATTCTGCATACCTACATGGCCTGATGAACCCTGCGTCCAACATCTTTTGCACCTCTTTCTTGACCTCCTCTAGGACATCAGCCTTCATCTGCCTTGCTCGTTGTTGAAACGGCCAAAATCCTTTCTTAAGCGGGTGCCGATGTTCGACGATGCTTCTATCCAGACCAGGCATTTCAGTATAATCCCATGCGAAACAATCCTGGTATTCCCTCAAAAGCGCTATCATCGGCTCACGTAGGCTCGGGTCTAGCTTCTTGCTGATAAATGTTGGTCGCGGCTTATCCCCGGGACCAATACCAACTTCCTCCAAATCGTCAGCTGATGTAAACCCCTACCCCAACTTGCTGTCGCCTGTAAAATCGACAGTGGACGCAGGCGACTCATCATCATCTGCCACGTTGGCAGCAAACATGGGGAGATGACAAAAGAAAATTTTCGGCCGACCGCACGGGCCGGCCGTCTCTATATTACCCCTCAATACTGAATGCTCATTAACTAACCAACTGCCAGAGCAGGCTAAAGTCTGTCCGCAATGTAACAGTTTCGACTCTAAACAAGAATTGTCTATTTTTTGGGGCCGGTCACTGGGACTGGCCTCTCTAAACCTGCTAGGCTCTATAGCGTGCCAGGATGTATTTATTCTGTGAGGCCAGTGGATAAGACCAGCCTCAATCCGTTTTTTGTCGCTTCGATCCGATCACAGTCTTCCAGCGTGATCCCTGAGATCGGCTCTTGCCCTTCCGCATCCCAAGCGTTCATGTCTGCGAGCGAAACCTTGCTGGAGTTATCTGCACGGACCACCTCCACTTCATCGCCTTCCCATTGGACCAAACACTGGTGCATCGTGGAAGGAACACAACAATTGGCGTGAATCCAATCCCTCCCAAGCAGCACTGTGTACGTACTCTTACTGTTGACGATGAAGAACAAGGTTGGGACAGTCTTGCGGCCAACTGTCAACTCCACATTGAGGATGCCCTATGCCTCCGATGGCTGGTCGTTGAAATCATTGAGCATCACGTTGGTCTTGATAAGATCAGCAACAGAACGACCTAATCGGCGCAGTACTGAGTACGGCATTAGATTGAACGCGGCGCCAGTGTCGACCAACATCCTGTTCATAGGCTTGCCGTTGATGAGGCCCTTGAGACATAATCCCTTCAGGTGCTTGTAGCTTTTCTCCTTCGGCTTCACGAAGATGATCGGCTGTGGGCCAAGATCCAGCTGCGCGACGGCCAATTCCTCCGGTTGGGGCGCCCGAAACTCCGACGGGAGCACGAACACCATATTCACATCAGCCGATGGCTTTTCATCAGCTCTTGGCTGCTTGGGGCGCCACTCCCTCCTTGGAGGGCACCTTTCCATCCTTCGCGGGTGCCTGACTTGCTCTGCGAGATCCGGATGTGCTTTCCTCAATACGTCGAGGTACCTTGCTTCTGCCTCCTTGAGATTGCGTAAGCGCTGCACTCTACGCTTCTGTGAGCGGCTGAGCCCGTCAGGACACCATCGTGGACGATGATACTTATCTTCCCCTTCTAGTCCAAGATCATCCCTGGATGGCCGCTCGATATGGTCGTCGTGGTGCGCTTTGGGCCCCAAGCGCTGGAACACCGATGTCTCGCCTGGCTGGTGTCCCCGAGGCCTGCACTCCAAGAAATCATCGATAGTAGGCAATCAGCTCATGCCGGAATTCCAACAGTACCTGAAGAACGGGCAATGCCAGTGGTCGCGTATAGCCTGGCGCCTCCCCAGTGTCCTCCCTGTGCGGTGCTCATACTCCTCTTCTGATTCATATCGGCGGTGCAACTTGTACTGATTCTGGTATTTTTCCAGAAGCCGATTGGAAGCTGGGAGTTGATTGTGGATGTGACGCACTTGTTCTTCAGTAACATGTTGTTGCTCCGGCTCATCTTCATCCTGGGGCTATTTGCCAGAAGCGGCCTCTTTCCTCTGCTCGTCACGGCGACGCATGGGTCCCGCCATGTTAATCTGGAACACCAAGTTCTGGCCCTCAGGTCCAAAATCCGACAGCTCCACCACGTTAGCTTGTGGGAATGGTTGACTGTCCATCTTCATCGTGTGTTGGGTCAGAATTAATCGGCCTTGCTCGATAGCCGATTGGATCTGCCGACGCAGCCTCTTGCAGTCATTCGTGGCATGGGTGAACGAGTGGTGCCACTTGCAGTACAGCCTCCCCTGCATCTCTTGCGTCGTTGGTAGCTTGAGATTCTCTTGGAGCTTCAACTGCTTTTCCTTGAGCAGTAAGTCGAATATCTGCTCTGCCTTGGCCATATCAAAATCAAAGCCCTTCACAAGCCCCTTCTGTTTGACCCATTTGCACGGGACGGGGTTTGCCCCCCGGGTCCACTCTGCCACAGCCACTTCTTGTTCCCCGCTAGAATCATCAGAATCATCTGCTTGGGCCATATTCACATGGCACTTGAATTTTTCCTGGTACAGCTCAGGGTGATAGTGTTCATACGTCGTGAGCTTATGTACCATGTGCGCCAGAGAGGTGAATTCCAACTAAAAAGCTAGATCCTTGATCGGCTTAGCAAGCCCTAGAACTGCCAAATCGACTGCCTCCTTTTTTGTGATGCGCGATGAGTAGCATCGATTCTTAACCTCTCTGAAGTGCTGCACATACTCCGACACACTTTCCCCTCGCTTCTGCTTGACTTTGGCGAGGTCGGCAATCCCGGCTTCAGCAGCCTCCGAGTGATACTGGGTGTGGAACTGATCTTCCAACTGCCTCCAAGTGCGGATCGAATCTGGGGCCAATGATGTGTACCATCCAAAGGCTGAGCCCGTGAGAGGCTGACAGAAGAATCGGACCCTCAGAGGATCCGATACCGAAATCATCCCGAGCTGAGTTAGGTATCGGCTCACATGCTCGATGGAGCTGGCCCCTTCTGACCCGCTGAACTTGGTGAACTCCGGGAGCCGATACTTGGGTGGTAACGGGATCAAGTTGTATTCACTTGGGTATGGCTTGGAATAGCCGATCGCCTTTCTCTTGGGCAGAATGCCGAACTGATCCCTTAGTACTGCGCTGATCTGATCCACACTAAGAACTCCTGGGGCCGAGGGCTCAGCACTCGGCCCGGTAGCGTACTTCGCTAGCCATGCCTGTTTCTCCGCATCTGCCTCTGAAGATCCTGTACCCACCAGATGTCCCGCGCGCGTTGGACTGATGCTGTCAGGTATGTACACGCACGTGTAGCCGTGCGGGATCTCCTTAGGCGGCTCGTTCAGGAACTGGCCCTCCCCGGGATCACCGCCGATCTTGTAGATGATGTAGATCGGCGAACTCTGCGGCCCTAGAGTTGTGAGGGAGTATGGCAATGGCAGCCTAGACTGAAGTGGGGCCTCTCCCCTGTGACTCCCCAGGATTGGTCCTGATGGGGAATAATGCTTCTTGATCACCTCTTGGACGACACGATGTGCCACACGCTCGAGCTCATTCACTAGGCTTTCTGAATGCCGATGAAGCGTGTGAGCCACCATGTAGTTCATCTCCTGGCGCAGGGCTCCGGTGCGCTCCTCTGATGGTACGGACAAGTCAACGTTGTCGAGAGCACCTTCGGGTGAGAACCCCTTCCACCTGATGCCATGGTTGAGGGTCCTCTCAAAAGAGCCGATGAGATCGGCTTCGAACTGAGCTTTGACCTCATCGTATTTCTGCTTGTGCTCGGGGGTCAGCTCTTCATACGTGACAGGGCTGGTGATCGGCGCTTGGCTCTGAGGTCCAGTCATTCCGGCGGTGGACGTTGTTACTGATGAGTGTCCCACCGGGCGTGCCAGAATGTGTTGTCGGTCAAAACCCACCGGCGAGTAGCGATAGGCAACACGAAGAGCCTGGAGGTCGCCGGGGCGCTGGCTGGCACTGCTCCCTCGGTCAACGGCCCGCAATCTGGCACATGCCTTCGCTTCCGAAGATGCAGGGCGTGCCACCTGATCTACACCCGATCAGGAGGGTGCGAACGTACCTTTGACGATTTGCCTACAAGCACAGACACGTGTAAACATTTGTCCGAGCTGTGGTCGGCTCCCCGGAATGACTCTTGCATCGGCTTTAAAGAGCCGATCGAGTCCCGGTGTCAGATTGGATCTGCATATCCAGATGGTAATGGATAAAGCAAATAACTACAAAAATTGGTTCAATTAAATCTAGCTAATCTAATCCATGATGGTAAAAGCTTCACTGCTAGATCGAAACATCCTACACATAATTAGGCCTAACGAACGTAAAAGATAACCGAACCTTGACCAGAAAAGAGGCCTAAGAACAAGCGAAAGCCGATTCCCAGATCAATCCCTATTAAGATCAAGGCAAAGCATCTAATACGTCGCCGGATCGTCCAACCCGTTTGCAGGGCCTAAACTAGCAGATATTACGCCAATTCTTAAGTATAAAAACCAAACATAACAGATTAGATCTACTAGATAAAAAAGAAGCAGAGTGTCATCTCTACGCGACTAATTCCATGCAACGAGAATTAGTATAAGATTAAAACATGATCGCACAGAGATGACATGATGTTCGTAGATGATAAGCAACAAAAGCACGATGAATCTACTAAAAATCATGCTACGAAAATCAGGATAACTAGCACTACTCGTCATCAAAAATGCTTCAGTATGAGTAATACCAAGGTAAAAGCAAGAACAACGCTGCCCTGATCGCAAGAAGCGATCAGGGCAGCATGGCGCTTACTTGGACGAAACCCTAGAATTAGGGGTGGCGGTGCGCCGAGAGTTGTTGTTTGCTGTGACACCCTAGGTGTCTGCACAATAAAAACTGCATTTGTTTGCTATGCTTCATGTGTGAATTGTTTGAACAAGGGCTTAATTTAAATTTATAAGGGCCTTTGTGTAATTTTGAATTAATATAGGGTCATTCTTAGAGTTTTATTTGAATTGAATGTGTATTTGTTGCTTTTGTGGAGGGTGTTTTTGCAAAATTCAGTGCATTTATTACATGGCAGCAAATTTTGCTTTTAAGTCTAAATTTAAAGTGAAATTACCTTGAAAAACAAAATTCCTTGGAATTCAAAATCCCTCCTACGTTTTCAAAATTATCTCTTGAATCTTTGATCAAATAAATTTTTGCACAACATCAAAGTTGTAGATCTTGAAAAGTTGAACAACTTTCATGTTGGGCACTTTTTCATTTGAGCTTTAGTTTAAAAGTTATTGCTTGTTTACATTCAGGTCCCTAAAATTATGGAAATTGCATTTAGGTCCCTGTCTTCTTCCCCAGCCTGCCTCTCTGCTCTCTCTCGCCGCCGGTGCATCGCCACGCCGCCCCCGCTCTGGGCCGCCTCCCCAGCGCCACCTCCTGCCTGCTAGCTTCCACGCGTCGCGCCCGAGCTTCCTCGCCGCTCTTGCCCTCGCGCTGGAGGCCTCCACCCCTCGCCACGCCACCCCGACAAGCCCTGGCGGCCGCCACCGTGACGCCGCCATGGATAGCCCAGGAGAAGACCCCGAACCCTTTTCTCTCACGCGCATCAACCTCAAGGACGTTTCCACATTCCATTCCACTCGCTCACGCGCCGTTTTCCCGCTCCGGAAGCCCAGAACACCACCGCCTCCGCCATGGCCGCCGTCTTCCTCTGAGCTCACCGCCGAACCCACTCCTCCGCACTGCCCCACCCTCAATTGACCCCTCCACCAGCTCCGCCTCATCCTAGCGCAGCTAGCGGGCTACTTCTCGTTGACCAATTCCTACCAGAAACCCCTCGCCATCAAGCTCCGCCGCCGCAAGAGCTCCGCCGCCACCTGCTCACCGTGGAGCTCATAGCTCGGGTCCTCCTCCGCTCAACCCAGCCCCTCCATTAGCTTCGCATCGATCTCAAGTAGCTCACCCACCCCTCCCCTTCGCCCAGAACCCGTCGGAGCAACCTCGCCGTCGAGTTCCATCCGCCGCCGCCAGCCTGCTCTCGTCGCGCCGCCGCTACAGGCCACCCCGACCTCAATCCCGGCCATCTACAGGTGCGCAAGGGTCTGGTGAATCTCCCACGCCCTCCACCCTCGCCGCCGGTGACCCCTTTCACCGGATTTGGCCAGTCAACGCCGTGCCTCCCCTCTGACCCGGCCAAGGACCCCGTGTTAGAAGGAACAAAAGTTCCAGGGGGCTGTCTGCAAACCCCGTGACACATATGAATAGTATCTTTAGGGGCTCCTTTGTAATTTTTGCAGTGAACTTTGAAATTCAGTAGAAATTCGTAGAAAATTCGTAAATTAGCAAATCCAGTTGATCTGGAATCCTTGTGTCAAGCTCTATCCAGTAGAATCAAAATATGATAGATGTTTGTGGAAAGTTTTTGCTGGAAAATTAGATTTGTGTCACTAGGTATACAAATACTAGATGTTTTATCTTTTTCTTAACTAATGATTGAAGCCATGTCTTGCAGTGAAATTATTATGGTAGTTTGTTCTTGTAACTCTAGTATTTCTATAAAAATTTCGTGGTCATTGCTCATGTGTAGATATTTCTTTGATTTAATCCTTATTTAGTAGACTTTTATTGTGATAAATATTTTATATTGATGTTAAATCATGAAAATATTTCTGAGTGATCTATTTGAATAGATTAGTTTGTACATGAAGATTGAGCCCCAGTTCAGGGCTAGAACAGGAGCTAAAAATGAATCTTTTTAATCTGATGTCTGTTTTGTTTATTTTCGCAAAATTAATTCTGTGTAGATAAAATCATGAACAATTCACAGTGGCTAACTCATTCCTGTGTTGGTCTACTGTTAAATTTTGAGCTTCTGTTTTACTTTAGCTTAACCTGTGTAATTCAATCTTTTTCTATGTGTGATCTGAATGTTTGAATTGTTATGAATAATTGGCTAAATGTTTTGGCATGAATTTTACAGGATAGCTTAATCTGTTCATATTCTATTTAGGATAATTTTTGCAAAATTTATTAATGTTTGTGCTCTGAGTTGTTAATTTATTAGCAAACCTTGATTTAATTGCTATAGGAATCAACCACCACTTACTTTATGAAGTTAGTATAGCTTTCTTGTGCTGTTGATCTTGATGCCTTGTGTAGTTAGAATTGTTAGTTAACTACTCTATAAACAATTGCCCATGTGATACGATTGTTTGCTATTTGTTAAGCTATAGCTTTTTAAATGAAATGTGTGTGATTGTGATTCCATCTCTTGCATCACAAATAGATACGACTGCTTTAACAGACGGGACATACGAGCTGATCCCGGAGTCTGACGGAGGTGATCCAAAAGTCCAGGTGAACGCCGCTGAACTAACTGAAGCCCCGAACCAAAGTTCGGAATAGCCCAAGGCTGTGTTAGCTAGCGACTACCAAGAAGGCAAGCCCCGGTCATAACCTATATTTCAAATTATTATCATTTACTGTTATTATTTAATTGTGCATTTACAGTTCTTAGGATTTGAATTGAAACCCTAGATGCATGATCCTAGGAACCCATGTACTGAACACTAGACCTGAGTTCGAATAATGGCTAAGCTTGTAGGACCGGTAAAAGTCGAGTGATTGTCTGTCACTCGCGAGCTCTATAGGAATTGCTTGTTTACCTTTCTGTTATCAATATAAGGACGATGGATGGGGTTGTGTTCGATATCATGACCTTGTGTGAGACCCCGTCCGTGTTGATGAAAATGGATAAGGTCGCAGTGTGTGGTAGTGGTGGTTAAGCGTTTGAACATACTAACCACATCCCGAGAATATGGTAATCGGTAAGCTTAAGTACTGGACTGAACCGAGGCCGGAACATACTCCCCACCATCTTGAACTCGTTCACATCTAGCTAATGGCGAGTACGGAGTCATCGTACTGCTGTACTTGAGGGCGGTGGGCCTGTTCCGTGAAGCGGGAATTGAAGGGAACTGTTGCGTGGGTGACTTTGTTCCCATGCGTGTGTTTAGGTCTGCCTGGCCAGGTTAACAAATTCGATTCGAATCGTCTGCTTCCCACAGTTTTGGACTGCTTGATCCTTTTGCCACACAGAGTAATAAGAGCAACATTATTATGATTAATCTTGATGTTTGCTTAAAGTTCTACCATGGTTGAGTAGAGTTAGATGCTTACAAAGAATGGTTAATTAACTAGAATATTGAAAGCTAAAATATGACATTAAGGACCTATTCTTTATTGCTTTTCAGCAAAAGAAAGCCAGAGCCTCTCATAACCCTGCATAGTCTAGCTAAAGTGGGTTAAGTATACCCGTTGACAGTTAAGTCTTGCTGAGTATTAGTATACTCAGCCTTGCTGTTGAAACCTTTTTCAGGTATGAGTTTCGAGAACCAGATAGCTAGCTTGACCTATCCCTGCTCTTTATCTGCTGGCTGGTCTGTTGAGGGGGATCCGTCTTCGGCCGGCAATGAACCTGATGAGTGATACCTTGCTTGGGCTAGCTTGGTATGCTTTTGCAACGTGTTGTAGCTGACGTATTTTATCTTCCGCTGTTTAAACCCTGAACCTTGAACTTGGTCTGTATAACTGCTTTTTAAAGTTTGTACTTGTAATAATGCTTTAGAACTGGTTTGTAATAACTTTTATGCCTATGTTGTAAAATTTGTGGTTGTAATACCTCTGGACTCGCCTTCATGCGGGGTATGCTTGTTCGATCCAAGAACCGGTGGTTGTATCGGGACGTTACCCGACAGACCAAGAATTGTTCCGTTTGAAGTGCGTTTGAGCCGGTATTGCCTTATGATGATGGCCAGCACACTTGAGCCGGGATAATTCAGATGGTTCTGCCATAGCTGGTATCAGAGCTCCAAGTGTACACCAGAGGTGTTGAAACCTTAAAAATCGATTTCCGTATAAAATTGGAACAACATGGTATTTCGGAAAACTACGTTGGATTCGTTAAGGGTTGTGCATAGAACGTAAAGTCCTAGGAAATTTATGGGAATTACTAGGTGGTTATTTATGTATGGTTTATATTATCTGACTTCCAGCACTTTACATTTTGTTAAACCATACTCACAAGCAACTCTTAATTCCTATAACGACTCACCTACGTTGAGGTAAGAAGGTAAGGATCCTCAGTCAGCTGAGGGAGTCTGACCTTCCCGGAGGTGATGCGAGCCGAACGCTGCGCTCAAGCAGTGGCCTACTTGAGCTGCTGCCAATATATCGATCTCGGTCTACTATATTGGGAGTAAAGGAACTTGTGAATACGCCCCCAAGTAGAGTATGTTAACGTTGGCCATACGGCGGAAATTGTATGGCTGCCACTTCTATAGTGAGCGGTAATGTTTGGGGACGCTTTCATGTGTGCTGGCATGAAAGGTTCAATGGATATATATGTGTTTTGTCAATCTTCTGCAGGTACACTAACAACGATTTGATAAGTTAAGAACGGTTAGAATGTATCGACTAGCTATATAGGGAGAGCCGTATTTATGTATGCCACCGTGCTAACTACGTAAGCCCAACGATAGTTGGCAATTGTTTATCTTGTGAGGATGGTTAGGACGTGCATGCATATTTGGTTGATGTTTGAATTGCTTCCTAGCATTTGAAATTAGTACATGAGCTTTTTAAGGAATTTCTAGTATGAATCCTCATAGATAAGTGTTAGTGTGCTTAAACCATAAGTGGGTTAAATTTTGACTTTAGAAGCATGCTTGTTAAAATGCTTAGACTTTCTTGGATGAAAAAGATGGTTTTGAGTCATGCCTTCATCCTAAGCCCCATCTTGATGTCTAGTGATCTTTTCATTCCTTAGAATCTCAAATGATGAAACAGTACCACTTGGACTACCAGTTTGGAAGATCATGATCCTTCCTACTTGCCAAATCTCTTTATTTGTGCATTTCTAGGCTGTTTGATGAATATATGTTGCAAATTTTGTGACGTGGGTGCTCATCAAATTTTAGCCTATTGAATCTGTGAGACTATATTTTTAGTCCAATCACTACTATGATCTCTGTTGATTAGCAGCGTAGCACAAGAACCCTGTCTATTCGATCGCCTAAGATCTATCTAGAAATCTGCCTTTCTACTGTATCTGGGAAAAACAAAATTAATTGGCCTAGTATGTGACCTGATCTATAGTTGATCATGTGGAAAGTTTTGTTCGAAAATGTGTTCTCTAGCTGCTATTAAATTTTCCCTAGTTAATGAAAGAATTACGCATTGCAGATGGTGCAAGGGACACACAATGCTCCTGCAGGGTTGGGAAGTGCTTGTGATAGCGGACAGCCACTACTGTCCAACCTGGCTGAACTCGTGGCTGCCCAGACCGAACTACTCCAGCAACTTGCTCAGAGACAACAAGAGATTTATCAACTCCTACAGTAGCAACACCAGCTAGGGGATGGGTATAATGTTCCCCAACCTCTGGTTGCAGAATATCAAGAGCTCAATGAAGAAATAAAGGAGATGAGGGATGTTTACTTAGACTCCCTAACACCACCATCGCGACCTCCGATGAAACTTAAGGCTCACCAAGCAAAGCGTCGGACTCTCAAGCATGACCCAAGTGACATAGACTTGACTGGGTGGGAAATTACCTGCACGGATTTCATCCCACGTGATAGAGGGTAGACTAGCAATACTACCAATGCCAATACAGTCTTACGAGCAAGAACTCGCTCGCCTATCCTGGAAACGATGAACACTGGTAGATGCACTACACCCAAGAAAGGTTTAGTAGGTGTGCCAGTCATTGCACCCTTAGTTATCAAACTGCCCAGTGGTTCAGGCAAAATAAAATGTTGCTTCAATTGTGGGAATCCTAACCACTTCGCTCGAGACTGCTCCCAGCCTAAACAACCAAAACAGGGTCAAGATTCTATACAGAACAACAAAAATAAGGGCAAGAGACAGGCTAGTTTACAAGGAAGGGTTGGAGGCACCCCACTTGTCGATCTTCTTTAAGGTGCACCGGATATGACGGGTATATTCTCTATTCTCAAACCGTCTAGCCCATACTTTGCATATCAAAGGGAAATCTCATTACCCTCTTTGCTCATATAACTCTCCTTGAAAACTAAAAAGAGTGGCAATCAAAAATACTAGAATAACACGCAGGATCATTACTAGCATGGTTGTTGCATGGCCATTACTTAAACATGTGCATCATGGGGCTCAATTACAATTAACATCATATGCATCTGGGAAGGGTTTTGCATTTATCACCTAACCCTCCGTCTTTCTTTCTAGCCTTGAACATTATTTAGGTTGCTATATTTTTACCTTGTCGTGGTGTCTGTCACTGACCAATGGTGCTGCGACGGGACCTAGGGCCTCGTGTGTGCTGCAGCCATATGTTTGTCCCACTAGGAGCGCGCTGGTATCTTGATACGTGTAAGCAATACCCCGACAATCCATTTTTCGCGACCTGAATATTGTGTTAACTTGGGGTTCTGATTCGGCCAACAAAAACCGTGAGTTTTTGGTATATCCTTCTGGGTCACTAACCAGCATTGCAATCATACATCTCGAGGATGCATCATTCTCATGGTCATCGAGCATATGCATCTCGCATCATACTGTTTAATTTAATCAACAGTTTGAGCAAGAATGTCCTTGAGCAAAAACTCCCCTTGATATCTTTTCTATCTAGATTCACCACCAGGTTGAGACCTTGATTCTCCCAGAACTTAGGTCCTCTCTTCTTTACAAAAAAATACTACTCTATGTTAGTACTATAATAGTCCACCGGACTTTTCCAGCCGACTTTGATGGTGATTGTGATCTCATGTTTTATCCACAGACTCTTGCTGCAAAGAATGAAGTCCTAGAGCCTTTAGTGTGGAAAAACAATTGATTAGTTCACACAATGGTACAATAATTCCTCTCGCTCATAATATCATACCTTGTTTCTTGAACTTTCTCTAAGTTCTCAATCCATATCTACAAAAGATCATATCATCAACATCAATATTCTCTAGTGTGACTTTGTCCTGCTGGCTTCATGATTGGTCTGCTCCTTTTCCCTCGAGAGTCTATCTTTCAGAATCTCGGGGCGAGATTCCTTTTAGGGGGGGAAGGCTGTGACACCCTAGATGTCTGCACAATAAAAACTGCAATTGTTTGCTATGCTTCATGTGTGAACTGTTTGAACAAGGGCTTAATTTAAATTTATAAGGGCCTTTGTGTAATTTTGAATTAATGTAGGGTCATTCTTAGAGTTTTATTTGAATTGAATGTGTATTTGTTGCTTTTGTGGAGGGTGTTTTTGCAAAATTCAGTGCATTTATTACATGGCAGTAAATTTTGCTTTTAAGTCTAAATTTAAAGTGAAATTACCTTGAAAAAGACAAAATTCCTTGGAATTCAAAATCCCTCCTACGTTTTCAAAATTAGCTCTTGAATCTTTGATCAAATAAATTTTTTCACAACATCAAAGTTGTGGAGCTTGTAAAGTTGAACAACTTTCATGTTGGGCACTTTTTCATTTGAGCTTTAGTTTAAAAGTTATTGCTTGTTTACATTCAGGTCCCTGAAATTTTGGAAATTGCATTTAGGTCCCTGTCTTCTTCCCCAGCCTGCCTCTCTACTCTCTCTCGCTGCCGGCGCGGTGCCGCGCCACCCCCACTCTGGGCCGCCTCCCCAGCGCTACCTCTTGCCTGCTAGCTTCCACGCGTCGCGCCCGAGCTTCCTCGCCGCTCTTGCCCTCGCGCTGGAAGCCACCACCCCTCGCCACGCCACCCCGACAAGCCCAGGCGGCCACCACCGTGACGCCGCCGTGGATAGCCCAGGAGAAGACCCCGAACCCTTTTCTCTCGCGCGCATCAACCTCAGGGACGTTTCCACATTCCATTCCACTCGCTCACGCGCCGTTTTCCCGCTCCGGAAGCCCAGAACACCACCGCCTCCGCCATGGCCGCCGTCTTCCTCTGAGCTCAACGTCGAACCCACTCCTCCGCACTTCCCCGCCCTCAATTGACCCCTCCACCAGCTCCGCCTCATCCTAGCACAGCTAGCGGGCTACTTCTCGTTGACCAATTCCTACCAGAAACCCCTCGCCGTCAAGCTCCGCCGCCGCAAGGGCTCCGCCGCCACCTGCTCACCGTGGAGCTCATAGCTCCGGTCCTCCTCCGCTCAACCCAGCCCCTCCATTAGCTTTGCATCGATCTCAAGTAGCTCACCCACCCCTCCCCTTCACCCAGAACCCATTGGAGCAACCTCGCCATTGAGTTCCCTCCGCCGCCGCCCGCCTGCTCTCGTCGCGCCGCCGCTACAGGCCACCCCGACCTCAATCCCGGCCATCTACAGGTGCGCAAGGGTCTGGTGAATCTCCCACGCCCCTCCACCCTCGCCGCCGGTGACCGCTCTTGCCGGTTTTGGCCAGTCAACGCCGTGCCTCCCCTCTGACCCGGCCAAGGACCCCGTGTTAGAAGGAACAAAAGTTCTAGGGGGCTGTCTGCAAACCTCGTGACAAATATGAATAGTATCTTTAGGGGCTCCTTTGTAATTTTTGCAATGAACTTTGAAATTCAGTAGAAATTCGTAGAAAATTCGTAAATTAGCAAATCCAGTTGATCTGGAATCCTTGTGTCAAGCTCTATCCAGTAGAATAAAAATTTGATAGATGTTTGTGGAAAGTTTTTGCTGGAAAATTAGATTTGTGTCACTAGGTATATAAATACTAGCTGTTTTATCTTTTTCTTAACTAATGATTGAAGCCATGTCCTGCAGTGAAATTTTTATGGTAGTTTGTTCTTGTAACTCTAGTATTTCTATAAAAATTTTGTGGTCAGTTCTCATGTGTAGATATTTCTTTGATTTAATCCTTGTTTAGTAGACTTTAATTGTGATAAATAGTTTATTTTGATGTTAAATCATGAAAATATTTCTGAGTGATCTTTTTTAATAGTTTAGCTTGTACATGAAGCTTGAGCCCCAGTTCATGGCTAGAACAGGAGCTAAAAATGAATCTTGATAATCTGATGTCTGTTTTGTTTATTTTCTTAAAATTAATTATTTGTATATAAAATCATGAAAAATTCACAGTGCCTAATTCATTCCTGTGTAGGTCTACTGTTAAATTTTGAGCTTTTGTTTTACTCTAGCTTAACCTGTGTAATTCAATCTTTTTCTAGGTGTGATCTGAATGTTTGAATTGTTATGAATAATTGGCTATATGTTTTGGCAAGAATTTTACAGGATAGCTTAATCTGTTCATATTCTGTTTAGGGTATTTTTTCTAAATTTATTACTATTTGTGCTCTTAGTTGTTAATTTATTAGCAAACCTTGATTTAATTGCTATAGGAATCAACCACCACTTACTTTATGAAGTTAGTATAGCTTTCTTGTGCTGTTGATCTTGATGCCTTGTGTAGTTAGAATTGTTAGTTAACTACTCTATAAATGATTGCCCATGTGATACGATTGTTTGCTATTTGTTAAGCTATAGCTTTTTAAATGAAATGTGTGTGATTGTGATTCCATCTCTTGCATCACATATAGATACGACTGCTTTAACGGACGGGACGTACGAGCTGATCCCGGAGTCTGACGAAGATGATCCAGAAGTCCAGGTGAACGCCGCTGAACTAACTAAAGCCCCGAACCAAAGTTCGGAATAGCCCAAGGCTGTGTTAGCTAGCGATTACCAAGAAGGCAAGCCCCGGTCATGACCTATATTTCAAATTATTATCATTTACTGTTATTATTTAATTGTGCATTTACAGTTCTTAGGATTTGAATTGAAACCCTAGATGCATGATCCTAGGAACCCATGTACTGAACACTAGACCTGAGTTCGAATAATGGCTAAGCTTGGAGGACCGGTAAAAGTCGAGTGATTGTCTGTCACTCGCGAGCTCTATAGGAATTGCTTGTTTACCTTTCTGTTATCAATATAAGGACAACGGACGGGGTTGTGTTCGATATCATGACCTTGTGTGAGACCCCGTCCGTGTTGATGAAAATGGATAAGGTCGCAGTGTGTGGTAGTGGTGGTTAAGCGTTTGAACGTACTAACCACATGCCGAGAATATGGTAATCGTTAAGCTTAAGTACTGGACTGAACCGAGGCCGGAACATACTCCCCACCGTCTTGAACTCGTTCACATCTAGCTAATGGTGAGTACGGAGTCATCGTACTGCTGTATTTGAGGGCGGTGGGCCTGTTCCGTGAAGCGGGAATTGAAGGGAACTGTTGCGTGGGTGACTCTGTTCCCATGCGTGTGTTTAGGTCTGCCTGGCCAGGTTAACAAATTCGATTCGAATCGTCTGCTTTCCACAGTTTGGGACTGCATGATCCTTTTGCCACACAGAGTAATAAGAGCAACATTATTATGATTAATCTTGATGTTTGCTTAAAGTTCTACCATGGTTGAGTAGAGTTAGATGCTTACAAAGAATGGTTAATTAACTAGAATATTGAAAGCTAAAATATGACATTAAGGACCTATTCTTTATTGCTTTTCAGCAAAAGAAAACCAGAGCCTCTCAGAACCCTGCATAGTCTAGCTAAAGTGGGTTAAGTATACCCGTTGACGGTTAAGTCTTGCTGAGCATTAGTATACTCAGCGTTGCTGTTGAAATCTTTTTCAGGTATGAGTTTCGAGAACCAGATAGCTAGCTTGACCTATCCCTGCTCTTTGCCTGCTGGCTGGTCTGTTGAGGGGCTCCGTCTTCGGCCGGCAATGAACCTGACGAGTGATACCTTGCTTGGGCTAGCTTGGTATGCTGACGTATTTTATCTTCCGCTGTTTAAACCCTGAACCTTGAACTTGGTCTGTATAACTGCTCTTTAAAGTTTGTACTTGTAATAATGCTTTAGAACTGGTTTGTAATAACTTTTATGCCTATGTTGTAAAATTTGTGGTTGTAATACCTCTGGACTCGCCTTCGTGCGGGGTATGCTTGTTCGATCCAAGAACCGGTGGTTGTATCGGGACATTACCCGACAGACCAAGAATTGTTCCGTTTGAAGTGCATTTGAGCCGGTATTGCCTTATGATGATGGCCAGCGCACTTGAGCCGGGATAATTCAGGTGGTTCTGCCATAGCTGGTATCAGAGCTACAAGTGTACACCGGAGGTGTTGGAACCTTAAAAATCGATTTCCGTATAAAATTGGAACAACATGGTATTTCGGAAAATTATGTTGGATTCGTTAAGGGTTGTGCATAGAACGTAAAGTCCTAGGGAATTTATGGGAATTCAGGTGGTTCTGCCACATTTGCAAAACGTGATGACGTTCCTCTCTTGACAAATGTCATAGAGTACATATTTATAGTCCGGAGACTTGGACAATAATCTAAACTAACGTGTCCATATCGGACTCTATCTCTAACTCAAACTGAACTAAATCTAAAGATACATGGCCCACATGGCCCAAACGCTCACGCAGGAGCCGATTTGTAAGCCTCCTTTAATTTCTTCATTAAGCCCAACTCACTCGCGGCCCATTAATTAACCTGTTAATTTATGAAGATAACAAGATGATATTGTGTCATAATTGGACAAATAGTATCGAGAATTGAGATAAATACGATGTGGTGCGTTACATTACATCACTGATTGAGAGAATTCGATATATAACTTATATAAAACTACTACTCATTATCATTATCTACTAGAACATTGATAATCTTCCTTCTGACGAAAGTGCCATCAGCATGATCACAGTGTAAGTAAGGTGTGTCCTCTTTGGATAAGAGGATGCTAGGGTCAATGTCAACTGAGAATGGAGGAAGGTCATCAATCTGGTCATAATCTTCCGAATTGTCCGAAATATCCTCAACTCCAACAACTTTTCTTTTTCCTGGAAGAACTATGTGCCGTTTTGGCTCATTTCTAGCCATGTCTGCTTCAGGCATCTTATCTGACTTCTTCGGTTTGCTCGACATGTCCTTCACATAGAACACTTGTGTCACATCCTTGGCTAGAACAAATGGTTCATCTTTATATCCAATCTTTTTAAAGTCAACTATAGTCATCCCATACCGGTCCTTCGTTATGGCTCATCCAGCCACCCATTCACAATGAAACAGAGGGACAACTATGGGTCCATATTCAAGTTTCCATATCTCCTCTATGACACCATAGTAGTTGTTCTTTTCTCCATTACTGTTTACTATACATATACGGACACCACTGTTTTGGTTGGTGCTTTTTTGTCTTGAGCTCTCATGTAAAATGTATACCCATTGATTTCGTACCCTTGGTATTGTTGGACGGTGATTGATGGTCCCCTAGCTAGCCATTGAAGTTCCTGATCAACTGTGTTGTTGCCCAATAATTTTCGTCTGAACCAGCCGTCAAAAGTTTTTATATATTGGTGTGTAATCCAAGCAAGATTCTTCTGTGGATTTCCAGACCGTATAATATTCATGTGCTCGTCAATATATGGAGCCACCTTGGATGAATTCTGAAGAACCGTGAAGTTTGCTTGGCTAAATTCACTACAAGGGATGTTCGTATTACATTTCTTTCCTAGCGTGCCTTTTCCCTTTAGTCACCCCTCATGGTGTGACACGGGGAGCCCAATCGGATTGAGATCAGAAAGATAGTCAATGCAAAACTCAATGACCTCCTCTATTCCATAGCCCTTAGCAATGCATCCTTCTAGGCGCAAATGTTTACACACATACTTCTTCAATACTGCCATGAACTTCTCGAAAGGGAACATATTGTGTAGAAAAACAGGACCTAGGATAGTTATTTCTATCATAATATGAACTAGAAGGTGTGTCATAATGTTGAAGAAGGAAGGTGGGAAGACCATCTCGAAGCTGACAAGACATTCGACAATGTCTTTCTATAGCTTTATTAGATTATTTGGATTAATTGCTTTTTGCGAAATTTCATTCATGAACGCACAAAGCTTTACAACTGCCAATCTCACATTTTCCGGTAGAACACCCCTCAGTATAACCGGAAGTAATTGTGTCATCAGGATGTGGCAGTCATGGGACTTCAAGTTTTGGATTTCCTTCACTTTCACGTTTATTATGCCCTGTATATTTGAGGAGTACCCAGATGGGACCTTAATACTATTCAAGCAATCGAACATACTTTCCTTATCCTCTTTGCATAGATTATAGCTGGCAGGTTTTAAATAGTGGCGTCCTTTGTCTCTCTTCTTGGGTTGCAAGCCTTGTCGTCTAGCTAGCATCCACATGTCGCGCCTTGCTTCAAATGTGTCTTTTGACTTACCATACACTCCCAGGAAGCCTAGTAGGTTCACGCGAAGATTCTTCGACAGACACAATTGCGTTGCAAACCTATAAGACTTGCCAATAAGGTAGGTTCCACAATATAGACTTCTTCTTCAACATTGGAACATGTCCCTGGTCATCCTTGGGAACAGGTTGGCTACTGGGACCCTTTCCAAATACTACCTTCACATCCTTGATCATCGAGAACACACGCTTTCCATTACGGAACAGAGGCTTAGGACGAGTTTCTGGCTCTCCTTTGAAATGCTTCCCTTCGGTTCTTAAGGGGTAATCGGTAGGAAGGTATCGGCGATGGCCCATGTATACGCACTTCTTACAGTGTTTCCAATAAATGCTATCGGTTTCATCATAACAGTGGGTGCAGGCCATGTATCCCATGTTCGACTATCCCGAAAGTTTTGCAAGTGCAGGCCAATCATTGATGCATACAAAAAGCAAAGCTCGGAGGTTGAAGGACTCCTGTTTATACTCATCCCACACACGTACACCTTCTTCTTTCCAGAGCAGTAAGAGATCATCCATCAAGGGTTGCAGGAACACATCAATATCGTTGCCAGGTTCTTTTGGCCCTTCTATAAGCACCGACATCACGATGAACTTACGCTTCAGGCACAACTAAGGAGGAAGGTTGAACATACATAGGGTCACAGGCCATGTACTATGAGCGCTGCCAAACTCACCGTACGGATTCATTCCATCCGCACTTAGAGCAAATCTTATATTCCATGGGTCGTTGTCAAATTGAGGATACTCTCTGTTAAGGTTTCTCCACTGGGACCCATCTGCTGGGTGTCTGATCATGTGATCCTCCTTACGGTCTTCTTTGTGCCACTGCATCAACTTAGCGTTATCCTTGTTTTTGAAAAAGCACTTCAGACGTGGTATTATAGGAAAGTACCACACCAACTTTGCAGGAACTCTCTTCTTCACCGGCTGCCCATCAACATCACCTGGATAACCTCGCCTGATCTTATACCACAATGCGCTGCAAACAGGTCAAGCTTCCAAGTTCTCGTATCCGCCGTGATACAGGATGCAGTCATTAGGACATGTGTGAATCTTCTGCACATCCAATCCAAGAGGGCAAACCATCTTTTTAGCTTCGTATATTGTTGACGGCAGTTTATTACCCTCAGGAAACATGTTCTTTACAATCTTTAATAGCTCACCAAATCCATTATCGGTGACACCATTAGTTGCCTTCCATTTCAGTATCTCCACGCCGAGGTGCTCTGGCTTCCATGCATCCATTGCCGGTCCATCTGTAATTAATTACCATATAAAAACAAAAATCAATTTTACATATCTCAAATTGGCATAATTGTCGCTAAAAGAATGAACACAAATAAATGTCTCAACATCCAACACAAATTATCAAAAGAAACTAGAATATGTAAACTATCGGCGAAACTTATTTCTTGTGGAACTTATGTACAAATTAAAAAAATCATGCTCATTATCCCTAAAAAACAAGTTACTATGAAGTAATAAAAAAATTGTAAATGTGTCATAGGCCACCTATCTAGTAAACGTAAACTAAATAGCAAAATAAATTGGCACAATAACATATACACATGTCACCATGAAATAATTCAAAAAAATTATTCTAAATGTGTGACAGTCAAACTATATAGTAAACCTTCTCTGAAAAGCAACAAATCAATTCTACCTTGCTCAAATTAATGAACAAATTGATAAATCATGCTCATTTTCCCTCATCCTTAAAATTTTGCATAATAACATATACACATGTTCCCGTGAAATAATTCAAAAAAATTACTCTAAATGTGTCATAGTCAAACTATCTAGTAAACCTTCTCTAAAAAGTAACAAATCAATTCTACGTTGCTCAAATTAATGAACAATTCAAAAAATTATGCTCATTTTTCCTCAACCTTAAAATCATTATTTTCTTTATCTAGAAAGCATGAAACGAAAAAATAAACACCATGAAAGAAGAGTGCAAGAAGCTACTAACCTTTGGTGCACTTGGATGGGTGAAATCCTCACAAATTTTGGGGAAAATGGGCAGCACCTCCCCTCTAACATGCCATGGGAGAGAGGAGGAGCTCGGCCAAATGAATTGGTCGGGTTGGGGAAGGAGTGGGTGGTATATACAGGGCAAGTTAGTACCGGTTGATGGCTTTAATGTTGGTATTTTGCAACGTCACGAATAAAATCCGCAAGCGCACGGATACCGCTGTAGCTTTCACCCAAGAGTATTCTGCGGGTTCAGGCTCATCCAAGGACACACACGTCGGTGTGGAGAAGACAGAAGAGAGGACTTTCTATATCTAGAATCTATGCCTAGAAGAAGAGATCACGCCGCCGTTATACTTCGAGCTAAAGGTATCGACCGACTTATACAAGCTGGTAGCTCCAATGTGTGCTCTATCCAATATCTGAACGTGGAGGATTACTAAAAGGCTCGAACAGGGCTGTCACCACCTGCCAGCTACCTCTACAAACCATGAGACTATCAGACAACTAAGTGGTAAAGTCCAGCCTAGACACCACGTCTACGCCTTTCCCTACTAACCTTAGCCCTGGCCAAGACTACCCTTTTCTATCCGGGGTCTTAAGCTAAGATTAAATGCTACTCGCTAGCATACACATCAACTAATATAAGGCAGAGATGATAACTTACGATCTAAACTCTAATTCTAAATAAACAAATAAAGAAAGTCTCGAACACTTACAGCCGAATAAGCATCCGTCGAGGTACAAGCGGAGAAGAGTGCCGACAGACCCGGCACTTCCCCCGACTTCTCCTCACTCTCCTCCTCTTCTTCTACGACTCCTAGTCTACCAAAGTATCTAGGATGAAGGCCTCAAGCTCCAAGGGAGAAAGGTGAGTTGAGAGGATGTGATGTGTGTGTGTGTGTGTTCATTCCTCTACCCCCCCTTGTATTTATAGGAGGGAGCCACGGGGTGAGCTGCAGCCGAGCCTCATCAAACCGCCATCAGTAGCCAATGGGAGACCTCCACGTGGAACCTGAAGGTGCTGGGGCCCACGGGTAGGTCGGCCGGCCTGCTTGGTCGGCCAAACCTCCAGTGGGCCCACCGTCCTTGCACTTTGGTCTGTGGGTCACTTCCTGGGCCCACTTGTCAATGGCATGGGGTTTGTCTTTTATCATGTCCGTTTCTTGCTCTGGTGGGCCCTATACTCCATATTCTGACACGTGTCACATCCTGATTTGCCGGAACATCGTGTCTTGGATTAAACCACACCATTATGCTGCAAAATTAGCTCAAAATCACATGCACACATTCTAAAACATCATCTGTGGAATTTGTTAGTAAATAAATTTATCCTAGCATTTATTCCACATTTTGATTCCTTTTTGTGCAGGATTTGACTGTCAAAATTGGTCGTTAGTGACCGTTAACAACATCCCCCACACTTGGTTGTTTGCTCGTCCCGAGTAAAGGTTAGGACTGAGGTGAAGCGGTAGCTTCCTGATAGAATATCCTACACAAAAGTTATTTCATACCTTGCTCTTGCTTATGAACTTGAATGTGTCTATCATGATCTCTTGAGTTGTTGAAGAACGGAAAAATTTTGGCTTCAAGTGTCATCCTGTCATGTTGCCAGACTTGGGGATTTTTGAAAAAAAAATTCCAAAAAAATTGTTCATGATCTTACTCTCTTCCATGTGTCTCTCAGAGTCGCTCATAGCTTCTTACCAGCATTTATCCTTATTTTACCTCACCGGCTTTGATGGTATATGTGGAGTTTCGAAGGATGAGGTAGAATGTCATCTGCTTGGCTCAAATCTGTTGCAAGATCAAAGATTGGATCGACATGTTTATACTCATATTTACGACTGATCAGGTTAGTACACAGATAAATACATGCTCCTTTTCAAGTTTGATTTTATTTCCTGGGTCATGCTTCTTTGGCATGCCATCTTTTCTCTCTCTCTCTTTTTTTAGTCTCTCTTTGAATACTATTGTCAGATAGTATTTAAGGAGCACGAGATTCATCTGAACATAAAACCTTAAATCAAGTGCATAAATAGAGTAGAACCATGATGGGTCACAAAATTTGATCAAGCTCAACATGTAGCCAAGAGACATAGCATGGGATTTTTTTCAAGTGGATAGTATCATATGGCTCTGGTAGGATGGTGGATAAAGAAATAAGACCAAGAACTTAGTTTTTGTTTTTATAAATAAAATTCCCAGACTGGTCAACATGAAAGAGACGAACAACTTTAAACCAGACATATCACGTTAGTCAACAACTAAGCATCATGGGTCCTATAAAATATGGTTCACAAACTTAAGCGCAGCATGAAAAACATTTATGCAGGGCATTCATCAAGAACTTCTTATTAGCAGATTTCTTAAACATGTTCAAGAATTTGAAAAGATATACTCATGTTTCAGAAACGCTAAAAGGGAGGAAACAAGTGAGGTAGTGCAAACTCAGGAGTCGGAGCGGGAGGTGCACGTTACGTGTGACTGTGATCGTGGATGTGTAGCATCATGGGATCTCCCCCCACACTTGTTTTCGACCTGCTCTTCGATCATAGATAAAACAAACCAAATATGAAAGATAATGGGGCTCTGCCGGCATTAACACCAGGGAGCCAAAGTTCACAAATCTAAATGAAATAAAGACCGGGGCGCGACTAGACTGACCTAAACCTAAACAAAACGACTAACACTAGCGCCCGACTAAACCTATGATAATGAGAGGGGTCTTATCTAAGATTCCTACTCAAAGTCTTGGATCCCTAGTGCCTCTACTAGGCGATCCATCCTTTCATCAAGGAACTTGAAGTAAAGGTCGAGGTCCTCTTGCATCTCTCTGACCTCTTCCCTCAACCTCTGCTGAGATGTGTCCAATCTGACATTGCCCATATGAGCTTTCGTACGCTCATTGGAAAGTTTCCTTATCTCAGACTTGTCTTGATAATCTTCTGCTCTGGCCAGTGGTCTCACTCCAAAGATCGTGAGGCGTGGTTGGAGTGGTGGCTCATCAGGAGATATCTTGTTGCGCCGGTAGTCGTGGATGATTATCCGGCCCTCCTTTGTCACCCATGAATGCACATACTCCTCATCGGGCTTAAGCCTCGGCCCAGGTGCATTCTCATCTTGGAACAACTTGACCGCAAAAACCTCCAATTTCTTCTTTGAGGGCCTGTTCCGTGGTTTTCTTCACCGTACCTCAACTGGAAGTGCTCCACCAGGCGATGGAGAACCACCAGAGAAGCCGGGAGCCGAACGGGCTCGTGGGGAAGTCGGGCGACCAGGGTGATCGGCCGACCTGCCCCTGGCGCCCCTCGGGTCCTTCCTCCTGGGGGTGCTTCGACGCATTGCTGGCGAGGTCGCAGTCACTGAGAAGGCTTCTTCTTGGAGAGCCTCCGCGAAGCACTGCTCCATAGGGTTAAGTGGATCGCTCTGGCGGGAGTCTAGCGCAACATAAGGGACTATCTCCTTGTCGGCCATGGGTTGATGGTGATAGGATGCTGGTGGACAGCAATGGAGGTTTTTAGGTAATAGATGGAAACAATGTATAGGGTTTAGGGTTTCTAAAGAGAAGAAGAAGGGTACGAGACTCCTTTTCTCGTCGCGAAACGCCGTCACCCCTCGCGGAGTTGGACTCTAGGTGGGACAAGGAGGCCATTCGCCAAAACTGGGCCTCACTAGAGCTGGCCCAGGTTCGGCCGACCTAGTGGGTCGGCCGACCCAGGCTGGGCCCCAGCTTACGCGGGTCAGCAGGTGGGGTCAGCTGTTTGAGACGTAGAACGGGCCTACCTGCCTTTTTGGCCTATATGGCTCTTTTTAAATATAAGTACGGGATCAACTAAGTCAATCACATCTATCTCCTCATCAAGAGCTTTATTATGGTCCAGGAAAACCTTGAGTCGTTGACCGTTTACCTTATAGGCGTTACTATCGTCATCTTGTATCGTGATGGTTCCATGCGGTGATGTGTCGATGGTGTGATACGGTCCTTGCCATTTGCTTCGCAGTTTCCCATGACCAAATAACTTGACCCTGGAATTAAAGAGCAATACGTTGTCTCCGGGATTGAAGTTCTTGGGCTTCAATCCCTTGTCATGCCATCTCTTGGTTCTTTCTTTGTAGATCGAGGCACTATGATAAGCTTTATCTCTCCATTCCTCTAGTTCCGAGATCTGGCGCTTCCGGTACTCTCCGGCTATTTTAATATCCATGTTCCACTTCCAGATAGCCCAGTGCGCTCTGTGCTCCAGCTCTACAGGTAAGTGGCAAGTTTTCCCGTAGACAAGCTGATAGGGTGACATTCCAATGGGTGTCTTGTATGCTGTCCGGTATGCCCAAAGTGCATCCGGTAATTTCAGCTTCCATCCCCTCCCCATCTCATTCACGGTCTTCTACAGAATATTCTTAATTTGCTTGTTAGATGTTTCTGCTTGACCGCTGGTCTGAGGGTGGTACGGAGTAGCAATGTTGTGCCTTGTCCCTAGTTCCTTGAGGAAGTTCTGGAAAGCCGAGTCAATGAAGTGTGTCCCTCCATCACTGATTACCATCCGTGGTGTGCCAAACCTTGGAAAGATAATCTCATGGAACATCTTACGCGCATGCTTTGCATCTGCAGCTCTGCATGGCATGGCTTCGACCCATTTGGAGACGTAATCTACGGCGACCAGAATACACTCGCATCCTTGGGATCTTACAAAAGGTCCCATGTAATCAATACCCCAGACACCAAAAAGTTTGATTTGAAGATTGTAGTTCAGGGGCATTGAGTCACGAGCTGTGATCCCTCCATGCCTCTGGCAGTTTGGACATCTGCGGATGAAGTTCTTTGTATCTTCATACATAGATGGCCAAAAGAAACCGCTCTGCCAGATTTTTGCTTGAGTGCGAAAGACACCATAGTAACCTCCATATGGTGCTGCATGGCATTTCTCTATGATCTTTTGTCCTTCTGTCGTAGGTGCACAACGTCTGAGTAACCCATCTGCACAGACTCGGTACAGATATGGTGCATCCCATAGCTTGCGTCTGCTCTCTTGAACTAAATTCTTTTTGCTCTCCCCTGGGGTATATACCCCGAAACCATGAAGTTCACGTTATTCGCATACCAGGGGTGCGAAGCTGTTACTTTGAGAAGCATATCATCCCGTAGGAAGTCATTTATCGGCAGGTCTTGGGCATTCGTATTGGTCATGCGCGATAAATGATCCGCCACTGAATTCTCTACTCCTTTCTTATCTTTAATTTCCAAATCAAACTCTTGGAGTAGAAGAATCCATCTGATCAACCTCGGTTTAGCATCCTTCTTAGTGAAGAGGTACTTGAGTGCGGCATGGTCTGTATAGATGATTACCTTGGTACCTACTAAATAGGATCTAAACTTGTCGATAGTGAAGACAACTGCTAGGAGCTCTTTTTCTATTGTGGCATAATTGAGCTGAGCTCCAGTGAGTGTCTTGCTTGCGTACGTGATCGCGTGATGCTTCTTGTCCTTGGTTTGACCAAGTACGGCCCCCACCGCATAATCACTAGCATCACACATGATCTCGAACGGGAGCTTCCAATTTGGGGGTTGAATGATTGGAGCTAAGATGAGTGCCTTTTTGAGCGTGTCAAAGGCTTTATGGCACTCATCTGTGAATTGGAAAGGAACATACTTGGCTAGGAGACTTGTGAGGGGTATAGCGATCTGGGAGAAGTTCACGATGAACCTTTGATAGAATCCGGCGTGGCCAAGGAAGCTTATGATTCCTTTCACATTGATGGGAGGCGGAAGTTGTTCAATGACTTCAATCTTCGCCTTATCCACCTCTATCCCTCTTTCAGACACTAAGTGTCCTAAAACGATGCCTTCACGGACCATGAATTGACATTTCTCCCAGGTGAGGATCAGGTCCTTCTCTTGGCATCTCTGCAAGACTCTGTCCAAATTTTCTAGACAATGATCGAAGGTCGTTCCATAGACCGAGAAGTTGTCCATGAAAACTTCCATAATTTCTTCGATCATGTTGGAGAAAATGGACATCATGCACCTTTGGAATGATGCGGGTGCATTACATAACCCAAACGACATTCGTCGGTAGGCATATGTTCCATAGGGTCATGTGAACGTAGTCTTGCTCTGATCTTCGGGATGGATGGGTATTTGATGGTAACCAGAATAACCATCAAGGAAACAGAAGTAGGAGTGCTTCGCCAATCACTCTAACATCTCATCGATGAAAGGTAGTGGGAAGTGATCCTTCTTAGTGGCCTTGTTGAGTTTTCTGTAATCTATACACATCCTCCATCCCGTGACGGTTCATTGGGGAATTAGCTCGTTCTTACTATTTTCCACCACCGTCATGCCTCCTTTCTTGGGCACGACTTGGACTGGGCTTACTCACTCACTATGCGGAACAGGATAGATAATTCCGGCATCTAAGAGTTTGAGAACCTCTTTCTTTACCACCTCCCTCATAGCATTGTTCAACCTTCTTTGGGGTTCCCTAGAAGGTGCTATTGCGGGATCCAATGGGATTCGGTGGGTGCAAAGGGCAGGACTGATGCCCTTGAGGTCTTGTAGAGTATAGCCTAAGACCGATCGATGCTTCTCTAAAACAGTGATGAGCTTATTCGTCTCCTCTTCTGAGAGTTTGTCGCTAATGATCACGGGAGACTCTACATCACTATTTAGAAAGGCGTATCTAAGCCCTGGAGGTAAAGGCTTTAGCTCAATCGGAGGTCGTGATGGCTTCTCAGTCGCGAGTAGTTCAGAAGTTTCACCGGAGTCTTCTTCTGCATCACTGACTTCTTCCGGTATTTCCTCGATATCCTCCTCGAGGTCCGAGTCAAAAGACTCAAAGGTGGAAGTGGCCATTATTTCCTCGATTGGCTCTGGACTAGGGAGATCTTCCACTGAGCATGTCAATGCTCGATCCACGGGGATGTGGAATGTGTCCTTCCCTAACTTGATGTTTTCCATCTTTAGGAACATCCGTAAAGAGAGCTTTAAGAGGATGTCCTATCAAGAAATCGAAGTTGAGATCTTCGAAGATATGGAAGTTCAGACGGATTTTAACATCATTGTGCCAAAATGGCACATCGGTGATTATCCCGTAGCTATTCCTAAGAGAACCTGAAGGTGTCTTGAGCTGTCTGTCTGTTGGAGTGAGTTTGAAGATGCCCAGAAAGGCTAAGGCAAACTCATCTGACATTAGATTAGCTCCAATAGTGGGACTATAGAGAGCGTCCACATTTTGATCTTGGAGACGGCAACGGAATGATGAGGAGGGAGAGTTGATATAGATTGGAGATAAGGATAATTCTCCTTCCTGCAACCATTTGTTGCTGATCAATGTTGTCAACTCTTGAATTGTCTCTCGAAGAAAATTCTCCTCTAAGGGATCCGTAGGAGTGACGGGACTTGGTGGTCGCTTCTGGCAGAAGTATCTTGAGGTGTTGCCGAAATCTTCAAAGACATCTGGCTCGATACTTCGGAGAAACTCCGGAGGTAGAGGGTCTTCTTCCTCCGATGTTTCGAATTTATGTTCAGGGGCGATCTCATAGATCGAATCTACTGATTGGCTTTCAGGGGGTTCCGATTCGATTTCTGAAGGCTCCGCTTGACGCATCTCGGGCTCTATGGGGACTGGCTCGTTTATACAAACGAAAGAGGCTCTGTCCAAGATTTTGTCGAGGACTTCCCTACTCTCGGTTGGGGTAAGATGAGCGAAAGATCCTCCAGAGGTAAGATCGAGATGGTGTGCAGACTCCTTGTCAAGACCAGCAAAAAAATGTTGGAGCAATAAATGCTCGGGTAATGACAAGTCTGGGCCTGATTTTACCAATAAGGTAAATCTAGCCCAAGCTACACCAATTGATTCCTTATCATTCTGACGGAAAGTCAAAATTTCCATTCATAAGGCACATATTCGTGAAAGTGAGAAGAATGCAGAACAGAATCTATCTCGAAGTTCAATCCAACTTCCATTCACACAGCCTACGACACAAATATACCATTGCTTCACTTCTCCCGAAAGGGAAAAAGGAAACAACTTTCATTTAAGAGTTGCGTGTGTCATGCCCAAAATTTTCTTGCATGAACACACTTGCTCGAACTCGCGCAGATGATGGTAGAGATTTTCACAATTCCTTCCTAAAAAGGAGTTTCCCTTAACAAAGGCTATGTAGCCTGAGTCGAGTTCATAGCTAGAAGAAAGAATTGGGTCAGCAGAGGGTGCTGGCTCATAGAACTCGCTCTTGGGTGAAGAGAGCTGTAAAAGGGATAGCAGCTCCATGGGTAGCGGGGGTTGAGGTAGAATCAAGGAAAAGGAAAAAAGAAGATACGAGGACAACTGAGTCCGTAGATAATGTAGTTACCATTCCCCGGCAACGGCGCCAGAAAGCTTGTTGGTATTTTGCAACGTCACGAATAAAATCCGTAAGCGCACGGATACCGCTATAGCTTTCACCCAAGAGTATTCCAGGGTATCGTATCCACTGAGGAACGTGAGTACGCTATCTATGGGTTCAGGCTCATCCAAGGACACACACGTCGGTGTGGAGAAGACAGAAGAGAGGACTTTTTATATCTAGAATCTATGCCTAGAAGAAGAGATCACGTCGCCGTTATACTTCGAGCTAAAGGTATCGACTGACTTATACAAGCCGATAGCTCCAATATGTGCTCTATCCAATATCCGAACGTGGAGGATTACTAAAAGGCTCTAACAGGGCTGTCACCACCTGCCGGCTACCTCTACAAACCGTGGGACTATCAGACAACTGAGTGGTATAGTCCAGCCTAGACACCACGTCTATGCCTTTCCCTACTAACCATAGCCCAGGCCAAGACTACCCTTTTCTATCCGGGGTCTTAAGATAAGATCAAATGCTACTCGCTAGCATACACATCAACTAATATAAGGCAGAGATGATAACTTATGATCTAAACTCTAATTCTAAATAAATAAACAAAGAAAATCTCGAACACTTACAACCGAATAAGCATCCGTCGAGGTACAAGCGGAGAAGAGTGTCGACAGACCCGGCCCTTCCACCGACTTCTCCTTACTCTCCTCCTCTTCTTCTACACCTCCTAGTCTACCTAAGCATCTAGGATGAAGGCCTGAAGTTCCAAGGGAGAAAGGTGAGTTGAGAGGATGTGATGTGTGTGTGTGTTCATACCTCTACCCCCCCCTTTGTATTAATAGGAGGGAGCCACGGGGTGAGCTGCAGCCGAGCCTCATCGAACCGCCATCAGCAGCCAATGGGAGACCTCCACGTGGAACCTGAAGGTGGTGGGGCCCACGGGTAGGTCTGCCGGCCTGCTTGGTCGGCCGAATCCCCAGTGGGCCCACCGACCTTGCACTTTGGTCTGTGGGTCACTTCCTGGGCCCACTTGTCAATGTCATGGGGTTTGTCTTTTAGCATGTCAGTTTCTTGCTCTGGTGGGCCCTATACTCCATATTCTGACATGTGTCGTGTCCTGCTTTGCCGGAACGTCGTGTCTTGGATTAAACCACACCATTATGCTGCAAAATTAGCTCAAAATCACCTGCACACATTCTAGAACATTATCTGTGGAATTTGTTAGTAAATAAATTTATCCTAGCATTTATTCCACATTTTGATTCCTTTTTGTGCAGGAGTTGACAGTCAAAATTGATCGTTAGTGACCGTCAACAACTAACATGGCTTCTGACAGATGCTGACAATTGGGGGATGGCACATTAGTACCAGCTGGGGTATCTAGCCGGCACTAACATGCCCGTCGGGTACTGTTCAAGCACGTTAGTGCCGGCCCCTAGTTGACCGGCACTAACATGCTGGTACCTATGTACACTTCTCTAGTAGTGGTTAGATTGTCAAAGATTAAACTAGTGCAACAGGGAGACCGCTCCTCTAGCTGACGGGAGAAGCCCATTCACCTAGATGGCTTTATGTACCTCCTACCCCCCAATCCAAACGTGGAGGATTACTAGGGCACGGATAGGGCTGTCACCACGTGCCGGCTACCTCACAATCCGTGGGAATGGGTGACATCCAGCAACACTTATCTAGTCTAGACACCACGGCTACATTAGTAAGCGATACTCTAGCATCCCGCGCGGAGCCCCCATGCTCCGGATGGACAGACATCACACTAGAGCAAACATACAAATACTGGAACAGTTGACAGAGTTCTAAGGCCAATATGTTAACCATCGTAAGCACAGGGTGATCATGCAATGCAAGCATCGAATGATAATGCAACCAGATCATGAAGCATATATCCAATAACTCAGAACATACTTCAAGCAGATAATGGTAACTGTAGTCTAATTATATTACAAATGACCGAATATTACAAGAGAGAACTAGAGATGAACCCATACCAGAACTCCCGAGCAACTCCAGGGACTCGATGACTCCTAGACTTCTCTTGAACTCCACTAAGCCTACAGACTAAGCATGAATGCCTTGAGGTAAGTGTGAAGTGGTGTGTGTGTGTGTGTGTTCTAATCCTCCCCCCCCTTATATTTATAGGAGGGAGCCATGGTCGAGGGGAGTGTCTTCTGCAGCTGATCCTTGGTGAGCTGACTTAAGGAGCTAATGCCCTTCCTCCACGTGGCAAGTTGAGGCGGTAGGGCCCATGGACCTGGTGGACAACCATGTGGTCGGCCAGCCTGCCCAGGGTGCCAACCGCCCCCGACTGCCGGGGGTTGGGCTTGTCTGGGCCTCATCTTGTCCTAACACCGAGGCTTGGCCTGCCTTGAGTGGATTTGACTTGATTCTTGGGCTACACTTGGTCCATTTGTGCCTGATTCTATGCTCTGATATTTTCTGTGATTTTCTATCGGGCCAAAGTGTGCTTGCAACCTGCATATTAGCTCAAAAACATATCTTGCATATTCTAAAAGTAAAGTGTGGTTTAGGAATTTATTTGAATAAAGATGCATGTAAGAAATGCAAACTCTCATGATTTTCTGATCAAGTTGACGCCTAAAAATGGTCGTTAGTGAGCGTCAACAGAAGGCACATAGCTTCACTACTGCTAATCTAACATTCTCTGGTAGAATACCCCTCAACACAACCGGAAGCAATTATGTCATTAGGACATGGCAGTCATGAGACTTCAAGTTTGTGAACTTCTTCTCTTTCAGGTTTATTCCTCTTTGTATATTCAATGAGTACCCGGACGGTATCTTAATACTGTTCAAGCAATCAAACATGCTTTCCTTCTCCTCTTCGCTGAGAGTGTAGCTAGCAAGACGCAAGTAGTGTTGTCCATTCTCTCCCTTTTCAGGTCGAAGATCTTCTCGTTGTTTCATTTCTTTCAGGTCACGTCTTGTTTCCAGTGTATCTTTTGCCTACCCATACATACCTAGGAAACCTAGCAGGTTCTCACAAAGATTCTTCATCAGGTGCATCACATCAATTGTGTTGCGGACCTCCAAGACTTCCCAATACGGTAGCTCCCACAATATAGACTTCTTCTTCCACATTGGTGCATGTCCATTTTCATCATTCGGAACTTGTTGGCTGTTGTGACCCTTTCCAAACACTACATGGACATCCTTTATCATCGAGAAAACACGCTTTCTGTCATAGAACATAGGCTTAGCACAAGTTTTTGGTTCCCCTTTGAAATGTTTCCCTTTCCTTCTCAAGGGGTGCTTGAGGGGAAGAAATCGGCGATGTCCCATATACACGACCTTCCGACAAATTTTTCAGATAAAAGCTGTCAGTTTCATCTAGACAATGGGTGCATGCCTGGTATCCCTTATTCGACTGCCCAGACAGGTTGCTAAGTACAGGCCAATCATTGATGGTTACGAAAAGCAATGCTCGGAGGTCGAAATTCTCCTGTTTGTACTCATCCCACACACGTACATCTTCTTTCTTCCCCAACAATAAAAGTTCATCAACCAACAGTCTTAGGTACACATCAATGTTGTTGCCAGGTTGTTTCGGGCCTTGGATAAGTACTGGCATCATCATGTACTTCCACTTCATGCATAGCCAAGAAGGAAGGTTGAACATACAAAGGGTCACAGGCCATGTACTGTGACTGCTGCCCCACTCGCCAAATGGATTCATTCCGTCCGTACTTAAACTAAACCTTATGTTCCTTGGGTCACTGTCAAAATCTGGGAATTCTCTATCCACGTTTCTCCACTAGGACCCATCTGCAGGGTGTCTCATCATCCGATCTTGCATACACTCTTCTTTGTGCCACCGCATCAACTTAGTGTGCGATTTGTTTCTGAACAAGCGCTTCAATCGTGGTATTATCGGGAAATACTACATTACCTTAGTGGGAACTTTTTTCTTGGCGGGCTCCTCATCAACATCACCAGGATCATTTTGCCTGATCTTATACCGCTTTGCGTCACGGACAGGACAAGTATCCAGTTTCTCATATTCACCATGATAGAGGATACAATCGTTAGGACATGCGTGAATCTTCTGTACGTCCAACCCAAGAGGGCAAACAACCTTTTTTGCTTCGTACATTGCAGGGGGCAGTTCGTTCCCCTCTGGAAGCATGTTCTTTACAATTCCTAGTAGCTCCTCAAACCCCTTATCGGTAACACCATTGGCTGACTTCCACTGTAGCATTTCTAGTGTGGTACCTAACTTTTTAAGCCCCTGCTTGCAATCTGGATACAACATTTTTATGTGATCCTTCACAGTTTCACTGTCTCTACATGCATCGACTAAAACCTGACCTAGTTCATCAGGTGGTTGATCTTCTACTACATTTTCTTTAGCCTCATCCATTGGTTCATCTTCAAAGACACCCGCTTCATATAAGTGAGCCCAGTCTGCGATGTTGTTATCATCATTATTATCTCATTCATCATCTTCCATCAGAACTCCAGGTTCATCGTGCTTGGTCCAAAGAGTATAGTTATCTATGAAACTCTTTTCATAAAGGTGGACGTGTAGAGTGTGTCTTTTTGAGAACTCCTTTTTATTTCCGCAAATGCGGCATGGACAGAACATGAAACCTTTTGATGACCTGTGGGCCTCAGCAGCATCCAGAAAAGACTATAGACCATTAATCCATGCCATGGTGCATCAATCGCCGTACATCCATTGTCGGTCCATCTACAATAATATTTTTTCGTTGAATAAGCAATTTAATTCAATGGAAAAGAGCTTTACAATTTTGTATTAAGGAATAATATTATTTCATTTTTATTTATATTATTTGGCAAATTTCACACTAAAAAATTTACATAATGAAGGATGCATCATGCTGCAAAGCCATTTCTACGAATTAAACATTAAAATATAAAAGGTCCGAATATCCATCACATAACATGATTAATTATACATTGTCCATTACACAACATGATAAATTAGAAGGTCCAAATTAAAATATAGATCAAGCTAAATGCTAGCTAGCTAATACAAACTAACGTGACCTTTTGACCAATGCCTCGTGAACTGCCTTGCGAAGTCTCGGCGCGAAACGATCATATTCCGCCATCCCGGACGCTTTGCGTCTAGCATTATATCGAGCCATTAACTCACCATCATCATCAGTACCATGCAACTCGACATTAAATTCACAGTGAAATTTGTGACTTCCTTTTGCAAGTGCGAAGTAATGAAAAGCTTTCTTAATCCAACAACAAAAACGACCGCTAACAAGACCAACACGCTCTTCAAGACGGAACTCAAGCGAATGTCCGGTGCGCTTCAATTGATTGCGTACCGCTGCCCGAGCAGATGCACGTCGCTCGAAGGCATCATGTTGCAAAGTCATTTCTAGGAAGTAAATATTACTTACAGCTCATTATGTCTCATTAAGAAGAAAACATTAATTACTCATGTCTGTTGAAGCACTAAACTACACTATTTCAAAAATAAAACTAATGTCACTATACATGTAAAAGTACTGAATAAAACTAATTTAAAAAAAATATAAAACTAATTCAATAATCATCATGTCTGGTGAAGCACTAAACTGCACTATTTTTAAAAAATAAAACTAATTTTAGTACACTTATCAAATAAATGTAAAAAACCTGAATAAATTCTTAGAATTATAATGAAAACATAAATTCTAAACCCTAATTATTTTGACACTCTTCATTTCGAGGCGAACATGTTGTTCCACGCCATACGGGATGCGCAATCAAGATTCGCAGCTTTGTTTCAAGCTCACTTTCTTTAAAACCATCGAGAAGTAAAAAAATATTTGTTTCAAAACATGTCTATGTCGTTAACCTCGACCCTGCGGTGATGACACTGCCATTCGGGGCTAGCATCGATATCCGCAACACGGTGCGGTACAAGGACGTGATGGAGTATGGTCTTGGTCCGAATGGTGCCATCCACACCTTGCTCAAAGGTGAGGATTTCTTCACTGGGACCAAGGCCGTACTGCTTCATCATGTCCTTATACCGCACCGCGTCGTGGATATCGATGCTAACCCCGAATAGCAGTGTCATCATCGTAGGTATAAATACATCATTAGAGTGCCAATATAATCCATTAATAATTATTCAATTACCAAGTATAAATCTTAGTTTCACTTTTCAATAATTATTCAATTTGACATTTCACATACACATAAACATTCAAATTGCAAATTATCTATAGTATACATGTATAAAACCATTTCACTTGAAAATAATTGAAAAAATTATTATAAATTACCCACATTCAACCTATCCAATAAACCTTCTCTCAAATTCAAGTCATCGGTTCTATACATCTCAAACCCATGCATAAATCAAAAAAAAATTGTGCTCATCCTCACTATTTCTAAAAATCACAAATTTCTCTAATGGTGAAGCATAAAACAAAACATGAAGACCATCAAAAAAGAGAGAATGAAGTTGCAAACCTTTGGCGCACTTAGATGAGTGGAATCCCCACAAAACTTGAAAAAATGGCAGCACCTCCTCTCTAAAACGCCATGGAGAAGAAGAAGCCCGAGCTCTGTCAAATGTCTAGCTCGGGCTCGGGGAGAAAGAAGTTGCGCTGATTTATAGTAGGAGTATAAGTACCGGCTGGTGGCTCCAGCCGGTAGTAAACCTCTACATTTTGTATCGGCTGGAGCCACCAGCCGATACTAAATGAACTCGGCGCCATTTAGTACCGGCTGGTGGCTCCAGCCGATACGAAATGGTCGCTAGCTGTTGCGCGCCGGTGTCGGTGGCAGTCTTTAGTGCCGGCTGGTGGCTCCAGCCGGTACTAATCGGCTCCGCTGTCGCTTAGGCCCGGTACTAAATGGCCACGTTAGTACCAGACCAAAGCATACTCACTACACACAGCAAAAACCTAGCACACGGCAAACATCCTATTTGCTGAGTGCCTGCCGCCAGGCACACCGGAAATAGCAGCTCCATTAACAGCCGTTGACATTTGTTGTGTGCCAAGTCAGGCACTCGGCAAACCAAAAATTTCGTCGTGTGTATTTTTTATTTGCCATGTGGGTCATGTCAAGCACACGACAAAGCTTTTGAAAAAATGTTGATTCTGCCCTCCCAACTTTTTTTGCTATCCATGTACTGTACGTGGTATTCCATGTTAAGTGTTGGTATATTTCTCGGTCTTTTTACTATATTTAATTATTTTATTTCATTAAAATGATTTTTTGGGGATAAGTCAAATTTGAACTGCAATTGTTTTGAATAATGGAATATAATGAATCAAAAAATGATATTCACGTTATGAAGTCCAATGTGAGGTCTTATCCATGAAATGGAAGAAAATTTCGAAGATCTTTCTCACGAACCATGACCACGAACATGTGGCCGAATCGTTTTAAAATTCTATAAAAAACAAACCAAGTCTGAAAATCATAAGATTTGTCGTGGTATCATGATTTCATACGCGGTGGCTAAGGTAAAAAATTTAGAAGGTTTCGCACAAGTTATCACATATGCTCCTTACAAATCAAAGCATCTCCGGAGAAGATCCATGGAGTTGTGAAGAAGTCGTTCCGATTTCGAGTCAAAGTGACGGTCGAATTCGGGTTTGACTACAAAACTTTTTGTATATGCAATAGATAATTTAGATTGTTTCATGCCAATTTTTTTTTGCAATTAAACAATCACTATGTAAGAAACGCCTTATAGGCGACGTGCTTTAGGTGGCAGACGGTCTGCTCCCACTAGGTTGACTGTCGGCCGGTCAAGATGTTCGAACATCCAAAATGTCTGCATATAAGTTTGGACGTCCGAAAAGAGCTACCCGTTTGAACGTTAGCCAGCGGACTGTCCTCTGGACCGTCTGCCGTTGTTAGCCTGCGGACTATCCGCCCACATAGGCCGGACCGTCCGCCGTTGGGACATACATGCAGACGTTTCGGATGTCCGAATGTCTTGACTGGCGGACGGTCCGCCCGGTGGGAACGGACGGTCTGCCACCTAAAAATGTGACAAAGTTATGCAAACATGAAATAGTGGAACAAATTGAATGGTAGGTAAAAAAATTATGTCGTGTGCCTGATAAAGGACACACAGATCAAGGCGCATGGCAAATGACCAGGCTTTACCGTGTGCCCTTGATCTGGCACACGATATAGTGAAATTCAAATTTTGTAAATGACCTTAGATGGGGAAATAGCCAAAATAAAAGTTGTAGATCTTAAAAAGTTATGAAAGTTTGTAGTAGACAACTTTTTTATTTGAATTCGTTTAGGGTCTCAAACAAGCAATTTATACTCGGTTTAGTATAATATGAGGAAAACCAAAACGGACTCTAGACACAAGTCACAGAGTGATGCAGTGGTAGAGGGGGTTATGCATGAGGGGGAGGTCACCATTCGAATCCCGCCGGACGCGTAGCGTGTGAATATTGCGCGAAAAATGCCGCAACTTGCCATTTGTTTCAGGTTTTTTTTTCATTCAAATTTTGCGGAGTGTTATTTTTTGCCGAGGGCCATCTTAGCACTTTGCCATGTGCCTGAAAAAGGGCCCACGGCAAAGGTGGCTTTGCCGGCTGGCATTTGCCTTGAGCTCTTTGCTGCCGTGTGCTACAGGCTTTGCCGTGTGCTAGGCACATGGCAAATAAGCTGAATCCCGCTGTGATGGTAAATTTTCACAAAAGGCGTGATTTCTAGCCACAATAACTATTCATTTCAGTCCAAATGTCCTGAATTATAAGATAGTAGGGTGGTTTGAATTTCAAATTTTGAATCAAGATTGAGACATTTTGATTCATAGCCCAGTTACTAAATACACTGATAACAAACATCCGGAAGAGCTATGTAAGCATTAAGTACAACAATACGTGCATCACTCGTTCAGGCAAGCATAGCTTGATCAAGAAGACACTGTCTGCAAGCTGAACTGCCATAGCTTCTTGGCCAGCTCAGCATCTGAAGCTTGTAAGCTCGGGCTGGATATGTTACAATCGGCGAAGTACTTTCCACTTATCCCCTTCACTTGAGGATGCATCGCCACATAGCATGTCGTTGCGGCACCCTTTAGCAAAGATAAATAATGAGTTAATTAGGGTCAATCCATGTTCCGGCAACAAGGGCGGCAGTAAAATAAGAGCTGAGATGAATGCCTACCTGTTCAACTCTTCTACATATGATTCTTCCAATGGTGTTAAAAAACGCTGTAAGAATAGTGGGAACAGTCACAAATTAAACATCGTTACAACCGGAGCTCCAGGCTACAAGCCAGAAATTATTTGAGATATTTGAATGTGTTGGAAGCCCTTTGTGGTTTTCAAACAATAACATCGACCGTTTGGATTGAGAAAATTACCACCGACAATAGTCCTGTCCCTAAAAATGTTAGTCATGATGACACCAGGATGAACGGCATTGGCTGAAATATTCACTCCTTCCTCCTGTTCCATGAAGATAACTCCTCATGTTATTAAACAGCTCATGCATCCATATATATAACAACTTCTATTCAGTGTCAAAGAGCTAATGTACCTTGAAAATTCGTGATAATTCATTGGAGTGAAGAATATTGGCAAGCTTGGATTGGCAGTAAGCAATAAAGTCATTCAAACTGGGTCAAAACAGATAACAAACCTTTTGGTGTTACTTATGCAGCAACATTCCAAATTTTGGGAGAGAATTCAAATTGATGTCGACTGGATTACCCGGAAGGATCATGAATTTTCTCAAAGCATATCCCTTCAGGATAAGTCATCATGGCATGCCCTACTGACGTCACATTGACAATCCGTCCCTCGGTGCCGCTGTCCCTACATGTGCTCTTCATGTTCTCCAATAGGAGGTTTGTTAGAAGAAAGTGACCTGTATGCATTCAAGCCAAACGCTACTACAGTATCAGGAATCATTCTCATAGGTCATAATTCAGAGGAGCAAGTATAAATACGAACAGTCAGCAAGCTAAGGAACACCTTCTACAGGCAGGTAAACAAGAGATGCTGCAGAAAGAATTTGGTTTGAATAATTTGCGCAGAGGACACACCAATGTGATTTGTTGCGAAATGCAGTTCCAGGCCGTCGCAGGAACACGTGCGGTTCCTTGTCAGAACTCCAGCGTTGTTGCTGCCGAAAAGAACAGTCAGGACTGTTAGTGTGAACAGATGTGAATGTGATCTGTCATCCTAAACTAATTGACAAAGCAGTCATTTTGGACCTTGATTGGAGGTCAAAAATCTCTAGAACACACTAAAGGGGGTGCCCCCCAGTGTGCTGTGCTCAACTATATAAGGGGATGAAACACCAGGGCACAAAAATGTCCTAGTGACTGCCCTAAGGCTCTGTCCACTACAACCCAATCATAAAGGCACAAGCAGCACTGGGAAAGGCTTCTCCCATGCCCTAAGGCGGCTACAAAAAAGAAGACAAGAAGAACATAGGAGAAGTGACGCTGGGAGCTCAAAATTAAGGTATGAAACCCTAATCTCAGCTCCCTGATGTGGTTCACTCTTAGCCTAGTGATCCTACATATCTAACAATGGCACCAGAGCCATCTAGACCTAAGATTGAACCCTCTTAAGTGTTTAATCTCATGCTCCAATTCATGTTCTTGCCCTAAGATTAAGCCCAAAATACACTGTTCGTCTGTAATTATAAGATTAAGGGCCCTAGGGTTTCGGTTCTAGCATTAAAGAAGGAGGGGAATTGAATCAAGTAAGTACTAATTGTAAGAAATTCCCAAAAATCCCCAAAATCCGAAACCCTAGCTATAGGAAAAATCCCCAAATTTTCCCCAAACTCACGAACCCTAACCCTAATCCTAAAGATGTAAGGGTGTGTGGGGTGATGGTGGCTTACCGGACTGAATCCCGAGCTGCTGTGCTCGTCACCGGTGTCAGTGACGTCGCCGCCATCACCCGACGGCTTTCGGTACGCGACCTTGGATGTCACGGGGCCACGCGCCTCCCGTGCTCGCCGTGGCCGCCGGCGTCATCGCCACTGCAGTCGGAAGACCGGCCACGGGCCAGATCTGCTCCTCCGCCGTGGATCCCATGGATTTCGCGCGCGCAGGAGGTCAGGATTAGGGCACCGACGAGCGGTGCTCGACGGAGCTGCACGCCGGCCGCGGCCGTGCGCACCTCCGGTGAGCAGAGCTCGACGGCGCCGCTACCTCCTCCGCCGCGGGCCGCGTCGCCGGCACCGTCACCCTCCGCTCACCCGCAGCCGCCAGTGGAGAGGAGAAAGGAGGAGGGGAGAAAATGGTTAGGGTTTAGCGGGGGGGAGCGCCGACGCAGCGGTTTTGATACGCGCGGCGCGCGATGACGGCCGTCGGATGTGCATCCGACGGCACGCGTGCGACGCAGCCACCTCGGGCCGGCGGGAGGCCAGCGGGCGCGGCAAATTCCCAACCCAGGCCCAGGTTTTTGGGCCTGGGGCCCGGGAAGGGAAAGGCGGCGGCCAAAGTGGACCGGGCCGAAAACGGCCTGGGCCGGAAAATGAGTGATGGGCCGAATTTTAATTGGTATTTTCTTTGGAAATTAAGACATATAAATTGGGCTTCATATTAATGGGCCAAAATAATGATGGGCTAAATTCAATGAAGGGCCGGAAATAATGTCAAAATTTTAGAATGTTTTTCTCCTCTAATTTTGAACTTTGGGCTGCATAGTAATGGGCTTAAAAGAGCCTTTGGGCTAAGATAATATTGTTTTAGGCCATAAATATGATTTTGATTTTAAATATTATGAGTATGTATATTATTTCATGTTTAATTTTGAAGATATTTTATTGACTTTTAGCAAATAATAATTAGAATAATAAGTTCTCTCATATTTATTTTATGATCTTTACATATTATGGCTATTACATAAAGCTATTGTTTTACGTGTCATAAGTAATGTTTTAATTAAGGCCAAAATTAAGTAAAATTATGGTAAATTTATGAATAATTAAGTTTTTTGCTTAAATAATATTGTTTTGGGCCAAACTTTATGGAAATTTTCTCCATTAATGATTAAGTATTTTTCCTTATGTTTATGATTAAGTATTCTCATTATGCTTTAATACTTCACTTTATTTCTAAAGTATTTTATTATGTTTATATTTTGCCTTAGCACAATTTATGTCACAATTTAAAAAAATTATGAAATACTCTCCAATTAAATTGGGATTATTTTCAGTGAAGTTTTAAGTCTATTTGAAGTATTATTTGAAATGTTTATGGTCCAATTATGATGATGAATTACTTTCATTATGAAATTAAGCTATCTGCCACATACTTATGTGCCACTTAAATTGAGGCTTAATAGTAAAGTATCTTATGACCCGTAAATATTATCAATTATGTGAGCATGTTTTACTCACAAGAATTGATATGCCCATAAGTTAAGCATGAAGCTTAAGACCCATTTTTGGGAAAATCAAATAATAACATCTTTTAATGGCCAGTCCTCTAAGAAATTAAATAATGGCCCATATTTGGTTGATGTCATTAATACTTTTACTTACGGTTGGAAAATGTGCATTCCATTAATAATAACACTAAGGAATCACTTATTGTAATGATTGGAATGCACAAATTCTAATAATTAAGTGGCTTTAACTTATAATTGTCCTAGATTGGAATCAATCCAACGGGATATTTTTTATTCAAGATCAAAATTTCAATGTTGATTCATGGTTATATTCTAACCAAAGTTGTTTACAATCATGGGTTATCATGATTTAATTTATTAATAAAGTATATTATTCTTAAGCCATACATACTTAGTGAGTCCAATTTTGGACATAAATCTTAAAGCTGGCTTTTGAATATTTTCTTAATTGTGCCACAAATAATGTTGATAAGAATACTAAAGTAATATATGAGGACAAATTGAGTTTATTTTAATAAAGATGTCCTCTGATAAATAAATATTTGCTTAAAAGAGTCTCGGAATATCATGATTAATTGACTTGTAGCTACATACTGACCAAAAGTTGTTTGTAGTCATATGTCATTCTCACCTCGAAGATTATGATTAATTTTGTGACTCATGACTATATACCGACTAAAGTTGTTTATGGTCATGTGTCACTAAGATTAATTAAGTTACTAAGTTGCCAGCTCTTGAGCAATATTGGCATAATCATAAACTGAGTTTTATCAGATTAAGCTAATACTGACTGATATGAATAATGAGAAATTATGTCAATGCATATGGGTCATTTTCAATAAAGTTTCCGCTGCAAAAGAAATAACACTCTGGTTAAGTGTGGCATACGTTCATCATTCTAGCCAAAGCTGATTGGTGAATGTGTGACTACAAAAATTTGTTATTCCGGTTCATCTTCTAGCCAAAGCTGATTTTGAATCGAAGTAATGAAAGGAGTTTATATCTAAAACTAAGTGTGGCTTGTGTTTATCATTCTGGCCAAAGCTGATTGATAAATACCAATTCACAATACTTTTGTTGGTCTTAATCCACTTCTGGCCAAAGCTGATTTGGGTTATGATTCAACAAAAGATGTTTTATGCACATGAAATTAAGTGTGGCTTGTACTTATTCTTCTGGCCAAAGCTGATGAATAAGTACTAGTTCACAAAATTCTGTTGTTCTTTTCTATTTCTGGCCAAAGCTGACTTTGACTGATTCAATAGAAGAAGTTTGTGATGATGCTTGCTAAAATATTCTATAAAGCATCACATGCCTCTAAAGATCAAAACTAATGAGTGGCACTAAGCACATCTGTTTCATGTATGCAAAATCAAACTTATGAATTATCCCTATTGATGATAAGAATTAATTAAGTCATAAGTTTCTAATAAAGATTGTTTTAAATACCACTATCAGAAGCGAAGTGGTTTTACCTGCACCTCATTGGTTCTTGAGATTATAACTAAGATGACACATACAGGTGTCATAAGAGGTGTAGTTCCCACTAGAAAAGTTAAATACTAAGAATATTAATGAGAAATTAATGATTTTTATTGATCATCAATACCTAATAGAAAAAAAATTAAAAAAATTAAAAAAATTAAGATAAGTCACTTATGGACAAATATCAGAATAAAAAGGAGCAATCCCTCAATTCTGGATAAATGTAAGAATCAGGGGAAGTAATCCCCAAGATAAGTATTTATTAAAGCACATTTGATATTAGTGGTGAGTTGTTTCCTTCATATCAATGAAGGCAAGATAATATGATATGGCTATGGGCATCATTAAGCTCAAGGAAATAAGACTAAGACAAGGTAATAAGATGAGTCTCTAAGTAAGAAAAATACTAAATTTTAAAGAATTGTATTTATGAAAAGGAGGAAAATGTCATTACATTCTATTAGTATAAAATTATATTTATTTCCAATGTATACATTCATGTTATTTTTATATGTTGTAACAAGGATAAACAAATAAATAAATAGAGGTTCTTCGAAATATGGTACTATTGCATAGACCACATTTCGAGGGGGAGAGTGGAACCTTCATTAAGAAAATATTTTCCACCTCTTTATGTCAGGTAAGAATTAAATATTGAGAAAAATATTAAGATAACTTTATCATGTGTTAGTTTCTTATGTGTCATTTAATTAACAATGTTATTCTTATTCTTATTATGAGCTATATGCTAGCCTTAGAACTGAATACTATTTCAGTATCATATCTCACCACTAATGTCGCTAAGTTGAGAATTAGATGGGAGCTCTAAAGCAAGGAAAAATATTATTAAAGGAAATATAAGCAAAGCTCACTTATGAATACTTGCTTTAGCTCCTTGTGGCGCCTTTGTGCCCACTTGAAGATCTTTGATCAATCCCACTATGTGAAAGGGATTGATTATGTCATAAAGATTGGATGACACTCGTTGCTCATCATTTGAAAAATTATTGGAGTCCATAAGTGATACATAAGTACAATAAGAAATAAGTTATTAAACAATAGGGATATTGTGTACATAAAGATCCAGATTTTCTTTTATCTGGATACTAAGATTGTCTTGGTGATATCTCTTAAGTTTTGAACAATAATGTTCACCAAGATAAAAGGTCCAGGAAATGGGTTGATTCCCATTAAGAGTAATAAATTTTTCCTCGAAAAAAAACACCATCCAGTCCTCTTCCCTCCCCGTCGCTTCCAGCCTCGTTCGGCTGCACAGGCCCAGCCGAACGGCTGATTAGCCCAGCAGCTTTTCTGTTATTAGCGTCATGTATTTCAATTTCCAACAGGCTGAATCAGCCGGTTTGAACCGGCTGAAAATTTCTGATGGTTAGCGGCTGAATGGCTGGCGCCTCCAGCCCAGCCAAAAACCAGCATCAGGGCCGAATGCTACAATCCGCGTGCCTCTGGACTTCCGCCGCCGCCACCGGTCCCTACATCGGCAAGCTCCCCAGCTCTGGCGCTCACCTCCAGCTCGCCGGAGATGGCCGGATCTGGTGGATCCGGCTCCCCTCTACCTCTCCCACCCCCTTCTTCTTCGTTATCCATCCATTGGAGCATCCGCCGGCGCTCCTTCCCTAGCGGACGCAGTCGCAGCCGCGGCCAGCCAGGCCGGCACCGTGGCTGGCCCTGCGGCTCCTCTTGTTGGCTCCTTGTCGGTGCGGCCGGCGGCGCCGCCTCCAGCCGGGGGGGCGGCCAGGCTCGTGGCCTCCAGGCAAGGGCGCGCGGCCAGCGTAGCAGCTTCCAGCAGGGGGCACGGCCAGGCATGCGGCCTCCAGGCAGGGGCTCCTCCCTCGGCGCTCTGAGGACCACCTGCAGCAGCTCCGCCCGCGCCGACACGAGATCTTCGCGGACCACCGCGCCACCTGAATGGAGGCTGCCTCCCTCCGCGCGCGGCCTCCCACACGCCGCGGCCACCAAATCGCTTCCTATCTATCCCTCTGGAGTCAAGAGAGACCACCGCTGCACAACCGTATGGACGCCGCTGTCCCTGGCCTGAAGTCCAAACGATGGTGCCATTGCCACCTGTCCATGGCCTGAAGCCCAAACGTCGCCGTTGCCCATGGATACAAGTCGAAGCAACGCCAGCCGCCGGCCACGCCGCGACTACCGTCGTCGTCGCCTCCGGCAGCACACATGGTCATGGCGCCTCCGGCAATGTCACCGGCGGCGGCATCCACGTGCACCACGCCACGCCGCACCTCCATCTTCATCAAGTGAGTTTATTCATCTGATTGTTTTCTAGATGTTCCTATACTTATCGTTTTCTTAGTGGCCTCCGTTAGGCTGGCATGGTGTGGACATGCTGCCGAACTTGATTGATTCCTTTATGGGGATGCATCCGGACTGAATTGATTTCTTCTCTTTTGTTTTCCCTATTGATGCTCTGGTCTTAGGGAAAAATAAAAGAACATGGATACTAGAGAGTAATTGGGTCCCTATTTGTTGCCTCTTTAGAGGGATGTTTGTGTTTGCAATTGTGCAGTTCGACCCAAAGTAATAAATTGAATAAAAAGCTGATTTTAACTGTGGTTAATACTCTTATCCAAAGTTAAATGGTTCAGGAAAGTCAATTAATGAAAGCAAAAAATAAATCTAAAAATGTAACTACTCTGGAAGAATGGAATCATTTATTCTTTTCTTTGCTTTTAATTTCAATTTGTCTCACCTCTTTGTGCAGATTGTGGAACAAGAAGAAAGGACAAAAGAATGGCATATCAGAGCAACCGGTGAGCAAGCACAATTTTCATGCAAATGCTTCCTCTTGCAAATGCCTCTACTTTTTCAATTTTCATGCTGTATAGTTTTGATGCTTAATTCTGTAATTTGAATCAGAGGAATAGAGGATGCTTCTTTGTGTGTTCTCTCCAACTCTCCCACTAATATTATTCCAATTCTATATACCTAATCCTTAACAGGCTACATCACGAGTTCATAACTGCTACATGTTGACTTCCAGCGACTGAAGAATCTGAACACAAATGATTGCTGCAGAAAGACAATGCTCATGGTAAAATATAAATTCCTGCATCTGAGAGCTTATGCAAGTTCAGAACCAACCTTATCTCATCCAAGTTTTTGCATTTTTACAGCTCAGTTCTGATGTATTCCCTCCATTATTCTTCATTTGCATTCACTGATTACATAGGTATCCTTATGAAGAATTCTTGCCTTGAAGATCAGCTTCTGTGTATGCGATGAATACTCTGATTCTGCTGAGTAAAACCATCCTTCTAGAGGTATGGAAGTTTTTTTCACATGGAACTTGCGCTATGGACACACATTCTAACTGGTTACATATGAAAAAGTCACAAATCTTTTTCCCTTCCTAAACCCTATTTTTAACTTCCAGAGTTATATTACACACGTACCTCGCTGCAGACATAGCACTCCTTTTTTGCTGCCTTGTCTTTCACATAGTGGAGCTCCTCCCCCATCCCTGAATTGTGATATTGGGTCCAGCACTAGTGCGAGTATGAACACCAGATTGAGTACCTTGGCACTTTGATGTGGAGCGTGGTTCTGCGGCAGGTTGGCACAAATGCTCAGATGCGAATTGCCCTGAAGTGGCTGGCAGCAATGCTGGTCACATCATGGTGAGTTTGCTGGTGAATAACCATTTGCCGATTTTTGTTGCCTTGTGTTATCTTGAAGTTATCTAGAGTCCTATTCATGAAAATTTCCCTTTACTGAATTTTCTGGGACTTGTCAAGTTAAAAAATGGAGGGAGTAGTGATTCAGTTCCATTTACATTGTTTCATTGTTCTGCTTCTAAATTGTATCCCTATATATTCATGACGCTAACCTAAATGCTGCTGGCAAATAAATTCAGACAATATAAACCTCCTATATGCACACCTATTAAGTTTATCCGTTGACTTTTTTTTGCTATATATTTTGAATGGAATCATTGACAAGTAAAAATATTTTGATGCAAAAAAAAACATTCAGGCAAAAGGGGTTCCTATATGAGCTTGGTGTACATGCTGTGCTGAAACTGATGTCGAGCCTCGACATAGCAATTCAGGACAAGATGTGAGCAGAGCAACCATGGTTGTATTCAATCCTTTCTATCTCATGTTTCTGGTGTGCCTTGAAATCGTGGTAAGATGCTTGATTCATATGCTATTGGAAAAATATGCTTTGGTTCCATCTGATTTTGAACTATCAATCAAATGGCATGATGTATTTATAGGCAGCAAATTATCACGGAAATGTGCTCCCTGTTCACTTGAAGGAGCCACCGGGTTTCAAGTATTGAGACCGGGTGCGGGATGTCTGAACTTGGTAGTCATATAGATTTGATTGTCATTTAAAAATCACATGCCCAAAATGTGGAGTAAAACTGATGAGACCAAATAGAGATTTTCAGAAAGATATCAGCATAAGACATTCTCCTTTTTCCCTTTATTTTTGAATCCAATGCTTGTTTGATAGTCATTGTTCAGATCAATGCTGTAGACTCTTCAACTTTGCACAACTGTGTAAGTCATCAAATTGTCTCTTCTTTCTTGAATTGTGCGCAGAGATCAAAACTGCTAAGGACTTATAGATTGGCCGAATGATGAATTTGCACCATTTCTCTACCTGGTGCATTTCACTAACACGCGCTGCTACCTACCGCCTTTTGGTCATTTATTTTTTTAATACCAAATGTTTACCATAGCAAATGTCATTGTAGCGTTAGCACGGGCCGTATACTAGTTTAATATTTTGCTGGGCTGTGGTGGGCATCATAAAGTATATCAAAAAATATATTATAAATTTTTTATCATTATTTTTCTTATAATTTTGGATTGTAAGGGTTAATTTATTTTTAAATATCATACCCCATCAAAATTATAATGAAAAATTCTTCAGATAGTTTTCTAAAATATTCTATGATGTCCACTATCATTCATCAAAATTTTAACTTAAAACTTCACTTGTGTGTGGATACACAAAAAAGATAAATCTTATTAAGGGGTTAATTTGACCAAATGATATAGTTTAGGAGATAAATTGAACCAAAAAATAGTTTAGGAGGTTATCCAGACGCCGATCATACTTTATGGAGTAATTTGAACTTTTTCCTTCTTCAAAAAATAAAGTAGATATTGGCCCCAAGCACCTTACTGAGCAAGATAGCCTAACTGGACAGAAATTTTGTGACACCATATGGCCCTATAATTAGAAGGCTGGCTCATGCATATTCAATCAGGCTTTCTATTTTGATAAATGCTATTGTGACGATTATTCTTTTACTTTATTGAAATTATACCACATGGGAAAAACTAATATGACAAGAGATTTGATAGTTGTAAATAGTACAAATTGAAATTATGTAACAAAAACAATCAAAATGCATAATAGGAATATTTAAAAATTATACAAGAACAACTATTATTTTGGAATAATAAATTTGTACTGTTGAAACAATGCACAATACACCATGCAACGTTTGAGCAATGGTATGTGAACAATCAAGCAAAAACTAATACCACATCAAAATTTCAAAACATTTATTAAATAATAGAAATTAAATTATGTACAAAGAATAATTAATAAAATATATAACAGGTACAACTAAATTATTCTATTGGAACAAAGCATAACATACTATGGAACACTCAATCATGTGAACAGTCAAGTCGAAACAATACAACATGAACAATTCAAAATGTGTAAATAGTAGAGATTGAAATCATGTAAGAAGAACAATTAAACTATATAATATGAATAATTTTAAAATTATGGAGGAATAATTAAATCATCTTATTCGAATAAAAAATTTTACTGGAAGAACAATTCATGATATAGCATGGAATCCTAAATGAATGGTATGTGAACAATCTAATTATGTTATACCAACGATAGATTATATTAAAAATAAACTTATGCGTATTTATTAAAAAGTACTGCAAATGACCTTAAACTTAAAAAATGAAGATACACAATAAAAGATATAGTAGAAGAAAAAAATGTAAATAACAACCTAGGACTAAAACCATTAAAGTGGTCAATAGAATAACGTTGCATGCATGAAATAAATAAAAATGAATAGTTTAGTTCTATCCACCGAAACAATGGTGCAATACAAGCCTGAAAAACATAAGAAATTGCAGATAAATCCTTCGGGATGTAGAAAGAGAAATGTCTTTTCTTGTGCTCATCATCTCACTCGATGTTATTCCAATTATTGTTACCTATTGATCTAAAAAAAACTGCAATTGTTTTGAATAATGGAATATAATGAATCAAAAAATGATATTCACGTTATGAAGTCCAATGTGAGGTCTTATCCATGAAATGGAAGAAAATTTCGAAGATCTTTCTCAGGAACCATGACCACGAACATGTGGCCGAATCGTTTTAAAATTCTATAAAAAGCAAACCAAGTCTGAAAATCATAAGATTTGTCGTGGTATCATGATTTCATACGTGGTGGCTAAGGTAAAAAATTGAGAAGGTTTCGCACAAGTTATCACATATGCTCCTTACAAATCAAAGCATCTCCGGAGAAGATCCATGGAGTTGTGAAGAAGTCGTTCCGATTTCGAGTCAAAGTGACGGTCGAATTCGGGTTTGACTACAAAATTTTTTGTATATGCAATAGATAATTTAGATTGTTTCATGCCAATTTTTTTTTGCAATTAAACAATCACTATGTCAGAAACGCCTTATAGGCGACGTGCTTTAGGTGGCGGACGGTCTGCTCCCACTAGGTTGACTGTCGGCCGGTCAAGATGTTCGAACATCCAAAATGTTTGCATATAAGTTTGGACGTCCGAAAAGAGCTACCCGTTTGAACGTTAGCCGGCGGACTGTCCTCTGGACCGTCTGCCGTTGTTAGCCTACGGACTATCCACCCACACAGGCCGGACCGTCCGCCGTTGGGACATACATGCAGACGTTTCGGATGTCCGAATGTCTTGACTGGCGGATGGTCCGCCCGGTGGGAACGGACGGTCTGCCACCTAAAAATGTGACAAAGTTATGCAAACATGAAATAGTGGAACAAATTGAATGGTAGGTAAAAAAAATTGTGTCGTGTGCTTGATAAAGGACACACAGATCAAGGCGCATGGCAAATGACCAGGCTTTACCATATGCCCTTGATCTGGCACACGATAAAGTGAAATTCAAATTTTGTAAATGACCTTAGATGGGGAAATAGCCAAAATAAAAGTTGTAGATCTTAAAAAGTTATGAAAGTTTGTAGTAGACAACTTTTTTATTTGAATTCGTTTAGGGTCTCAAACACGCAATTTATACTCGGTTTAGTATAATATGAGGAAAACCAAAACAGACTCTAGACACAAGTCACAGAGTGATGCAGTGGTAGAGGGGGTTACGCGTGAGGGGGAGGTCACCATTCGAATCCCGCCGGACGCGTAGCGTGTGAATATTGCGCGAAAAATGCCGCAACTTGCCATTTGTTTCAGGTTTTTTTTCCATTCAAATTTTGCGGAGTGTTATTTTTTGACGAGGGCCATCTTAGCACTTTGCCATGTGCCTGAAAAAGGGCCCACGGCAAAGGTGGCTTTGCCGGCTGGCATTTGCCTTGAGCTCTTTGCTGCCGTGTGCTACAGGCTTTGCCGTGTGCTAGGCACATGGCAAATAAGCTGAATCCCGTTGTGATGGTAAATTTTCACAAAAGGCGTGATTTCTAGCCACAATAACTATTCATTTCAGTCCAAATGTCCTGAATTATAAGATAGTAGGGTGGTTTGAATTTCAAATTTTGAATCAAGATTGAGACATTTTGATTCATAGCGCAGTAACTAAATACACCGATAACAAACATCCGGAAGAGCTATGTAAGCATTAAGTACAACAATACGTGCATCACTCGTTCAGGCAAGCATAGCTTGATCAAGAAGACACTGTCTGCAAGCTGAACTGCCATAGCTTCTTGGCCAGCTCAGCATCTGAAGCTTGTAAGCTCGGGCTGGATATGTTACAATCGGCGAAGTACTTTCCACTTATCCCCTTCACTTGAGGATGCATCGCCACATAGCATGTCGTTGCGGCACCCTTTAGCAAAGATAAATAATGAGTTAATTAGGGTCAATCCATGTTCCGGCAACAAGGGCGGCAGTAAAATAAGAGCTGAGATGAATGCCTACCTGTTCAACTCTTCTACATATGATTCTTCCAATGGTGTTAAAAAACGCTGTAAGAATAGTGGGAACAGTCACAAATTAAACATCGTTACAACCGGAGCTCCAGGCTACAAGCCAGAAATTATTTGAGATATTTGAATGTGTTGGAAGCCCTTTGTGGTTTTCAAACAATAACATCGACCGTTAGGATTGAGAAAATTACCACCGATAATAGTCCTGTCCCTAAAAATGTTAGTCATGATGACACCAGGATGAACGGCATTGGCTGAAATATTCACTCCTTCCTCCTGTTCCATGAAGATAACTCCTCATGTTATTAAACAGCTCATGCATCCATATATATAACAACTTCTATTCAGTGTCAAAGAGCTGATGTACCTTGAAAATTCGTGATAATTCATTGGAGTGAAGAATATTGGCAAGCTTGGATTGGCAGTAAGCAATAAAGTCATTCAAACTGGGTCAAAACAGATAACAAACCTTTTGGTGTTACTTATGCAGCAACATTCCAAATTTTAGGAGAGAATTCAAATTGATGTCGACTGGATTACCCGGAAGGATCATGAATTTTGTCAAAGCATATCCCTTCAGGATAAGTCATCATGGCATGCCCTACTGACGTCACATTGACAATCCGTCCCTAGGTGCCGCTGTCCCTACATGTGCTCTTCATGTTCTCCAATAGGAGGTTTGTTAGAAGAAAGTGACCTGTATGCATTCAAGCCAAACGCTACTACAGTATCAGGAATCATTCTCATAGGTCATAATTCAGAGGAGCAAGTATAAATACGAACAGTCAGCAAGCTAAGGAACACCTTCTACAGGCAGGTAAACAAGAGATGCTGCAGAAAGAATTTGGTTTGAATAATTTGCTCAGAGGACACACCAATGTGATTTGTTGCGAAATGCAGTTCCAGGCCGTCGCAGGAACACGTGCGGTTCCTTGTCAGAACTCCAGCGTTGTTGCTGCCGAAAAGAACAGTCAGGACTGTTAGTGTGAACAGATGTGAATGTGATCTGTCATCCTAAACTAATTGACAAAGCAGTCATTTTTGACCTTGATTGGAGGTCAAAAATCTCTAGAACACACTAAAGGGGGTGCCCCCAGTGTGCTGTGCTCAACTATATAAGGGGATGAAACACCAGGGCACAAAAATGTCCTAGTGACTGCCCTAAGGCTCTGTCCACTACAACCCAATCATAAAGGCACAAGCAGCACGGGGAAAGGCTTCTCCCATGCCCTAAGGCGGCTACAAAAAAGAAGACAAGAAGAACAGAGGAGAAGTGACGCTGGGAGCTCAAAATTAAGGTATGAAACCCTAATCTCAGCTCCCTGATGTGGTTCACTCTTAGCCTAGTGATCCTACATATCTAACAATGGCACCAGAGCCATCTAGACCTAAGATTGAACCCTCTTAAGTGTTTAATCTCATGCTCCAGTTCATGTTCTTGCCCTAAAATTAAGCCCAAACTACACTGTTCGTCTGTAATTATAAGATTAAGGGCCCTAGGGTTTCGGTTCAAGCATTAAAGAAGGAAGGGAATTGAATCAAGTAAGTACTAATTGTAAGAAATTCCCAAAAATCCCCAAAATCCGAAACCCTAGCTACAGGAAAAATCCACAAATTTTCCCCAAACTCACGAACCCTAACCCTAATCCTAAAGATGTAAGGGTGTGTGGGGTGATGGTGGCTTACCGGAGTGAGTCCCGAGCTACTGTGCTCGCCACCGGTGTCAGTGACGTCGCCGTCATCACCCGACGGCTTTCGGCACCCGACCTCGGATGCCGCGGGGCCACGCGCCTCCCGTGCTCGCCGTGGCCGCCGGTGTCATCGCCACTGCAGCCGGAAGACCGGCCACGGGCCAGATCCGCTCTTCCGCCGCGGATCCCGTGGATCTCGCGCACGCAGGAGGTCTGGATTAGGGCACCGACGAGCGGTGCTCGACGGAGCTGCACGCCGGCCGCGGCCGCGCGCACCTCCGGTGAGCAAAGCTCGACGGCGCCGCTACCTCCTCCGCCGCGGGCCGCGTCGCCGGCACCGTCGCCCTCCGCTCACCTGCAGCCGCCAGTGGAGAGGAAAGAGGAAAGAATGGAGGAGGGGAGAAAATGGTTAGGGTTTAGCGGGGGGGGGGGGGCGCCGACGCTGCGATTTTGATACGCGCGGCGCGCGATGACGGCCGTCGGATGTGCATCCGACGGCACGCGTGCGACGCAGCCACCTCGGGCCGGCGGGAGGCCAGCGGGCGCGGCGAATTCCCAACCCAGGCCCAGGTTTTTGGGCCTGGGGCCCGGGAAGGGAAAGGCGGCGGCTAAAGTGGACCGGGCCGAAAACGGCCTGGGCCGGGAAATGAGTGATGGGCCGAATTTTAATTGGTATTTTCTCTGGAAATTAAGACATATAAATTGGGCTGCATATTAATGGGCCAAAATAATGATGGGCTAAATTCAATGAAGGGACGGAAATAATGTCAAAATTTTAGAATGTTTTTCTCCTCTAATTTTGAACTTTGGGCTGCATAGTAATGGGCTTAAAAGAGCCTTTGGGCTAAGATAATATTGTTTTAGGCCATAAATATGATTTTGATTTTAAATATTATGAGTATGTATATTATTTCATGTTTAATTTTGAAGATATTTTATTGACTTTTAGCAAACAATAATTAGAATAATAAGTTCTCTCATATTTATTTTATGATCTTTACATATTATGGCTATTACATAAAGCTATTGTTTTATGTGTCATAAGTAATGTTTTAATTAAGGCCAAAATTAAGTAAAATTATGGTAAATTTATGAATAATTAAGTTTTTTGCTTAAATAATATTGTTTTGGGCCAAACTTTATGGAAATTTTCTCCATTAATGATTAAGTATTTTTCCTTATGTTTATGATTAAGTATTCTCATTATGCTTTAATACTTCACTTTATTTCTAAAGTATTTTATTATGTTTATATTTTGCCTTAGCACAATTTATGTCACAATTTAAAAAAATTAAAAAAATTATGAAATACTCTCCAATTAAATTGGGATTATTTTCAGTGAAGTTTTAAGTCTATTTGAAGTATTATTTGAAATGTTTATGGTCCAATTATGATGATGAATTACTTTCATTATGAAATTAAGCTATCTGCCACATACTTATGTGCCACTTAAATTGAGGCTTAATAGTAAAGTATCTTATGACCCGTAAATATTATCAATTATGTGAGCATGTTTTACTCACAAGAATTGATTTGCCCATAAGTTAAGCATGAAGCTTAAGACCCATTTTTGGGAAAATCAAATAATGACAACTTTTAATGGCCAGTCCTCTAAGAAATTAAATAATGGCCCATATTTGGTTGATGTCATTAATACTTTTACTTACGGTTGGAAAATGTGCATTCCATTAATAATAACACTAAGGAATCACTTATTGTAATGATTGGAATGCACAAATTCTAATAATTAAGTGGCTTTAACTTATAATTGTCATAGATTGGAATCAATCCAATGGGATATTTTTTATTCAAGATCAAAATTTCAATGGTGATTCATGGTTATATTCTAACCAAAGTTGTTTACAATCATGGGTTATCATGATTTAATTTATTAATAAAGTATATTATTCTTAAGCCATACATACTTAGTGAGTCCAATTTTGGACTTAAATCTTAAAGCTGGCTTTTGAATATTTTCTTAATTGTGCCACAAATAATGTTGATAAGAATACTAAAGTAATATATGAGGACAAATTGTGTTTATTTTAATAAAGATGTCCTCTGATAAATAAATATTTGCTTAAAAGAGTCTCGGAATATCATGATTAATTGACTTGTGGCTACATACTGACCAAAAGTTGTTTGTAGTCATATGTCATTCTCACCTCGAAGATTATGATTAATTTTGTGACTCATGACTATATACTGACTAAAGTTGTTTATGGTCATGTGTCACTAAGATTAATTAAGTTACTAAGTTGCCAGCTCTTGAGCAATATTGGCATAATCATAAACTGAGTTTTATCAGATTAAGCTAATACTGACTGATATGAATAATGAGAAACTATGTCAATGCATATGGGTCATTTTCAATAAAGTTTCTGCTGCAAAAGAAATAACACTCTGGTTAAGTGTGACATACGTTCATCAATCTAGCCAAAGTTGATTGGTGAATGTGTGACTACAAAAATTTGTTATTCCGGTTCATCTTCTGGCCAAAGCTGATTTTGAATCGGAGTAATGAAAGGAGTTTATATCTAAAACTAAGTGTGGCTTGTGTTTATCATTCTGGCCAAAGCTGATTGATAAATACCAATTCACAATATTTTTGTTGGTCTTAATCCACTTCTGGCCAAAGCTGATTTGGGTTATGATTCAACAAAAGATGTTTTATGCACATGAAATTAAGTGTGGCTTGTACTTATTCTTCTGGCCAAAACTGATGAATAAGTACTAGTTCACAAATTTCTTTTGTTCTTTTCTATTTCTGGCCAAAGCTTACTTTGACTGGTTCAATAGAAGAAGTTTGTGATGATGCTTGCTAAAATATTCTATAAAGCATCACATGTCTCTAAAGATCAAAACTAATGAGTGGCACTAAGCACATCTGTTTCATGTATGCAAAATCAAACTTATGAATTATCCCTATTGATGATAAGAATTAATTAAGTCATAAATTTCTAATAAAGATTGTTTTAAATACCACTATCAGAAGCGAAGTGGTTTTACCTGCACCTCATTGGTTCTTGAGATTATAACTAAGATGGCACATACAAGTGTCATAAGAGGTGTAGTTCCCATTAGAAAAGTTCAATACTAAGAATATTAATGAGAAATTAATGATTTTATTGATCATCAATACCTAATAGAAAAAAATTAAAAAATTAAAAAAATTAAGATAAGTCACTTATGGATAAATATCAAAATAAAAAGGAGCAATCCCTCAATTCTAGATAAATGTAAGAATCAGGGGGAGTAATCCCCAAGATAAGTATTTATTAAAGCACATTTGATATTAGTGGTGAGTTGTTTCCTTCATATCAATGAAGGCAAGATAATATGATATGGCTATGGGCATCATTAAGCTCAAGGAAATAAGACTAAGACAAGGTAATAAGATGAGTCTCTAAGTAAGAAAAATACTAAATTTTAAAGAATTGTATTTATGAAAAGGAGGATAATGTCATTAGATTCTATTAGTATAAAATTATATTTATTTCCAATGTATACATTCATGTTATTTTTATATGTTGTAACAAGGATAAACAAACAAATAAATAGAGGTTCTTCGAAATATGGTACTATTGCATAGACCACATTTCGAGGGGGAGAGTGGAACCTTCATTAAAAAAATATTTTCCACCTCTTTATGGCAGGTATGAATTAAATATTGAGAAAAATATTAAGATAACTTTATCATGTGTTAGTTTCTTATGTGTCATTTAATTAACAATGTTATTCTTATTCTTATTATGAGCTATATGCTAGCCTTAGAACTGAATACTATTTCAGTATCATATCTCACCACTAATGTCGCTAAGTTGAGAATTAGATGGGAGCTCTAAAGCAAGGAAAAATATTATTAAAGGAAATATAAGCAAAGCTCACTTATGAATACTTGCTTTAGCTCCTTGTGGCGCCTTTGTGCCCACTTGAAGATCTTTGATCAATCCCACTATGTGAAAGGGATTGATTATGTCATAAAGATTGGATGACACTCGTTGCTCATCATTTGAAAAATTATTGGAGTACATAAGTGATACATAAGTACAATAAGAAATAAGTTATTAAACAATAGGGATATTGTGTACATAAAGATCCAGATTTTCTTTTATCTGAATACTAAGATTGTCTTGGTGATCTCTTAAGTTTTGAACAATAATGTTCACCAAGATAAAAGGTCCAGGAAATGGGTTGATTCCCATTAAGGGTAATAAATTTGCTTATGTAATGGCAAACGTAAGCATTATATGTTTAATTAAGTTATAAATTGCCCTAAGTATCCTTAAAAGGACCGGGATATCTGGGAAATTAGTCCAGGACTGGACCCCTGGAAAAATCAATTAAGAACATTTTGCCTTATTGGCATAAATGCAAAGGTGTTATGTTGCATGCCCATAAGTAAGAAATCCAATATTTTGGACAATTATGTTACAAGAAGTGTTGATACTAAGAAATTCCACATAAAGTATTATCAACACTCTTGTGGGAGAAGTCATATGTGGAAGGCTTCAACCAATACTTTACCTAAAGGCATCATTAATAAATGCAAGTTAAAGTGTGGCATGTCCCGAATTATACACCGTCAAATATGGATTTGTGTCCCTGATCCATATCATTTTAAAGATAAAAAATTGCTTTAAGCAAATTATGCCGAAAATTATTAAATGAAAGAGTGCAATTTTGGATCGAGTAACATGTCGTGAGGTATTCCCAGACCTAAGACATTGTGAAAGATTGAATCCAGAATCAAACATGAATATTCGAGGCCTAGATGAACTATGTTTAAGACTAAGTGGTGCTTGACAAATTAAGTATGTCATAAGTGTTGAGTATCAAATAAGTTCTAAGATTATGATGCTCAAAATATAAGCATTAAGTGATGTGACGTAAGTTCTAAAGTATTGGACATCATGTTCAGAGGCTTGCCTAATATATTGCCGGCATAACAGATAAATGACAGCCCGTTAACTAAGGGACAAGATATGGTTCTGGAAATACGTTGGTTGTCTTCCTCTTTTAAAAGTACATGCACATAAAAATAAATATGAGGATAAATATATGTTTAGTACATATAAATGAAAACAAACTACACTCAGGACTTTTATAACCCCATCTCCCCATAAACCTAAGAGGAATCACCTTGATATTGTATGGGAACCATGGTCACTTAGTCATGTGGTACTTAATTGACTATAGTGATTGATTGATCTGGTGTACCATCTTTTGAAAAGTGAGTCCATAAATTTTATATATAAGCATAAGAAATAAATGTTTGGAGTTCCTAAGTTAAAGAAGTTCGTTTGATATGAGGTGGCGTACTATAATAACTAATAATTGGGTTCAGTGGTATGTGTATGATTCACCATTGTAATGCTTTTGCTTTGGTGCATCATCTTGTTGAAAAGTAGACTTATAAGTTTAGTTTGACGATCAAGGGGGAGAATGTTAGTGTGAACAGATGAGAATGTGATCTGTCATCCTAAACTAATTGAGAAAGCAGCCATTTTTGACCTTGATTGGAGGTCAAAAATCTCTAGAACACACTAAAGGGGGTGCCCCCCAGTGTGCTGTGCTCAACTATTTAAGGGGATGAAACCCCAGGGCAGAAAAACGTCCTAGTGACTGCCCTAAGGCTCTGCCCACTACACCCACTACAACCCAATCATAAAGGCACAAGCAGCACTGGGAAAGGCTTCTCCCATGCCCTAAGGCGCTACAAAAAGAAGAGAAGAAGAACAGAGGAGAAGTGGCGCTGGGAGCTCAAAATCAAGGTATGAAACCCTAATCTCAGCTCCCTGATGTGGTTCACTCTTTGCCTAGTGATCCTACATATCTAACAAGGACACCAAAATTTCAGGCTGTCTTTTGACAATTTTGCGGTATCTGGTAAAGTACTAGCATGAAGTAGAAGGATTTGTTCGTTCGAACTCGGAGGCGAATCTCCTTACCGATGCCATGGAGCTGAGGTCCAGCTCCAGCACGTCAATTCTTGCGACGGGGATCTTGGCCACGATGGACTCCTTGACTGCGAGCCCGGCGGCGATGTTATGGACGGGCATGACGACGTGCACACCTCGCAGCGCCAGGACGCGCGCCGTCTCCAGCTGTCGGGAAATGGGTAGGCTACGCTAGCATCACTACCGCATATACCCAAGATACTTGCGAGTAGAAGATCATAGATTATTACCACTAGACGCGCAGCGCAGCGGAAGAAGTCGCGCGTCAATGTAGAGGAAGTAGTCGATCACATCCCACGAACCGAGCTCCTCGTACTTGATCCCAGCAGCCGATCAGCGCAGCAGTCGCAGCAGCGCCTCCACGGAGTCCACACGTACGGGGATGAAACGCCGGGCGTCGGTGTGCTAGCACCGCACGCACGGCAAGGGCGGCGGCCGAGAGAGAGGGAGGGGCGGCGGCTAGGGAGGTGGCGCAGCTCAGGGTTTCGCCCCCCTAGCCCCTCCCTCGTTTATATAGGGCGTACTAATGGGCTTCTATCTCATAGGCCCATTAGTAACCCTAATCCCTCTTGGATCAATATCCTTTTGGGCCTTTTAAACCGTATTGTGATGATGGGCTCTTGGGCATATCACCAACAATCTCCCACTTGCACTAGAGACAATCATACATGCAAGCTTTCCAACATTCCAAACCCCTTAAGTGTGTGACCCGTTAGGTTCATGTGTAGGTGGTCGTGATCGGAAATCATTTCCGAATCACAAGTCAATAGCGGCACCTAGCAGGGCATAGTGACTCACAAATACACATAAAGATCATATCGGCCGAACCTTAGATATACTCATACACCGATCCCTTTGCCACACGATACCAGTCAAGCTCAAAGCGAGATGCGTGCCACCTTTGTGATAGCTCGACCATTCTCTCGATCTAATAGTGGATTCTATTTGTAACTAACCTTTAGTCATCATGATTAACTCTTTAATCACTTTGGCATGGCCATGCACTTTCAAATCCAACTATCTCGAAGGGCCCAGATATATCTCTCCCGTTATCTAGGAGGGGCAAATTCCATCTTGATCCGCTCACATCCCATTCCATGTTTCATGACACACCTGTAAGCTACTTTTGTAACTACCCAGTCACGGAGTAGCGTTTAGCAGCCCTAAGATGCACCACTACACACAGTGAGAAACAATGGCGATCTCAGGTCTAAGGATCCAGTAGGTATAACACTCAAGAACAACTGATGGCACATACAAAATAACAATCCCAACATTGTCTTGGAGTGGGTCAATCCAACACCATGTTCACCAACATGTGTCCACATCATTAATCCGATATCTCCATATCCATGATCCGTGAAACATGATCATCAATTAATGCATGTGCTAGTCTCAACGTCGTTGTTGTCCCACACAACGACATAAACTAGGGATAATTTAGAATCATATCATTGTCAACAAAGAGTTTCACGAACAAGTCACATACTTGATAATCAATGTAAAAATAATCATCCATGGAACAAATAACAATTATTTATCATTACATAAACATACTCATGACAAAAAAATCTCCCACGCACACTAGAATCACTGATGTAAGTATCTAATACCCATAGATCTCATGTGCGCCTCATGCTTTGGTTGTGGGAGAGGCTTCGTCAACGGATCAGCAACGTTTGAATCCGTGTGCACCTTGCAAACCTTCACATCACCTCTCTCAACAAAGTTACGGATGAGGTGATACTTCCGCAGTATATGTCTGGACTTCTTAGTTGTTCTAGGCTCCTTTGCTAGTGCAACAGCACCACTATTATCACAATAGAGGTCCACTGGACTGGACGCACTAGGAACAACACCCAAGTCAGAAACAAACTTTCTGATCCAAACAGCTTCTTTTGCAGCTTCGGAAGCTGCAATATACTCGGCCTCTATCGTCGAATCAGCCACCGTATCTTGCTTGGAACTCTTCCAGCTCACTGCCCCACCATTGAGATAGAAAACAAAACCGGATTGCGATTTGGAGTCATCTTTGTCTGTTTGAAAACTAGCATCGGTGTAACCCTTTACAAGGAGCTCATCTTCGCCTCCAATTATTAGGAACATATCCTTAGTTCTTCTCAAGTACTTAAGGATACTCTTTACAATTGTCCAGTGAGGTTCACCGAAATCTGACTAATACCTGCTCGTAACACTTAGAGCAAAGGAAACATCTGGGCGCGTGCAAAGCATAGCATACATGATCGACCCTATGGCTGAAGCATAAGGAATCGTACTCATCCTCTTTTGCTCATCAGGTGTCGTAGCACACTGAACCGATTCAATATCTTGTCAATGTCTTGTGATGCCATGTGACATTGGCAAGAAACCTTTCTTGGAATCTTGCATATTGAACCGATTCAATATATTGTCAATGTACGTGTCTTGGCTCAATCCAATTAGCCTTTTTGATCTATCTCTATAGATCCTAATACCCAGAATATAAGCCGCCTCTCCTAAATCCTTCATCGAAAAACTCTTTTTCAATGAGGTTTTAACGGCTTCAAGCATTGGAATATCATTTCCGATCAGTAATATGTCATCCACATATAGGACCAGAAACACAAGTGCGCTCCCACTAGCCTTTTTGTAAACACAAGGCTCATCTTCATTCTTGATGAAGCCAAACCCTTTGACTACTTCATCAAAACGAATATTCCAACTCCGAGATGCTTGCTTTAATCCATAGATGGACCTCTGAAGCTTACATATTTTCCCAGCATTTTTAGGATCGACAAAACCTTCAGGCTGTGTCATATACACATCCTCACTTAGATGTCCATTAAGGAAAGCGGTTTTGACATCCATTTGCCAAATCTCATAGTCATAATATGCGGCAATTGCTAGGAGAATCCGAACGGACTTTAGCATTGCGACGGGCGAAAAGGTTTCCTCATAGTCAACACCTTGAATTTGTCGGAAACCTTTCGCCACCAATCGTGCCTTATAGATGTGAACATTTCCATCCATGTCTAATTTTTTTCTTAAAAATCCACTTACAGTCGACAGGTCTTACACTGTCAATCTGATCGACCAAGTTCCAAACTTGATTATCATGCATGGATTTTAACTCGGATTCCATGGCTTCAAGCCATTTGTCGGAGTTGGGTCCCATCATTGCTTCTTTGTAGGTCAAAGGCTCATCATTTTCCATCAATAATACGTGGCGCTCCTCCGTAATAAGGAGGTTGAGCTTGTCAGTAGCGCGACGTGCCCTTATAGACCTTCGTGGGGCTGGTGCCTCAACTACGGGTTGTGCAACATCTTGCACATCCCGTGGATCTTCAGTGGGTGCTGAAACAGTTTCGGGTGTTTCCTGAATTTCTTCAAGTTGCACCTTGCTCCCACTAAATCCTTTTGAGAGAAACTCCTTTTCTAAGAAAACACCATTGCGAGCGACAAACACTTTGCCTTCCGCCTTATTGTAAAAATAATATCCTTTGGTTTCCCTAGGATACCCCACAAAGAAACATTTGTCTGACTTTGGAGTGAGCTTATCTGACATCAAACATTTGACATAAGCCTCACATCCCCAAACTTTGAGAAAAGATAATCCGGGACGCTTCCCAGTCCATATCTCATATGGTGTCTTCTCAACAGACTTACTTGGAACCCTATTCAGTGTGAACACAGCAGTTTCAAGAGCATAACCCCAAAATGACAATGGAAGATCAGCTTGGCTCATCATGGACCTAACCATGTCCAACAAGGTTCGGTTCCTTCGTTCGGATACCCCATTCCATTGAGGCGTTCCGGGCGGAGTTAGCTGCGGAATAATTCCACATTGCTTCAAATGATCACCAAATTCAAGGCTCAAATATTCTCCTCCACGATCAGATCGAAGAAATTTAATTGTCTTGCCTAATTGATTTTGTACTTCATTTTGAAATTCTTTTAACTTTTCAAATGATTCAGACTTGTGCCTCATTAAGTAGATATAGCCATATCTACTAAAGTCATCTGTGAAAGTAATGAAGTACTGAAAACCACCTCTGGCTATTGAGCTCATTGGTCCACATACATCGGTATGTACAAGTCCCAATAAGTTACTCGCCCTCTCACTATGACCAGTGAAAGGCGCTTTCGTCATCTTTCCAAGCAAACAAGACTCACATGTGTCAAATGATTTAAAATCAAATGAGCTTAACAATCCATCTTTATGGAGTTGTTCAATGCGTTTCTCATTTATATGACCTAAGCGACAATGCCAAATAAAAGTGGGATTCAAATCATTTGGTCTAAGCCTCTTAGTATTAATGTTACAGACAGATTTATCCTCAAGATCAAGAACATATAGTCCATTCACCAATGGACAATGAGCATAAAAAATACCATTTTAAAAGATAGAACAACGTTTGTTCTCTATTACAATCTTAAAATCACCAACTTCTTCCAAACACGAAGAAGAAATAATGTTCTTGCTCAAAGCAGGAATGCAATAACAATTATTTAATTCCAAAACTAATCCGGAGGGTAGAGACAAGTGGTAGGTGCCGACCGCCAACACCGCAACCTTTGCGCCATTGCTGACACGAACGTCCAATTCGCCTCCTGCAAATCTTCTAGTCTCACTTAGACCCTGCAACGATTTGCAAGTGTGAATCATCGATCCAGTATCAAATACCCATGATTCACTAGAAGATAATGCAATATTTATTTCTATAACATTTATACCTGAAGTGGAAGTCTCACTTCCCTTCTTCTTCTTCTTTTCTTCCAAGTACTTCTTGCAGTTCCTTGACCAATGTCCCTTTTCATGACAGTGGAAGCATTCATCTTCAGAAGTAGGGCCAGATTTGGCCTTAGGTGCTGGCTTTAGCTTAGAGCCCGAGGACTCATCACCGGAACTCTTTTCCTTGCCTTTACCTTTGGGATTAGGAGGCGTCCAACGCTTCCTCTTTTTATTCCCCTTCTGAATCATCATCACATGATTGGGATTCTTCTTAATGCTCTCCTCTGCTGTTTTTAGCATCCCATGCAACTCACTCAATGTTTTATCCAAGCCATTCATCTGAAAGTTCATGATAAAAGGCTCATAACTCACCGGGAGCGACTGGAGAATAACATCAGTAGCCAAGTCTTGGTGAAGTTCAGAACCAAGTCTGTCCAAAGTCTCAATGTAACCAATCATTTTGATCACATGAGGACTGACTGGGCTACCTTCTGCCAGCTTGCACGCAAACAAGGACTTTGAGATATTGAACCTCTCAGTCCTGGCTTGGTTCTGAAACATCCCACGCAGCCCCTCGATCATGGTATGAGCATCCGCATGCTCATACTGCTTCTGCAGATCAGGGGACATGGTGGCGAGCATCAGACAGCTGACATCAAGTGAGTCATTGCAGTGCTTCTCATAAGCTCTGCGATCAGTAGCAGTTGCATTGTCAGGGAGATCATCAGGATATGGTTGCTCAAGAACATACTCCTTTTTCTCTTGCCTGAGAACAATTCTCAGGTTGCGGTACCAATCAATAAAGTTTGTTCCATTCAACTTTTCTTTCTCAAGAACAGAACGCAAATTGAAAGCGGAATTGTTACTGGCAGACATGATCTACAACATTAAAGTAAAGCAAGATTTCAGCACTAAGTTTATGTAAAGACTTTCATTAACTGATTTAACAAAAGACAACCTACTATATCAAAGTCATCTTCCCTCTAATGACATATAGTGGTTCAAGATCCACAATCGCTAAAATTCTAGTGAGCTTTAGCATCACGGCTAGAAAAGTAGTGATACAGGTAAGTAACAAATTACTAATCACATCTCTATGCGACTCTTGTTTGTTGGGTGGCATCCAATGCCCCGGCCCCAACTCTATGCCTTAAAGCCCAAAACTGTTTTGATAGCTTTGCTGAGTAAACCAATACTATGCTTGTGAATGTCCGACATCCATCCTATACAAAAGTGATAGCTGAGGGTACTCTACTTTGGTAAACCTACCACACAACGATCAAAATTTATAGGTGCAGCTATTGGTAAAAGGCATAAAAAACTCAACCTTTTCTGAGGGAAGCTATTCTATCATGATTAAAGCATCCACCATATGTAAAAGCATGAAAGAATAGTATGACAGGAAAATAAACATCACAGGCATATAATCATATTATATTGTGAATAGTATGGCCTCTTGCATCACAATGGGCTCCATCGCCATGGCTCCAAGGTGACCTACATTGCCATCCGTCCTGTCTTGTGGTGATCATCATCGCCATCATGATTGAAGCCTCCATGAAAAGATACTAAGCTACTACATCTAATAGCTAGTGAAATAATTACATGAGGATTCAAACATCACAAGTCGACACGCAGGTCGTTATACAATAATGGTGCAACCTCAACCCGATTGTGTTAACTTGCGACACGCAGGCCGCACAAATCATCACATACATCATCACATGACATTGAGGCCACACCATTCACATCACACCCTGCAAAAACAAGTTAGGCGTATGACGTGTTCTACCAAAGTAGCGCTTGGGAAGCTGCTACAACGAGAAAGCAACGGCGGTCCCTATGAAATCCCTATGAAAATCTCATCAGAGTGATCGCATCACCTCAAATCCGAGCCATTCATAATGCCTCAATTTTCACTAGGTCAATCACCTTGACCGTGCAAATTTTGCACTTGAGAAGACTGCATCTACACATGACTTTGATCTATTGGTTCAATCTGCTGACTATGCACACAGTTAGTCCCGATGGTGATTCCAGCCGGTAGGGACATGTCGTATGCATAACAGAGGAAGAACACAAACTAATCTTTTGTCACATGCCGCGCAATCAACTCGCTCCAGTTTTAACCCCTTATGACCAATTGATCTAATCAAACCGTGCAAAAGTAATAGATCCAATCTACTACAACAACATATCACCTATATGCAAAAGATCCAGACCAAAAACTACGCAAGATGGCTCTGGTACCACTGTCGGGAAACGGGTAGGCTACGCTAGCATCACTACCGCATATACCCAAGATACTTGCGAGTAGAAGATCATAGATCGTTACCACGAGACGCGCAGCGCAGCGGAAGAAGTCGCGCATCAATGTAGAGGAAGTAGTCGATCACGTCCCACGAACCGAGCTCCTCGTACTTGATCCCAGCAGCGGATCAGCGCAGCAGTCGCAGCAGCGCCTCCACGGAGTCCACACGTACGAGGATGAAACGCCGGGCGTCGGTGTGCTAGCACCGCACGCACGGCAAGGGCGGCGGCCGAGAGAGAGGGAGGGGCGGCGGCTAGGGAGGTGGCGCAGCTCAGGGTTTCGCCCCCCCTAGCCCCTCCCTCGTATATATAGGGCGTACTAATGGGCTTCTATCTCATAGGCCCATTAGTAACCCTAATCCCTCTTGGGTCAATATCCTTTTGGGCCTTTTAAACCGTATTGTGATGATGAGCTCTTGGGCATATCACCAACACCAGCCCGATTCCACTCGACGCACCTGCTCAGGCAGCTAGGAGGCTCATCAGCTCAGGTGCTCACCACATGTCATTGCTTTGCCGTAAATGGCAATCTCGGGATCCTTGACAAGCCCGGGGTTGGTCGGAGAGACTTGGAATCCTGAATTCCTCCGGCCAGCCCGGGTTGGCCGTCGTTCCAACTCCGGCCAGGCCAGAGGTGATTGTCATGGTTGCAAACTCCGAACGCCATGGGATGGAATGACAGTGAGCATGTACAGCGAGCAGGCCAAGGAGGTAAGTATTTGCACCTGTGATGACGGCGACCAGGCCGCGGCCGTCGACGCCGGCGGTGACCTCCTCGGCCGTGGAGGCGCTGGAGAAGCCCGAGGGCCCCTTGCGGTAGAACCACCACATCAAGCAGCAGTTTCGGACGACACTGTATTAATGTTTGTTGGACTAGACGGCTAGAATCTGCTGAATGCCAATATTTAAACACTATACATAACAATTGGAGAAAGAGATGGTCAGCAGGCGCAATTATTTTGGTCAGCAGGCGCAATTACTATTTGTATTTCTGAGGGCAACTTGAGATGCATTTCTTGGAGGGCGATGACATGTGAGATGCATCGCTGTGTTGATTGATTGCCACCATTCTGCATTCAGAACCCTGCCATAACCTGTCGTAGTCCAATAGTACTAGGTCAATGTTGAGATGGGCTTTTGTAATAACTCCAACCGTTATTACTAATACTACAGATCAGGGATGGGAATGGCCTCACTATTTCCCGTTCTACAATGGGGTGCAAAATGCATCAATATGGATATTTGTATCCGCATACGTTTCTAAAGTGGATACTAAAATGAATGTATCTGAATTCCTTTGTCAAAATTTCTTATATGTGAATTCGTATTTGACATAAATATGGATATGGACGGATATCCAACATTATCCTTATTCTTAAAAGAAAAAATTCCAAATTACTCCTCTCGAGTATGACAAAGGTCCAAAGAACCCCTTTAGCTATTTCTTGGTTCAAATTATCCCATAAACAATGTCATTTGATTCAATTTACCCTTTCTTATAATTTAACTTTTTTATTTCTCCACATAAAAGTGAAATCTAAATCTCTATCTCTTCTCTTCTCTATCTCCATCTCTTATTATTATTATATTATTTATTACCCTAAAATGCAGCAATTCAAATAAATCTACAACCACCCAACAAATCTCCCCAGCAATCATGGACTTCCCTCGGTGCGCCCAACAAAATGCACTCAGAAAAACAACTCATTAAAAATCAACGCACCAATCGCACTGTAACCCCTCCTTTCTCTTACTCACTCACATCCGACGGCCGAGGTTATTTGGATCACACCATCATCACTCATCCACTCCCTCGCCCCCCCCCTCCGCACCCAGCCCCCACGTCGCGCCCGGTGGACAGTGTTCGATCCCTCTTCCAAACTATTTTTCCCCGAAAAAAAAACACCATCCAGTCCTCTTCCCTCCCCGTCGCTTCCAGCCTCGTTCGGCTGCACAGGCCCAGCCGAACGGCTGATCAGCCCAGCAGCTTTCCTGTTATTGGCGTCATGTACTTCAATTTCCAGCAGGCTGAATTAGCCGGTTTGAACTTCCAGAGTTATATTACATACGTACCTCGCTGCAGACATAGCACTCCTTTTTTGCTGCCTTGTCTTTCACATAGTGGAGCTCCTCCCCCATCCCTGAATTGTGATATTGGGTCCAGCACTAGTGCGAGTATGAGCACCAGATTGAGTACCTTGGCACTTTGATGTGGAGCGTGGTTCTGCGGCAGGTTGGCACAAATGCTCAGATGCGAATTGCCCTGAAGCAAATTATCACGGAAATGTGCTCCCTGTTCACTTGAAGGAGCCACCGGGTTTCAAGTATTGAGACCGGGTGCGGGATGTCTGAACTTGGTAGTCATATAGATTTGATTGTCATTTAAAAATCACATGCCCAAAATGTGGAGTAAAACTGATGATACCAAATAGAGATTTTCAGAAAGAGATCAGCATAAGACATTCTCCTTTTTCCCTTTATTTTTGAATCCAATGCTTGTTTGATAGTCATTGTTCAGATCAATGCTGTAGACTCTTCAACTTTGCACAACTATGTAAGTCATCAAATTGTCTCTTCTTTCTTGAATTGTGCGCAGAGATCAAAACTGCTAAGGACTTATAGATTGGCCGAATGATGAATTTGCACCATTTCTCTACCTGGTGCATTTCACTAACACGCGCTGCTACCTACCGCCTTTTGGTCATTTATTTTTTAATACCAAATGTTTACCATAGCAAATGTCATCGTAGCGTTAGCACGGGCCGTATACTAGTTTAATATTTTGCTGGGCTGTGGTGGGCATCATAAAGTATATCAAAAAATATATTATAAATTTTTTATCATTATTTTTCTTATAATTTTGGATTGTAAGGGTTAATTTATTTTTAAATATCATACCCCATCAAAATTATAATGAAAAATTCTTCAGATAGTTTTCTAAAATATTCTATGATGTCCACTATCATTCATCAAAATTTTAACTTAAAACTTCACTTGTGTGTGGATACACAAAAAAGATAAATCTTATTAAGGGGTTAATTTGACCAAATGATATAGTTTAGGAGATAAATAGAACCAAAAAATAGTTTAGGAGGTTATCCAGACGCCGATCATACTTTATGGAGTAATTTGAACTTTTTCCTTCTTCAAAAAATAAAGTAGATATTGGCCCCAAGCACCTTACTGAGCAAGATAGCCTAACTGGACAGAAATTTTGTGACACCATATGGCCCTATAATTAGAAGGCTGGCTCATGCATATTCAATCAGGCTTTCTATTTTGATAAATGCTATTGTGACGATTATTCTTTTACTTTATTGAAATTATACCACATGGGAAAAACTAATATGACAAGAGATTTGATAGTTGTAAATAGTACAAATTGAAATTATGTAACAAAAACAATCAAAATGCATAATAGGAATATTTAAAAATTATACAAGAACAACTATTATTTTGGAATAATAAATTTGTACTGTTGAAACAATGCACAATATACCATGCAACGTTTAAGCAATGGTATGTGAACAATCAAGCAAAAACTAATACCACATCAAAATTTCAAAACATTTATTAAATAATAGAAATTAAATTATGTACAAAGAATAATTAATAAAATATATAACAGGTACAACTAAATTATTCTATTGGAACAAAGCATAACATACTATGGAACACTCAATCATGTGAACAGTCAAGTCGAAACAATACAACATGAACAATTCAAAATGTGTAAATAGTAGAGATTGAAATCATGTAAGAAGAACAATTAAACTATATAATATGAATAATTTTAAAATTATGGAGGAATAATTAAATCATCTTATTCGAATAAAAAATTTTACTGGAAGAACAATTCATGATATAGCATGGAATCCTAAATGAATGGTATGTGAACAATCTAATTATGTTATACCAACGATAGATTATATTAAAAATAAACTTATGCGTATTTATTAAAAAGTACTGCAAATGACCTTAAACTTAAAAAATGAAGATACACAATAAAAGATATAGTAGAAGAAAAAAATGTAAAGAACAACCTAGGACTAAAACCATTAAAGTGGTCAATAGAATAACGTTGCATGCATGAAATAAATAAAAATGAATAGTTTAGTTCTATCCACCAAAACAATGGTGCAATACAAGCCTGAAAAACATAAGAAATTGCAGATAAATCCTTCGGGATGTAGAAAGAGAAATGTCTTTTCTTGTGCTCATCATCTCACTCGATGTTATTCCAATTACTGTTACCTATTGATCTAAAAAAAACTGCAATTGTTTTGAATAATGGAATATAATGAATCAAAAAATGATATTCACGTTATGAAGTCCAATGTGAGGTCTTATCCATGAAATGGAAGAAAATTTTGAAGATCTTTCTCACGAACCATGACCACGAACATGTGGCCGAATCGTTTTAAAATTCTATAAAAAAACAAACCAAGTCTGAAAATCATAAGATTTGTCGTGGTATCATGATTTCATACGCGGTGGCTAAGGTAAAAAATTGAGAAGGTTTCGCACAAGTTATCACATATGCTCCTTACAAATCAAAGCATCTCCGGAGAAGATCCATGCAGTTGTGAAGAAGTCGTTCCGATTTCGAGTCAAAGTGACGGTCGAATTCGGGTTTGACTACAAAACTTTTTGTATATGCAATAGATAATTTAGATTGTTTCATGCCAATTTTTTTTTTTGCAATTAAACAATCACTATGTCAGAAACGCCTTATAGGCGACGTGCTTTAGGTGGCGGACGGTCTGCTCCCACTAGGTTGACTGTCGGCCGGTCAAGATGTTCGAACATCCAAAATGTCTGCATATAAGTTTGGACGTCCGAAAAGAGCTACCCGTTTGAACGTTAGCCGGCGGACTGTCCTCTGGACCGTCTGCCGTTGTTAGCCTGCGGACTATCCGCCCACACAGGCCGGACCGTCCGCCGTTGGGACATACATGCAGACGTTTCGGATGTCCGAATGTCTTGACTGGCGGATGGTCCGCCCGGTGGGAACGGATGGTCTGCCACCTAAAAATGTGACAAAGTTATGCAAACATGAAATAGTGGAACAAATTGAATGGTAGGTAAAAAAAATTGTGTCGTGTGCCTGATAAAGGACACACAGATCAAGGCGCATGGCAAATGACCAGGCTTTACCGTGTGCCCTTGATCTGGCACACGATAAAGTGAAATTCAAATTTTGTAAATGACCTTAGATGGGGAAATAGCCAAAATAAAAGTTGTAGATCTTAAAAAGTTATGAAAGTTTGTAGTAGACAACTTTTTTATTTGAATTCGTTTGGGTCTCAAACAAGCAATTTATACTCGGTTTAGTATAATATGAGGAAAACCAAAACGGACTCTAGACACAAGTCACAGAGTGATGCAGTGGTAGAGGGGGTTACGCGTGAGGGGGAGGTCACCATTCGAATCCCGCCGGACGCGTAGCGTGTCAATATTGCGCGAAAAATGCCGCAACTTGCCATTTGTTTAAGGTTTTTTTTTTCCATTCAAATTTTGCGGAGTGTTATTTTTTGACGAGGGCCATCTTAGCACTTTGCCATGTGCCTGAAAAAGGGCCCACGGCAAAGGTGGCTTTGCCGGCTGGCATTTGCCTTGAGCTCTTTGCTGCCGTGTGCTAGGCACATGGCAAATAAGCTGAATCCCGCTGTGATGGTAAATTTTCACAAAAGGCATGATTTCTAGCCACAATAACTATTCATTTCAGTCCAAATGTCCTGAATTATAAGATAGTAGGGTGGTTTGAATTTCAAATTTTGAATCAAGATTGAGACATTTTGATTCATAGCACAGTAACTAAATACACCGATAACAAACATCCGGAAGAGCTATGTAAGCATTAAGTACAACAATACGTGCATCACTCGTTCAGGCAAGCATAGCTTGATCAAGAAGACACTGTCTGCAAGCTGAACTGCCATAGCTTCTTGGCCAGCTCAGCATCTGAAGCTTGTAAGCTCGGGCTGGATATGTTACAATCGGCGAAGTACTTTCCACTTATCCCCTTCACTTGAGGATGCATCGCCACATAGCATGTCGTTGCGGCACCCTTTAGCAAAGATAAATAATGAGTTAATTAGGGTCAATCCATGTTCCGGCAACAAGGGCGGCAGTAAAATAAGAGCTGAGATGAATGCCTACCTGTTCAACTCTTCTACATATGATTCTTCCAATGGTGTTAAAAAACGCTGTAAGAATAGTGGGAACAGTCACAAATTAAACATCGTTACAACCGGAGCTCCAGGCTACAAGCCAGAAATTATTTGAGATATTTGAATGTGTTGGAAGCCCTTTGTGGTTTTCAAACAATAACATCGACCGTTAGGATTGAGAAAATTACCACCGACAATAGTCCTGTCCCTAAAAATGTTAGTCATGATGACACCAGGATGAACGGCATTGGCTGAAATATTCACTCCTTCCTCCTGTTCCATGAAGATAACTCCTCATGTTATTAAACAGCTCATGCATCCATATATATAACAACTTCTATTCAGTGTCAAAGAGCTGATGTACCTTGAAAATTCGTGATAATTCATTGGAGTGAAGAATATTGGCAAGCTTGGATTGGCAGTAAGCAATAAAGTCATTCAAACTGGGTCAAAACAGATAACAAACCTTTTGGTGTTACTTATGCAGCAACATTCCAAATTTTGGGAGAGAATTCAAATTGATGTCGACTGGATTACCCGGAAGGATCATGAATTTTGTCAAAGCATATCCCTTCAGGATAAGTCATCATGGCATGCCCTACTGATGTCACATTGACAATCCGTCCCTCGGTGCCGCTGTCCCTACATGTGCTCTTCATGTTCTCCAATAGGAGGTTTGTTAGAAGAAAGTGACCTATATGCATTCAAGCCAAATGCTACTACAGTATCAGGAATCATTCTCATAGGTCATAATTCAGAGGAGCAAGTATAAATACGAACAGTCAGCAAGCTAAGGAACACCTTCTACAGGCAGGTAAACAAGAGATGCTGCAGAAAGAATTTGGTTTGAATAATTTGCGCAGAGGACACACCAATGTGATTTGTTGCGAAATGCAGTTCCAGGCCGTCGCAGGAACACGTGCGGTTCCTTGTCAGAACTCCAGCGTTGTTGCTGCCGAAAAGAACAGTCAGGACTGTTAGTGTGAACAGATGTGAATGTGATCTGTCATCCTAAACTAATTGACAAAGCAGTCATTTTTGACCTTGATTGGAGGTCAAAAATCTCTAGAACACACTAAAGGGGGTGCCCCCCAGTGTGCTGTGCTCAACTATATAAGGGGATGAAACACCAGGGCACAAAAATGTCCTAGTGACTGCCCTAAGGCTCTGTCCACTACAACCCAATCATAAAGGCACAAGCAGCACTGGGAAAGGCTTCTCCCATGCCCTAAGGCGGCTACAAAAAAGAAGACAAGAAGAACAGAGGAGAAGTGACGCTGGGAGCTCAAAATTAAGGTATGAAACCCTAATCTCTAGCTCCCTGATGTGGTTCACTCTTAGCCTAGTGATCCTACATATCTAACAATGGCACTAGAGCCATCTAGACCTAAGATTGAACCCTCTTAAGTGTTTAATCCCATGCTCCAGTTCATGTTCTTGCCCTAAGATTAAGCCCAAACTACACTGTTCGTCTGTAATTATAAGATTAAGGGCCCTAGGGTTTCGGTTCAAGCATTAAAGAAGGAGGGGAATTGAATCAAGTAAGTACTAATTGTAAGAAATTCCCAAAAATCCCCAAAATCCGAAACCCTAGCTACAGGAAAAATCCCCAAATTTTCCCCAAACTCACGAACCCTAACCCTAATCCTAAAGATGTAAGGGTGTGTGGGGTGATGGTGGCTTACCGGAGTGAATCCCGAGCTGCTGTGCTCGTCACCGGTGTCAGTGACGTCGCCGCCATCACCCGACGGCTTTCGGCAAGCGACCTCGGATGCCGCGGGGCCACGCGCCTCCCGTGCTCGCCGTGGCCGCCGGCATCGTCGCCACTATAGCCGGAAGACCGGCCATGGGCCAGATCCGCTCCTCCACCGCGGATCCCGTGGATCTCGCGCGCAGGAGGTCGGTATTAGGGCACCGACGAGCGGTGCTCGACGGAACTGCACGCCGGCCGCGGCCGCGCGCACCTCCGGTGAGCAGAGCTCGACGGCGCCGCTACCTCCTCCGCCGCGGGCCGCGTCGCCGGCACCGTCGCCCTCCGCTCACCCGCAGCCGCCAGTGGAGAGGAAAGAAAGGAGGAGGGGAGAAAATGGTTAGGGTTTAGTGGGGGGGGGGAGCGCCGACGCTGCGGTTTTGATACGCGTGGCGCGCGATGACGGCCATCGGATGTGCATCCGACGGCACGCGTGCGATGCAGCCACCTCGGGCCGGCGGGAGGCCAGCGGGCGCGGCGAATTCCCAACCCAGGCCCAGGTTTTTGGGCCTGGGGCCCGGGAAGGGAAAGGCGGCGGCCAAAGTGGACCGGGCCGAAAACGGCCTGGGCCGGAAAATGAGTGATGGGCCGATTTTAATTGGTATTTTCTCTGGAAATTAAGACATATAAATTGGGCTGTATATTAATGGGCCAAAATAATGATGGGCTAAATTCAATGAAGGGCCGGAAATAATGTCAAAATTTTAGAATGTTTTTCTCCTCTAATTTTGAACTTTGGGCTGCATAGTAATGGGCTTAAAAGAGCCTTTGGGCTAAGATAATATTGTTTTAGGCCATAAATATGATTTTGATTTTAAATATTATGAGTATGTATATTATTTCATGTTTAATTTTGAAGATATTTTATTGACTTTTAGCAAATAATAATTAGAATAATAAGTTCTCTCATATTTATTTTATGATCTTTACATATTATGGCTATTACATAAAGCTATTGTTTTACGTGTCATAAGTAATGTTTTAATTAAGGCCAAAATTAAGTAAAATTATGGTAAATTTATGAATAATTAAGTTTTTTGCTTAAATAATATTGTTTTGGGCCAAACTTTATGGAAATTTTCTCCATTAATGATTAAGTATTTTTCCTTATGTTTATGATTAAGTATTCTCATTATGCTTTAATACTTCACTTTATTTCTAAAGTATTTTATTATGTTTATATTTTGCCTTAACACAATTTATGTCACAATTTAAAAAAATTAAAAAAATTATGAAATACTCTCCAATTAAATTGGGATTATTTTCAGTGAAGTTTTAAGTCTATTTGAAGTATTATTTGAAATGTTTATGGTCCAATTATGATGATGAATTACTTTCATTATGAAATTAAGCTATCTGCCACATACTTATGTGCCACTTAAATTGAGGCTTAATAGTAAAGTATCTTATGACCCGTAAATATTATCAATTATGTGAGCATGTTTTACTCACAAGAATTGATATGCCCATAAGTTAAGTATGAAGCTTAAGACCCATTTTTGGGAAAATCAAATAATGACATCTTTTAATGGCCAATCCTCTAAGAAATTAAATAATGGCCCATATTTGGTTGATGTCATTAATACTTTTACTTACGGTTGGAAAATGTGCATTCCATTAATAATAACACTAAGGAATCACTTATTGTAATGATTGGAATGCACAAATTCTAATAATTAAGTGGCTTTAACTTATAATTGTCCTAGATTGGAATCAATCCAACGGGATATTTTTTATTCAAGATCAAAATTTCAATGGTGATTCATGGTTATATTCTAACCAAAGTTGTTTACAATCATGGGTTATCATGATTTAATTTATTAATAAAGTATATTATTCTTAAGCCATGCATACTTAGTGAGTCCAATTTTGGACATAAATCTTAAAGCTGGCTTTTGAATATTTTCTTAATTGTGCCACAAATAATGTTGATAAGAATACTAAAGTAATATATGAGGACAAATTGTGTTTATTTTAATAAAGATGTCCTCTGATAAATAAATATTTACTTAAAAGAGTCTCGGAATATCATGATTAATTGACTTGTGGCTACATACTGACCAAAAGTTGTTTGTAGTCATATGTCATTCTCACCTCGAAGATTATACTTAATTTTGTGACTCATGACTATATACTGACTAAAGTTGTTTATGGTAATGTGTCACTAAGATTAATTAAGTTCCTAAGTTGCCAGCTCTTGAGCAATATTGTCATAATCATAAACTGAGTTTTACCAGATTAAGCTAATACTGACTGATATGAATAATGAGAAACTATGTCAATGCATATGTGTCATTTTCAATAAAGTTTCCGCTGCAAAAGAAATAACACTCTGGTTAAGTGTGGCATACGTTCATCATTCTAGCCAAAGCTGATTGGTGAATGTGTGACTATAAAAATTTGTTATTCCGGTTCATCTTCTGGCCAAAGCTGATTTTGAATCGGAGTAATGAAAGGAGTTTATATCTAAAACTAAGTGTGGCTTGTGTTTATCATTCTGGCCAAAGCTGATTGATAAATACCTATTCACAATACTTTTGTTGGTCTTAATCCACTTCTGGCCAAAGCTGATTTGGGTTATGATTCAACAAAAGAAGTTTTATGCACATGAAATTAAGTGTGGCTTGTACTTATTCTTTTGGCCAAAGCTGATGAATAAGTACTAGTTCACAAAATTCTGTTGTTCTTTTCTATTTCTGGCCAAAGCTGACTTGGACTGGTTCAATAGAAGAAGTTTGTGCTGATGCTTGCTAAAATATTCTATAAAGCATCACATGCCTCTAAAGATGAAAACTAATGAGTGGCACTAAGCACATCTGTTTCATGTATGCAAAATCAAACTTATGAATTATCCCTATTGATGATAAAAATTAATTAAGTCATAAGTTTCTAATAAAAATTGTTTTAAATACCACTATCAGAAGAGAAGTGGTTTTACCTGCACCTCATTGGTTCTTGAGATTATAACTAAGATGGCACATACAAGTGTCATAAGAGGTGTAGTTCCTATTAGAAAAGTTCAATACTAAGAATATTAATGAGAAATTAATGATTTTATTGATCATCAATACCTAATAGAAAAAAATTAAAAAATTAAAAAATTAAGATAAGTCACTTATGGACAAATATCAGAATAAAAAGGAGCAATCCCTCAATTCTAGATAAATGTAAGAATCAGGGGGAGTAATCCCCAAGATAAGTATTTATTAAAGCACATTTGATATTAGTGGTGAGTTGTTTCCTTCATATCAATGAAGGCAAGATAATATGATATGGCTATGGGCATCATTAAGCTCAAGGAAATAAGACTAAGACAAGGTAATAAGATGAGTCTCTAAGTAAGAAAAATACTAAATTTTAAAGAATTGTATTTATGAAAAGGAGGATAATGTCATTAGATTCTATTAGTATAAAATTATATTTATTTCCAATGTATACATTCATGTTATTTTTATATGTTGTAACAAGGATAAACAAACAAATAAATAGAGGTTCTTCGAAATATGGTACTATTGCATAGACCACATTTCGAGGGGGAGAGTGGAACCTTCATTAAGAAAATATTTTCCACCTCTTTATGGCAGGTATGAATTAAATATTGAGAAAAATATTAAGATAACTTTATCATGTGTTAGTTTCTTATGTGTCATTTAATTAACAATGTTATTCTTATTCTTATTATGAGCTATATGCTAGCCTTAGAACTGAATACTATTTCAGTATCATATCTCACCACTAATGTCGCTAAGTTGAGAATTAGATGGGAGCTCTAAAGCAAGGAAAAATATTATTAAAGGAAATATAAGCAAAGCTCACTTATGAATACTTGCTTTAGCTCCTTGTGGCGCCTTTGTGCCCACTTGAAGATCTTTGATCAATCCCACTATGTGAAAGGGATTGAATATGTCATAAAGATTGGATGACACTCGTTGCTCATCATTTGAAAAATTATTGGAGTCCATAAGTGATACATAAGTACAATAAGAAATAAGTTATTAAACAATAGGGATATTGTGTACATAAAGATTCAGATTTTCTTTTATCTGTTTACTAAGATTGTCTTGGTGATATCTCTTAAGTTTTGAACAATAATGTTCACCAAGATAAAAGGTCCAGGAAATGGGTTGATTCCCATTAAGGGTAATAAATTTGCTTATGTAATGGAAAACGTAAGCATTATATGTTTAATTAAGTTATAAATTGCCCTAAGTATCCTTAAAAGGACCGGGATATCTGGGAAATTAGTCCAGGACTGGACCCCTGGAAAAATCAATTAAGAACATTTTGCCTTATTTGCATAAATGCAAAGGTGTTATGTTGCATGCCCATAAGTAAGAAATCCAATATTTTGGACAATTATGTTACAAGAAGTGTTGATACTAAGAAATTCCACATAAAGTATTATCAACACTCTTGTGGGAGAAATCATATGTGGAAGGCTTCAACCAATACTTTACCTAAAGGCATCATTAATAAATGCAAGTTAAAGTGTGGCATGTCCTGAATTATACACTGTCAAATATGGATTTGTGTCCCTGATCCATATCATTTTAAAGATAAAAAATTGCTTTAAGCAAATTATGCCAAAAATTATTAAATAAAAGAGTGCAATTTTGGATCGAGTAACATGTCGTGAGGTATTCCCAGACCTAAGACATTGTGAAAGATTGAATCCAGAATCAAACATGAATATTCGAAGCCTAGATGAACTATGTTTAAGACTAAGTGGTGCTTGACAAATTAAGTATGTCATAAGTGTTGAGTATCAAATAAGTTCTAAGATTATGATGCTCAAAATATAAGCATTAAGTGATGTGACGTAAGTTCTAAAGTATTAGGGCATCATGTTCAGAGGCTTGCCTAATATATTGCCGGCATAACAGATAAATGACAGCCCGTTAACTAAGGGACAAGATATGGTTCTGGAAATACGTTGGTTTTCTTCCTCTTTTAAAAGTGCATGCACATAAGAATAAATATGAGGATAAATATATGTTTAGTACATATAAATGAAAACAAACTGCACTCAAGGACTTTTATAACCCCATCTCCCCATAAGCCTAAGAGGAATCACCTTGATATTGTATGGGAACCATGGTCACTTAGTCATGTGGTACTTAATTGACTACAGTGATTGATTGATCTGGTGTACCATCTTTTGAAAAGTGAGTCCATAAGTTTTATATATAAGCATAAGAAATAAATGTTTGGAGTTCCTAAGTTAAAGAAGTTCGTTTGATATGAGGTGGCGTACTATAATAACTAATAACTGGGTTCAGTGGTATGTGTATGATTCACTATTGTAATGCTTTTGCTTTGGTGCGTCATCTTGTTGAAAAGTAGACTTATAAGTTTAGTCTGACGATCAAGGGGGAGAATGTTAGTGTGAACAGATGTGAATGTGATCTGTCATCCTAAACTAATTGACAAAGCAGCCATTTTTGACCTTGATTGGAGGTCAAAAATCTCTAGAACACACTAAAGGGGGTGCCCCCAGTGTGCTATGCTCAACTATTTAAGGGGATGAAACCCCAGGGCAGAAAAACGTCCTAGTGACTGCCCTAAGGCTCTGCCCACTACACCCACTACAACCCAATCATAAAGGCACAAGCAGCACTGGGAAAGGCTTCTCCCATGCCCTAAGACGCTACAAAAAGAAGAGAAGAAGAACAGAGGAGAAGTGGCGCTGGGAGCTCAAAATCAAGGTATGAAACCCTAATCTCAGCTCCCTGATGTGGTTCACTCTTAGCCTAGTGATCCTACATATCTAACAAGGACACCAAAAATTCAGGCTGTCTTTTGACAATTTTGCGGTACCTGGTAAAGTACTAGCATGAAGTAGAAGGATTTGTTCGTTCTTACATGAGAATGTTCAGGGGCAGGTTCAGAGATTCGAACTCGGAGGCGAATCTCCTTACCGATGCCATGGAGCTGAGGTCCAGCTCCAGCACATCAATTCTTGCGACGGGGATCTTGGCCACGATGGACTCCTTGACTGCGAGCCCGGCGGCGACATTGCCGACGGGCATGACGACGTGCACACCTCGCAGCGCCAGGACGCGCGCCGTCTCCAGCCCGATTCCACTCGACGCACCTGCTCAGGCAGCTAGGAGGCTCATCAGCTCAGGTGCTCACCACATGTCATTGCTTTGCCGTAAATGGCAATCTCGGGATCCTTGACAAGCCCGGGGTTGGTCGGAGAGACTTGGAATCCTGAATTCCTCCGGCCAGCCCGGGTTGGCCGTCGTTCCAACTCCGGCCAGGCCAGAGGTGATTGTCATGGTTGCAAACTCCGAACGCCATGGGATGGAATGACAGTGAGCATGTACAGCGAGCAGGCCAAGGGAGGTAAGTATTTGCACCTGTGATGACGGCGACCAGGCCGCGGCCGTCGACGCCGGCGGTGACCTCCTCGGCCGTGGAGGCGCTGGAGAAGCCCGAGGGCCCCTTGCGGTAGAACCACCACATCAAGCAGCAGTTTCGGACGACACTGTATTAATGTTTGTTGGACTAGACGGCTAGAATCTGCTGAATGCCAATATTTAAACACTATACATAACAATTGGAGAAAGAGATGGTCAGCAGGCGCAATTATTTTGGTCAGCAGGCGCAATTACTATTTGTATTTCTGAGGGCAACTTGAGATGCATTTCTTGGAGGGCGATGACATGTGAGATGCATCGCTGTGTTGATTGATTGCCACCATTCTGCATTCAGAACCCTGCCATAACCTGTCGTAGTCCAATAGTACTAGGTCAATGTTGAGATGGGCTTTTGTAATAACTCCAACCGTTATTACTAATACTACAGATCAGGGATGGGAATGGCCTCACTATTTCCCGTTCTACAATGGGGTGCAAAATGCATCAATATGGATATTTGTATCCACATACGTTTCTAAAGTGGATACTAAAATGAATGTATCTGAATTCCTTTGTCAAAATTTCTTATATGTGAATTCGTATTTGACATAAATATGGATATGGACGGATATCCAACATTATCCTTATTCTTAAAAGAAAAAATTCCAAATTACTCCTCTCGAGTATGACAAAGGTCCAAAGAACCCCTTTAGCTATTTCTTGGTTCAAATTATCCCGTAAACAATGTCATTTGATTCAATTTACCCTTTCTTATAATTTAACTTTTTTATTTCTCCACATAAAAGTGAAATCTAAATCTCTATCTATTCTCTTCTCTATCTCCATCTCTTATTATTATTATATTATTTATTACCCTAAAATGCAGCAATTCAAATAAATCTACTACCACCCTAAAAATTTCCCCAGCAATCATGGACTTCCCTCGGTGCGCCCAACAAAATGCACTCAGAAAAACAACTCATTAAAAATCAACGCACCAATCGCACTGTAACCCCTCCTTTTCTCTTACTCACTCACATCCGACGGCCGAGGTTATTTGGATCACACCATCATCACTCATCCACTCCCTCGCGCCCCCCCTCCGCACCCAGCCCCCACGTCGCGCCCGGTGGACAGTGTTCGATCCCTCTTCCAAACTATTTTTCCCCGAAAAAAAAAACACCATCCAGTCCTCTTCCCTCCCCGTCGCTTCCAGTCTCGTTCGGCTGCACAGGCCCAGCCGAACGGCTGATCAGCCCAGCAGCTTTCCTGTTATTGGCGTCATGTACTTCAATTTCCAGTAGGCTGAATTAGCCGGTTTGAACTTCCAGAGTTATATTACACACGTACCTCGCTGCAGACATAGCACTCCTTTATTGCTGCCTTGTCTTTCACATAGTGGAGCTCCTCCCCCATCCCTGAATTGTGATATTGGGTCCAGCACTAGTGCGAGTATGAGCACCAGATTGAGTACCTTGGCACTTTGATGTGGAGCGTGGTTCTGCGGCAGGTTGGCACAAATGCTCAGATGCGAATTGCCCTGAAGTGGCTGGCAGCAATGCTGGTCACATCATGGTGAGTTTGCTGGTGAATAACCATTTGCCGATTTTTGTTGCCTTGTGTTATCTTGAAATTATCTAGAGTCCTATTCATGAAAATTTCCCTTTACTGAATTTTCTGGGACTTGTCAAGTTAAAAAATGGAGGGAGTAGTGATTCAGTTCCATTTACATTGTTTCATTGTTCTGCTTCTAAATTGTATCCCTATATATTCATGACGCTAACCTAAATCACTACTACAAAAACGTTGATTTGTCCCGGTTGGGAAACCACTGTTGTCCCGGTTTCCCAACCGGGAACGCCTGTCCGGGACAAAAGGGGGTGCCCTTTTGTCTCGGGTGTGGCAACCGGGACAAAAGAGGACCTTTTGTCCCGGTTGGTAACACCAACCGGGACAAAAGGTGCAGCCAGCGCCCACGTGGCTGGCGCACCCTTTTATTCCGGTTGGTGTTACCAACCGGGACAAAAGGTCTCTTTTTTTTTCATGTTTTTCTTTTCTCAATTCTTTTTCTATTTCAATTATACTTTTGCATTTCAATTAAACTTATGTATTGGAATTCAGTGTGTATGATCTCCACTAATATATACATATATATATATATATAGTTACTTATATAATATTTGTCCTAGATAGTTTTCATATATAAATTAATTCACTTATATATATATATGTATACACATATCTATACATGTGAATTCCTTTACATATGAAAATGTCTAGGACCAATATTATATAAATATATATATATACACATATATATTATTGGAGTGCTTATATATATAATACATACATACTCCATCATATTTGCATAGGTATATTCGTTCTTAATTACATAGTAGAATTCGCCTTTTGGAAATTTAATACATACATACATACTCATAAATAGAAATTTAATACATAGACACACATATATATTTACATAGTTATATTCGTTCTTAATTACATATATACGCGTATATTGTCATATTTACTGTGATTGTCAATATTAGATATTCCATCATAGTAGAATTCGCCTTTTGGATCGAGGACTTGCTCAACAATAAATCCGGAGAATTGTTCTTGAATCGCCATAACCTTTTCCTCCGGTATGAGTTTATCGCGCATCTCCCCGACCTATGGAAAAAGGGGATAATTAATTTCGACTAATTAAAATACGAGTTCAAATATTAACAAGTTTTTTTACTTACTTCCTCCTCCCAATCTGTCCAGCCCTTTGGAGGACCTACCAGACCATGGATGTTCTCGCATACATAGTATGCGCACAATACAGTGCCTGGTTTCTGCCTCATACACTTTAAGAGAGAAGAAATTATCAGGTATTTACATGAATATATAATAAAACTAATGAATCGTGCAACGAATCATCCAAGCGCGTACCGGAAAATCTGTCTTGATCTTCAATTCCTTGTCAAATTTGCCTGTATGATTTTTAGCGAATTCTTTCCAAACCCTGTGCATGATTAGAACAATTATAGTCAAGTAACAAAGTGATTCAAATTATCGGTCATGGACGGAGTAGTGGTAGAATTACTTTTTCATCATGTTAAGAAGATTTTCGTATTGTTCTGGAGGTCTCCTCAATGAGTCCATAACCACGAGTAGGCTCTTCTCGGGAATTATGACAATTAGGACAAAGTGTTCACTGCAAGATTATACGGAGGTAGTTCTTGGTAGTCAAGGTTTAAACAATTCGATTACAGAATAGAAAGAGTTAGACGGAAGGAATCACTCACGCAAAGTTGTAAGGAAACAATATCATTTGCTTGTTGTGATAAACGCTTATGTACTTGAACAACATTTGGAATATCTCATCGGTATTGTCGCGTAGAAGCCTCCAATTACAAGTAATTGGGTCGATGAAGCCGAGGTGAGAGTATCCCTTTCTTCTGCAAGTATGTATCTCCATTCTACATGATACCGAATAAATCAAGAGATCAGTATATTGAGATCATGCAAAACAATACGTAAGGAGAGTAAAATACTTACAGAACCCACAAGGCGACCATAGAGATGTCGAGGGCCTCCTGATGGAATAGTTGGTAAATTTCTTCCCAGTTTATCCATAGAATGGCCTCCCCCCGTAAGAAATCGTCATCTTTAATCTTTGCGCCCTGCATGAAGATGCAATCGGCCATCGCACGCATGTAGTGCTGGTGCAGCTTATACATTTGCGTTGGAAGCACAGACACTACTTCGGGGGGTACAAGAGTTTTGCCGATCTCAAACGTCCATTTGACGACCACATCGGCCTTTGGAATATCTTCTCCCCCTGCAATCTGAGCGGCCGTCAGGTTTGATTCTTTCAGAAATGTAACAAAGTCTTGTTCTTGCGTCGTCTGTCCCACTACGAGAGGCTCTATTGATTGTTTCTTTTGGGCTCCGAGCTGTGGAACGTCGGACGACGACGACTTTGATTGTCTCTTCTTTTTCTCAGTAGTTTTGATAATTGTGCAGTTCGTAGTCTGAAGGGGGGTCTCTCGGAATGAATTTTCTCTTATTTGCTTCGCACATTCCCTTAAAAAATTTCAAATCTATCGGATTTATCACTTTCTCGGGCTCCGGCTTCGGCTTCGGCTTGAAGTGCTCTTTAACTCTTTCTTGAGTTATCCGATCGCATTCTTCAAGGCTCATGTCCCAGGGTTTAATAGGAGCCTCCTTGGTTTTCTTCTTCTTTTCCTTCTTCTTTGGAGGCTCCCTAGCCGGTGCAGCTACCTTCTTTGCCGGCAGGCCGTTTCTGCTTCTTTGCCGGCGGCGGAGGGGGTGACCATGGAGGCGACGGTGACGCTTGAGTGTTCATCGGCGCATGAGATGATGGTGATGGAGAATGTGCCGGTGAACCTTGCCGAGACAGTGCTGCCCTTGGGGAGTTTTGCGGAGATGCCGGTCTTGGATAGGCATGCTGAGATGCCGGTCTTGGTGTTTGATCATCCGACTTTAGGACAATGTAGCGCTTATCCCATAGGATGTAGCCATGAATGGCTTCTGCTAGTGTCCTCTCCCCATCGCCTCCAGGAATATCAAGCTCGAGCGTCTCCCAACCCTGGCACACCTGCTCCACGCCAACTCTTGTGTATCTAGGCGGAATTTGCTGCCCGTGGTACACGTCGCCTGGTTCGGTTGGCATGGCGGTACCGTACGCAACAGTGAACATTAAGTTCTTAACGGCAGTCTGCAGGTCACAAGGTGTCCGGTGGGTGATCTCATCCACTGGAAATCGCTGCGGGGCCGACGCTTCAACTGCGGCCTGGATCCCCGTGGGCTCGGCAGCGGCGACGTCTGTGGAAGCGCAGCTACTTTTCCGCTGAGACAGGTGATCGGCTGCGACACTAGGCTCTGGAGGCAACGTTTGCGCTTGCTGTTGCTGGCTCATTGCTACGGCCACTTGGCGTTGAACCTCTTCCTCCAGTCTTTGATCGTGTGACATGAGCCGTTCCTCTAGCCTTCGCAGGTGCTCCCGCTCATCATTCTTTCTTCTTTGCCGGCTTCTATATGAATCAATGTAATCCCTGAACCCATACTTCCACGGAACCACGCCTTTGCCTCTTGTGCGGCCCGGATGCTCTGGATTCCCAAGGGCGTAAGTCAGCTCGTCCCTCTCTCTATCCGGCTGGAATGTTCCCTCGGCCGCTGCTTGTATGGCCTCCTGTAGTCTCTGGGCTGCTCGCTGGATGTTTGGCCCATAGATGCAGTCACCAGTCAATGGGTCCAAGCTTCCCCCTGTGACCATAAAACCAGGTCCTTGACCTTTCAGGCCAGTTCATGGTCGCAGGTCGGATGCCTCTGTCAAGCAGATCCTGCTCCATCTTCTCCCATTTGGGTACTGCAAGCTTGTAGCCTCCTTGGCCTAGAGTGTGATGGTACACTTTCTTCGAGGCGTTGTCTTTGGACCTTCTGCACCTTCTGAAGCCCAAGCTCTGAAGACTTGTATTCCACAAATGCATCCCAGTGACCCCTGAGCTTTTCGAGCTCGCCGGTAAATACGGGTGTGGTCCCGGTCTTGATATATTTCTTCGTCAAAATTTTCTTGAATGATCGCAGTTGTTCGGCCATCTTACTCAGGGTCCAGCGCTTGCATATCTCTTCGGATTCAGCTGGAACCGTGAAGTTTTTCTTAAGCTCCCGCCAGCACCATTCTTTTTCTCTTTCGGGTACCGCATCCCGTTCCTCGCTTGGATTGGAAGCTTTCCAGAGCCTAAAGCTGATCGGGATGTGGTCCCTAACAATACATCCGGATTGTCTTATGAATTTTTTGGCGGCAGCTTCTGGAGCGATCGGTTCGCCATCTAGGACCAACTTCCGTTATAATGAACCGCCCTTCCAGTTTTTTTGTTGGGCCTCGCTTCGTCTTTTTCTGCTGCGACGATGATCCAGACGGCTATAAAAAAACATTCATAGTATTCATATAGATTCAGATGAAAATATGATTGTCACTACAAATAAGTATAGTTTTGATATGTACATTAGCACTTTGTTCAGCAGCAGCGTCATCCTGAATAGATGGTGCCTCAATTCCATCACCGGACATATTCAAATATATGTCGGTATTGCTGCCATCATCAGCTTGTTCAGCGACATCTCCTTGACCTTCGCCAATCATATTCAACAGGAACTGTTCATCTTCCGCGTCTGTGTGTCGCGGGTCCATCGTAACTAAAATATGAATACAAATAAAACCCTTAAAAATTATCTAAATAATCCACTCCAGAAATTTGCGGCTAGGGATAGGCGGAGGGCCGAGGGCCGAAGGCGAAGGGCTCAAAGCCGAGGGCCGGAGGCGCACTGGGGCGAACTGCGGAGCCGGGGGGGGACGTGGGCTCAGGGCGAGCTATGAGCAGAGACGGAGAGAATGATTCTTTTGCATTTGGGCTTCCTTGCTAGGCTTTATTGAATTGGGTCCATAAGTTGTATATGATACTCTCTCCATTGTCAAAATAAGTATAGTTTTTTGCATCCAAATTTTGTCCCACAAAGAATGTAGTTTTAGCTTGTAATGAGATTCATCTAATTAAAGCAATACTAATTATACCAAGAAAGCATTGCATAGAAGAACGTATAGAGCGAATCAAATATTCAGTAGATATTATTTTGGCACACTTGAATGATATATTGTTTCGGTTGCTTCTTGTCTCTACCAGTTTCAACAGGGAGCATTGAGTGTGCTTTTTCTACCTTGAAGATCATCAAAATAGGACTGCGCAATACCAATATGATGAAAGACGAATTAACAGCTCTCAAGGGATTGGATCCTAAGGACTGTTAACAATAGATGGAGAGCCTACAAATCTAAGTTGAAGAAATAGTATTTCAATCGTGAAGACAGGTCTATAGATGAAATCATAAAAGGGAAACCACCAACTGTAAATGAACATCAATGGAGAGCTCTTGTTGGATTTTGGTGCCAGGAATCACATAATAAGGTGATATCAGTTTACAGAACAATAATATCAAATTCCAAAGCGACATAAAAAATAGTGCTTAATGACTCTTCTATCTTTGCAGAAACTATGTGTCACGAACTCCCGATCTGTAAAAGAACAGAAGAATACCCACACAACAGGGCGGCGGCAGCGGCGGCGTGCAGTGGAGGCCGCCGACGAGGGCGTGCGCGCGGAGTGGAGGCCGGGGGCGGCGAAGACGAGGGCGGCGGACGTCAATGGCGGCGGCGCTCGCAGGGACGACGGCGCTCGGTGACGTGGGCTCGCGCGGCGGGGCTCTGGGCGGCGACGTCGACGGCGGCGGTGCTCGGGGAGCTCGAGCGGTGGGGGGAGCAGGGGAACGGACGGCGGGAGGGAGGAAGGGCGAAGGAGGGAGGAAGCTAGGAAATATATGGGGGGGGGGCCTTTTGTCCCGGGTGAAGCCACCACCCTGGGACAAAAGGACCTTTTGTCCCGAGTGGTGGCTTCACCCGGGACAAAAGGCCCCCCCTTTTGTCCCGGGTGAAACCACCACCCGGGACAAAAGGACCTTTTGTCCCGGGTGGTGGATTCACCCGGGACAAAAGGGGTTTTTGGGCGGGCCGGGAAAATTCCCAGCCCGCGGCCCACCTTTAGTCCCGGGTGGATCTACCACCCGGGACAAAAGGGGCCCGTTTTCCCTCGTTCCCGCCTAATGTTATGTTTGTTTTTGTTTCTTTTAACTTCTCTTTTAAAATTGGCTTTCATTTGTTAATTCAGTTAATAAAATTATGATTCCAAAAATTATGGAACAAAATTTCTTATCTCTATATAAACTTGATACACGCAACAAAAATAATTAATTTTCATTCAAGTGATTGGGTCAATGAAATATCTAACTTTTTTGAAATCATATTTGTTATTTTGACCATGCAAAAATATATTAGGTGAAATTTTTTTTCAAACTGTTGCTTTTCGATAGAAAGTGGATTCTATCACGATATTAACGTTTAAAAAGTGAATTTTAGATAAAATTAAGCAATTTCATGATATTAATGAGTAGTGTGTGAGTTTGAGAGATAGTGTGTGTTAGTGAGATTGTGTGTATTAGTGAGAGAGTATAGTGTGTTAATGTGAATGTAATTTCATGAAATAAATAAAATTAGTTGAGTAATCCATTATTGAATGAAAATTATAATTGAGTCTAGTAATTAAGTGAAAAATATATAAAATAATATAAATAACACATAAAATATAATTGTACAGTACATATATAATAAAAGTATTCGAATTGCGATTATGTTTTTATACAATAATATAAAATGATTCAAGTACATGAAGGATTAGCGGTAACATACTTTCTCTTCACAAATGTCCCTTGATTATGATCACGGCGCAAGTATGGAGCATCATCATTGGCTAGCAGGATGCATGGATCAGCATTTACTTCGAAAGGTGGAATGGCAACAAAATTATTATATTCTTCTGAAAAGTCTGTCTTGTCCTCCACTCCAACGATGTTTCTCTTTCCTGATAGAACTATGTGTCGCTTAGGCTCATCCTTTTGCTTGTTGATCCCCTTCTTTGGCTTGCTGGACATGTCCTTAATGTAGAAAACCTGAGCGACATCCTGGGCTAGGACAAATGGCTCGTCTCTATACCCAAGATTGTTGAGATCAACTATTGTCATCCCATACTCATCTTTTGTTACCCCTCCTCCAGATAGCTTAACCCATTGGCAACGAAATAGAGGCACCTTGAAATTGGGACCGTAATCCAGCTCCCATATCTCTTCAATGTAGCCGTAATATGTGTCTTTTTTTCCATTATTGTCCGTGGCATCCATACGAACACCGCTATTTTGGTTGGTACTCTTTTTATCTTGGGCTATCGTATAAAATGTGTTTCCATTTATCTCGTACCCTTGGTATGTTAAGATATTCCAAGATGGTCCCCTAGCCAATAAGAACAGTTGTTCACTTATATCCATGTTATGCATTAGATGCTTCCGCAACCAGCTACAGAAAGTGTTCATGTGCTCACGTGTAATCCATGCCTCAGACTTTTCCGGGAAATTGGAGAGCAGAATTTTCTTGTGTTCCTCGATATATGGGTCAACCAAGGATGATTGTTGAAGAACCATATAATGCGCTTTCTTGAATGAGAAATCATCTGTGCAGACATAAGATTTCTTTCCTAATGTACCCTTTCCAGTTAGTCTCCCCTCATATCGCGATTCAGGGACTCCAATCAGTTTAAGGTCATCAATAAAGTCAACACAAAAGTCAATGACCTCCTCAGTTCCGTAGGCACTGGCGATGCTTCCTTCTGGACGAGCTCTATTACGAACACATTTCTTGAGTACCCCCATGAACCTTTCGAATGGGAACATGTTGTGTAGAAATACTGGTCCGAGAATATCAATCTCTTTGAAATTTAAAAATTCGGTCAACAACACATAGGTTTTCAACCGTCCTTGCGTTGGAACGCAGAATGTTCTAACGGATTTCTTGCTGGCGCAGAATAAGATGGCGGAGCTGAAACCTCCGAGTTTGGTGGTGACGAACCGTAACGCCGCAATAAATCCTCAAGATCAAACGGAGGTTCCTCGCCCCTTGCCATGCATTCTCTATATTCTTTTTCCAAATAACGGAGCGCTGCCCTATGAAAAGCACTAGGTTTTTTGGACCGACGACCTACTCGAGTTGTGCCCTTCTCTCCAGAAGGACAACGATCACCCCCACCGGCGCCACTCCCTCCAGCTGCTGAAGCCATATTTTACTGAAAAATACCTTTATTTTCCACAAAATTATAAATTCTTACCATTACAAAGCAAAAATTATTTACTATTACAATTACAATGATCAGATTAATAACTCTTGCAAATAACAATGAAATTATATAAAAAAAGACGAAATGTATCATTAATCCTCAAGAAATCTCTAATTAATTGAAAGAAATCTCTATAACTTCTAATTACTTTGACACCCTTCAGTTCCAGGAGTACACTCTTTTCAATATCCAGAAACCCTCTAGAAGAAAAATAAACCTTTATTTCTGAAAATGTATATGTCAGTAACCTCAACCCTGCGGTGATGACACTGCCTTTCGGGGGGACACGGTGCGGTACAAGGATGTCACCAATCGGCTAGTCGCAGCACCAACATTTACGATTAATAGGCACAGCACTTGGCACAGGCAGCATGCTCGTTCATATGCTCTCAGTACAACAACGGCATGCTGACTGCGTCAAATGCTGTCTTCTTATCAATCGGAAGTGCTGGTGATGCGACCAACCGATTTGTGACGTCCTTATAGCGCATCGTGTATCCCTGAAAGGTAGTGCCACCACCGTTGGATGTGAGCCTGATTAAATACATCACTAGAGTGTCAAAATAATCCATTCATAATACAAAAAATTCTATAATATACTCATTTCATTAATTCATTCACGAATAAAAAAATCAACTATCCACAATATGGTCATATATACAAGTACATCACATGAAGTATCTACACTCATTCTAAAAATTTCTACTATCCATATACTCATCTAAATCTAAAAGAAAATTACACCTACATATGCAATCTAGCTAGCTAAATGTCCAAGAAATGAGCTAGCTACACATTTTCTCTATTTCTAAAGTATGAAATGAGCTATACAAGCCAAGGAAGAAGAGAAAAAACAAGCCCCAAACCTTTAGAGCAGATGGATGGACGGGGAATCAAAGATCTTCACAAATGTGGTGAAGAAATGAGCAAGAACTCCTCTATCCCGAGCCAAGAACAGCAAGAAAACAAGTGAGCTGAATGGCTCGGGCGGGGGGAGAGGGAAGGGGATAAGGGGCGCAAGGCCTTTTGTCCCGGTTGGAGGCACGAACCGGGACAAAAGGGGGGACTTTTGTCCCGGTTGGTGGTTCCAACCGGGACAAAAGGCTACGCGGGCCTTTTGTCCCGGTTGGAACCACCAACCGGGACAAAAGGCTCCCATTTTGTCCCGGTTGGTGTCTCCAACCGGGACAAAAGGCCCCCGTCCCCCCCGCTGGCCCGGCTAGCCGTTGGACCCGGGACAAAAGCCACCTATTGTCCCGGGCCCAAAGGCTGCCGGGACAAATGGCCAGGAACAAAGGCCTGTTTTGTAGTAGTGAATGCTGCTGGCAAATAAATTCAAACAATATAAACCTCCTATATGCACACCTATTAAGTTTATCCGTTGACTTTTTTTTGCTATATATTTTGAATGGAATCATTGACAAGTAAAAATATTTTGATGCAAAAAAAAACATTCAGGCAAAAGGGGTTCCTATATGAGCTTGGTGTACATGCTGTGCTGAAACTGATGTCGAGCCTCGACATAGCAATTCAGGACAAGATGTGAGCAGAGCAACCATGGTTGTATTCAATCCTTTCTATCTCATGTTTCTGGCGTGCCTTGAAATCGTGGTAAGATGCTTGATTCATATGCTATTGGAAAAATATGCTTTGGTTCCATCTGATTTTGAACTATCAATCAAATGGCATGATGTATTTATAGGCAGCAAATTATCACGGAAATGTGCTCCCTGTTCACTTGAAGGAGCCACCGGGTTTCAAGTATTGAGACCGGGTGCGGGATGTCTGAACTTGGTAGCCATATAGATTTGATTGTCATTTAAAAATCACATGCCCAAAATGTGGAGTAAAACTGATGAGACCAAATAGAGATTTTCAGAAAGAGATCAGCATAAGACATTCTCCTTTTTCCCTTTATTTTTGAATCCAATGCTTGTTTGATAGTCATTGTTCAGATCAATGCTGTAGACTCTTCAACTTTGCACAACTGTGTAAGTCATCAAATTGTCTCTTCTTTCTTGAATTGTGCGCAGAGATCAAAACTGCTAAGGACTTATAGATTGGCCGAATGATGAATTTGCACCATTTCTCTACCTGGTGCATTTCACTAACACGCGCTGCTACCTACCGCCTTTTGGTCATTTATTTTTTAATACCAAATGTTTACCATAGCAAATGTCATCGTAGCGTTAGCACAGGGCCATATACTAGTTTAATATTTTGCTGGGCTGTGGTGGGCATCATAAAGTATATCAAAAAATATATTATAAATTTTTTATCATTATTTTTCTTATAATTTTGGATTGTAAGGGTTAATTTATTTTTAAATATCATACCCCATCAAAATTATAATGAAAAATTCTTCAGATAGTTTTCTAAAATATTCTATGATGTCCACTATCATTCATCAAAATTTTAACTTAAAACTACACTTGTGTGTGGATACACAAAAATGATAAATCTTATTAAGGGGTTAATTTGACCAAATGATATAGTTTAGGAGATAAATTGAACCAAAAAATAGTTTAGGAGGTTATCCAGACGCCGATCATACTTTATGGAGTAATTTGAACTTTTTCCTTCTTCAAAAAATAAAGTAGATATTGGCCCCAAGCACCTTACTGAGCAAGATAGCCTAACTGGACAGAAATTTTGTGACACCATATGGCCCTATAATTAGAAGGCTGGCTCATGCATATTCAATCAGGCTTTCTATTTTGATAAATGCTATTGTGACGATTATTCTTTTACTTTATTGAAATTATACCACATGGGAAAAACTAATATGACAAGAGATTTGATAGTTGTAAATAGTACAAATTGAAATTATGTAACAAAAACAATCAAAATGCATAATAGGAATATTTAAAAATTATACAAGAACAACTATTATTTTGGAATAATAAATTTGTACTGTTGAAACAATGCACAATATACCATGCAACGTTTAAGCAATGGTATGTGAACAATCAAGCAAAAACTAATACCACATCAAAATTTCAAAACATTTATTAAATAATAGAAATTAAATTATGTACAAAGAATAATTAATAAAATATATAACAGGTACAACTAAATTATTCTATTGGAACAAAGCATAACATACTATGGAACACTCAATCATGTGAACAGTCAAGTCGAAACAATACAACATGAACAATTCAAAATGTGTAAATAGTAGAGATTGAAATCATGTAAGAAGAACAATTAAACTATATAATATGAATAATTTTAAAATTATGGAGGAATAATTAAATCATCTTATTCGAATAAAAAATTTTACTGGAAGAACAATTCATGATATAGCATGGAATCCTAAATGAATGGTATGTGAACAATCTAATTATGTTATACCAACGATAGATTATATTAAAAATAAACTTATGCGTATTTATTAAAAAGTACTGCAAATGACCTTAAACTTAAAAAATGAAGATACACAATAAAAGATATAGTAGAAGAAAAAATGTAAATAACAACCTAGGACTAAAACCATTAAAGTGGTCAATAGAATAACGTTGCATGCATGAAATAAATAAAAATGAATAGTTTAGTTCTATCCACCGAAACAATGGTGCAATACAAGCCTGAAAAACATAAGAAATTGCAGATAAATCCTTCGGGATGTAGAAAGAGAAATGTCTTTTCTTGTGCGCATCATCTCACTCGATGTTATTCCAATTACTGTTACCTATTGATCTAAAAAAAACTGCAATTGTTTTGAATAATGCAATATAATGAATCAAAAAATGATATTCACGTTATGAAGTCCAATGTGAGATCTTATCCATGAAATGGAAGAAAATTTCGAAGATCTTTCTCACGAACCATGACCACGAACATGTGGCCGAATCGTTTTAAAATTCTATAAAAAACAAACCAAGTCTGAAAATCATAAGATTTGTCGTGGTATCATGATTTCATACGCGGTGGCTAAGGTAAAAAATTGAGAAGGTTTCGCACAAGTTATCACATATGCTCCTTACAAATCAAAGCATCTCCGGAGAAGATCCATGGAGTTGTGAAGAAGTCGTTCCGATTTCGAGTCAAAGTGACGGTCGAATTCGGGTTTGACTACAAAACTTTTTGTATATGCAATAGATAATTTAGATTGTTTCATGCCAATTTTTTTTGCAATTAAACAATCACTATGTCAGAAACGCCTTATAGGCGACGTGCTTTAGGTGGCGGACGGTCTGCTCCCACTAGGTTGACTGTCGGCCGGTCAAGATGTTCGAACATCCAAAATGTCTGCATATAAGTTTGGACGTCCGAAAAGAGCTACCCGTTTGAACGTTAGCCGGCGGACTGTCCTCTGGACCGTCTGCTGTTGTTAGCCTGCGGACTATCCGCCCACACAGGCCAGACCGTCCGCCGTTGGGACATACATGCAGACGTCTCGGATGTCCGAATGTCTTGACTGGCAGACGGTCCGCCCGGTGGGAACGGACGGTCTGCCACCTAAAAATGTGACAAAGTTATGCAAACATGAAATAGTGGAACAAATTGAATGGTAGGTAAAAAAAATTGTGTCGTGTGCCTGATAAAGGACACACAGATCAAGGCGCATGGCAAATGACCAGGCTTTACCGTGTGCCCTTGATCTGGCACACGATAAAGTGAAATTCAAATTTTGTAAATGACCTTAGATGGGGAAATAGCCAAAATAAAAGTTGTAGATCTTAAAAAGTTATGAAAGTTTGTAGTAGACAACTTTTTTATTTGAATTCGTTTAGGGTCTCAAACAAGCAATTTATACTCGGTTTAGTATAATATGAGGAAAACCAAAACGGACTCTAGACACAAGTCACAGAGTGATGCAGTGGTAGAGGGGGTTACGCGTGAGGGGGAGGTCACCATTCGAATCCCGCCGGACGCGTAGCGTGTCAATATTGCGCGAAAAATGCCGCAACTTGCCATTTGTTTAAGGTTTTTTTTCCATTCAAATTTTGCGGAGAGTTATTTTTTGACGAGGGCCATCTTAGCACTTTGCCATGTGCCTGAAAAAGGGCCCACGGCAAAGGTGGCTTTGCCGGCTGGCATTTGCCTTGAGCTCTTTGCTGCCGTGTGCTACAGGCTTTGCCGTGTGCTAGGCACATGGCAAATAAGCTGAATCCCGCTTGTGATGGTAAATTTTCACAAAAGGCATGATTTCTAGCCACAATAACTATTCATTTCAGTCCAAATGTCCTGAATTATAAGATAGTAGGGTGGTTTGAATTTCAAATTTTGAATCAAGATTGAGACATTTTGATTCATAGCGCAGTAACTAAATACACCGATAACAAACATCCGGAAGAGCTATGTAAGCATTAAGTACAACAATACGTGCATCACTCGTTCAGGCAAGCATAGCTTGATCAAGAAGACACTGTCTGCAAGCTGAACTGCCATAGCTTCTTGGCCAGCTCAGCATCTGAGGCTTGTAAGCTCGGGCTGGATATGTTACAATCGGCGAAGTACTTTCCACTTATCCCCTTCACTTGAGGATGCATCGCCACATAGCATGTCGTTGCGGCACCCTTTAGCAAAGATAAATAATGAGTTAATTAGGGTCAATCCATGTTCCGGCAACAAGGGCGGCAGTAAAATAAGAGCTGAGATGAATGCCTACTTGTTCAACTCTTCTACATATGATTCTTCCAATGGTGTTAAAAAACGCTGTAAGAATAGTGGGAACAGTCACAAATTAAACATCGTTACAACCGGAGCTCCAGGCTACAAGCCAGAAATTATTTGAGATATTTGAATGTGTTGGAAGCCCTTTGTGGTTTTCAAACAATAACATCGACCGTTAGGATTGAGAAAATTACCACCGACAATAGTCCTGTCCCTAAAAATGTTAGTCATGATGACACCAGGATGAACGGCATTGGCTGAAATATTCACTCCTTCCTCCTGTTCCATGAAGATAACTCCTCATGTTATTAAACAGCTCATGCATCCATATATATAACAACTTCTATTCAGTGTCAAAGAGCTGATGTACCTTGAAAATTCGTGATAATTCATTGGAGTGAAGAATATTGGCAAGCTTGGATTGGCAGTAAGCAATAAAGTCATTCAAACTGGGTCAAAACAGATAACAAACCTTTTGGTGTTACTTATGCAGCAACATTCCAAATTTTGGGAGAGAATTCAAATTGATGTCGACTGGATTACCCGGAAGGATCATGAATTTTGTCAAAGCATATCCCTTCAGGATAAGTCATCATGGCATGCCCTACTGACGTCACATTGACAATCCGTCCCTCGGTGCCGCTGTCCCTACATGTGCTCTTCATGTTCTCCAATAGGAGGTTTGTTAGAAGAAAGTGACCTATATGCATTCAAGCCAAACGCTACTACAGTATCAGGAATCATTCTCATAGGTCATAATTCAGAGGAGCAAGTATAAATACGAACAGTCAGCAAGCTAAGGAACACCTTCTACAGGCAGGTAAACAAGAGATGCTGCAGAAAGAATTTGGTTTGAATAATTTGCGCAGAGGACACACCAATGTGATTTGTTGCGAAATGCAGTTCCAGGCCGTCGCAGGAACACGTGCGGTTCCTTGTCAGAACTCCAGCGTTGTTGCTGCCGAAAAGAACAGTCAGGACTGTTAGTGTGAACAGATGTGAATGTGATCTGTCATCCTAAACTAATTGACAAAGCAGTCATTTTTGACCTTGATTGGAGGTCAAAAATCTCTAGAACACACTAAAGGGGGTGCCCCCCCAGTGTGCTGTGCTCAACTATATAAGGGGATGAGACACCAGGGCACAAAAATGTCCTAGTGACTGCCCTAAGGCTCTGTCCACTACAACCCAATCATAAAGGCACAAGCAGCACTGGGAAAGGCTTCTCCCATGCCCTAAGGCGGCTACAAAAAAGAAGACAAGAAGAACAGAGGAGAAGTGACGCTGGGAGCTCAAAATTAAGGTATGAAACCCTAATCTCTGCTCCCTGATGTGGTTCACTCTTAGCCTAGTGATCCTACATATCTAACAATGGCACTAGAGCCATCTAGACCTAAGATTGAACCCTCTTAAGTGTTTAATCCCATGCTCCAGTTCATGTTCTTGCCCTAAGATTAAGCCCAAACTACACTGTTCGTCTGTAATTATAAGATTAAGGGCCCTAGGGTTTCGGTTCAAGCATTAAAGAAGGAGGGGAATTGAATCAAGTAAGTACTAATTGTAAGAAATTCCCAAAAATCCCCAAAATCCGAAACCCTAGCTACAGGAAAAATCCCCAAATTTTCCCCAAACTCACGAACCCTAACCCTAATCCTAAAGATGTAAGGGTGTGTGGGGTGATGGTGGCTTACCGGAGTGAATCCCGAGCTGCTGTGCTCGTCACCGGTGTCAGTGACGTCGCCGCCATCACCCGACGGCTTTCGGCAAGCGACCTCAGATGCCGCGGGCCACGCGCCTCCCGTGCTTGCCGTGGCCGCCGGCGTCGTCGCCACTATAGCCGGAAGACCAGCCACGGGCTAGATCCACTCCTCCACCGCGGATCCCGTGGATCTCGCGCGCAGGAGGTCGGGATTAGGGCACCGACGAGCGGTGCTCGACGGAGCTGCACGCCGGCCGCGGCCGCGCGCACCTCCGGTGAGCAGAGCTCGACGGCACAGCTACCTCCTCCGCCGCGGGCTGCGTCGCCGGCACTGTCGCCCTCCGCTCACCCGCAGCCGCCAGTGGAGAGGAAAGAAAGGAGGAGGGGAGAAAATGGTTAGGGTTTAGCGGGGGGGGGGGGGGGAGCGCCGACGCTGCGGTTTTGATACACGCGGCACGCGATGACGGCCATCGGATGTGCATCCGACGGCACGCGTGCGACGCAGCCACCTCGGGCCGGCGGGAGGCCAGCGGGCGCGGCGAATTCCCAACCCAGGCCCAGGTTTTTGGGCCTGGGGCCCGGGAAGGGAAAGGCGGCGGCCAAAGTGGACCGGGCCGAAAACGGCCTGGGCCGGAAAATGAGTGATGGGCCGAATTTTAATTGGTATTTTCTCAGGAAATTAAGACATATAAATTGGGCTGCATATTAATGGGCCAAAATAATGATGGGCTAAATTCAATGAAGGGCCGGAAATAATGTCAAAATTTTAGAATGTTTTTCTCCTCTAATTTTGAACTTTGGGCTGCATAGTAATGGGCTTAAAAGAGCCTTTGGGCTAAGATAATATTGTTTTAGGCCATAAATATGATTTTGATTTTAAATAATATGAGTATGTATATTATTTCATGTTTAATTTTGAAGATATTTTATTGACTTTTAGCAAATAATAATTAGAATAATAAGTTCTCTCATATTTATTTTATGATCTTTACATATTATGGCTATTACATAAAGCTATTGTTTTACGTGTCATAAGTAATGTTTTAATTAAGGCCAAAATTAAGTAAAATTATGGTAAATTTATGAATAATTAAGTTTTTTGCTTAAATAATATTGTTTTGGGCCAAACTTTATGGAAATTTTCTCCATTAATGATTAAGTATTTTTCCTTATGTTTATGATTAAGTATTCTCATTATGCTTTAATACTTCACTTTATTTCTAAAGTATTTTATTATGTTTATATTTTGCCTTAAAACAATTTATGTCACAATTTAAAAAAATTAAAAAAAATTATGAAATACTCTCCAATTAAATTGGGATTATTTTCAGTGAAGTTTTAAGTCTATTTGAAGTATTATTTGAAATGTTTATGGTCCAATTATGATGATGAATTACTTTCATTATGAAATTAAGCTATCTGCCACATACTTATGTGCCACTTAAATTGAGGCTTAATAGTAAAGTATCTTATGACCCGTAAATATTATCAATTATGTGAGCATGTTTTACTCACAAGAATTGATATGCCCATAAGTTAAGTATGAAGCTTAAGACCCATTTTTGGGAAAATCAAATAATGACATCTTTTAATGGCCAATCCTCTAAGAAATTAAATAATGGCCCATATTTGGTTGATGTCATTAATACTTTTACTTACGGTTGGAAAATGTGCATTCCATTAATAATAACACTAAGGAATCACTTATTGTAATGATTGGAATGCACAAATTCTAATAATTAAGTGGCTTTAACTTATAATTGTCCTAGATTGGAATCAATCCAACGGGATATTTTTTATTCAAGATCAAAATTTCAATGGTGATTCATGGTTATATTCTAACCAAAGTTGTTTACAATCATGGGTTATCATGATTTAATTTATTAATAAAGTATATTATTCTTAAGCCATGCATACTTAGTGAGTCCAATTTTGGACATAAATCTTAAAGCTGGCTTTTGAATATTTTCTTAATTGTGCCACAAATAATGTTGATAAGAATACTAAAGTAATATATGAGGACAAATTGTGTTTATTTTAATAAAGATGTCCTCTGATAAATAAATATTTACTTAAAAGAGTCTCGGAATATCATGATTAATTGACTTGTGGCTACATACTGACCAAAAGTTGTTTGTAGTCATATGTCATTCTCACCTCGAATATTATAATTAATTTTGTGACTCATGACTATATACTGACTAAAGTTGTTTATGGTAATGTGTCACTAAGATTAATTAAGTTCCTAAGTTGCCAGCTCTTGAGCAATATTGTCATAATCATAAACTGAGTTTTACTAGATTAAGCTAATACTGACTGATATGAATAATGAGAAACTATGTCAATGCATATGTGTCATTTTCAATAAAGTTTCCGCTGCAAAAGAAATAACACTCTGGTTAAGTGTGGCATACGTTCATCATTCTAGCCAAAGCTGATTGGTGAATGTGTGACTATAAAAATTTGTTATTCCGGTTCATCTTCTGGCCAAAGCTGATTTTGAATCGGAGTAATGAAAGGAGTTTATATCTAAAACTAAGTGTGGCTTGTGTTTATCATTCTGGCCAAAGCTGATTGATAAATACCTATTCACAATACTTTTGTTGGTCTTAATCCACTTCTGGCCAAAGCTGATTTGGGTTATGATTCAACAAAAGAAGTTTTATGCACATGAAATTAAGTGTGGCTTGTACTTATTCTTTTGGCCAAAGCTGATGAATAAGTACTAGTTCACAAAATTCTGTTGTTCTTTTCTATTTCTGGCCAAAGCTGACTTGGACTGGTTCAATAGAAGAAGTTTGTGCTGATGCTTGCTAAAATATTCTATAAAGCATCACATGCCTCTAAAGATCAAAACTAATGAGTGGCACTAAGCACATCTGTTTCATGTATGCAAAATCAAACTTATGAATTATCCCTATTGATGATAAAAATTAATTAAGTCATAAGTTTCTAATAAAAATTGTTTTAAATACCACTATCAGAAGAGAAGTGGTTTTACCTGCACCTCATTGGTTCTTGAGATTATAACTAAGATGGCACATACAAGTGTCATAAGAGGTGTAGTTCCCATTAGAAAAGTTCAATACTAAGAATATTAATGAGAAATTAATGATTTTATTGATCATCAATACCTAATAGAAAAAAATTAAAAAATTAAAAAATTAAGATAAGTCACTTATGGACAAATATCAGAATAAAAAGGAGCAATCCCTCAATTCTAGATAAATGTAAGAATCAGGGGGAGTAATCCCCAAGATAAGTATTTATTAAAGCACATTTGATATTAGTGGTGAGTTGTTTCCTTCATATCAATGAAGGCAAGATAATATGATATGGCTATGGGCATCATTAAGCTCAAGGAAATAAGACTAAGACAAGGTAATAAGATGAGTCTCTAAGTAAGAAAAATACTAAATTTTAAAGAATTGTATTTATGAAAAGGAGGATAATGTCATTAGATTCTATTAGTATAAAATTATATTTATTTCCAATGTATACATTCATGTTATTTTTATATGTTGTAACAAGGATAAACAAACAAATAAATAGAGGTTCTTCGAAATATGGTACTATTGCATAGACCACATTTCGAGGGGGAGAGTGGAACCTTCATTAAGAAAATATTTTCCACCTCTTTATGGCAGGTATGAATTAAATATTGAGAAAAATATTAAGATAACTTTATCATGTGTTAGTTTCTTATGTGTCATTTAATTAACAATGTTATTCTTATTCTTATTATGAGCTATATGCTAGCCTTAGAACTGAATACTATTTCAGTATCATATCTCACCACTAATGTCGCTAAGTTGAGAATTAGATGGGAGCTCTAAAGCAAGGAAAAATATTATTAAAGGAAATATAAGCAAAGCTCACTTATGAATACTTGCTTTAGCTCCTTGTGGCGCCTTTGTGCCCACTTGAAGATCTTTGATCAATCCCACTATGTGAAAGGGATTGATTATGTCATAAAGATTGGATGACACTCGTTGCTCATCATTTGAAAAATTATTGGAGTCCATAAGTGATACATAAGTACAATAAGAAATAAGTTATTAAACAATAGGGATATTGTGTACATAAAGATTCAGATTTTCTTTTATCTGTTTACTAAGATTGTCTTGGTGATATCTCTTAAGTTTTGAACAATAATGTTCACCAAGATAAAAGGTCCAGGAAATGGGTTGATTCCCATTAAGGGTAATAAATTTGCTTATGTAATGGAAAACGTAAGCATTATATGTTTAATTAAGTTATAAATTGCCCTAAGTATCCTTAAAAGGACCGGGATATCTGGGAAATTAGTCCAGGACTGGACCCCTGGAAAAATCAATTAAGAACATTTTGCCTTATTTGCATAAATGCAAAGGTGTTATGTTGCATGCCCATAAGTAAGAAATCCAATATTTTGGACAATTATGTTACAAGAAGTGTTGATACTAAGAAATTCCACATAAAGTATTATCAACACTCTTGTGGGAGAAATCATATGTGGAAGGCTTCAACCAATACTTTACCTAAAGGCATCATTAATAAATGCAAGTTAAAGTGTGGCATGTCCTGAATTATACACTATCAAATATGGATTTGTGTCCCTGATCCATATCATTTTAAAGATAAAAAATTGCTTTAAGCAAATTATGCCAAAAATTATTAAATAAAAGAGTGCAATTTTGGATCGAGTAACATGTCGTGAGGTATTCCCAGACCTAAGACATTGTGAAAGATTGAATCCAGAATCAAACATGAATATTCGAAGCCTAGATGAACTATGTTTAAGACTAAGTGGTGCTTGACAAATTAAGTATGTCATAAGTGTTGAGTATCAAATAAGTTCTAAGATTATGATGCTCAAAATATAAGCATTAAGTGATGTGACGTAAGTTCTAAAGTATTGGGCATCATGTTCAGAGGCTTGCCTAATATATTGCCGGCATAACAGATAAATGACAGCCGGTTAACTAAGGGACAAGATATGGTTCTGGAACTACGTTGGTTTTCTTCCTCTTTTAAAAGTGCATGCACATAAGAATAAATATGAGGATAAATTTATGTTTAGTACATATAAATGAAAACAAACTGCACTCAGGACTTTTATAACCCCATCTCCCCATAAGCCTAATAGGAATCACCTTGATATTGTATGGGAACCATGGTCACTTAGTCATGTGGTACTTAATTGACTACAGTGATTGATTGATCTGGTGTACCATCTTTTGAAAAGTGAGTCCATAAGTTTTATATATAAGCATAAGAAATAAATGTTTGGAGTTCCTAAGTTAAAGAAGTTCGTTTGATATGAGGTGGCGTACTATAATAACTAATAACTGGGTTCATTGGTATGTGTATGATTCACTATTGTAATGCTTTTGCTTTGGTGCGTCATCTTGTTGAAAAGTAGACTTATAAGTTTAGTCTGACGATCAAGGGGGAGAATGTTAGTGTGAACAGATGTGAATGTGATCTGTCATCCTAAACTAATTGACAAAGCAGCTATTTTTGACCTTGATTTGAGGTCAAAAATCTCTAGAACACAGTAAAGGGGGTGCCCCCCAGTGTGCTATGTTCAACTATTTAAGGGGATGAAACCCCAGGAAAAAAAACGTCCTAGTGACTGCCCGAAGGCTCTGCCCACTACACCCACTACAACCCAATCATAAAGGCACAAGCAGCACTGGGAAAGGCTTCTCCCATGCCCTAAGGCGCTACAAAAAGAAGAGAAGAAGAACAGAGGAGAAGTGGCGCTGGGAGCTCAAAATAAGGTATGAAACCCTAATCTCAGCTCTCTGATGTGGTTCACTCTTAGCCTAGTGATCCTACATATCTAACAAGGATACCAAAATTTCAGGCTGTCTTTTGACAATTTTGCGGTATCTGGTAAAGTACTAGCATGAAGTAGAAGGATTTGTTCGTTCTTACATGAGAATGTTCAGGGGCAGGTTCAGAGATTCGAACTCGGAGGCGAATCTCCTTACCGATGCCATGGAGCTGAGGTCCAGCTCCAGCACGTCAATTCTTGCGACGGGGATCTTGGCCACGATGGACTCCTTGACTGCGAGCCCAGCGGCGACGTTGCGGACGGGCATGACGACGTGCACACCTCGCAGCGCCAGGACGCGCGCCGTCTCCAGCCCGATTCCACTCGACGCACCTGCTCAGGCAGCTAGGAGGCTCATCAGCTCAGGTGCTCACCACATGTCATTGCTTTGCCGTAAATGGCAATCTCGGGATCCTTGACAAGCCCGGGGTTGGTCGGAGAGACTTGGAATCCTGAATTCCTCCGGCCAGCCCGGGTTGGCCGTCGTTCCAACTCCGGCCAGGCCAGAGGTGATTGTCATGGTTGCAAACTCCGAACGCCATGGGATGGAATGACAGTGAGCATGTACAGCGAGCAGGCCAGGGAGGTAAGTATTTGCACCTGTGATGACGGCGACCAGGCCGCGGCCGTCGACGCCGGCGGTGACCTCCTCGGCCGTGGAGGCGCTGGAGAAGCCCGAGGGCCCCTTGCGGTAGAACCACCACATCAAGCAGCAGTTTCGGACGACACTGTATTAATGTTTGTTGGACTAGACGGCTAGAATCTGCTGAATGCCAATATTTAAACACTATACATAACAATTGGAGAAAGAGATGGTCAGCAGGCGCAATTATTTTGGTCAGCAGGCGCAATTACTATTTGTATTTCTGAGGGCAACTTGAGATGCATTTCTTGGAGGGCGATGACATGTGAGATGCATCGCTGTGTTGATTGATTGCCACCATTCTCCATTCAGAACCCTGCCATAACCTCTCGTAGTCCAATAGTACTAGGTCAATGTTGAGATGGGCTTTTGTAATAACTCCAACCGTTATTACTAATACTACAGATCAGGGATGGGAATGGCCTCACTATTTCCCGTTCTACAATGGGGTGCAAAATGCATCAATATGGATATTTGTATCCGCATACGTTTCTAAAGTGGATACTAAAATGAATGTATCTGAATTCCTTTGTCAAAATTTCTTATATGTGAATTCGTATTTGACATAAATATGGATATGGACGGATATCCAACATTATCCTTATTCTTAAAAGAAAAAATTCCAAATTACTCCTCTCGAGTATGACAAAGGTCCAAAGAACCCCTTTAGCTATTTCTTGGTTCAAATTATCCCATAAACAATGTCATTTGATTCAATTTACCCTTTCTTATAATTTAACTTTTTTATTTCTCCACATAAAAGTGAAATCTAAATCTCTATCTCTTTTCTTCTCTATCTCCATCTCTTATTATTATTATATTATTTATTACCCTAAAATGCAGCAATTCAAATAAATCTACAACCACCCAACAAATCTCCCCAGCAATCATGGACTTCCCTCGGTGCGCCCAACAAAATGCACTCAGAAAAACAACTCATTAAAAATCAACGCACCAATCGCACTGTAACCCCTCCTTTCTCTTACTCACTCACATCCGACGGCCGAGGTTATTTGGATCACACCATCATCACTCATCCACTCCCTCGCGCCCCCCCTCCGCACCCAGCCCCCACGTCGCGCCCGGTGGACAGTGTTCGATCCCTCTTCCAAACTATTTTTCCCCGAAAAAAAAACACCATCCAGTCCTCTTCCCTCCCCGTCGCTTCCAGCCTCGTTCGGCTGCACAGGCCCAGCCGAACGGCTGATCAGCCCAGCAGCTTTCCTGTTATTGGCGTCATGTACTTCAATTTCCAGCAGGCTGAATTAGCCGGTTTGAACTTCCAGAGTTATATTACACACGTACCTCGCTGCAGACATAGCACTCCTTTTTTGCTGCCTTGTCTTTCACATAGTGGAGCTCCTCTCCCATCCCTGAATTGTGATATTGGGTCCAGCACTAGTGCGAGTATGAGCACCAGATTGAGTACCTTGGCACTTTGATGTGGAGCGTGGTTCTGCGGCAGGTTGGCACAAATGCTCAGATGCGAATTGCCCTGAAGTGGCTGGCAGCAATGCTGGTCACATCATGGTGAGTTTGCTGGTGAATAACCATTTGCCGATTTTTGTTGCCTTGTGTTATCTTGAAGTTATCTAGAGTCCTATTCATGAAAATTTCCCTTTACTGAATTTTCTGGGACTTGTCAAGTTAAAAAATGGAGGGAGTAGTGATTCAGTTCCATTTACATTGTTTCATTGTTCTGCTTCTAAATTGTATCCCTATATATTCATGACGCTAACCTAAATGCTGCTGGCAAATAAATTCAGACAATATAAACCTCCTATATGCACACCTATTAAGTTTATCCGTTGACTTTTTTTTGCTATATATTTTGAATGGAATCATTGACAAGTAAAAATATTTTGATGCAAAAAAAAAAACATTCAGGCAAAAGGGGTTCCTATATGAGCTTGGTGTACATGCTGTGCTGAAACTGATGTCGAGCCTCGACATAGCAATTCAGGACAAGATGTGAGCAGAGCAACCATGGTTGTATTCAATCCTTTCTATCTCATGTTTCTGGCGTGCCTTGAAATCGTGGTAAGATGCTTGATTCATATGCTATTGGAAAAATATGCTTTGGTTCCATCTGATTTTGAACTATCAATCAAATGGCATGATGTATTTATAGGCAGCAAATTATCACGGAAATGTGCTCCCTGTTCACTTGAAGGAGCCACCGGGTTTCAAGTATTGAGACCGGGTGCGGGATGTCTGAACTTGGTAGCCATATAGATTTGATTGTCATTTAAAAATCACATGCCCAAAATGTGGAGTAAAACTGATGAGACCAAATAGAGATTTTCAGAAAGAGATCAGCATAAGACATTCTCCTTTTTCCCTTTATTTTTGAATCCAATGCTTGTTTGATAGTCATTGTTCAGATCAATGCTGTAGACTCTTCAACTTTGCACAACTGTGTAAGTCATCAAATTGTCTCTTCTTTCTTGAATTGTGCGCAGAGATCAAAACTGCTAAGGACTTATAGATTGGCCGAATGATGAATTTGCACCATTTCTCTACCTGGTGCATTTCACTAACACGCGCTGCTACCTACCGCCTTTTGGTCATTTATTTTTTAATACCAAATGTTTACCATAGCAAATGTCATCGTAGCGTTAGCACGGGCCATATACTAGTTTAATATTTTGCTGGGCTGTGGTGGGCATCATAAAGTATATCAAAAAATATATTATAAATTTTTTATCATTATTTTTCTTATAATTTTGGATTGTAAGGGTTAATTTATTTTTAAATATCATACCCCATCAAAATTATAATGAAAAATTCTTCAGATAGTTTTCTAAAATATTCTATGATGTCCACTATCATTCATCAAAATTTTAACTTAAAACTACACTTGTGTGTGGATACACAAAAATGATAAATCTTATTAAGGGGTTAATTTGACCAAATGATATAGTTTAGGAGATAAATTGAACCAAAAAATAGTTTAGGAGGTTATCCAGACGCCGATCATACTTTATGGAGTAATTTGAACTTTTTCCTTCTTCAAAAAATAAAGTAGATATTGGCCCCAAGCACCTTACTGAGCAAGATAGCCTAACTGGACAGAAATTTTGTGACACCATATGGCCCTATAATTAGAAGGCTGGCTCATGCATATTCCATCAGGCTTTCTATTTTGATAAATGCTATTGTGACGATTATTCTTTTACTTTATTGAAATTATACCACATGGGAAAAACTAATATGACAAGAGATTTGATAGTTGTAAATAGTACAAATTGAAATTATGTAACAAAAACAATCAAAATGCATAATAGGAATATTTAAAAATTATACAAGAACAACTATTATTTTGGAATAATAAATTTGTACTGTTGAAACAATGCACAATATACCATGCAACGTTTAAGCAATGGTATGTGAACAATCAAGCAAAAACTAATACCACATCAAAATTTCAAAACATTTATTAAATAATAGAAATTAAATTATGTACAAAGAATAATTAATAAAATATATAACAGGTACAACTAAATTATTCTATTGGAACAAAGCATAACATACTATGGAACACTCAATCATGTGAACAGTCAAGTCGAAACAATACAACATGAACAATTCAAAATGTGTAAATAGTAGAGATTGAAATCATGTAAGAAGAACAATTAAACTATATAATATGAATAATTTTAAAATTATGGAGGAATAATTAAATCATCTTATTCGAATAAAAAATTTTACTGGAAGAACAATTCATGATATAGCATGGAATCCTAAATGAATGGTATGTGAACAATCTAATTATGTTATACCAACGATAGATTATATTAAAAATAAACTTATGCGTATTTATTAAAAAGTACTGCAAATGACCTTAAACTTAAAAAATGAAGATACACAATAAAAGATATAGTAGAAGAAAAAAATGTAAATAACAACCTAGGACTAAAACCATTAAAGTGGTCAATAGAATAACGTTGCATGCATGAAATAAATAAAAATGAATAGTTTAGTTCTATCCACCGAAACAATGGTGCAATACAAGCCTGAAAAACATAAGAAAATGCAGATAAATCCTTCGGGATGTAGAAAGAGAAATGTCTTTTCTTGTGCTCATCATCTCACTCGATGTTATTCCAATTACTGTTACCTATTGATCTAAAAAAACTGCAATTGTTTTGAATAATGGAATATAATGAATCAAAAAATGATATTCACGTTATGAAGTCCAATGTGAGGTCTTATCCATGAAATGGAAGAAAATTTCGAAGATCTTTCTCACGAACCATGACCACGAACATGTGGCCAAATCATTTTAAAATTCTATAAAAAACAAACCAAGTCTGAAAATCATAAGATTTGTCGTGGTATCATGATTTCATACGCGGTGGCTAAGGTAAAAAATTGAGAAGGTTTCGCACAAGTTATCACATATGCTCCTTACAAATCAAAGCATCTCCGGAGAAGATCCATGGAGTTGTGTAGAAGTCGTTCCGATTTCGAGTCAAAGTGACGGTCGAATTCGGGTTTGACTACAAAACTTTTTGTATATGCAATAGATAATTTAGATTGTTTCATGCCAATTTTTTTTTGCAATTAAATAATCACTATGTCAGAAACGCCTTATAGGCGACTGTGCTTTAGGTGGCGGACAGTCTGCTCCCACTAGGTTGACTGTCGGCCGGTCAAGATGTTCGAACATCCAAAATGTCTGCATATAAGTTTGGACGTCCGAAAAGAGCTACCCGTTTGAACGTTAGCCGGCGGACTGTCCTCTGGACCGTCTGCCGTTGTTAGCCTGCGGACTATCCGCCCACACAAGCCGGACCGTCCGCCGTTGGGACATACATGCAGACGTTTTGGATGTCTAAATGTCTTGACTGGCGGACGGTCCGCCCGGTGGGAACGGACGGTCTGCCACCTAAAAATGTGACAAAGTTATGCAAACATGAAATAGTGGAACAAATTGAATGGTAGGTAAAAAAAATTGTGTCGTGTGCCTGATAAAGGACACATAGATCAAGGCGCATGGCAAATGACCAGGCTTTACCGTGTGCCCTTGATCTGGCACACGATAAAGTGAAATTCAAATTTTGTAAATGACCTTAGATGGGGAAATAGCCAAAATAAAAGTTGTAGATCTTAAAAAGTTATGAAAGTTTGTAGTAGACAACTTTTTTATTTGAATTCGTTTAGGGTCTCAAACAAGCAATTTATACTCGGTTTAGTATAATATGAGGAAAACCAAAACGGACTCTAGACACAAGTCACAGAGTGATGCAGTGGTAGAGGGGGTTACGCGTGAGGGGGAGGTCACCATTCGAATCCCGCCGGACGCGTAGCGTGTGAATATTGCGCGAAAAATGCCGCAACTTGCCATTTGTTTCAGGTTTTTTTTTCCATTCAAATGTTGCGGAGTGTTATTTTTTGCCGAGGGCCATCTTAGCACTTTGCCATGTGCCTGAAAAAGGGCCCACGGCAAAGGTGGCTTTGCCGGCTGGCATTTGCCTTGAGCTCTTTGCTGCCGTGTGCTACAGGCTTTGCCGTGTGCTAGGCACATGGCAAATAAGCTGAATCCCGCTGTGATGGTAAATTTTCACAAAAGGCATGATTTCTAGCCACAATAACTATTCATTTCAGTCCAAATGTCCTGAATTATAAGATAGTAGGGTGGTTTGAATTTCAAATTTTGAATCAAGATTGAGACATTTTGATTCATAGCGCAGTAACTAAATACACCGATAACAAACATCCGGAAGAGCTATGTAAGCATTAAGTACAACAATACGTGCATCACTCGTTCAGGCAAGCATAGCTTGATCAAGAAGACAATGTCTGCAAGCTGAACTGCCATAGCTTCTTGGCCAGCTCAGCATCTGAAGCTTGTAAGCTCGGGCTGGATATGTTACAATCGGCGAAGTACTTTCCACTTATCCCCTTCACTTGAGGATGCATCGCCACATAGCATGTCGTTGCGGCACCCTTTAGCAAAGATAAATAATGAGTTAATTAGGGTCAATCCATGTTCCGGCAACAAGGGCGGCAGTAAAATAAGAGCTGAGATGAATGCCTACCTGTTCAACTCTTCTACATATGATTCTTCCAATGGTGTTAAAAAACGCTGTAAGAATAGTGGGAACAGTCACAAATTAAACATCGTTACAACCGGAGCTCCAGGCTACAAGCCAGAAATTATTTGAGATATTTGAATGTGTTGGAAGCCCTTTGTGGTTTTCAAACAATAACATCGACCGTTAGGATTGAGAAAATTACCACCGACAATAGTCCTGTCCCTAAAAATGTTAGTCATGATGACACCAGGATGAACGGCATTGGCTGAAATATTCACTCCTTCCTCCTGTTCCATGAAGATAACTCCTCATGTTATTAAACAGCTCATGCATCCATATATATAACAACTTCTATTCAGTGTCAAAGAGCTGATGTACCTTGAAAATTCGTGATAATTCATTGGAGTGAAGAATATTGGCAAGCTTGGATTGGCAGTAAGCAATAAAGTCATTCAAACTGGGTCAAAACAGATAACAAACCTTTTGGTGTTACTTATGCAGCAACATTCCAAATTTTGGGAGGGAATTCAAATTGATGTCGACTGGACTACCCGGAAGGATCATGAATTTTGTCAAAGCATATCCCTTCAGGATAAGTCATCATGGCATGCCCTACTGACGTCACATTGACAATCCGTCCCTCGGTGCCGCTGTCCCTACATGTGCTTTTCATGTTCTCCAATAGGAGGTTTGTTAGAAGAAAGTGACCTGTATGCATTCAAGCCAAACGCTACTACAGTATCAGGAATCATTCTCATAGGTCATAATTCAGAGGAGCAAGTATAAATACGAACAGTCAAGCAAGCTAAGGAACACCTTCTACAGGCAGGTAAACAAGAGATGCTGCAGAAAGAATTTGGTTTGAATAATTTGCGCAGAGGACACACCAATGTGATTTGTTGCGAAATGCAGTTCCAGGCCGTCGCAGGAACACGTGTGGTTCCTTGTCAGAACTCCAGCGTTGTTGCTGCCGAAAAGAACAGTCAGGACTGTTAGTGTGAATAGATGTGAATGTGATCTGTCATCCTAAACTAATTGACAAAGCAGTCATTTTTGACCTTGATTGGAGGTCAAAAATCTCTAGAACACACTAAAGGGGGTGCCTCCCCAGTGTGCTGTGCTCAACTATATAAGGGGATGAAACACCAGGGCACAAAAATGTCCTAGTGACTGCCCTAAGGCTCTGTCCACTACAACCCAATCATAAAGGCACAAGCAGCACTGGGAAAGGGTTCTCCCATGCCCTAAGGTGGCTACAAAAAAGAAGACAAGAAGAACAGAGGAGAAGTGACGCTGGGAGCTCAGAATTAAGGTATGAAACCCTAATCTCAGCTCCCTGATGTGGTTCACTCTTAGCCTAGTGATCCTACATATCTAACAATTGCACTAGAGCCATCTAGACCTAAGATTGAACCCTCTTAAGTGTTTAATCTCATGCTCCAGTTCATGTTCTTGCCCTAAGATTAAGCCCAAACTACACTGTTCGTCTGTAATTATAAGATTAAGGGCCCTAGGGTTTCGGTTCAAGCATTAAAGGAGGGGAATTGAATCAAGTAAGTACTAATTGTAAGAAATTCCAAAAAATCCCCAAAATCCGAAACCCTAGCTACAGGAAAAATCCCCAAATTTTCCCCAAACTCACGAACCCTAACCCTAATCCTAAAGATGTAAGGGTGTGTGCGGTGATGGTGGCTTACCGGAGTGAATCCCGAGCTGCTGTGCTCGTCACCGGTATCAGTGATGTCGCCGCCATCACCCGACGGCTTTCGGCAAGCGACCTCAGATGCCACGCGCCTCCCGTGCTCGCCGTGGCCGCTGGCGTCGTCGCCACTATAGCCGGAAGACCGGCCACGGGCCAGATCCGCTCCTCCACCGCGGATCCCGTGGATCTCGCGCGCGTAGGAGGTCGGGATTAGGGCACCGACGAGCGGTGCTCGACGGAGCTGCACGCCGGCCGCGGCCGCGCGCACCTCCGCTGAGCAGAGCTCGACGGCGCCGCTACCTCCTCCGCCGCGGGCCGCGTCGCCGGCACCGTCGCCCTCCGCTCACCCGCAGCCACCAGTGGAGAGGAAAGAAAGGAGGAGGGGAGAAAATGGTTAGGGTTTAGCGGGGGGGGGGGGGGGGGGAGCGCCGACGCTGCGGTTTTGATACGCGCGGCGCGTGATGATGGCCATCGGATGTGCATCCGACGGCACGTGTGCGACGCAGCCACCTCGGGCCGGCGGGAGGCCAGCAGGCGCGGCGAATTCCCAACCCAGGCCCAGGTTTTTGGGCTGGGGCCCGGGAAGGGAAAGGCGGCGGCCAAAGTGGACCGGGCCGAAAACGGCCTGGGCCGGAAAATGAGTGATGGGCCAAATTTTAATTGGTATTTTCTCTGGAAATTAAGACATATAAATTGGGCTGCATATTAGTGGGCCAAAATAATGATGGGCTAAATTCAATGAAGGGCCGGAAATAATGTCAAAATTTTAGAATGTTTTTCTCCTCTAATTTTGAACTTTGGGCTGCATAGTAATGGGCTTAAAAGAGCCTTTGGGCTAAGATAATATTGTTTTAGGCCATAAATATGATTTTGATTTTAAATATTATGAGTATGTATATTATTTCATGTTTAATTTTGCAGATATTTTATTGACTTTTAGCAAATAATAATTAGAATAATAAGTTCTCTCATATTTATTTTATGATCTTTACATATTATGGCTATTACATAAAGCTATTGTTTTACGTGTCATAAGTAATGTTTTAATTAAGGCCAAAATTAAGTAAAATTATGGTAAATTTATGAATAATTAAGTTTTTTGCTTAAATAATATTGTTTTGGGCCAAACTTTATGGAAATTTTCTCCATTAATGATTAAGTATTTTTCCTTATGTTTATGATTAAGTATTCTCATTATGCTTTAATACTTCACTTTATTTCTAAAGTATTTTATTATGTTTATATTTTGCCTTAGCACAATTTATGTCACAATTTAAAAAAATTAAAAAATTATGAAATACTCTCCAATTAAATTGGGATTATTTTCAGTGAAGTTTTAAGTCTATTTGAAGTATTATTTGAAATGTTTATTGTCCAATTATGATGATGAATTACTTTCATTATGAAATTAAGCTATCTGCCACATACTTATGTGCCACTTAAATTGAGGCTTAATAGTAAAGTATCTTATGACCCGTAAATATTATCAATTATGTGAGCATGTTTTACTCACAAGAATTGATATGCCCATAAGTTAAGTATGAAGCTTAAGACCCATTTTTGGGAAAATCAAATAATGACATCTTTTAATGGCCAATCCTCTAAGAAATTAAATAATGGCCCATATTTGGTTGATGTCATTAATACTTTTACTTACGGTTGGAAAATATGCATTCCATTAATAATAACACTAAGGAATCACTTATTGTAATGATTGGAATGCACAAATTCTAATAATTAAGTGGCTTTAACTTATAATTGTCCTAGATTGGAATCAATCCAACGGGATATTTTTTATTCAAGATCAAAATTTCAATGGTGATTCATGGTTATATTCTAACCAAAGTTGTTTACAATCATGGGTTATCATGATTTAATTTATTAATAAAGTATATTATTCTTAAGCCATGCATACTTAGTGAGTCCAATTTTGGACATAAATCTTAAAGCTGGCTTTTGAATATTTTCTTAATTGTGCCACAAATAATGTTGATAAGAATACTAAAGTAATATATGAGGACAAATTGTGTTTATTTTAATAAAGATGTCCTCTGATAAATAAATATTTACTTAAAAGAGTCTCGGAATATCATGATTAATTGACTTGTGGCTACATACTGACCAAAAGTTGTTTGTAGTCATATGTCATTCTCACCTCGAAGATTATAATTAATTTTGTGACTCATGACTATATACTGACTAAAGTTGTTTATGGTCATGTGTCACTAAGATTAATTAAGTTGCTAAGTTGCCAGCTCTTGAGCAATATTGGCATAATCATAAACTGAGTTTTATCAGATTAAGCTAATACTGACTGATATGAACAATGAGAAACTATGTCAATGCATATGTGTCATTTTCAATAAAGTTTCCGCTGCAAAAGAAATAACACTCTGGTTAAGTGTGGCATACGTTCATCATTCTAGCCAAAACTGATTGGTGAATGTGTGACTATAAAAATTTGTTATTCTGGTTCATCTTCTGGCCAAAGCTGATTTTGAATCGGAGTAATGAAAGGAGTTTATATCTAAAACTAAGTGTGGCTTGTGTTTATCATTCTGGCCAAAGCTGATTGATAAATACCTATTCACAATACTTTTGTTGGTCTTAATCCACTTCTGGCCAAAGCTGATTTGGGTTATGATTCAACAAAAGAAGTTTTATGCACATAAATTAAGTGTGGCTTGTACTTATTCTTTTGGCCAAAGCTGATGAATAAGTACTAGTTCACAAAATTCTGTTGTTCTTTTCTATTTCTGGCCAAAGCTGACTTGGACTGGTTCAATAGAAGAAGTTTGTGCTGATGCTTGCTAAAATATTCTATAAAGCATCACATGCCTCTAAAGATGAAAACTAATGAGTGGCACTAAGCACATCTGTTTCATGTATGCAAAATCAAACTTATGAATTATCCCTATTGATGATAAAAATTAATTAAGTCATAAGTTTCTAATAAAAATTGTTTTAAATACCACTATCAGAAGAGAAGTGGTTTTACCTGCACCTCATTGGTTCTTGAGATTATAACTAAGATGGCACATACAAGTGTCATAAGAGGTGTAGTTCCCATTAGAAAAGTTCAATACTAAGAATATTAATGAGAAATTAATGATTTTATTGATCATCAATACCTAATAGAAAAAAATTAAAAAATTAAAAAATTAAGATAAGTCACTTATGGACAAATATCAGAATAAAAAGGAGCAATCCCTCAATTCTAGATAAATGTAAGAATCAGGGGGAGTAATCCCCAAGATAAGTATTTATTAAAGCACATTTGATATTAGTGGTGAGTTGTTTCCTTCATATCAATGAAGGCAAGATAATATGATATGGCTATGGGCATCATTAAGCTCAAGGAAATAAGACTAAGACAAGGTAATAAGATGAGTCTCTAAGTAAGAAAAATACTAAATTTTAAAGAATTGTATTTATGAAAAGGAGGATAATGTCATTAGATTCTATTAGTATAAAATTATATTTATTTCCAATGTATACATTCATGTTATTTTTATATGTTGTAACAAGGATAAACAAACAAATAAATAGAGGTTCTTCGAAATATGGTACTATTGCATAGACCACATTTCGAGGGGGAGAGTGGAACCTTCATTAAGAAAATATTTTCCACCTCTTTATGGCAGGTATGAATTAAATATTGAGAAAAATATTAAGATAACTTTATCATGTGTTAGTTTGTTATGTGTCATTTAATTAACAATGTTATTCTTATTCTTATTATGAGCTATATGCTAGCCTTAGAACTGAATACTATTTCAGTATCATATCTCACCACTAATGTCGCTAAGTTGAGAATTAGATGGGAGCTCTAAAGCAAGGAAAAATATTATTAAAGGAAATATAAGCAAAGCTCACTTATGAATACTTGCTTTAGCTCCTTGTGGCGCCTTTGTGCCCACTTGAAGATCTTTGATCAATCCCACTATGTGAAAGGGATTGATTATGTCATAAAGATTGGATGACACTCGTTGTTCAACATTTGAAAAATTATTGGAGTCCATAAGTGATACATAAGTACAATAAGAAATAAGTTATTAAACAATAGGGATATTGTGTACATAAAGATCCAGATTTTCTTTTATCTGGATACTAAGATTGTCTTGGTGATATCTCTTAAGTTTTGAACAATAATGTTCACCAAGATAAAAGGTCCAGGAAATGGGTTGATTCCCATTAAGGGTAATAAATTTGCTTATGTAATGGCAAACGTAAGCATTATATGTTTAATTAAGTTATAAATTGCCCTAAGTATCCTTAAAAGGACCGGGATATCTGGGAAATTAGTCCAGGACTGGACCCCTGGAAAAATCAATTAAGAACATTTTGCCTTATTGGCATAAATGCAAAGGTGTTATGTTGCATGCCCATAAGTAAGAAATCCAATATTTTGGACAATTATGTTACAAGAAGTGTTGATACTAAGAAATTCCACATAAAGTATTATCAACACTCTTGTGGGAGAAGTCATATGTGGAAGGCTTCAACCAATACTTTACCTAAAGGCATCATTAATAAATGCAAGTTAAAGTGTGGCATGTCCTGAATTATACACCGTCAAATATGGATTTGTGTCCCTGATCCATATCATTTTAATGATAAAAAATTGCTTTAAGCAAATTATGCCGAAAATTATTAAATAAAAGAGTGCAATTTTGGATCGAGTAACATGTCGTGAGGTATTCCCAGACCTAAGACATTGTGAAAGATTGAATCCAGAATCAAACATGAATATTCGAAGCCTAGATGAACTATGTTTAAGACTAAGTGGTGCTTGACAAATTAAGTATATCATAAGTGTTGAGTATCAAATAAGTTCTAAGATTATGATGCTCAAAATATAAGCATTAAGTGATGTGACGTAAGTTCTAAAGTATTGGGCATCATGTTAAGAGGCTTGCCTAATATATTGCCGGCATAACAGATAAATGACAGCCCGTTAACTAAGGGACAAGATATGGTTCTGGAAATACGTTGGTTTTCTTCCTCTTTTAAAAGTGCATGCACATAAGAATAATATGAGGATAAATATATGTTTAGTACATATAAATGAAAACAAACTGCACTCAGGACTTTTATAACCCCATCTCCTCATAAGCCTAAGAGGAATCACCTTGATATTGTATGGGAACCATGGTCACTTAGTCATGTGGTACTTAATTGACTACAGTGATTGATTGATCTGGTGTACCATCTTTTGAAAAGTGAGTCCATAAGTTTTATATATAAGCATAAGAAATAAATGTTTGGAGTTCCTATGTTAAAGAAGTTCGTTTGATATGAGGTGGCGTACTATAATAACTAATAACTGGGTTCAGTGGTATGTGTATGATTCACTATTGTAATGCTTTTGCTTTGGTGCGTCATCTTGTTGAAAAGTAGACTTATAAGTTTAGTCTGACGATCAAGGAGGAGAATGTTAGTGTGAACAGATGTGAATGTGATCTGTCATCCTAAACTAATTGACAAAGCAGTCATTTTTGACCTTGATTGGAGGTCAAAAATCTCTAGAACACACTAAAGGGGGTGCCCCCCAGTGTGCTGTGCCCAACTATTTAAGGGGATGAAACCCCAGGGCAGAAAAACATCCTAGTGACTGCCCTAAGGCTCTGCCCACTACACCCACTACAACCCAATCATAAAGGCACAAGCAGCACTGGGAAAGGCTTCTCCCATGCTCTAAGGTGCTACAAAAAGAAGAGAAGAAGAACAGAGGAGAAGTGGCGCTGGGAGCTCAAAATCAAGGTATGAAACCCTAATCTCAGCTCCCTGATGTGGTTCACTCTTAGCCTAGTGATCCTACATATCTAACAAGGATACCAAAATTTCAGGCTGTCTTTTGACAATTTTGCGGTATCTGGTAAAGTACTAGCATGAAGTAGAAGGATTTGTTCGTTCTTACATGAGAATGTTCAGGGGCAGGTTCAGAGATTCAAACTCGGAGGCGAATCTCCTTACCGATGCCATGGAGCTGAGGTCCAGCTCCAGCACGTCAATTCTTGCGACGGGGATCTTGGCCACGATGGACTCCTTGACTGCGAGCCCGGCGGCGACGTTGCGGACGGGCATGACGACGTGCACACCTCGCAGCGCAAGGACGCGCGCCGTCTCCAGCCCGATTCCACTCGACGCACCTGCTCAGGCAGCTAGGAGGCTCATCAGCTCAGGTGCTCACCACATGTCATTGCTTTGCCGTAAATGGCAATCTCGGGATCCTTGACAAGCCCGGGGTTGGTCGGAGAGACTTGGAATCCTGAATTCCTCCTGCCAGCCCGGGTTGGCCGTCGTTCCAACTCCGGCCAGGCCAGAGGTGATTGTCATGGTTGCAAACTCCGAACGCCATGGGATGGAATGACAGTGAGCATGTACAGCGAGCAGGCCAGGGAGGTAAGTATTTGCACCTGTGATGACGGCGACCAGGCCGCGGCCGTCGACTGCCGGCGGTGACCTCCTCCGGCCGTGGAGGCGCTGGAGAAGCCCGAGGGCCCCTTGCGGTAGAACCACCACATCAAGCAGCAGTTTCGGACGACACTGTATTAATGTTTGTTGGACTAGACGGCTAGAATCTGCTGAATGCCAATATTTAAACACTATACATAACAATTGGAGAAAGAGATGGTCAGCAGGCGCAATTATTTTGGTCAGCAGGCGCAATTACTATTTGTATTTCTGAGGGCAACTTGAGATGCATTTCTTGGAGGGCGATGACATGTGAGATGCATCGCTGTGTTGATTGATTGCCACCATTCTCCATTCAGAACCCTGCCATAACCTCTCGTAGTCCAATAGTACTAGGTCAATGTTGAGATGGGCTTTTGTAATAACTCCAACCGTTATTACTAATACTACAGATCAGGGACCGTTCTACAATGGGGTGCAAAATGCATCAATATGGATATTTGTATCCGCATACGTTTCTAAAGTGGATACTAAAATGAATGTATCTGAATTCCTTTGTCAAAATTTCTTATATGTGAATTCGTATTTGACATAAATATGGATATGGACGGATATCCAACATTATCCTTATTCTTAAAAGAAAAAATTCCAAATTACTCCTCTCGAGTATGACAAAGGTCCAAAGAACCCCTTTAGCTATTTCTTGGTTCAAATTATCCCATAAACAATATCATTTGATTCAATTTACCCTTTCTTATAATTTAACTTTTTTATTTCTCCACATAAAAGTGAAATCTAAATCTCTATCTCTTCTCTTCTCTATCTCCATCTCTTATTATTATTATATTATTTATTACCCTAAAATGCAGCAATTCAAATAAATCTACAACCACCCAACAAATCTCCCCATCAATCATGGACTTCCCTCGGTGCGCCCAACAAAATGCACTCAGAAAAACAACTCATTAAAAATGAACGCACCAATCGCACCGTAACCCCTCCTTTCTCTTACTCACTCACATCCGACGGCCGAGGTTATTTGGATCACACCATCATCACTCATCCACTCCCTCGCGCTCCCCCCCCCTCCGCACCCAGCCCCCACGTCGCGCCCGGTGGACAGTGTTCGATCCCTCTTCCAAACTATTTTTCCCCGAAAAAAAAACACCATCCAGTCCTCTTCCCTCCCCGTCGCTTCCAGCCTCGTTCGGCTGCACAGGCCCAGCCGAACGGCTGATCAGCCCAGCAGCTTTCCTGTTATTGGCGTCATGTACTTCAATTTCCAGCAGGCTGAATTAGCCGGTTTGAACTTCCAGAGTTATATTACACACGTACCTCGCTGCAGACATAGCACTCCTTTTTTGCTGCCTTGTCTTTCACATAGTGGAGCTCCTCCCCCATCCCTGAATTGTGATATTGGGTCCAGCACTAGTGCGAGTATGAGCACCAGATTGAGTACCTTGGCACTTTGATGTGGAGCGTGGTTCTGCGGCAGGTTGGCACAAATGCTCAGATGCGAATTGCCCTGAAGTGGCTGGCAGCAATGCTGGTCACATCATGGTGAGTTTGCTGGTGAATAACCATTTGCCGATTTTTGTTGCCTTGTGTTATCTTGAAGTTATCTAGAGTCCTATTCATGAAAATTTCCCTTTACTGAATTTTCTGGGACTTGTCAAGTTAAAAAATGGAGGGAGTAGTGATTCAGTTCCATTTACATTGTTTCATTGTTCTGCTTCTAAATTGTATCCCTATATATTCATGACGCTAACCTAAATGCTGCTGGCAAATAAATTCAGACAATATAAACCTCCTATATGCACACCTATTAAGTTTATCCGTTGACTTTTTTTTGCTATATATTTTGAATGGAATCATTGACAAGTAAAAATATTTTGATGCAAAAAAAAAACATTCAGGCAAAAGGGGTTCCTATATGAGCTTGGTGTACATGCTGTGCTGAAACTGATGTCGAGCCTCGACATAGCAATTCAGGACAAGATGTGAGCAGAGCAACCATATGGTTGTATTCAATCCTTTCTATCTCATGTTTCTGGCGTGCCTTGAAATCGTGGTAAGATGCTTGATTCATATGCTATTGGAAAAATATGCTTTGGTTCCATCTGATTTTGAACTATCAATCAAATGGCATGATGTATTTATAGGCAGCAAATTATCACGGAAATGTGCTCCCTGTTCACTTGAAGGAGCCACCGGGTTTCAAGTATTGAGACCGGGTGCGGGATGTCTGAACTTGGTAGCCATATAGATTTGATTGTCATTTAAAAATCACATGCCCAAAATGTGGAGTAAAACTGATGAGACCAAATAGAGATTTTCAGAAAGAGATCAGCATAAGACATTCTCCTTTTTCCCTTTATTTTTGAATCCAATGCTTGTTTGATAGTCATTGTTCAGATCAATGCTGTAGACTCTTCAACTTTGCACAACTGTGTAAGTCATCAAATTGTCTCTTCTTTCTTGAATTGTGCGCAGAGATCAAAACTGCTAAGGACTTATAGATTGGCCGAATGATGAATTTGCACCATTTCTCTACCTGGTGCATTTCACTAACACGCGCTGCTACCTACCGCCTTTTGGTCATTTATTTTTTAATACCAAATGTTTACCATAGCAAATGTCATCGTAGCGTTAGCACGGGCCGTATACTAGTTTAATATTTTGCTGGGCTGTGGTGGGCATCATAAAGTATATCAAAAAATATTATAAATTTTTTATCATTATTTTTCTTATAATTTTGGATTGTAAGGGTTAATTTATTTTTAAATAGTCATACCCCATCAAAATTATAATGAAAAATTCTTCAGATAGTTTTCTAAAATATTCTATGATGTCCACTATCATTCATCAAAATTTTAACTTAAAACTTCACTTGTGTGTGGATACACAAAAATGATAAATCTTATTAAGGGGTTAATTTGACCAAATGATATAGTTTAGGAGATAAATTGAACCAAAAAATAGTTTAGGAGGTTATCCAGACGCCGATCATACTTTATGGAGTAATTTGAACTTTTTCCTTCTTCAAAAAATAAAGTAGATATTGGCCCCAAGCACCTTACTGAGCAAGATAGCCTAACTGGACAGAAATTTTGTGACACCATATGGCCCTATAATTAGAAGGCTGGCTCATGCATATTCAATCTGGCTTTCTATTTTGATAAATGCTATTGTGACGATTATTCTTTTACTTTATTGAAATTATACCACATGGGAAAAACTAATATGACAAGAGATTTGATAGTTGTAAATAGTACAAATTGAAATTATGTAACAAAAACAATCAAAATGCATAATAGGAATATTTAAAAATTATACAAGAACAACTATTATTTTGGAATAATAAATTTGTACTGTTGAAACAATGCACAATATACCATGCAACGTTTACTGGAAGAACAATTCATGATATAGCATGGAATCCTAAATGAATGGTATGTGAACAATCTAATTATGTTATACCAACGATAGATTATATTAAAAATAAACTTATGTGTATTTATTAAAAAGTACTGCAAATGACCTTAAACTTAAAAAATGAAGATACACAATAAAAGATATAGTAGAAGAAAAAAATGTATATAACAACCTAGGACTAAAAACATTAAAGTGGTCAATAGAATAACGTTGCATGCATGAAATAAATAAAAATGAATAGTTTAGTTCTATCCACCGAAACAATGGTGCAATACAAGCCTGAAAAACATAAGAAATTGCAGATAAATCCTTCGGGATGTAGAAAGAGAAATGTCTTTTCTTGTGCTCATCATCTCACTCGATGTTATTCCAATTACTGTTACCTATTGATCTAAAAAAACTGCTGTTATCTATTCTGTTTATGGTTGTGTGATTGTACATGAACATAGCAAAATGCTAACTTTTCTCAAAAATCCATGATTGTACCAACAACAATAACTATACATTTCAGACCTTCAAAATGTCTTGAGACTTATGTAAAAGAAATGTAATAAGTATATGATAGTGTGGTGTCTAAATTTCAAATAAAAATGCAAAAAGTGTATGATAGTGTGGTGTTTAAATTTCAAATTTTGAATCAGGATTGAGAAAATTTAATTGATAGCAGTACATACACCGGAAACATACATCCGGAAGAGCTATGTTAACATTAAGTACAACAATTTGTGCATCACTATTCTAGTTCAGACAAGCACTTGATCAAGAAGACACTGTCTGCAAGCTGAATTGCCATAATTTCTTGGCCAACTCAGCATCTGAAGCTTGCGAGCTTGGGCTGCCTAGTGCCTATATTACAGTTGGCAAAGTATTTCCCACTTATACCCTTAACTTGAGGATGCATTGCCACATAGCATGTCGTTGCGGCAGCCTTTAACAAATTAAGACGAAGTTGGTTAGGATCAATGCATGTTCCACCAACGAGAGGTGAATATAAGCTCCATGTAAAATGTTTAACAAGAGGTGAAAGTATACCTGTTCTACACTTCTAGAGATGATTCTTCCAATGGTGTTCAAGGGAATTGCAGGCGTAGAGGAATCGGTTATAAATGCCAATAAAAATAGAGCTCCATGTATATGTTTTTCAAGGGAGAAGCCAGAAACTATTTGACATATGAGCCCTTTCCTTTTAAAATAACACATAAAATTGAATGTAAGATTTGAGAAAATACCAGAGACAATAGTCCTGTTCCTAAAAAGGTTCGTCCTGATGACATCAGGATGAACAGCATTAGCAGAAATGGATCCCGGCGGAGGCGTTGCGCACAGCCATGACGACGTGCTCGCCGCGCATCGCCAGGACGTGCGCCGTCTCCAGCCCGATGCTGCTGGACACATCAGCGCCAAACAATGGGCTCAAAATTAGCTCAACTCATGAGTTCCCTTAGATGCGAACGGCGACCATTTTCAAACTCCGGCCAGTCCAGGTGGTCGCCATTTTGACTGTCGGCATCCAAGGAGGCCTATGCTCCGCGCTTTGAAGGCAGCACCTCGACTTCCGAGTTTTGGTCAGATGGATCCAGCGGCAGAGATTGAGGTCAGAGGTGACGGGGAAACTAGCCGAATGGAACAGCTTAGCAACTGAAGAAGAACGGAAGTACTTACCGGTGACAACAGCCACCAGGTCGCAGCTGTCGACGCCGGCGGTGATCTCCTCGGCCGTGGAGGCGTTGGAGAAGCCCGAGGGCCCTTTGCGGTAGAACCACCACATCAGGCAGCAGATTCGGACGGCACTGTATCAGGACTAAATGCCTATGTAATGTAAGCACATCATAAACAATGCAGCAAGCGACAGAATCAGATGAGCAGGTCAGCACTCAGCATTCAGCAAGGGCAATTTTTTTGGTCAGCACTCAGCATTCACCACGAGAGTGAGAGAGAGAGAGAGGGAGGGACGGAGGGAGGGAGAGCAACATGAGCGAATGCATTTATTCGAGTGATTGCCACCTATTGAGTTGCGTGCACCAACCAATTTAACCCAAAAACTTAAGCTGATGGGGAGAGGTGGACAATTCACTTATATTCCAACACTCCCCCTGATGTGGAGATTCCCTCAGACCTCAGACGTGGAATAGAAGCGATCAGCAATTATTTTATTTAATTGCGCTAACCAGGATTCGAATTCGAGACCTCTGGCTCTGATACCATATTGAGTTGCATGCACTAACCAATTCAACCCAAAAGCTTAAGCTGATAGAGAGAGGTGGGCAATTCACTTATATTCCAACACCACGGTTCTGAAGTCAGAACCCTGCCAGAAGCTCATAACCTGTGCTCCTTTTCAGACAAACTAGAAACTAAAGCCGCGCCTTTATTTCTATGGTTTCGACCATTGTTTACTATGTTAGAGGGATGATTACCGATAACAAATTGATAGTGTGTGCATATATATTAAATGAAGTACTTAATAGTATTTAGTAAAAATAAAGTGGGGGATGAAGAAGCTTGTTGTCAGAGGAAACGCTAGGTTTCATCGATTTGGATTTGCCTGGTGTAAGTGAATATATGTGTTTGTTGATTAATTCGTACTTATTTTTGTTGTCAAATTGTGGCTGTGTTCAATAGCAAGCAGTGGTATGCTTCCCATATCATACATTGTTGGAGTATTTTTTAATACATAATAATTACGTATGGTAGGTCCATGGCCACTCCAGGCCTGTTTCAAACCTGCGCAACGGTGTTGTTATTCTGAACTATTTACCATAACAGTTAACCACTTTGCCTGTTGCGTACCCCCAATCCTGTTGGTACTCCTGGAGTTATAGACTCTAGTGTCCCTGATCTGTATACACTAAAATTTTAGTGGAGTCTGGACTTCAATTGCTATTTCATATAAGACTCACAATGTGACCACTGTTAGGAATGGCAAGATAACAGTAGCTCATCTTATACTACACATTTGTCCAGGTGGGAAGAATTATGAGATCATTAGATAATTGAATAAGTAGGGTAAATGAACTCAAATTTTTTATCAACTAACAGCCGGTATTCTCTTCTCCCCTTTGCAATCACCGACCAGAGCAGGATTTCAGAGCCACGCAGAGTGAAATCTATCCATCAGACTATGGCCCTGTTTGGGGAAGCTTTTGGGAGCTTTTGCTTCTCCAAGAAGCTCTAAAAGCTAAATGATCCCCCAAAAGGGGTCTGCTGTTCCCAAAAGCAAAAGCTGAGAAAGCTCATTTTACACTGAAAATCGAAAAGCTCCTCTGCGCCAGCTTCCCGAGCTTCTACGGGCGAACCATTATTTTCTTCTTTCCCCGTCTCTTCTCCTCCATCTGTCTACGCCGTCGCCTGCCACCGTCCCTGCGCCTCGGCTGCTGCCGTTGCCGTGCCCGCCGCGTCCTCCCTCGCCTGCCGCCGTCGCCGCGTCCTCTCTCGCCTACCACCGTCGCCTGCCACCATCGCCGCGCCTCGGCTGCTGTTGTCGCCGCGCCTGCCGCGTCCTCCCTCGCCGGCGGGGGCGAGCTCCCCTGGGGGCGCGGTCAGGGCTCGGGGCCGGCGGGAGCGAGCTCCCCTAGGCGGCACGGCCGGGGCTCGGGTCCGATGAGGGCGAGCTCCCCTGGGGGCGCGGCCAGGGCTCGGGTCTAGCGGGGGTGAGCTCCCCTGGGGGCACGGCCGGCGCTCGGGGCTGGCGGGGGTGAGCTCCCCTGGGGCCGCGTCCTCCCTCACCTGCGCCGCATCCTCCCTCGCCCCGAGCCGCGGCCACCGCATCCTCCCTCGTCCCGAGCCACCGCTGCCGCATCCTCACTCGCCTGCCGACGCGTCCTCCCTCCCCTGGACGGAGACGACCGCTGCTTGCGGCCGGTGGGGGCGCGCTCCCTTGGGCAGCGCGGCCGGGGCTCGTGGTCGGTGGGGGCGAGCTCCCCTAGGCGGCGCGGCCAGAGCTCGTGGCCGGCTGGAGCTCCCTCCCCTGACGGCCATGGCGCCCGAACTCCCTCTCGTGCCGATAAGCTCATTTTGATAAGCTCCCCCAAACAGACATGGTCAGCTTTTCTGAAAAACAGCTTTCTAGAAAAGCAAGCAGGAGCTTTTCGGAGTGGAGCTTTTGGAGAAGCTGCAGCTACCCCAAACAGGGCCTATAACCGGTGGCTCCAAAACGCTGTCCATTTTACCATTTATAAACTAATGCAGGCTAACTTGCATATCCTGTATGTTCATGGATGCAACTGGACATTCATTTTGTGGGAAAGTACAATAATAATCAATTGTACAATATGTCAAACAAGCGATAAGCTGAAAAAAAATAAAGAACGGGTAACATTAGTATTGTTCAGCGTCAGGTGAGGTTTAGACCTGTGCCAATTCTAAGTATAGCAGTGTAATGCATGCTCTGACTATGTGATACCTGACAAAGCTTGAATCAGGGAGGCCTTGACAAGTTGTCTCCGCTGCCTGCTGCCTCTCTGTACGTAATTCTTCTCTTCACTCGGCCAGGCATAGAGCAGGAAGCAGCGGCTCTGTTTCCCTCTCCACTGCTGCAGATACAGCCATGCTTGGTACCGAATTTTAGGTTTGTTGCATAAACCATTTTGTTGCAGAATTTTAAGTTACTAATAACTCTATGTTGTCAATAACTGAACACATTTTATTCAATTCATTGGGTCAAAATAAATGGTCCTAAATTGAATCAAGGAAAAGCTAAAAGTGTTACGTCGCTAATTTATCCTGCTGTTGCTGTGCGGATGGGCGCAGCAAAACCGGGCGTCCTTGAGGTGAAATTGGCGGTTTCGGATGGTAGTTCAGAACTTCAGATCAGATGGAGGGACGTACTTCCTTGAGGCAGTGGATGGGGAGAGGTGCTCGCCTGGAACTGGCAGCGGTGGCAAATCCTGCTGCAGCTGTGCAATCAGCAGCCGCGTTTTCTTTTTAGATAACTAGCAAGATGTCCCGTGCAAATAGCGCGAGTAGCTAGTTTTTTCATTTTATATGTTATTTTTTTACTTGAAAATATATGCATATAAATTTTTGAATGATGTCATTATAAGTGTTTTTCCAGATGGCCTAAACCGAGATATCATCTATGCTTTTTGTTATTATCATATTACGTTGAATATTTTTTGAACACTATATAGTATTTTTGGAACATGAATTCTGGAGAAAAGGTACTATATTTTTCTAATGCCTTATATTTATATTACATAGAATATTTTAGCAAGAACATAATTTTTTTAAATTTTTGACGGGTAATACACTTTCTTCCTTGAGAGTTTTCATCACTACGCATGCCAAATTATCCTCACATTTTTAGAGAAGATCTAGACTCGAATTTCTTAATCACTTGATTGAATTTAAGGTTCCATTGTCTTGACGCTTGCTTAAGTCCATAGATGGACTTCTTTAGTGTGCATCCCATTTGGTCATTGCCCTTCACGACAAACCTTCCAGTTGTGCCATGAAGATGATATCATCCAAGTCACCATTGAGGAACATAGTTTTAACGTCCATTTGATGCAACTCTAAGTCATAATGAGCCACTAGCGCCATGACGATTCTAAATGAATCTTTCTTAGACACAGGGGAGAAAGTTTCGTTATAATCAACCCTTTCCTTTTGTGCAAAACCCTTGGCCACAAGCCTCGCTTTGAATCGTTCGACGTTCCCTTTGGAATCACTATTAGTCTTGTAGACCCATTTACAGCATACTGGTTTGACTCCATCAGAAATATCTACTAAAACCCATACGTCATTAGAACTCATGGACTTAAGCTCTTCTTCCATAGCCTCAACCCATTTAGCAAAGTTCTCACGTAATACTACTTCCCTGAATGAGTTAGGTTCATCAACCTTCCCAACATCATACATGTCTTCACTTAAGTATATCTCATAACATGAGAAGATTGCTGGTTTCCTAACCCGCTATGATCTTCTTAAGGGCACAATAGGCTGAGGTGCTGGTTGAGGTGCAGGCTGAGGCACCTCGACTAGGTTTTCAACTTCAACATTAGGCGCCACTTGCTCAACTTGTGGTTCGCTTGCAAGCTTAGGAGCTACTTCAACTGGAGGAGCACTGCTAGTACTCTGAACAGGAGGCGCGTAATCTGAACAGAAGGTGTACTCTGAAGAGTGGGAATAAACAACGGCAATAAATGAGGTGTTACTATCTCCTGAATCACCGTGATGGGAAGCTCAGCCCGTATTTCTTCAAGATTAATTTCCCTTCTCGGTCAGCTCCCACTGGTTCCTACATCCTCTAGGAACACAGCCTGTCTAGTCTCAACAAACTTAGTGAAACGATCAGGACAGTAGAAACGGTATCCCTTAGACTTATCAGGGTATCCGATGAAATGACAGCTGACTGTCTTATAATCTAATTTCTTTTACTGTAGGTTAAATAACTTAACTTCAGCAGGACAGCCCAACACACATAAATAATTAAGCGTCGGTTTCTTCCCAAACCATAATTCATAAGGTGTCTTTGGTACTGATTTAGAAGGAACCTGATTAAGTATATGAGCAGCTGTCTTTAACGCTTCCATCCACAGTTCCACATGCAAGGTAGAATAACTAAGCATACTACATACCATGTCCATAAGTGTACGATTATTACGCTATTGACGCTCGTTATGGACCAAAAATGAGCGTCAACTTGATCATTAAATAAGGAGAAACTTGCATTTCTTATACACTTGCTATTAATAAAACCCCTGCATTCCACATGTCCTTGGAGAAATCTATGTATACAGGAATTTAGAAGAAAACAAAGGAGAAACACGCCATTTGATCCAAGGAGAAAAGCACCGACCAATCACGCGCCGCCATGCAAGCATCACATGGATTGGAGGGCCCACAACCAAAGTAAACTGACCTAACTTCAGCACTATCATCAACCAGAGACACAAGGGCCCACCAGGAAGCGATTCAGCAGAAGATGAAGTCGGTGGGAGGCAGGCATGGGTCGGCTGAACCACTTGTTTTGGCTGAACGAGGTTGAACTCCACCACATTTCCCCTTCCACGTGGCGTTTCCACAGCTCGTCCTAATGTCGGTTCCAAGGAGCTTCAATGAGTTTGCCAGCCGAGAGGTGCTGTGCCACACCTATAAATACACCGCCGGGGGGGGGGGGGGGGGGGTGGGGGGCTAAATCAACACACCATGATATAGTCCTCTCCTCCTTTGTAAAGCTTTCTAGGCTAGTGGAGTGTAGGTGTAGAGTAGTTCTTCAAGGTCTTATAATGTTCATGAAGAGTTTGGTATGATTTTATATCTTCTCTTCTATGTAATGACTTGAGTTTAGTAACAAAGTTTATTTCCTTATCCGATCTTGTCTTGGTTCATATGCTTATTGTAGTATGTGATCCTTTTATAGTTTATGCTTGAATCTTGTACCTTGCATGTTTAGATGTGGTAACACATCTAGGCCACGGCAACGGTTCTAAGACTCCTGATAAAGATGGATGTCCTTGCACAAGGCTAGAGTTGTAATCGTTAGTGCAGACGTGGTGTCGGGGTTAATAGTTACAATTAAATGCGGCTCTACCCCATGGCTAGTGAGGTAGGCGGCAGGTGGTGACAGCCCTATCCGTCTAGCGTAATCCTCCCCGCTCAGGTAGTTGCGGTAGGAGGTCCATAAAGTGGCCGAGTGGATTGGTGGCTCCTCTGCCAGTCTTGTGCAGTTCTCCCGGTAGTGCCTGGAAGCCTAGAGCCCAATCCTAGCATGTGTATGTGTACGTGTATGCAAGTATGAGTTATGTTTGCTTCGATAGGAATAAATCTTTATATGCCCTTGAGTGCTTCTTTATCTCCCTCTAATCCTAGTTATCTCTATCTGAGTTTGGTACATCTTGTGTCACACTACCTCTCAATCATATTATCAATTACCCCTACTTAACTTTGGATATTTAATCATGATAATTTCCTAAACTTAATACTTCTTTAAACCATCGCCTTTTCTGCGGAAATATAAATACGACACTCGAGAATTACTCATGAGTAAAATTCTACGACGGTGTTCCGTGCACTTGCGGATTTATCTGTGGTGCTATGAAATGCCAATGAGCATTTGTGGTGCCTTTGCCGGGGACTGATGATCCTGGTGATGACGCTAACAAATGTCAACAAACATTTTTTGCGCCATTGCTGAGAAGGCGTAGGTTGAAAGAGTTATTAATGTTCTGAATTTTATCTATGATGGGTAGCCAATGTTCTAGTAGGACAACCTCGCTGTTTTCTCTTATTGTGAAGACAGGGTAGTGTTTGATTGGTTCTGATCTGCTGGAGAATTCATGATGAATCCGAGTCAACCTTCAGAAAAGTGTGATAGCGTGTCATTAATTTCGAAAAGCTCAATTCTCGGCGATCAAATCAATCCGAATTGCATCATCAAACTTCAGCGCTATGACTCAGATTTTTCATCAAATAAATGTCTGCCGCTGGTGCTTGATCACCACCGACTGGGGAGATTAAATTGGCCGAAGGATTGAGTCACATCATCATGATGCAATAAACTCGAGAAGTGGAAATTAATTCATTTCTCAGCGTCATCAGTACGGGATGATCAACATCAGAAATAATTCTTGACTTCGATCAAGAAAAGCAAGAAGATATCCCAAAGACCCGCAGGCACCTGCTCCGAGGTACGATCAAAACGAGCGGTAAGTCAGGAAATTTCCGTTAAAGGTAAATTAAATTTTCCATCAATCAAAATTCAACAGACGGATAAAAATGTCTCGTTCAACAACAACCACAACAACAACATAGTCTTTTGTCCCAAGCGAGTTAGGGTAGGCTAGAGATGAAACCCAAAAGACACAAAGGTCTCGGTTCAGGCACGCAGATAGTTAGTCTCCAAGCGTTCCTATTCAAGGCTACATCTTCAGAGATATTCCAATTCTTAAGGTCTCTCTTAACCGACTCGTCCCAAGTCAGTTTAGGTCTACCTCTACCCCTCTTTATCTTATCGACACGCTTTAGAACCCCACTACGCACCGGCGCCTCAGGAGGCCTCCGTTGGATATGTCCAAACCATCTCAACCGATATTGGGTAAGTTTCTCTTCAATTGGTGCCACCTCTACCCTTTCCTGAATAACTTCGTTCCAGACTCTATCCCTTCTTGTGTGCCCGCAAAACCACCGCAACATCCGCATCTCTGCTATACTCAGTTGCTGGACATGTCGTCTTTTTGTGGGCCAATATTCAACACCATATAACATCGCCGAGCGAATCGTTGTCCTATAGAACTTGCCTTTTAGCTTTTGTGGCACCCTCCTATCACAAAGGATGCCAGAAGCTTGACGCCATTTCAACCAGCCAGCTGAGATTCTATGCCTAACATCTTCATTAATGTCGTCATCCTTTTGTAGCATCGATCCTAAATATCGAAAAGTATCCTTCTGGGCCACCACTTGCCCATCGAGACTAACATCTCCACCCTCATGCATAGTCGCGCTGAAATCCCACATCATGTACTCGGTCTTGGTCCTACTAAGCCTGAAGCCTTTCGACTCTAACGTACGTCTCCACAACTCTAACTTTCTATTAACCCCTGCCCTACTCTCGTCCACTTGCACCACATCATCAGCAAAGAGTATACACCAAGGGATATCACCTTGTATGTTTGAACCCTTACCGATAGGTAAATCGGTAGTTATCTCATATTTGATTTCCTCAACTGCATGTTTGAATTTTCAGATTTTTGATTCAAATTTTGCATGTGCATTTGCATCAATTTTGCATTTAAACCCTTGCATATTTGATTCCCTCAACTCTTTCATTTGCATCCCTTATAAATTTTGGATTTGGGCCAGCATACAAAGGGCAATTTGGGGAGAATTTTTCAGCCATGAGCTTTTGGAATCTATGCATGCATGAATGTGGATGATTTTCACATCCAAGTTCATTTGGGGCCACTCCTAGGCCTGTGCCAGCCTAAACTCGCAGGCATTCATGCACCTTTGCACCATATGGCAGGCATTGAATCTTTGTGCAAAAGCTCAGCAAAAATGGGGCCGGAGGGGGGGGGGGCGGCGACCCACGTAGGTCAGCCAAACTAGGGGTGGCTCCCCTCTATAAATACCGGTGCCCAGGGTTCTTTGTTGCTGCCCCAACCCGAGCTGCACCTGTTGTGGTGGTACTACTATCCCGTGAGAATGATTTTGTGGTGCTATCTCGCCCACAAGAACGATTTTTGTGGAGTGTCATCACCCACAAGGACGCTTTTTGTGGAGGCAACCACGCCCCGCAAGGACTACTAACTCTTGGACGGCTGATTTTGATTTGCTAACACTCACATAACCGTTTCGAGGCTTGTTCTTGTGTGTTCTTGCTCTCTTGTTGCAGGTATGAAGAAGGACGGAAGGAAGGTCATGGGTGTCTTCAAGAAGGCAACAGGCTCGACCTCGGGTCGTTCCCAGGGTGGCTCCAGCTCACGCTACTCCACCAGTTATGTGCCGAGCCCTAGGGGAGAGCCCAACAGCCCGAGCCTCAAGACGAAGAGCAGCAGCCCGAAACTGCAGGCACAGGTGCAGCAGCCCGAGGAGGAAGAAGAAGAAGAACATGACGACACCCACCTTGACATCCGAGGTGATCGTGAGCTCCAGGGATACAACATACTAAAGCGGTGCCGGTTCCGCCAAACGAGGATTTTCGACCCCGACCTCCTTCAGAAAATAGGAATGGATACTGACTTTGCCAACGTTTGGAAAGCCGTGGGATGGACTGATTTTGCCAACATTTCTGAGATGCGTTCCCACGACTTAACCTTTCAGTTTCTTTGCACCCTCGATGAGGAGGAAAGTGGGATCTCTTTCCATCTTTTTAATCAAGAATATTCAGTTTCTTGGAAAGATCTTAGCACACTTTTGGGTTTTCATCACCGCTGCAACAATGGTGTTGAAGCAACTACTCGCGGTTTTGAAAAGCAGAGTTTCTGGCAATCCATTTCGGGTGCGACCACTGTTGGAAAACCAAGATGCAATGACATACAGCACCCAAATTTGTGTTTGATGCATAAATGGGTTGCAATAACATGTTTCCTAGAGGTGATGTCAGGCCCATTCGGGATATTGAACTCCGAATTCTTTTTACCATAGTTAACAAAATAAAGATTTTCCCCCATGAAGTTTATGATCCAGCAATGGCTTGAAAATTTTTGGATGGTCGGGCCTATTGAATGCACATCTTTAATCACTCGAATTGCTAGAGGTTTGGATGTTTTGAGTTGGGCACCGATTTCTTACATCAACTCCTCGCGTTTAATGATTGACAAAAATTATTTGGTGTATGGGCATACACTTAAACATGCTCTAGATGACTCTTTGGTTTTCTTCTTGCCAAGCTATGTAAGTGCCGGAGTCTAACATTTGTGCTGCAGCCACAAGAAGTAGCCTGCAGGAGCAGCGTGTCCGGGCGGATGACCCGGAGTATATCCCGGAACGAGGGAATTGTCATGCCGCCGCCACTGTATCCATATCACAGGCGCGCTGGAGGGTATGCTCCAGCTGGGGGAGCATCCGGGTCTACATTCGGATATCAACCCGGCTGGGAGCAAACCTCCCAGCAACAGCAAGCATGAGGCTCGGCATGGCAGAGCGCAAGTAGGGCAGAGTGGGACCAACCTGCAAGAGCACACTGGCAGCCGAGTGATGGCTCCAGTTCAAGTGTTAGGGCATGTACAATGGCAATAATCACATCGTCTATTAGCGGTTTAATCCGATTACCAAAGCACAGTTAATGCCGAACCAGGCGATGCCGTCGTCTCACCAGACGACGGCACGGGCTCGTGCTTCGAGCGCTTGTAGATGGCTCGCCGGGCGTTGTACGGGGCGGTGGCGACCGAGCGATGGCGGGATCGATCCTCTGCTCCCGCACAAGATTTTGGCCCAGGCGTGCGTGATTCTAGCGGCAAAACTCATCTGTGCGCTCTCTTTTCCCCCCTATATCCATCTGCTCCCTTCGTCAAATCCCCACCCACAAGCCCCAATCTCCAACTACGGCAAAATCAAGGGGAGCAATGGCATCGGGGAAGGACTCGGCGGCTTCAGCTGCTACCGCGGCGCGCGAGAGGAAGGCCATTGCTACGCGGGCACGGGCTCTGAAGCTCGGGCTTGCGACGACGATGATGGCGCAGGGCGGGAAGGCCGTGAAGACAGCGGCGCAGGGGAGGAACGATGCAACGGCGGCGCGGGGAAGGAAGGATGCGACACCGGCGCAGCAGCGGTTGGTGGAGGATCCGCCTGAAGAGCAAAGGTTCGCCACCCCAATCCTCTCTGCTTGCCCAAGATCGACCCCTGAGCGAAGCTTTGGCGCTGCCCCAAACCTCGCTGCTGGCACTAGATCCACTCCTGTGCAAAGCAATGATGCCTCCCCAAGCCTCGGTGGTGGCACTGGATCCACTCCTGTGCAAAGCTTTGCCGCCGCCCCAAGATCAACAGGAGGTTTCTTCTTCCCGGCTGCCTCAAGGTACAACGGCGGCATGAACTTCTCCGGCAGCCCAACCTTGATGTCTTCAACCATGGCTAGCCATCCATCACTGACTCAACCATGGATTCATGCCGATCCAAGAGAATGGTAAGGTTTCTCAGTACTTTGTTGTGAGAAATTTCGTTTAGCCTCCAAATTGCAGTGTTAAATCATGGGTACATTGAATTCATTGGTTGAAGTTAAATGATTTTGATTTGCCTGAACATTTTTTCTATTTGAAGTTGCATGTGGCATGTGTTATTATATGAAAATGAGTCACATAATTCATTGGATTACACCATCATGGCAGCCCCATCAAAGAAAAGTTTATGGCAAGAACAAATTTTATTATATTGTCAGTGTAAACCAAGTCATATCATGCCATGTATACAATAGGATACTTGTGTTTTTTTAAGTGAGGTGTTTTCATGTAATCAGTAAGGTGTTGTCAGTGATAACCAACTCAATACCATGCTAGTTGTCAGTGAAAACCAACTCAAACCAACTCAACCTGTGGTATTTTGTCTTAATGAATTTGTCATGCAGGGACAATGATCCAGTTCCACCAGGCGACTTCATGAAAATGTTCGAAAACCAGTCTGAGAATTCTCACCTTGTTGGGAGAACCTCTCACGGTGCCCCACCGGTTGAAGAACTAGCACCCACTCCACCAGCTAGAGGGAACCAGAATATGGAAAAGGAACAAAGTGGTAGGATTGATAAGAGGATTCTTTGGACACAAGACGAAGATTTAAGAGTGGTAAGTAATTTGGTCACAAGTTTGTTTACAGACATGGTTACTTAAATAATTGATATGTGTGTGTCGTTTTGGTAGATGAACGCTTGGTTGAAGAAATCGGTGGACTCTGTCAGCGGTAATCATAAAAGGAATGAGCAGTATTGGGGTGATGTTGCTAGGACATACAACGACACAACACCGAGTCATAGGCGGAGGAACATGAAACAAGTAAAAGATAGATGGCACAAGGTTAACAGGTGGACCAACCTGTTTCATTGTGTCTGGCTGAAAGCTCGTAGATTGAATACAAGTGGGTGGAATGATCAGATGTGGATTGATGAAGCCCACAAGTGGTACGTGTCTGACAACGAAGAACTCAAGCTAGGACATTTCGTGTTGATGAATGTTTGGTATGCTGTTAGAAATGAGCCAAAATGGGTAACCTACAATGATAACCTCCAAAATGCACACAAAAGGAAGGGATCAGACCACGGGGCTGAAGAGGATAGGGAAGAAGCAGACCCTTTTGATGTCACTGTAAAACCTAGACCAATGGGTACAAAAGCAGCAAAGAAGGCAGCACATGAAGCAAAGGTGCACTCCATGTCTTCCTCAACAGAAGATGCAGATGTTACAATCCTCAAAGAAGCTCAAGCAAACAGACTAAAGGTACTAGAAGTACAATAGAAATTATCCGCAGAGAGGTTGGAGTCATCAAAGATTGCCCATCTAGCAGCAAAGGAGCACAAAGAGGCCAAACTTGCTGAGAAGGAAGCCAAGACTCTGGAGGTTATAGCAAAAATGATGGAGACATATAACTGTCTACTTGCAAAAGATGTTGGGCTAATGAACGCTGAGGAAAAGGATGATCATGTTGCAACACAAGTACTTGAAGAAGTCAATATTTCCTGATATGTACTAAGGTGAGTGTCATTTTTAGTTTCTACTTAATATGAAGAAGACACTATTTGCTAATTGGCCTTTTATGTATGACAGCCAACACCTTCCCCAACTTTGTCATGGAGTGGGCTGCATCATAGAACCAGAGGAGCTGTACTTCATCAACCAGTTTGATGATTAGTTCAGAGCTTAGAGTCAATTAGCTGTCCTTCATCTACCTGTGTGAACATGTGTTTTATTTTTATTTTGTTGCCTCCATGTGTGAACATGTGTATGGTGTATGGTCTGAGTGATGTCAGACTAAATTGTGCATGGCCTTTATTCTCACTGCAGGACCTTTATTTTCAAGTTTGTGCTCCTTTAGTTTCACTAGAAACTGTGGCGACAGAAAAGGTTCTGGATGTGAACAGTTTCAGCATGCTTGTCACTTTCAGCATGCGAACAGTTTCTGGATGTGAACAGATTGATTTCAGTTTCTGCATGTGAACAGTTTATGGATGTGAACAGATTTTTTTCAGTTTCATGATGGGCTTGTAAATGTGTATATATAGAACATGCGCATGACCCACTGGGCATTTTTTTCCCCTGGAGTTGAGCCATGTCGTCTACATCTGAAGCATCAGAAGATATTGATAAAGGTATCTTTTGTTCACTGCTCAATGCATCTGTTGTTCACTGCTCAATGCAGAAAAGGTCTCTGTTCTAGTTCCTGATTCCCTATTCACTACTCATATGCGCATGGCCTTTTCTTGATCTTTAGCAGGGATACAACTCGACCAGGAGATGTTTACAAGTCATGGCTGAACGATGCATCAAGCCTTATCTCCAAAAGGCATCAAGTAAATACTGTATGTGTTTGTGCTACAGATTATTGTTTTTATTGATTCAGATGTTTGTATGATCCATTGAAATAGCTCTTTAAAATGGATTTGCAGAAGTTTGATATTGTTCAGTCAACCAATTTAAATGATCTCATGAACACACCCCCCCTTGCTCTATCTTATTATCCGAAGCCACTTATGCAACTATGGAGGAAATGCACTGGAGCTACTTCTCCTGAAAATTCAGGGAGTGAAGACAATGGAGAGTTCAATGAGCTTTCAGGTATATCTCTTGCAAATCAAATTTGACATACTATATAAGTTTGCAAATTAAGTGTGCATACTAAACTGCAGATGTTGAAAGCGATGGCAGTGGACACGTTGAAGAATTCGATCCTGCTGAAATTTATACAATGGAAGACTTTATGGCCGAGGAAGAAATCCTAGAGAAGTTAGAATTGAAAATCAGTGACAACATCAAAGCAAGGAATGCTGCAAATGCTTCTGGTCGTAGTCGTAGTCACAGCCGCGGTGGGACGAGGACAGTCATACCACGAAATAGAGAGGCTGGTCATGATGATATTGTAGCAAACTACTTCTGCGAGAATCCCATATACACCGACAGGCAGTTCCATCAAAGGTTTAGAATGACAAAGCCACTCTTCCTTCGAATTATAGCTGCTCTCGGCGATTGGTCACCGTATTTCAAGCAAAGAGTGGATGCAACAGGTAGATATGGTCTGTCACAGCTACAGAAGTGTACGGCAGCCATAAGAATGCTAGCATATGGTACCCCTGCTGACGCTCTTGATGAGGTTATTAAAATTGGCACGAGCACGACTTTGGAGTGTTTAGGTAAATTCGCTGAAGGGGTGATTGAATGTTTTGGTCCAGATTACTTGCGTCCTCCCACAACAGAAGAGATTGAAAAGATAATGGAAGACAATGAGTCCTGTGGTTTTCCAGGGATGATTGGAAGTATCGATTGTATGCATTGGGCATGGAAGAATTGCCCGACTGCTTGGAGAGGCATGTTTACACGAGGTGACAAAGGTGTCCCAACTATGATCCTTGAAGCAGTAGCATCGCGAAATCTTCGTATTTGGCATTTCTTTTTTGGAACAACGGGTTCTAACAACAACATCAATGTGTTGAATAGGTCACCCCTGTTCATCGATGTTCTGAAAGGGATAGCTCCACGGGTCCATTTCACTATTAACGGGAATCAATATGATACTGGGTACTACCTCGCTGATAGAATATATCTAGAGTGGGCGGTCTTCGTGAAGACTATACCAGGACCTCAAACACAGAAAGATAAATTATATGCAAAGGAACAAGAATCAGTAAGGAAGGATGCTGAATGTGCATTTGGCATCCTGCAATCACGTTTTAATATTGTTCAATGGCCAGCACGTTTGTGGAAATAGGATGATGTTGTCAACATAATGCAAGCTTGTGTAATTCTTCACAACATGATAGTAGAAAATGAGAAGGAATTGGTTAGAGTTCCTTTGGATTTGAATGAAAATCCAAATGCATCGATTGCGCTACCACCAGAAGTCGGTACTTCTGCTACACCTAATCCCGTATTCACCGATGTACTAAGGAGAAATTCTGCTATTCGAGCTCGCTCAACACATGTTAAACTCAGGGAAGATTTAGTGGAGCACATATGGCAGCGCAAAGGAAATAAGGAAAATTAGTTCTCGTGGTGCAATTGAACTATATTCAAATACTATCATGTATTCTTTTTGGTGATATAAATATACTAGATTCTTACGGGCACAAGTGATTTATTTGCATCCACAAATGATTCTTTCATGTGTGCCACAAAACAATACACAAAGATCTATTTCACATGTTTGATCACCACGTTTTATGGGCCTAGACATGTATTAAATAACTTGTAGACAACACACAGACACACTATTGTAGACAACACACAGACACACTATTGTACAGGTTATCTATTCTGTCGTCTGCGTGCGGTATTCTAGATACATACAGACGGCAGCCGTCTAACCATTGTGCTTGCCCTTACACCCCCACTCTTTGCTGAACCCCCACTCTTTGCTGAACGCTACTCATTCTCATAATGACAGCTGTGGGTAATTTAGATATAAATTTAGGAGATTAGTTTAGGGTATTTTGCTAGTGACATTGGTGGGTAATCTAGATGAAGATTTGGGGGTACTTTAGACTATTTGTATAATGACATAGGTGGATTTTTTTAGAAAAATAAATATACAGAGTGTTGGTTGTGCTGGCTACAACTTCTCAGCTGCTGCTGCCAGCCAACTCGTGAACGGGAACCTACGGAAGTGGAGAGGAAATTTTTTGAGAAGTTGGGTGTGTATATATATATAACAAGGTGCATTCTCTGTTACGGATGCACAAACCCTATCGCAGCACCAATCCGTGCCCACGAGCAAAAGAACAATAAAGCCAACCAACCATGTGAGGCCAAGTTATCCCATAAAGCACCCACCAGAAGCTTGCATGCAAGAGAATCTTTCCTTGATTTGAATATAAAATATACGATATCTCCTGTATCCTAGATGTGATTTCACATCCGTTTGAAGCATGTTGTTGAAAAAAATGTACCGAACAATATGAGATCTATGAACGATATATTTCAATAATATTTTTAAAATAATATGTAATTACAACTATATGCACTCTGAATTGCAATCATAGCAATAACAGAATTGCACCATAGTTTTAGCCTGCTAGTTGCAACTTGTTACTGCACAATTGCAACCCCAGTTAGTGCTGGTTGCAACTCGTTACCACATAATTATTACTAGTACAATCGGTTACTACCCCATTGCAACTCAATTACTACTGGTTGTAGTTACGACTCAGTTGCAACCCAATTGCTATGCTAGTTGCAACCCAATTGCTACATTGGTTGCAACCACATATGTTCCAACTGTACCTGATTATTGTGGCATGATGCAAATGGTACACATCGTTATACCTAGCTGCAATTTGATACTAGACAGAGTTGCAATTGGTAATACATGGAGATGCAATTGGTAAAACAGATATAAAATATATTCATATTGGATCTAATTTTGTTAAGCATATTTTTTTAGTAAGATGCAACAAACGTTTTGTTAATCAGACTTACGGTTTAGGAGAAAATTTGTTTGAATGAATCGAACCAACAAAAGATTCCATCCATCCATGCATGCAGGCTAGTGGGATTTTTGTGCTACGTCACTTTGCATGGTTGGCGGGTGATAAAAATTAATTAGAAAACACACATGCATGTTCGGTCGGATGCACTAGGTGGTTCAGCCTGGCGGCCTGGGTGCATTCTATATACAGAATGCACCCCGGTGTATTATACCATAACACTATATATATATATATATATATATATATATATATATATATATATATATAGGAAAATTCTATTCTACACTCGCTTGTAGCTACTCCCACGTGTGTATCTCATGATACATGACGTATCTGATCCAACGAAAAGTATGTACGCAGAGTATCTATTCATACTAGAATATTTATGATGATATATATGTTGGGTATGTGACCATACATAGAGTATATGGACATACTTATTTTATATACTAATACTAAGGTATAATCATAGTATATTTAAAAAATAGGGCTGCTTTAGAAATTTTTCATGTATATACCTTTAAAAAGTAGGCCTTTAAAGCAAGAAACTCGTCGGGGCATAACCCTCTTAGCGACGCGCTACATCGGAACCCGGGTGTGGTGATAAATGGGCAAGGGCCGGGTCGCCATCCCCCCAAGGGCGCGTCGTATCGTGACTTGGGTACGATGATAAGTGAGCAAGGATGTGGTCGTCACCTGAATGGCGCGCTACATCTAAGCCCGGGTGTAGTGAAAAATGAGCAAGGGTCTTCGCACTTCCCTCGACGGGTGCGAAGGGTAAGGAAGCTAGCCGAGCCAACTAGGATGCGTATAGGTAGCTGGAACGTAGGGTCCCTAACGGGTAAGTTGCGAGAGCTAGTTGATGTAGCAATTAGGAGGCATGTAAATATTCTATGCGTTCAGGAGACTAAATGGAAGGGCCAGAAGGCGATGGAGGTTGAGGATACTGGCTTCAAGCTTTGGTACACGGGAGCAACTCCGGGTAGGAATGGTGTAGGCATCTTGATTGATAGGAGCCTTAAGGATGGAGTCATAGAGGTTAGAAGGCAAGGCGACCGGATTATCCTAATCCGGTTGGTAGTTGGAGATTCGGTTTTGAATGTGATCAGTGCTTATGCCCCTCAGGTAGGCCTTAGTGAGAGCACCAAGATGCAATTCTGGGAAGATCTAGATAACATGGTTAGTACCGTGCCTACCAGCGAGAAACTCTTCATAGGAGGAGATCTCAACGGCCATGTGGGTGCGACTAATGTAGGGTTCGAGCGAGTGCACGGGGGTTTTGGGTATGGTAGCAGGAGTCAAGAGGGGGAGGATGTGTTGAACTTCGCGTTAGCCTACGACTTGTTGATAGCGAATACCGTGTTTAAGAAGAGGGAATCCCATCTTGTGACGTTTCGTAGTGGACAACATTCGAGCCAGATCGACTTTATCCTTACTAGGAGGGAGGATAGATGTGATTGCTTAGATTGTAAGTTGATACCTGGGGAGTGTGTTGTCCCTCAACACAAGCTTGTGGTGGCGGACTTTCGTCTTCGGGCACATGTCCACCGGGACAAACGTGCCAAGATTGCGAGAACAAAGTGGTGGAAGCTTAGAGGGGAAGCGGCACAAGCGTTCAAGGAAAGGATGCTAGGTGAGGGGCCTTAGAAAGAAGGAGAAGACGCAGATGACATGTGGCTAAAGATGGCAACATGTGTTCGGAAGGTGGCCTCAGAGGTGTTTGGCATGAGTAGGGGAGGCAAACAGGAGGGAAAAGACACATGGTGGTGGAACGACGAGGTGCAAAGGGCTATTAAGGAGAAGAAGGAGTGTTTCAAGTGCCTCCACCTTGACAAGAGTGCAGCCAACATCGAGGGCTATAAATTAGCGAAGAGGGTTGCAAAGCGAGCTGTGAGTGTAGCAAAGGGTAAGGCGTATGATGACCTGTATCAGCGGCTAGGCACAAAAGAAGGGAAGAAGGACATTTATAGGATGGCTAGGATCCGCGAGCGGAAGACAAGGGACATCAACCAAATCAAATGCATTAAGGATGGGACAGATTGACTGCTAGTGAAGGATGAGGAGATCATGGATAGATGGAGAGAGTACTTCGACAAGTTGTTTAATGGGGAGAGTGAGGGCCCTACTCTTGAGTTAGATGACTCTTTTGACGATACCAACAGACGTTTTGTGAGGAGAATTCAGGAGGTAGAGATCGGGGAGGCTTTGAAGAGGATGAAGGGAGGTAAAGCGATGGGCCCTGATGGTATCCCCATTGAGGTGTGGAGATGCCTACGAGATAGAGCAATAGTATGGTTAACTAAGCTTTTTAATCTCATTTTTCGGTCAAACAAGATGCTAGAAGAATGGAGGAGAAGTATATTAATACCTATCTTCAAAAACAAGGGCGATGTTCAAAGTTGTACTAACTACTATGGGATTAAGCTGATGAGCCATACGATGAAGCTTTGGGAGAGGGTTATCGAGCATCGCCTAAGAAGAGTGACAAGTGTGACCCAAAACCAATTTGGGTTCATGCCTGGAAGGTCAACCATGGAGGCGATTTTCTTAATACGACAATTGATGGAGAGATATAGGGAGCAGAAGAAGGACTTGCACATGGTCTTCATTGACCTTGAGAAGGCATATGACAAAGTACCGAGAAATGTCATGTGGTGGGCCTTGGAGAAGCACAAAGTCCCAACTAAGTACATTACCCTCATTAAAGATATGTACAAGGATGCGACGACGTTTGTCCGGACATGTGATGGCAACACCACTGACTTTCCTATTAACATAGGCCTACACCAGGGGTCAGCATTGAGCCCTTATTTATTTGCTTTAGTGATGGATGAGGTCACAAGGGATATACAAGGTGAGATCCCTTGGTGTATGCTCTTTGCTGATGATGTGGTGCTAGTTGACGAGAGTAGGGCAGGGGTTAATAGGAAGTTAGAGCTGTGGAGACGCACGTTAGATTCGAAAGGGTTCAGACTTAGTAGGACCAAGATCGAGTACATGATGTGCGATTTCAGCGTGACTAGGCATGAGGGGGGAGACGTTAGTCTAGATGGACAAATGGTGGTCCAGAAGGATACTTTTCGGTATTTAGGATCGGTGCTACAAAAGGATGGCGACATTGATGAAGATGTTAGGCATAGAATTTCTGCTGGCTGGTTGAAATGGTAGCAAGCTTCTGGCATCCTTTGTGACAAGAGGGTGCCACAAAAGCTAAAAGGCAAATTCTATAGGATAGCAATTCGTCCGGCGATGTTATACGGTGATGAATGTTGGCCTACAAAAAGGCGACATGTCCAGCAACTGAGTGTAGCAGAGATGCGGATGTTGCGGTGGTTTTGCGGGCACACAAGGAGGGATAGAGTCCGGAACGAAGTTATTCGGGATAGGGTCGGGGTGGCACCAATTGAGGAGAAACTTACCCAGCATCGGCTGAGATGGTTTGGACATGTCCAATGAAGGCCTCCTAAGGCGCCGGTGCGTAATGGAGTTCTTGAGTGGGTTGATAATGTAAAGAGGGGTAGAGGTAGACCTAAACTGACGTGAGATGAGTCGGTTAAGATAGACCTTAAGGATTGGAATATTTCCAAAGAGATAGCTTTGGATAGGAGCGCTTAGAGATTAGCTATCAATGTGCTTGAACCTTGAACTTATTTCTTTCGGGTTTCATCTCTAGCCTACCACAACTTGCTTGGAAAAAAAGGCTATGTTGTTGTTGTTGTATACCTTTAAAGTATTTTAGAATAAGTATATGAACATACTCAAAGTGATAAATAAGTATACGGACATGCACACGATGGTATACTGATGATGAGAGTAGCTACACGCGAGTGTAGAAAAAACTCATCATATATATATATATATATATATATATATATATATATATATATATATATATATATATATATATATATATATATATATATATATATATATATACTCCGCTAATGGGTACCCTGGTACTGAATATTAATCAGTACCCGACCAGCCAGCACACGGTTGCGCCGTCCGTTCGACTGCTCTGCAGTCCGCGATCGGTTTTTCTTCTGCGGAGGATGCCCGGCTCGTTCGCCCAACCGGCCCGGGTGCGCGCCGCCCGCCCACCATTGCCCATGCTCCCTTCTCTGCCACTGCTTTTTCATTTTTTTTTGTGCTCGCAGAACTGGGTGTTGAGCGCTTTCGATGAAACATTTTCCCCCCCCAGCGTGTATGTTGATGAATGTAAGCAAGCACTAGGATACAAAATTGATTCATACGCGAAGAGCATTGGAGAACAAAAAAGTTTTGCAGCTGCATGACACAAAAATTCTATTATTTACAATCATTGTAGAGTTATCATAAACAACAGAAAAAACGATGAACACAAAAATAGTATTATATGACATTCAGCATCAATGTCAATTTATTAATTTGCTTATCACAAACCACATGTGTGATCATAGAAAACATGAATTCAATGTACTCCAGTAGAATCCTATCAATTTCCCAATCTCATGTAACAAAATATGTCAATGGAAATATCTGTTTATCATTCAAACACCGCGTGTTTTTCTGAGTCGTTTCATAAATACCATAAACACAGAAGATGTAGTCATATTTCTGTTATCTGCCACTTCGAACATACATTTTCATAATAGCTCTAAATATACCATCCTCACATGAATCTCAGAATCTAACTACTGTACAACAGATGCTCCTGCAAAAAATCCACCAATCGATGAACAAGGGGAATTGTCCCTGAACACCTAATGCTGATGATGGGTACCGTTCAAAGATGGCACTGTCAATGGAGATCATTGTGTACACCTCAGATCCTGGGGAAAAAAAGACTTGAATATGCTGGCATCATTTTTATAGATTGACTTCCTAAAAACCATTTGAATGAATATTTTAAAGAAAATCACTAGCTGTTGCATAAACACCAAGCTAATTAAGAGCAGGAATTAAACCACTAGCTGAATCAGAGAAAGACCATTCCATAGACTCGGCGTATCAAGCTCAATTTCAAAATGTTCTAGCTTGTTATTACTGATCCAGAGGAGGTAGACCACACCATGAGATGCCAAGGAGAACTTGCGTGGGAACAGCCCTGAAGTCAACAAATTATTCAGTTTAGATCACGAGAAGTGCAAGAAAAAAATGTTGTTGACACTGGATACCCATGGTCAAGCTAATTAATTGATAAAGAACTTGTTCTTTCTATATATCAATTAAGGTATATATAGACACCCCGCAAACAATCATCCTGAAATGAGACTGAAGATATGAATAAGAAAGCACAAATTGGCATTTGAAGAAAAAAGCAGTTATAGGTTCAAATTCTTTGCTTTCAGAGATAAAGGGCTGCATTCTGAAAAAAAACATCTCACAGCAACCCAGAGATACAGAACATGTCAAATTACCAACCAAAAATAGTGCATTTTGTGATGGTTGATGAAGCTTCATCCATACGTCTTATGCCACGGTTTACACAAACATAGATAAGGCAGTGGGGTGGACATTAGTGCACAGTCAAAATGTTGGACAGTGCGCATTAAATTGACAAGATATGGCAGCAAGTTGCAATAATGAGGTGTGCATAAAATTTATAAGATACAATAATGTCCATATTCAAAGATAAGAATCTCAGCAATATATTTATGGTCTTGCAGCAAGCAAGGTGGCATGCATAATTGTATACTAAAATTTCAGAATACATAAGCATGCAAATTGACAGCAATGTTCATTAGATCAAGGATTTATGAGCATATGAGCACCTACATGTCACATAAGGTTCTACTGAGGATGCCATAAAGTGTAATAATCAGAAACCTCAAATCTGAAATATCAACACCTATATATAGTGCAATCTAAGAAGAGATACTGATAGGATTTCAGGAAACAAAAGATATTTCTGTAAGAAAACCATTAATTGACACCCTGATCTAACCTTTACTGCATAACTTGAACTATTAACAAAAAATATAAATGCAGAGAGGACTGCAGCTTGCTGGACCAATCTCATGCAAAAGCCAGATCAAAATGTGCTGTAGCTGAAGTACAAACTGATGACAATGGGAAAGGAGACTAAACCAGCACTGGCAAGCACTACCTGACAGTTTTTTTTTTCGAGCAATATCGGGGGGGGGGGATCCCCACCTACATTTTCATTGATCGAGGGCTTGTAAGCCTAGTACAAGATGTGCCCAGCATACCAGGGGTAAGAAGTACATGAGTTCTCCCAGGACAGAAGAAAGCGAGGGAGAGGGGGTAGAGGATTGAACAGAGAGGAAACAAAATTAGTAACAACTTTATAACCAAGTTTTCCACATGAGAAGATCAGGCTTCATGAGCTGGTTGAACCTGCAGCTCCAAGCGTCAATGTCCTGGACAACCCGCCGGATGATGTTGCCGGGCGTGGAATCAATGTGGTCGAAGATCATCGCATTACGTGCCTTCCAGATATGCCAGAGGAGAAGCAGGATGACGTCGACTCGCACCTGCTCAGGGAGATCAGCACTAAGACAGAGTAGCCAAGGCTGTCGTACAATGGCCGGATTTGGAGGAAAACCGAGCGCACTCCAAGTGCCTTGTGCCAGGGGGCAGTTGAAGAAGAGGTGGACGTCAGACTCAGTAACAGTAGGGCAGCATTCGCAGTAAGACTCCTTGAGAGGCCGGATGGAGTGGCGATAAAGATAATCTCTTGTGTTCAGCCTCCCATGGCACAACAGCCAAGCGAAAAACTTGACTTTAGTAGGAAGTTTGGTAGACCAGATAAGCATGACATCTGGGTTAGGAAGATTACTATGATGGAGAAGATGATAAGCCCCCCTAGAGCTAAAAGGTTCGCCACGAAGAGAAGCAAGCGAACGCAAGTCCGGTGCCTCATTGAGGCAGACATTGGCGATGCAATCAGCAAGAATTTGGCACTCAGCTTCTGCACTCCTGGTGAGTCTGGGTCGCAGCTGTGAGTTGATTGATTGATGAACTGCTTGCCGGACAGAGATGTCCGGAGTAGTGCAGTGGGAGTAGAGGGCCGGGAAGGTGTCTGCTAAGGAGGAGTTGAGGATCCAACGGTCGTGCCAAAAAGAAGTTTGTTCCCCGTTGCCGATTTTGACTGCTGCCTGCTGGGATGACTGGATCTAACCCTGGTACCAACGACCATTCGACAATATGCTGAATGACAATGACAGGACCACACCATCTCACCACAATAGGGAGTAAAACAGCATCCGATTGAAAAAAAAACCAATATCCATCTAGAAATCACATCCGCCGTGCTCCAATTAAACTAGAGGTAATTAAGATCCTCTCAAAGAATCTTTTATCTGCACGCAATGAGGAATTAGAATGGGAAACATGCTCATAGCCTCGGGGCACCCTTGGATCCATCTGCGCACCTTGGGGATTCGGTGTGAGGTAGATCAAGAGGCAACTTGCGTAGGGTGAGGAGGTCGACGGGGCACCTGACTCGCTGGAGCATCTCCACGAGAGGAATAGCAAACTGCAGTGGAGAAGATTGGATCTCTAGGATCCATCCAACGCTTGTGTTGCTATCGCCACCGATGCATAGAAGGGAGGGGGGGCAATAATCACCGCAGGAGTGGCACACGACTGGTGATCAAATCGTAGACTCCCGTCGGAGGAGGGGCGCACCATCGGAGGAGGCGAGCAGCAACGGGAGGAGAGCGACGGTGTGGGAGGTTGGTACAGAGTCGGGGGGATTGGGGGCTGGCCGAAAAAAATGTGGCGGTGCTGGGGAACACCGTCGGAGGAGGCGAGCGCTGCCGAGGAGAGTGACGGCGTGGGGAGGGTGCGGCACCGGGATGGGAGTTGGGCGGTGGAGGCGAGCGGCGCTGGGAGGACGACGGCGCGGAGAGGGTGCGGCGCCGGGATGGGAGCTGGGCGGTGGAGGCGAGCGGCACCGGGATGGGAGGTGGGCAGTTGGGTGTGGGGACGACCGGACGGGGGTGGAGGTGGTGGGGGATGTCGACGTAGACCGGGCGAACCAGATGCAGAAAACCGGAAGCGGAGATCGGGGACGAGTCGGACTGGGTGCGCGGGCTGGCTCGGGTAATGAATATAGGTATCATATAGAACTACTATATATATATAATCAAAATTTCAAACGGCAAATTCAAAATCTTGAGTTACTATTCATGGCACTATTCAAATTCGTCTTCACGTGATATTCTCTGGATATATTCGGGGGTATCGTCTTCCACGCCCGAATGATTGATGTCGCAGACATCAAGCAAACACTCTGGCATGTTTATCCCACGGCGAAATTGTTGATAACTCTTTATCAACACTAGAAGAGATATTAACACATAATAATTCTCATCTTGCAATATTACCTCTTCTTCATTGTCGGCATCTTCTGGCTGTCATATTTCATATACCATGCTAACAATTCTCTATATTCTTTTCTGAGTTGACATTCTGCGCCATAATTAGGTTTGATCAATCTTCCCACTTCTCTTTGTATAACGCTACTTTTACCATAATATTCTTGTAGAAATATTTTTATTATCCTATTTTGATACATCATATAATATTCAGGATCAAATTTTGTATTTCCTTCTATTTCCTTTGCTTCACTGAATATCCTCCACTTGTCATGATTTGTATTTTTGGCAAATATTTCTTCATAATTTTGCCATGTATCAGGAGACCAAGTAGTAGGAAATTTATATGATCCTTTTGTAATATAAATATCATGGCTTGCTGGCTTCATAGGTTGTATAAATTTTGGTGGATTAGAACAAAATTTAATTTTATACTTTCCTTGGACACAGGCTAATTTTTTACATGCTTCTTTAATAGCCTTTCCAAGGTCCGATTGACAAATTTCTTCAAGTGTTCCATAGATATCATGGGCTAACCCATGGTCTATAATAGTTTGCAAAGAGATATCATCACCAGTATTTCTTTGTATGCTTTTGAAATATCTCAAATTTATATCAGCCTTGAATATTATGAATTTATGATGAGGCTTGATAATTAATTTATCATCAATATGAAGTAAAGGAAAAATATTTGCCTTGGCAATTATACTCAGATGTCTTTCTTTTCCTTGATATAATTTTATAAAATAATTTTGTATATCAAGAAAGGTTTTGTACTGTCTTTCAGCATATTTGCTCCATATTAGATCTATAATATCTTGTGTAAAGCACGACAGGACTTTCTCAGTCTTAAAGCTTATTCTAGGAAGAAGGAACTCTTGCGAAGTATTGCTCAGATATTTGTTCGCCTTCTTATCTTTCTCTAAAATATTTTCATCTACCAAATCTCGCTTAGTTACTTTATTAACTTCCTTTTTATTATTTTTCTGTTCTAAACATAATATACATGCTTCTCCTGGATCTTAATAATATATGCAATATACACAATTGATACTAGAATCTTCCTTTTTGTAATCCCATTTATATTCATAGATTATTTGGTCCATCATTTCAATTTTTAATCCAGCTAGCTCATCAATTAAATCTAATTTTTCTACACTTGATTCATTTTCTTTGTCATATTCTATTTCATCTGTCTCTATTATTGAATATATTAACTCATCATCCATTATATCATCATCACAGATAAAATATTCTCATTCACACTATCTATTATTAATACCTTTTCTTGTTCTTCTTGCTTACTAGAATACCTTTCCTTATCTTTATTGGGGCAAGTTTTACTTAGATGATCCGGTGAATTGCATATAAAACACCTACATGTGCTATCATAATTTTTCCTAGGATTATATCTCCGTACATTTCTTTTATGAAGGAAAGGAGCTCTATTATCTGATCTCCTCAGAAAATATCTCTTATTTGTTTTTATATTTCCCTTCTTATAATTCTTTGGATATCTTTTATTTCTAGATCTCTCTTCTCCACATGTCAAAGCTATTTGAACTATCTTATTGCAAAAATTATAATCTAATTGCTTCATCAACCTTTGAGCTTGTATATTTGTGCATCTTTCTAAGCTGCTTAAAAACAAATGTTATAACTTGAGAAATATTATATTATTTGCATTCCTTTTTATATTCATTAAATATCATAGACCCTAAAGGGTCTGGCAACATATTAAAGTATCTTTCTACGATTCCTTTATTATATCCTTGCTTAGCAGTTGTGGCATTATACAAATAGTGCTGAGAGAATTCTTTTATTCCTTTCCAGTTTGTTAAAGTTAATTTTTCTATTTCTTTTGATCTTTCATTCTACAATGTAGTATATCCTAATTCAGGATCTTCTCCTATGACAATGCTTGAAATAATATTTGCAAAATTATATGGATTACTAGCAGCTCTTTTTAATTTTTCATAATAATTAGGGAAAGCTTCTATCCATTGTTCCCATAAAACTTTGGCTGATTTTCCTAAAAATGTTTCTAAATATGTAAGCATATCTTCCACTTTGTTTCCAATATTATGCTGATTCTGTATGTATTTTTGCACTATTAAACCTTTCCATATACTGATTATATTAGGCAAATCTATAGGATCATGTGCTGCTAAGTTTAATATAGCACCATCACTTCTGTAATTTTGAAATTGAACTGTCTTTTCAAATTGTCTTTCTTTTGAACCCATATATCTATATTGTCCAGGTATATAGCTATATGCAGGTTCTTTTTTTTTCTGGTGGCCAAGTTCCCGACATTCTAGAAGGTCTTTCTTTTTATCATTCAGTTTTTATTTCTGAACCTCGTCTTCTTTTGGATGAACCAGGGTCAAGTTCCATTGCTTCTATAGCATTATCTTTATCTTGTAAAGAAGATATATGTATTTCTAAACCTTTGCTATATGACTCATTTATATCTTCATCCTGTTCCTCATAGCTTTCTAATAAATACTTATTATTAATTTCTCACTGTTCCTCTTCGCTAACAACATTGTCTTCTATATTCTCTATCTTTATCTTGTTATCCTTTTGTGGTTTTAAAGTTAAATTATCTTGTAGTTTTAGTTCATTTTTATTTTGTTTTATAGGTGTATAAACCTTTCTACTATTTAATTCTCTTCTCTTTTTAATTTTGTTAAGCCTATAAATTTCTCGTCTAAAGTAAATTTCCTTTTTTCTTATAGCCGATCATTCACATAGCATAGAAGTATTATATTCATCAGAAATTTTACTTAACTTATGCTCATAATGCTTTATTTCATTATCAATATCTAAATTTTCTATAAATTCACATACACTATGTCTTCTATTTTCTTCTACATTTGATTCGGAACTACATGCTTCTTAATCATCTTAACTCCTTTCTTTATAGTCTACAAACCTAATACAAGTTAGCCCCTTACTATTTTCATAGCTTATGTAATCTTCAGGTTGCTTTAAAATCTTTGGCTCTATTAAAGCAGCAATATTCCACTCTTCTCCTGCTTTTTCTTTAGAGCTGATTTTAAGAGGACTCCTAAAATTTGTTCCTTTGAATTGCATACTTTCTGTTACATTATTCATATTTACCTTATATCGAGTTCCACTTCTATTGGTTAATCTTCCAATGAATTCTATGCTTACTAATAAATTGGTACATTTAAAGTCTTCATAACTTTTGGTCTGAAAAGCAAATACTATTTTGTCTATAAATTCTTTTACTGGCATTATTAAATCTGGAGCTATGTATGTTATTAGCATATTTTCATTCATGTCTCCTTCTAAGTATCCTAATGATGCTTTGTGTACTGATTCCCATCTTTTATCTAATAGGGTGATTAAAACTTTTGTTCCTAATTTCTTCCTTGTCATTCCTTTAATTTCTATAATATACATTCCTTGATGTATGTATTTACATCCAGTATATTTCAATCTTTTCTTAACTGAACAGGTTCTATTAAAACACTTAATTCAACTTCTCTAGATATTCTGTATAATCCACTTTTATACTCAAACCAACCCATTTGATATAATTGCTGAGGTCTTATTTTCCTTAAAGTGTCCTTCTGGTATCTTTCAAAATCACTTTCTACATCTATCATTTCTTCTAAGGTTTCAATATCATCACATACTCCTTTTAATTTATCCATTAGGCTTAAAGGCCTAGTATCTTTTTGCACTACTTGGAGAGACTTGTCTCTTCTTGTGAGGCTTTCAGGTACTTCTATTTGTCAGAATTTAATGATCTAGGAACCTCTATTATTCCAGATGATGACAACACAATTTCTTTACTATGCTCAGCAATATTAGTACTTTCTAGTTTATTGAATAAATAAGATATATTCTTTTTAATATAATCACTATTTTGACTAATCTTTCCCAAAAAAAATTTTCTTTCTTCCAATGCTTGCAAAGCTAATTCTAATTTTTTATTTGTTACTAAATATTGCTCTTCTAAATGCTTATGTTCTTTTTGCAATCTTTTAAATTTTAATTCTAAATTTTCTTGCCTTTTACCTGAAGTTATGTAAAAGTTATGAATTAAATCAACTATTAAATTTATCTGACCGTGAGAAGTATGCCAAGTATGTTCTTCAGAACTATTTATTCTGCACCTAATATTTATATTTTCTTTAATACTAACAGTCTTTTCGGTATTGACTTCTAAATTCAAATAATATAGCTTTTCATTTTTGACAAGTATTGTAATTCCCTTAAATTCAAAATTTTAATAACCAGGCTCTGATACCAGTAAAGGGGACGGAATTAAAATTTCAAACTGCAAATTCAAAATCTCGAGTTACAATTCAAAAACATGCCTGAGTGTTTGCTTGATGTCTGCGACATCAATCATTCGGGCGTGGAAGACTATACCCCTGAATATATCCAAACATATCCAGAGAATATCATGTGAAGAAAGTTGTGCGGAAGTGGACAAGGCAAAAGGAATAAACAGTAATTAAAATAGTAAATTCTACTGTAGCCAGGACAATTATTGAAGGCAACAGCGCCGTCCAGCTGTCCAGGCAATAGTAAAGGAGAATAATTGAAGACGCCGGGTGTCCAGGCGATTCCTTAAGCCCGAAGGCTCCTCCCGTCTATAAAAGGAGAAACCAGATGCACGCACTCATGGCCGGACCAAGAAGAGGAGAGAAGACACCGACCGCCGAATACTCAGAGCGCATCCACACCACTCCACTTAATTAGTACCACTCCACTCCCATTGTAATATAGAAATAAGGGAGCTGTTGTAATCGCCCTTCGCTTGTAAGGTAAAGCCGTATGTAAGTTTTTGCTAGTGCTTGGGGCTTCCCGAAAGGAAAAGCGGTATGTAAGTTTGCTCTGTGGAAATTGATTAAGTTTTCCTATGAATTTCCCTGCTTTCCTTTGAGCTCGTTCATACGGGGTGATGTCTCTACGCTAGGGACCCTAGAGGAGAAACCTCTGCATTGAGTTGCTCTTGTTTAGCCCAGAGAGAGGCGTCTGAGAGAGCCCTGTGTCCGCAGAGAAGTGTTCCCTTCGTTTGGAACTGCCTGGGGAGACGGTAGAGCCTGAGTCCTGTGTGCGCGTGGCTGGGGTTAGCTTGGAAGAAGACCGGGTCGGCCTGGTTCTGAAGAGAGCTAGCGATGCATGCGGTATGTACCGAGTATGATTTACACAAGCATAGTTGCACGACCGGGTGAATTTTGGTCTCGCCAACCTGCCAAGATCCTGAGAAACACGCATACACATACTCTACATATTCACTAATCAAGCACATAATAATCACGCACTCGTTCACCATCCACCCACAAGTCGCTATCGTCGAATAGTGTAGAGCCTGGGTGCCTGAGCCACTCTCTGGTGAGTGCTCGTGCACTGTTTATATTCCTAATTAAGAGTTAAGCGCATACTTAGCCAATATATTTGCCAGAATACTGCTGCAAATTGTAGCGTGAAAGCTACACTCTGCTCGCTGAGTTGCTAAATACTCCCTAAATATTATTAAGAATAGTGCATAAAGAGAACCCCCTTGAAGTGGTTCATCCACCTTGTGAGTGAGATTTTTCTATTCATATTCCGAATTTGAATAGTGTCAGCTGAATTTGAATAGTGCCATCAATAGTAACTCAAAAAAATTTTGAATAGTGTCAGTAGAGAGAGAGACACACACACACACGAGGCCAAGCCGCCGGACCCGATCTGTGCCGAGCACACATTCCCGGCCGGTGTTTTCCCCTCGCGTCGCCGGTTCCCCTCCTCCGCACGCATGGTTGGTGAGGCGGGGCTCCCCTCGCACCGTCCCGGTGGCGAAGCCCTGCGCCGACGGCTCCCGTGCCACCCCGGCGAGCTACACGGTGCGAAGCCCTGCGCCGACGGCTCCCGTGCCACCCCGGCGAGCTACAGCCGCCGTTCTGACTTCTGAGGTACCCCCGCCTGCTCCCCAATTTCTTGCGATTTGGCCTCCCGCCGACTACCGTCTGGTGAGGAGGGGCTCCCTCCTCGCCGTCCCGGTGAGGCCCTGCGCCGCCGGCTCCAATGCCGCCCCAGCGAGACCCTGTGCCGCCATCTCCCGTGCTGCCCCGGCGAGGCCCTGGGCCGCTGAAGACGTCCACGTCGGCCAATGTTTTGAGACTTGAGAGGAACCCCCGGCGAGATCCTGTGCCGCTGTCGACCCTCCTATCGAAGCATGCTGCCCGACGAGCTGCAGCCTCAAGACGTCTGCACCGGCCGCCGTTGAGTGGTACCCCCCCCCCCCCCCCCGCGAGACCCTGCGCTGTCATCGACCCTCCTGTGATGAGTATAAACCTGAACCTAGATATGATGTGGCCGCAAGAACTATGATTGAATTGCTTTGGCATTTTTGTTGTTGGTTGGGGGATTTGTGCTGAAGGATTATAGTTGCCCCCTTGTTTGGGTATTTTCTTGACAGAGCAAAGCGGATCAGCAGAGGATCTGGAGAGTGAGCAAAAAATCAGGATATCATGGAGTTAAGGGATGGGCTCACTGAGTTGAAGAGAAAAACTGCAATAGGTAGGTCTATCTCTTCCGCACTGGTAGATTCTGCTACTGAGCTCTGCTTATTGTTTTCGCAGAGTGGACCAAAGTCAAGCAGTCAACGAGTGACCTCAAGGCACAAACATCGTTGAATTTGGCTAGTGTCATGGTATATATATATGTGTATTTCAGTGTTTATTTAAAGCAAACTGAAAGGATCGGGTGCTCTAGCCTAAGAGGGGGAGGGGGTGAATTAGGCACTAATAAAAACTTAGACCTATGGCTCCAACTAGTTTACACAAAACTTAAACTAAAACGTGCTATCTAGATGTGCAACTAGGTTGTTCTAGTGTGAAACCCCTATCCCAAAAGAGTTTAGCAACCTATAGCCTTTCCTATCAAGAAACTATTCTATGAAAGTAAAGGCACACAAATTGCTAGTATGAAATGCGGAAGCTTAAAGAGTGGGATAGGAGATAGAAAACTCTTGACGCGAGTGTTTATCTCGTGGTTCAGTTAGCCAGAAAGGCACACCTACATCCACGTTGTTGTAGCACTCACTAAGAGTATTGCTACTCGGCCACCAAGTCTCTTCCGTGAACACAATCACGGTGACCTTGTCCCTGGGTTCCACTAAGGAGCTTCTCCACAAAGGATGGGGTCTCCACATCCCCTGCACAAAGTTGTCGTCGCCGCTCCACACCAAGTCGGAGGGTCGATGACGTTGCCGGCGAGCTTCAAAGCTCCAAGGTGCCGGCACACCAAGCTCTTGTTTTGGTTCACTAGAGAATCACAGCACAAAGGCTCAAGGCCTTGCAATCACACTTACTAAGAGCTAATCCTTTACACAACACTCTCAAAGTGTGCTAAGGGCTAAGGATATGATCTTGATGCTCTTGTATGGCTTGGAGGTGTTCTTGAGTATGTGTGGGAAGTCTAGCAACTCCAGCAAACTTCAAATGGCCGGGGGATGCCATATATATAGGCCTCCAAGTCGTGGAGCCGTTGCTCCAACGGTCAGCAGAAAATTTCGTATCATCGGATGAACCGATGCCTCTGGCAGGGGTAGCGTCGGTTCATCCGGTCACTCTAAGACCCGAAGTAGCCGTTGAACACCTGACAGCTGACATAGTGATCATCGGTTAAACCGATGCTTGCCCGTCGGTTAAACCGGTCACTCACAGCACTCAACTATCCGTTGGCCTTCTTCTTTTCTGCTGACGTCATTACACCGGTGCTTTGCTCCGATGCGTCACCGGTTCATCCGGTGCTGAAGGATCTTCTCCTGGTCGCTTGAGATCGTCTCTGGAACAAAGTATTCCCAAGGCACCGATGCCTGTCGTGATGCCGTCGGTTCAATCGGTGCCTTACAAACACCAGGGCATTGGATCTTCCGACAACCATCGGATGCACCGATGCTTAGGCATCGGTTCAACCGGTGCTACTGATTTTTGCAGAACTCGTCCAATTCAGTGTTTATTTGAGTTCTTTCTTCGTGTTTTGCTTTGCATGGCCTTTTTACTTCATCCCTGGGATCTAGAAATGTTTACTTAACAATATCATTAGTCCCATTGATTGCATTGTTATTCGATCACCAAAATCACTCGAAATGGCATGAACGGTGCCATGTTCATTACACAAACTCAAAACACATGTATCTTACTGACCCTGTACGTATACTTGCTTCTTGCTGTCAGCTGAAAAAAAAAGGTGAACTGATTCAGTGACAATGCACACCAGTGCCATGAAAGTCACACAGATGAATCCCGTGAGAAGATATGCCCCATCTTTCCATACTTGTCCACTTAGCAAGTCTTCCATACTACTGTGTTATGTTTATGTTCATTATCCCTGTTGAATTGAAATATTTTGTTCTTTGTTGGCAGATGGCAACCACGTCCGAGTGTCCGAAAATGCCATCAAAATCTGTAAAACAACTTTGCAGATTGTTTCCAAAGCAATGAGTAAGTTTATACGTGTATATATGCTTTTGAGATCCTTGGTTGGCAACCTAGATTCGATTTTGATTGCATAACTATGCAGATCCATGGAGATCCAGAAGCAGCTGACATAGTTTTTACCTCAGGAGCAGATATTGTTGTGGTTGGCATTAATATAACGACTCAAGTCTGCTTATCAGGTTTGGTCATTGATACTCTGATCTTCTTTTAAGTCAAGTTCAGGGGTTAACTATATCCACCATGTGAGGTTCTGTTGTTTTAGATGAGGATCTTTTGGAGCTGAGAAACTCGAAAGGGAAGCATGCACAGTTCTTATCTGATATGTGCAAGTTCTACAGGGATTGGCATGCCAAGTCTGATGGTTTCCACGGTACATGAAACTAATTTGTTTTTGTTATACTTTTGTTTTTGTTATACTTTTGCCAAGTACCATCGGATCTGAAAAAAAAATCCCCCCCACTTGTGACCTAATGTTGTGATCTGTACAGGAATTTTCCTTCATGATCCTGTGATCTTCACGGCTCTAGTTCATCCTGAGTACTTCACGTTCAAGAACGGTGTGGTGAGAGTGGTGACCCAGGGCATTTGCACTGGGTACACTTTGATTGATCAGGGATTGAAAAAGCATGCCACTCTACTATTTCTGCATACCTCATAACTGACTGGCCTATCTAGTGTTTTTGAGTTTCAACATCCTTGCGTATGCAGCAATATGATTTAAATTTCACCAAATTACTTTAGAAGTCTTGGTATAAGCAAACCTTTGGTTAAAATTATCAAAGAGGGTCAATATGTTTCAGCATATTTGACAGTTGTTTCTGACTGCTTGTTCCCAGTATGGCACAGGTGGAATTCAAAGAACCCATGGTCAGGCTATAAACTGATTTCAGTCGCATGGGCTCTCGATGTGCCAAAGTTTATCAGCTTTATAAAGAAGCTGCTCATGGCACCATGAGAAACTGCAATCCATGGTCAGTCTATATTGTGTTCTTTTCTGTTCCATGACACCAAATTTTCTGACATTTGCCAGTTAAACTTATATTAATTAAATAGATGATCCCAATTACACTGGTGTAGCAGCAAGCAATGATTTTGCATCAAGTTATATGTGTCAGGTAACTATGTAGTTCATGTCATCTCTGTCCTTTGTAATAGTTAAAACTCAGAATTAATGCATGGTGCTGGCGATAAGAAGCTGTGTCGTTTTGCTAATTTCCTTTAGTAGGCCCACTTATCCTATAGCATCTATTGTTCATCATGCCTGTGTTGTGTTTTTCTGTTTTGTGTTATACCACTAACGCTTACATCTGTTTCTGGCTTCAGTCACTGCCATTTGGTGGTGTTAAAGACAGTGGATTTGGGAGATTTTCTGGTGTAGAGGGCTTGCCAGCTTGCTGCCTTGTGAAGGCTGTCATAGAAGATAGATTCTGGCTGTATATTTAAACGATGATCCCAAAACGTATCCAGGTCTATTTCTTCCCCAAACAAATAGTCTGATTTGCACAGTTTACTTGATTATGATACTTAGACGCTGGTGATTTTGCAGTATCCTGTCTTGGAGCATGGATTTGAGTTCCAGGAGCTGCTCGTGGAAACTCTGTATGGCTACAGTGTTTGGGACAGGTTGCGGTCCCTCGTGAATCTGGTAAAGATGGTTACCGAGTAGAACTCTACCCCAGCTCCGGGCACGAGGATGAAGGAAAGGCGATGAGGTGACACAGAGGAGGGGTTCAGTTGAATCTGTTGCCAATCTGCTCTTATGACGCTTCTCCCATCAGCGATAGGCTTGTTGGGGATGTAGGTCAAGTGCTTGGCGGCTGGCACTGTCGTCTGTCGACATGTAAACAGCCTTAAGAAATTAGAAGTAGCCTCCTTCCATGACACAAGAGGAAATCAAAATCGACAATGAGATCCGTGATTGGTTTTCGATTTTCGTTTCCGAAACAATGTGGATGACTCTGTCCTGTTGGTGTTTGCTGCTTGTGCTTGGGAACGTAGCTTTGAGAACCTTTTCTGGTTTACACCTGTTACCTGGGCAATGAAATGAAATTCTACTAACTATGGTTGTGCAAGGATGTGTCATGTGCTGCTCCTGGACACCATCGGTGTTGAGTGTCTGTGTGCAGTTGATAAATCTCAGCAGCTTCATCGGCATGTGCTGGGAATAAATGCCTTCCAATCCGCCTTTAGTACGTAATAGCATTATGCTTTCGTGCAATTAACCGGCACGCAGCCTAGCTTTTGTTGCTCAGTGTGAGGGGCGTTGGAAAATGTTTGGACACCAATTAGAAGAACTTAATACAGGGTAGTTTTATAATTCGCGAGACAAATACATTTGTATAACGTAGGAACTGTTTCAGGGGTCTAAGTCAAATTAGTTCATAACTAGTCCGCTGTTTTTCTAGTTTACTATGTATGTGCTATTTTACTAATTCCAATCAGTTCAGGTCGCACAGACTCCGGCGAGGGACAGGAAGTCCGATTCTTGATGGTGCTCGATGGGGCTGGATGGAACCCTGTTTTATTTTTCAACCAGCGATTAGAAAAAATGAATCAATGAATGATGTGTGTGCGCATTAATTGTAGCTCCATGCATCAGGCAACCAATTTTACCGCTAGCACAGTAACACTCGTGGGGTTGATCGGCAACGGGATCCTCACGAGCCGCTCGGCGTCGACAAGATCACAGAAGGAGCAGGGAGCAGGGAGCAGGGAGCGGCCTCGACTCCAGACGCGTGTGGAAGGAGCAGGGAGCAGGTATCAGGCAGCATGGACCGGCTCGCTCGCCCGGATCGCAGACGCCGGCGACGAACCACCGGGAGCAGCAGCGGCGCGGGCCATGCGCTCCCTAGTGCGAGGCGGGCCAGGGAGCGACGCGCGGACGGCCTCGAGCGCCGCGGATACATGCGCTGGTGGGACGGGTTCGGAGGAAAAACACGGGTGGGGCGGGTGTGACGCTGGTCCGCTCGGGTACTGAATAATATTCAGTACCCAGGGTACCCGATAGCGGGCTAAGGCCGATCGAGGGTAATCCCAATCGATTCAACAAAACTTGTCCTTTACTTTTTATTTTCAAATCCTAACTTTTCCAACCTCATCTGTTATTCTTCTTGCGTCTCTACGTCGTTCGAGGGTATTCTGAGTGGCCTCCGACCTCAGAACAACCCTAGTTTCATCCGCCCCGACGGGTCCCTCCTGGGTTGGTGATTCTAGGATTTCGCCACTTCCCTGAAGGTACCGGTCAGACCGGTCTGTATAGCGACTGGTCTGCGCAGAGAAGCTGCGGGTGACGATTGTTGCGATCCGCACATTCTAGCGCATTCGTGTGTTGATCAGATTTGCGTCAACAATAGGTTCGTTCTCTTCTGTCGTGCCAAGCGATTTTCAGGCTGGTTAGGTCAATTGATGTGATTTCTACTGTCTTTGTGCGTTCAATTCGTTAGGATTGAAATCCTTAACAGGATTCACATGGTTAAGTGCGGGGGGTTTGTTTCCTCTTTGTGTTAAAATTGAAATGGATCTAGTGTGCAGTGTGCAATAATGCTCATTTCAAGTTCCCTGATTTTGATGATAATTTTTCTTTTTGGCTGTGTACAAGAGAAGTGAAATTGGATTACCAATTTACCACGCGAAAGTCATTGTGTTTGGAGAATGCCATTATTTTGGTGAATCCCATTATTCCATGAAATTTTGGTGAATCTCGTGGTTGTTGTTATGTGCTTGTAACCATTTCATTTTGGCATGAGTACAGATGGATTCTTTATGTGCCTACGGTGTATGTTTGCTCCACCATATAACTGATGCAGTTAACTTTTTTTGCCAGTTATGTCATGACCATTGGTAAAGCAGTAGAGGCTTTTTCAGAAAAAAATGGAGCGTGGACTCATAGCTCTAGAATCTGCAAAAGTTTATGACATAACTGTAAACTGAATCTGTTGTAGAAGAGGTATGCACTCTCCTGAGTTTTGTAGATGCATTTTTGTTACCGTTAGAAAAATATGGAATTGTTGTTCCTGCATATGACACCAATTTACCATTAAAATTTGTGTTCTTCATTACTGCTTATATATGAAGTTTAAAAATTATCCTAGTTCACACAGATAACAATTTGGGGACTGAGAGATGGCGACCGCTTCGTCTCTCCCGCCACCTCCCCTCCCCGACGCCATTAACGCAGCCACCAGCCGCCCACCCCCGCTCACTCCGAGCTCTACGGCCACCCTCCCGTCCCACCTCACCATCCCGGTGTCTAGGATCCCCCCTCCCCCGTCACTCCGTCTGGCCGTGGCAAGGCACAATGTTGGTGTCGCGATACCCCACCTTCGGGTAAGTCTGGCGGCGGCGTTTCCCTGCCGACTTTCAAGGAGGTTTTTCTGGCGGCAGTTAAACCCACCTCGCCGCTGTCGGGTTCCCCTGCGGCCTCCTTGGTCCGTCTGGGCGGCTCCTCCCCACAAATTGTGCTGCACCCGCGTGAGCATGGACCCCCTGCCTCTGCTATGGTCCATGACGAAGGGGGCTGGCAAACTGTCGTGAGTCAGCGAACGCACAAGGAGCTAAAGCATTTGGAACATTGTCCTCGTCGGCCTGTGCCGGCGGACCTCCGGGGGTGCTTTAACTTCTTCTCCCCCCGGCACCGGGCAGCGGCCTGCACTCTTGGCCCAAGGTGTTTCCGCTGCCGGGAGCTTGGCCACCGCGCTCACGACTGCTTGGTACAGAGTACTGCCCCTTTGTCAGGCTGTGCACCATGTCTGATCTGGCGGCCGTTCTCCAGGGTGGTTGTGCCTCCATCGACCATGGCCACCTCCCCTGCTGCCGTGCCACCCTCGACCTGGGATAATGCTGGCCAGGGATGGCACCGGCGGCGCTCCCGCAAGCGGCGCGGAAGATGTGACGCCCCTTCTTCGCCACCTCCTCAGCTCCCGAAGGATTCGGGCGATTCCCCTGCTCTAACCTCTGGCGCGGACGAGCTCCCAGTCGACGATGGTGGTCTGTCGCGACGTCCGCAACAGGTGATTGCACGCACTGCGGCCATCTCCTAGAGGGAGGAACATCTGGCTGAGCAGACGCTCGTTCTGTCCGTGATCACCGACGACCCTAGCAGCCACACGGAGCTCATTGTGCTGGCCATATTGCCCAAAGGTTTGAGATCGAGGAAAATTTGTTGTCCCTCCACAGTTTTGGACCAGCTAATTCCTCTTTATTTCGCCGAATGAGCAATTGGCCACGAGGATCTTCAACAATGGTTCCACCGGTTCGCCTTCATCTAATGCAATGGTCGCGCTTCCTCCACTCTGAGGTGGCGATCTTCTCCTCGGCAATGTAAGTGGAGCTCCGTGGCATTCCTGCGCACGCTTGGGATTTGGAGACGGTCACACAGCTGCTGGGGGATAGTTGCATCCCCTGCGGCCTTCCTCCTGAGACCTCAACTAATCGTGAAGTTTACCGGCTTACAGCGTGGTGTTCTTCTCTGAGCTCCATTCTTCCTGAGGTGGACCTCGTGATTCCAGAGCCGGCAGCATTTGGTGGTGGCAATGTTTTGGCGCAACGTACCCTCCGCTACCCCATCAGAATTTCTGCGGCAGCGCGAGGATCCCCAGCCAATGCCCCCCTCCCCCGCCCCCTCCATCGTCAGATTCTCGGCGGTGGATCCGGTGGACATCTGCTTCTTCCCCTGCTCCGGCAGAGGCGAACAGGCCGGGTCCGTCTGGAGGGGCCCACCGCCCTTCGATCCTTAAGCAGCTGGGACCGCCAGCCGTTGGACACTATGACGAGAACCAAGGCGACGCTCCGTGCACAAGCAGCCCTGCGCTCGGCATTGATTGCCGTGTTCCCGGGGCGGCCATGTGCACGCGACCCGACCCTACTGCGGAAGGGCCTTCTCTTGCTGCGGAAGACATTTACATCTCCTCATCAACCAGTGCAGCGGCGGCTGATGCATTGGATCCCGCATCCTGCTGTACCCCATTCGCGGCGGCAGTTTTGACTCCGCGACCAAACGCAACAGCAGACCCTTTGTCAGCTTTGACTCCCTTTGTCACGGGTGTAGGTGACACGCCTCCGGTGCTGGCCACCGTTGACGGCACGTCCCCTTTTGCACCCATTGCTAATGCACCTTCAGCCACGTGTCACGTACGGGTGGCTCGTTGCCGGGGTTAGTTAGACACCGGTGACGGCGTGTCTCCTCCGACGCCTAGGGCAAATGATTGTCTGGCGACTGATGATTCTACGACACTCTTTGCCGCCGTCAGCGTGGCGGTAGGTGGCATGCCTCCGGTGGCGGGCGCTGATGATGGCGCGCCCCACCCTACGGCTGTGTCCACTTCAGCGGGCATCTCTTCGACAACCTCGGCATCTCTGGTGCAGGGTATCCTTGCTGGGGCGCCCCCTCCTGCACCCACATCTCTAGCACTTGCGGGCACCGTGGCGGATGTCTCTTCAACAACTCCGACGACTACTAGTTTGGGTGGGTTGGACACACCTCCGGTGCTGGTCACCGTTGATGGTGTGTCCCCGTTTACGCCCTTGGTGGTCACTGCTTCGATGGCCTTGATCACTGCGGTGGATGCTTCTTCGGCAACCTTGCACGAGTCTGTTGGGGGTGTGTGGAACGTCTGCGGTGCTGGGGACTATTGATGGCACGCCACCACCTCCTGCACCCTTGGTGGCCTCTACGCCGGCGGCTGCGACCACCAAGGATGTCAGGCTGGACGCTTCACCAACTTGCGAACTTCTGCGACCAGCACTGCAGCATGAAGCAGAGGCCAGTGCCTGGTCGCCCACTCTTGAGGCGGTTTGGCCCTCACATCCCTCCGTGGCTAGCGATGAGGCGGTGGAACAAGTGTGTCCTGTGCATATGGCATAGAGCCTGCCACCTGCTACACCACTTCTTCCTAGCTTTGCGCGGGTTTACTCCTGACGCCCAAAAATTCAGCAGTAGCACTCCGGGCCAGATGCTGCACCTTCTGCTTCACCAGTTCACCCAGGCACACTGTTGGCGCCTACCAATGTCACCACTGAGCGAGCAACGATGACGCTCGCAGACACCAAGAGGGTGGCAGGTATTTTATGAACCACAAATAAATCCGCAAGTGCATGGAATACTGCTATAGCATTTTACCCAGGAGTATACCGGGGTGTCATTTATATTTCTGCAGGAAACGGCAAATGGAAGTACATAGACTAGTTAATGAATGTGATCTAGATTGGATATTCAATTGCATAAACAGGGGTAAGATAGATAACATGGTAGGAGGTAGTGTGACACACACACAAACTACCCTCAGAGATAAATATATAAAAGATGCTATAGGCAGGGAGAAAGATAGAAGTTAGAGCTCGAGTCAGATGTGCTAGGCTAGCTATATTTATGCTATCTTGTGGTTAGATTGTCAAAGATTAAACTAGAACAATAGGGAGACCGCTCCTCTAGATGACGGGAGAAGCCCGTTCACCTAGGCGGCTTTATGTACCTCCTACCTCCCAATTCGAACGTGGAGGATTACTAGGGCTCGGACAGGACTATCACCACTTGCTGGCTACCTCACAATCCGTGGGAAAGGGTGACATCCAGCAACACTTATCTAGTCTAGACACCATGTCTACATTAGTAAGTGATACTCTAGCATCCCGCGCGGAGCCCCCACCCTCCGGATAGACAGACATCACACTAGAGCAAACATACGAATACTGGAGTAGTTGACAGAGTTCTAAGGCTAATATGTCAACCATCGCAAGCACAGGGCGATCATGCAATGCAAGTATCGAATGATAACGCAACCAGATCATGAAGCATGTATCCGATAAATCAGAACATACTTCAAGCAGATCTTGGTAACCATAGTCTTTCGATTACAAACGACCGAATATTACAAGAAAGAACTAGAGATGAACCCATACCAGAACTCCCGATAAACTCCGGGGACTTGATGACTCCTAGACTTCTCCTAAACTCCACTAAGCATATAGACTAAGCAAGAATGCCTTGAGGTGAGTGTGAAGAGGGGTGTGTGTGTGTGTTCTAATTCCTCCCCCACCCCCCTTATATTTATAGGAGGGAGCCACGGCTGAGGGGAGTGTCTTCTGCAGCTCTACCTCGTCGAACCTCCATTGGGAGCCAATGACACACTGCCACATAGCTGGCTGAAGGCGGTGGGGCCCATGGGCTGGTCGGCCGACTAGGTGGTCGGCCAGCCCACCCAGGGCTCCAACCGCCACCAGCTTCCTTCTGGTGGGCTTGTCTGGGCCTTTGTTGACACTCCTTAGAGCCCCAATTTACGTACCGCAAGCGCATGGATTGTGGTAGCTTTTCCCTTCGAGTATCCCCCCAAGGTTTATCAATTCGTGGATCGGAAGCGAACCGACTAGAGTTTACCATCTAATCTATCGAACCTATCCTAAACATGAAGCGAAGATTGCATATAAACTGAACACTTGATATATATGAATGAAGCATAAGTGCTCATCACACCCACAACCGTAGATGAGATAACACAACCAAGGATCTAGGGCCTATCGTCTCTAGGTACAGTTCTAGTCAAAAAGGTGATCAAAACATAGATTGCATCTCAACTAAAGGTACATGAAATCATCTCTTAGAAAGGCGGCTCGCAAGCGGCCTACTTTCCCAAGGTCGCCGGTGCGAGGTGCGTGTTAATGCCTAAGGTTTCCCAAAGCTTTACCCCAAACGCCCACCAAGTGCTCTTACTCGAAGCTCCTCCTCTCGGTGGCTGCGCAATGACTCCCATGGTACTCGCCAACGATCCTATTCCACATCATGTCGTCGCTAGAATTTTTCCCTCCGCCATGCTATCACCACACTGGGGTAATCAACCAACTAGCTAAAACACGCTACCTTAAGGTATCCGCAAGATATAGACTAATCACCATGAATAGATCTAATCTTACTATGAACATATGGATGCATCACATATGAGAAAGAAAGCATGCATTGAAGTAGACCAAAGTCGAGACAACTAGAATAAAGAGTAGATTGATATCACCATCGTGTGTGTACATACCCCGACGAATGTTGGGGATGACTCCCGAACTCCACCATGGCACAACCTCGCAGGGAGGCCATGGCGGCTAGGGTTGGCCTAAGCCATCTCGTAGGTACCCTCGAAGACTCGCGGTGGCCGTCAGCCTCCTCCGATCTTGGCCCTAGGTTTTCGTCGAGTTCTGGGTGGATTGATTCCCCGAGTTGAATAAGGTGCGAGCTATTTATAAGCCGAGGAAGCCACCGGTCGAAGGGGAGGCCGAACCGCCTCGGAAACGGTCTAGGTCGGCCGGCCTCATGGGCCTAGGCCGGCCAGCCTACCCTCTTTCGGGCCCGCCTCGGTCTCATCTTTCGCGTGTAGACTCCTCGCATCTTCTAGAGTTTATGTCCTTCACGATTGCACCCCTTTGGACGTCGTTATCTTGGAGATATCTTCGAGGAAAGGATAGGATAGGGAATCCTTCCTTAAATCTTTATTTGCTTTGCTTAATCCCGAAGTATCTTGATCTCATCTTTGTGGGCTTGGTCCTTTGGGCTCTCTTGGAGGATGGATGTGCATGAATGTGCTTCGAATCAACATGGGCTTTGGTCCTTCCTTTGGGCTTTGGCCTTCGTCTTTCTCCGTGTTAGCGCTCGATCACGGGCCTCGTCATTTCATGCTCCAAAATAGGACAAAAACCTGCAAAAACAAAGTTTCTCCAAAATATATGTGCAAATGTGAAAATGACCAATAATTAGGCGGGGGTTAGGACGGTTAGTGATTTTGATATTAAATTCATGCCATTATCAAGGATAAACAAGGGATAAAATGGGTACTTAAGGAGCGCCAACAACCTTGCTTTGTGAGAACACCGAGGTATGGCCTGTCTTGATTGGGTTTGCTTGGGTTCTTGGGCTACACTTGGTCGAATTGAGCCTGATTCTATGCTTTGATATTTTTTGTGATTTTCTGTCGGGCTAAAGTGTGCTTGCAACTTGCATATTAGCTCTAAAACACATCTTGTATATTCTAAAAGTAAAGTGTGGTTTAGGGATTTATTTGGATAAAGATGCGTGTAAGAAATGTAAACTCTAATGATTTTCTGATCAAGTTGACGCCTGGAAATGGTCATTAGTGAGCGTCAACAAGATCCCCCAAGCTATCCTTTGCTCATCCCGAGCAAAGTAGGACAAATCAGATTGTTGATTAGAAAATCACTTTGACTCTTACCTACTTATCATGTCATAGTCTATAGCAAAGATATTCCTCTATAAGCTTAAATGAGTTGGCTCTTAATGGGGACGTGGGTTCCCGATCTTCCGTCAGGTTCTGGATAACTCTCGTTGTAGGCGAAGCGAGACACACCGATCCGGCTTCAGATCCTAAGACCCGAATCCAGCAATCTTAGCACCACAACTCCTCTGGTTATCAACCGTGTCACAACCCGGTTGACCTCGCCAAGAAGGCTAATCCCTGCAAGCGCAACGAAGAACACAAGCAAGAACTCGAAAGAAACGCAGCTCAAATAGAGTGACTCTGCAGATGAATGATTAATCTCACAAGTTGGGGTTTCACAAACCGATGAACGGCGACAACTGTTCTTGACAGAATGAATCTAAGCAAAACCCAAGTCTCACGATGGCGGCGGCGGCTATTAATAAGGGTTTAGGTCGCGCAAAACCCCCTGGACGCGCCCCTATTGGGCTCCAACACGATACACGGGCCATCGGCCCAACAGTGACGCAGCACCGGAACAGATTCTGGACGCCAACTTCCACAGACGATTCCTGTCGACTCCGGATGAATTTGAGCCTGAAACCAGAGCCATTGGAAGCGTCTTGAAATTATCTTTCCATCCATATCAAGTTCGCCCAAATCCGACTCCGTATGCAACCTGGGCGTCCGTTTTAGTGCGGCCTGTTTCTGGAGTCCGAAACTGAAACGAAGTCGAATCGGTTTGGGCCTCCATCTTGATCCGGACGTCCTTGCTGGTCCTCCACGCCTCCAAGGCCTTCTCCACACCCTTGCTGGTCCTCTCCTTTGTTCCTAAGTACAATTAAGTCATTAGGTAGCAATCTATTCTCAGATTCACAATAAACATTACTTAGGAACGAACTCACCTGTAAGTTCAATTGTCGAGCACGTGCGCGAGTAATAGGACCTTGTATATCATCTTGAGGAGTGTCGTTTGTATCCGTAGGAGTGATGTCCTCATCAGCTCTCATACCTTTGCTCTAGTACCTTACTCATCCATGGGGCTTTTTAGCTGTCTCCTCATCTTGGGCTATTGAGAGTTAGAACAGTTCGCAAAGCAATATTCACTTGTTCATAGATCTGCAATCCATCTGGAGATATATTTGAAGAGGATTTTCGAAAATGTGGCTAAGTTCCCCAAAATGATTCTCTCGAAGCACTAAACTTTTATTGTCCTCACCAGGGCAGTAACTGCCTTCGGTCTTCCCTACTATGGCTAAAGCTTTTGTGGAGCTCAAGGTAGGGTAAGAATAGGGCATACATGCATTTCATATATTGTAAAGTCAAAAAGAGAATCCATGGAGAAATAAGTCATGCAATCTCGATCAAAAAGTACAAGTGTGTGAATGGATGGATAGATGAATGGTGGTATGGCTTACTCCTTAAAGCATTGGTTCTCTCTCTCCTTTATCATCCCTAATTTTTTTTCCAGACATGGTTAACCCTTTTCTCTTTTTTTGGGGCCATGCTTCTTTGGCATGCCATCTTTTCTCTTTTTTGGGCAACCATAATCTAACACTGTATTTTATTTCGGGGATGTTCTAAGAGAAGTTGCCAAAACTTGGAGCATTTATTTGTGGATGGTGGTAAAGCTAATTCCCAGTGTAGGAATGTCACAAGTGGATGGGAATGTGTACATGCTTATGATCGAGAAAGCATGAAGAGATTCTCACTAGGATCACAAAATTTGACAAACTCAACAGAATGACAAGTAGCATATGTATAAAGTTTCTCGTGGTGTATGACATATAGCTCTGGTAGGACTTGCTTATCACTGAGGAACTTGCCTTTTAGAACTTTTCGAAAACAAAAACTCCAGATTTCAAACATCACTAGAACAAGGTCGCACGACTTTATTTACCATATCTATACTCACAACAACTTAGACTCAGATCAAGCATATGCAACCCACAGAACTTCAAGTTCATGGCGAAGCGTTTAACATAGCCAACAGACTTAAACTTAAGAGAACTCTTTAGCCAAAAACTAGACAAAACAGACAAGGCAGAACAAAGCTAAACTCATCCTCTCAACTTTCATGGGAAGTTAAAACATTCTTACCGCGCATGATAAAGGGAAATAAAGCTGTAAATATTTATTTTGTTTTGAAAGTTTGTATCAAATTTATTCAAAAGGCCTAAAGGGATACAGTTGACTTAGGGGAGGGAACCTCCCCCAAGCGAGCTCTTGGTTTAGGGTCCAAAAAGCAGGACCTTTCTCCATACCTGAGCAGGTCAAGGTCGTTTCATCCTTACCTGGAGAAGTAGTAGCGGGCGATGACGTCTTCTTTTTCTTGCGCCACACCTTTTTGGTCTTCTTTGGTGGCGTAGATGGCATAGGAGTAGGATCCTCGGGTGTGGGATAGACGATTTTGCAGATCTTCCCATACGATGTTGGTGATGAAATCAGGAATCTTCTGGTCATCTTCTACTGCCTCAGTTGGGGGATCATGAATCCCCCAATCTTCCCAAACAGGCTCGGAAGGAGAGTGATGAATATCCCAATTTTCCCAACTGGGCTCAGCCCATAACCCTTGCTTCTCGCTATCTTCATGAATCAGAAAGAATTCCCTCTTGTTCTGAAACTTGAATTCTATGGTTTTCCCCATGATGCGAAGGCTGGTTTTCCCCGACCCGACATCAATTCTGGCAGCTGCATCTCTCAAAAAAGGTTGCCCAAGTATGAGCGGAATCCCAAGATCTCCCTCCATATCGAGGACCACAAAGTCCGCGAGTATGAAGGTGTTCCTGACTTTCACCAAGAGGTTTTCCATGACTCCCTCGGGATACCTCACGGTCGAGTCTGCCAGCTGCACGCACATGGCGGTAGGGGAAAGTGCCGGATAGCTGAGCTTTTTGAATGTTACCTAGGGCATGATGTTGACACTAGCGCCAAGGTCGCACAGAGCGTGATCGAAGTTGCAATCAAAGATTGAGCAACTGATCACTGGGGTTCCGGGATCCTCTTGTATCGTGGCTGCTAGTTCGCACCACGCGCTCCTTCTTGGTCACATGAGCTTTTCTGTATAGCTGGTAAAGGGTGTTTTGCTAGATGGCTTTTCCCACTTAGCAGTCACGGCATTGACGCTCTCTAGAGTAGATTCGGGTTAACCCATAATCTTCCCTAATTCAGCAGCAGGGGTAGCAGCGGCCAGCTAAGCCAATTGAGTTTCAAGCATCTTGTTGAAACTTAGCTGGTTCTTGATGGCGGTGAAGAAGCCGCCATCTTGGCATGGATGGTCTCCATGGATTTGTCATTAGCGGCCAACTTCTTTTGAAGGGACTCATTGATCTTCACTTGGCCGTAGACAAGGTCCCTCAAGGTAGGTTAGTCAAGATTGAAAGAATATGAATTCTCGTTACCTCCTTGATAATATGGGTGTGGTTGATTCCACCCCTGACCTCCTTGTGGACAAAACCCATTGTTGTTGCCATTGAGATACATAGCTTCTTCTTGGGTTTTCGGGCAGTTATTGTAACACCCGGTTTATAAAAGAACATAAACCGAGCAATCATATACGTGCCAGGATCAAGTCACACGTATATACAACAGAATGAACAGTATATCATAGCACATATCACGTAAAAAGACATAATAAAGCGAATACGAATGTTATTTATTACAATAATGACAAAATGTCTGATACAGCGGAAGCGTAGTACAAAATACGATAAAAGCTCTCCGAAGCTGAAGCAGGGCGCCACAGGGACGTCGACTGGGAGACGAAGCACCTAGAAGTCCTCGTAGTCCTGGTAGCGCTGGACGAACTCCCTCGTGTCGGCAGGAACTGAGCAGCAGTAGCGTAGCCAAGAGGAAAAAGTAGAGAAGAGGCAAGAGTGAGTACACAACTTGTACTCAACAAGTATAACACAAACTATGAGGCTCTAAGGTTGGCTGACTCAACTGCATTAGCTTTTAAGTGTTGGCAAGATTTTATTTAAGCTATTTACTACTAGTTGATGAATTACCATTAACCCAGTTACATAGTAATTAATCAAGTTTAATCATACTACTACTGGGAACCAAACCAAAACCAAGCCACCAAGGTAACCCCGAGAAGCACCTCCCTCGTCGGAAGGAGATAACCTCACTAATCAAAAGGAGGATCTGGGCCGCTCATAACCGTGAGCACGGCTAGTATACCAGTTTTACACTCTGCAGAGGTTGCACATCTTTACCCACAAGTCGTGAGCTACGCCAGTTGTTCATCACACTTCCTTAGGTGAGATGGCCAGCGACTCACTACGAGGCCTTTAAAAAGAATCTCGTTGGTAAGGCGTAACCGCGAGAGATAGGCCAGCGACGATGGGGCCCACCTCCGGGATCTAGGGTTAGCTGGGTTTTGGGTTTTGGTTGGCTGGGCTGCCTGGTGGGTTTGGGCTGGGTTCTAGATTTGGGTTTTCCTTTCTATTTCTATTTCTAGTTCTAATTCAAACAAAGCTATTTGAATTCAAACAAAATTTGAATTCAACTCCTATGCATTCAAACAAAATAAAGCCATGCACCAGCATGAATGCAACAAAAATTTAAACCTATGATAAATTTTAATCAATTAAGGAACAAAAATTAGATTAAATGCCAACTAAACACAATAAACCTTAGAAAATTTAACTAAAGCCAATTAATTTATTAACAAATGCTGAAATTTAAAAATTAGGGTGTTACAGACCCTACCCCCTTAAAGAAATCTCGTCCCGAGATTTAGCTGGGCTGGCTAGCAAAGAGATCTGGATATGTCTTTTTCAACTCATCTTCTCGCTCCCATGTAGCCTCAGCTTCACTGTGGTGACTCCACTGAACTCTGCACATCTTGATGCGCTTGTTCCGAGTAACCCTCTCTGATGTCTCCAGAATCTTCACCGGATGCTCAGTATAAGTCAGGTCCTCCTGGACATCTACCCCATCCAGGGGTGCCTGCTCCTCGGGTATTCGCAGACACCTCTTCAGCTGAGATATATGGAAGACATCATGAACTCCTGAGAGGCTGAGAGGTAACTCCAGGCGATAAGCAACTTCGCCTTTCCGCTCTAGCACCTTGAATGGCCCCACGTAACGAGGTGCTAACTTCCCTTTGACATTAAATCTGCGGATTCCTCTCATCGGAGACACCTTCAGATACACATAATCACCGACACTGAAAGTCAGGTCTCTCCGTTTGCCATCTGCATAGCTCTTCTGCCTGCTCTGTGCAATCCTCAGATTTTCTCGCACAGCCTGAACCATCTGCTCTGCATCATCTATGATCTCAGGACCAAAGAGCTGCTTCTCACCGATCTGATCCCAATAGAGAGGAGTCCTGCACTTTCTGCCATACAATGCCTCAAATGGTGACTTCTTCAGACTGGCCTGATAGCTGTTGTTATATGAAAACTCAGCAAATGACAGGCACTTATCCCAACTAGTACCATACTGAATAGCACAAGCTCTCAGCATATCCTCCAACACTTGGTTGGTTCTCTCTGTCTGTCCATCTGTCTGAGGGTGATAAGCCGTACTGAATCGCAGCTTCGTATCCAACGAGTCATGAAGCTGCTCCCAGAACCGAGAAGTGAACTGAGACCCTCTGTCAGATATAATCTTCTTCGGCACGCCATGCAAGCAGACAATCCGAGAGATGTACAACTCTGCAAGTCTAGCACCGGAGTAAGTAGTGTTCACTGGAATGAAGTGAGCAACCTTAGTCAGACGATCCACTACTACCCAAATGGAGTTGTACCCTTTCTGAGTACGAGGCAAACCAACAATGAAGTCCATAGTGATTTCTTCCCACTTCCACTCTGGAATCTTCAAAGGCTGTAACAGACCTGCTGGCCTCTGATGCTCAGCCTTGACACGCTGACAGGTGTCACAAATAGCCACGTACTCTGCCACTGAACGCTTCATCCCATACCACCAGAAACGTTCCTTCAGATCATAATACATCTTTGTGCTGCCCGGATGAATAGAATAAGCTGTATCATGGGCCTCACTCAGAATCAACTTCCGAAGATCATGCACATCAGGCACACAGATCCGGTTCTTGTACCACAAGGTACCCTGATCATCCTCTCTGAAATGAGGAGCCTTGCCCTTCTTGAGCAACTCACGAATCTCCTGCAGCTTCTCATCATCTTTCTGATGCTGCCTGATCTCTGCCTCTAGAGTCGGTACTGCCTCAAAAGCTGCACTAGAGGTATGATGCAAGAAGCCCAGACTCAACTGCTCGAACTCCTCGCATAACTCTGGAGGCATCTGGAAAGCAACGGCCATGTTGACATAACTCCTTCTGCTCAAAGCATCTGCTACAACATTGGCCTTGCCCGGATGATAGTGAATCTCCAGGTCATAGTCCTTGACTAACTCTAGCCATCTTCTCTGCCGCATGTTCAGCTCATTCTGCGTGAAAATATACTTGAGGCTCTTGTGATCAGTGTAGATATCACACCGCTGCCCATACAAGTAATGCCTCCAAATCTTCAGAGCATGCACAACTGCGGCTAACTCGAGATCATGAGTAGGATAATTCAGCTCATGCCGGCGTAACTGCCGTGAAGCATAAGCTATCACTCTGCCCTCCTGCATCAGAACACACCCAAGACCATCCTTCGAAGCATCACAATATACCGTGAACCTCTTCGTCTGGTCTGGCAGAGTCAGGACTGGCGCCGTAGTCAACCTTTTCTTCAACTCATCGAAGGCCATCTGACGCTCATCAGTCCATACAAAAGCCACATTCTTCTCTAGCAAAGAAGTCAAAGGCTTTGCGATCTTGGAGAAATTCTCAATGAACCTCCGATAATATCCAGCTAAGCCCAAGAAAGATCTGACTTCCTTCACTGTCTGCGGTGTCTCCCACTCGAGCACATCCTTCACCTTGCTTGGATCAACAGCAATGCCTCCCTGAGAGATAACATGACCGAGGAATGGCACCTCGTCAATCCAGAATTCGCACTTGCTGAACTTGGCATACAACTGATGCTCTCTCAATCTCTGCAATACGAGTCTCAGATGCTCCTCATGCTCTTCTTCTGTCTTGGAGAAGATCAGAATATCATCAATGAAAATCACCACGAAGACATCCAGATAATCCATGAAGACCATGTTCATCAGATGCATGAAGAAAGCCGGGGCATTAGTCAAGCCGAAAGACATGACTGTATACTCATATAGCCCGTACTTGCAGGTGAATGCCGTCTTCGGAATATCCCCAGGACGGATCCTCAGCTGAAAATATCCCGAACGAAGATCAATCTTCGAGAATATACGAGCACCTCGAAGCAAATCGAAGAGATCCTCAATACGGGGCAGTGGATGCTTGTTCTTGATAGTGACTGCATTCAGCTCACGATAATCCACACACATCCTCTTCGAGCCATCCTTCTTATCTACCAGCAACAATGGAAAAGCCCAAGGAGAGAAGCTGCGACGGATATAGCCCTTGGCTAGCAACTCATCAATAGTTTTCTTGACCTCTTCATGCTCTATAGGCGCCATACGGTAGGGCCGCTTTGCAATAGGAGCTGTGCCAGGCAAGAGATCAATACAAAACTCAATGGCGCGTTCAGGCGGCATACCTGGCAGATCATCCGGAAAGACATCCGGGAATTCAGACACCACGCGAATACCGTCCGTGGGTCTAGCCTCCATCTGATGAAGAAATCCAGAAGGCTCTACTGCACTGATAACAACCTCTTGGCCACTGGAAGCTGATAACAAGACTGTCCTCTGAGCACAATCTATCCGAACTCCCCATTTGGCCAGAGTCTCCATTCCCAGAATGACATCAATGCCCTTGGTGTCTAGCACCATCAGATCAGTACAGAACTCTACTCCCCTCAGAGAAACACTGACTCTCGGACAGTAAGTATGAGACCTCAACTGTCCTCCCGGTGAAGATACTAACAGGCACCTCTTTAATGTGCTAGTATGAATACCATGATGCTCGACAAAAGACTGAGTAATGAAGGAATGCGTAGCACCAGTATCAAAAAGCACTGTAGCTGGATATGAATTAACCATGAACGTACCAATGACCACGTTGGGAGCCTCGGCCGCTGACTCGGCCGTCACGTGGTTCACCCTGCCCTGTGCTGGCGCCCTGGGCTGAGCTGGGCGCCCCTGCTGTCCCGCCTGCGCCTTCCGGGGGCAAGCGTTGGCGTAGTGCCCCGGCTGGCCGCAGTGAAAGCAGGTGCGAGGAGGTCCCTGAGCCTGCTGTCCGGTAGGAGCTGCCGGACGTGGAGCCTGCGGTGCTGGTGGAGCTGGTGGAGCACGAGCCGGAGGTGCCGGTAACCTCGGGCCCTGACCTGCCTGCTGCTGTCGAGGCGGGTACTGCTGCGGTGGCCTCTGCTGGTACTGCTGAGGAGGCCGGTACTGAGGCTGGTACTGCTGGGGCTGCTGGAGTCGTGGACGAGTGTTGCTGCCGGAAGCAACGGGGACAACCTTCCTCTTCTTGTCCTCCATCTCCAGGTGCTTACGCTCAGTGTTGAGCGCGCTGTCAACCAGATGGTTGAAGTCGTCGAAGCGGAGGTTGAGCAGCGCGTACTGGAGGTAGTCCTCAAGACCCTCCATGAAGTGCTCCTGCTTCTTGCGGTCATCCGCAACCTCGGCAGGGGCGTAGCGTGCCAGCTGAAGAAAGCGATCACGATACTCCGTGACCGACATAGTCCCCTGAATTCACAAAGACAGATAGATATCGGAAGATTAACTCAAGATTCATAAGGATAGAACTAGGGGTATTAGCTCAAAAGAAACCGCGGAATGATTATATTTAAGATTACCTGCTTCAGTGCAAGGAACTCCTTCTGTTTCATCTTCATAACGCCCGCGGGGACGTTGTGGCTGCGGAAGCGCTCCCTGAACTGGAGCCAGGTGAGAGACTCGCGGTCATGGACCGGGTGGGACTCCCACCAGTCCAAAGCTGCCCCTCGCAGCTGTCCTGCTGCGTACAAGACGCGCTCACGGTCATCGCACTGGGCGATGTCCAGCTGACGCTCCACTGCACGGAGCCAGTCGTCAGCCTGAAGAGGGTCGGACGTGTGAGAGAACGTCGGCGGGTGACCCCTCAGGAACTCAGCACGCCTGTCGCGAGGCTGCGGCGGTGGAGGAGGCGGAGGCTGAGTGTGAGCGTGCTGAAGAGCCTGAACAGTGTTGTTCAGGGTAGCCATCATCTGCATCTGGAGCTGGAAGTACTGCTCCGGAGTCAAGGGTGGAGGCATCGGGATCCCAGTACCCTGGTTGTTCTGACCCTGCTGCTGGCCAGAACCTGAACCGGTGCTCCTGGTGTTCACCATCTGATTTGAACAAAAGATTTCACGAGTAAGGATATTGCAGGAATAAACTCGGATGGATATGATAACTCTTTGCGGAAAAAGACTCAGCCATGATAAAGTAGACAGGATAGATTTGACTGTTTCACCCCCCCAACGATCTAACTCATTTTATTAATTAGTTAACTTTAACATCTGAGTGATTTTCTTTAAGCAAATTTGAACTACTAAGCTATGCAATCAGTCAAAAATCCAAATCAAACATGTAGCATAATAACAAGCAGACAATTTTCACAACCTAGCCGAGTTTAGCAAAAGACTCGACTAACACAACGCGTCGCAGAACGTGCTATCGTGTTATTATAAAAAGGTCACCTAGCTAACTCATGGTGGTCAGATGACTGATTCAGGCCAAAATCTACGAAAACTATTCTTCAGAGAGAGAAATCAAGGCAAGAAGGGTAAAAAGCCATAGAAGTCAAGGGGTATAATAGTAAAATAGTTTCAGCAGGCAAGGATTGGTGAGAAGAAGTCCTAAAACTCGACCAGTTCTATCTAGGCTTCGTCCTACAGTCGATATGGCTCTGATACCACTCTGTAACACCCGGTTTATAAAAGAACATAAACCGAGCAATCATATACGTGCCAGGATCAAGTCACACGTATATACAACAGAATGAACAGTATATCATAGCACATATCACGTAAAAAGACATAATAAAGCGAATACGAATGTTATTTATTACAATAATGACAAAATGTCTGATACAGCGGAAGCGTAGTACAAAATACGATAAAAGCTCTCCGAAGCTGAAGCAGGGCGCCACAGGGACGTCGACTGGGAGACGAAGCACCTAGAAGTCCTCGTAGTCCTGGTAGCGCTGGACGAACTCCCTCGTGTCGGCAGGAACTGAGCAGCAGTAGCGTAGCCAAGAGGAAAAAGTAGAGAAGAGGCAAGAGTGAGTACACAACTTGTACTCAACAAGTATAACACAAACTATGAGGCTCTAAGGTTGGCTGACTCAACTGCATTAGCTTTTAAGTGTTGGCAAGATTTTATTTAAGCTATTTACTACTAGTTGATGAATTACCATTAACCCAGTTACATAGTAATTAATCAAGTTTAATCATACTACTACTGGGAACCAAACCAAAACCAAGCCACCAAGGTAACCCCGAGAAGCACCTCCCTCGTCGGAAGGAGATAACCTCACTAATCAAAAGGAGGATCTGGGCCGCTCATAACCGTGAGCACGGCTAGTATACCAGTTTTACACTCTGCAGAGGTTGCACATCTTTACCCACAAGTCGTGAGCTACGCCAGTTGTTCATCACACTTCCTTAGGTGAGATGGCCAGCGACTCACTACGAGGCCTTTAAAAAGAATCTCGTTGGTAAGGCGTAACCGCGAGAGATAGGCCAGCGACGATGGGGCCCACCTCCGGGATCTAGGGTTAGCTGGGTTTTGGGTTTTGGTTGGCTGGGCTGCCTGGTGGGTTTGGGCTGGGTTCTAGATTTGGGTTTTCCTTTCTATTTCTATTTCTAGTTCTAATTCAAACAAAGCTATTTGAATTCAAACAAAATTTGAATTCAACTCCTATGCATTCAAACAAAATAAAGCCATGCACCAGCATGAATGCAACAAAAATTTAAACCTATGATAAATTTTAATCAATTAAGGAACAAAAATTAGATTAAATGCCAACTAAACACAATAAACCTTAGAAAATTTAACTAAAGCCAATTAATTTATTAACAAATGCTGAAATTTAAAAATTAGGGTGTTACAGTTATCACCCGAATGTCCAACATTCCCGCAGACCTCACATGTCATGCGAGCTTCCATGGCTTGAAGTGTCTGCATCTGAGCCTTGTCTTGGGAATAATCCTCGAACTTCTTGAGGAGGAGATCGATTTTCATAGTGAGCATGTCGGTCTCCTTGACGGAGTGCATGCCTCGCTAACGTGGTTGGAGATGATCATGGCTCCAACCTTGGTTGGACACCATCTTCTTGATTAATGTTGTAGCTCATTCAATGGTCAGCGAGAAGAAAGCTCCACCCGCAGCGGCATCCACATGATCACGGGAAGATTGAGTCAAACCATTGTAGAAGTTCTGCAGAATGAGCCAATTGTCTATCCCATGGTGCGGACACGGAAGGATGTACTCCTAAAGTCTCTCCCAAGCTTTAGGAATTGACTCATTTGATGCCTGCTAGAAGTTTGAAATTCTTCCACGAAGAGTATTAGTCTTGACTGTCAGGAAAAAATTTGCGAGAAACGCCTTGGCGCATTTGTCCCATGTGTCCACAGCGGTCTTGTTAGCATAGAACCACTGCTTCTCTCTCCCCAAAAGAGAGAACGGAAACAAACGGAGCTGGATCGCATCCTGAGATACTCCCTTGATAACAAAAGTACTGCAGAGTTCCAAGAACTACTGGAGATGAGCATTGGCATCCTCAATGGCCTTGCCATAGAAAGGGCTGGCCTGCACCATCGTAATAAGACCCGTCTTGATCTCGAAATTTTCTCCTCCGGAGTTAACCTCGGGTCTGGTGGGAACCTGGTTAGCAGACAGAGCAGAGTAATCGCGGAGTGTCTTCTGGGCCATAGCTTGAGAAGCTGACGGTGCTTGAATGACTGGTTCTGCTGCCGAGAGTGAGATCTGAGGAGGTATGACACGAGGACGAACTCTTCTCCAAATTGACTCTGGATTATGAGTGAAATTTTGCGGCAAGTCGAAACTGGTCATACACTACACTATTTTCCTATCAATAAGAGACAGAAAACAAAGCCAAGTTAGCCCGTTTAGCAAGCAAATACCAATTTTTATTTTGTTCATAACTTCATTCTGTTGGCTATGTAACATCATTCTATGCCTTCCCCGGCAATGGCACCAAAAATGCTTGTTGGCGCCTACCAACGTCACCACTGAGCGAGCAGCGATGACGCCCGCAAACGCCAAGGGGGCGGCAGGTATTTCATGAACCACGAATAAATCTGCAAGCGCATAGAATACCGCTATAGCATTTTATCCAGGAGTATACCGGGGTGTCATTTATATTTCCGCAGGGAAGGCGGCGAATGGAAGTACATAGGCTAGTTAATGAACTTGATCTAGATTGGATATTCAATTGCATAAACAGGGGTAAGATAGATAGCATGGTAGGAGGTAGTGTGACACACACACAAACTACCCTCAGAGATAAATATATAAAAGATGCTATTGGCAGGGAGAAAGACAGAAGTTAGAGCTCGAGTTAGATGTGCTAGGTTAGCTATATCTATGCTATCTTTTGGTTAGATTGTCAAAGATTAAACTAGAACAACAGGGAGATCGCTCCTCTAGTTGACGGGAGAAGCCCGTTCACCTAGGCGGCTTTATGTACCTCCTACCCCCCAATCCGAACATGGTGGATTACTAGGGCTCGGACAGGGCTGTCACCACCTGCTGGCTACCTCACAATCAGTGGGAAAGGGTGACATCCAGCAACACTTATCTAGTCTAGACACCACGTCTACATTAGTAAGCGATATTCTAGCATCCCGTGCGGAGCCTCCACCCTCCGGATGAACAGACATCACACTAGAGCAAACATACGTATACTGGAGCAGTTGACAGAGTTCTAAGGCCAATATGTTAACCAATGCAAGCACAGGGCGATCATGCAATGCAAGCATCGAATGATAACGCAACCATATCATGAAGCATATATCCGATAACTCAGAACGTACTTCAAGCAGATATCGGTAACCATAGTCTAATTCTATTACAAACGACCGAATATTACTAGAGAGAACTAGAGATGAACCCATACCAGAACTCCCGAGCAACTCCGCGGACTCGATGACTCCTAGACTTCTCCTAAACTCCACTAAGCCTATAGGCTAAGCAAGAATGCCGTGAGGTGAGTGTGAAGAGGGGTGTGTGTGTGTTCTAATTCCTCCCCCCTTTATATTTATAGGAGGGAGCCATAGCCAAGGGGAGTGTCTTCTGCAGCTCTACCTCATCAAACTGCCATTGGGAGCCAATGACACGCCACCACGTAGCTGAAGGCGGTGGAGCCCATGGCTTGGTTGGCCGACCAGGTGGTCGGCCGGCCCACCCAGGGCTCCAACCGCCCCCAGCTTCCTTCTGGTGGGCTTGTCTGGGCGTTGCTTTGTTGGAACACCGAGGTATGGCCTGTCTTGATTGGGTTTGCTTGGGTTCTTGGGCTACACTTGGTCGAATTGAGCCTAATTCTGTGCTCTGATAGTTTCCGTGATTTTCTGTCGGGCCAAAGTGTGCTTGCAACCTGCATATTAGCTCAAAAACACATCTTGCATATTCTAAAAGTAAAGTGTGGTTTAGGGATTTATTTGGATAAAGATGCGTGTAAGAAATGTAAACTTTCATGATTTTCTGATCAAGTTGACGCCTAGAAATGGTCGTTAGTGTGTCAACACACACCCACTTCAGCTTAACACTCCAGCCAGCGGTGGTGCTTCTTGGCGAAGATAACAAATAAGACGACAAAGTTCCTCCCTAATCCAGGGGCTAACAGGTTGCATTCCGACACCTGTGCCCCTTGTGCTCCTCCATGACGTAGCCGCCGCATCGCTGGTATGGAGCCAGGCACTCCGGGAGGAGAGGCGTACTCATGAACAAAAAAGAAGGTGATGAGGGCCCTGAACCTGATTGGGGAGACGGCCATCATTGATCAACAAAGTCTAGAAGAATATAGCAAGCTTTTCACTTGATCGAGGTGACTTCTTGATAACCATGTTCTGGTCCTGTTTGTACTCTTTCATTGGGTGGCTCCTGATGACGAGGAGCATGGCCTTGTGGTTGATTGTTTATTCCTCTAGCTCTTGGTCATTTTTCCTTTTTTTGTGACAAATGAATCCCTCCAAGATACGTTGCTGGAATGTGCGTGGATTGAATTCTAAGGCACGTCAAGACACTGTAAGAACTTTGATTACCTCCTGTCAGGTCGAGGTTGTATGCAACTTTGATTACCTCCTGTCAGGTCGAGGTTGTATGCTTGCAAGAAACAAAGATTTTGGGCATTTCTCATGACTGCATTCTGTCAATGCTTGGTCCTGATTTTCCTTATTGGTTGGAGCTGCTGTCCATAGGCGCAAGTGGTGGAATTCTGGTAGCTTGGTGCCATGGACTTGGCCCTGCCAGGGCCACCCGAGTTGATAATTACAGCATCTCAATCCAATTCTCTCCTGCCAGCTTTCAAGATTGGTGGCTTACATGTGTATATGGCCCTCAAGGTGATGACAACAAAATTCTATTCATACAAGAACTTCGAGATGTGAAAGTTGCCTGCCTAGGGCCATGGTTAATTCCTGGGGATTTCAATTTAATAGCAAGTTCAGAAGATAAGAACAAAGGTCTCACTAACAGAGCAATGACTGGAGGATTCCGCTACCTAATTAATGATTTAGAATTAAAGGACCTACCTCTGCTCGGTCGCAAGTTTACTTGGTCTAATCAACAGGACTCGCCGACATTGGTCAAACTTGACAGGGTTCTATGTTCAGCAGACTAGGAACAATTGTTTCCTAATTGCATCCTGCAGAGTTGTGCTACAGACAGCTCAGACCACTGCCCCCTCCTCCTGGGGATGATTTGATGAGGACATCACCACGCTGGACATGCATGAGACGACCTCATCACCAAGTTTCAAGTCGTCGCCAAGTTGGACAGCGAGTTTGGTTCGGATTCAACCGACATGCCTGCACCGAACCGGCGATATCTCCCTCATACGGCGTCCAAATAAGGCGTTCTTGGATGCATTGGAATTGTGATGATGAGATGCGTCTTTTGGTTCTGGTCCTAGCTCCAGAAGCCTCGTGGATCATTCTTTGTGACCATGGAAAGGTGCTACATCACCTATTTTGGGCCTTTTCAGGCTTTGTATCGTGTCAGGCCTTAAGGCCATGTTGTGCGTGCCCCCCTGGTCACCCCAACCCTAGGACACCCTGTTTTTCCCATAAACTCAGTAGCTGCCGCCGTTTAGACTCAGATTTGTTTAGTTCTTGTGTTTTCCTTTGAGAAACAAAGGCAACATCGTTGTATCTGTGGCGACAAGTCCTCATACATTGATCCAGGGCCCCTGTTCTTGCTCTCCTCGACTGTGTCGATTAGTCCTTTCGATTCAAGTGCCTCAACCCCTATTTTGATTCGCTTCATCCGTATTTGCAATTATCAGATTGCGTGTTTACATCTTCTTGCTTGTGTCCTTCAATTCGCTTGCAGGAAAAGCCTTCTCGGCGAGGTCAATCAAGTTGTGCTTGGTTGATAACCAACGAAGCAATGGTGTAGCGGTTGCAGGGTTTGAATCGTGCTGATTTGAAGTCAGATCGTCAACGTCGAGTCCTCCACCAGTCGAACGTACCTTTACCTCTTGGAAGATCGGGCATATTCTTCATCAAGTGGTATCAGATATTCAGGTTTCCTGTGAGGTATTACCCTTCGTTTTCCCCTTATATTCGTTTTGTGTCATATCCCTATAGTCCACAAAAAAACCTACAAAAAAATTTCCACTGTCCTAGAACCTTTTTCTCCTTTGCAATTTTGTTTTAGATTCACTCTGTTGAGTTTGTGTCCGTGGTCGAGTCTTGTTGCTGGTTTAGTGTGTTCGTCGTTGTAGTTCAACCGCCCACTGCCGTGTGTTTGTTTCTGCCGCTGTCCCACTCCACCATTACCCAAACAACAAGTCGATCCACCCCATTACTTGACTTGCCCTCGCTAGCCGCCTTGTGTGACTTCCTGCCGCGCCAGCCCTAGATAGGTTGCAAGCCGCATTGTGCTTTCGCATTGCATCGCAGCCCCCCCCCTTGATTCATGTTGCATATCCTTTTGATGCATCCACCAGGGATACTTTGCCCTAGCTGAGAAGCTTTGCTCAGCCATGTTTTGTGCCGAGGTTCAGGGATGCTTTGCCCTAGCCGCCGCCATTCTATCTGCCAAGTTGTGCCCTCTCAAAACCATAACTCGAGTTACCTTCAGTAAAACAGGCATAACTTTTCGCTCGGTGCTCCGTTTTGGCTCAATTTTTTACAGCAGAAAGGTGAATTTTCGCCATTTGGAGCCGATCTCAGAACTTTAAAAAAAAATTAGGAAGATAGAGTTTTGAGGCTCCCAAGTTGTTTTTAGGTTTTCAGGAAACATGCCTGATTTTCTGTAGACCACATCCCACCTTTGTTTAAGGTGCAAATTTTTGTGGTTGGAGCTTGTGTTACATCTGTTCAGAGAAAAATATAAAAAAAATAGTTGGAAAAATAAAAAAATCTTGATTCCTACTAGTCCTGGAGGTAATTCAGCAAAAAGATTAAAAACAAGTGCATACAGTGCTGTTTTGCTTGTTCTTTGAGTTTTATCCACTGTCCTTTGTTCCAACTCGTTGTGCTATGCCTAGAACACATCTTAGTCAGCAATTGTGACTTGTACTTTGGATACTTATTGAACTTTGCTACTCTGCATTCGTTATTTGCTACTCCTTACTACATATTGTGTCTGTCCCAAAGCTTCACATATACTTCGATCAGTACAGGTTTATCTTGCAATTGTTACACCCAGCTCGACAACAGATTGTACCTGTTGGGTATTTTAACAATGCGAATTAATCCGCAAGCGCACGGATACCGTCGTAGCTTTCACCTGTGAGTATTCAAGGGTATCATTTCCATAGGGAATGTGTGTGCACTAACTCCTAACTCAGTCGGTCCAAGGACACACCAAGATTAAGTGGCAAGGCTGGAGAGCATTCCTGCGGTAGCACTAAAGATGAGTTAAAGGTCGATCTCTCGGGTAAGACTCGCTTCGGGCACCGACTTACCCCTGAAATGGTCAGGAGACTCCGGCCAACGGCTCTACGCTATATCCGAACGTGGAGGGCTACTAAGGACCAACATGGCTGTCATCACCTGCGGCCTACCTCACAGACCGTGGGATATAAGGCCAACGAAGGTAACCCTTAGCCTAGACACCACATCTATGCTACTGATTACTACTGCAGTCTAACTACGTCCGATATCACATAGCAAACTATAGCACTCCATATTAATACGGAGCGACGAACCCGCAAGTAACAGAACTGATCTCACCCATACAAAAGTACTATACAATACAAGAATCATAAATACTAACTTACTCATACCAGAGGAAACCAGCATCCGTAGAGGTACAAGTTGGAGAATAGCGCCGACAGGTCGGTGCCCCTCCGAACTACTCTCACCCTCCTTCTACTCTAAGCACTAGCCTAGGCAGCGCCTCGCCTTTGCAATGGAGCTCTACATCTTCTCTTGTGTGGTCTGTCTTGAATGAGGGGCTCTCCTCCTCCTTATGTAGCCTCTCCAAAGGTGGATTCATGGTTAGACTCGCGAGGTGGTACTATGCACGCCCGGGATAGATGTAGGGGAGCCGTGGGAGACTGCTGGAGAAAACTAGGCCCGAATGAGCCCAATAAGGGGTCGGGCGACCCAAGGGGTCGGCCGAGCCCAAATGGCACTCCCCTGGGCCTGCCTTCCTCTGGACAACTAATAGGTGGGCCCTGGTCTTGATCCTTGGGTGCATCTTGCTTGGCACGCCCATTTCGACTAGTTTGTGGGCCCTTCTTCTAAGTGAAACACAGGTGCAAGATATTCTGTGCATTTCTTCTGTGTTCACTTGTGTTTTCCTTATTTTACAAATGTGGGTGCCTGCAAATGATAATTCACCAAAACTCGTGGAATTCGATTAGTCATAAGCCCTACAACTATGTTTGATGATTATTGAACATGAAACGCTACAGGAGTTGACGGCTGATTTTAGGACTTAACAGACTCAGTACCATCCTGTTAGGCTTTGGTAAGAACACTTGCAAGATGGTGGTAAGCTGCTTGAGATTTTGCACTCCACTTTCACCACCGCCCAGTAGTTGTTAGTTGATAGGGATAATACCTTGGTGTTGTCTTTTGCTGTCTTCTAACCATGACAGGGTCAGGGAAAGGAGCGGAGTCCCCTTCGGACTTCAATGAATGTGTCTCCAAGGCTGAGCTTCAGAGACTTGTTGATGACCAGCGCACCTACATCGACGGGAAGTTTAATGAGCTGATGGGCAATATCAATGGATTGGTCACCCGGCTTGAACATGTTAAAGAACGGCCTCCTCCACGCTGGCACCGATGCCAACCTTATGATGGTGACGAGGCCGAGGATGAGGATGTCATCCTTGATGATGATGATGCTCGTGATGCGGACCGTCTTCAGCGTAATCGTCAAGGTATGGGAGGTAATCATAATCGTGGTAACAATGATCCTTTTGCTAAAACTAAATGTACTGCTGATCCTGAGGCTTATTTAGATTGGGAACTTGTTGTTCCTGAGTATAGAGTTAGACTTGCTACTAGTGAATTTACTAGCTTTGCTCTATTTTGGTGGAATGATCTTTGCAATGCTGGTAATACTGCTGCCGTGCCTCAAATTTGGTCTGTTTTAAAATAGCGCATGAAGTCTCGTTTTGTTCCTCTTTATTACCAACATGATTTACATTTAAAATTGCAAACTTTAAAACAAGATGATAAAGGAGAAGAGGAATATTATCAGGAATTGCTTATTGGTCTAGCACGTTGTGGTATTCGTGAGGATGATGATGAAACTAGTGCTAGATTCTTTGGTGGTTTAAACCGTGATATATAGACCATTCTCGATTACAAAGAATGGACTTGTTTTTCCCAATTGTATCATCTTGCTCTTAAGGCAGAACGGGAAGTACAGGGACGCCGCCAAGACCAACTTTCTTTCAGGTCCAATACTGGGAGATCATTTCAGCAGCGTTCTGATGTTGAGAAGCCCAAGCGCCTGTTGCTAAGCCACCAGCTCTTGTGCCCGCTTCTGAGGTAAGTAATGTGTCTTCTGTGCAGTCCCAACAATAGAAGAAGATTGCTTCTACTAGTGCTTCATCAAGCCGCTCCACCAAGATCGTGTGCCACCATGTTGACGCCTACCAACGTCACCACTGGGAATCAGCGATGGGTCCGTAGACGTCAATGGGGTGGCAAGTAATTCAAGGGCCACGAATAAATCCGCAAGCACACGGAGTACCGCCGTAGCATTTTACCCGAGAGTAACCCGAGGTGTCATTTATATTTCCGCAGGGAAGGAGGCGGTGTATAGAATTTAGTTAAGTTAGGAGGAACCACTATGAATTAATGTCAGTGATCTGAACAGGGGAACAATATTCATTGTAAAAAGGGGTAGTGATCACACAAGCACAACCGGATAACATGCCTAGGACATCGGAGAGGAAAGAGCAAGATCAAGGGGAACTAGAGCCATACTCTATTGTACTCTCATGAGCAACTGAACTGAGTCGTTCACAGCAAAAGGAAAAGCCTGATCAATGGACTAGGGAGATCGCATCTAGATGAACAGGAGGAACCTGAACATCCGACGATTTTATGTACCTCCTACTCCTCTACCTAAATGTGGAGGATTACTCGGGGCACGGATAGGGCTGTCACCACCTGCCGGCTACCTCTACAAACCGTGGGGTAGAATCGCATTCAAATGTGGTCATCAACCTAGGCACCACGCCTACGCTAACGAGCACCACTCTAGCCTTGCGCAAGGACACCCTTGTCTATCCGGGGCCTTAGTTCTAGAGCGCCCAATTAAGGAAGATGAAACAAAGCCAAGATACACGACTAGTCTATGCATGTGAATCACTCAAGACAATCATAACTCACAAGAAGGATCACATACACAACAAGAGCATATGAACCAAAGTACTGAATAGAATAAATAATCATCTAGTACAAACTCAGAGAATTACATAAGGAGAAGGTAAAAGATGTACCGGACTCTCCATGAATACTCTCAGACCTTGAACTACGACTCGAACCTGAACTCCTCTAGTCCTAAGACCTCTACAAGAGAAGATGAACTACATCTTGAGAGAGTGACTTGATTGCTTGGTGGATGTGTGTTGGTGTGATATGGAGCCCCTCCCCTCATATATATAGAGGGGAGCTACCCTCTCCTCGGCCAATGAGGAGCTGCCATGTTGAAGACTTGAGGCAGTGGGGCCCATGGGCAGGTTGGCCGACCTGTAGGTCGGCCGGCCTCCCAGTGGGCCCACCGACCTTCTCCTTTTTCCTGTGGGCTGTTCTCAGGGCCCACTTGTCAATGGTGTATGGCTGGGCTTCGTTCCTACTAGATTTCTTCTATGGTGGCCTTTTGGTCCATGTGTGGCGACGTCTGATCGGTCAGTGTCTGCTTCTCGGTACAACGGGTGTGATTGCCCTCCATTTTCAGCTAAATCCTGCACTCATAGAAATCTAGCGGGACATGTGGAATTCGGTGATTTATTAGTAGCATGAGTGTAAGAAATGCAAGTCTGTCCATTTATTATGGCAGTATTGATGCTCAGAAATGGTCATTAGTGAGCGTCAACACACCACTGCAAGGGCATGGGACACGTCATGAAGGATTGCCCAAGTCATCGTGCCTTCATCGCTGCACCTGATGGCAATGGATATGTAAGTGCTAGTGATGTTGAGGATGATTTGATTCTTGCAGCTAACATTGTTGCAGATTCGGAGGAAGATGAGGATGAGGCAATTGATTCCTTGGCTGCAACGACGGATCTTCCTAGTCTTCTTGTGTAGCGTGTGCTGAGTTCTAAAGCGGAAGATGAGGATGAGGAGAAGCTCCAACGCAAGAATTTGTTCCACATGTTTCTCATTGTTAAGGATTGCTGTGTTCTCACTATAATTGATAGCAGGAGTTGCAGCAACTTGGTGAGTTCAGATTTGGTCAACAATTTTGGCTTGACAACTCGTTCTATCCCTCATCCCTACCACCTAGAATGGTTCAACAATAGTGGTAAGGCTAAGGTAACTAAATCAGCACGCATACACTTTTCTGTTGGTTCTTATCATGACTATGCTGATTTTGATGTTGCACCTATGTGTAACATCTCGAAAATTTACCGAAATAAATCGCTCGCTAAAAATGAATTTCAAAATCTTTTCGTCACTGAGCTCAAATCATTTCAAAATCTTTTTCCGTCCGAGCTCCCAACCTCCCGAAATCTCCTCCTCGGCATTTCGCCATTCCGACACCAGTACCAATCGCCATCCCACGAATCTCGCCGACCGCCCCTCTCTCTTTTTTCCTCTCTTTTCTTTTCTTCTCATTTTTCTGTTTTTCTTTTTCTCCTTTTCTTTTTCTCCCTTCTCCTTCTTCCCTCTTCCTCTCTCCATTCCCGCACACGCAGCACGATGCTGGCTCCCCCACCCCCACTTGTGGCCACCGCCCTGCCCACCCTGTCCCATCTCTCTGTGCCGCCGTGCCCCCTTGCCCGCCTCGTCGCGCGCGTCCCATCACGGCAGCAGCGGCGAAGGCCCTCGCGCCGCACGCCGTGCTGAGCTCGGCCACACGCGGCACCTCGCCATTGGCCGCCACCCCCTCCACTTGCCCACTTGCGCATCCTTCCTTGCCGCCTCGTCCCCTCACCGTCGCCTCCGAGTGCCACCGCGCTGCTCCACGATGCCGAAGCCACCCCCATGCCATTAACGCTGCGCTGCAGAGCCTGCCGGGCGGTGCCACCGCGGGCGCCCTCCCCTTCACCTCACCTCAGCCTATGTACCAAGATCTTAAACAAAATTTCTGGTGGACTCGAATGAAAAGAGAGATCGCCAGATATGTTTCTGAATGTGATGTCTGTCAAAGAGTTAAAGCTAGTCACTTGAAAGTAGCTGGTACTCTTCAACCTTTACCCATTCCATCCTGGAAATGGGAGGACATCAGTATGGATTTTATTGTTGGTTTACCCAACACTTCTCAGAAGCATGATTCTGTTTGGGTAATAGTTGATAGACTCACCAAGACCGCCCATTTTATTCCGGTTCATACGACTTATTATGCCAAGAAGTATGCAGAGATCTATCTTGATCAAATAGTCCATTTGCATGGAGTTCCAAAGACGATCATTTCTGATCGTGGGGCTCAGTTTATTGCACATTTCTGGGAGCAATTGCAAGAATCCCTTGGAACCAAATTGATTCATAGTTCATCTTATCATCCACAAATAGATGGGCAAATAGAACGAATCAATCAAATTCTTGAGGACATGTTGAGGGCATGTGCTATTCAATATGGCAAGAACTGGGATAAGTGCTTAGCACTGGCAGAGTTCTCATATAATAACAGTTATCAATCCAGCTTGCAAATGGCACCATTCGAAGCGTTATACGGTCGAAGGTGTCGAACTCCTTTGAGTTGGTCACAAGCTGGAGAACGCAAAGTATTTGGGCCAGATCTAGTTACTGAGGCAGAAGAAAAAGTCAAAATTATCTAGGCTAATCTTAAAGTAGCCCAATCAAGACAGAAAAGTTATGCAGACAAAAGAAGAGATCCTTTACAGTTCAAGGTAGGGGATTTCGTATATTTGCGAGTATCTCCTACTAGAGGTGTTCAACGCTTCGGTATCAAAGGGAAATTAGCATCCCGATACATCAGACCATTTGAAATTATTGAAATCTGTGGACCCGTTGCTTACCGGATTCGCCTTCCTTCTCAGTTGGCCGCCATTCATGATGTCTTCCATGTATCACAACTCCGAAAGTGCATCAAGGTACCTACTGAGATCCTTGAACCACAAGATATTGAGTTTGAATCCGATCTATCTTATGCGGAGTATCCAATCAAAGTGCTTGACACCAAGGAAAGAAGTACTAGAAGGGAGAAAGTTAAAATGTACAAGATCCAGTGGAATCATCATACCGAAGAAGAAGCCACTTGGGAGACTGAAAATTTTCTCCAAAGAAACTTTCCTGACTTTCTTAAAACAAATCCAGGTACCAAATCTTTGCATCCTTTTCTTCCTGTAATCTCGGGATGAGATTCCTTTTAGTGGGGAAGGCTGTGACACCCTAGGTGTCTGCACAGTTGTTGTGTATCTATTTTATGCATCATGTGCTTGATTTGCTTGAAAAAGGATCTTTTTGTAAATATAAAGGTTATATGTGTAATTATGATTTTATGCAAGGTCATCTCTATAGTTTTATTTGAATAGGATGTGTGATTATAGCTTTTGTGGAGGGTGTTTTTGCAAAATTCAGTGCAATCATTGCATGGCAGGAAATCTTTCATTTCAGTCTAAATTTAAAGTGAAATTGCATTGAAAAAGACAAAAGTCCTTTGAATTCAAAATCCTTCTATGTTTTCAAAATTAGCTCTTTATCCTTTGGTCAAATCAATTTTTGCACAATATCAAAGTTGTAGATCTTGAAAAGTTGAACAACTTTCACGTTGGGCACTTTTTCATTTGAGCTTTAGTTTAAAAGATATTGCTGTTTTATAGTTGGGTCCCTGGAATTTTCAGAAATTACAAACCAGCCCTGGTCTTCCACCTCATGCCTGCCTTCCTGCTTGCTCTGCCGCCGCCGCACTGCCGCGCCGCCCGCCGCTCTGGGTTGCCCCCGAGCCACCTCCTGCTTCGCGCTGGCACCCACGCGTCGCTCCCAACATCCTCCACCGCTTCTTGCCCGCGCGCTGGAGCTCCCTCCCCTCGCCACGCCGCCCAGAACCGCCCAGCGGCCGCCACCTCGCCGCCGCCGTGGAGGGCTCGCTGCAAAGCCCCAGCTTCTATCCTCTCGCGCGCAGCAGCACCAGGAAGACCCATGCACTCTATCCCGCATGCTCTGTCTGGTTCCCCGACCCTAGACCCCAGAACACCACCGCCTCCGCCATGGCCACCGTCTTCCTCTGAGCTCACCGTCGAACCCACTCCTCCGCCCTTCCCCGCCCTCAATTAACCCCGCCAATCGCTCTGCCTCACTCCTGCGCAGCTCACGGGCAACTCCTCCTCGCCCAATCCCCACCGGAACACCCCTGCCGATGAGCGCCTCCGCCGCCGTCTCACTGTCCACCGCCGACCGCCCTCCTCCGACCCTCTCCCGACACACCACGGGCACCCAAGGGTGCGGCTCGGCCTCCTCTTCATTTTCCCCAAGGTCTCCCTCGCCGCCGACGACTCCTTTCGCCGGGTTTTGGCCGGTCAACGCCGTGCCCCTGCTCTGACCTCGACAAGGACCTCCCTGCTAGAATTCAAAGAAACCCAAGGGGTTATCTGAATAGCTCGTGACTCATATGAATAGTAGCAGCAAGGGCTTATTTGTTATTTCTAGCTGTAAACTTTGAAATTCAATAGAAATTCGTAGAAAATTTGTAAAATAGCAAATCCTATTGTTCTGTAATCCTTATGTAAAGCTCTATGCAGTAGAGTCATAATATGCTGGGTGTTAGTTGAAACTTTTTGCTGGAAAATTAGATTTATGTTACTAGGTGCATAAAGGCTAGTTGTTTATTCTTTTTCTTAATTATTGCTTGATGCCTTGTTATGCTCTGAAATTTTTATGGTGGTTTGTTCATGTGACACTAGTGTTTCTATAAAACTTCTGTGGTAAGTTCTCATGTGTAGATATTTCTTTGATTTAATGCTTGTTTAATAGACTTTAATTATGATAAATAGTTTATTTTGATGATAAATCATGAAAATATTTATGAGTGTTCTATTTGAATAGTTTATCTTGTCCATGAAGTTTGAGCCCAAGTTCATGACTAGAACAGAAGATAAAAATGAATCTTTTTAAATTGATGTCTTTTTGATTATTTTCTCATAATTAGTTCTTTCCTGAATAAATTCCGAAAAATTTATGAGGTGTTCAAAATCATATGCAGTCTGTTTTGAAATTTTTTGAGCTTCGTAAGTGTTGTGTTTTGTTCTGTAGAATTTAATCTTGCTCTAGGTGTTATCTGAGTAAATGAATTGTTTTGATTAAATGGATGCATGAAATGACATGATTTTTTACAGAGTAGATTTCTCTCTGTACCTTCTATTTATAGTAATTTTTTCTGAAATTTGTGTTGTTTATGTACTGAGTTGTTTATTTATTAGCAAACCATAGTTTACTTGTTATAGGAAACCACTACAACTTACATTATGAAGTTAGTAAGCTTCTTTTGTGCCGTTGATCATGATGCCTTGTGTAGTTAGATATGTTGAGTTACTACTCTATAAACGATTGCCCATGTGTGTGTTAATTTTGTTTGCTTAGCTTCACCACATCGTGAGCGTGTTTATAATACTGTTCTTGCATCACATATAGATACGACTGCTTTATCGGACGGGACGTACGAGCTGATCCCGGATTCCGAAGGATGTGATCTCGAAGCTCAAGTGAACACTGCTATACTAACTGAAGCCCCGGACCAAAGTTCGGAACAGCCCAGGGCTGAAATAGTTAGTGACTACCGAGAAGGCAAGCCCCGGACATAACCTATATTTCAAATTATTACCATTTACTGTTATTACTTACTTGTGCATTTACAGTTCTTAGGTTTTGAATTGAAACCATAGATGCATGATCCTAGGAACCTATGTACTGAACACTAGACCTGAGTTCAATTAATTGCTAAGCTTATAGGACCGGTAAAAGTCGAGTGATTTCCTGTCACTCGCGAGCTCTATAGGAATTGCTTGTTTACTTTATGTTATCAATATAAGGACGACGGACGGGGTTGTGTTCGATATGATGACCTTATGTGAGACCCCGTCTGTGTTGATGAACTTGCTAAGGTCGCGGTGTGTGGTAGTACTGGTTAAGTTTTTGAATGTACTAGCCACATGCCGTAAATATGGTATGCGGTAAGCCTAGTAACCGATTGGACCGGGGAGTGGATATACTGACACTCTCTCTTTAGAGATAGGTTTTTATGTTTATGTTGATCAACACCACGACTAGGAGGGACAAAGTTGGACCTTGGAGCCCTGTACTCGGGGAGAGTGTTCCTATCCACAAGCCGGAAAGAAAGGCAAATGGTTGTTTGGGAACGACCCGATGGTGTTCCAAACGTGTGTGTTAGGTCTGCTTGGCCAGGTTAACAAATTCGATTTGAATCATCTGCTTCCCACAGTTTGGGACTGCTTGATCTCTTTGCCACACAGAGTAATAAGAGCAACATTATTATGATAAATCTTGATGTTTGCTTAGAGTTCTACCATGATTGAATAGTAGTTGCTTACATAGAATGGTTAATCAACTAGAATCCTGGAAGCTAAAATTTGAAAGTAAGGACCTACTCTTTATTGCTTTTCAGCAAAAGGAAAACCAGAGCCTCACAAGAACCCTGCATAGTCTAGTTAGGTGGGCTACGTATACCCGTTGACGGTTAAGTCTTGCTGAGTATTAGAATACTCAGCCTTGCTGTTGAAACCCTTTTTCAAGTATGAGTTTTGAGGACCAGGTTTCTAGTTTGTCTTGGCCCTGCTCTTTGCCTCCTGGCTGGTCCATAGAGTGGGATACGTTTTCGGCCGGCAATGATCCCGACGAGTGATACCATGCTTGGGCTAGCCTGGTATACTTTTGCGACGTGTTGTAGTCGTCGTTTTCACTTCCGCTGTTTAAACTCTGAAGCTTTACCCTTATGTTTTTTATAACTGGTTTACTAAGTTTGGTTTTGTAATAATGGTTTGAACTGGCTGTAATCACTACTTTGCCTGTGTTGTAAAATTGTGGTTGTAATATCTCTGGACTCGCCTTCGTGCGGGGTATGCTTGTTCGATCCGAGAACCGGTGGTTGTATCGGGACGTTACCCGACAGACCAAGAATTGTTCCGTTTGAAGTGCGATTGAGCCGGTGTTGCCTTTATGGTGATGGCCTGCGCACTTGAGCCGGGATAATTTAGGTGGTTCTGCCACAATCTTCCTCGCATGCTTGGCGTCTGCAGCTCGGCAGGGTAATGCCTCCACCCATTTGGAGACGTAGTCCACAACAACTAGGATGTACTCACAATCATGGGACTTTAGGAATGGTCCCATGAAGTCAATACCCCAGACATCGAATAGTTCAACTTGGAGATTGTATGTCAGGGGTATTGCATTGCGAGCAGTGATGCCTCCCTGCAGTTGGCATCTTCGGCACCTTCGAATAAATTATCTAGTGTCTTCATACATTGTGGGCAAGAAGAAACCACTTTTCCAGATTTTTGCTTGTGTTCTGAAAGCTCCAAAGTGGCCTCCATATGATGTAGTATGGCATTTCTCTATGATCTGTACCCCTTCTGCTGTAGGGACACATCTCCTCAACAATCCATCCGTACACACCCTGTATAGGTACGGTGGATCCCAAAGGTGACATCTGCTCTCGAATATCAGCTTTTTCTTGTTTTCCCCAGGTGGTACATAGCCTGCAACCATGAAATTCACAATGTTTGCGTACCATGGGTTGGAGTCCGTCACCTTGAGCAACATGTCGTCACATAGGAATTCATTGATTGGTGGTTCCTGCAGGTTAGTCACTTGCATACGCGACAAATGATCGGCTACAGTATTCTCTACTCCCTTTTTATCTTTTATTTCAAGGTCAAATTCTTGGAGTAAGAGAATCCACTAAATCAAACGGGGCTTAGCATCTTTCTTGTTGAGCAAATATTTCAAAGCTGCATGGTCAGTATAAACAATAACCTTTGCTCCAACCAAGTAAGATCTAAACTTATTAATAGCAAAAACAACTGCGAGGAGCTCTTTTTCAGTAGTGGCATAATTTAATTGGGCTCCTATCAGAGTTTTGCTAGAATAGGCAATTGCATGATGCTTCTTATCTTTGGTTTGGCCTAAGACCGCACCAACGGCATAGTCGCTAGCATCACATATTATTTCGAACGGGAGGCTCCAATCTAGGGGTTGAATGATTGGAGCCGAGATGAGTGCCTTTTTAGGATTTCAAAGGCATGAAGGCACTCATCCGTGAACTCGAAGGGCGCATCCTTAGATAAAAGGATTGTAAGGGGTCTAGCGATCTGAGAGAAGTCTTTAATGAAATGGCGATAGAACCCCGCATGACCCAAGAAGCTACGGATCCCCTTAACATTAACTGGAGGTGGGAGACGTTCTATAACATCGATTTTGGCTTTGTCGACCTCAATCCCCCTCTTGGACACAAGGTGTCCAAGGACGATCCCTTCGCGGACCATGAAATGACACTTTTCTTGGCATCGTTGCAAGACATTGTCTAAATTTTTGAGACAATGATCAAAAGTTTTTCCATAGACAGAGAAATCGTCCATGAAAACTTCCATGATTTCCTCGATCATGTCTGAAAAGATAGACATCATGCACTACTGAAACAACGCGGGAGCATTACAAAGCTGAAAGACATCCTGCGATAAGCATAGGTTTTGTATGGGCAGATAAACGTGGTCTTGCTTTGATCATCAGGGTGGATGGGAATTTGGTGATACCCGGAGTACCCATCAAGGAAATAGAAGAAAGAATGCTTAGCCAACCGCTCTAGCATTTCGTCAATGAAGGGCAACAGGAAGTGGTCTTTCTTTGTGGCTGAGTTAACTTTCCAATAGTCTATGCCCATCGTCGACCCAGTGACAGGTCGTTGAGGTATAAGTTCATTCTTGCTGTTCTGAACAATCGTCATACCTCCCTTCTTTGGTACAACTTGTACCGGGGTCACCCACTCGCTATGTGGCATGAGATAAATGATCCCGACATGCAAGAGCTTAAGGACCTCTTTCTTAACGACATCTCTCATTGTATTGTTTAGCCTACGCTGAGGCTCCCTAGAGGGTGTGCATGTAGAGTCGATAGGGATATGATGAGTGCAAAAGGTAGGACTAATTCCTTTCAGGTCCTCAAGTGAGTAGCCAAAGACGGGTCTATGCTTTTCTAATATGGCAAAAAGTTTAGCCATTTCCTCGTTGGAAAGGTGACTACTGATGATGACAGGAGTTTGTGTGTCACCATTGAGGAAAGCATAGCGAAGGCCATTGGGAAGGACTTTTAGCTCTCTTGGAGGTTGTGTTGGCTTCTCGTAAATAGGTAGTTCGAGTTTTTCCTCTAGGTCATCCTCTTCTTGGATAAAGAGTTCAGCATCTCGTTCTAAGGAGGGCTTAGAGTCATCTTCTGGCATGACTGCCAACACTTCCTCAATCGGTTCTTCTTGGGGAACAGATTCGGCCATGGAAATCGTGGCTGAATCGATAGGCAAAGAGTAAGCTTTTCGCCCAAGAGACACATCTATCCTTCCTAGAGTAGAAACATCTAGGAAAAGTTTTTCTATGGGATGCCCTATCAAGATGTCGAAGTCTTGAACTTCGGAGATATGAAAGTCTAGAGCGATCTCCATTTTCATGTGCCAGACTGGCACATCATGCATAATCCCAATCCCTTTTATAATGGAGTGCGGTCCAATTCTAAGGGATTTCGTGGTTGGAGTAACATATCTCTCACCCGAATAATCGGAAGCGAAGGAGGCAGAAATGATGTTTACTCCAACTGTGGGATTATAAAAGGCTGTGACTGGAGCCCCTCTTACGAAGCATGGAATGGTCAAGGAAGGGGCATGAAATTGAATTATTTCAGATGAAGTCTCCCTTCTTGTATCCATTTGCTATTCATGATAGCAGCTACTCTTTTGACGGTCTCTTTAAGGGAAGCCTTATCGAGACTGCTTGGAGGGTCTAAAGGGACTGGAGGCCTTTTCTGGAGGGGATATAATGTGGTATTTCCAAAGTCATAGAATATATCCTCCTCAATATTAAATGGGAATTCCGGAGGCAGAATTTATTCTTCCTCCGGATCTTCTGGTTCAGGGGAAGGTTCGGCCGGTGATTTGTCATAGGTTACTATGGAGTGAATGGGCTTGGCTATCGAAACTTCCTCCTGGCTTGAAGGTTGTACTACTGGGAGGGGTTCTATGAAGGAGGTGTTCTCTAGGTTACGATCCAGGAGTGCCACCCCTTCGGAAGTGGTTTTATAGGAGAAAGATCCCCCAGCGGTGATATCAAGCTATTGGGCTGTGTCATTGTTCAGTCCCAACCAGAAGTGCTGAAACAGCACATGGTCGGGAATGGACAAGTCTGGGCCAGCATGCGTGAGTTGTGAGAATCTAGCCTAGGCTGTTCTAAGGGTTTCTTTCTCATCCTGACGAAAGTCGAGGATTTCTTTACGCAAGGAAGCGATGCGAGAAATAAGGAAGAATGCGAGACAGAACCTGTTCCGCAATTCCTCCCACTCTCCGTTTACCTTTCCTACATTGTGGGTGTACCATTGTTTCGCTTTCTCAGCAAGGGAGAAAGGAAATAATTTCCACCGAAGTGTTTCTTATGCCATGTCTGCAATGGACAAGCAAGAGCACATCTGCTCGAACTGTCATAGGTGATGGTAGCGATTTTCTAGCTCATATCCTGAGAAGGGTTGTTCCCGGACCATGGCTATGAAGCCAGGGCGGTGTTCAAAGCCTGAAGCTATGATTGGCTTGGATGACTGTGGTGGCTCTAAGAACTCGCCCGGGGGAGCAGAGAGTTGGTGGATAGAAAGGGTATTCATTGAATAAGGATAAAAAGAAAAGAAAGGATAAAAGAAAGAATACACGGGCAACTAGGTTCGAAGACAACTACGGCAACTGTTCCCCGGCAACGGCGCCAGAAATGCTTGTTGGTATTTCTTAACTCTTACAGAGAAGTCCGCAAGAGCACAGAAATAACGTTGTAGCACTTCACCCGGGAGTATTCAGGGTATCGTATTTTCCACAAGAAACGGGTGTGTAACTGTCTTCTAACTAGATTACCCTGAAGAAGATAAGAGATAGAGAGACCTTAGGATAGTGTGGTTCTGATCTAAGGATGGGTTCAAGGGAAGATACACTAATGTTTTCACTCGCTCACTTCAAGCACCGGTCTGATCCTGGTCTGCCAGGGACCTCCAGTATCGCTCTATGTCGTACCCAGGCAGGGGAGAGTGTACTAACCACGCAGACTGTCTCCGTAGCGGACGGACAGGGCTGCCACCACCTGCCATCTACCCCACAATACCAGCTGAGCACGAGACAAACAAAGGTAATCTAAGGCCCAGACACCACACCTATGCCTTCGACTACTACTCTAGAGTTGTGCAGGGTTATCCCGTCTTTATCAGGGGCCCTTTTCTAGAGTACCCGCTACAAGAACAGACGATGAACCCATGAACAAATGAGAACAAAAGAATAACTTAACCAGAACTGACCGAATAGAAGAACCCGGATAAGTACTCCAACCGTACCGTATCCGTAGAGGTACAAAGCCGAAGAGATGCCGACAAGTCCGGCTCTTCTCCACACTCCTTCCTCACACACTCCCTAGGCTAATGATACAAAGAGGTGGAGCCTCTCTACTCTTCTCCTTCACATATGAAATGGTGTGTGTTGTGAGAGGTGGAGGGAGGCCCCTTTTGTAGTCTTCAGGGTCGGTTCCCACTGAATGCATATATGGAAGGTGATCAGGAGGAGTAAGGGGCACGCCACGTCGGAGTGCATCTGGATGGGATGCTGGCCAGGTTCGGCCGAACCCAGGTAGCTGCTCATCCTTATCTTCCTCGGGGAGTCTGATCTATGGGCCCTTGTCAAAATCCCGTGGTGCATTTGCCTTGGTTCCCCCGTTTGCTCTGACATGTGGGCCCTCCTTGTTAGTGACACATCTTAGTGTTGATCTTTTGTGCATTCTTCCTCATGTTCACTTGTGTTTTCCCTCTTTTGCAGATGTGGGTGCCTGCAGATGACAATTCACCAAAACTTGTGGAAATGATTAGTTATAAGCCCTATATCTAAGTTTGGTGATTATTTCTGGTAAAAAGCCGCAAGAGTTGACGGTCGAAAATGACAATTAAGGATCGTCAACACCTTGCCACAGAAAAGGCTGGCCTGCACCATCGTAATAAGACCTGTCTTGATCTCGAAATTTTCTCCTCCGGTGTAAACCTCAGGCCCAGTAGGGACCTGGTTAGCAGACGGAGCAGAATAATCACGGAGTGTCTTCTGGGCCATAGCTTGAGAAGCTGACGACGATGCAATGACTGGTTCGGCTGCCGAGACTGGTCTTCGAGGTTATACGAGACGAGCTTGCGTCCTCCTCAAAAAGTGACTCTAGATCAGAATGAAAGTTTTGCGGCAAGTCGAAACCGGTCATACACTACCCTGTTTTTATATCAACAAAGACAAGAAAACAAAGCCAAGTTAGCCTGTTTAGCAAGCGAATACCAATTTCGATTTTGTTCATAACTTTGTCTATATACTTCAATCTGTGCCTTCTCCGGCAACGGTGCCAAAAATGCTTGTTGGTGCCTACCAGCGTCACCACCAGGAAAGCAGCGATGACGCCTGCAGACGCCAATTTGGGGTGGCAGTATTTCATGAACCACGAATAAATCTGGAAGCGCATGGAATACCGCTATAGCATTTTACCCGGGAGTATACCGGGGTGTCATTTATATTTCCGCAGGGAAAGTGGTGAGTGAAGGGATATAGACTAGTTGATGAATTTTATCAAGATTGGATATTCTCATGCATAAACAAGGGTAAGATATATAACAAGGTAGGAGATAGTGTGACACACACAAAAACTACCCTATAGATAAATAAATAAAAGAAAAGATAAAAGATGCTCTAGGCCGGGAGCAAGGTAGAAGTTAGAGATGGAGTCAACTGTGCTAGGCTAGCTCTATCTATGCTATCTTATGGTTAGATCGTCAGAGATTAAACTACACAATAGGGAGACCGCTATCAAAGCAACGGGAGGAGCCCGTATACCCCGGCGGCTTTATGCACCTCCTACCCCCCATACCGAACGTGGAGGATTACTAGGGCTCAAACAAGGCTGTCACCACCTACTGGCTACCTTAACAAACTATGAGTATAGTTGACATCCAGCAACGGTTAGCTAATCTAGACACCATGTCTACACTAGTAAGGGATACTCTAGTGTCCCGCGTGGAGCCCCCACCCTCCAGATGGATAGACATCACACTAGAGCAAACATACAAATACTGGAGCAGTTGATAGAGTTCTAGGGCCGATATGTTAACCATCGCAGGCACAGGGCGATCATGCAATGCAAGCATTGAACAATAGCGCAACCATATCAAAAAGCATAAATCCATTGAGCATAACGACACTATCGAAAAAAGTTGGCTTCAATTAACCGTGTGATCTCGGCCTTTATATCTGGTAAAATCTTAGGATTACACCGTCTTGCCCCTTGCTGATATGGCCGATATCCTGGTCTTATAGGTAAACGATGTTCAATAATAGATCTGTCCAAACTAGGCATTTTGTAATACTCCCAAGCAAAGCAATATTTGTATTCTCTTAATAAATTCATCAATTCTTGCTTGTATTCGGGATCCAAATTGGCACTAATAAATATCGGCCTTGGTCTATCACCATCACCAATATCAATCTCTTCTAGCAAATTGGCTGACGTAAACCCGTGTCCTAATTTCCCTTCTTCTTCTAGGAGCTCATCCATTAAGAACTTTCTGAAGAACCGACTGCTTGGATCGGTGTAGAATTATTATCAGCCGATGAATCTTCACTTTGCTCACCATCGGCTTTAGCCTTGACACGCCAAACTTGTGACTTGACTCCTTTCTTGTTTCGAGTCTGTTCTTGCTCTTCTTCTATGATTTCCAGTTGACGTAGCCTCTGAACACGTCACTTCTGCGACATGGTCAAACCCGATGGACACCATTGAGGTTGATCCGTGTGATCTGAATGCGGCTCACGCTCTGGATCTCTATGCATTGGCTGATCATCTTGCACCCTGTCATCGGCCATCCGCTCTAGCTGATCATGTACAGGCACTCTTTTTCCAGCAAGATCACGTAGCATGGTCCTACCCCCCAATCGATCATGCATCGATATCTTTTTTCCTAGCTGATCATGCACATGAGTACGCTCACATCGGTAAGACTCATCAACATGACGTGGCCTTTTATACGATCGGCTGCCTTGACCATTGCACTTGGGACAATCATATGCCGATGGCAATGTCAACCCTTCTTCCCAGCAGTAAATGAAGAAAGGACATCTCCAAAGTTCCTTTTCACGACGTGCCTCCTCCTCTTTGCGCTACTGTCTTTCGCGGTCACGCTGGAATTTGTTCAACAGTATTTGAGACGTGACACACCTACGTGGTGCCGAAGAACATTCGGCATCTTCTTGTGGACCCTTTCCTTTGACCTCATCGGCCATTATCTGAGCTATGGGATCAACAGCACTAGACTTTCTGGCCGATGATGATGTCAGAATCTTGGCTTGGGGAAGACTCTTGTCTTTGGCCACGTCCACCATGTTAGTGGCAAATGAATGCCGATCGAATCTTCATCGTCCTCATAGGAGTTTCAAACTTTAGCCTCCCTTGCTCGAAAGCCAACTGAATCTGTAGCCAGAATACTTTGCACTCATTTGTATCATGCGACGTGGTGTTGTGCCACTTGCAATACTTCATATTCTAGAGCTCTTCTTCCGACGGGATCTTGTAATATGGCTTCAATTTAATTAACCCTTCTGACAATAACAAGTCCAAGATCTTGTCGGCTTTGGTGATGTTAAAACTATACGACTTGGGTTCCTTCTTTCCAAACTGACATGTCACCGACTTCTTACTGTTCTGAATCCATTCAGCCGATGCGACCGTTTCTTGCTTCTCATTAGAATCGTGATCAGCAGAATATTCTACATAATTTATCTTCTTCTAAAAAGGCTTTTTAGACTCGTATGATCGAGTCTCTCCTGTCATCCTACTCGCAATCTGACTGATGCTCTCAAACTCTTGCGATGTATATTTGTCCTTGATGTGTGGCTAGAGTCCATTAAAGGCAGCGTCGGCCAATTGCTGATCGGACAGTACCAAACTGTAGCATCGGTTCTTGACATCTCTGAACCTTTGAATGAAAGCAGCAACTGATTCATCATTCCTTTGTCTCAAGCCAGTCAAATCGGTCAACTTTAGTTCAGTGACTCCAGAGAAGAAGAACTGATGGAATTGTGTTTCTAGATCGGCCCAATATAATTGGGGGTTTGCTGGCAAAGTGGTGAACCATGCAAAGGCCCATCCAAACAAAGACAAGGAGAACAACCGAACTCTGAGTGCGTCTTGGTTGGCTGCTTCTCCCAACTGTAGGAGGAATATGTTAATGTGTTCCATCGTAGAGACTTCTCTCTGTCCTAAAAACTTGGTGAAATCAGGTATCTTGTATTTATGTGGGAGAGGAATCTAATTATAAGACAGAGGATAGGGAGTCTTGTACATAATAGGCTGTTGTTTCGGCCTTAAGCCAAATTGCTCCCTCATCACTTCAACTATCTTAGACGACCAATCAACCTACTGGTCAACCTCTTGCATCTGCTGAGGAGAAACCATATTTGCCGGATTTGTTGCCATTGCAGGTTGTGGTGACATGAGGGTCATCGACCTGCCACAAAACTTTCATTCCAATCTAGAGTCACTTTTGAGGAGGACGCGAGCTCATCTCGCATCACCTCGGAGATCACTCTTGCTAGTCGATCTAGTCATCGCATCGTCGTCAGCTCCTAGAGCTATGGCCCAGAAGACACTCCGTGATTACTCTACCTCGTCTGCTAACCAGATCCACACTGGGCCCGAGGTTAACACCGGAGGAGAAAATTTCGAGATCAAGACGGGTCTCATTATGATGGTGCAGACCAGCCCATTCTGTGGCAAGGCCAATGAGGATGCCAGTGCTCATCTCCAGCAGTTCCTAGAGCTCTGCAGTACTTTTGTTATCAAGGGTGTATCGCAAGATGCTATCCAGCTTCATCTGTTTCCGTTCTCTCTCTCGGGGAGAGCAAAACAATGGTTTTATACTAACAAGGCTGCTGTGGATACTTGGGACAAATGTACCAAGGCGTTCCTCTCAAAGTTCTTCCCGACGGGCAAAACCAATGCTCTTCGTGGTCGGATTTTGAACTTCCAGCAGGCATCAAATGAGTCAATTCTGGAAGCTTGGGAGAGGCTTTAGGAGTACATTCTAGCGTGTCCACACCATGGAATGGATAATTAGCTCATTCTACAGAACATCTATAATGGGTTGACACAGTCATCTCGTGATCATGTGGATGCCGCTGCGGGTGGAGCTTTCTTCTCGCTAACCATTGAAAGAGCTACATCATTGATCGAGAAGATGGTTTCCAACCAAGGTTGGAGCGATGATCGCCTCCAACCGCGCCAGTGAGGTATACACTCCGTTAAGGAGGCCGACATGCTCGCTATGAAGATTGATGTCCTCCTCAAGAAATTTGAGGACTATTCCCAAGATAAGGCTCAATTGCAAATACTTCAAGCCTTGGAAACTCACATGACGTGCGAGATCTGCGAGAATGTTGGACATTCGGGCAATAATTGTCCAGAAACCCAAGAAGAAGCTTTATTCCTCAATGGCAACAATGGGTTTCGTCCACAAGGAGGTCAGGGGTGGAATCAACCACGCCCATACTACCAAGGAGGTAATGGGAATTCGAATTCTTTCGGTCCTAACCAGCCTACCTTGAGAGATCTTGTCTACGGCCAAGCGAAGATCAATGAGTCCCTTGAAAAGAAGTTGGCCGCTACAGACAAATCTATGGAGACCATCCATGCCAAGATGGACGGATTCTCCACGGCTATGAAGAACCAACTGAGTTTCAATAAGGCGCTAGAAACTCAATTGGCTCAATTAGCTGCTGCTACACCTACTGCTGAACTAGGGAAGATTCCAGGGCAACCCGAATCAACTCTAGAGAGCGTAAATGTCATCAATGCTATGTGGAAAGAGCCACATAGCAGGACACCCCTCAGCTATGCAGAAAAGCTCATACGCCCAAGAAGAGGTGCGTGGGGCGAGTTAGCAGCCACAATAAGAGAAGATCCCGGAACCCCAGTGATCAGTTGCTCAATCTTTGATTATGAATTTGATCACACCCTTTTGTGACCTTGGAGCCAGCATCAACATCATGCCCAAGGTAACTTTCGAGAAGTTAGGCTGTCCATCAATTTCCCCTACCACTATGTGTGTTCAGCTGGCGGATTCCACGATAAGATATCCAGAAGGAGTTGTGGAAAGGTTAATGGTGAAAGTCAAGAATTCATACCCATTAGTGGACTTTGTAGTCCTTGATATGGAAGGAGATCTTGGAATTCCGCTCATACTAGGGCGACCATTCCTCATAGATACAAACGCCAAAATTGATGTAGGGACAGGAAGAATCAGCCTCCGTATCATGGGAAAGACCATGAAATTCAAGTTCCAGAACAAGAGGGAGGTATTCCTGATTCATGAGGATAGTGAGAAACAAAGGCTATGGGCAGAGCCAGGTTGGGATGGTCAAGATTATCATCCCCTTCCAAGCCAGCTTGGGAGGATTGGGAAATTCATACTCCACCAACCGAGCCAGTGGAAGACGACCAGAAGATTCCTGACTTCATCACCAACACGGTATGGGAAGATCTAGAAATTGTCTATCCTACATCCGAGGATCCTGTTCCTGCGCCGCCTACGCCACCAAAGAAGACCAAGAAGGTGTGGCGCAAGAAGAACAAGACATCATCGACCGCTACTACTTCTCCAGGTATGGACGAAACGACCTCAACCTAATTGGCTATGGAGAAAGGTCCCACTTTTTGGACCCTAAACCAAGAGCTAGCTTGGGGGAGGTTCCCTCCCCTAAGTCAACTGTATCCCTTTATTTGCTTTCAATAAAATTTGATAAAAAAGCTTTTAAAAACAAAACAAAAATTTACTGCTTTATTTTCCTTTTTCATGATGCGCGGTAAGAATGTTTTAACTCCTTTTGATAAGTTGAAAGGATGAGTTTTGCTTTGCTCTATCATGTCTGTTATACCTATGTTGAAAATAAGAGTTCTCTTGAGTTTAAATCTGCTGGTTATGCAAATATCTTGTCATTGAACCTGAAAGTTCCGTGGGTTACGTATGCTTGATTCAAGTCTAAGTTGTTGCGAGTTCAGATATGGTAAATAAGGTTGTGCAAGCTTGTTCTAGTGATGCTTGAAGTCTGGAGTTGTTTTCAAAAATTTAAAAAGAGGCAAGTTCCCCAGCGATATGCAATGTCCTACCAGAGCCATATGTCATATTCCATGAAAAATCCTTTACACATATGCTGCTTGATATTCTGTTGAGTTTTGTCAACTTGTGTGACCCTAGGGAGATCCTTTTCATGCTTTCTCGATCATAAGCACGTACACGTCCCATCCAATTGCTACATTCCTACACTGGGAATTGGCACCACTACCCATTCATTCCACATAATAAATGCTCCATGTCTTGGTGATCTCTCTCGTAGAACATCCCTGAAATAAAATAAAGTTAGATTATGGTTGCCCCAAAAACAGGAAAGATGGCATGCCAAAGAAGCATGACCCCAAAAAAAAAGGGAGAGAAACAAAAAGGGGTAGCCATGACTCAAAAAAAAAGGAGAGAGACATAGGGATGATTCGAGAGAGAAAAGCCATTATCTAATGGAGTAAGTCATATCCATCCATCCATCCATCCACTCATACACTTGCACCTTTTGATCGAGATTGCATGACATGTTTCTCCATGGATCCTCTCGTTGACTTTACAATAAATAGAATACAAGTGTGCCCTGTTCTTATCCTACCTTGAGCTCCACAAAGGCTTGTAGTAGTAGGGAAGATCAAAGGCAGATACTGCCCTAGTAAGGAAATACAAGATGAGTGCCTCGAGAGAGTTATCCTGGGAGTTTTGCCATGTTTTCAAAATTATTTCAAAAAAAAGTATCTCCAGATGGATTGCGGATCTATGAACAAGTAAGTATCACTCTATGCACCGTTCTGACTCTCAACAGCCCAAGACAAGGAGATAGCTAAAAATCCCCATGAAGGAGTAAGGTAATTGAGCAAAGGTATGCTAACCGACTTATTTAAGCTTATAGGTGAATCTCTTGGCTTCAGACTATGACATGACGGGTAAGGTATGAGTCAAAGTGATTTTTTGATCAACAACCTGATTTGTCATACTTTGCTTGGGATGAGCAAAGGACAGCTTGGGGGATCTTGTTGACGCTCACTAACGATCATTTCCAGATGTCAACTTGATCAGAAAATCATGAGAGTTTGCATTTCTTACATGCATCCTTATCCAATAAAGTCCCTAAACCACACTTTACCTTTTAGAATATGCAAGTTGTGTTTTCAAGCTAATATGCAGGTTACAAGCACACTTTGGCCCGGCATAAAATCACAGAAATTATCAGAGTGTCGATTCAGGCTCAGATGGACCAAAAGTGATACAAGAACCCAATTCAAACAAGTCAAGACAGGCCAACCCCAGTGTGTATCAGACAAAGAGGCCCAAGACAACCAACCAGAAGAAGTTGGGGGCGGTTGGTGGCCCGGGCAGGCCGACCGACCTAGCTGGTCGGCCGCCCTAGCCCATGGGCCCCACCGCCTCAACCAAGGCACGTGGCACTTCCCCATTGGTCCCCTACGTCGGTTGTGCTGGCATCACCCCGTGGCTCCCTGCTATAAATATAAGGGGGGGTGGAGATATGACACACACACACACACACACACCACTCACCTCTCCTCTCTTGCATTCCTTGCATAGTCTTTAGGCTTAGTGGAGTTTAGGAGAAGTCTAGGAGTCATTGAGTCACCGGAGTTGCTCGAGAGTCTGGTATGGGTTCATCTCTAGCTCTCTCTTGTAATATTTAGTCGTTTGTAATAGAATTAGACTATGGTTACCGATATCTACTTGAAGTATGTTCTGAGTTATCGGATATATGCTTCTTCATATGGTTGCGTTATCATTCCATACTTGCATTGTATGATCGTGCTGTGCTAGAGATGGTTAGTCTTTTATTCTTAGAACTCTATCAACTGCTCCAGTATTCGTATGATTGCTCTAGTGTGATGTCTATCCATCCGAAGGGTGGGGGCTTCGCGCGGGACACTAGAGTATCCCTTACTAGTGTAGACATGGTGTCTAGATTAGTTAAGTGTTGCTGAATGTCAACTATACCCACGGTTTGTAGAGGTAGCCGGCAGGTGGTGACAGCCCTGTCCGAGCCTTTTAGTAATCCTCCACATTCGGTATGGGGGGTAGGAGGTACATAAAGTCACCAGGGTGTACGGGCTCCTCCCGTCGCTTCGATAGCGATCTCCCTATTGTGTAGTTTAATCTCTGATGAGCTAACCAATGAGAAAGTGTAGATATAGCTAGCCTAGCACAGCTCACTCGAGCTCCGACTTTTGCCTTGCTCCCGGCCTAAAGCATTTTTTATCTTTCTTTTATCTTTTATCTATCCCAGAGGGTAGTTTGTGTGTGTGTCACACTACCTCCTACCATGTTATTATCTTACCCCTGTTTCTACATGAGAATATCCAATCTAGATAGAGTTCACCCACTAATCTATATATTCTCTCACTCACCGCCTTCCCTGCGGAAATATAAATGACACCCCGGTATACTCCTTGGTAAAATGCTACAGTGGTATTCCGTGCGCTTGCGGATTTATTCTTGGTTCATGAAATACTGCCACCCCAAATTGGCGTCTGCAGGTGTCATCGCTGGTGACGTTGGTAGGCGCCAACAGAAACCGATGCTACTGTGTCTTGGGTGGTGGGGTAAAGAATTCAGGTGGCATACCACATCCAGTAGCCGAATTCCACCCTTTTGTGAACCCAGACGTAGATCCACCTTGCACAACTGTAGGAATAGGCGGAGTAGTTGTATAGACAGGAGCTGTTGTATCTGTGGATGTTGCAGCAGTAACTTGCTTTGATGCTTGATTGTTACTTGTTTCTGCCTGGCTGTTTTGAGCCAATAGAGTTGCTGCCATAGACACCTCCAAAGGGACATATTGCATCTGATCTAGTTGTATGTAACAAGGTCCCACATAGCCTGAAACGTGCCTTCTGTGAAAGTCTTAACTACCGCATTATGCACCGTGTTGCCCATGACGATTGCACTCTTGATGAACGCATGAGCTACAGCTTGGGATATTGTGACACTTCAGGTGTCTAGTTAGTAGGACATAGAGCAATGTGTGCATTTTGTGAATTCATCCTTGTGTGATAGTCAAAAATTTTCAATGCAAAGTAAGGGCATATTTGTAATTTTGAGAAATTACTAGCCCCTTTTTACAAAAAGTTTTAATTTAAGGAGTATTTTCAAATTTATGAAGGGCTTTCTTGCAAATATGCTGGTAATCATTACTTGGCAGCTTTATTACATTTTAGCCCAAATTTGTGATGATTTTGCACTCAAAAAGTAATTTTCCTTATTTAAATAGAGTTGCTTTGAAATTTTAAAAATATTTCAAAATCCTTTGATCTAATGAAAATTTTCACAACATGAAAGTTGTAGATCTTGAAAAACTGAACAACTTTCATTTTGGGCACTTTTTCATTTGAGCCTTAGATCAGCTGGAAATTTTAGTTTTCAATCTAGACCCTGAACTTTTATGAAATTGCAAACAAGTCCCTCCCACAGTCTTCTTCTACATCTAGTTTGCCGGCGTCTCTGCAGCGCCGCCGCCGCTGGTTTCCGCCGCGGTTTCACCTGCCAGCCGGCTGCCCGCACCGCCTTTGGGGCCCCACGCGTCGCTACGAGCTCCTACCCAGCTCCACCGACTTCGCTGGCGCCCCTCTTCCATAGCCACGACGCGCCGCCAAGCCACTGCATCTGTTTCCTCCCTCGCCGGCGAGCTGCCACCGTGGGAAATGCTCTAGCACCCCATTTTCCCTCCCCAGCCACCCCACGCGTCATGCCTAGAGCGCCGCCGCCACCGAACCGCCTCTGCCTGGCCCCCTTCGCCTTGCGCCACGCCCTCGAACACCTCCTCCGCATGCCACCTCGCCGGCCGCCGTGGAGGAGCCGACATCGTCACCAATTCACCCTTCTCCTGTCAAACTTGACCCCCAAGATCCGCTCATGCTCATCCTCTATTTCCTGGCCTATATAAAGCCCAGGCTGGGCTTCTTTACCGGCATACACCACCGCCGCCCATCCTCCCAACTCCAGCGAACTCGGTCTGTCGTCGATCCATCACCACAGAACCCCTCCGACCGTCGCACAACTCTAGCAAGCTCCGCAGTGACCCCGCGAAGCTAAACCGCCCCTCATCCTCGCCTCTCCCCTGCTGGAACACCGCCGACGACGAGCACCTCCACTGTTGCGCTCTATCCAACGCCGACGAACCCCCTCCGCTCGCCCTCTCTGGCTTCCAAGTACACCATCAGGTGCGCCTTGACTCACTGATCATTCCTGGCCACTCAACTCTCACCGCCGGCGATCACCATCCCCGGGATTGGCAGTCAAAGCTTCCCCTCCCCTCTGACCAGACCCAGGGACCCAATTGCTGGGATTTAAAACTTCCCAGGGTCTTTTCTACAAAAACACCTTTTCGCTTTTATTCTTTTTCTTGTGAACTTTGCAAAATCCTAGAAAAATGTAGAAAAATCAGAAAAAAATTGAAATTATTTTTGTTGTGTTCCATTTATTTAGCTCTATCATCTGGTGTGATGAGTTTGCAAAATTTTCTTGTGTAATTAATTCAAAAAAATAAAGTTAATAATGGCTCTTTTTAATTATAACTCTTGCTCTAAAGCTATTCCTTAAATGATCTTTGAACCTTATGTTCTTTAAAGTGTATCTAGCTCCTTAAAAATTTTGTAAACCCATTTCCAAAATTAACATATTCTATTAAAAAATTTCTTGTATTTTGTTTATGCTTTTACAAATTTATTTAAAACCTTTTTGTGGATTGTTTAATTGGTTAAATTCCAACTCTTTAGTGAAGGAAAGCTATACTCAAGCACTTCACTAATTTCCAAATATTGCATCTCATATAGAAATCACCCCGCTAGTCGATGGAACATATGAGCTCATCCAGGAGCCAAACGGGGATTTTTCTGAAGCTCAAATTAATACCGTGGAATTAACTGAAGACCCGAACTTCAATTCGGAAGAACCCCAACATACTGACTCTATAGACACTTCTACAGGCAAGCCCCGGTGCATAATCCCAGTATTTTAAATTATACAATTTATTTACTTGTGCATTTACGTTATTGGAATTGAATGAACACCCTAGATGCATAATCTTAGTTACCTATTGTTTGAACACTAGAACTTGAGTTCGAAATAGCTGCTATGCTAATAGGATCGGTAAAAGTCGAGTGATTGCCTGTCACTTGCGAGCTTTATAGGAGTTGATTGTTTACTTTCTTGCAATCACTATAAGGATCATGGACGGATTTGTTGAAGCCCGTCTGTGTTGATAAACTTGTTAAGGTCGCAGTGTGTGGTAGCGATGGTTAAGCGTTTGAAAGTACTAGCCACATGCCGTAAATATGGTACGCGGCAAGCCTAGTAACTGATCGGCCCGGCAAGTGGACATACCTTCTACTCTCTCTTAGAGATAGGAAGTTAAATTATAACTAAAGTTTATTTTATATTGCACAACAAACCACGGGTGCAGAGAAGAGCGGTTCTCTGTAGTCGGGGAGAGTGGTGCTGATCCATGACCCGAAATGAGAAGCAAACAGTTGATTGGGAGTGACTCAATAGTGCTCCAAGCGTGTGTGTTAGGTTTACCCTTGCAAGGTTGTAAATTCGATTCAGAATCATCCGTTTCTCACGGAAATTGAGACTGCTTGATCCCTTTGCCACATAGAGTAAGAAGAGGAACATTTATGATACTCAATCTTGTTGAATGTAAATATAATCTCTACCATATTTGTGTAGATAGATGCTTACCTAGAATGGTTAATTCACCTAGAATCTGAAAATCTAAAACTTGAAATTAAGGATCTACTCTTTGTTGCTTTTTAGCAAAAGAAACTCCAGAGCCTTCAAAAGCTTTGCATGTCTAGCTAAAGGGCTATGATATACCCTTAGACGGGTCAGTCTTGCGGAGTATTAGTATACTCAGACTTGCTTGTGAACTTGTTTTCAGGAATGAACTCAGAGGACCCCAACACTAGTATGACTTGGCCTAGTGCTTTACCTGCTGGCTGGACGATGGAATGGGAACCATCCACCAGCTATAGTTCGGATGAATGATGTCATGTTCGGGCTTATCATGACATCTATCCCACGACGGTTGTATATAGTTGTGTTTTACCTTCCGCTACAAGACTTCTTCCTTATAATCTGTTTCTGTGAAACCTCTTTAGTTTCCTTTGGAATAAAACTGTAAAAGCTAGAGCTTCGGCCTACTAGCTTCAAAACTCTAATGTAAATTATACTCCTTTTCTATGTGACGTAAATTATTGTGGAATTGTTGTATCTCTGACTCGCCTTCGTGCGGGAAATACACTTGTGTTACGATCTGATATCAAGTGGTTTTATCAGGATTTTACCCGACAGACCAATGATTATACTGGTTGAAGTGCAATGCGCACTCGAACTGGTGTAATTCAAACTGGTTATGCCATAGATATGGTGTCTACCATCTTGTTTTCATGTTGCGCCTCCATCACTGGCTGGAAGGATGGGAGATCAAATTTTTGATTACATCACCAGATCTGGTGATGCTATACGACTTGAGGCATTCACGTTTGAATTTCTCCACGTGCTCAAGATACTCCTTCTGTTGATCTTCCATGAGCTTGTCTTCATCTACAGGAATGTAGTTGTCTTCGTTGACTTCGGATTTATCACCGATTTCCACCATGTTGAAGCTTCTTGTCCCACCGAGCGTGCCAAAAGATGTGTTGACGCAAAAATCAACACACTGGAATCCGAGAGCAAGTGTTCGTCAAGCTCCGGAAAGTCAACCAAGCGTGCCAGTCAATTTGACCTATAATTGACAAGGGATAAAACAAAATCAAATTCGAGAGTGTATCGGCTGAGATTCTGAATATCTCTCGCACAAGCGTATCGGCAAGCTCTGCCGATAGGGAAAAAGACAAAAGAATATTAAATACGGGTACATAGTGAAAGAGCGCATCGGTAGATTCAGCCGATGCGGAAAATGACAAAAATCAGCTTAGAATAGCCGATTGCATGTATGTAACCAAATCTAAGCTACGAATTTGTAACTCAGATGATGCAGCTCGAAACAAATATAAACCAGCTTTTAAGATAACAAAGTATTACTGCAAATTCTATAGCCGATCTAATATGCTTCTAAGCGAATAGATGTGATAATGGTAAAAAATATAAGAAAAACCTACAAATCTTGCCAATATCGATAAATTGTCAATAAATCTAGATGAGAAAACAACGATGCGCCCGAAATCAAAACCTAGATAAACTCGATAACTTTTGAATAGATTTGAACGAAGCCACAGTGATACGCTTGGTAGCTAAAGCTCAAATATACTCGGTAAAACAAAAACTCACCAGCAAATCAAGTCGCTCGAATGTGAGACGTCCTTGATCAACCTGAAAGAACTCGCCAAAAAGAAAAGAAAAGTGGTGAAGTCGCCAAAAAAGTGCAAAGGAATTGTAAAGTGTTTGTTGTATTGGATGTGTATCAACTTTTTCCGGTCCCGTACAACTGATATTTATAATCTACGCTAACAAGTCCTATCCGATTACGGCAAATACATTACTTGACCTAAAAGATCAAAGCTTCCTAATTTAAACTATACTAAACTATTACAACCGAATCGTCAGAATCCTCGCAGAATTCGATCTTCCTTTTCTCTTCCCTGACTTATCGGCAACTCCTTATTGGCTGATCACCAAACCGGACGGATTAGCATCTTCATGGAATATTCTTCTGGTCCATCGGCTGCACTCCATCGGTTGATTCTGGTCCTGTACATCTTTTGGTTTCTTTCAAATTGGCAACCCTTCCTTTGCCAAATTACCTTCCTTGACATGCGTCAAAAAACGGTGTCAACAACTTCATGAACACCCAAGATGAATAAAGGGCAAAATACGCTTTCTACATAGGAATATGTAAAGTTGATATCTAAAATTAAACTTTTTAATCCCTTGCTCAAATGGATGAACGGACACTGTGGTTGTATAGAGCTCGTCGAGTACATTCCGTTTGACTGTGTACATGTCGCATTTGGAGTTCGGATAAAAAAGTTATAGTTTTTTTAAATTTCATTTCATAAGCGGGGCCCGCGCTACAGTTTCTACATGACTTTTGGACTAGGATTAAGGTTTTGTCCTCGTCGCTTTTCTCAGCATGTCATCAATCTATGCAGTTTCTGTTCGTGGCAGTTTTTCGTGCTCTTAATGATCTCAAAAAATTATCAAACCTTTATATAAGTTGGAGAAGAGTTAGAGATCTGTGCATGATTGCCGATTTTTTTTATTACTACAAGGGACGTGAAAAGTATCAATGGTTTGGCAATTTGTAATTGGTGCCTGCTGCGTTGATGAATCCTATTGTCAAGCCTTGGCCACTCCAAGGATGGGGATTGAACTTTATTGGGTAGATTCAAACTCCATCTAGATGACATCGCTTCGTATTGGTGGCTACAGATTATTTCACTAAGAGGATCGAAGCAGCTCCCATTATGAATATGACAAACAAAATAGTAGTTGAGTTCATTACAGACCATATCATTCATAGATTGGGATTCCGCCAACTTTGATGATATATCAGGGTACTTCATTTATATCCAAGGAGGTATGTGAGTTTGCTGAATCTTATAAGATTAAATTGCTCTATTCATCTTCGTACTAGACTCAGGCCAATGGTCAGGTTGAGTCTAGTAACAAGATTTTGATTAAGCTCATCAAGAGGTAGAAGATAATCATAGAAGATGGCATGAGATTTTATTTGAGGCTTTGCGGGCACATCGTATATCTACATATGGTGCTACTAAAATTACTCCTTTTGAGCTTGTGTATGGTTAAGAGGTCATTTTACATGTTGAGGTGAATTTGGACGCAGATTGGCAAAACAGAATGATCTTTCTACTGTTGATTACCGTGACTTTATGATGGTTAATATTGATGAAGTAACTAACAAGTGCTTGAAGGCTTTGAAGGAGATTGAAAAGGACAAAATCTAAGTTGCCTGAGCTTACAACAAAAAGGTAAAGAAAAAAATCAGTTTAGGTGGATGACAAGGTCTGAAAGACAATTTTTGCTCTTGGGATGAAGAGCAATAAGTTTGTCAAGTGGTCACTAAGTTGGGAAGGTCCTCACAAGATTGTTAAGGTGATCTTCGGGAATTCATACATGGTGGAAACATTGCAAGGTTAGTGTTTGCCAACAGCTCTTAATGGAAGATACTTGAAGAAGTATTATACTTGCGTATGGCAAGAAGCTCGAAGAAAATGGGTGATGTTTATGAGTATTGCCCTCAGCACTATTTGTTGACGACTGAATTTGGCAGGGACCGGTCTGACCGGTACCTCTAAGCAGTCTAACCGGTCGGGGTTCCTATAACCAGTCTAGCACGACCGACTGGTCTGACCGGTGGGTCTGACCGGTCCAAGCAGAGTCCGAGTACAACTAGAGATTTTTATACATTTAGATCTGTAAATAGGATTTCTTGCGGGATAAGTCCACCCCACCCTATAAATATGAAGGATCACGACCGATTGAGGGATCCAATCAATCAAAATACATCAATATATTACTTTTTCTTTAGGTTCATTGCCCTTTACTTTTATCTCCAAACCCTAGCTCTTCCAACCCTTTTCTGCTATTCTTCCTTCGTCTCTGCGACGACTGAAGGCGTTCTAGGTGGCCTGCCGATCCTAGAACAACCCTACGTGCGGTTGCCCTGATGGGGTCCCTCCCGGGTGAGCGTTCGTCGGACTTCGCCGACTCACCCCGGCGACTGGTCTGACCGGTCCCACTGGCCGAAGTAAAGAGTCTAAATTCTCTCGCACTATTCCATCGGTAGATGAGTTGAAGCGGCGTGCTTATTGTAAGTTGCATAATACCTTTTCTCATGCTACAAATGATTGCAATGTTCTTCATAGACAAATACAATCGACCATAAATGAAGGACGATTGATTATTTCTGGAATGCAAGTTGATCAAAATCCTTTCCCAATGCATGCGCATGTCCTTGAATTGAAAAATCCGAAAGTTTTAATTCGGCCGAATCAACAAAGGGAAAAATGTGATCATTGGAGAAGAGAGGCCTGAGAAGAAGATACTGAAGAACAAAACCTCTCGAAGCACTTCAATGCTCGGGGGGGGGGGGAGCAAAATAAGAAGAAGGCCGACAACAAGTCGACCGGTCTGACCGGATCCAATGGCAATCTGGCCGGTCCGGCCGGTCTGACTAGTGTGTCCAGTGAGTTTGGGGGTTCCTCCAAAAGCAAGACAAGTCCGAGTTTTAAGGAACTCTTGGCTAAATATGAGAAGCAAGGAACTACTCAGAAGAAGGAGAAGCAATCAGGTGAAGCCAAGGATGTGAGTTAATCATCAAAACTTCAAGAGCAATCGGTTTGTGGTTCACATCAAAGTAATTATTATGGGCCGTTTACTCCCTGGTTTCACCCTTGTTTTTATTCGCCTATGGATTATAGTAGGATGTATATGCAATCATATTTCATTCAGTATCCGCCTATGTATTCAAATCATGCTTCACCACAAAGACTGATTGTTGCTAGCAATAATCTGGCCAAAGAAGATTTTAGTTGCAGCCCGGAGGACGTAAAGCAAGATTCAAGGTACTTACAGCCGAGGTGGTGTCCCTCAGGTTTATCTCATACCCAGAAACGAAGACTGCAACATTTGCGCAAACAAGAATCAATGGAGCAACAAGTGGAGGTCAAGCCAATAAAATCAGCAGTCGCAAAGAAGGTTTGGAGGCCGAAGCAAGTTGTTTCAACTTAAGGAAAAACAAGTCATGGCCGATAATTTTTATCGCCCTTAGTACAAAAAATGGCCGATGTACTTTTTTTCCTTTGCTGCTTATACTCACCTTCTAATATATATATTTTTTAGAATAGGAGAGGAGCTATTTTGTATTAATTGTTTTTCTAATAATGAACTTCCTAATTAATGCGCGATAGATACATGTAACTACTTATACTGGAATTGAGATAAGTCATCTGTTCTACTTAACTGAAGGTCCTTGGTGTATATGATTGGTCCGGAAACCGTCCAGTGATCCCTGAACTTTGGTTGGTCCCACGGTTTCTCCCAATTCGTCCAGGTACTTATCTTACATAGTTCCTTCGGATGTCAATAGAACTATACACAACTAAACAATTGGCCAATTTCTAAGATTAAGTCAACAGTGAGGGTCGGATAATGTTCTATGCCGATGAAATATAATCATTGTACGCTAACATGTAAGATCTCTTCATTGCAAGCATGGAATGTATTAGTTCTTTACAAAGAAAGTACAGTGTTTAAAAAAAGAAAGTCTAGAATATGCATATGCCATCATATTTCTTCAAGGTTTCCAAATTCGCATTGCCTTTGCTCTATCTATACTTCTCCCTTCTTCTTTCATTCCATCATTTCAGTCTCAAGCATTTTTATTGCATTGCATCAAGCTGCCAACCATATTGCACCTCTTTGGCTTCTCTCAGGAAGAGGAACGAGACCACACACATGCATACACAAAAAGAAGATATTACGCTAGTCCTGGTGGGAGGTTTCATCTCTTTGTTCAAGAATGGCCGTATGTATCTTATTTACTGTCATTATACATCTACACAGATAGATGTTATAGGGCCTGTTTCGATCCATCAGCTAGGTAGCCAACTAGTCCAAATGGAGCCACCAGCAAATACGCAGCTAAAGTCCTTAACTAGTTGGATATTAACTATCTAATTAGCTGATACAACCCAGCTAATGAATTAGCTAGGTGGATCAAAATAGGACCATATATTAAATAGGATCATATATAAGGTTAATGTTACTCTATCCATCCCAGAATAATATAGCTAGATTTTAACTTTTTCATACATACTAAGGGAACAAAGTTTTTACCTTGATTAACTTGTCCTGCTAAAGAAGACAGGGGACTTCGACTGCCTGCCATGTTTGTTTGCATGCACCTCTTCTGGCCAACATTGGGGCAGAGAATTTGCTGGCTTGCATGCACAAAAATTAAAAATCAAAATGAAGTTATAATTATCATGGGTAATTTAAGCAGAACGCTGGTTACGGTCCACCTTAGAAACTGAGAAATAGTCGATAATATGGGTTTCATTTAAGGGTTTGAGGGAGAGAGATAGGGGATGGAAGGGAGAAGGTTATGAGGGACCTTGATCTCATCTAGGGCTTGTAATCAAAGTTTTATATCTTGGGCTCTAGCTGCCGCTATAGCCTTTTGAGGTAGAGAACACCATGAGTCTATATATAGTTTAGCCACTATAGCCAGCTATTCCCCCGTTTCAGCTTTGCTATTAGCCGTTTTAGAGCCTTGCCGCTAAAGCCTTTAGCTGGATATTTAAAACACTACATGGGATAGTGCATGAATAGAGATGGGGAAGGAAGAGCAAGAGTTAGTGGTAGTGGAAGATTTAGTTAGCTGGGAACTGTGGGCCATAGCTATATTTTTAGATAGAGGGAGTATTATTTAACGGTCAAGACTTTTAGTTTGCTCAAAAAGAAAGGTCAATACTTTAAGAAGCGAGCATGATCTGTAACAATGAGTTAGATAGTTTAGCAAACATTGTATGTTAAATTAGTTGAGGAACTTCCAAGTATTTCCATTCGTATAGTGCCTCCAATGTGAACTGAGCTTTCCATTGCACAGGACGATTCTGGTGCTACACAAGGATTACTTACGTGTCAATAGCTTTTCTATATGCTAAGAGAGTTGTTGGTCCAGTTACACCAACCATCTTAGCATTGAGGAACGAACTCTACAGTTCCCCTTATGGTGAGATTGATTGGGATAAGGCTCGTAATTCTTGTGCCAAGGTTTGTCACTATCCTTCCTATTTTCAGGAACATTCTTGCCACTCCATTTAACATCTATGTAACATATACATTAGATACAAAACCTTTTTTAGTATATATGTTCATCAAATAATGTGTAAACATTTTGAGCACTCAGATCAGAACAAAATACAAAAAAATAGTGAATTAATGTTCAACGGTAGGATAAAATTTAAAGTCAAAATTCGATCAACAGGTTAAGAACAGAAAAAAATTTATAAATTCTGACCAAAGAGTAGATATCCCAATGTAGAGAAACAATACAGATACACATTATTGATACATCCTAGCACCGTTTAATATAATTTGATGTATAATTGATTATTGGCTCCAATGATAGTTCTTAAAATTGATGGTATAGAACAAGGGCACAATGAAAGCAACTGACTTACTGAAATTTGTCATGTCTGTTTAAATTAGCATACATATACATCAAGATTGAAGTTTATAACTTGCAGGATACTGCAATCTTCATTTATTCACCTTCCTTTTCATGAACATTCATGACCACATTGATATCGAATTTCAAGGGAAGTTTAACTTGATTTAACCAAAAAATCAGGTTCGAGTTTACACATTAGTGGCGTGTTCGGACCATGCACGGCTCTAGTGATAGAATATTCTTTTTGACCCAAGTCACCCCAACTTTTTTTATAGAAGTTTTTTATATTATTTAATCCAGACCTATTTTTATTTCACTTTGATGAGGAGTGGAACCTAGGCTAGTTGAATGCGATTCAGGTACTTTAACCACTTTGGTATATTTTGTTAGGTGACGCGTTGTAATTTTGGCCGCCTCTAATCTCACATTAGAGATGTGTTTTTCACGACACTAATTTGGGTGTTTCCTATGTGCATTTTTTACATAATGAAAGATGCATGGATTCAATAGTCTCTCGTTTTTTCATCACATTAATTATTTATTCAACTGTCTGCCTATGAAGCACTCCATTGAGATATAAAACAATATTATTTTTAGTCTATGGCTTGTATTTTGATAGGAAGACATGCGCTACCGTCCCTCAGCAGTGTACAAAGCTATTTCAAATTGTTTGCACACATTTGTGGAGCCAGTCTTGAACAGTTGGCCGATGAGCAAGCTAGGAGAGAGAGCTTTGAATCACATATTACAACAAATCCATTATGAAGACGAAACTACTCAATACATTGGCTTATGTCCTGTTACAAAGGTATTTGTCTAGTTTTCTGATTCTCTCGCTCATCATAGCTACACTCAAAGTAATGCAGCTAGATTCTTTTTGCTAAAGTAATGGCCAATGAGTGGATGGGCTCCATTCCCTTCCAAGGATGTTAACAGTTAACCGATACCAAATATGTTACAGCCCCCTGAGCTCGCTTTTCCCTTGTGTTCAACCATCATTTATTTTCTACCATGCAATTCTCCAACGAGCTCTACTAAAATGAGGTACTGAGCTATACTCCTACACAACACAAGGCCCAATATGCCATCACTTCGATCACGGGGTTGCACCGAAGGATGCAATATCCTTATCTTTTGGGTTATTGGGTCAACCGAAAATTTGGCAAAATGAACTACAATGGCATGCCATGTAATTAATTTAGAGTACAAAAATAAATTAAAATGGCAAGTTGCCAACCTAGCCATAAAGGATCATTGAGTATCCACTTGCATCACCTACTTCACTGTTGTGCTGCATGTATGTCTGTTGAGGCACACGACGGCATTGTTCGTTTTCTACATACTAGGTGATACCCCACGTGTTGCTGCGGGATTTCTTAAATTTTAATGTGAAATTTGAAAGTAGAAAAATTAAGATGATTGCATGGCAAACATTCACAAAAAAATCGATGGAAAACATAAATAGATGGCTCTAGTGGACATTGATGTGGCATTTGATATAATGGGTTCCTATATGATGCGGATAACTTACATATTAAGAGAAATAGAGTTAATGACTTTAGTAGGTGTCATCTATATAGGCTATATAGTTGATATGAATTTTACTTGCATGTTATTTTTTATCAAGATCTGGTAGAAATCGATAAACTAACATCAATAGAATATTTGATCACATTATAAAAGAATAGGTGCTCAAAGAAATAGAGTATGTATATGAGCCTTTCCGTTAATAGATTAAAGATTAAAAGTATTGCAAAAATAGAGTATGTATATGACTTTACATTAATAGATTAAAGATTAAAAGTATTGCACGTAGTAGAAATCATATGGACATTTTCTTGCTTATTGAATCTCGTAAAAATCGATAAGCTAAAAGAAGAAACACCAATAGAATATTTGATCACATTATAGAAGAATAGGTGACGAAAAAATAGCATATGTATATGATTTTACTTTAGTTAATTAAAGATTAAAAGCATTGCATATTGTAGAGATGACATGAACATTTTTTGTAATTAATAAGGTAGTTGAAAGTTAGTGGGACACTTAGTGGAGAATAATGTGGACACCTTGCATGAAGAGAGAAATAGTTAGTGGGTGCTATCTATATAGGATATATAGATATAGCCACTACTGTGCTGCATGTGTAATGAGATCGTTAGTAAGATCAGAATATTAGTAAGCACATTAGTAACTTCAGAATATTAGTAAGCATAATTGATTACCTCCAAATTGTTTTACTCTTTCAGAGTTGCATACGCTAGTTTTTTTTGTTCATCCTGGTCATACCAGTTAATAAGAACTAACATATCTACAAATTCATTGATGATCAGGCACTGAACATGATTTGTTGTTGGGTGGAAAATCCAAATTCAGATGTACTCAAACGGCATCTTCCAAGGATACATGATTATTTGTGGATTGCTGAAGATGGCATGAAGACCAAAGTACAATTTTGTTCTGCTCCCGATATACTTATCCCTTCTTGTATTACAAGCATTTGCATTTAGTTATTTTCACTTTAAGACAGAAATATGAATACTTCAAGTAACATGGCAATGATAAGACCGCCCATAAAACTACAACAATATACTTGATCTAATGTGAGGGTGCAGATGTCCAACTTGGGCCATTGGGAAGCACTATTAGAAAACAGGTAATTAGTACAAGTTGGGAACTCCTATTAGTACCTGATTCCAAAACGATACTAAGGAGCCGAGAGTAAAAGTCTCCACTTCTAGTACTGGGTGCTTACCCGGTACTAAAGCCACGTATTTCGAACCTGGGATTTTTCATGCAAAATAAGTGCACATGCAATGTGTATGATTCGAACTGGAGACCTCTTGCCTCGTGTGTACTGGGCTTACCATCTCACCTACGTAGCAGATCCAATTAAGAGAGAGATGGTTTCCTTCTGAATTAACCAGTGGAGGATTCTTTAGTACCATGTGGTAACACCAACTGGTACTAAAGGATCCACAAGTATGAACCGGCACTAATATGAGTGTAGACTTTAGTACGGGTCCAATTCCCTCCTGTATATTTGTGATGGATGGATGAGAGGTTTTCTAGTAGTGGAGGGAGATAATATTATGAATATATATCTCATTAGATCCGAAAATTTTCTGTCTAAACCACTACTGGGGGAGTGCACCAAAGTTGCCTAGCATAATTGCACAGACAGGTATTCTCCAAGCTCGCATGCATGCAACAGAATATCTTGATCTATTCCTGCCACCAGTTGCATAACTCACATATGGCTATGAGCATATAGGTTAATTAATTAAATAATTTCCAAATACTGCCTTATGTCAATAATGTACTCCTTTTTTTGTTTGTTTATTTGCATTTTTCTCAACAATCCACTGATAGATCTTATGTTTCATTTCTGTAATGGATATTTTAATATCATGCTTAGGCATTTAATATCTCTTTTCCTCAAAACAATGTATCTCATGTTATATTTGAAATAATATCATGACAACAACATAAAAGATTAGTGCTTATTTATTCTTCCTAAACAAAAGAAATTATAATGGATGTATATATGTAGTAGTGGATGGGCTCATTCTGGTCTTTCCTATCTTTGACTTCAAAACTGCTCTCTTGAAACTGTCATACAATACTAGCAAAATCACCCGTGCATTGCAACAGCACAACAAATAGAAAATGTTATATGTCCATACATATTTCATAAGACAGTGGTGTCAGAGAAAGCATACAAGTCCATGACAACACATAAATAACTAACCGGTCTGTGCAAATTAAATAAGCAGAAAACAAATTCTGGTACAAGGATTGGTTAATAATAAGGTGACAAATTCCAAATAATCAGGAAAGAGTGGGCAAATAAGGGGAATTTTAGGGGTAGAGTACGTAGGTGATGATTGCATACCATCACCACCAGCTCGATTGTTTTTATGTGTTAGGATATTCCTATTGAGGGTGTGACAATTAGATGTGCATCTGTGGTTTTGAAGAGTACTTTATGTTGGATGATGTAAGAATGTACTCTATATTTTTATTGATTGTAGGCCATTCATGTACTTCATTTTTCATCAACTTGTGCCTCAGTCACTATGAAACATTAATACTATTTATTCTATAGAATCAAATTTAAGAGAGAAATCGTAATAACTTTTATGTGTGATTTTCAATGTAGATTATTGATGGTACCCAGAACTGGGAGATAGCACTCATAGTTCAGGCCTTCTTATCAACAGACATTATAGATGAATGTGGGCCAACAATTGTTAAGGCCCTCAGATATATTAAGAAAGCACAAGTATGTTGTTAGTCCTCTTCAATATTATGAAATCATGTTTATGAACAAATTTAACTGAATTTTATAATAACAAGGTTATTCAAAATCCTCCTGGCAACCCAAAGTATTGGTTTCGGCATAGATCAAAAGGTTCATGGACACTTTCAACTGTAGATAATGGCTGGGCTTCAAGTGACAGTTCTGCTGAAGTAATTAAGGTTAGCACAAGTTTATTTTTTTTCTTTATTTGGATGAGTCAAGTTAATTGTTTTCCTAGTACACGTACATCAACAATTGTTTTCCTTTAGGCTGTATTGTTGCTATCAAAGCTGTCTCCTAACTTAGTTGGGAACGCAACAGACGAATGGATATGCGATGCTATTGATTGCCTTCTTACCTTCAGGGTATGCTTTTCTTAAGTTAAATTCTATTTTCAGAACAAGTTAACTGAAGTAGCAGAAGGATTTTTGGAGAAAATAAGTATTTTTTTTGCGCCACATATCACTATATATAATTGCTTGTACTTATTAGCTACTTCAGTTTTATGTTCAACGTATTTGAAACATTCAGTTAGTTGCACAAGTCTTTTTTTAACATGATTTTTGTTATGTTCTTGATGATCTTCATTGGTGTCCATATTTGCAATGGTTTCTCAATAATATTACTTTATTGCACATTATACAATTAATTAACAGCAGTTTTTCTCTTCTAAAGAATAAAGACGGTTCAATATTCTCTTCATTTGAGTGCCAAACAACTTATTCCTGGCTAGAGGTAAGTAGCTGTAATTAATTAAGATACCATGTATGTGATAAATATATAGCATGGGACATCAGGAGGTAGTTGGGATGTGTTTTCTCTTTTAAGTACACATTCGGCAATTATTAATTTGAGAAGAAACTAATTAAGAGGAAATGACAGCCATTATTGTAAATGATAGACCAAATAATATAACAGTGTTGTTGATAAGCTTAACTGATAATTCAAGTTAATTAGATGCATATGCACTGACATTATTGTTTTGTTGAACAACCTAGATTTTGAATCCATTGGAGAGTTTCCGGAATCTTGTCGTTGATTACCCGTTAGAACCTGGACACCATTTCTCCTACCCAACTTAATCTGAAGATCGTTGTAACCGAATGATTCCATAACAGGACAGTTTTTTTATACTCAATGACAGGACAGTTGAATGTACTTCGTCAATAATGCAGGCTCTGATAATGTTTGGGGAGAGTTATCCAGGGTACCGCAGTGAACAGATAAGAGAATATGTCAATAAAGCTACCACATATATTGAGAATAATCAAAAGAACGACGGATCCTGGTTTGCATGAAGACATCATCTTTATTCTGTACAAAAAGCTGGCTTTGTACAAAATGTTGTCTTCTCTTCTACAATTAATAATTATACATTGGTTCTAGGTATGGAACATGGGGCATATGTTTTATCTACGGGACCCTTTTTGTACTAAAAGGCTTAGTTGCTGCTGGGAGAACTTACGAGAACAGTGTTTGCATCAGGAAAGCATGCAACTTTCTGCTGTCAACACAGCTGAAAACAGGGGGCTGGGGGGAAAGCTATCTTTCTTGTGAACATGAGGTGAATAATTGTACTTTTTTCTTCTCATATACAAATTAGTGAATTAATAGTCCTGTACTGTAAGAACCATGTCAAAAAGGTCACAAACATAGTATTCAAAAGTGTATTTTGAAACAATACAAGTTTGTGATAGATAAAGAATTACATAGTATAATATTTAGTCAAAATCTAAGACTCTCATTTTACTAATACTAGTAACGGAGTAAATCATGCAAATGCTTGGCCAGATTTATGGAATAACTTAGCTGTGAGGAAAATAATATGGAAAAAAGAGATAACAAGAAAGTAAATTACAAGTCATATACCAACCATATACAAACTGCTCTACATAAAGAATGGTGGAAGAAGACAAAGTATCGAGATTAAAAGTGAGCGAGTGCCGTATGCCACGTGAAGAACTAAGTCCTTCCAACTCAATTCCATCAACTTTAATTATATGTACTGATGACTGATTTATGTGGAATATTCAAAGTCACTATTAAAAAATTATCAGTTTTATTAATTTTTGTGATCCCTGAGCAGGTCTATGTAGAGGGTAATCATACCCATGCTGTGAGCACCGCTTCGGCAATGCTAGGATTGATTTCATCTGGTCAGGTTTGATTTGTTCATCATGTGTAGCACATACTGCAAAATAAAAAAAATGAAAAAGCATTCCCTTCAATAAAAATAAGTGATGTTCTAGAATAATATCTGCAATGCATAGAGAAATTTTCTGATATTATTATTGTATTAACTAGGGTTTATTAGAAAATACATGCTAGAGCATAATATAAGTGTAAGTTGTAGTTGAAGGCTATTTTAGTGTTCAAAATGTAATTTATCTATGGTTGGAGGGAATATCATTTATGAAACAACATTGTATTTAAACCACGTGGAACATGTGGCTAGCACTCTTTGAAATTCATACTGAAAAAACAACATTGTATTTACCATGCAATAGTTGCTCTAACTGGGTGATATAAACAGATGGAACGTGATCAAACACCATTACATCGTGACGCGAAAGTATTAATCAATATGCAGTTGGAGACAGGCGATTATCCTCAGCAAGTGAGTTTCTTTTGTCTTGTATATCAATAGTTTATTTACATGTGGATACTCTGACTTGTATCTAAATCATCCTCACTTCTCCTTGCATTCTCCTTGTCATGTAAATTAAAATGGGCTGTCATTTTGTTTGATCGAAAGAATACTTAGCATATATACACATAACCAAGATAGCAAGGAGCTCAAGATCTTTAATACTTATCAAAGATTAAAACATATACTGCTGCATTTAAGGCTAAGATGTTTTTCTTCTCTTTTTTGCATTTTTATGATAGGAACATGTGGGAAACACCAATTCTTCTGTTTACTTCAACTATCCCAACTACCGCAACTTGTTTCCTATTTGGGCTCTCGGAGAGTATCGCCGGGGGCTGCGTGCAAAGAAGAATTGAAATAATACTCATGTAATGCAAATATATGTCACGCACAACACAAGGGGTGCGCCATGCTGGAGCAAAAAAATAAAATGGAGACTTTAGTGAATAATTAATGTCTACCTGCAAAAAAATGATTAATTAATGTTAATATAATTGACTATATTTTCTCTCTAAATAATATTCAATTGTATATAGCCGTTCGTACACTGCGTGTACAAGTGCATGTTCCATTGTCCTGTTTTAGTTGCAAGCAAGTGGATGATTAGTATTGATCATAGTAATAAGTGGAGGTTGAGATCTCAAAAAGTCCTAAAGATATATACAATGAAATCTAATCTTATATCCTACTACGACTATATACTATACAACAACTGAATTAGTCCTTCAGGATCCCATATATCTAACACCCTTGTCACAACCGGTTTTTAAAACAAAACCGAATGCATAACTATATATATGCCAAGATCAAGTTCCATAGATATAGTAATGTCATAATGGAATAATAAGCAACAATGTCAGGAAAAAGATTTACATTGACTAAAAGACTATAACAGATACTCAGCTTTATCTTGGAAACCACGGCTCCACACTTCACAGGCAATCTATGATTGGAGAAAGGAAATTATTGAATATCTAAAAGATCCTTCCAAAAGGGTAGACAGAAAGATCAGATTCCAGGCAATCAAGTATGTGTTGTTTGATGGAGAATTGTATTATCGGACGATTGATGGAGTGCTGCTCAGATGCATTGACAAAGAGGAGGCAAAAGTTCTAGTGGGTGAAATTCAAGAGGGTGTTTGTGGATCTCATCAATCGGCATATAAAATGAAGTGGGTGATTAGGAGGAACGGTTATTTTTCCAACGATGCTAGAACATTGTTTCACATATTATAGAGGTTGCCAAGAATGCCAGAAATTTGGAAGTGTGCAAAGAGCTCCAGCGTCGGCCATGAATCCCATAATTAAACCATGGCCATTTAGAGGATGCGGAATTGATTTGATTGGTCAGATTTATCCACCATCTTGCAAAATTCACAAGTTCACATTGGTGGCAACAGATTATTTTAGTCAATGGGTTGAAGCGATTCCTCTGAAGAATGTAACATCTAAAGAGATGATCGAGTTTGTAAAGGAGCATATTATTTATCGGTTTGGTATTCCACAAACCATTACGACCGATCAGGGTACTATGTTTACGTCAGAGAAATTTGAAGAGTTTGCCACGGGGATGGGGATTAAATTTCTGAATTCTTCTCCATATTATGATCAAGCTAATGGTCAGGTAGAAGCATCCAATAAAGGAGTCATCAAATTGATTAAAAGGAAAATTGATGAGCAGCCTAGAAGGTGGCATACTACGCTTAAAGAAGCTTTATAGGAATACATAATGGCTTGTACTGGAGCTACTAAAGTGTCTCCGTATCAGCTGGTATATGGACATGAAGTTGTTCTTCCATGGGAGTTGAAACTTGGTTCATGACGTGTCACGTTTCAAGATCATTTGACAGCCGATGAGTATTCAGCGTTGATGCAGGATGGATTAGAAGATTTGGCTGGCCATCAGTTGAAAGCTCTCATAAATGTTGAAGCAAATAAAGCTAGAGTAGGCCAATGGTATGATAAAAGGGTTAAAATTAAAACCTTTGCTCAAGGAGAACTAGTATGGAAGCTGATTTTGCCGATAGGAACAAAGAGTTCTAAATTCGGCAAACGGTCACCGACATGGGAAGGACCATTCAGACTAAATCGATGTGTTCCAGGTAATGCATTTATCCTGGAGACGCTTGAAGGAGAAGAGTTTTCTAGAGCTCTTAATGGGAAATATTTGAAAAAATATTATCCTAGTGTTTGGATAGATGCATAGCCGATTGATTGTTATCGGTTGAATCGTGATGGCCGACATGACATGTGTCGCCCTTAGTGCAAAAAATCCACATACACTAGAAATTGGTTCTGTTCGGATTAAGGATGTTTGATTCAGTTAGTATTGATTTTTTGTGTGTTCAAATGATGCAAAGAAGGATTGCAAAAAATTACATTAAATAAAAGGAGGAATTGGCAGAAAAGGAACTGATTCATTGATTATATTTTATAAGAGGCCGATCAGTAGATCAGGCTGATACATTAGATGCTACTCCTAGAAATCTATTCATCAGCAAAGACGTTGCCGATGACTGCCTCGATACTAACATCTTCAGAGATGGCCAAGGCTGCCATCTCCATGTCATCGGGGAGCTCCTCGAACTCCTCCAGTTCTTTGCCTTCGGCGAAGACCGGTTTCGATGAGCTGGAGGTCGTGGCCGGTCTGGAATTGCGCCGTGGCAAGAGCCACAGCAGCACCCCAGCTGTAACACCCCAAAAGAAAACCACAACAATCCTCTGAAGAATTACCACACTACAGCACAAGAACATAACAAAGTACGCGGAAGCATCATAGATCGTTCAGATAGATTAACACAATTTCACTGGAGTGAAATGAACATTTCACAAACTGAACCACACGAGAGAATTTAAAACAACGTCAGAATCTCCACATCCAAACATTTTATTATAAAACATTTGTTCAACATATATAGATGTGTGTGTGCACACGTGCTGCTACTCCCATTCCGAGCATGCAACGTCCAAGCTCAAGCACCTGTGAGCGGAAAATCAAAGTGTGAGGTTTATGGAAAAACCTCAGCAAGCAAACTGCTTTAACCAAGCTATTTAAATCACAATTTGATTAAACATTGAATTAATAAATTCATATAAAAAACCTTCATACTGAGATAGTGTAACTTCTGGTAGAGATCTTCATAATGATGCTTCAATGCATATGCAAATTGTGCAATGCATTATGAATGCTTCAATGCACATGCTTATGGTGCAATGCAATGGATGACTTCACTTCTACCCACAAATCCCAAGAAAGGAAGTGAGGGCTGCAACTACATTGTTATATCTCAACGTGTGTTGCTGTACCGGTACTTACCGCACCAATCTGGCTACGGTTTCTTCATATGCATCTTCAATATGAGAGTGCAAAAGTAAGATTGCAATCCATGAACTTCATATACCTCCAAAATTTATAACTCCAAGAGCAATGCCACAAGTAGATAAAAATATAAATCCACAAATAAAGCAAAATTCAGATCTTATCTGGCTAGTGTGAGCTTCTGAAATTTAATGGAGGCAATTCAAATAACAAAGTTAAAGCGAGTAGACCACATCGCTCCGTTTGCTTGCCTTCACCGAAGATTAAGAATGTGAGCTAAGCACGGTCCGAAGATGCACCACCTAGGGTTTTCCCTTGCAAACAACAAAAGGCAACGGTGTCGACGACGATCCCAACAACGATTCCCCACCATTTGCTTAGAAGCGAGGGTCACCGTAATCCTTCGACTAGCTCCAAGCGTTTTTTTGGAGAGGAACAATGATGACGGATGGCGTGCCCTTCTCTTCTCCTCTTCTCTTCCTCTCCTCCCCTCACCTTTTCTCGATCTAGTCACCCACGGCAAAAGGAGCGGCGCAGGTAGGGATGGGGGGTTTAGGGTTAGAAGGGAGTACTGCAGCATGAGTTACTGTAGTGCGTAGGTACTGTAGCATGGCCCGCCCTATCTAGCAGCTTAAATAAAATATAACTTTTTGATCCAAACTCGAAACGCGACATGTAGATAGTCAAACAGAATATACTCGACGAGCTCTACGCAACCATAGTATCCATTTGTCCAATCGAGCAACGATGAAAAAAATAATTTTAGCCACCAACTTTATGTATTCCCATGTAGAAAGCGTATTTTATCCTTTATTCATCTTGAGTGTTACATTCTCCCCTCCTTAGAGGAATTCGTCCTCGAATTCAGCATCACTGTCGCACGAGTGGGAAAAAAATACCACATAAAACATTTAATTACTTAGCAGACTCTAAGAGGTCCAAATATTTCTCGTGCATCTGCGCCTCCAATTCCCATGTGGCTTCTCGCTCTGACTGTTTAGTCCATAGCACCTTCACATAATTGATGGTCCTATTCCGCATAACACGATCAGAAAAATCTAATATGCACACTGGGTAACACTCCATAGTCAAGTCCTGCTGAATAATCACTAGCCCAGCATCAATCTTCTGTTCCGAGTCCTTCAAATACTTTCTCAATCCATGAAACACTGATGCACATCACTCATTGACTCAGACAACTACAAATGATAATTAAAAGCTCCCACTCGAGAAGTAATCATATACGGTCCAATGTACCTCGGGCAGAGCTCTCCTCTAGTGCCACAATGAACAACAACTTTTTTTTACGACACCTTGAGAAGAACCTCGTCACTAACTGAGAACTCTAAATCCCTCCTTCATACATTTGCATAGCTTTTCTAACGACTCTGAGCGGTCAACAAGTTTTGACAGATTCCCCATTCCTTATCATGAGTCTATTGTACCCAATTCTGACCAACCAAAGACCTCTCACCCACAACATCCCAACAGAGTGGTGAAATACACCTGCGGCCATACAATGCTTCATATGGAGCCATTTTGATACTAGCCTGGTAACTGTTATTATAAGCAAACTCTGCCAAAGGCAAGTGATCTTCCCAACTACCCTTCCAGGAGAAGACACAAGATTGCAACAAGTCTTCTAATGTCTGAATAGTATGCCTTGACTGACCATCAGTCTGAGGGTGAAAAGCAGTGCTGATGTCCAATCCAGTGCCCAAAGCACTATGCAAGCTTTTCCAAAAATTAGATACAAATTTGGAATCACGATCTGAAGCAATAGATTTGGGCACATCATGCAACCGTACCACTTTCTTGATATACAAGGGAACCAAATCCAAAGCAGAATTTGCTGTCTTCATGGGAATAAAATGGGCAACCTTCATGAGTCTATCAAACACAGCCCAAATAGCACCCTTACCCCTAGGTGAATGAGGTAAACCAACCAAAAAATCTATGGTAATGTTCTCCCATTTTCACATAGGGATCTCCAATGGTTTCAACAATCCAGCTGGCCTCTGATGATCAGCCTTCATTTTTTGACAAATACCACATGAAGCCACATATTTAGCAAAATCAACCCACATCCGCTTCCACCAGAAACTTTGCTTCAAATCCTGATACATCTTTGTCTCACCAGGGTGCACTATATATGGACTGCGATGAGCTTCCCTCAAATTTTGCATCTTTACTGCAGCTTTTTGTGGTACACAAAGGCGACCTCTGAGAAAAATAGTGTCATCCTTCTCCATATTAAACTCATGGGGTCTTCCCGCCTCAATATGCTTGCGAACAGCCTGAAGGAAGCGATCCTGCAATTGTACCACTCGCACCAACTCAAGCAATGGTGATTGAATCAACAACCTAGTCTCCTCAAGGGCAACACGAGCATAACAAAAAGAAATGCCCATATGGTCCAAGTCAACTATCACATACATACAAGTCTTAGGAACACTAGTCGTACTAAGCGCATATGCAACATCTGCCTTGCCAGGATGATACTGGATAGTCAAATACTAGTCCTTAATCAATTCAAGCCACATCTGTCTCAAGTTTCACTCCTACTGAGTGAAAATGTACTTAAGACTCCAATGATCCGTCAAGATGTCACACGACTTACCATAAAGATAAGTCTCCAAATCTTCAATGTAAAAACCCGCTGCTTCTAACTCTAAGTCACTGTGTTGGATAATTCTACTCATGCTTCCTCAACTACCGTGATGCATAAGATATCATCCTACACTCCTACATGAGCACAGAACCAAGACCGACACGGGAGGAGTCAGTGTACATTGTGAAATGCTTGCCACTCTCTGGCAACACTAAAATAGGAGCACTCACCAGCTTCTCCTTCAGAGTATGAAAGCTCGCCTCACAATCATCAGTCCAACAAATGGAGCACCCTTCATTGTTAGCATCGTTGTTGGCTTTGCAATGGTTGAAAACTTCTAAACAAACTGAGGATAGTGTCCGGCAAGACCAAGAAAACTTCGAACCTCTATAAGAGTAGTTGGTCTTTGCTGGTCCACAACAGAAGCTACATTCTTGCGATTGATAGTGATTCCATCCAGATTAAGTCTTCTATACTCCACTCAAAGCCTTTTGGTTTATTCCTTTCTCTCCACAAATATCATAGGAGCGACCCAAGGTGGGACACTTGGTCTAATAAATCCCTTCGATAGAAGATCATCAATCTGCTTCTTCAATTCCGTTTGCTCAACGACTGCCATCCTATATGGAGGCTTAAAGATGTGTTGAGTTCCAAGAATCAACGTAATCTAAATACATGCTCCATTTTAGAAGGGAAACCAGACAGCTCATCAGACAAATTCTTTGCCATCTAACCATGATGACAAGGGTTAGCCTTCACTATATGGAACAATTGCATAATAACCACACATTCTTGTTGGCATTCCTCAAAACAAAGCACCTGCTATTAGAACTGAGCTTAGACAGAACTCTTCTCCAAACTTGTCTTTGGACTTCTTGTAGATGATGGTAAAACACTTGGACTCCTTCACAACTAGCGAAAAAGAAAAGACTAAGGAATCACATATGGATCCATTGGGACAACACTATCCAAGCATTCCACTTTCTTCACTTGCAGCTCCAACTACATGATGTCACATTGTCAAGTAAACAAACCTTTTTTTTGATATAGCAATCATGCCAAACACTTCAATTAGCATGTGTATCCATCCACACATCAAAACTTTACTTCAAATAATCCACTTAATGAAAATACTTTATTTAACCTTCTCATCAAAGACCCTAGAACAACTACTTGTACCTCTCCAAGGGAACCTAAAACTTTAAGCTCAGAGTTAGCTTCACTTTCTTAGCTCCACTCGATCAATCAGAGAATATAGGAGAGAAATCAAAGAACTTAGGTCTCATGAAGAATCGTCATAGTGACACCACAACATTTTCTCCTTCAAAGCCAGAATGTCTTAGAGCCTCCCTTGACACGAGCATAATTAAACAACAAGAACCACTAGGTCAGCTGCAAGTATGTTTGTAGACTCACACCAACATAGCATCATATCTTTATTCCATTTGTATATGCCTTCTAGAAAGTTCATGCTAGACCAACCACTAAGGGTTATGCTCATAACATCATATTTTCGAAACATTGTGTCAAACATGACAGGTTCACCAAAGAAGCATGACAAAATCACCATTAAACAACCTCCAAAACTTTTGTCCTCATAGGTACTAGCCAAAGAACAACTATAAGTCATCATCCTCACAAATTGGTCACTTGCACCATATTATAGAATGCCATTTAACCAATGTGAAGAGAAGAACATTTCATACACTTCTGCTATTAGATCATCTATACCACTACGGTAGAACAACTCAAAACCACATATATTCTTATTATAGCCAATAAGGCCACTAAAACACATAGACTAGCCAAACAAGGCTACACAGCCTCTGTGACTTCAAGTTACATTAAGCATCCAAACTATCACCAAGCACAACACTAGGCTTAAATACTTGCAACCTCACAAAACTCCTACTGAGTCTGTTATCACCTTATCTTGATGACTAACACTAAGACGAACATTGAATAGAGTAGAAAGAAACCTACACTATGCTAAGGTTTGCCTAAAACGTCGCCACTCCAATCTATAGGACAAGACACACAATGACCCACCCATTTGATATATCAAGAGAAAATAGTTACAATGCACATCATGGTGGCCAATCCATCCGTCATTGAACAATTTTCTTTGAATATAAATAGTTGGGTCAACCTAACCCTCAGCCAACCTCACTTGGCAAAGCAGAGAGGCATTGTTGGGGCTCTCCACTCAACCCATCTGCAAAGCCAAACTTAATCTATTCTATAGGGTTCAAAACCTATTGGATCTTACAGGCCACGATAACAACAAAAGCCTCCAATACTTAGACCACTGAAGAAAAGATATTTACAACTATTTAAAATAACAGCATAAACAACAGAAACACATAAATACAATAATAACACAAGCCAAACATAGAGCAAGGAAAGATATTGCACTTTTATCTAAAAACTCCCATTCCTACATGTGCAAGTGTGTCAAGTTTTATTGTTGGTCAAATTTTATAATAACAAGTTAAGCCTAGAATCTATAACATAGGCTCTAATACCAACTGTAACACCCCAAAACAAAAACACAACAATCCACTGAAGAATTACCACACTACAGCACAAGAACATAACAGAGTACGCGGAAGCATCATAAATCGTTCAGATAGATTAACACAATTTCACTGGAGTGAAATGAACATTTCACAAACTGAACCACGCGAGAGAATTTAAAACAACGTCAGAATCGCCACATCCTAACATTTTATTATAAAACATTTGTTCAACATATTTAGATGTGTGTGTGCACACGTGATGCTACTCCCATTCCGAGCATGCAACGTCCAAGCTCAAGCACCCGTGAGGGGAAAATTAAAGTGTAAGGTTTATGGAAAAACCTCAGCAAGCAAACTGCTTTAACCAAGCTATTTAAATCACAATTAGATAAAACATTGAATTAATAAATTCATATAAAAAAACCTTCATACTGAAATAGTGTAACTTCTGGTAGAGATCTTCATAATGATGCTACAACGCATATGCAAATTGTGCAATGTATTATGAATGCTTCAATGCACATGCTTATGGTGCAATGCAATGGATGACATCACTTCTACCCACAAATCCCAAGGAATGAAGTGAGGGCTGCAACCACATTGCTATATCTCAACGTGCGTTGCTGTACCGGTACTTACCGCACCAATCCGGCTACGGTTTCTTCATATGCATCTTCAATATGAGAGTGCAAAAGTATGATTGCATTGCATGAACTTCATATATCTCCAAAATTTATAACTCCAAGAGCAATTCCACAAGTAGATAAACATATAAATCCACAAATAAAGCAAAATTCAGATCTTATCTGGCTAGTGTGAGCTTCTGAAATTTAATGGAGGCAATTCAAATAACAAAGTTAAAGCGAGTAGACCACATTGCTACGTTTACTTGCGTTCACCGAAGATTAAGAACGTGAGCTAAGCACGGTCCGAAGATGCACCACCTAGGGTTTTCCGTTGCAAACAACAAAGGCAACGGTGTTGACAACGATCCCAACAATGATTCCCCACCATTTGCTTAGCGGCGAGGGTCACCATAATCCTTCGACTACCTCCAAGCGTTTTTTGGAGAGGAACAATGATGACGGATGGCGTGCCCTTCTCGCAGGTAGGGATGGGGGGTTTTAGGGTTAGAAGAGGGTGCTGCAGCACGAGCCACAGTAGCGCGTAGGTACTGTAGCATGGCCTGCCCTATCTAGCAGCTTAAATAAAATATAACTTTTTGATCCAAACTCGAAACGTGCCATGTAGATAGTCAAACGGAATATACTCGAGGAGCTCTACGCAACCATAGTATCCATTTGTCCAATCAAGCAACGGATGAAAAAAATAATTTTAGCCACCAACTTTATGTATTCCCATGTAGAAAGCATATTTTGTCCTTTATTCATCTTGAGTGTTACACCGGCGGACTCCATGCCTAGCGACTTCTCGGACACGGCGGGGGATGTCCCGCAGACGGTCGATGACGTTGTCGCCGCGAGCGTTCACTGTGTTCGTCGCGGTGGCGGTTGCAGCATGAAGGGCCTGGACCTGTGACTCCAGGACTAAAACAAGAAGTCAGAAATAGAATTCGAAAGAGCAAAAAAGACATCACATGTGAAGGATAGCTTACATGCAACCCTGGAGTCGGCGGCGGTGAGTTGGGCCCGGACGACCGCCCGGTCAGATTGCGCCACCTCCAACTCGGTGGTGAGGTGCTGAGACCTTACGGTCTCAGCAGAGTAATTCTGCCGAGCCTCATCCTTTTCTCAGAGAAGTTGGCAAATGTACTCCTTGGTGTCTTCATCGACACTAGGGAAGGAACCCTCCTGATCGGAGGAGTCGGAGGAGGATGAGTCGTCGTCTCTGTGCAACATTTGAAGAAACAGAAGGTTAGAATCAGCCAAAGCTGAGTTCATCAGGCATGGAAGAACGACGCATTACTCGTGGCAGAGGCGGATCGCTGGAGGTTGGCTGGAGGAACCCTCGCCGGAGCGCTTGTTGCTCGCCATTGCTACAGAAAGAGTGTTAATGGTCCTTAAGTCCTAAATTCAACTGTCAACTCCTGCAGCTTTTCATAACATTTTATCACCAAATTTAGTTGTAGGGCTTATATCTAATCATGTTCCACGAGTTTTGGTGAATCATGTTATGCAGGCTCTCACAGTTGAAATGCAAAGGAAAACACAAGTGAACGCGGAAGAAATGCATAGATGATCCAGTTGTTGGCGCAGAACTAGGCTGAACACACCAAAGCGCTAGAACGTGCAGCGACCGACGGCACGACGCAGTGTCGATGCTTAGACCGGTTGGGTATACCAGTCAGACCGGTTGTCGCCGGGCAGACCGGCGGCGAGACCAACAAACTTCGCCCGGGAAGGACCTGTCGGGGCAGGCGCACGCAGGGTTGTTCTAGGGTCGGCAGGCTGCCTAGAACGCCCTCAATCGACGTAGAGACGAAGGAGGAGCAATAGATAGTAGATGGGAAAAGCTAGGGCAAGAAAAGTAAAAAGATAAAAGTGTTTGTGTTTGATCGATTGGATACCCTAATCGGCCATGACCCTTTATATTTATAGGGTGGGGTGGACTTATCCCGCAAGAAATCCTATTACAAGATCTAAATCTATTAAAAACCCTAGTTGTACTCGGATTCCACTTGGACCGGTCAGACCGGTCAGACCCACCAGTCAGACCGGTCGGTCGTGCCAGACCGGCTACAGACGCTTCGACCGGTCAGACCGCTTAAGTGCACTGGTTAGACCGGTCGGTACAGGTTGCTGCCAATTTTGGTCGTCAACATATGCCCCCTTGTTCTTTGGCAAAGCTTGTGTGCCAAAGAACACTCTTTTGGACCAAAATTGTCTAAGGGCAATGAATACATCGGCCATTTTTTGTGCTAAGGGCGATAACAATTTATCGGCTGTATCTTGCTTCTTCTTCAAGCTGATGACGAAACAATTTGCTTAGGCCTCCATACCTACTTCATGGTCACTGACCTTGCTGGTACAACCTTCGCTTGCTGTTCCATGGACTCCTTTTTACACATCCGCTGCAGCCTTCTCTTTTGGGTGTAAGACAAGCGTGAGGGACACCACCTTGGCTGTAAATATTTTGAATCTTGTCTTATGTTCTTCTCACACTCCTTGCTGCAATCAATGTCCCTTTTGACCAGATTATTGCTAATCGGTCTTTGTGAAGCAAAACTTGGATATAGGAGGATAATGAATATAATATGACTGCATGTGCATCCTACTATAATCCAAAGGCATATAACAAGGATACCAGCAATACCATGGAGCAATTGGTCCATTAAATGAATTACCTTGACTCAAACTCGATTGCCCTTGAGATGATGATGGCTTTGTATCCTTGACTTTGTCTGGCCGCCCCCTCTGCTTCTGGATGACTCCTTTCTTCTCATATTTGGCCAAGAGTCCTTTAAAACTCGGCCTTCCTTTTTCTTTCTTGTTTCTGGAATTCTTTCCAGAATTTCCAGAGCGACCCGTCAGACAGGTTTCCTGACCGGTCAGACCGGTCTGAACAGACCTGGCGCCCTTCTTCTGTTCTTGCCCCCCGAGCGCTGAATTCTTCAATGAATCTTCGGGATCTTCTTTGCTGGAACTTCCTGATGAGATTTCGAAGGCTCAAATCTCTCTTCACCAATAATTATATTTTTCCCTTTTGTTGATTCGGCTTGATTTGGCCGAATTAACACTTTAGGATTACTCAATTCAAGCACATGTGTATGTGCAGGGAAAGGATTCTGATCCACCTTAATTTGTGGAACAATTATTCGGCCTTTATTAACAGCCGATTGAATTTGCCTCCGAAGAACATTGCAATCATTAGTCGCATGAGAGAAAGTATTATGAAATTTGCAATAAGCTCGCCGCTTTAATTCTCCAAGCGGCGGTATGACATGCGACATCTTGATGTATCCATTCTTATATAATTCATCAAATATCCTCTCGCATTTGGATACATCAAAAGTAAATCTTTCTTGCCGATCTTTGTGAATCGGCTCGATAGAACCACAAACGCAAGGTTTATCATTGGAGGGCCAAATGAATTCAGCAGCATATACATCTTTACCTTCATCGTCCGAACAATTAGAATCACATTCAAGCACATAAACAGGACGATTAGGCTTTTCATTAGACTTTTGTGAATCTCTAGCTTCTTTAGATCGGCTTTCATTAGCCAGAGCTTTTTGTAAGACTTGACTAACATCTAGAAATTCTTGTCCCTCTAGCTTTGCTTTATGAAAATCAAGTAAACCAGCAAAAGCTAGATCCACCAAATCTCTATCAGAAATTGTCAAACTATAGCATAGGTTTCTAGTATCTCTAAATCTTCTTATATACTCAGAAACACCTTCATGTATTTTTTGTTTAACCGATGAATGATGTGACAATCTCAATTCAGTTTCACCAGTAAAGAAATAATCATGGAATTTCTGTTCTAAATCAGCAAAAGTGAAAACCGAATTGGGTGGCAATGAAATAAACCAAGTAAATGCAGCATCCGATAGAGATAAAGGAAACAACCTCAATTTGTAAATGTCATTAGTGCTAGCTTCACCACGTTGTATAATAAATTGACCAATATGCTCCAATGTAGTTCTACTATCATCACCAGTGAATTTAATAAATTTAAGAATTTTAAACCCTTGAGGATATGCAACATAATCATAATTCTCAGGGTATGGTCTTTGATAAGTTCGGCATTTGGCTTTAGGTTCTATACCAAAGGTTTGCCGAAATATCTTCATCATCTCCTCTTTAATACTACCTGATCCAACATCATCGGCGTTAAGCTGATTAGTGATCGGTGTATTACTAGGTTGAGCAAAGTTCGGCGGTGTAGAATGTTGCAACAAACTCGCTGCCCCATATGGCACATTGGCATTAGGTGATGCATTATAATTAATTCAGTTTCGCTTGTTAGCCGAATTAGTCACAATAGCATTATTAGTTGGAATTGCCGAACCACGTATTGTCTTATCGGTATTAGATGTAGATGCATTATTACCGACAGACTTCATACCAAGATGTATTTCAATTCGGCTAAAGCGATCATCAAACATATCATTATATTTTGACCAATAAATTCTAACTTATTATTCACATGAGAAGAAACAGCATCATCTATAGCATTAGCTATTTCAGAATTAAGGACGGGATGTTCGCTCTCATCGAATTTTACCTCAAACTGTAAAGCATCGAAGGCGTCATCTGTCGTGACCTTCCCTTGTCGGTCGATGGAGAAGTGCGAGATGTACGGGTGTTATCGCCATAAATTAACAGGGTTAATTTATGAGCCAAAAGCAAGATGGGCTTAAAGCAAAAGATTAAGAAGGCTTGTAAATCGGCTCCTGCGTGAGCATTTGGGCCACATGGGCCATGTATCTTTAGATTTAGTTCAAGATTAGAGATAGAGTCCACTCGGGACAAGATAGAATTAGATTGTTTCCCAAGTCTCCGGACTATAAATATGTACCCTATGTTATTCATGAAAAAAAGAACGTCATCACGTCTCGAAAACAACAACTCTCGGCGCATCGCCACCCCTAATTCTAGGGTTTCATCCAAGTAAGCGCCATGCTGCCCTGATCGCTTCTTGCAATCAGGGCAGCGTTGTTCTTACTTTTACCTTGGTATTACTCGTACTGAAGCATTTTTGATGGCGAGTAATGCTAGTTATCCTGATGTTCGTAGCATGGCTTTTAGTAGATCTATTGTGCTTTGTTGCTTATCATCTACGAATATCATGTTGTTTTTCGTGCAGTCACGTTTCAATCCTATGCTAGTTCTTGTTGTGTAGAATTAGTTGCACGGAGACAACACCCTGATTCTTTTCCATCTAGTAGATCCAATCTGTTATGGTTCGCTCTTGTACATAAGAGTTGGCGTGATATCTACTAGGTTAGGCCTTGCAAACGGATTGGATGATCCGGTGATGTGTTAGATGCTTTGCCTTAGTCTTAACAGGGAATTGATCCAGTAATCGGCTCTTGCTAGTTCTTAGGCCTCTGTTTCTGGTCAAGGTTTAGTTATTTATTACGTTTATTAGGCCCAATCATGTGTAGGATGTTCCGATCTAGCAGTGAAGTTTTTACCGTCGTGGATTAGATTAATTAGATTTAATTGAAGCAGCTTTACACTTATTTGCTTTATTTATCAGTATCCGGATAGATGCAGATCCAATCTGACACTGGGACTCGATCGGCTCTTTAAAGCCGATGCAAGAGTCGTCCCAGGGAGCCGACCATGGCTCGGACTTACATTTCAACATGTTTGTGTATGCAGGCAAATCATTGCAAGCACGTTCACACCCTCCTGATCGGGTATAGGTCAGGTGGCAAGCCCAACATTCTCTGGAATCTCCGGGCGCGTGACGGAATTTCGGGCCGTCGACGAGGGAGCAGTGCCTGCCAGCGCTCCGGTGACCTCCTGGCTCTTCGTGTTGCCTGTCGCTGCTCGCCGGTGGGTTTCGACCGACAACACATTCTGGCACTCCCGGTGGGACCTTCATCAACAACAACGCCCGCCGCAGAGATGACAGGAGCTCAGGACCAAGCACCGGTTTCGCCGGTCACCAAACCTGTCACCTATGAAGAGCTGACTACAGAGCACAAGCAAAAATACGATGAGGTCAAAGCTCAGTTCGAAGCCGATCTCATCAGCTCTTTTGAGAGGACCCGCAACCATGGCATCAGGTGGAAGGGGTTCTCACCAGAAGGTGCTCTCGACAACGTTGATCTGTCCGTGCCTTCAGAGGAGCGCACCAGAGCCCTACGCCAGGAGATGAACTATATGGTGGCTCATACGCTACATCGGCACTCAGAAAGCCTAGTGAACGAACTCGAGCGTGTGGCACATCACGTGGTCCAGGAGGTGATAAAAAACCAGTACTCCCCGTCGTGACCAGTCCTGGGGAGCCACAAGGGGGAAGCTACACTGCAATCTAGGCCGCCAGTGTCCTACTTGCTCGCGGTAGCAGGACAACAGAATTCGCCGATCTATGTCGTTCACAAGATTGGCGGTGATCCTGGAGAAGGCCAGTTCCTGACCGAGCCACCCAAGGAGATCCCGTACGACTACACGTGCGCATACATCCCTAACAGCGTCAATCCAACACGATCGGCGCAGTTGGTAAGCCCAGGAGCTTCTGGAGCAGACGCGGAGAAACAAGCGTGGCTGGCAAAGTACGCTACCGGGCCGAATGCTGAGCCGCCGGCCCTAGGAGTTCTTAGTGTGGAGCAGGTCAGTGCAATACTGAGAGACCAGTTTGGCATCCTGCCCAAGAGAAAAGCGATCGGCTATTCCAAGCCGTATCCAAGTGACTATGACTTGATCCCATTGCCACCCAAGTATCGGCTCCCTGAGTTCACCAAATTCAACGGGTCAGAAGGAGCCAGCTCCATTGGGCATGTGAGCCGATACTTAACGCAGCTTGGGATGATCTCAGTATCGGATCCGCTGAGGGTCCGGTTCTTCGGCCAATCTCTTACAGGCCCAGCTTTTGGATGGTATGCGTCATTGGCTCTAGATTCGATTCGAACTTGGAGGTAGCTGGAAGATTAGTTCCATACCCAGTATCATTTAGAGACTGCTGAAGCTGGGATTGCCGACCTCACCCAAGTCAGGCAGAAGCAAGGAGAGACTGTGTCGGAGTACATACAACGCTTCAGAGAGGTCAAGAATCGGTGCTACTCATCACGCATTACGGAGAAGGAGGCAGTCAATCTGGCAGTTCTAGGACTCACTAAGCTGATCAAAGATATGGCTTTCCAGTTGGAGTTTGCATCTCTGGCGCACCTGGAGCAGAAGCTTACCGCGTATGAGCTTTACCATCCTGAGCTGTACCAGGACAAGTTCAAGCACCATGTGAACATGGCCCAAGCGGATGAATCTGATGACTCTGGCGAGGAACAAGAAGTGGCCGTGGCAGAGTGGACTCAGGGGGCAAACCCCGTCCCGTGCAAATGCATCAAACAGCAGGGGCTTGTGAAGGGCTTCGACTTCGACGTAGCCAAAGCAGAACCGATATTTGATCTGCTACTCAAAGAAAAATAGCTGAAGCTCCCAGTGAATCACAAGCTGCCAACCGCACAAGAGCTGCAGGGGAGGCTATACTGTAAGTGGCATCATTCGTTCATGCATGCCACGGGTGAATGCAAGGAGCTGCGTCGTCAGATTCAATCGGCTATTGAGCAAGGCCGATTAATTCTGGCTCAACATACGATGAAGGTCGACACGAAGCCCTTCCCACAAGCCAACGTAGTAGAGTTGTAAGACTTCACTCCTACGAGCCAGAATTTTTCATTCCAGATCAACATGGCGTGACCTGTACGCTGTCGTGACGAGCAAAGGAGACAGGCCGTTTCTGGCAAATGGCCCCAGGATCAAAATAAGCCAGGGCGACAGCATATTACTGAAGAGCAAGTGCGTCACATCCGTAATCAGCTTCCAGCTTCTGATCGGCTTCTGGAAAAATAAGAATATCAGCACAAGCTGCGTCGCCGATATCAATCGGAAGAAGAGGAGTACGAGTACCGCACAGGGAGGACGCTGGGAAGGCGCCAGGCTATACGTAACCACTGGCATTGCCCGTTCTTCAGGTACTGCTGGAATTCCGGCATGAGCCGATTGCCCACTATAGATGATTGTCTGGAGTGCAGGCCTCGGACACACCAGTCAGGCGAAACATCGGTGTTCCGGCGCTGGGGCCCAAAGTGCGTCACGATGAACATGTTGAGCAGCCGACCAAGGGTGATTTCGAGCCAGAAGAAGAAGACAGGTACCATCACCCACGGTGGTGTCCTGATGGGCTTAATCGCTCGCAGAAGCGCAGAGTGCAGCGCTTGCGCAACCTAGAAGAGGCAGAAGCAAGATACCTTGACGTGCTGAGGAAGGCATGTCCAGATCTTGCAGAACTGGTCAGGCACCCACGAAGGTTGGAAAGGCGCCCTCCAAGAAAAGAGTGGAGCCTCAAGCAGACAAAAGCTGATGAGAAGCCATCGGCTGATGTGAACATGGTGTTCGTGCTCCCATTAGAGTTCCGGGCACCCCAACAGGAGGATTTGCCTATTGCACAGTTGGATCTTGGTGCCCAGCCAATCATCTTCGAGAAGCCAAAGGAAAAAAGCTACAAACATCTGAAGGGGCTGTATCTCAAGGGCTTCATTAACGGTAAACTCGTTAACAGAATGTTGGTCAACACCGGTGCTGCAGTCAACCTGATGCCATATTCAGTGCTGCGCCGGTTGGGGCGTTCTTCTTCTGACCTCATCAATACCAACGTGATGCTCAATGACTTCAACGGACAACCATTAGAGGCAATGGGGGTTCTTAATGTGGAGTTGACAGTGGGCCGCAAGACGATCCCGACCTCATTCTTCATCGTCAACAGCAAGAGTACATACACGGTGTTGCTTGGGAGAGATTGAATTCACACCAACTGTTGTATCCCTTCCACAATACATCAGTATCTGGTCCAATGGGATGGCAATGAAGTAGAAGTGGTCCCTGCAGACGATTCCAGCGAGGTCTCGCTCGCAGATATGAACGCCTGGGACGCAGAAGGACAAGAGCCGATCTCAGGCATTTCACTGGAAGACTGTGATCGGATTGAGGCGACAAAAAACGGACTGAGGCTGGTCTTATCCATCGGCCTCACAGAGTAAACACGTCCTGGTATGCTACGGGGTGTAATAGAGTTAGAGAGGCCGGTCCCGGCGTCCGGCCCCAAAAAATAGAAAAATCCCATTTGGGGTCGGAATTGTTACATCATACGATGGCCTGCTCCGGCAGTTGGCCACTCATTTACTATTTGGTTTCGAATGGTAATGGAAGTATAGAAACGGCCAGCCCATGCGGTTGGCCAAATAATTTTTCTTGTCATCTCCCTGTGTTTGCCGCTGATCTTGTGGATAACGAAGACTTGCCTTCATTCGCAGCTGGTTTTTCAGATGATGGCAAGCTGGGATACGGGTTCACGTCAGCTGATGATTTGGAAGAAGTTGACATCGGTCCTAGGGATAAGCCACGGCCGACATTTATCAGCAAAAACTTGGATCCGGTCTTGCGTGAGGAGATGATTGCACTACTGAAAGAGTACCGGGATTGTTTCGCATGGGACTACACTGAGATGCTCGGTCTAGACAGAAGCATCGTCGAGCATCGGCTCCCGCTCAAGAAAGGGTTTCGGCCGTTCCAGCAACGAGCACGTCAGATGAAGGCCGAAGTCCTAGAAGAAGTCAAAAAGGAGGTGGAGAAGATGTTGGATGCTGGGTTCATCAGGCCGTGCCAGTATGCAGAATGGATCTCTAGCGTGGTACCGGTACAAAAGAAGGATGGCCGATGGCGTGTCTGCGTCGATTTTAGAGATCTCAACAAAGTGACGCCAAAGGACAAATACCCGATGCCTGTTGTAGAGACATTGATCAACGCAGCTGCGGGCCACAAAATGATGAGTTTTATGGACGGTAATGCCAGTTACAACCAGATCTTTATGGCTCTAGAAGACGTGAACAAGACCGCATTCAGAGTACCAGGCGCGGTCAGCTTGTTCGAGTACTTGGTTATGACCTTTGGATTGAAAAATGCCGGTGCAACGTACCAGCGTGCCATGAATTATATTTTTCATGATCTCATCAGCAAACTAGTAGAAATTTATATTGATGATGTTGTGGTCAAGTCCAAATCAGCTGGGGGCATCTAGAAGATCTGCGTCAAGTCTTAGAGCGGACTCGAAGGTTTGGGCTCAAAATCAACCCAAAGAAATGTGCTTTTGGCATGTCGGCCGGTCAATTTTTGGGATTCCTGGTGCATGAATGGGGAATCGAGATCGGCCTGAAGAGTCAAAAAGCTGTGAAGACGATGAAGCCACCTACTACGAAGAAAGAATTGCAGAAGCTCATCGGTAAAATTAACTTTGCCAGACGATTTATTTCTAATCTGTCTGGGCGCATCGAACCGTTCATGGGTTTAGTAAAGATCAAATCAGATGATGAGTTTCGCTGGGGGCCAGAACAGCAGCAAGCTTTCGATGAAATCAAATAATATTTATCAAAGCCTCCAGTGTTGGTTCCTCCACAGCAAGATAGGCCGTTCTATGTGTACCTATCCGTGGGTGACACTTCCATTGCTTCGGTGTTAATCCAGAAGCACGATGGCTAGGAGAGGGTGGTTTTCTACCTCAGCAGGCGCATGTTAGACGCCGAGACCAGGTATCCTGAAATCGAGAAGCTTTGCCTTTGCTTATTCTTTACATGTACAAAGCTTCATCATATTTTGCTCTCAGTGGAAACTATTGTCATATGCAAATCGGATGTCATAAAGCACATGTTGTCGGCTCCTGTTCTGAAAGGCCGGCTTGGAAAATGGATGTTTGCATTGTCAGAGTTTGATATTCGATATCAGCCTGTGAAAGCAGTCAAAGGACAGGCACTGGCGGATCTTGTTGCAGACAGGATCAGCACTGATATTGCTGCACTATTTATTCGTGCTTGGGCTATGTTTTTTTACGGATCGGCTTGTGATGATGGGTGCGGTGTGGGAATTCTGTTGGTGTTGCCTAGAGGGGCGACTTACTCTTTTTCCATCAGGATGACTGCCCCATGCACCAATAATTTGGCAGAATATGAAGCCATTCGTAAAGGGATGGAACTGCTCCTCGAAGCTGGTGCAGAAGCGGTGGAAATTTTTGGCGATTCGAAGCTGGTGATTTCTCAGCTCACGGAAGAATATAGGTGTGAGAGCGAGGCTCTTTTTCCAATATGGATGCAGTGCCGTGAGTTGATGTCACAATTCAGGTACATCAATTTCCACTGGATACGCAGGACTCTGAACAATGAAGCCAATGATTTGGCACAGATGGCTTCTGGGTACAAGGATACAGCTGTTGGAGTCGATGTAGAGGTTCAGTTTCTAGAACCCGGAGACTGGAGAGCCGATATCTTCAATTACTTGAAGGTTTCGGCTCGGGGGGCACCCAGGAGGATAAGACTCAAGGCTATGAAGTATGTTCTGATAGGGGATGACATGTTCTATAGGACCTTGGAAGGACTACTGCTTAAATGTCTGGGACCTTCAGAGTCAAATCGGCTCTTGCATGAGGTTCACGAGGGAACCTGCGGTACTCATCAATAGGCTCATAAGATGAAGTGGCTGATTAGGCGATCGGGTTATTACTGGCCCACTATGCTTGAAGATTGCTTCAAATATTACAAGGGATGTCAGGCATGTCAGAGGTTTGGCAAAATTCAGATAGTGCCAGCATCAGTAATGAATCCTATCATCAAACCGTGGCCATTCAGAGGTTGGGTCATGGACATGATTAGTCAGATCAACCCGTCATCTAGCAAGGGTCACCAGTGGGTCTTAGCTGCTACAGATTATTTCATGAAGTAGGTAGAGGCAGTGCCCATGAGGTCAGTAGCATCAAGAGATGTGATCAGCTTTGTCAAAGAGCACATCATTCACAGATTTAGGATTCCTCAAACTATTACAACTGATGGAGGATCAATCTTTATATCAGAGGAATTCAGGAAGTTCGCCGATGACATGGGAATCAAGCTGATCAGATCATCTCCATACTATGCCCAAGCTAATGGACAGGCTGAAGCATCCAACCAGAGCCTCATCAAGCTCATAAAGAGAAAGATTGATGAATATCCTAGGCGCTGGCATGAGGTGTTGTCAGAAGCTTTGTGGGCGTATTGTATTTCATGTCACGGGTCCACCAAGACATCGCCCTACCATTTAGTCTACAGCCAAGATGCTATGTTGCCATGGGAAATCACGGCTGGATCAAGGCGTGTCGAGTTCCAGAACGATCTGACAACTGAACAATATGCAGCCTTGATGAATGACAATGTGGAAGACCTGATAGAGCTAAGACTTTGGTCATTGGAGAAGATTAAGGAAAACAAGGCTAAAGTTGCTCGTGCGTACAACAAGATGGTCAAGCCAAAGAATTTCCAGGTTGCAGACTTGGTTTGGGAGGCAGTATTGCCATTGGGAACTAAAGATAAAAAGTATGGCAAGTGGTCTCCAACTTGGCACGGGCCGTACAAGATTGATCAGGTTTTGCCTGGGAATGCATAAATGCTCGAGGAATTGGACAGCGTCAAGTTCCCTGTTGCTGTCAATGGCCAACACCTCAAGAAGTATTTCCCGAGCATGTGGGAAAGCGAGTAACGAGAGCCGATCAGATCCATCTGGCTGTACCGAGAAAGGCCAACACGTTGAGTTGGCCGGCAAAAAAAAAGAAAGAGAAAGGCCAACACGTTGAGTTGGCCAGTAAAAAAAAGAGAGGCCAACACGTTGAGTTGGCTAGTAAAAATACATATGAGAAGCAAGATAGCCTATGTGTAACCATCGACTTAAGGTGTTTTAAATGAGTACAAGGTTCAGGTTTAACAGGCAACATCAAATGTTTTCTGAATAGTTCTACTAGTTCAGGAATCCTTCTATGGCATGGATGGCTTCTGCATGTACAACGTCAGCTCTTGCAATGATTTCTTCATCGTCCTTGTCATCGCCGGATATTATCTGTCGACTCAAGGTGCTTATCTCTGCAAACTTTGTCTGTATTTGTTCAGTCATTTCTTGGGCTTCCTGCTTGGAGTTTGCGATCGAAGCTTTCTCCTCTTGGATTAGTCTTTGGTTATTGCAGACCTTTTCTTCAAGTTCCATCAGTTCCTTTTCCAAGAGGTTGAGTCGTCTTGTGCTCTCGGAGATATCAGCTTTAGCATCCAGAGTTGCCTTGTTTTGGTTGAGTAGTCTGCACTTCTGGGTGATGTCGGCTTTCAGAGGGATTTGAGAATGACGCAGTTCTATCCTCTGTTGTGCTGCCTTCACCTCTGCCCGGAAGAAAGGGAGATGGCCGGCTGGCCAAAGTTTGACTCGAAGTGATTCTGGAAGCTGGGATTCTATCTGCTGGAGAATTTCTTTTATCTTGTTGGAATCATCAACCAGAGCAGTGATCGGAGCAGATAGTAGATCCTTGATGAGATGAAGCTGATTTGCCAAGTTAGCCGATTGCTCCAAAGATGGTGTTTTTGCTCCAGGGGTAGTCAGACCCATTGATGCCGGGTCAAAGGAAAGCAAATTTGAAATGTCAAAGCCCTGTGGACATATCTGAAGTTAGAGCAAGGTGCATTTATAAAGCTATCGGCTGGTTCAGAATTGGTTCTCATAAAAGTTACCTGTTCTGAACAAGAAGTGATGATCGGTTCAGGTGTAGCCGATCTGGTTGGATTGGAGGTGACAACAGGGGCTTCGACTATGTCAACCTATTCGTCATGCACATCCATCAGAGCATTTGAAGTTTCAGTTGCTCCCGTATCAGCTTCATGAACGATGACTTCGTGTTGTGCTGGGCTACTAGTTTCAAGGATGTCTTCAGTTACGTCCTGGAAATAAAATTACAGTCAACTAGAGTACATATGTACGCAATAAAGAAGAGGTTTTGGAAAAATGAGTTACCTGGTTGGTGTTAGACTCTGATGGACTCAGGGAAGCTTGTGCCGATTTCTTGATGACTCGCCTCGTGATCATCTTCCTTTTCTTAGTTGGCACTCGGGGGGCAGCACTTGCAGAAGTTTGTCTTCGTTTAGAAGCCGAATGGAGTAAGTCTGGCTGAACAGCCATTATTACTTTCTTCATTGATGGTGATCCCTTGCAAAAGAGGACATCAGGAGAAGTTGGAAGAAAGTGGAATAGTTCCCCGTTACTGGTCACAGGTGCTGGACCATCTTGTTGCTATAAGAGAGGTGAGCAAGGATTAGGCAAGTAAAAGGATAGAGGACTCAGAAGGGATAAAGTGCACAGATTCAGTACCTCTTCCTCGGGGATTACATATTTAGGATCAATTTGCTGCAGTAGAGGGCCTAAAGCTCTTCTAAAAATGTGAGTTTTCCACATTTCCCACCAAGTGTTAAAGCCGATCGAAGAGGAAGTGAAGGACAGATTGGCTAGTATTGGAATGTGGAGGTTGTCAAACATACTGTAGCATCTTGAGCTGGTGAGACCATCAGGCAGATCGGCTCTACTCTCCACCAAGTGGTTAATATGGAAGTGGGGAGGGACTTGTCCTAAGCCAAATTGCCGACCTGCTATGACTGGTTGATAGGTTTCATAGCCTGGTTTGATAATTCTATTGGAAGTACTCATGCCAACAGGGAGGAAACCAGGTCGGATCATTAAAGTGTACAGATGCCGAGTGCTGTTGTCATCGGCAAAACTATCTAGTCTGAAGGCAGTTGGGTTCTCAAAAGCTTCAGATTCAGTGAATGGGAAATAAAGGGGATTCTCTAAGCCTTTATAGAAGACTCTGAACCATTTTGCTACATCTGTCGGGTTCAGTTTACTGCCAGGAAGATTAAATAAAGCTTGGCCATAGTTAGTACATCTAATTGGTTTGCCACTCTCATCAGGAAAAGAATTCTTGGTCAGGCCTTGGAAGTTTGGGATCTGGTGCCGAAAGTACAGTTGTGCCCACAACTGAATGAACCACCAAGGGCCTCCAGTTCTCAGTTTCTTTTGGTTAAGCAAGTTAGATGTCATCAAATGGAGATATCTGTAGGTTTTTCCAAGGAAAAGTTTACCTAGGCCGGTGCGATTGCCATGGGCCAGGTGATAGACCAAAGGGAGATAATTCTTAGTTGGAGCTAAAGAAGGACCACAGAAGATGAAATGTTCTAACCAAAGATTTAAGAAGGTTGTGTGCTCCTTTTCAGTCACTGGGCCTCTTGTTTTCATGTGCTGGTTCATGTAAGTGCCCCAGTTTGTGCAATTTGCTTTGGATGAAAGTTTAAAGGGGACTTCTGCCATTTTGTGGGCAGCTGGATTAGGAGATCCAATGTCTAGGCCAGTGATCATGGTGACATCTAGCAGAGTAGGGGTCATGGGGCTATGGCCAAAGAGGAAACAGTTCAGAGCATCAGACCAAAAATAGCCGATGGTTTTCAGAAGGTTTTCATCTTTGTCAAGGGGTGATAATGATAAGCTAACTACATCTGCTATGTTCAATTCCTGCCACAAGGGCATATAAGCTTTTGCTACTCTGCTGTACCATGTAATCCAGCTCTCAGGAGGGTTAGGCCAGGCTCTTAAGCAGTCGGCCTAGAGGTTCAAATCAATGCTTTGACTCACAAAAGGAATCCTATTTGCTTCACAAGAGATTAAATCTGTGGGATTTTCGTTAGCTCGTGGGCCAAGACAGAAAGATTTTGGATTGGAAGGATGCGGCAGAAGGATGTCTGACACCTGAAGTTCAAAAATTCAGAAATTTACATATGGTGTCATGTTTAAGAATTTGATTTGTTTGGAGGCTTAATAAGCTGAAGAAAGTTAAAGGGATTGGGCTGGATGTTACCTTCAGGCCGCAGATTGCCACATCATCGGTTGCAGAATTTGTTATCCGAGCTACAAAGTCTGCCATTGTTCAGATCTGTTGACTTAGGGTTTGGTTGCTGTGGGCTTTGATTCGAATTCCGGATGCTTCGAGAAGTTCTTGCTCGAATTTGTAGAGCTAGGTTTTCGAATTACGCTCGGATTTGAGAGTCTGTTTCGAGTTCGGTTCAAAGTGGAAGTGATACTCTACTCTTGTGCGGGTTGCTTCTAGTTTGAATTTTGTCGGCTCTTGGATATTTATAGAAGCCTGATGCGTTGCCATCGGCTTTTTTGGAAAACAAATCAAACATGTGCAATTGAAGGAAATTAACTTCATTCAAAAGGAAAAGGTTTTTACAGAGGAAAGCCGATTTGACAAAGGAATTAATCCTTCGGCTTTACAATTCTACTCCTACAGTACTACTTCTAATGCTCGTAGGTACCTAGTACCTACGGCATTTGGGGCTACGGGCCGGCGCATCTCCGCCGTCGTCGCTGTCGTCGTCGTCGTCGTCGCTGCTGAAGGCGCTGCTGCTGCCCTCCGACCTGAGCTCGCTGCTCTGACTGCCGCCGCCGCTGCTTTCTTCCTCATTGTCCTCCGCGGAGGACCTGAGGAACCGGAAGGGCTTTCCGCCCATCGGCTCGTCGTCGCCGGAGGAGGAGTCGATCTCCTCTTCCGAGGAGGAGTCGACTCCGTCTGAAGAGGGGTCTTCCTCGTCGCTGCTGCTCTCCAACTCCTCCTGGAACAGGAGCCGGAGGTCTTCTCCCTTGGTCTTGGGCTCGTCCTCCTCGGAGACGACCCCGAAGTCGAACTCCTCTGCATCCCAGTGCAGAGGAACCAGCACTTCGTATGCTGCTATCGGATCCCACTCCGGCGTCGGCTCCCGACTCTCTGGGATAGAGTCAATGGAAGAAGCGGAGAGGGAAGAAGAAGAAGGAGAAGATGAGGAGGAAGAATCTCCAAAGGAGTTGGAGCCGGAGGAGGAAGAGATCGCCATGGCTATTGTTTGCTGGAGGTGGGGTTTTCTGCGCTGTTGGCTTTGGGAGGAAGAAGAGTTTGCCGTGAAGAAGAGCCGATTTGGGGTGAGGTTAAATAGCAAAAAGGAGAAAGACGGATCGGCAGTTTCACATTCTACGAGGAGCCAGTTGTAGAGATGTTGCATCTTCCTTGGTGGTTGCAATGTGTTTTAATGAGCATTAACGGGAAGATGGAGCGACGGAGTGGTTTTGGAATTATCATTGCCTAAACCAGGGGGGCATGTGTTATCGCCAAGCAAGATGGGCTTAAAGCAGAAGATTAAGAATGCTTGTCAATCGGCTCCTGTGTGAGCATTTGGGCCACATGGGCCATGTATCTTTAGATTTAGTTCAAGATTAGAGATAGAGTTCGATCGGGACAAGATACAATTAGATTGTTTCCCAAGTCTCCGGACTATAAATATGCACCCTATGTTATTCATGAAAAAAAGAACGTCATCACGTCTCGAAAACAACAACTCTCGGCACATCGCCACCCCTAATTCTAGGGTTTCATCCAAGTAAGCGCCATGCTACCCTGATCGCTTCTTGCGATCAGGGCAGTGTTGTTCTTGCTTTTACCTTGTTATTACTCGTACTGAAGCGTTTTTGATGGCGAGTAATGCTAGTTATCCTAATGTTCGTAGCATGGCTTTTAGTAGATCTATTGTGCTTTGTTGCTTATCATCTACGAATATCATGTTGTTTTTGGTGCAGTCACGTTTCAATCCTATGCTAGTTCTTGTTGTGTAGAATTAGTTGCACGGAGACAACACCCTGCTTCTTTTCCGTCTAGTCGATCCAATCTGTTATGGTTCACTCTTGTACATAAGAGTTGGCGTGATATCTATTAGGTTAGGCCTTGCAAACAGATTGGATGATCCGGTGATGTGTTAGATGCTTTGCCTTAGTCTTAACAGGGAATTGATCCGGGAATCGGCTCTTGCTAGTTCTTAGGCCCCTGTTTCTGGTCAAGGTTTAGTTATTTATTATGTTTATTAGGCCCAATCACGTGTAGGATATTCCGATCTAGCAGTGAAGCTTTTACCATCGTGGATTAGATTAATTAGATTTAATTGAAGCAAATTTACACTTATTTGCTTTATTTATCAGTATCCAGATAGATGCAGATCCAATCTGACACTGGGACTCGATCGGCTCTTTAAAGCCGATGCAAGAGTCATCCCAGGGAGCCGACCACGGCTCGGACTTACGTTTCCACGTGTTTGTGTATGCAGGCAAATCGTTGCAAGCACGTTCGCACCCTCCTGATCGGGTATAGGTCAGGTGGCACGCCCGACATTCTCCGAAATCTCCGGGTGCATGACGGAATTGCGGACCGTCGACGAGGGATCAATGCCTGCCAGTGCTCTGGTGACCTCCCGGCTCTTCGTGTTGCCTGTCGGTGCTCGCCGGTGGGTTTCGACCGACAACAACTGGTTCATGGCTTCTTCTTCTAGCCTTTGGATCTCTTTCTCCTTCTCTTCTCTGATCTTCTTCTGGATGTCATTAAGGATCTTCTGATGCTCGGCTGGAAGTTGTTGAACATTCGGCCTCTGGATATTGGCAGAATCAACTTCACTAGGTTTAGGAATACCGGTCATGGCAACCGATTTATTTTTTCTATTCCCCAGCGAAGTCGCCAAAAAGTATGTTGGCGCAGAACTAGGGCCAACACACCAAAGCACTAGAACGCACAGCGAGCGACGGCATGACGCAGCGCCGATGCTCAGACCGGTCAGACTGGTCAGGTATACCAGTCAGACCGGTTGTCGCCGGGCAGACTGGCGGCGAGACCAATGAACGTCGCCCGGGAAGGACCCATCGGGGCAGGCGCACGCAGGGTTGTTCTAGGGTCGGCAGGCCACCTAGAACGCCCTCAATCGACGTAGAGATGAAGGAGGAACAGCAGATAGTAGATGGGAAAAGCTAGGACAAGAAAAAGTAAAAAGATAAAAGTATTTGTGTTTGATCGATTGGATACCCTAATCGGCCGTGACCCTTTATATTTATAGGGTGGGGTGGACTTATCCCGTAAGAAATCCTATTACAAGATCTAAATCTATTAAAAACTCTAGTTGTACTCGGATTCCACTTGGACCGGTCAGACCAGTTGGTCGTGCCAGACCGACTACAGACGCTTCGACCGGTCAGACCGGTCGGTACAGGTTGCTGCCAATTTTGGTCGTCAACACCAGTCCTACGTTGCACTTACAAAAGGTGCACACAGACCATAGGAAACGGGCGTGCCAAGCAATGTGCACCCAAAGGGATAAGGTTAGGGCCCACCTGCCAGCCAGCCAAAGGAAAGAGTACACAGGGGTCGGCCGAACCCTGGGGTCGCTCTATTGACGCATAAATCAACACACTAGAATCCGAGGGCAAGTGTTCGCCGAGTCACGAAAATTCAACCAAGCGTACCAGTCAATTTGTCCTGAAATTGACAAGAGAGAAAACAAAATCAAATTCGAGAGCGTATTGGCTGGGATTCTGAATATCTCTCAGATAGGCGTATCGGCAAGCTTTGCCGATACTGAACGTGACAAAAGGATATTGAATGCAAATGCATAATAAAGGGTGCGTCGGCAAGATCAGCCGATGCACTAGACGACAAAATCGGCTTAGGGTAGCCAATCATGCGCACACAGCAAGATCTAAGATACGAATGTGTAACTCAGATTATGCAAGCTAAAAATAGATATAAACCGGCTCTTGAGATACCAAAAGTGTTACTGCAAAACCTAAAGCCGATCTAATATATTTTTAGATATGACAATGGCCAAAAAGCATAGGAAAACCCACAAAATCTAGCCGATATCGATAATTGGTGAATAAATCTAGACGAGACGACAATGATACGCCCGGAAGTCAATGCCTAGATAAACTCGATAACTTTTGAATAGATTTGAACGAAGCAACAGTGATGCGCCCGGTAGCTAAAGCTCAAATATACTCGGTAAAACAAAAACTCACCAGCAAACTAAATTGCTCAAATGTGAGGCGTCCTTGATCAACTTGAAAGAACTCATTGAAAAAGAAAAGAAAAGGCAAAGTCGCCGAAAAAGTGCAAAGGAATTGTAAAGTATTGTTGTATTGGATGTGTATCAAGTTTTTCCGATCCCTTACAACTCATATTTATAGCCTAGCGCTATCAAGTCCTAGCCGATCACGGCAAACATTACTTGACCCTAAAGAAAATACTTACTAAAGATAAACTATTCTAAATATTACAACCGAATCGCGGATCCTCCTTTCCTTCCTTGACTTCATCGGCAATTTTTCCATCAGCCGAGTGCCAGAGCGGACAAATGAGCATCTTCGCAGAATATTCCTCCAGCCCATCGGACGGACTCCCATCTGCCGATTCCAACCCTGTGCATCTTTTGGTTTCTTCCAAATCGGCCACTTTCCCTTCACAAAAATCACCTTCCTTGACACGTGTCAAAAAATGGTGTCAACACATGCCCCCCAGTTTCAGAGTAATTTGTTTTGCTCCGAAACTAACTCCAATCATGATTGCTAACATTTAAACGGATCTCTATCTTTTAAACAAACAGCACACCGAATTCCCATTTTTCCCTCGGGCAAAGGTTATAAATATCTCCATCTCCCCTCCGCCGGCACATTTCCTGTAGCACCTCTGCCTTCTCCCTTGCTCAAGAACACATCTGCTCCGCCGCCGCCGTCGCAGCTAAAACACCCTCCTAGGGTTTCAAAGATTCAAGTCCAAGAACTCCTCCGGCAATGGCGTCTATCTCCGAGATCCCAGAGGTACATCTCTTTCCTCCACTTGCATCTCCGCCCTTCATTCCTTTTCCGATATCTTCATTCTCATTTCTTATTTTTGCTTTCATTTTCAGAATCTTAGGGGTAACGCAATCATCCCACTAGAAACCCGGTTTGCTTAGGTCCGATGGGTAATCCAGATCCCTCTAGTATCATCAATATGGAAACTAGCAGAATACCCCTCAAATCATCCAACATAAACCTGGATTGGACTCAGGCCTTCAGATCTTGGCCAAGCGTTACTCCTGGATGAAGAAACTAGTTCCGTAGAATAGCCAATGTTCAGAGAACCAACTGGGAAGAACATGACATTAGTCAATGCCTAAATCTATCTTTATCGGAGATGATCAGGAATGAGCCAATGCTTATATCGGCCTCTTACTTCTGGTCTGATGCCCTCAATGCATTCATGTTTAACCATGGACCAATGACACCAACCTTGATGGATGTTGTGATGCTCACTGGCCTGAATATCCATGCTGCCGATAGACCTTTTCATTTGCTAGAAAAAGCATCTTTCAAGATTGAAACCAAAAGCATCGACGGATGGAAAGGATATATCGGCAAGAATATGAAAACTGGATCAGTTTCTGTCAGAGAGCATACTGACTTTCTCAACATGTGGCTTAAGAAATTCATCTTCTGTGGTAAAGCAGTCGGTCCAACAAGCAACAACCTCAAACTAGCAGAAAATTTGGCCACTGGTAATCCTATTCCGCTTGGCAAGCATCTTTTGGGATCGGTCTATCATCTGCTTCACCAAGTATCATCCAGACTCAGAAAGAACCAGCCGATCACCAACTTGGGAGGCCCCTGGTGGTTTATTCAGTTGTGGCTGCACATGTACATGCACAAAACTATGACAGTTGAATTGTCAGAGATAGAATTCCCATCAGAAAACTTCTCTGAAGAAGAAGAAACTGTCACTCGCCGATGCACATCATTCGGTGAAGCAGCTATCATGATTGCCAATGATCCCAAGACCCTTGGCATTACTGACTTTTTCAAGTCCTTCTACAATGGGTTTCCAAAAATTTCCACTATCTGGTTTGCATATTAGGATGAAAAAGTCATTTATGAAAATCCCTTCAAATTCCAGCTTGATTCTTGGAAGACTGACGAAGAAGCCACAAAGATTATGAAAGAGATAATTTCCCCAAGAATTCTGCCGATCAACTTCATAGCTGGAAAAGACATCCCCAGCTATGAGTTTTATAATCCATTAGTGGCAGCCAGACAATTAGGATTTGGCCAAGTGCCTCCTTCTCTCTTCTTTGTTGGCAAAGTTCAATTCAGAGGAACTTTCAACAGTGCTCTCTGTTACAATCGGCTAAAAGACCTGGAACCTGACGTAGATATGACACTTCTAGCCGATTGGCAAATCGTACCTTTTGCCACTACCCCTTTCATCAAATGGTGGTCTGAATGGCAAGAGCATATCTTCTGCCAATCGGCCAACCTATATTGCACGTCTCTGGACAACAATTACCAATCAAGCGAGAATGAGGTACAAGTCAAATTACCTCCCACAACATCTCTTAACATCTTTTGTTTGCAGCCTTCAACTTCTACTCTTTGCAGGATGATGATCGGAATCCTCCAACAATCAGTAGGACTGGGCAACCGATCAACTACGCCTTGCCAGCCGATAAGCCAAATATCGGCTATGATGCTCCAACTCTGACAGATGTAGCCACTGGGAGAAAACGCAAGGTATCTTACACCAAGGTGACAACTCGTAAGAAAAAGAAATCTCCAGGCCAATCTTCAGCACTTCAAATAGATGTTCTAGTCAATCTTCCTTCTTCCTCTTCAGAAGGTAGAAAATTTTGAATCCTTTATGATTTCACTTTATCTGAATGCTGATCATATTTTCACCTCATAATCAAGATACCCCTGAACACCAATCCGAAGGAGAATAAAATCTTCAGAATACACCTCCTTCTCCATCACCCACCATCCAGGTATGATTCTATTTACTCAGCAAGTATCTAAATCTTTCCATGATCCTGAATCTGGTATTATTTCGTTTTGGTTTCATCAGGTACAGCATTCACCTCCAACTCCCAGGAAATCCAGGGCGGACTCTCCATTGATACAGGTACGATTTCAGAACTTGCTCATGAACATATTTGTTGGGGACACCACCTTCGGTCCGGTCGCCGAAGGTGCATGAAGATAGGAAGTCAAGGACTCTGAAGCTGATGCCAACAGCAAGCACGGAGGCGGCCCGTCTTCTCTTGTCTTCGGGTCGGAAGGCGAAGACAAGACACCAAGTGCACTGAAGCCGACGCCAGGAGCAAGCGCGGAGGTGGCCCGTCTTTGCTATTCTTCGGGTTGGAACGCGAAGACAGGTGAGGACCGGGCGACGCCAGCATCATGGTAGGGAGTGGTCAGTAGGCCCCATGGTCTTCGTCGACCAGGGTGAAGAGGACCGCCTGGGGTTGTGGGCCTTTCTGAGCTGTACCACACCCACACTGTAATAGGGAAATCACGTGTACGTCCGGGAATATTCAGGGAATATGACGTTGTAAGGGGGTAAAAGAGTAATTATACATGAGAGGCATAACGCCACCTATAAATACCCCCTGTAATGTTCATTGATGGGACACATGGAATAGAGAGAGAGAATCTTTCCTCCTTGTTTTGCGTGTTCATTAATTACTGTTGTAGTGTCCCTCCATTCCGGAGACACTCTCCACCAATAGTTTGGCGCCCACCCGTCGGTTCGATACACCACATGGCGGCGACGACGAAGAGAGGAACCACCGGAGCCACTTCGGAGGACAGGACGACGATGACGACGAGGACGACAACACCCTCGCAGGGCGAAGCGGCAGCAACACAGGCGAATGGGACTAGCAGCGACGGCGTCTCCATCGACGCCCTTGCAGATGGCCAGCTTGAAGTCAACCTTCTAGACCTCGGCGTCTCAGCCAAAGACATTGCAGCGATGCGTCGCATCGATGCTCGCATCGAAGAGGCGCGAAGGGCTCAGCAGCAGGCCTTGGAAGCAGAACCTTCGGAGCCACAGATGATGACAAGAGCGAAGGGGAAGCAGACCATGCTCACCGAAGCAGAACGTCAAGAGCAGTACAACAAGTTGAGGGAGGAGGAGCTTCGCTGCAAGGCGATGCAGGAGAAGCTCCATGCCCAGCGGCTGCAGCTCGAGAAATTGCAGGCACCTCCACCACCACCACCGCAGAAGGAGATGATCAGGGTCAACCCGGTGCAACAAGAACCACCAAGGTTTCGCCCAAAGCTCGTGCCGGTCGAAGAGATCTCTGACCACTTTGTCTCAGACGCCAAAGAGCATTACCGAAGAAGGCATCAAAGAATATCACCATTCTCCGAAGAGCTGGAGGAGGTGTAGTGGCCTCATCGCCTCAACCCAGCAATATTGCCGCAGTTTGATGGGGAGTCAGACCCTGAAGAGTTCCTCCTCAAATACGACGCCACCATAGAAGCATCAGGAGGAGGCACAGCGTGTAAAACGAAGGCGCTCGTCCTCGCATTGAAGGGCTTGGCGCAGCAATGGTATGCAAACATCCCACCAGGAACCATTCTATCTTGGAAGCAGCTTCGCATCGAGTTATGTGCAAGTTTCCGCGTCGTGAGGCCCGACGAAGTCACATCTTGAGATTTTCACGATCTAAGGCAAGGAAGCATGACCTTGTAGGAATATCTTCAGAGTGTCGTGAAGCTTCACGCAAGAGCACCTAATGTTGACGACCAGAGCATCATCGATTCGGTGGTGAAGGGGATCAACCAGGGACCATGCGGAGAGTACATATCCCGGTGCAAGCCGAAGATAGGCACGAAGTTGTTCGAGATAATGCAAGAATATTGCATATCCGACCGTGCGAAGAGGAGAAGGCTCGAGGAGAAGAACGAGCAAAAGAAGTCGCGAAACAGCGAGAGGTCCCATTCAAAACCATGGCATGCTGACGAGCCGAAGCAGAAAAGAACAGTGAACAACGTGTCCGAAGAAGAAGCCCCCCGAGAGCATAGACACCATCACAGGGGCAAAGGCGAGAGGGACCACCACGAAGAAAGATCCAACTGCGATGATCGTCACCATCGCGAAGAACGACACAACAAAGGCCAAAGAGATAGCGGCGGTCGAAGAGAGAAAATTCCATTCTGTTTCTTCCATGGGAAGGACAAAGGCCATTGGACAAATGAATGCCCCTTCGCCATTGAAATAAAAGAAGAGTTTGACCAGCAAAATTGCCTGCCAGCAAAGCCAGTCAATCATACCTCGCAGTTGCCACCTCAGTCTTCGGTGATGGCAACCACTTGGGCTCCTATGCCAAATTGGCTGGTGTCATACCCGGTCTTCAACTACCATCCGCTACCGTATGCGCCACCTTCGCAACAATCAGTACTGATGCTACCACCTCCGCACTATAGTCAGACATGGTCGAGGAGCTCCATGCCACAGTCTTACAACCCGACAACTTTACCCCCACCTCCGAAGCTCGAACCGGGGCAGATACCAAAAAGAGCAAGCGAGGGACCCTCCGGTAGCAGGGTCAACATCATCAATGCCATCTCCGGAGGATCCAACAAAGTAGTATATGAGACGAAGAAGCAGCGCAAAGAATACTTTAGAACCATTTCCCACGTTAGCAAGGGCAGATGCTTCCGAACAACTTGGTCTTATGTCCCAATATCTTTCACGCAGGCAGACCTTCGGCTGCAGCACTACCCACATAATGACCCCCTCGTCATAAGGGCAAACATCGGCAAGAATTTAGTGCACTTCGCAGGGAATGATGTAGGAAGAATCTTGGTGGACAATGGGCGCTCTATAGATATCCTCCTGTGGCAGTGCTTCGTCAAAATGGGGTTCACAGAAACAGCGCTGAAGAAGTCACAGTATCCGCTCATTGGCTTCGGAGGCAAGAGAATCGAAGCTCTTGGAAAGATAGAGCTCAATGTCATGTTCGGCGAAGGTGCAGCACAGAGAATCGAAGCAATAACCTTCGATGTGGTCGACATTAACTACCCCTACAATGCCATCTTCGGCTGCAACACCTTGGTCAAATTCGCAGCAGTAATCCATCAGTCGTGCCTATGCATGAAGCTGCCTACAGCTGGAGGAATTGTCACAGTCTTCGGCAACTAGAAAGAAGCAAGAAGGTGCGAAGACAATGCATGAACCGCAAACAAGAATGTCCATGTCATTGAAACCCCAAATGAGGATAATGAGGCAGCAAACAGCGAAGAGCCAGAGAAGTCAGGGGGGGTATCCCTAGCGGAACACATGAAGAAGGTGCCATTGTGCGAAGATGTGCCCGACCGAATGGTGATCATCGAAAAAGGGCTTGAAGAGGCCGAAGAGGCTAGGCTTATATAGTTTCTCCGCATCAATCAAGATGTGTTTGCTTGGTCCTCTTCGGATCTGCGAGGGGTCAGTCGAGAAGTCATCGAGCATGAGCTCAGGGTGAACCCGAAGGCAAAACCAGTAAAGTAGGGCCAAAGGTCAATGTCCGAAGAAAGGCAGAAAGCGGCTCAGGCCGAGGTACAAAAATTGCTGGACGCGGGCGTCATCCGCGAGGCCCAGTACCCGGAGTGGCTAGCAAATGTTGTCATGGTACCGAAGAAGAATGGGAAGTGGCGAATGTGCATTGACTTCACAATCTTGAACAAGGCATGCCCGAAGGACGAATACCCACTACCACGAATTGACACCCTGGTCGATGCAGTAGCTTGCTCGGAGATGCTTAGTATGTTGGACTGTTTCTCAGGTTATCACCAGATATTCATGAACAAGGCAGACGAAGAGAAGACCAGTTTCACCACTCCCTTCGGGAAATATTGCTACGTGAGAATGCCGGAGGGCCTTCGCAATGCCAAATGCACTTTCAATAGAATGATCAAAAAAGTATTGGGGGATCAATTGGGGAGAAACATCTCTGCATATGTCGATGACGTGGTTGTAAGAAGCAAAAAAGAAGGAGGATCATAGCCAAGATCTTCGCGAAACATTTGTGAATCTTCGTCGCCATGGCCTCAAGCTGAACCCGGAGAAATGTGTCTTTGGCGTGCGAAGAGGCAAACTATTGGGCTGCATGATCACCGAAAGGGGAATCGAGGCAAACCCGGAGAAGATCAAAGCCATTAGGCAGATGAAGCCGCCTACCACAAGAAAGGGGTGTAGAAGTTAACAGGCAGGTTGGCTTCGCTGAACAGATTCATCTCGAAGTCAGCAGAGAAGTTGTAACACCCTAATTTAAATTTCAGCATTTAATAATAAATTTAATTGGCTTTATTTAATTTGCTAAGGTTTATTGTGTTAGACTTGCATTTAATCTAAAATTTTGTTCCTTAAGTAATTAAAATTTATCATAGGGTTACTTTAGTGTTGCATTCATGCTGGAGCATTTATTTTGCTTGTGTGCATAAGGTTGTGGAATTCAAAGTTTTGTTTGAACTCAAATAGTTGGTTTGAATTAGAAATAGAAGAGAAGAAGAAATAGAAAAGGAGCCCAAAAAACCCATAGCCTCAACCTAGCACACCGCGGCCCAACGGCCCACACCGGCCCAAGAACCCAGCGCGGGCCCTGTCCCTCCCTCTCCTTCCCTCCAGCCCAAACCAGCGCTCGCGGCCCAGTCCAGCCAGCGATCTCCGCTCCACTCACGCGATACGGACCAACGCACCCCGCCGCTCTCCGCGCATGCCTCTTCTCAACCCGCTCGCGCGCGCCCCGCCGCTGACCCATGGGCCCCGCCTGCCAGCTTCGTCTCCCCCACGCAGCGCTCGCGCAACGGATCCCGCGATCCCCGCCAGGGATCTCACCGCGCCTTTCACGGGGCACGCACGCCCAGAAACCCGGCGCCCCCTTTAAACGCCCCAGGCCGCACCCCCTGGAGCCCAAAACCCCATCCCGCAGCCACCACCATCACCCTAGCGCCCCCCTCGCCTCGCTCCGCCGTGCAGAGCACCCACGCCACCTCGAAGACCAACTCCGGCCACTGCGCCTCAATGGAGCACCGCGTGGAGGAGGAGGTCTCCTGTAGCCGCCCTCTACGCCCTCTACCCCACGCTCCGCACGGGGATTGCTCACCGGAGCCCCACCAAGCCGCCACCACCGAGCCGCCACGCCGCCGACGTCCCTCAGCTGCAACCCCGGATGCCTTGAGCCCTCGGTAAGAAACAGTGCCGCCACCTAGTTCTTTTGCGCTAAGTTTTAGGTCGGGTAGCGCATCGTAGTTTCCTTTGCACTGGTCACCGGCGAACCCTCGCCGCCCCTCACCGTGGTGAGCCCCTGCAAAACCCTAAACCCCCACCCAGTGTGCCCAGTTGGGTTCGCCATGTTGCGGACTACCTCCCTGACCCGAACCCGCGTTGAATCAAGCCCCGCAGCGCCCATTTGCCGAACTCCGGCAAGGGCGCCGCCGTGGGAACCCACCGCCGGCGCGTTCCGCCGCCGCTGCCGCCTGCGAAGCGACCCAGCCGCCCGATCCGAAATCGACGGCCGCGATTAGAACCCCAGTTGTTTAGATCTGAGCCTTTAGATCGGGATCCAGCGGCCTAGGATCGTGCGTAACGGTTTGGCCTGGCTCTTTTTCTAAAGAGACCCCCGGTTTCTTCCTATTCAACCCGCGGTCCACCTCATGTTCAAAAATAATTACAGATTAGGCCTGTTTTTAACACTTAGCCCCCTGAGTTTTACCAGAATAGAACCCGCAGTCCACACTTGATGTTTTTGCGAGTTAGACCCCACAGTTTTAGTTTAATTATGTTTTAGTCCTCGGTTTTTGCAGAAAACCCCCTGAAACTTAGTTTTTCTCGCAGATAAGCCCCTAGAACTTGTTTTTTGCCTAGATTTTGCGTTCTAGCTCCGTTTTAGGCGTTCTTTATATCCACGCGATCGTTGTAATGCGTAGAATAGTTTTAGACTAGTTTAGTGTGCTATTTTTATGTATTGATGTACTGTTTCTTACCTTTTATTAGTGTTTGCTTGTATGCTTATAGTTGTGCTTTGTTTGGGCCATGTGCTCATGAGTAGACGCTGATCCATCTGAGGAGCCCCAGTACCAGTACCCGGAGTAGCCGTCTTCTGAGCACTTTGAGCAGTAGCAGGAGCAGTACGAGGAAGGCAAGTGTAACATGAACAACCTATCACTTTTAAATACATTTTCATACTGCATTTTAATACTGTATGCCTATAAGGACTGTCCTAGCCACTTTATATCCTTTATATCTACCCTTGGGTTGCATTTTGGTTAGTTGTGCTAGGTTGCTGCGCTATAACACATAATGGTCCTTTTTAATTAATTTGATTAATGGTATATGCAACTTAATTCTGAGAGTGGCCCTCCGTGTGGCTTGAGTGACTCACTTCTCATTAAAAAAATTTGGTTTTGTTAGAAACATGGTTTAGGGGGCCAGCACGGTGCTTACTGCCTGGTTGGCCACTCTCCATAAGGACCGATTCATAGAGCGACAACCTGGGACAACAGCGCTACCACAAGACTGGAATGGGACGGTCTTGGCGTAATAATTAGGTCTTTTTGGTTTGGAGTAACTTACCTGCGGGGCAAGAGTGGTAAGCTTCTATGTCCCTCGTACTGAGTGGCCTCGTCTGTGGTATTCTTGACGCCCACTAGACCTGCTCCATAGTTGCCGATCCAACCCTCGCGGTTACTCCCTACCAACGAGATTCTTTGTAAAGGCCTCGTAGTGAGTTTGCTAGTCATCTCACCTAAGGAAGTGTGATGAACAACTAGCGTAGCTCACGACTTGTGGGTAAAGATGTGCAACCTCTGCAGAGTGTAAAACTGGTATACTAGCCGTGCTCACTGTTATGAGCGGCCCAGATCCTCCTTTTGATTAGTGGGGTTATCTCCTTCCGATGAGGGAGGTGCCTCTCGGGGTTACCTTGGTGGTTTCGGTTTGGTTCTCAGTAGTAATATGTTTAATTCTGATTAATTACTATGAAACTAGGTTAATGGTAATTCATCAACTTGTAGTAAATAGCTTTAATAAAATTTTGCCAAGACTTAAAAGCTAATGCAGTTGAGTTAGCCAACCTTAGAGTCTCATAGTTTGTGTTATACTTGTTGAGTACAAGTTGTGTACTCACTCTTGCCTCTTCTCTACTTTTTCCTCTTGGATACTCTACTGCTGCTCAGTTCCTGCCGACGCGAGGGAGTTCGCTCAGCGCTACCAGGACTACGAGGACTTCTAGGCGTTCGTCTCCCAGTCGACGTCCCTGTGGCGCCCTGCTCTGCTTCGGAGAGTTTTTATCGTATTTGTACTTCACTTCCGCTGTATCAGACATTTTTGTCATTAATGTAATAAATAACATTCGTACTCGCTTTATTATATCTTTTTACGTGATATGTGCTGTGATATACTGTTCATTCTATTGTATATATGTGTGACTTGATCCTGGAATGTATATGATTGCTCGGTTTATGTCCTTTTATAAACCGGGTGTTACAGAGTGTTATCAGAGCCATATCGGCTATAGGACGAAGCCTAGATAGAACTGGTCGAGTTTTAGGACTTCTTCTCTCCAATCCTTGCCTGCTGAAACTATTTTACTATTATACCCCTTGAATTCTATGACTTTTACTCGTCTTGCCTTGATTTCTCTCTCTAAAGGATAGTTTTCATAGATTTGGCCTGAATCAGTCATCTGACCACCATGAGTATTAGCTAGGCGACCCTTTTATAATAATACGATAGCACGCTCTGCAACGCGTTGTGTTAGTCGAGTCGTATGTTAAACTCGGCTAAGTTGTGAAAATTGTCTGCTTGTTATTATGCAAATGTTTGATTTGGATCTTTGGTTGATTGCATAGCTTAGCAGTTTAAATTTGTTTAAAGGAAATCACTCTGATGTTAAAGTTAATTAATTAATAAAATGAGTTAGATCGTTGGGGGTAAAACAGTCCACTCTATCCTGTCTACTTTATCATGGCTGAGTCTTTTTCCGCAAAGAGTTATCGTATCCATCTGAATTTATTCCTGCAATATCCTTACTCGTGAAATCTTTTGTCCAAAATCAGATGGTGAACACCAGGCGTGGTTCTGATCAGCAATGTCAGAACAACTAGGGTCAGAACACCCAGGGGACCGGGATCCCGATGCCTCCACCTCTGACTCCGGAGCAGTACTTCCAGCTCCAGATGCAGATGATGGCCACCCTGAACAACACTGTTCAGGCTCTTCAGCAGGCTCACACTCAGCCTCCGCCTCCGCCACCGCCGCAGCCTCGCGACAGGCGTGCTGAGTTCCTGAGGGGTCACCCGCCGACGTTCTCTCAAACGTCCGACCCTCTTCAGGCTGACGACTGGCTCCGTGCAGTGGAGCGACAGCTGGACATCGCCCAGTGCGATGATCGGGAGAGAGTTCTGTACATAGCAGGACAGCTGCGAGGGGCAGCTTTGGACTGGTGGGAGTCCCACCCAGTTCAGGACCGCGAGTCTCTCACTTGGCTCCAGTTCAGGGAGCGTTTCCGCAGCCACAACGTCCCCGCGGGAGTTATGAAGATGAAGCAGAAGGAGTTCCTTGCACTGAAGCAGGTAATCTCAGATACAATTATTCAGCGTTTCCTTTTGAGCTAATACCCCCTTGTTCTATCTTTCGGAATCATGAAATAATCCTTCGATGTATATATCTGTCTTTTCACTTCAGGGGACTATGACGGTCATGGAGTATCGTAATCATTTTCTGCAGCTTGCTCGCTACGCCCCTGCCGAGGTTGCGGATGACCGCAAGAAGCAGGAGCACTTCATGGAGGGTCTTGAGGACTACCTCCAGTACGCGCTGCTCAACCTCCGCTTCGAATACTTCAACCATCTGGTTGACAGCGCGCTCAACACTGAGCGCAAACACTTGGAGATGGAGGACAAGAAGAGGAAGATTGTCCCCGTTGCTTCCGGCAGCAACACTCATCCTCGCCTCCAGCCGCCTCAGCAGTACCAGCAGCAGCAGTACCGGCCTCCCCAGCAGTACCAGTAGAGGCCGCAGCAGTACCCGCCTCGACAGCAGCAGGCAGGTCAGGTCCCGAGGTTACCGGCACCTCCGGTTCGTGCTCCACCAGCTCCGCCAGCACCTCAGGCTCCACGGCAGGCAGTTCCTCCTGCCGAACAGTAGGCTCCAGCGACTCCTCGCGTGTGCTATCACTGCGGTCATCCGGGGCACTACGCCAACGCTTGCTCCCAGAAGGCGCAGGCAGGACAGTAGGGACGCCCAGCTCAGCCCAGGGCGCCAGCACAGGGTCGGGTGAACCACGTGACGGCCGAGTCAGCGGCCGAGGCTCCTAACGTGGTTATTGGTACGTTCATGGTCAACTCTCACCCCGCTACAGTGCTTTTCGATACCGGTGCTACTCATTCTTTCATTTCCAAGTCATTTGCCGAGAAGCATGGTATACCAGTTTCTTGTATGAGGACAACTATGGTAGTTACCTCACCTGGGGGCCAGATACACACATGTTCTATATGCTCCAGAATTAATATTGTCATAAAGGGGGCAGAGTTCCGCACTGGTTTGATCGTCATCGAGTCCTCGGGGATAGATGTGATTTTGGGCATGGAAACCCTTACCAGATGGGGAGTCCGTATTGATTGTGCTCAGCGAACAGTTCACTTGTCGGCATCTGATGGCCAAGAGGTGACAGTCAGTGCTTCAGAGCCTTCAGGATTTCTTCATCAGATGGAGGCTAGACCCACGGACGGTATTCGCGTGGTGTCTGAATTCCCGGATGTCTTTCCGGATGATCTGCCAGGTATACCGCCTGAACGCGCCATTGAGTTTTGTATTGATCTCTTGCCTGGCATAGCTCCTATTGCAAAGCGGCCCTACCGTATGGCACCTATAGAGCATGAAGAGGTCAAGAAAACTATTGATGAGTTGCTAGCCAAGGGCTATATCCATCGCAACTTCTCTCCTTGGGCTTTTCCATTATTGCTGGTAGATAAGAAGGATGGCTCGAAGAGGATGTGTGTGGATTATCGGGAGCTGAATGCAGTCACTATCAAGAACAAGCATCCACTGCCCCGTATCGAGGATCTCTTCGATCTGCTTCAAGGTGCTCGTATATTCTCGAAGATTGATCTTCGTTTGGGTTATTTTCAGCTGAGGATCCGTCCTGAGGATATTCCGAAGACGGCATTCACCTGCAAGTACGGGCTATATGAGTACACGGTCATGTCCTTCGGCTTGACTAATGCCCCGGCCTTCTTCATGCACTTGATGAACATGGTTTTCATGGACTATCTGGATGTCTTCGTGGTGATCTTCATTGATGATATTCTGATCTTCTCCAAGACAGAGGAAGAGCATGAGGAGCATCTGAGACTCATATTGCAGAGGTTGAGAGAGCATCAGTTGTATGCCAAGTTTAGCAAGTGCGAGTTCTGGATTGACGAGGTTCCATTCCTCGGTCATGTTATCTCTCAGGGGGGCATTGCTGTTGATCCGAGCAAGGTGAAGGATGTGCTCGAGTGGGAGACACCGCAGACAGTAAAGGAAGTCAGGTCATTCTTGGGCTTAGCTGGATATTATCGGAGGTTCATCGAGAATTTCTCCAAGATCGCGAAGCCTTTGACTTCTTTGCTGGAGAAAAATGTGGCTTTCGTATGGACGGATGAGCGTCAGATGGCCTTCGATGAGCTGAAGAAGAGGTTGACTACGGCGCCAGTCCTGACTCTGCCAGACCAGACGAAGAGGTTTACGGTATATTGTGATGCTTCGAAGGATGGTCTAGGGTGTGTTCTGATGCAGGAAGGCAGAGTAATTGCTTATGCTTCACGGTAGCTACGCCGGCATGAGCTAAACTATCCCACTCATGATCTTGAGTTAGCCGCAGTTGTGCATGCTCTGAAGATTTGGAGGCATTACTTGTATGGACAGCGGTGTGATATCTACACTGATCACAAGAGTCTCAAGTACATTTTCACGCAGAATGAGCTGAACATGCGGCAGAGAAGATGGCTAGAGTTGGTCAAGGACTATGACCTGGAGATTCACTATCATCCGGGTAAGGCCAATGTTGTAGCAGATGCTCTGAGCAGAAGAAGTTATGTCAACATGGCCGTGGCTTTCCAGATGCCTCCAGAGTTATGCGAGGAGTTTGAGCAGTTGAGTCTGGGATTCTTGCATCATACCTCCAGTGCAGCATTTGAGGCCGTACCGACTCTAGAGTCAGAGATCAGGCAGCATCAGAAGGAAGATGAGAAGCTTGCAGGAGATTCGTGAGTTGCTCAAGAAGGGCAAGGCTCCTCATTTCAGAGAGGATGATCAGGGTACCTTGTGGTACAAGAACCGGATCTGTGTGCCTGATGTGAATGATCTCCGGAAGTTGATTATGAGTGAGGCCCATGATACAGCTTACTCTATTCATCCGGGCAGCACGAAGATGTACTATGATCTGAAGGAACGTTTCTGGTGGCATGGGAATGAAGCGTTCAGTGGCAGAGTACGTGGCTATTTGTGACACCTGTCAGCGTGTCAAGGCTGAGCATCAGAGGCCAGTAGGTCTACTACAGCCTTTGAAGATTCCAGAGTGGAAATGGGAGGAGATCACGATGGATTTCATAGTTGGATTGCCTCGTACTCAAAAAGGGTACAACTCTATATGGGTAGTAGTGGATCATCTGACGAAGGTTGCTCACTTCATTCCAGTGAACACTACTTATTCCGGTGCTAGACTTGCAGAGTTGTACATCTCTCGGATTGTCTGCTTGCATGGTGTGCCCAAGAAGATCATATCCGACAGAGGGTCTCAGTTCACTTCTCGGTTCTGGGAGCAGCTCCATGATTCTTTGGATACGAAGCTGTGTTTCAGTACGGCTTATCACCCTCAGACAGATTGGCAGACAGAGAGAACCAACCAAGTGTTGGAGGATATGCTGAGAGCTTGTGCCATTTAGTACGGTACTAGTTGGGATAAGTGCCTGTCTTATGCAGAGTTCTCATATAACAACAGCTATCAGGCCAGTTTGAAGAAGTCCCCCTTCGAGGCATTGTATGGCAGAAAGTGCAGGACTCCTCTCTATTGGGATCAGATTGGTGAGAAGCAGCTCTTTGGCCCTGAGATCATAGATGATGCAGAGCAGATGGTTCAGGCTATGCGAGAAAATCTGAGGATTGCACATAGCAGGCAAAAGAGCTATGCAGATGGCAAACGGAGAGACCTGACTTTCAGTGTTGGTGATCATGTATACCTGAAGGTGTCTCCGATGAGAGGAATCCACAGGTTTAATGTCAAGGGGAAGTTAGCACCTCGGTATGTTGGTCCATTCAAAGTGCTAGAGCGGAAAGGCGAAGTTGCTTATCGCCTGGAATTACCTCTCAGCCTCTCAGGAGTTCATGATGTCTTCCACATATCTCAGCTGAAGAGGTGTCTGCGAGTACCCGAGGAGCAGGCACCACTGGATGGAGTAGATGTGCAGGAAGATCTGACTTATACTGAGCATCCGGTGAAGATTCTGGAGACATCAGAGAGGGTTACGCGGAACAAGCGCATCAAGATGCGCAGAGTTCAGTGGAGTCACCACAGTGAAGCTGAGGCTACATGGGAGCGAGAAGATGAGCTGAGGAAGGCATATCCAGATCTCTTTGCTAGCCAGCCCAGCTAAATCTCGGGGACGAGATTTCTTTAAGGGGGTAGAGTCTGTAACACCCTAATTTAAATTTCAGCATTTAATAATAAATTTAATTGGCTTTATTTAATTTTCTAAGGTTTATTGTGTTAGACTTGCATTTAATCTAAAATTTTGTTCCTTAAGTAATTAAAATTTATCATAGGTTTACTTTAGTGTTGCATTCATGCTGGAGCATTTATTTTGCTTGTGTGCATAAGGTTGTGGAATTCAAAGTTTTGTTTGAATTCAAATAGTTGGTTTGAATTAGAAATAGAAGAGAAGAAGAAATAGAAAAGGAGCCCAAAAATCCCACAGCCTCAGCCCAGCACACCACGGCCCAACGGCCCACACCGGCCCAGCCTCTCCAACTCTTTGCTCAGCCCAGCGCCCACTAACCCGGCCCAAGAACCCAGCGCGGGCCCCGTCCCTCCCTCTCCTTCCCTCCAGCCCAAACGAGTGCTCGCGGCCCAGTCCAGCCAGCGATCTCCGCTCCACTCACGCGACACGGCCCAACGCACCCCGCCGCTGACCCGTGGGCCCCGCCTGCCAGCTTCGTCTCCCCCGCGCAGCGCTCGCGCAACGGATCCCGCGATCCCCGCCAGGGATCTCGCCGCACCTTTCACAGGGCACGCACGCCCAGAAACCCGGCGCCCCCTTTAAACGCCCCAGGCCGCACCCCCCTGGAACCCTAAACCCCATCCCGCAGCCACCACCATCACCCTAGCGCCCCCCTCGCCTCGCTCCGCCGTGCAGAGCACGCACGCCACCACAAACCCACCACCTCGAAGGCCAACTCCGGCCACTGCGCCTCACTGGAGCACCGCGTGGAGGAGGAGGTCGCCTGCAGCTGCCCTCTACGCCCTCTACCCCACGTTCCGCACGGGGATTGCTCACCGGAGCACCACCGAGCCGCCACCACCGAACCGCCACGCCGCCGACGTCCCTCCGCTGCAACCCCGGACGCCTTGAGCCCTCGATAAGAAACAGCGCCACCACCTTGTCCTTTTGCGCTAAGTTTTAGGTCGGGTAGCGCACCATAGTTTCCTTTGCACTGGTCACCGGCGAACCCTCGCCGCCCCTCACCGTGGTGAGCCCCTGCAAAACCCTAAACCCCCACCTAGTGTGCCCAGTTGGGTTCGCCATGTTGCGGACTACCTCCCTGACCCGAACCCGCGTTGAATCAAGCCCCGTAGCGCCCTTTTGCCGAACTCCGGCAAGGCCGCTGCCGCGGGAACCCGCCGCCGGCGCGTTCCGCCGCCGCTGCAGCCTGCGAAGCGACCCAGCCTCCCGATCCGAAAACGACGGCCGCGATTAGAACCCCAGTTGTTTAGATCTGAGCCTTTAGATCGGGATCCAGTGGCCTAGGATCGTGCGTAACCGTTCGGCCTGGCTCTTTTTCTAAAGAGACCCCCGGTTTCTTCCTATTCAACCCGCGGTCCACCTCATGTTCAAAAATAATTACAGATTAGGCCTGTTTTTAACACTTAGCCCCCTGAGTTTTACCAGAATAGAACCCGCAGTCCACACTTGATGTTTTTGCGAGTTAGACCCCAGAGTTTTACTTTAATTACATTTTAGTCCTCAGTTTTTGCAGGAAACCCCCTGAAACTTAGTTTTTCTCGCAGATAAGCCCCTAGAACTTGTTTTTGGCCTAGATTTTGCGTTCTAGCTCCGTTTTAGGCGTTCTTTATATCCACACGATCGTTGTAACGCGTAGAATAGTTTTAGACTAGTTTAGTGTGCTGTTTTTATGTATTGATGTACTGTTTCTTAGCTTTTGTTAGTGTTTGCTTGTATGCTTATAGCTGTGCTTTATTTTGGCCATGTGCTCGTGAGTAGACGCTGATCCATCTGAGGAGCCCCAGTACCAGTACCCGAAGTTGCTGTCTTCTGAGCACTTTGAGCAGCAGCAGGAGCAGTATGAGGAAGGCAAGTGTAACATGAACAACTTATCACTTTTAAATACATTTTCATACTGCATTTTCATACTGTATGCCTATAAGGACTGTCCTAGCCACTTTATATCCTTTATATCTACCCTTGGGTTGCATTTTGGTTAGTTGTGCTAGGTTGCTGCGCTATATCACATAATGGTCCTTTTTAATTAATTTGATTAATGGTATATGCAACTTAATTCTGAGAGTGGCCCTCCGTGTGGCTAGAGTGGCTCACTTCTCATTAAAAAAATTAGTTTTGTTAGAAACATGGTTTAGGGGGCCAGCACGGTGCTTACTACCTGGTTGGCCACTCTCCATAAGGACCGGTTCATAGAGCGACAACCTGGGACAACAGCGCTACCACAAGACTGGAATGGGACTGGTCTTGGCGTAATAATTAGGTCTTTTTGGTTTGGAGTAACTTACCTGTGGGGCAAGGGTGGTAAGCTTCTATGTCCCTCGTACTGAGTGGCCTCGTCTGTGGTATTCTTGACACCCACTAGACCTGCTCCATAGTCGCCGATCCAACCCTCGCGGTTACTCCCTACCAACGAGATTCTTTGTAAAGGCCTCGTAGTGAGTTTGCTAGTCATCTCACCTAAGGAAGTGTGATGAACAACTAGTGTAGCTCACGACTTGTGGGTAAAGATGTGCAACCTCTGCAGAGTGTAAAACTGGTATACTAGCCGTGCTCACGGTTATGAGCGGCCCAGATCCTCCTTTTGATTAGTGGGGTTATCTCCTTCCGACGAGGGAGGTGCCTCTCGGGGTTACCTTGGTGGTTTCGGTTTGGTTCTCAGTAGTAACATGTTTAATTCTGATTAATTACTATGAAACTAGGTTAATGGTAATTCATCAACTTGTAGTAAATAGCTTTAATAAAATTTTGCCAAGACTTAAAAGCTAATGCAGTTGAGTCAGCCAACCTTAGAGGCCTCATAGTTTGTGTTATACTTGTTGAGTACAAGTTGTGTACTCACTCTTGCCTCTTCTCTACTTTTTCCTCTTGGATACTCTACTGCTGCTCAGTTCCTGCCGACGCGAGGGAGTTCGCTCAGCGCTACCAGGACTACGAGGACTTCTAGGCATTCGTCTCCCTGTCGACGTCCCTGTGGCGCCCTGCTCTGCTTCGGAGAGTTTTTATCATATTTGTACTTCGCTTCCGCTGTATCAGACATTTTTGTCATTAATGTAATAAATAACATTCGTACTCGCTTTATTATATCTTTTTACGTGATATGTGCTGTGATATACTGTTCATTCTGTTGTATATACGTGTGACTTGATCCTGGCACGTATATGATTGCTCGGTTTATGTCCTTTTATAAACCAGGTGTTACAGAAGTGCCTCCCATTCTTCAAGGCACTGAAAGGCTCTAGCAACTTAGAATGGGGCGAAGAGCAGGCGAAGGCCTTCGAAGACCTCAAGCAGTACATTGAGAAATTGGCAGTCATGTCCAGCCCTTCGGAGAAGGAGTTGCTGTTATACATCTCCACATCAGGTGCAACCATAAGTGCTGCTCTCGTCGAAGAGCGTGCGATTGAAGGGGCATTGACACAGGTGCCTATGTACTTCGTTTCCGAAGCCCTAAATGGGTCAAAATTGCTATACTCAGAAATGGAGAAAATGGCATATGCGGTGGTCATGGCAGCACGCAAGCTTCGTTACTACTTCCAGAGCCACAAAATCAAGGTTCCAACCTCTTTCCCACTTCGGGACATGTTTGAAAACAGAGAAGCCTCCGGCAGGATAGGCAAATGGGCTACACAATTAGCCAAGCACACCATTGACTTCGTCTCCAGATCAGCAATCAAGTCATAGGTCTTGGCAGACTTCATCGCAGACTGGACCCAAGTCGCACCTTTGCAAGAGCAGCCGAAGATTGCAGAAAAATGGCAACTTGAGTGTGATGGGGCTTACCAGAGAGACGGAGCAGGAGCTTCAGCAGTCCTGACAGCACCTTCGGGTACGCAACTGAAGTACGCAGTCAGACTTGACTTTAATGGGTGCACCAACAATGTTGCAGAATACAAAGGCCTTCTCTTGGGTCTTTGTAAAGCAAGAGCGTTGGGCGCACGAAGATTAACGATCAGGTCTGATTCAGAGTTGATCACAAGCCAAATAAATAAGTCAAACAGGGCTCTCAAGCAAGAATTGGTGAAGTACCTGGTAGCAGTGCGAAGCATGGAGAAATACTTCCTCGGGTTTAGTATCCGCAGTTTCTCCAGAATGAAAAATAAGCAAGCTGATCAACTGGTGAAGGCAGCAGCGCAGTTCGATCCATTACCGCCAGATGTCTTCTTCAAAACATTAAAGCAGGCCTCCGTCAATTGTGCCGAAGAACTAGCCAAATTCGTCAACGCCATAACCAGCGAAGACTGGAAGGCCGCCATAATGGCCTATCTTCGCGGACACTTCATCCCGAAGGATGAGAAGGAAGAGAAGAGAATGGCACTTCGGGCCAGAAATTACAGAATCATAGGTGAAGAGTTATACCGAGGGGGAGTCTGCGCACCACTCCTAAAGTGCATCTCACGCGAAGAAGGCAAACAACTTCTTGAAGAGATACATGCAGGGATGTGTTCTTCGCACATCGCAACGAGGGCCCTGGTCGGCAAAGCTTTCCGCGAACGATTTTATTAGCCATTGGCTGTGGCGGACGCTCACGATGTGGTTCGCACATGTCCAAATTGCCGAAGGCATGCCCCATACAGCAAATTCCAACCCGACGAGGTGCAGCTACTGCCTCCGGTATGGCCCCTCGCGCGATGGGGCATTGATATTGTTGGACCGTTGCCTACAGCTCCAGGAAACTACAAGTACGCCGCTGTGGCGGCAGAGTACTTCTCCAAATGGGTCGAGGCCCAAGCACTCAGGGACATCATAGCAGGAGCCCTGCAAAAATTCTTTTGGCAGAACATCGTCTGCCGCTTCAGGGTCCCGAAGGAGGTCACAGTGGACAATGGCAAGCAGTTCGACTGTGCAACTTTCAGGGAGTTCACCACTCAACTTGGCACCAACTTATGCTTCACGTCGGTCTACCGCCCGCAGTCCAACGGCGCGGTGGAAAGGGCCAACGGCATCATCTTCGCACGCATCAAGAAAAACATCACTGAGCTGCCGAAGGGGAAGTGGGCGGATGAGCTGCCGAGGGTCATATGGTCTCATAACACAACAGAGTCCAGGACCACGAAGTTCACCCCTTTCAAGCTTCTATATGGTGAAGAAGCCGTAACACCCGAGGAAATCAAACTCAAATCCTGGAGAACAGCCGAAGGGGCAGAAAACATCGAAGAAGACATCAAGCCCTCAATTGACACAATCGAAGCTGGCAAGATACAAGCAGCTATTAACTTGGGAAAATATCAAGAGGAAACATGAAGGTGGAAGAATAAGAAAGTGAAGCCCAGAAACATCAAAGAGGGCGACTTGGTGCTTCGAAGAATACCGAAGGCCAAGCAAAAGGGCAAGATGCACAACAAGTGGGAAGGCCCATTTATCGTCGCATCTATGGCAAGGCTAGAGGCATGCAGGCTCCGCACGCTAGAAGGCACCGAAGACCCTTATTCATGGAACAAGGATATGCTACAAAAGTACTACGTGTAGGAAATGTGTAAAAGCCAACGGAGGAAAATAACCGACGGGGCTTGCAGGGCAAATTCTTTTTCTTTTTGCATTTTTCCTTTTTCTCATGTATAAATCCGCACAATGTACCGAAGGGCCCGTACTCTTTTCCTTACGAGGGGAAGCTTTCGAGTGTGCACTCAGGTGCCGAAGGTGTGAGATTTTTAACGACGTGGAACCCTATGTAACCCCTTGTGAAATATAAACAAGGCCCCCTCAAAAGAGTCTCGAAGGAACAGGCACGCTGCAAAGGCGCCGAAGCGTCTATCCCTCTTCGTCAAAGCGAAGAGGGGAGTCATCGGCGTGAAGTACAAGCCATAACGCTTGAAAGAAGTAAGCACGAGGCGCAACCCCGATTAAGGGCTTCGGTCCTCATAGCTTCACTTCCGAAGAAATTAACAAAATCCCGTAGAATGAAAGCGAAGGGTGGAAAGTCCTGTCGCGTGAAAGCCGAAGGCTAGGCACGAACCTTTCCGGCTAAAGAGCCGAAGGTCACCTAACAAAATCCCGTCGCATGAAAGCGAAGGGTGGAAAGTCCTGTCGCGTGAAAGCCGAAGGATAGGCACGAACCTTTCCGGCTAAAGAGCCGAAGGTCCCCTAACAAAATCCCGTCGCATGAAAGCGAAGGGTGGAAAGTCCTATCGCGCGAAAGCCGAAGGCTAGGCGCGAACCTCTCCGGCAAAAGAGCCGAAGGTCCCCTAACAAAACCCCGTCGCATGAAAGTGAACGGTGGAAAGTCCTGTCGCGTGAAAGCCGAAGGCTAGCACGAACCTCTCCGGTAAAAGAGCCGAAGAACCCTGTACAAGTCCTCATGAGCAAAGCCGAAGGCAAAGGCGTGCATAATTAAAACAAGATGCCGGAGGGGCTAAAACATGTTTCACAGTCATCATCCCCACCAGTCGAGCGAAGGGGGGTGTGTAGGATCAAGAACACCGACTAGAGGGGGGTGAATAGGCGGTTTAAAATCTAAAGCCAACAATACTAGAGAAATTTAATTAGTAACAAAGGAAAGCCCTATGTCATGCTATTACTTTCTCCAGATGGGTTTGCAACATAGGGTGACAAGATACAAATCAAGCTCTAGTAAAGTAAATTGCTCAAAGTAAAAACAAGAATTAAAGTGAGCAAGAGAAGTAACCAAGCTTGACACAAGAATTTATTCCATGGTGTTGATGACTTGCCGGTCACCCCTAATCCACGTTGAGGTGGATTCCAAGAATCAACCGCTCCTCTATCAAGAACCTCTTGATCTTGAGCCGGCTTGAATCAAGGAACCGCTCCACACCTCGATTCCTCTAGAGTTGCTCTTCGCCACTCCGGTGAGGTGAGCACAAGACCTCTCACAACCGAAATCGGGGCTCCTCAATAATCTCCTTGGAGGTGCTCCACGAAATCCTCTTCTCCAAGCCGTCTAGGGAGCGGCAACTCCCAAGAGTAACAAGTTGATGACGCTTGCTTGAAGTTTCCCTAATGCCACAAAGCTCAAACTCTTGATGCAATGCACTAGGAAGCTCTCACACCCTCAAGAATGCAATCTCTAAGCAAGTGTGTGTGTGAGAGGGATGCCTTAGCTCTATAGTGTCAAGTATGCAGTGCAAATGGCCAAGAGAGACACCCAATGGCCGGGCATTGGGTATATATAGACATCCCTTCAAAAACTAGCCGTTACACTCTTTTCTGTGAAGTTGCGGACCGTCCGCGTTTCAAAAACCGGACCGTCCGCCGATATAAATCAGTGAGTCAAAGTGCATTTAATCCGTGTCAGAACTAGCCGTTACAGCCCCGGCGGACCGTCCGCGCCACAGGGGCGGACCGTCCGCAGTTATGTGTTCCACACCACCAGAGACGAACATCGTCTCTGGAACAATTTGAAAAAGCCCGGCGGACCGTCCACTCCCTAGGGGCGGACCGTCTGCAGTCATCCTTGAAATCCACCAGAGACAACAATGTCTCTGGTACAAACTGTCAAATAGCCGGCGGACCGTCCGCTCCCCAGGGGCGGACCGTCCGCCGAATAGATCATAAGCCTAACTAGAGAAAACACCCTCTCTGGTACGAATTGAGTTAAAGCCGCGGACCGTCCGCCCACTTGGGCCGGACTGTCTGCCAGTCACTTCTAAAAACCACCAGAGCCAAACATGCTCTCTGGTACGATTGCGGACCGTCCGCCTCCCATGGAGCGGACTATCCGCACTTGTGCAGTCAGCTCTCAAACTTGATCTTTTTCAAATCTTTTCAAAACATCGTTAGCCCTCATGCATGCACCTAGATATTTTGAGCAGAATGGCACTAAAGACCCGTCAAGCACGAGTACACAACCCCTCTTGATAGTACGGCTATCTATCTAACAAATCCGGATCACTTTTCATCCACTAAACGCCTTGTGACCGGTAAAATACAAAAGCCCTATTTTATACCTTTGCCTTGAGCCCGAGCTTTGCTCATCATCTCCAAAACTCCACACATTCACAACCAAATCTCTTTTCATCCGTGGATCAACCTATACTCATTATCTCAAATGAAATCGTTAATCCACAAACCGTTGTCATTAATTACCAAAACTCGAATTAGGGGCCTAGATGCTTTCAATCTCCCCCTTTTTGGTAATTGATGACAACACTAAATTTTGGAGTGATAAAAGTGTTCAAGTCAACTTTGTACACTAGGCATAAGGCGGACTTGGAATTGAACTTTGGAAGAACTTACTCATTTTTCTTGAAAATTTTAGAATTTGGTATGAATAAATTCACCAAGTTCGATGAGTAGAGAGAATTCCCCCTTGATATGTGCATATAAATTTGCATGAATACCAAGAGCACACATATATATATATTTGATAATTTTGATGGAGTTTTCCCTACAAGTGGAAATCGAGGCATACAAGATACAAGATATATATGATATAAAATTTAGCTTGGTTAGCACAACCTCACAACCACAAGATGAACAAACATAGATACGAGTAACACAAACCAACATAGTTCATCACACATTACAAACCAAATGTTAAAATCCAAACACAAGTCTCAAACAGAGTTCATGCAAGACACAAATCATAAACATGTAATGCAATAGTTCAACGCAAATAAACACGAGTAGCAAGCGGAAGCCGAAAGCGAATGATCTCCATGAGAAGTCCATGAGCTCCCCCTATATCCAAGCACTCCAAAGCTCCTTCTCCCCCTTTGGCATCAATTGCCAAGAAAGTCAATCAATCGACGGCGGAGGAGGTGGTGGTGGGTAGTACGGCTGGTGCGGGTAGAACTCTGGAGGCGGCACTGGAGCCGGAAAGACTGAGTAGAAGTGGTCAAAAAACCCAGTGAAGGCTGTGCTGAAAGTATCAAAGCGCTGCTCTAGGTGCTCCTGCCTCTGCTCAAGCTGCTCAAACTGCTCATAAGAGGGCAAATCCTCAAAGCGTGAGTCATGAGCTGCTATGTTTGAGTGTAAACTCTGCTGAACCCCCTGCAACTGAGCCATCATGGGCTGGAACATCTGCTGCTGCATGTTCTGGAAGTTGAGGTTCATCTGATTCTGCATCTGATCAGCCAACACCGCAATCTGAGAGGACATGCTCTCCTGATTGATGCAAAGTAAGGGTCAAAGTAGCCTGCTGGAGGAGCCCACTGCTGCTGTACTGGAGGATGCGGTGGTGGCATGGCATGCTGAGCTGCAGCTGCTCCCATGTGAGCATCATCATCACTATCATCATCCTGCCCCTGTGCTTCAGCATCCATATCATCTCCCGGGAAAGGAGTCAAAGGCCTCAAAAGAAAAGTATTGTCATTCTTGAATGGCCTGAAGGGGGTGTGCTTGCTTTCACATATCCCTCTGAAGCTAGACTTGACCTTGATGATGGACATAATGTATGGAGCAAAATATAGGTTCATCTCCATGTTAAGCCTTAAATCTGCAAGCTGATCCATAATAAGAGCAATAACATTTATTCTATTTCCATTCATGGCATGAGATATCACATTCCAACAGAGCCCTCTAATCTTGTCCTTGTTGCCACTCTTAGGCATTAATGTGACTCTGACAATCTTATTAATCACTGCAGGATGATGCCTCAGACCCTGAGTGCCCCCAAAGCTTCTAGCAATACCAAGATGTGCAGGCTCATAGTACATGGGGTAGTCATTCTCATCTAGAGGGTTTTCTAACACAACATTCATACTTTGCTCACTAGTGATGAAATCATAATCCAACTGATTAGCCTCAACAAACTGTGCAAATGTAGCATAATAGGTTCTCTTGCCAGTTGTCCACCAAAATGTTTCCTCAACCATGTTGATCTCTAGAGTGACATAGAACTGACGTATGACTGTTTCATTCCAATCACACCTATGCTGCAGAAAATTTGCTAACCCCATATGCTCAAATCTATCCACTAGATCAGACATGACTTGTTGTTGTCTCATATAGCCTAGGTCAATGGTCTGATGTTTGAATACATTCTTCTTAACTAGATGACCAAAGTAAGCATCTTTTTGTACCTCAGTTTTGAAGAAGAGGATGTTTGTGTCACGAGGCAAGCTGAACTGATTCACTGCTCTAGCATTTGCATAGCTCTCTGCAGTCCACTGTCAGCTAGGAAGATCTAGCCCCATCAGATCTGTAACATCATCCTCAACTCCCTCAGTCTCTTCCTCTGAAGATTCATCACCAACATCACCCGCTGAGGATGCAGCAGCCATCTCACTGAGATTTGGAGCATAGTCCACATCATTAGAGTCATCACTGTCTTTTTGTCTTTTGGAAGTCATAGCCTTCTTGATTTTAGAAGCAGTGGCCTTGAGGATCTTCCGGGGTGGTCTGAGATCAAGATTTAACCATAAGAACAATTACTAAAGCAATAGAACCAATCCATAATGATATATGTCAGTTCAGCATTCATCTGAAAAATCTGACACTGGCGGACCGTCCGCACTTCTAAACGCGGACTGTCCGCAGTTCATGAACTACCACGGCGGACCGTCTGCGTCCAGCAGGCGGACTGTCCGCGACCCATCTGTTCTGCGCAGAAACACAAAATCGCCCCCAACTTTGATTCACCCATATTTTGAGTTTCGATTCAAATCTACCAACCAAATTTTAACTATAGCATCTCCTCCTCACTAGGAACAGGATCCCCCAAGTATTTTCAAGAATCCATGGTCCAAAAGCAGATCGGAGCATCTAACCCTAACTCTTTGCAATAAAGAAATCCAAGAACAAGAGTTAGGGATTCGTCAAAATACCGAGAGGACATGATGCACAATCTTGAGAAGAGTTCGGAGATGTTCTCGGACCGTCCGGGAATCACATCAAAAAGCCTTGACCTTGTCGTCTCCCCCACGTGCTTGAGAGAGAAAGAGAGAGAGCTTTTTGGATGATGTGTGCGGTTTGGTGGGGGGTTGTGAGAGGGACACCCATTATAAGTCAAGTCTGGCCGACCCCACCTTTCTGTCCAGTCACGGACTATCCGCGGAACCCTGGCGAACCGTCCGCATATGAGTTTTCACACTGACACCCGACTAACACTGCCTCTGGCAAATTCTGCCCAACACAGGCGGACCGTCCGCGGTCCTTTGGCGGACTGTCCGCAGTATATTTTTGCGGTTGAGAACTTCTCTGCAGAGCCTCTGGTGTAAAAGTGTCATGAACGGCGGACTATCCGCCCCTTACCCGCAGACCGTCCGCTGTACCAAATTTTAGACAGCCCAGAATTTTGCCAACTTTCTCAATTCCAACTTCAATTTGGGATCATTACTCATATAAAAATCCAAAAATCTCAAATCTTGCATGAAAATCTTCAAAAGACTCATATGAGCAAGTTACAACAAGAATTCAAAAATAAATCGAGTAAAATCATGAAAACTCATAAATGGCTCAAAAATACCTCAAAAAAGTCAGAAAAATGAAACAAAGAGTGCATGAAAGAACCATATGCCACATGTGCTAGTTTTCAAGCCACATTTGAGAAGTCAATGATATTTAACTCATTTCTTAACTTGCAAAACCGAGATTCATCCAAAGGCTTGGTAAATATATCGGCTAATTGATCATCCGTGCCAATACCATCAATCTTGATATCACCCTTGTTCATATGATCTCTAAGAAAATGATGGCGGATATCAATATGCTTGGTTCTTGAGTGTTGAACCGGATTAGTAGCAATCTTCATGGCACTTTCATTATCACACAACAAGAGAATTTCATCAAATTTCACACCATAGTCAAGAAGAGTTTGCTTCATCCATAACAATTGTGCACAACAACTTCCGGCCGAAATATATTTCGCTTCGGCGGTTGAAAGAGCCACGGAATTTTGCTTCTTTGATGACCAAGATACAAGAGATCTTCCAAGAAATTGACAACCACCGGAGGTGCTTTTCCTATCAACCTTGCACCCCGCATAATCCGAATCCGAGAATCCAACCAAATCAAAATGAGCACCCTTGGGATACCATAAACCAATATTAGGAGAATATTTCAAGTATCTCAAGATCCTTTTGACGGCGGTCAAATGACATTTTCTAGGTGCGGCTTGAAATCGTGCACACATGCAAACACTAACATGATGTCGGGCCTAGATGCGGTCAAATAAAGCAAACTACCAATCATAGAACGGCAAAGCTTTTGGTCAACCGGGTTACCTCCCTCATCTAGGTCGAGATGCCCATTGGTGGCAATAGGAGTCTTGATTGGTTTTGCATCTTCCATACCAAATTTCTTCAAGATATCCTTCATATATTTTGATTGACACACAAAGGTGCCTTCCTTGAGTTGCTTGATTTGAAGTCCAAGAAAGAAACTCAATTCACCAATCATGGACATCTCAAATTCCCTAGACATCATTTCACCAAATTCCTCACAAAATCTTGGGTTAGTTGAACCAAAGATAATATCATCAACATAAATTTGATAAACAAACAAATCCTTACCAATTGCTTTAGTGAACAAAGTAGTGTCAACCTTACCAATTTTGAAGCCCTTAGAGATAAGAAAGTCCCTCAATCTTTCATACCAAGCTAGTGGAGCTTGCTTAAGACCATAAAGAGCTTTAGAGAGCTTGTATACATGATTTGGCTTCTTGGGATCTTCAAAACCGGGAGCAACAAAAATAAGTTCACTAATCCTGTCATTCAAGAAAGCACTTTTCACATCCATTTGAAAAAAGTTTTATGTTGTGAGAGCAAGCATAAGCTAATAAAATTCTAATAGCTTCTAATCTAGCAACGGGAGCAAAAGTTTCACCGAAATCCAAACCTTCGACTTGAGTGAAGCCTTGAGCTACCAATCTTGTCTTGTTTCTCACAACCATTCCATCTTCATTTTGCTTGTTTCTAAAGACCCATTTAGTGCCAATAACATTATAATTCTTGGGCCTCTCAACTAGATCCCAAACTTGATTCCGGGTGAAATTATTTAATTCTTCATGCATATCATTCACCCAATCCGGATCTCTCAATGCTTCATCTACACGGTTAGGTTTAAGAAAAGATACAAAAGAATAATGTTCACAAAATGAAGCAATGCGAGATCGAGTTTGGACACCCTTACTAATATCACCCATGATTTGATCCACTGGGTGATCCTTTGCAAGAACATGATGAATTCTTTGAGGAACAATGGGTTCTTGAGTTGATGAAGAAGGTGCACTAGATGAACCAACTTGATCTTGTACTTGAGAATCATCATTACTTGAATCTTGTACAATTGGTTGTGCTTGATCATTTGAGATAGAAGTTGAAGGACTAACTCTAATAGAGATAGAAGGACCATCTTCATCTTCATCTTCTTCTCTTGGTCTAACATCACCAATTGACATGTTTTTCATTGCATTTCTAAAACGATCACTTCTCACATCATCAAGATTTTCTTGATCATTATTGGACCCATTGGTTTCATCAAACTCAACATCATATGCTTCTTCAACAATGCCATGTGTTTTGTTGTAGACCCGATAAGCCTTGCTACAAGATGAATATCCAAGAAGAAAACCCTCATCACATTTGCTTTGAAACTTTGATAACCGAGTTCCCTTCTATAGAATATAGCATTTGCAACCAAACACTCTAAAATATGATATATTTGGCTTCCTTCCAATGAGCAACTCATATGGGGTCTTGTTATGAAATCTATGGCAATACAATTGTTGACGCTCCTTAGCGCCCCGATTTGTATACCGCAAGCGCACGGTTCGTGTAGCTTTTCCCTTAGAGTATTCCCCCAAGGTTTATCAATCCGTGGATCGACAAAGAACTACCTAAGGTTTTCCATCTAATCTAATGGATCTATCCTAACATGAAGCATTGATTGCATATAAAGGGTAAACCTTTAATAGATATGAGTGATATGTAAAGGTTGATCTCATCCATGAACATAGGCTTAATCATAGCAAAACCAAAGATATGACTAGGCCTATCGTCATCTAGTTGTAGTTCAAGCTAACGAGCGAATAAATCATGCATCTCAATCAAAAGCATCTTTAAACCCAAAATCTCCAATCCGATCCCTCGATACTCCACCTACTTAGTGGCAACGCCCTGTCACGACGCCACCCCTTTCGATAAAAGTACCCTGAAGCAAGTCGAACCCCCTTTGGTAGTTCCGCCATGAATCTCTAGCCACCATGACTACAAGATCATGCTAAGCGATCTATCTCGATAATAGATCTAGGATGAAGCAAACCCAAAGAGAAGAACGAAATCGAAAGAGAGAACATGGTCGCTAATAGATTCGGAAGACATGATTATCATTACTCACATAATAGATTTGTTTGGATCATCACCGCCATGTGCACACCATCGATGAATCCAACTAGCTCATGAACTCCGCCATGGCACAACCACGCAGGGAGGCCACGGCGGCTAGGTTCGGCCTAAGCCATCTCCTAGACAACTTCGAAGACTTGCGGCGGCTGTCGTCTCCCTCCGGTCTTGGCCCTAGGTTTTCGTCGAGTTCTGGGTGGATGGATGCTTCGAGTTGAATAAGGTGCGAGCTATTTATAAGCCGAGGAAGCCACCGGTCGAAGGGGAGGCCAAACCGCCTCAGAAACGGGCTAGGCCGGCCAGCCCCATGGGCCTAGGCTAGCCGGCCTACCCCCTTTCGGGCTCGCCTCGGTCTCATTTTTCGCGTGCAGACTCCTCGCATCTTCTAGAGTTTATGTCCTTCACGATTGCACCCCTTTTGACATCGTTATCTTGGAGATATCTTCAAGGAAAGGATAGGATAGGGAATCCTTCCTTAAATCTTCATTTGCTTTGCTTAATCCCGAAGTATCTTTATCTCATCTTCGTGGGCTTGGTCCTTTGGGCTCTCTTGGAGGATGGATGTGTATGAATGGGCTTCGAATCAACATGGGGTTTGGTCCTCCCTTTGGGCTTTGGCCTTCGTCTTTTTTCGTGTTAGCGCTCGATCACGGGCCTCGTCATTTCATGCTTCAAAATAGGCCAAAAACCTGCAAAAACGAAGTTCCTCCAAAATATATGTGCAAGTGTGAAAATGACCAATAATTAGGCCGGGGTTAGGACGGTTAGTGATTTTGATATTAAATTCATGCCATTATCAAGGATAAACAAGGGATAAAGTGGGTACTTAATGAGTGCCAACATTGCCCCCATGCTTAAACCTTGCTCGTCCTCGAGTAAGTCCAGGAGCTTTGCTTATAAAGAAATCAGCGCTGCCCCTCAATGTCCTCTCTGCACTTAGTCATACATAACAAGACATATTGCTCTCTCAAGTATTTAGCATTTAAGTTCATGTTGTGACCAGCTACTTTTTCATTATGGAAGATAGACTTGCAATTAAAGAACAAGCCACAATAATAAATAAATGCAATGCTCTCAAACTTAAGCGAACTTCAAACCTTTACCTTGTTTCATCGTGAAGAGTTTTCAAAAGAATGCATATCAAACATAAGTGAGGTTCTCTTGCAAAAGATCGTGGAAATACTCATCTCATCAAGTCGCTCAAGCCTACAATAGATTGTCTTCAACCTATTCTACTCATATATAAAAGTGGAAGGCTTATGTGGAGCTTGGTAGGTAAAAACAATCCTAGCAAAACATTATACTTGAAATATTATCAAACTAAGAGAGAGATCTAATGGAAATTACCGAGGCTAGTCAAAAAGGCCATTGGAAAATAATGTTGGAGAGGGGGAAAGATGAAACACACATATTTAGATAGGTGGACATGTGCAAGTGGCAAATGGATGATCCCGAGACACAAATGAAGTTCTCGTTATCGGATTGCACATGGTTGGAAGATTTGAGTATGGAATAGTTCTTCAAAGTAACTTGGAAAATTAATGAAGCCAAAAAGAGCTAAGGAGCATTTCATCCTTCTCTTTTTTTTCTTTTTCTATCATTTTTCTATTTTCCTCTTTCTTTCTTTTTTTTCTTTCTTTTTGCTCCTTAGAACTTTTGATAACATAGAATACTTACCCAACCATCCCCCCCATGCTTGAACGAATGCTCGTCCTCGAGTATGAATAGTGGGAGAACCAACTAGCTAGGGTAAATATCTCAAATTCACCTTCTTCTTCGTAGAAACACTTGAATCTCGGGGAGCCTTGTCTCCCAAAACTTTTCTTTATATGATGCCCTTGATTCTTTTGATTCCGTCGAAATGATAATCCATACTCAAAGTGGGTTGTGGTCAAGGAGGTAATCACAAAGAGATATTTTTGGTTTAGGGTGGATATCCAGTGAGGTTTGCAAAATCCCGAAGTAGAAACTCACAATGCATGGATAAATGGGCTAGCAAAAAGAAGGTTACACAAAAAAAAATGGAATGACCAGCTTCTTAGTCTCATACCAAAGAAATCAATCTTAATCCAACTCATCAAAATATAAGTTTGCAATCTAAAGGTTTCATCATGAAAGAATATGTATGTATAGGCTTTGGTAGGTAGAACTTTGCAAGAGATTCACAAATGTAGATAGCATAGGAATTAAGTTTTCAAATTAAACAATCACAAGGTGTAAGGTCATCGGTAGACTTAAATCAAAGAGTAACATAGAATATGTGGGTTTAGAATTTAGTCATTTAACCTCCACAAATAAAAGAGCCGGTATTTAATCATTTTAATTCCATTTAATTGAGAGCAAATGGTCAAGTCATATACAACATAGCGTAGGTAAAACAAAGCAGCAACTTTCATCATTTTTCCATAAGCATAAGGCATTGCCAAAATGTATCAATGTGGTGAGCGCAAAGTGATGGTGATCCTACACTTATTGAAAACAAAAACAAAACTAGGTTGTCCTCCTAGAAGCCATGTGATAGGTTGAGAGGTATATACAAAGGTTGCATCTATGGTTGAAGGCATATATGTACAAGCATTTAGAAAAAGAGTGAGTTGAGGAAGAATTACCGTCCTTCTCGATGCACGTAATGAAGTGTAGCACGGCCCCCCCCCATACTTAAGCATTGTGCTAAGCATGGAAGAAGAATCATGAGCATCTTGTGGCAACCATGATTATCTTACTCCATGAGATCTTTCTTCCTTGTCCACGAAATCCTCCCCCATGCTTAGCATGATGCTAGGCGTGGAAGGAGAAGATGGACCATCTTCAAATTCTTGAAGTCCTTCTCTCATGTGTATGAATATCATCTTCAATGTGTCTTCACCTTTGTTTCCTCAATTTCCTTCAACTTCTTCTTGTACTAAGTCATGGTCCCAATCATTGCTTCACATCGTCGTCGCCTCCTTCAATTCCTCGTTGTTCCATTGCTGCCTCATCATCATGAATTTTTTCTTTCAATTTTCAGAACAGAACTTGTACTGAAACATTGCTCCATTGCGAAGTGAATGAATTTTCCTTTCCAATGAGTCCTCATTTGCCCAAAACTGATTCCGAACAAGAGAGTTATGTCCATTTCATCCCAGCGCTGCAATCTGTTCCGAATTTCAGAATGCGCAGCGTCCAAAGTTTTTGCCATATCTCCTTGTACGGGTCTTCAAATTCATTGATCTTGGATGCGTTGGAACGGAAATTTCATGGAACTTCTGAATATCAACTTTTTATTCCTTGTACATCTCTGTCCATTTGCAAAATTTGATGAAAACAGCGGGGCTTGCTTTCGAACTTTGGAGATGTTGACGAATTTGATTTCTTCTTTGATCACGAATTCATGGGAATGCTTTGTCATGCTTGCAAAACAATTCAAGTGCACAATCTACCCCCAAGGTGATAGTCAGGAGTAGAGACAATTGCCAACGAACCTACCATTCCTAAGATCTCAATTTGTGGCATAGCTTGCTTAGCGAAAAAAATAAAAACCTAGTGAGTGTACGTGTGTGCTAGTGTAAATGCAAATGAGAGGAAGGTATACAAACAAAGACAATGTTTACACCTAGTTCTAAACACCATGTTTACAACTAGGTTGCCGAACTTCTCCATAGCCACAAAGACTTATTTAACCAAGGTCAAAACACCATGTCTATCCCAAGATCAATAGGCCTTCATAGCACAAGAAAAAATAAAGCGCATTGCAAAGCTTATAAACCAACCAAATGCAACCTCATAGCTTGGTTTATAAAACTGAATGATGATGGTCTTCAATCATGTCTAAACACCATGTTTACACAAGATTGCAAAAAGGAAAATGCTCACATCAAGCATTAACATGGATATGAAAGCTTTCACCAATAAAGTTCTTCCGAAGGATCAAGCTAACAAAATGAAAGTGAGGACAATGAGGTGGATGCAAAATGTAAATGCAAAGTTAGCAAAAACAAGTGTTAGCAAGGTTGAAAGGACTTTTCGATGTTGTTCCGCAACTAGCTTATTCAAAAACAATTGCTAAGAGTGACAAAAAGCCTTCGCGACACTTCATAAGAAGTGAGGCTTTCGTCAATGAAAAGGTTATTTATCGAAAAGGACCAAGCAACCGAGCTAACAAGGTTTTAGAAGTAGGTTTATGGGTTTCCTATATTTTTTATGGCTTAAAACAAAAATTTTGAAGAGAGAGTGTTGGGTATAAAAATTCTATCTAAGGTGTTTTTTTTAAAAAAAAACTAGAGAGAAACAAAAGTTAGATTTTTTTTTGAATGAAAAATATAACCTATGGTTTTAGGATTGCTCTATGAGTGGTTTTACTAAGGGATTTAGGATCTCAAAAGCGAGGCTAGTCAATGTTTTTAGAAAACATTTTTTTTAATACAACATGCAATGCAATGCAAGGGTGTGACGAACGACATGGTATGCAATGCAACACGGGGTGGGTGAACAAAATGATATGACATGATGAGGTGGTCTAAAACAAAACAAAAAGTTAGCCTAAGTTAACTAGCCACAAGTTTAGAATCAAAGGGTGGTACAATGCTTCATAAATCTCTCTAAAAGGGACACAAAGAAAAAGACTCTAAACACTAATAGGCACACAAAAAGGTCTACAAGTTTCCCAAGATCAAATAACAAAGTGCTCCCTCAATAACATTTAGAATGAACAACATGAAGTTGTAGTTTTTATTAAAGCAATGGTACAATGTTACTTGATATTCCGATTAAAGAGTGCAATGTAGACGGTCATATTAATATATATAAAATAAAAGATCGGGTTGCCTCCCGCAAAGCGCTTCATTTAGAGTCATAGAGCTCGACTTTCTTACATACCTTCTCATTGATGCGAAGCCATGGTCCTTCATGCAAGAGGTGAAGGTGTTCCATGCAGCACTTATTCCACTTCCCATGTTGGACATAATCAATCACGCTTAATGGAAATCTTGCGCAATCGTCTCTCACATCATGGTCACCTCCTTCTTTGTTGTCCTTCGTCACTACCTTTCTTTTCACGGATTTCCTCTCTATCCAGATTGGAAATTGTGCCAAACAATTGATCCAATGCAAGGTGCACGAAATCTTCTTTCCAACAAGTCTTCATTTGCCCAAAACACATTCCAATTAAGGGAGTTATGCCCCTTTTTCCCCGTCACTGCAATCTGCCCCGTACTGATTTCACGTGCATCTCTGATGTTTGAGATATAGCTCCTCCCGTGGGTCTTCAATTGTATCAATTATGGATGCGTTGAATCGAGGACTTGATGGATATCCTGAATATTCAACTTTCTTGCATTGTAAATCTCTGGACTTGTGCACAAAATTGATGAGGCTTAGCGACGTCCGTTCTTGAAACTTGAAGATGTTGATGATGGTGTTCAAAATTTTGGGCACAGTTTCCCTGCTCATCATTTGAGTTTCATGTCCTGCATGGTTAGTGAAATTCGGGGCTTCTCCCTGACATGTGCTCTTTTAGGGTCCTGAGCTTGACCAAGCGCAAAGCAAGATCGAGATTTGCAATTATTTGTAAACACATGCTACATAATCACATCCTCAATTAAATTTCATCAACAAGGCATAGTGTAATTAAATGCAGCATGTGTTTCTTGCATAGCGCGGAGCTCATTATTAGGCAGAGGTTCTTTAAGCATGAAATCAACCTTCTCAAGAAACTCTAGCCTATCATCATGAAAAGAACAAGGCATAGAATTTAAACTTTCATTCCGACTATTGGTTCGAGCATGTGATTTTTAATGATTATCAACAAAACCAATAGAAGCATGAGAATTCACTGTATACCTTAGCCTCGGAGCTTTTTCATACTCATTGGATTCGTGGTGCTTTGTGCGAGATGTCATCTTGATGCACTCCTCGTGGTCCATTATGATTTGCTTCTCACGTCTCCATGTGTTGAATGTTGCGCTCTTTTAATCTGTCGTGGTTTGTTTGCAACATCCTCGTTTGTCGAAGGTCGACCGCTTGTGCCTTCATTTGCCAATGTCATTGGGGTTCTTCCTCTGCTCCAAGCTTCTAAATTTTATCATGTACGCTTGATTGAAACATCGCCCAAGCTCCCCTTCATTGTTGTCATCGTCATCTTTTCTATCTTGTTCTCATCGCGTTGCTCCTGCCTCTTCTTCGTGGAATCTCTCCTGTATACTCAACAGAACATATACCAAAATATAGCTCTATTAAAAATTTTATGAAATTACCTTTCCAACGAGTGATCATTCACTTTAAACGGAGTCGAAATGAGGGAGTTATGCTCGTTTCACTTTTGGCGCTGCGTGCTGTCCAGAAATTTTCAAAGTGCACAACCTTCAATGTTTTGGCCATACCGGCTTGTAGGAATCTCCGATTGACTTGGTTCTTGATTCATTGGGACGGGAACTTCATGGAGCTTTTGAATATCCAAAAATATTTTGCTATTTGTTTCTGAGGTTGAGCAGAATATTGATGATAACAATGACTTCTTACGAATCGATCCGAAGATGTCGATGATCTTGATCTTGTGGTCTTCGGAGCGTCTTGCTGTGCATCCTTGGCTTCAAGGTCATCACCATTGATTCACCAGCGAATAGCATGGCACCAATGGTCTGTCTCCATGGTTCTTTCTTTGTCTAAGGTGTCGGGATCGAAGGAGGCTCCCGTGCTTTGTGTCGATGATCAGAGCGGTCTCTTTCTTTGATTGCACTCGACTAGAAGCTTCTTGAGCATCCCATGGAGAAGATGGGTGGCATCATAGTTCCTCTAATCTTGTTGCCTCTAGCATTGGTCAACTTCAAATCATCAACTTTTGTGCACAAGGTTCTCCAAACATCTTGCGACATCGTCATCACTTTCTCCACTGTTTGTTGCTGCCTCTTCTTCGTTGAATTCCTTGATCATCCTGCACAGAACATGTACCAAAATTCTACTCCATGGAAAGCCTTATGAAATTACCTTTTCAACGAGTGGTCATTGATCCCAAATGGACTCCGGATGAAGAAGTTATGGTCGTTTTACTCCGGCACTACGCTCTGTCCCGAGACATTTCAGAACGTGCAGCGTTGAAAGATTTTACCATAACTCTTCACACCGATCTCCAAAAATCACGATTCTTGATGCGTTGGAAAGTAGATTTGATGGAGCTTCAAAATAATCTATTATTTTCTCATGGTATTTCTCTGATCTTGGACAAAAAACTCATTATAACAGTAACACTTTGGAGATGATGATGATCCGATCGCACGATTTTCTTCGCGGGCATGCTTCATACCTATTGCTTGAACAAACAATTTTTTTCCAAAAACATTAGTCTTTAAAATCAATTGACACGGCGGCATACCTTATTTATCATCTTTTGCTTTGGGGAGTGGGGACTCGATAGCGGATGCTGGGCCACTAACAAAAGTTAGCACCTACCACTAAAGAGCGGGTCTTCACGTAGCCATCAACTTGCTTGAGTGAGATTGGACTTGTCAAAGTACAGACGTTGAGAACTTCTCAATCACTTTGTGTTTAGGGTTTTACCTGCATTCATGGACACAAACAAGAAACACAGGATATATGCAATAATAAAATTAGGGTTAGTCCAAAAACTAGATAGATCGCCCTAGGGTTCGTGTTGCCGATCCCCGGCAACGGCGCCAGAAAAGCTTGTTGACGCTCCTTAGCGCCCCGATTTGTATACCGCAAGCGCACGGTTCATGTAGCTTTTCCCTTAGAGTATTCCCCAAAGGTTTATCAATTCGTGGATCGACAAAGAACTACCTAAGGTTTTCCATCTAATCTAATGGATCTTTCCTAACATGAAGCATTGATTGCATATAAAGTGTAAACCTTTAATAGATATGAGTTATATGTAAAGGTTGATCTCATCCATGAACATAGGCTTAATCATAGCAAAACCAAAGATATGACTAGGCCTATCGTCATCTAGTTGTAGTTCAAGCTAACGAGTGAATAAATCATGCATCTCAATCAAAAGCATCTTTAAACCCAAAATCTCCAATCCGATCCCTCGATACTCCACCTACTTAGTGGCAACGCCCTGTCACGATGCCACCCCTTTCGACAAAAGTACCCTGAAGCAAGTCGAACCCCCTTTGGTAGTTCCGCCATGAACCTCTAGCCACCATGACTACAAGATCATGCTAAGCGATCTATCTCGATAATAGATCTAGGATGAAGCAAACCCAAAGAGAAGAACGAAATCGAAAGAGAGAACATGGTCACTAATAGATTCGGAAGACATGATTATCATTACTCACATAATAGATTTGTTTGGATCATCACCGCCATGTGCACACCATCGATGAATCCAACTAGCTCATGAACTCTGCCATGGCACAACCACGCAGGGAGGCCACGGCGGCTAGGGTCGGCCTAAGCCATCTCCTAGACAACTTCGAAGACTTGCGGCAGCCGTCACTTCTCTCCAGTCTTGGCCCTAGGTTTTCGTCGAGTTCTGGGTGGATGGATGCTTCAAGTTGAATAAGGTGCGAGCTATTTATAAGCCGAGGAAGCCACCGGTCGAAGGGGAGGCCAAACCGCCTCAGAAACGGGATAGGCCGGCCAGCCCCAGGGGCCTAGGCCGGTCAGTCTACCCCCTTCCGGGCTCGCCTCGGTCTCATTTTTCGCGTGAAGACTCCTCACATCTTCTAGAGTTTATGTCCTTCATGATTGCACCCCTTTTGACATCGTTATCTTGGAGATATCTTCGAGGAAAGGATAGGATAGGGAATCCTTCCTTAAATCTTCATTTGCTTTGCTTAATCCCGAAGTATCTTGATCTCATCTTTGTGGGCTTGGTCCTTTGGGCTCTCTTAGAGGATGGATGTGCATGAATGGGCTTCGAATCAACATGGGCTTTGGTCCTCCCTTTGGGCTTTGGCCTTCGTCTTTCTTCGTGTTAGTGCTTGATCACGAGCCTCATCATTTCATGCTTCAAAATAGGCCAAAAACCTGCAAAAACGAAGTTCCTCCAAAATATATGTGCAAGTGTGAAAATGACCAATAATTAGGCCGGGGTTAGGACGGTTAGTGATTTTGATATTAAATTCATGCCATTATCAAGGATAAACAAGGGATAAAGTGGGTACTTAAGGAGCGCCAACAACAATCTATTAGAGGTATGACAAGCCGTGTTGATTGCTTCGGCCCAAAAGCTATCCGAAACATTGTACTCAGAGAGCATTGATCTTGCCATATCAATCAAGGTTCTATTTTTCCTCTCAACAAGACCATTTTGTTCCGAAGTGTACTTGGTTGAGAATTCATGCTTGATTCCTTTCTCATCACACCATTCTTCAACTCTTGTGTTTCTAAACTCACTTCCATTGTCACTCCTCACTTTTTTCACCTTGAGCTCAAATTCATTTTCGGCCCTTGTCAAGAATTTCTTGAATGTGTCATATGTATCGGCCTTATCATGAAGAAAGAAAACACATGTATATCTTGAGTAATCATCCACTACCACAAGACAATAGCAATTCCCACCAATACTTCTATATGTTGTAGGACCAAATAAATCCATATGCAATAACTCCAATGGTCTCTCGGTTGACATGACACTCTTAGTGGGATGAGAATTTGCAACTTGCTTTCCAGCTTGACAAGCACTACATAACTTATCTTTTTCAAACTTCACATTCTTTAAGACAACTACTAAATCATGCTTCAAAAGTCAGTTGAGTTGCTTCATGCCAACATGACCAAGCCTTCTATGCCATAACCAACCCAAAGATGATTGAGTGAACAAGCAAGTAGACAAGTTTGCCTCTTTAGTAGCAAAATCCACAAGATATACATCCTCATGTCTAAATCCCGTAAAGATGTGATCTTTTCCATCCAAGCTAGTCACTACCACATCATCTTTAGTGAAACTACACTTATATCCAAAATCACAAAGTTGAGTGACCGCTAAGAGATTAAACTTGAGAGAATCAACCAACAATTCTTTTGAAAGAGAATGATCACTTGAGATAGGAATTGTACCAACTCCTTTGACTTTGCGTTGGCTATTGTCACCAAAGATCATGTCACTATAGCCACCCACATTCTCATCTAGAGAGGAAAACATCATTGGATCTCCGGTCATGTGTTGAGTGCATCCACTATCAAGCACCCAATGTCTTGCTCCGGACTTGTAATTCACCTACAAAAAGGAAGTAACTCTTTTAGGTACCCAAACTTTCTTGGGTCCTTGAACGTTAGTGACCACGTTAGTGACCAAGACTTTTGGCACCCAAATGGCATTCTTTTTAGCACCATTTATAGGTATCCCAACAAATTTTGCAATAACATTGCCATTTGATTTTTTCATAAGAATGTAACTTGAATCAAAGGATATGACTTTCTTGTTGGTGCAATTCTTCTCAACATGACCAACCTTCTTGCATTTTTCACAATATGGCTTACCACTACTCTTCACAAAAGTAGTTTTGGTTTGCACAAAAGCCTTCTTCCCTTTCTTAGGAATGGATCCAAACCCTTGCTTGTTCAAGGTGAACTTTTGGCTTGCCCAGCAATGATTAAACTTGGCTCTACTATCATAGCACTTTCTCAAATCATTAGTCAAGCAAGTAATTTCTTTCTTTAACAAATCATTTTCCATAATGAGAGATTCATTGCAAGATGGGTTATCAATTTTGGTGCAAAAAGAACTAGTAGAGCTAGAGCCACAAGATTTATCATCAATTAAATCACAACTAACACCAATGCTCAATGTTGCTTTTCTTTCATGATTAAGCAAGGTATTGTGAGCTTCCTCAAGCTTCTCATGAGTTTCTTTGAGATTCTCATGAGAAGTCTTTAGCTCCTCATAGGAATCTTGAAGAGAAGTAAACTTCAACTTCAAGTCCTTTAACTTAGCCTTTTCCTTTGTCATGAATTCATCGGCATCAATGAGCATTTCAACAAGATCATCATATGAAAGTTCATCAAGTTCACCATCTTGTTGTACCTTTGCACCACCCTTTGCCATAAGACAATGTGGTCTAGAGAAGAGTGATAGAGCCTCCTTGATGGCGATCCTGGCAACTCCCTTGGATGGCTTGTCATCATCATCATCGGAGCTTGCATCGGAATCCCATTCAACAAAATAAGCTTGGCCATTTTTCTTCTTCTTGATGAACTTCTTCTTCTTCTTTTCATTATTTTTCTTGTCCTTTTTCTTGTTTGGACAATTGACAATGATATGACCTACTTCACCACATAGGAAGCAAGTCTTGTCCACAAAAGGATTTTTTTTTATGATTGACCTCTCTTGCCAAGGTTCTTCTTGCTCATCATTCTATTGAATCTCTTGACAAAGAGAGCCATCTCCTCATCCGATTCTTCTTCTTGGCACCCACTATCTTCTTCATTTTTACTATCTTGAGCTTTGAATGCTACACTTTTCTTTTTCACATCAATTTCTCCCCCATGAGCTTCATCTTGAGATTTCTTGAACATGTCATGGGTGAGAATTTCTCCCAATATTTGTGTGGGAGTTGTGGTCTTCACATTTGACCTTACAAGTAAGGTCACAATTGTGTCATATCTTTGCAGAAGACATCTAAGAAACTTGTGGTTAAAATCCCCATCCAGTACCTCAAATCCAAGTCCCTTGAGGTCATTCACAATGTCATTTAGCCGGTTGAACATCTCGGCTATACTCTCATCCTTCTTCATGGTAAATTCACTAAAATTTCCCTTAAGCAAATATAACTTGGCCTCATTCACACTTGATGTGCCCTCATGAATTTCCATGAGCTTCTTCCATATGTCATTTGCATTTGTGAGGCTCTTGACTCTATTAAATTCAGTCACATCAAGAGCACTAAAGAGCACATTAACCCCTTGATCATTTAGTATCTCATTTTCCTCATCTAGGGGTGACAATTTCATTGGGTCCAAAACAACATATCCATCACTTACTACTCTCCATAGCTTTCTACTCATTGCTTTGAGATGAGCCGACATCCTAGTCTTCCAATAATCATAATTGTTCCCATCAAATAACGGTAGCTTCCCAACATGAATCCCATTATCACTAGTCATTGTTCTACTCCAAGATGGTTAAATCCGCAATTAATGGAGTACTTAGCTCTGGTACCACTTGTAGGATCAAGAACACTGACTAGAGGAGGGGTGAATAGGCGGTTTAAAATCTAAAGCCAACAACACTAGAGAAATTTAATTAGTAACAAAGGAAAGCCCTATGTCATGCTATTACTTTCTCTAGATGGGTTTGCAACCTAGGGTGACAAGATACAAATCAAGCTCTAGTAAAGTAAATTGCTCAAAGTAAAAACAAGAATTAAAGTGAGCAAGAGAAATAACCAAGCTTGACACAAGAATTTATCCCGTGGTGTCGATGACTTGCCAGTCACCCCTAATCCACGTTGAGGTGGATTCCAAGAATCAACCGCTCCTCTATCAAGAACCTCTTGATCTTGAGCCGGCTTGAATCAAGGAACCGCTCCACACCTCGATTCCACTAGAGTTGCTCTTCACCACTCCGGTGAGGTGAGCACAAGACCTCTCACAACCGAAATCGGGGCTCCTCAACAATCTCCATGGAGGTGCTCCACGAAATCCTCTTCTCCAAGCCGTCTAGGGAGCGGCAACTCCCAAGAGTAACAAGTTGATGACGCTTGCTTGAAGTTTCCCTAATGCCACAAAGCTCAAACTCTTGATGCAATGCACTAGGAAGCTCTCACACCCTCAAGAATGCAATCTCTAAGCAAGTGTGTGTGTCAGAGGGATGCCTTAGCTCTATAGTGTCAAGTATGCATTCCAAATGGCCAAGAGAGACACCCAATGGCCGAGCATTGGGTATATATAGATATCCCTTCAAAAACTAGCCGTTACACTCTTTTCTGCGAAGTCGCGGACTGTCCACGTTTCAAAAACCGGACCGTCCGCCGTTATAAACTAGTGAGTCAGAGTGAATTTAATGCGTGTCAGAACTAGCCGTTATAACCCCGGCGGACCGTCCACGCCACAGGGGCGGACCGTCCGCAGTTATGTATTCCAAACCACCAGAGACGAACATCGTCTCTGGAACAATTTGAAAAAGCCCGACGGACCGTCCGCTCCCTAGGGGCGGACCGTCCGCAGTCATACTTGAAATCCACCAGAGACAACAATGTCTCTGGTACAAACTGTCAAATAGCTGGCGGACCGTCCGCTCCCCAGGGGCGGACTCCCGCCGCACAGATCATAAGCCCAACTAGAGAAAAGACCCTCCTTGGTACGAATTGAGTTAGAGCTGCGGACCGTCCGCCCACTCGGGCCGGACTGTCCGCCAGTCACTTCTAAAAACCACAAGAGCCAAATATGCTCTCTGGTACGATTGCGGACCGTCCGGCTCCCATGGAGCGGACTGTCCGCACTTGTGCAGTCAGCTCTCAAACTTGATCTTTTTCAAATCTTTTCAAAATGTCGTTAGTCCTCATGCATGCACCTAGATATTTTGAGCAGAATGGCACTAAAGACCCGTCAAGCACGAGTACACAACCTCTCTTGATAGTACGGCTATCTATCCAACAAATCCGGTCACTTTTCATCCACTAAACGCCTTGTGACCGGTAAAATACAAAAGCCCTATTTTATACCTTTGCCTTGAGCCCGAGCTTTGCTCATCATCTCCAAAACTCCACACGTTCACAACCAAATCTCTTTCATCCGTGGATCAACCTATACTCATTATCTCAAATGAAATCGTTAATCCACAAACCATTGTCATTAATTACCAAAACTCGAATTAGGGGCCTAGATGCTTTCAGGGTGGCGCTTCGCAAAACAAGAAACACGCACGACGCCAGTGAAGATGAACGAACAAAAAGGCGTTTGTAACCTCACCTGCGCAAAAGGGGGGTGGCGCTTCGCAGAATATATTTGTGCACAGTTGAAGGATAAATGCCAAAAAATTACATAATTTATTACACACAAAGTACATGTTTATTACACCATGAAGATACACTTCACGCGAAGGCACGAAGAAATAAATTACATAGTTACATCCGAGGCCTCTTCCTCGAAGACTAGGCTGTCCACCTCAGATATGATTTCCTGGACTGCCACATCTATTATTTCTTCGGCTGTCCATCGAAGAAATGCTTCGAAGTCGTCCCCTAAAACCAAGGGTAACGCAAATTAACTAGAGCTCTCGTCGAAGATGCCTTTGCGTTGGTACATAAATTCATGAGGTGACAGGGGCTCTTCGTCCATCGGCTCCGGCTTCGACTCACGGAGACCGGCGGGAGCACTGTACAGCCTATCGGTATCGAGAATCCATTTTATTTCGTGACAAAGTGCACGGTCAGCAAGGATCTTCGTGTGTTTTTCCGGATCACGCTGAAATTCGGCAAAAAAACGCTTCGTATCGGAGTTCCGAAGTTTGTAAACACGCACCCTATCCGCCCAAAATTCTTCAAATGAAACTGAAGGGTAAGGAATGTGGAACTTCGCCCAGGACGCACCAGCGACATAGAAATCCCCTCGATTGAGCTTCCGAGGAAGCACGCCTTCGGTCACCTGCGCAGGGGCCAACGCAGGGTCCTGCGCAGGCACTGAAGGTGTTAGCTTACAAAAGTAATAATTACAACCAGAAGACCCCTATACAACAGCCTACAACGACCCTCACACCTCGGTAGCCAAAGGATGAGAAGAGGACGCCCTTGTCCGGTCTTCGGGCGCCGGGGCTCCGTCAGTAGCGTCGCGGCCGCTTTCGCCATTCGCACCCTCACCACCAGGTCCTTCTTCGGTAGTCACAACTTCTTTTAGGATGGGCTCCACGATGGCATCAGCCTTGGCCTGGAGCTGAATGTTGCCAACCAGAAGTCAGCAGGTTTTTCGTAATAAAGAAGGTTGGTAAAAAAAAGAGAAGCACAGAAAAATCACCTGGGGCTTCATCCGCTCAACTTCACGTCGTACAAGGGCACGACCTTCGCCCTTGAAGAAGCGCTCCATGAAGTTAACGATGATGTTTTTTGCCAAAGCCGGCAGCATCTTCGGACAAACAGTTTCCTCGCCCGGCCAGCGGAAGGATGAGTCATGAAGGGAACGAAGTTGAGCCTTCGTCACCCTGCTAGTCTGTCCAGCTTCGGAGGGAAAAAGACCGTACACTGCGGCACTGAGAGTACGGACGGCGACCATGGCACTGATATCTTCATGGAAATGCGCCCCGGCGTCCAGCATGGCGACGCAAGCGCGAAGCCACTGGAAAAAGAAGCCCTGGCCAACTGTGTAGGTGCCCTCCGGAAACATATCAGGAGCCACAAGCCCATACCTGGCGAGGAGGTCAGGAAGCTCTTCCTGCAACTTCTCCGAGCCGGTCTTTATAGCCTCTTTAAAGGTGCGGAGCTGTTTTTGCATCACATCTTGACGTTTCTCAGCATCTTCAGCAAGCAACTTGGCGGCCTTCGCAGCGTCCTCCGCCTTCACCGCCCGATCAGCAGACGCAAGGAGCTCCGTGGTAAGAGTTGCCTTCTCCTCAGCAGATATGCCGAGGAGCTTTTGCAGCTCTGCTTTCTCCTTTTCTAGGGAGGCCACCTTCTCCTCCAGGTCAGCAACAACAAATTTTGAGCTGTCCTTAGCTGAGGGTGATGCTTCGACGTCTTTCCCGGAAGGCACTTCGGCTTCTTTGCCGGAGGTAGGGGCTCCGCGCGGGAGAGACGAGCGGCGGGGGGAGTCGACCACGACCTTGACCTCCTCGACGTCGCCCTCGTCTTCGCTCTTAGTGGTACCGCCACCTATGGAATGCCGAAAGGCGTTGCCTCGGTATGAGGACGGTTGCTGTCTTCGCTCCCGCCATCCTTGGATTCCCCTTTGCTCCGCAGGGGTGACTGATGCAGGATGTCATCCAGGATCTAGCTTTTCTTCATCGGGGCCGCCGAAGAGGACGCCCGCTTCCTTTTTGTCTTTTCCAAGGCCTTTACTTTCCACGAGGCGTGTGCAGGGGCGGCGTCCTGGCCCTCCGCATGTTTTACCTCGGCTGCTCGCTGAGGAGCGGAGAGGACCAAGGCATGAAATACCCGATTCCAGTGGACTCCGCTGAGGTGAGCCACCAAGGCCTTGTATTCGTCCCTCGAAACCGATCCGACCATCTCGTCGGCCCGGCTCTCGATAACGGCAGGATCTACCCCTGCATTGCCGAAGAGGCACAAACCATCAGTAATGTAGCGGGCAGCACATCTTAACAAGAACCCAAGCACGAGAACATATGATCAGGTCGAAGGCTGAAGACAGCCGCGAAATCAGGAACTGGAATACCTTCGATCCAGTGGTCCTCGGCTAGCCAGCTGGAGATGTCCCACCCAACCCTGATGGGGAAACAACCGCACGCGATGATCTCTTCGATGACATCACGTGTGCTGAAAGTCTTGGACAATTTCCGCAGAAAAGTGAGCAAAGGCTCATCTTCGGCGCGCACATGATAGGCGACCTTCGGCACCTCACCAAGGGCAGGAACGTGGTCGATGATGAGGGGATGGGTCTTCGTTATGGGATCCAGCGTCACCTTGTGATAGAACCAGTAGGATGACTAGTCGTTGGCCTACTTGTTCTTTCTCGCAGCGACTGGGCACGGGAGGCTCTTATGGAAGGCGAAGGTATAGCAGCCATATTGGGGAATGGCCGATATCTCCGCACCTCCGGCCGATTGTACGGAAATCTTCTTCGGTTGATAGTGTACCCTGAAGGCACGAGCAAATCCTTCGGCACTTGGAGAAAGGTGGCAGGTCTTTGCCAGCCATATGTACAGGATGAGCCGCACGATCGAAGTGGGAGTCATTTGATGCAGATATACCTTAAACAGCCGAAAGATGTCCACTACCACGGAGTCGAGGGGCATCTGAAGACCGGTCGTGAACAGATCGCGGAACACGATCACTTCATCTGCACGAGGATGAGCGACGGTCTCACCCGTCGATGGAGCCCTGACACCGTCCGCAGAGATGAAGCCCCGTCGAGCTAGGTCATCGAGGAGGGAAGGAGTCATCTTCGACAAGCCGAGCACAGTTGTCCTCGGCCCTTTTGATTGATCCCTCTTCGGAGCCATCTCCAAAGATGCAGAACATTCTGAGATCGCCACCCTTGAAGTTCAGCACCAGAATAGTTCGAAGAAAAACGAGCTCAGAAAGAACCTTCGCCAAAGGAAAAGAACCTTTGCCAAAGGAAAAGCAAGGAGGCTGGGAAGCAAGGGCAGTGAAAAGTAAAACACAGTCGCGTCGGCAGTATTTATAGGTGGGGGGCGAGCGAGTGGAAAGACGAAAGAACCCCGTGCTGCACGCATAAGATTTAAGAGACCGAGGGGCAACTCTGCCTTTTCAAGTTTACGAAACAATGCAAGGTTTCCCGCCAAAAGTTTGAATCCGATAATTTGGGCGCAAGCTAATAGTTAAGAACATGAAAATTTTGCTTCCTCCACCAGACTACAAGTTTTTTGCAGGTGAACATGGACTGTGCTTCGCTGGCCACCATCGCGGCGCCCAGCCCGAAGGGTGACGCTTCGGGACGCCCACGGCGCCCACAGAGTCGAAGCCCCACCCCTCCCAAAGATCGTACCAAGGCTCCGAGGGGCTACTGTTGGGGACACCACCTTCGGTCCGGTCGCCGAAGGTGCGCAAAGACAGGAAGTCAAGGACTCTGAAGCTGATGCCAACAGCAAGCACGGAGGTGGCCCGTCTTCACTTGTCTTCGGGTCGGAAGGCGAAGACAAGACACCAAGAGCACTGAAACCGCCGCCAGGAGCAAGCACGTAGGTGGCCCGTCTTCGCCATTCTTCGGGTCAGAACGCGAAGACAGGCGAAGATCGGGCGACGCCAGCATCATGGTAGGAAGTAGTCAGTGCCCCGTGGTCTTCGTCGACCAGGGTAAAGAGGACTGCCTAGGGTTGTGGGCCTTTCTGAGCTGTACCGCACCCACACTGTAATAGGGAAATCACGTGTACGTCCAGGAAAATTCAAGGAATATGACCGTTGTAAGGGGATAAAAGAGTAATTATACATGGGAGGCATAACGCCACCTATAAATACCCCCTGTAATGTTCATTGATGGGACCCATGGAATAGAGAGAGAGAACCTTTCCTCCTTGTTTTGCATGTTCATTCATTACTGTTGTAGTGTCCCTCCGTTCCGGAGACACTCTCCACCAACAATATTCTGTACACTTCTGACAATCATCCTTCAGCTTGCCGACCATGCACTATCTGAATTACTTAGCCAGCCAAACACTGCAATCCCGAGCTCTTCATCGCAACCCCTCGTTCCTGCTGGCTCCAATCTAGAAGAAATACGCCTGAAGCAGGTAAACAACCTTTCTTTCTGTTGGCCGATCCCATCACCCTTCTGTTTCCATCAGCCATCTTAACTTTATCTTCCTTTCAGGCACAGGAGTCTCCAGATAACAGTCTGTTCTTCTTTCAAATCGGAGCTGCTTCTCAGGAAGAAGGAGAAGAAGCAACATCGGCCGATTCCATTGTACTGTCTGATGAAATCAAGACCAAACTCTAAGAATCCCTCCAATTTTTGAATCAAGACATTGGCCAACTGATCAAGAATGCACAGCCGATCCGCGCCATCTTGGCAGAACTGGAGGGCAAACTCTCAGAAGCAATTGAAGATGCGCTAACTCCTGCAGCCTTCATCGAGAGCCACCGCGCACAATTAAACAAAGCTCAGAAACAAGTAGCCGATCGTTGTCAGCAGGAAGAAATCATCAAACAGAGGGACCACTTCAAAGATTTAGCAGAATCGGCCGTCGGCGAGATTAAATCTCTGAATGACACCAAGGCCAGCATCTTGAGAAACAAGGATGTACTAGAAGCTGAACGTGATCATCTTCTGCGAGAACTCAGTAAAGTAAACCAAGCAATAGACACTGCAGATCACGATCTCTCCCAAATTCCATCGGCTATTACCAAACTCGAGGAAGATAAGCAAAAGTATGCTTGTCAAGCATATCAACTTCACAAGAGTTTGCAGCCGATTCTTGGCTCATCAGTAGATAGCAACCAAATAATTGAAAACATTGATCAAATCCGCCTGCGCATGGTAAAAGTAATCCAGGAAGCCCTAGGATTACTGTAAAGCCATTTCATGCAATGTAACCTCCAGAATTGATAGACAACTTGATCTTAATCCAGAAATTTGTCTTTATGATTTATTGCTCTAAGGGCGACTCATATCATGTCGGCCATGTTACAACCGATGCATTTGACTTGCAAATCGGCTTTTACATATTTTTTGCACTAAAGGCAATACTTTCTAGTATTGGCTATAACTTACAAAATCCAGTCGATACTACAATCGGCCATATCCTTCATCGATCAAGACTCATCTAAAGAATCTCCTGACTTTGCTGACGTAACTTCATAATCAGCCATCCGAAAGAAATCCTTATCCCATGCTTGACCAGAAAGACAATTCATCCGATCATAACTCACTATATGAGCCTCAGCCGATGCCACACTGAATGACGAATCGGCCGATACTATCTCAACAGCATCATCAGCCCATTGAATCAAACATTGATGCATAGTAGATGGAATGCAACAATTGGCATGTATCCAATCCCGACCCAAAAGCAAACTGTATGAACCTTTGCCATTAATAACAAAGAAAGTAGTAGGAAGGGTCTTACTGCCAATTGTGAGATCAATGCATAATGCCCCCAAAGCAGGAGATACGACTCCCTCGAAGTCCTTCAGCATCATGTCGGTCTTCGTCAAATCATCTTGGCTTTTCCCAAGCTTGCGTAGCATGACATAGGGCATTATGTTCACCGCTGCACCTCCATCAACAAGCATTTTCGTAACTGGCTTCCCCTCATTGAATCCTTTCAAAAACAACGCTTTGAGATGTTGCCTCTTTTCATATTCTGGTTTTTCAAACGTCGCTGGTAATGGCTCCAAATTCAACTGAGCCATGGCTTCTTCTAATTCTAGCTGACAACCTTCATCACATGGTGCCATGAACTCCTTTGGCATTATGAAAACCATATTAATTGGTGCGGCCGATGATCCAGAATCTTGACCATCATCAGCTCTTGGTTTAGCACGCCAAACTTGTGATTTGATTCCTTTCTTGCGCAGAATCTGTTATTGCTCTTCCTCTATGATCTCCAGTTGGCGTAACCTCTGAACCCATCGCTTCTGAGATCTGATCAAACCTCTTGGACACCACTGAGATTGATCCGTATGATCTGGTTCACGCTTTGGATCTCTCTGCATCGGCTGATCATCTTGCACTCTTTCATCGGCCATCTGCTCCAGCCGATCACATGCGGGTACTCATCTCCCAGCAGAATCACGTAGCATGGTTCTGCCCCCCAGTCAATTATGCACTGATACTCTTTTTCCTAGCCGATCATGCACAAGAGTGCGCTCAATTCGATAGTGTTCATGATGTGGTCTTTCGTATGATCGGCTGCCTTGACCATTGCATTCGGGACAATCATATACCGATGGCAATGTCAACCCTTCTTCCCAGCAGTAGACAAAGAAAGGACACCTCCAATGATCTTGCTCACATCGTTCCTCTTCTTCTCTACGCTGCCGCCTCTCACGATCACACTGAAACTTGTTCAACAGCATTTGAGACGTGACACGTCTACGTGGTGCCGATGAACGTTCAGCATCCTTTATCAGACCTTTTCCTTTGACCTCATCGGCTGCTATCTGCGCTTTAGGATCAACAGCCCCAGATCTCTTGGCCAATGATGACGTCAGAATCTTAGCCTGAGGAGAACCCTCATCTCTGGCCACATCAACCATGTTTGTGGCGAAGGGATGCCCGTCGATCTTCATCATCTTCTTGGGAGTTTAAAATTTCAGCCTCCATTGCTCGAAAGCCATCTGGATCTGTTGTCGGAAGACTTTGCACTCATTTGTATCATGCGACGTGGCATTGTGCCACTTGCAGTACTTCATATTATTGAGCTCGTCCTCCGATGGAATCTCGTGATATGGTTTCAACTTGATCAACCCCTCCGACAATAACAAGTCAAAGATCTTGTCGGCTTTGGTGATGTCAAACTCGTATGACTCAGGTTCTTTCTTTCCAAATGGACACGTCACCGGTTTTTTGCTGTTCTGTATCCACTCAGCCGATGCGACCGTTTCTTGCTCCTCTTCAGATTCATCATTAACAGAATACTCCACATAATTTATCTTCTTCTGAAAAGGCTTATTGGATTCATAAGATCGAATCTCTCCTGTCATCCGACTCGCGATCTGGCTAATACTTACAAACTCCTGCGATGCATATTTATCTTTAATGTGCGGCAAGAGTCCATTAAATGTTGCATCGACCAACTGCTGGACAAAACCAAACTGTAGCATCGGTTCTTGACATCTCTAAACCTTTTGATAAAGGCGGCAACCGATTCATCGTTTCTTTGTCTTAAACCAGTCAAATCAGTCAACTTTAACTCAGTAATCCCAGAGAAAAAGAACTGATGAATTTGCCACTCTAGATCGGCCCAATATAATATAGAATTTGCCAGCAAGGTGGTGAACCAAGCAAAGGCCGATCCAGACAAAGACAAGGAGAACAAACGGACTCTGAGTGCATCATGGTTGCCCGCCTCTCCCAACTGTAGAAGGAACCTGTTAACATGCTCCATCATAGAAACTTCTCCCTGCCCTGAGAACTTTGTGAAATCAAGCATGTTGTACTTGTGTGGGAGAGGAATCTAATTGTAAGCCGGAGGATAGGGAGTCTAGTACATAACAGATTGTTGCTTCGGCCTCAAACCAAACTGCTCCCTCATCACTTCGGCTATCTTTGTGCTCCAATCAACTTGCGGTTTAGCTATTGGCGTCTGTTGGGGAGAAACCGTGCCCGCTGCATTGGTCATCATCGCAAGTTGTTGAGCTACATGGTTCATCGGCTGTTCAGCCGACTACATCTGGTGTGTTTGCTGAGCTATCTGATTGGGTGCCTGTTGAGTCATTGTTGGTTGTGAAGCTGATGGACTAGCTAACTGTTGCCCCGTAGCATCCATGTATGGTATGCTGACACACCGTATCTGTCCATTTGCTTGATTATGGAATACCCAGTTGACTCCCTTCTGATGTGGAAATTGTGATAGCAACACTTCTGAAGGAGACTGGGGTTGGAGTAAGATAGCAAGACGCTGTTGTGGAATCATCGGCGGTGGTGCCGATGCATTAGCTTGTGCCATCTATTGTGAACTCCATGTGCCTTGTGCATTCAGTTGCGTTGCCGATGCATCTTGCTGTGCACCCATTGGCTGAATGGCCGATGGATCAAGCCGAGAGGCTATCGGCTGAGAAGCCGATGCATTAAACTGCATCTTGGGTGGCGTAGAAAAGAAATCTGGATGCATGCCATACCCAGTAGTAGGATTCCATCCTTTAGGAAACATAGATGCAGATCCATCTTGCACAGTTGTAGCAATCAGCAGCATGGTTGAGTAAATAGGATCTGTTGTAACCGCCGATGCTGCAGTAGTAACCTGGGGTGAGGATTGACTGTTGCTTGTTCCTGCCTGGCTATTTTGAGCCGACAGGGCTGCTGCCATAGATATTTCCAAGGGAACATACTACATCTGATCTGGCTGTATATAGCAAGGACCCATGCACCCTGGAAACATGCCTTCAGCAAAAGTTTTATCCACCGCATTGTGTACTGTGTTGCCCATGACTGTTGCACTTTTGATGAATGCTTGCGCTACAGCTTGGCCAACTGCATCCATCATCTTGTTCTCAAATTGAGCCTCTGTCAATGGCTGGAAAGACGGGAGATTAAACTTCTTGATCACTTCACCAGATCTGTTGATGCTGTATGACTTGAGGCATTCACGTTTGAACTTCTCCACCAGCTCATTAAATTCCTTCTTCTATTCCTCTTTGAGCTTGTCTTCAGGAACAAGAACCTGGTTCTCTTCACTGACTGTAGATTTATCAGTAATGTCCACCATGTCAAAGCTTTCGGTCCCACTGGGCGTGCCAAAAGATGTGTTGACGCAAAAATCAACACACTGGAATCCGAGGGCAAATGTTCGCCGAGTCACGGAAAGTCAACCAAGCGTGCCAGTCAATTTGACCTGAAATTGACAAAGGAGAAAACAAAGTCAAATTCGAGAGCGTATCGGCTGGGATTTCGAATATCTCTCAGATAGGCGTATCGGCAAGCTTTGCCGATACTGAACGCGACAAAAGGATATTGAATGCAAACGCGTAATAAAAGGTGCGTTGGCAAGATCAGTCGATGCACTAGACGACAAAATCGGCTTAGGGTAGCCGATCGTGCGCACACAGCAAGACCTAAGCTATGAATGTGTAACTCAGATTATGCAAGCTAAAAACAGATATAAACCGGCTCTTGAGATAACAAAAGTGTTACTGCAAAACCTAAAGCCGATCTAATATGTTTTTAGATATGATAATGGCCAAAAAGCGTAGGAAAACCCGCAAAATCTAGCCAATATCGATAATTGGTGAATAAATCTAGACGAGATGACAGCGATACGCCCGGAAGTTAAAGCCTAGATGAACTCGATAACTTTTGAATAGATTTGAACGAAGCCACAGCGATGCGCCCAGTAGCTAAAGCTCAAATATACTCGGTAAAACAAAAACTCACCAGCAAACCAAGTCGCTCGAATGTGAGGCGTCCTTGATCAACTTGAAAGAACTCGTCGAGAAAGAAAAGAAAAGGCGAAGTCACCAAAAAAGTGCAAAGGAATTGTAAAGTGTTGTTGTATTGGAAGTGTATCAAGTTTTTCCGGTCCCTTACAACTCATATTTATAGCCTAGCGCTATCAAGTCCTAGCCGATCACGGCAAACATTACTTGACCCTAAAGAAAATACTTACTAAAGATAAACTATTCTAAATATTACAGCTGAATCGCCAAGATTGTCGTAGAGTCCGGATCCTCCTTTCCTTCCTTGACTTCATCGGCAACTTTTTCATCGGCCGAGTGCCAGAGCGGACAAATCAGCATCTTCGTAGAATATTCCTCCAGCCCATCGGACGGACTCCCATCGGCCGATTCCAACCCTGTGCATCTTTTGGTTTCTTCCAAATCGGCCACTTTCCCTTCACAAAAATCACCTTCCTTGACACATGTCAAAAAACGGTGTCAACACGCTCGAACCCGGACTGGCTCCCGTCCATGTGCAGCTTGGCATGAGATTTGATCTTATCCTCTTGAAGTTGGTGCCTGTTGACGCTTACTAACGATCATTTCCAGGCGTCAACTTGATCAAAAAATCATGAGAGTTTGCATTTCTTACACGCATCCTTATCCAATAAAGTCCCTAAACCACACTTTACCTTTTAGAATATGCAAGTTGTGTTTTAGAGCTAATATGCAGGTTACAAGCACACTTTGGTCTGACATAAAATCACAGAAATTATTAGAGCACCTATTCAGGCTCAATTGGACCAAGTGTAGCCCAATAACCACACCAAAACAAGTCAAGACAAGGCAAACCCCAGCATTCAAACAAAAAGAGGCCCAAGACAGCCCGTTAGAAGAAGATGGGTGCGGTTGGTGGCCCGGGCAGGCCGACCGACCTACTTGGTCGGCTGACCTGGCCCGTGGGCCCCACAGCCTCAACTTCTCCACATGTCATCTCCTCACTAGTTGCTGATGGCGGTTCTGCAAACTTCATCTCGTGGCTCCCTGCTATAAATACAAGGGGGGGTGGAGAATAGGACACACACACACCACACAGCTCACATCTTTCCTCTCTTGCATAGTCTTTAGGCTTAGTGGAGTTATCGAGTCGTTGGAGTTGCTCGAGAGTTCTGGTATGGGTTCATCTCTAGCTCTCTCTTGTAATATTCGGTTGTGTGTAATAGAATTAGACTATGGTTACCGATATCTGCTTGAAGTATATTCTGAGTTATCGAGTATATGCTTCTTGTCATGGTTACGTTTTTATTCAATGCTTGCATTATATGATCGCCCTGTGCTGGAGATGGCTAGTCCTTTGTTCATAGAATTCTATCAACTACTCAAGTATTCATATGATTGCTCTAGTGTGATGTCTGTCCATCCGGAGGGTGGGGGCTCCGCGCGGGACACTAGAGTATCCCATACTAGTGTAGACATGGTGTCTAGATTAGCTAAGAGTTGCTGGATGTCAAGTATACCCACGGTTTGTAGAGGTAGCCGGCAGGTGGTGATAGCCCTATTCGAGGCCTAGTAATCCTCCACATTTGGTATGGGGGGTAGGAGGTGCATAAAGCCACCGGGGTGTACGAGCTCCTCCCGTTGCTTCGATAGAGATCTCCCTGTTGTGTAGTTTAATCTCTAACGAGCTAACTAATGAGAAAGTGTAGATATAGCTAGCTTAGCACAGCTGACTCGAGCTCTGACCTCTACCTTGATCCCGGCTTAAAGCATCTTTTATCTTTTTATTTATCCAAGAGGGTAGTTTGTGTGTGTGTCACACTACCTCCTACCATGTTATTATCTTACCCCTATTTATGCATGAGAATATCCAATCTAGATAGAGTTCACCAACTAATCTATATATCCTCTCACTCACCACCTTCCCTGCGGAATTATAAATGACACCCCGGTATACTCCCGGGTAAAATGCTACAGCCGTATTCTGTGCGCTTGCGGATTTATTCGTGGTTCATGAAATACTACCACCCCAAATTGGCGTCTGCGGGCATCATCGCTGGTGACGTTGGTAGGCGCCAACAAGCATTTTTGGCGCCATTGCCGGGGAAGGCACGGAGTGAAATATATAGACAAAGTTGTGAACAATATCAAAATAGGTATTCGCTTGCTAAACAGGCTAACTTGGCTTTGTTTTCTTGTCTTTGTTGATATGAAAACAGGGTAGTGTATGACCGGTTTCGACTTTCCGCAAAACTTTCATTCCGAACCAGAGTCACTTCTGAGAAGGACGCGAGCTCGACTCGTATCACCTCGGAGATCACTCTTGGCAGCCGAACCAGTCATCACATCATCGTCAGCTCCTAGAGATATGGCCCAGAAGACACTCCGTGATTACTCTGCTCCGTCTGCTAACCAGGTCCCCACCAGGCCCGAGGTTAACACTGGAGGAGAAAATTTTGAGATCAAGATGGGTCTCATTACGATGGTGCAGGCCAGCCCATTCTGTGGCAAAGCCAATGAGGATGCCAGCGCTCATCTCTTGGGGGGGAGCGAAGCAATGGTTTTATGCTAACAAGGCTGCTGTGGACACTTGGGACAAATGTGCCAAGGCGTTCCTCTCGAAGTTCTTCCCGGCGGGCAAAACCAATGCTCTTCGTGGTCGGATTTCGAACTTCCAGCAGGCATCAAATGAGTCAATTCCGGAAGCTTGGGAGAGGCTTCAGGAGTACATTCTGGCGTGTCCGCACCATGGAATGGATAATTGGCTCATTCTACAGAACTTCTACAACGGGTTGACATAGGCATCCTGTGATCATGTGGATGCCGCTGCGGTGGATCTTTCTTCTTGCTAACCATTGAAAGAGCTACATCATTGATCGAGAAGATGGTTTCCAACCAAGGTTGGAGCGTTGATCACCTCCAACCGCGCCAGCGAGGTATGCACTCCGTCAAGGAGGCCGACATGCTCGCTATGAAGATTGATCTCCTCCTCAAGAAATTTGAGGATTATTCCTAAGATAAGGCTCAAATGCAAACACTATAAGCCTTGGAAACTCGCATGATGTGCGAGGTCTGCGGGAATGTTGGACATTCGGGCAAGAACTGCCCAGAAACCCAAGAAGAAGCTCTATTCCTCAATGGTAGCAATGGGTTTCGTCCACAAGGAGGTCAGGAGTGGAATCAACCATGCCCATACTACCAAGGAGGTAATGGAAATTCGAATTCTTTCGGTCCTAACCAGCCTACCTTGAGAGATCTTGTCTACGGCCAAGCGAAGATCAATGAGTCCCTTCAAAAGAAGTTGGCCGCTATAGACAAATCTACGGAGACCATCCATGCCAGGATGGACGGATTCTCCACTGCCATCAAGAACCAGTTGAGTTTCAACAAGATGATTGAGACTCAACTTGCTCAAGTGGCTGCTACCATGCCCCCTGCCTTGGAGAACGTTAAGGCGATAACCACACGAGGTAAAACTACTCAAAATCCGCCTTATCCTAACCATGTTAATAGGAAGAAAGCAAGCCTGGTGGCAGAAGAACCCCCTCTGGAGGAGGAACCCAAGAAGGTTCATGAAGGGAAGACGGCTCCGCATGAATTCTATGATACTCAAGTATTGCCGTTCCCTATGAGGGCAAAGAAGCAAAGTACAGATGAGCAATTCAGCCGCTTTGTTGAGATGATATAGCAGGTGAACATCAATGTGCCCTTAATGGATGCGATGAAGGTTCCGACCTATGCTCGTTACATCAAGGACATAATTAACAACACGCGACCACTACCAACTACTGAAGTAATCAAGCTCACTGAGGCATGCAGTGCAGCTATACTTCAACAATTGCCCGAGAAGAAGAAGGATCCAGGATTCCCAACTATCAGATGTTCGATAGGGGCACAGAACTTCGACAAAGCCTTATGTGATTTGGGAGCCAGTGTTAGTGTGATGCCGAAGGCGGTCTTTGACCAACTCAATTACACAGAGTAGACACCAACACCCATGCAGTTGCAATTGGCTGACTCCTCAGTACGGCGCCTAGAAGGAATCGCTGAGGATGTCCTAGTGAAAGTACGGGACTGTTTCGTCCTAGTCGACTTTGTGGTACTTGATATGGATAATCAGAAGGAGACCACTCTCATTCTAGTATGGCCGTTCCTCAATACTGCAGATGCACATATTGATGTTGGGGCCGGAGAAATCCGACTCCATATCAATGGTAAAGAAGAAAAACTTGACTTTCGACCCAAGAGAGAGCAATGCTTGATGATCCGAGTCAAATTTGGGCCAAATCCTCAGAAAATCAAAGAAGTCGAAGTCACACCCTCGTAGAAGGATAGTCTTATACATTTTATGAAGACGCTTATGAAAGAAGATCCAACGAGCTCAAAAAGGTATAAGAAGGGTAAATCAAAGGCTACTATGCCCGAGGATCCTGTTCCTGTGCCATCTATGCCACCAAAGAAGACCAAGAAGGTGTAGCACAAGAAGAACAAGACATCATCGACCACTACTACTTCTCCAGGTACGGACGAAACGACCTCAACCTGATCAGGTATGGAGAAAGGTCCTGCTTTTCGGACCCTAAACCAAGAGCTAGCTTGGGGGAGGTTCCCTCCCCTAAGTCAACTATATCCCTTTATTTGCTTTCAATAAAATTTGATAAAAACTTTCAAAAACAAAATAAAAATTTACTGCTTTATTTCCCTTTTTCATGATGCGCGGTAAGAATGTTTTAACTCCATATGATAAGTTGAAAGGATGAGTTTTGCTTTGCTCTATCATGTCTGTTGTGCCTAGTTTGAAAATAAGAGTTCTCTTGAGTTTAAATCCGTTGGCTATGCAAATATCTTGTCAATGAACCTGAAAGTTCCATGGGTTGCGTATGCTTGATCCAAATCTAAGTTGTTGTGAGTTCAGATATGGTAAATAAGGTTGTGCAAGTTTGTTCTAGTAATGCTTGAAGTCTGGAGTTGTTTTCAAAAATTTGAAAAGGAAAGTTCCCCAGTGATATGCAATGTCCTACTAGAGTCATATGACATATTCCATGAAAGAAAACCTTTACACATATGATGCTTGATATTCTGTTGAGTTTTGCCAAATTGTGTGACCCTAGTGAGATACTTTTCATGCTTTCTCGATCATAAGCACGTACACATCCCATCCATTTGCTACATTCCTACACTGGGAATTAGCACCACCATCCATCCCTTCCACATTAATAAATGCTCTATGTCTTGGTGATCTCTCTCGTAGAACATCCTTGAAATAAAATAAAGTCGGATTATGGTTGTCCCAAAAAGAAAAAAGATGGCATGCCAAAGAAGCATGACCCAAAAAAAAAGAGGCGGGGTAACCATGTCTCAAAAAAAGAGAGAAAAAGATAGGGATGATTTGAGAGAGAAAAGCCATTACCTCAAGGAGTAAGCCATATCCATCCATCCATCCATCCACTCATACACTTGCACCTTTTGATCGAGATTGCATGACTTGTTTCTCCATGGATCCTCTCTTTGACTTTACAATAAATAGAATACAAGTGTGCCCTGTTCTATCCTACCTTGAGCTCCACAAAGGCTTGTAGTACTAGGAAAGATCAAAAGCAGATACTGCCCTGGTAAGGAAATACAAGATGAGTACCTCGAGAGAGTTATCCTGGGAGCTTTGCCATATTTTCAAAAATCTTTCAAAAAAGTACCTCCAGATGGATTGCGGATCTATGAACAAGTAAGTACTACTCTATGCACCGTTCTAACTCTCAACAGCCCAAGACAAGGAGATAGCTAGAAAGCCCCATGAAGGAGTAAGATAATTGAGCAAAGGTATGCTGACTAGCTTATTTAGACTTATAGATGAATCTCTTTGCTTCAGACTATGACATGACAGGTAAGGTACGAATCAAAGTGATTTTTTGATCAATAACCTGATTTGTCCTACATTGCTCGGGATGAGCAAAGGACAACTTGGGGGATCTTGTTGACGCTCACTAACGATCATTTTCAGGCGTCAACTTGATCAGAAAATCATGAGTTTGCATTTCTTACATGCATCCTTATCCAATAAAGTCCCTAAACCACACTTTACCTTTTATAATATGCAAGTTGTGTTTTAGAGCTAATATGCAGGTTACAAGCACACTTTGGCCCGACATAAAATCACAGAAATTATCACAGCACCGATTCAGGTTCAATTGGACCAAGGGTAGCCCAAGAACCACACCAAAACACGTCCAGACAAGACAAATCCCAGCATTTAGACAAAAGGAGGCCCAAGATAGCCCGTTGGAAGAAGATGGGGGCGGTTGGTGGCCCGGGCAGGCCGCCCGACCTACTTGGCCGGCCGACCTGGCCCGTGGACCCCACCGCCTCAACTTCACCATGTGTCATCTCACTGGTTGCTGATGGCGGTTTTGCAAGCTTCATCCCATGGCTCCCTGCTATAAATACAAGGGGGGTGGAGAATAGGACACACACACACACCACACACCTCACATCTTTCCTATCTTGCATAGTCTTTAGGCTTAGTGGAGTTTAGGAGAAGTCTAGGAGTCATCGAGTCACCGAAGTTGCTCGAGAGTTTTGGTATGGGTTCATCTCTAGCTCTCTCTTGTAATATTCGGTCGTTTGTAATAGAATTAGACTATGGTTACCGATATCTTCTTGAAGTAAATTCTGAGTTATCGAGTATATGCTTCTTGTCATGGTTGCGTTATTATTCAATGCTTGCATTGTATAATCGCCCTATGCTAGAGATGGTTAGTCCTTTGTTCTTAGAACATAATCAACTGCTCCAGTATTCGTATGATTGCTCTAGTGTGATGTCTGTCCATCCGGAGGGTGGGGGCTCCGCGCGGGACACTAGAGTATCCCTTACTAGTGTAGACATGGTGTCTAGATTAGCTAAGTGTTGCTGGATGTCAACTATACCCACGGTTTGTAGAGGTAGCCGGCAGGTGGTGACAGCCCTGTCCGTTCCCGAGTAATCCTCCATGTTCGGTATGGGGGTACGAGGTACATAAAGTCACCGGGGTATATGGGCTCCTCTCGTTGCTTTGATAGCGATCTCCCTATTGTGTAGTTTAATCTCTAACGAGCTAACCAATGAGAAAGAGTAGATATAACTAGCCTAGCACAGGTGACTCGAGCTCTGACTTCTACCTTGCTCCCGGCCTAAAGCATCTTTTATCTTTTTTATTTATCCAAGAGGGTAGTTTGTGTGCGTGTCACACTACCTCCTACCATGTTATTATCTTACCCCTGTTTATGCATGAGAATATCCAATCTAGATAGAGTTCACCAACTAATCTATATATCCTCTCAATAACCGCCTTCCCTGCGAAAATATAAATGACACCCCGGTATACTCCCGGGTATAATGCTACAGCGGTATTCCGTGCACTTGCGGATTTATTCGTGGTTCATGAAATACTGCCACCCCAAATTGGCGTCTGTCGGTGTCATCGCTGGTGACGTTGGTAGGCGCCAATAGTGCCCAGGTGTTTCCTTATTAAAAATGGCAGGAACCAACCTCCTTGGGCTATAAAAGGGACCTCCCTCACCCGTCATTACACACATCATCCAAGGGATTAGAGTAGTGCCACATTGCAAAGGCGACACGCTAGTTCGCTAGTGCTTATAATAAAGGAGGACAGTGAGGAGTAGTTCGGGGAAGCGCCGTGCCTGTCGGTGTTCTTCTCCAAGCTTGTACCTCTACGGATACTGGCTTCTTTCGGAGTAAAGTAAATTAGTATTTGTGATTCCATGTTCTTGCATAGTAGTAATCTTTGAGTGAGATCAGTTCTCTTACTGGCGGGTTCGTTGCTCTGTTTTATACAGAGTGTCGTAGTTTGCTACGGGGTAACAAATGTAGTTAGACTATGGTAGTAATCAGTAGCATAGATGTGGTGTCTAGGCTAAGGGTTACCTTCATTTGCCTTATATCTCACAGTCTGTGAGGTAGTCCACAGGTGGTGACAGCCCTATTGGTCCTTAGTAGCCCTCCACGTTCGGATATAGCGTAGAGTCATTGGCCGGAGTCTCCTAACGATTTCAGGGGTAAGCCGATGCCCGAAGTGAGTATCTAGCCTGAGAGATCGACCTTAACTCATCCTTAGAACTACCTCAGGAATCCTCTCTATCCCCGCCACTTATCTTGGTGTGTCCTTGGACCAATTTAGTAAGAAGTTAGTGCACACACGTTCCCTGTGGATATGATACCCATGAATACTCACAGGTGAAAGCTACAATGGTATCCGTACACTTGCGAATTTATTCGCATCATTAAAATACATAACAAGCTTTTTGGTGCTATTGCCGGAGAATGGTTGCTGTATCTTTCTTCCTGCCTAGTCGTCCTCATATCTTATCTATTCAAAAAAAATCTCTTCTTTTTCTCTTTATCTCTATCTTTGCCCCTTCTATCATGGAGCAGCCCTCTATCCTAAGCTTCTCTGCTCCTAAGGGTGAGCTCATTGAGCCACTGTTGGTATTCTATAACGTCATGAATAAAATTCGCAAGCGCACGGATACTGCTGTAGCTTTCACCCAAGAGTATTCTAGGATATTGTATCCAGTGGGGAACATGAGTACACTACCTACGGGTTCAGACAGTGCAAGGACACACACACTGGTGTGGGAAGGATAGGACAGAGAGTACTTCCTTTAGAATCTATGTTTAGAAGAAGAGATCACATCGCCGTTATACTTCGAGCTACTGGTTTCGACCGGCTTATACAAGCCGATAGTTCCAATAATACGTGCTCTATCCAATATCTGAACGTGGAGGATTACTAGGGCTCGAATAGGGCTGTCAACACCTGCCAGCTACCTCTACAAACAGTGGGACTATTAGACAACATAGTGGTATAGTCCAGCCTAGATACCACGTCTACGCTATTCCCTACAAACTCTAGAGGTGATCAGGGTTATCCTTTTCTATCCAGAGCCCAACTCTAGAGTCAAATGCTACTCTCTAAGCATACACTCATGTAATATAAGGCAGAGATGATAAGTTGCAATCTAAACTCTAATTCTAAATAAGAAGGTCTCAAACACTTACAACCGAATAAGCATCCGTCGAGGTACAAGCGGAGAAGAGCGCCGACAAGCCCGGCACATCCCCCGACACCTCCTCACTGTCTTGTTGAGGTACTAATTGGAGAAGAGCACCATTAGCGGTGCCCCTCCTGAGTACCTCTACTCCTAAACTCCCTAAGATAACTCTCACTCAAGTGAGAACTCAAGAGAAGAGATGGTGTGGTGTGTGTTGTGTGTGTGGTGTGTCTTCATTTGAGCCCTCTCCCCTCGTATATATATATAGGGGGAGCCACCAACCATTTGCCCAAGAACCGACCCAAACCGCCATGGAGGACCAATAGCACCTTGCCACGTGTCATCTGTAAGTTGGTGGGGCCCGTGGCCTGCCACCACTTGGTCGGCCAACCTGGGAGGTCAGCCGACCATGGGCTGGCCCCGTTTGCCCCGATCTTTGGTCAGAAGACTGCGAGAAGGGCCCCCATGTCATATATATGGGTATGGGCTTGTCTTAAGTCAGTTTTGGTGCTCTGGTGGGCCCATTGATCCTCGCGAACGCATCTGATTCGTCGAGAAGTTGTTGCCTCGGCTCAATGACGTGCCACCTTTCTTTTGGGGTGCATTCTCCTCTCATTTCCAAGCATAAGCAACCTGCACATAAATGTACACCAACACTTTGTGGAACTCGTTAGTAATAATTCCTACCACTAGTGTTGACGTACATCTTTCATACGCTCATGCAGGAGCTAATGGCTTGCTCTGATGGTCGGGTTTGTATCTTGATGCTTGAAGCCTGTTTTGCCTGCATTTCTACCCGAATTCCGATATAGTAATATTTCTAAGTGAAAACGTGGAATTGGCTCTTTTTGATAACATCAGCAGGTATGAGACTTTATTCTCATGATTTTAGGCTTAAGATGATGCCTGAAATGAGTTGTTAGCGAGCATCAACAAGATCCCCCACACTTAGTTCTTTGCTCATCCTCGAGTAAAGGAAAGAACTAAGGCGGACCCGACTTTCACATGATATGACACCTGCATACAGATTATTCTAGGCCTTACCTTTGCCTATGAATTTTGATGTGTCTACCATGAATTGCTTGGGAAGTTGAAGAGCAGAACGGTATTGACTTCAGTCTCCTCCACTTTTGTACTATATGACTAGGGTTTTGGAAATATTTTTGTAAAGACCAACCATAGCTTTACTTCTCTATAGGATCTCTCATATCGCTCAGTGTGTATATATATATATCCTCACTTAGGCATTGCCTCTTTTCACCCTACTTCTAAAGATAGCTTATGTGGAGCTCAAGGTAGGGAAAAATGGAAGCATGCACTTGTGTCACATATATTGCAAAATCAAACAACGGATCCATGGAGATGACAAATCAAACATGTTAATCAAGATTGTGCACATGTGTGGATGGCGGAAAATGGAATACTCCTTTTATGAATCTCTCTCTCCTTTATTTGGATAACATGAGGACATGGCAATGTTATTGTATATCTATTTTTCTCTCTCATTTTTTTTCTTGGACCCTGATGTGTCCAATTTTTTTTTTGGGGGTCATGCTTCTTGGGCATGCCATCTTTCTGTCCTTTTTTTTGAATAGCCCATGCCTCATTTGAGAGATACCAGAGAGAGATCATTAAACATGGAGTTTTATTTTATGGATGGATGGAATAGCATAGCTAACTTCCAGTGTAGAAGTTTAGCTGGTGGAGTGCACGTGATCTTGATCAACCAAGTATGAAAGGCATCTCACTAGGGTCACAAAGCTTGATGAAGCTCAATATAACAACAAGGCACATATGTATAGGGTTTGTTTCATGAAGGTCAACATATGGCTTTGGTAGGACAAACACGTGGAGTTGTAAAGCTATGGAGGTTTTTCCTTTTGATAAAAATTTCCCAGACACATAAGCAGAGAAAGCAAGGATTGTTCCATCAAACCATATCTCACTAGTCAACGACTTAACAATTATGGGTTCACTAAGATATGATTCACAAGCTCAGGCTTAGCAAAGAATAAAAGGTATGCAAGCCAACCATTGAGAAGCACAGAACTAGAGGATACCTTGAGTTTAATTTTAATGATTAAGCAATTACTTCCATTTAAACTCATAGGTTGGGGAGAGTGAGGGTTAGAGTGCACAAACCGTCATGATGAAGATGATCGGAGCCTAGAGCTAGTTAGCCAAACCAGAGGTTCCACTGCCCAATACTAGTTCTGATTCGTCTTGGCTTTTTTGCATGCTGGTTTGTTCGGTGTTGTGCACGTGTTGTGGGAGATCTCGAGTGTATGTGCTTGAAAGTTCTGAGATATCTCCCCCACACTTGTTCTTGTACCTGGTGCTTATTCAAAAAGAAAAAGATGGAAACAAACTAATGGCTCTACTGGTTTTAGGAACCAGGGAGCTCCTAAAATTTATTGAAACTTAAATTTAATCTCACCAAGATACTTACTCAAGCAAGGATGAACTAAGATTGCATCAACGTGAGTATGTTATGCAACATTATTCCAAAACCTTGTCTTACCTTTCTATTTGAATTCAGCTTGGTGACTCACCCAATTGGATTTGTGTTTTCTGTAGGGGTTAGTCCATATTTGCAACCAATATCTATACAAGTATTAACTCCAAGAACATCAATCAACCTAGACATGAGGTCTAGTTGACTGAAGAGGACATTTTAACCCAAACACCATGCTTGATTTAAAATGCCTATGGATGTGTGTCCAGATACACATCCAAACTAGAGCATACAAGAACATATAAAGGGAGCACGAAGCATGATTGAGCATTATTCGAAGAGGGATAGGTATGAGTTTGTACCTGGTGATCCTCGGGCGACCTCCCGGCAGGGCTTTGTTTAATGTCAAAAGTAGGACATTGAGAGTACTTACCATGACATCTTGTTGATGGAGATAATATTGTCACCATGGCAACTCCTCTCATTTTTTTTCATTTTTTTCTTTTATGGAGCAAGAAGCGAGGACGCTCACCAATTCCAAGGCAAGATATGAATTGAGAAAAGAACTTACTTTGGGGTACTCACATACCTCCCACACACTTGGAGTTTGCAAAACTTCAAGTGTGTGGAGTTCAAGTCCCCTTCAGTAGTTGTTCCTCCATCAGGACATATCGTGGTGTTGTAGTCGGTGTAGCTCACATGTTCATAGGTGTCGCTTGTCTGTCATTCTTTTTGATCTTCCCCTAGAAAGGTTAGCGACCAAAAATACCCGAAGGAAAACTATATCCTAGAACATGCTCTTGCTTTTTATTGAAAGGGAAATAAATAAGTAAATAGATAAATAAATGATAGTCTGGGCTATCTCCCAGCAGTGCTTTGTTTCTGGTCATAAGCTAGACCATGATAACCTTTGCAGCCATCATTGATGATGGGTCATTGTTTCACCACCAATCGTTGAAGCTAGCTACAAGGTTAGTGCCATGGTGCACCCACGAAATCTGCAATGTTTGCGATAAACATATACATCTACAACCAACCTTCTAAAAATTTGGCAGAAGATGACTATAAGGTGGTTGTAGTCCTCGTGTGTACACGGTGCACTAAGCATGCCTGACTCTAGAGTTGTATTTAATGAGCATGGTTTACATGGTATGTCCAAAGTGAAACTCCCCTGCTCATTTGTGGAATCCCTTTCTTCAGACTCCAGAGTCGGCGCCTCACAAAATTCCTTGGCCCATTGATTCTCCATCTCAAGAGATTCATCGTGAAAGATCATAGTTGTATCTCGATCAAGGTCGAGAAAAATAGTTTCTAGGCCACTAGGAAGAGGCTCAAACTCGATCAAGGGTGATGATGAATGTTCATCTTCACAAAAGTGAAGGCTATCTTTCGAGTTGTATTCTTCAGAGGATTCTAGAACTCCCAAGAGAACAGGCTCGGATGATATGAATGGAGATGTATGCATCATCTCCTCGAGCGGGTTTTGCTTGGGAAGATGCTTTGCCAGAAGATTTTCTAAATGAGGAGTAGCAGTGGCCGAGCCGGTTTTCCTAAGCTTTTCATCTTGGTTCCCATGAGATGCCAGAAGTTTTTCTAGAGGGAGTGCTAGGAGAAGATCAAAATCGAGGATATCGTAGATATAAAAATCTATATGCACGTCGATTTTGTCTATGGTGATAGGCACGTCCCATGCAATCCCCCAACATTCAAAGTACAGTCTAGATGGACTTTTAAAGTATTTGTCGGTCGGAGTTAAAGGATTGTTACCCACAAGAGTATCCAAAAGGTACTCGGGTAAGGTGCAAACCTCAGCAGCAGGGTCATGAAGAGCTTCTATGATTTTTCCCTTTGTAGAACAAGTGATGGTTGCAAAGGTTGGGCTAATCCGAATCTCTTCGGAAGCACGCTTTGCCTCCTTTGACCAATCAATTGTGGGTGTATGGCGGGAAATTATATCGAGGGTCTCATAAAGACACATCAATTTCATAGGTTCCTTGTGCCTAAGATTCGAGGTGTTTCTGATGTTTCCTGAAGGATCAACTTCGAAGCGGGAAGAGAGCTCCGAAGGTTGAATTTCTTCTTCCTTTGGTGTTCGTGGTTCGGGAGAGGGCTCAACAAACGAATATTGGGATGTAGAACATGAAGGCTCAGATTTGGGTGTTGTGGGACTCTCATGGCTCGACGCGGATTCCTCCCGGCGGGGTTGACTATGGTCGGTAGCGAAGAAAGAGTCTTCTAGGAAACTATCTAGGATGTCTCTTCCTTCTTCCGGTGTTGCATGTGTGAACCATCCTCCGCTGGCGTCATCAAGCTCTAGGGCAGTTTCCATGTCTAACCCCGAGTAGAAAACTTCCAACGATATTTCATCGGGTATAGACATGTCTAGGATAGATGCCAAAAGGCATGAGAATCTAGCCCATGCTGCACCTATGGACTCCTTCTCTAATTGCTCAAAATCAAGGATGTCGATCGGTAGGGAGTCTATGCGTTCGGTGAGGGAGAACGAGTAACAAAAGTCATCTCGAAGCTCCTCCCAATCACCGCTCATATTTCCTATCGTGCGGGTGTACCATTGCACCGCCCTCTCTATAAGAGAGAAGGAGAACAATTTCCACCGCAAGGCTTCCTGTGTCATGCCTAGGATTACTAGACCCGAACACAGTTCCTCGAATTCTTGCAAATGCTCATAGGGATCTTCATGAATTTCTCCCGAGAAGGGTCGCTTCCGAACCATGGCTATAAAGCCTGGGCCGAGTTCATGGTTAGATGAAGGAGATGGTGATGGCTCAGAGAACTCGCCCATTGGGGTAGAGAGCTGTTGAAAGGATAGCTGCTCCATGGGTAGCAGGAGTTGAGATAGAAGGAAAGAAAAGGAAAAAGATACGAGGACGACTGAGTCCGAAGATAATGTAGCTACCGTTCCCCGGCAATGGCGCCAGAAAGCTTGTTTTTACTTTGTAACGTCACAAATAAAATCCGCAAGCGCACATATACTGTTGTAGCTTTGACCCAAGAGTATTCCAGGGTATCGTATCCACTGAGGAACATGAGTACACTATCTATGGGTTCAGACAGTCCAAGGACACACACACACTGGTGTAGGAGGATAGGAAAGAGAGGACTTTCTAGATCTAGAATCTATGCCTAGATGAAGAGATCACATCACAGTTATACTTCGAGCTAAAGGTATCGACCGGCTTATACAAGCCGATAGCTCCAATATGATGCTCTATCCAATATCCAAACATGGAGGATTACTAGGGCTCGAACAGGGCTGTCACCACCTGCCGGCTACCTCTACAAACTGTGGGACTATCGGACAACTGAGTGGTATAGTCCAGCCTAGACACCACGTCTACGCCTTTCTCTACTAACTCTAGAGGTGATCAGGGTTATCCTTTTCTATCCGGAGCCCACTCTAGAGTCAAATACTACTCGCTAGCATACACATCAACTAATATAAGGCAGAGATGATAACTTGCGATCTAAACTCTAATTCTAAATAAGCAAAGAAAGTCTCGAACACTTACAACCGAATAAGCATCCATCGAGGTACAAGCGGAGAAGAGCGCCGACAAGCCCGACACATCCCTCGACTATCTCCCTCACTCTCGTAGAGGTACAATTTGGAGAAGAGCACCGTTGCCGGCGCCCCTCCTGAGTACCTCTACTCCTAAACTCCCTAAGACAATCCTCAACTCAAGTAGGAACTAAAAAAGTGAGTGAAGTGTGGATGTGTGGTGTGTGTTCCTATTCTCACCCCCTCCCCTTTTATTTATAGGAGGGAGCCATGGGCTGAAACTCCTGGAACCGACCTAAGCAACCAGTGAGGAGGCGCCACATGTCGAGGATGAGGCGGTGGGGCCCATGGGCCAGGTCGGCCAACCTGTAGGTCGGTCGACCTGCCAGGTGGGCCAACCGCTCCCAGCTTCGTCCAGTAGGCTGTCCTGGGCCCCCTTGTCCTAACTCAGTTGGTCTTGGCCTGTCTTGAGTGGTCTAAACTGGGTTCTTGGGCTACACTTGGTCCATTTGAGGCTGAATCGGTGCTCTAATAATTTCTGTGATTTTATGTCGGGCCAAAGTGTGCTTGCAACCTGCAAAATTAGCTCAAAACCACCTGCACACATTCTCAAGCACCGTAGGTGGAATTTGTTAATAAATAAACCTATCCTAGCATTTATTCCACATTATGGTTGAATTTGGTGCAAGAGTTGATGGTCAAAATGGGTTGTTAGTGACCGTCAACAACAAGTCTGGGCTAGATGCCAAAAGGCATAAGAATCTAGCCCAAGCTGCACCTATGGAGTCCTCCTCTATTTGCTTGAAGTCGAGGTTATATATCGGTAGGGAGTTTATGCGTTTTTTGCCAGAGAATGAGTGACAAAAGTCAGCTCGAAGCTCTTTCCAATTACCGCACATACTTCCTATCATGCGGGTGTACCATTGCTCCGCCCTCTCTTTGAGAGAGAAGGGAAACAATTTCCACCGCACGGCCTCCTGTGTCATGCCTGGGATTTCCAAGATTAAACACAATCCCTCGAACACTCTCAAATGATCACCGAGATCTTCACTAATTGTTCCAAAAAAGAGTCGAATTCGAACCATGGCTATGAAGGCAGGACGGGGTTCACCGTTTGCCGAAAGAAATAGGTTCGATGAGGATGATGGCTTCCAGAACTCGCCCGGGGGGTAAGAGAGCGTGAAAAGGATAGCTGCTGCATGGGTAGCGGGGGTTGAGGTAGAAGGAAAGAAAAGGAAAAGATACGAGGACAACTGAGCCCATAGATAATGTAGCTGCCGTTCCCCGGCAATAGCGCCAGAAAGCTTGTTGGTATTCTATAACGTCACGAATAAAATTTGCAAGCGCACGGATACCGCTGTAGCTTTCACCCAAGAGTATTCCAGGTATCATATCCACTGGTGAACATGAGTACACTACCTATGGGTTCAAACAGTCTAAGGACACACACACTGGTGTGGGAAGCATAGGACAGAGAGGACTTCCTTTAGAATCTTTGTTTAGAAGAAGAGATCACATCACCGTTATAATTCGAGCTACTGGTTTCAATCGGCTTATACAAGCTGATAGTTCCAATAATACGTACTCTATCCGATATCCGAACATGGAGGATTACTAAGGCTCGAATAGGGCTATCACCACCTGCCGGCTACCTCTACAAACTGTGGGACTATCAGACAATAGAGTGGTATAGTTCAGCCTAGACACCACATCTACGGTATTCCCTACTAACTTTAGAGGCGATTAGGGTTATCCTTTTCTATCCAGAGCCCAACTCTAGAGTCAAATGCTACTCTCTAAGCATACACTCACATAATATAAGGCAGAGATGATAACCTGCAATCTAAACTCTAATTCTAAATAAGAAGGTCTCGAACACTTACAACCGAATAAGCATGCGTCGAGGTACAAGCGGAGAAGAGCGCCGACAAGCCCGGCACATCCCCCGACTCCTCCTCACTCTCTTGTAGAGGTACTAATTGGAGAAGAGCACCATTACCGGTGCCCCTCCTGAGTACCTCTACTCCTAAACTCCCTAAGACAACTCTCACTCAAGTGAGAACTGTTGGCGGCCATTGTACGCCCTTTTTGGCCGCCAACCATTGTCATTAATGAGGGAACTTGAAGTAGTTTGGACATAAAGTTTTATTTAAACTAAAGAGTTCCACGAGTTTTGTGTCCCATCATGTTTTGCAAGGAATACAGGTAAAATGGTGCACAAATACCATTATTTGGTGAAGTAGCAGTTGAAGCCATACAAATGAAGGTTCATTCAGATGTCTCGGTACAAATGACACTTGGGCAATGTGCAAAAGTTACTCAAATCACATATTTGACAGCACCATATTGAAGAGCTCTCTGAGATGATCAAAATGGACACTTGGATGACCCAATTCGGAGTCCGGACGGAAAAGTTATGCCTCCGGGAAGATCACCGACACGGCCCTGTTAGGCCGGCCGGCCTGGCACCTCCCTAAAACACTTGCCACTCATCATCAAAGCCTTGGGGACTCACCAATGGACCCCCAAACACTTGGAGGCAAGCCAAGAGTGAAAGTAAGACCGAAAGGCCTCATATGCCCCTCCAATGGGCTTCCAAAGTGACAAAACTAAGTGTCAAGACCCAAACCAACTGGAGAAGGAACATACAACCGTCGATAGACATGTCGGTGCAATGGAGGGCCGAGAGGAGCCAACTCCAGGCCGGCCGGCCTACTAACTACCACGCTCCAAACCGACACAACCACTACCGACCTCCAGGAGTGATCAGGAGCGTCCACGAAAAGGCGGTGCAGATTTGGCGGAGATCCCAGGCTGGCCAGCCTAAGGGAGGCCGGTCAGCCTCACTTTGTCATGCCACATGCCCATCTTTCGCGTGAGAGCTAAGCAGCCGACCTACTTGCATAAAGTGCACACGCTAGCTTCAGCGCCGCCTTGGAAGAGCTATAAAAGGACACCCTCACCTCACTTCCAAAGCACAGAGAATTGGAGCAAGTCCAAGGTGTAGCGTAGCTGCCCACATATCTTTAGAAAATAGGGAGAGAGGTGAGCTGAGAGTCTGGAGAGGAGCCCCTCTCCAACTTTGTGCCTCCGAGGAATGAAGCTCCGGTTCGAGTAATTTCCTCTTCTTTCGTCGGTAATATTGTTTACTCTCCTTTACTTGAATACTTGGTCTCTCTAGTTGTGGGATCCCTTGTCTGCGTGGGTAGCATGTTCTATCCATTTGGGGTTTCTTCTTGCCTTAACGTGTGGCAGGAGTCAGTAAATTGATAGTGTATGCGCGGTGCCTAGACACGATAGTTACCTTGGCTTATGTTCCACCCCACGGAACCGCTATGGTAGACGGCAGGTGGTGACAGCCCTGTCCGTCCTTTGTAGTCCACCACATTCAGGTGCTTTCATAACAGTAGTTGCTGACTGCCGTTGGACTCCCTTCTCATCCTTTTCTAAGTCCTTCCCTGAGGCCGCCGAAGCAACTAGAGTACAAGTCAAGTATCCTTGTTAGGAGTAGTTAGCAAGACGACGTTAGATCACCTCTACCTATCTTATCTGGACCTCTTCACTCCCATCATATCCCCTGTATAAACAAGAGTCACTACTAGTACACTTCTCATTCCTCGTGGATTCGATACTCTAGAATACTCCAAGGTGAAAGCTACATCGGTATCCGTATGCATGTGGATTTATCTGTAAGGCTAAGGACTGCCAACAAGCTTTCTGGCGCCGTTGTCGGTGAACAGTAGCTGTACTTGTATCGATTCGGGTTTATCCTTGTATCATCCACCTTTACCATGGACTCCATTACCCTTCGTGACTTCTCGGCTCCAAGCCATAGTATTCATGGTGAGCGTCCACCTTCATGTCATCCCATCATTGCACCAGGCTATGAGATCCCCCCTAGTCTCATAGCCATGGTTCGATCACAATCTTTTTCTAGGCGCAGGGATGAAAATCCCTACACTCACCTACGTGAATTCAAGCAAAACTGCTCTATCATTTCAATACCAGGTATGCACCATGAAACTGTGAAATGGATACTTTTCCCACTCTCTTTTACTGGTCGTGCCAAAGATTGGTACTCCATAACGGTAGGAAGTGTACAGGGAGATTGGAATGTTCTGAAAGAGAAGTTTTGTCTCCGCTACTACCACTCAAGTAAGATCATTAAACTTCATAGAGAAGCTCTTTCTTTCAAGCAACGAGAGGAAGAATCTCTAGGAGCAGCATGGGCTCGTTATACAGAGCTAATTTCCTTAGGGCTAGACTTGGGTATACCCGAGGCTATGCACTTGCAACACTTTGCATGTGGCCTTAGCACAAATAGTATAACCTTTTTAGACAAGGCCTCCTCGGGGTCCTTCTTGCACAAATCTATAAGCGAAGCCAAATCCATCCTTGATAGGATCCTCAATGATACCGAGTATACCGAAGTATATGAAGACCCACTTGAAGAATCTCGAGAGCCTGCTGAAAGAGCAGAACCTTTCATTGCATCTCCAACACCTTGCCCATAAAGGATTACTGAACTAGACCCTTTCGCCTCAGATACTAAACCCTTCAACAAAGATCATCGACCTTTCTTCTTTTCCATGTTTGACGATGATGAATCAATAGTGGACGGTGATGTCTCATCATTACCAAAAGAAGAAAGTGATGCTTATGGAGAATCTAAGATAGTGACTCCTGATCCCGACGAAGAATCCTTGTCTCACACTGATCATGTAAAGGAGGATTCATCATTCCAAAACATGGAGTTCCAATTTCGGAGGACGAGTTTGAATTTTTTGATGAGGAGTTCAAAGCTCCTATCTCTCCAAGCCCCTCTAAACTCCAAGAATCATATCAATGCCTTGATCCATTTAGTGACTTCGAGGAAACATCTTTTCTTCTTGACCCGGAGCAATCCAAGGACTTCCACATTGAAGGCATTGATACGCCTCATGAATACTATATGCTAGAGCAAGATGTCGAAAATGTCTGCTCTATGGATACTCTTGAGGCAGCAAACTCCATGTCAGGTACGGAAGTCAATGATGAGGATGAGAGTTTCTTCTTGGAAGAACCACAGGATACATACTCCTTTGAGGAGACTCCATCTCATCCCGCTATAAGCACACACACCAAGTCTAGCCATCCCTTGCCCCTTTATCAGAAAAAATTCAAAAGGGTGGTTGTGGATGATTTTGTCTAATAAATATTGCAAATCTCATTGTGGTGTGTTGTATAAATCTTGCAGCTAGATATCGTGAGCCTAATTCAAAGACTGGTGATGGAGGGAGCCATAACACCAAGCTAGCTGCAACGTCAAGATGAGGCTCCCAAGGTCGAGCTTTTGACCATAAACAAGCACTACCGGGAGGTAACCCGTATTTTTTTCAGTTTTTTTTAAATCACATCTATTTCAAAAAAAAGATAAAAAAATAAAAAAACTAATTTTACTTTCAATTAAATTAAAATCGAATAGAGCTTCATGACATAATACTAGGACTCGTTTCCTTCGGGTATTTTTGTCACTAACCTTTCAGGCTGGGACTTAAATGACCGAAGAGTTTGCACAATTGGATAAAGGACCCACTTCTAGGCTCAAATGCAGAAAGATCAAAGAAACGTACAACCTCAGGCGCTCAAATTTTCGGCACCAAGTGTCGCAAAAGATGAGCGTGGGGGGAGAGACAACTTGAATGACTATGTGCTTCCATGATTTCACAAGTGAACAAGACTCTCGGTACCAATGGAAAAGCTTAAAGCAAGTCATCAATGCTGGTTTGCACTTCTTTCTCACTCTCCCCGCTCGAGGTTATTTCATAATGTCCATATCTTTTGTTGAAGCCTCTTTTGTATGATAAAATTTACCATGTGCCACAAACTTGATCACAACTCCACATCTCACATGTTGGCAAGCTTAAGTTTTATTCCATAACTAGTACTCAATTCTTGTGGGATCATCAATTCAGGACGATCTTGCCTAAAGTTGTTGGATAGTGTGATATAATAAGATTGAAGTATTTCTTTCCTTCTTGATTGAGCATCGCTTGGAGAAGTTTTATTTTGAAAAAAAAATTCAAAACCCTTGGCCTCACAATTCCTCAGTGGTTCAAAATTCTTACTACAGCCAAAATGCTTCTCATGATCAAACCTATATATTTGCCACCTATATAGTTGTGTTGAGTTTTGTCAAATCTTGTACCCTTATGGAATAGTGATATTTCATTACCGATCATTTCCTTCTTTACAATTGTCCTTGATTGCTAGCCTTCCCATGTCTGGATATGCTAAGTTCCACATTGGATCCTAGCATCCACCCTTGCCAGACATTCCTCCATCAATCAAAACACACATCTTTTTCGCATATCCTTGACCTTATCCTACCCACAAATATGTCCCTTCAAAATAAATACTCCAACCATGTCCTACACATATCCCCCGTAATCCTTTAGAGAAAGGAGGCATGGAGCTATCGAAAAAAAACTAGCCTACACACAGGCAAAGGAAGAGAGAGAGAAAAAAAGGAAGAGCTCCATAGTTTCAAGTCTCCAAATCCCTAAGGGGGATCCATAAAAAAAGGGAGTACTACTCAAGGCCATATTCTTCAAAAGCCCAATATATGGTTTGTGTTGTATCCATTTTTTTGCTCCCCCATCCTTGATTATCCATCTCCCAATGATCGGAATATGAAGTGTCACAACTTTCACTATCACCAATTTTTGACTTAACAAAATACACAACATAGGTGAGCCTACATTTCCTCTACCTGAGCTACACATAAGCCTATAGATTGTAGGGAGAGGCAGGCCAATGGACTTAGTGAGGAATAAAGTTACCACATGAGTGATTCAAGAGTGCCATCTGAGGATCAATTGAGCTAAGGAGTTTATTTTGAAAAAGAAATATATCAAAACTCCAAGTATTGTTGATTAAGAGGATGGTCATACCTTCAATTGAGTTGTTCCACTTTTCAACCGCCGAAGGCAAGCATCATAGCCACTTCAAACCCGACATGTATGAGAAATGTTTTGGAATAAAGTTTATGCTAGCTATCTACTTTAAGAAGTTGTGCATCAAAGTCTACCTTAAATTCTTGCTCGGACCCAATACTCTTGATTATAACCTTTGCTCGGGACGAGCAAAGATCTGAGCGTGGGGGTGTGTTGGCGGCCATTATACACCCTTTTTGGCTGCCAACCATTATCATTAATGAGGGAACTTGAAGTATTTTGGACATAAAGTTTTATTTAAACTAAAGAGTTCCATGAGTTTTGTGTCCAATCATGTTTTGCAAGGAATACAAGTAAAATGGTGCACAAATACCATTATTTGGTGAAGTAGCAGTTAAGGCCATACAAATGAAGGTTCATTCAGACGTCTCGGTACAAATGACACTTGGGCATGGTACAAAAGTTACTCAAATCATATATTTGACAGCACCATGTTGAAGAGCTCTCCGAGATGATCAAAATAGACACTTGGATGACCCAATTCGGAGTCCGGACGGAAAAGTTATGCCTTCGGGAAGATCACCGACACGGCCCTATTAGGCCGGTCGGCCTGACTTAGGCCAGCCGGCCTGGACAAGACGGCCGGCTTGGCACCTCCCTGAAACACTTGCCACTCATCAACATAGCCTTGGGGACTCACCAATGGACCCTCAAACACTTGGAGGCAAGCCAAGAGTGAAAGTAAGATCGAAAGGCCTCATATGCCCCTCCAATGGGCTTCCAAAGTGACCAAACTAAGTGTCAAGACCCAAACTAACTGGAGAAGGAACATACAACCGTCGATAGACATTTTGGTGCAACAGAGGGCTAAGAGGAGCCAACTCCAGGCCGGCCGGCCTAGGAGAGACCCGCCGGCCTACTAACTGCCACGCTTCAAACCGACGCAACCACTACCGACCTCCAGGAGTGATCAGGAGCGTCCACGAAAAGGCGGTGCAGATTTGGCAGAGATCCTAGGCTGGCCGGCATAAGGGAGGCCGGCCGGCCTCACTTTGTCATGCCACGTGCCCATCTTTCGCGTGAGAGCTAAGCAGCCAACCTACTTGCGTAAAGTGCACGCGCTAGCTTCAGCACCGCATTGGAAGAGCTATAAAAGGACACCCTCACCTCACTTCCAAAGCACGAAGAATTGGAGCAAGTCCAAGGCGTAGTGTAACGTCCCGCCTCCCCGAGGCCGGGCCCGCTTACATCTGGCAGCTTTATAGGACATAGACTATCCTCACAGACCAACACAAGTCTTTTCTGCGCACTTTGTCCTCACTCATGCGCACCCGGGAAGAACTTCCCGGTCGGTCAGCCATCCCGAAATTGCTCTAGGCCAAGCACGCTTAACTTTGGAGTTCTTTCGAGATCGGCTTCCAAAAAAGGAGTTGCAACTTGTTGACATGAGTATTCTATCAATCCTATTAAGCCCTGGGCCGGGATATCACATACGCATCCCCTTAAGAGACTGACGTCTTCGTCGGTCAATCCCAAGCTAGGAACGTCCTCTCTTGGCCACGTCCCGTACGTCCAGTGCCAGCAGTCCATGTGCCACGTCCGTGCGTCCAGTGCCAACGGGCCCTGTGCCACATCCGTGCGTCTAGTGCTAACGGCGCATCCCAGATGCCCGCGCACTGACCCGCCACGCGCTCGTGCACATGCCGGTGGCATCTGCACCCCCACGCGCCCGTGCTCATGCCTCCGCACTTACGCCCATACGTGCCCGTGAAACCGCGAGAGTCAGCTCTGATACCATTCTGTAACGTCCCGCCTCCCCAAGGCCGGGCCCGCTTACATCTGGCTGCTTTCTAGGATATAGACTGTCCTCACAGACCAACACTAGTCTTTTCTGCACACTTTGTCCTCACACGTGCACACCCGGGAAAAACTTCCCGGTCGGTCACCCATCCCGAAATTGCTCCAAGCCAAGCACGCTTAACTTTGGAGATCTTTCGAGATTGGCTTCCGAAAAAGGGGTTGCAACTTGTTAACATGAGTATTCTATGAATCCTATTAAGCCCTGGACCGGAATATCACACGTAGCGTAGCTGCCCACATATCTTTAGAAAATAGGGAGAGAGGCAAGGTGAGAGTCCACAGAGGAGCCGAAGTGTCGGCCCCTCTCCAACTTTGTGCCTTTGAGGAATGAAGCTCCGGTTCAAGTAATTTCCTCTTTTTTGTCGGTAATATTGTTTACTCTCCTTTACTTGAAAACTTGGTCTCTCTTGTTGTGGGATCTCTTGTCTGCGTGGGCAGCAAGTTCTATCCATTTGGGGTTTCTTCTTGCCTTAACGTGAGGCAGAAGTCAGTGACTTGATAGTGTAGGCGTGGTGCCTAGACTCGATAGTTACCTTGGGTTGTGTTCCACCCCACGAAACCGCTGTGGTAGACGGACGATGGTGACAGTCCTGTCCGTCCTTTGTAGTCCACCATGTTCGGGTGCTTTCATAGCAGTAGTTGCCGACTGCCATTGGACTCCCTTCTTATCCTTTTCTGAGTCCTTCCCAGAGGTCGCTAAAGCAACTAGAGTACAAGTCAAGTATCCCTGTTAGGAGTAGTTAGCAAGACGATGTTAGATCACCTCTACCTATCTTATCTGGACCTCTTCACTCCCATCGTATCCCCTGGATAAACAAGAGTCACTACTAGTACACTTCTCGTTCCTCGTGGATTCGATACCCTGGAATACTCCAATGAGAAAGCTACATTGGTATCCATATGGAATACTCCAAGGAGAAAGCTACATCGGTATCCGTACGCTTGAGGATTTATCTGTAAGGCTAAGGACTGCCAACAAGAACTCAAGAGAAGAGATGGTGTGGTGTGTGGTGTGTGTGTGGTGTGTCTTCATTTGAGCCCTCTCCCCTCATATATATAGGGGGAGCCACCAGCCATTTGCCCGAGAACCGACCCAAACCGCCATGGAGGACCAATAGCACCTTGCCACGTGTCATCTGTAAGTCTGTGGGGCCCGTGAGCCGCCACCACTTGGTCGGCCGAGCTGGGAGGTCGGCCGACCGTGGGCTGGCCCCGTTTGCCCCGGTCTTTGGTCAGAAGACTGCTAGAAGGTCCCCCATGTCATATATATGGGTATGGGTCTTGAGTCAGTTTTGGTACTCTGGTGGGCCCGTAGATCCTCGTGGACGCATCTAATTCGTCGAGAAGTTGTTGCCTCGGATCAACGACGTGTCACCTTGCTTTTGGGATGCATTCTCCTCTCATTTCCAAGCATAAGCAACCTGCACATAAATGTACACCAACACTTTGTGGAACTCATTAGTAATAATTCCTACCACTAGTGTTGACGCTCATCTTTCATATGCTCATGCAGGAGCTGATGGCTTGCTCTGATGGTCGGGTTTGTATCTTGACGCTTGAAGCCTATTTTACCTGCATTTCTGTCCGAATTCCGATATAGTAATATTTCTAAGGGGAAACGTGGAATTGGCTCTTTCTGGATAACATCAGCAGGTATTAGACTTTATTCTCATGATTTTAGGCTTAAGATGATGCCTGAAATGAGTCATTAGCGAGCATCAACATCCACCACAATCCAAACACCCAATTCTTGCATCCAGCTATGAACTCAGCCCTGAACTAATCGTATTGGTTCTCCAGGTTAGATAGCAAAAACCCATACCATCATCTGCAGGAGTTTGAGCAAGTGTGTTCATGTCGTGCCATCATAGGCATGTCACACGATACCCTCAAGTGGAAGTTGTTTCCATTCTCTCTTGTTGAGAAGGCTAAACAATGGTATACATACACCATAGGGAGCGTGAATGGAAGCTAGGATCAACTTAGAGACAAGTTTTGTCTGTCATTCTTCCCCCAGTCTCGTATCGTCGCACTACGAAGGGATATCCTCTGCTTTCAGCAGAATGAGAAGGAATCCATAGGTGCGGCTTGGGCCAGATTTTCACTTCTTCTAATGTCTGGCGCTAACTTGTCGATATCTGATCATGTGTTGCTTCAACATTTTTACATTGGACTCGACAGGGAATCCACCTTTTAGCTTGACGTTACCTCTCGAGGATCCTTTGATCACAAGACTCGATCTGAAGGAAGGAAAATCCTAGATTGTATCACCGAAAACACTTCCTTCGTTGCCAACTCCGAACCCTCCAAGAAAGAGTGTACATCAAGCCATAAGGACATTCTAGCAGCTGAATCTGATCCTTCACCTCCTACAACTCTAGATTCAGCTCTAGAACCGTCTTCTGAACCACAGGCCCGGAGGAAGAATAAATTAAACCTTCAGAGTTTCCTTTCGAGTTCGAGGATGGTCTTTTCGAAGATTTTGGAAACACCTCGAACTATCTTTGCACGAGGAAGCCGCCGGTTCCCATCCCTTCCACGGATCCTATAGAAGCCACATTCCTTAGGAAAAATGTTAAGATGATAACCTCCTTTATGGCTAGTGAATGGTCAAGAGAGGTGGAACTCTCACCGGAAGTTCTCCGAATCAACTCCCCTCCATCAACCATTCCTTGCACCATACGGGGAACCCCGGTAGACGTTCTCTATTGTCCCACTGTCGGAGCTAACATCATCTCCAGTGAATGTGCATTCCAACTCTTGGGAGATGAGTCATTGGTTCAAACTGACAAAACCTTCAAGACTTCCTCTAGAGAAATCCTAGAAGCAATTGGGATTTTGTAGAACGTGAATGTTAAGCATAAAAACATCGATGTTATCCTTGATTTTCATGTCTTCAATGTCCAAGACTTCGATTTCACGATCGAGCACCCCATTGAGAAATTGGTCATGGATGCTCCGACTCAAGGTAAGCTCGATGTCCGTCTAGGGAAGGAATCCTTTTCTGTCCAAATCTCTAGAGACACAAACTCTGTGGCCGAACCTTCCCCTCAGTCTGAACCGATCATGGAGGTTATGAGAATTCTCCCTTTTGACTCACCAGAATCCCTCCTTAGAAAAGATGCTAAAAGGTTTATTGAGGAGGAGGATGAACCCACAGAACCCATAGACATATCCGAGTTCGAGACTCCCCATAGACCTCCAATTGAGTTGAAACCCTTACCCACAAGCCTCCATTACGCCTTCCTACATGGTGATACCGAGTCCCCAGTAATCATTAGTGATAAACTTTAAGAAATAGAATCTGCGAGACTAATCACCATCCTAGAGAAACATCGAGCCGTTTTGGGATACTCCCTCCATGATCTGAAGGGGATTAGCCCAACTCTTTGTACCATCGCATCTCCTTGGATCCAGATATCACACCTTCTAGAGAACCTCAAAGGAGGTTGAACAATGCGATGAGGGAAGTCGTTAAGAAGGAGGTCCTAAAACTCCTACACGTCGGGGTTATCTACCCCGTGCCGTATAGTGAGTAGGTTAGTCCCATTCAGGTAGTACCTAAGAAGGGAGGGTTGATAGTTGTCCCTAATGAGAAGAATGATTTGATCACTCAACGTCTCCCTACCGGATGGAGGATGTGCATAGATTATAGGAAACTCAACAAGGCTACAAAGAAGGATCATTTCCCGCTGCCCTTCATTAATGAAATGCTAGAGCGGCTTGCAAACCATTCCTTCTTCTGTTTCCTTGATGGTTATTCCGGTTATCATCAAATCCCCATCCATCCCGATGACCAAAGTAAGACCACGTTCGCATGCCCTTACAAAATGTACGCCTATCGTAGGATGTCGTTCGGGTTGTGTAATGCACCAGCTCATTCCAAAGGTGCATGATGTCTATTTTCTCGGACATGATTGAGCAGATCATGGAAGTTTTCATGGACGACTTCTCTGTCTATGGAAAAACCTTTGATCATTGCCTTGAGAATTTAGATAATATATTACAATGATGCGCGGAGAAAGACTTGGTGCTTAATTGGGAAAAGTTCCATTTCATGGTCCACGAGGGCATTGTCTTAGGGCACCATGTTTCTGAACGTGGGATAGAGTTGGATCGAGCTAAGATTGAAGTTATTGAAAAGCCTCCACCTCCTATCAATGTCAAGGGAGTCTGTAGCTTCCTTGGCCATGCTAGGTTCTATCACCGTTTCATCAAAGACTTTTCTCACATCGCTAGACCCCTCACGAGCCTCTTAGCTAAAGATGCACCCTTTGACTTCACCGATGAGTCTCTCGCTGCCTTTCACACTCTCAAAAAGGCACTCATTTCAGCACCAATCATCCAGTCTCTAGATTGGACGCAACTGTGGGCATATCGAACTGCCTACAAAACACCACTGGGCATGTCACCCTATCAGCTAGTGTATGGGAAGACATGCCACCTGCCTGTCAAGCTAGAACACAGGGCACAATGGGCAAACCAAAGATTCAACATAGACTTTAAGAAAGCTGGAATGCACAGAAAGCATGGAAGAATGGAGGAACAAAAACTACCATAGTGCCAAGATCTACAAAGAGAAGACCAAGAAGTGGTAGTACAAAAGGATAAAGTAAAAGGAGTTCAAGCCAGGAGATAACGTATTGCTCTTTAATTTTAGGGTTATGTTATTCGGGCATGGGAAGCTTCAGAGCAAATGGGAAGGACCGTACACCGTTGTAAACATCGCTCGCATCCAATGGAGCAATCACTCTTCAAGATGACGAAGGTAAGACCTTTAAGTAAATAGTCATCGTTTAAAAATCTTCCTAGAACCCGATAATAAAAAGTATAATGTGATCAACTTAATCGAAGAAACCTAGCCTTAAAATCAACTCCCAAAATGAAAAAGGGTAGTCAACCCTTATCTTCCTAGGCTCCTTTTTGTTTTGCTTTGTTTCCTAATAAATTATAGGCAATAGAATAGTGTGTGGGGGGGGGGGGGGTCGCCTGACCCCCAGATCGTCTACATGCAGCAAAGGTATGCAACGCCAAGCTTCACTCTCCTTGGCTATGATTTTGAATGAGTTTTAAAACTGGTCTTTTGAATCAAGCTCAAATAAAATGAATCAACATGCTCCACCTGCTCTACATACTTTCTATGGTTGGCTTGCATAAGTTATATTCCACACTTATTATCTTGATGCTTGTGAACAAATATCTTTAGGACAACATAATCATCTAATTAGTTGATGTGTGCGATATGGTTTGAAGACATGATCTTCACTCTTAATGTTTAAGTACTTGGGAAAATTTATTTGAAAAAAAACTTGCAAAGCTCCTCTTTGATTTGCCAAAGTCCTACCAAAGCCATATGACGAGTTTTCTCGAAAAGCCTTTCCATATATGCAACTTGTTTTCTCACTGATCTTTGTCAAATTGTTGTGACCCTTAGTCTGATTCATTTCATATTCCTATGATCAAGATCACGTACACGTCCACTCATATGCTATACTTCCACACTGGAAGATAGCAAGTACATCCATCCATACACTCACAAAATAAAACTCCATGCCATAACATGCCTTTCTTTCTCCAAAGTTACCATCAAGGATACGGGCTATGCAAAAAGAAATAAAAGACACATACCCAGAAAATGTATGCCACATGCCCACAAGGCATGTCAAACAAAAAAAGATGCATACCCGAAGAAGGTATGCCACATTCCCACAAGGCATGTTAGAAAAAAGAAGAAGAAGAAGAAGAAGAAGAAGAAGAAGATAGCCCATGTCCAAGAAAAAAAAAGGGAGAAAGAGGGATCATTCAAATGAGTTCATCCACTACCCACCAAAAAAATATATAATACCCACACACTTGCACATCTTGATCAAGGTTTATGACTTGTTTCTCCTTTGGATCCGGTTTTTGACTTAGCAAAATATGAGAAGCAAGCTTGCCTTCACATTGTCCATACCTACAGCTCCACAAAAACTAGCCATTAGGAGTAGGGGGAAAAGAAAGGCACATAAAAGGCCTTGGTGAGGAATGAAACACCTTGAGCGATCCGAGAGTATCAAATGAGGAGCTAAGCAAGGTTTGCTTAACATAAGGAGTTGAGGTGACTTGATTCAAGACCGTTCCATTCCTCTACTACCCAAGATGGCATGATAGACACTTCAAAGTTCACAAGTGCAAGGTGAGGTTTGGAATATCCCTTATGCTCGCTTCATACCTTTGGAAGTTATGTTTCACCTTAGTTCTTTCTCCTTCACTGTTGGGTATTTTAGCATCACAAATAAATCTGCAAGTGCACGGATACCATTGTAGCTTTCACCTTAGAGTATTCCAAGGGTTATCGAATCCACAGGGAACCTGTGTGCACTCTCTTCTACTCTAATCGGTCCAAGGACACACCAAGATAGGTAGAAGGGTAGAGAGGATTCCTAAGATAGCGCTACTGCTGAGTTAAAGGTTGATCTCTCAGGCAACATACTCGCTTCGGGCACTGACTTACAACTGGTCTGCCAGTCGACTCCGGCCAACAGCTCTACGCTACATCCGAATGTGGAGGATTACGAAGGACCAATAGGGTTGTCACAACCTATGGCCTACCTCTAGCAAACTGTGGGATATAAGGCAAACGAAGGATAACCACTAGCCTAGACACCACGTCTACGCTATTGATTACTACTATAGTCTAACTACGTTTGGACCCCCGTAGCAAACTACAGCACTCTGTACGAATATAGAGCCATGAACCTACAAGTAAGAGAACTGATCTCACTCAACTACAAGCACTACTAGCATCTACTATACCAAGTAAAGTACTAGAGATAGGAATCATGAATACTTACTAAAACCCGAAGAATGTAGCAGCATCCGTAGAGGTACAAGCCGGGGCAGAGTGCCAACACCCCGGCACTTCTCCCGAACTACTCCCTCACTCTTGTAGAGGTACAAAATGGAGAAGAGCGCCGAAGCCCGGTGCCCCTCCTTAGTACCTCTACCCTCTCCCTACTCTAAGACAACTCTTAACCAAGATAAGGCTTGAGAGAGCACTTGATGGATGTCTTCATTTGGAGCCCCCCTCTACTATTTATAGAGGGGCGCCATGGCCTCTTCTCTATGAATTCAGCCCTGAACCTCCTGGAACTGACCTTGGCATCGAATGGGGAGCCAACACGTAGAAGATGGGGCCGAGACGAATCGACCTATGGTCGGCCGACCATGTTGTTCAGCCGACCAGTAAAGGTGCCCGTTCGGCCCCAAACTTGACCGGGACACTGCTAGGTGTGCCCCCATTTCAGATATGTGGGGCATGGCTTGTATTGAGGTGATTTGGAAGCTTTGGTCCACTCTGATTTGTCAAGAAGGTGTTGCCACAGATTGATGATGTGTTGCCTTGCTTGTGGGCTCCATTCCTTCTCATGTGAGGCTGTCTAGTGGGCCATTTGATCCATGTACATGTTTGGCCATTTATACCTTGGATTGTACTTGCTAGATTCTTGCGCTTTTGGCCCAAATTCACCTGCACACATTCTCAGATAAGCATCTGTGGAACTTGTCAATAAATAACCCTATGCTAACATTTATTCCTTCTGAGGCTCAACTTTTGCACGATTGTTGATGCTTGAAATGAGTCGTTAGCGAGCGTCAACATTCAGTTGAGGGCGAGCAAAGGCTAAGAGTGGGGGTGTTGTTGATGGTCCTTAAGTCTTAAATTCAGCTGTCAACTCCTGCAGCTTTTCATAACATTTTGTCACCAAACTTAGTTGTAGGGCTTATATCTAATCATGTTCCACGAGTTTTGGTGAATCATGGTCTGTAGGCACTCACAATTGAAATGCAAAGGAAAACACAAGTGAACGTAGAACAAATGCACATATGATCCAGTCCTGCGTTGCACTTACAAAAAGAGCCCACAGACCATAGGAAACGGGCGTGCCAAGCAGATGCACCCAAGGGATAAGGTAAGGGACCACCTGCCACTCAGCCAGAGGAAGGAGGACACAGGGGAGTGCCACCAGGGGTCGGGCGAACTCTAGGGTCGCCCAAACCTGGACTGGCTCCTGTCTAGGTGCGGCTTGGCGGGAGATTTTATCTTATCCTCTAGAAGTCGGTGCCCACGTGTTTCCTTATTAAAAATGGCGGGAATCGACCTCCTTGGGCTATAAAAGGGGGCCTCCCTCACCTCTCATTACACACATCATCCAAGGAGACGTGCTAGTTCGCTAGTGCATAGAATAAAGGAGGAGAGTGAGGAGTAGTTCGGGGAAGCGCCAGGCCTGTCGGTGTTCTTCTCCAATCTTGTATCTCTATAGATACTGGCTTCTTTCAGAGTAAAGTAAGTTAGTATTTGTGATTCCCTATTCTTGCATAGTACTAATCTTTGAGTGAGATCAATTCTCTTACTCGCGGGTTCGTCGCTCTATTTTATACAGAGTGCTGTAGTTTGCTGCGGGTTACCAAACGTAGTTAGACTATGGTAGTAATCAGTAGCATAGACGTGGTGTCTAGGCTAAGGGTTACCTTCGCTTGCCTTATATCCCATGGTCTGTGAGGTAGTCCACAGGTTTTTTCTCAGAGGTATGGAGGAGGATGACACTATTTTTCTCAGAGATCGCCTTTGTGTACCACAAAAAGCTGCAGTAAAGATGGAGATTTTGAGGGAAGCTCATCGTAGTCCATATACAGTGCATCCTGGTGAGACAAAGATGTATCAAGATTTGAAGCAAAGCTTCTGGTGGAAGCAGATGAGGGTTGATATTGCTAAATATGTGGCTTCATGTGGTATTTGTCAGAAAGTGAAGGCTGAGCATCAAAGGCCAGCTAGATTGTTGAAACCATTAGAGATCCCTATGTGGAAATGGGAGAACATTACCATGGATTTCATGGTTGGTTTACCTTGTTCCCCTAGGGGTAAGGATGCTATTTGGGTTGTGATTGATACTCACGAAGGTTGCCCATTTTATTCCTATGAACACTACAAATTCTGCTTCGGATTTGGTTCCCTTGTATATCAAGGAAGTGGTAAGATTGCATGGTGTGCCTAAGTATATTGTTTCTTATCGCGATTCCAAATTCATATCTAATTTTTGTAAAAGTTTGCACAGAGCTTTGGGCACTGGATTGAATCCGAGCACTACTTTTTACCCTCAGATAGATAGTCAGTCAGAGCATACTATTCAGACATTAGAAGACTTGTTACGATCTTGTGTCCTGTCCTAGAAGGGTAGATGGGAAGATCACTTGCCTTTGGTTGAGTTTGCTTATAATAACAGCTATCAAACTAGTATCAAAATGGCTCCATATGAAGCATTGTATGGCCGCAGGTGTATATCACTACTCTGTTGGGATGTTGTTGGTGAGAAATCTTTGGTTGGTCCGGATTGGATACAATAGACTCATGATAAGGTACGGGAGATCCGTCAGAACTTGTTAACCGCTCAGAGTCGTCAAAAGAGCTATGCAGATGTCAGACGGATTGATCTAGAGTTCTCAGTTGGTGACGAGGTTCTTCTCAAGGTGTCGCCTACAGAAGGTGTTGTTTGTTTTGGTACTCGAGGAAAGCTCAGCCCGAGGTACATTGGACCGTATATGATTACTGCTTGAGTTGGAGCTTTGGATTATTGTTTGCAGTTGCCTGAGTCGATGAGTGGTGTGCACCCTGTGTTTCATGTATCAATGCTGAGAAAGTATCCGAAGGATCCAGAATAGAAGATCGATGCTGAGCCAGTGATTATTCAGCAGGACTTGACTATGGAGTGTCACTCAGTGCATATATTGGATTTTTCTGACCACGTTATGCGGAATAGGACCATCAAGTATGTGGAGGTGCTATGGACTAATCAGTCCGAGCGAGAAGCCACATGGGAATTGGAGGCGTAGATATGCGAGAAATATCCGGAGCTCTTCGAGTCTGATAAGTAATTAGTTATTTATATATGGTTTTCCCACTCATGTATTAATGATGCTGAATTCGGGGTCGAATTCCTCTAAGGAGGGGAGAATGTAACACTCAAGATGAAGAAAGGGCACAATACACTTTCTACATGGGAATACACAAAGTTAACGCCTAAAATTATTTTTTTGAACCGTTGCTCGATAGGACGAACAGACACTGTGGTTTGGTAGAGCTCGTCGAGTACATTCCGTTTGACTATTTACACGACGCGTTTGGAGTTTGAATCAAAGAGTTATAGCTTTTCTAAGTTGGCAGGCAGGCGGGCCCATGCTACAGTAGGAGTGCTACAGTAATCACGCTGCAAAACCCCATCCCCATTTCAAAACCCTAAGCCATCGGCCCTTCCCTCCTTGCACCGCCACTCCCCAGCACGAAAGAACAGAGAGGGTAGAGGGAGAGGAAGAGAAGGAAAACTAGAGCACATCTTCGTCGATCCTTGTCGTTCCTCTCCAAAAACTGGTTGGGATTCCTCTCCTCTTTCTGTTTTCCCCATCTCCATGGCTTTTCCTCGCTGTTCATGGTGGTGCCGCCTTGTGTAGTGTAGTGCAGCGAGGTTGGATGCAAGGAAGAAGGGGAAGCGGAGTGGAATCACCGTAGTTGTCGTCGTCATCCCCTTCGCCCTTGTTGTTTGCAAGGGGAACCCCTAGGTGAGACATGCTCTTGCTGTAGAACATGTTTTCCCTCTGGTTTTAGAAGCTTTTAGCTCTTGGGAGTAGCGGTATTAGTCGCTGTTTGGATTAGGGTAAAGCTTTTATCCTCGTCGCTATTCTCAGCATGTCATCAATCTGTGCAGTTTCTGTTCGTGGCAGTTTTTCGTGATCTTAATGATCTCAAAAAAATATCAAACCTTTAAATGAGTTGGAGAAGAGTTAGAGATCTTTTTATGGCCGCTGAGAACACCTCAATCGGAGTTAAGATGAGGGAGAAATTAAGATTGGAATCTGACTGTTTTTAGTCTCATAATTCTGGGCGGTGTCTGTTAACCTGAAGTTTAAGAAATCTTAATGGCGTTTTTAGACTTTATGGTAGTTAGAAGAGTTGTAGATAATTTCAGAGGCTTTCCATATTGGTAAAGATCATGTTCATCCGAATTTTCGAGCTGCAGTTATGACTGTTTTAGTAGGACTGTTCTGCAGAATCTGTCAGGTTGTCAGATTAATGTTCACCTCCAGTTTACCCATGATAATAATTTTTCCTACACTTTTTTATAACTACAAAGTTGTAGGCTATGAAGTTATCTTTCTTGTAGCAAAATATCAGAATTTTTCACTATCATAATTAAAGGCTCCAAAAAAGAGAAGCAACAATGCTGCTGTTTTCACTACATTAGCATGTGTTGACGTGAGGACATGGGGTTTGGGCGTAGGATAGCTTTACTCAATATTTTTATTTTGAAGTGTGTTTGTTTTGATGTTTAGGTATGTTTGTGAACAGGTGGTGCATCTTCGGACGTGCTTAGCTCATGTTCTTGATCTTCGGTGAAGGCAAGTAAACGTAGTGATGTGATCTACTCGCTTTAACTTTGTTATCTGAATTGCCTCTATTAAATTTCTGATGCTCACACTAGCCAGATAAGATCTGAATTTTTTTACTTTATTTGTGGATTTATATGTTTATCCACTTGTGGCTTTGCTGTTGGAGTTATAAATTTTGGAGGTATATGAAGTTCATGCATTGCAATCATACTTTTGCACCCTCATATTGAAGATGCATATGAAGAAACTGTAGCCGAATTGGTGCGGTAAGTACCGGTACAGCAACGCACATTGAGATATAGTAATTTGGTTGTAGCCCTCACTTCCTTCCATGGGATTTGAGGGTAGAAGTGAAGTCATCCATTGCATTGCACCATAAGCATGTGCATTGAAGCATTCATAATGCATTGCACAATTTGCATATGCATTGAACCATCATTATGAAGATCTCTACCTGAAGTTACACTGTCTCAGTATGATACACTTTTATATGAATTATTAATCTAAGGTTTAATCAAATTGTGATTTAAATAGCTTGGTTAAAGCAGTTTGCTTGCTGTGGTTTTTCCATAAACCTCACACTTGATTTTCCCCTCTCAGGTGCTTGAGCTTGGACGTAGCAGCACGTGTGCACACACTTATCAATTTTTGTTGAACCAATGTTTTATAATAAAATATTTGGATGTGGATATTCTGATGTTGTTTCAAATTCTCTCGCGTGGTTCAGTTTGTGAAATGTTTATTTCACTCCAGTGAAATTCTATTAATCAATCTGAACGATTTATGATGCTTCCGCGTACTCTGTTTTGTTCTTGTGCTGCAGTGTGGTAATTCTCCAGAGAATTCTTGTGTTTTTCTTTTGGGGTGTTACAGGTGACTGCCCTGTTGGTCCTTAGTAGCCCTCCATGTTCAGATATAGTGTAGAGCCGTTGGCCGGAGTCTCCTGACCATTTCAGGGGTAAGCCGGTACCCGAAGCAAGTATCTAGCCCGAGAGATCGACCTTAACTCATCCTTAGTACTACCTCAGGAATCCTCTTTATCCCCGCCACTTATCTTGGTGTGTCCTTGGACCGACTTAGTAAGAAGTTAGTGCACACACGTTAGCTGTGGATACGATACCCTTGAAAACTCACGGGTGAAAGCTACAACGGTATCCGTACGCTTGCGGATTTATTCGCATCGTTAAAATACCCAACAAAGAGTTAGGGTTTTTTAGCTGGAGGAAGAAAGAGGGGCAGAAAGTGCCGTAGCTAGCGAAGGCTTGCTGCCGATGCCGGGCCGAAGGGTATTAGTTATGGGCTAAATGGGAGAGATGGATTGGGTAAAAAGACAGAAAATGAAACGTCGCGTTCGATTTGTGTGGATGAAAGGTGAAAAGCCAAGGGCAAAGAAGAGTTTTTACCCAGCCATATTAAGCATGCCATGTGCACAGGATACGAGGAGTTGCTCTAAATGCTGGCTGAAGCATTGGTGCAGAAAAGTAATCATGATTCAAGCTAATTTCGGAGCAAAAATATATTACTCCAAAACCGGGGGGCATGTGCTGACACCGTTTTTTGACACGTGTTAAGGAAGGTGATGGTGTGATGGAAGTGTTGCCGACGAGTCAGAAGGGGAGAAAGTCTAAATTTTATTGGAGTTCTGATGATTTGGTTGTAATTTAGAGATAGTTTGTTTTAGGAAGCCTTTACTTTTTAGTCACGTAATGTGTTTGTCGTAATCGTCTAGGACTTGTTAGCGTAGGCTATATATATCAGTTGTACGGGACCGGAAAAAGTTGATACACATCCAATACAACAACACTTTACAATTTCCTTGTAATTTACTTTTCTATCGGCGACTTCGCTATTTTCTTTTCGGCGAGTTCTTTCAAGCTGATCAAGGACGTCTCATATTCGAGCGACTTGATTTGCTAGTAAGTTTTCGTTTTACCGAGAATAGCTTCCGGGCGCATCGCTGTGGCTTCGTTAAGATTTATTCAAAAGTTATCGAATTTGTCTAGGCTTTGATCTTGGGCGCATCGCTGTTTTCTCGTCTAGATTTATTCACAATTTATCGATATCGGCTAGATTTATAGGTTTTTCCTTTGTTTTTGGCTGTGATCAAATCTATCTGCTTCGAAACACATCAAATTGGCTATAGGTTTTACGATATTATCACATTATCATAAAAGCTTATTTAGATCTATTTTGAGCAATATCGAGTAGCATTATCTAAGTTACACATTCGTAGCTTTGATCTTGCTAAACACGTGCAATCGGCTCTTTCAAGCTGATTTTGTCATCTTTCGTATTGGCTGAATCTGCCGATACAATCTCTTACCTTGCGCTCGCGTTTAATATTCTCTTGTCGTTCTCTCTATTGGCAAAGCTTGCCGATATACATGCACGAGAGGTATTCAGAATTCCAGCCGATACGCTCTCAGATTTGACTTTTGTTTAACCCTTGTCAATTGGAGGTCAAATTGACTGGCACTCTTGGTTGACTTTCTGAAGCTTGGTGAACACTTGCCCTCGGATTCCAGTGTGTTGATTTTTGCATCAACACTACTGATTTCTTCAAGTGCTTTTACAATGGGTTTTCTGAAGAATCTACTATCTGGTTTGTATATAGTGATGACAATGACGACTATGAAAACCCCTTCAAATTCCAGCTCAGCACTTGGAAAGATGATGAATATGCCACAAAGAGTATGAAAGAAATAAGCTCTCCAAGGATCTTGCCAGCTAATTTCACATCTGGACGTGATGCACCCATCTTTGAATTCTATTATCCAGTGCCACCTCTCCCCTTCTTTGCAGACAAAGTCCAGATCAGGGAAGTAATCAGTGATTCTCTTGCCTACAATCGGCTAAAGAACTTAGAGCCTGATGTTGACATAATACAACTAACTGATTGACAGATCATGCCCTTTTCCACTATCCCCTTCTCCCACCAGTGGTCAGAATGGCAAGAGCATCTCTTCTGCAAATCAGTAAATCTTTATTGCACTGCTCTGAATGAGAACATCCAAGCAACCAATGATGAGGTACGAATTCAAACCAACCAATCATGTTAATTTATGGTACTTCCACTCTGCAACCTTTCAATAATTACTTTTCCAACTCTCCAGCCACCGGCAGAAGTGGCCAGCCAATCAATTATGCTTTTCCAACCGATAAACCAAACATCGGCTATGGTGCACCATCTCTCACAGATGTTGCCACTGGGAAGAAACATAAATTCTCCACCACTAAGGCATCAATTCGTAAGAAGCAAGGTTCTTCAAGCCAACCTCCAACAGTAACATCAGCATCGCAGATTAATGCTATGACAAACCTTCCCTCTTCTTCTTCAGAAGGTAACTTCATTAGATTCCTCCATAATTACTTTTATTTTGATTATGACCATACTATCAACTTTAAGGTGCATCCAGCAACCAACTTGCTGAATCAGAAGAAGAAGACATTCAAACTATCACTCCTCATACATCTTCAATTACTCAGGTATCCATCCACCAGCAATTACTCATACTTTTCATAATTCATGAAACTCAGACTTTCCCATGGATTGTACTAGGTACAACATTTTACTTCAGCCTCCAAGAAACCCAGAGCAACCTCCCCATTGACTCAAGTAAAATTCAGAATTCACTTATAAATTTATTTGGAGTTCCTGACAACTATCTTTAGCTTGTACAGCAAGCACTAGCCGAATCATCCAATCAACTAGCAACTCAACCAGATGTACCAGACACTGCAATTCCTGCTTCTTCATCATTGCTCCTTGCACTCCCTCCTTCTGGCTCCAATTTCGATGAGATAAACCTGAAGCAGGTAAATATCTCCTCTTCAATCAATTTTGTAATACTACTATTTTCAATGGCAAATCTGATCCTCACTTTTCAGGCGTAAGAATCGCCGGACAATAGCATGTTCTCCTTTCAGATTGGAGCCATCTCTCAAGAGGAAGAAGAAGATCCAACATCGGCTGAATCAGCTGCACTGTCTGATGACGCCAAAGCCAAGCTCCAGGAAACACTTCAACTTTTGCACCAAGACATCGGCCAATTAGTCCGGAATTCTAAGCTGATTAGTGCCATTCTGGAAAACTTGAAAGGTCAACTCCCAAAGTCGATCGAGGAAGCATTGACTCCGGTAGATTTTATTGAGAGTCATCGTGTGCAATTCCTCCGAGCACAAAAGCATCTGGCCGATCGTCTCCAACAAGAATAAATCGCCAATCAAAGGGACAACTTCAAAGCTCGCGTGGAGTCAACATGCACTGAAATCGATCAACTGAACAACGCTCAGGTTGCTCTCCGAAGAAACAAAGTTGAACTTGAAGCCAAGCGCGATCATCTTCTTCAGGAACTCAATCGAGTCAACCAAGAAATAGATACTATAGACAATGATCTCTCACAGATTCCATCGGTCATCACCAGACTTCACAAAAGTCTGCGACCAATTCTTGGTTATGCTGCTGATGATAACAGAATAATCCAATCAATCGATGACATTCTCTTGCGTGCCATAAAATTGATTCAAGATGCTCTTGGATCATTGTAATACTTTCATCAATACTTTGTACTGCAACTTCTGGAAATCATGATCTGACCACTCATTACATGAACTTCCAATCAATGTGGGTGTCAACAGAAATATGCTTTCTTTGTACCTTTATTGCTCTAAGGGCGACAAATATCGCATTGGCTATATTCCAACTGATGTACTTAAAGTACAATCGGTTTTAAATATCTTTTGCACTGGAGGTGATACTTCACGTATCGGCTACAACTAACATCATTGGTCGATATCATAATCGGCCACTTCTCCCTTCATCAAGAATCATCTGAAGAATTGCTTGCTTGCATCAATGTAGATTCATAATCAACCACTCGCAAGAAATTCGTCTCCCATATTTGACCAGAAAGGCAACTCATGTTGTCATAACTTACTATGTGAGCCTCAGCCGATGCCATACTGAATGACGAATCGGCAGACACTATCTCGACAAAATCATCAATCTATTGTATAAGGCATTGATGCATAGTGGATGCAATGCAAAAGTTGGCATGAATCCAATCCCGTCCCAATAGCAAACTGTATGAACCCTTACCATTAATAACAAAGAAAGTAGTGGGAAGGGTCTTATTTCCTATTGTCAAGTCAACGCATAATCCTCCCAATGCAGGAGATACAACACCTTCAAAATCTTTGTGCATCATATATGTCTTCATCAAGTCATCCTGACTCTTTCCCTGTTTGCGTAGCATCACGTAGGGAATTATACTCACGGCTGCACCTCCATCTACTAGCATCTTTGTAACTAGCTTGCCATCGACAAACCCCTTCAAAAACAAAGCTTTGAGATGTTGCCTTTTATCATCCTCTGGCTTCTCAAATGTTGCTGGTACTGGTTCCAAATTTAACTGTGCCATAGCTTCTTCCAACTCTAGCTCTTCACCCCTACTGACTGGTGCCATAAACTTCTTTGGCATCATGAAGACCATGTTAATTGATGCAGCTGACGACCCAGAATCTTGTTCATCATCAGCTTTTGGCTTGACACGCCAAACTTGCGACTTGACTCCCTTCTTGTTTAGACTCTGCTCTTTTCTTCTTCTATAATTTCCAACTGGCGTAACCTCTGAACATGCCTCTTCTGTGACCTAGTCAAACCTCCTGGACACCATTAAGGCTGACTAGTGTGATGTGTGTATGGTTCTCTTTCTAGATCTCTTCGCACCGGCTGATCATCTTGTACTCTATCATCGGCCATTCGCTCTAGCCGATCATGTGCAGATACTCTTCCTCCAGTAGGATCACGGAGCATGGTTCTGCCCCCCAGCTGATCATGCATGAAAATCCTGCCTCCTAGCCGATCATGCACGAAAGTGCGCTCACGTCTGCGTGACTCATCACCATGACATGGCTTTTTATATGATTGGCTGCCTTAACCATTGCATTTGGGACAATTATCTGCCGATGGCAAGGTCAACCCTTCCTCCCAGCAGTAAACAAAGAAAGGACACTTCCAATGTTCCTTCTCATGACATGCCTCTTCTTCTCTGTGCTGCTGTCTCTCGCGGTCACACTGAAATTTGTTCAGCAACATTTGCGACGTGACACGTCTTCGTGGTGCCGAAGAACATTCGGCCTCCTTGTGCGGGCTCTTCCCTTTGACTTCTTCAGCTGTTATCTATGCCTTGGGATCAACAGCCCAGATTTCTTAGCCGATGGTGATTTGAGAACTTTGGCCCGTGGGGGGACTCTTATCTTTGGCCACATCTACCATGTTGGAAGCAAACGGGTGCTGGTCAATCTTCATCGTCCTCTTTGGAGCCTCAAACTTTAGCTTCCCTTGCTCAAAAGACAACTGAGTCTACTAACGAAAGACTTTGCACTCATTTGTATCATGAGAGGTAGCATTGTGCCTCTTGCAGTATTTTATATTCTTGAGTTCTTTGTCCGATGGAATCTTGTGATTTGGCTTTAACTTGATCAATCCTTCTGACAATAATAAGTCAAATATTTTATCGGCCTTCGTGATGTCAAACCCAAATGACTCGGGCTCTTTCTTTCCAAACAGACACATCACCGGCTTCTTGTTATTCTGAATCCATTCAGCCGATGCAATTATTTCCTGCTCTTCATCAGAATCAGGATCAGTGGAATATTCAACAAAGCTCACCTTCTTCTGAAAAGGTTTCTTTGGCTCGTATGGCCGAATCTCTCCTGTCATCCGGCTCGCAATCTGACTAATGCTCTCAAATTCTTGTGAAGCATATTTCTCTTTGATGGGCAGCAGGAGTCCATTAAAAGCTGCATCGGCTAGTTGCTGGTCTGACAGTACCAAACTATAGCACCTGTTCTTGATATCTCTGAATCTTTGTATGAAGGAAACTACTGATTCATCATTCCTTTGCCTCAGACTTGTCAAGTCTGTCAACTTCAACTCAGTAACTCCAAGGAAGAAGAACTGATGGAATTGCTTTTTCAGATCGGCCCAGTATAAGATGGAATTTGCTGAAAGTGTAGTAAACCAAGCAAAGGCCAATCTAGACAAAGACAAAGAAAACAATCGGACACTCAATGGGTCCTGATTGGCTGCTTCTCCACACTGCAGGATGAATCTGTTGACGTGCTCCACTGTAGAAACATCCCCCTATCCTAAAAACTTGGTGAAATCAGGAACCTTGTACTTGTGTGGGAGAGGGATCTGATCTTAAGCTAGAGGATAGGGAGTTTCGTACATAACAGACTACTGCTTTATCCATAATCCAAATTGCTCCCACATCACTTTGGCTATCTTGGTAGCCCAATCAACCCGCCGATCAACTGCCGGTGCTTGCTGAGGAGAGACCGAGACTGTTGGTCTTGCAGCTGCTGTAGGTTGTTCAGTCGTAGGAGTCATCGGCTGGTTCGCCGATGCCATTTGTGATTTTTGCTGAGCCATCTGGTTGGGTGGCTGTTGGTACATCGTCAATGCAGAAGTAGTCGCCGGTTGTGGAGCCGATGGACTAGCTGATTGTTGGGCTGTAAGATCCATGTACGGCACGTTGACATGTCGTAATGCTCCTGATGCAGAACCATGGAATATCCAATTTACTCCACCTTGATGAGGAGATCTTGAAACCAGAGTCTTTGTAGGAGTCTGTTTTTATTTTAACGATGTGAATAAATCCGCAAGCACACAGATACCGTCATAGCCTTCACCCGTGAGTATTCAAGGGTATCATTTCCACAGGGAACGTGTGTGTGCACTAACTCCTAACTTTGTCGGTCCAAGGACACACCAAGATTAAGTGGCAAGGCTGGAGAGGATTCCTACAGTAGAACTAAAGATGAGTTAAAGGTCGATCTCACCGGCTTACCCCTGAAATGGTCAGGAGACTCCGGCCGACGGCTCTATGCTATATCCGAACGTCGAGGGCTACTAAGGACCAACAGGGCTGTCACCACCTGCAGCCTACCTCACAGACCGTGGGATGTAAGGCAAACGAAGGTAACCACATCTATGCTACTGATTACTACTGCAGTCTAACTACATCTGATATCCCGTAGCAAACAACAGCACTCTGGGATGTAAGGCAAACAAAGGTAACCACATCTATGCTACTGATTACTACTGCAGTCTAACTACATCTGATATCCCGTAGCAAACAACAGCACTCCGTATAAATACAGAGTGACAAACCCGTGAGTAAGAGAACTGATCTCACCCATATGAAAGTACTATGCAATACAGGAATCATAAATACTAACTTACCCATACCAGAGGAAGCCAACATCCGTAGAGGTACAAGACCGGAAAAGACTACCAATGGGCCCAGAGCTTCCCCGAACCACTCCTCACCCTCCTCCTACTCTAAGCACTAGACTAGGAAGGGCCCTACCTTTGCATTGGAGCTCTACATCTTTTCTTGTGTGGTGTGTTGTGTTGGGGGCTCTCCTCCTCCTTATGTAGCCTCTCCAAGGGTGGTGATGAGGGCAAGGCCCGATCTTCCGAGAGGTAAGGGTACATTCTATTGGTGGAGATCTCGACGTTGATGATTTGGCTTCAAATCAGCAAGATTCGAACCCTGCAACTGCTACACCACTGCTCTGTTGGTTATCAACCAAGCACAACTTGATTGACCTCGCTGAGAAGGCTTTTCCTGCAAGCGAATCGAAGGACACAAGCATGAAGATGTAAACACACAATCTGATATTGCAAATATGGATGAAACGAATCAAACAGGGGTTCAAAAACTCAATTCCAAAGGACTAATCGACACAGTGGAGGAGATCAAGAATGGGGCCCCTGGATCAATGTATAAGGACTTGTCGCCACAGATACAACGATGCAATGTCTGTTCGTCGAAGGAAAACACAAGACTAAACAAAACCCGAATCTAAAAGGCGGTGGCTACTGAGTTTACGAGAGAACTAGGGCATTCTAGGGTCGAGGGCGATCAGGGGGGCGCCCACAACATGGGCTTAAGGCCCGACACAATACAAATCCTGAAAAGGCCCAAAACAGGTGACGCAGCACATTTCCATGGTCACACAGAATGTTCCACGAGGTTTCTGGAGCTGGGACCAGAACCAAAAGAAGCGTCTCGTCGTCACAATTCCAACGCATCCAAGATCACCTCATTTGGACGCCGTATGAGGGAGATATCTCCGAAACCGGGCATGGGTGTCGGCTGAATCCGAGACGAACGTGATGACCGAGTTGGTGATGACTTGTAACTTGGGGAAGGCCATGGCATGAACGTGTCCAGCATGTCGATGTCCTCATCAGGTGGATCTGTGGTTAGACTCGCAAGGTGGTACTATGCACGTCCAGAATAGATGTAGGGGAGCGATGAGAGTGTTCCGAAGAAAATTGGGCCTGATCGGGCCCAGCAAGGGGTAGGCTGACCCACCCTTGCAGAGGCCGTTTGGGCCCATCTTCGGTCGACGCACTCCTTGTGGGCTCCTTGTGTAGGTTTCTGGGTGCACTCTTGAAGATATGTTGGTTTAGAATGTCATTTGGGCCCTAGGATCCATGTGCACGTTGCTGTGTTTGTCAGAAGTGTCTTTTCCCTTGGGCTTGGGCTAATTTGCTTCAGGGTGTAGGCCCTCTAATTCTCGTGCTCGTGTAGTATTCTCCAATGTGTACTGTTCCCTTTGTTTGAGCATGGTTTTCCCCTATATGCAGACATGGCTTCCTGTAAATAGCGATTCACCAAAACTTGTGGAAATGATTAGTATCAAAGTCCTAAATCTAGTTTGGTGTTTGTTTTGGCACAAATCTTTGCAAGAGTTGACGGTCAATTTTAGCACTTAAGGACCATCAACAGAGTCTTGGGTTGGAGAAGTATTGCAAGGTACTACTGTGGGGTCATCGGCGGTAGCGCCGATGCATTGAACTGTGCAGCCATTGGCGGGTTCCATGCACTCTGAGTAGCCGGCTATGTTGCCGACGCATTCTGTTGAGGACTCATCGGCTGAGTAGCCGATGCACTGAACTGTGCTATGGATAATGGGGTAAAGAACTCAGGTGACATGCCGAGTCTAGTAGCTGGATCCCATCCCTTCGGGAATCCTGAAGCAGATCCTCCTTTTACCGCTGTAGGAACTGATGATGGAGTTGAGTAGATAAGATTTGCTTGAGATGGTGATGTCACGGCAGCAGTTTGCGTTGACGTCTAACCATTGCTTCCTTCTGATTGGTCATTTATAGCCGATAGAGCTGCTGCCATAGCCGATTCCAGGGGAGCAAAATTCATCTGACTTGGATGTATGTAACTTGGTCCCACACAACCTGGGAACATACCTTCTGCAAAGGTTTTGGCCACTGCATTGTGTACTGTATTACCCATGACTGGAGCACTCTTGATGAAAGCTTGTCCCATGGCTTGATATACCATATCTATTATTTTATTCTCATGATGTGCCTCTGTCAGTGGCTGAAGAGTAGGAAAGTCAAACTTCTTGACCACATCACCAGATCTGGTGGCACTGTATGAATTGAGGCATTCACGCTCATATCTTTCCACAGCTTCACGCAACTCTTTTTGCTAATCTTCCTTAAGCTTGTCCTTGTCAACAGGGACGTAGTTGTCCTCACTAACACCAGATCCATCTACAGGTTTCATCATGTTGAAGCCTCTGGTCCCACCGGGCATGCCAAAAGATGTGTTGACGCAAAAATCAACATACTGGAATCCGAGGGCAAGTGTTCGCCAACCTTCGGAAAGTCAACCATGCATGCCAGTCAATTTGACCTGCAATTGACAAGGGATAAACAAACGTGTAGGTATATCGGCAAGCTTTGCCGATAGAGAAAATGACAAAAGAATATTAAATGCGGGCATAAGGTAAGAGATTGTATCGGCACATTCAGCCGATATGAAAAACAACAAAATCAGCTTGGAAGAGCAGATTCCACGTGTTTAGCAAGATCAAAGCTACGAATGTGTAACTTAAACAATGCTACTCGATTTTGCTCAAAACAGATCTAAATCAGCTTTTACGATAATGTGATAATATTGCAAAGCCAATAGCCAATTTGATAAGTTCCGAAGCAGATAGATTTGATAACAGCCAAAAACACAGGAAAAACCTATAAATCTAGCCGATATCAATAAATTGTGAATAAATCTAGACGAGAAAACAGTGATATGCCCAAGATCAAAGCCTAGACAAATTTGATAACTTTTGAATAGATCTGAACGAAGCCACAACGATACGCCTGGAAGCTAAAGCTCAGATATACTCGGTAAAACGAAAACTTACCAGCAAATCAAGTCACTCAAATGTGAGACGTCCTTGATCAGCTTGAATGAACTCGCTGAAAAGAAAATAGTGAAGTCGCCGACAGAAAAATAAATTGCAAGGAAATTGTAAAAGGGTTGCAACACCATCGGTTGAGTTTGATCCTGTGCATATTTTGGTTTCTTTCAAATCTATAACTTTTTCCTTCACATCATCACCTTCCTTGACACGTGTCAAAAAACAATGTCAACAGCTATTATTGGAACAAAATAGAATATGCAGGGGGAGAAACCCACTTGCCTTCCTTACCAAACTACTGATTCTCTTCCTCGTATAGATGCTCTTGATTTCCCTCGAACAACGCGTTGTCTACACTTCACACAAACAAAAAAAAACAAACAGCAAATAAGAAACAACACAACAAATAGTAAAAGAGAGAAAGATATGGCAATAAAGATGTTGTACACATTGCAAGGATTGCGTTCGCTCAAGAATTGCTGAAAACAGAGTTAGAACGAGAAAGATATGGCCAAAACAAGGTTCAGGGGCTTATCTGTGAAGAAACAGAACTTCCAGGGATTAAACTAAAAGAAACCAGGGGCTACAACATAATTACACATATAAATAGAAGGTCTACTATGTAATACGAGGGCACAAAAACTAGAAATGACAGTGGCCAAAACAAAAAGAGAAGGATCTTTTTGTAATTATATTTGAATAAAGGTGGAGTGCAGGTTTATTCCAGAGAAACAGAGGGACCTTCTTGCAAAATAGGTGAGGGTTGACCAGTATTGACTTGGGTCAGATCTGATCCGATCCGTTGGATAAAGATCCAACGGCGAGAAGCGGCTCGGGCGGCTCGGGTTTGGCTTGGCTGAGTTGGCGGCTCGGCTCGGCTGCACGAGGAAGCTGACGGCGCTGCTTGCAGCAGCGGACGGCGGTGGCAGAGTCGTCAGAGTTGGCCAAGATGGCACTCCAGGGCTCCGTTCGGACCGAGGTTTAGCCGGGGAGGGAGAGGAGAGCATGGAGAAGACGATGGCGTGCTCGAAAAGGTGGTGCTGCGGCTGGAGAGAGGCGCTCGACGGTTAGGGGAAGATAGCATTGTTGGGGGTGGCCAAATTCGGCGTCTCGATGCTCAATTTCGCGTGCAGGGAGCCTGCAGGGGTCGAGGGGGCAATGGAGGGGTCGATGCGGTGATGTAGTTGACGGAGAAGGGTGCTCGGCGGTGAGGTGCGGCAAGGCTACGCTGGCAAGCAATTGCCGCGGTGGGAGAGTGACGGAAAATCGGGAAATGGAATCAGGTGCATCCCCACCACGGCCTGAAGCTCCGGCAGTGGTCTAGGACGACAAGGGTACGACGGAGCAGGACATCAATGGAGGTGGCAGTCCGGACCCGGTGGCGACGATGCTGCAGAGCCTAACAGCGTGTGGCGAGAGCAAGGAAAGGGGGGAAGGGAGGTAGGTGGAGCTCGGGGCGCCTTTTATGGGCCGAGGAAGGAAGGTAGAGGGCGGCAGGGGAAGGCCTGGTGATGGCGGCCGTTTTTGGCTGGAGAGGAAACGGAAGGGGGAGGTGATGGGGCTCATCACTGGGCCTTGAAGGCAAGGAGTAAAGGAGGAGGGAGTGAAGGAGGGGAGGGCATACGATGCCTGGGGAGTAACTGGCGCGTGCGCCGCAGAGGGGAGGCACTCGGATGGAGGTAGAAGATGGCACCGATAGGCGGGCCCAGGGCGTCAGTGGGAGAGAGGGTGGACTGGGCCGAGCTGACTGGGCCATGTAGGAAAGAAAAGAAAGAGGAGGATGGTGGGCTGGGCTGGGCTGGAGAGGAAAAGAGAGAAAGGGAGAAAGTTTTCTTTTTTTCACAAACACCATTTGAATAAATTCATTTTGAATTCAAACAAAATTTGAACTTTGGGTGTTATAGAATTGCAGCGGTGCAGCTGCTATCCAACAACCGCAGCAAGGAGGATGGAATAGAACTTACTAGGAGGAGGACCACCTCTGCTGCTCCGTTGATGACGATGACAACCACATCTTCGATGCATCGGGCCGGCGGCGGCAAGAGACAGGGCAACAAGGGAGGCAAGCGTGGGCAGGGCCGGCGCGTACGTGAGGAAGGAGGTGGGGCATGAGGAGGAGGTGGCGCCGCGGAGGAGAAGGCGAGCTATTGCGGGGAGGAGCAAGAGGAGGAGGAGGCACTATGGCGGGAAGGAAGAGGAGGTGGCGGTGGCGGGCAGGAGGAGGAGGAGGAGGAGGTGGTGGCGGTGGCGACGCAGATCCATGGCGCCCGTGGCCGGGAGGAGGAGCGGCGGCGGTGGCGGGGGCGCGCAGTGATGGGGAGGAGCTACGGGCGTGGTGGTGCATATCTGCGGCACTCGCGGCGGTGGGCGGTGCAGATCTATGGCGCCTGCAGCAGGAAGGAGGAGCGGCGGTGGCGGTGTGAGAGGAGTACGAGCACCGGCATTGGCGGCAGCGTGTGGGGAGGGAGAGGAGCAGCAGTGGATTGCCTGCTGCGACCGGCGTGGGGAAGGGTGTTGGGTATTTTAGCGTCATGAATAAATCCGCAAGCGCATGGATACCGTTGTAGCTTTCACCTCAGAGTATTCCAAGGGTTATCGAATCTACTGGGATCCTGTGTGCACTATCTTCCAATCTAGTCGATCTAAGGGCACACCAAGATAGGAGGCAAGGGTTGAGAGGATTCCTAAGATAGCACTATTGGTGAGTTAAAGGTTGATCTCTTGGGCACAATACTCACTTCGGGCACCGGCTTACAACTGATCTGCCAGTCGACTCCGGCCAACAGCTCTACGCTATATCCGAACGTGCAGGATTATGAAGGACCAATAGGGCTGTCACCACCTACGGCCTACCTCTAACAAACCATGTGATATAAGGCATATGAAGGATAACCCTTAGCCTAGACTCCATGTCTACGCTATTGATTACTACTGCAATCTAACTACGACCATAGCAAACTGCAACACTATATCAATACAGAGCGACAAACCCACAAGTAAGAGAACTGATTTCACTCAACTACAAGCACTACTAGCATACACTAAACCAAGTATAATACTAGAGATAGGAACCACGAATACTTACTAAACACTAAAGAATATTGTAGCAGCATCCGTAGAGGTACAAGCTGGGGCAGAGTGCCGACACCTCGACACTTCCCCCGAACTACTCCCTCACTCTTGTAGAGCTACAAAATGGAGAAGAGCGTCATAGAAAGTATCGTATGACAAAAATCTACCGTCATAAGGGTCGTCACAAAAGGACAGCCACAAAATGTACCTTGTGACGATAAAAAGGTAAACTGTCACAGAATGTGAGGACCTTATGTGACAGTACATTATGGCGTCATATATTGTTGATATTATATGACGACTTAAACTGTCACATAACATTAGTCAAATCGTCACAATTGGTGCGCTCAGACCCTTATTTAGTATGTATATTATTAGTCAAATCGTCTCAATTGGTGCGCTCAGACCCTTATTTAGTATGTATATTGTGACGAACTGACATCGTCATATGTTGCTATGCAGAATTTATGACCACAGATTCAGGACGAGCTGACATCGTCATATATATCGAGACCAGTCACTGTTGCCACAAAAATACATTCATTCCATGAGCACACATTCACTCTCATCACAGGTCAAGATGCACACATAACAGCGAAATCATCATCCACATACAATCGAAAGCATAATACATTACACACTAGTTTAAACATCACACAAGTACCAAGTTCTAGGTTTGATCACACACAGTTCCATCATACCAACGGAAGCACTTAAGGTGGACATAAGTTTCCAGAGTGCACATATAGTTCTGACAAAGATTTGCTATTCTGGCAATGCAGCAAAAGACTAGGCAAAAGCCATCATCAATTCAAACATCATGTCGACCTACCTCCAGCATCTTTCTGAAGATTGAGCATAGCTCGTAGCAGTGCATTAGTCTCTTCAAACTTGATCTGCATCCCCTTCACCTTATCTTGGGTCTGGCGTAGCAAAGATTGGTTTTCTTCAAGTGCAGCTTGGTTTGCTTGAATTGTGGGTTGTTGAGCCTGAATTTGTGCTTCCAATTATTCCTACTTCCTAGTAGATTCCTCTCTTTCTGCCTGGATTGTGGCCTCAAACTGAGAACGCAGTCGTTCTTCTGTGGCTGATGTAGACCGAGTAGTCTTTGACACTGGAGTCGCACCCATGTTCGGAAGGAAGGTTGATGAAGGACTGATCTGGCTAAGACTGTCATCAACAATCTGAGTGGGAGACTTTTGTGCTTCACCTTCTTCTAGTTCTCTGTCCTTCTCAGCTACCATTTCCTCCTACACAGAATAATTCCACTTATCAGGTACATTCATCTACAAATCTACAACTGACTTGACTAAAGGACAGGATTCAAACTATTTAGCTTACATATATCTGACTTGCATAATCAGTACGACCAGTTCGTGGACTAGTCATACATTCCCCAAAGAATTCAACAGCATCTGGTTCCCTGTTGTTGTACTTAGCCCTCTGCAGCATTCATATAATATGGATTACAAATTTTTCGGCGAAGGTAAAGAAAGTTGTCTACAAAATTGTAACTGGAATACACTGGAATATAGGATTAGCTCCTGCCATTTGGTGAAGCCGAACATTGCCTCGGTTACGTTTATTCACAGCACAATGCTTCTGCACCACAAATGCAGTTTTGGGGTTACATTCAGATGCATAGTTTGTAATTCATACTAACACAGGCAGTCAGGATTGAAATAAACATAGCCAGACAATGCAAGAATGGACGTGAACTTTTGGGTCACACCAATATTCTACCAGCTTTTTCCATTCTTCTGCCTTCATTTTAGGTGGAGGTTCTTTGGCCAACAACTGTTCTGTTGTGAGTGATTCATCGAAGTACTTCTTTTTTATGAGATACCTTTGCTGCTTTACTCCCTTCTTAATGATATCATTGCATGCCTCTTTGCTCGGACCATCATTCCTGACATCCACATCCAACCTTGACTGGAGCAAAAAATGACTTAGTAGATACAATTTTTCACAAAGGAAACTTGTATGGAACGAAAATGTTAGGAACAATGAAATAGTTATCTCACCGCTACTTTCCTAAAGACTTTTCCTACTTCTTCCTGCCCATCCGTATTTTTGTATTGTTTCCAAGATGTATAGATAGGTAGATTATCTCTAAGGGCAACACCACACTCTGAGGCCAGTTTAGCTGCTTGAACTGGGACGTCAGGTCTCAACTTCCCTTCAGTCACCTCGATAGTCATCTTGTTTCCTCGTCTAATCATCCTCTCTAATCCATGCCCATGGTTTTCTTGCGGACATTCCTTGGTGGCACTGCATTCCCAACAAAAATATACAAGTGATTTATTATAGATGTTATAGTTATTGAATGGAGAAGACAATGCTTGCAAGGAAATATGGTGTACCTGGGAACTAAGTCTTCCTCTTGTTCTCCTTCATTTGTTTGAGCCTCTAAAGAGTTACCAACATCAAAGTGCTGACTTGGTTCATGATTTCATTGCTTTGCCTAGAGCTCTGTTCTCCTGGCGAGTTGTTCGCAGCAGTGGACCTGTTAACCTGCGAGGACTTGTGGGAGTAGGCATTGTGTTCACACTATTTGTAGGATTAGGCATTGTGTTTGTAGTCTGTGTGGTACTGTTTGTGGTAAGCTGTTGCCCATTGGATCGTGTGCTTCTTGTTGGGCTGGTGCCTGTAGATGCGATGCGTTGCAAATTTGTGGCAGTGGGCATGGTGTTTGTGTTTTGGCTAGGTGCCACATGGTTTGCTCGTGGCCTCTGTTGGTTTCTGGCTACAGTGGCAGTAGTATTTTCAGTAGCCATCATTAGTGGTGCAGTGGCTCGGGTATATCTGGGTGGGGTGCGTAGCCTGCTAGCAGTTGCCCTGGTGACTCTTGCTGGGCTACCCTGCTTTGGGGCTGCCATTGGGGTCGTCTTTTGTTTCTTGCTTTCCGGAGCCATTGGTCTTACCTAGCAAGAGAAACAAGCAACTTGTAAATTAAATAGAATTGTAGATATATAGAGGCATAGAATAAATACACTAGAATACATGTATAGGATAAATACACAAAAATAAATATAGTTTGACTAGAACAAGGCATTGCCCATATGGATATGAAACCAAGCAATGTCCTCTTGGATTCTGATATGAATCCTAAGATTATTCATTTTGGAATATCTGAAGTGTTGAATGACAATGAGATCACTCATGACAGTATGCATAATATTTGGAGTGTTGAGAGCATATACTACACTAGAATATAGGCATAGAATAAATACACTAGAATAAATACAATTGAACAAGTCAATGAAGTATTTGACACATATACAGGCATAGAATAAATACACTAGAAAAAAATAGAGCAATGCTAACGTGTTAAGTGACCTACTAAGCCATCTCACCTCAGTATTGAGGTCATCATCGTAGTCAATGTTAGATTCATCATCATCACTATCAGACTGGTTATCAAGGTCAGAGGTTGGATCGTAGTCAATGTCAGATTCAGGTTTGTCGAACTCTAATATCTTCCTTTTGCCCACATTCTCTTTTGGTAACACAGAACAAATAGTTTCATGTAACACAGTGATACCCAAGGACTCAAAAACATCTTGAATCCTCTTTATGTTTGCCTCCCTTTCCTGCTCATACTTGGACATAGGCGACAGAAGAAGTTTGACTTACTTCTGCTGTTGCCGGATCTGAAGAACTTCAGACAAGGCGGAAAGTTGAGGTGTAGGCATACAAGCACCGTAGGAGATTGGGGCCAGGGTCGACGGCGAGCGGCGGATCTGGGGTGAGGCGATTGGGGCCAGGGTCGACGGTGAGCGGCGGATCTGCGGTGAGGCGATTGGGGCCAGGGTCGACGGCGAGCAGCGGATCTGCTGTGAGGCGAGCGGCGGCGCTGTGTTGAGGGGAGGGAGGAAGGAAGGTCAGGCGCGAAGAGGTCTGGGAATTTTTCCCCTTTTGTCTGACCGGCCAAGAGGATAAGGCCGCTGCCGCGGCTAAAAATTTCGACTTCTTGAGCGGGAGCGTGGTTGGTCCCACGCGTCGGTGAGACAATAAGCGCGGGAGAGCGGGATGTAGTTGCCAAATTTTTTGGTCTGGCGCGGAGGGTCCGCCATGTCAATGATAGTTTTAGTACTATTGGGGATCCAAATAGATTTTCATGATAATAGATGATTTCAAATGCAAAAAATATAAAAAACAAAGTTGTGTAACTCTTCAAGATCTACCACTTTCATATTTGTCATTTTTTCAACTGCCTTTGTTTGGATAGTTTGAATTTTGAATTTCAAAATATCAAAACTTTGAACAAACTTTTGGAGTATTATATAATTTCAAATGAAAAAGTCATGAATATGAAAGTTGTACAACTCATCAAGATCTACAAGTTTTATTTTGGTCATTTTATCATCCGATAAAGTTAACGTTCATGAACATTAACAGAGATACGTAAAATTTGTGAACAATGTTAGCTTAACTTTATAGGATGATAAAATGACCAAAACAAAACATGTAGATCTTGATGAGTTGTACAACTTTCATATTCATGACTTTTCGTCTGAAATCATTTCGAGTTTCAAAATCTTGTTTGAATATTTTATTTTTTGAAATTCACAATATTGAATTGTTTAAACTTTGTCACATGAGCCCATGACCAAAATCCACACAATAAACTGATAGATCTTGATTTTACATGAATTTAGGAAAAAAACATCACATTTGGAGTTAGTATGTGGCAGAAATACTAGTTACATGTTTTTGAAAGAGATTAAAAAGAGAAATCACTCCTGCACAATGAACACATTGCATGAGAGGCCCACATGTCATTGAAACGTTGGACCCACAGGTCATTCAAATGCTGGACCCACATGGCATTGTAGGAACATAACAAGTGCGGCTAACAAGCATAGGCCGTAGGTTGCCCACACGCGGTCTCGGCCGGCCACCTCTCGGCCTCACCACCTGCACCTAGCTGCTAGCCTTGCCGGCGACCCCACCTATTGCCTCGTCGGCGACCCCACTGCAGCCTCACCGGTGACCCCACTGCAGCCTCGCTGGTGAGCCCAGCCCGGCCTCCAGAAGCTCACCGCGCTGGGGGGGCTTTTGGTGCGGCTCCAGATCTGGCGTCCCTAGTTCACCGGCGTCCGGCCTTTCAGTGAACGGGGAGGAGGGGTGAGCTAGGTCCCTGGCGCGCCATCGGTTGCTGGAGAGCATATGTCCGGCCTCATCATCTGCACCTAGCGCCATCGCCCATGTCTTTCAAAGGTGAGCAGAGGCAACCATAGTTATTCCCCTTTCAATTTGTAACATTTGGAGCAATTGGATTCACTAGAATCTAGATTTGTAACATTTGCTCTCTACATTTGATAGGACAAGATGGATAGAAGCTGGATTTACAATAGTGTGCCATTTAGTGCTCCCTATCTAGATGGCGCTGAACAATTCATGCAATTTTTCAGAAGCCGATTTTGTGCAGATGAGGAAATCAGTTGCCCATGCCGAAGATGCTTGAATCATAAACAACTTAGTCAATTTGACGTAGAGGATCATATGCACGTCAACGGCTTCTCTAGGTCCTATACACGTTGGATTCACCATGGAGAGGAAGAGGAACATGCTGATGATGAATCTGATGGCATTGCCCCTATGGGTGCTGAGGGTATGCCATGGGATGGAAATGACCAGGAACCAGTTCATGATGAACAAACTGATGATGCCATAGAAGATAGCGAAAGGGGAGTTCAGGGGTTGATTCAAGATCTGTACACTGCAGCAAGCCATGGCATTAGTGGTAACTTATATCAACAACTCATGGAAGAGGCAAATCGTGAACTTTATCCAGGTTCCACCGAGGAGTCTAGGTTGACATTCATAATTAAACTGCTGCATATAAAGGTGTATAATCGGATAACAAATTCTGGTTTCAATGCAATACTTGGGTTGCTATCGACATCGTTCCCCAATGTTACTGGCCTCCCTAAGTCCTATAACGAGACTAAAGCTCTACTTCGGAAGCTTGGTTTTGGTTATGTTTCTATTCATGTGTGCAAATATGATTGTGCCTTATTTTGGGGGAATCATGCAAAAGTTGATCATTGCCTAGTGTGTGGTGAAACAAGATGGAAAGTGAATCAGGTTGGTAGAAAGAAAGTTCCTCATAAGGTGCTGCATTACTTCCCAATAATACCACACCTTCAAAGGCTTTTTATCTCAATGCAGCGGGCACAAATGGCAAGATGGCACAAGGACAAGAGGGTCGTAGTTGAAAATGAAATGAGACATCCTGCTGATGGAGAAGCTTGGAAAGATTTTGATGATACTTACAAGAGTTTTGCTGACAATGCCCGCAGTTTGAGGTTAGCCATTGCTACTGATGGATTTAACCCTTTCGGTCAGATGACTAATTCATATAGCATCTGGCTAGTGATAGTGGTTCCTTACAATTTTCCACCATGGATATGTATGGGCCAATCTAATTATATGCTTTCTTTGATTATTCCCGGCAAGAAATCACCAGGCAAAGATTTCCATGTTTTCATGCAACCTTTGATGGCAGACATGCTTAAACTTTGGGAGGGTGTCTCTACTTACGATGCATATGAAGGCAAAGATTTCCCACTGTATGCAGCAATTCTGTGGGGAATCCATGACTATCCTGCACTAGGCACCATGTCAGGCAGAAGCACTGGGGGTTACTTCGCATGTGTGCACTGTGATGAGAATCCATGCTCTGAGTGTCTAAGAAACAAAATTGGGTTCATAGGCCATAGACGTTTCCTCCCAAGTGACCACCCATGGAGGAAAAACACATCATTCAATGGCCACCATGAGAATAACGAGAAGCCAAGGAAGTTCACAGCAGATGAGGTTATGGGAAGGTTGGATGCAGCTTCCTATGTTCTAGGGAAAAATCCTGAAAAGCCAAAACCAAGGAAACGACAAAGAAATGGAGAACCAGTATGGCATCTGAAGGCTAGCATATGATTTGCCATACTGGTCCAAACTGAAGCTACAACACAACCTAGATGTTATGCACATAGAGAAGAACATTTGTGAAAACATTGTGGCAACTCTACTGTCTAATCAGAACAAGTCAAAGGACACGATCGCTGCTAGACTAGATTTGGAAGACAGAGGTATAAGAAAAGAGCTTCATATGGTGCAGGAGGGTGATTCCTTCACAAAGCTAAGGGCTTGTTATGTTCTATCACCAGAAGGAAAAGAAGAAGTTCTTGGAGTTTCTTAGCAATGTTAAACTTCCAGATGGGTATGCCTCTAATATATCAAGGTGTGTCAATATGGAGGCAAAAACATTGAATGGACTGAAAACACATGACTGTCATATACTGTTGCAGAGAATTTTACTAGCTGCCCTTCGAGGGTTGGTGCGCAAAGATGTATATGAAGCGATAGCTGAATTGGGTAGGTTTTTCAGAGAACTTTGCTCCAAGACTCTAAAGGTTGAAAGACTACATCTGATGAAGAAAGAAATTGTAATTATCCTTTGCAAACTGGAGAAAATTTATCCTCCTGCGTTCTTCGATGTTATGGTTCACCTAGCAGTACACTTACTTGACGAGGCACTGCTTCGGGGGCCGGTTCAGTATGGTTGGATGTATCCCATATAGAGAAGATTGGGCACCTTTAAGCGTTTCATCCACAATAGAGCAAGACCTGAAGGATTTGTTGCAGAGGCATACACCGCATACGAGTGTCTAACTCAATGCTCAACATATTTCAGTGACATTATTACTAGGTTCACAAGACCTGAAAGAAACTTAGATGGACGACAGAACATCTTACCCAATGATTCCTCCATTTTTTCACATGGTATTAACCTGCTGGGTGCTTATAAACTTCATTACCAAGATAATGACTATGACTCCATGGTTTGGTTTGTTCTAAATAATTGCGAAGAGGTCGATGAATACAAAGAGTAAGTAAATTTTGTCATTTCATTTCTGCCAAACCTTATTTACTATTAATCTCACAGTAAACTAACCACCTTCTTCCTTTGTAGCATGTAAAGATTCAATCTTAAGGAGTTATCAACTATGCTCCATTTGTTCTTCTTAAATGTATTAGATATTAATGATGTGCAGGTGCCTCCATGATGGATTGCCAATGATTATCCGTGCTGGGAAATGATAGTGGACCGGTGGTGCTCGCAAGAGTGGGTGGAGATGCACGAGGCTGCCCGGCAGCGGCGTTTGCTGATGCCAGGTGCATCGCACCATTAGGGCAACCGTAACCTCAAGGCGTACGCGGCTAGATATGTATGTGAATTAATTTCTTTATTCTAACGCTCAATTCTGCATAATTTCTAATCATCTTCCTTTTTTCGCAGTCGGCGTCACATGGTGGTGTGCCTTGCACCCAAGTCCAGGCATACTGTTTGGCCCACAAAGGAAAGGCGACGTCCAATGTCACCTTCAACCCGCAGGATCCGCCCGAAGTGTACAGCAATGCAAGCGTCCACAGCCGCCTCAGTGGGTACACCTCGATGGCACAAGAAGTTCATGGGCCGGAGTTTGATGCGATCAATGAGCCCATTGATGGAGAAGTCGTCATGAGGGCAGGAGGAGGCAAGAAACATGGACGGTACTGGTTTGGCGACAGCTTAGTCGACACGGCGACAGCTTAGTCGACACGGTGACTACTCCCACTCTCTCGCAGATTCGTGCCAGGAGTACCAACTCAAGCCCTGCCATACGCCCACGGCCAGACACTACACAGACTCAGATTGAAGCTGTCAAGGTTATTTCTGTTTCATCCGTCGTTCCTCCGTTTTTACATATGTTCACATTGAATTCTAACCCTGGGATCAAATCCTTTAGGCCCAGATGGAAGCAGCCTTCCAAGCATGACAGGAGGCGGCAGAGGAGAGGTGGAGGGCCGAGCGAGATGACATCCAGCAAAAATTGGATCAAACTCTAACAGTTATGCAAAGCCTGGGCTCGGCGATGGGTGTTTCGCCTCCACAATTCCCTCCGGCCCCACTTGTTCGTCGTGCAGAAACTCCTCCTACCGTAAGTGGTTTTGACTCCTATCGAGTTTCGGAATGTCTTAGTGACTTAGTATTAACCTAGATTTACTTAAAAATAATATCTTATGATACATCTACAATGACTTACAACTTAGGCTAATGCTTGTAGTTTCATTCTTATGTAACTCAATATATATTCGCTTATGTGCAGAATTAGTCGGCGGCATCCAATGATGGGCCAGTGAATCCTGACTTCTAGCCTCCGGTGCAGCAGACTCAGCAGCCTCAGCAGTTTGTGTGGCCACCGCCTCAATGGGTGGCTTGGATTCAGCAGCAGCAGCAGCAGCCAGGTTGGTCGCAGACGCCTACATGGCCGCCGCCGCCGATGTGGCCGCAGCACCCACCACCGCCGCCACCGCCGTCGGCCCCGTGAGTTATGTTGTATGGACTTGCTTTGTACCACTTTTATGGATTTGTTTGAACTTGATTTGTATGAACTTGTATGAACTCGACTAGTACTTGTGGTTGTCGATGAACGAAACAAGACTTTATTTGTATGTGTGTATCAAATGCCTGTGATGCTTATTCGGATACATGGAATAATCATTATGATATATATGATTTTCTGGGGGTACCATATACGTAATAATCAAACAAAAAAAATTGGTTCTGGCACCTTTGCCGTGTGCAAAAACCGTGGCACACGGCAAAAGTGCCAATCTTTGCCGTGTGCAAAAATCATGGCACACGGCAAAGATTTAAACTTTGCCGTGTGCCACGTCTGCAGGGAACACGGCAAATATTTGGCCATGTCATCATTTCCGGCTGGCTACTTTATTTTGCCGTGGGTCGAGAGTGGCACACGGCAAACCCTTTGCCGTGTGCCCGATATATAGCACATGGCAAAGGCCGGCTTTGCCGATGCCTGGTTGCCGTGTGCGCTTTGCCGTGTGCGGCACACGGCAAAGGGTTTGCCGTGGGCTTTTGGGGCTTTACCATGTGCCCCTGGCACACGGCAAAGGGGGCGTCTCCCGTAGTGATTCTAGAACTTTCCATTAAACGAATTGAGCTCTAGGAAAAAGTGAGAATAAATGCAAAAAAATTCTGGAAAATTCTTGAAATATTCAGAATGTGTAATTTTATTCAAAAAGATATTCACAACCCAAAATTGAAATTTTGGGGTGTGACAAACAACAATCATTAATGCGATCCAAAGTTTGCAGATCAAGAAACTACATCTATGGTGTTTGGGGCGGCGGACTGGACCATACCTGCGTGCCCGCGTCCTCCTTGCCTCACCAAAGATGAACCTCTGATCACGTACGACCCTAGCTGGGACCTTCCTCGCTGCACTGATCGACGATCATTCTGATGGGATCTAAGGGCGTGCCGGAACTGCTCGATAATAGCCCGGTGTCGCGATGGAATCAAGGGGACATCTCGCAGCCACGCAAACGGGATAGACACGCGTGCCCTGATTCGGCTAGTGCAACAACCAGAAAGCGTTGCAACATGTTCAATTGCTTGCAATGGGAAACACTTCCATGCAATAAACGTCTAATAAATGGAACGCCTGTGAACATTATTGCATCCACAAAAATCCATGGCAAGACGAACATGCTGTTACATCCAGTACCACCAGTAGATGCAATAGCAAAATCCTTCTTTCAACCACACCCAAGAGTAATGCAATGCAAGAAAACGGTTGCGACAGTGCCAAACTAAAGCAACGCATCCTTATGATGTTGCAATATCACTTTTCTTTTGCCACGCCAAACATCACTATCGCAACTCCGAAATGCCATGGCAACACAACCAACCATTTGCAACAGAAACTGGATAATGGTTGCAGTAACCCCATTGTTTTGCAACCGACATCCATACATATAGCAACAACGAAACGCCATTGCATTTTGCAAACATATTACCACCATTCTAAGGTTTCCATGCAATATAAAACCCTATTGCATCCACATGAGTGCCGTTGCAAGAGGAGGCTCGTGGCTATTGTACGATTTTCTAGTAGTGCAACCAGACCCCTCACGTGTGTCGTGGACCAGCACTCAAGCCGTAGCCTTCGCTTTCTTTATTCTAATCAAATATTTCCTAGCGCACTTGTCAGATGGCTATCTTCATCACATATTAAATCATGGAACCAGCCAAGAGCTTTACCTCTCGTTTGTACGCAGGTGTCCCCCGTAAATCAGACTTAACAACCTTGTACTTGCCGATACATGCATGTGTATTCTTCCTCTCATTGATTCTCTGGCTTCTCTTGCTTTTTCTTATATTTATGCCGAGCTCATATGGACACCATGCAACTTCAAATACATCAAAAAATACCCTTCAGCCAGCTCGTAAACACCTCCTGCACGTGAGTCCTTGTCAACTTCTTACTTCAATTACTCTCGCGCGTGAATCTCCACTTAGCAGGCTTCCCGCTTCATCAGCAGCTGCTATTAATTAGCTTTCATATTGACACAAATAATTGACTGCTTCATAATTCAGAATACATCGGATTTTACCAAAATCCGGTGTCAACATAGGCCCCCCCAGTTTCGGAGTATGAAGCCTTCATGCTTCGAAACTTTTTAAATCAAATGCCTGAATCTGCTTGATCACTTCATATACTCGACATCCAGATTTCTTCGTTGCTACCTTTTCACAATCGATGTCTTTCTTCAAGCTTCTTACCAGAATCTTGCTGACACCTCCAGTATGACACCTTGAGACTTGAATAACTAACAGATGAATCTAGACGAAACGACACCAATGTGCCCGGAAGTTAAAGCTTAGAACACCTGATAGATGAAGATCACAGCGAACTAAAGACTGTGATGAACTTATCTGACCACTCTTTTTCATAGCCGACAATCCTCTTCAAGCTTTTTATCACAATATTTTAATCCAATGTATAGAATCAAGTCCACTTTACTCCTCCTGCTAAATAACTTGGGTCTTTGAAAGATTTTTAAATTAAAACATAACCTCACTCATCAAATGACTCTCTCGGATCACTCAATGCGTATGATTCCTCACCAAGGCATTATGTCGCCTCCTTCTCCCTATTTCTAATAAGGCCTTTTGGTGGAGCTCAGGGTAGGGGATGAAGGGGATGCATACTTGTACTTCATATATTGTAAAGTCAAAAACCGGATCCAATGGAGAAATCAAATCATACAATCAGATCAAGATGTGCATGTGTGTGGAATTTTTCTAGATGGAACTCGCAGACCTTTCTTCATGACTCTTTGTTTTGGGATATGGACTTTCTCTTTCTTTTCTTTTCATTCTTTTTTTTTATTTTTGCTTGGGCACAGATACACTTTCTTTTCTTTTCATTCTTTTTTTTTATTTTTGCTTGGGCACAGATACACTTTCTTTTCTTTTGCATAGCCCATATCTTTTTGCATGATGAATATGATGAGTCATGTCAAAGGGACGGAGCATCTGTGTATGGATGAAAGGCATATTTTTGCGTAACTTCCAGTGTAGAAGTCAGCATATGAGTGGCTAGGTAGGTGAATCTAGATAAAACTACAGCGATGCGTCCGGAAGTTAATATCTAGAATACCCAGCAATGAAAATAAAATATGCAGTGTATGTGATCTTGATCTTAAAAGCATGAAATGAATCTCACAAGGGTCACAAACAATTTGACAGTACTCAACGCAACCACAAGTAGCATATGTAAAAAAATTTCAAAGATATGTCAACATATGGCTCTCGTAGGAATTTCATGTCATTGAGGAGCTAAGCCATTTTATTTTTTCACAAAAATAAAATCCCCAAGCATTTTTGCAATAAGAAGTAACATTTCTTTGATCATACCAGTATCGGCAACGGGGTGGCAGTGTCATAATCTCGTCATTGTCAGTCCTTGTTGCTCAACAATTATCTGCTGCAGTATAACATCGACCATTGATTGATCATCGGCCTCACTGTAACATAATCATCAGTCTCTTTGTACCCTCACTGGCCGACGCATGAATCCTGGTCCCCTACTCGAGTTGTAATCATCGACCTTGATGCTGTCCAATATAATAGCCGATCAACTGAGTCACATGTGTTGGTCTCTCAGGTAATCCTATCGGCTTCTTGTATTTCCTCAGGCCGGTGCCTCCTCTACATACGTGATATATATCCCCTCCTGATGCAGCATATATAGCCTGGACATCGGTTGTATATACGAGCCTATATCCCAAGCAAAATTATCGGCTTTTTCTTTAAATAACATAGAGCCGATAGAAATATTACATCGGCCTTCACCGTCAGTGTTCAACGATTATGACCGTAGCTTTGAAGTCAACCAAGCGCTCCATGGTTTCCCAGTATTTCGACGATCCCGAGCGTGAACAGAATGGACACTGCACTGCTCATGTCGAGCACAACGCATCAGCTTGGCGGAACATACTGGCAGGACTAATAAGCCGATGGTACCGGCTGATCTTTGATTCTGACAAATATATTTTCTCCGTTATATTTCCCCAGAAAGCCAATGAAATCTCAGCCACTTATCCAACAATGTGGGCAGGTCCCACTAGATAAGAAGCTTTAGGCGCCAGAATAAACAGCAGCATCAGCCTCAGTTCCGCCCCCATCGGCTAACATCATAAAAGAGGACCGGACCATCGGCTGTATTGGCTGAGCATCGGAGTGAACCCGTAATAGTCATCAAATTAATCCATTGGCTCCACCAAAGAAATAGCCACCGGAGTGCCCCAATAAGAAATAATAACTATCATCCTAGTAGGTAACCAGTTGGCCGATACAATATGGGTCGTACTCCATATATAGTTGCGGGATAAATTCATTTCCTATTCCTAATAAAATCGGCTTCTTCTAGCAATTAAATAGTGTATCAGCCTCAATATTCAGGACGTAGCAAATCTTTTGGATGCTCCACAATTCTTTAAATACCACTTCGTACTCAACTCTGGATAGCCCCATCGACTCAAGTGTCATTTACTGCTTTATCGGCCATGAATGCAGATATGCTCTTGTTTGTACTCGTATCGGCCAACTCCCGTAGCTTCTCATTGGCAGACTGAGCCCGTGCGCCTGGTGAAAAAAATGCCTATTGCTGCCGATAAGCTCACGTTGGCTTGCCGCTGGCCGAAAGGCACAAGTTGGCTCTACTGCCTTCAAACACAAGCGACATGCTGACGTAGCCTTGCCGATGCTATCCAGATCCACACATCCCTCTAATATCCGATCCTTCATGCATGTTATTTATTTTGCCAAACAAAGGAGCCATCTCGATTTATTTCCTTTTTTCATTTTCTCCCCTGTATATCTTCCATCGGCGGATGGAGTGTCCTTGAGCCGATGGAGATGAAAGGACAGCCGATGGAAGTGAGGGAGCACCAATCACACATATCCGGCTGTTACTTCTCTGCCTGATCATCGTTAGCGAAAAACTCTGGACCCATCGATGAAGAAGCCAATGGAGAGCCGCCAACCATCGGAGCTGTTCTTCGCAGAGATGAAGATCCCATATAGCCAACAATTTCTTGCTAGCCTCCTAGTCATCTCTAGGTAGTCCACGCATACACACATGCACAACCTTATGTATCTTCTCACATGCATGCTGGAGGATGCAGTCCTTCTTGCACGCATGTTGAGCGTGGTCATCAGCGTGTATGGTTCTTCCGGCCAATGGTCATCTCGGTGGTCGGCGATGTGATAAGTAGTCATCCAAGGCGCACCAGAGATGTGACAAACGATGGCGGCGCACAGCACCATGGTAAAGGTTGTGCCTTCCAGGACGTCTTACAGGCTACCAAAAATCATATTCCTGGCTGCTCTGAATCTTGCAATGATCCCATGAAAAAAAAAATTAGGCAACCGATGAGGTCAATCTTCTCGTAGCCGATAGAGTCCTCCAGGAACAAAACGCCGATCGACACATATTGGTAGAGTTACTCGGCTCTATGCTTATAATTGCATTCACAGTCTTGGTCCTCCTGATCAACTAGGACACATGCTTACGGAACTTGTATCGGCTTCTTCCTTCTAGTACTCCCATCTATCGGCTTTTCCTGTGTAGCAACAAAGATGTCGGATCGGCCCCTCCACTACAGTAGGCCGATGCTTCAGCTCATATATATAGTGACTCCGTCGGCAACCTCTCAGCCTGAACCATCAGCTTTATACAAATCATTTCTTCTAGAGCCAATAACTAATCAGCCGATGTATGGGAACTATAGTCTTCATGTGACTGTATGGGAACTATAGTCTTCATGTGACTATAATCTCCAAGTAGCCGATAATTCTCAACAATAATTTTTTGTTCTTGATCATTTGGCTTCCACGAAAAATAAATTCCAAGCAGCCGATATTCCTGGATAATATTTCTGGAAGGTGGCCAATAATTATTCCAAGAAACCATCTTCTTCCCTGCCTCTGCAACCTCCATCCATCCATCGACTACTTTGGGCTGGAAGAATAAAATATTGGCCACTCTTGGCAGACGGCCATTAAGCATAGCAATTTCCATTGATCTAGACCTCTTAGGTTCTTCTTTGACGTATGGATATGAGGTCAGCTGTATATTCTTTACCCATTCAGCCAAGCCGATTTTGGCCCCTTCCTTCTCAATGGCTGGAGCTTCCTCTTCATGAGGCTTTTCGAAACTATGTTCTTCTCCACATCGGTCTTCGTCCTTGAATTTGTTGACCGAATTTTGTACTTTATAATCCATGTCTCGTGATTTATGAGTCATTCAGAAATTCAACTTTTCAGACTCGACACATTTATTTTTGTTGTCCACTTTGGCCATGCAGGATGGAAACAAATCTTCATTGACCCTCATCAGCTGTACAAACTCTTACAATTGAGACTTTTCTTGCCTAATAGCCGATTGGACCTAAAGGTGAATTGCTAGCTGAACGACTGTATGCCAAGTCTTCGGTGGCTAAACTACCACGTGCAACTGACATTCCATGGGCTGAAGACCTGATGCTTGCGGCCAACAGCTACCTAACCGCTGTTGTTGATGAGTCATCGGCCATAGTTGCTAGACTGCTGACCATGGTTACTGATAAGTTATCAGCTGTGGTGCCGATGCATAATATCGATAGCCGCCTGTCTGATACAGCTGAGCCGGTGTTTGATGCTGAACTATTGGTTGTGGAACCGATACCTGTGGCTGGTAATTAGCTTGGTATTGTGGCTGAAAAACCATCGGCTGAGGAACTGACGTTTGTGCATGATGGATCCTCATCTGTGGTATTTGAGCCAATGGTTGGGTACACATAACCAGTGGCTGTGTTGCTTGGGAAATAAATTGTTGGGCCTGAATCGCATCACTAATGCTTGCCGTACTTTGGGGAATAAACCCAGCTAAGGTGTTAAATAAATTCCCTGGTGCTGAGGTAACTCTTGATTAGGAATCCCCAATGGATAGCAGGTAGGCGTCACTGAATTAGCCGATGATCCCGGCTGTTGATAGCATGGTATTGTATAGCCTTGCTGCTGAATATGAGATAATGCATCTCTAACTGCATTGTGTATGGAATTCATCAATACCTCAGATTGATTGACCATGGCGCAATGCACATATTGGTTGAGCATCTCTTGATTCATGATGGAAATTTTTCGTGTCCCATTGGGCGTGCCAAAAGATGTGTTGATGCAAAAATCAACACATTAGAATCTGAAAGCACCGTTCGCCAAGCTTCAAAATATGGACCAAGCGTGCCAGTCAATCTGACCTGTTGATTGACAAGAAAACAATACTACAAGAAATCTGTTGATCTATAACGAATTTTTTGTGACATTTTAAAAAAGCGTCACAATGATGCACCATCTATGACGATTCTCCAGTTTTCGCCATGGATCTAGAGTTGTGCGTTCTGGGCCCAAAACTCAGTGACGTTTTAGTGATTTCGTCACGATTCGACCCATGAGCAATGACGTTTTAGTAAATTCGTCACGGTCAATATATTAAAAATTTTCATAGTTCTTTTGGCCTATCTATCAAGTATATGGCACAAAATTTTATATACACAAGATATTAACAAAAGAAATGGACATGGAAAATGCTACACTTATATATATTGTCATAGTCCTTTTGGCCCTTCTATCAAATATACGACGTTTCAACAAATTCTTCATCATGATTAAAGATTGTTATTGCGTAGAAAAAACTCCACCTATATATATTCTCACAAAAAAATTATTGTTGATCCGCTTCAACATTCTCCTGGGCTTAGCCCACTTTTCCTGCCGCATGTGCCAACGATTAAAAGAAAAAATGGCCACAAACTCCCGCCGTACATGCGCTTGTGGTAAAAGGGGGGAAAAGCAGTCCAGGAAATAATAAAAAAATAGAATTGCAGCCTCCCACCTGCGCTTGTGGTAAAAGAAAAAAACAATCCAAAAAAGAAAACCAAAAAGGTATGGGTGACATAGGCATCGAACGTAACAACTCCTTGTATATTGAAGAGATAGGAGCCTAACCAGCTCCACCAGACAACTTCATCTGTGTTGTGTCATAGTATTAAATTTTTTATAGACAAAAACACATGCCGCAAAAAAGCTACAATACAGAAAGCAAATTATTTCTATTGGCATTTGGAAAAAAAAAAACTTAACCGTGACGCTCAAAAAGGGGAGGAAAAAAGCTACAATAAAGAAAGCAAATTATTTCTATTGGTATTTGGAAAAAAAACTTAACCGTGATGCTCAAAAAGGGGGGAACAAAAAGGAAAACACATACCAAGCTGGAGTCGAACAAAGACCAAAAAGGGGGAAACAAAAAGGAAAACACATACCAAGCTGGAGTCGAACAAAGACCGCAAATCTGAAGGAGCAAAGGATTAACCATTGAGCTACTACTTCGTTTGTTTGAAGATGGAGCGTTAAAATATTTTTTATACACGGTGGAGCTAAATTTGGAAAAAAAAGAGAGGTGTTTTGAATGGCGGGGATTCGAACCCGGGTCACCGGTACAAGACATCGTCGTCCTACCACTGCGCCAATCACAAAATTGTGTTTATGGGGGATAATAAAATATTTATATATTATTATTTACACGTGGCCCTGCAATCAAGAACACATGTGCGATTCATCTTTTTCTTTTTAATCCAGAATTAAATTTTGTTGTTGGTATTTCTCCCTCATAATAACTCCAAATTTGATGATTCTTGTTTCAAAATTTTTCTAAAATCAAGAACTTTCATCTATGGCATATTTTTGTATGTAAATTATTATTTATCATAACTATTCTATATAGCAAGTTTTCTTCTAACCAAGTACAAAATAGAAAATAACTTTTTGGCATAGCAATGACAAATGTAACTTCATATTTTCTAACAATATGGGGAAAATGAGGTTGTGTCCAGGTTCAAGGTGCATATGAGTTCAAAAATGTTATGAGGTATTCAAAACTCAAAGTTTAGCTTGAGTTATAAGAAACTAGATGAGACATGTATCATTTTGTGAACAATATATGATCTCACTTTACTAATACTATACAAGTTTTTTATGGTAAGCTTATGGACCAAAAACATGTTACTGTGTTAATTTGTAGATTTTTTTACCAAATTTAGATATTATTGTAATTATTATGTTGTAATTTGGAGAAAGAAGTTTGAATTGTCCATAGAATACAATTGAATTTTTCATATATCTCGAGGAAATTGAAAAAACTGTAACATATCAGACTAAATATAATTTTTGTAGGTTTTTTAATCCTATTAGATGCACATGTAATTCAATTTGGAATTAATTTTGATAACCATGTAGAAATTCATTTAACTTATAGAAAATAGTAAATAAGTTCTAACAAATTTGAAACTTCTACAACACAATTTATCTCTAGGCTATTACACATTAAAAATAAATTTGTATATATAACATAATTATTTTTATAGTTTACTTCACAGTGGTCCGTAAAATAAAAAAGAAAAATTAGAACGTTAAACGGGCCAAGAAACACAGACAGGCCTGTTTTTCACAAAGGCCCAACTTCTCTTAGCCATCCATCTTCGATCCAACGCCTGAGCTGCATCAATCATCCAATAAATATCCCTGCTCCACCTCCAAACCCTATTCGCTTCTCCTCCCACTCCCACATCTCACCTCAGACGTGCCGCCGCTCTTCTCGCCTCAGATGCACCGCCGCCCTCCTCGCCTCTCCCTGTCCCGTCCCCAACTGGCACTTCTCGTCTGTGCCCGCCGCGACCGAGCTTGGCGGCCGCTGGAGTCGTGCACGCGCACGCCTTGCCTGCTGGCGGGCGGCACATGAACCACCAGATCTGGTGCGGGCGGCTCCTCCGTGTCCCAGCTGCCGCATTCGGAGGGAAGGGAGACGAGATGCCGAGCGCCATGCAGCCGCCCCACTCTGCTCTCGCGTCCTCGTCACTGCGCAACTAATGCTCCGGCCTCCACACCTCTCCCTCTCTTTCTCCTCAGATCTGCGCGCTGCTCCCTCTCGCTCATCGAGGGCCACCGTCTCGCTCGACCTCGCCGCCGCCGCGACGGCCCTCGCGTGGCAGTCATCTGGGCTCGGCGCGGCCTTCCGCGCGCCCTGCAGCCACTGGCGGGCTCCGGACGCAGAGGCGTGCTGTGGTCGTGGCTACCTCCTGCTAAGGCCGGCGCGGAGGAGGTTGTGCTGCAGCCCATCAGGGAGATCTCTGGCACTGTCAAGCTGCTGAGCTCCATGTCGATCTCCTACCGAGGTGAGGAAACTCTTCCTCTCTCCGTTTGTCTGTAGATTGAATGTGTGGGAGATGATGGGGATGAGCAGGACGGCTTGCAGATGATGAAGGATTTGAATCTAGTCTTCCACGATGCTAGCAACCTATTCGATCTAATGCTGGAATGGTAAGAAGCATATCTTATTTTGTGTTGTGTCTACTTGTTCCAGTTGTCAGTGCATCTCTGGTGCACAGACTGGATGATATATACGTTGCTATCTTGTGTTGTAATTTGCTTTTCTGCTTTGTAATGGCTCTGAACTTTTCATACATACTCTGAACCATAATGATGACTGAACTTTACAAATTGCAGATTCACATATGAACCTGTAATGCTCATGCTCTGAAAGATGAAAATGAAAATTGCTCCATAATGTAGATATGATCATTTGAATTTTTTATGCAAATCCACCCAAAGCTAGCCAAACATATCCTAGTACTTGTGATGAATTTCCTTGAAATGGTGCTCCAAAGTCTGAACCTGTAATGCTCTGAAGTCTGAACTTGTGTTATTTTTTTTGTGTGGTACATTGCATGGTCATGGAAGCACCGGGTCAATCCCTATGAGATAAGTTTATACTCTTTTCCATTTTTAACTTCTCCTGATATCAATGCAATGTAAGAAAAATAAGAATGGTTCCTGATGGCAATATTAGTGTTTTTACTTCTCCTGTTGGCTACTGACAAAACTAGCTTTTGTCAGTTCTATAACACAATGTCCAGTTAGAAATTACTGTACTTTTATACTACTTGTCTTTTAGTGTATGTGCTCAAATATACATGGTACATGTACCATTAATTGGTGCTAGAAATTCAAAGGACATCAATACACCTTTTTTAGTGTATGCTAGTACCTATTTGTGTGCACCTATACTCCTTGAACAAACTAAAGTTTCGCAGCACTAGAGTAACAGGTTGGTCCATTTTATTTGGAGTCATGGGACATATATTTTTAATGCTTGTCTATGGATCATGACGTCCTGTTAGCAAGTGGCAATAGCTTAGCAGCTCTCAATGGCTCTTTGTTTTTATTAAGTTGTAGCTCTTTTTTATTCACATATTAATTCTTGGTGGTCAGTAACAACATTTGATATATAGTTCTGTCATGCTCTTATTTTCGTTAAAGACAACTGCCTAGAGTACAACATATATTTGTGTTGATGCATTTTTTTTATTTTGTTTGCATATTATGGACGAGAATATATTTGTGTTAATGCATATTTTTATTTTGGTTGCAGATTATGGAAGAGAAGGTCCAATGGATGCAAAGATGAAAACTCGAGTGTAATAACTAGCTATTCAATGTGCTTCTCAATTTTAAACCTAAGATGTAATTTTTTGACATGATGTAACTTGAGATACTTGCTCTAAATATATACTATAATTTCTGGGCTGGAACTGTTGTTTTCATTTATGGGTCAATTGTTGGGCTTATATTTTATGTGGACTGATTTTTATATGGGCCGTGCATTGCTGGTAATAAATGGTGAGCTGAAAAATATTTGGCCCATCATAGTAGTCTACTTTGAATTGGGCCCATCCACAACTGGGCTGCGTTGACGTCATCGACCATATCAGCAGCTCCATGTCTGCATCACATAATTGCCATGTCAGTGCCACCAAGCAGACTTGTCATTGCCCATGTGGATATTGTGTGATGTGAAAATTAAATTTGTGATGAAAATTATAATGTTTGTGACATTTATTTTCGTCATAGAAAATGAGTTTGGGCTTGGCTTTGGGGGCCCGGGTATATTTTATGACGATTTCAAAATGTCATGGATCAAACAATCTGTGACAGAATTTTAAGGAATGTCACGAGGTGTGATCTATGACGTTCAATACATGACGTAATTTGAGATCGTCATAGATACTGTTTTATGATGGTTTTTTAGTGATCTGTGACGAAAATTAGTCGTCATGAATCACCAAATTTTTTGTAGTGCAAGGTAAACATTAAATTCGAGGGAGTATTGGCTGGAGTTCTGAAAATCTCTCACAGGCTGTATCGGCAGGCGATGCCGACACAGAAAGCGGCAAAATCGGTTTGGTCAACCGAATTGAACCAGACGATCGGCTAGGTCAACCGATGTACGTAAGGAGCAGTGTAAAGGCTACGAATGTGTAACCTAAACAGCGCTATCTGACAATCACCTAGAATAGATCTAATCGGCTATATAATGTTTTGAATAAAATAGCACGATAAGCTGCCGATTAAATGTATTCCAAGCTGAATAGATGTTGATAAAAGCTAAAACAACAAGTAAAACTTATTGAGCTAGCAGATATCGACAAATGGTGAATAAACTAGATCAAAGACCTAATTTACTCGATAACTCTTAGGAGATCTAGATGAAACCACAGCGATGCACCCAGTAGTTAAAGCCTAGAGAGCACCAGATTAAAGTTGACAAAAGAACTTACGAACAAGCCGGAGGTCAAGCGATGCAACCCTGCTTGGATTGAAGGATTGGTCGAGATTAAGAGAAAATCTACTTCAACTAATGCAAGGCGAAGTCGCTGAATAATAAAGTTCTGAAGAAGTAGGGTTTGTTGATTGATCGTGTGATAACCTTTTACAGAATGAATCAAGGTACATATCTAAACTAAAAGAAAATACTAATACACATGGACTCTAACTTCCCTTATGTAGAATCCTTGCTAATTAAGTTACTTGCCGATCCGTCCACCAGAAGAGATAATTCCATGTGTATGACCAACCAGACCCCTCACGCGTGGCGTGGACCCCTTCCCTTTCATTATTCTAATCAAATATTTCCTGGTGCACTTGTCAGATGGCTATCTTCATCGCATATTAAATCATGGAACCAGCCAAGAGCTTTGCCTCTCATTTGTACACAGGTGTCTCCCGTAAATCAGACTTAACAACCTTGTACTTGCCGATACATGAATGTGTATTCTTCCTCTCATTGATTCTCTGGCTTCTCTTGCTTTTTCTTATATTTATGCCGAGCACATATGGACACCATCCAACTTCAAATACATCAAAAAATACCATTCAGCCAGTTCGTAAACACCTCCTGCACATGAGTCCTTGTCAACTTCTTGCTTCAATTACTCTCGCGCGTGAATCCCCACTTAGCAGGCTTCCCGCTTCATCAGCAGCTGTTATTATCTATTAGCTTTCATATTGACACAAATAGTCGACTGCTTCATAATTCAAAATACATCAGATTTTACCAAAATCCGGTGTCAACAGCGCCGTTGCCGGGGAAGGAATGGGTTTAATGATTTATTAATGTTTCGAGAATTTATTATGATTAGTAGCTAGTGGTCTTGCAGGACAACCTCGTTGTTTTCTCCGTTGTGTGAAAACACAGGGTAGTGTTCGACTGATTTCAATTCACCGAAAAATTTCATGACAAATCTGAGTCGACTTTAAGAGAAGCATGACTTGGCACCATCATCTCCAAAAAGTCCACACACCTGGCAATTGAATCGGTATTGATTGCATCAAGTTTTGGAAGAGGCTCAATGTTTTCTTCGAATATGGTTTTCTATTGTTGGTGCCTGATCACCAACAACACGGAAGACTATGTCGAGCAAATAACTGGCCACATTCGGATGCAATCAAAGGTGTGTATTTAATCGAATTCACCTCTCAGGGGCAATAGTATGAGATGATCAAAATCACAAATCCTCTCGAGATAATTCGAGAAAAGCATGCGATGTCCCCGAATACCCCGAACACCACATCAAGGTATGAATTCTTCCGACAATCCTCATGATGCGGTAAACAACATAGAAAATACTCGTCAAGCTTGGCCTGAATTTCAAATCATAAAATTTGAATTTATGAAGTAAAAATGTCTCATTCAATAGACTTAAAATTTTGAACCCTTGCCGACAGGTAAATCGGTAGTTATCCCATATTTGCTTTCAACCATTGCATGTTTGAATTTTCAAATTTTTTTTGATTTGATTTTTGCATGAGCATTTGCATCTTTTGCATAAAAACCCTTGCATATTGGATTCCATAACTTTTGCATTTGCATCCTTCATGAATCTTGAAATTAAATAAGTGCCCAAGGGGCATAATTGGAAGGAAATGGCAGCCATAATTTCTTAGAAGCTAGTGCATGCATGAACTTGGATGATTTACATGTCTAAATTCATTTGGGGCAACTCCTAGGCCTGCACCGGCCTACCCCTGCATGCATTCATGCAAATTTGGAGTGTATGGCAGTCATTGAAGAGCTCTGAAAAAATTGAAGACGATCGGGGCCAGCATGTGGCCAGCCAACCACCTCGGTCAGTCGACCGTGGGGTGAGCCCCTCTATAAAAGCCGGTGTATAGGGATCAAATGCATCATCCCACACTGAAATACACTTCCAGTCCCTCGTGCTCTTCCTTCATCTGCTCCCTTTTCTCTTGTTCTTGCTCCAAGTTCATAAGGAAAAGAAAAAAATATTTCCCTTGTTTTGCATTTCATTTGCCTTTCGTGTTCCCTTCCATTTCTGCTGCAAGAACGTGTTTGTGGTGGTACTACTATCCCGCAAGAATGATTTTCTGGTGCGTCATCGTCCACAAGAATGATTTATGTGGAGTGTTATCACCCACAAGGACGATTTTGTGAGAGGCAACCAAGCCCCGCAAGGACTACTGACTCTTGGACAGCTAACCTTGATTTTACTAACTCTCACATAACCGTTCTGAGTTCTTGTGGTGTGTTCTTGTGTTCTTTGATTTCAGGTATGAGGAAGACCGGAAGGAAGCTCGTGGGTGCACTCAAGAGGGTGACGGGTTTGAGCTCTAGTTGCTCCCATGGAGGATCAAGCTCGCACCATTCATCGACCCCTACACCGAGCTTCACGCATCAACATGAGCAAGCTGAATCGCAGACGCCAAAAGAGCAAGCCGAGGAGCCACAAGAGGAGGAGGGGCCGGACGGTTCACACATCGAACTCCATAGAGAACGAGAGTTCTAAGCCTACAACATTTTGAGGAACAGGACCTTTGGCCACACACGAGCATTCGACGAGGACCTGCTGGAAAAGACAGGTATGGATGTTGATTTTGCTAATGTGTGGAAAGCTGTGGGATGGACTGCTTTTGTCGATGTTTTCGAGTTGGATTCTCGAGATTTGACGATTCAATTTCGATGCACACCGGTGGAAACTTTAGAAGGTGTTTCATTCCGATTTTTCGAGAATGAGTTCTCAATTACTTGGAAAGACTTGAGAACACTTTTGGCTTTTCATCAGCGTTGCACCATTGATCTTGAACATGCAACTCGTGGTTTTCAAAGGGATAGTTTCTGGCATTCCATCACAGGAGCAACAACGTGCACACAGCCGCATTGCAATAATATTCAGCACCCTACCTTGCGTCTGATGCATAAATGGGTTGCAATCACATGCTTTCCTAGGGATGATGTTAGAACTGTTCGTGCCAAGGAACTCCGCATTCTTTATGCCATTGTAAACAAAATTAAAATTGCTCCTGTTAAGGAAATGATTTGCCAATGGCTTGGGAATTTCCAGATGGTTGGACCAGTCGAATGCACTTCTCTCATTACCCGAATTGCTCATGGGTTGTGTGTTTTAAGTTGGGCTCAAATTTTGTACATTACTGCTCCTCGTTTAAAAATCGATGGGGCACACCCTAAAATGTGGTCCAGACGGCTCGGTTATATTTTTCTTTCCCGGCTATGTAAACTAAATCCCACTTCCTAACCTGGGGTTTCGTTTATATAAAAGCCGGTGTCTAACATTTGAGCTGCAGCCTATGGAAGTTCCTCGCAGGAGTAGTGCGTCCAGAAGGATGACCAGGAGCAGGTCACAGAATGCTGCAATGGAGATACCGCCTCCACCACCACATGCTTTTCAAGGTTATGCAGGTGGATATGCTCTAGCTGGGGGGGATGGCCGGATCATCATCCAGATATCAACCTGGTTGGGACCAAAATGTACCGCAACCTGAAGCTGGTGGGTCATCATAGAAGAGTGCAAGAAGCTCCGACTGGGAGCAGGGCGCGAGGGCCAACTGGGGCTACAGTGGTAGCTCTAGTTCGAGTGGGGCACCCCCCACTCGCCACTGCTCATCGTTTGTTCTCGGCCCGAGGTTATCATGAGCTCCGCCAGGGACTCTATGACCTCAACATCCAAAGCGATGACATAGATCAAAGGACATAGCAAATCTAGGGCGCCCTCAACCAGCACATCGACAACACCACGCAGCAGCACTCCCAGCAGCAATTAAATTCTAACACCACGATGAATATGCCGAGGAAGCAGCACAAGGACAATCTGGCATACTACCGGTCCCAGTGTTACAACCATGGACTTGGCCAGTAAACCAGCTTAGGGGAGGAGCCCCCGGAAGGTAACATGTATCCTTGCATTTGCATATTTCCCTTTTCACTCATTGCATTGCATTGCATAAAAAAGATTGAATAAAAAAGACATAAATATTTGCCCTCATTTCCTTAAGTTCATTTGTTTTTGTATCCCATGAGCGATAAGAATGTTTAGTTCTCTCAGTTGAGATGATGAACAGTTGCTCTATTTTATTTCTCTCTCAAGCTTAGTTTACAACCCATATTCTCCAAGAATTGGGTTTGTTGGTTGAAAGAGTTTACCTTGAACCTGAAATTTTTGTTGACGGTCCTTAAGTGTCATTTCTGACCATCAACTCTTGCAAAGAACAATACCAAAACAAACACCAAACTAGAATTAGAGTTTGATACTAATCATTTCCACAAGTTTGGGTGAATCACTGTTTACAGGAAGCCATGTTTGCATACGGGGGAAAACCATGCTCAAACAAAGGGAAAAGTACACATCAGAGCATTCTATGCGAGCACGAGAATTAGAGGGCCAACATCCTGAAGTAAATCAGCCCAAGAACAAGAGAAAAGACACTTCCGACAAAAGCAGAGGCGGGAACATGGACCCTAATTCCCAGCTGACATGCTAAACCAACATATCTTCAGGTGAGCACCTAGAAACCTACACAAGGAGCCTATTGTTGATGCTCACTAACGACCATTTCCAGGCGTCAACTTGATCAGAAAATCATGAGAGTTTGCATTTCTTACATGTATCTTTATCCAATAAAGTCCCTAAACTACACTTCACCTTCTAGAAAATGTAAGTTGTGTTTTGAGCAAATATGCAGGTTGCAAGCACATTTTGGCCCGACATAAAATCACAAAAATTATTAGAGCACCGATTCAGGCTCAAACGGACCAAGTGTAGCCCAAGAACCCAGCCAAATCCACTCAAGACAGGCCAAGACCAATGTGGATCAAACAAGGCAGCCCAGGACAGCCCACTAGAGGAAGTTGGGGGCGGTTGGAGCCTCGGGCAGGCCGGCCGACCACCCTGGTGGGCCGACCAGGCCTGTAGGCCCCACCGCCTTAAACAAGCCACGTGTCGTCTCCTGGTTGGTCTTTTAGGTCGGTTTGGAGAGTGTCACCCCGTGGCTCCCTGCTATAAATACAAGGGGGGGTGGAGAATAGAACACACACACACCACACTTACCTCTCCTCTCTTGCTCATCTTGCATAGTATTTAGGCTTAGTGGAGTTTAGGAGAAGTCTAGGAGTTATTGAGTCACCGGAGTTGCTCGAGAGTTCTGGTATGGGTTCATCTCTAGCTCTCTCTTGTAATATTCGGTTGTTTGTAATAGAATTAGACTATGGTTACTGATATTTGCTCGAAGTATGTTCTGAGTTATCGGATATATGCTTCTTGATCTGGTTGCATTATTGTTCAATACTTGCATTGCATGATCGCCCTGTGCTTGCGATAGCTAATATATCGGCCTTAGAACTCTATCAACTGTTCCAGTATTCGTATGTTTGCTCTAGTGTGATGTCTGTCCATCCGGAGGGTGGGGGCTCCGCGCGGGACACTAGAGTATCACTTACTAGTGTAAACATCGTGTCTAGATTAGCTAAGAGTTGCTGGACGTCAACTGTACCCACGGTTTGTAGAGGTAGCTAAGAATGGTTAGTCCCTGACAACAGCGCCAGAAATGCTTGTTGGCATTTCTTAGTGCAATCACTGGAAATGGTTAGTTCCCAGCAATGGCGCCAAGAAACGCCGGGACAGCCGCCCCATAGCGGTGATGCCATGGGACGGCGTGCGGTATGTCTTAACGATTACAGAAGGATCCGCAAGCGCACGGATATACTGTTGTAGCATTTCACCTGAAAGTATTCAGGATATCGTTATTTATATTTTCCCAAGGGATGGCTATGGTGTGTAAAGTTGTTTACTAGATACATAACCATAACAATTATGAGATAATGTGTAAATTGCTGATCATACAGGGGTAAGTGATAATAAAGATAATCGAGGGTAATGTGACACACACAGATCAGCCAACTCTCATGGATAAAGAATAAGAGAATACACCTAAGGTTAGTGGGAGCATAGGCAAACAAGATCCTAGTATACTATTCATGTTAGCAGAGAAGTTATGTTAGTCACATGCTTAGAGCTGCAGGTCCCGGGAAATTAGGGACATCAGGGAGAATGACCCGTACTGGAGAGTGTCCAGTCTGTTTCGTCTTTGCATGAACTCCTACACGATACCCGAACATCGGGGAGTACGCTAATCGAGAAGTAGCTTCCCGACGGACCGACAGGGCTGTCACCACCTGTGGTCTACCCCAGTCACACCATGGGGCAACATCATATCTGAGGGATCCCGCGTACCCGGTCACCATCCCCGAATACGAGGTCACTACCCTAGCGCCCTGGGTCCCCCACCCTTCGGATGGACAGGTAAGATGCTAAGGCAAGCCTGAAAGCACAACAAACCGAAATCCTTACCCAGATCATCTGGTCTAAGCAGGCAACTAATACAACTTGAATAAGAATAGAACTTGGCTAGGCAGGCTAAGAACATAGCAAGATAACCAAGCACGAGCTCTTTATGAATAGCATAACGAGAGTCAGAATACAAAGCCATACCAGAGGCCGAGGATTGCTCGCCGACCCCGAGACGACTGGACTCGCTAAAGAATTGAAGTACTAGCCTAGCTCCACTACCCTAAGGAGTACAAGTGTAACACCCGGTTTACAAAAGAACATAAACCGAGCAATCATATACGTGTCAGGATCAAGTCACACGTATATACAACAGAATGAATAGTATATCACAGCACATATCACGTAAAAATATATAATGAAGTGAGTACGAATGTTATTTATTACATAAATGACAAAATGTCTGGTACAAAATATGCGGAAGCGTAAAACAGGTACGGAACTCTCGGAAGCTGGGCGCCACAGGGACGTTGACTGGGAGACGATTGCCTAGAAGTCCTCATACTCCTGGTAGCTCTGGGTGAACTCCTCCGCGTCGCCGGGAACTGAGCAGCAGTAGAGTATCCCCAAAAAGAACAAGAGGAAAAGAGTAGAGTAGGCAAGAGTGAGTACACAACTTGCACTCAACAAGTATAACACAAACTGTGAGGCTCTAAGGTTCGCTGACTCAACTACATTAGCTTTTAAGTCTTGGCAAAGTTTTATTAAAGCTAGTTACTACGAATTGGTGAATTACCATAAACCCAGTTACATAGTAATTAATCAAAATTAATTATGAACTACTGAGAACCAAACCAAACCAAACCAAACCACCCGGGACACCCCCTAATCAAAGGACGATAACCCCACTAATCAAAAGGAGGATTTGGGCTGCTCATAACCGTGAGCACAGCTAGTATACCAGTTTTACACTCTGCAGAGGTTGCACATCTTTACCCACAAGTCGTGAGCTACGCTAGTCGTTCATCACACTTCCGTAGGTGAGATGACTAGCAAACTCACTACGAGGCCGTTACAAAGGACCACGTTGGTGTAGCGAAAATGGCCTCTCATGCCATATTTCAATATAATGTTTTGGCGATTGATGACACACGCAACACTTAAACTAATGTGTTTGCTTAGATGAAATACTCAGGCTTTTAGGTTCAAGTGATGACAAAGAGAAGAGAGGCGAAGCTAGGCCCGAAGGGCCGCCCCTACGGGGGTTCCGCAAATTACACACGTCGGTGCATTGACTTGAGCACGTCTGGGAGTTTTAGTATCACCGGATGAACCGACGTAAGGCAAAATGTACTCATCGGTGCAATGACAGAGATGGCCTGCGGGCTAGGGTTTGGCACCGGATGAACCGACGATAGGAAGTTTGAATACGTCGGTGCAATGGCAGAAGCAGACCAAGAAAAATGCATACATCGGATGAACCGATGATGCACCGGTTAATGGCGTCGGTGCAGTTGTCCAGAGAGTTTGTTTTTCAAGGATCAGAGGACAGTTGCACTCACCGGTTAAACCGACGCTAATATTACATACACCGGTCGATTGCGTCGGTTGATTGCCCGTACACGTAACGGCTAGTTTTCAGTGGGCAGTTTAGTATCACCGGTTAAACCGACGATGGCAATTTGGGGAGCATCGGATTAACCGGTGTTAAGCACATTTCTGGCAGCTTTTCTCCAACGGCTATATTTGCTTGTGCTGCCTATATATATCCCCAAGGCCGCACCATTTGAGTGTGCTGGAGTTCAAGGAAGTATACAAGAGCTAAAGATCATCTCCAACCACCATAGAGCTTCATTGTACATCATATAGGCTTAAGCACACTTGTGAGAGTGCTTAGTGCTTGTTTAGGCTTAGTTCTTGAGAGAACTAGCTTGAGAGAAAGTCTTGCTGCGGCAAGCAACTTGTGTACTCGTCGTGTGACCCTCCGACTTGGTGTGGAGTGGCAACGACACTTTGTGCGGGGAAGGAGGCCCCTACTTGGTGTTAAAGCTCCAAGATAGTGAAGACGGTGCCGTGGTGACGCTTCGAGATAGACGGTGGCGGTGACCTCGTCTTTGTGACTTGGTGTCACTTAGCCTTTGCTTGTCGGGAGCCTTGGAGGCGTGGCAAGACGGTGATCAAGCGAAGAGACTCGGTATCACACTTGTTCTTTGTGAGCAAGTGGCCGTGGATGTAGGGAGGGACTTTGGTGTCCTAACCGAACCACGTTAAATCGTGTGTCTTGGTGTCTTCACGGGAGTTTGCATATCCTCTCCCTTACCGCTTTACTTACCGCATTACGTTTCCGCATTTACTCCTTCTTGCTTACCTTTACTTTCCTAGTTAGTTTGATTAGGATTGGCTATAGGTGGCAAGTCTTTTGGGGTAAGTAGAGGGTAGCATAGATAAACCTTAGTCATAACTAGCATGTGTAGGACGTGTTAGGTTTATCTTAAGCAATTAGATTGAGCCCTAGGACAGAAAAGCGATTAGCGACCCTATTCACCCCCTCCCCCTCTAGGGTCGGACACCCCGGTGATCCTTACAGTTGGTAATGTGTAACCGCTAAGGATTCAGGCTCTGCAACGATGGGGCCCACCTCGAGGGGGTACAAGATAACACAGACCAAGCCTCGCAGCGCAGGGACCATTGAAGCTCACCCCCCTCTTGCCCCGTCGGTAAGTTACTCCCGAACCAAAATGACCTAATTAGTAAGCCAAGACTGTCCCATTCTAGTCTTGTGGTTGCACGGTTGTCCCAGGTTGTCGCTCTATGAACCGGTCCTTATGGAGAGTGGCCAACCAAGCACTAAGCATCGTGCTGGCCCCCTAAACCAAGTTTCTAACAAAACATAATTTTAAGGACGCACAAACCACTCAAGTACACAGCACAGCGGGTCGGCTCCAGAATTAAGTTGCATAAGATCATTAACAAATTAATTAAAAAGGACCATTATGTGTGAGAGCGTAGCAACCTAGCACAACTACCCAAAATGCAACCCAAGGTAAATATATATAAAGGATAAAGGTGGCTAGGAAAATCCTTATAGGCATACAGTATTACAATGCAGTATGAAATTGTATTTAAAAGTGATAGGAATGTTCATGTTATACTTGCCTTCCTCAAACTGCTCCTGCTGCTCAAAGTGCCTTGCGGAAGGTGGCTCCTAGTACTCCTCCGACTGCTCAACATCTACTCACGATCGCAACGCCAAAACAAGGTCCAGCACATACGCATACATGCAAACAAGGCAAATGCTAAGAAACAGTACAACAATACATAAAAACAGCAAACAAAACTGAGCTAGAACTATTCTACGTATTACAACGATCGCATGGGCATAAAGAACACCTAAAACGGAGCTAGAACGTGAAAACTAGAGCTAAAACAAGGTCTAGGGACTAAACTGCGAGAAAAACTAAGGTTCTAGGGGCTTCTGCGCAAAAACCAGGGACTAAAATGTAATTAATGGGTAGATCTGGGGGTCGGCGTGTAAAAATAGTGGGGCTGGACTGTGGGTTCTAAAACTGGAAAGCTCAGGGGCCTAAACACTAAAAACAGGACTGAACTGGAATTACTTTTGAACTGGATAGGACTGTGGGTTGATTCCCGAAAAGTCCAGGGGCTCATTAATAAAAAGGCCAGGCTGAAGCGGTATCTAAGGATGAGGGCCGTCGGATCTGGATCTAGCGGTTCGGGTTTGATGCGATCTCGATCTAATCTGGTGCGTTGGTTGCAGATCGGGCGGCTCGTGCCTAACTGGTTCGCAGGGCGGCGGTGAGGTCGCCGGGTGTAACACCCTAATTTAAATTCCAGCATTTAATAATAAATTTAATTGGCTTTATTTAATTTTCTAAGATTTATTGTGCTTAGATGACATTAAATCTAATTGTTCCATAAATAATTAAAATCCATCTTAGGTTTAAATCCTTGTTGTTGCATTCATGCTGGAGCATCTTTTCTTTTGATTGTGTGGTTAGGTTTTGAATTCAAATTTATTTGAATTCAAGTAGTGGAGTTTGGTTAGAATTAGAAAGGAAAAGGAATAGAAAAAGAAAGAAACCTCAACCTAGCTCAAACCCAACCCCGTGGCCCTCTTCCTTTCCGACAGCCCACTCCTTCAGCGCCCGTGGCGGCCCACACTTCCCTTTCCATTCCCGCGCTCGGCCCACTCGCCCAGCTACACCAACCCGGCCCAACCCTCTCCATTTCTTCCCTCAGCAAGGCCCAGCCCCGTGCAGCGAGCCAGCGGCCCTTTCCCCCGCCTCCCGCACTCCGGCTCCAACCCGCGCTCGGCCCAACCGTCCCGGCCCGCTCGTGCCAGCGCGCTCGCTCACCCGCTCAGCGCCCCTCCGCCCGCGCGCGTCGCCCGCTGACAAGCCTGCCCCACCTGGCAGCCTCGTCACTTTCCCCTTTCCCCTCTGCTGCGCCAACGGACCCCGACCTTCTCGCCGAGGATCTCGCCGCGCCCTCCACGGCACGCACCCCCAAGATGCCCGGGGCCCCCTTTAATTGGTCCCGCAGCCCTGCGCCTCCCTCATCCTCCCATCCGCAGCCACCGCAAAACCCTAGCGCCGCCCCCGCTCGGCTCCGCCGCCAGGAGAGCTTTGCGCCGCCGCAGGTAAACTCCACCGCCCAAATTCTCCGCCGCCGGCGACCCAGAGCCCCCCTTTACCCCCATAATCTTTGCACAGGACCGCCAGGAGCTTCCCCGGGCCTGCTGCGACCCACACCGACCCCGGTTCGACCTCCCTCCGCGAGCTCCACCGGTGCGCCACCGCCGGACGTCGCCGCCGAACGCCCTACGCCGGCCACCTCCTTCAATACACAGCTCGGTGAGCATCCCCAATTCCTCACCATGCTTTTGCGCCCGTTGTTTTAGCCGTAATGCACCTCCAGTGGCCGCACGAGCTTGCGCCGGCGAGACCTCGCCGCGCCGAGCCGCCCCCACCGTCGCGCAGCCACGTCCGGTCCCCATCACACCTCGCAGAGTCCACCAGTGGCTTACGCATGCCGCATAGGTGCTTCTAGGCCCCGGACCCACTCGAAGCCGCCCCTGGAAGGCCGTGTTCGGCCTTCTCCGGCACTGCGCCGCCGCGGGAGCCCGTCTCCGGCGACCCGCGCCGCCGCCGTCGCCCCCTCATAATCTGGTCCGTTAGATCCAAAACCAATGCCCTGGATTAGATCCAAAACTGGTCTGTTATGAGCCTCCCAATCCAGATCTGACGGCCGTGTTTCGCGCGTAACGGTTCGGCTGGGATTTTTGTTAAAGAGCCCCTGTAGTTTCCAGTAATCAACCCGCAGTCCATCTCTGGTGAAAAGTATTTCCAGATCTGCCCTTCCTTTTACGTTTTAGACCCTAAGCTCTTTAGAATTAGAACCCGCAGTCCACCCTTGACGTTTTTGCGAGTTAGACCCTGGAATTAATGTTTATTTATGTTTTAGTCCTCGGTTTTAGCAGAAAAGCACCTGGAACCCTGTTTTTATTACAAATAAGCCCCTGAATCTTGTTTTAGGCCTAGTTTACGCGTTTTAGCTCCGTTTTTAGCGTTTTTTATATCCACGCGATCGTTGTAACGCGTAGAATAGTTCTAGACTAGTTTAGTGTGCTGTTTTTATGTATTGATGTACTGTTTCTTAGTTTTTGTTAGCGTTTGTTTGTATGCTTATTTTTGTGCATTGTTTTGGCCATGTGTTCGTGAGTAGACGTTGATCCATCTGAGGAGCCCCAGTACCCGTACCCGGAGCAGCCATCTTCGGAGCAGTTTGAGCAGCAGCCAGAGCAGTACGAGGAAGGCAAGTATAACATGAACAACCTATCACTTTTAAATACAATTTCATACTGCATTTAATACTGTATGCCTCTAAGGACTTTCCTAGCCACTTTATATCCTTTATATATACCTTTGGGTTGCATTTTGGTTAGTTGTGCTAGGTTGCTGCGCTACAACATATTCTGGTCCTTTTTAATTAAATTGATTAATGGTTTACTTGAATTTAATTCTGAAAGTGGCACTCTGTGTGGCTTGAGTGGCTCACTTCTTGTTAAAATTGGTTTTGTTAGCAACATGGTTTAGGGGGCCAGCACGGTGCTTAGTGCATGGTTGGCCACTCTCCATAAGGACCGGTTCATAGAGCGATAACCTGGGACAACAGCGCTACCACAAGACTGGAATGGGACTATCTTGGCTTACTAATTAGGCCATTTTGGTTCGGGGGTAACTTACCGACGGGGCATGGGGGGTGGTGAGTTTCAATGGTGGCCAGGCTACGAGGCTGGTCTGTGTGTCTTGTACCCCCTCGAGGTGGTTACCATCGTTGCGGAGCCTGATTCCTTAGCGGTTACACCTTACCAACGTGTCCTTTGTAACGGCCTCGTAGTGAGTCGCTAGCCATCTCACCTAAGGAAGTGTGATGAACAACTGGCGTAGCTCACGACTTGTGGGTAAAGATGTGCAACCTCTGCAGAGTGTAAAACTGGTATACTAGCCGTGCTCACGGTTATGAGCGGCCCAGATCCTCCTTTTGATTAGTGGAGTTATCTCCTTCCGACGAGGGAGGTGCTTCTCGGGGTTACCTTGGTGGCTTGGTTTCGGTTTGGTTCTTAGTAGTAGCATGATTAATTCTGATTAATTACTATGTAACTGGGTTAATGGTAATTCATCAACTTGTAGTAAATAGTTTTAATAAAATTTTGCCAAGACTTAAAAGCTAATGCAGTCAGTCAGCCAACCTTAGAGCCTCATAGTTTGTGTTATACTTGTTGAGTACAAGTTGTGTACTCACCCTTGCCTCTTCTCTACTTTTTCCTCTTGGCTACGCTACTGCTGCTCAGTTCCTGCCGACACGAGGGAGTTTGCTCAGCGCTACCAGGACTACGAGGACTTCTAGGCGTTCGTCTCCCAGTCGACGTCCCTGTGGCGCCCTGCTTCAGCTTCAGAGAGCTTTATTCGTATTTTGTACTTCGCTTCCGCTGTATCAGACATTTTTGTCATTAATGTAATAAATAACATTCGTATTTCGATTTATTATATCTTATTCGTGATATGTGCTGTGATATACTGTTCATTCTGTTGTATATACATGTGACTTGATCCTGTCACGTATATGATTGCTCGGTTTATGTTCTTTTATAAACCGGGTGTTACACCGGGAAAGCACTTACGCGCGACGGCGCGGCTCGGGGCTTGCCAGAGTTCGCCGTTTCCAGTGCTCCGGGGGCTAAACCATTCCGGTCTCGGGTTAGGGAGGACCTACGTGGCATGCGTGATCCACTGGTGACCTAAGTGCGGCTCGGGAAGGCTCTGGTCGCCGAGCGTGACGGCGGTGGCGGCGCAGGCCGTTCGGACCGAGTATGTGCGGTTCTGTGGGTGCAAATTGGCTAGGGAGGTTCCACGTGCATGTGCAAGGCCGGAACAAGGTGAATGCGGGGCTGCAACGGGTAGTGGTCGGCTCACCACGGCAAGCTGCGGTTGGCGCGGTGGTGCAACACCGGCGTGCGCCATTCTAGGGGTTCCAGAGAGCTATGGTCTACCTATCCTAGCGCAAAAGCAACAGGGAGGCGGGCTGAAGCTTACCAAGGGCGCGGGGCGGTCGGGGTCGCAGCGCAGAGGCGTCGACGGCGAGGTCCGGCGGCGGCGCTCGGAGCTGCTCGCATGGTTCGGGGGCTAAGGCCGTCCTCTGTGCGTCTGATCCCCACAGGTAGCCTCGTGGGGTCCCTGCGAACATGTGCAGGTGATTAGCATGGGTGGTTAGGCACTGGCGGTGAGGAATCGCGGCGGCGCAGCGGGGTTACCTTCAGCCGGTGTAGGTGAAATTCCAGCGAGGTAGTGGCGCAAACTCAGAGTTGAGGTCTCAGGGAGTGTCACTGGGCCTTGGCAGAGCTTTTGCGCGGTTGGTGGTGGTGCGGGGTGCAACAGGACGGCGTCTCCACGGCGGCGCAGAGCAGGGGTACGGCGGAGCAAGCTGGGGCTTGGCGTGCTCTGGCTCTGGCTGCGCAGGCAGGGGAAGGTGAGGCGCGGGGAAGGCTCACGGGGCCAATTAAAGGATGCTGGCCGTGATTCTAGGCGTGCGTGCTCGGGAAGGTCGCGGCAGAGATCACAGCGTATCCGCTCGCGGAGGAAGCGGATCGCGTGCAACCACCCCGCGTGATCCAAGCTCGGGCTTGAGTTTCTAGAAGGAGGATGTGGCGTGATGACCAGTGGGGCTCGGGATGGAGCAGTCCACAGCGCAGGAGTCCAGCTGGGAAACTCGGCGCGGTGGTCCAGCGGCAGGGAGGTGCGACGCGAGGAAGAAGGAAAACTGGTGCGTGGGGCCGGAGTGTCAGCGGGTGAAACCGGGGAGGCAGGCATGGAGCGGGCGCGTGCAGTGCACTTGCTGAGCTGCTGGCTGACGCTGGCGCGTGGGCCCGGTTTGGGGAAGGCGCGGGTGGTTGCTGGCGCTGGAAGCTGAGGCGCTGACGGGTGGGGCCCGGGTGTCAGGCGTGGTTTGGGGCTTGCGCTTGCTGCGCTGGGCCTAGGTTCCTGGGCCGTGCGGAGGAAAGAGGCTCTGGGAGGATTGGGCCGAGCTGGGTTGGGTTTGCTGGGATTTGGGGTTGGTTCTCTTCTTTTTCTTTTTCAAACAACACTCAACCTATTTGAATTCAAATGAAATTTGAATTCAAACCCTAAGCACTCAACCACATAAAACTTATACACCAGCATGAATGCACAAACAAGTTTAAACCTAGAAACATTTTAATTACTTGTGAAAGAAAATTAAATTAAATGCAAGGCTAAGCATATAAAACCTTAGAAAATAAAATAAAGCCAATTAAATTTATTATTAAATACTGAAATTTAAATTAGGGTGTTACAAATCCTACCCCCTTACAGGAATCTCGTCCCGAGATTCTGGGTTGGCTAGCAAAGAGAAATAAGGATGGTATTAAGCTCTACGCACACCTGGTATCACCTACTGCTGATCCTGATCATTCTGGGCACCCTGCTTGGAGCAGTTCCCGGAAATAAGGTGGGCCTTGTCACCACTGGTACGTGCAGGACTCGTGATAGGTCCTGGATCCTGAGCCTTCATGTTTGTCTAGTGCACACCCTTTGGCATTGTTGAACTTGGTTGCACCCTCCCATTTTGGATGAGACTGAGCTAGGCACTGGTGCTACCGTTGACAGACGCTTCTGTGGACAACTTTTGGCATAATGACCTTTTTGCCCGCATTGGTAGCACATGCGGCGGCAGTGAATGGCGCTACTTGGTTGACCTCCCTATGAACTTAACATCCCATCTTGCATTATTTCTGCTGCTTGCTTTTTGGACTCCTTGCGACCGCGTGGCTGAATCACCTTCATAGTGATAGTCAACCCATCAACATAATCATAGAGGGCTTGGTTCTTGACCTGTGTATCTCTAGAGCACTCAGGATCCTTTCTCTTCTGGATGGTCTGTAGCTCATCGACCGATGGAAAGTCAAGGAAAAGGGAATCCTATGCTAGCTGCTCTTGATGAGACATCTTTCTCTTTGTACTGGAGAACAACCTCTAGTTCCTCCTAGTTGTGGCTTCATCTTCAGTCGTACGAACTTGACGACAAGGAACGCCATAGAATTGGCAACACGGGCAAGCTTTCTCACCATTCTTCAGGTGGTATGTTGTCTGCGAAGACTGATCTTGTACTGTTATCGGCTGCTCCACGGAAACTGTTGCATGAACACCATCACCCATTGCACTGTCTCCAAGGCCTTTTTGTTCCGCCGACATCTGAGCTGGAATAAAAGGAAGCATAGATTGGTAAGGTCAAAGAAGAGAGAAAACCCCACTATGTAAGGTTCTATCTTATTTAGACAACACTGCCCATGCATCACTGTTGCTAACTCCAGATAGGTGTTACATAAATCCGAAAAAGGGAACTATAGCATAACTCTTCTGCCTCGTCTGAGAGATTCTCAAATTCTCCTGTGCTATCTGTAGGCCGGGGTGTCACAACAAGTCACAATGAGAGTGAGAGAGAGGCTTCTCCAAGTGGTGTGTGTGGTGAGAGTGGTGGGAGGCCCATTATATAGCTTGGAGAGTTCGGTTTCCACCATCTCCTTGTACGGAAATGTTGCAAACCGACTTCTAGAGGATCAGATCAACCTTCCCGCCAAAATGCATCTGGACGGGAAGCAGGGCAGGTTGGGCCGAACCACTGGTTCGACCGGCCTCACTTCACTGCCTCTGGCCACCGTCCTTCTCTGGTACACTGCCTGGTGGGTCCTGATGTCAGATGATCGGTGCCGGGGCTTGGTTGGCCGGTTTGGACTGTCAGGTGGGCCTCTTTTGCTCTTGCTATGCAGGACGCGATATTCTTTGACTTCGCCTGCGTATTCTTTGTGTTTTCTTCTTATTCCAGACTTGTGCACCTGAAATCAATAATTCTCCAAAAAAACTATGGAGCTAGGTCAGTGATACAAATATGTGAGTAAGAGGTATGATTTTCCTTCTCTTGTGAGTATAGTTGACGGTCATATTTTGCACTTAACAACCGTCAACAACACCCCCAAGCTAGCCTTTTGCTCGTCCCGAGCAAAACTTGGCTGATGTTTGTTGATCAGGAGTTGCTACAATGTTGCATTTCCAACTTATACTTTAGACACAACTGAATGCTTCTTACCTTAATTTTGAATAAGTTGGCCTTTTGTCCTTACCTCTTACCTTTACTCCTGTGGCGGTTGAGAGTCAGAACGGCATCATAGAGTGCTTGTATTTCTTCCCTTAATTCAACCATCAATCTAGAGTTTTTGTTAAGTTTTTCAAAGGAATTTTATAAAGTTCCTCGGATGATCTCTCGGATCGCTCGATGCGTATAATTCCTTTCCAAGGCTTTTTATTGAGCCTTTCTTCCTCACCCTATCTCTAATGGTTGTTTTTGGTGGAGCTGTAGGTATGGAGGATTTGAAAGCATACTTGCTTCTCATATTTTTCTAAGTCAAAGACTGGATCCAAAGGAGAAACAAGTCATAAACCTTTTTTTTAGGGCAACAAGTCATAAACCTTGATCAAGATGTGCAAGTGTGTGGATATTTTTGGTGGATGGTGTATGAACTTCTTAGCTTGAACCATCTCTCTTTCTTTCTTTTGGATAGGGGCTATCTCTTCCCTTTTTTTTGACATGCCGAAGCATGTGGCATACCTTCTTTGGGTATGCTTCTTTTATTTTCTTCTCTTCTCTTTTTTTTTGACATGCCGAGGCATGTGGCATACCTTCTTTGGGTATGCATCTTTTATTTTTTTTCTTTTTGCATAGCCCCATATCCTTGATGCAAATTTTTTTTAGAGATAGGTGTCATACATAAGCATGGAGTTTTTACTTTGTGGATGGATAAGTGGAATGCTTGCTCCTAGTGTAGAAGAATAGCATATGGTGTGAACGTGTATGCGATCTTGATCATGGGAGTATGAAATGAATCTCACTAAGGGTCACAACAATTTGACAAAGCTCAATGAGATAGCAAGTTGCATATGTGGATGGTTTGCAATGAGATCAACATATGGCTTTGGATAGGAATTTCAAATCATCGAGGAACTTTTTTTATTTTTGTGTTTTCAAAATGAAATACTCCGAATATCAAGCATCACATAGGAAAAGATCATAGCAACTCTATTTAACCATATCATAGCTCACAACAACATAGATTTGGATCATCCTTTTGCTACCCACAAGTTTCAAGTTCTAGAGTTTGAACTTATAGCCAACAAACTCAAAACTAGGTAGAGCACAAAGTTGTAACTAAGCATATGAAGGAAATTAACAGAGCAACTATTCATCATTTCAACAAGAAAAACTCACACCATGCTTAATACACATATTAAAGAAAGGAAAATATTTTTGGTTTTTCTAATCTTTGCAGATTTTTATTTGGTTTTAGTTATGCAATTTTTTATAGATTTTTTAGTTTTGCAAATTTTTATTTGGTTTCAAGCAAGACTTTGAAAGCGGAAAAGGATAAAGTTTGATACAAGTTACCTCTCGTGGGTTTCCTCCCCCAAGCTAGCTTCAGGCTTACTACTATTGGTTGGGATTGAACCCAGCCCAACGGTAGTATGTCCTCCACTCCTCCTGGATTTGATGCTATTGTAGCTCCAAGTTGTGGATCCTCTCGCCTGTGTATCGCTGCCAGTTTTGTGTTGACTCGATGTGATGGCCCAGCGACTCGTCGATGTTGGTGGTGCGCATGTTCAGCTCGCCCATCTGCTGAGTCAGAGTGGCGAAACCTCTGGACGAAGCTGAACGTCCGGCGGAGATTGGAGGTCCTTTGGAGATGGAACTAGTGGACCGGCCCCTTGGGGCTTGCCGTGCCCATTCCTCTGTACTTGCGCTGTGCCATGACGAACTACTCGCCTCATGGTGGTATGTGGTCTGAGTATGCTAAGGCGATGATGTCGTTTCTACTTCCCATCTAGTCCTGCTCATTGTCATCCTGACAGGTAAACCAGAAGTACCATGCCTACGGCCCCCTTCTCATCGAACTAGAGGGATGGTTAGTGAACGACAATTATACAAATGAAATTCCGCATTGGGCAGTGAAATCTCATTTGTATAGCCCACGAAGAAGAAAATCAAAGAGTCATTCGGGCCTCTCTTGAGTGTGTGACCTTGAATATAATAAGACTCGTCGATATACGCGCGGTCACCCTCAATGAAGGGAAAGGAATTCCCCTCTAAGGCACCGACATGTGTAGCGATATGAGTAATCAATGAAGTACACTCAATAGGACCCGTCATCTTGAAATTCGAAAGCCATTGCTTAACCGAAGCTTGCGCGGGGGAGATTTTGATCTTATTGACCATGGCATATAAAATGAGCAACTCATCATTTCGCACGGGTCGGACATCATCTCTTGGAAGGAGAGTGATGGCTAACCACTTGTGCATCAAGCAAAGAGTTGGATTATGAATGTCATTGCATTGAGGTGCAAATCTGCCATGGACAACTTGACCCGAAATCTGCCTCCAAAATTCATGACGATTAAAACCGCGGCAAGCTTGCTCAAGAGAAATCGGCCAGCGTTTGTTGAAATCGAGGTGGCTAACAAAAGTTTTCCAAGAAAGCAAATAATCCTTCCCGAAAAGTCGAAAATAAACCCCATTTTCCACCTCCCGAAGAGTGCAAAGAAATTGGATGGTGGGGAGCCGAGAACCGTACTCCTCAACGGGAACGAAGTTGTCCCATCCTTCGGCAAGAGCTCGTCGTTTTGAGTCTGACGAGCGGGATCTTTCTCCTGATTTGACTTACCATTGTTTGGCTTGTTCCGGAGATGTGGACGAGGATGAACTCTCAACATTACGCCACACCTTCTTTCATCATCTTCTTTTGGTTTGGGTGGTCATAGGTACTTCAAACTGGGGTTCGGGTGAACCCCAGAGCGGGCTCCCGTCGTGAGCCTACTGGATCACAAATCTTTGCTCTTCCCTGTGGAGAAATTTGAAAAATATGTTGTCGACCCCGATGCAGAACTGGATTTCTCCAGCCCAAATATCGATCCTAGCCTTGATGTCGTTTAGGAAGGGTCGTCCAAGAATGAGATCTAAGCCCAGGTCCCCTTCCATGTCGAGGACGACGAAGTCGGCGAGGATGAAGCAGTTCTTGATTCGTACGTATATGCTTCCGACTATCCCCTCAGGGTGTCGAACTGTGTAATCTGCAAGCTGTACGAACATGCGGGTCTGGGAGAGAGCAGGATATTGTAATTATTCAAAAATTACCTTGGGCATAATGTTATGCTGGATCCAAGGTCGCAGAGGGCCCGTCTGTAGAATTAATCGAAGATAGAGCAGCTGATCATGGGCACCCATGGATCTCCACTTAGCTTTGCTGTCAGTCCTTCCCACGCATTCATCCTTGGTGGGGTGTACCTACCTACATGGTTAGTACGTGGGGTCCACCGGGGAAGGTTGCCCCACCCGGTAGACACCATATTTGCGGTTTCAACGGGAGATTCGGGTGGCCCTGGGATCTTCTCAGACTCAGCAGTAGGTATGACGGCAGCAATTTGAGCTAGTTGTGTTTCTATTATTTTGGTAAAACTTAACTAATTTTTCAAGGCAGAAAAAGAGTTTCAACTTTTGTATTTATATTTTCTAAAATTTTATCATTGGCAGCAAGCTTTTTATTTAAAGATTCATTAATTTTTGCTTGGCCAAAGACAAGATCTCTCAAGGAGGGTTGGTTCGAAATAAAATTTGAATTGAAATTAGAGTTGAAATTATTACCTCCTCCTTGGAATGGTGGGCGTGCTTGACCCCACCCTTGGCCTCCTTGTGGACGGAACCCGTTGTTGTTGTTGATGTAGGCCGCATATTCATGGGTCTCGGGGCAGTTATTTCCCGAGTGTCCACCATTACCACAAACCTCGCATGTTAAGTACGAGTTCATGGCTTGGCCGTAGTTGTTCCTGTGCTCTTTGAATTCCACCCTTTCGTGTAGATGTTTGAGTAGGAGGTCCATCTTGGCAACAAGCATATCCGTCTCCTTGACGTTATGCATTCCACCCTTGGTTCGGGGCTGGGAACGCTCCTCGTTCCAGCCCTAGTTGGAGACCATCTTCTCAATCGAGGCCTTGGCCTTGGCAATGGTGAGATCAAGATAGGCTCCTCCAGCAGCAGCGTTCAAGTGGGCTCTTGATGTAGTCGTTAGACCGTTGTAGAAGCTTTGGAGTACGAGCCACTCATCCGTCACATGATGAGGACAGGCGAATATGTACTCTTGGAGTCTCTCCCAAGCTTCCGGGATGGATTCCATCCCTGTCTGCTGGAAACTTGAAATTCTTCCTCGCAAGGCATTTGTTTTGCCCAGCGGGAAGAATTTGGCGAGGAATGCCGCAGAACATTTGTCCCATGTGCTGACAGCTTCCTTGTCTTGATAAAACCATTGTTTCGCTTTCCCTAGGAGGGAGAAAGGAAACAAGCGAAGCCTGATGATGTCAGCCGTAACGCCCCGTATGGTTACGGTCCTGCAGAACTCCAGAAAGTTCAGGAGGTGGGCGTTGGCGTCCTCGTTTGGTTTGCCACAGAATGGGCTAGCCTGCACCATGTTTATGAGGCTGGACTTCATCTTGAAGTTCACGTCCCCAACATCAGCGTTGGGTCCAGTCGCCACATTGGCGGCTGAGGGGATGGAAAAGTCACGGAGAGTCTTCTCAGCCATGGGTTCGGTTGTTGTTGCTGGTGCCTGGAAAGCTGGCTCGCTTGTCGACAACGAGAGCTGAGGAGGGACGACGCGAGGTCGACCCTTCTCACGAGCTTCTCGGGATTTTCAACAAAGTTTGTCGGCAAAGAGAAACCAGCCATACACTACTCTATTTTCATCCAATCAGGAGAAAACAAAAGATAATATTAGCCTATATAAGCAGCAGCTACCTCTTATTCACAATGCCGTGTTTATGCATTAGTGTTGGGGACGCCACCTTATGGACACCGAAGGTGCACGAAGACAAGACGGCGTGCGCACTGAAGCCAACGCTAGGAGCGAACAAAGAGGATGTCCATCTTCGCTGGTCTTCGGGCGGTAAGATGAAGATACACGAAGACCGGGCGATGCAGGCGTCATGGCGAGGAGTGAGCTATGGGCCCATGGCCTTCATCGAACAGGCCGATGAGGACTGTCTGGAGATGCGGGCCCATCTGAGCTATAGCGCACTCATGTTGCACTAAGTAAATTACCTGTACATCCAGGAATATTCCGGGAATATGACCGTTATAAGGGTGCAAAAGTGTAATTGTACTTAGGAGGTGTAACGCCACCTGTAAATACCCCCTGTAATGTTCATTGATGGGACACATTGAATAGAGAGAGAATATTTCCTACTTGATTTGTGTGCTTTTCCATTACTGCTGTTGTGTTTGTCCATTCCGGAGACACTCTCCACCAACAGTTTGGCGCCCACCCGTCGGTTCGATACACCACATGGCGGCGACGAAGAAGAGAGGAACCACCGGAGCCACTTCGGAGGACATGACGACGACGACGACGACGACGCCGACGACACCTTCACAAGATGAAGTGGCGGCAACAAAGGCAAATGGGGCCAACACCGACGGCGTCTCCGTCGACACCATCGCAGATGGCCAGCTTGAAGTCAACCTTCTGGACCTCGGCGTCTCAGCCGAAGACATCGTGGCGATGCGTCGCATCGATGCCCACATCGAAGAGGCACGAAGGGCTCAGCAGCAGGCCTTGGAAGCAGAGCCTTCGAAGGGATAGATGACAACAAGAGCAAAGGGGAAGCAGACCATGCTCACCGAAGCAGAGCGTTAAGAGCAGTACAACAAGTTGATGGAGGAGGAGCATCACTGCAAGGCGCTACAGGAGAAGTTTCGTGCACAATGGCTGCAGCTCAAGAAAATGCAAGCACCACCACCACCACCGCAGAAGGAGATGGGTGTGGTCAACCCGCGGCAACCCGAACCACCAAGGGTCCACCCAAGGCTCATACCGATCGAAGAAATCTTTGACCGTTCCGAGTCAGACTGCGAAGATCGCTACCAAAGAAGGCATCAGCGAATTGCCACTATCTGAAGAACTGGAAGAGGTACAGTGGCCCCATCGCCTCAACCCAGCAATACTGTCGCAGTTTGATGGGGAGTCAGATCCCGAAGAGTTTCTCCTCAAATACAAAGCCACCATAGAAGCATCAGGAGGAGGTACCGCATGCAAGGCGAAGGCACTCATCCTCGCACTAAATAGCTTGGCACAACGATGGTATGCAAACATACCATCAGGAACCATTTTGTCTTGGAAGCAGCTTTGCTTCGAGTTGTGTGCAAGTTTCCAAGCCGTGAGGCCCGATGAAGTCACATCATGTGATTTCCATGATCTGAAACAAGGAAGCATGACCCTAAAAGAATATCTTCAGAGCATCATAAAGCTTCGCGCAAGAGCACCGAATGTCGCCGACCAGAGCATCATCGATTTAGTGGTGAAGGGGACCAATCTAGGACCATGCGGAGAATACATATCCTGGCGCAAGCTGAAGATAGTAACCAAGCTATTCGGGATAATGCAAGAGTATTGCATATCCGATCATGTGAAGAGGAGAAGGCTCGAGGAGAAGAACGAGTAGAAGAAACCACAAAGTGGCAAGAGGCCTCACTCAAAACCATGACATGCTGATGAGGCGAAGCACAAAAGAACAATAAACAATGTTTCCAAAGAAGAACCCCGAGAGTCAAAGCACCATTACCGGGGGAGGGGAGAGAGGGACCGCCATGAAGAAAGGTCTAGCCACGATGATCGTCAAAATCGCGAAGAACGACACTAAAAGCATCGACGAGACAACGGTGGTCGAAGAGAGAAGACCCCTTTTTGTTATTTCCATGGCAAGGACAAAGGCCATTGGACAAATGAATGCCCCTTCACCATTGAGAGGAAAGAGGAGTTCGATCGGCTGAACTCCCAGCCAGCAAAACCAGTCAATCACACCTCGCAGGTGCCGCAACAACCTTCGACAACGGCTACTACTTGGACCCCTACACCAAATTGGCCGGTGTCATACCCGGTCTACATCTACAACCCACTGCCATACATGCACCAAGCACCACCTCTGCAACAGCCAGTGCAAATGCTACCCCCTCCGCCTTATAGTCAAACAAGGTCGAGGAGCTCCACGCCACAGTCTTATGACACAGCAAGTCTACCCCTGCCTCCGAAGCTCGAGCAGGGGCAGATACCAGAATGAGCAAGCGAGGGACCCTCCGGCAACAGGGTCAACATCATCAATGCCATCTCCGGAGGATCCAACGAACTAGTACTTGAGACGAAGAGGCAACGCAAAGAATACTTTAGAACTGTCTCTCACGTCAGCGAGGGCAAGTGTTTCAGAACAACTTTGTCGCATGTCCTGATATCCTTCACACAGGCAGATCTTCGGCTGCAACACTACCCACATAATGACCCCCTCGTCATCAGGGCCAACATCGGCAAGAATTCAGTGCACTTCGCAGGAAATGATGTAGGGAGAATCTTGGTGGACAATGGGAGCTCCGCGGACATCCTCATATGGCAGTGCTTTGTCAAAATGGGCCTCACAGAAAAAGCCTTGCAGAGGTCACAGTACCCGCTCATTAGCTTCGGAGGCAAAAAAAATCGAAGCTCTAGGCAAAATAGAGCTCAACGTCACAATCGGCAAAGGTGTAGCATAGAGAACTGAAGCGATAACCTTTGATGTGGTCAACATCAACTACCCCTACAATGCCATCTTCGGCCACAACATCTTGGTAAAATTCGCAGTAGTAATTCACCAGTCGTATTTGTGCATGAAGCTGCCTTCGGCCGGAGGGATTATCACAGTCTTCGGCAACCAAGAGGAAGCAAGAAGATGCGAAGACAATGCATCGACCGCAAACAAGAATGTCCATGTTATTGAGACACCAGAAGAGGACAAGGAGGCTGCAATCAGCGAAGAGCCAGAGGAATCAAGAGAAGTATCCCCGGCGGAACATACGAAGAAGGTGCCGTTATGCAAAAATGTGCCCGACCGAATGGTAATCATCAGAAAGGGGCCCAAAGGGGCTGAAGAGGCTAGACTCATACAGTTCCTCCACAACAATCAAGATGTCTTCACTTGGTCCTCTTCGGATCTGCAAGGAGTCAGTCGAGAAGTCATCGAGCATGAACTCAGGGTGAACCTGAAGGCGAAGCCAGTAAAGCAGAGCCAAAGGACAATATCCGAAGAAAGACAGAAAGCAGCTCAGGGCGAAGTGCAAAAGCTACTGGACACGGGCATTATCCGCAAGGTCCAGTACCCAAAATGGTTGGCAAATGTTGTCATGGTGCCGAAGAAGAATGAGAAGTGGGAAATGTGCATTGATTTCACGATCCTGAACAAGGCGTGTCCAAAAGACGAATACCCATTACCACGTATTGACACATTGGTCGATGCGGCAACTTGCTTGAAGATGCTCAGTATGTTGGATTGTTTCTCTGGCTATCACCAGATCTTCATGAACAAGGTAGACGAGGGCAAAACAAGTTTCACCACTCCCTTCGGGACATACTGCTACGTCAGAATGCCAGAGGGCCTTTGCAATGCTGGATGCACTTTCAACAGGATGATCAAGAAGGTACTAGGGGATCAACTGGGGAGGAACATCTCTGCATATGTCAATGATGTGGTTGTCCGAAGCAGGAAGAGGGAGGATCATATCCAAGACCTTCGCGAAACATTTGCAAACCTTCGCCGCCATGGACTAAAGCTGAACCCAGAAAAATGCGTCTTCGGCATTCGCAGAGGCAAATTGTTGGGCTGTATGATCACCGAAAGGGGAATTGAGGCAAACCCAGAGAAGATCGAAGCCATCAGGCGGATGAAGCCGCCAACTACAAGAAGGGGGGTGAAGAAATTAACAGGCAGATTGGCTTCACTGAACCGGTTCATATCGAAATCAGCAGAGAAGTGCCTTCCATTCTTTAAGGCGCTGAAAGGCTCGAACAACATGGAATGAGGCAAAGAGCAGGCGAAAGCTTTCGAAGACCTCAAGCAGTACATTGAGAAGCTAGCAGTCATGTCCAGCCCTTCGGAGAAGGCGGAGCTTTTATTGTACATCTCCACATCGGGCGCAGCTGTTAGCGCCGCTCTCATCGAAGAGCGCACGATAGAAGGGGCATTGACACAGGTGCCCATATACTTCATTTCCGAAGCCCTAAATGGATCAAAATTGTTGTATTCAAAAATGGAGAAGATGTCATATGCGGTGGTCATGGCAGCGCGGAAACTTCGTTACTACTTCTAGAGCCACAAAATCAAGGTCCCAACCTCCTTCCCACTTAGGGACATGTTTGAAAACAGAGAAGCCTCCGGCAGAATAGGCAAATGGGATACGCAGTTAGCCGAACAAACTATTGACTTCGTCTCCAAATCAGCAATCAAGTCACAGGTCTTGGCAGACTTCATCGCAGACTAGACTCCAGCTACACCATCGCAAGAACAGCCGAAGATAGAAGCAATATGGCAACTAGAGAGTGATGGGGCTTACCAGAGCGATGGAGCAGGAGCTTCGGCAGTATTGACAACACCTTCGGGCACACAACTGAAGTATGCAGTCAGACTCGATTTCAAGGGGTGCACCAACAACGTCGCAGAGTACGAAGGCCTTCTCTTGGGTCTTCGCAAAGCAAGAGCGCTAGGCGCACGAAGATTGACGATCAGATCTGATTTAGAGTTGATCACATGCCAAATATACAAGTCAAAAATGCAAAAGAACCTTCGCGAGATGAGAAGCGAGGAGGCTGGGAAGCAAAGGCGCTGCTATTTAAAGGGGGAGGTGAACGCGAGAGACCTCAACGTGCGGCGCCGCCAAGTGGAAAGACACCAGCACCCCGCGCTACACATCTAAGATTGGGAGACCAAGGGGTAACTTTATCTTTTCAGGTCCACGAGCCAACGCAAAACTCCCGCCAAAATATCTATCCCGCAGTTTGGGCGCGAACTAGCGGTTTAACCCTGAAAATTTTGCTTCCTCGACGAGAGTATAACATTTTGCAGGTCAACACGGACTGTGCTTCGCCGGCTACCATCGCGGCGCTCAGCCCAAAGGGTGGCGCTTCAGGACGCCGATGGCGCCCATGGGATCGAAGCCATGTCCCTCCTGAAGATCGGACCGAGGCTCCGAGGGGCTACTATTGGGGATGCCACCTTCGGTATGGACGCCGAAGGTGCGCGAAGACAAGACGGCGTGCGCACTAAAGCCAATGCCAGGAGCGAACAAAGGCGATGTCCATCTTCGCTGGTCTTCGGGCGGTAAGCTGAAGATACACTAAGACCGGGCAACGCAGGCGTCATGGCGAGGAGTGAGCTATGGGCCCATGGCCTTCGTCGAACAGGACGAAGAGGACCGTCTGGAGATGTGGGCCCGTCTGAGCTGTAGGGCACTCATGTTGCACTAAGTAAATTACCTGTACATCCAGGAATATTCCAGTAATATGACCGTTGTAAGAGTGCAAAAGTGTAATTATACTTAGGAGGCATAACACCACCTATAAATACCCCTTGTAATGTTCATTGATGGGACACAATGAATAGAGAGAGAATATTTCCTACTTGATTTGTGTGCTTTTCCGTTACTGTTGTTGTGTTCGTCCATTCCGGAGACACTCTCCACCAACAATTAGTAAAATCTTTACACCTAGTGCCATCCCCGCAACGGCGCCAGAAATGCTTGTTGGCATTTCTTAGCGCAATCACTAAGAATGGGTAGTCCCCGGCAACGGCGCCAAAAATGCTTGTTGGCATTTCTTAGCGCATTCACTAGGAGTGCGGTATGTCTTAATGATTACAGAAGGATCCGCAAGTGCACGGATGTACCATTGTAGCATTTCACCTGGAAGTATTCTGGGTATCATTATTTATATTTTCCCAAGGGATGGCTATGGTGTGTAAAGTTGTTTACTAGATACATAACCATAACAATTATGAGATAAGGTGTAAATTGCTGATCATACAGGGGTAAGTGATAATAAAGATAATCGAGGGTAATGTGACACACACAGATCAGCCAACTCTCATGGATAAAGAATAAACAAATACACCTAAGGTTAGTGGGAGCATAGGCAAACAAGATCCTAGTATACTATTCATGTTAGCAGAGAAGCTATGTTAGTCACATGCTTAGAGCTGCAGGTGCCGGGAAATTAGGGACATCGGGGAGAATGACCCGTACTAGAGAACATCCAGTCCATTGCATCTTTGCATGAACTCCTACACGATACCCGAACGTCGGGGAGTACGCTAACCGAGAAGCAGCTTCCCGGCGGACCGACAGGGCTGTCACCACCTGTGGTCTACCCCAGTCACACCGTGGAGCACCGTCATATCCGAGGGATCCAACGTACCCGGGCACCATGCCCGCATACGAGGTCACTACCCTAGTGCCCCCGGGTCCCCAACCCTTAGGATGGACAGGTAAGACGCTAAGGCAAGCCCGAAAGCACAACGAACCGAAATCCTTACCCGGATCATCTGGTCTATGCAGGCAACTAATACAACTTGAATAAGAACAGAACTTGGCTAGGCAGGCTAAGAACATAGCAAGATAACCAAGCACGAGCTCTTTATGAATAGCATAACGAGAGTCGGAACACAAAGACATACAGAGGACGAGGATTGCTCGCCAACCCCGAGACGACTGGATTCACTAAGGAATTGAAGTACTAGCCTAGCTCCACTACCCTAAGGAGTACAAGTCACAATGAGAGTGAGAGAGAGAGGCTTCTCTAAGTGGTGTGTGTGGTGAGAGTGGTGGGAGGCCCCTTATATAGCTTCGAGAGGTCGGTTCCCGCCATCTCCTTGTATGGAAACGTTGCAAACCGACTTCTAGAGGATCAGATCAACCTTCCCGCCAAAATGCATCTGGACGGGAAGCATGGTAGGTTCGGCCGAACCACTAGTTTGACTGGCCCCACTTCACCGCCTCTGGCCACCGTCCTTCTCTGGTACACTGCCTGGTGGGTCCTGATGTCAGATGGTCGGTGCCGGGGCTTGGTTAGTCGGTTTGGACTGTCAGGTGGGTCTCTTTTGCTCTTGCTACGTAGGACGATATTCTATGACTTTGCCTGCGTATTCTTTGTGTTTTCTTCTTATTCCGGACTTGTGCTCCTGAAATCAATAATTCTCCAAAACAACTATGGAGCTAGGTTAGTGATACAAATATGTGAGTAAGAGGCATGGTTTTCCTTCTCTTGTGAGTATAGTTGATGGTCATATTTTGCACTTAACGACCATCAACAGTGACAGCCCTGTTCGAGCCCTAGTAATCCTCCACGTTCGGTATGGGAGGTAGGAGGTGCATAAAGCCGCCGGGGTATATGGGCTCCTCCCATTGCTTCGATAGCGGTCTCCCTGTTGTGTAGTTTAATCTCTGATGATCTAACCGTAAGATGGCATAGATATAGCTAGCCTAGCATAGTTGACTCGAGCTCTAACTTCTACCTTCATCCCGGCTTAAAGCATCTTTTCATTTCTTTTATTTATTTATTCAGAGGGTAGTTTGTGTGTGTGTCACACTACCTCCTACCATGTTATCTATCTTACCCCTGTTTATGCAAGAGAATATCCAATCTAGATAAAGTTTATCAACTAGTATATATCTCTTCATTTACCGCCTTACCTACGGAAATATAAATGACACCCCAGTATACTCCCGGGTAAAATGCTACAGCGGTATTCCGTGCGCTTGCGGATTTATTCGTGGTTTATGAAATACCTGCCACCCCAATTGGCGTCTGCGGGTATCATCGTTGTTTTCCCAGTGGTGACGCTGGTAGGCGCCAACACCTACAAGGAGTGCATTGATCAAAGATGGGCCCAAACGGCCTCATCAAGGGGTTTGCCAACCCCTTGGATCGGCCAACCTCCCACTGGGCCAACACAAGCCAAACTTTTTCCTGTAGTCTTCCACCGCTTCCCTACACCTGTTCCGGATAGGGATAGTACCACCCCATGAGTCCAACCACGGATCTACCTCTGGAAAGGCTACATAAGGAGGAGGAGAGCCCCCCCCCCAACAAATGAGACTACAACACACAAGATACACTTTGGGGGAGAAGATGTAGGATTAGGATAGGGAGCGTGTGAGTAGAAGTGTGGAGGAATGTCAGGCTTGTCAGCATCCTTCTTAGGCTTGTACCTCATCAGGTATGAATCACTTTAGTAAGTACCTGAGTTTATCTTTGTGATTATGATGTTGGTAAAGCTATTTTCTGTTGTTATTCGTTTGTAGAGGGCCCCTGATAAAGACGGATAAACCTTGATCGCCGCTAGAGTAGTAATTGAAGGATTAGACGTGGTGTCTAGGTAAACCAGTAGTTATTACAAACCAGTTCAAAGCATTATTACAGAACCAAACTTAGTAAAATAGTTATACAAGCCATAACTTTAAGTTCAGAGTTTGAAAAGCAGCGGAAAGAGAACACGACGGCTACAACATGTCGCAAAAGTCTACCAAGCTAGCCCAAGCAAGGTATCATTCGTCGGGGTCATTGCCGGCCGAAGACGGATCCCATTCTACAGACCAGCCAGGAGGCAAAGAGCAGGGCCAAGACAGAATAGCGACCTGGTCCTCAAAACTCATACCTGAAAAAGGTTTCAACAGCAAAGATGAGTATTCTAATACTCAGCAAGACTTAACTGTCAATGGGTATACATAGCCCACCTAACTAGACTATGCAGGGTTCTGTGAGGCTCTGGTTTTCCTTTTGCTGAAAAGCAATAAAGAGTAGGTCCTTACTTTCAAATTTTAGCTTCCAAGATTCTAGTTGATTAACCATTCTATGTAAGCAACTACTATTCAACCATGGTAGAACTTTAAGCAAACATCAAGATTGATCATAATAATGTTGCTCTTATTACTCTGTGTGGCAAAGAGATCAAGTAGTCCCAAACCGTGAGAAGCGGATGATTCAAATCGAATTTGTTAACCTGGCCAGGCAGACCTAACACACACGTTTGGAACACCTTCGGGTCGTTCCCAAACAACCGTTTATCTTTCTTTCCGGCTTGTGGATAGGGTCACTCTCCCCGACTACAGGGCACCAACCTCGTCCCTTGTAGCCGCGGTGTCGCACAACATAAAAATAAAACCTATCTCTAAGAGAGAGTGAAAGGTATATCCACTCCCCGGTCCAATCGGCTACAAGGCTTACCGCATACCATATTTACGGCATGTGGCTAGTACATTCAAAAATTAACCAGCACTACCACACACCGCGACTTTAGCAAGTTCATCAACACAGACGGGGTCTCACGCAAGGTAATGATATCGAACACGACCCCGTCCGTCGTCCTTATATTGATAGCAGAAAGTAAACAAGCAATTCCTATAGAGCTCGCGAGTGCCAGGCAATCACTCGACTTTTACCGGTCCTATAAGCATAGAAATTATTCGAACTTAGGTCTAGTGTTCAGTATATAGGTTCCTAGGATCATGCATCTAGGGTTTCAATACAAATCCTAAGAACTGTAAATGCACAAGTAAGTAATGACGATAAATTGTAATAATTTGAAATATAGGTTATGTCCGGGGCTTGCCTTCTCGGTAGTCGCTAGCTAAGATAGCCTTGGGCTCTTCCGGACTTTGGTCTGGGTCTTCAGTCAGTACGGCGGCGAGCACTTGGGCTTCGTGATCCCCTCCTTCGGACTCCGGGATCAGCTCGTACGTCCCGTCAGCTAACACTGTAGTATCTATATGTGATGCAAGAAAAGTATTACTACAACCACATACATTTCACGATAAAGTTGTAGTCTATAAATAGCAACACAACTTAGTATATGGGCAATCGTTTATAGAGTAGATAACTAACATTTCTAACTACACAAGGCATCATGATCAATAGCACAAAAGAAGCTCACTAACTTCATAAACAAGTTGTAGTTGATTCCTATAGCTTGCAATACATGGTTTGCTAATAATTAAACAACTCAGCACACATTCAGTAGAAAATTCAGAAAAAAACACATCAAACAGAAGGTAAACAGAGTAATCTATCCTGTAAATTTCGTACCAAAACATGCAGCCATTTATTCATAATAAAACATTTATTCAGACAACACCTAGAAAAATATTGAATTATTCAGAACAAACTACAAAACTTATGAAGGCCAAAAATTTTTAGAACAGACTACATATTCTTTTGAACATCTCATAAATTTTTCAGAATTTATCTAGGCATAAAACTGAAGTAATAAATTAGAAACAAATAAACTACATATGATAAAACTATTTAGTACCGGTAGTTCTATACTGAGTCTGGATCCCAAATTTTACAGAAATGGATATCGGACCAAATTAGAGTCACACAAAAATTCTCAGAATTTTCTAAGCAAGAAAACTATTTATCACAATTAAAGTTCACTTAATAAGCATTAAATCATAGCTATAGCTACACATGAGAACTGACCACGAAATTTTTATAGTAACCCTGGCACCACATAATTACTCTACCATAAAAATTTCACAGTATAACATTGTTTCAAACATCAGTTATGGAAAAGATAATAACAACTAGCCTTTAAGCACTAGTAACACAAATCTATTTTTACATCAAAAACTCTCAACTAACACCCAACATATTATGATTCTAATGCATAGAGCTACTCTCAAGGATTCCAAAACATCTAGGTTTGTATTTTTCTAATTTTTCTACAAATTTCTATGGAATTTCAAAGTTTGCAACTAAAATAACAAAAAGGTCCTTGCTGCCACTATTCATATGAGTCACGGGCTATGCAGATAACCCCCTAGGGTTCTTTGAATTCTAGCAGAGAGGTCCCTGGTCGTGGTCAGAGAGAGGAGTGGGGGTTGACCGGCCAAATCCGGCGACGGCGATCGCCGGCGGCGAGGGTGGAGGGGCGTGGGAGCCAGAGGAAGTCAAGGCGTACCTCTAGGTAGCTTGGGAGGTCGAGGGGAGGGTCGAAGCTAGGGCGTCGACAGCGAGCAGCGGTTGTTGGAGCTCAGGACACGGCGCGCGGGGGTGGCTCCGGTGGAGATTGGGCGAGGAAGAGGGGTCTGCGAGCTGCGCGAGGTCGAGGCGAAGCTATTGGCGGGGTCTTTAAGGGCGGAGTGGGTTTGGAATGGCGGGTTCACGGCGGGCCTGAGCTCGCAGGCGTTCAGTGGTCGGTGGTGGTGTTCTAGGATGTGGAGGCGGCGAAAGAGCGTGGGTAACATGGGAATAGAATGCAGGGTTGTTCCTAGTTCTGATGCGCACGCGAGATAGGTCTCTGGGGCTCTGCAGCGAGCTCGCCACCGCGACGGCGAGGTGGCGGCCGCGGCCTTGGGGAGGGGCGCGTGGCACGTTGTTAAGGGCTCCAGCGCGAGGGGTAGAGGGCGGCGAAAGCTTGGGCGCGACACGTGGGCGTCCACAGCAAGCAGGAGGTGGCCTCCCGGCTGGCCCCGAGCGGCGGCGGCGTTGAACAGCGGCGGCGTGAAGCAGAGGAGCAGGCAGGAGGAAGGAGAAGGTGGACTGATTTGCAATTTCAGAAAATTTCAGGGATCAGTCTGAAAAACAAAGTTAACTTTTTATCTATGGCTCAAATGAAAATGTGCCCAACATGAAAGTTGTTCAATTTTTCAAGATCTAAAACTTTGATGTTGTGCAAAAATTGATTTGACAAAAGATTGAAGAGTTATTTTGAAAACATAAGAAGGATTTTGAATTCAAAGGACTTTTGTCTTTTCCAAGGCAATATCACAACAAATCTAGGCTGAAATGTAAATTTTGCTACCAAGTAATGATTACACTATATTTTTCAAATAAACCCTCCACAAAAGCTATAATCACACATCCTATTCAAATAAAACTATAAAGTTGACCTTGGAACAATTCATAATTACACAAAGGTCCTTAAAATTTTAAAATAGGCCCTTGCTCAAACAATTTCACACATGAAGCACAGGAAATAAATGTAGACACCTAGGGTGTCACAGCCTTTCCCCCTAAAAGGAATCTCGCCCCGAGATTATAGGAAGAAAAGGAATGGAAAGGTTTGATACCTGAATTTGTTCTAAGAAAGTCGGGAAAGTTTCTTTGGACAAAATTTTCAGTCTCCCAAGTGGCTTCTTCCTCAGTATGATGATTCCACTGGATCTTGTACATTTTAATTTTCTCCCTTCTAGTACTTCTTTCTTTGGTGTCAAGAATTTTGATTGGGTACTCAGCGCAAGATAAATCGGGTTCAATCTCGATATCTTGTGGTTCAAGAATCTTAGTGGGCACTTTGATGCCCTTCCTAAGTTGAGATACATGAAAGATATAATGAAGGGCGGCCAACTGAGAAGGAAGACGAATCTGATAGGCAACTGGTCCACAAGTTTCGATGATTTCAAATGGTCCGATGTATCGAGGTGCCAATTTCCCTTTTATGCCAAAGCGTTGAACACCTCTAGTAGGACATACTCGCAAATATACGAAATCCCCTACCTTGAACTGTAAAGGCTCTCTTCTTTTGTCTGCATAACTTTTCTGTCTTGATTGGGCTACTTTAAGATTAGCCTGGATAATTTTGACTTTTTCTTCTGCCTCAGTAACTAGATCTGGCCCAAATACTTTGCGTTCTCTAGCTTGTGACCAACTCAAAGGAGTTCGACACCTACGACCGTATAACGCTTCAAATGGTGGCATTTGCAAGCTAGATTGATAACTGTTATTATATGAGAACTCTGCCAGCGCTAGGCATTTATCCCAGTTCTTGCCATATTGAATAGCACATGCCCTTAACATATCTTCAAGGATTTGATTGATTCGTTCAGTTTGCCCATCTGTTTGTGGATGATAAGCTAAACTACGAATCAATTTAGTTCCAAGGGATTCTTGCAATTGCTCCCAGAAACATACAATAAACTGAGCCCCACGATAAAAAATGATCATCTTTGGAACTCCATGCAAACGGACAATCTGATCGAGATATATCTCGGCATACTTCTTGGCAGAATAAGTTGTATTCACCAGAATAAAATGAGCTGTCTTAGTGAGTCTATCAACGATTACCCAAATAGAATCATGCTTCTGAGAAGTGTTGGGTAAGCCAACAATAAAATCCATACTGATGTCCTCCCATTTCCAGGATGGAATGGGTAAAGGTTGGAGAGTACCAGCTACTTTCAAGTGACTAGCTTTAACTCTTTGACAGACATCACACTCAGAAACATATTTGGCGATCTCTCTTTTCATTCGAGTCCACCAAAAATTCTACTTAAGATCCTGGTACATCTTTGTACTACCTGGATGAATAGAAAACTTTGATAGATGTGCTTCATCAAGAATTTGCTTTCTAAGCTGATGATTCTTGGGTACAACAAGTCGAGATTCAAACCATAGAACTCCTCTATGATCCGCATGGAAACACTTGTATTTTGCTTCTCCTTGGGATAATTTTTCCTTGATGATTTTGATACCTTCATCATGTAATTGTGCCATGATGATGCTATCATGAAGTGTAGGCTCAACAGCTATATGGTTCAGACTTCCTTGAGGTACCATTTCTAGATTTAGTTTCATCATTTCCTGGCATAGAGTTTCGTTGAATGGCTCTACAAATAGACAATGGCATTGTGACTTGCGGCTGAGTGCATCCAAAACCACATTAGCCTTTCCTGGATGATAATGCACTTCTAGATCATAATCCTTTATTAACTCTAGCCAGCATCTCTGTCTCATGTTGAGATCAGCTTGGGTGAAGATATACTTGAGGCTTTTATGGTCAGTGTAAATATTACAGTGAGTTCCTATGAGATGATGTCTCCAGAGCTTAAGAGAGTGTATAACAGCTGCTAACTCCAGATCATATGTTGGATAATTCTTCTCATGATTCCGGAGAGCTCTTGATGCATAAGCAATAACTCGGTTGTCTTGCATAAGTACACAACCAAGTCCCGTACCAGAAGCATCACAATAGACATCAAAAGGTTTGGTATTGTCCGGTGTAGCCAGCAATGGAGCAGTAGTCAATCATGCTTTGAGAGTTTGAAAGGCTTCTTCACATTTATCATCCCAAACAAATTTCACTCCTTTCTTTAATAACTCTGTCACAGGCTTGGCTATTTTGGAGAAATTAGGAATGAATCGATGATAGTATCCAGCTAAACCAAGAAAACTGCGAATTTGATGAACTGAAGTAGGAGATTCCCAATCCATCACTACTTGCACTTTAGTTGGATCAACTGATATACCATCACTGGAGATAGTATGGCCTAAGAATTTCACACTATTCAGCCAGAATTCACACTTGGAGAATTTGGCATAAAGATGATGATCTCGTAATCGCTAAAGAACAATGCGTAAATGCTGCTCGTGCTCTTCTTCATTCTTGGAGTAGATCAAAATATCGTCAATGAATACCACGACGAATTTATACAGCTCCGGCATGAAGACTGAATTCATCAAGACCAAAAGACATAACCAGATATTCATAAAGTCCATATCTGGTTGAGAAAGCTGTTTTCGGAATATCACAGGGCTTGATCTTTATTTGATGGTAGCCAGAACAAAGGTCGATCTTGGAGAATACATTGGCTCCAGCTAACTGATCAAACAGGATATCGATGCGGGGAAGAGGATACTTATTTTTAATAGTAACCGCATTGAGTGGTCGATAATCAACACATAGCCTCAAACTGTTGTCCTTCTTCTTCACAAACAGGGCTGGACATCCCCATGGTGAACCACTTGGACGTATAATACCCTTGTCAAGAAGGTCTTGAAGTTGAATTTTCAATTCTGCCAACTCATTTGGAGGCATTCGGTACGACCTCTTAGAAATAGGGGCGGTACCGGGTTGAAGCTCGATAATGAATTCGATATCTCTATCAGGGGGCATTCCAGGTAAATCATCTGGAAATACGTCCACATACTCACACACAACAGGAATATCTTCAATCTTAACTTCTTTTTATAGCATAGGCACAAGAGTTGAAGCACTCTCGTTGTGGTAGATAGAGTATGCTGGCTCCTTGATGTGGTGAATCTATCTCGATAGCTCGGGAAGAGATATCTAACAGTACTTTATGTTTAGTCATCCAATCCATACCCAAAATAACATCCATGCCTTCTAAATTCAACAAGATCAAATCTGTCTTTATCAAATTGCTACCCAAATTAATTGGCACATGTCTAATGATTTGATTGGAAGCTATCTTCCCACCAGGGGTTGCTATCATGAAAGATCCCTTAGTATGACAAAAATCCAATCCTATTCTTGCTCCCAAAATCAATGGTACGTGCAATGATCATACATTGGATATCAAAACAAAATCAGCAGAATTTAACTAGATGCGGTGTAACACAATATGCATAACACATATTTGTTCAACCAACATAACTCAGAATTGGTCAGCTGTTAAATGATTTCATACTCTTTCATTTCGATATGCATCAAACAGCCTAGAAATGCACCGACGAAGAGATAAAAATTTGGCAAGTAGAAAGATCCAGATTTCCAAACTGATAGCCATTATTTATATTACAACCAATGTAGTCTTTATAGTACAAACCTAGCATCAAGCTTCCTTACCACATATACTACAACAAGTGGTACACCTTCCTAGGGCTATTTTACAACATCTTCTTCCCTATGTACATATACTACAACAGGAAAAACACATGATATCTAGGACAAGCCTAAGGTGCCTAGAAGTCGTCGAGGTTGCCCACAGAGGAAGCACTGCCGGAGGAAGAGTCGTCCGACTGAGGGTTAGGCTCGGCAAGCGCGAGCTCTGAATCTATATCAGAAACTCCCTCAATCTCCTCTGGGTCTTCTGCTGCTATAGGCTCGGCTGGAACAACTGGGAGTATTGGCTGCTCATGGAGCATACCAATATGGGCCATAGCATCAACCAGATCTGCTTGGAGCTCATGAACCTGCCCCTGAAGAAAACCAATCACCATGTTGCGCTGCACTATCTCAACACCATGCTCCAAAACCTGAAGCTCAAACTGTGCAATGGCGTGATCTCTCCCAGCACAACCTCATTAAGCCCCTGAATCTGAGTATCTCTCAAATGAAGACCTCGTTGGAAAGTCTGGGCCAAGTCTATCACCTGATCCATGTGCCTCTGCTGAAGAATCTGATAGTGGGACTGGGCATTCATATACCTGGTCACAGCCTGGATAGTCTCCTCCACTACATCTCCCACTAAGTGTCCAAAGTGGGTGGTCCTGAAGAGCCACTCTGTGTTGCCAGCATTGACTGCCGGAAACAAACCAATAGGATAAGCAGCTACTTCATCGGGATGATGCTCACAGAAAGTAGTGATAGCTTTGAGAGTTGCTGTCTCAAAAGCGTCCACAAGACGATATCCAACCACCTCAATCTCAATAGGTGGCCACTCCAAGGTGGGGTGCTGAGGAATGGTCATGGTGACTCTGCTCTTCTGAACTCCATCCTCATAAAACTGTCATCCCTTGTACCGGGGTGGGTCTGGGTAGTGGAAAATACGGAGTGTATCCCACAAAATCCTCGAAAAGCCCTCCCAGTATAGGCAATCAGTATGAGCACATCCCTCCTCATCCCAAAAGACATTGTGACAGTCCGCCATCTGAATCAAAAAGATTCAAATGTGAGTAATATGATTATCTCAAGACTTCTCAAATATAACTTTAAGAAGATTGCGGAAAAATGCGATTCTAATTCAAAAGTTTACAAGGCTCAGGAAGTAAATAAACCACAATTGATACTGGTTCATCATTTGAGATTCTATGGAACGAAAAGATCATCAAGACATCAAGATGGAACTAAGGATAAAGACATGACTCAATCTCCCTCTCTCAAACCATAGACTTTCTTGGGTTTAATCTAAGTGCTCTAATAACATGCTCCCCAAACCAAGTTTTCATTCAACTCATTGTTTAACCACACTAAAACATATTCATGAAAATAAACTCTAGAGATTCCTTAAGAAGACTCATGTAGCATTTTCAAATTCTAGGAATCAAAGCAAACATCAACCAAATATGCATGCACGTCCTGTTCGTTCCTCACAAGATAAACAATTACCAACTATTGTTGGGCCTACGTGGTTAGCACAGCGGCATAACATAAATACGACTCTCCCTATATAGCTAGTCGATAAATTCTAACCGTTCTTAACTTATCGAATCGCGGTTAGTGTACCTGTAGAAAATTGATAGAACATATATATATATATATATATATATATATATATATATCCATTGAACCATTGAACCTTTCATGCCAGCACTCATGAAAGTGTTCCCATACATTACCGCTCACTATAGAAGTGGCAGCCATACAATTTCCGCCGTATGGCCAACGTTAACATACGCCACTGAGATAGCGTATTCACGAGTTCCTTTACTCCCAATATAATCGACCGAGGGTCGGTATATTGGCAGCAGCTCAAGTAGATCACTGCTTGAGTGCAGCGTTCTGTTCGCATCACCGACGGGAAGGTCAGACTCCCTCAGCTGACTGAGGATCCTTACCTTCTTACCTTAACGTAGATGCGTCGTTACAGAAATTAAGGGTTGCTTGTGAGTATGGTTTGACAATAATGTAAAGTGCTGGAAGTTAGATAAAATAAACCATACATAGATAGCCACCTAGTAACTCCGGTAAATTCCCTAGGACTTTACGTTCTACGCATAACCCTTAACGAAACCAACGCAGTTTTTAGAAATACCTTGTTGGTCAAATTTTATACGGAAATCGATTTTTAAGGTTCCAACACCTCTGGTGTACGCTTGCAGCTCTGATACCAGCTGTGGTAGAACCACCTGAATTATCCCGGCTCAAGTGCGCTGGCCATCACCATAAAGGCAACACCGACCCAAACACACTTCAAATGGAACAATTCTTGGTCTGTCGGGTAACGTCCCGATACAACCACCGGTTCTCGGATCGAACAAGCATACCCCGCACGAAGGCGAGTCCAGAGATATTACAACCACATATTTTACAACACAAGCACAGTAGTTATTACAAACTAGTTCAAAGCATTATTACATAACCAAACTTAGTAAAACAGTTATACAAGCCATAACTTTAAGTTCAGAGTTTGAAAAGTAGCGGAAAGAGAACACGACGGCTACAACACGTTGCAAAAGTATACCAAGCTAGCGCAAGCAAGGTATCACTCGTCGGGGTCATTGCCGGCCGAAGACGGATCCCATTCTACGAACCAGCCAGGAGGCAAAGAGCAGGGCCAAGACAGACTAGCGACCTGGTACTCAAAACTCATACCTGAAAAAGGTTTCAACAGCAAGGCTGAGTATTCTAATACTCAGCAAGACTTAACCGTCAACGGGTATACATAGCCCTCCTAACTAGACTATGCAGGGTTCTGTGAGGCTCTGGTTTTCCTTTTGCTAAAAAGCAATAAAGAGTAGGTCCTTACTTTCAAATTTTAGCTTCCAAGATTCTAGTTGATTAACCATTCTATGTAAGAAACTACTATTCAACCATGGAAGAACTTTAAGCAAACATCAAGATTGATCATAATAATGTTGCTCTTATTACTCTTTGTGATAAAGAGATCAAGTAGTCCCAAACCGTGAGAAACGGATGATTCGAATCGAATTTGTTAACCTAGCCAGGCAGACCTAACACACACGTTTGGAACACCATCGGGTCGTTCCCAAACAACTGTTTACCTTTCTTTCCGGCTTGTGGATAGGGTCACTCTCCCCGACTACAGGGTACCAACCTCGTCCCTTGTAGCCGCGGTGTTGTGCAACATAAAAATAAAACCTATCTCTAAGAGAGAGCGAAAGGTATATCCACTCCCCGGTCCAATCGGCTACTAGGCTTACCGCGTACCATATTTATGGCATGTGGCTAGTATGTTCAAAAACTTAACCAGCACTACCACACACCGCGACCTTAGCAAGTTCATCAACACAGACGGGGTCTCACACAAGGTCGTGATATCGAACACGACCCCGTCCATTGTCCTTATATTGATAGCAGAAAGTAAACAAGCAATTCCTATAGAGCTCGCGAGTGCCAGGCAATCACTCGACTTTTGCCGGTCCTATAAGCATAGCAATTATTCGAACTTAGGTCTAGTGTTCAGTACATAGGTTCCTAGGATCATGCATCTAGGGTTTCAATTCAAATCCTAAGAACTGTAAATGCACAAGTAAGTAATGACGATAAATTGTAATAATTTGAAATATAGGTTATGTCTGGGGCTTGCCTTCTCGGTAGTCGCTAGCTAAGATAGCCTTGGGCTCTTCCGGACTTTGGTCTGGGTCTTCAGTTAGTACGGCGGCGTGCACTTGGGCTTCGTGATCCCCTCCTTCGGACTCCGGGATCAGCTCGTACGTCATGTCAGCTAACATCGTAGTATCTATATGTGATGCAAGAACAGTATTACCACAACCACATACATTTCACAATAAAGTTGTAGTCTACAAATAGCAACACAACTTAGTATATGGGCAATCGTTTATAGAGTAGATAACTAACATTTCTAACTACACAAGGCATCATGATCAATAGCACAAAAGAAGCTCACTAACTTCATAAACAAGTTGTAGTTGATTCCTATACCTTGCAATACATGGTTTGCTAATAATTAAACAACTCAGCACACATTCAGAAGAAAAATCAGCAAAAATTACATCAAACAGAAGGTAAACAGAGTAATCTATCCTGTAAATTTTGTACCAAAACATACAGCCATTTATTCATAATAAAACATTTATTCAGACAACACCTAGAACAAGATTGAATTCTTCAGAACAAACTACAACACTTATGAAGCCCAAAATTTTTCAGAACAGGCTTCATTTGATTATGAACATCTCATAAATTTTTGAGAATTTAACATTAAAGTTCACTTAATAAGCATTAAATCATAGCTATAGCTACACATGAGAACTGACCACGAAATTTTTATAGTAACCCTGGCACCACATGATTACTCTACCATAAAAATTTCACAGTAGAGGGGTAGAGGGCGGCGGAAGCTTGGGCGCGATGCGTGGGCGTCCACAGCAAGCAGGAGGTGGCCTCCCGGCCGGCCCCGAGTGGCGGCGGCGCTGAACAGCGGTGGCGTGAAGCAGAGAAGCAGGTAAGAGGAAGGAGAAGGTGGACTGATTTTCAATTTCAGAAAATTTCAGGGATCAGTCTGAAAAACAAAGTTAACTTTTTCAAATGAAAAAGTGCCCAATATGAAAGTTGTTCAATTTTTCAAGATCTACAACTTCGATGTTGTGCAAAAATTTATTTGACAAAAGATTGAAGAGTTATTTTGAAAACATAAGAAGGATTTTGAATTCAAAGGACTTTTGTCTTTTCCAAGGCAATATCACAACAAATCTAGGCTGAAATGTAAATTTTGCTGCCAAGTAATGATTACACTACATTTTTCAAATAAACCCTCCACAAAAGCTATAATCACACATCCTATTCAAATAAAACTATAAAGTTGACCTTGGAACAATTCATAATTACACAAAGGTCCTTCAAATTTTAAAATAGGCCCTTGCTCAAACAATTTCACACATGAACCACAGGAAATAAATGTAGTTTTATTGTGCAGATACCTAGGGTGTCACAGTGGTGACAGCCCTGTCCGTCTGCTACGGAGACAGTCTGCTAAGGGAAAGGGTTCCCACGTTCGGGCTTGGTAGTAGAGCTTGTAGCCGGAGGGTATTGGCAGACCAGGGTCAGACCGGTGCCTGAAGTAAATGAATAGCAATAGTGTGTAGCCTACCTTGATCCTTTTCCTTAGACAAATCATGCTACCTAGGCTGTCCTACCTCTTGTTCTCCTAGGTGAACTAGTTAGAAGACCGTTACAACTCTGTTCCCTGAGAAATTATGATACCCTGAATACTCACAGGTGAAATGCAACAACGGTATATCCGTGCACTTGCGGATTCTTCTGTAATTGTTCAGATTTACCACCAGCATTTTCTAGTGGTGTTGCTATGGACTAACAATCCTAGTGACGTTGTTAAGAAACGTCAACAAGCATTTCTGCCATTGCCGAGGAACGGTTGCTGTAGTTGTCTTCGAACCTGGTGCACCCTTGTATCTTAAAAAAATCTTTTCTTTTTCTTACTCTACCTTCACCCCTGCTACCCAGTTTATCTTCTAATCCTTTTTTCTTTTCTTTATCTCTACCTTTACCCCTGCTACCCCAGAAAGATTATCCTTGTACAAACCTTTCGACCCTTTGGGGTGAATCTTTAGAGCAATCTTTTCAGGAACTCATTCCTCATCCAGCTACTAGATTCATCCCTCTCTCATAGCACTAGTTCAGGAAAAACTCCTTCTCAGGGTTAAGCTATGAGAACCCTCATGAGAAGGAATCATTAGGAATAGCATGAGCTTGGTCACGCTTGCCTACGGCTTGATGCTCTCTCCGAAGGCTCGTTTTTGCTTTTGATCCGACTTGAGGGAAGGAAATTTTGGATCTTATCCAAGAGAATATTCCCTCGTCGATCTGCATAAAGAAGCCTTTCTTACATGCGGATTAGAAAATGTTGATCTGGTTATCCGAGAAAGGATGAGTGTTGAGGCTTCCTCGTTGATCAGGAAACTCTTATGATTTTCACCAAGGAATATGCCTCAACATTGAACACTGTATCGTAGTCCGTAGGGCTCACCGTTTTGCTCGAATTGACATTGACATTCGATCAGCAATCATAGGGCTGATCCGAGGTGATTTGATCGGCTTGGCCCTTATGATTGTTGATCGATCATAGGGGCCAAGCCGATCGAATCGAGTGAACCAAACTAACTTTCATATCCTCGATTGCTGATAGATGCCAATCAAATCAAGTGATTCAAAATTCACATCTTACTCCTTGATTTTTGATTGATGCCCAATAGGAGTTACAATTGCACTTCACTTCAATAGAACTTCTATTGGAAGCTTATGATAGAATGCTTTGCGATCATAAATGCGAAGCTTCCCACCTAAGCAAAGAATGAGTGTTGACGCTCACTAACGATCATTTCCAGGCGTCAACTTGATCAGAAAATCATAAGAGTTTGCATTTCTTACATGCATCTTTATCCGAATAAGACCCTAAACCACACTTTGCCTTCTAGAAAATGCCCGATGTGTTTTTGAGCTAACATGCAGGTTGCAAGTGTCAAACCCGAGGTAGCGGGACTGCTCACAGGCATGGAATATTCTAGAGTAGGGAGTAGCACATGGATACACCATACTGTAACTACTCGCACAGCAGTAGAACTTGCTAGAGTATAAAGAAACTACCCGACCTACTCGGAATAGAACTCTGCTGGTACTCGGCTAGGACTTTCCATGTACCCCTGTCCCCCCAGATTATATGAGGGCGGGCAGGGATCCCTCCAAAACATTGAACAACATCTAAGGGAATACAAACCACCACACAGGACGTAGGGTATTACACTCTGGTGGCCTGAACCTGTCTAAATCCTTGTGTTCCTTGCACCATCGTGTTCTGATCTCGGCGAGTCCCTACTTACAATCACTCTCCTCGGGATACCCCTCAGAGAAATCAACGGTAAAACACCTACAGCTAGCGCCCACTGTGGGGCATCTCGCTAAAGATCAACAGAAGAAATCAATGGCATCCTTCAACTTCAGCTTCCCGGCGATCGACGCAGGAACCACCCTTGTTTTTAGAGCATGGGCCTGCATCGCCGACGAATCAGGAGGTTTCTGTAGCCACCTGATCGACCCCGCAAGCACGAAGACGCTCCGGCAAGAACAACTCAGCGAAACCGCTTCCACCGAGATCCTTCTTCCTAGAATCGCAGAAGAAACCGAAAGCTTGTCCTTATCGGACACGACTTCGACTCATTTTCCTCTCAGATTGGGAGATTCGACCGCATCATACTCTGTGTTTCTCCATTGAAAAAATCTGATCGGGACTCTGTCGGTGTTTTACTGTCGGGTTCTTCGAGGGGTATCCCGAGGAGAGTGGTTATGAGTAGGGACTCGCCGGGATCAGAATGCGATGGTGCAAGGAACACAAAGATTTAGACAGGTTCAGGCCATCGGAGCTTAATACCCTATGTCATGTGTTGTGGTTCGTATTCCCTTAGGTGTTGTTCGATGTTTTGGAGGGGTCCCTGTCCGCCCTTATATATCCTGGGGGGACAAGGTCACATGGAAAGTCCTAGCTGCGTACGTTTAGAGTTCTACTCCGAGTGGGTCGGGTAGTTTCCTTGTACTCCTGGTAGTTCTACTGCCACACGAGTAGATACAAGGTAATGAGGGGTAATTCATGTACTACCCCTTATTCCAGAACATTCTACGCCTATGAGCAGTCCCGTGGCCCTGGGTCTTATAAGCCCTCGAGCTCTTCGTAGTCGAGTCCTGCAGGCGTCGAGTACTTCTGAAGACGTCCACCAAGTGCTTTGAAGTGCTTCTGGTTTCCATTGCTCAGGCTTGGAGTCTGTTGAGTGCTTCGGGTAGTCTTTAGAGTACTTTCTTGGCTGTATCGAGGCTATGAGGTGCTCTAGCCCCGAATCTTTTCCTTCATATATGGTGCACGATGTACTCGCGCTCCATATGGAGTAGCCCCCGAGCCTTTGGTTGAACTGAAGTATCAGGCTGAGGATCATCTCCATCTTCAGAGTCTTCATTAAAAAAAGTTGCCATTTATGATGCGTATCTCGTAGCCCCCGAGCCTTGAATTGAAATCCCTCGATTTAGGGTTAAGGTTCCCAAACCGAGGCGTACTTTGTGACCTTTGATCTTCCTGTTATTTTCAGAACATGCCACTGCCCTGGCTGTTTAATTGTGCTGAACCAATCTACGGTTTTCACTTTGCCAGACTTCCTCAGTCTTCTACATTAGGCTTTATCTTATATCTTCCTTTGATTTCTTAGCACCCGAGTGTATGCGCGAGAAAAGGCTTGTGACATTCCTGATGGTGCCGAAGAAGTCCAAGCGCCAGGGATCTGAGGAGGCAACAATGGCTGATGGGTGGAAGAAAAGTAAGTTGCCGGAATCCGTGATCTCTTCTCTTGTTAGTCATCATCTCTTGCAATCGAAAACCTTGATAAAGTGGCAGTCAGCCGAGGGCCATGAAAGGCCTTTTGAAAAGACTTTGGAGATTGTTCTTTTCAATGCCTTTGTTGAGCACGGCCTTGCAATTCCGACTTACGATTTCTTGCGAGGTGTTCTTTTCTTTTGGGGATTCAACTTCACCATCTGACCCCTGATTTGATTCTGCATATGGCCATTTTTGTCCATCTATGCGAGACTTTTCTTGGGATTCATCTCCACTTTGATCTTTTCAAGAGTCTCTTTTCCTTGAATCCTTTCTCCAAACCTAGGAATACTGCTAGGGTAGGAAGTGTTGTTGGCGGTCATTTTTAATGATTTCTACCACCAATATTCCTTCGGATTTCAGGCTCTCATGACCATAATACATCAATTTTCACTAACATTAATGAGTTCCATGAGCTTTGGTGATTATTTGATTTCAGGAACACAACATACAAATTTGAGCCAAATTGGGAGGAATCCCAGGCCGGTCGGCCTACCCCCAAGCAAGTTCACCGTGCAACTTCTCATAGATGGTCCAGAACATAAGGTTAAGCAAATACCAAGTGTTCTACACAGATGCTACGACTTAAGAGCGAAAGGCGTGCACCAAGTCCATTTGGGTTCACATCCAGTGACAAACCACTCAACCAAGACCCGAACTGTCTTGAGGAGCAACACAGGACCCTGGATCAGCGTAACAAAGCAATGGAGGGCCGAGATGCACCAGAGCCAGGCCGACTGGCCTAGGTGAGGCCAGCCGGCCTAAGAGTCACGTAGAAAATGCCGAGCAGCTCACAGCCGACTCTAGGAAAGGATCCAAGCCATCTAGAGGAAGGTCGGTGCCAGATGGCACGATCCCCAGGATGGCCGGCCTAGGGGAGGTCGGTGTTGGTACTTTGTAGCGTCACGAATAAAATCCGCAAGCGCATGGATACCGCTGTAGCTTTCACCCAAGAGTATTCCAGGATATCGTATCCACTGAGGAACATGAGTACGCTATCTACGGGTTCAAGCTCATCCAAGGACACACACGCCGGTGTAGAGAAATAGAAGAGAGGACTTTCTAGATCTAGAATCAATGTCTAGAAGAAGAGATCACGTCGCCATTATACTTCGAGCTACTTGTTTCGACCGGCTTATACAAGCCGATAGTTCCAATAATACATGCTCTATCCAATATCCAAACGTGGAGGATTACTAGGGCTCGAATACGGCTGTCACCACCTGCCGGCTACCTCTACAAACCATGGGACTATTAGGCAACTGAGTGGTATAGTCCAGTCTAGACACCACGTCCAGGCCTTTCCTTACTAACCTTAGCCCTGGCCAAGACTACCCTTTTCTATCTGGGGTCTTAAGCTAAGATCAAATGCTACTCTATAAGCATACACATCAACTAATATAAGGCAGAGATGATAACTTGCAATCTAAAATCTAATTCTAAATAAACAATGAAAGTCTCGAACACTTACAACCGAATAAGCATCCATGGAGGTACAAGCGGAGAAGAGTGCCGACAGACCCGGCACTTCCCCCGACTCCTCCTCACTCTCCTCCTCCTTTTCTACACCTCCTAGTCTACCTAAGCATCTAGGATGAAGGCCTCAAGCTCCAAGGGAGAAAGGTGAGTTGAGTTGGGTGTGTTGTGTCTTCCATTTCTCCACCCCCGCCACTATATTTATAGGAGGGAGCCACGGCCAAGGGGAGCTTCATCAGCAGCTGATCCTCTCCAAACTGACATAGACATCCAATGAGCTTCCTCCATGTGGCAAGGTTAAGTTGGTGGGGCCCACAGGCAGGTCGGCCTACCAGGCTGGTCGGCTGACCTCCCAGTGGGCCCACCGACTTCCCTTTTGGTCCATGGGTTTCATGCTGGGCCCACTTGTCAATGGCACAGGTATTGGCTGTTGTCATGTCAGTTTCTTGCTTTGGTGGGACCTCTACTTCATATTCTGACATGTGTCGCGTCCAGATTCGCTGGAACATTGTGTCCTGGATCATACCGCACCATTATGCTGCAAAATTAGCAAGAAATCACCTGCACACATTCTAGAACATCATCTGTGGAATTCGTTAGTAAATAAGTCTATCCTAGCATTTATTCCACATTATGGTTTATTTTTGTGCAGGAGTTGACGATCAAAATAGGTCGTTAGTGACTGTCAACAAGATCCCTGTGGCAGAACCACTTTGAATTACACCAGCTTGAGTGCGCTAAACATCTAAGCGCACCTCAATTGGTATAATCATTGGTCTGTCGGGTAACATCCCGATGTAACCACTGAATATCCGATCGTAACACAAGTATACATCCCACACAAAAGCGAGTCAGAGATACAACATTACATAATATTTTACATCACATAGATAAGGGGTGTAATTTACATCAGAGTTTTTGAAGCTAGTAAACTGAAGTTCTAGCTTTTACAAACTTATTTAGAAGATTCTAAAAGAGTTAAAAGTAAGCTACGCTTACTTTAGAAGTTTTGCAGTGGAATTTAAAACACGGCTATACTCAAACGTAGTAGGGTAGATGCCATGGTAAGCCCGAGCATGACATCATTCAACTGAGTCATTGCTGGTCGGGGACGGTTCCCATTCCATAGACCAGCCAGAAGGTAAAACACTAGGCCAAGTCAAACTAGTGTATGGGTCTTCCAAAATCATCCCTGAAAACAAAGTCACCAACAAGACTGAGTACACTAATACTCAGCAAGACTGATCCGACTAAAGGTATATATCCCCATATCTAGACATGCTAGGCTTAGAAAGGTTCTAGGGTTTCTTATGCTGAAAAGCAACAAAGAGTATGTCCTTTATTTCAAATTTTAGCTTTTAGATTCTAGTTTCGTTAACCATTCTAGGTATGCACCCATCTATACAAACATGGTATAGGAATTAATTTCATCCAATAAATATTAAACATCATTTTGTTCCACTTCTTACTCTATGTGGCAAAGGGATCAAGTAATCTCAATTTCCGCGAGAAACGGATGATTCTGAATCGAATTCCCAACCTTGCAAGGGTAAACCTAACACACACGTTTGGAGCACTGTTGAGTCACTCCCAAGCAACCGTTGGCTTCTCATTCAGGTTCATGGATCAGTGCCACTCTCCCCGACTACACAGAATGTAACACCCTAATTTTAAATTTCAGCATTTGTTAATAAATTAATTGGCTTTAGTTAAATTTTCTAAGGTTTATTGTGTTTAGTTGGCATTTAATCTAATTTTTTGTTCCTAATTAATTAAAATTTATCATAGGTTTAAATTTTTGTTGCATTCATGCTGGTGCATGGCTTTATTTTGTTTGAATGCATAGGAGTTGAATTCAAATTTTGTTTGAATTCAAATAGCTTTGTTGAATTAGAACTAGGAATAGAAAGGAATAATAGAAACCCAAACCTCAGTCCAGCCCAAACCCACCAGGCAGCCCAGCAACCCAACCCGCGGGCCCAGCTCCCTTTCCCTCAGCCCGCAGGCCAGCCCAGCGGGTCAGCGGCCCGTTTCCCCCGCTTCCCCCGCCCGCCCCGCACGGGCCCGCAACCAGCAAGGCCCGCTCTTCTCCCTCCTCGCGCGCCACCGGCCCAGCGCCCCCCCCCCCACCCTCGCGCAGCAGCCCGCTCGCACGTCCCGCGCCTCGCCCTCTCTCCCTGCGCACCCGGACCCACACGTCGGCGCCCGCAGTCGAGCGCTGGCCCGGCCTCCGCGTCTCACTAGCAGCCTGACCCCACCGGTCAGTTTCTTCCCCTCCGCGACGCGCCCACGGAACGGCCAAGCCGCAGAGCTCGCCGAGATTCCCGTGGCCTTCCATCCCTGCCCCCCCGCCGAGATGTCCGGCGCTCTCTCTTTTAAGCCATCCCACGGCCCCCCTGCACCCTCGTCCACCCACGCGCCGCCCTCCCTAACCCTAGCAGCTGCCTCCACCAGCTCCGCCCCGCGCCGCTCCTCCACGCCGTCGCGGCCACGCCGCCCTGCCGCGCCACCACTCCTGCCAAGCCTCTCCAGGGCCCCGCCCCGAGCCCAGGCATCACCCTGAACCCTTTTGCCCCGATCTGAGCCGTGTCCTCGCCGTAATTTGGCCGGGACCCGACGCAGGTGAGCTCGGCCGCCGCCGCAATTACTCGCCGCCGGTGCGAATTGGCCCGATTTGACCCCCAGGTTTTGCTTCGTAGGGGCATCGCTCGGCGACCAGTGCAGCCCAGGACCCCGGACGAGCCCAGCACCTCCCGGACCCCGCGTTCCATCTCAGCAGCGCCGCCGTCCTCGTCGTGGTCCCTCCCGCGGTACAACTCCGGCCGACCCAAGGATTCGGTGAGCACCCTCCCGAGCCCCTGATCCTTTTGCACTAGCTCGTAGTCCTTAACGCGCGCTTTAGGTCCCAGAACGTCGCACGCCGGCGAGCGCCGCCGCACAGACCCGCCGCCGCAGTCGAACCTGCCGCTCTAGCCCTCCCCGAGGCTCGCAAAGGCCTCATGTGGACTACATGCTCCGCATAGATCACCCCAACCCCAGGCGCGGGTCGATTTGACCCCGGGAAAGGCAAGTTCAGCCTGCCCCGATGGAGCGCCGCCGCGGAGCAGGGCTCCGGCGAGCCGCTCCGCCGCCCCAGCGCGCCCTTTGCTCCTTGGCCGTTCGATCTGAAATTGATGCACAAGATTAGATTTAGATCTCATCGAATCAGAGCCTTCAGATCTCGATCCAACGGTCCATGATCGTAGATAACGGTTCGGCCTGGGATTTTTGTTAAAGAGACCCTGAGGTTTTCTTTATTCAACCCGTGGTCCAACTCTATTCAAAACTATTTCTAGTTAGGTCCGGTTTTTAACGAATAGGACCTTGAGCTTTTCCCTATTAGAACCCGCCGTTCAGACCTGCCATTTTTGCACGTTAGACCCTGGAACTAAGGTTTAATTACATTTAGGCCCTCGGTTTTTGCAGAAAACCCCCTGGAACTTCAGTTTTCTTACAAATAAGCCCCTAGAATTTGTTTTTGGCCTAGAAAACGCGTTTTAGCTCCGTTTTTAGCGTTCTTTATATCCACGCGATCGTTGTAACGCGTAGAATAGTTCTAGAATAGTTTTGTGCGCTATTTTTATGTATTGATGTACTGTTTCTTAGTTTTTGTTAATGTTTGCTTGTATGCTTATTATTGTGCATTGTTTTGGCCATGTGTTCGTGAGTAGACGTTGATCCTTCTGAGGAGCCCCAGTACCAGTACCCGGAGCAGCCGTCTTCCGAGCACTTTGAGCAGCAGCAGGAGCAGTACGAGGAAGGCAAGTATAACATGAACAACCTATCACTTTTAATTACAATTTCATACTGCATTTTAATACTGTATGCCTTTAAGGATTTCCTAGCCAGTTTATATCCTTTATATATATCCTTTGGGTTGCATTTTGGTTAGTTGTGCTAGGTTGCTGCGCTATAACACATTCGGGTCCTTTTTAATTAATTTGACTAATGGTTTACTTGAACTTAATTCTGAGAGTGGCACTCTGTGTGGCTTGAGTGGCTCACGTCTCGTTAAAACTGGCTTTTGTTAGAAACATGGTTTAGGGGGCCAGCACGGTGCTTAGTGCTTGGTTGGCCACTCTCCATAAGGACCGGTTCATAGAGCGACAACCTGGGACAACAGCGCTACCACAAGACTGGAATGGGACGGTCTTGGCTTACTAATTAGGCCATGTTGGTTCGGGAGTAACTTACCGACGGGGCATGGGGGGTGGTGAGCTTCAATGGTGGCCAGGCTACGAGGCTGGTCTGTGTGTCTTGTACCCCCTCGAGGTGGTTACCATCGTTGCGGAGCCTGATTCCTTAGCGGTTACACCTTACCAACGTGTCCTTTGTAACGGCCTCGTAGTGAGTCGCTTGTCATCTCACCGAAGGAAGTGTGATGAACAACTGGCGTAGCTCACGACTTGTGGGTAAAGTTGTGCAACCTCTGCAGAGTGTAAAACTGGTATACTAGCCGTGCTCACGGTTATGAGCGGCCCAGATCCTCCTTTTGATTAGTGAAGTTATCTCCTTCCGACGAGGGAGGTGCTTCTCGGGGTTACCTTGGTGGCTTGGTTTTGGTATGGCTATCAGTAGTAGTATAATTAATTCTGATTAATTACTATGTAACTGGGTTAATGGTAATTCATCAACTCGTAGTAAATAGCTTTAATAAAACTTTGCCAACACTTAAAAGCTAATGCAGTTGAGTCAGCCAGCCTAGAGCCTCATAGTTTGTGTTATACTTGTTGAGTACAAGTTGTGTACTCACCCTTGCCTCTTCTCTTCTTTTTCCTCTTGGCTACGCTACTGCTGCTCAGTTCCTGCCGACGCGAGGGAGTTCGCTCAGCGCTACCAGGGCTACGAGGACTTCTAGGTGCTTCGTCTCCCAGTCGACGTCCCTGTGGCGCCCTACTTCAGCTTCGGAGAGCTTTATTCGTATTTTGTACTTCGCTTCCGCTGTATCAGACATTTTTGTCCTTATTGTAATGAATAACATTCGTATTCGCTTTATTATATCTTTTTACGTGATATGAGCTATGATATACTGTTCATTCTGTTGTATATACGTGAGACTTGATCCTGGCACGTATATGATTGCTCGGTTTATGTTCTTTTATAAACCGGGTGTTACAGAGTGGTATCAGAGCCATATCGACTGTAGGACGAAGCCTAGATAGAACTGGTCGAGTTTTAGGACTTCTTCTCACCAATCCTTGCTTGCTGAAACTATTTTACTATTATACCCCTTGACTTCTTTGACTTTTTACCCTTCTTGCCTTGATTTCTCTCTCTGAAGAATAGTTTTCGTAGATTTTGGCCTGAATCAGTCATCTGACCACCAGGAGTTAGCTAGGTGACCCTTTAATAATAAAACGATAGCACGTTCCGCGACGCGTTGTGTTAGTCGGGTCTTTCGCTAAAACTCGGCTAAGTTGTGAAAATTGCCTGCTTGTTATTATGCTACATGCTTGATTTGGATTTTTGAATGATTGCATAGCTTAGTAGTTTAAATTTGTTTAAAGAAAATCACTCAGATGTTAAAGTTAACTAATTAATAAAATGAGTTAGATCGTTGGGGGTAAAACAGTCCACTCTATCCTGTCTACTTTATCATGGCTGAGTCTTTTTCCGCTAAGAGTTATCATATCCATCTGAGTTTATTCCTGCAATATCCTTACTCGTGAAATCTTTTGTTCAAATCAGATGGTGAACACCAGGAGCACCGGTTCAGGTTCTGGCCAGCAGCAGGGTCAGAACAACCAGGGTACTGGGATCCCGATGCCGCCGCCTTTGACTCCGGAGCAGTACTTCCAGCTCCAGATGCAGATGATGGCTACTCTGAACAACACTGTTCAGGCTCTTCAGCACGCTCACACTCAGCCTCCGCCTCCTCCACCGCCGCAGCCTCGCGACAGGCGTGCTGAGTTCCTGAGGGGTCACCCACCGACGTTCTCTCACACGTCCGACCCTCTTCAGGCTGACGACTGGCTCCGTGCAGTGGAGCGTCAGTTGGACATCGCCCAGTGCGATGACCGTGAGCGCGTCTTGTACGCAGCAGGACAGCTGCGAGGGGCAGCTCTGGACTGGTGGGAGTCCCACCCAGTTCACGACCGCGAGGCTCTCACCTGGCTCCAGTTCAGGGAGCGTTTCCGCAGCCACAACGTCCCCGCGGGCGTTATGAAGATGAAACAGAAGGAGTTCCTTGCACTGAAGCAGGTAATCTTAAATATAATCATTCCGCGGTTTCTTTTGAGCTAATGCCCCTTGTTCTATCCTTATGAGTCTTGAGTTAATCTTCCGATATCTATCTGTCTTTGTGAATTCAGGGGACTATGTCGGTCACGGAGTATCGTGATCGCTTTCTTCAGCTGGCACGCTACGCCCCTGCCGAGGTTGCGGATGACCGCAAGAAGCAGGAGCACTTCATGGAGGGTCTTGAGGACTACCTCCAGTACGCGCTGCTCAACCTCCGCTTCGACGACTTCAACCATCTGGTTGACAGTGCGCTCAACACTGAGCGTAAGCACCTGGAGATGGAGGACAAGAAGAGGAAGGTTGTCCCCGTTGCTTCCGGCAGCAACACTCGTCCTCGACTCCAGCAGCCCCAGCAGTACCAGCAGCAGTACCGGCCTCCTCAGCAGTACCAGCAGAGGCCACCGCAGCAGTACCCACCTCGACAGCAGCAGGCAGGTCAGGGCCCGAGGTTACCGGCACCTCCGGCTCATGCTGCTCTACCAGCTCCACCGGCACCGCAGGCTCCACGTCCGGCAGCTCCTACCGGACAGCAGGCTCCAGCACCTCGCGTCTGCTATCACTGCGGCCAGCCGGGGCACTACGCCAACACTTGCCCCCGGAAGGCGCAGGCGGGACAGCAGGGGCGCCCAGCTCAGCCCAGGGCGCCAGCACAGGGCAGGGTGAACCACGTGACGGCCGAGTCAGCGGCCGAGGCTCCCAACGTGGTTATTGGTACGTTCATGGTTAATTCCTATCCAGCTTCAGTGCTTTTCGATACTGGTGCTACTCATTCTTTCATCACCAAGTCATTTGTTGAGGAGCATAGTTTCTTTACCACTGCATTAAAGAACTGTCTCCTAGTTTCTTCACCGGGAGGGGAGTTGAGATCCCATATTGTTTGCCCCCGAGTCAGTGTAGCCATAAGGGGGGCAATGTTCAGTGCTGATCTGAGGGTGCTGGACACCAAGGGTATCGATGTGATTCTGGGAATGGATACTCTTGCCAAGTGGGGAGTCAGAATTGATTGTGCTCATCGAGCAGTTCACCTGACAGCATCTGATGGCCAAGAGGTGACAGTTAGTGCTTCAGAGCCTTCTGGATTTCTTCACCATATGGAGGCTAGACCCACGGACGGTATTCGCGTGGTGTCTGAATTCCCGGATGTCTTTCCGGATGATTTGCCAGGTATGCCGCCTGAACGCGCCATTGAGTTTTGCATTGATCTCTTGCCTGGCACAGCTCCTATTGCAAAGCGGCCCTACCGTATGGCACCTATAGAGCATGAAGAGGTCAAGAAAACTATTGATGAGTTGCTAGCCAAGGGCTATATCCGTCGCAGCTTCTCTCCTTGGGCTTTTCCATTGCTGCTAGTAGATAAGAAGGATGGCTCGAAGAGGATGTGTGTGGATTATCGTGAGCTGAATGCAGTCACTATCAAGAACAAGCATCCACTGCCCCGTATTGAGGATCTCTTCGATCTGCTTCGAGGTGCTCGTATATTCTCGAAGATTGATCTTCGTTCGGGTTATTTTCAGCTGAGGATCCGTCCTGGGGATATTCCGAAGACGGCATTCACCTGCAAGTACGGGCTATATGAGTATACAGTCATGTCCTTCGGCTTGACTAATGCCCCGGCTTACTTCATGCATCTGATGAACATGGTTTTCATGGATTATCTGGATGTTTTCGTGGTGATCTTTATTGATGATATTCTGATCTTCTCCAAGACAGAGGAAGAGCATGAAGAGCATCTGAGGCTCGTGTTGCAGAGATTGAGAGAGCATCAGTTGTATGCCAAGTTCAGCAAGTGCGAGTTCTGGATTGACGAGGTGCCATTCCTCGGTCATGTTATCTCTCAGGGAGGCATTGCTGTTGATCCGAGTAAGGTAAAGGATGTGCTCGAGTGGGAGACACCGCAGACAGTGAAGGAAGTCAGGTCTTTCTTGGGCTTAGCAGGATATTATCGGAGGTTCATTGAGAATTTCTCCAAGATCGCGAAGCCTTTGACTTCTTTGCTAGAGAAGAATGTGGCTTTTGTATGGACTGATGAGCGTCAGATGGCCTTTGATGAGCTGAAGAAGAGGTTGACTACGGCGCCAGTCCTGACTCTGCCAGACCAGACGAAGAGGTTCACGGTATATTGTGATGCTTCGAAGGATGGTCTTGGGTGTGTTCTGATGCAGGAGGGCAGAGTGATAGCTTATGCTTCACGGCAGTTACGTCGGCATGAACTGAATTATCCTACTCATGATCTTGAGTTAGCCGCAGTTGTGCATGCTCTGAAGATTTGGAGGCATTACTTGTATGGGCAGCGGTGTGATATCTACACTGATCACAAGAGCCTCAAGTACATTTTCACGCAGAATGAGCTGAACATGCGGCAGAGAAGATGGCTAGAGTTAGTCAAGGACTATGACCTGGAGATTCACTATCATCCGGGCAAGGCCAATGTTGTAGCAGATGCTCTGAGCAGAAGAAGTTATGTCAACATGGCCGTGGCTTTCCAGATGCCTCCAGAGTTATGCGAGGAGTTCGAGCAGTTGAGTCTGGGCTTCTTGCATCATACTTCCAGTGCAGCATTTGAGGCAGTACCGACTCTAGAGTTAGAGATCAGGCAGCATCAGAAAGATGATGAGAAGCTGCAGGAGATTCGTGAGTTGCTCAAGAAGGGCAAGGCTCCTCATTTCAGAGAGGATGATCAGGGTACCTTGTGGTACAAGAACCGGATCTGTGTTCCAGATGTGAAGGATCTTCGGAAGTTGATTCTGAGTGAGGCCCATGATACAGCTTACTCTATCCATCCGGGCAGCACGAAGATGTATTATGATCTGAAGGAACGTTTCTGGTGGTATGGGATGAAGCGTTCAGTGGCAGAGTACGTGGCTATTTGTGACACCTGTCAGCGTGTCAAGGCTGAGCATCAGAGGCCAGCAGGTCTGTTACAGCCGCTGAAGATTCCAGAGTGGAAATGGGAGGAGATCACTATGGACTTCATTGTTGGTTTGCCTCGTACTCAGAAAGGGTACAACTCCATTTGGGTAGTAGTGGATCGTCTGACGAAGGTTGCTCACTTCATACCAGTGAACACTACTTACTCCGGTGCCAGACTTGCGGAGTTATACATCTCTCGGATTGTCTGCTTGCATGGTGTGCCGAAGAAGATTATATCTGACAGAGGGTCTCAGTTCACTTCTCGGTTCTGGGAGCAGCTCCATGATTCGTTGGATACGAAGCTGCGTTTCAGTACGGCTTATCACCCTCAGACAGATGGGCAGACAGAGAGAACCAACCAAGTGTTGGAGGATATGCTGAGAGCTTGTGCTATTCAGTACGGTACCAGCTGGGATAAGTGCCTGTCATTTGCTGAGTTCTCATATAACAACAGCTATCAGGCCAGTCTGAAGAAGTCTCCCTTTGAGGCATTGTATGGCAGAAAGTGCAGGACTCCTCTCTATTGGGATCAGATTGGTGAAAAGCAGCTCTTCGGTCCTGAGATCATAGATGATGCAGAGCAGATGGTTCAGGCTGTGCGAGAGAATCTGAGGATTGCACAGAGCAGACAGAAGAGCTATGCTGATGGCAAACGGAGGGATCTGACTTTCAGTGTCGGTGATTATGTGTATCTGAAGGTGTCTCCGATGCGAGGAATCCGCAGATTTAATGTCAAAGGGAAGTTAGCACCTCGTTATGTGGGGCCATTCAAGGTGTTAGAGCGGAAAGGCGAAGTTGCTTATCGCCTGGAGTTACCTCTCAGTCTCTCAGGAGTTCATGATGTCTTTCATATATCTCAGCTGAAGAGGTGTTTGCGAGTACCCGAGGAGCAGGCACCCCTGGATGGAGTCGATGTCCAGGAGGATCTGACTTATACTGAGCATCCGGTGAAGATTCTGGAGACATCAGAGAGGGTCACTCGGAACAAGCGCATCAAGATGTGCAGAGTTCAGTGGAGTCACCACAGCGAAGCTGAGGCTACTTGGGAGCGAGAAGATGAGTTGAAGAAGACATATCCAGATCTCTTTGCTAGCCAGCCCAGCTAAATCTCGGGGACGAGATTTCTTTAAGGGGGTAGGGTATGTAACACCCTAATTTTAAATTTCAGCATTTGTTAATAAATTAATTGGCTTTAGTTAAATTTTCTAAGGTTTATTGTGTTTAGTTGGCATTTAATCTAATTTTTTGTTCCTAATTAATTAAAATTTATCATAGGTTTAAATTTTTGTTGCATTCATGCTGGTGCATGGCTTTATTTTGTTTGAATGCATAGGAGTTGAATTCAAATTTTGTTTGAATTCAAATAGCTTTGTTGAATTAGAACTAGGAATAGAAAGGAAAAATAGAAACCCAAACCTCAGTCCAGCCCAAACCCACCAGGCAGCCCAGCAACCCAACCCGCGGGCCCAGCTCCCTTTCCCTCAGCCCGCAGGCCAGCCCAGCGGGTCAGCGGCCCGTTTCCCCCGCTACCCCCGCTCGCCCCGCACGGGCCCGCAACCAGCAAGGCCCGCTCTTCTCCCTCCTCGCGCGCCACCGGCCCAGCGCCCCCCCCCACCCTCGCGCAGCAGCCCGCTCGCACATCCCGCGCCTCGCCCTCTCTCCCTGCGCACCCGGACCCACACGTCGGCGCCCGCAGTCGAGCGCTGGCCCGGCCTCCGCGTCTCACTAGCAGCCTGACCCCACCGGTCAGTTTCTTCCCCTCCGCGACGCGCCCACGGAACGGCCAAGCCGCAGAGCTCGCCGAGATTCCCGTGGCCTTCCATCCCTGCCCCCCCGCCGAGATGTCCGGCGCTCTCTCTTTTAAGCCATCCCACGGCCCCCCTGCACCCTCGTCCACCCACGCGCCGCCCTCCCTAACCCTAGCAGCCGCCTCCACCAGCTCCGCCCCGCGCCGCTCCTCCACGCCGTCGCGGCCACGCCGCCCTGCCGCGCCACCACTCCTGCCAAGCCTCTCCAGGGCCCCGCCCCGAGCCCAGGCATCACCCTGAACCCTTTTGCCCCGATCTGAGCCGTGTCCTCGCCGTAATTTGGCCGGGACCCGACGCAGGTGAGCTCGGCCGCCGCCGCAATTACTCGCCGCCGGTGCGAATTGGCCCGATTTGACCCCCAGGTTTTGCTTCGTAGGGGCATCGCTCGGCGACCAGTGCAGCCCAGGACCCCGGACGAGCCCAGCACCTCCCGGACCCCGCGTTCCATCTCAGCAGCGCCGCCGTCCTCGTCGTGGTCCCTCCCGCGGTACAACTCCGGCCGACCCAAGGATTCGGTGAGCACCCTCCCGAGCCCCTGATCCTTTTGCACTAGCTCGTAGTCCTTAACGCGCGCTTTAGGTCCCAGAACGTCGCACGCCGGCGAGCGCCGCCGCACAGACCCGCCGCCGCAGTCGAACCTGCCGCTCTAGCCCTCCCCGAGGCTCGCAAAGGCCTCATGTGGACTACATGCTCCGCATAGATCACCCCAACCCCAGGCGCGGGTCGATTTGACCCCGGGAAAGGCAAGTTCAGCCTGCCCCGATGGAGCGCCGCCGCGGAGCAGGGCTCCGGCGAGCCGCTCCGCCGCCCCAGCGCGCCCTTTGCTCCTTGGCCGTTCGATCTGAAATTGATGCACAAGATTAGATTTAGATCTCATCGAATCAGAGCCTTCAGATCTCGATCCAACGGTCCATGATCGTAGATAACGGTTCGGCCTGGGATTTTTGTTAAAGAGACCCTGAGGTTTTCTTTATTCAACCCGTGGTCCAACTCTATTCAAAACTATTTCTAGTTAGGTCCGGTTTTTAACGAATAGGACCCTGAGCTTTTCCCTATTAGAACCCGCCGTTCAGACCTGCCATTTTTGCACGTTAGACCCTGGAACTAAGGTTTAATTACATTTAGGCCCTCGGTTTTTGCAGAAAACCCCCTGGAACTTCAGTTTTCTTACAAATAAGCCCCTAGAATTTGTTTTTGGCCTAGAAAACGCGTTTTAGCTCCGTTTTTAGCGTTCTTTATATCCACGCGATCGTTGTAACGCGTAGAATAGTTCTAGAATAGTTTTGTGCGCTATTTTTATGTATTGATGTACTGTTTCTTAGTTTTTGTTAATGTTTGCTTGTATGCTTATTATTGTGCATTGTTTTGGCCATGTGTTCGTGAGTAGACGTTGATCCTTCTGAGGAGCCCCAGTACCAGTACCCGGAGCAGCCGTCTTCCGAGCACTTTGAGCAGCAGCAGGAGCAGTACGAGGAAGGCAAGTATAACATGAACAACCTATCACTTTTAATTACAATTTCATACTGCATTTTAATACTGTATGCCTTTAAGGATTTCCTAGCCAGTTTATATCCTTTATATATATCCTTTGGGTTGCATTTTGGTTAGTTGTGCTAGGTTGCTGCGCTATAACACATTCGGGTCCTTTTTAATTAATTTGACTAATGGTTTACTTGAACTTAATTCTGAGAGTGGCACTCTGTGTGGCTTGAGTGGCTCACGTCTCGTTAAAACTGGCTTTTGTTAGAAACATGGTTTAGGGGGCCAGCACGGTGCTTAGTGCTTGGTTGGCCACTCTCCATAAGGACCGGTTCATAGAGCGACAACCTGGGACAACAGCGCTACCACAAGACTGGAATGGGACGGTCTTGGCTTACTAATTAGGCCATGTTGGTTCGGGAGTAACTTACCGACGGGGCATGGGGGGTGGTGAGCTTCAATGGTGGCCAGGCTACGAGGCTGGTCTGTGTGTCTTGTACCCCCTCGAGGTGGTTACCATCGTTGCGGAGCCTGATTCCTTAGCGGTTACACCTTACCAACGTGTCCTTTGTAACGGCCTCGTAGTGAGTCGCTTGTCATCTCACCGAAGGAAGTGTGATGAACAACTGGCGTAGCTCACGACTTGTGGGTAAAGTTGTGCAACCTCTGCAGAGTGTAAAACTGGTATACTAGCCGTGCTCACGGTTATGAGCGGCCCAGATCCTCCTTTTGATTAGTGAAGTTATCTCCTTCCGACGAGGGAGGTGCTTCTCGGGGTTACCTTGGTGGCTTGGTTTTGGTATGGCTATCAGTAGTAGTATAATTAATTCTGATTAATTACTATGTAACTGGGTTAATGGTAATTCATCAACTCGTAGTAAATAGCTTTAATAAAACTTTGCCAACACTTAAAAGCTAATGCAGTTGAGTCAGCCAGCCTAGAGCCTCATAGTTTGTGTTATACTTGTTGAGTACAAGTTGTGTACTCACCCTTGCCTCTTCTCTTCTTTTTCCTCTTGGCTACGCTACTGCTGCTCAGTTCCTGCCGACGCGAGGGAGTTCGCTCAGCGCTACCAGGGCTACGAGGACTTCTAGGTGCTTCGTCTCCCAGTCGACGTCCCTGTGGCGCCCTACTTCAGCTTCGGAGAGCTTTATTCGTATTTTGTACTTCGCTTCCGCTGTATCAGACATTTTTGTCCTTATTGTAATGAATAACATTCGTATTCGCTTTATTATATCTTTTTACGTGATATGAGCTATGATATACTGTTCATTCTGTTGTATATACGTGAGACTTGATCCTGGCACGTATATGATTGCTCGGTTTATGTTCTTTTATAAACCGGGTGTTACACAGAACCACCACATCTCTGTACCCATGGTGTTGCAACATAATTTAACTTCCTATCTCTAAGAGAGAGTGGGAGGTATGTCCACTTGCCGGGCCGATCAGTAACTAGGCTTACCGCGTACCATATTTACGGCATGTGGCTAGTTCTTTCAAATGCTTAACCACCACTACCACACACTGTGGCCTTATGAATTTCATCAACACAGATGGACTTCAACCATGAAGCTTGTAACCAAATCCGTCCATGATCCTTATAGTGCTTGCAAGAATGTAAACAGTCAACTCCTATAAAGCTCGCGAGTGACAGGCAATCACTCAACTTTTATCGGTCCTATTAGCATAGCATCTATTCATTCTCAGTTTCTAGTATTCAATTAATAGGTACCTAGAATTATGCATCTAAGGTTTTCATTCAACTCCAATAACTTAAATGCACAAGTAAATAGTAAGTTGCATAATTTAAAATAACAGGATTATGCACCGGGGCTTGCCTTCAGTGGTGTCTATGAGGTCACTAGTTTTTGGCTCTTCCGAATTTGGGTTCGGGACTTCAGTTAATTCCGCAATGTTGGCCTAGGCTTCAGAAATATCCCCGTCTGGTTCCTGTAACACCCTAATTTAAATTCTAGCATTTATTAATAAATTTAATTGGCTTTATTTAATTTTCTAAGGTTTAATGTGTTAGACTGGCATTTAATCTAAAATTTTGTTCCTTAAGTAATTAAAATTTTATCATAGGTTTAAATTTGTTGTGCATTCATGCTGGTGCATACTTTAATTGAGTGTGGTTTGAATTCAAATTTTTATTTGAATTCAAACTTGTTTGAATTAGAAATAGAAAAGATTAGAAATAGAAAAGAAAACCAAACCCAATATGAAGCCCAAACCCGACCAGCCTTCCCCGCGGCCCAACCCATCTCCCTCTCCCTACCCGGGCCCTGTTCTCCTCTCCTGCTCAGCCCGAGCGCCCGCACAGCGCTCCCCTCCCCCGGCCTGCCCCGCACGGCCGCCACCCGCACGCTCCGGCCCAGCTAGCGCGCTCACCCAGCGACGCCGGTCGCGCGCGCCCTGCGTCCCTTTTCCCCGGACCCACCTGCCAACTGCTCTCTCCGAGCGTCACCCGCGCCCCGCTGACCGGCCTGGCCCACCTGGCAGTCCCGTCCCCTTCCTCCGCTCCCCTCGCGCCCGCGCAACAGCCGCGGCGTCCGCCTGTGATTTTTGCAGTTTCCATCCCCTAACCGAACCCCGCAATCTCCGTGCGCTAGCCCTTTAAAGCACCCTGCGGACTCCTGCGCCCACCATCCCCTATCGCAGCGCCGCCCCGCAAGCCCTAGCCGCCTTTCATGTTCCGTGTTGCGCCGCCCGGAGGTGAGGACAATCCGCCATCGCGATTTCTCGCCGTCGATGAGGATCGGCCCCATCTAACCCTGGTTTGTGCTTTGTAGAGATGCTGTGCGTCCAACCGTGAAGCCAGGACCCCGGGGAAGCCCTGCACCATTCGGACCGTGAGTGCCGCCCCCCCTCCGCCGCCGATCTTGGTCGCCGAGCACTCCGTGCCGGCCTTCCCTTCGATCCAAAGCGCGGTGAGGACCTTCTCCGCCCTCTCGTCCCTTTTTTGCACGCTAGTATAGGCCATGGCGCACCCTTTTTGCCCAAACCACGCGTGCCGGCAATCTAGCACCGCCGCGCCGCGGCGAACCCCTCTGCGCTGCGCATTAGTCCACACAGGGCGTATCCTAGGGCGAGTCGCGTCTTGCGCGTGTTCCCAGACCCTTTTCCTACCGAAACCCAGCACCGGCACAGCCCAAACCACCCCTGCCGGCGAGCTCTGTTACGCCGAGCCGCCACCACCCTTGACCTCCCCGCTCCATGCCTCTCAGAACCCCAACAACCCCATAGGAAGTTTACACGTGCCACTAGCTCTCTCCCAGGCCAAGCGGCACCCCGTTTCGAGCTCTGGAACGCCAGTTTCACTTTCTCCGGCGCTGCGCCGCCGCAGGGGCACGCTGCCGGCGCCTTTCCGCCGCCGTTCCTCGCCCTCCTCTCCCGGACCGTTAGATCAGAAGTTGGCGGCCACGATTAGATCCAGCGCCCTTAAAACGCAGGCCATCAGATCTGGATCCAACGATCCAGATCGGCGCGTACCCCTTCAGCCTGGCAAACTTCATAAAGAGCCCCTGGGTTTTACTGGATTCAACCCGCGGTCCGATCCTATTCAAAAATAATTAGAGTTTGGTCCGGTTCTTTTCACATAACCCCCTGAGCTCCTTCAAAATTTAACCCACCGTCCATCGCTGACCTTTTTACTGGTTAGCCCCTAGATCTACCCTTTATTTATGTTTTAGTCCCTGGTTTTTGCAGAAGAGCCCTGGAACCCTGTTTTTCTTACAAATAAGCCCCTGAACCTTGTTTTAGGCCTAGTTTATGCGTTTTAGCTCCGTTTTTAGCGTTCTTTATGTCCACGCGATCGTTGTAACACGTAGAATAGTTCTAGAGTAGTTTTGTGCACTGTTTTCATGTATTGTTGTACTGTTTCTTAGTTTTTATTAGTGTTTGCTTGTACGCTTATTGTTGTGCCTTGTTTTGGCCATGTGTTCGTGAGTAGACGCTGAGTTGCCGGAGGAGCCCCAGTACCAGTACCCGGAGCAGCCGTCTTTGGAGCAGTTTGAGCAGCAGCCTGAGCAGTACGAGGAAGGCAAGTATAACATGAACAACCTATCACCTTTAATTACAATTTCATGCTGCATTTAATACTATATGCCTATAAGGACATTCCTAGCCACTTTATATCCTTTACATATCCTTTGGGTTGCATTTTGTTTAGTTGTGCTAGGTTGCTGTGCTACAACACAGTCTGGTCCTTTTTAAATTAATTTGATTAATGGTTTACTTGAACTTAATTCTGAGAGTGGCCCTCTGTGCTTCGTGCTTGGGTGGCTCACGTCTCATTAAAATATGGTTTTTGTAGAAACATGGTTTAGGGGGCCAGCATGGTGCTTAGTGCTTGGTTGGCCACTCTCCATAAGGACCGGTTCATAGAGCGACAACCTGGGACAACAGCGCTACCACAAGGCTAGAATGGGATAGACTTGGCATAATAATTAGATCTTTTTGGTTTGGAGTAACTTACCTGCGGGGCAGGGGCGGTAAGCTTCTATGGCCCTCGTGCTGAGTGGCCTCGTCTGTGCTTCATGTCTTGACGCCCACTAGACCTGCTCCATAGTCGCCGATCCACCCTCGCGGTTACTCCCTACCAACGAGATTCTTTGTAAAGGCCTCGTAGTGAGTCGCTAGCCATCTCACCTAAGGAAGTGTGATGAACAACTGGCGTAGCTCACGACTTGTGGGTAAAGATGTGCAACCTCTGTAGAGTGTAAAACTGGTATACTAGCCGTGCTCATGGTTATGAGCGGCCCAGATCCTCCTTTTGATTAGTGGGGTTATCTCCTTCCGACGAGGGAGGTGTCTCTCGGGGTTACCTTGGTGGTTTCGGTTTGGTTCTCAGTAGTATCATGATTAAATTTGACTAATTACTATGTAACTGGGTTAATGGTAATTCATCACCTGGTAGTAAATAGTTTTAATAAAATTTTGCCAAGACTTAAAAGCTAAAGCAGTCAGTCAGCCAACCTTAGAGCCTCATAGTTTGTGTTATACTTGTTGAGTACAAGTTGTGTACTCACTCTTGCCTCTTCTCTACTTTTTCCTCTTGGCTATGCTACTGCTGCTCAGTTCCTGCTGACACGAGGGAGTTCGCTCAGCGCTACTAGGACTACGAGGACTTCTAGGCATTCGTCTCCCAGTCGACGTCCCTGTGGCGCCCTGCTCAGCTTCGGAGAGTTTTTATCGTATTTTGTACTTCGCTTCCATTGTATCAGACATCTTTGTCATTTATGTAATAAATAACATTCGTATTCGCTTTATTATATCTTTTTACGTGATATGTGCTATGATATACTGTTCATTCTGTTGTATATATGTGTGACTTGATCCTGGCGCGTATATGATTGCTCAGTTTATGTCCTATTATAAACCGGGTGTTACAGAGTGGTATCAGAGCCATATCGACTATAGGACGAAGCCTAGATAGAACTGGTTGAGTTTTAGCACTTCTTCTCTCCAATCCTTGCCTGCTGAAACTATTTTACTATTATACCCCTTGACTTCTTTGACTTTTTACCCTTCTTGCCTTGATTTCTCTCTCTGAAGAATAGTTTTCATAGATTTTGGCCTGAATCAGTCATCTGACCACCATGAGCATTAGCTAGGTGACCCTTTTATAATAATACGATAGCACGCTCTGCGACGCGTTGTGTTAGTCAAGTCGTGTGTTAAACTCGGCTAAGTCGTGAAAATTGTCTGCTTGTTATTATGCTACATGTTTGATTTGGAGTTTTGACTGAATGCATAGCTGAGTAGTTTAAATTTGTTTAAAGGAAATCACTCTTATGTTAAAGTAAACTAATTAATAAAATGAATTAGATCATTGGGGGTAAAACAATCCACTCTATCCCGTGTACTTTATCATGGCTGAGTCTTTTTCCACAAAGAGTTATCATATCCATCTGAATTTATTCCTGCAATATCCTTACTCGTGAAATCTTTTGTCCAAAATCAGATGGTGAACACCAGGCGTGGTTCTGACCAGCAGGGGCAGAACAACCAGGGTCAGAACACCCAGGGGACCGGGATTCCGATGCCGCCGCCTTTGACTCCGGAGCAGTACTTCCAGCTACAGATGCAGATGATGGCCACCCTGAACAACACTGTTCAGGCTCTTCAGCAGGCTCACACTCAGCCTCCGCCTCCTCCACCGCCGCAGCCTCGCGACAGGCATGCTGAGTTCCTGAGGGGTCACCCGCTGATGTTTTCTCACACGTCCGACCCCCTTCAGGCTGACGACTGGCTCCATGCAGTGGAGCGTCAGCTGGACATCGCCCAGTGCGATGATCGTGAGCGCGTCTTGTATGCAGCAGGACAGCTGCGAGGGACAGCTTTGGACTGGTGGGAGTCCCACCCAGTTCAAGACTGCGAGGCTCTCACTTGGCTCCAGTTCAGAGAGCGTTTCCGCAGCCACAACGTCCCCGCGGGCGTTATGAAGATGAAGCAGAAGGAGTTCCTTGCACTGAAGAAGGTAATCTTAAATATAATCATTCCGCGGTTTCTTTTGAGCTAAAGCCCCTTGTTCTATCCTTATGAATCTTGAGTTAATCTTTCGATATCTATCCGTCTTTGTCACTTCAGGGGACTATGTCGGTCACGGAGTATCGTGATCGCTTTCTGCAGCTTGCTCGCTATGCCCCTGCTGAGGTTGCGGATGACCGCAAGAAGCAGGAGCACTTCATGGAGGGTCTTGAGGACTACCTCCAGTACGCGCTGCTCAACCTCCGCTTCGACGACTTCAACCATCTGGTTGACAGCGCGCTCAACACTGAGCACAAACACCTGGAGATGTAGGACAAGAAGAGGAAGATTGTCCCCGTTGCTTCCGGCAGCAACACTCGTCCCCGACTCCAGCCGCCTCAGCAGTACCAGCAGCAGTACCGGCCTCCCCAGCCGTACCAGCCGAGGCCGCAGCAGTACCCGCCTCGACAGCAGCAGTAGGCAGGTCAGGGCCCGAGGTTACCGGCACCTCCGGCTCGTGCTGCTCCACCAGCTCCGCCAGCACCGCAGGCTCCATGTCCGGCATCTCCTACCGGACAGCAGGCTTCGACACTTGCACGCGTCTGCTATCACTGCGGCCAACCGGGGCACTACGCCAACGCTTGCCCCCGGAAGGCGCAGGCGGGACAGCAGGGGCGCCCAGCTCAGCCCAGGGCGCCAGCACAGGGTCGGGTGAACCACGTGACGGCCGAGTCAGCGGCCGAGGCTCCTAACGTGGTTATTGGTACGTTCATGGTCAACTCTCACCCCGCTACAGTGCTTTTCGATACCGGTGCTACTCATTCGTTCATTTCCAAGTCATTTGCCGAGCAGCATGGTATACTAGTTTCTTGTATGAGGACAGCTATGGTAGTTACCTCACCTGGGGGTCAGATACATACATGTTCTATATGCTCCAGAGTTAGTATTGTCATAAAGGGGGTAGAATTCCGCACTGGCTTGATAGTTATTGACTCCTCGGGGATAGATGTGATTTTGGGCATGGAGACACTTACCAGATGGGGAGTCCGTATTGATTGTGCTCAGCGGACAGTTCACTTGTCGGCATCTGATGGCCAAGAGGTGACAGTCAGTGCTTCAGAGCCTTCGGGATTTCTTCATCAGATGGAGGCTAGACCCACGGACGGTATTCGCGTGGTGTCTGAATTCCCGGATGTCTTTCCGGATGATCTGCCAGGTATGCCGCCTGAACGCGCCATTGAGTTTTGTATTGATCTCTTGCCTGGCACAGCTCCTATTGCAAAGCGGCCCTACCGTATGGCACCTATAGAGCATGAAGAGGTCAAGAAGACTATTGATGAGTTGCTAGCCAAGGGCTATATCCGTCGCAGCTTCTCTCCTTGGGCTTTTCCGTTGTTGCTGGTAGATAAGAAGGATGGCTCGAAGAGGATGTGTGTCGATTATCGGGAGCTGAATGCAGTTACTATCAAGAACAAGCATCCACTGCCCCGTATTGAGGATCTCTTCGATCTGCTTCGAGGTGCTCGTATATTCTCGAAGATTGATCTTCGTTCGGGATATTTTCAGCTGAGGATCTGTCCTGGGGATATTCTGAAGACGACATTCACCTGCAAGTACGGGCTATATGAGTATACAGTCATGTCCTTCGGCTTGACTAATGCCCCGGCTTACTTCATGCATCTGATGAACATGGTCTTCATGGATTATCTGGATGTCTTTGTGGTGATTTTCATTGATGATATTCTGATCTTCTCCAAGACAGAAGAAGAGCATGAGGAGCATCTGAGACTCGTATTGCAGAGATTGAGAGAGCATCAGCTGTATGCCAAGTTCAGCAAGTGCGAGTTCTGGATTGACGAGGTTCCGTTCCTCGGTCATGTTATTTCTCAGGGAGGCATTGCTATTGATCCGAGCAAGGTGAAGGATGTGCTAGAGTGGGAGACACCGTAGACAGTGATGGAAGTCAGGTCATTTTTGGGCTTAGCTGGATATTATCGGAGGTTCATTGAGAATTTCTCCAAGATCGCGAAGCCTTTGACTTCTTTGCTGGAGAAGAATGTCGCTTTCGTGTGGACTGATGAGCGTCAGAGGGCCTTTGATGAGCTGAAGAAAAGGTTGACTACGGCGCCAGTCCTGACTCTGCCAGACCAGACGAAGAGGTTCACGGTGTATTTTGATGCTTCGAAGGATGGTCTTGGGTGTGTTCTGATGCAGGAAGGCAGAGTGATAGCTTATGCTTCACGGCAGCTACACCGGCATGAGCTGAATTATCCCACTCATGATCTTGAGTTAGCCGCAGTTGTGCATGCTCTGAAGATTTGGAGGCATTACTTGTATGGACAGTGGTGTGATATCTACACTGATCACAAGAGCCTCAAGTACATTTTCACGCAGAATGAGCTGAACATGCGGCAGAGAAGATGGCTAGAGTTAGTCAAGGATTATGACCTGGAGATTCACTATCATCCGGGCAAGGCCAATGTTGTAGCAGATGCTTTGAGCAGGAGGAGCTATGTTAACATGGCCGTGGCTTTCCAGATGCCTCCAGAGTTATGCGAGGAGTTCGAGCAGTTGAGTCTGGGCTTCTTGCATCATACCTCCAGTGCAGCATTTGAGGCAGTACCGACTCTAGAGTCGGAGATCAGGCAGCATTAGAAGGATGATGAGAAGCTGCAGGAGATCCGTGAGTTGCTCAAGAAGGGCAAGGCTCCACACTTCAGAGAGGATGATCAGGGTACCCTGTGGTACAAAAACTGGATCTGTGTGCCAGATGTGAAGGATCTCCGGAAGTTGATTCTGAGTGAGGCCCATGATACAGCTTACTCTATTCATCAGGGCAGCACGAAGATGTATTATGATCTGAAGGAACGTTTCTGGTGGTATGGGATGAAGCATTCAGTGGCAGAGTACGTGGCTATTTGTGACACCTGTCAGCGTGTCAAGGCTGAGCATCAGAGGCCAGCAGGTCTGTTACAGCCTTTGAAGATTCCAGAGTGGAAATGGGAGGAAATCACTATGGACTTCATTGTTGGATTGCCTCGTACTCAGAAAGGGTACAACTCCATATGGGTAGTAGTGGATCGTCTGACGAAGGTCGCTCACTTCATTCCAGTGAACACTACTTACTCCGGTGCTAGACTTGCAGAGTTGTACATCTCTCGGATTGTCTGCTTGCATGGTGTGCCCAAGAAGATCATATCTGACGGAGGGTCTCAGTTCACTTCTCGGTTCTGGGAGCAGCTCCATGACTCATTGGATACGAAGCTGCGTTTCAGCACAGCTTATCACCCTCAGACAGATGGGCAGACAGAGAGAACCAACCAAGTGTTGGAGGATATGCTGAGAGCTTGTGCCATTCAGTATGGTACTAGTTGGGATAAGTGCCTGTCTTATGCTGAGTTCTCATATAACAACAGCTATCAGGCCAGTCTGAAGAAGTCCCCCTTCGAGGCAATGTATGGCAGAAAATGCAGGACTCCTCTCTATTGGGATCAGATTGGTGAAAAGCAGCTCTTTGGCCCTGATATCATAGATGATGCCGAGCAGATGGTTCAGGCTGTGCGAGAAAATCTGAGGATTGCACAGAGCAGACAGAAGAGCTATGCTGATGGCAAACGGAGAGATCTGACCTTCAGTGTCGGTGATTATGTGTACCTGAAGGTGTCTCCGATGAGGGGAATCCGCAGATTCAATGTCAAAGGGAAGTTAGCACCTCGGTATGTGGGGGCCATTCAAGGTGCTAGAGCGGAAAGGCGAAGTTGCTTATCGCCTGGAGTTACCTCTCAGCCTCTCAGGAGTTCATGATGTCTTCCATATATCTCAGCTGAAGAGGTGTCTGCGAGTACCTGAGGAGCAGGCACCACTGGATGGAGTAGATGTGCAGGAGGACCTGACTTATACTGAGCATCCCGTGAAGATTTTGGAGACATCAGAGAGGGTTACTCGGAACAAGCGCATCAAGACATGCAGAGTTCAGTGGAGTCACCACAGTGAAGCTGAGGCTACTTGGGAGCGAGAAGATGAGCTGAGGAAGACATATCCAGATCTCTTTGCTAGCCAGCCCAGCTAAATCTCGGGGACGAGATTTCTTTAAGGGGGTAGGGTATGTAACACCCTAATTTAAATTCCAGCATTTATTAATAAATTTAATTGGCTTTATTTAATTTTCTAAGGTTTAATGTGTTAGACTGGCATTTAATCTAAAATTTTGTTCGTTAAGTAATTAAAATTTTACCATAGGTTTAAATTTGTTGTGCATTCATGCTGGTGCATACTTTTAATTGAGTGTGGTTTGAATTCAAATTTTTATTTGAATTCAAACTTGTTTGAATTAGAAATAGAAAAGATTAGAAATAGAAAAGAAAACCAAACCCAATATGAAGCCCAAACCCGACCAGCCTTCCCCGCGGCCCAACCCATCTCCCTCTCCCTCCCCAGGCCCTGTTCTCCTCTCCTGCTCAGCCCGAGCGCTCGCGCAGCGTTCCCCTCCCCCGACCTGCCCCGCACGGCCGCCACCCGCACGCTCCGGCCCAGCTAGCGCGCTCGCCCAGCGGACGCAGGTCGCGCGCGCCCCGCATCCCTTTTCCCCGGACCCACCTGCCAGCTGCTCTCTCCGCGCGTCACCCGCGCCCCACTGACCGGCCTGGCCCACCTGGTAGTCCCGTCCCCTTCCTCCGCTCCCCTCGCGCCCGCGCAACAGCCGCGGCGTCCGCCCGTGATTTTCGCAGTTTCCATCCCCTAACCGAACCCCGCAATCTCCGTGCGCTAGCCCTTTAAACCGCCCTGCGGACTCCTGCGCCCACCATCCCCTATCGCAGCGCCGCCCCGCAAGCCCTAGCCACCTTTCGTGTTCCGTGTTGCGCCGCCCGGAGGTGAGGACAATCCGCCATCGCGATTTCTCGCCGTCGATGAGGATCGGCCCCATCTAACCCTGGTTTGTGCTTTGTAGAGACGCTGCGCGTCCAACCGTGAAGCCAGGACCCCGGGGAAGCCCTGCACTGTTCGAACCGTGAGTGCCGCCCCCCCTCCACTGTCGATCTTCGTCGCTGAGCACTCCGTGCCGGCCTTCCCTGCGATCCAAAGCGCGGTGAGGACCTTCTCCGCCCTCTCGTCCCTTTTTTGCACGCTAGTATAGGCCATGGCGCACCCTTTTTGACCAAACCCCGCGTGCCGGCAATCTAGCACTGCCGTGCCGCGGCGAACCCCTCTGCGCTGCGCATTAGGCCACACAGGGCGTATCCTAGGGCGAGTCGCGTCTTGCGCGTGTTCCCAGACCCTTTTCCTGCCGAAACCCAGCACCGGCACGGCCCAAACCGCTCCTGCCGGCGAGCTCTGTTACGCCGAGCCGCCACCACCCTTGACCTCCCCGCTCCAGGCCTCTCAGAACCCCAACAACCCCATAGGAAGTTTACATGTGCCACTAGCTCCCTCCCAGGCCAAGCGGCACCCCGTTTCGAGCTCTGGAACGCCAGTTTCGCTTTCTCCGGTGCTGCGCCGCCGCGGGGGCACGCCGCCGGCGCCTTTCCGCCGCCGTTCCTCGCCCTCCTCTCCCAGACCGTTAGATCAGATGTTGGTGGCCACGATTAGATCCAGCGCCCTTAAAACCCAGGCCATCAGATCTGGATCCAACGATCCAGATCGGCGCGTACCCCTTCAGCCTGGCAAACTTCATAAAGAGCCCCTGGGTTTTACTGGATTCAACCCGCGGTCCGATCCTATTAAAAAATAATTAGAGTTTGGTCCGGTTCTTTTCACATAACCCCCTGAGCTCCTTCAAAATTTAACCCGCCGTCCATCCCTGACCTTTTTACTGGTTAGCCCCTAGATCTAACCTTTATTTATGTTTTAGTCCTTGGTTTTTGCAAAAGAGCCCTGGAACCCTGTTTTTCTTACAAATAAGCCCCTGAACCTTGTTTTAGGCCTAGTTTATGCGTTTTAGCTCCGTTTTTAGCGTTCTTTATGTCCACGCGATCGTTGTAATGCATAGAATAGTTCTAGAGTAGTTTTGTGCGCTATTTTCATGTATTGTTGTACTATTTCTTAGTTTTTATTAGTGTTTGCTTGTACGCTTATTGTTGTGCCTTGTTTTGGCCATGTGTTCGTGAGTAGACGCTGAGTTGCCGGAGGAGCCCCAGTACCAGTACCCGGAGCAGCCATCTTCGGAGCAGTTTGAGAAGCAGCCTGAGCAGTACGAGGAAGGCAAGTATAACATGAACAACCTATCACCTTTAATTACAATTTCATGCTGCATTTAATACTGTATGCCTATAAGGACATTCCTAGCCACTTTATATCCTTTACATAACCTTTGGGTTGCATTTTGTTTAGTTGTGCTAGTTTGCTATGCTACAACACAGTCTGGTCCTTTTTAAATTAATTTGATTAATGGTTTACTTGAACTTAATTCTGAGAGTGGCCCTCTGTGCTTCGTGCTTGGGTGGCTCACGTCTCGTTAAAATATGGTTTTTGTAGAAACATTGTTTAGGGGGCCAGCACGGTGCTTAGTGCTTGGTTGGCCACTCTCCATAAGGACCGGTTCATAGAGCAACAACCTGGGACAACAGCGCTACCACAAGGCTAGAATGGGATAGACTTGGCATAATAATTAGATCTTTTTGGTTTGGAGTAACTTACCTGCGGGGCAGGGGCGGTAAGCTTCTATGGCCCTCGTGCTGAGTGGCCTTGTCTGTGCTTCATGTCTTGACGCCCACTAGACTTGCTCCATAGTCGCCGATCCACCCTCGCGGTTACTCCCTACCAACGAGATTCTTTGTAAAGGCCTCGTAGTGAGTCGCTAGCCATCTCACCTAAGGAAGTGTGATGAACAACAGGCGTAGCTCACGACTTGTGGGTAAAGATGTGCAACCTCTGCAGAGTGTAAAAACTGGTATACTAGCCGTGCTCACGGTTATGAGCGGCCCAGATCCTCCTTTTGATTAGTGGGGTTATCTCCTTCCGACGAGGGAGGTGTCTCTCGGGGTTACCTTGGTGGTTTCGGTTTGGTTCTCAGTAGTATCATGATTAAATTTGACTAATTACTATGTAACTGGGTTAATGGTAATTCATCACCAGGTAGTAAATAGTTTTAATAAAATTTTGCCAAGACTTAGAAGCTAAAGCAGTCAGTCAGCCAACCTTAGAGCCTCATAGTTTGTGTTATACTTGTTGAGTACAAGTTGTGTACTCACTCTTGCCTCTTCTCTACTTTTTCCTCTTGGCTACGCTACTGCTGCTCAGTTCCTGCTGACACGAGGGAGTTTGCTCAGCGCTACCAGGACTACGAGGACTTCTAGGCGTTCGTCTCCCAGTCGACGTCCCTGTGGCGCCCTGCTCAGCTTCGGAGAGTTTTTATCTTATTTTGTACTTCGCTTCCGCTGTATCAGACATCTTTGTCATTTATGTAATAAATAACATTCGTATTCGCTTTATTATATCTTTTTACGTGATATGTGCTATGATATACTGTTCATTCTATTGTATATATGTGTGACTTGATCCTGGCACGTATATGATTGCTCGGTTTATGTTCTTTTATAAACCGAGTGTTATAGTTCCTGGATAAGTTTGTACGTTCCGTCTGCTCGCGATGTTATTTCTATATAAAATGCAGTAGTTGGAATTAGTGAAGTGCTTGAGTATAGCTTTCCTTCTCTATAAAGTTGTAATTCACAAAGCCAACATTGAGACTAAGCCTAATAGTTTTACTTTACTGGGCAATCGTTTGTAGAGTAAAAGTGAACACGAAGAACTCCATAAAATAACATGGTGAAGGGGTTTTTATTTCAACAAAACCAACAACAAGAAGGATTTAAATAGACCCTTAAGGATATAAGCAATACATAGCGAAGAAGATTTTAAAAGCACAAGCTATAGTCTACTAATGGGTCTAGGAAAAAATTACATAGAGCTAGACTTACTTTATAGAACATATGGCTCAAGGCTCACAAGCAATGTAGTCCTAGAACATAAAATATAAATAAAAAGAACTATAACTTAACCCTATTCTTAGAGCTAGCTACACAAGGATTTAATTTAAGCTCAGACATCAAACCTGTAGAGCTAAACAAGAGAAACACAACAAAATTACTTTGACATTTTTTTTATTTTTCTATATTTTTCTAGGATTTCCAAAGCTCACCACATAAAATAAAGAGAGGTTTTGGTCTTTTGCAGAAAGGACCCTGGAAATATTGTAATCAAAGCAATTGGGTCCTTGGTTCAAGGAAGAAGAAGACAGGGAGGGGGGGTGGCCGATTTTGGCGAAGGGGTCGCCAGCGGTGAGGGCCGAGGGGCCAGGGGGCACGAGCGGCTCGAGGCGCACCTGCTGGTGTGCTTGGGAGTCAGAAAAGGTGGCCGGAGAGGGCTCGTCGACGGGGAACAGGGGGCGGCGACGGAGGTGAAAGACGACGGTGGTGCGTCGGCAGAGGAATGGCGGGGATGCAGGGCTGGTGAGCTTCACGAGATCAAGGTGAAGCTAGCTAGGGGGTTGTGGTGGTCGGAGCAGCGCTATGGCGGTGGGTCGACGGCGGGCAGGGCTCGCTGGAGCTGGGGAAGGAGGGCGGCGGTGGATGGATGGAGGCGAGCGGCGGTGGATGCCGGCGAAGGAAGGGAGGGCCGGCTACTTATAGGCGCAAGGAGAGGGGATAAGCGAAGGGAAAGCGCGAGGGATAAGCTCCGCTGAGCTGTGGGCAAGAGGCGGTGGCGGAGCAGCTTCTCCATGGTGACTAGCGAGGTGGTGCGAGCCGGGGAGTTGGGGCTGTCGTGGCGCGGGGAATGGAGGCCAGGCAGAGGCGGTTCGGTCGGCGGCAATGCCCTGCACCCGACGCGTGTGGCGGCGCGGAGGTAGCTAGCGCGCTGGAAGACCGGTGGTGGTCAGAACAGCGGCGAGGGGCGGCGCCCCTGTTTCAGCAGAGGGAGGAAGAAGAAAGGGGAGAGATAGGGGTGGCTTTAGAAATTTACAAAAGTTTGGGTGGCTAACTGTAATGTAATTTTTCCCACTAATCTAGGGCTCAAAAGAAAAAGTGTTCAACATGAAAGTTGTGTAACTTTGCAAGATATAAAACTTTCATATCGGGCAAAAATTCACTAAGTTAAAGGATTTGAAACTATTTTTAAATCTGTTAATTCTTTTAAATGCAAAAGAACACAACTTAAGCTTTTAAAATTTCATGAGTAGCCCTAAGCATAAAATATATCTTTTTATGATGGTATATGTGAAAAATAGAATATGTACTTTAACCCCTCACAAAATTTGAAATTTTTCCTTATGCAATACTATTTTCTAAAAAGGACCCTGCACTTTTTCAAAATTACAAAAATACTCTTGCTATGGCAATCATGTTTTAAATTTTTAAATAATCATAAACACAAAAGCTATATTTTAATTGGGTGATTCTAGCACATAAAATTGAATTGTCACAGCCTTCCCCCCTAAAAAGAATCTCGTCCCGAGATTCCAGAATAGAAAAGGACTGGAAGATCAGGTATGTGAATTGGTTCAAAGGGAGTCTAGAATGTTTTCGTGGGAGGTAAGTCTCAATCTCCCAAGTTACTTCTTCTGTGTGATGAATCCATTGGACTCTAAGCATCCTAACCTTCTTTCTTCTTGTACCTGTGTCCTTGTATGGCCCTTACTTTGGCTTCTACTTCGACTACCATGTCAAGCCCAAGAAGTTTGACACCTTTGACCATACCAAAAGATTTTAACTCTACTTGGTAGCTAGGGTGCTAATGTCAGACTTGCTTGATGCTTGTGATTTATCAAAGGTAATGCATCAGGATATAAGATAGATATGTGTATGGCATGAATATTGTAACAAAGATCATCTTGAAGGGGTAGAAATTTTAACAAAGCTTTGCCATCTAAATCAAAGGATCAAACGGCAAGATGATGATAAAAGACTCTCGAATTTGCTTTAAGAAGACTGCGGAAAGATACGATTATGATTCATTGAAATGTGGGGTTTCATAAGAATCCAGGAATGATCAAATTACAAACAAGGCTAGTTGATCATTTGAAACTCCTTGAACAAAAGATCAAGGATGTAAAGGCTCTACCTATGGTAGGTAAACACGATTAGTTTACCTTTCCTAAGGTCAACAAACTCGAGGTTTTAGAACAAGGCACTCACCAGATCTCTTACTACCCAAGCTTACATCTGGATCAACATTTCCAAGGTTTACAAACCAACCAGATAAACCCCTCTAGAAATCCTTAGAAAGATGCTCAACACATTTACTAACTTGAACAAGGATTATAACATTTCAAGTTTTAACAATGCATGCACGTTCTATCGCCCTCACAACTAAAAATAATTGCCAAATATTTTTGGTCTTACGTGGTTAGTTTCGGTGGCAATATATAGATACGTCTCTCTCTATAATATTTAGCCGATGGTTCCTAACTGTTCTTAACCTGTCGAACCGTGGTTTGTGTACCTGCAGAAAGTACATATATATCATTCATGAACCTTTCCTGCCAGCACGTCACGAAAGCGTTCCCAAACATTACTTTTCACTATAGAAACAGCATCCGTACAATTCCCATCATACGGACTACGTTAACATACGTCACATTAGTAATGTATTCACAGGGTACCGTATAAAATGGGGGTATGAACAGCGATCGCCATACCCTGCGTCGAACCAACTACTCCCAGTATAGTCAACCGAAGTTGGTATATTGGCAGCACCTCAAGTAGGCCACTGCTTGAGAAACAGCATTCGGTTCGCATCACTGACGGGAAGGCCAAATTCCCTCAGTTGGCTGAGGATCCTTACCTCCTTACCGTAGCGTCGAGTGCGTCGTTATAGAATATAAGGTTGATTGTGCTCAAAAGTAAGTTTTGATAGAAATATAGTGCTGGAAGTCAGAGTAATATACATGACTAATAGCCTCCTTATAACCATAAAAACATCACCCTAGGGCTTTACGATCTAAGAACAATCCTTAACGACTCCAACACAGTTTTGTAAACATTTTGTTGAGCACATCTTTTATTCAAAACCTTTCTAAGGTTTGTTGTACCATACGATGTATAATTGCCTGCTCTGATACCAGCTATGGCAGAACCACTTTGAATTACACCAGCTTGAGTGCGCTAAACATCTAAGCGCACCTCAACCTGTGTAATCATTGGTCTGTCGGGTAACATCCCGATGTAACCACTGAATATCCGATCGTAACGCAAGTATACATCTCGCACGAAAGCGAGTCAGAGATACAACATTCCACAATATTTTACATCACATAGATAAGGGGTGTAATTTACATCAGAGTTTTTGAAGCTAGTAAACTGAAGTTCTAGCTTCTACAAACTTATTTAGAAGATTCTAAAAGAGTTAAAAGTAAGCTACACTTACTTTAGAAGTTCTACAGTGGAATTTAAAACATGACTATACTCAAAAGTAGTAGGGTAGATGCCATGGTAAGCCTGAGCATGACATCATTCAACCGAGTCATTGCTGGTCGGGGACGGTTCCCATTCATAGACATGCTAGAAGGTAAAACACTAGGCCAAGTCAAACTAGTGTATGGGTCTTCCAAAATCATCCCTGAAAACAAAGTCACCAACAAGACTGAGTACACTAATACTCAGCATGACTGATCCGACTAAGGGTATATAGTAGCCCCATATCTAGACATGCTAGGCTTAGAAAGGTTCTAGGGTTTCTTTTGCTGAAAAGCAACAAAGAGTATGTCCTTAATTTCAAATTTTAGCTTTCAGATCCTAGTTTCATTAACCATTCTAGGTATGCACCCATCTATACAAACATGGTAGAGGAATTAATTTCATCCAACCATATTAAACATCGTTTTGTTCCACTTCTTACTCTATGTGGCAAAGGGATCAAGCAGTCTCAATTTCCGTGAGAAACGGACGATTCTAAATCGAATTCCCAACCTTGCAAGGGTAAACCTAACACACATGCTTGGAGCACTGTTGAGTCACTCCCAAGCAACCGTTGGCTTCTCATTCCGGTTCATGGATCAGTGCCGCTCTCCCCGACTATAGAGAATCACCACATCTCTGTACCCGTGGTGTTGCAACATAATTTAACATCCTATCTCTAAGAAAGAGTGGGAGGTATGTCCACTTGTCGGGCCGATCAGTTACTAGGCTTACCGCGTACTTTCAAATGCTTAACCACCGCTACCACATACTGCGGCCTTATCAATTTCATCAACACAGATGGACTTCAACCATGAAGGTTGTAACCAAATCCGTCCATGATCCTTATAGTGCTTGCAAGAATGTAAACAGTCAACTCCTATAAAGCTCGCGAGTGACAGACAATCACTCGACTTTTATCGGTCCTATTAGCATAGTATCTATTCGGACTCAAGTTTCTAGTATTCAATCAATAGGTACCTAGAATTCTGCATCTAAGGTTTTCATTCAATTCCAATAACTTAAATGCACAAGTAAATAGTAAGTGGCATAATTTAAAATAATAGGATTATGCACCGAGGCATGCCTTCAATTGCGTCTATGAGGTCACTAGTTTTTGGCTCTTCCGAATCTGGGTTCGGGACTTCAGTTAATTCCGCAACATTGGACTGGGCTTCAGAAATATCCCCGTCTGGTTCCAGGATAAGTTCATACGTTCTGTCTGCTAGCGATGTTGTTTCTATATGAAATGCAGTAGTTGGAATTAGTATACTATTCATGTTAGCAGAGAAGCTATGTTAGTCACATGCATAGAGCTATAGGTGCCGGGAAATTAGGGACATCGGGGAGAATGACCCGTACTGGAGAACATCTAGTCCGTTGCATCTTTGCATGAACTCCTACACGATACCCGAACGTCGGGGAGTACGCTAACCGAGAAGCAGCTTCCCGGCGGACCGACAGGGCTGTCACCACCTGTGGTCTACCCCAGTCACACCGTGGAGCACCGTCATATCCGAGGGATCCAGCGTACCCGGGCACCATGCCCGCATACGAGGTCACTACCCTAGCGCCCCTGGGTCCCCAACCCTTAGGATGGACAGGTATGACGCTAAGGCAAGCCCGAAAGCACAACGAACCGAAATCCTTACCCGGATCATCTGGTCTAAGCAGGCAACTAATACAACTTGAATAAGAATAGAACTTGGCTAGGCAGGCTAAGAACATAGCAAAATAACCAAGCACGAGCTCTTTATGAATAGCATAATGAGAGTCAGAATACAAAGCCATACCAGAGGCCGAGGATTGCTCGCCGATCCCAAGACGACTGGATTCACTAAGGAATTGAAGTACTAGCCTAGCTCCACTACCCTAAGGAGTACAAGTCACAATGAGAGTGAGAGAGAGAGAGGCTTCTCTAAGTGGTGTGTGTGGTGAAAGTGGTGGGAGGCCCCTTATATAGCTTGGAGAGGTCGGTTCCCGCCATCTCCTTGTATGGAAACGTTGCAAACCGACTTGTAGAGGATCAGATCAACCTTCACGCCAAAATGCATCTGGATGGGAAGCATGGTAGGTTTGGCTGAACCACTGGTTCGACTGGCCCCACTTCACCGCCTCTGGCCATCGTCCTTCTCTGGTACACTGCCTGGTGGGTCCTGATGTCAGATGGTCGGTGCCAGGGCTTGGTTGGTCAGTTTGGATTGTCAGGTGGGTCTCTTTTGTTCTTGCTACGTAGGACGATATTCTGTGACTTCGCCTGTGTATTCTTCGTGTTTTCTTCTTATTCTGGACTTGTGCTCTTGAAATCAATAATTCTCCAAAACAACTATGGAGCTAGGTTAGTGATACAAATATGTGAGTAAGAGGCATGGTTTTCCTTCTCTTGTGAGTATAGTTGATGGTCATATTTTGCACTTAATGACCATCAACAGTGATAGCCCTGTTCGAGCCCTAGTAATCCTCCATGTTCAGTATGGGGGGTAGGAGGTGCATAAAGCCGCCGGGGTATATGGGCTCCTCCCATTGCTTTGATAGTGGTCTCCCTGTTGTGTAGTTTAATCTCTGATGATCTAACCATAAGATGGCATAGATATAGCTAGCCTAGCACAGTTGACTCGAGCTCTAACTTCTACCTTGCTCCTGGCTTAAAGCATCTTTTCATTTCTTTTATTTATTTATTCAGAGGGTAGTTTGTGTGTGTGTCACACTACCTCCTACCATGTTATCTATCTTACCCCTGTTTATGCAAGACAATATCCAATCTAGATAAAGTTCATCAACTAGTCTATATCTCTTCATTTACCACCTTCCCTACAGAAATATAAATGACACCCCGGTATACTCCTAGGTAAAATGATACAACGATATTCCGTGTGCTTGCGGATTTATTTGTGGTTTATGAAATACCTGCCATCCCAATTGGTGTCTGCGGGCGTCATCGCTGTTTTCCCAGTGGTGACGCTAGTAGGCGCCAACACCTACAAGGAGTGCGTTGATCAAAGATGGGCCCAAACGGCCTCATCAAAGGGTTGCCCAACCCCTTGGATCGGCCAACCTCCCACTGGGCCAACACAAGCCAAACTTTTTCCTGCAGTCTTCCACCACTTCCCTACACCTGTTCCGGATGGGGATAGTACCACCCCATGAGTCCAACCACGGATCTACCTCTGGAAAGGCTACATAAGGAGGAGGAGAGCCCCCCCCCCCCCACAAAGGAGACTACAACACACAAGATACACTTTGGGGGAGAAGATCTAGAATTAGGATAGGGAGCGTGTGAGGAGAAGTGTGGAGGAATGCCAAGCTTGTAGGCATCCTTCTTCGGCTTGTACCTCATCAGGTATGAATCACTTTAGTAGGTACCTGAGTTTATCTTTGTGATTATGTTGTTGGTAAAGCTATTTTCTGTTGTTATTCGTTTGCGGGATCATCGTCCGTTCTTGTGATGGATGCTCTAGTAGAGGGCACCTGATAAAGACGGATAAACCCTGATCGCTGCTAGAGTAGTAATCGAAGGATTAGACGTGGTGTCTAGGCCCTAGATTACCTTTGTTTGCTCCAAGCTCCATGGTGTTGATGGGTAGACGGCAGGTGGTGACAGCCTTGTTCGTCTGCTACGGAGACAGTCCGCTAAGTGAAAGGGTTCCCACGTTCGGGCTTGGTAGTAGAGCTAGTAGCCGGAGGGTATTGGCAGACCAGGGTTAGACCGGTGCCTGAAGTAAATGAATAGAAATAGAGTGTAGCCTACCTTGATCCTTTTCCTTAGACAAATCATACTACCTAGGCTGTCCTACCTCTTGTTCTCCTAGGTGAACTAGTTAGAAGACCGTTACAACTCCGTTCCCTGAGATATTATAATACCCTGAATAGTCACAGGTGAAATGCTACAACGGTATATCCATGCACTTGTGGATTCTTTTGTAATTGTTCAGATTTACCACCAGCATTTTCTAGTGGTGTTGCTATGGACTAACAATCCTAGTGACAATGTTAAGAAACGTCAACAAGCATTTCTGCCGTTGCCGCGGAACGGTTGCTGTAGTTGTCTTCGAACCTGGTGCACCCTTGTATCTTAAAAAAATCTTTTCTTTTTCTAACTCTACCTTCACCCCTGCTACCCAGTTTATCTTCTAATCCTTTTTTCTTTTCTTTATCTGTACCTTTACCCCTACTACCCCAGAAAGATTATCCTTGTACAAACCTTTCGACCCTTTGGGGTGAATCTTTAGAGAAATCTTTTCAGGAACTCATTCCTCATCCGGCTACGAAATTCATCCCTCTCTCATAGCACTAGTTCAGGAAAAACTCCTTCTCAGGGTTAAGCTATGAGAACCCTCACGAGAAGGAATCATTAGGAATAGCATGTGCTTGGTCATGCTTGCCTACGGCTTGATGCTCTCTCCGAAGGCTCATTTTTGCTTTTGATCCGACTTGAGGGAAGGAAATTTTGGATCTTATCCGAGAGAATACTCCCACGTCGATCTGCATAAAGAAGCCTTTCTTACAAGCGGATCAGAAAATGTCGATCTGGTTATCCAAGAAAGGATGAGTGTTGACGCTTCCTCGTCGATCAGGAAACTCTTATGATTTTCACCAAGGAATATGCCTCAACATTGAACACTGTATCGTAGTCCGTAGAGCTCATCTTTTTGCTCGAATTGACATTGACATTCGATCAGCAATCATAGGGCTGATCCGAGGTGATTTGATCAGCTTGGCCCTTATGATTGTTGATTGATCATAGGGGCCAAGCTGATCGAATTGAGTGAACCAAACTAACTTTCATATCCTCGATTGCTGATCGATGCCAATCAAATCAAGTGATTCAAAATTCACATCTTACTCCTTGATTTTTGATTGATGCTCAATAGGAGTTACAATTGCACTTCACTTCAATAGAACTTCTATTGGAAGCTTAGGATAGAATGCTTTGCGATCATAAATGCAAAGCTTCCCACCTAAGCAAAGATTGAGTGTTGACGCTCACTAACGATCATTTTCAGGCGTCAACTTGATCAGAAAATCATAAGAGTTTGCATTTCTTACATGCATCTTTATCCGAATAAGACCCTAAACCACACTTTGCCTTCTAGAAAATGCCCGATGTGTTTTTGAGCTAATATGCAGGTTGCAAGTGTCAAACCCGAGGCAGCGGGACTGCTCACAGGTGTGGAATATTCTAGAGTTGGGAGTAACACATGGATACACCATACTATAACTACTCGCACAATAGTAGAACTTGCTAGAGTATAAAGAAACTACTCGACCTACTCAGAATAGAACTCTGCTGTTACTCGGCTAGGACTTTCCATGTACCCCTGTCCCCCCAGATTATATAAGGGTGGGCAGGGACCCCTCCAAAACATTGAACAACACCTAAGGGAATACAAACAACCACACAGGACGTAGGGTATTTTGCTCCAGTGGCCTGAACCTGTCTAAATCCTTGTGTTCCTTGCACCATCGCATTCTGATCTCGGCGAGCCCCTACTTACAACCACTCTCCTTGGGATACCCCTCGGAGAACTCAATGGTAAAACACCTACAGCTAGCGCCCACCATGGGGCATCTCGCTAAAGATCAACAAAAGAAATCAATGGCATCCTTCAACTTCAGCTTCCCGGCGATTGACGCCGGAACCACCCTCATTTTCAGAGCATGGGCCTGCATCGCCGACGAATCAGGAGGTTTCTGTAGCCACCTGATCGACCCCGCAAGCACGAAGACACTCTAGCAAGAACAACTCAGCGAAACCACTTCCGCCGAGATCCTTCTTCCTAGAATCGCAGAAGAAACTGAAAGCTTGTCCTTATCGGACACGACTTCGACTCATTTTCCTCTCGGATTGGGAAATTCGACCACATCATTCTCTGTGTTTCTCGATTGAAAAAATCTGATCGGGACTCTGTCGGTGTTTTACTGCCGGGTTCTTCGAGGGGTATCCCGAGGAGAGTGGTTATGAGTAGGGACTCACCGGGATTAGAATGCGATGGTGTAAGGAACACAAGGATTTAGACACATTCAGGCCACCGGAGCTTAATACCCTATGTCCTGTGTTGTGGTTCGTACTCCCTTAGGTGTTGTTCGATGTTTTGGAGGGGTCCCTGTCCGCCCTTATATATCCTGGGGGGACAAGGTCACATGCAAAGTCCTAGCTGCGTACGTTTAGAGTTCTACTACGAGTGGGTTGGGTAGTTTCCTAGTACTCTTGGTAGTTCTACTGCCACATGAGTAGATACAAGGTAATGAGGGGTAATTGATGTACTACCCCTTATTCCAGAACATTCTACGCCTATGAGCGGTCCCATGGCCCCAGGTCTGACAAGCCCCCGAGCTCTTCGTAGTCGAGTCCTGTAGGTGTCGAGTACTTCTGAAGACGTCCATCGAGTGCTTTCATGTGCTTCTGGAATCCATTGCTCAGGCTTGGAGTCTGTTGAGTGCTTCGGATAGTCTTTAGAGTACTTTCTTGGCTGTATCGAGGCTATGAGGTGCTCTAGCCCCGAATCTTTTCCTTCATATATGGTGCGTGATGTACTCGCACTCCATATGGAGTAGCCCCTGAGCCTTAGGTTGAACTGAAGGATCAGGCTGAGGATCATCTCCGTCTTCAGAGTCCTCATTAAAAAAAGTTGCCATTTATGATGCGTATCCCGTAGCCACCGAGCCTTGACTTGAAATCCCTCGATTTAGGGTTAAGGTTCCCAAACCGAGGCGTACTTTGTGACCTTTGAGCTTCCTGTTATTTTCAGAAAATGCCACTGCCCTGGCTATTTAATTGTGCTGAATGAATCTACGGTTTTCACTTTGCCAGACTTCCTCAGTCTTCTACATTAGGCTTCGTCTTATATCTTCCTTTGATTTCTTAGCCCCCGAGTGTATGCGCGAGAAAAGGCTTGTGACCTTCCGGATGGTGCCGAAGAAGTCCAAGCGCTAGGGATCCGAGGAGGCAATAATGGCTGATGGGTGGAAGAAAAGTAAGTTGCCGGAATCCGTGATCTCTTCTCTTGTCATTCGTCATCTCTTGCAATCGAAAACCTTGATAAAGTGGCAGTCAGCCGAGGGCCATGAAAGGCCTTTTGAAAAGACTTTGGAGATTTTTCTTTTCAAGGCTTTTGTTGAGCGCGGCCATGCAATTCCGACTTGCGATTTCTTGCGAGGTCTTCTTTTCTTTTGGGGATTCAACTTCACCATCTGACCCCTGATTCGATTCTGCATATGGCCATTTTTGTCCATCTGTGCGAGACTTTTCTTGGGATTCATCTCCACTTTGATCTTTTCAAGAGTCTCTTTTCCTTGAATCCCTTCTCCAAACCTAGCAATACTGCTAGGGTAAGAGGTGCTGTTGGTGGTCATTTTTAATGATTTCTACCGCCAATATTCCTTCAGATTTCAGGCTCTCAGGACCATAATACATCAATTTTCACTAACATTAATGAGTTCCACAAGCTTTAGTGATTATTTGATTTCAGGAACACAACATACAAATTTGAGCCAAATTGGGAGGAATCCCAGGCCGGTCGGCCTACCCCCGTGCAAGTTGTTGGCGCTCCTTAAGTATCCATTTTATCCCCTATTTAACTTTGATAATGGCATGAATTTAATATCAAAATCACTAACCATCCTAACCTCGGCCCAATTATTGGTCGTTTTCGCATTTGCACATATATTTTAGAGGTACTTCGTTTTTGCAGGTTTTTGACCAATTTTGGAGCATGAAATGGCGAGGCCCACGATCACGTGATGACACGAAGAAAGACGAAGGCCAAAGCCCGAACAAAGGATCGAAGGCCATGATGATTAGAGGCCCGTTCATGCACATCCACCCTCCAATGAAGCCCAAAAGACAAAGCCCACAAGATAAGATCAAGATACTTTGGGGCTAAGCAAAGCAAAGAGATATTTAAGGAAGGATTTTCCATCCAATCCTTCTCCTCGAAGGAATCTCAAAGATAACGACGTCTAAAGGGGTGCAATCGTGAAAGACATAAACTCTAAAAGATTCCAGGAGGCTTGGGGAGAAAGATGAGCACGAGCCGGCGAAGGAAAGTGCCAGGCCGGCCGGCCTAGGCTCATTGGGCCGGCCGGCCCAGCCCTTTTTTTAGGTCGGTTCAACCTCCCCTTTGACCGAGGGTTCCCTGAGGCTATTTAAAGACCCTTCTCCAAGGTTCACGCAGAGATCAATTCGGGCGACGACACCAAGGAGCAGAGAAGATAGAGGGACACCTCTCGGAGAGCCGAGGGTCATGCTAGTTGTCTAGGGTTTGCCCTAGCCGACGTGGGAACCTTGCAAGGAAGGCCACGTCGGAGTTCTGGAGCTAGGATCATCAAGATCAAGGTAGGGCCCCGGTTGTGATCTTGTGATGTACTATCATTCATGGTGAAGTTATTTGTGATTCCGAATGTTTAGCGATCATGTTCTCTCTTTCGATTTCGTTCTTTTCTTTGGGTTCGCTTCATCCTAGATCTATTATTGAGATAGATCGCTTAGCATGATCTTGTAGTCATGGTGGCTAGAGGTTCATGGCGGAACTACCAAAGGGGGTTCGACTTGCTTCAGGGTATCTTCTTGAAAGGGGTGGCGTCGTGACAGGCCGTTGCCACTTAGTAGGTGGGGTATCGAGGGATCGGATTGGATATTTTGGGTTTAAAGAGGCTTTTCATTGAGATTCACATCTATCTTACTTCACTTTATCTAGCTGGAACTACAACATATGCATGATCTAGGTGATCTAGATTGGTTATCTCTAACTTTCTCTTGCTACCTTCAGTGTTTGTCGTGTTTTTAGTAGATTAGATTCGTTTTCACCATCTCATACAAAGGAATTTCTATGCTAGTAGATTGTTTCTTGTCTCTTTGGTTCTGTGGATTGATAAATCTTGGGGGAATACTCTAAGGGAAAAGCTACACGAAACCGTGCGCTTGCGGTATATAAATCGGGGGCGCTAAGGAGCGTCAACACAAGTTCACTGTGCAACTTCTCGTAGATGGGTCCTGAACATAAGGTTAAGCAAATACCAAGTGCTCTACACATATGCTACGAGTTAAGAGCGAAAGGCGTGCACCAAGTCCATTTGGGTTCACATCCAATGACAAACCACTCAACCAAGACCCGAACTGTCTTGAGGAGCAACACAGGACATTGGATCAGCGTGACAAAGCAATAGGTGAGGCCGGCCGGCCTAAGAGTCACGTAGAAAATGCCGATCAGCTCACAGCCGACTCTAGGAAAGAATCCAAGCCATCTAGAGGAAGGTCGGTGCCAGATGGCACGATCCCCAGGCCGGCCGGCCTAGGGGAGGTCGGTGTTGGTACTTTGTAGCGTCACGAATAAAATCCGCAAGCGCACAGATACCGCTGTAGCTTTCACCCAAGAGTATTCCAGGATATCGTATCCACTGAGGAACATGAGTACGCTATCTATGGGTTCAAACTCATCCAATGTAACACCCTAATTTAAATTTCAGCATTTAATAATAAATTTAATTGGTTTTATTTAAATTTCTAGGGTTTTTGGTGATTAGACTTGCATTTAATCTAATTTTGATCCTAAAGTAATTAAAATTTATTTTAGGTCAAACTTGCTTGTGCATTCATGCTGGTGCATAAATTTTATGGGTTGAGTGCTTAGGGTTTGAATTCAAATTTTGGTTTGAATTCAAACAGTTGAGTGGTGTTTAGAAATAGAAAAGAGAAAAGGAACTAGAAAAGAACCCAGCCCAACCCAAAGCCAAACCCAACCCACCAATCCAGCCAAGCCCGCGGCCCTTTTCTTTTCCCCGCATGGGCCCGCTTCCACCCGCACACTCTCGGCCCGCGACGCACGCCGACCCAGCTTGCGTCCCTCAGCGCGGCCCGCGCCAACCCCCGTTCTCCCGCGCGCGCTCCCTGCCACCTGGGCCCAGGACGTCAGCGTCTCACGTCGCCCTCGCGCCCCTGACGGCTCGGCCCCGCACACCAGTAATTCCGCCCGCGCCGTGCGCGCTTCTTTCGCCCGCTGACCCGTGGGCCCCGCTTGGAAGCTTCTTCCCCTCCACGGCGCAACAGACCCGCCGCGCTGCCGTGATCCTCGCCGCAGTTTTCGCCGGCCTTCCCACCCCAGGCGCTCACGCCTAGGTTGGCCGTCGCCCTATAAGAAGGCCCAAGGCCCCTCCCCTCGCACCCCATCCACACCAGCGCCGCCAGAGCCCGAATCCCACCGCCCCTGCCTAGCTCCGCCGTAGCAGAGACACCTCGCCGCCGCGGCTACGCAGCTCCGCCGCACCGGGGCCCACCGGAGCCGCGCAGAATCCTCGCTTCGACCCCAGGAGCATTACATAGGCCTCCTTCCTCGACTTAGAGCCCTGCACCACCGGAATCGAGCCTTGATTCCACCGCCGGTGAGTTGCTCCGCCACCGCAATTCCACGCCTCCAGGCCAGCTCTGTGCCTCCTGACCACCGTAGCACCTCTGCAGGGACTCCACGTGACGATTCGAGGAGATCCGGAGCCCGAAGCATCGCTGCGTCGACTCCTCCGCGAGCGCCACCCACGCCATCGCCGCCGAGCTCGCCTTCGACCCTTCTGCGCCACGTCTCCCTCCAAACTAGAGCACGGTGAGCATCGCCCGGGCCCCTTGATCCCTTAGCGCTAGATCCCGTAGGCCCTGGCGCGCTCTAGGCGCCCAGGCACCCAGTTCCGGCGAACTCCGTGGCCGCCGAGCCGCCCTCGCCGTCGAGGAACCCCGTCCGAGCCCCGAGCCACCTCCCTGTGGCCACCAGTGCATTACGCACGCCACGGCAGTGCTCCACGGCCAAACCTCCTGCCAAAAGACCCTCGGTAGCGCCCAATCCCCCTTCTCCGGCGCAGCGCCGCCGCGGGAGCAGAGCTCCGGCGACCCAGCGCCGCCGCCCGCGCCCACAACCGCCCGTGGCCGCCCGATCCTGAATCAACGGCCAAGATTAGATCCCGAGCCGATCTGTTCTAAGCCACCCGATCCGGATCCAAGCGCCCAGATCTAAACGTACCGGTTCGGCCTGCCAGTTTTGCTGAAGAGTCCCTGAAGTTCCTGGGATTCAAGCCGCAGTCTGTGATAGTTCAAAAGTATTTCCAAATAGGTCTTGTTTTTAACGCTTAAGCCCCTGGCCTTCTTAGAAATCGAACCCGCGGTCCAGAGTTGTAGTTTTTGCACGTTGGACCCTAGATCTTTAGTTTATTTACGTTTAGACCCTCGGTTTTAGCAGAAAAGCCCCTGGAACCCTGTTTTTCTTACAAATAAGCCCCTAGAACTTGTTTTTAGCCTAGAAAATGCGTTTTAGCTCCGATTTTAGCATTCTTTATATCCACGCGATCATTGTGACGCGTAGAATAGATCTAGAGTAGTTTTGTGCGCTGTTTTCATGTATTGTTGTACTGTTTCTTAGTTTTTGTTAGTGTTTGCTTGTATGCTTATTTCGTGCATTGTTTTGGCCATGTGTTCGTGAGTAGACGTTGATCCATCTGAGGAGCCCCAGTACCAGTACCAGGAGCAGCCGTCTTCCGAGCACTTTGAGCAGCAGCAGGAGCAGTACGAGGAAGGCAAGTATAACATGAACAACCAATCACTTTTAAATACAATTTCATACTGCATTTTAATACTGTATGCCTATAAGGATTTTCCTAGCCACTTTATATCCTTTATATATACCTTTGGGTTGCATTTTTGGTTAGTTGTGCTAGGTTGCTGCGCTACAACATATTCTGGTCCCTTTTAATTAAATTGATTAATGGTTTACTTGAATTTAATTCTGAGAGTGGCACTCTGTGTGGCTTGAGTGGCTCACTTCTCGTTAAAATTGGTTTTGTTAGAAACATGGTTTAGGGGGCCAGCACGGTGCTTAGTGCTTGGTTGGCCACTCTCCATAAGGACCGGTTCATAGAGCGACAACCTGGGACAACAGCGCTACCACAAGACTGGAATGGGACGGTCTTGGCTTACTAATTAGGCCATTTTGGTTCGGGAGTAACTTACCGACGGGGCATGGGGGGTGGTGAGCTTCAATGGTGGCCAGGCTACGAGGCTGGTCTGTGTGTCTTGTACCCCCTCGAGGTGGTTACCATCGTTGCGGAGCCTGATTCCTTAGCGGTTACACCTTACCAATGTGTCCTTTGTAACGGCCTCGTAGTGAGTTTGCTAGTCATCTCACCTAAGGAAGTGTGATGAACAACTGGCGTAGCTCACGACTTGTGGGTAAAGATGTGCAACCTCTGCAGAGTGTAAAACTGGTATACTAGGCGTGCTCACGGTTATGAGCGGCCCAGATCCTCCTTTTGATTAGTGGGGTTGTCTCCTTCCGACGAAGGAGGTGCCTCTCGGGGTTACCTTGGTGGCTTGGTTTCGGTTTGGTTCTCAGTAATGGTATGAATAATTCTGATTAATTACTATGTAACTGGGTTAATGGTAATTCATCAACTCGTAGTAAATAGTTTTAATAAAATTTTGCCAACACTTAAAAGCTAATGCAGTTGAGTCAGCCAGCCTAGAGCCTCATAGTTTGTGTTATACTTGTTGAGTACAAGTTGTGTACTCACTCTTGTCTCTTTTCTACTTTTTCCTCTTGGTTACGCTACTGCTACTCAGTTCCTGCCGACGCGAGGGAGTTCGCTCAGCGCTACCAGGACTACGAGGACTTCTAGGTGTTCGTCTCCCAGTCGACGTCCCTGTGGCGCCCTGCTTCAGCTGCGGAGAGTTTTATTCGTATTTTGTACTTCGCTTCCGCTGTATCAGACATTTATGTCATTATTGTAATAAATAACATTCGTATTCGCTTTATTATGTCTTTTTACGTGATATGTGCTATGATATACTGTTCATTCTGTTGTATATACGTGTGACTTGATCCTGGCACGTATATGATTGCTCGGTTTATGTTCTTTTATAAACCGGGTGTTACAGAGTGGTATCAGAGCCGTATCGACTGTAGGACGAAGCCTAGATAGAACTGGTCGAGTTTTAGGACTTCTTCTCTCCAATCCTTGCCTGCTGAAACTATTTTACTATTATACCCCTTGACTTCTATGACTTTTTACCCTTCTTGCCTTGATTTTTCTCTCTGAAGAATAGTTTTCGTAGATTTTGGCCTGAATCAGTCATCTGACCACCATGAGTATAGCTAGGTGACTTTTGTATAATAATACGATAGCACGTTCTGCGACGCGTTGTGTTAGTCGAGTCTTTTGCTAAACTCGGCTAAGTTGTGAAAATTGTCTGCTTGTTATTATGCTACATGTTTGATTTGGATTTTTGAATGATTGCATAGCTTAGTAGTTTAAATTTGTTTAGAGAAAATCACTCTTATGTTAAAGTTAATTAATTAATAAAATGAGTTAGATCGTTGGGGGTAAAACAGTCAACTCTATCCTGTCTACTTTTATCATGGCTGAGTCTTTTTCCGCAAAAAGTTATCATATCCATCTGAATTTATTCCTGCAATATCCTTACTCGTGAAATCTTTTGTTCAAATCAGATGGTGAACACCAGGAGCACCGGTTCCGGTTCTGGCCAGCAGCAGGGTCAGAACAACCAGGGTACCGGGATCCCGATGCCGCCACCTTTGACTCCGGAGCAGTACTTCCAGCTCCAGATGCAGATGATGGCTACCCTGAACAACACTGTTCAGGCACTTCAGCAGGCTCACACTCAGCCCCCGCCTCCTCCACCGCCGCAGCCTCACGATAGGCGTGCTGAGTTTCTGAGGGGTCACCCGCTGACGTTCTCTCACACATCCGACCCCCTTCAGGCTGACGACTGGCTCCGTGCAGTGGAGCGTCAGCTGGACATCGCCCAGTGCGATGATCGGGAGAGAGTTCTGTACGCAGCAGGACAGCTGCGAGGGGCAGCCTTGGACTGGTGGGAGTCCCACCCAGTTCATGACCGCGAGTCTCTCACTTGGCTCCAGTTCAGGGAGCGTTTCCGCAGTCACAACGTTCCCGCGGGCGTTATGAAGATGAAGCAGAAGGAGTTCCTTGCACTGAAGCAGGTAATCTTAAATATAATCATTCAGCGGTTTCTTTTGAGCTAATGCCCCTTGTTCTATCCTTATGAAATCTTGAGTTAATCTTTCGATATCTATCTGTCTTTGTCACTTCAGGGGACTATGTCGGTCACGGAGTATCGTGATCGCTTTCTGCAGCTTGCTCGCTACGCCCCTGCCGATGTTGCGGATGACCGCAAGAAGCAGGAGCACTTCATGGAGGGCCTTGAGGACTACCTCCAGTACGCGCTGCTCAACCTCCGCTTCGACGACTTCAACCATCTGGTTGACAGCGCGCTCAACACTGAGCGCAAGCACCTGGAGATGGAGGACAAGAAGAGGAAGGTTGTCCCCGTTGCTACCGGCAGCAACACTCGTCCACGCCTCCAGCCACCCCAGCAGTACCAGCAGCAGTACCGGCCTCCCCAGCAGTACCAGCAGAGGCCGCAGCAGTACCCGCCTCGACAGCAGCAGGCAGGTCAGGGCCCGAGGTTACCGGCACTTCCGGCTCGTGCTCCACTAGCTCCACCAGCACCGCAGGCTCCAGCACCTCCTCGCGTCTGCTATCACTGCGGCCAGCCGGGGCACTATGCCAACACTTGCCCCCGGAAGGCGCAGGCGGGACAGCAGGGGCGCCCAGCTCAGCCCAGGGCGCCACTTCAGGGCAGAGTGAACCACGTGACGGCCGAGTCAGCGGCCGAGGCTCCCAACGTGGTTATTGGTACGTTCATGGTCAACTCCCATCCAGCTTCAGTGCTTTTCGATACTGGTGCTACTCATTCTTTCATCACCAAGTCATATGTTGAGGAGCATAGTTTCTTTACCACTGCATTAAGGAAGTGTCTGCTAGTCTCTTCACCGGGAGGGGAGTTGAGATCCCATATTATTTGCCCCCAAGTCAGTATAGCCATAAGGGGGGCAACGTTCAGTGCTGATCTGAGGGTGCTAGACACCAAGGGTATCGATGTGATTTTGGGAATGGATACTCTTGCCAAGTGGGGAGTCAGAATTGATTGTGCTCATCGGGCAGTTCACCTGACAGCATCTGATGGCCAAGAGGTGACAGTCAGTGCTTCAGAGCCTTCTGGATTTCTTCATCAGATGGAGGCTAGACCCACGGACGGTATTCGCGTGGTGTCTGAATTCCCGGATGTCTTTCCGGATGATCTGCCAGGTATGCCGCCTGAACGCGCCATTGAGTTTTGTATTGATCTCTTGCCTGGCACAGCTCCTATTGCAAAGCGGCCCTACCGTATGGCACCTATAGAGCATGAAGAAGTTAAGAAGACTATTGATGAGTTGCTAGCCAAGGGCTATATCCGTCGCAGCTTCTCTCCTTGGGCTTTTCCGTTGTTGCTGGTAGATAAGAAGGATGGCTCGAAGAGAATGTGTGTCGATTATCGGGAGCTGAATGCAGTTACTATCAAGAACAAGCATCCACTACCCCGTATTGAGGATCTCTTCGATCTGCTTCGAGGTGCTCGTATATTCTCGAAGATTGATCTTCGTTCGGGTTATTTTCAGCTGAGGATCCGTCCTGCGGATATTCCGAAGACGGCATTCACCTGCAAGTACGGGCTATATGAGTATACAGTCTTGTCCTTCGGCTTGACTAATGCCCCGGCTTTCTTCATGCATCTGATGAACATGGTCTTCATGGATTATCTGGATGTCTTTGTGGTGATCTTTATTGATGATATTCTGATCTTCTCCAAGACAGAAGAAGAGCATGAGGAGCATCTGAGACTCGTATTGTAGAGATTGAGAAAGCATCAGTTGTATGCTAAGTTCAGCAAGTGCGAGTTCTGGATTGACGAGGTTCCATTCCTCGGTCATGTTATCTCTCAGGGAGGCATTGCTGTTGATCCGAGCAAGGTGAAGGATGTGCTAGAGTGGGAGACACCGCAGACAGTAAAGGAAGTCAGGTCTTTCTTGGGCTTAGCAGGATATTATCGGAGGTTCATTGAGAATTTCTCCAAGATCGCGAAGCCTTTGACTTCCTTGCTGGAGAAAAATGTGGCTTTAGTGTGGACTGATGAGCGTCAGAGGGCCTTTGATGAGCTGAAGAAAAGGTTGACTACGGCACCAGTCCTGACTCTGCCAGACCAGACAAAGAGGTTCACGGTGTATTGTGATGCTTCGAAGGATGGTCTTGGGTGTGTTCTGATGCAAGAGGGCAGAGTGATTGCTTATGCTTCAAGGCAGTTACGTCGGCATGAGCTTAATTATCCCACTCATGATCTTGAGTTAGCCGCAGTTGTACATGCTCTGAAGATTTGGAGGCATTACTTGTATGGGCAGCGATGTGATATCTACACTGATCACAAGAGCCTCAAATACATTTTCACGCAGAATGAGCTGAACATGCGGCAGAGAAGATGGCTAGAGTTGGTCAAGGATTATGACCTGGAGATTCACTATCATCTGGGCAAGGCCAATGTTGTAGCAGATGCTCTGAGCAGAAGAAGTTATGTCAACATGGCCGTGGCTTTCCAGATGCCTCCAGAGTTATGCGAGGAGTTCGAGCAGTTGAGTCTGGGCTTCTTGCATCATACTTCGAGTGCAGCATTTGAGGCAGTACCGACTCTAGAGTCCGAGATCAGGCAGCATCAGAAAGATGATGAGAAACTGCAGGAGATTCGTGAGTTGCTCAAGAAGGGCAAGGCTCCTCATTTCAGAGAGGATGATCAGGGTACCTTGTGGTACAAGAACCGGATCTATGTTCCAGATGTGAAGGATCTTCGTAAGTTGATTCTGAGTGAGGCCCATGATACAGCTTACTCTATTCATCCGGGCAGCACAAAGATGTATTACGATCTGAAGGAACGTTTCTGGTGGTATGGGATGAAGCGTTCAGTGGCAGAGTACGTGGCTATTTGTGACACCTGTCAGCGTGTCAAGGCTGAGCATCAGAGGCCAGCAGGTCTGTTACAGCCTTTGAAGATTCCAGAGTGGAAATGGGAGGAAATCACCATGGACTTCATTGTTGGATTGCCTCGTACTCAGAAAGGGTACAACTCCATTTGGGTAGTAGTGGATCGATTGACGAAGGTTGCTCACTTCATTCCAGTGAACACTACTTACTCCGGTGCTAGACTTGCAGAGTTGTACATCTCTCGGATTGTCTGCTTACATGGTGTGCCCAAGAAGATCATATCTGACAGAGGGTCTCAGTTCACTTCTCGGTTCTGGGAGCAGCTCCATGATTCGTTGGATACGAAGCTGCATTTCAGTACGGCCTATCACCCTCAGACAGATGGGCAGACAGAGAGAACCAACCAAGTGTTGGAGGATATGCCGAGGGCTTGTGCCATTCAGTACGGTACTAGTTGGGATAAGTGCCTGTCATATGCTGAGTTTTCATATAACAACAGTTATCAGGCTAGTCTGAAGAAGTCTCCCTTTGAGGCATTGTATGGCAAAAAGTGCAGGACTCCTCTCTATTGGGATCAGATTGGTGAAAAGCAGCTCTTTGGCCCTGAGATCATAGATGATGCAGAGCAGATGGTTCAGGCTGTGCGAGAGAATCTGAGGATTGCATAGAGCAGACAGAAGAGCTATGCAGATGGCAAACGGAGGGACCTGACCTTCAGTGTCGGTGATTATGTGTATCTGAAGGTGTCTCCGATGAGAGGAATCCGCAGATTTAATGTCAAAGGGAAGTTAGCACCTCGGTATGTGGGGCCATTCAAGGTGCTAGAGCGGAAAGGCGAAGTTGCTTATCGCCTGGAGTTACCTCTCAGCCTCTCGGGAGTTCATGATGTCTTCCATATATCTCAGCTGAAGAGGTGTTTGCGAGTACCCGACGAGCAGGCACCACTGGATGGAGTAGATGTGCAGGAAGACCTGACTTATACCGAGCATCCGGTGAAGATTCTGGAGACATCAGAGAGGGTCACTCGGAACAAGCGCATCAAGATGTGCAGAGTTCAGTGGAGTCATCACAGTGAAGCTGAGGCTACATGGGAGCGAGAAGATGAGCTGAAGAAGACATATCCAGATCTCTTTGCTAGCCAGCCCAGCTAAATCTCGGGGACGAGATTTCTTTAAGGGGGTAGGGTATGTAACACCCTAATTTAAATTTCAGCATTTAATAATAAATTTAATTGGTTTTATTTAAATTTCTAGGGTTTTTGGTGATTAGACTTGCATTTAATCTAATTTTGATCCTAAAGTAATTAAAATTTATTTTAGGTCAAACTTGCTTGTGCATTCATGCTGGTGCATAAATTTTATGGGTTGAGTGCTTAGGGATTGAATTCAAATTTTGGTTTGAATTCAAACAGTTGAGTGGTGTTTAGAAATAGAAAAGAGAAAAGGAACTAGAAAAGAACCCAGCCCAACCCAAAGCCAAACCCAACCCACCAATCCAGCCCAGCCCGCGGCCCTTTTCTTTTCCCCGCATGGGCCCGCTTCCACCCGCACACTCTCGGCCCGCGACGCACGCCGACCCAGCTTGCGTCCCTCAGCGCGGCCCGCGCCAACCCCCGTTCTCCCGCGCGCGCTCCCTGCCACCTAGGCCCAGGACGTCAGCGTCTCACGTCGCCCTCGCGCCCCTGACGGCCCGGCCCCGCGCACCAGTAATTCCGCCCGCGCCGTGCGCGCTTCTTTCGCCCGCTGACCCATGGGCCCCGCTTGGAAGCTTCTTCCCCTCCACGGCGTTACAGACCCGCCGCGCTGCCGTGATCCTCGCCGCAGTTTTCGCCGGCCTTCCCACCCCAGGCGCTCACGCCTAGGTTGGCCGCCGCCCTATAAGAAGGCCCAAGGCCCCTCCCCTCGCACCCCATCCACACCAGCGCCGCCAGAGCCCGAATCCCACCGCCCCTGCCTAGCTCCGCCGTAGCAGAGACACCTCGCCGCCGCGGCTACGCAGCTCCGCCGCACCGGGGCCCACCGGAGCCGCGCAGAATCCTCGCTTCGACCCTAGGAGCATCACATAGGCCTCCTTCCTCGACTTAGAGCCCTGCACCACCGGAATCGAGCCTTGATTCCACCGCCGGTGAGTTGCTCCGCCGCCGCAATTCCACGCCTCCAGGCCCGCTCTGTGCCTCCTGACCACCGTAGCACCTCTGCAGGGACTCCACGTGACGATTCGAGGAGATCCGGAGCCCGAAGCATCGCTGCGTCGACTCCTCCCCGAGCGCCACCCACGCCATCGCCGCCGAGCTCACCGCCGACCCTTCTGCGCCACGTCTCCCTCCAAACTAGAGCACAGTGAGCATCGCCCGGGCTCCTTGATCCCTTAGCGCTAGATCCCGTAGGCCCTGGCGCGCTCTAGGCGCCCAGGCACCCAGTTCCGGCGAACTCCGTGGCCGCCGAGCCGCCCTCGCCGTCGAGGAACCCCGTCCGAGCCCCGAGCCACCTCCATGTGGCCACCAGTGCATTACGCACGCCACGGCAGTGCTCCACGGCCAAACCTCCTGCCAAAAGACCCTCGGTAGCGCCCAATCCCCCTTCTCCGGCGACCCAGCGCCGCCGCCCGCGCCCACAACCGCCCGTGGCCGCCCGATCCTGAATCAACGGCCAAGATTAGATCCCGAGCCGATCTGTTCTAAGCCACCCGATCCGGATCCAAGCGCCCAGATCTAAACGTACCGGTTCGGCCTGCCAGTTTTGCTGAAGAGTCCCTGAAGTTCCTGGGATTCAAGCCGCAGTCTGTGATAGTTCAAAAGTATTTCCAAATAGGTCCTGTTTTTAATGCTTAAGCCCCTGGCCTTCTTAGAAATCGAACCCGCGGTCCAGAGTTGTAGTTTTTGCACGTTGGACCCTAGATCTTTAGTTTATTTACATTTAAACCCTCGGTTTTAGTAGAAGAGCCCCTGGAACCCTGTTTTTCTTACAAATAAGCCCCTAGAACTTGTTTTTAGCCTAGAAAATGCGTTTTAGCTCCGATTTTAGCGTTCTTTATATCCACGCGATCGTTGTGACGCGTAGAATAGTTCTAGAGTAGTTTTGTGTGCTGTTTTCATGTATTGTTGTACTGTTTCTTAGTTTTTGTTAGTGTTTGCTTGTATGCTTATTTCGTGCATTGTTTTGGCCATGTGTTCGTGAGTAGACGTTGATCCATCTGAGGAGCCCCAGTACCAGTACCAGGAGCAGCCGTCTTCCGAGCACTTTGAGCAGCAGCAGGAGCAGTACGAGGAAGGCAAGTATAACATGAACAACCTATCACTTTTAAATACAATTTCATACTGCATTTTAATACTGTATGCCTATAAGGATTTTCCTAGCCACTTTATATCCTTTATATATACCTTTGGGTTGCATTTTTGGTTAGTTGTGCTAGGTTGCTGCGCTACAACATATTCTGGTCCCTTTTAATTAAATTGATTAATGGTTTACTTGAATTTAATTCTGAGAGTGGCACTCTGTGTGGCTTGAGTGGCTCACTTCTCGTTAAAATTGGTTTTGTTAGAAACATGGTTTAGGGGGCCAGCACGGTGCTTAGTGCTTGGTTGGCCACTCTCCATAAGGACCGGTTCATAGAGCGACAACCTGGGACAACAGCGCTACCACAAGACTGGAATGGGACGGTCTTGGCTTTCTAATTAGGCCATTTTGGTTCGGGAGTAACTTACCGACGGGGCATGGGGGGTGGTGAGCTTCAATGGTGGCCAGGCTACGAGGCTGGTCTGTGTGTCTTGTACCCCCTCGAGGTGGTTACCATCGTTGCGGAGCTTGATTCCTTAGCGGTTACACCTTACCAATGTGTCCTTTGTAACGGCCTCGTAGTGAGTTTGCTAGTCATCTCACCTAAGGAAGTGTGATGAACAACTGGCGTAGCTCACGACTTGTGGGTAAAGATGTGCAACCTCTGCAGAGTGTAAAACTGGTATACTAGCCGTGCTCACGGTTATGAGCGGCCCAGATCCTCCTTTTGATTAGTGGGGTTGTCTCCTTCCGACGAAGGAGGTGCCTCTCGGGGTTACCTTGGTGGCTTGGTTTCGGTTTGGTTCTCAGTAATGGTATGAATAATTCTGATTAATTACTATGTAACTGGGTTAATGGTAATTCATCAACTCATAGTAAATAGTTTTAGTAAAATTTTGCCAACACTTAAAAGCTAATGCAGTTGAGTCAGCCAGCCTAGAGCCTCATAGTTTGTGTTATACTTGTTGAGTACAAGTTGTGTACTCACTCTTGTCTCTTCTCTACTTTTTCCTCTTGGTTACGCTACTGCTGCTCAGTTCCTGCCGACGCGAGGGAGTTCGCTCAGCGCTACCAGGACTACGAGGACTTCTAGGTGTTCGTCTCCCAGTCGACGTCCCTGTGGCGCCCTGCTTCAGCTGCGGAGAGTTTTATTCGTATTTTGTACTTCGCTTCCGCTGTATCAGACATTTATGTCATTATTGTAATAAATAACATTCGTATTCGCTTTATTATGTCTTTTTACGTGATATGTGCTATGATATACTGTTCATTCTGTTGTATATACGTGTGACTTGATCCTGGCACGTATATGATTGCTCGGTTTATGTTCTTTTATAAACCGGGTGTTACATCCAAGGACACACACGCCGGTGTAGAGAAATAGAAGAGAGGACTTTCTAGATCTAGAATCAATGTCTAGAAGAAGAGATCACGTCGCCATTATACTTCGAGCTACTGGTTTCGACCGGCTTATACAAGCCAATAGTTCCAATAATACGTGCTCTATCCAATATCCAAACGTGGAGGATTACTAGGGCTCGAATACGGCTGTCACCACCTGCCGGCTACCTCTACAAACCATGGGACTATCAGGCAACTGAGTAGTATAGTCCAGCCTAGACACCACGTCTACGCCTTTCCTTACTAACCTTAACCCTGGCCAAGACTACCCTTTTCTATCTGGGGTCTTAAGCTAAGATCAAATGCTACTCTATAAGCATACACATCAACTAATATAAGGCTGAGATGATAACTTGCGATCTAAACTCTAATTCTAAATAAACAAAGAAAGTCTCGAACACTTACAACCGAATAAGCATCCGTGGAGGTACAAGCGGAGAAGAGTGTCGACAGACCCGGCACTTCCCCCGACTCCTCCTCACTCTCCTCCTCCTTTTCTACACCTCCTAGTCTACCTAAGCAACTAGGTTGAAGGCCTCAAGCTCCAAGGGAGAAAGGTGAGTTGAGTTGGGTGTGTTGTGTGTTCCATTTCTCCACCCCCCTATATATTTATAGGAGGGAGCCACGGCCAAGGGGAGCTTCATCTGCAGCTGATCCTCTCCAAACTGACATAGACATCCAATGAGCTTCCTCCATGTGGCAAGGTTAAGTTGGTGGGGCCCACGGGCAGGTTGGCCTACCAAGCTGGTCGGCTGACCTCCCAGTGGGCCCACCGACTTCCCTTTTGGTCCATGGGTTTCATGCTGGGCCCACTTGTGTAACAACCGATTTATAAAAGGACATAAACCGAGCAATCATATACGTGCCAGGATCAAGTCACACATATATACAGTATTAAAATATAGTATGAAATTGTATTTAAAGTGATAGGTGGTGTTCATGTTATATTTGCCTTCCTCAAAGTTCTACTGCTGCTCAAACTACTCTGAAGATGGCTCCTGGTACTGGTACTAGGCCTCCTCAGATGGATCAACGTCTACTCACGAACACATGGCCAAAAACAATATACAACATAAACATACATGCAAACAATAGCAAAAACTAAGAAACAGCACAACAATACATGAAAACAGCAAACAAAACATTGCTAGAACTATTCTACATGTTATAACGATCGCGTAGACATAAAGAACGCCTAAAACGGAGCTAGAACGTGAAATCTACGCTTAAATCAAGATCCAGGGACCTATCTGCGAGAAAAATTGGGCTACAGGGGGTTTTTGGTCAAAAACCGAGGACCTAAACATAATTAAACATTAGATCTGGGGTCTAACGCGCAATAGGACAGGGGCTGGACGGCGGGTTCGAATTCTAGAAAACTCAGGGGGGGTCCGTGCAAAGTTTTGGGCCGATTTGGAATTATTTTTTAATACAGCTGGACCGCGGGTTAAATCAGGGAGAAGCCAGGGGCTCTTTAACAAAATTTCCAGGCCGAACCGGTACGCGCAGATTAGGGCCGTCGGATCTTGATCTAACGGTTTGGAGCGAAGCGGTACGCCGATCTAATCCAGGCCGCTGATTCCGGATCTGGTGGCCAAGAACGGTTGGGCGCGCGGGGCGGCGGCGCGAGTCGCCGGAGCTCTGCTCCGCGGTGGCGCTTCGCCGGGGTAGGCCAATCTCGACCTTCCTGGGGTCACATCGATGGGGCATTGGGTCAGGGATGATCAGCGCATCGTGCGTAACCCTCCTGGGCCAAAAGCGAGGCGTGGCGAGGTCCTGAGCGCCGGGCGCGATGGCGGGGGCGGAACTGCACGGTGGCGCATCACCGGCGCGCGTGTTTGCGTGGTTCTGGGCCTGGCTCAGGGGTGCAAAGCGTGCGCAAGGGCTCTGTGCAGCACAGGCGAGCCCGTGCGTGACTCGTGCGGGGCTGTGCGGGGTTTGCATAAGGCTCGCCATGGCGAGTTCATGGTGCGGCGGCGACGCTGCGCCGGCGTGCCGGTGTTCTGGTGCCTGGGGTGCTCCACCAACCCTAATAGCTAGCGCAAAAGGTAGAGGAGGCCAAGGGATTGCTCACCGAGGGTCGGGATCGGGGCGTGCGGCGGTGCAGGGAGGCCGACGTCGATGGCGAGCAGCAACGCAGGAACGGAGCTCGTGGACGGGGCACTGCAGGAGTACTCCGGGCCTCGGATCTCCTCGAGTTGAAGTGGGGTGTCGCTGCGGAGGCGTACAAGTGGTCAGGGCGAGCTAAGGGCCACCGGCGGTGAGGAATCGCGGCAGCGGACAGGGTTTACCTGAATCAGGCTCCGGTGGAAATTCCGGTGATGTAGTCCATGAACCGGAGCGTGGCCGGCTTAGGAAGTCTCCTAGGGCCGAGGAGGAGCTGCTGCGGCGGTCGGTAGGGCCTGGGGTGCGGTGGCGTGGCCGGTGCACGGCGGCACAGGGAGGTCTGCGCGGCGGAGCTGAGCGAGCGCGGTGGAGTTAGGGTTTGGGCGGCGCTGGGCTGGGTGATGGGGCACAGGGGGCCACGGAGGTGCGATTTAAGGAAGGGGCCAGGGTCCTGGGCTTCCGTGCCATTGGGCACGCGGGCGAGCGTCACGGCGGAAATCTCGGCTCTGTTAGCTCGCCAGGGAAGAATGATAGGAGGGGGATGACAGGTGGGCCAACATGGTCAGCGAGCGAAAGGATGATGCGCGCTGCGTGCAGCATGAATGGGTGATGCGCGGGCCAGGTTTGGCAGCGGGACGAGGGAGGGAAAGCGGACAACGCGCGTGTGGCGTGCGGGTGGAGCGGGCCGAGTGGGGGTGTCCTGGGCCAGGAGAGATGGAGCCGGGCCGCGCGAGCGCTGGGCTGGGCCCGAGAAAAAGGGAAAGGGGTCCGCGGCTGAACTCGGGCTGCTGGGCTGATTTGATGGGTTTAGGTCCGGTTGGATTTCTATTTTTCTCCTCCCCTTTTCTATTTCTAACCACACTCAAACTATTTGAATTCAAATTTGAATTTGAATTCAAACCTAGCACTCAAACAAATAAAACAATGCACCAGCATGAATGCACAAACAGGTTAGCCCTAAAATAAATTTTAATTACTTTATGAAGCAAGAGAAAATTATAAATGCAAGGCTAAGCAAATTAAATCCTAGAAAATTAAATAAAGCCAATTAAATTTTATTATTAATTGCTGCAATTTAAATTAGGGTGTTACAACTTGTCTATGGCACAGGTATTGGCTGTTGTCATGTCGGTTTCTTGCTCTGGTGGGCCCTCTACTTCATATTCTGACACGTGTCGCGTCCTGATTCGCTGGAACGTTGTTTCTTGGATCATATCGCACCATTATGCTGCAAAATTAGCTAGAAATCACCTGCACACATTCTAGAACATCATCTGTGGAATTCGTTAGTAAATAAGTCTATCCTATTATTTATTCCACATTATGGTTTATTTTTGTGCAGGAGTTGACGATCAAAATAGGTCGTTTGTGACTGTCAACAAGATCCCTGTGGCAGAACCACTTTGAATTACACAAGCTTGAGTGCGCTGAACATCTAAGCGCACCTCAACTGGTATAATCATTGGTCTGTCGGGTAACATCCTGATGTAACCATTGAATATCCGATCGTAACACAAGTATACATCCCGCACGAAAGCAAGTCAGAGATACAACATTCCATAATATTTTAGAAAGTACATATATATCTTTCATGAACCTTTCATGCTAGCACGTCATGAAAGCATTCCCAAACATTACCGTTCACTATAGAAACAGCATCCGTACAATTCCCATCATACGGACGACGTTAACATACGTCACATTAGTAACATATTCACGGGGTACCGTATAAAATGGGGGTATGAATAGCGATCGCCATACCCTGCGCCGAACCAACTACTCCCAGTATAGTCAACCGAAGTTGGTATATTGGTAGCGCCTCAAGTAGGCCACTGCTTTTGAAACAGCATTCGGTTCGCATCATTGACGGGAAGGCCAAATTCCCTCAGTTGGCTGAGGATCCTTACCTCCTTACCATAGCGTCGAGTGCGTCGTTATAGAATATAAGGTTGATTGTGCTCAAAAGTAAGTTTTGACAGAAATATAGTGCTGGAAGTCAGAGTAATATACATGACTAATAGCCACCTTATAACCATAAAAACATCACCCTAGGGCTTTACGATCTAAGAACAATCCTTAACGACTCCAACACAGTTTTGTAATCATTTTGTTGAGCACATATTTTATTCAAAACCTTTCTTAGGTTTGTTGTACCATCCGGTGTATACTTGCCTGCTCTGATACCAGCTGTGGAAGAACCATTTTGAATTACACCAGCTTGAGTGCGCTAAACATCTAAGCGCACCTCAACCGGTGTAATCATTGGTCTGTATGGTAACATCCCGATATAACCATTGAATATCCGATCGTAACGCAAGTATACATCTCGCACGAAAGCGAGTTAGAGATACAACATTCCACAATATTTTACATCACATAGATAAGGGGTGTAATTTACATCAGAGTTTTTGAAGCTAGTAAACTGAAGTTCTAGCTTCTACAAACTTATTTAGAAGATTCTAAAAGAGTTAAAAGTAAGCTACACTTACTTTAGAAGTTCTGCAGCGGAATTTAAAACATGACTATTCTCAAAATTAGTAGGGTAGATGCCATGGTAAGCCCGAGCATGACATCATTCAACCGAGTCATTGCTGGTCAGGGACGGTTCCCATTCGTAGACCAACTAGAAGGTAAAACACTAGGCCAAGTCAAACTAGTGTATGGGTCTTCCAAAATCCTCCCTGAAAACAAAGTCACCAACAAGACTGAGTACACTAATACTCAACAAGACTAATCCGACTAAGGGTATATAGTAGCCCCATATCTGGGCATGCTAGGCTTAGAAAGGTTCTAGAGTTTCTTTTGCTGAAAAGCAACAAAGAGTATGTCCTTAATTTCAAATTTTAGCTTTCAAATTCGAGTTTCATTAACCATTCTAGGTATGCACCCATCTATACAAACATGGTAGAGGAATTAATTTCATCCAACCATATGAAACATCGTTTTGTTCCACTTCTTACTCTATGTGGCAAAGGGATCAAGCAGTCTCAATTTCCGCGAGAAACAGACGATTCTGAATCGAATTCCCAACCTTGCAAGGGTAAACCTAACACACATGCTTGGAGCACTGTTGAGTCAGTCCCAAGCAACCGTTGGCTTCTCATTCTGGTTCATGGATCAGTGCCGCTCTCCCCGACTACAGAGATTCACCACATCTTTGTACCCGTGGTGTTGCAACATAATTTAACATCCTATCTCTAAGAAAGAGTGGGAGGTATGTCCACTTGCTGGGCCGATCAGTTACTAGGCTTACCGCGTACCATATTTATGACATGTGGCTAGTACTTTCAAATGCTTAACCACCGCTACCACACACTGCGGCCTTATCAATTTCATCAACACAGATGGACTTCAACCATGAAGCTTGTAACCAAATCCGTCCATGATCCTTATAGTGCTTGCAAGAATGTAAGCAGTCAACTCCTATAAAGCTCGCGAGTGACAGGCAATCACTCGACTTTTATCGGTCCTATTCGCATAGTATCTATTCGGACTCAGTTTCTAGTATTCAATCAATAGGTACCTAGAATTATGCATCTAAGGTTTTCATTCAACTCCAATAACTTAAATGCACAAGTAAATAGTAAGTTGCATAATTTAAAATTATAGGATTATGCACCGAGGCTTGCCTTCAGTTGCGTCTATGAGGTCACTAGTTTTTGGCTCTTCCGAATCTGGGTTCGGGACTTCAGTTAATTCCGCAATGTTGGACTGGGCTTCAGAAATATCCTCGTCTGGTTCCTGGATAAGTTCATACGTTCCGTCTGCTAGCGATGTTGTTTCTATATGAAATGTTGTAGTTGGAATTAGTGAAGTGCTTGAATATAGCTTTCCTTCACTATAAAGTTGTAATCCACAAAGCCAACATTTAAGACTAAGCTTATTAGTTTTACTTTACTGGGTAATCGTTTATAGAGTAAAAGTGAACACAAAGAACTCAATAAAATAACATGGTGAAGGGGTTTTTATTTCAACAAAACAAACAACAAGAAGGATTTAAATAAACCCTTAAGGACATAAGCAATACATAGTGAAGAAGATTTTAAAAGCACAAGCTATAGTCTACTAATGGGTCTAGAAAAAAATTACATAGAGCTAGACATGCTCTATAGAAAATATGGCTCAAGGCTCACAAGCAATGTAGTCCTAGAACATAAAATATAAATAAAAAGAACTAGAACTTAACCCTATTTTTAAAGCTAGCTACACAAGGATTTAATTTAAGCTCACACATCAAACCTGTAGAGCTAAACAAGAGAACCACAACAAAATTGGTTTGACATGTTTTTGATTTTTCTACATTTTTCTAGGATTTCCCAAAGTTGACCACATAAAATAAAAAGAGGTTTTGGTCTATTGCAGAAAGGACCCTGGAAAGATTGTAATCAAAGCAACTGGGTCCTTGGTTCATGGAAGAAGAACACAGGGAGGGGTGTCCGATTCCAGCGAAGGGGTCGTCGGCGGCGAGGGCCGAGGGGCCAAGGGGCACGAGCGGCTCGAGGCGCACCTGCTGGTGTGCTTGGGAGTCAGAAAAGGTGAAAGATGACGGCGGTGCGTCGGTAGAGGAACAGCGAGGATGAGGGGCTGGTGAGCTTCACGAGATCAAGGTGAAGCTAGCTAGATGGTTGTGGTGGTCGGAGCAGCACTGTGGTGGCGGGTCGACGGCGGGCAGGGCTCGCGGAGTTGGGGAAGGAGGGCAGCAGTTGTTGGGTGGGGGCGAGCGGCGGTGGATGCCAGCGAAGGAAGGGAGGGCCAGCTACTTATATGCACAAGGAGAGGGGATAAGTGAAGGGAAAGCGCGAGGGATAAGCTCCGCCGAGTTGTGGGCAAGAGGCGGCGGCAGAGCAGCTTCTCCAGGGCAACTGGCGACGTGGTGCGAGCAGGGGAGTTGGGGCTGTCGTGGTGCGGGGAATGGAGGCCAGGCAGAGACGGTTCTATCGGCGGCGGTGCCCTGCACCTGACGCGTGGTGCGGCGCGGAGGAAGTTGGCGCACAGGAAGACCGGTGGCGGTCAAAATGGCGGCGAGGGGCGGCACCCCTATTTTAGTAGAGGAAGGAAGAAGAAAGGGGAGAGACAAGGGTGGTTTTAGAAATTTATAAAAGTTTAGGGGGCTAACTATAATGTAATTTTCCCCCACTAATCTAGGGCATAAAAGAAAAAGTGTTCAACATGAAAGTTGTGTAACTTTACGAGATCTACAACTTTCATATTGGGAAAAAACTAACTAAGTTAAAGGATTTGAAACTATTTTAAATCCGTTAATTCTTTTTAATGCAAAAGAACACAACTTAAGTTTTTAAAATTTCATGTGTAGCTCTAAGCATAAAATATATATTTTTATGATGGTAAAGGTGAAAAACAAAATATGCACTTTAACCCCTCACAAAATTTGAAATTTTGCCTTATGCAAAACTATTTTCTAAAAAGGACCCTGCACTTTTTCAAAATTACAAAAATACTCTTGCTATGGCAATCATGTTTTAAATTTTTAAATAAACATAAACACAAAAGCTATATTTTAATTGGGTGCTTCTAGCCCATAAAACTTGGATTGGCACAATCCCCACACTTGGCCCTTTGCTCATCCTGAGTAAAGGTCAGGACTGAGGCACAATGGCAAGTTCCTGATAGAACATCCTACACAAAAGTTATTCCGTACCTCGCTCTTGCTTGTGAACTTGAATGTGTCTACCATGATATCTTGGGTTGTTGAAGAACAAAATGATCTTGGCTTCAAGTATCATCCTGTCATGCTGCCAGATTTGGGGATTTTTGAAAGAATTTTCACTGAAAAAGATGTTCATGGTCTTACTCTCTTCCATGGGTCTCTCAGAATCGCTCATAGCTCCTTACCAGAACTTATCCCCTATTCTACCTCACTGGCTTTGATGGTATATGTGGAGTTTTGACTGATGGGGTAGAATAGCATCTGCTTGACTCAAATCCACAGGATGATACTCAATTTTTACGACCTGATTAGGCTAGTGCACAGATAAATACATGCTCCTTTTCATGTCTGACTTTATTTGCTGGGTCATGCTTCTTTGGCATGCCATCTTTTCTCTCTTCTTTTTTTTGGGTCATGCTTCTTTGGCATGCCATCTTTTCTCTCTCTCTTTTTTTTAATACAATTGTCAGCCAGTATTTAAGGAGCATGAGTTTCAGCTGAACATAAAACCTTTAATCAAGAGCGTAAACATAGTAAAGCCATAATGGGTCACAAGATTTGATCAAGCTCAATATGTAGCCAAGAGACATAGCATGGGGTTTTTCAAGTGGAAGGTAACATATGGCTCTGGTAGGATGGTGGGTAAATAGAGAAAGACCATGAACTCAATTTTGTTTTTATAAATAAAATTCCCAGACTGGTCAACATGAAACAGATGAACAACTTTAAACCAGACATATCACGTTAGTCAACAACTAAGCATCATGGGGTCCTATAAGATATGGTTCACAAACTTAAGCACAGCATGAAAAACATTTATGCAAGGCATCTATCAAGAACTCTTGTTAGCTAATTTCTTAAACGTATTCAGATTTTTGAAACGTTGTGCTCATGTTTAGAAACTCTAAAGGGAGGAAATAAGTGAGGTAGTGCAAACTCAGAAGTCGGAGCGGGAGGTGCGCATGATGTGTGAATGTGATCGTGAATGTGTAGCCTCATGGGATCTCCGCCCCCACACTTGTTTTCAACCTACTCATCAATCATAGACAAGACAAACAAAATATGAAAGATAAAACAGCTCTGCCAGCATTAACACCAGGAAGCCAAAGTTCACAATCCAGAATGAATCAGATATACCTAAGGCGTGACTAAACTGAACAAAACCTAAACGAAACAACTAAGACTAGTGCCCAAACTAAACTAATGATAACAACCCTTCTTAGGAGATGACTCCTAATAGGGGTCCTTGTGACTCGTAGCCTCAAACAAGTGCTTCATCTTAGCGCTCAACCCACGAAACAGAAGACGGAGGTCGTCCCGAAGCTCCTCCACCTCAATCTTTCTCTCCGCAAGTAGGTCCTCGAGACGCCTGTTCTCTAGGCGCAGCTGCTGGACCATCGCGGTGAGGTAGATGATGGTGGATCCCTCTGAAGTGGCGTCACCTTTGGGCTTTGCAGGCGACGACTGGGATCTAGTCTTCTTCGGCAATGGACAGGCAGCTGTGCTCCTCCTTTGAGCATACGGAGTCTGGGTCGGGGTCGCCCCCTGTGCAGACTCTGGAGCGCTCCTCTGCGGCACGAGGGTAGTCCGCGCAATATGAGGCAGCACGGGTGATCCTGTTACCGCTCCATCTTTGAAGAGCTGTTGTGCGATCGGCCTTGATGGGGCCGGAGCTTCTTTGGATGGCCTTTCGTATGTGCTCTACGTGTGTGCCCTGGACCTTGCGATCTTGAGAGGTGAGCGGGAGCATGCAGCGGAGCGGGGGCGTTGGATGTCGCGCCCCCTGGTCGGACGACCAGGCAGATCGGCCGACCGGAGGGTGGCGCCCATCGGCCCTCCGCTGCTCCCCTCGGCAGGGACCATTGCCAAGGGCTGCACGAAGGTCGCCTCGTCTTCCATCATTGCTCCAGTGGCAGAATTTGGGGCATTGATCACTAGAGGATTCGCTGGATGAGTTGCGGCCGGTGTGGTGGCTACGGTTTTGGGATCTCCCTTGCCGGCCATGGGTTGAAGATGGTGGGATGCTGTTGGGATCAATGGAGATTTTTGGGGGATAGATGGAAACAAGGTAGAGGGTTTTAGGTTTTCTGAAGAGAGGAAGAGAGATGCAAGAACTCTTTTTCTCTTCGCGAACGCCATCGTCCCTTGCAGAATTGGGCTCTAGGTGGGTCAAGGAGGCCGTGGTCAGAAGCTGGGCCTCATTGGGGCAGGCCCAGGTTCGGCCAACTAGGTGGGTCGGCCGACCAGGGCTAGGGCCCAGTGGGCCCCAGCTTGTGGTCAGCAGGTGGGGTCAGGTGTATGAGAGGTATAATGGGCCCACCTGCCCTTTTGGCCTATATGGCTCTTATTTAGATATGAGTATGTGATCGACTAAGTCAATCACATCTATCTCTTCATCAAGAGCTTTATTATGATCTAGGAAAAGCTTGAGTCGTTGACCGTTTACCTTATAGGCGTTACCGTCGTCATCTTGTATCGTGATGGCTCCAAGAGGTAATGTGTCGATGACGTGGTACGGTCCTTGCCATTTGCTTCGTAGCTTTTCTTGACCAAATAACTTGACCTTGGAATTGAAAAGTAATACCTTGTCTCCGGGGTTGAAGTTCTTGGGCTTCAACCGCTTATCATGCCATCTCTTGGTTCTTTCTTTGTAGATCGAGGCACTATGATATGCTTTGTCTCTCCAGTCCTCCAGTTCCGAGATTTGACACCTCCAGTACTCTCCAGCTAATTATAGGTCCATGTTCCATTTCCGGATAGCCCTGTGCGCTCTGTGCTCCAGCTCTATGGGTAAGTGGCAAGTTTTCCCGTAGACATGTTGATAGGATGACATTCCAATAGGTGTTTTGTATGATGTACGGTATGCCCAGAGTGCATCTAGTAATTTCAGCTTCCATCCCTTCCCCATCTCATTCTCGGTCTTCTACAGAATGTTCTTGATTTGTTTATTGGACGTTTCTGCTTGACCGCTGGTCTGAGGATTATATTGAGTCGCAATGTTGTACCTTGTCCCTAGCTCCTTGAGAAAGTTTCGGAAGGCCGAGTCAATGAAGTGTGATCCTCCATCACTGATTACCATCCGTGGTGTGTGTTGACGGTCGTTAAGTGCAAAATATGACTGTCAACTATACTCACAAGAAAAGGAAAACCATGCCTCTTACTGACATATTTGTATCCCTAACCTAGCTCCATAGTTGTTTTGGGGAATTTATGTTTTCAGGAGCACAAGTCTGGAATAAGAAGAAAACACAAAGAATACGCAGAAGAGACCACAGAAGATCGTGTCCTGCGTAACACAAGCAAAAGAGGCCCAGCAGACAGACCAAACCGACCATCCAAGCCTCAGCACCGACAACCTAACAAGAGGACCCACTGGGCAATCTCCCAAACGAAGGTGGTGGCGAGAGGCGGCAGGGTGGGGCCGGCCGATCCAGGGGTTCGGCCGAACCCCCCCTGAGTCCTGTCCAGGTGCATTTTGGCGGAAGATTAGCACTGATCCTCTAGAGGTCGGTTATGAATGTTTCCATGTAAAGAGATGGCGGGAACTGACCTCAACCACTGTAAGAGGGGCCTCCCACCACTCTCTCAAACACACACCACTTGGAGAAGCCTCTCTCTCTCTCATTGTGACTTGTACTCTTTAGGGTAGTGGAGTTAGGCTAGTACTTCATTTCCTTAGCGAATCCAGTCGTCTCGGGGTCGGCGAGCAATCCTCGGCCTCTGGTATGGCTTTGTATTCCGACTATCTTTATGCTGTTCATAAAGAGTTCATTCTTGGTTATGTTGCTATGTTCTTAGCCTGTCTAGAAAAATTCTGTTCTTATTCAAGTTGTATTAGTTGCCTGCTTAGACCAGATGATCTGAGTAAGGATATTGGTTCGTTGTGCTTTCGGGCTTGCCTTAGCGTCTTACCTATCCATCCGAAGGGTGGGGGACCCGGGGGCGTTAGGGTAGTGAACTCGTATGCGAGCATGGGGCTTGGGTACGCGGGATCCCTCGGATATGACGGTGCTCCACAGTGTGACTGGGGTAGACCCCAGGTGGTGACAGTCCTGTCGGTCCGCCGGGAAGCTGCTTCTCGGTTAGAGTACTCCCCGACGTTCGGGTATTCGTATAGGAGTTCATGCAAACTGGACGTTCTTCAGAACGGGTCATTCTCCCCGATGTCCCTAATTTCCCGGCACCTGCAGCTCTAAGCGTGTGACTAACATAGCTTCTCTGCTAATGTGAATAGTATACTAGGATCTTGTTTGCCTATGCTCCCACTAACCTTAGGTGTATTTGTTTATTCTTTATTCATGAGAGTTGGCTGATCTTGTGTGTGTCACATTACCCTCAATTATCTTTATTATCACTTACTCCTGTATGATCAGCAGTTTACACCTTATCTCATAATTGTTATGGTTATGTATCTGGTAAACATCTTTACACATGTAACACCCGGTTTATAAAAGGACATAAACCGAGCAATCATATACGTGCCAGGATCAAGTCACACGAATATACAACAGAATGAACAATATATCACAGCACATATCACGTAAAAAGATATAATAAAGCGAGTACGAATGTTATTTATTACATTAATGACAAAAATGTCTGATACAGCGGAAGCGAAGTACAAATACGATAAAACTCTCCGAAGCTGAGTAGGGCACCACAGGGACGTCGACTGGGAGATGAACGCCTAGAAGTCCTCATAGTCCTGGTAGCTCTCAGTGAACTCCCTCGCCTCGGCAGGAACTGAGCAGCAGTACGGTATCCCAAGAGGAAAAAGTATAGAAGAGGTAAGAGTGAGTACACAACTGTACTCAACAAGTATAACAAAAACTATGAGGCTCTAAGGTTGGCTGACTCAACTGCATTAGCTTTAAAGTCTTGGCAAAATTTTATTAAAGCTATTTACTACAAGTTGGTGAATTACCATGAACCCAGTTACATAGTAATTAATCAGAATTAAACATGAACTACTGAGAACCAAACCGAACCAAGCCACCCGGGGAACCTGCCTCACCAAAGGAAGATAACCCCACTAATCAAAAGGAGGATCTGGGCCACTCATGACCATGAGCACGGCTAGTATACCAGTTTTACACTCTGCAGAGGTTGCACATCTTTACCCACAAGTCGTGAGCTACGCCAGTTGTTCATCACACTTCCTTAGGTGAGATGACTAGCGACTCACTACGAGGCCTTTACAAAGAATCTTGTTGGTAAGGAGTAACCGCGAGGGTCGGATCGGCGACTATGGAGCAGGTCTAGTGGGCGTCAAGCACAAATCACAGACGAGGCCACTCAGTACGAGGGCCATAGAAGCTTACCACCCTTGCCCCGTCAGTAAGTTACTCCCGACCAAAAAGACCTAATTAGTCAGCCAAGACCGTCCCATTCCAGTCTTGTGGTAGTGCTGTTGTCCCAGGTTATCGCTCTATGAACCGGTCCTTATGGAGAGTGGCCAACCAGGCAGTAAACACCGTGCTGGCCCCCTAAACCATGTTTCTAACAAAGCATAATTTTAACGAGACGTGAGCCCCTCAAGCGGGCCACTCTCAGGATTAAGTTGCATAAACCATTAATCAAATTAATTAAAAAGGACCATTATGTGTGAGAGCGCAACAACCTAGCATAACTAACCAAAATGCAACCCAAGGGATATATACAGGATATAAAGTGGCTAGGAAAGTCCTTATAGGCATACAGTATTAAAATGCAGTTTGAAATTGTATTTAAAGGTGATAGGTGGTGTTCATGTTATACTTGCCTTCCTCAAAAGTTCTCCTGCTGCTCAAACTGCTGTGAAGATGGCTCTTGGCTCTGGTACTGATGCTCCTTCGGTAGCTCAACGTCTACTCACATTCACAACGCCAAAACAAGTCCACAACATATACGTACATGCAAACAATAGAAAAAACTAAGAAACAATACAACAATACATGAAAACAGTGCACAAAACTAGTCTAGAACTATTCTATGCGTTACAACGATCGCGTGGACATAAAGAACGCCTAAAACGGAGCTAAAACGCAAAATCTAGGCTAAAAACAAGATCCAGGGACCAATTTGTCAGAAAAACAGAGTTCCAGGGGGGTTTCTGGGCAAAACCGAGGACTAAAACATAATTAAAGGTTAGATACAAGGGCTAGCATGCAAAATCAGCAGGCCTGGACGGCGGGTACTATTTCTAGGAAGTTCAGGGGGCTGCGTGCTAAAAACAGGACTTGGTTGGAATTATTTTTGAACCCGACTGGATAGCAGGTTGATTCATGAAAAAGCCAAGGACTCTTTTGCAAAACGGCTGGCGCTGACCGTTATCTGAGTCTTTTGACTCGGGCTCGGGTTGCTGTGCCCTGTCGGAACTTGATCCGACGCTTGAGATCAAAGGGACGGGGGGGGGGGGGGGGAGGCGGCGCGGCTCGCCGGAGCAGAAGCCCCCACGGCGGCATCTCACCGGAGTAGGCCAAAATCGGCCTTCCCAGGGTCAAATCGACCAGCGCTCGGGTCGGGAAGGTTCGTTACGCCATGCGTGATTCACCTGGGGCATTGGTGGGGTTCGGGGAGGCTTGGAGAGTTGGGTGCGACTGCGGCGGTGGCTTTGTGCGGCGGCGCTCGCCAGCGCGCGCGTGGTTGCACTCTGCTGGGCTCAAACTCGGGTCAGGGAGCGTGCACGTGACCAAGGCGTGACTAGGTAAGGCCGGTGTGGGGTTATGGCGCACTGCAGTGACCTCGCCACGGCGAGACTGAGGTGCGGGCGGATCTGGGCGCCGGGAACTCGCCGGCGTGCGATGTTCCAGCCCCCGGGGTTGTCTACAGCTTCCATAATCTAGCGCAAAAGAAACGCGGAGACCTAGAGGTGCTTACCGAGGCCGGGATTCGGACGGGGAGACCGTGCAGGGAGATCGGCGGTGAAGACCGGCGGCGGCGCTCGTCGGAGCTCGTGGAGAAGGCCGAAGTAGTGCGTCCCCGGGCGTCTGGAGTCTGCGGATCGACGCGGGAGGATGCTGTGATGGTGCAGCGGGGGTCAGGATGGCCGGAACTTCAACGGGGACTTGGATAAAAGGCGGCGGCGCAACTTACCGGCGACGGCGCGCTAGCTATGCACGGCGTAACGGGCGGGCAGCGATGCTGGACCTTTGTGGCGGCGGTGGTTTGGCAGGGTAGGGCTCAGGGGCGTGCGCGGGGGTGAATTAAAGGTGGAGTGGGGTTTTTGGCGTGCATGCACGAGATATCCGCGGCAGCAATCTCGGTGGCAGGGAAACCGGATCACGGCAACGGCTTAGGGCTCGATCCGTCCTCGTGTGGGGGAAACTTCTAGAAGGGTTTGGGTGCGCGGTGGCTGACTGGTGCACCTGCAGAGGCGGGAGGGCCCACGGGCAGGCGAGGCGAGGCGCGGGCAGCCGAGCGGAGCGGACGGAGCGGAGCAGAGTATCTCGGCGCGGGGAGGAAGAAAGGAAGGTGGGATGGGATGGCGCCGACAGGCGGGCCCGGGGGCGCAGTGAGTGAGGGAGGGGAGACGCGCGCTGCGGAGCGGGGCGAGCGGGCTGAGCGGCGACGCGAGGCAGGCCGGGCTACGGGGCGTGTGGAGTTGGGCCGCGCTGGCGTGAGCACGCGCGCTGGGCCGAGGTGAGGGCCGGGGTCGCGCAGCTGCGGGCTGGAGCAGGCCAGATCGGGCCTCGCGCGGGGTTGGGCAGGGATGGCCGGGCTGCTGCGAGGAAAACTGGGCCGGCGAGTTACAAGGCTTTGGGTTTTCAAGCTGGGTTTTCTTTCCTATTTCTCTCTTCTTTTCTATTTCTAAAACAAACAACCAAAGGTTTGAATTCAAACACGAATTTGAATTCAAACCACACCCCAAAATTTAAGACTATGCACCAGCATGAATGCAATACCAAAAATTATCCCTATGATAAATTTTAACTAATTATGGAACAAAAATTATATTAAATGCAATACTAACACAATAATCCTTAGAAAATTAAATAAAGCCAATTAACTTTATTATTAACTAGGAAAATTAAATTAGGGTGTTACAAATCCTACCCCCTTACAGGAATCTCATCCTGAGATTCTGGGCCGGCTAGCAAAGAGAAACGAGGATGTGATTATGTTCTACTCACTCTGGAGTCGGATTCTCACATCCACATGTCTTGAGTTGGGAGTATGTTGAACCTCATGCTCAATTTGCTCTCCTGATGAGGTCTGGACCTTCACCACTCTTTTGGTAGGCTGCATCACAAGTTTGTTTCGAGCTGACCAGTCTTGACCAAGAATGATGTCGATTCCTGTTGACTCCATTACAATAAGGTTCTCAGGGAAGTTTGCCTCGCCTATCCTCACGCTGACTCGAGGACATAAGTAACTGGAGATCTGTTCTTTTCCTGATGTTTTGACGACCATTCTTTTCTTCATGGGAAGCTTCAATATCTCATGCTTAGCAGCAAACTGCGTGCTGATGAATGAATGTGTAGCACGAGGGTCTATCAACACTGAGGCTGGGAATGAGTTGACTAGAAGCATACCAAGAATGACTGGACTATGGACTATTATCCCGAATGGTTTCTGCTGACACATGGTGAACTCTACCCTGGAGGTACTCTTTTGGCCCCTTCTTGGATTGCTCATGCTTTGTACGATCACTGCTCACTGGTATCACCTGCTGCTGATCATTCTGGGCATCCTGCTTGGAGCAGTTCTCGGAAATAAGGTGGGTCTCGTCACCACTGGTATGCGGAACTGGTGAAAGGTCCTAGACTGGTGCTACCGGTGATAGGTGCTTCTGGGGACAACTTTTGGCATAATGACCTTTTTGTCCGCATTTGTAGCACTTGCGGTGGAGGTGAATGACGCTACTTGGTTGACCTCCCTGTGAACTTAACATCCCTTCTTGTATTATTTCTGTTGCTTGCTTTTTGGACTCCTTGCGGCTGCGTGGCTGAATCACCTTCATAGTGATAGTCATCCCATCAACATAATCATAGAGTGCTTGGTTCTTGATCTGTGTATCTCTAGAGCACTCAGGATCCTTTCTCTTTTGGGTGGTCTGTAGCTCGTCGACCGATGGACAGTCAAGGAAAAGGGAATCCTCTGCTAGCTGCTCTTGATGAGACCTCTTCCTCTTTGTACTGGAGAACAACCTCTGGTTCCTCCTAGTTGTGGCTTCATCTTCAGTCGCACGAACTTGACGACAAGGAACGCCATATAATTGGCAACACGGGCAAGTTTTCTCACCATCACCCATTGCACTATCTCCAAGGTCTTTTTGTTCTGCCGACATTTGAGCTAGGATAAAAGAAAACACAGATTGGAAAGGTCAAGGAAGAGAGAAAAGACCCCATTAATTAAGGTTCTATCTTATTTAGACAACACTGCGCAGGCATCACTGCTGATAACTCCAGATAGGTGTTACATAAATCCGAGAAAAGGAACTATAGCATAACTCTTCTGTCTTGTCTGAGAGATTCTCGAATTCTTCTGTACTATCTGTGGACCGGGGTGTCACATCCCTACCCCCTTACAGAAACCGACGTCCTCGTCGGTGACGTCCTCGTTGGTGAATCCCTGGATATCACATCCTCTTCGTACTATCCTTCTTTTCCACAAGCAGGACAAGAGAAACCCAAAGCATGATAAGGTGGAGGGGATAGAGTGGATTGTTGTACCCCCAACGATCTAACTCCTTTTATTAATTAATTAAAATTATCTTAAGACTGATTTTCCTTAAACAAATTTAACTACTAAGATATGCAATCACTCAAAAATCCAAATCAAACATTTGCATAAGCACAAGCATTCAAGATTTCACACTTCAGTCGAGCTTAACACACAACTCGACTAACACAACACGTCGCAGATCGTTCTATCGTATTATTATAAAAGAGTCATCTAGCTTATACCTATGATGGTCAGATGACTGATTCAGGCCAAAATCTACGAAAACTATTCTTTAGAGAGAGAAATCAAGGCAAGACGAGTAACATGCATAGAATTCAAGGGTATAATAGTAAAATAGTTTCAGCAAACAAGGATTGGAGAGAAGAAGTCCTAAAACTCGACCAGTTCTATCTAGGCTTCGTCCTACAGTCGATATGGCTCTGATACCACTCTGTAACACCCGGTTTATAAAAGGACATAAACCGAGCAATCATATACGTGCCAGGATCAAGTCACACGTATATACAACAGAATGAACAATATATCACAGCACATATCACGTAAAAAGATATAATAAAGCGAGTACGAATGTTATTTATTACATTAATGACAAAAATGTCTGATACAGCGGAAGCGAAGTACAAATACGATAAAACTCTCCGAAGCTGAGCAGGGCGCCACAGGGACGTCGACTGAGAGATGAACACCTAGAAGTCCTCGTAGTCCTGGTAGCTCTCAGTGAACTCCCTCGTCTCGGCAGGAACTGAGCAGCAGTAGAGTATCCTAAGAGGAAAAAGTATAGAAGAGGCAAGAGTGAGTACACAACCGTACTCAACAAGTATAACACAAACCATGAGGCTCTAAGGTTGGCTGACTCAACTGCATTAGCTTTTAAGTCTTGGCAAAATTTTATTAAAGCTATTTACTACAAGTTGGTGAATTACCATGAACCCAGTTACATAGTAATTAATTAGAATTAAACATGAACTACTGAGAACCAAACCGAACCAAGCCACCCGGGGAACCTGCCTCGCCAAAGGAAGATAACCCCACTAATCAAAAGGAGGATTTGGGCCGCTCATGACCGTGAGCACGGCTAGTATACCAGTTTTACACTCTGCAGAGGTTGCACATCTTTACCCACAAGTCGTGAGCTACGCCAGTTGTTCATCACACTTCCTTAGGTGAGATGACTAGCGACTCACTACGAGGCCTTTACAAAGAATCTCGTTGGTAAGGAGTAACCGTGAGGGTCGGATCGGCGACTATGGAGCAGGTCTAGTGGGCGCCAAGCACAAATCACAGGCGAGGCCACTCAGTACGAGGGCCATAGAAGCTTACCACCCTTGCCCCATCGGTAAGTTACTCCCGACCAAAAAGACCTAATTAGTCAGCCAAGACCGTCCCATTCCAGTCTTGTGGTAGCGCTGTTGTCCCAGGTTGTCGCTCTATGAACCAGGTCCTTATGGAGAGTGGCCAACCAGACAGTAAGCACTGTGCTGGCCCCCTAAACCATGTTTCAAACAAAGCATAATTTTAACGAGACGTGAGCCCCTCAAGCGAGCCACTCTCAGGATTAAGTTGCATAAACCATTAACCAAATTAATTAAAAAGGACCATTATGTGTGAGAGCGCAGCAACCTTGCATAACTAACCAAAATGCAACCCAAGGGATATATACAGGATATAAAGTGGCTAGGAAAGTCCTTATAGGCATACAGTATTAAAATGCAGTATGAAATTGTATTTAAAGGTGATAGGTGGTGTTCATGTTATACTTGCCTTCCTCAAAAGTTCTCCTGCTGCTCAAACTGCTCTGAAGATGGCTCTTGGCTCTAGTACTGATGCTCCTCCGGTAGCTCAACGTCTACTCACATTCACAACGCCAAAACAAGTCCACAACATGTACATACATGCAAACAATAGCAAAAACTAAGAAACAATACAACAATACATGAAAACAACGCACAAAACTAGTCTAGAACTATTCTATGCGTTACAACGATCGCGTGGACATAAAGAACACCTAAAACGGAGCTAAAACGCAAAATCTAGGCTAAAAACCAGATCCAGGGACCTATTTGTAAGAAAAATAGAGTTCCAGGGGGGTTTCTGGGCAAAACCGAGGACTAAAACATAATTAAAGGTTAGATACAAGGGCCTAGCGTGCAAAATCAGTGGGCCTGGATGGCGGGTACTATTTCTAGGAAGTTCAGGGGGCTGCGTGCTAAAAACAGGACTTGGTTGGAATTATTTTTGAACCCGACTGGACGGCGGGTTGATTCATGAAAAAGCCAAGGACTCTTTTGCAAAATGGCTGGCGCTGACCGTTATCTGAGTCTTTTGACTCGGGCTCGGTTTGCTGTGCACCGTCGGAACTTGATCCGACGCCTGAGATCAAAGGGACGGGGGGGGGGGGGAGGCAGCGCGGCTCACCGAAGCAGAAGCCCCCGCGGCGGCGTCTCACCGGAGTAGGCCAAAATCGGCCTTCCCGGGGTCAAATCGACCAGCGCTCGGGTCGGGAAAGTTCGTTAGGCCATGCGTGATTCACCTGGGGCATTGGTGGGGTTCGGGGAGGTTTGGAGAGTTGGGTGCGACTGCGGCGGTGGCTTTGTGCGGCGGCGCTCGCCGGCGCGCGCGTGGTTGCACTCTGCTGGGCTCAAACTCGGGTCAGGGAGCGTGCACGTGACCAAGGCATGACTAGGCAAGGCCGGTGTGGGGTTTTGGCGCACTGCAGTGACCTCGCAACGGCGAGACTGAGGTGCGGGCGGATCTAGGCGCCGGGAACTCGCCGGCGTGCGATGTTCTGGCCCCCGGGGTGGTCTACAGCTTCCATAATCTAGCTCAAAAAAAATGCGGAGACCTAGAGGTGCTTACCGAGGCCGGGATTCGGACGGGAAGACCGTGCAGGGAGATCGGCGGTGAAGACCAGCGGTGGCGCTCGTCGGAGCTCGCAGAGAAGGCCGAAGCAGTGCATCCCTAGGCGTCTGGAGTCCGCGGATCGACGCGGGAGGATGCTGTGATGGTGCAGCGGGGGTCAGGATGGCCGGAACTTCAACGGGGACGAGGATAAAAGGCGGCGGCGCAACTTACCGGCGGCGGCGCGCTAGCTATGCACGGCGTAACGGGCGGGCAGCGACGCTGGACCTTTGTGGTGGCGGTGGTGTGGTAGGGTAGGGCTCAGGGGCGTGCGCGGGGGCCAATTAAAGGTGGAGCGGGGTTTTTGGCTTGCGTGCACGAGATATCCGCGGCGGCAATCTTGGCGGCAGGGAAACCGGATCACGGCAACGGCTTTGGGCTCAATCCGTGCTCGTGTGGGGGAAACTTCTAGAAGGGTTTGGGCGCGCGGTGGCTGACTGGTGCACCTGCAGAGGCGGGAGGGCCCACATGCAGGCGAGGCGAGGCGCGGGCGGCCGAGCGAAGCGGACGGAGCGGAGTAGAGTATCTCGGCGCGGGGATGAAGAAAGGAAGGTGGGATGGGATGGCGCCGACAGGCAGGGCCCGGGGGTGCAGTGAGTGAGGGAGGGGCGACGCGCGCTGCGGAGCGGGGCGAGCGGGCCGAGCGGCGACGCGAGGCAGGCCGGGCTGCGGGGTGTGCGGAGTTGGGCCACGCTGGCGTGAGCGCACGCGCTGGGCCGAGGTGAGGGCCGGGGTCGCGCAGCTGCGGGCTGGAGCAGGCCAGATCGGGCCTCGCGCGGGGTTGGGCCGGGATGGCCGGGCTGCTTCGAGGAAAACTGGGCCGGCGAGTTACAAGGCTTTGGGTTTTCAAGCTGGGTTTTCTTTCCTATTTCTCTCTTCTTTTCTATTTCTAAAACAAACAACCAAAGGTTTGAATTCAAATACGAAGTTGAATTCAAACCACACCCCAAAATTTAAGACTATGCACCAGCATGAATGCAACACCAAAAATTATCCCTATGATAAATTTTAACTAATTTTGGAACAAAAATTATATTAAATGCAATACTAACACAATAATCCTTAGAAAATTAAATAAAGCCAATTAACTTTATTATTAACTAGGAAAATTAAATTAGGGTGTTACAAATCCTACCCCTTTACAGGAATCTCGTCCCGAGATTCTGGGCCGGCTAGCAAAGAGAAACGAGGATGTGATTATGTTCTACTCACTCTGGAGTCGGATTCTCACATCCACATGTCTTGAGTTGGGAGTATGTTGAACCTCATGCTCAATTTGCTCTCCTAATGAGGTCTGGACCTTCACCACTCTTTTGGTAGGCTGCATCACAAGTTTGTTTCGAGCTGACCAGTCTTGACCAAGAATGATGTCGATTCCTGTTGACTCCATTACAATAAGGTTCTTAGGGAAGTTTGCCTCGCCTATCCTCACGCTGACTCGAGGACATAAGTAACTGGAGATCTGTTCTTTTCCTGATGATTTGACGACCATTCTTTTCTTCATGGGAAGCTTCAATATCTCATGCTTAGCAGCAAACTGCGTGCTGATGAATGAATGTGTAGCACGAGGGTCTATCAACACTGAGGCTGGGAATGAGTTGACTAGAAGCATACCAAGAATGACTGGACTATGGACTATTATCCCGAATGGTTTCTGCTGACACATGGTGAACTCTACCCTGGAGGTACTCTTTTGGCCCCTTCTTGGATTGCTCATGCTTTGTACGATCACCCCTAGGTCGGCCGACCCCACCTGGCAACGGCTCACTGTCAGCTTTCTCCAACGGCTACTAGCTGTTGTGCCCAGCTCCTCCCAATGGTGTCCGGCCATTCTGTCTTTAAATAGAGTCCGAGGGGTGGGTGTTGAGCTCTCACACTCAACTCTCATTCACTCACTCCCTCTCAAACTCTCTCAAACTTTGCTCTCTGGTTTTCATTGGATTTTGGCTCAAGTTTGATTGCAAGAACTCTCTCTCTCTCTCATTTCTTTGCTGCAAGATTGTTTACACACTTGGAGGAACAACATTCGGGTAAGAATTTCATTTTTATTTCACTAACGTAACCCGAATCGAGTTGTTCTCGTTCGTTCTTGTTCGCTCTTGTTGCAAGCATGAAGGGTGCAGGTCGGAAGATAACTGGAGCTATCAAGAGGATGACGAGATTAGCCTCGTCCCGTTCACGGGGTGAGTCAAGCTCTTGTCATTCCCCCGAACCTACACCAACACCGACCACAATGGACTATGAACAAGACAAACAAGAAGAACAATACGAAGAAGTGCAAGCCGAACCGCAAGCCGAGGCCATGGAAATTGATGAAGATGACGCTCCCTACCTCGACTTCCGTGATGCCCGTGAATGTCAAGCCTACGCCATGATCAAGAATCGAAGCTTTGGTCATACCAGAACCTTCGATCTGGAACTCCTCATCAAAACAGGTATGTACAAAGACTTCACTAATGTTTGGCACACAATTGGATGGGACAATTTCGTTCCCGTTGAGGAGTACGGTTCTCGGCTCCTCACCATCCAATTTCTTTGCACTCTTCGGGAGGTGGAAAATGGGGTTTATTTTTGACTTTTTGGGAAGAATTATTTGCTTTTTTGGAAAACTTTTTCTAGCCACCTCGATTTCAACAAACGCTGGCCGATTTCTCTTGAGCAAGCTTGCCGCGGTTTTAATCATCATGAATTTTGGGGGCAGATTTCGGGTCAAGTTGTCCATGGCAAATTTGCACCCCGGTGCAATGACATTCATAATCCAACTCTTCGCTTAATGCACAAGTGGTTAGCCATCACTCTCTTTCCAAGAGATGATGTCCGACCTGTGCGCAATGATGAGTTGCTCATTTTATATGCCATGGTCAACAAGATCAAAATCTCCCCCGCACAAGCTTTGGTTAGGCAATGGCTTTCGAATTTCAAGATGATGGGTCCTATTGAGTGTACTTTTTTTATTACTCATATCGCTACACATGTCGGTGCCTTAGAGGGGAATTTCATTCCCTTCATTGAGGATGACCGCGCGTATATCGATGAGTCTTATTTGATTCAAGGTCACACACTGAAGAAAGGCCCGAATGACTCTTTGATTTTTCTTCTTCATGGGCTATCCAAATGCGATTTCACTGCTCAATGCGGACTTCCATTTGTATAATTGCCGTTCGCTAACCATCCCTCTCGTTCAACGAGAAGGGGGCCGTAGGTATAGTGTTTTTGGTTTACCTGGCAGGATGACAAGGAGCAGGACCAGAAGGGAAGAAACGCCAACACCGCCTTAGCATACTCAGACTTCATACCACCATGAGGCGGGTGGTTCGTCATGGCACAACGCAAGTACAGAGGAGTGGGCGTGGCAGGCCCCAGAGCACTGGTCCACCAGCTCCAGTTCCAGTGGACCGCCGATCTCCGCCAGATGTTCAGCTTCGTCCAGAGGTTTTGCCACTCTGACTCGACAGATGGGCGAGCTGAACGTGCGCACCACCAACATCGACGAGTCGCTGGGCCAGCACATTGAGTCAACTTAGAACTGGTAGCGACACAAAGGCGAGAGGATCCACAACTTGGAGTGACAATAGCAGCAGACCTAGGAGGAGTGAAGGGCCTACTACCGTTGGGCTGGGTTCAACCCCAACCAACAGCAGTGAGCCTGAAGCTAGCTTAGGGGAGGACCCCCGCGAGAGGTAACTTGTATCGAACTCTATCCTTTACCGCTTTCAAAATCTTGCATGAAACCAAATAAAAATTTGCATAACTAAAATCAAACAAAAATCTGCAAAACTTAGAAAAAACCAAAAATATCTTCCTTGCTTTAATATGTGTAGTAAGCATGGTGTGAGTTTTTCTTGTTGAAATGATGAATAGTTTCTCTATTAATTTCCTTCATATGTTTAGTTACAACTTTGTGCTCTACCTAGTTTTGGGTTCATTGGCTATAAGTTCAAACCTTAAATCTTGAAACTCGTGGGTAGCAAAAAGCATGATCCAAATCTAAGTTGTTGTGAGCTATGATATGGTTAAATAGAGTTGCTATGATCTTTTCCTATGTGATGCTTGATATCCGGAGTATTTCATTTTGAAAACACAAAAATATAATAAAGTTCCTCGATGATTTGAAATTCCTATCCAAAGCCATATGTTGATCTCATTGCAAACCATCCACATATGCAACTTGCTATCTCATTGAGCTTTGTCAAATTGTTGTGACCCATAGTGAGATTCATTTCATACTCACATGATCAAGATCACATACACGTTCACACCATATTCTATGCTTCTACACTAGGAGCAAGCACTCCACTTATCTATCCACAAAATAAAAACTCCATGCTTATGTATGACACCTATCTCTAAAAAAAAGTGCATCAAGGATATGAGGCCATGCAAAAAGAAAAGAAATTAAAGATGCATACTCAAAGAAGGTATGCCACATGCCTCAGCACATCAAAAAAACACTACTACAAAAAACATTAACTGAGGCGGGCAAAAAGCATTAACCGAGGCGGTTTTTGCAAACACCTCGGAACTACCGTCACGATTAATCCAGCATTAACCGAGGGAGTTTTTCTACCTGCCTCGGTTATGTGACACCTCAGGTGTCAGCACACTTAAATACAGATCACTGTACCCAATTAAAACTTAAAAGAAAAATGTGGGAAATTAATTCAAAGAGGAGAGGTCAAATAAAAGTCAAAGTATACAAAAGAAATTAAAGGAGAAAGAAAAAGGAGTGAAAAGCTAATTAGATTTCAATTCAAAAATGTGCACAGAAATTAAAGGAGAAAGAAAAAGGAGAGGTACTTCAATTGACATGTGCTCAATTGAACTTCAGCCAAAAACCACCCAAAAACTGAATAAAAGCAAAGCCCTTATGTGCAAGTTTGAAAATTTACAAATAGTTCAAAATGTGAGTTTCAAATATAAATTTGCATAACACAAAAGTTGTAGATCTTGAAAAGTTATGCAAATTTGGTATTCAACACTTTTTCGTTTGAGCCCTCTAAGAAGGTGATATTTTTAGTTTACCGAGAGGTCCTTGAACTTTTAGAAATCATAGATAGGCCCTCACCTCCATCTCTCCCCTCTCGGCTGCTCTGTTTCGCCCGCCGCCCGCCACCGGTGGACCTCGTCCACGGCGCGTCCGCGGCCAAGTGGACCCAGGGGAGCTCTCCAGCGCCACCTGCCCTGCCCCTTGGCACCTCCCCAAGAGGACACGCGCCCCTGATGCCCTCCCGAGCCGCCACGCAGCCCCGCCATGTGCAGCGCCGCTGCTCGCTCCGCCCGCCCGCCATCGAGTTGCCCTGGACCAAACCAACCTCCCCCAGACGCTGCTCCCCTCGCCCAGGTGCTCTCTGGCCTATAAGTAGCCCCCGAACCCCGCCGTCGCGCGACTTCCCCTTCTTCTCCCTCCTTTCACCATCCGCCATGGCCGGCGAGATCTAGCTCGCGTGGACCGGCCACCACAGCCCTGCATTGCTCCATCCATCCACCCCAGCAGCTTCACCACACCCTAGTTGAGCTCCACGCACGTGGAATCGAACCCAAACCCATCCCCGTCGTCGTTCCCCTTCTGCGCCGCCGCCGGCGAGCTCGGGCTCACCGCAGACCGGCCAACCCAGAGGGAGACTGTGCACGAGAGCTACCCTAGGAGGTTCCTCACGCTCTCGCGGTGCTCGTGCGCGCGACATTCCTCTACCCCGATCCCTCCTTCGCCTACAATGCCGGCGACCCGAACTTCACCTCCGCCATTGACGCCGACGAGCTTGCTTCCGTTCACCCTGCACTCGAACGCCGACCTGGGTAGGTGTTCCTCGACCTCCTCTCTCTCATGCGCCTCCCCGTTGCAGCCCCGGTAAGCCCTGTCTAGCAGAAAACCACCGGCAAGATGCAACGGCGAAGAAGGCCGGCGAAGGACCCGGTTGTAATTTATTTTTTTCGCTCAAGGGTGTGTTTGCAAGTTTTCCAATGTTTGCCAGTGAAATTCTAAAATGCTAAACAAATCACAAAAAAATCGTAAAAATGCAAACTCAACTGATCTGGAACCCTTGTAACAAGATCTACAAGTTTTGTAACAGTCAAATCTGCAGAAACTCTACCAAATTTAATCTAGGAAAAAGAATAAGAAAATCAACCCATGCATGTTAAGGAAGTTCCACTCAACAAACGACCTTGATTTTTGAATATGTTATCACTGATGGAATATTAAGCTCACAGTAAAAAGATGGCACCAAACCAAAATAGTTATCATGTTGGAACAATCAAGATTCTCTAATCTATTGTTGACTTTCAGGATTTAATACTGGAAAACATATACCTAAACTTGCTCTGGAATTTCTACTACATGCATATGTAGCTGAACTCATGTTAATCCAAAAATTTCAGATTTATTAGAGATCATTTTCTATATACCATGATTAATGCGCATTTAAAAAACTTAATTCTTAATATATAGTTTTTATGCTCAGCAAAATCTATATTTATTTCAGAAGCCTTACTTTAATTCTGTGATCCTTCCTGAAAATTTTGAGCTATAGTTACTGAGTTTTTCTTTAGTTAAAAATCATGCTTAGTATCTCATGGTTAGATTTACCATTTTTGTTCTGAGTAAACTAGGCCATATTTGATCATGATTTTTGGACATGTTCTTGTTTAGAGTATGTTCTCACTATAATCAAATTTTCACATGCACTACTGGTCAAATGTACTTTGAGAAATTTATGCTAACTCGTGATAAGTTAAATGCATAACTAATTTATCTTGTTGAGATAAAGCTTGATAATTTATCTGGAGTATTTATAGCTCATGACTAGGATCTGGTAAAAATTTAGAACCATATCCCTAGTATAACTCTCTGTAGATTTAATCTTATTTAATAGCTTGCTAAATTTGTTCATTTTGTCACCTCTGATGTTTAAGTAGATAAAATTTGGAAAATTTACCGTACTGACTAGATGCTATGTTGATGCTTCTGTAAAATTGGTAGCACCAGAACCCCTGTCAAACGTTCTGTGCAAAAAGGTGAAGCAACTAGAGTGATCTACTTACATGAATTGTTGTGGTTAATTGCTTTATGTTTAGATGCTGAAATTTATGGCATAGATGCTAGAGTATCTGATCTGTGTTATTTTAATTTTTCATCAATAGGTCATGAGTAAATTGGTTGTTATAAAATAGTGAAAGCATGCTATGTTTTAATGATAAAAAATGAAAAACCAAACCCCACACTCATTCATGAAGAAACATAGTTGTAATTACCACTCCATAAATGACTGCCCATGGAATGAAATTTTGAGATCATCACTGAATTAACTTTTGTTGAACTACAAATTTATCGTGAAGGAAAGAAATAGTTATCCATGAGTAACTCATAATCTTGCATTGCATATAGAAACGGTTAATCTCGTGGACGGAGAATACGAACTGGTGCCCGCGGACTCTCGTGTTGACCAGGAAGTTAATTTGAACTGTGCTAGGGTAGCTCAAGACCTGGGCCAAGCCCCAGAGGTTTTTCTGCCTGACAGTGCCCAAGAAGGCAAGCCCCGTTGCATAATCCCACTATTTTCTGAGTTATTATTCATCTAGCTATTTATAATGTTTTGTAATAAGTTTATTTCTGCATTTAAGTTTCTAGGCGTTGATCAAAAACCTTAGATGCATGATCCCTAGGTCCCTATGTTTGATACCCGGATCTTTTTATCGACTAGTTGCCATACTAATTAGGTACGGTAGAAGTCGAGGGGTTTCCTGCCTCTCGCGAGTAAATAGGAATTTTACTGACTTTATTTCCTACTGAAATATAAGGACAACGGGTGGGGTTGTGTAGTTGTGATACCCCGCTGGTGTAGTCGAAAATGGTTAAGGTCGCGGTGTGTGGCTCATTTCGTTAAGTGTTTGAAAGTACTAGCCACATGCCGAGAAATATGGTAATCGGTAAGCTTAAGTACCTGATTGGACCGGCGAGTGGAACGACCATTCACCCTCTTGGTAGAAGTAGGTTTTATTTTTGTCCGGACATACGGGTGCAGAGTGGTTGGACTCTATAGTCGGGGAGGGTGACCCGGATCCACGGACTGGAAAGAAAGGGGAAAAGTTGCGTGGGCGAAAGCGGCGTCGATCCCCATGCTTGTGTGTTAGGTTCCCCTGGCCAGGTTGAAATTCGATTCAGAATCGTCCGCCTCTCACGGCATGAGATTGCTTAATGTTTTCGGTCACACAGAGTAACAAGTGGAACATGATGATGATAATACTGCTGGTTGATTAAATGATTGTTCTACCATGTTTGTGTAGCATTAGATGCAAACTTAGAATGGTTAATCCACTTGGAAGATTGTAACACCCGGTTTATAAAAGGACATAAACCGAGCAATCATATACGTGCCAGGATCAAGTCACACGTATATACAACAGAATGAATAGTATATCACAGCACATATCACGTAAAAAGACATAATAAAGCGAATGCGAATGTTATTTATTACATTAATGACAAAATGTCTGATACAGCGGAAGCAAAGTACAAAAATACGATAAAAACTCTCCGAAGCTGAGCAGGGCGCCACAGGGACGTCGACTGGGAGATGAACACCTAGAAGTCCTCGTAGTCCTGGTAGCGCTGAGCGAACTCCCTCGTGTCGGCAGGAACTAAGCAGCAGTAGCGTAGCCAAGAGGAAAAAGTAGAGAAGCGGCAAGAGTGAGTACACAACTTGTACTCAACAAGTATAACACAAACTATGTGGCTCTAAGGTTGGCTGACTCAACTGCATAAGCTTTTAAGTATTGGCAAAATTTTATTAAAGCTATTTACTACAAGTTGGTGAATTACCATAAACCCAGTTACATAGTTATTAGTCAAATTTAATCATGATACTACTGAGAAACATACCAAACCAAGACACCCGGGGAAACCTGCCTCATCAAAGGAAGATAACCCCACTAATCAAAAGGAGGATCTGGGCCGCTCATGACCGTGAGCACGGCTAGTATACCAGTTTTACACTGCGGAGGTTGCACATCTTTACCCACAAGTCGTGAGCTACGCCAGTTGTTCATCACACTTCCTTAGGTGAGATGACTAGCAAACTCACTACGAGGCCGTTACAAAGGACATGTTGGTAAGGTGTAACCGCTACGGATTCAGTCAATGCAACGATGGGGCCCACCTCAAGGGGGTACAAGACAACACAGACCAGCCTCGTAGCGTAGGGACCATTGAAGCTCGACTCCCCTCTTGCCCCGCAGGTAAGTTACTCCCGAACCAAAATGACTAATTAGTAAGCCAAGACCGTCCCATTCCAGTCTTGTGGTAGCGTTGTTGTCCCAAGCTGTCGCTCTATGAACCGGTCCTTATGGAGAGTGGCCAACCCAGCAGTAAGCACCGTGCTGGCCCCCTAAACCATGTTTCTAACAAAAACCAATTTTAACGAGACGTGAGCCACTCAAGCCACACAGAGGGCCACTCTCAGAATTAAGTTGCATATATCATTAATCAAATTAATTAAAAAGGACCATTATGTGTTATAGCGCGGCACCTAGCACAACTAACCAAAATGCAACCCAAAGGATATATATAAAGGATATAAAGTGGCTAGGAAATTCTTATAGGCATATAGTATTAAAATGCAGTATGAAATTGTATTTAAAAGTGATAGGTTGTTCATGTTATACTTTCCTTCCTCGTACTGTTCCTGCTGCTGCTCAAACAGGTCTGAAGACGGCTGCTCTTGGTAGTAGTACTGGGGCTCCTCCAGTAGCTCAACGTCTACTCACGAACACATGGCCAAAAACAATGCACAACATAAACATACAAGCAAACACTAAAAAAAACTAGGAAACAGTACATCAATACATAAAAACAGCACACTAAACTAGTCTAACACTATTCTACGCGTCACAACGATCGCGTGGACATAAAGAACACCTAAAACGGAGCTAAAACGCATAATCTAGGCTAAAAACAAGATCCAGGGACCTATTTGTAAGAAAACTGGAGTTCCAGGGGTTTCTGGGCAAAAACCGAGGACTAAAATGTAAATAAAGATTAAATCTGGGGTCTAACTCATGAAAATACCAAGCTAGGATGGCGGGTTCTATATTTAAAAGGCTCAGGGGGACTACTAGCTAATTTCTGGGCCAAAACGTAATTAGTTTTGACTTGTGATGGACCGCGGGTTGATTACTGAGAACCCGAGGGGTTCTTTAACAAAATGGCCTGGCGAAGGGGTACGCGCGGATCTGATCCGTTGGATCAAGATCCGGCGGCTCAAAATAGATATGGCCGCGATCTAATCTCGTGCGTCTATTTCAGATCTGACGGACCAGGGCCAATGGGCGCGTGGGGGCGGCGGCGCGGCGTGCCGGAGCTCTGCTCCGCGGCGGCGGGCGGCCGAAGAAGGGGAACTGGGGGCTGCCGGACTCGGTTTGGGCCCCGGTTTGGCCGGGGAGAATCAGCGTTGAGCGCGTGATCCACCCATGGGGTTGTTGGGGTTCTGTGGGGTCTGGAGCGGGGAGGGCAAGGGCAGCGGCGACCTAGCGCGCGGCGGCGCTACGCCGAACCGCGCTCTGGGCTCGGGGAGGGCCTACGTGCCGAGCTAAATGGTGTAAGAAGGTAGGAGGAAGGGGTCTGGCTCACCGAGAGCTTGGGGTGGAGAGCACTGCAGTGCAGGACGGGCGGCGGTGAGATCCGACGGCGTAGTGTGGACCGACGCTCGTGGAGGGGTCGCTGCGGGGGTGCTCCGAGGTTGCTGATCCACTGGGAAGGTACGTGCAAGCCCTGTGAAGGTGGTCCAGAGGTCAGTGAAGCACCAAGGTCGACGGCGGCGAGGGAATCGTGGAGGCGGGCCGGCTTACCCGCGGCGGCGTCCGGCGCAAATCCGGCCGCTGCAGGTGCCGTAGCCATTGTTGGTGGCCGCGGTGTCGCTCCTGGCGCTCGGGCGGAGTTCGTGCGGAGGATCTCGGGGGCTAGGGAGTGGCAGGGCGGCGGCTCCACGGAGGCGCAGAGGCCCGGTGCGGCGGAGCGAGGTGCGGCGCGGACGTGCTAGGGTTTGGGCGGCTAGGGCGTGGAGGATAGGGGTACGGGAGAGGCCGGGGATCCCGTTTATAGGGCGGCTAAGGCCTAGGCGTGCGTGCCCGGGAAGGAAAGCTCGCCGGGAATCTCGGCGTGCCGGGCGCGGCCGTTGCGCGAGGAAGGGGACGACCCTGACGCGTGGGCCCGGCCAGGCAGTGAGCGAGGAACGGGGCGTGGGCGAGCGGTGCGGGCGCTGACGCCTTGGGCCCTGGTGGCAGGGAGCGCGCGCGGGCTGAGGAGAGCGGAGGGGTGAGCGGGCCGAGCGGGGAGGATCTGGCGTTAGCTGGGCTGAGCGCGGGAGACGGGGCGAGCTAGGCTGAGGTGGCCGGGCTGGAGTCGTTGGGCCGCGGTGTGCTGGGTTGAGGCTGTGGGGTTTTTGGAGAGGGGGAGGCGGACTAGGCTGATGGGGTTCTTGGGTCGGGTTAGGGTTATTGGGTTGGGCTACTGTTGGGTTTGGGTTTTTCTGGGTTTCTTTTCTATTATATTTCCTCTCTCTTTTCTATTTCTAAATCAAACAAAGTTTGAATTCAAATACAAATTTGAATTTCAAACCACACTCAAATAATTAAAACTATGCACCAGCATGAATGCAACAAACATTTTTAACCCTATGATAAATTTTAATTACTTGAGGAACAAAAATTGGTTTAAATGCAAGACTAACACATATAAACCTTAGAAAATTAAATAAAGCCAATTAAATTTATTAATAAATGCTAAAATTTAAATTAGGGTGTTACAGACCCTACCCCCTTAAAGAAATCTCGTCCCCGAGATTTAGCTGGGCTAGCTAGCAAAGAGATCTGGATATGTCTTCTTTAGCTCATCTTCTCGCTCCCATGTAGCCTCAGCTTCACTGTGGTGACTCCACTGAACTCTGCACATCTTGATGCGCTTGTTCCATGTAACCCTCTCTGATGTCTCCAGAATCTTCACCGGATGCTTAGTATAAGTCAGACCTTCCTGCACATCTACTCCATCCAGTGGTGCCTGCTCCTCGGGTACTCGCAGACACCTCTTTAGCTGAGATATATGGAAGACATCGTGAACTCCTGAGAGGCTGGTGGGCAACTCCAGGCGATAAGCAACTTCGCCTTTCCTCTCTAGCACCTTGAATGGACCAACATACCGAGGTGCTAACTTCCCCTTGACATTAAACCGGCGGATTCCTCTCATCGGAGACACCTTCAGGTATACATGATCACCAACACTGAAAGCCAGGTCTCTCCGTTTGCCATCTGCATAGCTCTTTTGTCTGCTCTGTGCAATCCTCAGATTTTCTCGCACAGCCTGAACCATCTGCTCTGCATCATCTATGATCTCAGGGCCAAAGAGCTGCTTCTCACCAATCTGATCCCAATAGAGAGGAGTCCTGCACTTTCTGTCATACAATGCCTCGAAGGGGGACTTCTTCAGACTGGCCTGATAGCTGTTGTTGTATGAAAACTCAGCATATGACAGGCACTTATCCCAACTAGTACCGTACTGAATGGCACAAGCTCTCAGCATATCTTCCAACACTTGGTTGGTTCTCTCTGTCTGCCCATCTGTCTGAGGATGATAGGCGGTACTGAAACGAAGCTTCGTATCCAAAGAATCATGAAGCTGCTCCCAGAACCGTGAAGTGAACTGAGATCCTCTATTTGATATAATCTTCTTGGGCACACCATGCAAGCAGACAATCCGAGAGATGTACAACTCCGCAAGTCTAGCACCGGAGTAAGTAGTGTTCACTGGAATGAAGTGAGCAACCTTTGTCAGTCGATCCACTACTACCCATATGGAGTTGTACCCCTTCTGAGTATGAGGCAATCCAACAATGAAGTCCATAGTGATTTCCTCCCATTTCCACTCTGGAATCTTCAACGGCTGTAACAGACCTACTGGCCTCTGATGCTCAGCCTTGACACAGCTGACAGGTGTCACAAATAGCCACGTACTCTGCCACTGAACGCTTCATCCCATGCCACCAGAAATGTTCCTTTAGATCATAGTACATCTTCGTGCTGCCCGGATGAATAGAGTAAGCTGTATCATGGGCCTCACTCAGAATCAACTTCCGGAGATCATTCACATCTGGCACACAGATCCGGTTCTTGTACCACAGAGTACCCTGATCATCCTCTCTGAAGTGTGGAGCCTTGCCCTTCTTGAGCAACTCGCGGATCTCCTGCAGCTTCTCATCTTCCTTCTGATGCTGCCTGATCTCCTGACTCTAGAGTCGGTACTGCCTCAAACGCTGCATTGGAGGTATGATGCAAGAAGCCCAGACTCAATTGCTCAAACTCCTCGCATAACTCTGGAGGCATCTGGAAAGCCACGGCCATGTTGACATAACTTCTTCTGCTCAGAGCATCTGCTACAACATTGGCCTTGCTCGGATTATAGTGAATCTCCAGGTCATAGTCCTTGACCAACTCTAGCCATCTTCTCTGCCGCATGTTCAGCTCATTCTGCGTGAAAATGTACTTGAGGCTCTTGTGATCAGTGTAGATATCACACTGCTGCCCATACAAGTAATGCCTCCAAATCTTTAGAGCATGCACAACTGCGGCTAACTCAAGATCATGAGTGGGATAATTCAGCTCATGCCGACGTAACTGCCGTGAAGCATAAGCAATCACTTTGCCCTCCTGCATCAGGGACACACCCAAGACCATCCTTCGAAGCATCACAATACACCGTGAACCTCTTGCTCTGGTCTGGCAGAGTAAGGACTGGCGCCGTAGTCAACCTCTTCTTCAGCTCATCAAAGGCCTTCTGACGCTCATCAGTCCATATAAATGCCACATTCTTCTCTAGCAAGGAAGTCAAAGGCTTCGCGATCTTGGAGAAATTCTCGATGAACCTCCGATAATGTCGAGCTAAGCCCAAGAATGACCTGACTTCCTTTACTGTCTGCGGTGTCTCCCACTCGAGCACATCCTTTACCTTGCTCGGATCAACAGTAATGCCTCCCTGAGAGATAACATGACCGAGGAATGGAACCTCGTCAATCCAGAACTCGCACTTGCTGAACTTGGCATACAACTGATGCTCCCTCAGTCTCTGCAATACGAGTCTCAGATGCTCCTCATGCTCTTCTTCTACCTTGGAGAAGATCAAAATATCATCAATGAATATCACCACGAAGACATCCAGATAATCCATGAAAACCATGTTCATCAAGTGCATGAAGAAAGCCGGGGCATTAGTCAAGCCGAAGGACATGACCGTGTAATCATACAAGCCCGTACTTGCAGGTGAATGCCATCTTCGGAATATCCCCAGGACGGATCCTCAGCTGAAAATAACCCGAACGAAGATCAATCTTCGAGAATATACGAGCACCTCGAAGCAGATCGAAGAGATCCTCAATATGGGCCAGTGGATGCTTGTTCTTGATAGTAACTGTATTCAGCTCCTGATAATCAACACACATTCTCTTCGAGCCATCCTTCTTATCTACCAGCAACAATGAAAAAGCCCAAGGAGAGAAGCTGCGACGGATATAGCCCTTGGCTAGCAACTCATCAATAGTTTTCTTGACTTCTTCATGCTCTATAGGTGCCATACGGTAGGGCCGCTTTGCAATAGGAGCTGTGCCAGGCAAGAGATCAATACAAAACTCAATGGCGCATTCAGGCGGCATACCTGGCAGATCATCCGGAAAGACATCCGGGAATTCAGACACCACGCGAATACCGTCCGTGGGTCTAGCCTTCATCTGATGAAGAAATCCCGAAGGCTCTGAAGCACTGACTGTCACCTCTTGGCCATCAGATGCTGTCAAGTGAACTGCCCGATGAGCACAATCAATTCTGACTCCCCACTTGGCAAGAGTATCCATTTCCAGAATCACATCGATACCCTTGGTGTCTAGCACCCTCAGATCAGCACTGAACGTTGCCCCCCTTATGGCTACACTGACTCGGGGGCAAACGATATGGGATCTCAACTCCCCTCCCGGTGAAGAGACTAGCAGACACTTCCTTAATGCAGTGGTAAAGAAACTATGCTCCTCAACATATGACTTGGTGATGAAAGAATGAGTAGCACCAGTATCGAAAAGCACTGTAGCTGGATGGGAGTTGACCATGAACGTACCAATAACCATGTTAGGAGCCTCGGCCGCTGACTCGGCCGTCACGTGGTTCACTCTGCCCTGTGCTGGCGCCCTGGGCTGAGCTGGGCGCCCCTGCTATCCCGCCTGCGCCTTCCGGGGGCAAGTGTTGGCATAGTGCCCTGGCTGGCCGCAGTGATAGCACACGCGAGGAGGTGCTGGAGCCTGCTGTCCGGCAGGAGGAGCTGCTTGCCGTAGAGCCTGAGGTGCTGGCGGAGCTGGTGGAGCATGAGCCGGAGGTGCCGGTAACCTCTGGCCCTGACCTGCCTGCTGCTGCTGTCGAGGCAGGTACTGCTGCGGCCTCTGCTGGTACTGCTGGGGAGGGCGGTACTGCTACTGCTGGTACTGCTGAGGCGGCTGGAGGGGAGGACGAGTGTTGCTGCCAGAAGCAACGGGGACAATCTTCCTCTTCTTGTCCTCCATCTCCAAGTGCTTGCGCTCAGTGTTGAGCGCGCTGTCAGCCAGATGGTTGAAGTCGTCGAAGCGGAGGTTGAGCAGCGCGTACTGGAGGTAGTTCTCAAGACCCTCCATGAAGTGCTCCTGCTTCTTGCGGTCATCCGCAACATCGGCAAGGGCGTAGCGAGCAAGCTGCAGAAAGCGATCACGATACTCTGTGACCGACATAGTCCCCTGAAGTGACAAAGACAGATAGATATCGAAAGATTAACTCAAGATTCATAAGGATAGAACAAGGGGGCATTAGCTCAAAAGAAAACGCTGAATGATTATATCTGAGATTACCTGCTTCAGTGCAAGGAACTCCTTCTGCTTCATCTTCACAACACCCGCGGGGACGTTGTGGCTGCGGAACCGCTCCCGGAACTGGAGCCAGGTGAGAGCCTCGCGGTCCTGGACTGGGTGGGACTCCCACCAGTCCAAAGCTGCCCCTCGCAGCTGTCCTACTGCGTACAAGACGCGCTCACGATCATCGCACTGGGCGATGTCCAGCTAGCGCTCCACTGCATGGAGCCAGTCGTCAGCCTGAAGAGGGTCGGACGTGTGAGAAAACATCGACGGGTGACCCCTCAGGAACTCAGCACGCCTGTCGCGAGGCTGCGGCGGTGGAGGAGGCGGAGGCTGAGTGTGAGCCTGCTGAAGTGCCTGAACAGTGTTGTTCAGGGTGGCCATCATCTGCATCTGGAGCTGGAAGTACTGCTCCGGAGTCAAAGGCGGAGGCATCGGGATCCCGGTCCCCTGGGTGTTCTGCCCCTGGTTGTTCTGCCCCTGCTGGTCAGAACCACGCCTGGTGTTCACCGTCTGATTTTTGGACAAAAGATTTCACGAGTAAGGATATTGCAGGAATAAATTCAGATGGATATGATAACTCTTTGCGGAAAAAGACTTAGACATGATAAAGTAGACAGGATAGAGTAGACGGTTTTACCCCCAACAATCTAACTCATTTTATTAATTAGTTAACTTTAACATAAGAGTGATTTGCTTTAAACAAAATTAAACTACTAAGCTATGCAATCATTCAAAAATCCAAATCAAACATGTAGCATAATAACAAGCAGACAATTTTCACGACTTAGCCGAGTTTAACATACGACTCGACTAACACAACGCGTCGTAGAACGTGCTATCATATTATTATAAAAGGGTCACCTAGCTTATACTCATGGTGGTCAGATGACTGATTCAGGCCAAAATCTACGAAAACTATTCTTTAGAGATAGAAATCAAGGCAAGATGGGTAAAAGTCATAGAATTCAAGGGGTATAATAGTAGAGAAGAGGCAAGAGTGAGTACACAACTTGTACTCAACAAGTATAACACAAACTATGAGGCTCTAAGGTTGGCTGACTCAACTCCATAAGCTTTTAAGTATTGGCAAAATTTTATTAAAGCTATTTACTACAAGTTGGTAAATTACCATAAACCCAGTTACATAGTAATTAGTCAAATTTAATCATGATACTACTTTGAAACATACCAAACCAAGCCACCCGGGGAAACCTGCCTCGTCAAAGAAAGATAACCCCACAAATCAAAAGGAGGATCTGGGCCGCTCATGACTGTGAGCACGGCTAGTATACCAGTTTTACACTCTGCAGAGGTTGCACATCTTTACCCACAAGTCGTGAGCTACGCCAGTTGTTCATCACACTTCCTTAGGTGAGATGACTAGCAAACTCACTACGAGGCCGTTACAAAGGACACATTGGTAAGGTGTAACCGCTAAGGATTCAGTCAATGCAACGATGGGGCCCACCTCGAGGGGGTACAAGACAACACAGACCAGCCTCGTAGCATAGGAACCATTGAAGCTCGACTCCCCTCTTGCCCCGCAGGTAAGTTACTCCCGAACCAAAATGACCTAATTAGTAAGCCAAGACCGTCCCATTCTAGTCTTGTGGTAGCGCTGTTGTCCCAGATTGTCGCTCTATGAACCGGTCCTTATGGAGAGTGGCCAACCCAGCAGTAAGCACCGTGCTGGCCCCCTAAACCATGTTTCTAACAAAAACCAATTTTAACGAGACGTGACCCACTCAAGCCACACAGAGGGCCACTCTCAGAATTAAGTTGCATATATCATTAATCAAATTAATTAAAAAGGACCATTATGTGTTATAGCGCGGCACCTAGCACAACTAACCAAAATACAATCCAAAGGATATATATAAAGGATATAAAGTGGCTAGGAAATCCTTATAGGCATACAGTATTAAAATGCAGTATGAAATTGTATTTAAAAGTGATAGGTTGTTCATGTAATACTTGCCTTCCTCATACTGTTCCTGCTGCTGCTCAAACAGGTCTGAAGATGGCTGCTCCTGGTACTGGTACTGGGGCTCCTCCGGTAGCTCAACGTCTACTCACGAACACATGGCCAAAAACAATGCACAACATAAGCATACAAGCAAACACTAACAAAAACTAGGAAATAGTACATCAATACATAAAAACAACACACTAAACTAGTCTAACACTATTCTACGCGTCACAACGATCGCGGGGACATAAAGAACACCTAAAACGGAGCTAAAACGCATAATCTAGGCTAAAAACAAGATCCAGGGACCTATTTGTAAGAAAACTGGAGTTCCAGGGGGTTTCTGGGCAAAAACCGAGGACTAAAACATAAATAAAGATTAAATCTGGGGTCAAACTCGTGAAAATACCAAGCTAGGATGGCGGGTTCTATATTTAAAAAGCTCAGGGGGCTACTAGCTAATTTCTGGGCCAAAACATAATTAGTTTTGACTTGTGATGGACCGCGGGTTGATTACTGAGAACCCGAGCGGTTCTTTAACAAAATGGCCAGGCGAAGGGGTACGCGCGGATCTGATCCGTTGGATCAAGATCTGGCGGCTCAGAACAGATATGGCCGCGATCTAATCTCGTGCGTCTATTTCAGATCTGACGGACCAGGGCCAATGGGCGCGTGGGGGCGGCGGCGCGGCTCGCCGGAGCTCTGCTCTACGGCGGCGGGCGGCCGGAGAAGGGGAACTGGGGGCTGCCGGACTCGGTTTGGGCCCCGGTTTGGCCGGGGAGGATCAGCGTTGAGCGCGTGATCCACCCATGGGGTTGTTGGGGTTCTGTGGGGTCTGGAGCGGGGAGGGCATGGGCAGCGGCGACCTAGCGCGCGGTGGTGCTACGCCGAACGACGCTCTGGGCTCGGGGAGGGCCTATGTGCCGAGCTAAATGGTGTAAGAAGGCAGGAGGAAGGGGTCTGGCTCACCGAGGGCTTGGGGTGGAGAGCACTGCAGTGCAGGACGGCCGGCGGTGAGATCCGACGGCGTAGTGTGGACCGGCGCTCGTGGAGGGGTCGCTGCGGGGGTGCTCCGAGGTTGCTGATCTGCTGGGAAGGTACGTGCGGGCCCTATAAGGTGGTCCAGAGGTCAGTGAAGCACCGAGGTCGACGGCGGCGAGGGAATCGCGGAGGCAGGCCAGCTTACCCGCGGCGGCGTCCGGCGCAAATCCGGCCGCTGCAGGTGCCGTAGCCGTTGTTGGTGGCCGCGGTGTCGCTCCTGGCGCTCGGGCGGAGTTCATGCGGAGGATCTCGGAGGGCTAGGGAGTGGCAGGGCGGCGGCTCCAAGGAGGCGCAGAGGCCCAGTGCGGCGGAGCGAGGTGCGGCGCGGCGTGCTAGGGTTTGGGCGGCTAGGGCGTGGAGGATGGTGTATGGGAGAGGCCGGGGATCCCGTTTATAGGGCGGCTAAGGCCTAGGCGTGTGTGCCCGGGAAGGAAAGCTCGCCGGGAATCTCGGCATGCCGGGCGCAGCCGTTGCGCGAGGAAGGGGACGACCCTGACGCGTGGGCCCGGCCAGGCAGTGAGCGAGGAACGGGGCATGGGCGAGCAGCGCGGGCGCTGATGCCTTGGGCCCAGGTGGCAGGGAGCGCGCGCGGGCTGAGGAGAGTGGAGGGGTGAGCAGGCCGAGCGGGGAGGATCTGGCATTAGCTGGGCTGAGCGCGGGAGAGGGGGTGAGCTGGGCTGAGGTGGCTGGGCTGGAGTCGTTGGGCCGCGGTGTGCTGGGTTGAGGCTGTGGGGTTTTTGGAGAGGGGGTGGCGGACTGGGCTGATGGGGTTCTTGGGCCAGGTCAGGGTTATTGGGTTGGGCTGCTGTTGGGTTTGGGGTTTTCTGGGTTTCTTTCTATTCTATTTCCTCTCTCTTTTCTATTTCTAAATCAAACAAAGTTTGAATTCAAATACAAATTTGAATTTCAAACCACACTCAAATAATTAAAACTATGCACCAGCATGAATGCAACAAACATTTTTAACCCTATGATAAATTTTAATTACTTGAGGAACAAAAATTGGTTTAAATGCAAGACTAACACATATAAACCTTAGAAAATTAAATAAAGCCAATTAAATTTATTAATAAATGCTGAAATTTAAATTAGGGTGTTACAAAGATGGCTAAGTAAAATCTGAAAATAAGGATCAACATTTAGTGGCGTTTTTGGCAAAACAAACCCCATCAACCAAAAACCTTTGCATGTCTAGTTATCGGACTATGTTATATCCGGTGACGTGTCAGTCTTGCTGAGTACTAGTATACTCAGCCTTGCTTCTGACACTGTTTTTCAGGTACTAACTTTGAAGATCTTTTAATGCTTCCGCTGAACAATGAGACTTGAATAATTTGAGTAGTTGGAACTCTGTAGTACTTTATTATTCTGAACCTGGTTTGTAATAAATTTCCTTTCCGCTGCAATCACTCTGAGATGTATGAAATGTTCTGTGTTGTAATCTCTGGGCTTACCTTCGTGTGAGTGTTGTCTGCTGATCTTGGAATAGCGTGGCTTTTATCGAGGCTTCACTCGAGGAACTACCGGTGAGTGCCAATTTGGATCAGAGTTGCTTAGCAACAAAGATCAGTGCACCCGGACCCAGTAGTTTTGGGTGGTTCCGCCACAGCTGGCATCAGAGCTCGCAGACAGCCTACCAGAGATAACAGCCTCGGTTTTCAAAACAACAAATTAAAACTTAACTTCAAAACTACTAAAGTTTTTGAAAGAGTTTAGGATCTACAAGGACAAGTCTAGAACGTAAAGACCTAGGGGATCTTATGGGTATAATCAGGTGGCTTATATGGTATGGCTAACTTCCAGCACATTACTTTTCAGTATTTAAATTCTGCAATTTATGTTCTGCAACTACATCATCGCCGCGGAGGTATGCTTACTCAGTCAGCTGAGGGAGTCTGACCTTCCCATCGGTGATGCAAGCCGGACACTGGAGCTCAAGTAATGGTCCAAAATTGGAATTCAATTCCCCGTCAAAGACGGTACTCAGTCAATACGTTGTTTCGGTGACATATGCTTAACATTGTCCATACGGCGGGAATTGTATGGATGCCGGTTCTATAGTGATCGGTAATGTATGGGAACGCTTTCGTGGGTGCTGGCACGGAAGGTTCAATTTATATATTGTCAATTTTCTGCAGGTACGCTAACTCGAAATCGAATCCTAGGCTATCTAGCTATATCGAGTAGCTACATAGTGAGAGACGTAATATGTATGCCACCAAAGTCATTTGCGTAAGACCAAGGTTACTTGGCAATTCTTTTCCCTGGTGAGGACGGATAGGTTCTGCATTCATCCTCAAAATTGTTAACAAAGAAATCTTTGGAAGAAATCGTAATCGAATCAGCTAAAACCCTATCTTAAGGAGCATCTAGATAGTCTGCAAATTCAGGGAAATTGGTTTCCACGAATTTTAACCCTCTGTTAATTTATTCAAATCTACTTGGCGTAGTAAGACGAAATGATGTTCCCTAAGTTATCAAACTCTTGTAAAAATTTGAGAATTTTTGAAGCCTTCTAGCTTGGTATTTGTGATTTTAGATCAACCCTGTGTAAAACTGTCTACTCTGAACAGTCTGTACAAACTGAAATTTTTCGACCTTCATAAGTTGTTCAAATGAAAAATCGTTCAACATTAAAGTTGTAGACAACTAAGTGATGAACTTACCATAAAAATTTGAATTATTTTAGACAACTGGTATGGGATTTGTGGTCAAAATACACCCTCTCTGGAGACCCAGTTTTCCTCGTTGACGTCACCCTGAAAACCTGAGCATATCACCCCCTGGAGTCCAAATTGATCTTAGTGATGACTAGATGAATCATTCCTTATTATCATAGGGATCTTTTTTAAATTTTTGGGAATTTTTGGAACATATTATCTATCATTTTAGCAATTTCTTTCACTGTCCAGAGTCAGCTATTCCTTGTTTACCATCAGCTGATCCATCGGTCTTTTGTTGGGACAGTTGGAAGAGCTGCTGGTGGTTGACGCGCAGGGGCACCTACACTCTGCTTGCTTGCACTAGGACGGATTTCCTCGCCGTCTTTGGGAGCTTTTGAGTGCAGCCGGTTACCTCCAGCCACCGATTTACGATGGCCACGAGTTTGTGGAGGACGGAGTTCGTCGCTGCAGTGTGACGATGGTGATCCCGCAGCACCCGCTCAACGGGTGGGAGCTGATCGTGACTCAGATGGTCGGTCACTATCTGCTGGACACTTGGGAGCTTACCGCCATGAGGGCGATGACCACTTTTTGCTCTTTGCACCCTCTGGAGGTGGTTCTGACCGCGTTCGGGTTGTTCCCTGCACCCGACCCGACAGACCCGCTTTGGCTTGACCGGATGGCACACGTGGACGTAGTCGCTACCCTCGACCCGGTCGGGGCACTTTGGACGACAATGATGTGCTTAGACGGTCTCTACAGACTTCACACGTACCAGAGTTACGCTGTCGCTCAGTTGGTGGACCAGGCTCAGGCCTTGCACCTCACGGTCCAGCTGAGAGACGAGCAGCTTCAGGAGGCTAGTGCCGAGCTCGAGAGCAGGGCTGCTCTTATCGCCCAGCTCCACGGCCAGGTTCATGAGCTTCAGGACACGGTGATGGATCGTGACGCTACGATCAACTTCCTGGAGGACCAGTTTCACGACCTTCAGCTTGACTTGGACGAGACCCAGGGGCAGCTCCACGAGATGCAGCACGCGCAGGATGCCCTTCACGCACCACCCGACGAGATGCAGGTGGATGGTGAGGACGAGCCCTAGGAGATCCATGGCATTTCGGAGATGGACTCTGAGGACCAGGCGCCGCAGCCCGCACCGGTTGAGGTTCACACTCCCGTGGCGAGTGAGGCATCGGTCAATATGTAGACCGAGGCGCTATTTTCTTAGCTTTTGTAGACTCCTCTTAGTGTAGCCTACTTTTGCATCATGGCTACTAGGCTAACTTAGGGTTGAGTAACCCCCTTAGTACTGATGTTAGAAGTAACCAAGTGGAAATGAGAGGATGATGAATGTAATGAACCTCTAATGCTACTAATGTGAGATATTGGTGATCTGTGAAAAGCAGAATGCAGTGGCTAGTTCGAATTTTTATCCCCTTTTCCTTTCTGAATTAGCTCCTGAGTTGAATACCAAAGTTGTTACAAATTTCATCGTGGAAATACTCAAAAAATTTCAGCTCAAATGAATTAGTATCGCAGGAGATAATCGCAAATTACAGAAGCTCTGTTTTCTGTAAAACAGAAAACCAGAGGAGTAAATGAATTTTTCGACTAAACTACTCTGAGTATCCGAATTTGTGATGACTACCAAAGTTGTAGCTCATGAAATTATATATCTCCTGTAAAAGTTTCAAGTTTATATCATGTACAGAACTCCAGTTATGGGCGATTTTGTATCACTGGTTTTCCTGCACAACATGATTGAAGTGATTCCTATTACTTCCATGTCATTTTGAGTTGTATGTTCCATTTGAAATGATGATAATGTTGAGCCTAATGCAAAAGTACTCACATTTCAGATGGTTGGATCAACTCAAGGCACCCCTAGTGGTTTTGGAGCCGGGGGGAATGGCGATCCACCTCCACCTCCTCCACCAGTGGGTATCGCTGAGGTTCTTGGCGCCCAGACGGAAATCTTGCGGCAGTTGGTTCAAGCTCAGCAACAACCGCGGGGTGGGCATCATGCTCATCAAGCACAAGAAGCGAGCTACCAAGATTTTCTCAGTCCTCAGCCTCCGCTGTTCACTAAAGCGGATGAGCCTCTGGACGCGGACGCTTGGATTCGCACAATCGAGTCCAAGTTTTCTCTATTGACTACTCCTTGTTCAGAAGCGAACAAGACTCGCTACGCCGCATAGCAGCTTCGCGGATCAGCTCGTATGTAGTGGGATCATTACCACGGGATGCTACCGGCTGATCATGTGGTGAATTGGAATGAGTTCAAAATAGCTTTTCGAGATCATAATATTCCAGCTGGACTTCTTGACCGTAAGCTCAACGAGTTCTTGGCCGTAACTCAGGGCACTCGTACTGTATTGCAGTATGCCTAGGCATTGCATCAATTTTTGTCAATATGCTAGACATCACACGGATACCGACGCTAAGAAGCGTGAACGCTTCCATCGAGGCCTTAGCACCAAGTTACAAGAAAGGCTAAATCTTGTCCGTGCGGACTCTTTCAATGAATTGGTGAATATGGCTATCTCTCAGAAGGATCTTATTTCTGCACACCATGCTGAAAAGAAGCGCAAGACACTTGCTGGACCCTCGAGTGCCTCTGCACCGAGGTATCGCATTGTGCAGAACAACCCACCCGCACCCTCTCAGAAGGCCCCTCAGCCAGGGCGTTGGATTATTCGTCCTCCTCAACAGCAGCAGCAGACTCGATTCGGGCTTCCTCAGCAAACTCGATTTGTACCTCAACAACAGCAGACTGGCCCTAGGCCGAATACTCAGCAAGCCATTCGCCCTGACAACAATAACCACTGTTTCAAATGCGGAAGTCCGGATCACTTTGCCAAGATGTGCCCCCAGGCGGGACAATCTCAAGGGCAGGCTTCTCGCAGAAATGATCAGAACATGGGCAAGAAACAAACCATTCAAGTCAGGCAGGGCCGACTTAATGTCACCAACTTGGCTGACCTTCCAGAGGGAGCACCAATTATGTCGGGTACATTCTCTATAAACCATCACCTCGCAGTTATCTTATTCGATTCTGGTGCATCTCGTAGCTTCATTAGTTCTAAATTTGGAGCAAAAGTTGGGTTAGATTTTTATCACACCAAAGGCTCTTACATGATATCTACTCCTGGTGGTAAAGTAGCATCCAACCAAATGGTTAGAACAGCACCTGTCACACCCGATTTATGAAGGCAAACCGAATGCATCTCATATGTGCGCCAGGATCAGTTTACACACATATGATTAAACATAAAGTGAATATCACAACTAGTGCAAGCGTAAAGAGAGTATTAAAGACTTTATTACAAAACCGAAAGTCTAAAGCGAATAAATAAACGTCTAAAGAGTAGCAGCGGAAACTTCTTCAGCACAGGCAGATGACTGGGAGACATACGCCTAGAAATCCTCGAAGTCTTCTGGAAACTCCGGGCAGTTGTTATTACGGTCTGAGCAGCAAGTATGCAAGGGTGAGTACACTTATGGTTGGTACTCAACAAGTGGTAGGGAAACAACTATAATATATGCAAGGCTATTTCAAGGAATAGCTGACACGGTTTTAACTGCACTCAGCAATTTTAGTTGATCATATTTTATTAGCAAGCATTAACTAGATATAAGTATATACCATTAAACCCACAAGATAAGCAATATATGAAGATATACAACATAACCATAAGTAAAACATCGATTTAGATCAACTTCAGGTTCAATTATCATGTGAGGGTCCAAGCCGCTCTTGACCGTGAGCACGGCTAACCGGTTAGTTTTAACTCTGCAGAGGTTGTACACTTTCACCACAATTCGCGTAAAAGCTCCGAAGAACTTTAAACCCAACCATGCAAGTGCGGGCCAAGCACCATATCACACTTCCTTAGGTATGACTGCATAGGGACGCTACGAGGCCTTTACAAAGATTCCCTAACCTATGACAACCCGCTAAGGTTTCAAGCCAAAGTGGTCATAACACTGCCCTAATGAGGTGATACCTTGCCAAAGGATCATTAAACAATACCAATTGCCCCAAGAGGACTGAGCTATATCCCATCAATGCATCCCCTCTTGCCCTTTCGGTAAGATTGTCACAAACTAGAGTTTCTAATTAATCAGCCAAGACCAGAGCCATATAGTAATTGTGGTTGTACTGTTTTCTTGGGTGGTTCTCCATGTTCCAATTAACACATATGATCTTGATTAACAATATTAAACCATCATGAACATGAAGTAACAAGTATAGCATTGGTATTATTATCCACCCATAACCAAGGTAAAGCAACTAGCAATAGCTACCCAACATGAAATTAAACCCAAGTTGATCAAGGAATAAGATAAACAATACTAGGCATGTCCTTAACTCGGTTCCCATCATATTATAGACACATGCATGAACATGAAAGTAAATGTGATAGATTTGGTGATTTAATGGGTCAAAACATGATCAAGGGTCCACTTGCCTTCCTCAAGCTGCTGCTGGTCCGACCCTCCGAAGTCTTGATCTTGATGCTGCTCCTCGAACTGCTGATCGTCTATCGCACCAAACACGCACATGCAAGCAAACAAGTACAAACAATAAGAAACAGTACACCAAACAATATAAACAGTACAAAAAGAGGTTACTAAACTATTCTACTCGTTGCAACGATCGCATGGGCGTAAAGATCATCGAAAACTGGATCTAAAACGGAAAAGTTATGGCTAAAACAAGATCTAAGGGCTAAAACGTAAATAAACCTTATACTCAGGGGCTAACTCATGAAAACAGGGACTGATTCGTAAATATTTCTCACTGCAGTGGACAGGCGGGTTCTAATATGGGAAAACACAGGGGTTTCTTTGCAAAAACGACACGGTTGACCGGGATAGACTTGGTTGACTCAGATTGAATCTAGTTTGGGCCGTTGATCTCTAATCGAACGGTTATAGAGGATTGGAGCGGGCAGCGGCGGTGCAGGACAGCCGGCGGCGTGGCAAACGGCGGCCTGCGGCGGCGGGATGGCCGGAGTAGGCCAAAACGGCCATATGGGCTCTCTTTGGCTCGGTTCTGGGACTGGAAGCACGCGCGCGAGCACGCGAACTCGATGACGGGGCTTGTGCAGGACATAGGCGAGTGGAGCGGGCGTGCGGCGGCGCATGGCAGAGCGGCGGCGGCGCTTGCTCCGACGAGCTAACGCGCGCGCGAAGAAGCAAGATAGAGGGAGGAAAGGGATCAAAGAGCATCACCACCTTGACGCGATGCTCCTGGAAAGCTCGAAGGCGGCGAGGGCGCGACGGAACGGCGGCGCTGCGTTGGATCGAGCTCCGGCGGAACTTCAAAGGCGGCGGCGCGGCTAGGGTTCGCGGAGGTGGCGGACTTCGGTTCGATGGGGGTTCAGGGGTCGCGGGGCTTGCTTTTATTAGGGGCGGAGCGTGGCCTTGGCGTGCGGGCCACGCCGAGTCGGAGGGGGCGTGCAGCGGCGCTCGGACTCGGGGAGGAGTCCCGGCCCGTCCCGAGCTCGGGGATGACGGGCGGGTCCCACGCGTCGGTGAGAGAGGAGAAAGGAAAAGGGGAGTGACGGGCTGGGCCGAGGGGAAAGGGAAACGGGCCGGCGGCGGTGGTTTCTGGCCCGCGGGAAACGAAAAAAAAAGAAAGGGAGAGTGATGGGCTGGGCTGGAAAGGGTCTAGGGGAAAGGAAAAAGTTTTCCATTTTCAGAAAAGGATTCAAGCACTTTCAATTCAAATCCAAACTCAAAGATTTGAATTAAAGTTGAACAACAAGCAAATAAAAAAATGCAAACCAGCATGAAATGCACACACCTATTTTCCTTATATTTATTTTATGGCTAAATATTTTATTTGATTCCCGACAAATGCTCTAAATTCAAGATAAATTAAATGATTTCAACCGATTTAAATCCTATTACCACTAGAAGGAATTGATGTTATCCTAGGAATGGAATGGATGAATAGACATGGGGTACTGTTAGATATCTTTTCCCGAGCCATTGAAATAAATTCTCCAACTCATGGTCATTCGGTCCTATATTTACCTCATCACCAATGCAACAACTCTTGTGCCTATGCCATGAAAGATATTCGTCTCGAAGATATTCCGGTAGTCCGTGAATATGCAGATGTGTTCCCGGACGATTTACCTGGTATGCCGCCAGACCGGGGTATCGAATTTGTCATTGAACTTTAGCCTGGTACAACACCTATATCAAAAAGGCCGTATCGAATGCCGCCTAAAGAATTGGCTAAACTAAAAATCTAGCTTTAAGAACTGCTGGACAAGGGTTTTATTCGCCCAAGTACTTCACGTTGGGGCTGTCCAGCATTGTTCGTAAAGGAGAAGGATGATAGTCTGAGGTTGTGTGTTGACTACCGGCCTCTCAATGCGGTGACCATCAAAAATAAATATCCACTTCCCCGCATTGATGTACTGTTTGATCAGTTGGCTGGAGCAAAGATCTTCTCCAAGATTGATCTTCGATCGGGGTATCATCAAATTAAAATCCAGCCTTGTGATATTCCCAAGACCGCTTTCTCAACCAGATATGGCCTCTATGAATATTTGGTTATGTCTTTCGGTCTCACCAATGCTCCAGCTTATTTCATGTATTTCATGAACTCGGTACTTATGCCGGAACTTGACAAGTTTGTCGTGGTTTTTATCGATGACATTCTGATCTACTCCAAGAATGAGGCAGAACATGAACAACATCTGCGCATTGTTCTTCAACGTCTTCGAGATCATAAGCTGTACGCGAAATTTTCCAAGTGTGAATTCTGGCTGGACACTGTCAAATTTCTGGGTCACACTATATCTAGTGAAGGCATCTCAGTTGACCCCAGCAAAGTACAAGAAGTGATGGACTGGAAACCTCCTACTTCAGTTCATCAGATTCGCAGTTTTCTCGGCTTGGCGGGATATTACCGCAGATTTATTTTGGACTTCTCCAGAATTGCAAAACCCATGACAGAACTACTAAAGAAGGATGTCAAGTTTAAATGGGGTGCGAAGTGCGATGAAGCATTCCATACATTGAGAGCACATCTAACCACAGCACTAGTCTTAGCTCAACCTGACAACAACAAACCCTATGATGTTTATTGTGATGCGTCAGGTACTGGTCTTGGTTGTGTTCTAATGCAAGACAATCGGGTTATAGCATATGCTTCCCGAGCAAGATGCAACGGTGGAGAAGGCCGGCGAAGGACCCAGTTGTAATTTATTTTTTTCGCTCAAGGGTGTGTTTGCAAGTTTTCCAGTGTTTGCCAGTGAATTTCTAAAATGCTAAACAAATCAGAGAAAAATTGTAAAAATGCAAACTCAACTGATCTGGAACCCTTGTAACAAGATCAATAAGTTTTGTAACAGTCAAATCTGCAGAAACTCTACCAAATTTAATCTAGGAAAAAGAATAAGAAAATCAACCCATGCATGTTCAGGAAGTTCCACTCAACAAACAACCTTGATTTTTGAATATGTTATCACTGATGGAATATTAAGCTCACAGTAAAAAGATGGCACCCAACCAAAACAGTTATCATGTTGGAACAGTCAAGATTCTCTAATCTGTTATTGACTTTCAGGATTTAAACTGGAAAACATATACCTAAACTTGCTCTAGAATTTCTACTACATGAACGCGTAACTGAACCCATGTTATTCCACAAATTTCATATTTATTAGAGATCATTTGCTATATACCATGATTAAAGCGTGTTTAATAAACTTAATTCTTCGTATAGATTTTTTATAATCAGAAAAATCTATATTTATTTCTGAAGTCTCACTTTAGTTCTGTAATCCGGTCTGAAAATTTTGAGCTATAGTTACTGAGTTTTTCTTTAGTTAAAAATCATGCTTAGTATCTCATGGTTAGATTTACTATTTTTGTTCTGAGTAAACTAGGCTATATCTGATCATGATTTTTGAACATGTTCTTGTTTAGAGTATTTTCTCACTATAATAAAAAGTTCACATGCAGTTCTGGTCAAATGAACTTTGAGAAATTTATGCTAACTCGTGATAAGTTAAATTCATAACTAATTTACCTTGTTGATATAAAGCTTGATAGTTTTTCTGGAGTATGTTTAGCTCATGACTAGGCTCTGGTAAAAATTTGAGAACCATAACCCTAGTATAACTCTCTGTAGATTTAATATTATTTAATAGCTTGCTAAATTTGTTCATTTTGTCACCTCTGATGTTTAAGTAGATAAAATCTGGAAAAATTACTGTACTAATTAGATGCTATGGAGATGTTTCTGTAAAATTTTTAGCACCATAACCCTTGTCAAACGTTCTGTGAAAAAAGGTGAAGCAACTAGAGTGATATACTTACATGAATTGTTGTGGTTAATTGCTTTATGTTTAGATGCTGAAATTTATGCCATTGATGCTAGAGTATCTGATATGTGTTACTTTAATTTTTCATCACTAGCTCATGAGTAAATTGGTTGTTATGAAATAGTGAAAGCATGCTATGTTTTAATGATAAAAAAATGAAAAACCAAACCCCAGACTCATTCATGAAGAAACATAGTTGTAATTACTACTCCATAAATGACTGCCCATGGAATGAAATTTTGAGATCATCACTGAATTAACTTTTGTTGAACTACAACTTTATTGTGAAGGAAAGAAATAGTTATCCATGAGTAACTCATAATCTTGCATTGCATATAGAAACGGTTAATCTCGCGGACGGAGAATACGAACTGGTGCCCACCGACTCTCATGTTGACCAGGAAGTTAATTTGAACTGTGCTAGCGTAGCTCAAGACCTGGGCCAAGCCCCAGAGGTTTTTCTGCCTGACAGTGCCCAAGAAGGCAAGCCCCGGTGCATAATCCCACTATTTTCTGAGTTATTATTCATCTAGCTATTTATAATGTGTTGTAATAAGTTTATTTCTGCATTTAAGTTTCTAGGCATTGATCGAAAACCTTAGATGCATGATCCCTAGGTCCCTATGTTTGATACCCGGATCTTTTTATCGACTAGTTGCCATGCTAATTAGGTACGGTAGAAGTCGAGGGGTTTCCTGCCTCTCGCGAGTAAATAGGAATTTTACTGACTTTATTTCCTGCTGAAATATAAGAAAAACGGGCGGGGTTGTGTAGTTGTGATACCCCGCTGGTGTAGTCGAAAATGGTTAAGGTCGCGGTGTGTGGCTCATTTCGTTAAGCGTTTGAAAGTACTAGCCACATGCCGAGAAATATGGTAATCGGTAAGCTTAAGTACCTGATTGGACCGGCGAGTGGAACGACCATTCACCCTCTTGGTAGAAGTAGGTTTTATTTTTATCCGGACATACGGGTGCAGAGTGGTCGGACTCTGTAGTCGGGGAGGGTGACCCGGATCCACGGACTGGAAAGAAAGGGGAAAAGTTGCGTGGGCGAAAGCGGCGTCGATCCCTATGCGTGTGTGTTAGGTTCCCCTGGCCAGGTTGAAATTCGATTCAGAATCGTCCGCCTCTCACGGCATGAGATTGCTTAATGTTTTCGGTCACACAGAGTAACAAGTGGATCAGGATGATGACAATACTGCTGGTTGATTAAATGATTGCTCTACCATGTTTGTGTAGAGTTAGATGCAAACTTAGAAGGGTTAATCCACTTGGAAGATGGCTAAATAAAATTTGAAAATAAGGATCAACATTTAGTGGCGTTTTTGGCAAAATAAACCCCATCAACCAAAAAGCTTTGCATGTATAGTTATCAGACTATGTTATATCCGGTGACGGGTCAGTCTTGCTGAGTATTAGTATACTCAGCCTTGCTTGTGGCACTGTTTTTCAGGTACTAACTTCGAAGATCTGTTTTCAAGTCTTACTTGGCCGTGTACTTTGCCTCCGGGTTGGTCTGTTGAGTGGGATGGCCCTTCAGCTGGTGCTGACCACCCTCCCGCTGAGTGACGCTTTCGTACGGGCTTTATCGATGCGTCACGCTATTTCACTAGTTATCTTTTAATGCTTCCGCTGAACAATGAGACTTGAATAATTTGAGTAGCTGGAACTCTGTAGTACTTTACTATTCTGAACCAGGTTTGTAATAAATTTCCTTTCCGCTGCAATCATTCTGATATGTATGAAATGTTCTGTGTTGTAATCTCTGGGCTCACATTCATGTGTGTATTGTCTGCTGATCCTGGAATAGCGTGGCTTTTATCGAGGCTTCACTCGAGGAACTACCGGTGAGTGCCAATTTGTGTCAGAGTTGCTTAGCAACAAAGATCAGTGCACCCGGGCATAGTAGTTTTGGGTGGTTCCGCCACAGGTTAATCAAATAAAAAATTTTTTAAAAAAGCTGAGGCCCGCTGAGCCCATCGGTGCGCCGCCACCGGATCTGAGTTGCCGTTGCCGTCCTCCGATGCCGGCGCCGTGGAGCCCCACCGCCGAATCCGGCCTCGGCGCCACCGGATCCGGCGCCCGCGGGAGGACTGGGGACCGCCACTGGGGAGGGGAGCGGATCCGCCGCCCACGGAAGGGGAGGGGAGCGCCGCCGGGGAGGGGAGGGGAGATCCTGCCATCGGGAAGCGCAAGCTCCCCAAGTGCGAGCCTCGCCTTCGCTGGGCCCGCGAGCCCCCTCTTCGGGCCACGCTGTGCTGGGGCACGATGCAGCAGGGGGCTGTGCGCACCCACGCCGGGCCGAGCCGCGCCGCCGCAGGGGGGGCCGCGCGCCCCCGCCCCTTGGTCGCCGCCGCCGGGAGAGGGAGGGGCGAGGGAGAGGGAGGACTGCCGGGAGAGGGAGCGCTGCCGTAGGGGGGGGGCTCGCGCGCCCCGTGCCTTGGCCCCCGCTACCGGGAGAGGGAGGGGCGAGGGAGAGGGAGGACCGCCACAGGGGGGCTCACGCGCCCCCGCGCCTTGGCCGCCGCTGCCGTGTGAGGGAGTGCCGCCAGGAGAGGGAGCGCCGCCGGTGGGCTCAGAGAGCATAAGAGATATTCCAAACCATACCTTGCACTTGTGAACTTTGAAGTGTCTATCATGCCATCTTGGGTAGTTGAGGAATGGAATGGTCGCAAATCAAATCACTTCTACTCCTCATGTCAAGTAGCTTGGGGTTTTTCAATAAGTTTTCGGAACAAACCTTGCTTAGCTCCTCATTTGATTCTCTCAGATCGCTCAATGTGTATATGTCCTTACCATGGCATTTAACTTGCCTTTTCTTCATTCTACTTCTAGTGATGGCTATATGTGGAGCTCAAGGTAGGGGATGAAGGATAAGGCATACTTGTATTACATATATTGCAAGTCAAAAACCGGATCCAAAGAGAAAAACAAGTCATACAATCAGATCAAGATGTGCACGTGTATGGATTGTGGAGGATGTAATGGAAACTCCTTTTGTATGATCTCTCTCCCTATATAAATTCTTTTGAGAGCATGGCTATCTCTTTTTTTTCATGGACCTTCATGTGCCCACATTTTTTTTCTTTCTTTTTTTCAATACTTGGACCTTCATGTGTCCAATTTTTTTTTGATAGCCTATGCCTCTCTTTTTTTTAACAAAAACTAGAGAGAGAGACCAACACATATAGTGGAGCATTTATTTTGTGGAATGGGTGGATGGTACAATGCTAACTTCTCAAAGAAGCATAGAAAGGGGGTATGAGGTGTGCACGTGAATCTTGATCATGAAAGCATGAAAAAAATTCTCTCAAGGGTCACAACAATTTGACAATGCTCAATGCAAAAACAAGCAGCATATGTGTATATGGTTTTCAAGAAGTACCATCATATGGCTTTGGTAGGACTTTGGCATGTCAAAGAGGAGCTTTGCAAGGATTTTTTTTTAAATTTTCAAATAAATAACCCAAGCACTTAAACAAAAAGGAGCAAAGATCATATCATCCAAACCATATCTCAAACATCAACTACTTAGATAAGCATGGTTTTCTAAGGATTTTTGTTCACGAGCATCAAGGTGATAAGCATGGAATAAAACATATGCAAGCCAACCATAGGAAACATGTAGAGCAGGAGCAACAAACTGATTCTTGAGTTTGATTTTAGTAAGATATAAAAACCATTCAAACTCATGAATCAAGAGAGTTGAGAGGTAGAGGATGCACATACAATCATTGTTGATGAAGATGGGGGTCAAGGTAGTGGTGATTCTGCCAAACCACTAGGTGGCTGGCTGAATTTGGTGTCCTTGCCTTGTCTCTTGTCATGTTGGTGCAGATGATGTGTGTGATGCATCTGTGGGAGATCTTGAATGTGTATGACAATGACGATCTTGAGAGATCTCCCCCACACTTGTACTTGTACCTGGTGCTGTATTCAACGAGATAGTGGAAACAAAATAATGACTCTGCTGGTTTTAAGAAACAGGAAGCTCTATAATTTATTCAAACTAAACTTTACTCTCACCATGAGACTTACTCTAGTGATCCTCGGGCGACCTCCTGGCAGGGCTTTGTTTAATGTCAAAAGCAGGACACTGAGAGTACTTACCATGGCGTTTTGTTGATGGGGACTCAATATTGCCACCATGGGAATTCCTCTCTTTTTTTTAATTTTTTTTATAGAGAGCAAGATACAGGAACTAACACCAATTCGAATAAAATATATGGATTGAGAAAGAACTTACTTCGGGCACTCACATACCTCCCCCACACTTGGAGTTTGCAAAACTTCAAGTGTATGGAATTCAAGTTTCCTTCTGTAGTTGTTTCTTCATCAAGGCATATCGAGGGGTTGTAGTTGGTATAGCTCTCATGTTCGTAGGTGTTACTTGTCCGTCATTCTTCTTGATCTTCCCCTGGAAAGGTTAGCGACCAAAAATACCCGAAGGAAAAATACATCCTAGAACATGCTCTTGCTTTTATTGAAGGGAAATAAATAGATGATAATCCAGGCTATCTCCCGGCAGTGCTTTGTTTTTGGTCATAAGCTCGACCATGGAAACATCCTCTTAGCAGCTATTGTTGATGATGTGTTCCCCTTTTCATCACCAATTGTTGATGTGTCATGAAGGTTTAGCTGCAAGGTTAGCACCATAGAGCATCCACGAAATTTGCAATGTTTATGGTAAACATATGCATCTACAACTAGCCTTCTAAAGGTTTTGCAAGAGAGGACCTTAAGGAAGTTATAGTCCTCGTGTGTGCTCTGGGCACAATGCGTGCCTGACTCTGGAGAGGTATTGAAAGAGCATGGTTTTTGAGGTATCACTAGGATGAAACTCCCATGCTCATATATGGAATCCTTTTCTATGGACTCCAGAGTCGGCGCCTCATAACATTCCGTGGCCCATCGGTTCTTCATGTCAAGAGATGCATCGTGGGAAATCATAGTTGAATCTCGATCGTGGTCGAGAACAACTTCCTTGGGGCCAGAGAAAAGAGGCTCAAACTCACTCAAGAGGGATAATGATCGTTCATCTTCACAAAAGCGAAGTTCTTCCGAGTTGTTCTCTTCGGAAGTGACAGATTTTGCAATCTCGAAGGGAATGGACTCAGATGGTATGAACGGAGATTCATGCATCATTTCCTCGAGCGGGTTTGGCTCGAGAAAATGCTTCACCATAGAATTTTCTAAGCAAGAGGTAGCAGTGGCAGAAGCGGTTTTCTTAAGCATTACATCTAGGCTTCCTTGAGATGCGAGAAGTTTTTTCAAACGGGGAGCCTAGGAGAAGATCAAAATCGAGGATATCGAAGATATGGAAATCTAAGTTGACCTCAATTTTGTCTATTATGAGCGGCATGGCACTTGCAACCCCCCGACATTTAAGGATGTGTCCCAAGGGACAACTCTTTAAGAGCGTGTCAGATGGTCTTAGCGTAATATTGCCCAAAAGTGTGTACGCTAAGTGCCATGGAAAAACATTAACCTCCTTGATGGGGTTAATGTGGGCTTCTATGGTGGTTCCCCTTATTAAGCAAGGAGTGATCGTGGAGGGTTAGCTAATCCAAATTGCTTCAGAAAAGCGTTTCTCAACATTTGACCAATCATCCTTCATGGCTTCCTCGAGAGGTGCTTCATTACGGGAATCAGGAGGAGAAGGAGGTACCGTAGGCCTAATGGAAGGTTCTGTCAAGAGATCTCAAGATTGATCAGTGTGGACAGAGGAAGGTTCCTTCCCTGAATGGGCGTCTATGAGATTCGATCCCGTTGATTCATCCTCGAATCTAGAAGAGAACTTCGGGGGGTGAATCTCTTCTCCCTCCGATGTTTCTGGTTCGGGCGAGGTTTCTAGAGCTGAATCTAAGGATGTGGAAGATGAAAGATTGGATTTAACTACTAGAAGATCCTCTTGGTTTGACTTGCATATTTTCCAGAGGACTTCGGGCATGATCGTGCAGGCAATAGAATCTATGATATCATATAGGAATTTCCTACCTTCTGCTAGAGTCATACGGGAAAATGATCCTACAGAGACAACATCGAGATGAAAGGTGGAGTACTTGTCGAGGCCCTCATAAAAGTTGCGAAGCAACAAGGACTCAGGTATCGATAGTACAGGTCCTGATTCTATCAAACTCAAGAATCTGTACCAAGCTGCTTTAATGCTTTCCCTCGCATTCCGTTGGAAAGAGTGGATATCCCTATGTAGAGCAATGATGCGGGACATTGGGAAGAACTCAAGACTGAATTTGTCTCTAAGCTCTTCCCAGTTGTCGTGTACATTGCCTACGATATACGTGTACCATTGTTCGGCCTTCCCTATAAGAGAGAAAGGGAACAATTTCCACTCAAGGGTATCTTGTGTCATGCCTGCAATGGCAAACAATGAACATAGATGCTCGAAATCCGACAAATGGTAGTATGGGTTTTCACTTTCTAACCCAGAGAAGGGAGGCTTCCGAACCAGAGTGATAAGACCGGGAAAGAGTTCAGAGCCGAATGTGAGAATTATTCGTGTAGAGGGAGGTGGCTCTGGGAACTCCTCCCTAGGGGCAGAGACACTGTGAAAGGATGGCTTCTCCATGGGTAGCGGGGGTCAAGATAGCAGAAAGAAAATTGAAAATGATACGGAACAAATTCCATAGGATAGAGAAGCTTTTTAAGGATAGCTTCTCTTTGGATAGTGGGTATCAAGGTAGAAGAAAAGAAAAGCAAAGATACGAGGACGACTAGGTTCGAAGAAAGATACAGCAACCGTTCCCCGGCAACGGCACTAGAAAGCTTGTTGGGTATTTTAGCATCACAAATAAATCCGCAAGCGCACGGATACCGTTGTAGCTTTCACCTCAGAGTATTCCAAGGGTTATCGAATCCACAGAGAACATGTGTGCACTCTCTTCTATTCTAATCAGTCCAAGGACACACCAAGATAGGTAGAAGGGCAGAGAAGATTCCTAAGATAGTGCTAATGCTGAGTTAAAGGTCGATCTCTCGGGCACAATACTCACTTCGGGCACCGGCTTACAACTGGTCTACCAGTCGACTCCGGCCAACAGCTCTACGCTATATCCAAACGTGGAGGATTACGGAGGACCAATAGGGCTATCACCACCTATGGCCTACCTCTAACAAACCGTGGGATATAAGGCAAACGAAGGATAACCCCTAGCCTATACACCACGCCTATGCTATTGATTACTACTGCAGTCTAACTACGTATGTCGACCCGTAGCAAACTACAGCACTCCGTACGAATACAGAGCGACGAACCCGTGAGTAAGAGAACTGATCTCACTCAACTAGAAGCACTACTAGCATCTACTATACCAAGTAAAATACTAGAGATAGGAACCACGAATACTTACTAGATACCGAAGAATGTAGCGGCATCTGTAGAGGTACAAGCTGGGAGCAGAGTGCCGACACCCCGGCACTTCTCCCGAACTAATCCCTCCCTCTCGTAGAGGTACAAAATGGAGAAGAGCGCCGAAGATCGGCGCCCCTCCTGAGTACCTCTACCCTCTCCCTACTCTAAGACACTTCTAAAGCAAGAGAAGGCTTGAGAGAGCACTTGGATGGATGTGAAACTCCACTTGGTGGTGTGTCTTCATTTGTGCCCCCTCCCCTCATATATATAGGAGGGAGCTACAGCTAGCAAGGTCGGTTTCAGCAGGTGATCCTCCCAAAACCGACTTCTAGGACCATTGGGGAGCTGCCACGTCGAAGGCTGAGGTCGGTTGGTGCTGTGGGCAGGTCGGCCGACCTACGGCCGGCTCTGAATTGGCCCAACTTTGGCTGGGTGACTGCTTGGTGGGCCCTCATCACTAATCCACTGGTAATAGCTCTTGTCTAATTTGGTAGCTTGCTCAAGTGGGCCCAAGAATCCATGTGAGGCTGAATATCACGCTCTGATTGGTCGACACCTTTTGCCTTGGGTTGAGGAGTGTGTTTTCATGCTCTTGAAGTGTGTTTTCACCCTTATTTCACCTGCATACAAATATTTACCAACACTCGTGGAAATAGTTAGTAATTAACCCCTACCACTATGTTGATGTTTACAATTTATGTATTTATGTAGGAGTTGACGGCCTAGATTGGTACTTAAGAGCCGTCAACAACTCCCCCACACTTAGCCTTTGCTCATCCTCGAGTAAAGCAGAAAGGACTAAGATGGAACATGACTTCCAAAGGTATGAAGCGAGCATAGGAGATATTCCAAACTATACCTTGCACTTGTGGACTTTGAAGTGTCCATTATTTCCTCGATTCGCTCTGGAGTTGGGAGATCTTCCACTGAGCATGTCAATACTCGATCCACGGGAACGCGGAGAGTGTCCTTCCCTAACTTGATGCTTAAACATCCATCTTTAGGAACATCCTTAAAGAGAGCCTTAAGGGGATGTCCTATCAAGAAATCGAAGTTGAGATCTTCGAAGACATGAAAGTTTAGATGGACCTTAACATCATCGTGCCAAAAAGCACGTCGGTGATTATCCCGTAACTGCTCGTAAGAGAACCTGACGTTCTCTTGAGCTATCTGTCTGTCGGAGTGATCTTGTAGTTGCCTAGAAAAGCTAAGGCAAACTCATCTAACATAAGATTAGCTCCGACAGTGGGATTATATGGAGCGTCCACATTTTGATTTCATAGACGGCAACGGAATGATGAGGATGGAAATTTGAGATGGATTGGGGTTAAAGATGCTTCTCCTTCCTGCAGCCATTCATTGCTTATCAACGTCGTCAACTCTTGAATTGTCTCTCGAAGAGAATCTTCCTCTAAAGGATCTGTAGGAGTGACGGGACTCGGTGGTCGCTTTTGACAGAAGTATCTTGAGGTGTTGCCGAAATCTTCAAAGACATCCGGCTCGATACTTCGGAGAAACTCCGGAGGCAGAGAATCTTCCTCCTCCGATGTTTCGGATTTAAGTCCAGGGGTGGTCTCATAGATCAAATCTACTGATTGGCTTTCAGAGGGTTCCGATTCGATTTCTGAAGGTTTCACTTGACGCATCTCGGGTTCTGTGGGAACTGGCTTGTGGAGAGAAATGAAAGTGGTTCTGTCCCAGATTTTGTCGAGGACTTCCCTGCCCTCGGCTGGGGTAAGATGACCAGAAGATTCTCCAGAAGTAAGATCGAGATGGTGTGCAGACTCCTTGTCAAGACCTAGCATAAAAATGCTGGAGCAATAAATGCTCGGGTAATGACAAGTCTGGGCCTGATTTTGCCAATAAGGTAAATCTAGCCAAAGCTACACCGATTTATTCCTTATCATTCTGACGGAAAGTCAAGATTTCCGTTCGTAAGGGACATATTCGTGAAAGCGAGAAGAATACAGAATAGAATCTATCCCGAAGTTCAATCCAACTTCCATTCACACAGCCTACGACACGAATGTACGATTGCTTTGCCTCTCCCGAAAGAGAGAAAGGAAACAACTTCCATTTAAGAGTTTCGTGTGTCATGCCCAAAATTTTCTTGCATGAACACACTTGCTCAAACTCGCGCAGATGATGGTAGGGATTTTCACAATCCCTTCCTGAAAAGGAATTTCTGTGAATAAAGGCTATATAGCCTGAGTCGAGTTCATAGCTAGTGGAAAGAATTGGGTCAGCAGAGGCTGCTGGCTCATAGAACTCACTCTTGGGGGAAGAGAGCTATAAAAGGGATAGCTGCTCCATGGGTAATGGGGTTGAGATAGAATCAAGGAAAAAGAAAAAGAAGATACGAGGATGACTCAGTCCGAAGATAATGTAGCTACTATTCCTCGGCAACAGTGCCAGAAAGTTTGTTGGTACTTTGTAACGTCACGAATAAAATCCGCAAGCGCACGGATACCTTGTAGCTTTCACCCAAGAGTATTCGATGGTATCGTATCCACTGAGGAATGTGAGTATGCTATCTACGGGTTCAAGCTCATCCAAGGACACACATGCCAGTGTGGAGAAGATAGAAGAGAGGACTTTCTAGATCTAGAATCTATGTGTAGAAGAAGAGATCACGTCGCCGTTATACTTCGAGCTACTGGTTTCGACCGGCTTATACAAGCCGATAGTTCCAATAATACGTGCTCTATCCAATATCCAAATGTGGAGGATTACTAGAGCTCGAACAGGGCTATCACCACCTGCTGGCTACCTCTACAAACCGTGGGACTATCAGACAACTGAGTGGTATAGTCCAGCCTAGACACCACGTCTACGCCTTTCCCTACTAACCTTAGCCCTGGCCAAGACTACCCTTTTCTATCCTTGGTCTTAAACTAAGATCAAATGCTACTCTATAAGCATACACATCAACTAATATAAGGTAGAGATGATAACTTGCGATCTAAACTCTAATTCTAAATAAACAAAGAAAGTCTCTAACACTTACAACCGAATAAGCATCCGTCGAGGTACAAGCGGAGAAGAGTGCCGACAGACCTGGCACTTCCCCCGACTCCTCCTCACTCTCCTCCTCCTCTTCTACACCTCCTAGTCTACCTAAGCATCTAGGATGAAGGCCTCAAGCTCCAAGGGAGAAAGGTGAGTTGAGTTGGGTGTGTTGTGTGTTCCATTTCTCAACCCCCCCCTATATTTATAGGAGGGAGCCACGGCCAAGCGGAGCTTCATCTACAACTGAAACTCTCCAAACTGACATAGACATCCAATGAGCTTCCTCCACATGGCAAGGTTAAGTCAGTGGGGCCCACGGGCAGGTCGGCCGACTAGACTGGTCGGTCAGCCTCCCAGTGGGCCCACCGACCTTCTCTTTTGGTCCATGGGTTTCATGCTGGGCCCACTTGTCAATGGCACGGGTATTGGCTGTTGTCATGTCGGTTTCTTGCTCTGGTGGGCCCCCTACTCCATATTTTGACACAGGTCATGTTCTGATTCGCTGGAACATTGTGTCTTGGATCATACCGCACCATTATGCAGCAAAATTAGCTAGAAATCACTTGCACACATTCTAGAACATCATCTGTGGAATTCGTTTGTAAATAAGTCTATCCTAGCATTTATTCCACATTATGATTCATTTTTGTGCATGAGTTGACTGTCAAAATAGGTTGTTAGCGACCGTCAACAGCCAGCCGGCCCCACTTGTCATCCTCTGAAGCTCCCCCTTGGCGTGGAAGTTAAGCACAACCGTCTTACTTGCTTGCAACCGACGCCAAGCTTTGAACCGACCTTGAAGCACTATAAATAGAGCTCTACCTCTCACTTGTAACACACACAATCCATTAGAGAAGAGTGTTTATTCTTGTGCTCTCTTTGTATTAGAATAGAGAGAGAGTGAGGTGAGAGCTTTGGTGCAAACCAAGCTTAAAGGAGTGGACTTGAGTTCTCTCGGTCTTACTCCATATTTTGTATCCACCTCGGAGGAATATATCTTTGAGTAAGTTTCTCGCCTCAACTTCAGTTTCTCGCTAGCTTTACTTTCTACTTTAGTTACTTGTTTAATTACTTTCTTTGATCTGTGGGATCATGAGTCTGCGTAAGTAGCAAGTTCTACTTATCTGAGGTTGCTTTCTATCTAAGTACATGGTACGAGCAAGTAGCTAGATAGTTGCCGGCGTGGTGCCCAGGCTTGGTTAGCTATCTCACGTTGTGTTCCACCCCACGGTACCGTTGTGGTAGGCGGCAGGTGTTGACAGCCCTGTCCATCCCTCGTAGTCCACCACGTTCGGATGTTTTCATAGCAGTAGTGCTGACTGCCATTGGACTCCCTTCTCACCCCAGTCTGAGTCCTTCCCTGAGGCCGCCGAAGCAGATCGAGTCAGTAGTTAGCTTGTCGCTAGGTAGAGTAGTAAGTGATCTGGAGTTAGGCCCTCTTCCCTCTTACCTTTTCTCTTTTGGTGTGTTCGGTTGAGTAGTTCTAGATTTGGTCGAAGCTTTACCGTCCCTTGGATTCAATATCCCAGGTATACTCCCTGGTGAAGGCTACATCGGTCTCTGTACGCTTGCAGAGTAATTCGTTTAGGCTAAGGAGTGCCAACAAGCTTTCTGGCGCCGTTGCCAGGGAACAGTAGCAACACTAGATTTAGAGTTAGTCAGCCATATGACTTTTCATCTTATCCCATGGAGTTTTCTCCTAGTTATCCGGTAGTTCCATCTAGCGAGTATTTGGAACCACCACCATCCTGCCATGGTTCGCACTCAGTCCTTCTCTGGTAGAAAGGACGAAAGCCCCTATGCTCACTTGCAGGTCTTCGAAGAGAATTGTTCTCTTCTGATTATACTTGGTATGGCCCAACACACCTTACGGTGCAAACTATTCCCGTTCTCTCTGACAGGAGAAGCAAGAATATGGTACAATCGGACTGCAAGAGGAGTTGGAGGAGATTGGATACAACTGAAGGACGAGTTTTGCTTGTTCTTCTACCCTATCTCCAAGGTGATTGCTCATCAAAATCAACTGATGACATTCGAGTAAGGCGTTGAGTCACTTGGAGTAGCGTGGGCTAGATTCATGCATCTGGTAGAATCCGGGCCACCACATCAGATCCCAGAGGAAATACTGATGCAACATTTCATCTATGGTCTCAAGCCGGAGAGTGCACATTTCCTGGATGTGTCCTCTGAGGGGTCAGTCATGTACAAAATAGTGGCCGAAGTCAGGACTCTCTTGAAGAAGGTCCTGAACAGCACCGAATATACCGGCATATATGACGACCCACCAGAGACAATAGAGCAGCCCAATGAGACGCAACAACTTCAGGTTCTATCAGCTGCATCCTCTCCACCTCTACCATATATAGAGGAAATTACCGAACCACCCAAGTCCTCAGATTAAGAGCCTCTCTATGAAGACATACCAATGTTCATACCAGACCTCTTCACAGAAGAGGAATACTTGGAACTCGGCAATGTTTCAAGCATGCCGAAGGAGCATAAGTGTTGGCGGTCGTTTTCAGTGATTTCTACCGCCAACATTCCTTCGGATTTCAGGCTCTCAGGACCATAATGCATCAAATTTCACTAACATTAATGAGTTCAACGAGTTTTGGTGTTTATTTGATTTCAGGAACATAATGTGCAAATTTGGGCCAAAATGGGATAAAACCCAGGCCGGCCGGCCTACCACTATGCCATTTCATCGTGCAACTGATCGGAGATGGTCCTGAGCGAGATATCAAGCAAATAACAAGTGTTCAACACGATTACAATCAAGCAAGATCGAAAGGTTTGAACCAAGTCTACTCGGGTCCACAATCAGTGACAAACTATTCAACCAAAGCCTGAACCGACTTGAGAAGCATCAAAAGACCCTGGATCAACGTGACACGGCAACGGAGGGCCGAGATAAGCCAGAGCCAGGCCGACCGGCCTAGGTGAGGCCGGCCGGCCTATGAAGCACATGGAAATTGCTGAGCAACTCACAACCAACTCCAGGAAAGAATCCAAGCCATCCAGAGAAGGTCGGCGCCAAATGGCGCAATGCCCAGGCCAGCCGACCTAGGAGAGGCCGGCCGGCCCCACCTGGAAGCCTCTGGAGCTCCCCCTTGGCGTGGAAGTTAAGCACAACTTCCTTAATGGCTTACAACCGACGGCACCCGCTGAACCGACCTCGGAGCACTACAAATAGAGCTCACTCTCCCACTTGTAACACACACCATCCACTTGAGAGAAGTGTTCACTCTTGGATCTTCTTTATATTAGAATAGGGAGAGAGTGAGGTGAGAAGCTTTGATTCAAACCAAGCTTAAAGGAGGGGGCTCGAGTTCTCTCGGGTCTTACTCGATCTTTGGTATCCACCTCAAAGGAATATATCTTTGAGTAAGTTCCTCGTCTTAACTTCAGTTTCTCGCTAGCTTTACTTTTGGTAGTAGTTACTTGTTTAATTACTTTCTTTGATCTGTGGGATTCTGAGTCTACATAAGTAGCAAGTTCTACTTATTTGAGGTTACTTTCTATCTAAGTACATGGTAGGAGCAAGTAGCTCGATAGTTGTGGGCGTGGTGCCCAAGATTGGTTAGCTATCTCAGGTTGTGTTCCACCCCACAGTACCGTTGTGGTAGGCAACAGGTGGTGACAGCCCTGTCTGTCCCTCATAGTCCACCACGTTCGGTTGTTTTCATAGCAGTAGTGTCGACTGCCATTGGACTCCCTTCTGACCCCAGTCTAAGTCCTTCCCTGAGGCCGCCGAAGCAGATTGAGTTAGTAGTTAGCTTGTCGCTAGGTTGAATAGTAAGTTATCTGGAGTTAGGCCCTCTTCCCTCTTACCTTTTCTCTTTTTGTGTGTCCGATTGAGTAGTTCTAGATTTGGTCGAAGCTTTACCATTCCTTGGATTCGATATCCCAGGTATACTCTCTGGTGAAGGCTACATCGGTCTCTGTATGCTTGTGGAGTAATTCGTTTAGGCTAAGGAGTGCCAACAATAAGTGCGTATGCTCAAGATTTGAGGCATTCATTCCAGAAACAGCATCACAGTTAGAGGGTCTTTCTGTGATCATTTGTAAGGAATGGATAGAGAAAGCAGAGGCCAGCAGTAGTATCATCTAGATCTACCACCGACCTAGAATACTCCTCTATTCTATTGGGGACGCCGTACCACAAGAAACCTTTTACGACCCGAAGGTCGGGGTGAATGTGATGTCCAAAACCTTGGCGAATCACATTGCATCTGAAGAACCCCTGACCTTCTCTCATAAGCACCTGAAGTGGATCGACGGCCAGAGAGTGGAAAGTCAAGGAATTCTGTGAGTGGTGCCCGTGAAAATGAGTACCAACAAAGTCTTCCTAGACTTCCATGTCTTCGATATCCCAGAAGGTGAAGAGTTCATCTTGATCGGATGGCCAATATAACCACTTGTCAACCCAAATGTAAACCGAGCAACCCTCGAGATTAAGGTTGGCAAAGAAAAGATCCCGGTCAGTCTAGTCCGTTCATGCAATACCATTGCACAGGCTAGACCAGAGCAAGACCCATTGAAGGAAACAGTGAGCATCAGTCAGGAAGAGCAAACTCAGCCTATTCTTGAAGAAGATGTCTCACACTTCACCCAGGAATCAGATCCGGCCGGCAAGAGTAAGCTTAGCGAAGAGTAGAAACCGCGACCTCCTCTTCAAGAGCTAAAGCCGCTGCCTCCTGGTCTGAAGTAAGCCTTCCTCCACAACAACAGAGCTACGCCAGTCGTCATCAGTGATAAGCTAACAGAGAGTGAGACTCGACGGCTCGTTGCAGTCCTGGAGAAATATCGGTCCGTCATCGGGTATTCTCTCCAAGACTTGAAGGGGATCAACCCCAACTTATGCACCCATCGCATCCTATTGGCATTTCTTAAGTCGATACCAGGTTTGCGATGACCATGGTAACAACCTCAGAATTGCCTGTTGGCGGTCCTTAGTGAAATCACTGGAAATGAGGGCGCCGAACCCATCCTAGCAAGTGCACCTAAGGGGTGCCACTCTCGTGGTATAATCAATACGATTACAGATGGATCCACAAGTGCACAGATATACCATTGTAGCATTTCACCCGGAGAGTAAGGGTATTGTCATTTATTTGTGTCCCAAAGGACGGCAACGGCAGAGGTATTGTACTTAACATTAACCATGACATTATACCTCAAGCAATAAGCAATACTCTAACAGGGGTAAGTCCAGATAAAGAATAAGAAAGGGTAATGTGACACAGCACACATCCACACTCCAAGACGAAGGAATAAAGGAGAGAAACTATAAAACAAAGGTCTACTCTATCCTACGTTAAGTCAGCTGGAGCTTAGGCTAGGTTAGGTGTCCTAGTGCTTCTATCCAAAGCTGGGGTCATGTTAGATCATGGTTAGGACTACAGGTGCCAGGAAAATGGGATAGCGGGGAGAAGGTCCCGCACCGGAGTACATCCAGTCCCGTTACCTCTTTGCATGAACTCCTACACCGAACCCGAACGTCGGGGAGTACGCTAAACGCAACACCACTGTTATGCCGGACGGACAGGGCTGTCACCACCTGCCGTCTACCCCTGTCACACCGTGGAGCACGGTCATATCCGAAGGATCCCGCATACCCAAGCACCACGCTCGTGTATGAAGTCACTACTCTAGTGCCCCCAAGTCTCCCACCTTTCGGATGGACGAGTAAAACACTACAGCAAACCCGAAAGCACAATGAACCTCTATCCGTACCCGGATCATCTGGCCTAACCAAGACCATAGCATAACTCATGAACGAACTAAGCATGGATTGATAAACTATCAAGATAGTAAAGGAACCATGGTAAAACTCTATATTATGAATAGAAGTCTGACAAGTCAGATACAAAGCCATACCGGGAGCCGAGGATTGCTCAACGACCCCGAGGACGACTTGCTCGCTAAAGAAGAACTAGCCTAGCTCCACTACCTAGCTAACAGAGCAAGAGAGAGGAGAGCCTTCTTGGAGAGAATGAAATGAAGGGTGGAGAGAGGCCCTATTTATAGCTCTAGAGGTCGATTTCCCGCCAACGCACATATGGAAGGTGATCAGGTGCCTTGGCAGCCACTCCTCCTGAAGTGCACCGGGACGGGAACCAGGCTAGGTTTGGCCGACCCAAGGGGTCAGCTAACCCCACTTGGCAGCGTCTCAGCCTGATCTTCTGCTAGATGGTTTATCTATGGAATATTCTCCTTATCCTCTAGTGCATCTTGCGTGGAGGCCCCATTTCCTCTGACATGTGGGCCCTCTTTGTAAGGGGGTGACGCCGGATGCGATATTCTTCATAGTTATGTGGCGTCTGCTACTTGTTTTCGTCTTATTCTGCTTTTGCTCATCTGAAATGTACCAAACTCGAAAACAACTGTGGAGTGAGGTTAGTGATACAAATATGTGAGTAAGGCATGTAGTTTTCCTTTATTATTGAGTATAGCTGACCGGTGGAAATGGCACTTAAGCATCATCAACAAGTCCCCCAAGCTAGCCCTTTGCTCGTCCCGAGCAAAGTTTTAGACTTAGGTTGTTGATCAGGAGTTGCTACAATGTCGTATTCCTGACTTATGCCCAAGGCACAACCGAGTGTTCTTACCTTTATTCTGAATAAGTTGGCCTTGTTCGCACCTTTTTACCTTACTCCTGTGGAGCTTATAGCATCATCCTCATCTTTGGCGGTTGAGGGTCAGAACGGCTTGTAGAGTACCACTTACCACTCCTTTGTTCAACCGTCAATCCGGAGGTTTTATAAAGTTTTTGAAAAGAAATTTTGTAAGTTCCTCGGGTGATCTCTCGGATCGCTCAAATGTGTTTCATTCCTCACCAAGGCCTTTTTATGCGTCTTTCTTTTTCCATCCTACTTCTAATGGCTTCTTTTTGGTGGATCTGTAGGTATGGAGGATATGATGGCAAATTGCTTCTCATATTTTGCTAAGTCAAAGACCGGATCCAAAAGAGAAACAAGTCATAAGCCTTGATCAAGATGTGCAAGTGTGTGGATATTTTTGGTGGATGATAGATGAAACTCCTTTATATGAATTTTCTCTCTCTTAATATTTTTTTGGTGTGGGCTATATTTTCTTTTTCTCTCTTTTTTTTGACACACCTTGTGGGTGTGTGGCATACCTTCTTTGGGTATGCATCTTTTCTCTTTTTTTTTGACATGCCTTGTGGGCATGTGGCATACCTTCTTTGGGTATGCATCTTTTATTTCTTTTTGCATAGCCCATGCATTATGATGATAACTTTGGAGAGAGATAGACATGGTACAACATGGAGTTTTATTTGTGGGTGGATGGATGTACTTGCTATCTTCTAAGTGTAGAAGTATAGCATGTGAGTGGACGTGTACGTGATCTTGATCATGGGCGTATCAAGTGATTCTCTCAAAGGGTCACAACAATTTGACAAAGCTCAATGAGAAGACAAGTTGCATATGTGGAAAGGTTTTTCAACTTGTAACTCATATGGCTCTGGATGGGAATTGTATATCACCGAGGAACTTTATTTTTTTTTGTATTTTTGAAAAGAAATACTCCGGATATCAAGCATCACGTAGGAGAAGATTATAGCAACTCTTTTTAGCCATATCATAACCCACAACAACCTAGATTCGAATTTTGCTTTTTGCTACCCACAAGTTTCAAGCTTAAGGTTTAAACATCTAGCCAAACTTAGAATTTAGGGAGAGCACAAGGTTGTAACTAGGCATATGAAAGGAACAAACAGAGCAACTATTCATCATCCCAACAAGCGAAAACTACACATGCTTACTACACATACTGGAAAGCAAGTAAATATTTTTGGGTTTTTATGGGTTTTGCTAATTTTTATTTGATTTTAGTTATACAAATTTTTATGGATTTTCAGAATTTTGAAAAATTTTGTTTGGTTTCATGCAAGGTTTTGAATGCAGTAAAGATAGAGTTTGATACAAGGTACCTCTCATGAGGTCCTCCCCCAATAGCTTCAGGCTCACTGCTATTGGTTGGGGTCAAACCCAGCCCAACAGTAGTAGGCCCTCCACTCCTCCGGGATCTGCTATTGTTGCTGCTCTAGGTTGCGGATCCTCTCGCCTGTGTATCGCTGCCAATTCTGGGTTGACTCGATGTGCTGGCCCAGCGACTCATCGATGTTGGTGGTGCGCACGTTCAGCTCGCCCATCTGCCGAGTCAAAGGGGTGAAGCCTCTGGACGAAGCTGTACTTCGCGGGGGACCACTGGAGCTAGAACTGGTGGACCGGTGCCCTGAGGCCTGCCGTGCCCACTCGATGGAGCTGGCACTCTGCCATGATGAACCTCCAGCCTCATACTGTTGTGGTTGAGGCTGAGGTTGCTGCTGCATGAATTCCTCCCTTCTGGCCCTGCTTCTTGTAACCCTGCCAGGAAGACCAGAGACACTATGTCGACGTCTCACCTCTTGTGGAACAAGAAGGATGGTTAGCAAACGACAGTTATACAAATGATACCCCGCGTTTGGCAATGGGATTTCATTTACATAACCAAGCGAAAAGAAAATCAAGGAGTCATCCGGGCCTTTCTTGAGCGTGTGGCCTTGAACCAAGTACGCCTCATCGATCATAACACGGGGCTCCTCAATGAAAGGAACGGGGTTCCCGTCTAAGATTCCCATATTTGATGCGATGCGGATAACCAAAGAAGTGCATTCAATAGGACCCGTCATCCGAAAATTTGTGAGCCATTGCTTAACCATTGCTTGTGCGGGGGAGATTCGAATCTTGTTGACCATGGCGTATAATATCATCAACTCATCATTCCGCACTGGTCGTGGATCATCTCTTGGAAAGAGAGTGATAGCCACCCACTTGTGCATCAAATGAAGAGTCGGATTTTGAATGTCATTGCACCGAGGTGCAAACTTGCCATGAACAACTTGACCCGAAATCAAACCCCAAAACTCTTGTCGATCAAAACCGCGGCAAGCTCTTGCAAGGGAAACTGGCAAGCGCGCGCTAAAACCAAGGAGGTGACTGAAATTTCTCCAATTAAAATAGCGTTCAACTCCAAAAAGACGGAAAGAAACACCGTCGTCCACCTCCTGAAGAGTGCAAAGAAACTGGATGGTGAGGATACGAGATCCATTCTCCTCAATGAGCACAAAACCATCCCATCCAACCGCATGCCAAACACGAGTGAAGTCAACGTCCATACCTATTTTCTCGAGAAGGTCTGGATCGAAGGCTCTGGTATGACCAAAGCTTCGATTCTTGATCATGGTGTAGGCTTGACGCTCGCGGTCATCTCGCAAGTCGAGGTACGGTGCATCATCTTCATCTATCTCCATGTCCTCAGCTTGCGGTTATGCAGCTTGCTCCTCGAACTGTTCTTCTTGTTCATCTTGTTCATACTCCATCGTAGTCGGTGTTGGTGCAGGTTCGGGGGAATGATGAGAGCTCGACTCGCCCCGTGAATGGGACGAGCCTAACCCCGTCATCGTCATGAGAGCTCCAGAAATCTAACGTCCTACACCTCTCATGCTTGCAACAAGAACGAACAAGAACGAACGAGAACAACTCGATTCGGGTTACGTTAGTGAAATGAAAATGAAACTCTTACCCAAATGTTGTTCCACAAAGTGTGTAGACTGTTGGTATTTTGCAACGTCACGAATAGAATTTGCAAGCGCACGGATATCGCTATAGCTTTCACCCAAGAGTATTCCAGGGTATTGTATCCACTGAGGAACGTGAGTACGCTATCTATGGGTTCAGGTTCATCCAAGGACACACACGCCGGTGTGGAGAAGACAGAAGAGATGACTTTCTATATCTAGAATCTATGCCTAGAAGAAGAGATCACGTCGCCGTTATACTTCAAGCTAAAGGTATCGACCAGCTTATACAAGACGATAGCTCCTAAATGATGCTCTATCCGATATCCGAACGTGGAGGATTACTAAAAGGCTCGAACAGGGCTGTCACCACCTGCCGGCTACCTCTACAAACCGTGGGACTATCAAACAACTGAGTGGTATAGTCCAGCCTATACACCACGTATACGCCTTTCCCTACTAACCTTAGCCCTGGTCAAGACTACCCTTTTCTATCCGGGGTCTTAAGCTAAGATCAAATAGTACTCACTAGCATACACATCAACTAATCTAAGGCAGAGATGATAACTTGCGATCTAAACTCTAATTCCAGAAAAACAAACAACGAAAGTCTCGAACACTTACAACCGAATAAGCATCCGTCGAGGTACAAGTAGAGAAGAGTGCCGACAAACCTGGCACTTCCCCCGACTCCTCCTCACTCTCCTCCTCTTCTTCTACACCTCCTAGTCTACCTAAGCATCTAGGATGAAGGCCTCGAGCTCCAAGGTAGGAAGGGTGAGTTGAGTGGGTGAGATGTGTGTGGTGTGTGTGTCTATTCCTCTACCCCCCCTTTGTATTTATAGGAGGGAGCCACGGGGTTCAGCAGCTGGAACCAACCTCCTCATCCAATGCCAAGCCTCCACGTGTCTGACTTAAGGCGGTGGAGCCCACTGGGCCGTCGGCCGACCAGGCTGGTCGGCTGACTGGCTAGTGGGGCCAACCGACCTTGGCTTGTCAGGCTGGGCTATCCTCTGGGCCCACTTGTCATTGGTGTGTGCCTCAGCCTCTATCACATAGGTTCCTTGGTCTGGTGGTCCCTCTAATCCATATTTTGACATGTGTCGTGCTCTGATTCGTCGAGACATTGTGTCTTGGATCATACTTCACCACTTTTGCTGCAAATTTGGCTGGAAATCACCTGCACATATTCTCAAACACCATCTGTGGAATTTATTAATAATCAATCCTATTCTAGCATTTATTCCACATTTTGGTTCCCTTTTGTGCAGGAGTTGACGGTCAAAATTGGTCGTTAGTGACCGTCAACAAGATCCCCCACACTTGGCCCTTTGCTCGTCCCGAGTAAAGGTCAGGACTGAGGTGAAGCGGTAGCTTCCTGATAGAATATCTTGCACAAAAGTTATTCCATACCTTGCTCTTGTTTGTAAACTTGAATGTGTCTATCAAGATATCTTGAGTTGTTGAAGAACGAAATGATCTTGGCTTTAAATGTCATCATGTCATGCTGCCAGAATTGGGAATTTTTGAAAGAATTTTTTTTCAAAGAAAATTGTTCATGGTCTTACTCTCTTCCATGGGTCACTCAGAGTCGCTCATAGCTTCTTACCAGCATTTATCCCTATTTTACCTCACTGGCTCTGATGGTATATGTGGAGTTTCGGTGGATGAGGTAGAATGTCCTCTGCTTGGCTCAAATCTGTTGCAAGATCAAAGATTGGATCCATAGGTTTACACTCATATTTACAACTGATCAGATTAGTGCACTGATAAATACATGCTCCTTTTCATGTCTGACTTTATTTGTTGGGTCATGCTTCATTGGCATGCCATCTTTTCTCTCTCTCTTTTTTTTTGGGTCATGCTTCTTTGGCATGCCATCTTTTCATCTCCCTTTTTTTGAATACTATTGTCAGACAGTATTTAAGGAGCACGAGGTTCATCTGGGCATAAAACTTTAAATCAAGTGCATAAACAAAGTAAAATCATAATGGGTCACAAAGTTTGATCAAGCTCAACATGTAACAAAGAGACAAATCATGGGATTTTTCAGGTGGATAGTATCATATGGCTCTGGTAGGATGGTGGATAAAGAGATAAGACCAAGAACTCAATTTTTATTTTTATAAATAAAATTCCTAGACTGGTCAACATGAAAGAGACGAACAACTTTAAACCAAACATATCACGTTAGTCAACAACTAAGCATCATGGGTCCTATAAAATATGGTTCACAAACCTAAGCGCAGTATGAAAAACATTTATGCAAGGCATCTATCAAGAGCTCTTATTAGCAAATTTCTTAAACAGGTTAAAGAATTTGAGAAGATATGCTCATGTTTAGAAATGCTAAAGGGAGGAAACAAGTGAGGTGATGCAAACTCATGAGTCAGAGCGGGAGGTGCACGTGACGTGTGAATGTGATCGTGAATGTGTAGCGTCATGGGATCCCCCTCACACTTGTTTTCGACCTGCTTTTCGATCATAGACAAAACAAACCCAATATGAAAGATAAAGGGGCTCTGCTGGCATTAACACCGGGGAGCCAAAGTTCAAACTTCTGAAATAAAAACCGGGGCGCGACTAAACTAACCTAAACCTAAACAACACGATTAAAACTAGCGCCCAACTAAACCTATGATAACGACCTTTCTTAGGAGGTGACTCCTAATAGAGGTCCTTGTGACCCGTAGCCTCAAACAGGCGCTTCATCTTAGCGCTCAACCCTCTCCGTAAAAGACGGAGGTCATCCCGAAACTCCTCCACCTCGATCTTCCTCTCCGCAAGCTGGTCCTCGAGATGCCTATTCTCCAGGCGTAGCTGCTGGACCATCGCGGTGAGGTCGGCAATGGTGGGTCCCTCTGAAGTCATGTCATCCTTAGGCTTTGCAGGTGACAACTGTGATCTGTTCTTCTTTGATGATGGACTGGCGGCTGCGCTCGTCCTCTGAGTGTCCGGAGTCCGTATCAGGGTCACCCCCTGTGCAGATCCCGGAGCACTCTTCTGTGTCATAGGAGCAGCCTGCGCGATCTGAGGGGACGCGGGTGGTCCTGATGCCGCTCCATCCTTGAAGAGCTGCTGAACGATCGGCCTTGACTGGGCCGGAGCTTCCCTAGACGGCCTTCCATAGGGACTATGCGCACGTGCCCTGGATCTTGCAATCTTGAGAGGCAACGGGGATTGTGTAGTGGAGCGGGGGCGCTGGATGTCACGTACCCTGGTCGGCCGACCGGAGGGTGGCGCCCACCGGTCTTCTGCTATTCCTCTCGGTTGGGACCATGGCCAGGGGTTGCACAAAGGTCGCCGTGTCTTCCATTGTTGCTTCAGTTGCAGGAGTCGGGGTGTTGATTGCTGGAAGAGTCACTGGCAGAGTCATGGCCAGTGTGGTGGCTATGGTTTTGGGTTCTCCTTTGCCGGCCATGGGTTGATGATGGTGGGATGATGGTGGACAGCAATGGAGGTTTTGGGAAATAGGTGGAAACAAGGTGGAGGGATTAGGTTTTCTGAAGAGAAGAGGATGGGTACGAGACTCCTTTTCTCATCGCGAAACACCGTCTCCCCTAGCGGAGTTGGATTCTAGGTGGGTCAAGGAGGCCTTGTGCCAAAATTGGGCCTTACAAGAGCTGGCCCAGGTTCGGCCGACCAGGTAGGTCAGCCGACCCAGGCTGGGCCCCAGTGGGCCCCAGCTTGCGCGGGTCAACAGGTGGGGACAGGTGTTTGAGAGGTAGAATGGGCCCACCTACCCTTTTGGCCTATATGGCTCTTTTTAAATATAAGTACGGGATCGACTAAGTCAATCACGTCTTTATTATGGTCTAAGAAAAGCTTGAGTCGTTGACCGTTTACCTTATAGGTGTTACCATCATCATCTTGTATCATGATGGCTCCATGCGGTGCCATGTCGATGACATGATACAGTCCTTGCCATTTGCTTCGTAGTTTCCCGTGACCAAATAATTTGACCCTAGAATTAAAGAGCAATACCTTATCTCCGGGATTGAAATTTTTGGGCTTCAATCGCTTATCATGCCATCTCTTGGTTCTTTCTTTGTAGATCGAGGCAATATGATAAGCTTTATCTCTCCATTCCTCCAGTTCCGAGATTTGGCACTTTCGGTACTCTCCGGCTATTTTAAGATCCATGTTCCACCTCTGGATAGCCCAGTGCGCCCTGTGCTCCAGCTCTATGGGTAAGTGGCAAGTTTTCCCGTAGACGAGCTGATAGGGTGACATTCCAATGGGTGTCTTGTATGCTGTCCGGTATGCCCAAAGTGCATCCGGTAACTTCAGCTTGCATCCCCTCCCCATCTCATTCACGGTCTTCTGCAGAATATTCTTGATTTTGCTTGTCAGATGTTTCTGCTTGACCGCTGGTCTGAGGGTGATACGGAGTCGTGATGTTGTGCCTTGTCCCTAGTTCCTTGAGAAAGTTTCGGAAGGCTGAGTCAATGATGTGTGACCCTCCGTCACTGATTACCATCTGTGGTGTGCCAAACCTAGGAAAGATAATCTCATGGAACATCTTACAGGCATGCTTTGTATCAGCGGCTCTGCATGGCATGGCTTCGACCCATTTGGAGACGTAATCTACGGCGACTAAGATATACTCGCATCCTTGGGATTTCACAAAGGGTCCCATGTAGTCAATACCCCAGACGTCAAAAAGTTCATCTTGAAGATTGTAGTTCAGGGGAATTGAATCACGAGCTGTGATCCCTCCATGCCTCTGGCAGTTTGGACATCTGCGGATGAAGTTCTTTGTATCTTTATACATAGATGGCCAATAAAAACCGCTCTGCCAGATTTTTGCTTAAGTGCGAAATACACCATAGTGACCTCCATATGGTGCTGCATGGCATTTCTCTATAATCTTTTGTCCTTCTACCGTAGGTACACAACGTCTGAGTAACCCATCTGCACAGACCCAGTACAGATATGGTGCATCCCATAAGGGCGTCTGCTCTCTTGAACTAGCCTCTTTTTGCTCTCCCCTGGGGGTACATACCCCGAGACCATGAAATTCATGATATTCGCATACCAGGGGTGCGAAGCTGTTACTTTGAGAAGCATATCACCCCGCAGGAAGTCATTTATCGGCAGGTCTTGGGTATTCGTATTGGTCATGCACGATAAATGATCTGCCACTGAATTCTCTACTCATTTCTTATCTTTAATTTCCAAATAAAACTCTTGGAGTAGAAGAATCCATCTGATCAACCTTGGTTTAGCATCCTTCTTAGTGAAGAGGTACTTGAGTGCGGCGTGGTCTGTATAGATGATGACCTTGGTACCCACTAGATAGGATCTAAACTTGTCGATAGCAAAGACAACTACTAGGTGCTCTTTTTCTATTGTGGCATAATTGAGCTGAGCTCCAGTGAGTGTCTTGCTTGCATACGTGATCGCGTGATGCTTCTTATCCTTGGTTTGACCAAGTACGGACCCCACCGCATAATCACTAGCATCACACATGATCTCGAATGGGAGCTTCGAATCTGGGGGTTGAATGATTGGAGCTGAGATGAGTGCCTTTTTGAGAGTAACAAAGGCTTTATGGCACTCATCTGTGAATTGGAAAGGAACGTCCTTGGCTAGGAGACTTGTGAGGGGTCTAGCGATCTGGGAGAAGTTCACGATGAACCTTCGATAGAATCCGGCATGGCCAAGGAAGCTTCTGATTCCTTTCACATTGATGGGAGGCGGAAGTTGTTCAATGACTTCAATCTTCGCCTTATCCACCTCTATCCCTCTTTCGGACACTAGGTGTCCTAAAACGATGCCTTCACGGACCATGAACTGACATTTCTCCCAGTTGAGGATCAGGTCCTTCTCTTGGCATCTCTGCAAGACTCTATCCAAATTTTCTAGACAATGATCGAAGGTTGTTCCATAGACCGAGAAGTCGTCCATAAAAACTTCCATAATTTCTTCGATCATGTCGGAGAAGATGGACATCATGCACCTTTGGAATGACGCGGGTGCGTTGCATAACCCAAACGACATTCGTCGGTAGGCATATGTTCCATAGGGGCATGTGAATGTAGTCTTGCTCTGATCTTCAGGATGGATGGGTATTTGATGGTAGCCAGAATAACCATCAAGGAAACAGAAGTAGGAGTGCTTCACCAATCGCTTTAACATCTCATCGATGAAAGGTAGTGGGAAGTGATCCTTCTTAGTGGCCTAGTTGAGTTTTCTATAATCTATACACATCCTCCATCCCATGACGTTTCGTTGGGGAATTAGCTCGTTCTTTCTATTTTCCACCACCGTCATGCCTCCTTTTTTGGGCACGACTTGAACTGGGCTTACCCACTCACTATGCGAAACAGGATAGATAATTCCAGCATCTAAGAGTTTGAGGACCTCTTTCTTTACCACCTCCCTCATAGCATTGTTCAACCTTCTTTGGGGTTCCCTAGAAGGTGCTATTGCGGGATCCAATGGGATTCAGAGGGTGCAAAGGGAAGGACTGATGCCCTTGAGGTCTTGTAGGGTATAGCCTAGGACTGATCGATGCTTCTCTAGAACAGCGATGAGTTTAGTCGTCTCCTCTTCTGGGAGTTTGTCGCTAATGATCACGGGAGACTCTACATCGCTATTTAGAAAGGCATATCTAAGCCCGGAAGGTAAAGGCTTTAGCTCAATCGGAGGTCGTGATGGCGTCTCAGTCGCGGGCAGCTCAGAAGTTTCACTGGGGTCTTCTTCCGCATCGCTGACTTCTTCTGGCATTTCCTCGATATCCTCCTCGAGGTCCGAGTCAAAAGACTCGAATGTGAAAGTGGCCATTATTTCCTCAATTGGCTCTGGAATAGGGAGATCTTCCACTGAGCATGTCAATGCTCGATCCACGGGGATGTGGAATGTGTCCTTCCCTAACTTGATGTTTAAACATCCATCTTTAGGAACATCCGTAAAGAGAGCTTTAAGGGGATATCCTATCAAGAAATCGAAGTTGAGATCTTCGAAGATATGAAAGTTCAGACGGATTTTAACATCATTGTGCCAAAATGGCACATTAGTGATTATCCCATAGCTGCTTGTAAGAGAACTTGAAGGTCTCTTGAGCTGCCTGTCTGTCGGAGTGAGCTTGTAATTACCCAGAAATGCTAAGGCAAACTCATCTGACATTAGGTTAGCTCCAACAGCGGGACTTTAGAGAGCGTCCTCAATTTGATCTTGGAGACGGCAACGGAATGATGAGGAAGGAGAGTTGAGAGAGATTGGAGATAAGGATAATTCTCCTTCTTGTAGCCATTCGTTGCTGATCAATGTTGTCAACTCTTGAATCGTCTCCCGAAGAAAATTCTCCTCTAATGGATCCGTAGGAGTGACAGGACTTGGTGGTCGCTTCTAACAGAAGTATCTTGAGGTGTTGCCGAAATCTTCAAAGACATCCGGCTCGATACTTCAGAGAAACTCCGGAGATGAAGGGTCTTCCTCCTCCGATGTTTCGGATTTATGTTCAGGGGTGGTTCCATAGATCGAATCTACTGATGGGCTTTCAGAGGGTTCCGATTCGATTTCTGAGGGCTCCGCTTGACGCATCTCGGGCTCTGTGGGAACTGGCTCGTGGATACAAACAAAAGAGGTTATGTCCAAGATTTTATCGAGCACTTCCCTATTTTCGGCTGGGGTAAGATGAGCGAAAGATAATCCAGAGGTAAGATCGAGATGGTGTGCAGACTCCATGTCAAGACCAACATAAAAATACTGGAGCAATAAATGCTCGGGTAATGACAAGTCTGGGCCTGATTTTACCAATAAGGTAAATCTAGCCCAAGCTACACTGATTGATTCCTTATCATTCTGACGGAAAGTTAAAATTTCCATTCGTAAGGCACATATTCGTGAAAGCAGAAAGAATGCAGAATAGAATCTGTCCTGAAGTTCAATCCAACTTCCATTCACACAGCCTACGACACGAATGTACCATTGCTTCGCTTCTCCCGAAAGGGAAAAGGGAAACAATTTCCATTTAAGAGTTTCGTGTGTCATGCCCGAAATTTTCTTGCATGAACAGACTTGCTCGAACTCACGCAGATGATGGTAGGGATTTTCACAATCCCTTCTTGAGAAGGAATTTTCCTGAACAAAGGCTATGTAGCCTAAGTCGAGTTCATAGCTAGTCGAAAGAATTGGGTCAGCAGAGGATGCTGGCTCATAGAACTCGCTCTTGGGTGAAGAGAGCTGTAAAAGGGATAGCTGCTCCATGGGTAGCGGGCGTTGAGGTAGAATCAAGGAAAAAGAAAAAAGAAGATACGAGGACGACTGAGTCCGTAGATAATATAGCTACCGTTCCCCGGCAACGGCGCCAGTAAGCTTGTTAGTATTTTCCAACGTCACCAATAGAACCCGCAAGCGCACGGATACCGCTGTAGCTTTCACCCAAGAGTATTCCAGGGTATCGTATCCACTGAGGAACGTGAGTACGCTATCTATGGGTTCAGGTTCATCCAAGGACACACACGCCGGTGTGGAGAAGACGGAAGAGAGGACTTTCTATATCCAGAATCTATGCCTAGAAGACAAGATCACGTCGCCGTTATACTTCGAGCTAAAGGTATCGACCGGCTTATACAAGCCGATAGCTCCTAAATGATGCTCTATCCGATATCCGAACGTGAAGGATTACTAAAAGGCTCGAACAGGGCTGTCACCACCTGCCGGCTACCTCTACAAACCGTGCGACTATCAAACAACTGAGTGATATAGTCTAGCCTAGACACCACGTCTACGCATTTCCCTACTAACCTTAGCCCTGGCCAAGACTACCCTTTTCTATCAGGGGTCTTATGCTAAGATCAAATGCTACTCGCTAGCATACACATCAACTAATATAAGGCAGATATGATAACTTGCGATCCAAACTCTAATTCCAGGTAAACAAACAAAGAAAGTCTCGAACACTTACAACTGAATAAGCATCCGTCGAGGTACAAGCAGAGAAGAGTGCCGACAAACCTGGCACTTCCCCCGACTCCTCCTCACAATCCTCCTCTTCTTCTACACCTCCTAGTCTACCTAAGCATCTAGGAAGGGTGAGTTGAGAGGGTGAGATGTGTGTGGTGTGTGTCTATTCCTCTATCCCCCCTTTGTATTTATAGGAGGGAGCCACGGGGTGCAGCAGCTGGAACCGACCTCCTCATCCAATGCCAAGCCTCGACGTGTCTGACTTAAGGCAGTGGGGCCCACTGGGCCATCGGCCGACTGGCCAGTGGGGCCAACCGACCTTGGCTTGTCGGGCTGGGCTGTCCTCTGGGCCCACTTGTCATTGGTGTGTGCCTCAGCCTCTATCACGTAGGTTCCTTGCTCTGGTGGGCCCTCTAATCCATATTCTGACATGTGTCGTGCTCTGATTCTTCGAGACATTGTGTCTTGGATCATACTTCACCACTTTTGCTGCAAATTTGGCTGGAAATCACCTGCACATATTCTCAAACACCATCTGTGGAATTCGTTAATAATCAATCCTATTCTAGCATTTATTCCACATTTTGGTTCCCTTTTGTGCAGGAGTTGACAGTCAAAATTGGTCGTTAGTGACCGTCAACATAGATAATCTTGCAGCAAAGAAACGAGGGAGAGAGTGTTCTTGCAATCAAACTTGAGCCAAAATCCAATGGAAACCCGAGCAAGAATGTGTGAGAGGGAGTGAGAGTGAAGAGAGTGAGCATGAGAGCTCCTCACCCCTCTCTCGGCCCCTATTTAAACAATTTGGGCAAGTGCACCCGAGGAGGAACCAGGCACAACAGTCAGGTAGCCATTGGAGAAGGTGGGGACCAGGAGCTGTTGGCCCTGGGTCGGCCGGCCCCAGGGTGGGCCCCCTGGTGCCCCCCTTTGGCCAGGTGCTTCCTCAACAGTTAAAAACTTTGAAAATATGGTGTATGGCCAAAAGTTTGCTCGAAAAGTTGTCCAAATTAAATTTCCCAAAGGATTTAAAACTCAAAAAATATTTTTGGTATTTTTGTGAAAAGGGAAAAGTGCTAGAAAAATTCCAGCATGCAGAAAACAATTTTGAAAACTTCAAACATGCAGTGGAGAAAAACAAAAAAGGTGCAAAGAAAATTTTGAAAAGGGGAAATGAAGTAAACATGAGATAAATACAAATTTACCTTTGGCAAGGGCGTGTCGTTTAAAGTCCGACGTGCACGACTCCTCTTTGATTATGATTGAGCATCCGTCCTGGGAGCAGCAGCGACGGATTGCTATGCTTTCTCCGCCTTTTCACCATTGGTCGGCTCGTCCTGGAGAACTGGACGAGGCCGAACTCTCGACCTTCCGCCACACCTTCTTTGCCTTCTTCTTTCTTTTAGGTGTGGAGGGTCGGTGTTCTGGCTGGGGTTCTGGTGCACCCCAGAGTGCTTGCCCTTCGCTATCTTTTTGGATCATGAAGCGCTGCTCTTCCCTCTTCTTGAACCTGAAAAACATATCCTCCCTTCCGACACAGAAACGGATTTCTCCCTTCCCAACATCGATCCTTGCCTTGGCGGACCTTAGGAAAGGTCGCCCAAGAACGAGGTCGACTCTGAGGTCGCCCTCCATATCCATTACCACAAAGTCGGCAAGGATGAAGGAGTCCCGTACTCGTACGAAAACGTGTTCGGCTATCCTTTCGGGATACCGAATGGTTGAATCTGCAAGCTGTACGAGCATGGTTGTTGGGGAAAGAGCAGGATATTCAAGTGCTTCATATATTACCTTGGGCATTATGTTTACGCTTGCCCCCAGATTGCATAGGGATCGCTCAAAGTGTTTGATGTAGATCGAGCAGTTGATCATGGGACCCCTGGATCCTCTTACACAACTACCTCCATGCCATCCCAGACGTCGTTCCTTGGGGGAGTGTACCTGCCTCCATGGTTATTGCATGGTGGCTTCCGGGATGAGTTACGTCCGGTGAACACCATGCTGACATTTTCTACGGGAGTCTCGGGTTGCCCCGAGATCTTCCCGTTCTCAACAGCAAGTAAAGCGGTAGCAATTTGTGCAAGTTGGGTTTCGATCATTTTATTGAAACTTAACTGATTTTTAAGAGTTGAAGACAAAGTTTCAAGCTTAACATTCAAACTTTCCAGGGATTTGTCATTGGCCAAAAGCTTTTTATTTATATTTTCATTAATTTTTACTTGGCCAAGAACATGTTCTCTTAAGGGAGGTTGGTTCGAATTGAAATTCGAATTGTAAGAAGGATTATAGTTGTTACCTCCCTGGAATGGTGGACGTGGCTGGTTCCACCCCTGGCCTCCTTGTGGTGGACGGTACCCTTTGCTATTGTTGTTGTTGAGGTAGGCGCAGTCTTCATGGGTTTCGGGGCATTCGTTCCCCGAATGTCCATCGTTACCACAGACTTCGCACGTGAAGTGCGAACCCATGGCATATATGGGAGCGTGGATTGGTTGTTTGCTCCCTTCATCCATCGTCTTGATTAGGAGGTCCAGCTTTGTGGCAATCATATCCATCTCCTTGATGGTATGCATGCCCTTCGTATGGGGTTGGAGTCGTTCATCGCTCCACCCCTAATTGGAGACCATCTTCTCGACCAATTCTTTTGCTTTGGCTATGGTCAGGTCGAGGAAGGCTCCTCCAGTAGCGGCAACAATATTGGCTCTGGATGTGGTCGTGAGCCCGTTGTAGAAGCTTTGCAGGACGAGCCACTCATCCATGCCGTGGTGAGGACAGGCCAGGATGTATTCCTGCAGCCTTTCCCAAGCTTTTGGGATGGATTCCATCCCCGTCTGCTGGAAACTTGATATTCTCCCGCGCAGTGCATTTGTTTTGCCCAACAGGAAGAATTTTGCGAGGAACGCTTTGGAGCATTTGGCCCAGGTGTCGATGTCTTTTTCCTTGTAAAACCACTGTTTCGCCTTCCCTAGCAAGGAGAAGGGAAACAGACGAAGCTTGATAACATCGGCAGTGACACCTCGTATGACAACGGTGTCGCAGAGCTCCAGAAAATTCTGCAAGTGCGCATTTGCATCCTTATTCGGCTTGCCACAGAATGGGCTAGCCTGAACCATGTTGATGAGGCTTGATTTCAGCTCGAAGTTCACATCCCCGACATTGATGTTGGGGCCAGTGGCCACATTGTTGGTGGAGGGGACGGAGAACTCGCTGAGAGTCTTTTCAGCCATAGCCTCAAGAACGAGTGGTGCTTCCGAAATGGGTTCCTGTGCCGGGAGGATAGTGAAAGGAGGAACGACGTGAGGTCGTGCCCTTCTCACGAGCCTCTCTGGATTGTCTGTGTAGTTTTCCGGCAGGGAGAAACCAGTCATACACTACCCCCGTCTTCTTTCAAATCAAAAATAAAAGAAGACATAAAGTGACATTAGCTTGAAAGAGTAAAGACTATATCCTGAGTACAAAGCCTAGATTAATATTAGCGCCAGAAATGCTTGTTGGCATTTCTTAAGTCAATACCAGGTTTGCGATGACCTTGGTAACAACCTCAGAATTGCCTGTTGGCGGTCCTTAGTGCAATCACTAGAAATGAGGGCGCCGAACCCATCCTAGCAACTGCACCCAAGGGGTGCCACTCTCGTTGTATAATCAATACGATTACAGATGGATCCACAAGCACACGCATATACCGTTGTAGCATTTCACCCGGAGAGTAAGGGTATCGTCATTTATTTGTGTCCCAAAGGACGGCAGCGGCAAAGGTATTGTACTTAACATTAACCATGACATTGTACCTCAAGCAATAGGCAATACTCTAACAGGGGTAAGTCCAAATAAATAATAAGCAAGGGTAATGTGACACAGCACACATCCACACTCCAAGAGGATGGAATAAAGGAGAGAAACTATAAAACAAAGGTCTACTCTATCCTACGTTAAGTCAGCTGGAGCTTAGGCTAGGTTAGGTGTCCTAGTGCTTCTATCCAAAGATGGGGTCATGTTAGATCATGGTTAGGACTACAGGTGCCATGAAAATGGGATAGCGGGGAGAAGGTCCCGCACCGGAGTACATCTAGTCCCGTTACCTCTTTGCATGAACTCCTACACCGAACCCGAACGTCGGGGAGTACGCTAAATGCAACACCGCTGTTACGCCGGACGGACAGGGCTGTCACCACCTGCCGTCTACCCCAGTCACACCAGTGGAGCACGGTCATATCCAAAGGATCCCGCATACCCGAGCACCACACTCGTGTATGAAGTCACTACTCTAGTGCCCCCAGGTCTCCCACCCTTTGGATGGACGAGTAAAACACTAGAGCAAGCCCTGAAAGCACAACGAACCTCTATCCGTACTCAGGATCATCTGGCCTAACCAAGATCGTAGCATAACTCATGAACGAACTAAGCATGGATTGATAAACTATCAAGATAGTAAAGCAACCATGGCAAAACTCTATATTATGAATAGAAGTCTGACAAGTCGGATACAAAGCCATATTGGGAGCCGAGGATTGCTCAACGACCCCGAGGACGACTTGCTCGCTAAAGAAGAACTAGCCTAGCTCCACTACCTAGCTAAGAGAGCAAGAGAGAGGAGAGCCTTCTTGGAGAGAATGGAATGAAGTGTGTGTGTGTTGAGGGGGTGGAGAGAGGCCCTATTTATAGCTCTAGAGGTCGGTTTCTCGCCAACGTACATATGGAAGGTGATCAGGTTCCTTGACAGCCACTCCTCCTCGAAGTGCACCTGGACGGGAACCAGGCCAGGTTCGACCGAGCCAGGGGGTCAGCCGACCCCACCTGGCAATGTCTCAGCCTGATCTTCTGCTGGATGGTTTATCCGTGGGATATTCTCCTTATCCTCTGGTGCATCTTGCATGGAGGCCCCGTTTCCTCTGACATGTGGGCCCTCTTTGTAAGGGTGTGACGCCGGATGCGATATTCTGCGTAGTTATGTGGCGTCTGCTGCGTGTTTTCATCTTATTCCGCTCTTGCTCATCTGAAATGTACAAAACTCGGAAACAACTGTGGAGCGAGGTTAGTGATACAAATATGTGAGTAAGGCATGTAGTTTTCCTTTATTATTGAGTATAGTTGATGGGTGAAATTGGCACTTAAGCACCGTCAACACATCCCTATGGAACCGGAACATAAGGTGTCAAGAGAACATCAATGACGGCTCAATGATGCAATGAGGGAGGTAGTCAAGAAAGAGGTACTGAAACTACTGCACGCGGGCATCATATACCCCATACAAGACAGTGAGTGGGTCAGCCCAGTTCAAGTAGTCCCAAAGAAGGGAGGCATGATAGTTGTCCGGAATGAGAGAAATGAGCTCATACCTCAGTGGACAGTTACTTGATGGAGAATGTGTATCGATTACCGGATGCTCAACAAGGCCACCCGGAAAGATCACTTCCCTCTGCCCTTCATCGATGAGATGCTTGAACGGTTGGCAAAACACTCATACTTTTGCTACCTCGATGGATACTCTAGTTATCATCAAATTCCTATCCATCCTGATGACCAGAGTAAGACTACCTTCACCTGCCCCTATGGAATGTTCGCTTACCGGCGAATGTCATTTGGTCTTTGCAATGAATCGGCGTCCTTTCAAAGGTGCATGATGGCAATCTTCTCAGACCTTCCCTCTTGTTCCACACGAGGAGAGCCGCAGGCATAGTGTTTCTGGTCTTCCTGGAAGGATTACAAGAAGCAGGGCCAGAAGGGATGCAGCAGCAACCTCAGCCTCAACCACAACAATATGAGGCTGGAGGTTTGTCATGGCAGAGTGCCAGCTCCACTGAGTGGGCATGGCAGGCCCCAGGGCGTCGGTCCACCAGCTCCAGTTCCAGCGGACCCTCGATCTCCGCCAGACGTTCAGCTTCGTCCAGAGGTTTCGCCACTCTGACTCCGCAGATGGGCGAGCTGAACGTGCACACCACCAACACTGACGAGTCGCTGGGCCAGCACATAGAGTCAACTCAGAACTTGGAGCGGCAACAACAGCAGACCCAGGAGGAATAGAGGGCTTGCTACTGTTGGGCTGGGTTCAACCCCAACCAACAGTAGTGAGCCTAAAGCTAGCTTGGGGGAGGACCCCCACGCGAGGTAACTTGTATCAAACTCTATCTTTACCGCTTTCAAAACCTTGCATGAAACCAAACAAAAATTTACAAAATGCTGAAAATCCATAAAAATTTGCATAACTAAAATCAAATAAAAATTGGTAAAACCCAGAAAAAACCCAAAAATATTTACTTGCTTCCCAGTATGTGTAGTAAGCATGTGTAGTTTTTCCTTATTGAGATGATGAATAATTGCTCTGTTAGTTCCTTTCATATGCCTAGTTACAACCTTGTGCTTGCATTTAATCTAATTTTTGTTCCACAAGTAATTAAAATTTGTCTAAGTTTATAATTTGTTGTTGCATTCATGCTGGTGCATAATTTTATTTGATTGAGTGTGGTTTGAATTCAAATTCAAATTTGAATTCAAATAGGTTTAGTTGGTTTGAATTAGAAAAGAGAATAGAAATAGGAAAAGCAACCCAAAACCAAAACCCAGAAACCCAACCCAATCAACCCACCAAAACCCGAAGCGGCCCATGGCCCACTTTCCTTTTTCCTAGCCCAAACCTGGCGGCCCGTTCACTCCTCTGCACGGCCCAGACTCCCCCACTCCCTTTCCATCCCGCTCGCCTGGCCCAACTCCCGCACGGCCCGCACGCCGCTCAGCGACCCAGCTCTTCCTCCGCACGGACGCGCAGCGCCGTTCCCGCACACCAGCGAGCGTGCGCTCTCACCGCTGACGCCACAGACCCACTTGCTAGCGCGCACGTCCCCATTCCCTCTGCTCACCCCGCGCGCGGCCCAATCCCCAGCCGTGCTGCGCCTCGCGCTCCCCCGCCCGCTGACCCGTGGACCCCGCTTGCTAGCTCCACCCCTTCCGCAGCGCAATGACCCCGACACCCTGGCCGAGATCCCCGGCCACGATCCCGGCGAACATTCATGCTGGTGCATGAATGTTGTTGGCCACAAGTAATTAAAATTTGTCTAAGTTTAAAATTTGTTGTTGCATTCATGCTGGTGCATAATTTTATTTGATTGAGTGTGGTTTGAATTCAAATTTAAATTTGAATTCAAATAGGTTTAGTTGGTTTGAATTAGAAAAGAGAATAGAAATAGGAAAAGAAACCCAAAACCAAAACCCAGAAACCCAACCCAGTCAGCCCACCAAAACCCGAAGCGGCCCATGGCCTACTTTCCTTTTTCCTAGCCCAAACCTGGCGGCCCGTTCACTCCCCCGCACGGCCCAGACTCCCCCACTACCTTTCCTTCCCACTCGCCTGGCCCAACTCCCGCACGGCCCGCACGCCACTCAGCGACCCAGCGCTTCCTCCGCACGGACGCGCAGCGCCGTTTCCGCACCTGGGCCCGCACACCAGCGAGCGTGCGCTCTCCCCGCTCATGCCACAGACCCACCTGCCAGCGCGCATGTCCCCGTTCCCTCCGCTCACCCCGTGCGCAGCCCAGTCCCCAACCGCGCTGCGCCTCGCGCTCCCCCGCCCGCTGACCCGTGGGCCCCGCTTGCCAGCTCCACCCCTTTCGCAGCGCAACGACCCCACCACCCTGGCCGAGATCGTCGGCCACGATCCCGAAGAACATTCCATCCCGGGCGCGCACGCCAAGACGCTCTGCCGCCCTACAAATAGGAACCCCCGTGCCTTCCCTCATCCTCCCATCCGCAGCCGCCACCAAGAAACACTAGCTCCGCGCCGCTCCGCCTCGCCACGCCTCTGCTCCGCCGCGGCCATGCTGCCCCACTACACCGGAGCCCCGGCCAAGCCGCGCAGCAGCTCCACCTCGAGTTCAGGAGACATCCCGAGCCCGCTGCCCTCGGCCTCCGCCACGACCGCGCTGGAATCGACCACCACTACGCCGCCATAGGTGAGGCTGTCTCCGAGCTTTTGCTTGCCGCCGTCGACCCTCGGGTCCCTCTGACCCCCGTACCTACTCCACAGCACTGCTGTGCATCTCCTCGACGGATCCAGGCGCCCGAAGGACCTCCGCAGCACCCCGTCCGCGAGCACGGCCTCCGCTCCGCCGCCGGTCGTCGCCGCCGACCCTGCTGCGCTGCACGACCAGTCAATCCCGGCCTCGGTGAGGACCTCCTCCGCCCGCTCTCCCTTTTCGACCTGCTAGCGTAGCCTGTAGCGCACCCCAGCAGCCCGCGCGCGCACACGTCGGCGAAACCCGCCGCCCAGATCCGCCCTCATCGTCGTGCGCCATGCTACGCACCCTGCAGCCCCGCGCAACCACCTCCAGTGGGTTACGCGTGCCACGGGCATGCTCCACGGCCAAACCCTGGCCCAAACCAGCCCTGGAAACCCTGAAGCTCCCAAGCCGCGCCGCCGCGGGAAAAGTTTCCCCGGCAAGCTCCGCCGCCGCCCCTCACGTGGATCTGATCTGGGCCGTTAGATCTGAGGTGAACGACCCAGATTAGATCCAACTTACCCCTTCGTCCTGGGCCTTTAGATCTAGATCCAACGGATCCGATCTTTCCATACCAGTTCGGCCTGGCTTATTTGCTAAAGAGCCCCTGCGGTTCACGGAAATTAACCCGCAGTCCTAAGCAGTGTAAAAGTATTTATAGTTCAGTCCTCGTTTTTACGTTTTGAACCTTGAGCTTTTTAGAATTCAAACCCGCCATCCAGCCCCTATCCTTTTGCGCGTTAGACCCCAGATTTAATGTTTAATTATGTTTAGGCCCTCGATTTTTACCCAGAACCCCCTGTAGCTCAGTTTTTCTCACAGTTAGGTCCCTGGATCTTGTTTTAGTCCTAGTTTTCACGTTTTAGCTCCGTTTTAGGCGTTCTTTATGTCCACGCGATCATTGTAACGCGTAGAATAGTTCTAGCATAGTTTTGTTCACTGTTTTTATGTATTGTTTTACTGTTTCTTAGTGTTTGCCTTTATTTGCGTGTATGTGTATGTGCTGGACTTGTTTTGGCATTGCGATCATGAGTAGACATTGAGCTACTGGAGGAGCCTTAGTACCAGTACCAGGAGCCATCTTCGGAACAGTTTGAGCAGCAGGAACAGTTTGAGGAAGGCAAGTATAACATGAACAACACCTATCACTTTTAAATACATTTTCATACTGCATTTTAATACTGTATGCCTATAAGGATTGTCCTAGCCACTTTATATCCTTTATATATATCCATTGGGTTGCATTTTGGTTAGTTGTGCTAGGTGCCGTGCTATAACACACTTGGTCCTTTTTAATTAATTTGATTAATGGTATATGCAACTTAAATTCTAGGAGTGGCCCGTTTGAGTGGCTCACGTCTCGTTAAAATATGTTTTGTTAGAAACATGGTTTAGGGGGCCAGCATGGTGCTTACTGCCTGGTTGGCCACTCTCCATAAGGACCGGTTCATAGAGCGACAACCTGGGACAACAGCGCTACCACAAGACTATAATGGGACGATCTTGGCTTACTAATTAGGTCATTTTTTTTCGGGAGTAACTTACCGGCGGGGCAGGAGGGGTGGTGAGCTTCAATGGTCCCTGTGCTACGAGGCTTGGTCTGCGTACCCCCTCGAGGTGGGCCCCATCATTGCGGAGCCTGATTCCTTAGCGGTTACACCTTACCAACGTGATCCTTTGTAATGGCCTCGTAGTGAGTTTGCTAGTCATCTCACCTAAGGAAGTGTGATGAACAACTAGCGTAGCTCACGACTTGTTAGTAAAGATGTGCAACCTCTGCAGAGTGTAAAACTGGTATACTAGCCATGCTCACGGTCATGAGCGGCCCAGATCCTCCTTTTGATTAGTGGGGCTTATCTTCCTTTGACGAGGCAGGTTTCCCCGGGTGGCTTGGTTTGGTTTGGTTCTCAGTAGTTCATGATTAATTCTAATTAATTACTATGTAACTGGGTTTATGGTAATTCATTAACTTGTAGTAATTAGCTTTAATAAAATTTTGCCAAGACTTAAAAGCTAATGCAGTTGAGTCAGCCAACCTTAGAGCCTCATATTTTGTGTTATACTTGTTGAGTACAAGTTGTGTACTCACACTTGCCTTCTCTACTCTTTTTCCTCTTGTCCTTTTTGGGGATACTCTACTGCTGCTCAGTTCCTGCCGACGCGAGGGAGTTCACCCAGAGCTATCAGGAGTACGAGGACTTCTAGGTGTTCATCTCCCAGTCGACGTCCCTATGGCGCCCAGCTTCCGAGAGACTTCGTATATGTATTCTACGCTTCCGCTGTATCAGACATTTTGTCATTAATATAATAAATAACATTCGTATTCGCTTTATTATAACTTTTTACGTGATATGTACTGTGATATATTATTCATTCTGTTGTATATACGTGTGACTTGATCCTGGCACGTATATGATTGCTCGGTTTATGTCCTTTTATAAACCGGGTGTTACAAAGATGCACTAGAGGATAAGGATAAGATCCAACGAATCAACCACTTAGCAAAGGATCAGCACGAATGGCTGACAGGTGGGGTTGGGTCGTCCGAACCAGGCCTGCAATACGTCCAGGTGCATCTTGGGCAGGAGTCACATCCAAGGCACCTGATCACCTTCCATATGTGCATTTGGCGGGAACCGACCTCTAGAACTATAAATAGGGCCTCTCACCCCCCCTATCAACACACAGACACACACACACACACACACATCTCATTCCACTCTCTCCAAGAAGGCTCTCCCTCTCTTGTTCTCTTAGCTAGGTAGTGGAGCTAGACTAGTTCTCTTTAGCGAAGCAAGTCGTCCTCGGGGTTGTTGAGCAATCCTCGGCTCCCGGTATGGCTTTGTATTCATCTTGTCAGACTTCTATTCATAATATAGAGTTTTGCCATGGTTGCTTTACTATCTTGATAGTTTATCAATCCATGCTTAGTTCGTTCATGAGTTATGCTAAGGTCTTGGTTAGGCCAGATGATCCGGGTACGGATAGAGGTTCATTGTGCTTTCGGGCTTGCTCTAGTGTTTTACTTGTCCATCCAAAGGGTGGGAGACCCGGGGACACTAGAGTAGTGACCTCATACACGAGCGTGATGCTCGGGTATGCGGGATCCTTCGGATATGACTGTGCTCCACGGTGTGACTGGGGTAGATGGCAGGTGGTGACAGCCCTGTCCGTCCGTTGTAACAGTAGTGTTGCGTTTAGCATATTCCCCGACGTTCGGGTTCGGTGTAGGAGTTCATGCAAAGAGGTAACATGACTGTATGTACTCCGGTGCGGGACCTTCTCCCGCTATCCCATTTTCCTAGCACCTGTAGTCCTAACATGACCCCAGCATTGGATAGAAGCACTAGAACACCTAACCTAGCCTAAGCTCCAGCTGACTTAACATAGGATAGAGTAGTCCTTTGTTTTGTCATTTCTCTCTTTTATTCTTTCCTCTTGGAGTGTGGATGTGTGCTATGTCACATTACCCTTGCTTATTCTTTACCTCGACTTACCCCTGTTAGAGTTTTGCCTATTGCTTGAGGCGCAATGTCATGGTTAATGTTAAGTACAATACCTTTGCCGCTGCCGTCCTTTGGGACAAAATAAATGATCATACCCTTACTCTCCTGGTGAAGGGCTACAATGGTATATCTGTGCGCTTGCGGATCCATCTGTAATCATATAGATTATACCATGAGAGTGGCACCCCTTGGGTGTAGTTGCTAGGATGGGTTCGGCGCCATTATTTCTAGTAATTGCACTAAGGACCGCCAACAGGCAATTCTGAGGTTGTTACCGAGGTCATCGCAAACCCGGTATCGATATAAGAAATGCCAACAGCCCTCTCCAACAGCGTCGCCCTAGAGGAGCCTAAGCGAACAAGGCTGGATGACCGCGATAGGCTAGGTAGCTCCAGAAGCTTCCGTGGTCGTGGCCACAGAAACCGCTCGCCCAGGCAAGATGATGACAACGAGTAAGGCAACAGATCACCCGGCACCTTTCAGGAGGAAGAGCGGGTGGTGAACATCATCTTCGGAGGCTCCAGCATGCCGTCCTGCCAGCGCAGCATCAAGCTGCACAACCGTGATGTCAACTCAGTGTTCAGGCACCTAGTTGAGCCTCTGCTCTAGTTGGCAATCCCGATCACCTTCAACCGACGCGACCACTGGGTACACCTACCTAGGTCGGGTGCTTACTCCCTTGTGGTGAACCCAATGATCTGCCAAATCCGTCTGGCCTGGGTGCTCATCGATGGCGGCAGTACCCTCAACATCATCTTCGCCAAGACCCTGAAGGACATGGGCTTCGACATGACTAAGCTGGTCCCCTCGAACCAGGCCTTCTATGGCATTATCCCGGGTGCTGGCTTGACTCCGTTCGACAAGGTCACCCTCCCGTTCCCCTTCGGCACTCGGGACAACTACAGAAGCAAGTCCATCATCTTCGAGGTGGAGCCATTCGAGACTTCCTACCATGCCGTACTTGGGAGACCAGCCCTCGCCAAGTTCATGGCGATCCCAAACCACACATATCTTCTTCTGAAGATGCCGGCTCCAAATGGAGTCCTCTCCATCCGCGGCAACTTCTAGACATCTCACTCTTGTGAGACAGAGAACATCAACACCACCAAAGCAATGGAGAGAAGCAACAATCAGGCCCTAGTCGCCCAGGCGGCAAAGGACCTCACGAAGGATCAGCTTTGGATTCCTTCCAACGACTCGGCGTCAGGGTCCCAGCTGCACCCTGACAGCCAGACGAAGGCAATCGTCCTCAGGGACGACCACCCCGACAAGACCGCCTTAATCGGGGACGAGCTCGGTTCTACATAGGAACTCGTGCTCACCTCTTTCCTGCGCACCAACTGGGACATCTTCGGATGGAAGCCCTCCGACATGCCAGGCGTACCGAGGGAGGAGGCTGGGCACTACTTGGATCTCAACGAGAAGGTGTGGCCCGTCAAGCAACGGCTATGCTGCTTCGCTCAAGATCGGAAGGAGGCTATTAGGGTAGAAGTAACCCAGCTCCTAGCCACGGGTTTTATCCGAGAGGTCACTGTTTGTATTTCTTAATGTTCACAGAATAATCCGCAAGTGTACGGAGATACCGTTGTTGCACTTCACCCGTGAGTATTCAGGGTATCATATTTCCACGGGGAACGGATGTACTAACCTTCTAACAGGTTCGTCCAAGGACAAACAAGAGGTAGGTAGGCAAGGATAGAGAGGATTCCTATGGCTTAGATTCTATGACTTCGCATGCGTATTCTTCGTGTTTTCTTTTGTGTTTCAACTATGAGTGCCTGCAGATCATAATTCACCAAAACTTGTGGAACCAATTAGTAATAAGCCCTATAACTAAGTTTGGTGCTCAAATGTTATGAAATGCTGCAGAAGTTGGCGGTTGGATTTTCAACTTAAGAGACGCCAACAACACCCCCACACTAAGTCCTTTGCTCGTCCTCGAGTAAAGGTTGAAGGACTAAGGTGGATGCAACTCTTTTTTATGAAACCTGCATACAAGTTATTCCAAGCTTCTTCTAAATTTTGTGAACTTTTGAGTGGCTACCATGCTTTCTTGGGTAATTGAAGAATGGAACGATGTAGAATTCAGGTTCCTAGCTCTTTCTGCTTGGAAACTTGGGTTTTATATTTTGTAATAAAAGAATAGACTTGCTCCTCAAATTGTTCTCTCGACTCACACTTTTTGTTTTGGATCCTCACCAAGGCAAAGTTGTTGCCTTCTTTTCTCCTATCATCTAATCAGGCTTATGTGGAGCTCAGGGTAGGAGTAAAGAGGCATGTTTGCTTTGCTTATATTGTTAAGTCAAAATCAAGATCCAAGCAGAAGCGAGTCATACAATCTGATCAAGATGTGCAAGTGTGTGGGAATTTTTTGTGGACGGTGGATGAACTACTTTGCATGATCCATCTCACTTCTTTTTTTTCCATGGATGCGGACTATCTTTCTCTTTTCTTCTCTTTTTTTTTGACATGCCTTGTGGGCATGTGGCATACCTTCTTGGGGTAGGCATCTTTATTATTATTTTTTTCTTTTTTTTGACATGCCTTTTGAGCATGTGGCATACCTTCTTTGGGTATGCATCTTTTATTTCTTCTTATTCTCTTTTTTTTCATAGCCCACATCCTTGATGGTCACTTTAGAGAGAAAGAGTCATGGTATGTCATGGAGTTTTATTTTGTGGGTGGATGAAAGTGTTTGCTATGTGATTGAATGTGTACGTGATCTTGATCATGAGAGTATGACAAGTCTCTAACAAGGGTCAAAGAACTTGACAAAACTCAAAGTAAAGTCAAACTGCATATGAAGGTTTGAGCATGCACATCTGACTTTAGCTTTGGTAGGAATTTTCATTTATTTGAGGAGACAAGCTATTGATGAATCCTTTTTTTTTGAAAAGAAATCCCAAGTACTTTGCAAGGAAGAGCATGGTTCCTTTCATCCCAATCATATCACATTAGTCAATTACTTAGATAGCATGGGGTCCCTATGAAGATAAATGTTCACAAGAACTAAAGAGAATGCCAGAAATAAAGAGTATGCAAGTTTATTCATGGAAGCGCATGGAGTGCACAAGTGGATTGGCAAGATACATTGAGTTTAGTTATAGTGATCAACAATGAAATTCATTAAACTCAAGAACTTAGGGAGTATGAGGAGTGTGTTTGCACAAACCATCGTTGGAGAGGAAGAAGTGGAAGCTGAAGGAAGTCAGAGGTGGTTTGGTCGTACCAAAGTTTGGCTATCCCTCCTTGGATTCCTTCTATCCTGCTCTTTGGTGTGCTGAATCATCGATGTTGTGCATATGTTTGGGGGAGAGATCTCGAACAAGTTTGCAATTGGTGATTTTGAGAGATCTCCTCCACACTTATTCTTGTACCTGCCTTTATTCAAAAGAAAAACAAAAGTGTAAACAAGAAGGGACTCTGCCAGTTTTGAACACTGGAGAGTCTAAACTTTATTGAATCAAAGAACATTACTACTTGAAGCACTAATTTTTTTATTTTTTTTATTTATATTTTTTATATTCATGAGATGGCAAAGTGGACATGATGGGTAACTTAGCAGGATAGAGACATGAGCGAGGATGCATGAGGCATGTGGGATACTCACCTTAAGAACTCACCTAGCGTGGAACAAAAATGCAAGAGTTAAGCTTCATATACATGAAGTAAAGCTTTGCATTTTTTCAGCTTGGCTCCTCATGCATCTGTCTTCCCGGATCAAGGAGCATTGTGTGGATGATGGAGTTACTTTACGCCGCTCCTTGGTTGTTTATTTTCTTTCCTGCAAAAGGTTAGTGGACAACAAATACTCTAGGAATATATAAAGAATTTTGAAATGAGTTTTTTTTTAGATTTGTTGCTCACATCCATGCTTCAAGGAAAAAACGAGTTTAAAGATGTAAAGAGCATGGATCCCAAAATGGTTGCCATCATTTTTTTTTGAGAGAGCTTCTTCCCCTTTTTTTTAAAACAAAGAGGTTTTCTTTATATTCAATGTTCACCAAATTTTTAGCAAAACTCAAACCAGGCTGAGATAAAATTGCACGAACAAAACATAGGGGCATTTTGTAGAGTGCACAAAGTGCATTTTTTTTGAAATGCGACTTATGGCTCCTTTGCTTGTTGTGCAGATTTTATTATTTGAATCTCAAAACGGGCCTTGCCTTATCTCCAGCATGAATTTGATGACTTTACCCAACTAATTTGAAAAGTTTCCTGATGAGTTAGTCCACAAAAGATATGCATCCAAAGTTTATGGTAATATTACTCCAAAGTTCATTAACCAAAATTCAACACCATGTCGAATTTGACTAAAGAAGGCTGTTTAACCTAAGCACCATGCTTAATTTAAAAAGCCTATGGAAGTGTCTCGAAAATACTCCCAAACTAGAGGAACCGCACGTAAACAAAGGAAGCATGATTTTGCAAGCTCTATTCGTTTGGAGACAAACATGAGTAAGGGATTGGTGAATCTTACCTTTGCTTACCCGAGTATACTTACTGCCAGCATATATTATGGATCTCTGGGAATTGTTGCAGCCATGGCGTGTGATACTCATGCCTCATGTGTGGGAGCCATGTTTCTTGGAGGCATATTCTATTGGCATAATGCTCTATGATTGGAGATGCAAGGCACGTCTCCCTTTTGGATGCAAGCATGTGTCAACCGGAGTGGAGCAGCAAAAGCCTGGAAAGGAAGAGGACCATCCTCTTGATTGTATATGTGCATGAGCTGGTTGAGTGAAGTTGTGTAGAGCCGGGACCGAATGAAGTTCTATGTGAAGGTTGTCGGCTCGCTCTTCACTCTTTCCTTCGTCCTTTCTCTCTTTCTCTCTGTTTTGTTTTAAATCTCTCTTTTTTTCTTTTTTTCTTTTTTTATCTCTCCCCCTTTTTTCCCTTTTGTTTTTTGATCTCACATTTTTTTTCAAGCAAGCTAGGGCTGACACCTTCTTGAAATAAGGATAGTCCTTTGGATGGCCGGAACTTGCAGTGTGATGCTCAGCGATTTCCCCCACACTTGGACTTTTGTGTGAAAGTCAAGTGTGCAATCGGGGTCTCCTTTTGAGTGTGTTCCAACTCCAAAGAGAATCAAAGTGTTCAGCTGATGCAGTCCTCATGTTCTTGGGCATCGTATGTCCCCTATTCTTCTTAATCGTCACCTGAAATGGTTAGGACCAAGAATACCCGAAGGTGCATACTATGCTTAAAAACATGTTCTTACTTTTATTGTTTAGGAGAAAGATTCTTTTTTTTAAGATTATCCGGGCTATCTCCCGGTAGTGCTTTGTTTATGGTCGCAAGCTTGACCATGGGGGTTCATCCTTCAGCTATAAATGGTGATGTAGTTCCCAGCTTCACCACCATTTATTGATTTATCGTTGTTCAAGCTGCAAGGTTAGTGCACAAATACAACTACGAGCCCTGCAAAGATATTATAATAAGCAAAACCAACTACAACCATCATAAAGGGTGCCTATGATTGGAAACCCTACGAAGATCGTAACGCTCGTAGCGACTTGGTGCAAAGGACAAAAGATCTCGAAGATGTCAAGGACGAGCATGACTTTTGTGAAGAAACTTCATGCTCATGGAGTGAGTAGCTTGATCTCCAGATAGAGAAACTCAGGAATGTTCATTGCCCCATTGTGAAAGAGGAAGTGTAACTCTGTGGTCCAAATGAATAATTCTGAGTTCAGGTCATGAGGGAAATGAATTTATTTCAACTCATCCCCTCCTTAGGTAGAAAGCCTCACATTTCATCAAAGATGAACGTGGTGACAAAGCAATCCATCCTAAGCTTCCAATAGAAGCTAATGAAGCATGAATATAACTTCTATTGGGCATCAATCAAGATCAAGAAATAAGATGTGAACTTTGATTCACTTGATTTGATTGGCATCGATCGATAATCGAGGATAAGGGTGGGAGTTTGTCTCAATCGATTTGATCAGTAAGGCATCAGGGTGAATCTCGTAGCCGGATGAGGAACTAACTCCAGAGAGGATGGCTCTAAAGACTCACGCCACAGGGACGGAAGGTGTGTACGAGGATAACCTTCCAAGGGAAGCGGGGGTAGAGGTAGAGATAAGAAGAGCAAAAAGATACGAGGATAGAATGGGTAGCAGGGGTGAAGGTAGAGCTAAAGAAAGAGAAAACATTTTTTTTTCAACATATACGAGGACAAACTAGACTTGAAGGCAATACGGCAACCATTCCCCGGCAACGGTGCCAGAAATGCTTGTTGGTATTTCTTAACGTTCACAGAATAATCCGCAAGCGTACGGAGATACTGTTGTCGCACTTCACCCGTGAGTATTCAGGGTATCGTATTTCCACGGGGATCGGAGGTACTAACCTTCAAACAGGTTCATCCAAGGACAAACAAGAGGTAGGTAGGCAAGGATATAGGGGATTCCTATGGCTTAGAATTTTAGTAAGATAGTTCTACCTCTACTTGCTTACTTCGGGCACCGGCTTACTCCTGGTTTGCCAAGAGTATCTGGCTATTAGCTCTACACCCAACCCTCATGTGGGTGACTACAAGGGTCGGACAGGGCTGTCACCACGGTAACCTCTAGCCTAGACACCGCGTCTACGCTACTGATTACTACTCAAGCCCCGACTCCATCCACGACTTGAGCCATCAGACTAGAGCACTCGTCACGAGGACAGACGATGATCCCACAAGCAAATAAAGAATAAAACTAACTTAACCAAGAGACTCACAACCATAGGAGATCACGAACACTTACTTAAGAAAAAAGCATCCATCGAGGTACAAGTTGGAGAAGAGCGCCGACAGCCCCTCCCCTCCCCCCGAACTACCCCTCACACTCTCTCCATTTCTAAGCACTACGGAGGTAGGGCTTCGCCTTGGAGTGGAGCTCTTGTCTTCTCTTTTTGTGTGTGGTGAGAGTGGTGGGAGGCCCCTTATATAGCTGGGAGAGGTCGGTTCTCGCCATCTCCTTGTATGGAAATGTTGCAAACCGACTTGTAGAGGATCAGATCCACCTTCACACAAAAATGCATCTGGATGGGAAGCAGGGCAAGTTCGGTCGAACCACTGGTTCGGACGGCCCCACTTCACCGCCTCTGTCCATCGTCCTTCTCTGGTACATTGCCTGGTGGGTTCTGATGTCAGATGGTCGGTGCCGGGGCTTGGTCGGTCGGTCAGTTTGGACTGTCAAGTGGGCCTCTTTTGCTCTTGCTACGCAGGACACGATATTCTGTGTCTTCGCATCCGTATTCTTCATGTTTTCTTTTGTGTTTCAACTATGAGTGCCTGTAGATCATAATTCACCAAAACTTGTGGAACCAATTAGTAATAAGCCCTATAACAAAGTTTGGTGCTCAAATGTTATGAAATGCTGCAGAAGTTGGCGGTTGGGATTTTCAACTTAAGAGCCGCCAACAGTCACACATCCAGAATAGCTGGCAAACCTAGTCCTTGTAAAAATGAAAAATGGTGAATGGAGAATGTGTGTTGACTATACAGATCTCAACAAACACTGACCAGGTGGTGGACTCAACAGCCGGGTGCACGCTCCTCTCTTTTCTTGACTGCTACTCCGGCTACCACCAGATCGCTTTGAAGAAGTCGGATCAAGAGAAGACCTCCTTCATAACGCCTTTCAGGGCATACTGCTACAACACCATGATGTTCAGCCTCAAGAATGCAGGTGCTACCTACCAGAAGGCTATCCAGAAATGCCTCCAGGGGCAGATTGGGCACAACGCCGAGGCCTATGTAGATGACATCGTCATCAAAATAATGTCCAATGATCAGTTCATTGCCGACCTCCAAGAAAAATTTGAAAATCTCACGAGATTCAAATGGAAGCTAAACCCCACCAAGTGCGTGTTTGGCGTCGCGTTCGGGAAGCTACTCGGCTTCATCGTAAGCAGTCGGGGCATCGAAGCCAACCCGACAAAGATCAACGCTATCAGGTTCATGAAGCCACCCAGGTGATGGAGGTACATCTGGGTACCTCCCAGCTGAGTAGTTATCTCCCGACTGGGTACCTACTCTGTCGGTGTTTACCGCCAAGCCTGCTCAGGGATACCGTTAGCAGTAAGGTTTGTAGGTAGGGATCGACGGCTCTAGAACTCGATGGTACAAGGAACACAAAGATTTAGACAGGTTCAGGCCGCGAGTTTGCGAAATACCCTACGTCCTGTGGGGTTTGTATTGCCTTAGGTGTTGATGATTGTTTGGAGGGGGTCCCTACCCGCCCTTATATATCCGGGGGGACAGGGTTACATGGAAAGTCCTAGCCGAGTACAGTTGGAGTCCTACTACAACACAATCTGGTAGTTTCCTTTGTACTGCAGCTAGTTCTACGCCTATTCGAGTAGTTACAAAAGAGGTAAGGTACATCCATAAGCTATCCCTTACTCTAGAACATTCTATGTCTATAAGCAGTCCCACTGCCCCTGGTCTGACAAGCCCCCGAGCTCTTCATAGCCGAGTCCTGCAGGCGTCGAGTACTTGGCAGGGCATCTTCGAGTTCTTCAAGTAATCAGAACCTCCTCCTGGTTGCTTCTGGTCCTTCCTTCTGATACACCGAGTAGTCCTTCAAGTACTTCCGTTTGCTTCGAGGCTCAGTGCTCAAGCAACGAAATCTTGATCATATATGGTGCGCAAAGTACTCGCGCTCCATATGGAGTAGCCCCCGAGCCTTAGGTTGAATCGCAGAATCAGGCTGAGGGTCACTTCAGTCTTTTTCCTTCTTTATTTTCTAAAAAAACTGAAAAATAAATCTCTGATGCCTATATCCAGCAGCCCCCGAGCCCTAAATCAAAATCCCTTTTGCTACGAGTAGCCCCCGAGCGTAGATTTGGAATTAAGGATTTAAGTCGTGGCATCTGATTTTATCCTTCAGATTATTTGCAGGATTCATCAGATCTGGAATCCGAAAAGACGTCTTTCTCGGGTAAAATCCCAAAAAAATGATACAATTGGATCCGCCACACTGATTGCACCCGAAATAATTTCAGGAATAAAACCCGGGATGTACGGCTCTTTATTCAGTGCTCACATAAGACGTTACTATTTGGAGAATCTTCATTATTGCAGCTTTGACTGCGTCCATGAATGCTGTAATGAATGCGTTCGTGAAACGTGCACTGTTGATTCACGGGTTCTCCTTCAGCAAGTCTCCTTGTGGCTATAAAAGGCAGGGGAGAGGGCTTTGCCAGAAACACCAAAGTGTAGCGACCATGACTTTTCCTTGGTGTTCTTGCTTTCGCCCTCCTTAGATTTGTATAGTTCTTTCCAACAAAAGATGCTAGAAGAGAACTTGCTAGTGACAAGAGAAGTCTCCGCTGCCTCCTCCTGCGTCCCTAATGCCCTCGTGCTGGACATCATGTCCTTGCATCTTCCAATGAGGTAGTTTTGGGGTCGCTGGGTTGAGTCTTGTTGTGTCACATCCTTGGGGTTGCCTGTTTCTAGGTGCCCAAGAACTAACATCTCTGGTGGGGAAGCTTGATCTTGCCACAAAGTATTCAGGGAGAAGGAGAAATTTCTCTGCAAGATGCTACAAGAGGACTTGTGAGGTGATTACTGTAATCTACCTCCATACTCTTGTAGCTTATCTCCCTGAATACAAATATCTTTATTCCCGAAATGGGAATAACAAGTTTGTACTTTGTCATGGCCTCGGGCTGATCTATCTGCAGCATGCTTCTCAGGAAGCCAAGAAGTGTGTGTGCAGACCCGAGTCATTTGTAAAGTTATTTAATAAAAAGTACTCAAGTTGTAATGTCGAGTAGTTGTACTGTGTCGAGTACTTATCCTTGTTTTGGAATGTAATCCCAGTTAAGAGAAAGGATGTCGAGTAGTCGACTAGGGATGTAAGTATTTTCTTTTCCATAATGTAATCTCAGAAAAAGGAATGTCTCTTTTAAATCCCCTTATTTCCGCGATTTGCAATGGATTGTTAGCCTGTTGAGTGTTTTTACCATGTTGCCACTGATGTAGACTAGGCCCGATCTTTCGAGAGGTAGGGATAAATTCGATTGGTGGAGTATGTGATGTTGGCGATCCAGCTTCTAATCAGACACGATTCAAAGTCCCGCAACCGTTACACCGCTGCTCCGTTGGTTATCAACCAAGCACAACTTGATTGACCTTGCCGTGAAGGCTTTTCCTGCAAGCAAATCGAAGAACACAAGCAAGAAAGTAGAAACACGCAATCTGAAATTGCAAATATTAATGAAGCAAGGATAAATATGGGCTTCAAGAACTCAATTCCAAAGGACTAATCGACACAGTGGAGGAGATCAAGAACGGGGGCCTTGGATCACAGTAAAAGGACTTGTCGCCACAATTACAATGAATCTTCCTCAGTTCCTCAATGGAAAACTAGATCTAAACAAAACCCAAGTCTTAAAGGCGGCGGCTACTGAGTTTATATCCTAAAGGACGTCCTAGGGTTGCTGGTGGAGGCCAAGGGGGCGTCCACCACTTGGGCCAACACAGTACACGGGCCAACAGCCCAAAAGAAGGTGTTGCAACAACTTGACAGATTCTGGACGTTCAATTATTTCGATAATTTCCGTCGACTCTGAATAATTTTGGGCCTCAAACCAGCGCCATTGGAAGCTCCTTGAAATTATCTTTCCATCCATATAAAGAGCATCCCAAACGGACTCTGTATGCGGCCTAGGCATTGATTTTAGTGTGGGCTGCTCCTGGAATCCGAAGCAGACTCGAACTCGACTTGGATTGGGCCTCTAATTCGGCTTGGCTGCCCTTGCTGGTCCACCATGCCTCCAAACTCCTCCCCAATGTCCTCCTCATCATCTCCATGGTTTCTAACAATAATTAAATCATTAGGTAGTAAACTATTCTCAAATTCAGATGATAAATTTATTTGGAACGAGCTCACCTTATAATCAATGGTTGTATCCGAAGGTGTCATGCCCTCATCAGCCACCGCCATTATAAAATGAAATAGTAACTTAGGTTTTATCCCACCAGCCGCCACTTTTTTTACTGCTTTAGATCTGTCTTTCTGCTCTCGAACTCCCAGATCCAAAGTTCTTTCTTCATTTGCTCCCCACTTTTGCCCTAGGGTTTCCGCCAGTATATGCGCGTGAAGCGGTCCTTAGATTTCCGGATGGCCCCCAAGAAAGCGACCAAGGGGAAGGGTGCAGCCGCAAAGCCAACTTGTGATGAAGGTTGGGAACCATGTAAGTGTTCCAGATCTGACTTGGAAACCTTAGTAAAACAAGGTTTCTTGGCTTCTGAATCCGTAATCCAATGGCGTCCCGCGTTTGGTGACGCTCGTCCGTTTGAAAATACGGGCAAGATCATTGGATTTGTTCCGTATTTTGAGCGGGGGTTTAGTCTTCCCAGCTCTAATTTCTTTTTTGGACTTCTGTATTATTATGGGATCCAGCTTCGCCATCTTACTCCCAATTCTTTTGTGCATATGTCTGTCTTCGTACATTTGTGCGAAGCATTTTTGGGCATCGAGCCCCATTTCGAACTTTTCCGTCACCTTTTCCATCTTAAGCCTCAGCCCAATTCGGCTAGTTTAGATGTAGTTGGTGGAGCGGGAATTCAATTGAGACAGAAGATGGATAGGGTTTGTATCCCCTATAAGTTATCTCAAAAGGTCATCGACTGGAAACCATGATGGTTTTATGTCGAGAATCAGGGAAACAGTCTTCCATTCATCACAGCTGGTCCTCCCGTTCAGCGCCCTGAATGGCTGAAAAAGCCTTATGATATGAGCCAAATTCCAGAACTCCTAGAAATGATTGCAAATCTGAGGCAAAAGGGAATAAGTGGAGAGTTTTTGTCTTTTGACTAGATGAAACGTAGAATCCAGCCTCTCCAAGCTCGAATTACTTTTGGTTTCGAGTATCAAGGGAGAAGTGATCCCTCGCGATGTTCGGAAGAAGATATCACAAATGGAGAAGCTCTTCATCGAGTACAATGGTTATTCGACAAAGTAGAGCATATTCCTCAACTCCTCAATACTTTTTAAGTGCTGAAGCCTCCCAAAGAGGTAAGTGCAAAGTAGTCGATTTGCCAAGTCGAGTACTTTATTCGGACTTCTCACAATATTTCCTTTTGCAGGATAATGTGAATGTTTATAGGAGTAGTCGATTTGCCAAGTCAAGTACTTTATTCGGACTTCTCACAATACTTCTCACAATATTCGCCCGTCTCATCTCCTTCCGAGTGCTTATAACCCATTTGTCCTTGATTCTGAAGATTCTTCAGAATTTGAAAGCTTTAGTTCTGATAATGAAGCTGCTAGTGCAGAAGCTGCAGAGTCGGCTAGAAATGAAGACGGGGCGGATAGTCCAAGTCAAAGCGAGGGTACTTGCGCGGATCACCCGACGATTACTCGCTCAGTTGCGAGAAAGCGAAGTAGCTCCTCACAAACTGCTGACAAAAGTTATGTTGCTAGTCGACTTTAATCAGGGTCTTCCATTGTCGATTCACTGATTTTGTGTTTTGATTTTTAAATCCAGCGGCTAAAATGCCACGTATTGTATCATCTGGGGATGATATTGTGGTGGGACAAACTATCCCCTCCACCATAGTGGACCCATCAAGTGGGATCGGGGCTACTCATTCAGCGAGTAGTTCCGATATAAATAAGACCGTCGATGCAGGTAAGCTGGCCATGATCGCAAAGCCTGCCCACAAGTTTGGCATCAAGGAGTTTGCCCTAATAAGAGCTCCTGCGTAAGTTCTTTAGAACTTGTATGTGTAGGATCTGTTTTGAATCTAGTAGTTTGTAACTACTTTGTTTTTGCAGAGATGCTGTCCTGGGAGAGGATGTGGGGGCTGAGGGCCACTCGGCATCTCAGCCGGGGCTGGAGAATCCCCCGAGTACTCCTGAGATGAGTACTCACGATGCGGAGGCGATGGCCAATGCTATGCTTCTGGATTCTCCATTGCCGAACTTGGAGAGGGCTAATGAGGAAATCCCAGAGGATGGCGGAAGCGGCAGGCTTCCAGGAGAAGGAGAAGGCGAGAATCTTCTTGAGGGAGGCAATGATAAATAGCCTGCGGAAATCCCTGTAGGTACGCATGTAGTGCCTTGTAGAAAGGTATCATTTTTATTTGCTCTTAATGTAATTAAGTAGCATGTTCTTCCTTTAGGTTCCCAAAACATGGGGAATACTGTAGGAAGGATCGACGAAGTGCCCAAGAAGGCTGTTGTTGTGGTGAGTATTTCCCAAGTCACATCAAGAAGTGACTTGTCGCGAGAGAAGGTGGAGCTATCTTTCAAGCTGCTGGAGGTAAGTAGTCGAATGCTTCGAGTACTTTTTAGAGTAGATCGAGTAGTATACTGATCTTTTTGTTTTGTAGGAGGCACTGGGATGAAAGGGTGTCCAGACGCCAGATGAGACAGAGCTAAATGCTCTCAAAGAGAGGGTTAAGACGCTCTCATCTGAGAAGACTGCTCTTGAAGGGAAACTGAAAAAGCTTTCCCAATCTATGAAAGATTAGTCTTTAGAATTTGATATGCACTCGACTAGTAGATCCGCTTGGTGTTTATAAGATTTTCTTTTTAATCGAGTACACAGCTTGTGCCAAATCTTTAGAGATTTAGGAAAGCTTGGTACTGAATTTAAAGAATCTTATGTACCGAAACGCAGATGAGATAGAGCAGCTTAAGAAGATTAAATAGGACTCTGACTGTGAAGCAGCATCGATGTTGCAACAACTCAAGACTTTGTCAGAGTCTCGAGACTCAATGCAGCGTGAGCTCGTGGAGCTAAAAGAAGTCAGAGATGCCGCCCTAGAGGTAGCCTTGGCCATGGATATCCCGGTTAGAGATGGAAATGAACCACTCACGCTGTCCGGGAGGCTTCGCAGGGTGCCTGGGGCCTTTGAGAGGTTTGTTTCCCACATTACCCGCTAGTACATAGGTCACGTACTTGGGCTGATGAAATCTTATTAGCCAACCACTCGTCTGGATGCTCTTGGACGAGGAGCCAAGGCTGATTGTACTGATGATCAGTTCCGTCAGTACATGGCAGAAACTTCCGGGGTGGCTGATCAGATTATAGAAGCCTTGAGCAGAGCGGAGTCTCCTTAAGGTTTTCTTGTGTAAGCTAGAAGTACTTTGAACAAATGCTGGATGTTTGTGTAAAGTCAAGTACTTGTGGAATCCCTTAATGTGTCGAGTAATTGTACTCGTGGGTCCTGAGTGTAGGCAGTATTGGGCCCACTCAGTCATAATAGTAGATACAATGCATTGTATCCGTGGGTGCCTTAGAAGGCAACGTATTCTCGAATCAAATCGAGTTTGTATGGTTCTGAATCATAATCATTGTAACACCCGGTTTACAAAAGGACATAAACCGAGCAATCATATATGTGCCAGGATCAAGTCACACGTATATACAATAGAATGAACAGTATATCACAGCACATATCACGTAAAAGATATAATAAAGCGAGTACGAATGTTATTTATTACAATAATGAAAAAATGTCTGGTACAGAGTATGCGGAAGCATAAAACATATACGAAAACTCTCGGAAGCTGGGCGCCACAGGGACGTCGACTGGGAGACGACCGCCTAGAAGTCCTCATACTCCTGGTAGCTCTGAGTGAACTCCCTCGCGTCGGCAGGAACTGAGCAGTGGTAGAGTATCCCCAAAAAGAACAAGAGGAAAAGTGTAGAGGAGGCAAGTGTGAGTACACAACTCGTACTCAACAAGTATAACACAAACTATGAGGCTCTAAGGTTGGCTGACTCAACTGCATTAGCTTTTAAGTCTTGGCAAAATTTTATTAAAGCTAATTACTACAAGTTGATGAATTACCATAAACCCAATTACATAGTAATTAATCAAATTGAATTATGAACTACTGAGAACCAAACCAAACCAAACCACCTGGGGAACCCCCCCTAATCAAAGGAAGATATCCCCACTAATCAAAAGGAGGATCTGGGCCGCTCATGACCGTGAGCACGGCTAGTATACCAGTTTTACACTCTACAGAGGTTACACATCTTTACCCACAAGTCGTGAGCTATGCTAGTTGTTCATCACACTTCCGTAGGTGAGATGACTAGCAAACTCACTACGAGGCCGTTACAAAGAATCTCGTTGGTATGGCGTAACCGTGAAGAGTTGGATCGGTGACGATGGGGCCCACCTCACGGGGGTACAAGACATGTAGCACAGACCAAGCCGAAGGAGCAAGAACCATTGAAGCTTACCACCCTTGCCCCGTGGGTAAGTTACTCCAAACCAAAAAGTCCTAATTAGTAAACCAACACCATCCCATTCCAGTCTTGTGGTAGCACTGTTGTCCCAGGTTGTCGCTATATGAACCGAGCCTTAGGGAGAGTGGCCAACCAAGCACTAAGCACCGTGCTGGCCCCCTAAACCATGTTTCTAGAAAAACCAATTTTTAACGAGACGTGAGCCACTCAAGCGGGCCCCTCCCAGAATTAAGTTGCATATACCATTAATCAAATTAATTAAAAAGGACCAAGTGTGTTATAGCGCAGCAACCTAGCACAACTAACCAAAATGCAACCCAAGGGATATATATAAAGTAGCTAGGAAAGTCCTTATAGGCATACAATATTAAAATGCAGTATGAAATTGCATTTAAAGGTGATAGGTGTTGTTCATGTTATACTTGCCTTTCTCAAAGTTCCCCTACTGCTCAAACTGTCCCGCGGACGATGGCTCCTGGTACTCCTCCGAAGGATCAACATCTACTCACGATCGCAACGCCAAAACAAGGTCCAGCACATACACATACATGCAAACAAAGGTAAATGCTAAGAAACAGTACAACAATGCATAAAAACAACAAACAAAACTGAGCTAGAACTATTCTACGCGTTACAACGATCGTGTGGACATAAAGAACACCTAAAACGGAGCTAGAACGCGAAATCTAGGGCTAAAACAAAGTCCAGGGACTAAACTGCAAGAAAAACTAAGCTTCTAGGGGTTTTCCGCAAAAACTAGGGACCTATACATAATTAAGGATAGATCTGGGGGTCAGCGCGTAAAAACGCAGGGGCTGGACGGCGGGTTCAAAAAGGGAAAAACGCAGGGGTCTAAACGTTAAAAATTGGGCCTAGCTAGAATTACTTTTGAACTGCAGTGGACCGCGGGTTAATTTCTCAAAAGCTCAGGGTCTCTTTAGCAAAATGGACCGGCGCTGACCGGTATGCCGTCCGTTTGACTCGGCTCGGGTTAACTGTAGCCGTAGGATGTTGATCTAGCAGCTCAGGATTCGCTCACGGGCTGCAGCGGTGGCGGGGCTCGCCGGAGGACGATTCGCGCGGCGGCACACTGCCCGACTTCACCGAACTCGGTGCTTCGGAGGTCGATTCAAGCTGTAGTTTGGCCAGGAAGCTTCAACACGGCACGGGTGATCCACCCGTGGCATCAGTTGGGTTCGGGAAGGGCTGCAACAGCGCTAGCAGCTGCGACGGCGGGTCTGCGCGGTGAAACTCAACGGCGAGCTCGCGGGAGCGCGGTTCTGGGCACGGGAAAGACCGCAAACGGGTGCATGTGCGAGCACAGCACTACTGGAAGCCAAAACAGAGGCAACGTGAGACGGTGTGCTGCTGCGGAGATCCCGCCATGGCGGATCTGCAGCACACGCGGCGGCGAAATGCCGGCGAGTGGCGCTCCAGCCTCGGGTGCGGTCTACAGTCCACAAGACCTAGCGCAACAGGAAGGGCAGGGTATTGCGATGCTTACCAAGGGTCAGAATGGGCGGATGCGGCTGTGCAGGGAGGTCGGCGGTGAGGTCCGGCTTGGAGCTCGCAGAGGAAGGTGCTGGCATGCATCACCGGGCTTCTGGATCCCACGGCTCAACTCAGGGAGGACCTGCGATGGTGTCAGGGGGTCAGGGAGGCCGGAGCATCAACGGAGGAGAGCAATTGCTTGGGGACGGCCTCACCTGTGACGGCGGAGCTGTGGTCGATTCCGGTGAGTGCAGGGTGGAGGCCAGGGCAGGAGGCTCGGGGTCGAGTAGGGAGGCAGTGCAGTGGCGCCGGTGTCGATGGTGGGCAGCGGCGCATGACGAAGCTCGAGGAGGGGGCGCCCTAGGACTACTGGCGGATACAGGATTGAGGGGGGTGAGGAGCAAGAGAGGGTCGGGGGTGGTGTTTAAAGGAGCAGGGCCGAAGATCTCGGCGGGTGGTTTTGGCAGGGGATCGCTGGAGATCACGGCTGTGATCTCGGCGGGGTAGTTGCAACGGGGAAGAAAAATCTACCATGTGGGGTCGCGGCGTCAGCAGCAAATAGGAAAGGCAGGCGCGGGGGATCAGCATCCGTGTGGAGACCGTGGCTGCCCGGTGGACCTTGCTGGGTCGGGGTGGCGCGGCTTGGTCCACAGAGCAAAGCGGGGCGAGCGGAGCAGGGGATCTCGGCACGGTGGAGAAGAAGAAAGGAGGAGGGGGATGGTGCTGACCGGTGGGGCCGCGGCGTCAGCGAGACGGGCGGACGCGGCGCGCGCGGCGCTAAGAGTGGCAGCGGCTGGGCTGAGCACTGAAGGTGAGCGGTGCTGGGCCGTGCGGGTAGCTGGGTCGACCGGTGCGGGGGGGGGGGGGGGGGGAGGCCGCGGCGCTTGGGCCAAGTGTGGGGCTGCGCTGGGCTGTTTTGCTGGGCTAAGGCGTGGGGGAAGCTGGGCCGGCCAAATGGGAAGGGAGGTCGGACCGGGCCGTGGGGAGGGGAGAGGGGAAACTGGGCCGGGGTTCGGTTGCTACCTGGGTGGGCTGTGTTTAAGTTTTTCTTTTTCTGGCTTCCTTTTCTATTTCTTTTTCTTTTCAAACTCAACTCAAACTATTTGAATTCAAATGAAATTTGAATTCAAACCCTAAGCACTCAACTAAATAAAACTTATGCACCAGCATGAATGCACAAACAAGTTAAACCAAAAATAAATTTTAATTACTAGTGAAAGAAAATTAATTTAAATGCAAGGCTAAGCATATAAAACCTTAGAAAATTAAGTAAACCAATTAAATTTATTATTAAATTCTGAGATTTAAATGAGGGTGTTACAAATCCTACCCCCTTACAGGAATCTCGTCCCGAGATTCTGGGATGGCTAGCAAAGAGAAACAAGGATGGGATTAATCTCTACGCACACCTGGTATCACATGCTGCTGATCCTGATCATTCTGGGCACTCTGCTTGGAGCAGTTCCCGGAAATAAGGTGGGTCTCGTCACCACTGGTATGCGGGATTGGTGAAAGGTCCTGGACTAGGGCTACCGGTGACAGGCGCTTCTGTGGACAACTTTTGGTATAATGACCTTTTTGCCCGCATTGGTAGCACATGCGGCGGCGGTGAATGGCGCTACTTGGTTGACCTCCCTGTGAACTTAACATCCCATCTTGCATTATTTCTGCTACTTGCTTTTTGGACTCCTTGCGACCGCGTGGCTGAATCACCTTCATAGTGGTAGTCAACCCATCAACATAATCATAGAGGGCTTGGTTCTTGACCTGTGTATCTCTAGAGCACTCCGGATCCTTTCTCTTCTGGATGGTGTGTAGCTCATCGACCGATGGGGAGTCAAAGAAAAGGGAATCCTCTGCTAGCTGCTCTTGATGAGACATCTTTCTCTTTGTACTGGAGAACAACCTCTGGTTCCTCCTAATGGTGGCTTCATCTTCAGTCGCACAAACTTGACGACAAGGAACGCCATAGAATTGGCAACACGGGCAAGCTTTCTCACCATTCTTCGGGTGGTATGTTGTTTGCGAAGACTGATCTTGTACCGTTATCGGCTGCTCCACGGAAACTATTGCATGAACACCATCACCCATTGCACTGTCTCCAAGGTCTTTTTGTTCAGCTGACATCTGAGCTGGGATAAAGGGAAGTATAGATTGGTAAGGTCAAAGAAGAGAGAAAACCCCACTATGTAAGGTTCTATCTTATTTAGATAACACTGCCCATGCATCACTACTGCTAACTCCAGATAGGGGTTACATAAATCCGAAAAAGGGAACTATAGCATAACTCTTCTGCCTCATCCGAGAGATTCTCGAATTCTCCTGTAATATCTGTAGGCTGGGGTGTCACATCCCTACCCCCTTACAGAAACCGACGTCCTCGTCAGTGAATCCCTGGATATCACATCCTCTTCTCACTATCCTTCTTATCTACTTACAGCAATGGAAAAGCCCAAGGAGAAAAGCTGCGACGGATATAGCCCTTGGCTAGCAACTTATCAATGGTCTTCTTGACTTCCTCATGCTCTATAGGTGCCATGCGGTAGGGCCGCTTCGCAATAGGAGCTATGCTAGGCAAGAGATCAATAGAAAACTCGATGTTGCGTTCAGGCGGCATACCTGGCAAATCATCCGGAAAGACATCCGGGAATTCAGACACCACGCGAATACCATCCGTGGGTCTAGCCTCCATCTGATGAAGAAATCCAGAAGGTTCCACTGAACTGATAGTGACCTCCTAATCACCAGAATGCCGATGCCTCCACCCTTGACTCTGGAGCAGTTCTTCCAGCTCCAGATGCAGATGATGGCCACCCTGAACAACACCATTCAGGCACTGCAGTAGGTCCACGCTCAGCCGCCGCCTCTGCCTCCACCACAGCAGCCCCGCGACAGGCGCGCGGAGTTTCTGAGGGGTCACCCGCCGACGTTCTCCCACAATTGTTGAGTACGAGTTGTGTACTCACACTTGCCTCCTCTACACTTTTCCTCTTGTTCTTTTTGGGGATACTCTACTGCTGCTCAGTTCCTGCCGACGCGAGGGAGTTCACTCAGAGCTACCAGGAGTACGAGGACTTCTAGGCGGTCGTCTCCCAGTCGATGTCCCTGTGGCGCCCAGCTTCCGAGAGTTTTCGTATATGTTTTACGCTTCCGCATACTCTGTACCAGACATTTTGTCATTATTGTAATAACTTACATTCGTACTCACTTTATTATATCTTTTACGTGATATGTGTTGTGATATACTATTCATTCTATTGTATATACGTGTGACTTGATCCTGGCACGTATATGATTGCTCGGTTTATGTCCTTTTGTAAACCGGGTGTTACAATCATAGTGCTGACCGGTTAGGATTGAATTCCGCAGGATTAACCAAGTGGGAATAGCACTTAAAGGTGTGAGGAGCCGTAGCTTAATATGAGTTTCCTTTTTGGAGGAAAAATTTTCAATTAGCACGTGGCTATTATGAACTTTGTCCAATCAAGGAGAGAACTCTTATTTTAGGAGTTTTAAGAAGTTTCTCGATAGATAAGAAGACAGGAAGCTCTTGACAAGTACTTAGATTACTAAGGGAGAACAGGAGTTCTTTTTGTATCTCAAGCAAGCGATTAGTACCCGTCAAGTACTCAAGGCAAAAAGATTCTTTAACAGAGATTCCCATAGTAAACTGAGTAAGCGGGAAACTTGTGTCAACTTATTTTAGAGTATCAAGAACTTATTTGTACTCCTTGAGGGGTTTTTGTAGTTGACCATTTAGGATAGACCTTGTTTGGTTACCCAGATAGTATGCAACTGTTTACGAAAATGGCCCAAACTACTCGATCGTATCGAGTAGTATGTCCTATTAATGGACTGGATTGGTTTCTAGAATAGGACTATTAGGATTGAACTCCGTCAAGTTAACCAAGACGTGAATATTCTAGAAACATCCCAAACTTACTCGAGCAGAGTGAGTAAGGTGTCCTACCTGAGGACTGGAGTAACTCTAAGGCAAGTCTGTTAGGTACTAACCCCGTCGGGTTGTCCAAGATGAAGGTGCCGAAAGAGTATCCAAGACCTACTCGAGCCAGCGAGTAGGGTGTCCTTTTAATCAAGGACTGGAGTAATCCTTAAGACAGAACAGTTAGGTACGAACCCCGTCGGGTTGCCCAAGACGTAAATGTCAGAAAGATATCCAAAACTTACTCGAGCAGGGCGAGTAAGGTGTCCTTTTAACCAAGGACTGGAGTAATCCTTAAGACAGAACTATTAGGTACAAACCCCGTCGGGTTGCCCAAGATGTAAATATTAGAAATATATCCAAAACTTACTCGAGCTGGGCGAGTAAGGTGTCCTTTTAACCAAGGACTGGAGTAACTCTAGGGCAAGTCTGTTATGTACTAACCCCGTCGGGTTGCCCAAGATGAAGGTGCCGAAAGAGTCTCCAAGACCTACTCGAGCAGGGCGAGTAGGGTGTCCTAACGGAGGACAAGAATGTCTTTTAGGATAGAACTGTTAGGTACGAACCCCGTCGGGTTGCCCAAGATGTAAATGTCAAAAAAGCACTCGAGTAAGAACCATAAAAACTACTCGATAGTTGCTCTAGTGCTGAGCAAGACTTTCGAGGTGGGGTATTGGTCATGTGAGCGAGAGCCAAGTAGTCGATATAGGAGAAATCAACTTTATTTGGGTTTGTCGAAGTTACAATAACTATAAAGTGACAAACTCTGACTCTTAAGACCTACCCCTTGCTCGTTGGACGTGAGCAATGGTTTATATAACTGAATAAAATTTATTCGAAGATAGTACTAGTCGATATGGGAGTCGACTAGATTTGGAGTAGAGCTAGTTGATGCAGAGGTCGACTAGATTTATTGGTGGGGTCTCCTTCAGGAGAGGTGCCCCAAGGGCCTTGCGGAGTGAGTCACACTGGAAGATCGTGTGAGAACTCTTTGGGTGGATAAATCACTTTCGTAGCAGTACTTTGTTGATCCTGTTTCCACTCTGAGACGACTCAGCTTGATGCTGGGTGCATGGTTTAACCTGAGGATGGGTACTGGTGGTCGCCGGCTTGTACTTTTTGAAAGATGCGGAAGCCTTTGGCGGGATGCGGAAGTTGGAAGAAGGGTTGTATGCCTCGACTTCCTCCCGTTCCTTTCTTCTTGAGATGATGACATTGCGCGCATCGCGCCCAACGTTAATCACACTGCGGAGGTCACAGTTGGAGTAGTCATATTTGTCGCCTTGTTGTTCTTGTAGAGTGTTAGCGAGGCGCTGACGCCTGAACGCCCTCTTCTGGTTGAGCAGGCGACGACGTTCATAGAGATCTTCTGCTGGATGCTGTTTATCCAATTGGACGGTGACAGTCACCGCTGGGGGAGGAGGAGGAGCAAGTAGATCCTCCTTGGTAGTGACTTGGGCTTCTGTGATTGTTGGAGGAGTAGTTTCCATGCTGTCGGAAAGGTACTCGTTGAAATCATCAGAATTGTAGTCGTCGAGATTGAGACGCTCCGTGGGATTGCCCTCAGGTTCTTCTACGATATGAACCATGAGGATTTCTCGGCAGAGGTCTTGAATTTCTTGATCTTGTTTGCTTGAGGATGGGTCTAAAGGAGTGCTCTGTTGGTAAGGCAGATCCGCTGGTTGTGAGGCAGAAGCGTTGGGATATTGTGCCTTCCTGAGGTGCACTGTCCATCCTTGCGGCGTTGCATATATAATCAGGTTAGGGAGGGAGTCCTGGTTGGACTTGGAATTCTTAGCCGAGTTAGACTCGACTTGTTTACTATACTGGATTAGGTCATCCAGCTGTTCCTCCAGACCAGAGGAGTACTCAGAGTCAGAGTCGGTTAGCCCACCGATTTTTGAGTATGTATGCTTTGGGTGAGCGAGAAGCGATATGCCCATCTCTACACGGAGGGCGTTCTCGTTCATCCAGTGTAGCCATGATTGAATAGGAGTTAGCCCATCAGGCTCCATAATTTAGGGTTTGTCATAGATTGAGTCAATGGATTGTTCTGGGGCCTTGGCTTTTCCTTTTTTAAACTTGGCCAGTTCCCAAAGAGCATCGGCATGCTCGATTGGTTTGGCCATGGCGTTCATGAACAACTCGATATTGTCTGACCACTCTTCAAGATCGTCAAATGGTTCAAAGTTCTCGAGGCCGTTCATGAAGCAATCAAAGTCCTGATCGAATTTGGACTCGACTGGCTTCGGAGTCCGAATGTGAGCAGGTTTCGGTGAAGGGTTCTGAGGTATCCTGGAGATAGACGGTCCCATCCGAACAAGCCGGGGGTTTGTCTCACTAGCTCCCCCGTAGATTCCTCCTCCTGATTTCTGCTCTTTGTTTTGCAGAATGCTTTCAGCCTCCTTAATGCAGTTCGCAATCTTTGAATTTACCCGATCGATCCCTGAGAGCATGTCGCCCGACCTCTTCTGTGGCAGATTTAGTGCTTTAGGGTTCTGCTGTGGCGTATATGAGCTGAGAGCAGTTTCTGCAAGTTTGATGCAGCCCTCTATTGATCGTGAAACTTGATCTACTCTGGCGAGTAGTTCTGAGTTTTTGATCTTAGGGCGTTTGATTGTCTTCAGATGAGCCAGGTATTTTCCAAGAGTTTTGGAAAAGTAAGGCTTTTCGGAGTCAGAATTTGTGTCGAACTCGACCAAACCAAGAGTTTGGTTTTGAGTTGTCACATTTCCTGGGTTGTCCGAGTCGAGTTCGGGTGGAACTCTTTTCTCGTCGAGATCCACGGAGTCGCGGATGCCGGCGAGTTGGGAGCGGGTTTTCGATTTGGGTGAGTTAGGCGTGACAAGGTGGCTGGAAAAGCCTCCCGTTCCGTCAGCCATGCAAGCCCAGGAACCGAAAACGAAAGTCGTGCCTTCTGGCACGCTGTTGGCATTGCTTGATCCGGCCATCGAATTCGTTGGTGAACTCGACGAATCCCCTACCTGGCACGCTAGTTGTCGGTGTTTACCGCCAAGCCTGCTCAGGGATACCCTTAGCAGTAAGGTTTGTAGGTAGGGATCGACGGCTCTAGAACTCGATGGTACAAGGAACACAAAGATTTAGACAGGTTCGGGCCACGAGTTTGCGTAAAACCCTACGTCTTGTGTGGTTTGTATTGCCTTAGGTGTTGATGATTGTTTGGAGGGGGTCCCTGCCCACCCTTGTATATCCGGGGGTCAGGGTTACATGGAAAGTCCTAGTCGAGTATAGTTGGAGTCCTACTACAACACAATCGGGTAGTTTCCTTTGTACTGCAGCTAGTTCTACGCCTATTCGAGTAGTTACAAAAGAGGTAAGGTACATCCATGAGCTATTCCTTACTCTAGAACATTCTATGTCTATAAGCAGTCCCGCTGCCCCGGGTCTGACATACTCGGCTAGGACCACTTTGCACGACTACTCGGCAGACAAGCACTTGGCTAGATGTCGGAAGGTTCCTCCGAGGATCAGGATCAAGGCACGGATATGGATTCCGGATATCTAGGGATCTCCATCGACCTGATTCCATGTAACAACCCGAGTAGATATCCTCCCTTACTTGTAACCCACGGCACCTGGCCTATAAAGGCGCCGTGAGGAGACCCATAGAAAAAATCATCGATCAATCCATCTCTTTCATCATCAAATACACACAACACAAGACGTAGGGTATTACGCTCTCGAGCGGCCCGAACATGTCTAAACGCTAGCGTCATCTCGCAACCATCTAGCTCTTGGCTCCGGAATCCCCCCTTCACCTACAAATCTATCACCGGGCATACCCCTGGTGGACTTGCCGGATAAGCAATCCGAAAGTTAGCGCGCCAGGTAGGGGTGGTTTCTCAGGAGTCCTTACAGCGAGTTCGATGGCATCAAGATCCGGTGTTTTCTTCTCTGCCGTCAGCATCCAAATGGAGGCCGCCACCGGATTCTCCTACACCTTTGGTAGTTTCCCAGAAACTATGGTTCCTCGGAACCCACCCACCAACACCTCGAGAACCAAGAGCAGCAATTCTACAAGCGTCAAATCCAATCTAGCATCCCAAAGCTCCATCGTTCGTCGAGTTTCCGAACTCGACATCAACGATCCTCTGATCGTTCGCCCCGGGGCAACTCGTCGCCTTGCTATCTCCAATACCGATCTAATCTCCAGAATAGATCGCGTCACCAGATCCATCGCTGAGTGCATCCAACTCGGCGAGAGCGTGCTGGGTCATCAAGGCAACTCGGCCCTTGCACCTCACGGGCTCCGCAACAAATCTGCAGTGTACTCGGATCAGGTCCGAGTATGTATGGGCAACCTGTGCATCACCGAGTTGGATAAGTCTGACTCGGAGCAGATCCGATCTGATTCACCCTCACCACCTGAGGCCGAATATCAGGTCGTTGTCTTCACCCTCCCGTCCAACCGCAACAACCCTGACGGCCGGCGCTAGATTTCAGTCGTCTCGCTGGACTCCGAGTCCTTCACCTGCGAGGACAACCAACAGCGGGCACAGCGTCTTCATCGCAACGCCCTCCGCGCCGATCGTCGGGCAAAGGAGGAATGTGACACCTCAGGTGTCTACTATAATAGAAAAAGAATAATATGTGCATTTGTGTGTTTATCTTTGTTTGGTAGTTTAAAAAAATTTCAGTGCAAATTAAGGGCATATGTGTAATTATGCAAAATTACTAGCCCCTTTTTGCAAAAAGTTTTAACTTAGAGAGTAATTTCAAAATTTTGAAGGGTTTTTCTTACAAAATGCATGTAATCAAGATTTTGGCAGCTTTATTGCATTTAAGTCCAAAATTGTGATGAATTTGCAATCAAAAAGTATTTTTCCTTCTTTAAATAGAGTTTTTTCAAACTTTTAAAAATATTTCAAAATCCTTTGATCTAGTGAAAATTTGCACAACATGAAAATTGTAGGTCTTGAAAAACTGAACAACTTTCATTTTAGGTACTTTTTCATTTGAGCCCTAGATCAACATCAAATTTTAGTTTACGACCAAACCCCTGAACTTTTCAAGTTTTACAAAACAGTCCCCCAATCCCCTTCTCCTACCTCCCGATCCACCGGACTCTGCTCCGCCGCCGCCGCTGGTTCCACGCCACTGCTTTCGCCCCTGGGATGGCCGCACCGCCTCGGGGCATCGCCACGCCGCCTCCAAGCGTCGCGCACAAACCTCCGCCGCCTCTAGCGTCGCCCCTGCTGGCGCTTCCCGTACGCGCCATGCCGCCATGCCTCGCCACCTCACCGGACCGCCGTGGAAAAGCCTTGCCGTTGCCAAATTCATCTCCTCGGCGAGCCTATCCTTCCCAGAATCCTCCGTCCGTGCTTATATCCCCCACCTTTGGCCTATAAAAGGGCAAGACGAACCCCATCGCCGGCCAAAAACCCAGCCGCACCCCACCTTCATCTCCGACGAGCCTGCCGCCATGGACCAGTCCCCCAAGCACTCCTCTGACCACTCCGACCCCCTGGGCAGCTCGGTCTTGGACCCCTGAAGCTACCACACCACTCAGCATCGCCGGATCTCGACCGGAGCCCCAACGCCGTCGACCACCACCGCCGTCGTCCCTGCTCGCCGTTGCGCTCTCACCCCCAGCCACTTTTCCTCGAGCCCGAGCACACCACTAGGTTCGCCTCGACCCTCTCATGCTCCCTGGCCACTTCTCCCTCGCCGCCGGCGACCTTCCTTGCCGGAATCGGCCGGTCAAACCATCCCCTCTCTTCTGACCACGGCCAAGGACTACATTGCAATGATTTGAAACTTTCCAGGGACTTTTCTGCAAAAGAATCTTTTCCATTTTATTCTTTTCTTGTGAACTTTGCAAAATCCTAGAAAATGTAGAAAAATCAAAAAAATGTGAAATTAATTTTGTTGTGTTCCTTTTATTTAGCTCTATCGTCTCATGTGAAGAGTTTGAAATATTTTCTTATGTAGCAAATTTCAAAAAATAAAAGCTAATAATAGCCCTTTTTAATTTAAACTTTTATTCTAAGGCTATGCGTTAAAGGAGCTTTGAATCATGTGTTTTATAGCACATGACCAACTTTATAAAATAACTAAAGCCCCGAACTCCAATTCGGAGGAACCCCAGTTTACTGACTCCATAGACACCTCTACAGGCAAGCCTCGGTGCATAATCCCATTATTTTAAATTATGCAACTTATGGTTACTTTTTATTTGTGCATTTAAGTTATTGGAGTTGGATGAAAACCTGTAACACCCAGTTTATAAGAGGACATAAACCGAGCAATCATATACGTGCCAGGATCAAGTCACACGTATATACAAAAGAATGAACAGTATATCACAGCACATATCACGTAAAAAGATATAATAAAGCGAGTACGAATGTTATTTATTACATTAATGACAAAATGTCTGATACAGCGGAAGCGTAAAATACATATACGAAGAACTCTCAGAAGCGGGGCGCCACAGGGACGTCGACTGGGAGACGAACGCCTAGAAGTCCTCGTACTCCTGGTAGCTCCGGGTGAACTCCCTCGCGTCGGCAGGAACTGAGCAGTAGTAGAGTGTCCCCAAAAGAACAAGAGGAAAAAGTGTAGAGGAGGCAAGGGTGAGTACACAACTCGTACTCAACAAGTATAGCACAAACTATGAGGCTCTAAGGTTGGCTGACTCAACTGCATTAGCTTTTAATCTTGGCAAAATTTTATTACATCTATTTACTACAAGTTGATGAATTACCATAACCCAATTATATAGTAATTAATCAAAATTAATTATGATACTACTGAGAACCAAACCAAACCAAGCACCCGGGGAAACCCTCCTAATCAAAGGAAGATAACCCCACTGTTGACGCTTCTTAAAGCGCCAATTTACGTACCGCAAGCGCACGGATCGTGTATAGCTTTTCCCTTAGAGTATTCCCCCAAGGTTTATCAATCCACGGAACAAGTGTATTACTATGCTTAACTAAGCACTAATGATGTTGGTAAAAGATCTATATTGAGTGATTGAGTATGAAATAGATCTAATCTAACCAATCTAATCTAATCTAGACTAGTGAGCAATGATAGATGTGTGCACAAGATATGAAGAGCATTTGTCCATAGGGTCTAGGATCACTAGAGATGTAATCGCCAAGCAACGAAGAACAGATCTAATCTACCAAAGGTGTGTTCCAAGATCAAAACCTTTCCCTCCCGCATACTGTCACTACACGAGGATAATCGGTAACGAATCAACAAGAACACGATAGTTGATGTAATCTAAGTAAACCATGCAAGAGCAAAGCAAACTCAAAGCCAAGTCGCGAACTATTAGGCATCCAAGCATCATCAACAAGAATCGTGATAGATCAATCTCATAAAGGATTCGGCAATTACAACTCAAGATCTCCTTACAACCCCATGAACAAACGAGGACTTTACCCCATGAAGCTAAGCGAAGCGTAGTCGATCACGGTGATGAAATCTCCGGTAATGGATGGATCCCTTGCTGTCCTCCAACTTGCAGCGGCGCCGAGGGATGATGAGGCCTCCGGTGTCGCCTTTCTCTTGTGTCTAACTCGAATGTATCTCTGGATGCTCTTCTCTGCGATCTCTGCGATCCCTCTGCGGTGCTCCCTTTCGATCCCCCTCTTTGACGGCGGCTTCGGGTTATTTATAGGCAGATATAGTCGGCGGTTTTGGTAAAACATAGATTAGGGTTGACGCATACTTCGCGCTGAAGAAAACCGAGATCAATTGGACTCCGAAAAGGGCTAGGCCGGTCGGCCCAAGGACTCCAGGCCGGCCGGCCTGGGCCTTTTCTGGCCCCTTTCGGTCCCATCTTTTGCGTGTTGATTCTTCCTTTTATTCCTCATCTTAGCCCAGTTGTAACCATGCATCAAAACATCTCCGAAAATGTCCAAATTCCTGTCAAAATGCAACATGCTCCAAAATCCAGGACAAAATCGAAAACGGTCAAGTTCGGGTGCCAAGTGGCGGGTTAGTACATAAATCATCCCGAAGAATTTACCAAAACAACTCCTAATTGTATAATAAAATGGATACTTAAGGAGCGCCAACATTCCCCCCATGCTTAGCTTTTGCTCGTCCTCGAGCAAATCAAATCATCAAATCATCAAATGGGTTGCTCAAGAGTTCTCGAACTGCAAAATTTACTTATGCAAACAAGCCTAACAATATTTCTTCAAACAAAGGTCAGAGGAGCAGCGAGGATAATCATATCATGGGCGTTTAAAAACTCATCCAATATTACTCCACAACTCTTACCTTTAGCCGGCAACTCGAATATCGACAACACTTGCTTTTCTTGCCATCCTTGGAGGTTTTTCTCTTTTTTTAGAAGCAAAATACCCTGCAACAAAGGTTAGACCAAAGATTCTTGCACAAGTCCTTTCATGTCTCTCAATATAAGTGGCTATCCTATTTTTATTTGCAAGCTCTCATCTCCCAAAAGTCTCTCAAGTATAAAGTGGGGCTATAGGTGAGGCTTAGCAAAGTATATACATATATTGTCAAATTAAGAAAACCTTCTAATGATTGCTTACCTTCCGAGCCAATGATCATGACAGTTTCTCCATCATGTAAAGGGTTCAAGGGTAAGAAGATTTAGAATGGTGGACATGTGCAAAGGCATACAAAAAGATTGACTTCAAGGCACAAGCATCGTCCTCGTTGTCGGATTGCACATGATTGGAATTGAGGATATTGTTCTCAAACAACAAGGTAATATCTCTTTGCACTTCTCTAACCATAGAATCCCTTCATTTATTTTTTTTCTCTTCTCATACATTTTTTTTTCTTTCTTTCTTTCTCCCGAATTTTCTTTCTCTTCTCCGAACCTTTTCATAGGACACTTTCTATAAAACATAGATAGGCAAATCTCCAAAGTGTCTCCCTAAATTTTTAGAGCCCAAACCGAGACCAGAGAGGCCTAGGCCGGCCGGCTCAAGAGGTATAGGCCGGCCGGCCTGGGGCTTTCCCAGGTCGGATTCGGTCCATCTTTTGAACACTCCTTCCTTTCTTCATCCTAAAGTTATGTTTTATACAAATCATGTGCAGAAACAGAACGTATCCTCACAATTGGGTTGTAGGTCAAGGAAGATGATAATAAACAAGATAATCTCGGGTTCTGGTTTTGGAATCCGGTAGATCTCATGAGTTGTTCCAATGAGGAATTCTCATTACCGAATATTGACGTGGTTAGCAATTTAGAGATGAAAAATACGGACATGATCATTGCTCGAAATTAAAACTCCCAAGAGAAAGAAATCCTAACTCAACTCAATGTACATCCAATACTTATGGTGGAACGAATAAAGCTTTTGGATGAAAGGATTTTTACTCTCAACTTGTCAAGAACTTGATCAACCTTATGCTTGTAGGGGTTTTATTATTTTTATGAAATTAAAGTCCTCCAAATCATGCCTTACTCGCAAGCATAATCAAAACCAAGTGCTAGATCAAAGCTCAAGTGTGGGTATCAACATGGACGAATAATCTACTAAGCTCCATAAATACGAAATAAATTTCAAGACAACGCTCATGAACAATTGCTTTAAAGAAAATAAAGTAAAACTGAATGCATAAATAAAATTGCACGATCCAACAAAAACAAAGACTCTTTTTATTTTGTTTTCATGGACTCAACACTAATTTAAGACTCACTCTCACACATGCGAAAAATAAAGCACACAATGCTAAACTATGACTCTCACACATGCGGAATTAAAGCACACTCACACGACGAACTTTCGAGTAAACAAAGACCAAAATTCAATCCAGGAGTCGTCACACCTCCCCCCCATGCTTAGATTATGCGGCGTCCTCGTCGCAATGATATAAAAGACGGGTGTGACTGCTCGTTGGTGGTCTCAACAGCACCTCGGGCAATTGCATCTTGGGCGCCCTCCTCCTTGCTTTTGTAGATCTCCGACCATCCCGAATAACTTCCTTATGTTGCGGACAAGGAAGTTGTAGTCTTTTTCGGCCAAGCTCTCGATGTCATCCATCCTTCGATCCATTGCCATGATTCGATCATGACACCTATCAATGGTGGCGCGGAGATCCGCGATTTCATTGCGGCACTTGAAACAGCACCCGGAGTAATGCCCGCTGCAGTTGGGGCTGTCGTCCTCGGGCTCGTCGTCGTCCTTCTTCTTCTTGCCGCTATCACCTCCGGAGGGGTCATCTTCCTCTTTTCTCTCCTCTTCGGCCCACCCCGGCCAATCGTCATCGTAGTCACGACTGGTGGCGCCCCATGAACCAGGGCTCATGATGATCTCCCAATCGCTGTCCCCCGCATAATCCTTCGGCTCCGGGGTGTGCTCGATGTAGTTCTTTCTTTTGACTCCGAGGAGGCGCAAGGAACGCCTAGGCGCGGGTGGCTTTTTGTCTTGTCGCTTCTCACCTTCGTCTTCATCGCTGCTGATGATGGCGACCACCCTTTGGGCTTGAGCTAGCTTCTCATTGTACCATTGACGGCCCTTCCCTCCAACGCTCATCCGTGCTTGGGTATTGAATTTCTTCGGAGGGGCCTTCGCTTCACATCGCTTTGCTTCAACATGGAGGGGCTGCGCACCGATTGCCGAGATGGGGCTAGGCGTCTTTGGCGTGGGGGTGTCAGGTGTCCAACCCCTCTCCTCGATCTCCATTGCTGCAATCATGGCTCTTGCGCTCGCTGAACCGGCCATTGTCAACGTCTCTCTCGAGGTGGTGGTGTAGATTGAAAAGTATGAGAGAATAGATCTACCCTGCCCCTCTATTTATGTCCCGAAAAGACTTGGACGAGAAGTCCAAAATCTCTTCGGTTTTGGCACGCGAAATCTATAAGGCACAGGTTTGAAATTTCCTTATCTCGCAACTACCAAAAATTGAAACCGAATCGCACACGAAGAGGCGTAGGCCGGCCGGCCTAGGGGTGTTGGGCCGGCCGGCCCAGGGGGTTTTTCAGCCCCCTGGACTCCAACTTTTTCCGAGGTGCTTACCAATAAATTAGAAGCCTATGTTTTACTCAAAGTTCGTCCAGAATAGAAATAAAACTATAAAAATAAAATCTAAAAGAGATTATTTACAAACTTACCTTGCTTAATGTCGTTAGGCTTGACGTTCCGGTTCCTCCTCCATGGTGTATATGTCGATGTAATGAAGGGGAACGACGTCGGGCTCCAAGAATACCTTTAGTCGTTGTCCATTCACCACATATTGGTCGCCTTTCGCATCCATGATTGTCACCGCTCCCGTGGGTGAAACCGAGTGTACGACGTATGGTCCATCCCATTTGCTTTGTAATTTTCCTTTGCCAAAAATTTTGAATCTTGAATTGTAGAGTAGGACCTTGTCTCCTTCTTTGAATTCCTTGTTTTGTAATCGTTTGTCGTACCATCTCTTCATCCTTTCTTTGTAAATTGATGCACTATTGTACGCTTTCAATCTTAACTCCTCCAATTCGCTTATTTGGATTCTCCTTTTAATTCCAGCGGCTTCCGCATCAAAGTTCATTTCCTTCATTGCCCAATACGCCTTATGTTCTAGCTCAACAGGCAAGTGGCATGTTTTTCCATAAACAAATTGATAAGGAGTGATACCAATCGGGGTTTTATGTGCCGTACGATATGCCCATAGTGCATCATCTAGTCTCTTCGACCAATCTTTTCCTCCTTTTACCACGGTCTTCTTTAAAATGTCCTTCAATTGCTTGTTCGAAGTTTCCGCTTGTCCGTTTGTTTGGGGGTGATAAGCCGTGGACACTCTATGTTCAATTCCCAATTTCTTCAAGCATTTACCAAAGTCTTTGCCCGTGAAGTGTGTTCCTCCATCGCTTATCAAGATTCTCGGGACGCCATATCGAGGGAAGATTACCGATTTAATCATGTGTATGGACTCCTCCGTTGATGCCTTCCGACATGGCATAGCTTCAACCCATTTCGAAACATAGTCCACCATCACCAATATATGCTCAAATCCATGTGAGTTCACAAATGGTCCCATGAAATCGATTCCCCAGACATCAAATAGATCTATTTGTAAATTGTAGTTCAATGGCATGGCATTCCTTTGCGAGATATTCCCCGTCCTTTGGCATTCCGGACAAGTCGAAACGAATCTTTTCGCGTCTTCATGCATCTCGGGCCAATAGAATCCACTAGCCCATACCTTAGCTTGAGTTCTAAAGTGCCCATAATGTCCTTCCATATCCCGACGAGTGACACTTTCTTAGAACTTCTTCACGTTCCTCTCTCGGTATGCATCTTCTTAGGACTCCATCTTCTCCATATCTATATAAGTATGGTGGATCCCAATAGTATTTTCTTCTTTCCGCGATCACTCTTCTCTTTGCATTCTTGTCCAAGTGATCCAAGGGCATCCCTTTTATTGCACTTATTATTTCATTCATCCAACTATCTTTGTCGAGAATTCTATATAGGTGATCATCTCTCATTTGATCCTCGATTGGTTCTTTTCCATCATCACCATGGTTCATCCTTGATAGGTGGTCGACCACAACATTTTCTGCCCCTTTCTTGTCCCTTATCTCCACATCGAATTCTTGTAGCAATAGGATCCATCGAATCAAGCGTGGTTTAGCATCTTTCTTGGACAAGAGATACTTGATTGCCGCATGGTCGGTATAAACTATCACCTTAGAGTTTACTATGTATGATCTGAATTTTTCGAAGGCGAATACCATGGCAAGCAATTCTTTCTCCGTTGTTGCATAATTAACTTGGGCTTCATTGAGAGTCTTGCTTGCGTAGTAGATAGCATTTACCTTCCCCTCTTTCCTTTGTCCAAGAACGGCTCCTACGGCGTAGTCGCTTGCATCACACATGACTTCAAAAGGTAGATTCCAATCTGGAGGCTGCATGATAGGAGCACTTATGATGGATTGCTTGAGTGTTCGAAATGCATGAAGACAATCACTATCGAAGATGTATTCCACATCTTTTTGGAGAAGTTGTGTCAATGGCTTGGTGATTTTTGAAAAATCCTTTATGAACCTCCTATAGAATCTGGCATGACCGAGGAAGCTCCTCAAAGACTTGATGTCCGTAGGTGGTGGCAACTTCTCAATGGTTTCTATCTTTGCTCTGTCCACCTCTATCCCTCTCTCTGAGATAACATGACCGAGAACAATTCTTTCTTTCACCATGAAATGACACTTCTCCCAATTAAGCACAAGATCTACCTCTCCACATCTTTCAAGAACTTTCTCCAAATTGGCCAAGCAATTATCAAAGCTAGTACCATGCACCGAGAAATCATCCATGAATACCTCCATAATCTCTTCTATGAAATCTGAAAATATAGCCATCATGGACCTTTGAAAAGAAGCGGGCGCATTGCACAACCCAAAAGGCATCCTCCGATACGCAAAGGTTCCATATGGGCAAGTAAATGTGGTCTTATGTTGATCATCTGGATGAATAGGTATTTGGAAGAATCCCGAATATCCATCAAGGTTACAAAATTGTGAATGCTTTGCCAACCTTTCTAGCATCTCGTCAATGAATGGTAGTGGAAAATGATCCTTCCTCGTTGCCTTATTCAATTTTCTGTAATCGATGCACATCCTCCATCCCGTGATGGTTCTTTGTGGTATCAATTGCTCCTTCTCATTTTTCACAACCGTGAGTCCTCCTTTCTTTGGAACGCAATGAACGGGGCTTACCCATTCACTATGAGGCACGGGGTATATTATTCCGGCATTCAACAATTTGATAACCTCCTTCTTCACCACATCACGCATCGCATGGCTCAACCTTCTTTGATGCTCTACGACCGGCTTGTATTGCTCCTCGAGCTGTATACGATGTGTGCAAAAAGCGGGGCTAATACCTTTCAAGTCGTTAATCGAGTAGCCGATCACTTTTTTGTGCTTCTTCAATAAATTCAGCAACTTCTCCTGTCTCTTCCGGGCTCAATTCGTCGCTAATAATCACCGGAAAAGTCTTGCCATCTCCCAAAAATTCATATTTCAATCCCTTAGGTAGTGGCTTCATCTCAACATCGGGCGCACCGTCCTCTTCTTGATCTAATACTCCAATGTCTTCAAATTTTTCTTCCTGCAAATTCCCGTGTTGCGGCTTCAATTCTTCCATTGTTTCTGCTAGTTCTCCATCTTGATCATCTTGAGCGTCTCCATTTTCCAAAGCGCGTTGGAGAGGATCCCTGAAAGAATCGATGAAACGAATGCTCTCTACCTCTTCATTATCAAGAGGTAGAGGTGAAGCAAAAGACGGTTTTGAATGAAATTCGAATGAGCGCTTCTCTCCATCTAGATCAAAAGTGACAATCTCTTTTCCAACATCTAGAACAGCATTTACTAATTTGAGAAAGGGTTTTCCAAGGATTATGCCTTCATGCTCATCATTACTAGCATTAATCACAAAAAAAATCAGTTGGGATTTTTTTTACCCGCTATAGCAACATTTAGATTTCTAAGCACTCCTAGCGGTTTGATTAATCTACCATCTCCCATGATCAATTTAATGATTGTGGCATCTAGGTTTGATGTTTTGTTAAAAAGCTCAACATAAAACTTGGAACTCATCACACTAACATGGGCGCCAGTGTCACATAGAACATTACAACATTCTATTCCTTCAATCATGCAATCAACACGAGGTGTGGGTGATGGATTACCTTCACCTTGATCGCTTCCAATCGCATATACTTGGGCTATGTGCGCGTAAGGTGACGATTCCGAGTTCACTCCCAGGGTCCTTTTGATCTCCAGCACTTCGTCCAAGTCAATCTCTTCCTCTTTTTCTTCAAAAAGTTTCCGAATAATATCACCAGCTGATTCCTTGCCAAATGTGTATCCCGTGTGATTATCCGGCGGGAAGTCTTCAGCTATCACCTTCGCCATTCCTCGCTGATTTGGATGCGGTCTTGCTTTGTCGAACAATCTTCCGAAGTCAATTGGTATCCAATCCATTTGCTCGAATTCCCTTAGCGATTTGGCGGTTCCCATGGTTCTTCCTGTCTTTTCCGGGTCGTCTTTCGTTGCACTCCGTATTGATGCTTCTTCATTATGGTTTGTCTCTATGACTTTCCCATGCTTCGGTTGTTCTTCCCTCACTTTCGATGCCTCTTTTCTGAAAATTCCAGCAAGGACCCGCACTTGAGATTCTTCCTCGGAGCTTGCCGAACTTCGTTTTCCCAATCTCTTCGCATGGCCGCCCCCTTGCTGATTTTTTGTAGGAGTTGGGCGGCTTCTGTGAGTGTTTTCTCCATGAGATCTCCTCCTGCACACATTTGAACAAATTGCATGCACTCGGGGGTTAGGGAAAAGTAAAAGGTATGCAAGAGTACTTCACCGGAAAATCCGAGCTTCGGTCCTTGTTCAATCAATCCATTGAATCTATCCCATGCTTGATCTATCCCTTCTTCTTCTCCTTGCACGAAGTTGATCACTTGCTTCCGAATATGTTGAACCTTGCTTAACGGAAAGAACCGCTCGCAAAATTTCTTCATCAAGTCATCCCAATTTCCTTTTACCTCGAAGGATGCAAGTGCAAACCATCTTCTCGCTTCTTCTGCAAGTGAGTATGGGAAAAGATTCCATCTAAACCAAGCTAGCGGAACTCCATCTTGTTGTACCGTGTTGCATAGCATTGTGAACCACTTGATATGTCTATATGGATTGTCCGTCTCATCTCCTCTAAAGGGGTTTGCCGCCGCCATCTTGATGATTTGAGGCTTGATCTCGTACTCGGTGGCTCGCAACACCGAGTCTGATTTTTGCATGTCGAAGTCCTCCGATCGCGGGCTTGCATAGTCCCTTAGTGATTTTCTCCTTCCTCCACGTGTTGAATGAGATGGCCCATCTAGACAATCAAAACAAAAACAAAAACAAAAAAAAAATTCTAGAGAAAAAGGTTAGGTGTTAGTAACCAACAAAATTAATACAAAGTTAAACGTAGCAAAATCGCTTGTTCCCCGGCAACGGCGCCAGAAAAGCTTGTTGACGCTTCTTAAAGCGCCAATTTACGTACCGCAAATGCACGGATCGTGTATAGCTTTTCCCTTAGAGTATTCCCCCAAGGTTTATCAATCCACGGAACAAGTGTATTACTATGCTTAACTAAGCACTAATGATGTTGGTAAAAGATCTATATTGAGTGATTGAGTATGAAATAGATCTAATCTAACCAATCTAATCTAATCTAGACTAGTGAGCAATGATAGATGTGTGCACAAGATATGAAGAGCATTTGTCCATAGGGTCTAGGATCACTAGAGATGTAATCGCCAAGCAACGAAGAACATATCTAATCTACCAAAGGTGTGTTCCAAGATCAAAACCTTTCCCTCCCGCATACTGTCACTACACGAGGATAATCGGTAACGAATCAACAAGAACACGATAGTTGATGTAATCTAAGTAAACCATGCAAGAGCAAAGCAAACTCAAAGCCAAGTCGCGAACTATTAGGCATCAAAGCATCATCAACAAGAATCGTGATAGGTCAATCTCATAAAGGATTCGGCAATTACAACTCAAGATCTCCTTACAACCCCATGAACAAACGAGGACTTTACCCCATGAAGCTAAGCGAAGCGTAGTCGATCATGGTGACGAAATCTCCGGCAAGGGATGGATCCCTTGCTGTCCTCCAACTTGCAGCGGCGCCGAGGGATGATGAGGCCTCCGGTGTCGCCTTTCTCTTGTGTCTAACTCGAATGTATCTCTGGATGCTCTTCTCTGCGATCTCTGCGATCCCTCTGCGGTGCTCCCTTTCGATCCCCCTCTTTGACGGCGGCTTTGGGGTATTTATAGGCAGATATAGTCGGCGGTTTTGGTAAAACATAGATTAGGGTTGACGCATACTTCGCACTGAAGAAAACCGAGATCAATTGGACTCCGAAAAGGGCTAGGCCGGCCGGCCCAAGGAATCCAGGCTGGCCGGCCTGGGCCTTTTCTGGCCCCTTTCGATCCCATCTTTTGCGTGTTGATTCTTCCTTTTATTCCTCATCTTAGCCCAGTTGTAACCATGCGTCAAAACATCTCCGAAAATGTCCAAATTCCTGTCAAAATGCAACATGCTCCAAAATCCAGGACAAAATCGAAAACGGTCAAGTTCGGGTGCCAAGTGGCGGGTTAGTACATAAATCATCCCGAAGAATTTACCAAAACAACTCCTAATTGTATAATAAAATGGATACTTAAGGAGCGCCAACACCCACTAATCAAAAGGAGGATCTGGGCCACTCATGACCGTGAGCACGGCTAGTATACCAGTTTTACACTCTGCAGAGGTTGCACATATTTACCCACAAGTCGTGAGCTATGCTAGTTGTTCATCACACTTCCTTAGGTGAGATGGCTAGCAAACTCACTACGAGGCCTTTACAAAGAATCTCGTTGGTAAGGAGTAACCGCGAGGGGTGGATCGGCGACTATGGAGCAGGTCTAGTGGGCGTCAAGAATACCACAGACGAGGCCACTCAGTACGAGAGCCATAGAAGCTTACCACCCTTGCCCCGTTGGAAAGTTACTCCAAACCAAAAAGAACTAATTATTACGCCAAGACCGTCCCATTCCAGTCTTGTGGTAGCGCTGTTGTCCCAGGTTGTCGCTCTGTGAACCGGTCCATATGGAGAGTGGCCAACCCAGCACTAAGCACTGTACTGGCCCCCCTAAACCATGTTTCTAAGAAAAACCAATTTTTAACGAGACATGAGCCCCTCAAACGGGCCACTCCCAGAATTAAGTTGCATATACCATTAATCAAATTAATTAAAAAGGACCATTATGTGTGAGAGCACAGCAACCTAGCACAACTAACCAAAATGAAACCTAAGGGATATATAAAATATATAAAGTGGCTAGGAAAGTCCTTATAGGCATATTGTATTAAAATGCAGTATGAAAATGTATTTAAAAGTGATGGGTGTTGTTCATGTTATACTTGCCTTCCTCAAACTGCTCCTGCTGCTCAAAGTGCTCAGAAGGTGGTGGCTGCTCTGGGTACTGGTACTGGGGCTCCTCCGGTAGCTCAACGTCTACTCACGAACACATGGCCAAAAACAAGGCAATAACATAAACATACATGCAAATAAAGGCTAACACTAAGAAACCCTACAACAATACATAAAAATAGCAAACAAAACTAGTCTAAAACTATTCTACGTGCCACAACGATCGCGTGGACATAAAGAACACCTAAAACGGAGTTAGAACGCGAAAACTAGAGCTAAAACAAGGTCCAGGGGCTTTTCTGCAAGAAAAACTAAGTTTCTAGAGGTTTTCTGCAAAAACCAAGGGCCTATATGTAAATAATGGGTAGATCTAGGGTCTAACGCGCAAAAACAGCAGGTCTAGATGGCAGGTTCTAATACTGGAAGTTCAGGGGGTTCCGTGTATGATTTTGGGCCTAACTGGAATTATATTTGAACTGGTTGGGACGACGGGTTTATTTAAACGAAACACAGGGTCTCTTTAACAAAAAGTCCAGACCGAACCGGTATCTAAAGATATCAGCCATTGGATCTAGATCTTGTGGCTCGGATTTAAAGGATCCTAGATCTAATCTTGGCCGCTGGCTTCTGATCGGATGGCCCAGGTGCTTTGCGCGCGGGAGCGGTGGCGGTGGGTCGTCGGAGCTCTGCTCCGCGGCGAGGGGGGGGGGGGGGGGGTCGCCGGGGTTGATCAATTCGGCACCCCGGGGGTCAATTCGACCCAGATCTGGGTCTAGGATGGACTATGTGCCATGCGTAGCCCACCTGGGGCCTTTGGGGGCCTCGGGGAGGTCCGTGGCGGCGTGCGCACCGGCGGCGGCGAGTCTGTGCGGCGGTGCTCGCCGGTGCGTGGCGTGCAGGCTACTGGGGTGCTCTATGGGCTAAAGCAACTAGCGTAAAAGCACGGCGGGGACTTGGGGGTGCTCACCGAGGCTTGGAACGGCCAGGGGCGTGACGCAGCGGGGTTGGCGGTGAGGTCCGGCGGCGTGGCGTGGACCGGCGTTCGCGGAGGGGTCGCTGCGGGGGCGCTCCGGGGTTGCTGATCCACCAGGAAGGTCCGTGCGGGCCCTGTTAAGGTATGCAGGGGTTAGGGTGGCCTGAACCATGCCAGCGACGAGGAATTGCAGTGGCGTAGGAAACTTACCGAAGAGGCGTCCGAGCGAAATTCCGGCGCGGCACGGGACCAGGGCCGAGACAAAGGCCTTAGGAAGGTTGCAGGCTTCGAGGCGGTGCTCCTGGGGTGATTTGCGGTGGCTGTGCACTGGCACGGCGAGAGAATGGCGGCGCAGAGACTCTACTCCGGCGATGGCGTGGCGGAGGTGGCTAGGGTTTGCTGGCGGCGGTTGTGGGGCGAGATGGGGAGCAGGGAGATCCGCGGGGTGGTTTAAAGAGGATGGCCGAGGATCTCGGCGTGCGCTCGGAAAGGAAGGCTCGCTGGGATCTCAGCATGACGGTTGCGCAGCTGTTGCGCGAGTGGAGGGCATGGGAAAGACGAGCCTGGCTCGTGGGTCCGGTTTGTCAGTGGAGCGCCCGGTGCTCTGGGCTGACGCGGCGTGGGTCCGGCGCGCGGGGCAGCATTGCTGGGCTGCGGAGCGGGCCCAAGGGAAGGAGGGGATCGCGGGCTGAGCGCGCGGAGCTGGGCTGCGGGGCGAGGGAGAGAGGGAAACTGGGCCGGCCGGGGCTTGGGTTGGGTTGGGTTGCCATTTGGGTTTTGGGCTGGTCTGTTTTCTTCTTTTTCTTTTCTCTTTCCTATTTCAAACACTACTCAAATCTATTTGAATTCAAATGAATTTGAATTCAAACTCCTATCCACTCAACCAAATAAAATTTATGCACCAGCATGAATGCACAAACAAGTTTAACTTAAATAAATTTTTTAATTACTTGTGAAAAGAAAATTAAATTAAATGCAAGGCTAAGCATATAAATCTTAGAAAATTAAATAAAGAAAATTAAATTTATTATTAAAGCTGAAATTTAAATTAGGGTGTTACAACTCCTACCCCCTTACAGGAATCTCGTCCCGAGATTCTGGGCTGGCTAGCATAGAGATCAGGATAGGTCTGAAATTTAAAAACGGGGTGTTACAACTCCTACCCCCTTACAGGAATCTCCTTCCGAGATTCTGATGGTCTTCCTCAGCTCCTCTTCTCGGTATGGTGACTCCATTGCATTCTGCACGTTTGGATCTTCTTGTCCCAAGTAACTCTCTTAGACGTCTCCAAAATCTTCACCGAATGCTCAGTATAGGTTAGATCTTCTTGCACATCCAATCCTTTCAACGGTGCTTGTTCTTCTGGCACTCTCAAGCACTTCTTCAACTCAGATCTGCATAAACTCTTCTACCTCGTCTGAGAAATCCTCAAATTCTCCTATACTATCTGTAGGCCGGGGTGTCACAAAACCTTAGATGCATAATTCTAGGTTCCTATTGTTTGAACACTAGAACTTGAGTCCAAAATAGTTGCTATGCTAATAGGACCGGTAAAAGTCGAGTGATTGCCTATCACTCGCGAGCTTATAGGAGTTGATTGTTTATTTTCTTGCAATCACTATAAGGATGATGGACGGATTTGTTGAAGTCTGTCTGTGTTGATGAACTTGATAAGGCCGCAGTGTGTGGTAGCGGGGGTTAAGCGTTTGAAAGTACTAGCCACATGCCGTAAATATGGTACGCGGCAAGCCTAGTAACTGATCGGCCCGGCAAATGCACATACACCCCCACTCTCTTGTAGAGATAGGATTTTTAAATTTATGTTGCAACAACTACGGCTGCAGAGAGGGTCGGGCTCACTGTAGTCGGGGAGAGTGGCCCTGTCCATGAACCGGAATGAGAAGCAAACGGTTGCTTTGGAGTGACTCGTTAGTGCTCCAAGCATGTGTGTTAGGTTTACCCTTGCAAGGTTGGAAATTCAATTCAGAATCGTCCGTTTCTCGCGGATATTGAGATTGCTTGATCCCTTTGCCACATAGAGTAAGAAGTGGAATATTTATGGTACTTAATCTTGTTGGATGCAAAGATATCCTCTACCATGTTTGTATAGATAGGTGCATACCTAGACGGGTTAGACCACCTAGGATCTGAAAGCTAAAATATGAAATTAAGGATCTACTCTTTGTTGCTTTTCAGCAAAAGAAACTGCAGAGCCTTCACAAACCTTTCATGTCTAGCTAAAGGGCTATGTTATACCCTTAGACGGGTCAGTCTTGCTGAGTATTAGTATACTCAGTCTTGCTTGTAGCCTTGTTTTCAGGAATGAACTCGGAAGACCCCAACACTAGTATGACTTGGCCTAGTACTTTACCTGCTGGCTGGACGATGGAATGGGAACCATCCACCAGCTATGGTTCGAATGAATGATGTCATGTTTGGGCTTATCATGACATCTATCCCACGATGGTTGTATATAGTTGTGTTTTACCTTCTGCTGCAAGACTTCTTCCTTATAGTTTGTGAAACCTCTTTAGTTTCCTTTGGAATAAAACTTGTTAAAGCTCGAGCTTCGGCTTACTCGCTTCAAAACTCTAATGTAATTTGTATTCCTTATCTATGTGATGTAATTTATTATGGAATTATTATATCTCTGACTCGCCTTCGTGTGGGATGTATGCTTGTGTTACGGTCCGATATTAAGTGGTTTCATCGGGATATTACCCGACAGACCAATAATTATACTGGTTGAAGTGCGTGTAGATGTTTAGTGCACTCAAAATAGTGTAATTTAAACTAGTTCTGCCACAGCTGGTATCAGAGCAGGCAAGTATACTCATGATGATATAACAAACCTTAGAAAGATTTTGAATAAAAGATGTGCTCAACAATATGGATACAAAATTACGTTGGACTCGTTAAGGATTGTGCTTAGATCGTAAAGCCCTAGGGTAATGTTTTATGGGTACCAACAGGAGGCTATTAGTTATATATGCTATGTGTTTTTCTGCAGGTACACTAACCATGATTCGGTAGGCTAAGAACGGTTAGGATCTCTCGGCTAGATATTATAGAAAGAGACGTATGCCACCGAAATTAACCACGTAAGACCAAAGTTATTTGGCAGTTATTTTTGGTTGTGAGGATGATAGAACGTGCATGCATTTGAATGTTATAAATGCTTGTACATCTTCCTAAGGATTTCTAGAGTGCTTGTGTGGTTGTGAGAATCTTGGTGAGTGCCTTGTTCTAAAACCTAGATTTAGTTGACCATAGAAACGGTAAGTTACTTGAGCTTAGATCAAGTTTTGTACCCTTGATCGTTTGTTCAAGATAGTTTCGAGTGATCAACTAGCCTTGTCATAGTTAGATCATTTTTGATTCTTTTGAAACTTTATGTTTCAATGAATCATATCCTACATCTTCTGTGTCACTTTTGGCGACATCTTACCATTTGAATTCTTGTTTTAGATGGTGGGCTTAGCGCGTGGTACCCCGGAAGAGTTTAGCCATGGACAGGCTAGCGGATCTCAGCAACCGCCACCACCACCTCCTAATCTGGCAAAAGTCATGCTCCTACAAATGGAGCTAATACGTCAACTAGTGCAGGGGCAACAAAATCAGCCACACTCTCAGCAGCGTGGACATGAAGATCATGTCCCACCGGCAGCTGGATACTAGGAGTTCTTTGGTACCCAGCCCCCACTGTTCCACCAGACGGACGAGCCCCTGGATGCAGATGCATGGCTTCTGACTATAGAAATGAAGTTTGCCTTATTGCCGGTACCGTGCTCTGAAGCGAACAAGACTCTCTTCGCTGCCCAGCAATTATGTGGCACCGCCCGTATCTAGTGGGACAATTATCTGGCCATGCTACCTGCTGATCATGTAGTCATCTGGGATGAATTCAGGACCGCCTTCAGGGCGCATCATATTCCCGAAGGACTCATGGATCAAAAGGTGAACGAGTTCTTGGCACTGACACAAGGAACCCGCACGGTGCTGCAATATGCACATGTCTTTAATCACCTGTGTCAATATGGGGGCTATCATGCTGATAGTGATGCCAAGAAGCGGGATCGTTTCCGCCGTGGTCTCAACACCAAGCTCAGGGAGCGCCTCAATCTTGTCTGCCCCGACAGTTTCAATGAGCTGGTAAATCTTGCCATCACTCAGGACGATTGCATCACAGCGCATCGTGCTGAGAAGAAGAGAAAGGCACCAACTTTACCCTCGAGTGCGCAGCCACCGAGGTATCATTTGGTGTAGAACACAGTGTCTAGGGCCCCACAGAGAAATTCTCCATTAGGCAGATGGGTTTTCAGGCCACCCCAGTAGCAAGGAGCCATTAGACCAACTTTGCCTCAACAGCAATAGTTTGGGCAAAGGCCAAATGTTCAACAGCCCAGCCGTCCGAATGATGATAATCGTTGCTTCACTTGCTGAAGTCCTGCACACTTTGCCAGGAATTACCCTCGAAACCAAAAGCCTGCCCAAGGCCAGAATTCTAATCAGAATAACCAGGGCAAGGATAAAAAGCAAGTCATGCAAGTCTGGCAAGGAAAGATTAACTTCACTACTCTTGCTGAACTTCCAGAGGGCAAACCAATCATGACGGGTACATTTTCTATCAATCATAAGCCTACAGTTATACTATTTGATTCTGGTGCAACCCATAGTTTTATTAGTGATAAATGTGGGGCAAGAGTAGGATTTGAATCTAGTCAAGCTACGGCACAATACATGATTACCACACCTGGTGGTAACATAGCTTCCAATCAAATCCTTAGACATGTGCCAATCCAAATGGGTAGTAAGCTGATTAAAACCAACTTGATTTCTTTAAGTCTAGAAGGGATGGATGTTATCCTGGGAATGGACTGGATGACCCAACATAGGGTACTGTCAGATATCTCTTCCCGAGCTGTTGAAATTGATTCCCCATCTCAAGGAGCTACTACTCTTTATCTTCCATCGCAAGAGTACATTACTCCTCGTACCTTCACAATGGAAGGTCTTAAACTAGAAGACATTCCGGTAGTGTTGAGTATGCAGATGTCTTTCCGGATGACTTTCCCAGATTACCTCCTGATAGAGATATTGAGTTTGTGATTGAGCTACAACCAGGCACAGCTCCTATCTCTAAGCGACCCTAACAAATGCCACCCAAGGAATTGGCAGAATTGAAGATCCAGCTTCAAGACCTTTTGGATAAAGGTTACATTCGACCAAGTGCTTCACCTTGGGGTTGCCTAGCCCTATTCGTGAAGAAAAAGGATGACAGTCTGAGGCTATGTGTGGACTATAGACCCCTCAATGCGGTGACAATTAAGAATAAGTATCCCCTTCCCCGCATTGATATCCTATTTGATCAATTAGCCAGAGCCAAAGCTTTCTCTAAGATTGATCTCCGTTCCGGTTACCATCAAATTAAAATCAAGCCATCTGACATACCGAAGACGGCCTTCTCTACCAGATATGGACTCTATGAGTATCTAGTGATGTCTTTCGGCCTTACCAATGCACCGGCTTACTTCATGTATCTGGTGAATTCGGTGTTTATGCCAGAATTGGACAAGTTTGTCATTGTTTTTATTGAAGACATTCTGATCTACTCCAAGAATGTAGAGGATCATGCCCAGCATTTGCATGTGGTTCTCCAAAGATTACGGGATCATCGCTTATATGCTAAATTTTCAAAATGTGAATTCTGGTTGGGTAGTGTGAAATTTCTGAAACATACTATCTCCAGTGAAGGCATATCTGTTGATCCAGGCAAAGTTCAGAAAGTAATGGACTGGAAGCCACCTACTTCAGTTCATCAAATTAGAAGTCTCCTTAGCTTAGCCGGATACTATCGCCGTTTCATCCTGGACTTCTCTAGAATAGCCAAACCAATGATGGAATTATTAAAGAAAGGCATCAAGTTTGTTTGGGATAAAAAGTGTGAAGAAGCATTCCACACTCTTCGAGCACAATTAACCACTGCCCCAGTATTGGCTCAACCTGATAACACCAAGCCATTTGATGTCTATTGTGATGCTTCTGGCACTGGACTTGGATGTGTTCTTATGCAAGACAATCGGGTAATTGCTTATGCATCATGAGCACTTCGGACTCATGAAAAGAATTATCCCACTCATGATCTTGAGTTAGCAGCAGTCATTCATGCTCTCAAGATATGGAGACATCATCTTATGGGAACGCATTGCAATATCTACATGGACCATAAGAGTCTCAAGTATATCTTCACACAAGCGGATCTGAATATGAGGCAACAATAATGGCTAGAGCTCATCAAAGACTATGATATTGAAGTACATTATCATCCTGGCAAAGCAAATGTGGTTGCGGATGCACTCAGCCGTAAGTCACATTATCATTGTTTAGAAGAAAAATCATATAGCGAGACTCTGTGCAATGAAATGAGGAAGCTGAACCTAGAAATAGTTCCGCAAGGAAGTTTGAATCATATAGCAATGGAGTCTACACTTCAAGCTAATGTTATCTCAGCGCAACTCAGTGATAAAGGTGTCAAAATTATTAAACAAGAATTAGCTCGAGGCGAAGAAAAATACAAGTGTTTTCATCTAGACCACAAGAGAGTTTTATGGTTCAACAATCGCATTGTTGTTCCTAAGGACCATCAACTCCGAAAATAAATTCTTGATGAAGCACACCTCTCAAAGTTCTCCATTCATCCTGGTAGCACAAAGATGTACCAAGATCTTAAAAAGAATTACTGGTGGACCAGAATGAAAAGGGAGATTGCCAAGTACGTCTCTGAATGTGATGTTTGCCAGAGAATTAAAGCTAGCCATCTCAAGGTTGCAGGTACACTTCAACCACTATCAATCCCATTCTGGAAATTGGAAGACATTAGTATGGATTTCATTGTTGGCTTACCCAACACATCCCAGAAGCAAGATTCAATATGGGTGATCATTGATAGATTGACAAAGACTGCCCATTTTCTCCCCATGCATACAACTTACTATGCTAAAAAGTATGTAGAAATCTACCTTGATCAAATAGTTCGTCTCCATGGCATACCCATGACAATCATCTCTGATCGAGGAGCACAATTTGTTGCACGTTTCTGGGAGCAACTACAGGCTTCTCTTGGAACCATGTTGATTCGTAGCTCTGCATATCATCCTCAAACGGATGGACAAACCGAAAGGGTAAACCAAATCCTTGAGGATATGCTTAGAGCATGTGTCATCCAGTATGACAAGAACTGGGATAAATGCCTGGCTCTAGCAGAATTTTCATACAATAACAGTTACCAGTCCAGTTTGAAGATGGCACCATTTGAAGCATTATATGGTCGAAGATGTCGGACTCCATTAAGTTGGTCACAAATCGGAGAACAAAAAATCTTTGGACCCGACTTAGTAACTGAGGCAGAAAATGAGGTAAAGGTTATCCAAGCAAATCTTAAGGCAGCTCAATCTCATCAGAAAAGCTATGTAGATAAGAGGAGAAAGACATTACAATTTGAAGTTGGGGATAACATATATTTATGAGTATCTCCAACTAAGGGTGTTCAATGGTTCGGCTTAAAGGGCAAGTTAGCGCCTCGCTATATTGGACCCTTTGAGATCCTTGAAATATGTGGACTACTGGCTTACCAAAATTCGACTTCCTTCTCGGTTAGCAGCTGTCCATGACGCCTTCCACATCTCTCAGCTCAAGAAATGTGTTAAAGTTCCCGAAGAAGTTCTTGAGCAACAAGAGCTAGAAATAGAACCGGATTTGTTCTATGTGGAATATCCAATGAAAATCCTCGACACTAAGGAAAGAAGCACCAGAAGAGCAAAGGTTAAAATGTATAAGATTCAATGGAACAATCTTACTGAGGAAGAAGCTACCTGGGAAACAGAGCACTATCTTCATCAAAACTTTCCCGACTTCCTTAGAATGAATCCAGGTACCTAACATCCCAGTCCACTTCTACTCTAGAATCTCGGGACGAGATTCTTTTTAGGGGGAAAGGCTGTGACACCTCAGGTGTCTACTATAGAATAATATGTGCATTTGTGTGTTTATCTTTGTTTGGTAGTTTAAAAAAATTTCAGTGCAAATTAAGGGCATAGGTGTAATTATGCAAAATTACTAGCCCCTTTTTGCAAAAAGTTTTAACTTAGGGAGTAATTTCAAAATTTTGAAGGGTTTTTCTTACAAAATGCAAGTAATCATGAATTTGGCAGCTTTATTGCATTTAAGTCCAAAATTGTGATGAATTTGAAATCAAAAAGTATTTTTCCTTCTTTAAATAGAGTTCTTTCAAACTTTGTAAATTTCAAAATCCTTTGATCTAGTGAAAGTTTGCACAGCATGAAAGTTGCAGGTCTTGAAAAACTGAACAACTTTCATTTTAGGCACTTTTTCATTTGAGCCCTAGATCAAAAGCAAATTTTAGTTTACAGCCAAACCCCTGAACTTTTCAAGTTTTACAAAACAGTCCCCCAATCCCCTTCTCCTACCTCCCGATCCGCCGAACTCTGCTTCGCCACCGCCGCTGGTTCCCCGCCGCTGCTTTCGCCGCTGGGATGGCCGCAACGCCTCGGGGCATCGCCACGCCGCCTCCACGCGTCGCGCACAAACCTCCGTCGCCTCTAGCGCCGCCCTTGCTGGCGCTTCCCGTACGCGCCACACCGCCATGCCTCGCTACCTCACCGGTCCGCCGTGGAAAAGCCTTGCCGTCGCCAAATTCACCTCCTCGGCGAGCCTTTCCTTCCCAGAATCCTCCGTCCGTGCTTATATCCCCCACCTTTGGCCTATAAAAGGGCAAGACGAACCCCATCGCCGGCCAAAAACCCCGCCGCACCCCACCTTCATCTCCGACGAGCCCGCCGCCATGGACCAGTTCCCCAAGCACTCCTCCGACCACTTCGACCCCCTGGGCAGCTCGGTCTTGGACGCCAGAAGCTTCCACACCACTGAGCATCGCCAGATCTCGACCGGAGCCCCAACGCCGTCGACCACCACCGCCGCCGTCGCTGCTCGCCGTTGCGCTCTCACCCCCAGCCACTTTTCCTCAAGCTCGAGCACACCACTAGGTTCGCCTCGACCATCTCATGCTCCCTGGCCACTTCTCCCTCGCCGCCGGCGACCTTCCTCGCTGGAATCGGCCGGTCAAACCATCCCCTCTCTTCTGACCATGGCCAAGGACTACATTGCAATGATTTGAAACTTCCCAGGGACTTTTCTACAAAAGAATCTTTTCCATTTTATTCTTTTCTTGTGAACTTGGGGGATATAAGCACCGGGGCTTGCCTGTAGAGGTGTCTATTGTTGTGTTTCTTTTATTTAGCTCTATCATCTCATGTGAAGAGTTTGAAATATTTTCTTATGTAGCAAATTTCAAAAAATAAAAGCTAATAATAGCCCTTTTTAATTTAAACTTTTATTCTAAAGCTATGCTTTAAAGGAGCTTTGAATCATGTGTTTTATAGCACATGACCAACTTTATAAAATTTTTCAAAATATTTTGTGTTTTGTGTGTACCTTTTAAAGATCATTAAAACCTTTTTATGGATTGTTTAATTGATTTTTTCAACTCTTTAGTGAAGGAAAGCTATACTCAAGCACTTCACTAATTGTTTCCAAATATTGCATTTCATATAGAAGTCACCCCGCTAGCAGACGGAACGTACAAGCTCGTCCAGGATCCAGATGGAGATTTCTCTGAAGCTCAAGTTAACGTTGTTAACATAACTAAAGCCCCGAACTCCAATTCAGAGGAACCCCAGTTTAATGACTCCATAGACACCTCTACAGGCAAGCCCCGGTGCATAATCCCATTATTTTAAATTATGCAACTTATAGTTACTTTTTATTTGTGCATTTAAGTTATTGGAGTTGAATGAAAACCTTAGATGCATAATTCTAGGTTCCTATTGTTTGAACACTAGAACTTGAGTCCGAAATAGTTTCTATGCTAATAGGACCGGTAAAAGTCGAGTGATTGCCTGTCAATCGCTGTAGTCGGGGAGAGTAGCCCTGTCCATGAACCGGAATGAGAAGCAAATGGTTGCTTTGGAGTGACTTGTCAGTGCTCCAAGCGTGTGTGTTAGGTTTACCCTTGCAAAGCTGGAAATTCGATTCAGAATCGTCGGTTTCTCACGGATATTGAGACTGCTTGATCCCTTTGCCACATAGAGTAAGAAGTGGAACATTTATGGTACTTAATCTTGTTGGATGCTAAGATATCCTCTACCATGTTTGTATAGATAGGTGCATACCTAGATGGGTTAGACCACCTAGAATCTGAAAGCTAAAATATGAAATTAAGGATCTACTCTTTGTTGCTTTTTAGCAAAAGAAACTCTAGAGCCTTCACAAACCTTTCATGTCTATCTAAAGGGGTATGTTATACCTTAGACGGGTCAGTCTTGCTGAGTATTAGTATACTCAGTCTTACTTGTAACCTTGTTTTCAGGAATGAACTCAGAAGACCCCAACACTAGTATGACTTGGCCTAGTACTTTACCTGTTGTCTGGACGATGGAATGGGAACCATCCACTACCTATGGTTCGAATGAATGATGTCATGTTCGGGCTTATCATGACATCTATCCCACGGCGGTTGTATATAGTTGTGTTTTACCTTCCGCTGCAAGACTTCTTACTTATAGTTTGTGAAACCTCTTTAGTTTCCTTTGGAATAAAACTTGTTAAAGCTCGAGCTTCGGCTTACTAGCTTCAAAACTCTGATGTAATTTATACTCCTTATCTATGTGATGTAATTTATTGTGGAATTGTTATATCTCTGACTCGCCTTCATGCGGGATGTATGCATGTGTTACGGTCCGATATTAAGTGGTTTCATCGAGATATTGCCCGACAGACCAATAATTATACTGGTTGAAGTGCATGTAGATGTTTAGTGCACTCAAACTGGTGTAATTTAAACTAGTTCTGCCACAAGGAAGTCATCTGTGTAACACCCGGTTTATAAAAGGACATAAACCGAGCAATTATATACGTACCAGGATCAAGTCACACGTATATACAACAGAATGAACAGTATATCATAGCACATATCACGTAAAAGGATATAATAAAGCGGGTACGAATGTATTTATTACATAAATGACAAAAATGTCTGATACAGCGGAAGCGAAGTACAAATACGAGAAGCTCTCGGAAGTAGGGCGCCACAGGGACGTCGACTGGGAGACGAACGCCTAGAAGTCCTCATAGTCCTGGTAGCGCTGAGCGAACTCCCTCGCGTCGGCAGGAACTGAGCAGCAGTAGAGCATCCAAGAGGAAAAAGAGTAGAGTAGGCAAGAGTGAGTACACAACTTGTACTCAATAAGTATAACACAAACTATGAGGCTCTAGGTTGGCTGACTGACTGCATTAGCTTTTAAGTCTTGGCAAAATTTTATTAAAGCTATTTACTATAAGTTGATGAATTACCATAAACCCAGTTACATAGTAATTAATTAAAATTAACCATGTTACTACTGAGAACCAAACCGAAACCACCAAGGTAACCCCGAGAGGCACCTCCCTCGTCGGAAGGAGATAACCCCACTAATCAAAAGGAGGATCTGGGCCGCTCATGACCGTGAGCACGGCTAGTATACCGGTTTTACACTCTGCAGAGGTTGCACATCTTTACCCACAAGTCGTGAGCTACGCTAGCTGTTCATCACACTTCCTTAGGTGAGATGACTAGCAAACTCACTACGAGGCCATTACAAAGGACATGTTGGTAAGGTGTAACCGCTATGGATTCAGGCAATGCAACGATGGTACCCACCACGAGGGGTACGCAGACCAAACCTCGTAGCCTGGGCACCATTGAAGCTCGACTCCCCTCTTGCCCCGTCGGTAAGTTACTCCCGAACCAAAATGTCCTAATTAGTAAGACAAGACCGTCTCATTCCAGTCTTGTGGTAGCGCTGTTGTCCCAGGTTGTCGCTCTATGAACCGGTCCTTATGGAGAGTGGCCAACCAGGCAGTAAGCACCGTGCTGGCCCCCTAAACCATGTTTCTAACAAAAACCAATTTTTACGAGACGTGAGCCACTCAAGCCACACAGAGGGCCACTCTCAGAATTAAGTTACATATACCATTAATCAAATTGATTAAAAAGGACCAAGTGTGTTATAGCGCGGCACCTAGCACAACTAACCAAAATGCAACCGAAAGGATATATAAAGGATATAAAGTGGCTAGGAAAGTCCTTATAGGCATACAGTATTAAAATGCAGTATGAAAGTGTAATTAAAAGTGATAGGTTGTTCATGTTATACTTGCCTTCCTCGTACCGCTCCTACTGCTGCTCAAACTGGTCCGAAGATGGCTGCTCCGGGTACTGGTACTGGGGCTCCTTAGATGGATCGACATCTACTCACGAACACATGGCCAAAAGCAAGGCACCCAATAAGCATACAAGCAAACACTAATAGAAACTAAGAAATAGTACATCAATACATAAAAACAACACACTAAACTAGTCTAAAACTATACTACACGTTACAACGATCGCGTGGACATAAAGAACGGCTAAAACGGAGTTAAAACGCAAAATCTAGGCTAAAAACAAGTTCTAGGGGCTTATCTGCGAGAAAAACTAAGTTTCTGGGGGTTTTCATGCAAAAACCGAGGACCTAAATGTAATTAACAGTTAGATCTAGGGTCTAACACTGCAAAAACATCAAGGCTGGACGGCGGGTACTAATTTGGGAAAACTCAGGGGCCAAAACGATAAAAACAGGACCTAACTGGAATTAGTTTTGAACACTGATGGACTGCGGGTTGATTTCAAAAGAGTTCGGGGACTCTTTAGCAAAAGGGACAGGGCGAAGGGGTATCTTCAGATCTGATCCGTTGGATCGAGATCTGAAGGGCCAGAGTTTGATGGTTCTGCGATCTAATCAGGGGCGTTCGCTTGAGATCGGATGGCCACGGGCGAAGGGGCGCGCGGGGAGATGGCGCGGCTCGCCGGAGCAGAGCTCCGCAGCGGCGCTCGGCCGGAGTATGCTGTTTCCGGCGTTCCGGGGCCTATTTGGGATGGGGTTTGGCCGTGGAGCACCATTGCGGCATGGGTAATCCACTGGTGTGCTCGGGTAAGAGGATTTGGGGCTCAGTCGTGGCCTACGGCGGTGCAGGGCGGCCCTGGGTCGCCGGCGTGCCGCATGCTAGCACCTGGAGGGTGCCACTGCCTACGGGATCTAGCACAAAGGAAGCGGGGAGTTGAGAGGGTGCTCACCGTGTACGAAATTGGGCAGAGGTGTCGCGCAGCAGCGCCGGCGTCGAGGTCCTGCGGCGTTGGTGCGGTGGCGATCGTGGAGGGGGTGCTGGGGTGCAGCTCTGGGCATCAGGACCCCCGGGTTCGACTCCTGGATGCACGAGGATACTGCTACGATGGCTCTGGTGGGTTGGAAGGCGGTGGAATGGCAGGTCAGCGCCGGTGCAGAGGCACAGCGCGGCGGCACACGACGAAGCAGGGTGGAGGCGGCGCTAGGGTTTGGGTGGGGCGGCAGGAGGAAGGTGGGATGTGGGGAGGTCTAGGGCGCATTTAAAAAAGGGGGGAGGCCGGGCCTCGGTGTGCGGGTCCAGGAAGGGATCTCTCCGGAGATCGCGGCGCGATGGGTGAGCGAGAGACGCGGGGAGGAGAGGGAAGACAGGCGGGGCCGGGTTGCAGTGAGATAGGAGAGGGAGCGGGCGAATAGAGTGCATGCGAGCGTGCTGTCGGGTGGGCCCAGGTGGCCAGACGGGGCGAGTGCGAGCCGGGTGCGGAGGAAAACGGAAGCGCGCGGGCGATCGGGCTGGCTGGAGCGGCGGTGTTGGGCCGGGGCACGCTGAGCCGACAATAGGGGTCAGGATGGCCGAGCAGAAGGGCGCTGCTGGGCTGCGGGGGGGGGGCTGACCTGCGGGGCCCAGTTAGTAGGGGCGGGGGCGCATGCAGTGGGTTGCTGCTGCCACTGGCTTGTGGGCTGCTGCGCGTGCGGGTTGAGCGGGGAAAGGGAGCGCGTTGCACGCGGACCGCGGGGCGCGTCGCGCTGGGAGGCTCGGCCGCTGGCAGGTGGGGTCGGGGAAGTGGGGTGAGGGGCACGCGCGGCTGCGGGGTTGAGCGAGCGCGTGCGCGGCTGGGCCAAGCGGGGCGACGTGGAGAGGAGGTGAGCTGGGCCGCGTAGTGGAGGCTGCTGTGCTGCGGCTCTGGGCCGAGCGGGGGAGGAGGTAGGCCGCGGGAAGGGAAAGAGGAGGAAGTCGGACCGGGCCTGGTGTGGAGGAGTTGGGCCAAACTGGGTTTGGGTTCTGGGCCGGTCGAAGAGAAGAGAAGGAGGCCGGGTTGGGCCGCTAGAGGAAAAAGGAAACTTTGCCCTGTTGGGCTGCTGGGTTGGATTCACTTCTTCTTTTTCTTCCTCTATTTCTATTCTATTTCTATTTCTAACTCAAACTCAAGCCAGATGAATTCAAATTTGAATTTGAATTCACTCTAGCACTCAAACAAATAAAGCAATGCTCCAGCATGATGCAACAACGAAATTTAACCTAAGATAAAATTTTAATTATTTAAGGAACAAAAATTGGATTAAACGCAAGACTAGCACAAAAATCCTTAGAAATTTGAATAAAGCCAATTAAATTTATTATTAAATACTGAAATTTGAATTAGGGTGTTACAAATCCTACCCCCTTACAGGAATCTCATCCCGAGATTCTGGGCTGGCTAGCAAAGAGATTAGGATATGTCTTCATCAACTCCTCTTCCTTCTTCTGGCAAGTCTTCCGGAAAGACATCCGGGAATTCAGACACCACGCGAATACCATCAGTGGGTCTAGCCTCCATCTGATGAAGAAAACCAGAAGGCTCTGTAGCACTGACTGTCACCTCTTGGCCATTAGATGCTAACAAGTGAACTGACCGCTGAGCACAATCAATTCTGACTCCCCACTTGGCAAGAGTATCCATTCCCAGAATCACATCAATACCCTTGGTGTCTATCACCATCAGATTTGCACTGAACTTTACTCTCCCTATGGAAACACTGACTCTGGGGCATGAGATATGAGACCTCAATTGTCCTCCAGTTGAAGATACTAACATGCACTTCTTTAATGTGTTAGTATGAATACCATGATGCTCGACAAAAGACTGTGCAATAAAGGAATGCGTAGCACCAGTATCGAACAACACCGTAGCTGGATATGAGTTGACCATGGACGTACCAATAACCATGTTCGAAGACTCGGCCGCTGACTCCGGCCGTCACATGGTTCACCTTCCCCTATCGTGGCGCTCTGGGTTGGGCTGGGCGCCCCTGCTGTCCTGCCTGCCGTGGAGCCGGTGAAAGGTGCTTCTGTGGACAACTTTTGGCATAATGACTTTTTTGCCCGCATTGGTAGCATATGCGGTGGTGGTGAATGGCGCTACTTGGTTGACCTCCATGTGAACTTAGCATCACATCTTGCATCATTTCTGCTACTTGCTCTTTGGACTCCTTGCGACCACGTGGCTGAATCACCTTCATAGTGATAGTCAACCCATCAACATAATCATAGAGAGATTGATTCTCGACCTGTGTATCTCTAGAGCACATAGGATTCTTTCTCTTCTAGATGGTCTATAGCTCTTCGACCGATGGACCGTCTAGGAAAAGGGAATCCTCTGCTAGCTGCTCTTGATGAGACATCTTTCTCTTTGTACCGAAGAACAACCTCTGGTTCCTCCTAGTTGTGGCTTCACCTTCAGTCGCACGAACTTGACGACAAGGGACGCCGTAGAATTGGCAACACGGGCAATTTTTCTCACCATCACCCATTGCACTATCTCCAAGGCCGTTTTGTTCTGCCGACATCTGAGCTGGGATAAAAGGAAACACAGATTGGTAAGGTCAAGGAAGAGAAAAAAAACTCTAGATAGGTGTTACATAAATCCGGGAAAAAGGAACTATAGCATAACTCTTCTTCCTCATTTGAGAGATTCTCAAATTCTCCAGTACTATTTGTAGGCCGGGGTGTCACATCCCTACCCCCTTACAGAAACCGACGTCCTCGTCGGTGAATCTCTGGATATCACCTCCTCTTCGCGCTATCCTTCTTCTCAAGAAGCAAGACAGAAGAAACCCAAGGCAGGATAAGGTAGAGAGGATAGAGTGGATGGTTTTACCCCCAACGATCTAACTCATTTTATTATTTAATTAACTTTAACTTAACACTAATTTTCATTAAACAAATTTAACTACTAAGCTATGCAATCAACCAAAAATCCAAATCAAACATGTAGCATAATAACAAGCAGACAATTTTCACGACTTAGCCGAGTTTAACACACGACTCGACTAACACAACGCGTCCCAGAACGTTCTATCGTATTATTATAAAAGGGTCACCTAGATTTTACTCATGGTGGTCAGATGACTGATTCAGGCCAAAATCTACGAAAACTATTCTTTAGAGAGAGAAATCAAGGCAAGATGGGTAAAAAGTCATAGAAGTCAAGGGTATAATAGTAAAATAATTTCAGCAGGCAAGGATTGGAGAGAAGAAGTCCTAAAATTCGACCGGTTCTATCTAGGCTTCGTCCTACAGTCGATATGGCTCTGATACCACTCTGTAACACCCGGTTTATAAAAGGACATAAACCGAGCAATTATATACGTACCAGGATCAAGTCACACGTATATACAATAGAATGAACAGTATATCATAGCACATATCACGTAAAAGGATATAATAAAGCAAGGACGAATGTATTTATTACATAAATGACAAAAATGTCTGATACAGCGGAAGCGAAGTACAAATACGAGAATCTCTCGGAAGCAGGGCGCCACAGGGACGTCGACTGGGAGACGAACGCCTAGAAGTCCTCGTAGTCCTAGTAGCGCTGAGCGAACTCCCTCGCGTCGGCAGGAACTGAGCAGTAGTAGAGCATCCAAGAGGAAAAAGAGTAGAGTAGGCAAGAGTGAGTACACAACTTGTACTCAACAAGTATAACACAAACTATGAGGCTCTAGGTTGGCTGACTGACTGCATTAGCTTTTAACTCTTGGCAAAATTTTATTAAAGCTATTTACTACAAGTCCCATTCCAGTCTTGTGGTAGCGCTGTTGTCCCAGGTTGTCGCTCTATGAACCGGTCCTTATGGAGAGTGGCCAACCAGGCAGTAAGCACCGTGCTGGCCCCCTAAACCATGTTTCTAACAAAAACCAATTTTTACGAGACGTGAGGCACTCAAGCCACACAGAGGGCCACTCTCAGAATTAAGTTACATATACCATTAATCAAATTGATTAAAAAGGACCAAGTGTGTTATAGCGCGGCACCTAGCATAACTAATCAAAATGCAACCCAAAGGATATATAGAGGATATAAAGTGGCTAGGAAAGTCCTTATAGGCATACAGTATTAAAATGCAGTATGAAAGTGTATTTAAAAGTGATAGGTTGTTCATGTTATACTTGCCTTCCTCGTACTGCTCCTGCTGCTGCTCAAACTGGTCCGAAGACGGCTGATCCGGGTACTGGTACTAGGGCTCCTCAGATGGATCGACGTCTACTCACGAACACATGGCCAAAAGCAAGGCACCCAATAAGCATACAAGCAAACACTAACAGAAGCTAAGAAATAGTACATCAATACATAAAAACAGCACACTAAACTAGTCTAAAACTATACTACGCATTACAACGATCGCGTGGACATAAAGAACGCCTAAAACGGAGTTAAAACGCAAAATCTAGGCTAAAAACAAGTTCTAGGGGCTTATCTGCGAGAAAAACTAAGTTTCTGGGGGTTTTCTGCAAAAACCAAGGACCTAAATGTAATTAACAGTTAGATCTAGGGTCTAACACGCAAAAACATCAAGGCTGGACGGCGGGTACTAATTTGGGAAAACTCAGGGGCCAAAACGATAAAAACAGGACCTAACTGGAATTAGTTTTGAACACTGATGGACTGCTGGTTGATTTCAAAAGAGTTCGGGGACTCTTTAGCAAAAGGGACAGGGCGAAGGGGTATCTTCAGATCTGATCCGTTGGATCGAGATCTGAGGGCCAGAGTTTGATGGTTCTGCGATCTAATCAGGGGCGTTCGCTTGAGATCGGATGGCCACGGGCGAAGGGGCGCGCGGGGAGGCGGCGCTGCTCGCCGGAGCAGAGCTCCGCGGCGGCGCTCGGCCGGAGTACGCCATTTCCGGCGTTCCGGGGGCTATTTGGGATGGGGTTTGGCCGTGGAGCACCATTGCGGCATGGGTAATCCACTGGTGTGCTCGGGTAAGAGGATTTGGGGCTCGGTCGTGGCCTGCGGCGGTGCAGGGCGGCCCTGGGTCGCCGGCGTGCCGCATGCTAGCACCTAGAGGGTGCCGCTGCCTACGGGATCTAGCGCAAAGGAAGTGGGGAGTTGAGAGGGTGCTCACCATGTACGGAATCGGGCAGAGGTGTCGCGCAGCAGCGCCGGCGTCGAGGTCCTGCGGCGTTGGTGCGGTGGCGATATCGGAGGCGGTGCCGGGGTGCAGCTCTGTGCATCAGGACCCCTGGGTTCGACTCCTGGATGCACGAGGATACTCCTACGGTGGCTTTGGTGGGTTGGAAGGCAGTGGAATGGCGGGTCAGCGCCGGTGCAGAGGCACAGCGCGGCGGCGCACGGCGAAGCAGGGTGGAGGCGGCGCTAGGGTTTGGGTGGGGCGGCAGGAGGAAGGTGGGATGTGGGGAGGTCTAGGGCGCATTTAAAAAAGGGGGGAGGCCGGGCCTCGGCGTGCAAGTCCAGGAAGGGATCTCTCCGGAGATCGCAGCGCGACGGGTGAGCGAGAGACGCGGGGAGGAGAGGGATGACAGGCGAGGCCGGGTTGCAGTGAGACAGGAGAGGGAGCGGGCGAATAGAGTGCGTGCGAGCGTGCTGTCGGGCAGGCCCAGGTGGCCAGACGGGGCGAGTGCGGGCCGGGTGCGGAGGAAAACAGAAGCGCGTGGGCGATCGGGCTGGCTGGAGCGGCGGTGTTGGGCCGGGGCACGCTAGGCCGAGCATAGGGGTCAGGATGGCCGAGCGGAAGGGCGCTGCTAGGCTGCGGGGGGGGGGGGGGGGGGGGCTGACCTGCGGGGCCCAGTTAGTAGGGTCTGGGCGCGTGCAGTGGGTTGCTGCTGCCGCTAGCTTGTGGGCTGCTGCACGTGCGGGTTGAGCGGGGAAAGAGAGCGCGTCGCGCTGGGAGGCTCGGCCGCTGGCAGGTGGGGTCGGGGAAGTGGGGTGCGGGGCGCGCGCAGCTGCGGGGTTGAGCGAGAGCGTGCGCGGCTGGGCCAAGCGGGGCGACGTGGAGAGGAGGTGAGCTGGGCCGCGCAGTAGGGGCTGCTATGCTGCGGCTCTGGGCTGAGCGGGGGAGGAGGTAGGCCGCGGGAAGGGAAAGAGGAGGAAGTCGGACTGGGCCTGGTGTGGAGGAGTTGGGCCAAACTGGGTTTGGGTTCTGGGCCGGCCGAAGAGAAGAGAAGGAGGCCGGGTTGGGCCGCTAGAGGAAAAAGGAAACTGGGCTCTGTTGGGCTGCTGGGTTGGATTCACTTCTTCTTTTTCTTCCTCTATTTCCTATTTCTATTTCTAACTCAAACTCGAGCCAAATGAATTCAAATTTGAATTTGAATTCACTCTAGCACTCAAACAAATAAAGCAATGCTCCAGCATGATGCAACAACGAAATTTAACCTAAGATAAAATTTTAATTATTTAAGGAACAAAAATTGGATTAAACGCAAGACTAGCACAAAAATCCTTAGAAATTTGAATAAAGCCAATTAAATTTATTATTAAATATTGAAATTGGAATTAGGGTGTTACAATCTGCTAGGGCAAAGAAGATCTCGAGAACGCCGAGCACCGCAACGCCCAGGTCAGACGGAGGCGTCCATCTCCACCGAGGTCCAGGAACATCGAACACGAGTTCGTCCTGGACTACAATGGCCACCAAGTCTTCGCCACGCCATCTACCAACATGGCCGCCGTACTTTAGGTATTCGAGGGTCTTCATGAAATTCCTGAGATCAAAAAAGCTCGTGCTGATCTCCACATTGCAGCAACCCAGTCTCAGGGCCTGAGGAGGGAGTACTCCAACTACCTGGCACAATTGGGCTCTAACCGCTCGGTACACCCCCATCGCCGCGACGAGGAGGTCGACCAGCTGAATCTTCGTGCCCGCCTCGACCGCCGCGATCTTCGACCCCACATCGACAACCATCATCGTGAGCGGGACGATGCCGAGTGGGAGCGACGTTGCCATTACAACGAGGAACAAGGCGCACCCAGCGCCAACTGCAACAAACGCGATCGCCAACTTCGCGGCAACAACTATGACACGACGGACGACCTGGATGGCTTGTCCACCTTCTCCGACAGGTTGCGAGCCATCTAGTGGCCCGCGACCTTCAAGCCGGTCGGCATCGAGAAATTCGATGGCGAATCCGATCCCAAGACGTGGCTGCGCACCTACGCCATTGCTGTCTGAGCTGTGAACGGCAATAATGACATCATGGTGGTGTACTTCCCGGTGATGATGAGTTGCCAAGCACAGAACTAGCTCGAATCCCTTCCTGCCGGCTCGATCAACTGCTTGCAGGACCTCTGCACCGCCTTCATCCAATACTACCAGGCAGCCTGCCTGGGCCCCAAAACCAGATGGGACCTGGGCAGTGTCACGCAGCGTCCCTCTGAATCGCTGCGTGACTACATCAAAAGGTACTTTGCTAACCCCAACACGATTACGGAGGTTGATGACAGGGATGTGATCTACCACTTCCACCAAGGCCTCCATAGTATCGAACTATGGAGGGAAATGTTTGAAAGCAACCCCAAGACCGTCTCCGACATGATGGCCGTCGTCAACAAGCACGCCGACATGGAGGACGCCGAGCATGCACACCGCCACCACAAGGACCACCGCGACCCCGTTCATCGCCCTTGTCAAAGGGACGATGACCCGGCACGCCTAGGCGGTGATCGTCCTCCATGACACGGCAAGAACCGTGATCACGCCGAGTCGTCCAAGGCCCGCGAGCGCAAGCGCGGCCACGACAACATCGTCGCCGTCGCCGATCGGCCCTAGCAGCGCACTTCCCTCGACCTGGAGGAACTTGACTGGCTCCTCGACGCCAGGTGCCCCTGGCATAAGGACGCCAACCACACGGCGCGCGAGTGCCACGCCCTCTCCAACAGCGTCGCCCCAGAGGAGCCCAAGCATCCAAGGCTGGATGACCGCGATAGGCTGGGTGGCTCCAGAAGCTCCCACGGCCGCGGACGCAGAAACCGCTCACCCAGGAGAGACGACGACAACGAACAAGCCAACAGATCACCCGGCAACTTCCAGGAGGAAGAATGGGTGGTCAATATTATCTTTGGAGGCTCCAGCGCTTCACCCTATCGGCTCGGTGTTCAGGCACCTGGTTGAGCCACTTCGCTGGTCATAGATCTCGATCACCTTCAACCGACGCGACCACTGGGTGCACCTGCCCAGGCCAGGTGCTTACCCCCTCGTGGTGAACCCGGTGATCCACCAGATCCGTCTGGCCAAGGTGCTCATCGATGGAGGCAGTGCCCTCAACATCATCTTCGCGAAGACCTTGGAAGATATGGGCTTCGACATGACCAAGCTGGTCCCCTCGGACCAGGCCTTCTACGGCATCATCTCGGGTGCTGGCTCCACTCCGGTCAGCATGGTTACCCTTCCGGACACCTTCGGCACTCGGAACAACTACAGGATGGAGTCCATAATCTTCGAGGTGGCACCATTCGAGACCTCCTACCGCACCATAATGGGGAGACCAGCTCTCGCCAAGTTCATGGTGATCCCGAACTGCACGTATCTTCTCTTGAAGATGCCGGCTCCAAACGGAGTCCTCTCCATCCGCGGCGACATCTAGACATCTCATTCATGCGAGATGGAGAACATCAACACCACCGAAGCCTTGGAGAGGAGCAGCAACCAGGCCTTGGTCGCCCAGGCGGCAAAGGCCCTTCCGAAGGAACAACTCCAGATACCCTCCAACGACTTGGCATCGGGGTCCCAGCTGCACCCCGACAGCCAGATGAAGGCAGTCATCCTCAGGGACGACCACCCCGACAAGACCGCCTTGATCGGGGCCGAGCTCAATTTCGCATAGGAACTCGCACTCACCTCTTTCCTCCACGCCAACTAGGATATCTTGGCATGGAAGCCTTCCGACATGCTGTTGGCACTCCTTAGCCCAAACGAATTACTCCGCAAGTGTACAGAGACTGATGTAGCCTTCACTAGGGAGTATACCTGGGATATTGAATCCAAGGAACGGTAAAGCTTCGACCAAATCTAGACTACTCAACCGGACGCACCAAAAGAGAAAAGGTATGAGGGAAGAGGGCCTAACTCCAAATAACTTACTATTCTTCCTAGCGACAAGCTAACTACTGACTCGATCTGCTTCGGCGGCCTCAGGGAAGGACTCAGACTGGGGTGAGAAGGTAGTATAACGGCAGTCGGCACTACTACTATGAAAACACCCGAACGTGGTGGACTACGAGGGACGGACAGGGCTGTCATCACCTGCCACCTACCACAACGGTACCATGGAGTGGAACACAACCTGAGATAGCTAACCAAGTCTGGGCACCACGCCCACAACTATTGAGCTACTTGCTCCTACCGTGTACTTAGATAGAAAGCAACCTCAGATAAGTAGAACTTGCTACTTACGCAGACTCAGGATCCCGCAGATCAAAGAAAGTAATTACACAAGTAACTAAAGCAGAAAGTAAAGCAAGCGAGAAACTGAAGTTGAGATGAGGAACTTACTCAAAGATGTATCCCTCTGAGGTGGATACAAAATATGGAGTAAGACCTGAGAGAACTCGAGCCCGCTCCTTTAAGCCTTGTTTGCACCAAAGCTCTCACCTCACTCTCTCCCTATTCTATTACAAAGAGAGCACAAGAGTGAACACTCTTCTCTAATGGATGGTGTGTGTTACAAGTGAGAGGTAGAGCTCTATTTATAGTGCTTCATGGTCAGTTCAGAGCTTGGCGTCGGTTGCAAGCAGGTAAGACGGTTGTACTTAACTTCCACGCCAAGGGGGAGCTTCAGAGGATGACAAGTGGGGCCGGCAGGCCTCCCCTAGGCCGGCTGTTGGCACTCCTTAGCCTATACGAATTACTCTGCAAGCGCACAGAGACCGATGTAGCTTTCACCAGGGAATATACCTGGGATATCAAATCCAAGGAACGGTAAAGCTTCGACCAGGTCTAGAACTAGTTCAACCGGACCCATCAGGGGAAGAGAGGTAAGTGGGTAGAGGGTCTAACACCGGTTAGCTAACTCATTACCCAGAAGACTTAAAACTAAACTGTCTTGATCTACTTCGGCGGCCTCAGGAAAGGACTCAGACTGGGGTGAGAAGGGAGTCCAATGGCAGTCGGCACTACTGCTATGAAAACACTCGAACGTGGTGGACTACAAGGGACGGACAGGGCTGTCACCACCTGCCACCTACCACAATAGTACCGTGGGGTGGAACACAACCCTATGTAACTAACCCAGTCTAGGAACCATGCCTACAACTATCGAGTTTTGTACTCCTACCTCCCGGCAAGGCAGAGAGCACTCTCAAATAAGTAGAACTTGCTACTTACGCAGACAAGGGATCCCGCAGATCAAAGACAGAAAGTAAACAAGTAACTGAAGTATAGAGAAAGACTAGCGAAATACCGATGAGAGACGAGGAACTTCACTCCAAAGATAATTCATTCCTCCTAGGTGGCTTACAAAAGTGGAGTAAGGCTGAAATAATTCAGCACCGCTCCTTTAGCTTGGTTTTCACCAACGCTCTCACCTCACACTCTCCCTATTCTAAGATGGACTACATCTTGTTTGAGGCTCTTCTCCTCTCCAAATGGTGTGTTGAGAGTGGGGGTGTGGGCTGCCTTTTATAGCCCCCCAAGGGGGTGGCTTAGCTTGTAAGCTAAGCTAAGGTTGGCTTAGCTTGTAAGCAAAGCTGTGGTTGCTTAGCTTGAAAGCCAAGCTGTCCATACATGCATGGCGGTTGAGTATCTTCCACTAGAAGGCTGCACACGTGGCAAGGGATTTCATTCATTTCTTGCCGCCTTTCTGTTGCACGCTCCTGATCTTCTGAAGATGTCAGTTACAGTTGCGTTGGTTTGAAGCGAGGCAGTTGGGGGCCAGGCAGCCTGGCCTACGCCGGCCGACCTGGTCTTGTCGCTTCTCGGCCCTCCAATCCACCGACGTGTTGATCAATGGTTGCATATTCTTCTCATAGACGGTTTCCAACTAGAAGATCAGGTTCTCTCTGCATGTGAGTCTGTAAATTCTTGACTCAAGCCTTTCGGTCTTAGGATGTGAATCTTCAGTGAAATCAAGTTGAATTGGCTTGGATTTGTGATTGGAGACACACTGGCAGAAGATGGACATGAGACTCCATGGGTCATTGGCCGGCCGGCCTGGCCTAGGCCGTCTGGCCTGGGATTTCTCCCGTTTTAGCCAATTTTTGCACACTGAGTTCCTGCATTCAAATATTCAACAAAACTTGTGGAACTCGTTAATATAAGTCAAATTTAGTTTGTGTTGGCCCTCAAGTCATGAATTATGGAGAAATGTTGGTGGTAAAAAATCATAGAAATCTACCGCCAACAAACCCCCACATCTAGACTTTGCTCGTCCCGAGCAAAAAGAGTCGGAATTGATCCAGCGGATCAAGCAAAGTTCAGAATGCATGAACTCAAAGTTTGTATAAGAATTATTTCTAAGCTTTCCTCATACCTTGGATTCCGAGTGGCTAACACCTTCATCTTTGAATATTGATCCTCAGAACAACTTGATGGAGAGCATGATTTCCTTTTCTCTGTACTTGGAGTTTTTGCAAGATTTTCAAAACAGGAGGCATGCTCTCATCTCTTTCAACTCACTCTTAGCTCTCTTCTGTATTTGAATCTCACTAAGGTAATTTGAGAAACCTCTCCTACTTTTCGATAGGCTTTTGTGTAGCTTGGGGTAGGGATAAAGATGCATATCTTCCTCATTTATTTTGCAAGATCAAAAATCTTGTCTTTGAGAGTCCATGTCACCTTAGAACTTGGTCATGTGCATGTGTGTGATGGATGAATGTCCTTTTGAGTGGTGCTTGATCTTGGCTTCTCCATCCTTCCCCCTTTTTTTGCTCGAGTAAGAGTGTCTCCTCACTCACTTCCCTCTTCTTCTTTTTTTCTTTTTTTCAGGGGGATGGAGAGCTTCCGATGAACCACTTTTGATGGACTTTATTGATGAATGTGCGTGGTGGATGACCAAAGTACTAGATGATCATGACATTTCTCAAAAGGCAATGATGTTTGATCAAGCTCAAAATGTAAAAAGATAGCTATGTGGGCTCAACTTAAGTCATGTATGGCTCTGGATAGGACATTTGTAAAGTTGAGAGAGCATGAGAGCTGCCTCATTTTAGCCTTTTAAAGATATCCAAGACTTTGAATTAGAAAGAACATGTCTCGCATTTCATTATATCATGAGGGTCAATAGACAAGCTTCAAGTGATCCTATTATGTAAGTTCCAAAGGTAACAAGTACTTGCATAAGAAATAAAACTTAGACACCTTTGAGAATCATGTATGAATTCATCTCTTGCGGGGTTTTCATCCAATTTTAAGTATATTCAATCCAGAATGAATTTGAATGAAAACCTGGAAGAGAAAGGAACATGGGTCGCAAACCAACGTGACAAATTGCACTTGGCAATGTTTGGCCAGGCACGGGTGCATCTGATTTCACTCTACTTCATCCAGGGGTTTCTCTCATTGATGTTCATGTACTTCCCCTGCACACTTGGTGGAATGTTAGAATCGGGGGGGTTGGTTAGCACACAAATGTGCACCAACCAACTAAAGCACAAGCATGAAGCAAAATTTTTTTCAAATAGAGACTTGGCGCTGCTGAAAACAAAATTTTGAGAAAATAATTTGGAAAATAAACCAGCACCCACTACTAGGATAAGGCACGTTTAAGGTCTGGCGATGACCATAGACAAAGGCTCTTGCTCGGATAACTCGTAGACGTCTATTTCTTCGAGTTCCAGTAATTTGGGATCAAGGAATATATTCAATATTGGCCATAGGCTTTGAAGGTATTCCCATCATTATCCTGGAGGATTATAACTCCAAAATCGGCTTTGGTAGGCCTTTTTCCTCCAATCATCCAATTCAGCCAAACACATTTGCCTTTTAATCCCGGCTGATTGGAGATCCATCTTCGACCTCTTGATCGCCCATTGGGATTGTACCATGTTAGTCCTATCCATGTCTTTAAGGATATTCAATATGCTCAGGGTGCCTCGGATGATTTTGCTTTTCCATTTTTTTCCTTGGCATTCATTGTTCGGGTGATATGGAATAGCAACCCGGTGATTTTACTCCAACTCGCTGAGACACTTCCTGCAGGTCTTGTCTTGTGAAATGTGAGTCTTCACCACTAAACATGACTCTTGGAAATCCAAAGCAAGGAAATATGATTTCTTGAACCATCTTCTTTGAATTCTTCTAGTCGGCCGCAACACAGGAAGTGTTTCAACCCATTTGGACACATAGTGTCCACAACCACCAAGATGTACTTACAGTGCTCTGGCATAGGGAAGGACTCATGGAGTCATTTCCCCATACGCCAAAAATTTCTAACTGAAGGTTGCTCTTCAGTGGCATAGAATCACGGGCATTGATATTCCCGTGTCTTGACATCTTGGGCATCACTGCACAGATTCCTTGGCATCTCAAAACTTGGTTGGCTAGAATTATCCCTTCTGCCAAACCTAAGTATGGGTACAAAATTGTGACACCCCAGGTGTTTAATTAGTGAAACTAGGGTCATTAGCACCAAATCATGCATCATTAACCAAGAAACATGGAAATAAATGCATGTGTATGTATGTGTGTTTATGTGTATATGTGCATAGGTCAGAAACCTTAAATAACTTTTAACCCAATGCAAATATGCATATGAAATTGAATAGGCATCTTACTAATGCCATGATAAGCCAAAGTCTAGTTGAAGTCAAAGGGAGAAAATAAAATTTTGCACATGAAATGACGAGTCATTCAAATCACAGTTTTCGAAGATTTAAACTATCTTTCAAATTTTAAACAAATATGCTTTGAAAATAATTTCTCAAACATAGCTCAAATAAACTTTTGCCCAAAACCAAAGTTGTAGAGTTTTAATTGTTGAAAAACATTCGTGTTCAAGGATTTTCACGTTGCCACACAAAAATTGAAGAAAAATTTGAATTCAAACTCGAATAGGGCAATAATGTACATTCATCAAGAATTCGAATTTAACTTTTAATCTAAGCTTCAGATGAGTTTGCGCCTAAAATGAAAGTTGTAGGATTTTAAATTTTGAACTTCTGTATTCAAAATTTTTTGAGCTTCCATTGAAATTTGGAGACAAATTCAAGTCAACACTATTGACCACTTCTCTCTGTACTCTCTTTGTTCTCGCTCTTCTTCACTCTCCAGCACCCGAGCGCACAGCGCAGGGCATCATGCTGCACACGTGCCTGCTCGCCTGCTCACTATCTGTCGTAGCTCGCTGCGCCCACTGCTGCCACCATGCTGCGGCCGCCGTTGACCCCAAGCCTTGATCGTCGTCGCTGCAGCCACTACCCTGTCTTCAATTGCGCGCCGCGACAACGCCGCTCGGCAATAGCCACGTCTAGCCAAGCTCCGCTCGCACCACGGCCAGCCCCTGCCTGGCGCCTGCCCGAGTTGCCCGGCCATGAGTACCTATCCCCGCTGACCTTCCCTCCTGTCCCGTCATCGCTGCGCCACTGACGCCCTGCTCCGTCCGTGCACGCCGCGCCCCGATGTCCGCAACGCGATGCGCACTCGACGCCGTCGGCCATCAATGCCACCCAGCCATTACCCTCACCCTCCTCTCACTAGTAGAAATCTGCTTATCTATGATGATTACCTCATGACGTTCACATATTTTGTCATGAAACATAGTCTATCAATGACGAAATTTTAGAGTTTGTCATAAATCATTGGTGATGGAGCTCAAGCACTAAAAAATTATGATGAAAGGCAACCCATCGTCACAAAACAACGAATTCATTCGTCATAGATCATACGAGCCATTTAGCTTGTGAACAAAAGCATGAGTACGTGGACCCTAACATCACAACAAATGATCTTTTTTTTATTGCAGTACAGCACCGTCAAAGTGACGCATATCAGTCAGACACGTCTCTGATGATGATTTAGAAAACCAAAAAAAAGAAAAGAGAAACAGGTCATGTAACACCACTGCTCTACTCAAGATGACATGAATTTCTTCTTCTGATCAAATTACATAGTGACAAACACTTAATCTGGTAAACCAATCTGGAAAGACAAAAAATAGAGAAATGTAAAGAACAGAGATATTCATTGCAGAGATCCATGAGGCAGCGGTTCAGTGACCACTACTCCAGGTAGCAGCAAGCGGCTGCTCACTCCTTTAGCCATCAGGGAGATCAAAAGCAGCTTGCTTCATTTCATTTCCTCCTTCTTCTCTTCTTACATTTGTTCATGTCAATGTGTGTCTGCAAGCTGTAAAAGTTGAATTTGTAATTTATCTTTGTATCCAGAGAAAATATTACTTTGTCTTTGTTTTGCATCTTAATTTTTTTTAATATTCTGCCTTCTTGAACAAGTAGCTCCTTGCTAGGTAGAAATATTCATAAACAAAATGGTTCTTCTGGCAGGGTAATATTCTTAAACAACTACTATATTTCATGATAATCCCGTGGCATTAATTACAGAAACCAAGCTGAACTTATGCTCTGCAATTCAGTTTTATTTCAACTTAAACAAAATCTTACTGCAGCAAGAAATTTCTTAAATGGCAGAAGATAGTTAGTAGTACAGTTTGAGATCTCTCCTGTAGCACAATCATTAACTGAGAAGAAAATGAGGAAACTACGTGTATTGTGCATACAACATATGGACAAAGGGATGGAATTCATCAATATTAATCTAACAGCAAGAATGATTCTGAACAATTTAGAAGCCATTCGCCATTATACCTCAAGGCATCAGTTGCAGAGGTCCTTTTTTGTTGTGACTGAGCGATCTGCCATGATCAACTTGACTGTCTCCCAATGAGCTGGACATCCAGCAACCGCAATCTGACGATAGCCAACAAAGAAAATGATCAACCTGCAATCTTTTTTTTCTTTCTAATACACGGAATGCAACAAATCAATTTGCAGCATCACACTCCAATCCAAGGCAGCATGACTGGAGGGCTGGATGGCTGCGTGTCTGGAGTGCGGAGGCGGCGAACTTAAAGTCATCCTGGCCCGAGGGAGGTGGCGGCGAGGCACGGTGTGGACGTGCACTTTGAGATCGCCTCTGCCCAGCCTAGACCGTCGCCCATGGACACCGGCCCATTGGACGGAGGTGGTGGACGACCTGGCTGACACCGGCAACATCGACGGCGCCATCTCCCTGGCATTGAAGGAGGGCCGGTGCGGCGTGCGTCGTCGTGGGAGGGCCCGGCCAGGCCGGAGCTAGGTGACGGCGGGGGGCGAGGGCCGGGCCTGGCCAGATCAAGGCAGTGCCAGTGCGGAACATGCCAGATCTGGAGAGGCCGAGGTCGGCGCCTGTGGAGGAGTCCCCGGCTGGTGCGTGGCATCCGTGGAGCTGTGTTCTGAAGCGGTGGAGCGGGGAGGAGGCGGGAGTGGAGCCATCCACGGCGATCTCGACAGCGAGAACCACGGCGGCGAGGGCCACGAGCATGATGCGGGTGGCGAAAAGGAAGACCACAAGGCGCACAGCGGCGGCGGGGACGAGGTGGGTTTGGTCTGGTGTGGCCTAGTGGCACGGCGGCGGGGGAGGCACGGGTGCGGAGGAGGCAGGGGCCCGAGGGCCATGAGTTAAAATGAGAAAAAAATTAACGATGGAAGGAATCGAACCCGCTGGGGGTGATCGCGTGCGGCCGGTTAGACCAATCAGGTTATGCCACATGGCAGATCTAAGATGAAGAACACACAAATAGTTCGCATTTCTCATTTTAATCCGAAATTAAAATTTCTAACTAGTATTTCTCCCTCATAGTAACTCTAAATTTGATGGTTTTTGTTCCTACTTTCTTCTAAAATTATGATCCTTCATTTAAATCTTTTTATTTGTATGTTAATTGTTATTTCATGATTCTTTTGCATATGGCTTGATTTCTTCCTCTAAAGTAGAAATAGAAAACCAACTTTTCTACATCACAACTGGCAAAGTAAAATCACACTTATGATTAGTAAGGTAAAGGTAAGGTTGCGTTCAAATTTCAAGTTCATACGACTTTAAAAGTATTATGAAGTATTCAAATCTCAAAGTTTGACTTAAGTTATAAGAAACTATGTGAGAGATGTACCCATTTGTGAACAATCAATAATCTTACTTTGTCAAGACCATCTGTTTTTTTATAGCAAGATTATAGACTTAAAATATGTTTCCATGTCAATTTGTAGAATATTTTGAACAAATTTAGATATTATTACAATTATCCTATGATAATTTGGAGATTGATGATTGAATTACCAATAACAAACAATTGAATTTTTCATCTATCTTTAGAACATGGGCTGCAGGGAAACATATGAGCCTAAATATAATTTTTTTCAAAAATTTTGAGTCTTATAAGGTGTACATTTAGATCATTTTAAACCAAGATTTGCCTTAAAAATAATTAATGATTTAGTTTAACGGGTCAAAAAAACATTCCTGGGCCGTTTTCTGCTAAGGCCCAACTCATCTTGATCGTCCATCTCCGAACCAACGATTCGTATTGATAGTTGGATGTATAAAAGACCTAGCCAGCCAGAAACCCTAGCTCCTTTATCCCATTCGTTCCCAGATCAGCCGCCGCCTCCCCTCTTTTCCTACTCAGATCCAGCACCAGCACCTCCTCTCCGCCTTAGATCCATCACTGTCCTCACCTCACCCCGCTACGCCCTTGCCCCTCCCAGACTCTCCGTGCGGTGGCGCCTCCGTGTGGCGGCTCCGTGTGGTGGCTCTCAATGCGGCGCAGTCCAAGGTGCCCATGCGAGCATCCGCCGCGGCATAGTCCGCGTGCCGGCCGGCCGCCGTCCTCTCCACCTCGTCCACCTCGCGCCTCCTCCTCGGCCACCGGCCCTTCCTCGGGTCGCACTTTGCCACCGACCGTGCTGCTGTGGCTGGCCCCGCGGCCGGGCTCCGCTCGTGCCTGCGCAAGTCGCGCCGGATTCGGCTCCTCGGGCCCTTCGTCGAGGAGCTCCGGGAGGCGCTCTCCTCCAGGATGGATCGGACTGCATCCCATCTTTCTAGATTTCTAGGTTACTTCCTCTCTCTAATCCCCTTCTCTCCCTCTCGGCTTTCTATTCTAATTTGTGCTCAACTGCTGCTGCTAGGTCAATGTCATGCTTGCTGTTGCTGAGCTGACCATTGTGCTGCTGCAGAGACAACACGAGCCATGGCAGAATCTCCAATCAGGTAAGCTCACTAATTAACTCATCAACCGCCCCCCCCTGATTCATGATACTAATTTCGGTATGTATGCACATAAGAACGTGACAGAGCATTAGGTTGCAGAACATTTGCAGAAATAGCTCGTGTGCAAAGTTGTTTTTATTGCAAGTCTGAAAAAATTCAGTTAGGAGCTATGGTTTTGTTGTGATTGCAGGCTAAGCTAAAGTGCTATGGTTTCATGGCAGAGCATTAGGTATGTGCTATTTTTGTGGAGGGTGGCATTCAGGATGCATGTAACATTCGCCTTCAAGCTTTCTGTGAGAGTGACTCTTCTATTTTGTGGATATTCTTCTTAACCATTTTGTTGTTCTTTTTCTATCTAGTTGATTGTATGCAAACATGAGTTCCACCTTCAATGCATTCTGGAATGGAATGGTATGACCATTTTTTTATTTATTTCTACTGTGCACATGAACCATGTTTTATCTATAGTTCATCTGTGCTCATGGGTTAGTAGTTATCACCACAGGTCAACATTTTAATCATTGAAATTTTTGGTGTTAAGAAGTTTCCTTCCACAACTTATATTGGGATTAGTTGGCCATATCTATTGCCTTTGTTTGGACCCTAACAACTGGTTCCAACAAGTAACATAGGGCAATTTGTATGTTATGTTGTGTGCACATGAAAGTTTTGTTCCTTAAATCTAGTGTTCCCTGTCTTTCCTGTAGGCACTTTCCTAGGCTTGGGAAAACTTTTCTAGTATTAACTGTACTATCTTGCAACACTTTATACTAGGACTTGTGGATAGTCGTAATCAAAATGCCTGAAACTGTAAATGTGAGTTGGGGTTGTGCCTTACTTTTCTGTCAAGCTATGTCAACGCCACCAGTTATTTGGTACTGGTATAAATTATATCTTTCTCTAATCCATCTTGTAAAAATTTTATCTATGCAATGGGCTCAGTAATTTAACTGCATGAGCATTGCTTAGCAAATCTGTACTATTTTTCCATTAGTTTCCTCTTCATATATCTGATCAAACTAATAGTTGTACTCGAGTGTTGTATTGATAATCAGATGTGGTCATCAGAAATGTATGCATTATAGTATTGTTGCACATCTCACAGCCTGTATAGCACATCCACTTGCTACTCTATATCACACCTAATATTCCTTTTATTTTTTCAGTCTAATATGGAGACTTTGAAAGCTGCAACTGTATCTGATGGTGAGGCACCAAGATCTAGTGCACAAGCTGTTTCTAGTGAACTTGATTAATGATGAGTCAATTATGTATGATGAACATAGTTATGTGAAGTTGTACTTTTGTAGCTCATTGTGATGTACTGGAGGTGTTGAAATCTGAGATCTATGCTAATAAGTGATTTGACAAATTTGTGATGAATTGGTTGTGGCTTCTGTGACGAATTTGCATTAACTTCGGTGACGTTTTTGCAATGCCCTCTGTGATGAAGAAAAAGTGTCACGTGGTATAATAATGAAAAGCAATACATTTCCCAATATAATAAAAAAAGAGACACGTGGCCCAATAAAAATGTGACATGTGGCTAAACAGTGTGGTGCCACGTCAGCATCCATGGTGGTACCATGTCAGCATCCAAGGTGGCGCCACATCACCCGCCAGCGTGTCACCACATGCCACGTCAGCTGTAGGCGTGGCCATGCCACGTGGCATAGCCTTTAATGACGGATCTGGTCATCAACTATGACGTAAATATTTTGTCACTGAAGATCGTCTGTTCGATGACAAAGGCCGTTTCGTCATTAAAAAGTTCACTTCTATGACAAATTTGTCGATTTCGTCACGGTGGGATAAATGTGACGGCATATGCATGACGAATGAGTTTTCGTCACTAATTCATCACAAAACATCTTCAGTGATTTTTCGATAGCCTACTGTGACAAAAATGAATTGTCATATTTGTGAGATTCCCTAATAGTGTCTACCCAGCTCTCCTCCCCCCAATTTCCTTCGCACCGAGCACTCTTCGCAACCCCTCTCCACTCCTCTCGCCCAAAGAGCCGAGCCCCAGTCCCTCCCCTGCGCCAGAGGCGCCGCCGCCCACCATTGCCGCCTCCTCCACCCAGTTCGCAGTAGAGAACCCACCTCCGGTCCTCCTCGGCCCCAATCGACCCCACAAATAGCTTCCCCATGGTACCGTGAAGCTTGCAGACTTCCTCCTCACCGCTTAGAGCCGCCGCACCGCCACCGCCGCCGCCGTTCGGCACCGCCGGCGAGCCGCCGCTCCCGCTGGCGAGCCCCCTTCCGGCCTCCCCAACCCCATCCGAGCACATCCCTAGGTAGCTCCCGCTCTCCTCTTGCGATTCCCCCACGGGGCCCTCGCCGCTGGCGACCGAGCTTGCCAGAATCCCGCCTGCACCGTCCGCCCCTGCTCCATGTCCGGCCAAGGGCATGGATGCGAGTCCCCAAATCTTTTTAGGGGCCTAGCTGCAAATCTCTTTTTCCTTCTTGTATTCAAAACAGCGAGTTTGAAAAATCATTTAAAAATCATAGAAAAATAGGAAAAATGCAAACTCAATTGATCTGTGTTCCTTGTGACTAGATCTACAACTTTTATTACATGCACTTTTTGTTTTGCTCAATATTTTTTTGCTTTATTTAAAATACAAAGAATAGGTAGCTTTTATTGTATCTCAAGTTGTATCCACTGTATGTCTACCATTTTTGTTCAGTATGTTGAATACTATGAGATTAGACTTGTGTGAAAATTTGGTGGCCAGTTGACAGTCCTAGCTATAGGTTTTATTTGGGTCTTGATTGATGCCTGGATTAACTAGTTTTATTTCTTCAAGACGTTCTGCAACGTTTCATAATCTGAATGTTTTACAATGTCTCTATACTAGTTCCTAGTTACTGCAGAAAAAGTTTGGCAATTTTTAGTTAAGTAAAACTGGTCCAAATAATTTATGGTAGGAAGAAATATACTAAATAAATAAAAATAGTTTCTCTGTATAGAAAAATCTCATATTTTGACTATAGCTTATTTTAGACCACCCAGTCATGCTGGTAAAGTTTGAGTCTCTAGAACTTGGTGTAACAGTCTGTGGAAATTAGTTTTTATCCATACAACTATATGTTTCTCTATTTTTCATGCCCGGTATATTGGTCTTTTAAATCTGAACCTTTTACAGTAGTTTCACAATAGTATCATAAACTCTCAGTTAATTTTTTGGTACCATTACTTGTATATTTTGACCTGTAAAAATTAAACTTGTTTCTAGCAGTGGCTGTGTATCTTATTTTTTGTAATTTATTTGATGCTCAGAACTTTCTCAAATTTTAGCAGTAAGATCAAAACTTGTTGAAGTGCACTGTATAAAAATTTCAACCCTAGAAGCACTGTGTAACTATAGTTTTGGACAGCACATGTTATCTCTAGTGTTTGTTAAAGAAAATGACTTTTGGTATGAATTGGTAAATGATGAAAACCCCACAGTGACTTTATGAACTAACAATTGTTGTTTACTACTCTATAAATGATTGCCCTAGGAATTCAAAAATAAAATGATCTCCAACTTAACTTGAGTTCTGTTGGATTACAACTCTATAGTGAAGAAATGAATAAATCATTACCACTAAAGTAACTCATGCATGTGCATTTCATATAGAATCGACGACTCTCACTGACGGAACGTACGAGCTGGTGCCGGAGTCCGAGAGTGAGCAGCGTGAAGCTCAAATGAATCTAACTGAAGCCACTGAAGACCCAAACCAAGTTTCAGAAGAGCCCAAGGCTAGCTACGCTCTGGAAGGCAAGCCCCGGAGCATGACCTATTCCTTTCAACTTTATGCAACTTATTGTTTCAATATACTTGTGCATTTAAGTTTACAGGAGTTGATTGAAAACTTAGTTGCATGATCCTAGGTACCTATATTGGAACACTAGTCTGTGTAGGTCACTGATATCTAAGCTAATGATTCGGTAGAAGTCGAGTGATTTCCTGTCACTCGCGAGCTTATAGGAGTTGAATGTCTACTACATACTGCAATCATAAGGTCCATGGGCGGGGCTATGGTACTCGTTGATGCCCCATCTGTTTAGTGAAAAATGTTAAGGCCGCAGTGTGTGGTAGTGGTGGTTAAGCATTTGAACGTACTAACCACATGCCGAGAAATATGGTAATCGGTAAGCTTAAGTACCTGATCGAACCGGGGAGTGGACATTTCCCTCACCCTCTTTGAACTTGTTCTCATGCGCGCACATGCGGGTGCAGAGTCTGCATACTCTGTAGTCGAGAATGGTGACCCTGATCCACGAGCCGGAAAGAAAGGGGAAATGTTGCGTGGGGACTCGGTTCCCATGCGTGTGATTAGGTCTGCCTGGCCAGGTTAACAAATTCGATTCGAATCATTTGTTTCTCACGGTTATTGAGACTGGTTAACCCTTTTGCCACATAGAGTAAGAAGTGGAATAATGATGATGACGAATATGGTTGAATGATGAAAAATAATTGTTTGCTCACTTAGAATGGTTAATTGAACTAGAACTTTGATGCTAAAATTGGAAATTAAGGTGTTACTCTTAGTTGCTTTTCGACGAAACAAACCCTTCCAACTAAAAGTCTTGCATGTCTAGGTAGTGGGCTAAGTATACCCATAGTCGGGTAAGCCTTGCTGAGTATTAGTATACTCAGCCTTGCTTGTGGCTCAACTTTATTTTCAGGTGATACGTTTGAAGATCAGATAGCTAGCTTGACTTGGCCGTGTGCTTTACCTTTTGGTTGGTCAGTGGAGTGGGATCCGACTCCGACCAACGATGGCAATGCCGAGTGATGTCATGTACGAGCTTCATCATGACATCTTGTATCGTTGTTTAGAACTCGCTTTATTTCTGCTGCAGTTGACCTCTGAACTACTTTAAATTTGAATTCTAAGTACCTTTTTGAGATTTCAAACTTGGTTTGTAATATTTAAGTTAAGACTCTGTGATGTAAGAATTTCTGAAATGTTGTACTCTCTAGACTCACCTTCATGTGAGTTGCATGTAAAGCTTTGGGTTTCAATCGCAGCTCAGGTGGTTTCATCGGGACTTTACCCGACTGGACTGTCGGATTACTCCGTTTGAAGTACGTGTTATCTGGAATTCCCTTTATGGTGATGGTTAGCGCACTTGAGCCGGATTAATTCGTGCGGTTCTGCCACAGCTGGTATCAGAGCTGAACAAAGCGCACACCTGAGAGTGCGACAAAATTTCAAAATATTTCCTTAAAACTTAGCCACAACATCGCGTTCGGAAAATGCGTTGGTTCACTAAGGATTGTGCATAGTACGTAAAGCCCTAGGGAAAATTATGGGAGTTACTAAGTGGCTATCTAAGTTATGGTTTATTTATAACTGACTTCCAGCACCTTTCTTTCAGTACTTTCCATTCTGTAACGATGCACCTACGCGAAGGTAAGATGGTAAGGATCCTCATTCAACTAAGAGAGCTTGACCTTCCCGTCGGTGATGCGAGCCGAACACTGCCCTCAAGCAGTGGCTTACTTGAGGTTCTGCCAATATACCAACTACCCGTTGATTTTATTGGGAGCAAAAGTACCCCGTGAATACATTGCCTCAGTAGCATATGAGCGTTGTCCATTGTTGATGGCCATTATTTCCAATTTTGACCATCAACTTCTCGGGAATAAATTGAGTCTTGCACTATGTTCCATACATATTTTATCTAATCCTAACAAATTTCACAAGTTGTGGTGGTTTGAGATGTTTTACAGAAGTATGCTCAGAATATGCAAGAAACAACACTAAATGGAGCATCTACAAGGATGGTGAAACATGGATATAAGATGACCCCACTATAAACATTGTCAAATGCCAAATTTGACATTACCATGTTGAAGAGCTCGTCGATATGATCGAATTGGACACTTGGATCACCCAATTCGGAGTCCGGACGCAAAAGTTATGCAAATTACAAGTTTCGGACTCAGGTTGTGCAGAGGCTGCAGGCCGGGCGGCCTGGCTTAGGCGGGCCGGCCCGGCACCTTTGCTGAACACATTTTGCCTTGCCACAAGACCACTAGGGACCCTCCAATGGACCCCTATGAACTGGATATACAAGCAAATACAAAAGTTATGACCGAAAACCATAGCACATGAATTAAAGGACCTATTTTCAGCACTTACCGAGATCTTTTGGACTGGAGCACCACTATGGACTTCAAGCACCATTTGATCAAGAAGTCGGTGAAATGGAGGGCCGAGATGTGCCAACTCCAGGCCGGTCAGCCTAGGAGAGGCCGGCCGGCCTGCAACTGTCAGCGTTGAAGCCAAGCAACCTACACCGACATCCAGACAAGATCAGGAGCGTCCACGAGAAGGGCGGTTGCAAACGGAGGAAATCACAGACCGGCCGGCCAGCCTTACTTTGTCATGCCACATGCCCATCTTCGCGTAGAAGCTACGTCAACCGACCCTCTTGCGTACACCCGACGTCTTGGCCAAACACCAACCTCTAGCATCTATAAATAGAGAGCAACACCCTCACTCTCAACACACACCAAGGAGTTCTCTCTTCTCTCACTTTTCCTTTCTAGAGTAGGTTAGGTAGTTAGGAGTTAGAGTAGAGCCGAGCTTGTCTCGGGATTCCGGAGTCATCATCGGAAGTCGGTATAAGCTCTTATATCTTTTCCTTTGACATTTATCAATATAGTTATCTTCTTTATCTTTTCGAGTCTGCCTTACTTTCCGCATTAGTTATCTTCTCAAGTTATCTTACTTGTGCGCGGAAGTAATTCCTTTAGCCTAGGCTTTGTATCTTTCTTGTTTATCGGGATCTTACCTTACGGGTTTTCTCGCCCAGACTAGGGAACTCAAGTTAGGTCCCTAGGTTGAGGGGGATTTCTCTTGTTCGCGACAAGAGAAATCCTAACACCGAGTACGGACTGTGGTGTCCGAGCTTAGTGTTAGCTAGAAAGTGTGTTCCACCCCACGGTACCGTTGTGGTAGGCGGCAGGTGGTGACAGCCCTGTCCGTCCCTCGTAGTCCACCATGTTCGGGTGCTTTCTTAGCAGTAGTGCCGACTGCCGTTGGACTCCGTTCTCACCCTAGTGTGAGTCCTTCCCTGAGGCCGCCGAAGTAAGCTCTAGGTTCTCGATAACTAGTTAGGAGTAAGGTTCAATCTAGAGAGGCTAGCTCGATAGTTTAGAAGTGTTTTAGGAGTCTTTCTCGCTCGTTATCCTCCCAGCTGCTTACCTCTCTAAGGATTAGAGTCTCCTGTGTCAGATGGTCTTCGTTGGCCATTATCTTATAGTTATCTTATCAGGCTTACCCCACTAAATTAGTCAGTTGATACCTCTAGTAAAGTTTGTCATTCGATTCTTCGATACTCTTTACCATAGTGCTTCCCTGAGGAAAATTACGATACCCTAGAATACTCCAAGGTGAAGTGCTACAATGGTGATTCTGTGTGCTTGCGGAATCCATATTGTATTGAGCCTAAGAAGCACCAACAAGCATTTCTGGCGCTGTTGCCGGGGAAGCAATTGGCTAAAGATATCGTCGAATAGTCTGACATAATTTACTAAGTTATCACCACTAATTTTAGCGGGATTACCATTGCTCACGGATATCTGGGATTTCTGCAGAGCAGTGCAGGACAAGATTTGATCTACCATATCACTTCAACTCAGTCGTCCTACCAGAAGGAATTTTCTTAGGACCAAGGTTTGACAACACCAGCTTCAATACCCATGGCTCAGATGACATTCCGTCAATTCTCAGCCCCGTCCAATAGCCATATCCCTACTAGACTGATCAATGACCAAGGCATTGATAGCCTTGAGATAAAGACTGGGCTTGTCAACATGGTCCAAGCAAGTCCCTTCTGCGGAAAGGAATCAGAGGATGCCAACGCTCATCTTCAGAATTTTCTGGAAGTGAGCAGTATAATCAACCCAAAAGGCACTACAATGGATAATATTCGTCTTCGATTGTTCCCATTCTCTTTGCTTGGGAAAGCAAAGACGTGGTTCTACACCTTCAAGGAAGGATTTGACACTTGGGATGCGTGCGCCAATGTTTTTCTGGTCAAGTACTTTTCGGTGGGCAAAACCAACGCCCTTCGGAACAGAATTACTAGTTTTCAACAACTCCAGGACGAAACAGTCCAGGAAGCCTGGGAACGTCTTCAGGAATACATTGTAGCAAGCCCACACCACGGCATGGAAGAATGGCTTATCATTCAAAACTTCTTCCATGGATTGAACCAGCGATCGCAAGATCACTTGGACGCAACAGCGGGAGGAGCATTCCTCTCCCTCGATGTTGCAGGAGCTAGAGTGCTCATTAACAAGGTTGTTTCCAACCAGAGTTGGAAGGCAGATAGGCAGCTGGCCCATGCAAAAGGAATACATGAAATTGACAGTGTAGATAGGCTGGCAGCCAAGATGGATCTTCTCATGAAAAAGCTAGAATCTCCACACCAGGAGGTTAACCAGACTGAGTCTCAGATGACATGTGAGAAATGTGGCAATACTGGACACTCGGGCAAATCTTGCCTGTTCACTCAAGAGGACGAGAAATCCATTGGGAACAACACTCCCAATGACACAGACTGCCGTCCTCGGCAAGGTTGGAATTCTAAGCCCGACATCCCCTTCGACCAACAGCAAGGTAACAAATTTAATAACAGTTTTTAACCCTCGCTTAAAAACTTCATGAATGGCCAAAAACAAATCAATGACAACATTAGTGAGAAATTTCTTGCTAATGATAAAATTTTGGTGTCTTTGGCTATGCAACTAGAGGGGTTTGACTCTGTAATTAAAAATCAGCTGAGCTTTAATAAAATGATAGAAACTAAAGTAACTCAACTGGCCTCATCCTATCGTAACCATAACACGGGGGAGCTTCCCGAGCAAACGGGAGTGAACTCGAAAGAAAGTCTGAATGCGGTAGCTGTGCGGGCAAGACAATCCGCACAGAAACCGCATCTTCCGCAGGATGCAGGTACACGGCGGAAGACCGTAACCGCTAGGAATACCGATGCTGAAGACGGGGTGTTGGAGAAGGCCAAAGAATCCAACACCATTGGTACCCAGGAAGACCCCGTGGAACCCCCTAGAACTTCACAGGACTGTCACGATACAACCGCCATACCATTTCTAGAGCGAAAAAGGAGGCCGGTGGCTAACGAGCAATTCGGCAAGTTCGTCGAGGTAATTAAGAAGTTTTATGGCAACATACCACTTTTTGATACTATGTAGGTACCCACATACGCCAAGTATCTCAAGGATATCCTTGGCAACAAGATGGTCTTGCCGACCACCGAGGTTGTGTAGCTTACAGAAGAGTGTAGCATAGCTATACTCAACCCCCTCCTGGAGAAGAAGAAGAAACCAGGATGCCCCACCATCACATGTTCCATCGAAGCTCAACACCTTAAACACGCTCTTTGTGATCTGCGAGCAAGCATCAACGTCATGCCAAAGGTAATTTATGATAAAATTAACCATCATGCGGTTGCTCCTACTGCCATGTGTTTGCAGCCAGCAGACCAATCGGTTCGTCATCTTGCGGGGATCGCCAAGGATATTCCGGTGAAAATACGGAATTTCTTTGTCCCCGTTGACTTTGCCATTCTCGATATGGAAGTCGACACCAAGATACCTCTCATATTGGGAAGGCCATTCTTGAGTATGACAACCGCACACACTGATGCGAGAGTTGGAGTAATCCAACTCAACATCAATGGGCAGAAGGAGAGATTCGGCTTCAAACTGAAGGATGAACAATGCTCACAGATCAAAAGTTTCAACCAGAAGGAATCCATGAAAGAGCAGGAGAAGACATTTACCCCATCCAACTCTACCCTTGTGACACTTTAGGTGTCTAGCTATTAGAACCTAAGTTTTGTGTGCATTTTGTGTTTTTACCCTTGTGTGATAGTCAAAAATTTTTAGTACAAACTAAGGGCATAATTGTAATTATACAAAATTACTAGCCCCTTTTTGCAAAAAGCTTTAACTTAGGAAGTATTTTCAAATTTGTGAAGGGCTTTCTTGCAAATATGATAGCAATCATGATTTTGGCAGCTTTATTGCATTTAAGTCCAAAATTGTGATGAAATTGCTACCAAAAAGGTATTTCCCTTATTCAATTCAAACTCTTTCAAACTTTTAAAAATATTTCAAAATCCTTTGGTCTAGTGAAAATTTGCACAACATGAAAGTTGTAGATCTTGAAAAACTGAATAACTTTCATTTTGGGCACTTTTTCATTTGAGCTCTAGGATAGTGGGAAATCTTTGTTTACAGTAAAGTCCTTGAAGTTTTCACAAATTCCAAATAAGTCCCTCACTTCATCTTTGTAACACCCGGTTTATAAAAGGACATAAACCGAGCAATCATATACGTGCCAGGATCAAGTCACACGTATATACAACAGAATGAACAGTATATCACAGCACATATCACGTAAAAAGACATAATAAAACGAGTACGAAAGTTATTTATTACATTAATGACAAAAATGTCTGATACAGAGTATGCGGAAGCGTAAAACATATACGGAGTCTCTCGGAAGCTGGGCACCACACGGACGTCGACTGGGAGACGAACGCATAGAAGTCCTCGTACTCCTGGTAGCTCTGAGTGAACTCCCTCGCGTCGGCAGGAACTGAGCAGCAGTAGAGTTTCCCCAAGAGGAAAAAGAGTAGAGTAGGCAAGAGTGAGTACACAACTTGTACTCAACAAGTATAACACAAACTATGAGGCTCTAAGGTTGGCTGACTCAACTGCATTAGCTTTTAATCTTGGCAAAATTTTATTAAAGCTATTCACTACAAGTTGATGAATTACCATACCCCAGTTACATAGAAATTAATCAAAATTAATTATGAACTACTGAGAACCAAACCAAACCAAACCAAGCCACCTGGGGAAACCTGCCTCGTCAAAGGAAGATAACCCCACTAATCAAAAGGAGGATCTGGGCCGCTCATGACCGTGAGCACGGCAAGTATACCAGTTTTATACTCTGCAGAGGTTGCACATCTTTACCCACAAGTCGTGAGCTACGCTAGTTGTTCATCACACTTCCTTTGGTGAGATGGCTAGCAAGCACACTACGAGGCCATTACAAAGAATCTCGTTGGTAAGGAGTAACCGCGAGGGTTGGATCGATGACTATGGAGTAGGTCTAGTGGGCGTCAAGATACCACAGACGAGGCCACTCAGTACGAGGGCCATAGAAGCTTACCACCCTTGCCCCGTCGGTAAGTTACTCCAAACCAAAAAGACCTAATTAGTAAGCCAAGACCGTCCCATTCCAGTCTTGTGTTAGCGCTGTTGTCCCAGGTTGTCGCTCTATGAACCGGCCCTTAAGGAGAGTGGCCAACCCAGCACTAAGCACCGTGCTGGCCCCCTAAACCATGTTTCTAGAAAAACCACTTTTTAACGAGACGTGAGCCACTCAAGCGGGCCACTCCCAGAATTTAAGTTGCATATACCATTAATCAAATTAATTAAGAAGGACCAAGTGTGTTATAGCACAGCAACCTAGCACAACTAACCAAAATGCAACCCAAGGGATATATATAAAGGATATAAAGTGGCTAGGAAAGTCCTTATAGGCATATAGTATTAAAATACAGTATGAAAATGTATTTAAAGTGATAGGTGGTGTTCATGTTATACTTGCCTTCCTCAAACTACTCCTGCTGCTCAAACTACTCAGAAGATGGTGGCTGCTCCGGGTACTGGTACTGATGCTCCTTCGGTAGCTCAACGTCTACTCACGGACACATGGCCAAAAACAAGGCAACAACATAAACATACATGCAAACAAAGGCTAACACTAAGAAATAGTACAACAATACATAAAAACAGCAAATAAAACTGGTCTAGAACTATTCTATGCATTACAATGATCGCGTGGACATAAAGAACACCTAAAACGTAGCTAGAACGCGAAAACTAGGCCTAAAACAAGATCTAGGGGCTTTTCTGCAAGAAAAACTAAGTTTCTAGGGGTTTTCTGCAAAAACTAGGGGCCTATATGTAATAAACGGTTAGATCTAGGGGCTAACGCGCAAAACTATGCTGGCTGGACTGCGGGTTCAAAACACAGGGGCTAGTTTGCATAAACCCACATGCAAATACTTTTGCACGCGACTGGATGGCGGGTTGTTTTTGGAAAAACACAGGGGCTACTTTGCATAAATGCCAGCGCTGACCGGTACCTTCTCTGTTTGACTCTGGCGGGTTTGTTTCTGGGCCGCAGGATTTTGATCGGGCGGCCAGGGGGAAAGGGCGCGCGGGGCGGCGGTGCTCAGTCGCCGGTGAGCCATCCCGTGGCGGTGCTTCGCCGGCGACGGCCGATCTCGGCCATCCGGGTTCTATTCTGGGCCGGGTCTGGCCGGGGAGGTAGCCCATGGCATGTGTTATCCACTAGGGTGGTTTCACGCGGTGCTGCCGGGTGTGGAGCATGGTTCGCGGTGGTGGGGGCCGGCTCGGCGCAGCAGAGCTCGCCGGCGTGCGTGCTGGCGTGCAGTGCTGGGCACAGGAACTGGGCACATGGCCTAGTGCGCGTGCGGGTGCAAAAGAAAGGTGAGGCAAGGCTGGTGTGGTGCTGGGCTGTGCCGCAGAGGCATCGCCGCGGCGGAGCAGCGGCGGCGGAGCGCCGGGGATGGCGTTCTGACCACCAGAGTGGCCTACACGCCACTATAGCGTGCGCAAAAGGAAGAGAGGTGTCGGGAAGTGCTCACCGAGACTCGTATTTGAGCAGTGTGGCGGTGCAGGGCGGTCGGCGACGAGGACCGGCGGCTGAGGTGGGGCGGAGCTCGCGGAGGAGTCGACGCAGAGGGTTTTTGGGCTCCTAGTCTCCATGGTTCGGCACGTGGTGGTCCTACGAAGGAACCAGCCGGCCAGCCTCATTTTGTCACGGCACATGCCCATCTTCGCGTGGAAGCTACGTCAACCGACCCTCTTGCGTACACCCGACGCCTCAGCCAAACACCAACCTCTAGCATCTATAAATAGAGAGCAACACCCTTACTCTCAACACACACACCAAGGAGTTCTCTCTTCTCTCACTTTTCTTTTATAGAGTAGGTTAGGTAGTTGGGAGTTAGAGTCGAGTCGAGCTTGTCTCGGGATTCCGGAGTCGTCATCGAAAGTCGGTATAAGCTCTTGTATCTTTTCCTTTGACATTTATCAATATAGTTATCTTCTTTATCTTTTCGAGTCAGCCTTACTTTCCACATTAGTTATCTTCTCAAGTTATCTTAATTGTGTGCGGAAGTAATTCCTTTAGCTTAGGCTTTGTATCTTTCTTTTTTATCGGGATCTTACCTTACGGGTTTTCTCGCCCAGACTAGGGAACTCAAGTTAGGTCCCTAGGTTGAGGGGGATTTCTCTTATTCGTGACAAGAGAAATCCTAACACTGAGTACGGACATGGTGTCCGAGCTTAGTGTTAGCTAGAAAGTGTGTTCCACCCAATGGTACCGTTGTGGTAGGCGGCAGGTGGTGACAGCCCTGTCTGTCCCTCGTAGTCAACCACGTTCGGGTGCTTTCATAGCAGTAGTGCAGACTGCTATTGGACTCCCTTCTCACCCCAGTCTGAGTCCTTCCCTGAGGCCGCCGAAGTAAGCTTTAGGTTCCCGATAACTAGTTAGGAGCAAGGTTTAATCTAGAGAGGCTAGCTCTATAGTTTAGAAGTGTTCCAGGAGTCTTTCTCGCTCATTGTCCTCCCAGCTCCTTACCTCTCTAAGGATTAGAGTCTCCTGTGTCAGACGGTCTTTGTTGGCCATTATCTTATAGTTATCTTATCAGGCTTACCCCACTAAATTAGTCGGTTGATACCTCTAGTAAAGTTTGTCATTCGATTCTTCGATACACTTTACCATAGTGCTTCCCTGAGGAAAATTACGATAGCCTAGAATACTCCAAGGTGAAGTGCTACAGTGGTGATTATGTGCGCTTGCGGAATCCATATTCTATTGAGCCTAAGAAACACCAACATCCATGCAGTGTTGGACGCATGGATGCCGCTTCTATAGTGAGCGGTAATGTATGGGAACGTTTTCATAAGTGCTGGCATGAAAGGTTCAATGAATATATATGCTCTATCAATCTTCAATAGGAACACTAACCACGATTACGTAAGTTAAGAAACGGTTAGATATTCGACTAGATATATATAGGGAGAGCCGTAAATTGTGCCATGCCACCGGTGCTAACCCCGTAAGTTCAAAGCTATTTGGCTATTGTTTAACTTGTGAGGACGAATAGGTCGTGCATGCATCATGATCATAAACTAAAAGCCAATGAAAATGGATGTGGGTTAGTTGGGAATATTAAGGTTTGCACATGAGCACGGTTCATTTTCTCTCGATTAAGGTCTATCTAGAAATCTGTCATTTTCTGCTATATCCTGGAAGATGAATTTATTTGACATAGTAGATGACCTTATCTATACAAATGTCCATGGAGAAACTTGCTCCAAAACTTGTATCCTACCTACAGATATAATTTGGGAATTTTTGGGCAAGTACTTAGTGAGAAACACTAGGAACTTAAACACATCAGTTTTATGCCAATTTTGAGCACTTCTAGAACATAACTTTTCCAACACTTATAAAGAGGTTTTCTGTGGAAATGGTCAACACAAAACTTGTTGTAAACGGGATCAAGAATCTTCTGTAAAAAATTGATAATTTTTGGTTGAGTAGATCTTTTCTGGTAGTTAAAACATTAACTCTCTGTCCACTAAAATTTCTAGGGGGCAGCCACCAAAAAACTTAAGGACATGATCATCGTAGAGCCTATTCTAGCCAAAGTGTTAGCTAGTAGAGATGTGCACCAATAACGTAGGGATGTTTTGGTAAAGTTTGAAAAAAAAATTATAAGCCAAATTGGAGTTATGATCATTTTACTAAATCTCTGTCCTCATGAAATTCCGGGTACGTTCTCCTATCCAACCCGCCTAGCTTTTTAGTTAGTATTTCGAAGATGAGTAAAGGTGCTTTCCTCGGACGAGTTACAGGAAATCTCAATTGCCCTTCTTGCTCATATAATTCTTTTTGAAAACTAAAAATGGTCTTTGTAGACAGTAGATTATCCTGCATGATCATTGCTGCAACATTCATGCATTGCACATAGCTATATTACTGCTCTGTGCAGGGTTATTGCATTACCATTAATGATTCATACGCATCTTGGGGCTCAATCACAATTAATATCATATGCATCTAGGAAGGAATTTCTTGAGTATCACCTAGCTCTCCCTCTTCCTTTCTGGCCATGCACGTTATCTGGGTTGCTATATTTTATATTGTCGTGGTGTTTGTCACTGACCTATGGTGCCGTGACGGAACCTAGGTCCTCGTATGTACTGCAGCCATACGTTTGTGCCACTAGGTGCACGCTGGTATCTTGGTACATGATAAGCAACTCCATGGCACTCTATTTTCGGCAACCTGAGTAGTGTGTTGACTTGGGTTCCATTTCGGGCCAACAAAAAATAGTGAGTACTTGCATAACTTTCTGGGTTGCTAACATGCATTCCAACATGTGCACCATCAGTCATGCATCATGACCGGCACATCATAACAAATGCATCACGCCATGCGCATCATTTCTTCAATGCATGGGTCATCTCATCCGTGTATTGCATCATCGCAAACATACATCTCATGGGTGCATTACCTCATTGCAACAACATTTCTGCACCATAAGTTGCCACATTGTATCATCAATCTCCTAGCATGTTGGCATTTCCATAATACATTATGGCATTAAACAAGTGTGCATTTTTCTCAAAACAAGCACCAACTCCTTTAAAATAAAAGAACCCCGAGCAAGAATGCCTTGAGAAAACCTTGCTTATGCCACATAATAAGATATCGGGTTAAAAATGCCTCAAGTAGTAGTAGAGTTGATCCTGTTGTTTTCCATGCTACGCATGTGCCAATGCAACTATTAAATTATGTACGTATAAGATCCTCAGGAGTCACCATACCGAAGATGAAGTCATGTGGGACACTAAAAGTTATCTAAACCAAAATTTCGTGTTTCCCCAATCTCACTCCAAGGCACACGCACGTTCCCCTCTAATTTCACTCACCCGAATCTCGGGACGAGATTCTTTTTAAGGGGGGTAGGCTGTGACACCCTAGGTGTTTAATTAGCTAAACCAGGGTCATTGGCACCAAATCATGCATCATTAACCAAGAAACGTGGAAATAAATGCATGTGTATGTATGTGTGTTTATGTGTATATGTGCATAGGTCAGAAACCTTAAATAACTTTTAACCCAATGCAAATTTGCGTGTGAAATTGAATAGGCATCTTACTAACTGTAACACCCTAATTTAAATTCCAGCATTTATTAATAAATTTAATTGGCTTTATTTAATTTTCTAAGGTTTATTGTGTTAGACTTGGATTTAACCTAAATTTTTGTTCTATAAGTAATTAAAATCTATCATAGATCTACTTTTAATGTTGCATTCATGCTGGATGTTTTTATTTTTGCTTGTGTGCTTTAGGTTGTGGAATTCAAAATTTATTTTGAATTCATCTAGTTTGGTTTGAGTTAGAACTAGAAATAGGAAAATAGAAGTGGGAAGATAGAGAGAAGGCCCCAAACCCTTGCCCAAATCCAGCCCAAAACCTCCTTCCCAAGCCCAGCCCGTGCCCACACTCCATTCCTACCCGTTCCTTCCTGCTCGGCCCAACCGGGGGCAGCCCAGTCGCGCGGCCCACTCCCTCTTCCCCCCCCCCCTCAGTCCGGCCCAGAGCGCAGCGCCTCAGCTCAGCCCGCGACGCACGCCACGCCCAGCTCCGTGTCAGCGCCCCGACCCGCAGGCCCACCTGCCAGCGCCCTCCCCGCTCAGCCCGTGTTGCCCCGTGCCGCTCGCGTTTCGGCCGCTGACAGCCCGGGCCCGCATGGCAGTCCCGTCCCCTTCCTCCGCCTTCCCCGCGCTGCAACGGCCGCGCCGTGTCTCCCCGCAATCCCCGCCGCACTCACCGCGGACGCGCACGCCGAGATCCCCAGCCATCCCTTCTTAAACGCGCCCTGGCCCTCTCCCGCACCCCACCTCCCATCCACAACGGCCCCCGCAAACCCTAGCCGCCGCCGCGCCACATCTTGCTCCGCCACGTAGAGCCTCTGAGCCGCCGGAGTCCCGCCGCCCCGCCGCACCTGAGCTCCGTCCAGGGAGCGCACCGGCTCCGCCTCGACCTCGGGATCATCTTCGAGCTCCTTGGCCCCGGACCGAGTCACGCCTACGCCGGGATTCTGCCAGGGACGCATCACTGGTGAGAAGCTCACCGCCAAAATTACTCACAGGAGCCCTACGCGTCGATCCGCACAGCCCAGACACCCGGAGGCCCCTTCTTCGACCCCAGCCACGACCTCCGGTCAAGCGCCGCCTCTGCGCCCCGCCGAACTCGCCGCCGACGTCGCTCCGCTGTAGCTCCGGCCGACCCAAGCCCTGGGTAAGCACCCCGAGACCCCCTACTCACTTTGCGCTAGCTTGTAGGCCTTGTAGCATGCCCTAGACTATAGAACGTCGCCACGCCAGTGCGGCGCCGCCGCCTCACCGCGAGCTCGCCGTGGCGAACCCCGCAAACCCGCCCCTCGAACCCAGCTAGCCACCCCAGTGTATTACGCGTTACTTGGTGAACCTCCATGGCCAAACCGCAGTCCAAACCGAGCACCGTAGCCCCGGTTTTGCTTTCTCCGGCGATCCCCCGCCGCGGTATTCGTCGCCGGCGGTGTCCCGCCGCCGCTCGCGCGCCCAAACCGCCAGATCTGTCCGATCCTAGATCCACGGTCTAGATTAGATCCCGGGCCGATCTGTTCTAAGCCGCTCGATCCAGATCCAAGAGCTCAGATTGAAACTTATCGTTTCGGCCTGGCGGTTTTGCATAAGAGCCCCTGGGTTTTATTGAAATAAACCCGCAGTCCTAGCATGTTCAAAAATAATTACATCCAGGCCCAGTTTTTAACACTTAGATCCCCGAACTTCTTTAATTTTGAACCCGCCATCCAGCCCCTGTCCTTTTGCGAGTTAGACCCCAGAATTAATGTTTATTTACGTTTGGGCCCTCGGTTTTTGCAGAAAACCCCCTGGAACTTAGTTTTTCTCGCAGATAAGCCCCTGAACCTTGTTTTTAGCCTAGATTATACGTTTTAGCTCCGTTTTAAGCGTTTTTATGTCCACACGATCATTGTAATGCGTAGAATAGTTTTAGACTAGTTTAGTGTGCCGTTTTTATGTATTGATGTACTTTTTCTTAGTTTTTATTAGTGTTTGCTTGTATGCTTATTGTTGTGCCTCGTTTTGGCCATGTGTTCGTGAGTAGACGCCGAGCTACCGGAGGAGCCCCAGTACCAGTGCCTGGAGCAGCCGTCTTCTGAGCAGTTTGAGCAGCAGCCGGAGCAGTACAAGGAAGGCAAGTGTAACATGAACAACCTATCACTTTAAATACATTTCCATACTGCATTTTAATACTGTATACCTATAAGGACTGTCCTAGCCACTTTATATCCTTTATATATATCCTTTGGGTTGCATTTTGGTTAGTTGTGCTAGGTTGCTGCGCTATAACACATTTTGGTCCTTTTAATTAAATTGATTAATGGTTTACTTGAACTTAATTTTGAGAGTGGCACTATGTGTGGCTTGAGTGGCTCACTTCTCGTTAAAATTGGTTTTGTTAGAAACATGGTTTAGGGGGCCAGCACGGTGCTTAGTGCTTGGTTGGCCACTCTCCATAAGGACCGGTTCATAGAGCGACAACCTGGGACAATAGCGCTACCACAAGACTGGAATGGGACGGTCTTGGCTTACTAATTAGGTCATTTTGGTTCGGGAGTAACTTACCTGCGGGACAAGAGGGGAGTCGAGCTTCAATGGTCCCTACGCTACGAGGCTGGTCTGTTTTGTCTTGTACCCCCTCGAGGTGGGCCCCATCGTTGCATTGACTGAATCCTTAGCGGTTACACCTTACCAACGTGTCCTTTGTAATGGCCTCGTAGTGAGTTTGCTAGTCATCTCACCTAAGAAAGTGTGATTAACAACTGGCGTAGCTCACGACTTGTGGGTAAAGATGTGCAACCTCTGCAGAGTGTAAAACTGGTATACTAGCCGTGCTCACGGTTATGAGCGGCCCAGATCCTCCTTTTGATTAGTGGGGTTGTCTCCTTCCGACGAGGGAGGTGCCTCTCGGGGTTACCTTGGTGGCTTGGTTTGGTTTGGTTCTCAGTAGTAACATGGTTAATCTTGATTAATTACTATGTAACTGGGTTAATGGTAATTCATCAACTCGTAGTAAATAGCTTTAATAAAATTTTGCCAACACTTAAAAGCTAATGCAGTTGAGTCAGCCAACCTTAGAGCCTCATAGTTTGTGTTATACTTGTTGAGTACAAGTTGTGTACTCACTCTTGCCTCTTCTCTACTTTTTCCTCTTGGTTACGCTACTGCTGCTCAGTTCCTGCCAACACGAGGGAGTTCGTTCAGCACTACCGGGACTACGAGGACTTCTAGGTGTTCGCCTCCCAGTCGACGTCCCTGTGGCGCCCTGCTCAGCTTCGGAGAGCTTTTACCGTATTTGTACTTTGCTTCCGCTATATCAGACATTTTTGTCATTAATAAATAACATTCGTATTCGCTTTATTATATCTTTTACGTGATATGTGCTATGATATACTGTTTATTCTGTTGTATATACGTGTGACTTGATCCTGGCACGTATATGATTGCTCGGTTTATGTTCTTTTATAAACCGGGTGTTACAGAGTGGTATCATAGCCGTATCGACTGTAGGATGAAGCCTAGATAGAACTGGTCGAGTTTTAGGACTTCTTCTATCCAATCATTGCCTGCTGAAACTATTTTACTATTATACCCCTTGAATTCTATGACTTTTACCCATCTTGCCTTGATTTCTCTCTCTGGGGAATAGTTTTCGTAGATTTTGGCCTGAATCAGTCATCTGACCACCATGAGTATTAGCTAGGTGACCCTTTTATAATAATACGATAGCACGTTCTGCGACGCGTTGTGTTAGTCGAGTCGTATGTTAAACTCGGCTAAGTTGTGAAAATTGACTGCTTGTTATTATGTTACATGTTTGATTTGGATTTTTGAATGATTGCATAGCTTAGCAGTTTAAATTTGTTTAAAGAAAATCACTCAGAGGTTAAAGTTAACTAATTAATAAAATGAGTTAGATCGTTGGGGGTAAAACAGTCAACTCTATCCTGTCTACCTTATCATGGCTGAGTCTTTTTCCACAAAGAGTTATCATATCCATCTGAATTTATTCCTGCAATATCCTTACTCGTGAAATCTTTTGTCCAAAATCAGATGGTGAACACCAGGCGTGGTTCTGACCAGCAGGGGCAGAACAACCAGGGTCAGAACACCCAGGGGACCGGGATCCCGATGCCTCCGCCTTTGACTCCGGAGCAGTACTTCCAGCTCCAGATGCAGATGATGGCCACCCTGAACAACACGGTTCAGGCACTTCAGCAGGCTCACACTCAGCCTCCGCCTCCTCCACCGCCGCAGCCTCGCGACAGGCGTGCTGAGTTCCTGAGGGGTCACCCGCCGACGTTTTCTCACACGTCGACCCTCTTCAGGCTGACGACTGGCTCCGTGCAGTGGAGCGTCAGCTGGACATCGCCCAGTGCGATGATCGGGAGAGAGTTCTGTACGCAGCAGGATAGCTGCGAGGGGCAGCTTTGGACTGGTGGGAGTCCCACCAGTTCAGGACCGCGAGGCTCTCACTTGGCTCCAGTTCAGGGAGCGTTTCCGCAGCCACAACGTCCCCACGGGCGTTATGAAGATGAAGCAGAAGGAGTTCCTTGCACTGAAGCAGGTAATCCCAGATATAATCATTCAGAGTTTCATTTTGAGCTAATACCCCCTTGAGCTATCAATCTGAGTCATGAATTAATCTTTCGATATCTATCTGTCTTGTCACTTCAGGGAACTATGTCGGTCATGGAGTATCGTGATCGCTTTCTGCAGCTTGCTCGCTACGCCCCTGCCGAGGTTGCAGATGACCGCAAGAAGCAGGAGCACTTCATGGAGGGTCTTGAGGACTACCTCCAGTACACGCTGCTCAACCTCCGCTTCGACGACTTCAACCATCTGGTTGACAGCGCGCTCAACACTGAGCGCAAGCACCTGGAGATGGAGGACAAGAAGAGGAAGATTATCCCTGTTGCTTCCGGCAGCAACACTCGTCCTCGCCTCCAGCAGCCTCAGCAGTACCAGCAGCCTCAGTACCGGCCTCCTCAGCAGTACCAGCAGAGGCCACCGCAGCAGTACCCGCCTCGATAGCAGCAGGAGGCGGGGCAGGGCCAGAGGTTACCGGCGCCTCCGGCTCGTGCTCCACCAGCTCCGCCAGCACCGCAGGCTCCACGGCAGGCAGCTCCTTTTGCCGGATAGCAGGCTCCAGCACCTCCTCGCGTGTGCTATCACTGCGGCCAGCCGGGGCACTACGCCAACACTTACCCCTGGAAGGCGCAGGAGGGACAGCAGGGGCGCCCAGCTCAGCCCAGGGCGCCAGCACAGGGCAGAGTGAACCACGTGACGGCCGAGTCAGCGGCCGAGGCTCCTAACGTGGTTATTGGTACGTTCATGGTCAACTCCCATCCAGCTACAGTGCTTTTCGATACTGGTGCTACTCATTCTTTCATCACTAAGTCATATGTTGAGGAGCATAGTTTCTTTACCACTTCATTAAAGAAGTGTCTGCTAGTTTCTTCACCGGGAGGGGAGTTGAGATCCCATATTGTTTGCCCCCGAGTCAGTGTAGCCATAAGGGGGGCAACGTTCAGTGCTGATCTGAGGGTGCTAGACACCAAGGGTATCGATGTGATTCTGGGGATGGATACTCTCGCCAAGTGGGGAGTCAGAATTGATTGTGCTCATCGGGCAGTTCACCTGACAGCATCTGATGGCCAAGAGGTGACAGTCAGTGCTTCAGAGCCCTCTGGATTTCTTCATCAGATGGAGGCTAGACCCACGGATGGTATTTGCGTGGTGTCTGAATTCCCGGATGTCTTTCCGGATGATCTGCCAGGTATGCCGCCTGAACGCGCCATTGAGTTTTGTATTGATCTCTTGCCTGGCACAGCTCCTATTGCAAAGCGGCCCTACCGTATGGCACCTATAGAGCATGAAGAGGTCAAGAAGACTATTGATGAGTTGCTAGCCAAGGGCTATATCCGTCGCAGCTTCTCTCCTTGGGCTTTTCCATTATTGCTGGTAGATAAGAAGGATGGCTCGAAGAGAATGTGTGTCGATTATCGGGAGCTGAATGCAGTTACTATCAAGAACAAGCATCCATTGCCCCGTATTGAGGATCTCTTCGATCTGCTACGAGGTGCTCGTATATTCTCGAAGATTGATCTTCGTTCGGGTTATTTTCAGCTGAGGATCTGTCCTGGGGATATTCCGAAGACGGCATTCACTTGCAAGTACGGGCTATATGAGTAGACGGTCATGTCCTTCGGCTTGACTAATGCCCCGGCCTACTTCATGCACTTGATGAACATGGTTTTCATGGATTATCTAGATGTCTTCGTGGTGATTTTCATTGATGATATTCTGATCTTCTCCAAGACAGAAGAAGAGCATGAGGAGCATTTGAGGCTCGTGTTGCAGAGGTTGAGAGAGCATCAGCTATATGCTAAGTTCAGCAAATGCGAGTTCTGGATTGACGAGGTTCCATTCCTCGGTCATGTTATCTCTCAGGGAGGCATTGCTGTTGATCCGAGCAAGGTGAAGGATGTACTCGAGTGGGAGACACCCCAGACAGTAAAGGAAGTCAGGTCATTCTTGGGCTTAGCTGGATATTATCGGAGATTCATTGAGAATTTCTCCAAAATCGTGAAGCCTTTGACTTCTTTGCTGGAGAAAACTGTGGCTTTCATATGGACTGATGAGCGTCAGATGGCCTTTAATGAGCTGAAGAAAAGGTTGACTATTGCGCCAGTCCTGACTCTGCCAGACCAGACAAAGAGGTTCACGGTATATTGTGATGCTTCGAAGGATGGTTTAGGGTGTGTTCTGATGCAGGAAGGCAGAGTGATTGCTTATGCTTCACGGCAGTTACGTCGGCATGAGCTGAATTATCCCACTCATGATCTTGAGTTAGCCGCAGTTGTGCATGCTCTGAAGATTTGGAGGCATTACTTGTATGGACAGCGGTGTGATATCTACATTGATCACAAGAGCCTCAAGTACATTTTCACGCAGAATGAGCTGAACATGCAGCAGAGAAGATGGCTAGAGTTGGTCAAGGACTATGACCTAGAGATTCACTATCATCCGGCAAGGCCAATGTTGTAGCAGATGCTTTGAGCAGGAGAAGTTATGTCAACATGGCCGTGGATTTCCAGATGCCTCCAGAGTTATGCGAGGAGTTCGAGCAGTTGAGTCTGGGCTTCTTGCATCATACTTCGAGTGCAGCGTTTGAGGCAGTACCGACTCTAGAATCAGAAATCAGGCAGCATCAGAAAGATGATGAGAAGCTGCAGGAGATCCGTGAGTTTCTCAAGAAGGGCAAGGCCCCACATTTCAGAGAGGATGATTAGGGTACCTTGTGGTACAAGAACCGGATCTGTGTGCCAGATGTGAAGGATCTCCGGAAGTTGATTCTGAGTGAGGCCCATGATACAGCTTACTCTATTCATCCGGGCAGCACGAAGATGTATTATGATCTGAAGGAACGCTTCTGGTGGTATGGGATGAAGCGTTCAGTGGCAGAGTACGTGGCTATTTGTGACACCTGTCAGCGTGTCAAGGCTGAGCATCAGAGGCCAGCAGGTCTGTTACAGCCTTTGAAGATTCCAGAGTGGAAATGGGAGGAAATCACTATGGACTTCATTGTTGGATTGCCTCGTACTCAGAAGGGGTACAACTCCATATGGGTAGTAGTGGATCGTCTGACGAAGGTTGCTCACTTCATTCCAGTGAACACTACTTACTCCGGTGCTAGACTTGCAGAGTTGTACATCTCTCGGATTGTCTGCTTGCATGGCATGCCCAAGAAGATCATATCTGACAGAGGGTCTCAGTTCACTTCTCGGTTCTGGGAGCAGCTCCATGATTCGTTGGATACGAAGCTGCATTTCAGTACGGCTTATCACCCTCAGACCGATGGGCAGACAGAGAGAACCAACCAAGTGTTGGAGGATATGCTGAGAGCCTGTGCCATTCAGTACGGTACTAGTTGGGATAAGTGCCTGTCTTATGCTGAGTTCTCATATAACAACAACTATCAGGCCAGTCTGAAGAAGTCTCCCTTCGAAGCATTGTATGGCAGGAAGTGCAGGACTCCTCTCTATTGGGATCAGATTGGTGAGAAGTAGCTCTTTGGCCCTGAGATCATAGATGATGCGGAGCAGATGGTTCAGGCTGTGCGAGAAAATCTAAGGATTGCACAGAGTAGACAGAAGAGCTATGCAGATGGCAAACGGAGAGACCTGACTTTCAGTGTTGGTGATCATGTGTACCTGAAGGTGTCTCCGATGAGGGGAATCCGCAGATTCAATGTCAAAATGAAGTTAGCACCTCGGTATGTGGGGACATTCAAGGTGCTAGAGCGGAAAGGCGAAGTTGCTTATCGCCTGGAGTTACCTCTCAGCCTCTCAAGAGTTCATGATGTCTTCCATATATCTCAGCTAAAGAGGTGTCTGTGAGTACCCAAGGAGCAGGCACCCCTGGATGGAGTAGATGTGCAGGAAGATCTGACTTATACTGAGCATCCGGTGAAGATTCTGGAGACATCAGAGAGGGTTACTCGGAACAAGCGCATCAAGATGTGCAGAGTTCAGTGGAGTCACCACAGTGAAGCTGAGGCTGCATGGGAGCGAGAAGATGAGCTGAGGAAGACATATCCAGATCTCTTTGCTAGCCAGCCCAGCTAAATCTCGGGGACGAGATTTCTTTAAGGGGGTAGGGTCTGTAACACCCTAATTTAAATTCCAGCATTTATTAATAAATTTAATTGGCTTTATTTAATTTTCTAAGGTTTATTGTGTTAGACTTGCATTTAACCTAAATTTTTGTTCTATAAGTAGTTAAAATCTATCATAGATCTACTTTTAATGTTGCATTCATGCTGGATATTTTTATTTTTGCTTGTGTGCTTTAGGTTGTGGAATTCAAAATTTATTTTGAATTCATCTAGTTTGGTTTGAGTTAGAACTAGAAATAGGAAAATAGAAGTGGGAAGATAGAGAGAAGGCCCCAAACCCTTGCCCAAATCCAGCCCAAAACCTCCTTCCCAAGCCCAGCCCGTGCCCACACTCCATTCCAGCCCGTTCCTTCCCGCTCGGCCCAACCGGGGGCAGCCCAGTCGCGCGGCCCACTCCCTCTTCCCCCCCTCAGTCCAGCCCAGAGCGTAGCGCCTCAGCTCAGCCCGCGACGCACGCCACGCCCAGCTCCGTGTCAGCGCCCCGACCCACAGGCCCACCAGCCAGCGCCCTCCCCGCTCAGCCCGTGTCGCCCCGTGCTGCGCGCGTTTCGGCCGCTGACAGCCCGGGCCCGCATGGCAGTCCCGTCCCCTTCCTCGGCCTTCCCCGCGCTGCAATGGCCGCGCCGTGTCTCCCCGCAATCCCCGCCGCACTCACCGCGGACACGCACTTCGAGATCCCCGGCCATCCCTTCTTAAACGCGCCCTGGCCCTCTCCCGCACCCCACGTCCCATCCGCAACGGCCCCCGCAAACCCTAGCCGCCGCCGCGCCACATCTTGCTCCGCCACGCAGAGCCTCTGAGCCGCCGGAGTCCCGCCGCCGCACCGCACCTGAGCTCTGTCCAGGGAGCGCACCGGCTCCGCCTCGACCTCGGGATCATCTTCGAGCTCCTTGGCCCCGGACCGAGTCATGCCTACGCCGGGATTCTGCCACGGACGCATCACCGGTGAGAAGCTCCGCCGCCCAAATTACTCACCGTCGTGCAACACCCGGCCATCCTGACCCCCATGTACCCCTCACAGGAGCCCTACGCGTCGATCCGCACCGCCCAGACGCCCGGAGGCCCCTTCTTCGACCCCAGCCACGAGCTCCGGTCAAGCGCCGCCTCTGCGCCCCACCGAACTCGCCGCCGACGTCGCTCCGCTGCAGCTCCGGCCGACCCAAGCCCTGGGTAAGCACCCCCGAGACCCCCTTCTCACTTTGTGCTAGCTTGTAGGCCTTGTAGCATGACCTAGACTATAGAACGTCGCCATGTCAGTGCGGCGCCGCCGCCTCACCGCGAGCTCGCCGTGGCGAACCCCGCAAACCCCCCCCGAACCAAGCTAGCCACCCCAGTGGATATCGCGTTACCTGGTGAACCTCCACGGCCAAACCGCAGTCCAAACCGAGCACCGTAGCCCCGGTTTCGCTTTCTCCGGCGATCCCCCGCCGCGGGATTCGTCGCCGGCAGTATCCCGCCGCCGCTCGCGCGCCCAAACCGCCAGATCTGTCCGATCCTAGATCCACGGTCTAGATTAGATCCCGGGCCGATCTGATCTAAGCCGCTCGATCCAGATCCAAGAGCTCAGATTGAAACTTACCGTTTCGGCCTGGCGGTTTTGCATAAGAGCCCCTGGGTTTTATTGAAATAAACCTGCAGCCCTAGCATGTTGAAAAATAATTACATCCAGGCCCAGTTTTTAACACTTAGATCCCCAAACTTCTTTAATTTTGAACCCGCCATCCAGCCCCTGTCCTTTTGCGAGTTAGACCCCAGAATTAATGTTTATTTACATTTGGGCCCTCAGTTTTTGCAGAAAACCCCCTGGAACTTAGTTTTTCTCGCAGATAAGCCCCTGAACCTTGTTTTTAGCCTAGATTATACGTTTTAGCTCCGTTTTAGGCATTTTTTATGTCCACGCGATCGTTGTAATGCGTAGAATAGTTTTAGACTAGTTTAGTGTGCTGTTTTTATGTATTGATGTACTGTTTCTTAGTTTTTGTTAGTGTTTGCTTGTATGCTTATTGTTGTGCCTCGTTTTGGCCATGTGTTCGTGAGTAGACGCCGAGCTACCGGAGGAGCCCCAGTACCAGTGCCCGGAGCAGCCGTCTTCTGAGCAGTTTGAGCAGCAGCCGGAGCAGTACGAGGAAGGCAAGTGTAACATGAACAACCTATCACTTTAAATACATTTTCATACTGCATTTTAATACTGTATACCTATAAGGACTGTCCTAGCCACTTTATATCCTTTATATATATCCTTTGGGTTGCATTTTGGTTAGTTGTGCTAGGTTGCTGCGCTATAACACATTTTGGTCCTTTTAATTAAATTGATTAATGGTTTACTTGAACTTAATTTTGAGAGTGGCACTATGTGTGGCTTGAGTGGCTCACTTCTCGTTAAAATTGGTTTTGTTAGAAACATGGTTTAGGGGGCCAGCACGGTGCTTAGTGCTTGGTTGGCCACTCTCCATAAGGACCGGTTCATAGAGCGACAACCGGGGACAACAACGCTACCACAAGACTGGAATGGGACGGTCTTGGCTTACTAATTAGGTCATTTTGGTTCGGGAGTAACTTACCTGCGGGGCAAGAGGGGAGTCGAGCTTCAATGGTCCCTACGCTACGAGGCTGGTCTGTGTTGTCTTGTACCCCCTCGAGGTGGGCCCCATCGTTGCATTGACTGAATCCTTAGCGGTTACACCTTACCAACGTGTCCTTTGTAACGGCCTCGTAGTGAGTTTGCTAGTCATCTCACCTAAGGAAGTGTGATGAACAACTGGCGTAGCTCACGACTTGTGGGTAAAGATGTGCAACCTCTGCAGAGTGTAAAACTGGTATACTAGCCGTGCTCACGGTTATGAGCGGCCCAGATCCTCCTTTTGATTAGTGGGGTTGTCTCCTTCCGACGAGGGAGGTGCCTCTCGGGGTTACCTTGGTGGCTTGGGGTTCTCAGTAGTAACATGGTTAATCTTGATTAATTACTATGTAACTGGGTTAATGGTAATTCATCAACTCGTAGTAAATAGCTTTAATAAAATTTTGCCAACACTTAAAAGCTAATGCAGTTGAGTCAGCCAACCTTAGAGCCTCATAGTTTGTGTTATACTTGTTGAGTACAAGTTGTGTACTCACTCTTGCCTCTTCTCTACTTTTTCCTCTTGGTTACGCTACTGCTGCTCAGTTCCTGCCGACACGAGGGAGTTCGTTCAGCGCTACCAGGACTACGAGGACTTCTAGGTGTTCGTCTCCCAGTCGACGTCCCTGTGGCGCCCAGCTCAGCTTCGGAGGGCTTTTACCGTATTTGTACTTCGCTTCCGCTGTATCAGACATTTTTGTCATTAATAAATAACATTCGTATTCGCTTTATTATATCTTTTACGTGATATGTGCTATGATATACTGTTCATTCTATTGTATATATGTGAGACTTGATCCTGGCACGTATATAATTGCTCGGTTTATGTTCTTTTATAAACCGGGTGTTACACTAACACCACGATAAACCAAAGTCTAGTTGAAGTCAAAGGGAGAAAATAAGATTTTGCACATGAAATGATGAGTCATTCAAATCACAGTTTCGAAGATTTAAACTATCTTTCAAATTTTAAACAAATATGCTTTGAAAATAATTTCTAAAACATAGCTCAAATAAAATTTTGCCCAAAATCAAAGTTATAGAGTTTTAACTGTTGTAAAACTTTTGTGTTCAAGGATTTTCGAGTTGCTACACAAAAATTGAAGAAAATTTGAATTCAAACTCGAATAGGGCAATAATGTACATTAATCAAGAATTCGAATTTAACTTTTAATCTAAGCTTCAGATGAGTTTGCACCTAAAATGAAAGTTGTAGGATTTTAAATTTTGAACAACTTTCGTATTCAAAATTTTTCGAACTTCCATTGAAATTTTGGAGAAAACATTAAGTCAACACTATTGACCACTTCTATCTCTACTCTCTCTGTTCTCGCTCTTCTTCACTCTCCTGCACCCGAGCACACAGCGCAGGCCATCATGCTGCACGCGTGCCTGCTTGCCATCTATCATACCTCACTGCACTCGCTGCTGCCACCACGCTACGGCCACTGTTGACCCCAAGCCCTGATTGTCGCCGCTGCAGCCACTGCCCCGTCTACAATGCCGTGCCGCGACGACGCCGCTCGGTGACAGCCGCGTCTAGCCAATCTCCACTCGCGCCACGGCCAGCCCTTGCCTAGTGCCTGTCCGAGCTGCCCGGCCATGTGTATCTATCCCCGCTGACCATCCCTCCCTGAACCGCACACGCCGCGCTCCGTCCGCACACGCCGCGCCCCAACGTCCGCAACGCGACGCGCACTCGACGCCATCGGCCATCAATGCCACCCGGCCATTACCCTCACCCTCCAATACCCAGCTCTCCTCCCCCTCATTTCCTTCGCAGCGAGTACTCTTTCCCACCCCTCTAAACTCCTCTCGCCCAAAGAACCGAGCCCCAACCCCTCCCCTGCGCCAGAGGCGCCGCCGCCCGCCATTGCTGCCTCCTCCACCCAGCTCACAGTTGCGAACCCACCTCCGGTCCTCCTCGGCCCCAATCGACCCCACAAATAGCTTCCCCATGGTGCCGTGAAGCTTGCAGACTTCCTCCTCGCCGCTCACAGCCGCTAGAGCGCCGCCGCCGCCGTCCGCCACCACCGGCGAGCCCCCTTCCGTCCTCCCCAACCCCATCCGAGCACATCCCTAGGTAGCTCCCGCTCTCCTCTTGCGATTCCCCCACGGGGCCCTCGCCGCCAGTGACCGAGCTCGCCGAAATCCGGCCCGCACCGTCCGCCCCTGCTCCATGTCCGGCCAAGGGCATCGATGCGAGTCCCCAAATCTTTTCAAGGGCCTAGTTGCAAATCTCTTTTTCCTTCTTGTATTCAAAACAGCAAGTTTGTAAATTCATTTAAAAATCATAGAAAAATAGGAAAACTGCAAACTCAATTGATCTGTGTTCCTTGTGACTAGATCTACAACTTTTATTACATGCACTTTTTGTTTTGCTCAATATTTTTTTTCTTTATTTAAAATACAAAGAATAGGTATCTTTTATTGTATCTCAAGTTGTATCCACTGCATGTCTACCATTTTTGTTCAGTATGTTGAATACTATGAGATTAGACTTGTGTGAAAATTTGGTGGCCAGTTGACAGTCCTAGCTATAGGTTTTATTTGGGTCTTGATTGATGCCTAGATTAACTAGTTTTATTTCTTCAAGACGTTCTGCATCGTTTCATGGTCTGAATGTTTTATAATGTCTCTATACTAGTTCCTAGTTACTGCAGAAAAAGTTTGGTAAGTTTTAGTTAAGTAAAACTGGTCCAAATAATTTATGGTAGGAAGAAATATACTAAATAAAGAAAAATAGTTTCTTGGTATAGAAAAATCTCATGTTTTCACTATAGCTTCTTTTAGAGCACCCAGTCATTCTGCTAAGTAGAACTTGGTGTAACAGTCTGTGGAAATTAGTTTTGATCCATACAGCTATATGTTTCTCTATTTTTCATGCCTGGTATATTGGTCTTTTAAATCTGAAACTTTTACAGTAGTTTCACAATAGTATCATAAACTCTCAGTTAAATTTTCAGTACCATTACTTGTATATTTTGACCTGTAAAAATTAAACTTGTTTCTAGCAGTGGCTGTGTATCTTTTTTTTTGTAATTTATTTGATGCTCTAAACTTTCTGAAATTTTAGCAGTAAGATCTACACTTGTTGAAGTGCACTGTATAAAAATTTCAACCCTAGAAGCACTGTGTAACTATAGTTTTGGACAGCAAATGTTATCTCAAGTGTTTGTTAAAGAAAATGACTTTTGGTATGAATTGGTAAATGATGAAAACCCCACAGTGACTTTATAAACTAACAATTTTTGTTTACTACTCTATAAATGATTGCCCTAGGAATTCAAATAGAAAATGATCTCCAACTTAACTTGAGTTTTGTTGGATTACAACTCTATAGTGAAGAAATGAATAAATCATTACCACTAAAGTAACTCATGCATGTGCATTTCCTATAGAATCGATGACTCACGCTGACGGAACGTACGAGCTGGAGCCGGAGTCCGAGAGTGAGCAGCGTGAAGCTTAAGTGAATCTAACTGAAGCCACTGAAGACCCGAACCATGTTTCGGAAGAGCCCAAGGCTAGCTACGCTCTGGAAGGCAATCCCGGGAGCATGACCTATTACTTTCAACTTTATGCAACTTATTGTTTATATATACTTATGCATTTAAGTTTACAGGAGTTGATTGAAATCTTAGTTGCATGATCCTATGTACCTATATTGGAACACTAGTATGTGTATGTAACACCCAGTTTATAAAAGGGCATAAACCGAGTAATCATATACGTGCCAGGATCAAGTCACACGTATATACAACAGAATGAACAGTATATCGTAGCACATATCAGGTAAAAAGATATAATAAAGCGAATACGAATGTTATTTATTACATTAATGACAAAAATATCTGATACAGAGTATGCGGAAGCGTAAAAACATATACGAGAAGCTCTCGGAAGCAGGGCGCCACAGGGACGTCGACTGGGAGACGAAACACCTAGAAGTCCTCGTAGTCCTGGTAGCACTGAGCGAACTCCCTCGCGTCGGCAGGAACTGAGCAGCAGTAGAGTATCCAAGAGGAAAAAGTACGAGGGACATAGAAACTTACCACCCTTGCCCCGCAGGTAAGTTACTCCAAACCAAAAAGACCTAATTATTACGCCAAGACCGTCCCATTCCAGTCTTGTGGTAGCGCTGTTGTCCCAGGTTATCGCTCTATGAACCGGTCCTTATGGAGAGTGGCCAACCAGTCTGTAAGCACCGTGCTGGCCCCCTAAACCATGTTTCTAACAAAGACCAATTTTAATGAGAAGTGAGCCACTCAAGCCACACAGAGGGCCACTCTCAGAATTAAGTTGCATATACCATTAATCAAATTAATTAAAAAGGACCATTATGTGTTATAGCGCGGCACCTAGCGCAACTAACCAAAATGCAATCCAAAGGATATATATAAAGGATATAAAGTGGCTAGGAAAATCCTTATAGGCATACAGTATTAAAATACAGTATGAAAATGTATTTAAAAGTGATAGGTTGTTCATGTTATACTTGCCTTCCTCGTACTGCTCTTGCTGCTGCTCAAACTGATCAGAAGACAGCTGCTCCGGGTACTGGTACTGGGGCTCCTCAACTGGATCAGCGTCTACTCACGAACACATGGCCCAAAACAATACACAACAATAAGCATACAAGCAAACACTAACAAAAACTAAGAAACAGTACATCAATACATAGAAACAGCACACTAAACTAGTCTAAAACTATTCTACGCATTACAACGATCGCATGGATATAAAGAACACCTAAAACGGAGCTAAAACGCATATTCTAGGTTGAAAACAAGGTTCAGGGACTAAACTGCAAGAAAACTAAGGTTCCAGGGGGTTTTCTGCAAAAACCGAGGGCCTAAACATAATTAACGGCTAGATCCAGGGGCTAATGTGCAAAACCAAAGTCTCTGGACTGCGGGCGCTAAAACTAGGAAGGTCAGGGGGGTTTTGGTAAAAACCGGGGCCTAACTGTAATTAGTTTTGCATACAGAGGGATGGCGGGTTGATATCCAGAAAGGGCAGGGTCTCTTTAGCAAAAGTTACAGGCCGAAGCGGTAAGTTTAGATTTGGGCCGTTGGATCGCGATCCGTCGGCTCCGGGCGAAGGGGTACGTGGGATCTAATCCTGGGCGTTTGCTTCGGATCTGACAGCGGGGAGCCATCCCGCGCACGAGGGAGGCGGCGCTAGCCCGCCGGCGGCTCTGTCTGCGGCGGCGCGGCGCGAAGTTCGCCGGGGTTCGTGAAAACGGCGATCTGGGGTCAAATCAAGTAGAGCTTTGGCCTGGGATGGTCAGTGCGATACGCGTAAACCACCTGAGCCCAGAGCGAGGCACGGGGGTGCGCGGAGCTGAGCTGGCAACGGCGGTGGCGGCCCTGGGCGACGGCGCCTCGCAGGCGATGGCGTTCCGACCTCGGTGCGGTCTACGGTCTATGACATCTAGCGCAAAAAGGAAGAGCGGGCCGAGGGGGTCCTCACCGAGGGTTAAAAAATAGCCGGGGCGCGACACAGTGGCGCCGGCGACGAGGACTTGCGGCGGAGGCGGGGCGGAGCTCACGGTCCTGGTGCGGTCGTGGTCCTCAGGGTTCCTGGGCTCCTCAATTCGGTGCGTGGTCGAGCTGCGGAGGCGAACAGAGGTTCAGGGCGAAGTGAGACACGTCGGCGGCATGAAATCGTGGTGGCGAAGTTGCTCACCGGCGGTGGTTCTCGGGTCTGATTCCGGCGCCACGCGGGCCAGAGTCGAGGGATGTTGCTTCGGAGAGACAACGGGCGGCGAGGCGGTGCTGCTGTGCTGCTTGGCCGGGGCCCTAGTGTAGCGGGACGGCCGGTCCGCGGTGGCGCAGGGGTGCGGCGGCTCGGCGGAGCAAGATGTGCGGCGGCTAGGCTTTTGGGGTGGCGATGGGGTGGAATGAGGTGCAGGGGGGAGTCGCGGGATGCTAAATAGAGGCCGGGCGGTGATCTTGGGAGGGCGCGTCGAGATGGTAACCTCGCCGAGATTTGCGGGCGACGGGCGCGGCCGTTGCGCGAGGTAGACGGCGAGCCTGACGAGTGGGCCCGATGTGTCGGTGGCGGCGTGAGCGCGAGTCTAGCGCGGCATGGAGAAAACAAGCGGGCCGAGCGAGCGCGAGTTGGGCTGCTGGTGCGCGGCTCTGGGCCGAGCTGGACAGAGCGGAGCAGGCCGCGGTTGAGGGAAAAAGGAGCAGGCCGAACTGGGCCGCGAGGAAAGGGTGGGCCAGACGGGCTTGAGCTGCTGGGTTGGGTTTGGGTTTCCTATTGGGTTTCTATTTTCCTTTTCTTTTCTATTTTCTACTTCTAAAACTAACAAACACATTTGAATTCAAATTTGAATCCAAACCACACTCACTCAATTAAAAACTATGCATCGGCATGAATGCAACAACAAGATTTAAACCTACGAAAAATTTTAATTACTTGTGATTCAAGATTAGATTAAATGCAAGACTAATCACAATAAACCTTAGGAAATTGAATAAAGCCAATTAAATTTATTATAAAAGGCTGAAATTTAAATTAGGGTGTTACAGACCCTACCCCCTTAAAGAAATCTCGTCCCCGAGATTTAGCTGGGCTGGCTAGCAAAGAGATCTGGATATGTCTTCTTCAACTCATCTTCTCGCTCCCAAGTAGCCTCAGCTTCACTGTGGTGACTCCACAATGCGTCGCAGAACGTGCTATCGTATTATTATAAAAGGGTCACCTAGCTAATACTCATGGTGGTCAGATGACTGATTCAGGCCAAAATCTACGAAAACTATTCCCCAGAGAGAGAAATCAAGGCAAGACGGGTAAAAGTCATAGAATTCAAGGGGTATAATAGTAAAATAGTTTCAGCAGGCAAGGGTTGGAGAGAAGAAGTCCTAAAACTCGACCAGTTCTATCTAATCTTCGTCCTACAGCCGATACGGCTCTGATACCACTCTATAACACCCGGTTTATAAAAGGACATAAACCGAGCAATCATATACGTGCCAGGATCAAGTCACACGTATATACAACAGAATGAACAGTATATCACAGCACATATCACGTAAAAAAATATAATAAAGTGAATATGAATGTATTTATTACAGTAATGACAAAATGTCTAATACAGAGTATGCGGAAGCGTAATACATAAACGATAACTCTCGTCGGAAGCTGAGCAGGGCGCCACTGGGACGTCGACTAGGAGACGAATGCCTGGAAGTCCTCGTAGTCCTGGAAGCGCTGAGCGAACTCCCTCGCATTGGCAGGAACTGAGCAGCAGTAGAGTATCCAAGAGGAAAAGTAGAGAAGAGGCAAGAGTGAGTACACAACTTGTACTCAACAAGTATAACACAAACTATGAGGCTCTAGGTTGGCTGACTGTCTGCATTAGCTTTTAAGTCTTGGCAAAATTTTATTAAAGCTATTTACTACAAGTTGATGATTTACCATAAACCCAGTTACATAGTAATTAATCAGAATTAATCAAGTTATTACTGAGAACCAAACCGAAACCACCAAGGTAACCCCGAGAGGCACCTCCCTCGTCGGAAGGAGATAACCCCACTAATCAAAAGGAGGATCTGGGCCGCTCATGACCGTGAGCATGGCTAGTATACCAGTTTTACACTCTGCAGAGGTTGCACATCTTTACCCACAAGTCGTGAGCTATGCTAGTTGTTCATCACACTTTCTTAGGTGAGATGACTAGCAAACTCACTACGAGGCCGTTACAAAGGACACGTTGGTAAGGTGTAACCGCTAAGGAATCAGGCTCCGCAACGATGGTAACCAGCTCGAGGGGTACGCACACCAAGCCTCATAGCCTGGCCACCATTGAAGCTCACCACCCCCCATGCCCCGTCGGTAAGTTACTCCCGAACCAAAATTACCTAATTAGTAAGCCAAGACCGTCCCATTCCAGTCTTGTGGTAGCGCTGTTGTCCCAGGTTGTCGCTCTATGAACCGGTCCTTATGGAGAGTGGCCAACCAGGCAGTAAGCACCGTGCTGGCCCCCTAAACCAAGTTTCTAACAAAACCAATTTTAACGAGACGTGAACCACTCAAGCCACACAGAGGGTCACTCTCAGAATTAAGTTGCATATACCATTAATCAAATTAATTATAAAGGACCATTATGTGTTATAGCGCGGCACCTAGCACAACTAACCAAAATGCAACCCAAAGGATATATATAAAGGATATAAAGTGGCTAGGAAAGTCCTTATAGGCATACAATATTAAAATGCAGTATGAAATTGTATTTAAAAGTGATAGGTTGTTCATGTTATACTCATGGTTGTTCATGTTATACAACTGCGGCCAACTCAAGAGCAGTTGTGCATGCTCTGAAGATTTGGAGGCATTACTTGTATGGGCAGCAGTGTGATATCTACACTGATCACAAGAGCTTCAAGTACATTTTCCCGCAGAATGAGCTGAACATGCTGCAGAGAAGATGGTTAGAGTTGGTTAAGGACTATGACCTGGAGATTCACTATCATCCGGGCAAGGCCAATGTTGTAGCAGATGCTCTGAGCAGAAGAAGCTATGTCAACATGGCCGTTGCTTTCCAGATGCCTCAGGAGTTATGTGAGGAGTTTGAGCAGTTGAGTCTGGGTTTCTTGCATCATACTTCGAGTGCAGCATTCGAGGCAGTACCCACTCTAGAGGCAGAGATCAGGCAGCATCAGAAAGAAGATGAGAAGCTGCAGGAGATCCGTGAGTTGCTCAAGAAAGGAAAAGCTCCTCATTTCAGAGAGGATGATCAGGGCACCTTGTGGTACAAGAACCAGATCTGTGTGCCAGATGTGAAGGATCTCAGGAAGTTGATTCTGAGTGAGGCTCATGATACAGCTTATTCTATTCATTCGGGCAGCACGAAGATGTATTATGATCTCAAGGAACGTTTCTGGTGGTATGGGATGAAGCGTTCAGTGGCAGAGTATGTGGCTATTTGTGACACCTGTCAGTGTGTCAAGGCTGAGCATCAAAGGCCAGCAGGTCTGTTACAGCCTTTGAAGATTCCAGAGTGGAAATGGGAGGAGATCACTATGGATTTCATTGTTGGGTTGCCTCGTACTCAGAAAGGGTACAACTCCATATGGGTAGTAGTGGATCGTCTGACGAAGGTTGCTCACTTCATCCCAGTGAACACTACTTACTCCGGTGCTAGACTTGCAGAGTTGTACATCTCACGGATTGTCTGCTTGCATGGTGTGCCCAAGAAGATTATATCAGACAGATGGTCTCAGTTCACTTCACGGTTCTGGGAGCAGCTCCATGATTCGTTGGATACGAAGCTGCGCTTCAGTACCGCTTATCATCCTCAGACAGATGGGCAGGCGGATAGAACCAACCAAGTGTTGGAGGATATTCTGTGAGCTTGTGCTATTCAGTATGGTACTGGTTGGGATAAGTGCCTGTCATACGCTGAGTTCTCCTACAACAACAGCTACCAGGCCAGTCTGAAGAAGTCCCCCTTCGAGGCATTGTATGGCAGAAAATGCAGGACTCCTCTCTATTGGGATCAGATTGGTGAGAAGCAGCTCTTTGGCCCTGACATTATAGAAGATGCAGAGCAGATGGTACAAGCTGTGCAGGAAAATCTGAGGATCGCACAGAGTAGGCAAAAGAGCTATGCAGATGGCAAACGGAGGGACCTGACTTTCAGTGTTGGTGATCATGTATACCTGAAGATGTCTCCGATGAGGGGAATCTGTAGGTTTAATGTCAAGGGGAAGTTAGCACCTCGGTATGTTGGTCCATTCAAGGTGCTAGAGAGGAAAGGCGAAGTTGCTTATCGCCTGGAGTTGCCCACCAGCCTCTCAGGAGTTCATGATGTCTTCCATATATCTCAGCTGAAAAAGTGTCTGCGAGTACCCGAGGAGCAGGCATTACTGGATGGATTAGAGGTTCAGGAAGATCTGACTTATACTGAGCATCCGGTGAGGATTATGGCGACATCAGAAAGGGTTACTCGAAACAAGCGCATCAAGATGTGCAGAGTTCAGTGGAGTCACCACAGTGAAGCTGAGGCTACATGGGAGCGAGAAGATGAGTTGAGGAAGACCTATCCAGATCTCTTTGCTAGCCAGCCCAGCTAAATCTCGGGGACGAGATTTCTTTAAGGGGGTAGGGTCTGTAACACCCTAATTTAAATTTCAGCATTTTATAATAAATTTAATTGGCTTTATTCAAATTTCTAAGGATTTTTGTGCTAGTCTTGCATTTAATCCAATTTTTGTTCCTCAAGTAATTAAAATTTTCCTTAGGTTTAATTGTGTTGTTGCATTCATGCTGGAGCATTGATTTATTTGTTTGAGTGTTAGAGTTGAATTCAAATTTTGTTTGAATTCAAATAGACTTGTTTGAATTAGAAATAGAAAAGGAAAATAGAAGACCCCTAAACCCACCCAAAACCCAAGAACCAACCCAGCCCAACCCGGCTGGCCCAACCCTCTCCATCTCTTTCCTCAGCCCGCGACCCAGCTTTCCCCCGTGGCCCAACCCAGCGCGTCGCTCAGCCGCGGCCCGCTCCTTCGGCCCAGTTCGCGCTCGGTCCGCACCGAGCGGCCCACTCCACCGTGCCCCCACTCCACCCCGGCCTGCTCCGCGCCCGCGATCCCGCAGCCCGCGTCGCCCTCTCTCTCATTGCGCCCCGGGCCCGCCTGCCAGCTTCGTCCCTTCCGCGTCACGCTCGCGCAAACGGCCAGCTGCAACGTCCGCCCGAGATTCCCGCGACCTTCCCCGCAGACCCGCACGCCGAGGATCCACGGGCTATTGCCTTTTTAAACCGCCCTGTGACTCCCCTGCACCCCATCCACCCCACGCGCCGCCCGGCAAACCCTAGCCGCCGCCTCCCCTTGCTCCACCGGAGCAGAGCTCGCTGCGCCGCCGCGGCCACGCCATCACGCTGCGTCCCGGGACCTGCAACACCCCACCACAGCTTCATCTCGGGCCCAGGAAACTCACCAAGGCCTCCACTCCCGACTCCGTGGCCTGCGTGCATGGGAATTTGCCCGAGATCTCGCAGCAAGTAAGCTCTGTCGCCACCGCAATTTCACGTCGCCGGCGTGTTACGCTCCGCCCTGACCCTCAGTTCGCCTCCACAGCCCGACCGCACACCGAATCGAGGAGCCCAGGGACCCGGAGGGACGCCACCGCACCCGGACCGCGAGCTCCGCCCCGTCTCCACCGCAGGTCCTCACCGCCGGCGCCGTTGCGTCACGCCACCGACCGTTTCCAAGCTCGGTGAGCACCCCCAGTTCCCCACCATGCTTTTACGCTAGATATTTTAGCCTGTAATGCACCCCAGTGGCCGCGCGAGCTCACGCCGGCGATGCCCCGCCGCGTGCGCCCGCCACCGCCGCCGCGCACGCCGTCCCAAGCCTCGCTTCGCTGCTCCGAGCACCCAGGTGGATTACGCGTGTCACGTGGTCCCCTCCCGACCCTGATCCCGTCCCTTTTGACCCCGGGAAGGCCAAGAACGGGAGCACGCCGCCGACGCCTTCCGCCGCCGTTCCCCGCCCCCTTTCACTCGGACTGTTAGATCAGAGGCCAACGGCCGCGATTAGAACCCAAGCCGTTTAGATCCAAGCCATCAGATCTAGATCCAATGGCCGAAAACCACGCGTACCCCTTCGGCCTGGTAGTTTTGCTAAAGAGACCCTGGGTTTCTTTTAAATAAACCCGCAGTCCATCTCAGTTGAAAAGTATTTCCAAATCTGCCCTTTCTTTTACGTTTTAGACCCTGAGTTTTCCCAGAATAGAACCCACTGTCCAGCACTTGTTCTTTTATGAGTTAGACCTTAGAACTAAGGTTTAATTATGTTTAGGCCCTCGGTTTTTGCAGAAAACCCCTAGAAACTCCAGTTTTCTTACAAATAGGTCCCTGGATCTTGTTTTTGGCCTAGATTTTGCGTTTTAGCTCTGTTTTAAGCGTTCTTTATGTCCACGCGATCGTTGTAACGCGTAGAACAGAGTGGACGGTACTGCTACTAGTACTGATTGGGAGGCCGACACTGCTGCTGCTGGTACTGCTGAGGCGGCTGGAGGCGAGGACGAGTGTTGCTGCCGGAAGCAACGGGAACAATCTTCCTCTTCTTGTCCTCCATCTCCAAGTGCTTGCGCTCAGTGTTGAGTGCGCTATCAACCAGATGGTTGAAGTCATCGAAGCGGAGGTTGAGCAGCGCGTACTGGAGGTAGTCCTCAAGGGCCTCCATGAAGTGCTCCTGCTTCTTGCGGTCATCCGCAACATCGGCAGGGGCGTAGCGAGCAAGCTGCAGAAAGCGATCATGATACTCCGTGACCGACATAGTCCCCTGAAGTGGAAAAGACAGATATATACACCGAAGGATTATTTCATGATTCAGAAAGATAGAACAAGGGGGTATTAGATCAAAAGGAAACTCTGAATGATTACATCTGAGATTACCTGCTTCAGTACAAGGAACTCCTTCTGCTTCATCTTCATAATGCCCGCGGGGACGTTGTGGCTGCGGAACCGCCCTCGGAACTGGAGCCAGGTGAGAGCCTCGCGGTCCTGAACTGGGTCGCAGAACGTGCTATCGTATTATTATAAAAGGGTCACCTAGCTAATACTCATGGTGGTCAGATGACTGATTCAGGCCAAAATCTACGAAAACTATTCCCCAGAGAGAGAAATCAAGGCAAGACGGGTAAAAGTCATAGAATTTAAGGGGTATAATAGTAAAATAGTTTTAGCAGGCAAGGATTGGAGAGAAGAAGTCCTAAAACTCGACCAGTTCTATCTAATCTTCGTACTACAGCCGATACGGCTCTGATACCACTCTATAACACCCGGTTTATAAAAGGACATAAACCGAGCAATCATATATGTGACAGGATCAGGTCACACATATATACAACAAAATGAACAGTATATCACAGCACATATCACGTAAAAAAATATAATAAAGCGAATATGAATGTATTTATTAAAGTAATGACAAAATGTCTGATACAGAGTATGCGGAAGCGTAATACATAAATGATAACTCTCGTCGGAAGCTGAGCAGGGCGCCACAGGGACGTCTACTGGGAGACGAATGCCTGGAAGTCCTTGTAGTCCTGGAAGCGCTGAGCGAACTCCCTCGCATCGGCAGGAACTGAGCAGCAGTAGAGTATCCAAGAGGAAAAGTAGAGAAGAGGCAAGAGTGAGTACACAACTTGTACTCAACAAGTATAACACAAACTATGAGGCTCTAGGTTGGCTGACTATCTGCATTAGCTTTTATGTCTTGGCAAAATTTTATTAAAGCTATTTACTACAAGTTGATGATTTACCATAAACCCAGTTACATAGTAATTAATCAGAATTAATCAAGTTATTACTGAGAACCAAACCGAAACCACCAAGGTAACCCCGAGAGACACCTCCCTCATCGGAAGGAGATAACCCCACTAATCAAAAGGAGGATATGGGCCCTCATGACCGTGAGCACGGCTAGTATACCAGTTTTACACTCTGTGGAGGTTGCACATCTTTACCCACAAGTCGTGAGCTATGCTAGTTGTTCATCACACTTCCTTAGGTGAGATGACTAGCAAACTCACTACGAGGCCGTTACAAAGGACACGTTGGTAAGGTGTAACCGCTAAGGAATCAGGCTCCGCAACGATGGTAACCACCTCGAGGGGTACGCACACCAAGCCTCGTAGCCTGGCCACCATTGAAGCTCACCACCCCCCATGCCCCGTCGGTAAGTTACTCCCGAACCAAAATTATCTAATTAGTAAGCCAAGACTGTCCCATTCCAGTCTTGTGGTAGTGCTGTTGTCCCAGGTTGTCGCTCTATGAACCGGTCCTTATGGAGAGTGGCCAACCAGGCAGTAAGCACCATGCTGGCCCCCTAAATCAAGTTTCTAACAAAACCAATTTTAACGAGACGTGAACCACTCAAGCCACACAGAGGGTCACTCTCAGAATTAAGTTGCATATACCATTAATCAAATTAATTATAAAGGACCATTATGTGTTATAGCGCGGCACCTAGCACAACTAACCAAAATGCAACCCAAAGGATATATATAAAGGATATAAAGTGGCTAGGAAAGTCCTTATAGGCATACAATATTAAAATACAGTATGAAATTGTATTTAAAAGTGATAGGTTGTTCATGTTATACTTGCCTTCCTCGTACTGCTCCTGCTGCTGCTCAAACTGGTCGGAAGACGGCTGCTCTGGGTACTGGTACTGGGGCTCCTCAGATGGATCAATGTCTACTCACGAACACATGGCCAAAACAATGCACAATACTAAGCATACAAGCAAACACTAACAAAAGCTAAGAAACAGTACATCAATACATAAAAACAGCACACTAAACTAGTCTAAAATTATTCTACACATCACAACGATCGCGTGGACATAAAGAACGCCCGAAACGGAGCTAAAATGCATAATCTAGGCTAAAAACAAGTTCTAGGGGCTTATCTGCGAGAAAAACTAAGTTCCAGGGGGTTTTCTGCAAAAACTAAGGGCTTAAATGTAATTAAACCTTAGCTGCAAGGGTTAGCACGCAAAATTGCCAAGGGTGGACTACGGGTTCTAATTCTGGAGAGCTCAGGGTTTAAAACGTAAAAGTAGGGGTTTATCTGGAATTACTTTTACACTATGGTGGACTGCGGGTTAAAAATAGAAAAATGGAGGGGCTCTTTAGAAAGATCGCCAGGCCGAACCGGTACCTTCTATTTTGGGCCTTCGGATCACGATCTGGCGGCTCAAAACTGATGGGATTCGATCAGGGCTGGGGTTGTGAGGGAGCGGCGGCGTGAGTCGCCGGCGAAGCTTCCCGCGGTGGCGCTCCACGTTTCCTCGCCGAACCTCATCGAACTCGACGCTCCGATGGTCGAAACGGCTGGTATTTGGGTTAGGGAGGATCTACGCGGAGCGCGTGATCCACATGTGCGCTCAAAACGGGGAACCGGAGTTCGGGATGGCGTGCGCGACGGCGGGGGGGGGGGGGCGGACCTGAGCGGCAAAGTTCACCGGCGTGCACGTGTTAGGCTGCTACGGGGTTCGGGTCTGGCGCAAGTGTGCCGGTGCATGTGCGCGGCTCTAACTCAAGTGGAAACGAGGCCCGTGCGGGGCTGAGTCGTGCTGCAGCGGACGTGGCCGCGGCGGAGTGGCGGCGGCGGAACGCCGGGGTGGTGCTCTGGCCACCAGAGTGGCATACTCGCCACTACAGCACGCGCAAAAGGAAGAGGGGCGTCTTGAAGTGCTCACCGAGGGCGCGGGGCGGCGTGATTCGGCACGCAGGGTGGTCGTCGAGGAGGAATCCCGGCGGTGCAGGGGTGGGTCGGCAGCGCTCCTCCACGAAGAATTCCGTGCGCAGCGGAGCCGAGGATGGGGAAGAAGAGCTCGGTGACGTTTATGGTCCCACGGCGATGCTCCTGCGCGGCTTGTCCGGGCCTCCGGTGCGGCGGAGCGGCGTGGCCGCGGCGGGGTGCTCTGCTCCGAGCCGCGGGTCGTGGCAAAGGTGGCGCTAGGGTTCTGGGCGGCTGCGGGGTGGGGATTAGGGTTCCAGGGGTGCGTCACGGGCCGGTTTAAGGGGCGCGGGGCGAGGATTGCGGCATGGAGCAGCGGGAAGGGGATCCCGGCGATCTCGCTGGTCATCTCGGACGCGGCTGTTGCGCGGAGGGGGAAAGGAAGGGGAGGATAGATCTGACTGGTGGGCCTGGCGTGTCAGCAGGACGCGGGTGTCGGGCGAGTGCGTGGGCGGGTGGAGTGGCTGGCAGGTGAGGTCCGGACGGAAGACTGAGTCGATGCGCGCGCGGTTTGCGGGAGGGTGGCACCGACAAGTGGGTCCCACTGGTCAGTCACACGGGCATGAACGCGGCTGAGCCGGAGCTGGAGCTGCTGCGGAGCGGGGCGTCGCGCGCGGGCTGAGGCAGCGGCCGAGCTGGGCCGAGCGCCGGGTTGTGCGCGTGAAGCGGCCGAGCGGGGAAAGGAGGGCGCCGTTGCGCGTGTGCGCTGAGCTGTAGGGCCCAGGCGTCAGGCGGGGTGAGAGGAGGGCGCGGGCGCTAGCTGGGAGCGGAAGCCGGGCCGTGCGAGCGCTGGGCTAGGCGAGCTGAGGGAAACGGGGTAGCGGGCCCGATGTTGCAGAGGGAGAGCGATGCGAGGCGCTGCACTGCGCTGCGCGGTCTGCTGTGACTGGAGTGTGGACCGCGGGGAAGTTCGAGTCTCTGGCGCGTGGGACCAGTGGAATGGTGCGTGGCACGCGGAAGCAGCCCTGAAGCGTGGGAGTGGGCCGCAGCGCTAGATCAGCATGGGAGAGAAAGGGCCGAGCGGGAGGGAAAAGAGAAGGGAAGGCGGGCTGGGTTTTGGGTTTGGTTTGATTTTCTGTTTTGGGTTTGGGCTGGGTCCTCTTTTCCTTTCTATTCTATTTCTAAAACAAACAAACATGTTTGAATTCAAATACAAGTTTGAATCCAAACCACACTCACTCAATTAAAAACTATGCATCAGCATGAATGCAACAACAAAGTTAACCCTATGATAAATTTTAATTACTTATGGAACCAAGATTAGATTAAATGTAAGTCTAAACACAAAAATCTTTAGAAATTTAAATAAAGCCAATTAAATTTATTATTAAAAGTTGGAATTTAAATTAGGGTGTTACAAATCCTACCCCCTTACAGGAATCTCGTCCCGAGATTCTGGGCTGGCTAGCAAAGGGATTATGATATGTCTTCATCAACTCCTCTTCCTTCTTCTAGCAAGTCTTCTGGAAAGACGTCTGGGAATTCAGACACCACGCGAATACCATCCATGGGTCTAGCCTCCATCTGATGAAGAAAACCAGAAGGCTCTGTAGCACTGACTGTCACCTCTTTGGCCATTAGATGCTAACAAGCGAACTGACCGCTGAGCACAATCAATTCTGACTCCCCACGTGGCAAGAGTATCCATTCCCAGAATCACATCAATACCCTTGGTGTCTAGCACCCTCAGATCAGCACTGAACGTTGCCCCCCTTATGGCTATACTGACTCGAGGGCTAACAATATGGGATCTCAACTCCCCTCCCGGTGAAGAGACTAGCAGATACTTCTTTAATGGGGTGGTAAAGAAACTATGCTGCTCAACATATGACTTGGTGATGAATGAGTGAGTAGCACCAGTATCGAAAAGCACTGTAGCTGGGTGGGAGTTGACCAAGAACATACCAATAACCACGTTAGGAGCCTCGACCGCTGACTCGGCCGTCACGTGGTTCACTCTGCCCTGAAGTGGCGCCCTGGGCTGAGCTGGGCGCCCCTGCTGTCCCGCCTGTGCCTTCCAGGGGCAAGCATTGGCGTAGTGCCCCGGCTGGCCGCAGTGAAAGCACGTGCGAGGAGGTGCTAGAGCCTGCTGTCCGGCGGGAGGAGCTGCCTGCCGTGGAGCCTGCGGTGCTGGCGGAGCTGGTGGAGCAGCACGAGCCGGAGGTGATGGTAACCTCGGGCCCTGACCTGCCTGCTGCTGCTATTGAGGTGGGTACTGCTGCGGCCTCTGCTGGTACTGCTGGGGAGGCCGGTACTGCTGCTGCTGGTACTGCTGAGGCGGCTGGAGGCGAGGACGAGTGTTGCTGCCAGAAGCAACGGGAATAATCTTCCTCTTCTTGTCCTCCATCTCCAAGTGCTTGCGCTCAGTGTTGAGCGCGCTGTCAACCAGATGGTTGAAGTCGTCGAAGCGGAGGTTGAGCAGCGCGTACTGGAGGTAGTCCTCAAGGGCCTCCATGAAGTGCTCCTGCTTCTTGCGGTCATCCGCAACATCGGCAGGGGCGTAGCGAGCAAGCTACAGAAAGCGATCACGATACTCCGTGACCGACATAGTTCCCTGAAGTGGAAAAGACAGATATATACACCGAAGGATTATTTCATGATTCAGAAAGATAGAACAAGGGTGTATTAGCTCAAAAGGAAACTCTGAATGATTACATCTGAGATTACCTGCTTCAGTGCAAGGAACTCCTTCTGCTTCATCTTCATAATGCCCACGGGGACGTTGTGGCTGTGGAACCGCTCTCGGAACTGGAGCCAGGTGAGAGCCTCGCGGTCCTGAACTGGGTGGGACTCCCACCAGTCCAAAGCTGCCCCTCGCAGCTATCCTGCTGCGTACAAGACGCGCTCACGATCATCACACTGGGCGATGTCCAGCTGGCGCTCCACTGCACGGAGCCAGTCGTCAGCCTAAAGAGGGTCGGACGTGTGAGAGAACATCGGCGGGTGGCCCCTCAGAAACTCGGCACGCCTATCGCGGGGCTGCGGCGGTGGAGGAGGCGGAGGCTGAGTGTGGATCTGCTGCAGTGCCTGAACAGTGTTGTTCAGGGTGGCCATCATCTGCATCTGGAGCTGAAAGAACTGCTCCGGAGTCAAGGGTGGAGGCATCGGCAACCCGGTACCCTGGTTGTTCTGACCCTGCTGCTGGCCAGAACCGGAACCGGTGCTCCTGGTGTTCACCATCTGATTTTGGACAAAAGATTTCATGAGTAAGGATATTGCAGAAATAAATTCAGATGGATACGATATTTTTCTGCGAGAAAGACTTAGACATGATAAAGTAGACAGGATAGAGTGGATGGTTTTACCCCCAACGATCTAACTCATTTTATTAATTAACTTTAATTTAATACTGATTTTCATTAAACAAATTTAAACTACTAAGCTATGCAATCATTCAAAAATCCAAATCAAACATGCAGTATAATAACAAGCAGACAATTTTCACGACTTAGCCGAGTTTAACAAACAACTCGACTAACACAATGCGTCGCAGAACGTGCTATCGTATTATTATAAAAGGGTCACCTAGCTCATACTCAGGGTGGTCAGATGACTGATTCAAGCCAAAATCTACGAAAACTATTCTTCAGAGAGAGAAATCAAGGCAAGACGAGTAAAAGTCTTAGAATTCAAGGGGTATAATAGTAAAATAGTTTCAGCAGGCAAGGATTGGAGAGAAGAAGTCCTAAAACTCGACCAGTTCTATCTAAGCTTCGTCCTACAGTCGATACGGCTCTGATACCACTTTGTAACACCCGGTTTATAAAAGGACATAAACCGAGCAATCATATACGTGCCAGGATCAAGTCACACGTATATACAACAGAATGAACAATATATCACATCACATATCACGTAAAAAATATAATAAAGCGAATACGAATGTATTTATTACAGTAATGACAAAATGTCTGATACAGAGTATGCAGAAGCGTAATACATAAATGATAACTCTCGTCGGAAGCTGAGCAGGGCGCCACAGGGACGTCGACTGGGAGACGAATGCCTAGAAGTCCTCGTAGTCCTGGAAGTGCTGAGCGAACTCCCTCGCATCGGCAGGAACTGAGCAGCAGTAGAGTATCCAAGAGGAAAAGTAGAGAAGAGGCAAGAGTGAGTACACAACTTGTACTCAACAAGTATAACACAAACTATGAGGCTCTAGGTTGGCTGACTGTCTGCATTAGCTTTTAAGTCTTGGCAAAATTTTATTAAAGCTATTTACTACAAGTTGATGATTTACCATAAACCCAGTTACATAGTAATTAATTAGAATTAATCTAGTTATTACTGAGAACCAAACCGAAACCACCAAGGTAACCCCGAGAGGCACCTCCCTCGTCGGAAGGAGATAACCCCACTAATCAAAAGGAGGATCTGGGCCGCTCATGACCGTGAGCACGGCTAGTATACCAGTTTTACACTCTGCAGAGGTTGCACATCTTTACCCACAAGTCGTGAGCTACGCTAGTGGTTCATCACACTTCCTTAGGTGAGATGACTAGCAAACTCACTACGAGGCCGTTACAAAGGACACGTTGGTAAGGTGTAACCGCTAAGGAATCAGGCTCCGCAACGATGGTAACCACCTCGAGGGGTACGCACACCAAGCCTCGTAGCCTGGCCACCATTGAAGCTCACCACCCCCCATGCCCCGTCGGTAAGTTACTCCCGAACCAAAATGACCTAAGTAGTAAGCCAAGACCGTCCCATTCCAGTCTTGTGGTAGCGCTGTTGTCCCAGGTTGTCGCTCTATGAACCGGTCCTTATGGAGAGTGGCCAACCAGGCAGTAAGCACCGTGCTGGCCCCCTAAACCAAGTTTCTAACAAAACCAATTTTAACGAGACGTGAACCACTCAAGCCACACAGAGGGTCACTCTCAGAATTAAGTTGCATATACCATTAATCAAATTAATTATAAAGGACCATTATGTGTTATAGCGCGGCACCTAGCACAACTAACCAAAATGCAACCCAAAGGATATATATAAAGGATATAAAGTGGCTAGGAAAGTCCTTATAGGCATACAATATTAAAATACAGTATGAAATTGTATTTAAAAGTGATAGGTTGTTCATGTTATACTTGCCTTCCTCGTACTGCTCCTGCTGCTACTCAAACTGGTCGGAAGACGGCTGCTCTGGGTACTGGTACTGGGGCTCCTCAGATGGATCAATGTCTACTCACGAACACATGGCCAAAACAATGCACAATAATAAGCATACAAGCAAACACTAACAAAAGCTAAGAAACAGTACATCAATACATAAAAACAGCACACTAAACTAGTCTAAAATTATTCTACGCATCACAACGATTGCGTGGACATAAAGAACGCCCAAAACGGAGCTAAAACGCATAATCTAGGCTAAAAACAAGTTCTAGGGGCTTATCTGCAAGAAAAACTAAGTTCCAGGGGGTTTTCTGCAAAAACTGAGGGCTTAAACGTAATTAAACCTTAGCTACAAGGGTTAGCACGCAAAATTGCCAAGGGTGGACTGCGGGTTCTAATTCTGGAGAGCTCAGGGTTTAAAACGTAAAAGTAGGGGTTTATCTGGAATTACTTTTACACTATGGTGGACTGCGGGTTAAAAATAGAAAAATGGAGGGGCTCTTTAGAAAGGTCGCCAGGCCGAACTGGTACCTTCTATTTTGGGCCTTCGGATCGCGATCTGGCGGCTCAGAACTGATGGGATTCGATCTAATCTTGAGCGTCCATTCTTGATCGGACGGCTCAGGGTTGGGGTTGTGAGGGAGCGGCGGCGCGAGTCGCTAGCGAAGCTTCCCGCGGTGGCGCTCCTCGTTTCCTCGCCGGACTTCATCAAACTCGACGCTCCGATGGTCAAAACGGCTGGTATTTGGGTTAGGGAGGATCTACGCGGAGTGCGTGATCCACCTGTGCGCTCAAAACGGGGAACCGGAGTTCGGGATGGCGTGCGCGACGGCGGGGGGCGGGGGGCGGACCTACGCGGCAAAGTTCACCGGCGTGCACGTGTTAGGCTGCTACGGGGTTCGGGTCTGGCGCAAGTGTGCCGGTGCGTGTGCGCGGCTCTAACTCAAGTGGAAACGAGGCCCGTGCGGGGCTGAGTCGTGCTGCACCGGACGTGGCCGCGGTGGAGTGGCGGCGGCGGAACGCCGGGGTGGTGCTCTGGCCACCAGAGTGGCATACTCGCCACTACAGCACGCGCAAAAGGAAGAGGGGCGTCTTGAAGTGCTCACCGAGGGCGCGGGGCGGCGTGATTCGGCGCGTAGGGTGGTCGTCGAGGAGGAATCGCGGCGGCGCAGGGGTGGGTCGGCAACGCTCCTCCATGAAGAATTCCGTGCGCAACGGGGTCGAGGGCGGGGAAGAAGGGCTTGGTGACGTTTATGGTCCCATGGCGATGCTCCTGCGCGGCTTGTCCGGGCCTCCGGTGCGGCGGAGCGGCGTGGCCGCGGCGGGGTGCTCTGCTCCGAGCCGCGGGTCGTGGCAAAGGCGGCGCTAGGGTTCTGGGCTGCTGCGGGGTGGGGATTAGGGTTCCAGGGGTGCGTCATGGGCCGGTTTAAGGGGCGCGGGGCGATCTCGCCGGTCATCTCGGACGCGGCTGTTGCACGGAGGGGGAAAGGAAGGGGGGGATAGATCTGACCGGTGGGCCTGGCATGTCAGCGGGACGCAGGTGTCGGGCGAGTGCGTGGGCGGGTGGAGTGGCTGGCAGGTGGGGTCCGGACGGCAGACTAAGTCGACGCGCGTGTGGTTTGCGGGAGGGTGGCGCCGACAAGTGGGGCCCATTGGTCAGTCGCACGGGCACGAACGCGGCTGAGCTGGAGCTGGAGCTGCTGCGGAGCGGGGCGTCGCGCGCGGGCTGAGGCAGCGGCCGAGCTGGGCCGAGCGCCGGGTCGTGCGTGTGAAGCGGCCGAGCGGGGAAAGGAGGGCGCCGTTGCGCATGTGCGCTGAGCTGCAGGCCCAGGCGTCAGGCGGGGTGAGAGGAGGGCGCGCGCGCTAGCTGGGAGCGGAAGCCGGGCTGTGCGAGCGCTGGGCCAGGCGAGCTGAGGGAAACGGGGTAGCGGGCCCGATGTGGCAGAGGGAGAGCGACGCGAGGCGCTGCGCTGCGCTGCGCGGTCTGCTGTGACTGGAGTGTGGACCACGGGGAAGTTCGAGTCTCTGGCGCGTGGGACCAGGGGAATGGTGCGTGGCACGCGGAAGCAGCACTGAAGCATGGGAGTGGGCCGCAGCGCTGGATCAGCATGGGAGAGAAAGGGCCGAGCGGGAGGGAAAAGAGAAGGGAAGGCGGGCTGGGCTTTGGGTTTGGTTTGATTTTCTGTTTTGGGTTTGGGCTGGGTCCTCTTTTCCTTTTCTATTCTATTTCTAAAACAAACAAACATGTTTTAATTCAAATACAAGTTTGAATCCAAACCACACTCACTCAATTAAAAACTATGCATCAGCATGAATGCAACAACAAAGTTAACCCTATGATAAATTTTAATTACTTATGGAACCAAGATTAGATTAAATGCAAGTCTAAACACAAAAATCCTTAGAAATTTAAATAAAGCCTATTAAATTTATTATTAAAAGCTGGAATTTAAATTAGGGTGTTACAACTTTTCCCTTACCCTCTTTGAACTTGTTCTCATGCGCGCACATGCGGGTGCAGAGTCTGCGTACTCTATAGTTGAGGATGGTGACCCTGATCCACGAGTTGGAAAGAAAGGGGAAATGTTGCGTGGGGACTCTGTTCCCATGCGTGTGATTAGGTCTGCCTGACCAGGTTAACAAATTCGATTCGAATTGTCTGTTTCTCACGGTTATTGAGACTGCTTAACCCTTTTGCCACATAGAGTAAAAAGTGGAACAATGATGATGACGAATATGGTTGAATGATGAAAAATAATTGTTTTCCACCATGTATGCTTTTGAATAGATGCTCACATAGAATGGTTAATTGAACTAGAATTTTGAAGCTAAAATTGGAAATTAAGGAGTTACTCTTAGTTGCTTTTCGGTGAAACAAACCCCTCCAGCCAAAAGCATTGCATGTCTAGGTAGTGGGCTAAGTATACCCATAGTTGGGAAAGCCTTGCTGAGTATTAGTATACTCAGCCTTGCTTGTGGCTCAACTTTGTTTTCAGGTGATACGTTTGAAGATCAGATAGCTAGCTTGACTTGCCCATGTACTTTACCTCCTGGTTGGTTAGTGGAGTGGGATCCGACTCCAGCCAACGATGACAATGCCGAGTGATGTCATGTACGGGCTTCATCATGACATATTGTATCATCATTTAGAACTCACTTTATTTCCGCTGCAGTTGAACTCTGAACTACTTTAAATTTGAATTCTATGTACCTTTCTGAGATTTCAAACTTGGTTTATAATACTTAAGTTAAGACTCTGTGATGTAAGAATTTGTGAAATATTGTACTCTCTGGACTCACCTTCGTGTGAGTTGCATGTAAAGCTTTGGGTTTCAATCGCAGCTCAGGTGGTTTCATCGGGACTTTACCCGACTGGACTGTCGGATTACTCCGTTTGAAGTGCGTGTTAGACGAAATTACATTTATGGTGATGGTTAGCACACTTGAGCCGGATTAATTCGGGCGGTTCGACCATAGGAATACTCCGTGATATGCTCCCTATGGCAAGAGGTGGCACGCTCAAGGATCTTGCGGGTCTCACATAGCGGGTTGCAGCTGCGGAGTGAACCATTAGCACAGACTTTGAATAGATAGGTGGTCGTCCCAAAGGTGGTATTTTCTGAGGTGGATTAACTTCTTATTGTCTTCTCCTAAAGGTATATATCCAGTCACCATGAAATTCACCAAGTTCTTATATCCTGGGCTAGATATAGTGACCTTCAGAAGAGTCTCATCTCTCAAGTAGTCATCAAATGGTAATTCTGATCCCTTACTTGCATCCTTAAGAGATGAACAACCACTTGATTCTCTGCTCCTTTCTTCCCTTTGGTTTCCAGATCAAAATCTTGTAGGAGCAAAATCCAACGGATGAGTTGTGACTTGGCATCCTTCTTGGTTAAGAGGTACTTTGGTGTAGCATGATCCGTGTATACTATCACCTTTGCACCAACCAAGTAGGATATGAACTTGTGGCAAATACCAGTGCCAAAAGTTCCTTCTCCGTTGTCACTGAACTCCGGTCAATGTCTTATTTGCATAAGATATGGCATAATGCTGATTATCCTTGCATTGAACCGGCACTAGTCTGATGGCGTGATCATGTGCATCACACATGGTCTCGAAAGGAAATTTCCAATCGGGAGGTCGTATGATGGGTAAAGAAACGAGTGCCTCTGGGCACTCCATGTCCGAAGACAATCCCTTCTCTGACCATGAAGTGCACTTCTCCTAGTTAAGGATTAAGTGCGTTTCTTGGCATCCTTGAGAGTTAAACTAACTTCTCAAAGTTCTTGCCATAGACTGAGAAATCTTTAATGATATTCTTGATTAAGTTGGAGAAAGTCGCCATCATACACCTCTGAGGTAACGCAGGTGTGTTGCAAAGACCAAATGACATTCGCTGCTAGGCGAAGTGTGCCATATGGACAGGTGAAGGTAGTCTTACTCCGGTTATCCTCATGAATGGTAGTGTGTGATAACCAGAGTATCTGTCGAGGTAGTGGAAGGATGAGTGATTGGCCAGCCTTTTCAAGCATATCACCAATGAAGGGAAGAGAGAAGTGATCTATCCGGATAGTCTTGTTGAGCACCCGGTAATCGATGCACGTCCTTGTTGACTTTCCTCTGAGGTATGTGCGCTCCTCAGATGTGATTGCTCCCTTCTTTGGGACCACTTGAACTAGCATGACCAAATCACTGTCTTACATTGGGTAGTTGACGCCCACATGCAGTAGCCTCAATACCACATTCTTTACTACCTTCCACATCGCATCACTCAGCCGTCTCTGGTGCTCTTTTGATGGCTTATGGTCCGGTTCCATAGGGATGCAATGGGTGCACAAGTTGGGGATGAACCCCTTCAAGTCCTATAGAGAGTACCCGATGACGGACCAGTACTTCTGTAGGACTGCAACGAGCCGCCGAGTCTCACTCTCTGTCAGCTTACGCTAATGAGAACTGGCGTACTCTATTGTTTGTGGAGGAAGGCTTACTTCAGCCTAGGAGGCAGCAGTTTCAGCTCAAGAAGAAGATGTTGCGGTTTCTCTTCTTTGTTGAGCTTGAGGAGCCGCCTGGATCTGTTTCCTAGGTTAAGTGAATGGCATCTTCGTTCAAGATAGGTTGAGCAAGATTTTTCTTGTATTATGCTCATTGCCTCCTCCACTAGGTCTTGCTCCGGTCTAGCCTCTACATTGTATTGCCTGAATGGACTAGACTAATCGGGAACTTCTCTTTGCCAACCTCGAGCTGAAGTGTAGCTCAGTTTCCATTGGGGTTGACATGTAGCTCTATTGGCTGATCGATCAAGAATACTTGTTGCCTTCAGGGATATCGAAGATGTGCAAATCAAGAATGATCATGTTGTGTCAAGGACACATCATTAAGAATTCCCTTACTCTCCATCATTTGGCCGTCGATCCTCCTTAGGTTCTTCCAAGCTTTCTTGTGGTGCAGCATTCCCAATAGTGCAGACGAGTGCTCTAGTAGATCTGTATGATACTACCATCGGATTTGCACTTCCCGAATCCATTCCTTGCTCACGATCGCAGAAAGACCCTCAATCTGTGATGTAGCATCTAGAACAGATGCCTCAGATCTTGAGCATATGTACTTATGTTCCTTCGGCATTGCCGAGTTCCATATTCTCTTATGAAGAGGTCAGGAATGAACATTGACATATCCTTGGTGAGTGGCTCATGATCTGTGGACTTGAGTGGTACGGTGATTTCCTATTTGTGGTGGAGGTGGAGAGGGTGCAGCTGATAGGATGCGAACTTGCTACTTATCTTTGGGCAGATCGGTTGGTGAAACTCATCAGAGGCAGCATTCATGGAATGCGCTTTCTGACTTGAGTGTAGCAACGAAATGATGTTACAGCACCTTACGGAGTACCATGAGGTGCTCTCAAATATGCCATAAGCAAAAATCTTTCCCACACTATTCCAAATGACCCTTCGACTTGCTTGAATGATAGCAGTGGAATGTGAAGTGCGAACACTTTGGTAACAGGTAAGAAGAATAAGCAGACTCATCCTTCAACATGATCCAATCTCCTCCAACTCTCCTAGCCCTCCGGTCGTACCAAATTTTTGCTCACCCGTCAGAGAGAATAGGGAAAGCTTTCACCATAAGGTGTTTTGGTTACTACTAGGTATTTTAGGATTCCAGCAAGTGAGTGTAGAAATTCGTCTTTCATCAAGGAGAAAGACTATGCATGAACCACGGCAATGAGACTGGGACTGGCCTCGTGACCATCAGATAAATGGGGGGTAAGATGGTGGCGGTTCCAAAGCTCGCAGGATAGAACTGCCAGATAACTAGGAGTAAAACTCCATGTGGATGTGCGGAAAGGTGTACAGCTGAACGGGTTCTAAACTAGTGTTGCTACTGTTCCCCAGGAACGGCACCAGAATGCTTGTTGGCACTCCTTAGCCTATACAAATTACTCCACAAGCGCACAGAGACCGATGTAGCTTTCACCAAGGAGTATACCTAGGATATCGAATCCAAGGAATGGTAAAGCTTCGACCAGGTCTACAACTAGTTCAACCGGACCCATCAGGGGAAGAGAGGTAAGTGGGTAGAGGGTCTAACGCCGGTTAGCCAACTCATTACCCAGAAGACCTGAAACTAAACTATCTTGATCTACTTCGACGGCCTCAGGGAAGGACTCAGACTGGGGTGAGAAGGGAGTCCAACGGCAGTCGGCACTACTGCTATGAAAACACCCGAACGTGGTGGACTACAAGGGACGGACAGGGCTGTCACCACCTGCGGCCTACCACAACGGTACCGTGGGGTGGAACACAACCCTATGTAACTAACCCAGTCTAGGCACCATGCCTACAACTATCGAGTTATATACTCCTACCTCCTGGCAAGGCAGAGAGCACTCTCAAATAAGTAGAACTTGCTACTTATGCAGACTAGGGATCCCGCAGATCAAAGATAGAAAGTAAACAAGTAACTGAAGTAAAGAGAAAAACTAGCGAGATACCGACGAGAAACGAGGAACTTCACTCCAAAGATAATTCATTCCTCCAAGGTGACTTACAAAAGTGGAGTAAGGCTGAAATAATTCTCCAAATGGTGTGTTGAGAGTGGGGGTGTGGGCTGCCTTTTATAGCCCCCCAAGGGGGGTGTCTTAGCTTGTAAGCTAAGCTAAGGTTGGCTTAGCTTGTAAGCAAAGCTGTGGTTGCTTAGCTTGAAAGCCAAGCTTTCCACACATGCATGGCAGTTGAGTATCTTCCACTACAAGGCTGCACACGTGGCGCAAAAAAGTGAGGCCGGCCGGCCTAGGGATGTCATCCATTTCTTGCCGCCTTTTTATTGCACGCTCTTGATCTTCTGAAGATGTCGGTTGCAATTGCGTTGGTCCGAAGCGAGGCAGTTGGGGGCCGGGCAGCCTGGCCTAGGCCGGCCAGCCTGGGCTTGCCGCTTCTCGGCCCTCTGATCCACCGACGTGTTGATCAATGGTTGCATATTCTTCTCATAGACGGTTTCCAATTAGAAGATCAGGTTCTCTCTACATGTGAGTCCGTAAATTCTTGACTCAAGCCTTTCAGTCTTAGGATGTGAATCTTTAGTGAAATCAAGTTGAATTGGCTTGGATTTGTGATTGGAGAAACACTGGCAGAAGATGGACATGAGACTCCATGGGGCATAGGCCGGCCGGCCTGGCCTAGGCCAGCTGGCCTGGGATTTCTCCCATTTTAGCCAATTTTTGCACACTGAGTTCCTGCATTCGAATATTCAACAAAACTTGTGGAACTCGTTAATATAAGTCAAATTTAGTTTGTGTTGGCCCTCAAGTCATGAATTTTGGAGAAATGTTGGTGGTAAAAAATCATAGAAATCGACCGCCAACACCGGCCGGCCTGGGGATCGTGCCATCTGGCACTGCCTTCCTCTGGATGGCTTGGACTCTTTCCTGGAGTCGGCTGTGAGCTGCTCAGCATTTTCCACATGACTCTTAGGCCAGCCGGCCTCACCTAGGCCGGTCGGCCTGGCTCTGGCGCATCTCAGCCCTCCTTTGCTTTGTCACGCTGATCCAAGGTCTTGTTTGCTCCTCAAGTCGGTTCGGGTCTTGGCTGAGTGGTTTGTCACTGGATGTGAACCCAAATGGACTTGGTACACGCCATTCGATCTTAACTCGTAGCATTTGTGTAGAGCACTTGGTATTTGCTTAACCTTATGTTCAGTACCAACTACGAGAAGTTGCACGGTGAACTTGCACAGGGGTAGGCCGGTCGGCCTGGCCTAGGCCGGGCGGCCTGGGATTCCTCCCAATTTGGCTCAAATTTGTATGTTGTGTTCCTGAAATCAAATAATCACCAAAACTCGTGGAACTCATTAATGTTAGTGAAAATTGATGTATTGTGGTCCTGAGAGCTTGAAATCCGAAGGAATGTTGGCTGTAGAAATCACTGAAAATGACCGCCGACACACCCCCACACCTAGACTTTACTCGTCCCGAGCAAAAAGAGTCGAAACAGATCCTGAGGATCAAGCAAAGTCTGGGGTTCACAAGACCGGGTATGCATAAGCGTTATTTCAAAACTTTTCCTTCATTCCTCGGATTTCAGGTGGCTAGCGCAACCGTCTTCACCTATTGATCTCCGGAACAAGTCGATGAAAGTTGTTACTAGTTCTTGCTTCGCAATACTTGGAAGGGTTTTTGGAATTTTATAAAACCAAGGCGTACTCTCCTACTCGGACCACTCATTCGCTCATCTTATTCAAACCTCACTTGGCCTGCTCATCTTCTTAGTAGGAGTTTGTGGAGCTCAGGTAAGGGTGATTGCATATCTTACACATTCATATAGCAAGCGCAAACGTAATGTCTCATGGTAGTTAAAATGTTCATCCCTCGGGTTATGTGCAAGTGTGAATGAAGTATAAATCCTTAGTGGTACTCAAGCATCTTCCATTTCTCCCCTTTCTCATCAATGACTTGAACTAGCATGAATGCCGTTCATATGTTTCTTTTCTTCTTTTTATTTCAGGGGGATGGAGAGCTTTATGCAACCACATGGAGGACTTTGGAATGATGTCCGTGTACGTGTATAACCCAAAGCGATGAGCAAATATAACTGACTTTAGAGGCATGACATTTGAATGAGCTCAGAACAAGAAAGATAGCTATAGGTTTGCACTTGTATATAAATGATGTAAAGGCTTTGGAATGGGTATATGGCAAACTGAGCACAAGACTCACCTTGTTTTGTGATTTCGAAATAAAGACTTCCAAGACTTTGAATTAGGAACTTGCACAACCTCATGTCATCATATCACAAGGATCAATAAGCAAGACAGCGATCGATCCTAAACATGTGTTCCAAGGTAGACAGGTATTTGTATATGAAATAAAACTTAGCACATTCCGATTCCATGAAACAGTTTCACTCTTCCTAAGCACTTAGTTCACGATTTTATTTGAGTTTAATCAAGGTAAGTTTTGAATGAAAGCAGGAAGGATAGGGTAGTGGAGGGATCGAACTAGCACCATGCGGAGGCCCTCGGAGAGAGGCCGACAGTGTGGGGCCGGTCGGTCTAGGATAGGCCGGCCGGCTTGCACCTGTGGCCAATCTCCTGGCCCTTTTGCAGACGTGCAGGCTCGGTGTACTCTGTTCCAGGGAAGTTGCTTTGGCAAATTTGATGAAAAATGTAGGCCGGCCGGCCTGGTTTAGGCCGGCCGGCTTGAATTCCCTTCGGATTTGTTCAAATTTCTCTAGAACGTTGGTTCTGTTCTCCTTGTTTGAAATCACTACGCACTCAGCGAAAGATCAGAACAGGGGTGTGGTTGGCACACACATGTGCACCAACCACAAGAGCGCAAGGAGGAACACTTTTTTATTTTATTTTATTCCAAAACAAAGTGGGGTGCTGCATATAATTGAATGAAATAAAGGAACAAAATAAAGGAATTTAAAATGCAGCACCAAAACCTAAACCTAAGGACTCTTTCTAGACCTAGACCTACTTCGGGTCTGGGGATCGATATAGATCCTCGTTCCCGGTCGCCTTCGCAAGGCGTTTGATCTTAGAACAAACTGCCTTACGAAGGGTGTCTACCCGATCACCCAACTCCATCCTGTCGATCTCTGACTCTGCTACGGGATCATCCATGTTGTTGAGCCGTAACCGGAGGGCAACGAGCTGTGCACGGAGAGAGGCGACGTCGGTGGGCTCCTCCTCCTCCTCATCCTCGTCCTCATCCTCGGTATCCGTGTAAGCATGGATCTCAGGAGGGCCACGGATCGGCGGCAGCTTGATGTGACGCTGCACCGTGTCCGGTGTGGAATCAACACCGCTGTGATCCAATGGCGGGGTGAGCACCTTCCCTCACCCGACCTTGCCCCGATCACACGATAGCGTGGTGGACTAGGACTGGCGGGGGAGTACTGCTGGGAGTACGTCGAGGAGTCGATCTGCACCGTTTGGAGTGCAGCGACTTGAACAACTCGACCCACGAAAGATGTTCCTGTGCGCTTGGTAATGACCTTTCTAGGGGAAAGAACCCCTGTTGTAGGTCACACCGGGCTGAGCGCGTGGGAGCGCACGATGGCTCCTGCTCCTGGCTCCTAGGCAGCGCTCTCTGCCGAACCGGGGGACGCCCAGCCTCGGGGTGAGGCCGGCCGGCCTCCTCTAGGCTGGCCGGCCTGGAGCTGGCGCCCCTGGCCGGCAGGCGGCGACAGAGAGAGGGCGGCGATCTCCTGGGATCCAAGGATCCTGACACTGCTGAATGACGTGCGTAAATGGCTGGACTTTGAGGGTGATTTTGGATTGGAAGGCTCCATGGACGCGGATTTGGGAGTTTTTGGAGAAGATTGCGTGTCCATGGGTGTGATCTTGGTCGAGGAGTGGAGGCATGAGGAGAATTCTGGTGGAGAGTGTTGGAATGAGGAAGAGGGGGAGGCCTCTTGGTTTAAATCAACTCAGATTGATCCGAACACCCCGGAGATGAACAATTACAATGATTTGAACGTTGCACGAAAGGATGAGGGCGAACGGACTCGGGCCAGGGCGGCCGGCCTCCCTTAGGCCGGCCGGCCCCACCTTGTCAGGTGTGGCCTCGAGCTTCTAGAATCTTCCTCCTCGGTCTTTCTATTTTTGGGCATTTGGGTGCTTTGGTCCAGAAAAGGAAAGAAAAGCATGGGTGAGAGGAATAGAGACACTTAACCTAGGATACGGCCCGTTTAAGGTACGGCGACGATCGTGGATGCGTGCTCTAACTCGGATAACTCGTAGACTTCTACCTCTTCGAGTTTCGGTATTTCGGGCTCGAGGAATATATTCAATCTTTGGCCATTGGCCTTGAAAATGTTCCCGTCATCGTCCTGGAGGGTTATAGCACTGTGGTCGGCGGCGTTAAGCACTAAGAACGGGCCTTCCCACTTACTTCTAAGCTTACCATGACCAAACAAGCGAATACGGGAGTTAAAGAGGAGTACCTTATCTCCCGCTTTGAAGTGCTTGATCTTGATTCGCTTATTGTGCCATCTTTTCGTCCGCTCCTTGTAGAGATTGGAGTTGGGTAGGCCTTCTCCCTCCATTCATCCAGTTCAGTCAGTTGGATTTGTCGTTTGAACCCGACTGACTGGAGATCCATGTTCCATCTCTTGATCGCCCAATGGGACTTATACTCGGGTTCAACTGGAAGATGGCAGGTCTTTCCATAAACCAATTGATACGGTGTCATCCCTATCGGAGTTTTATAAGCTGTGCGATAGGCCCATAGTGCCTCGGGTAGTTTGCTTCACCATCCCTTCCCCATGGCATTAACTGTCTTTTGCAAGATATTCTTAATTTGCTTGTTGGACTTCTCTGAGTGACGACTTGTTTGGGGGTGGTATGGTGTAGCAACCCGGTGATACACTCCAAACTCGCTGAGGCACTTCCTGAAGGTTTTGTCGATGAAGTGTGAGCCTCATCGCTGATCACGACTCTAGGAACTCCGAAGCGAGGAAATATAATTTCCTGGAACATTTTCTTCGAGCTTTTCGAGTCGGTCGCAACACAACGAAGTGCTTCAACCCATTTGGATACGTAGTCTACTGCCACAAGAATGTACTCGCACTGCTCTAACATTGGGAAGGGACCCATGAAGTGGACTCCCCATACGTCGAATATTTCCACTTGAAGATTGCTCTTTAGTGGCATTGCGTCTCAGAAATTGATATTCCCATGCTTTTGGCATCTTGGGCAACGCTGCACAGATTCTTGTGCATCTCCATACATGTTTGGCTAGAAGAATCCGCTTTGCCAAACTTTTGCATGGGTATGGAAAGCTCCGTAATGTCCTCCATATGGCGAGGAATGACAACACTCAAGAATTTTGTGGGTCTCACACATCGGGATATAGCGGCGGAGTAGACCATAAGCACAAACTTTGAATAGATGTGGGTCGTCCCATAAGTGAAACCGGCTGAGGTGTATCAATTTCTTCTTATCTTCTCCTGGAGGTATGTACTCAGTCACCATGAAGTTCACCAGATTTGCATACCATGGACTGGTTGTAGTAACTTTCAGAAGAGTATCATCTCTCAAATAGTCATTGATCGGCAGGGCCGATCCTTGTATTTGCATCCTCAAGAGATGATCTGCTGTAACACCCTAATTTAAATTCCAGCATTTAGTAATAAATTTAATTGGCTTTATTTAATTTTCTAAGGTTTTATATGCTTAGACATGCATTTAATCTAATTTTGTTCCACAAGTAATTAAAATTTTGGCTAAGTTTAAAATTTGTTGTTGCATTCATGCTGGTGCATTGGTCTTTTTGTTTGAGTGATAGGGTTGAATTCAAATTTGAACTTGAATTCAAAGAGTTTTAGTTTGAGTTAGATTGAAATAGGAAAGGAGAAAGAAATAGAGAAGGAAAAGAAACCCAGCCCGACTCCTCCTCCCTCCCTTTCCTGCGCTCGGGCCGCCCACGACCCATCTCTCTCCGTTCCTCGCAAGCCATCTACTGCCCCACATGCCGCTCGGCCCAAACCAGCGCCGCAGCCCAGCTTCAGTGCACGCGTCACCCAGCCGCTGACAGCCCGGGCCCCCTCGTCATCGTCTCTCCCCCCCACCTTCCTTTCTTCCTCCTCCTCGGCCGAGCTCCTCTGCCCCGCTCGAGCCCGCTGCGCCGTGGGCCGCCTGCTTTACCGAGCTGCCTTGGGCACGAGCCCCACCGCACCCCTTTTCCTTCTAGAAGCCGTACCCCGAGTCCGGTACCACGCCGAATCGTTGCGTGATCTGGTTTCCTCACACCTGCCGCACCCGACCTCGCTGCCGCGATCTCCGTGATGGCCTCCCATTGCGCGCAAGTCGAGATCTTCGGCGCTCTTCCTTTTAACCACCCGCGTGGACCCCCATGCGCTCTCATCCACCCATCCCGCAACCGCCACCTCTGCACCGTACCACCCCCGCGACCTCCGCACCGGAGCAGAGCCCCGCGCTGCCACGGCCACGCCGCTCCGTCGCACCGGAGCCCTGTCCTAGCAGCACAGCAGAACCGCCTCGCCGCCTGGAACCTCCCCGAAGCGTCCTCCCTCGACCCCGCCCGGACATCCTCGATGAATCAGCAGGCTCGCAGGACCACCACAGTAGCCCGTCCCCGAGCGCCGCCCGCGACTCGCCGCCGATCTTCACCGCCTAACTCCCTGCATGGCCGCGCTGCTCGATTTCGGGCGCCAATGAGCACCCACAACCCTCCCCGGTCCTTTTGGCGCTAGATCTTGCAGGTCGTAGCCCCTGGCGCCCATAGAACACCTCTCACTGGCGTCTCCTACCATCGCAACGCCGCCATCGCCGTCGAACTTGCCGCTCCAGGTTTCCCCATGCCTCGCTAGGGACACCAGAGGATTACACATGCCGCATTCGTTCTTTTGCACCAAACCGCAACCCAAATGAGGCTTTGTAGCCCCAGACCGCTTTCTCTGGTCGAGCGCCGCCGTGGAGCAGAACTCCGGCGACTCAGCGCCGCCGCCCTGCGCGTCGAGTTCCACCCTGGCCGCACGATCCAGATCAAACGGTCCGCATTAACCCGGGCCCAGAGTCAAACAAGTTAGATAACGGTCAGCGCTGCTACTTTTGCGTTTAAGTCCATCGGTTTCTTGGGAATCAACCCGTGGTTCTGGCAGTTCAAAAATAATTAGATTTAGGTCCTGTTTTTAACACTTAGACCCCTGCGCTTTTCCCTTTTAGAACCCGCGGTCCAGACCTGCTGTTTTTGCACATTAGACCCTAGAACTAAGGTTTAATTATGTTTTAGTCCCTGGTTTTTGCAGAAAACCCCCAGAAACACTGTTTTTCTTACAGTTAAGCCCCTGGACCCTGTTTTAGGCCTAGTTTTCGCATTCTAGCTCCGTTTTAGGCGTTCTTTATATCCACGCGATCGTTATAATGATTAGAACAGTTCTAGCTTAGTTTTGTTCGTTGTTTTTATTTATTGTTGTACTGTTTCTTAGTATATGCCATTGTTTGCATGTATGTTTATGTTGTGTATTGTTTTTGGCCATGTGTTCGTGAGTAGAGGTTGATCCATCTAAGGAGCCCTAGTACCAGTACCCGGAGCAGCCATCTTCAGATCAGTTTGAGCAGCAGCAGGAGCAGTTTGAGGAAGGCAAGTATAACATGAACACCACCTATCACTTTAAATATATTTTCATACTGCATTTTAATACTGTATGCCTATAAGGACTTTCCTAGCCACTTTATATCCTTTATACATGTACCTTGGGTTGCATTTTGGTTAGTTGTGCTAGGTTGCTACGCTATAACACACTTGGTCCTTTTTAATTAATTTGATTAATGGTATATGCAACTTAATTCTGGGAGTGGTCCGTTTGAGTGGCTCACGTCTCGTTAAAAATTAGTTTTTATAGAAACATGGTTTAGGGGGTCAGCACGGTGCTTAGTGCTTGGTTGGCCACTCTCCATAAGGACCGATTCATAGAGCGACAACCTGGGACAATAGCGGTACCACAAGACTGGAATGGGATGGTCTTGGCTTACTAATTAGGTCTTGTTGGTTTGGAGTAACTTACCTGCGGGGCAAAGGGTTGTAAGCTTCAATGGTCCCTGCTCCTCTGGCTTGGTCTGTGCTTGGTCTGTGCACTTGTGCTTGTACCCCCGTTAGGTGGGCCCCATCGTCGCCGATCCAACTCTTCGCGGTTGCTCCTTACCAATGAGATTCTTTTTAATGGCCTCGTAGTGTGCTTGCTAGCCATCTCACCTAAGGAAGTGTGATAAACAACTAGCGTAGCCCACGATTTGTGGTTAAAGATGTGCAACCTCTGCAGAGTGTAAAACTGGTATACTAGCCGTGCTCACGGTCATGAGCGGCCCAGATCCTCCTTTTGATTAGTGGGGTTATCTTCCTTTGGTTGGGAGGGTTTCCCCGAGTGGTTGGTTTGGTTTGGTTTGGTTCTCAGTAGTTCATGATTAATTTTGATTAATTACTATGTAACTGGGTTTATGGTAATTCATCAACTTGTAGTAAATATCTTTAATAAAATTTTGCTAAGATTAAAAGCTAAAGCAGTTGAGTCAGCCAACCTTAGAGCCTCATAGTTTGTGTTATACTTGTTGAGTACAAGTTGTGTACTCACTCTTGCCTACTCTACACTTTTTTCTCTTGGGGATACTCTACTACTGCTCAGTTCCTGCCGACGCGAGGGAGTTCACTCAGAGCTACCAGGAGTACGAGGACTTCTAGGCGTTCGTCTCCCAGTTGACGTCCCTGTGGCACCCTTCTCAGCTTCCGATGAGAGTTATCATATATGTTTTACGCTTCCGCATACTCTGTATCAGACATTTTGTCTTTATTGTAATAAATAACATTCACACATGCTTTATTATATCTTTTTATGTGATATGTGCTGTGATATACTGTTCATTCTGTTGTATATACGTGTGACTTGATCCTGGCACGTATATGATTTCTCGGTTTATGTCCTTTTATAAACCGGGTGTTATAGAGTGGTATTAGAGCCATATAGACTGTAGGACGAAAGCCTAGATAGAACTGGTCGAGTTTTAGGTCTTCTTCTCTCTAAGCCATGTCCGCTGAAACTATTTTGCTATTATATTCCTTGAATTCTAAGATTTTTTTTACTCGTCTTGCCTTGATTATCTCTATAGAATAGTTTCCGTAGATTCTGGCCTGGAGTAAATCATCTGACCATCATAGGTGTAAGTTAAAAGACCCTTTTACAATAGCACGATAGAACATTCTGCGACGCGTTGTGTTAGTCGAGTTGTGTGTTAAACTCGACTAAAGAATGAACTTTTGAATGCTTTTTGTTATGAAAATGTTTGATTTGGATTCTTGGTTGATTGCATAGCTTAGTAGTTAAAATTTGTTTAATGAAAATCAGTTTTAAGTTAAAGTTAATTAATTAATAAAACGAGTTAGAACATTGGGGGTAAAATCGTCCACTCTATCCTGTCTACTTTATCATGCCTAAGTCTTCCTTGCAGAAAGATATCATATCCGTCTGAAATTATTTCTGCAATATCTTTGCTCATATATCTTTTGTTCAAATCAGATGGTGAACACCAGGAGCACCGGTTCCGGTTCTGGCCAGCAACAGGGGCAGAACAACCAGGGTACCGGGATGCCGATGCCTCCACCCTTGACTCCATAGCAGTTCTTCCAGCTCCAGATGCAGATGATGGCCACCCTGAACAACATCGTTCAGGCACTGTAGCATGTCCACGCTCAGCCGCCGCCTCCACCTCCACCACAGCAGCCCCGCGACAGGTGTGCGGAGTTTCTGAGGGGTCACCCGCCGACATTCTCCCACATGTCTGACCCACTCCAGGCGGATGACTTGCTCCATGCAGTGGAGTGTCAGCTGGACATCGCCCAGTGCGATGATCGGGAGCGTGTCTTGTACGCAGTAGGACAGCTGCGAGGTGCAGCTTTGGACTGGTGGGAGTCCCACCGAGTTCAGGACCACGAGGTTTTCACCTGGATCCAGTTCCGGGAGCAGTTTCGCAGCCATAACATCCCTGCGGGCATTATGAAGATGAAGAAGAAGGAGTTCCTTGCACTTAAGCAGGTAAACTCAGATATAATCTTTCAGCATTTCCTTTTGAGCTAGTATCCCCCTTGTTCTATCTTTCTGAAGCATGAGCTAATCATTTGTCACACATCTGTCCTTTTCACTTCAGGGAACTATGACGGTCACGGAGTATCGTGATCGCTTCCTTCAGCTCGCTCGCTACGCCCCTGCCGAGGTCGCGGATGACCGCGACAAGCAGGAGCACTTCATGGAGTTACTGGAGGACTACATCCAGTACGCGCTGCTCAACCTTCGCTTCGACGACTTCAACCATCTGGTTGACAGCACGCTCAACACGGAGCGCAAGCACCAGGAGATGGAGGACAAGAAGAGGAAGACCATTCCCGTTGCTTCCGGCAGCAACACCCGTCCTCGCCTCCAGCCGCCCCAGCAGTACCAGCAGCAGTAGCAGTACCGGCCACCTCAGCAGTACCAGCAGCAGCTGCAGCAGTACCTGCCTCGACAGCAGCAGCAGGCAGGTCAGGGCCCGAGGTTACCGGCACCTCTGGCTCGTGCTGCTCCACCAGCTCCGCCAGCACCTCAGGCTCCATGGCAGGCAGCTCCTCCTGTCGGACAGCAGGCTCAAGGACCCCTTCGCACCTGCTATCACTGCGGCCAGCCGGGGCACTACGCCAACACTTGCCCCCGGAAGGCGCAGGCGGGACAACAGGGGTGCCCAGCTCAGCCCAGGGCGCCACTTTAGGGGAGAGTGAACCACGTTACGGCCGAGTCAGTGGCCAAGGCTCCCAATGTGGTTATTAGTACGTTCATGGTCAACTCATATCCAGCTACAGTGCTTTTCGATACTGGTGCTACGCATTCCTTCATTACATAGTCTTTTGTCGAGCAACATGGTATTCGTACTAGCACATTAAAGAGGTGCCTGTTAGTATCTTCACCGGGAGGACAATTGAGGTCTCATACCTTCTGCCCCAGAGTCAGTGTATCCTTAAGGGGGGTAGAATTTAGTACAGATCTGATGGTGCTAGACACCAAGGGCATCGATGTCATTCTGGGGATGGAGACTCTTGCTAAGTGGGGAGTCCGGATAGATTGTGCTCAGAGGACAGTCTTGTTATCGGTGTCCAGTGGCCAGGAGGTTACTATCAGTGCAGTGGAACCTTCTGGATTTCTTCATTAGATGGAGGCTAGACCCACGGATGGTATTCACGTGGTGTCTGAATTCCCGGATGTCTTTCCGGATGATTTGCCAGGTATGCCGCCTGAACGCGACATCGAGTTTTCTATTGATCTCTTGCCTGGCACAGCATCCTATTGCAAAGCGGCCCTACCGCATGGCACCTATAGAGCATGAGGAAGTTAAGAAGACCATTGATGAGTTGTTAGCCAAGGGCTATATCCGTCGCAGCTTTTCTCCTTGGGCTTTTCTGTTGTTGCTAGTAGATAAGAAGGATGGCTCGAAGAGAATGTGTGTTGATTATCGGGAGCTGAACGCAGTTACCATTAAGAACAAGCATCCACTGCCCCGTATTGAGGATCTGTTTGATCTGCTTCGAGGTGCTCGTGTATTCTTAAAGATTGATCTGCGTTCGGGCTATTTTCAGCTGAGGATCCGTCCTGAGGATATTCCGAAGATGGCGTTCACCTGCAAGTACGGGCTGTATGAGTACACAGTCATGTCTTTCGGCTTGACTAATGCCCCGGCTTTCTTCATGCACTTGATGAACATGGTTTTCATGGATTATCTAGATGTCTTCGTGGTGATCTTCATTGATGATATTCTTATCTTTTCCAAGTCAGAGGCAGAGCATGAAGTTCATCTGAGGCTTGTGTTGCAGAGATTGAGGGACCATCAGTTGTATGCTAAGTTCAACAAGTGCGAGTTCTGGATTGACGAGGTTCCATTCATCGGTCATATCATCTCCAAGGGAGGCATTGCAGTTGATCCGAGCAAGGTGAAGGATGTGCTCGAGTGGGAGACACCACAGACGGTGAAGGAAGTCCGGTCATTCTTGGGCTTAGTAGGATATTATCGGAGGTTCATTGAGAATTTCTCTAAGATCACGAAGCCCTTGACTTCGTTGCTAGAGAAGAATGCGGCATTCATATGGACTGATGAGCGTCATATGGCATTTGATGAGCTGAAGAAGAGGTTGACTACGGCACTAGTCCTTACTCTGCCAGACCAGAGCAAGAGGTTCACGGTGTACTGTGATGCTTCGAAGGATGATCTTGGTTGTGTTCTGATGCAGGAAGGCAGAGTGATTGCTTATGCCTCACGGCAGTTACGTCGGCATGAGCTCAACTATCCCACTCATGATCTTGAGTTAGCCGCAGTTGTGCATGCTCTGAAAATTTGAGGCATTACTTGTATGGGCAGCAGTGTGATATCTACACTGATCACAAGAGCCTCAGGTATATTTTTTCGCAGAATGAGCTGAACATGCGGCAGAGGAGATGGTTAGAGCTGGTCAAGGACTATGACCTGGAGATTCACTATCATCCGGGTAAGGCCAATGTTGTGGCAGATGCTCTGAGCAAAAGAAGCTATGTCAACATGGCCGTTGCTTTCCAGATGCCTCTAGAGTTATGTGAGGAGTTTGAGCAGTTGAGCCTGGATTTCTTACATCATACTTCGAGTGTGACATTCGAGGCAGTGCCCACAGCATCAGAAGGAAGATGAGAAGCTGCAGAAGATCCGTGAGTTGCTCAAGAAAGGCAAGGTTCCTCATTTCAGAGAGGATGATCAGGGTACCTTGTGGTATAAGAACAGGATCTGTGTGCCAGATGTGAAGGATCTCAGGAAGTTGATTTTGAGTGAGGCTCATGATACAGCTTACTCTATTCATCCGGGCAGTACCAAGATGTACTATGATCTTAAGGAACGATTCTGGTGGTATGGGATGAAGCGTTCAGTGGCAGAGTACGTGGCTATTTGTGACACCTGTCAGCGTGTCAAGGCTGAGCACCAGAGGCCAGCAGGTCTGTTACAGCCATTGAAGATTTCAGAATGGAAATGGGAGGAAATCACCATAGACTTCATTGTTGGGTTGCCTCGTACTCAGAAAGGGTACAACTCTATATGGGTAGTAGTGGATCGTCTGACGAATGTTGCTCACTTCATTCTAGTGAACACTACTTACTCCGGTACTAGACTTGTAGAGTTGTACATCTCTCGGATTGTCTGTTTGCATGGTGTGCCCAAGAAGATCATATCTGATAGAGGATCACAGTTCACTTCACGGTTCTGGGAGAAGCTCCATGATTCGTTGGATACGAAGCTGCGTTTCAGTACCGCCTATCATCCTCAGACAGATGGGCAGACAGAGAGAACCAACAAATTGTTGGAGGATATGTTGAGAGCTTGTGCTATTCAGTATGGTACTAGTTGGGATAAGTGTCTGTCGTACACTGAGTTCTCCTATAACAATAGCTACCAGACTAGTCTGAAGAAGTCCCCCTTTGAGGCATTGTATGGCAGAAAGTGCAGGACTCCTTTTTTCAGTAGTATCATGTTAATTTGATTAATTACTATGTAACTGGGTTAAAGGTAATTCATCAACTTGTAGTAAATAGTTTTAATAAAAATTTTGCCAAGACTTAAAAGCTAATGCAGTTGAGTCAGCCAACCTTAGAGCCTCATAGTTTGTGTTATACTTGTTGAGTACAAGTTGTGTACTCACCCTTGCCTCTTCTCTACTTTTTCCTCTTGGCTACGCTACTGCTGCTCAGTTCCTGCCGACACGAGGGAGTTCGCCCAGCGCTACCAGGACTACGAGGACTTCTAGGCGTTCGTCTCCCAGTCGACGTCCCTCTGGCGCCCTGCTTCAGCTTCGGAGAGTCTTATTCGTATTTTTGTACTTCGCTTTCGTTGTATCAGACATTTTTGTCATTAATGTAATAAATAACATTCGTATTCGCTTTATTATATCTTTTTACGTGATATGTGCTATGATATACTGTTCATTCTGTTGTATATACGTGCGACTTGATCCTGGCACGTATATGATTGCTCGGTTTATGCCCTTTTATAAACCGGGTGTTACACTAATCTCAAGTAGCTTACCTCTCCTAAGGTCACTAAATCTAGGTTTTAGAACAAGGCACTCACCATTTTACTATCAATCAATCAACAAAGCGCATTGTTCAAGTTTTTTAGTGATGCAAGCACGTTCTATCGTCCTCACAACAAAAAATAACTGCCAAATACCTTTGGTCTTACGTAGCTAGTTTCGGTGGCATACTATAGATACGTCTCTCTTTATATCTAGTCGACAGATCCTAACCGTTCTTAACCTATCAAACCATGGTTAGTGTACCTACAAAAAACACATAACATATATATCTAGTAGCCACCTTATAATACCCATATAAATATCACCCTAGGACTTTACGTTCTAAGCACAATCCTTAACGAGTCCAGCGCATTTTTGTAAACATTTTGTTGAGCATATCTTTTATTCAAAATCTTTTGAAGGTTTGTTGTACCATCCTGAGTATACATGCCTGCTCTGATACCAGCTGGGGCAGAACCAGCCTGAATTATACCAGTTTAAGTGCACTAAACATCTAAATGCACTTCAGCCGGTATAACCATTGGTATGTCGGGTAATATCCTGATGAAACCACTTGATATCGGACCGTAACACAAGTATACATCCTGCACGAAGGCAATTCACAGATACAACAATTCCACAATAAATTACATCACATAGATAAAGAGTATAATTTACATCAGAGTTTTGAAGCTAGCAAGCTGAAGCTCTAGCTTTTACAATTTTATTCTAAAGGAAATTAAAGAGGTTTCACATAAACAAACAATAAGGAAGAAGTCTTGCAGCGGAAAGTAAAGCATAACTATATACAACCCTCGTGGGATAGATGTCATGATAAGCCCGAACATGACATCATTCATCCGAACCATAGCTGGTAGATGGTTCCCATTCCATCGTCCAGCCAGCAGGTAAAGCACTAGGCCAAGTCATACTATGGTTGTGATCATCAGAAGGCATTCCTGAAAACAAGGTCACAAGCAAGTCTGAGTATACTAATACTCAGCAAGACTGACCCGTATAAGGGTATATCATAGCCCTTTAGCTAGACATGCAAAGCTTTTGAAGGCTCTGGGGGTTTCTTTTGCTGAAAAGCAACAAAGAGTAGATCCTTACTTTCAATTTTTATCTTTCAGATTCTAGTTGGATTAATCAGTCTAAGTAAGCACCTATCTATACAAACATGATAGAGAAATTAATTGCATTCAACAAAATTTAGTATCATAATTGTTCCACTTCTTACTGTATGTGGCAAATTTTCACTAGATTAAGGAATTTTAAAATATTTTCAAAAGTTCAAATGAACTCTATTTAATAAAAGAAAAATACTTTTTGATTGCAAATTCACACCAAATTTGGGCTAAAATGCAATAAAGCTGCCAAGTAATGATTACTAGCATATTTGCAGGAAAGACCTTCACAAGTTTGAAAATACCCCCTAAGTTAAATCTTTTTGCTAAAAGGGGCTAGTAATTTTGCATAATTACATATATGCCCCTAAATTGTACTGAAAAGTTTTGACTATCAAACAAGGATAAACACACAAAATGCACACATAACCTTATGTTCTAATAGCTAGACACCTGAAGTGTCACACTCCCGATTGGAAATTTCCTTTCGAGACCATGTGTGATGCACATGATCACGCCGTCGGACCAGTGCAAGTTCAATGCAAGGATAATCAGCATTATGCCATACCTTATGCAAATAAGACATTGACCGGAGTTCAGTGACAACGGAGAAGGAACTTTTGGCACCGCTATTTGCCACAAGTTCGTATCCTACTTGGTTGGTGCTGAGGTGATAGTATACACGGATCATGCTACACCAAAGTACCTCTTAACCAAGAAGGATGCAAAGCCACAACTCATCCGTTGGATTTTGCTCCTACAAGATTTTGATCTGGAAACCAAAGAGAAGAAAGGAGCAGAGAATCAAGTGGTTGTTCATCTCTCAGGGATGCAAGTAAGGGATCAGAATTACCGTTTGATGACTACTTGAGATATGAGACTCTTCTGAAGGTCACTATATCTAGCCCAGGATATAAGAACTTCGTGAATTTCAGGGTGACTGGATATATACCTTTAGGAGAAGACAAGAACAAGTTAATCCACCTCAGAAAATACCACCTTTGGGACGACCACCTATCTATTCAAAGTCTATGCTAATGGTTCACTCCGCAGCTGCAACTCGCTATGTGAGACCCGGAAGATCCTTGAGCGTGCCACCCCTTGCCATGGGGAGTATATCACGGAGTATTCTGTACCCATACTTAGGTTTGGCAGAAGGGATAATTCTAGCCAACCAAGTTTTGAGATGCTAGGGAATCTGTGCGGCGATGCCCAAGATGTCAGAGACACAGGAATATCAACGCCCCGTGATGCTATGCCACTGAAGAACAACCTTCAGTTGGAAATTTTTGGCACATGAGAAAATGACTCCATGAGTCCTTCCCTATGGCAGAGTACTGTAAGTACATCTTGGTGGTTGTGGACACTATGTGTCCAAATGGGTTGAAACACTTCCTGTGTTGCGGCCGACTCAAAGAATTCAGAGAAAATGGTTCAGGAAATCATGTTTCCTTGCTTTGGGTTTCCAAGAGTCGTGTTTAGTGGTGAAGACTCACACTTCACAAGACAAGACATGCAGGAAGTGTCTCAGCTAGTTGGAGTAAACCACCAGGTTGCTATTCCGTATCACCCCAACAATGAACGTCAAGGAGAAAGAATGGAAGAGCAAAATCATCCGAGGCACCCTGAGCATATTGAATATCATTAAAGACGCGGATAGTTCTAACATGGTACAATCCCAATGGGCGATCAAGAGGTGGAAGATGGATCTCCAATCAGCCGGGATTACAAGGCAAATATGTTTGGCTGAATTGGATGATTGGAGGAAGAAGGCCTACCAAATCTGATTATGAGTTATAACCCTCCAAGGTAATGATGGGAATACCTTCAAGGCCTCTGGCCAAATATTGAATATATTCCTTGAGCCCAAGTTACCGGAACTCAAAGAAATAGACGTCTACGAGCTATTCGAGCAAGAGCTTTTGTCTATGGTCATCGCCGGACCTTAAACATGCCATATCCTAGTAGTGGGCGCTGGTTTATTTTCCAAATTATTTTCTCAACATTTTGTTTCAGCAGCGCCAAGTTTTTGTTTGAAAAAAAAATTGCTTCATGCTTGTGCTTGAGTTGATTGGTGCACATTTGTGTGCCAACCAACCCTCCCTATTCTGACATTCCACCAAGTGTGCAGGGGAAGTACATGAAAATTATTAAGATGAAACCCTTGACAAAGTTGAGTGCAGTATGATGCACCCGTGCCTGACCAAACATCGCCAAGTGCAATTCGTCACGGAGGTTTCCGACCCGTATTCCGTTTCCTTCCAGGCTTTCATTCAAATTCATTCTAGATTGAATTAGAATTGGATGAAAACCTTGGAAGAGATGAATTCATACATGATTCTCAAGGGTGTCTAAGTTTTATTTCTTATGCATGTACTTGTTACCTTTGGAACTTATATAATAGGATCACCTGAAGTTTTGTCTATTGACCCTCACGATATAATGAAATGCGAGACATGTTCTTTCTAATTCAAAGTCTTGGAGATCTTTTTAAAAGGCTAAAATGAGGCAACTCTCATGCTCTCTCAACTTTACAAAAGTCCTATCCAGAGCCATACATGAGTAGAGTTGAGCCCACATAGCTATCTTTTTACATTTTGAGCTTGATCAAACATCATTGCCTTTCGAGAAATGTCATGATCATCTAGTAATTTGGTCATCCACCATGCACATTCATCAATAAAGTCCATCAAAAGTGGTTCATCAGAAGCTCTCCATCCCCCTGAAAAAAAGAAAAAAAAGAAAAAAAGGGAAGCGAGTGAGGAGACACTCTTACTCGAGCAAAAAAAAGGACAAAGGGGAAGGATGGAGAAGCCAAGATCAAGCACCACTCAAAAGGACATTCATCCATCACACACATGCACATGACCAAATTCTAAGGTGACATGGCCTCTCAAAGACAAGATTTTTGATCTTGCAAAATAAATGAGGAATATATGCATCCTTATCCCTACCCCAAGCTACACAAAAGCCTATCAAAAAGTAGGAGAGGTTTCTCAAATTACCTTAGTGAGATTCAAATACAGAAGAGAGACTAAGAGTGAGTTGAAAGAGATGAGAGCATGCCTCCTATTTTGAAAATCTTGCAAAAACTCCAAGTACAGAGAAAAGGAAATCATGCTGTCCATCAAGTTGTTCTAAGGATCAATATTCAAAGATGAATGTGTTAGCCACTCGGAATCCAAGGTATGAGGAAAGCTTAGAAATAATTCTTATACAAAATTTGAGTTCATGAATTATGGACTTTGCTTGATCCGCTGGATATATTTCGACTCTTTTTTGCTCGGGACGAGCAAAGTCTAGGTGTGGCGGTGTGTTGGCGGTCGATTTCTATGATTTTTACCGCCAACATTTCTCCAATATTCATGATTTGAGGGCCAACACAAGCTAAATCTGATTTATATTAACGAGTTCCACAAGTTTTGGTGAGTATTTGAATGCAGGAACAACATGTACAAAATTTAGCCAAAATGGGAGGAATCCCAGGCCGGCCGGCCTATACGCCATGGAGTTTGATGCTCAACTTTGGTCAGAGTGCTCATGAGTGCAAATGCAAGCCAATCCAATGTGGTTTCATACAAAATGCACAAACCAAGACCGAAAGGCTTGAGCCATGACAAGATGGGTCCACATGAAGTACTCCAACTCAACCCCAAGCCTGAAACCGTCTATGAGAAGAATATGCAACCATTGATCAACACATCGGTGGATCGGAGGGCAAAGAAGGGACATGCCCAGGCCGGCCGGCCTAGGCCAGGCCGTCCAGCCCCCAACTGCCTCACTTCGGACCAACAGAACTGCAACTGACATCCTCAGAAGATCAGGAGCGTGCAACAAAAAGGCGGCAAGAAATGGATGACATCCCCAGGCCGGCCGGCCTTGCCTCATTTTTCCACCCCATGTGTGCAGCCTTCAAGTGGAAGAAACTCAACCGTCATGCATGTGTGGACAGTTTGGCTTTCAAGCTAAGCAACCATAGCTTTGCTTACAAGCTAAGCCAACCATAGCTTAGCTTAGAAGCTAAGCCACCCACCTTGGAGGGCTATAAAAGGCAGACCACACCCCCACTCTCAACACACCATTTGGAGAGGAGAAGAGCCTCAAACAAGATGTAGTCCATCTTAGAATAGGGAGAGTGATGTTGACGCTCACTAATGATCATTTCCAGGCATCAACTTGATCAGAAAATCATGAGAGTTTGCATTTCTTACACGCATCCTTATCCAATAAAGTCCCTAAACCACACTTTACCTTTTAGAATATGCAAGTTATGTTTTCAAGCTAATATGCAGGTTACAAGCACACTTTGGCCTGACATAAATCACAGAAATTATCCGAGCACCGATTCAGGCTCAATTGGACCAAGTGCAGCCCAAGAACCACACCAAAACCCGTCAAGACAAGGCAAACCCCAGCATTCAAACAAGAGGAGGCCCAAGACAACCCGTTGGAAGAAGATGGGGGCGGTTGGTGGCCCGGGCAGGCCGACCGACCTACTTGGTCGGCCGACCTGGCCCGTGGGCCCCACCGCCTCAACTTCGCCACGTGTCATCTCCTCAATGGTTGCTGAAGGCGGTTCTGCAAGCTTCACCCCGTGGCTCCCTGCTATAAATACAAGGGGGCTGGAGAATAGGACACACACCAATCACCTCATCACCTCTCTTGCATTCCTTGCATAGTCTTTAGGCTTAGTGGAGTTTAGGAGAAGTCTAGGAGTCATCGAGTTGCCGGAGTTGCTCAAGAGTTCTGGTATGGGTTTATCTCTAGCTCTCTCTTGCAATATTCGATCATTTGTAATAGAATTAGAATATTAGTTACCGATATCTGCTTGAAGTATATTCTGAGTTATCGGGTATATGCTTCTTGTCATGGTTGCATTATCATTCCATGCTTGCATTGTATGATCGCCCTGTGCTGGAGATGGTTAGTCTTTTGTTCTTAGAACTCTATCAACTGCTCCAGTATATGTATGATTGCTCTAGTGTGATGTTTATCCATCCGGAGGGTGGGGCCTCCGCGCGGGACACTAGAGTATCCCTTAATAGTGTAGACATGGTGTCTAGATTAGCTAAGTGTTGCTGGATATCAACTATACCCACAGTTTGTAGAGGTAGCCGGCAGGTGGTGACAGCCCTGTCCGAGCCCGAGTAATCCTCCACATTCGGTATGGGGGGTAGGAGGTACATAAAGTCGCCGGGGTATACGGGCTCCTCCCGTTGCCTCGATAGCGATCTCCCTGTTGTGTAGTTTAATCTCTAACGAGCTAACCAATGAAAAAGTGTAGATATAGATAGTCTAGCACAGCTGACTCGAGCTCTGACTTTTACCTTGCTCCCGGCCTAAAGCATCTATTATCTTTCTTTTATTTATTTATCCAAGAGGGTAGTTTGTGTGTGTGTCACACTACCTCCTATCATGTTATTATCTTACCCCTGTTTATGCATGAGAATATCCAATCTAGATAGAGTTCACCAACTAATCTATATATCTTCTCACTCAACGTCTTCCCTGCGGAAATATAAATGACACCCCGGTATACTCTCGAGTGAAATGCTACAGCAGTATTTCGTGCGCTTGCGGATTTATTCATGTTTCATGAAATACTGCCACCCCAAATTAGCGTCTGCGGGCGTCATCGCTGGTGACGTTGGTAGGCGCCAACAAGCATTTTTGGCGCCGTTGCCGGGGAAGGCACAGAGTGAAATATATAGACAAAGTTGTGAATAAAATCGAAATTGGTAATCGCTTGCTAAACAAGCTAACTTGGCTTTGTTTTCTTGTCTTTGTTGATATGAAAATAGGGTAGTGTATGACCAGTTTCGACTTGCCGCAAAACTTTCATTCTGATCCAGAGTCACTTTTGAGGAGGACGCGAGCTCGTCTCGTATCACCTCGGAGATCACTCTCGGCAGTTGATCCAGTCATTGCATCATCGTCAGCTCCTAGAGCTATGGCCTAGAAGACACTCCGTGATTACTCTGCTTCGTTTGCTAACCAGGTCCCTACTGGGCCCGAGGTTAACACTGGAGGAGAAAATTTCGAGATCAAGATGGGTCTCATTACGATGGTGCAGGCCAGCCCATTCTGTGGCAAGGCCAATGAGGATGCCAGCGCTCATCTCCAGCAGTTCCTGGAGCTCAGCAGTACTTTTGTTATCAATGGTGTATCGCAAGATGCCATCCGGCTCCGTCTGTTTCCATTCTCTCTCTTGGGGAGAGCGAAGCAATGGTTTTATGCTAATAAGGCTGTTGTGGATACTTGGGACAAATGTGCCAAGGCGTTCCTCTCGAAGTTCTTCCCGAGGGCAAAACCAATGCTCTTCGTGGTCGGATTTCAAACTTCCAGCTGGCATCAAATGAGTCAATTCCGGAAGCTTGGGAGAGGCTTCAGGAATACATTCTGGTGTGTCCGCACCATGGAATGGATAATTGGCTCATTCTACAGAACTTCTACAATGAGTTGACACAGTCATCCTGTGATCATGTGGATGTCACTGCGGGTGGAGCTTTCTTCTCGATAACCATTGAAAGAGCTACATCATTGATCGAGAAGATGGTTTCCAACCAAGGTTGGAGCGATGATCGCCTCCAACCGCGCCAGCGAGGTATGCAATCTGTCAAGGAGGCCGAAATGTTCGCTATGAAGATTGATCTCCTCTTCAAGAAATTTGAGGATTATTCCCAAGATAAGGCTCAGATGCAAACACTTCATGCCTTGGAAACTCGCATGACGTGCGAGGTCTGCGAGAATGTTGGACATTCGGGCTATAATTGCCCAAAAACCCAAGAAGAAGCTCTATTCCTCAATGACAGCAATGGGTTTCATCCACAAGGAGGTCAGGGGTGGAATCAACCACGCCCGTACTACCAAGGAGGTAATGGGAATTCGAATTCTTTCAATTCTAACCAGCCTACCTTGAGAGATCTTGTCTATGGCCAAGCAAAGATCAATGAGTCCCTTCAGAAGAAGTTGGCCGCCATAGACAAATCTAAGGAGACTATCCATGCCAAAATAGACGGATTCTCCACCGCTATGAAGAACCAGCTGAGTTTCAATAAGGCGCTAGAAACTCAATTGGCTCAATTAGCTGCTGCTACACCTACTGCTGAACTAGGGAAGATTCCAGGGCAACTCGAATCAACTCTGGAGAGCGTAAATGCCATCAATGCTATGTGGAAAGAGCCACTTAGCAGGACACTCCTCAACTATGCAGAAAAGCTCACACGCCCAAGAAGAGGTGCGTGGGGCGTGTTAGCAGCCATAATAAGAGAAGATCTCGGAACCCCAGTGATCAGTTGCTCAATCTTTGATTATGAATTTGATCACGCCCTTTGTGACCTTGGAGCCAGTGTCAACATCATGCCCAAGGTAACATTCGAGAAGTTAGGCTATCCATCAATTTCCCCTACCACTATAAGATAAGATATCCAGAAGGAATTGTGGAAAGGTTAATGGTAAAGGTCAAGAATACCTACATATTAGTGGACTTTGTAGTCCTTGATTTGGAAGGAGATCTTGGAATTCCGCTCATACTTGAGTGACCATTCCTCAAGGATACAAATGCCAGAATTGATGTGGGGACAGGAAGAATTAGCCTCCGTATCATGGGAAAGACCATGAAATTCAAGTTCTTGTACAAAAGGGAGGTATTCCTGATTGATGAGGATAGCGAGAAACAAGAGCTATGGGCAGAGCCAGGTTGGGGTGATCAAGATTATCATCCCCCTTCCAAGCCAGCTTGGGAGGATTGGGAAATTCATACTCCACCAACCGAGCCAGTGGAAGACGATCAGAAGATCCTTGACTTCATCACCAACACAGTATGGGAAGATCTGGAAATTGTCTATCCTACATCTGAGGATCTTGTTCCTGTACCGCCTACGCCACCAAAGAAGACCAAGAAGGTATGGCGCAAGAAGAACAAGACGTCATCGACCGCTACTACTTCTCCAGCTACGGACGAAACGACCTCAACCTGATCAGGTATGGAGAAAGGTCCTGCTTTTTGGACCCTAAACCTAGAGCTAGCTTGGGGGAGGTTCCCTCCCCTAAGTCAACTGTATCACTTTATTTGCTTTCAATAAAATTTGATAAAAACTTTCAAAAACAAAATAAAAATTTACTGCATTATTTCTCTTTTCCATGATGCGCGATAAGAATGTTTTAACTCCTTTTGATAAGTTGAAAGGATGAGTTTTGCTTTGCTCTATCATGTCTGTTGTGCCTAGTTTGAAAATAAGAGTTCTCTTGAGTTTAAATCTGCTAGTTATGCAAATATCTTGCCAATGAACCTGAAAGTTCCGTTGGTTGCATATGCTTGATCCAAGTCTAAGTTGTTGTGAGTTCAGATATGGTAAATAAGGTTGTGCAAGTTTGTTCTAGTGATGCTTGAAGTCTAGAGTTGTTTTCAAAAATTTAAAAAGGCAAGTTCCCCAGCAATATGCATTGTCCTACTAGAGCCATATGTCAAATTCCATGAAAAACCCTTACACATATGCTGCTTGATGTTGTGTTGAGTTTTGTCAAATTGTGTGACCCTAGTGAGATGCTTTCCACGCTTTCTCGATCATAAGCACGTACACGTCCCATCCATTTGCTATATTCCTACACTGGGAATTGACACCACCATCCATTCACTCCACATTAATAAATGCTTCATGTCTTGGTGTTCTCTCTCGTAGAACATCCCTAAAATAAAATAAAGTCAGATTATGGTTGCCCCAAAAAGAGAAAAGATGGCATGCCAAAGAAGCATGACCCCCAAAAAGAGAGAGAGAGAAAAAGGGGTAACCATGTCTCAAAAAAAAAGAGATAGAGATGATTCGAGAGAGAAAAGCCATTACCTCAAGGAGTAAGCCATATCCAACCATCCATCTGCTCATACACTTGCACCTTTTGATCGAGATTGCATGACTTGTTTCTCCATGGGTCCTCTCTTTGACTTTACAATAAAGAGAATACAAGTGTGCCATGTTCTTATCCTACCTTGAGCTCCACAAAGGCTTGTAGTAGTAGGGAAGATCAAAGGCAAACACTGCCATGGTAAGGAAATACAAGATGAGTGCCTCGAGAGAGTTATCCTGGGATCTTTGCCATGTTTTCAAAAACCTTTCAAAACAAAAGTATCTCCAGATGGATTGCGGATCTATGAACAAGTAAGTACTACTCTATGCACCGTTCTAACTCTCAATAACCCAAGACAAGGAGATAGCTAAAAAGCCCCATGAAGGAGTAAGGTAATTGAGCAAAGGTATGCTAACCGACTTATTTAAACTTATAGATGAATCTCTTTCCTTTAGACTATGACATGACAGGTAAGGTACGAGTCAAAGTGATTTTCTGATCAACAACCTGATTTGTCCTACTTTGCTCGAGACGAGCAAAGGACAGCTTGGGGGATCTTGTTGACGCTCACTAACGATCATTTTCAGGCGTCAACTTGATCAGAAAATCATGAGAGTTTGCATTTTTTACACGCATCCGTATCCAATAAAGTCCCTAAACCACACTTTACCTTTTCGAATATACAAGTTGTGTTTTCAAGCTAATATGCAGGTTACAAGCACACTTTGGCCCTACATAAATCACAGAAACTATCAGAGCACCGATTCAGGCTCAAATGGACCAAGTGTAGCCCAAGAACCACACCAAAACCCGTCAAGACAAGGCAAACCCTAGCATTCAGATAAGAGGAGGCCCAAGACAGCCTGTTGTATGAAGATGGGGGCAGTTGGTGGCCCGGGCAGGCCGATCGACCTACTTGGTCGGCCAACCTGACCCATGGGCCGCACCGCCTCAACTTCGCCACGTGTCATCTCCTCAATGGTTGCTGAAGGCGGTTCTGTAAGCTTCACCCCATGGCTCCCTGCTATAAATACAAGGGGGGAGGGTGGAGAATAGGACACACACACACACACCACTCTCCTCTCATCTCCTCTCTTGCATTCCTTCCATAGTCTTTAGGCTTAGTGGAGTTTAGGAGAAGTCTAGGAGTCATCGAGTTGTCGGAGTTGCTCGAGAGTTCTGGTATGGGTTCATCTCTATCTCTCTCTTGTAATATTCGGTCATTTGTAATAGAATTAGACTATGGTTACCGATATCTGCTTGAAGTATATTCTGAGTTATCGGGTATATGCTTCTTGTCATGGTTGCGTTATCATTCCATGCTTGCATTGTATGATGGCCCTGTGTAACACCCTAATTTAATTTTCCTATTTAATAATAAATTTAATTGGATTCAATTAAATTTCTAAGGTTATATATGCTTAGTCTTGCATTTAAATTAATTTTCTTTCCTAAGTGATTAAAATTTATCATAGGGTTAAAATGTTTGTGCATTCATGCTGGAGCATGGTTTTATTTTGGTTGAGTGCATAGGCTTTGGAATCAAACTTGTGTTTAAATTCAAATAGTTTTGAGTTGAGAGGAAAAAGAAAAGAGGAAGAAAAGGAGAAGAAGCAAATCAACCTAGGCAGCCCAGTAGCCAGTTGGCCAACCCAACCCGGAAACAGCCCAACCTAGCTCGGCCCAGGTCATCCTCCCGCGCCCCAGCCCAACCAACCCCGCAGTGGCCCACCTCCTTTGCTCGGCCCGCTCCAGCAACCCAGGCCCAGTTAACCCTCTCCCCACGGCCCGTTTCTCTCCCTGGTGCCAGCCCAGCGGCTCACGCGCGCGCCCCTCCACCTCTCTCGGCCTAGCATCCCGCTCGGCCGCTGCGTGCGCGCCCTCCACTGACGCCGCTCGCGCGTCGCCCATTGGCCCAGCCCCGCGCCGCGTCCGCCACTCGCTGACCCGCAGGCCCCACGCGTCAGCGGCCTCCCTCTCCCCTTCCTTTCCCCCTTCGCGCAACGGCCGCGCCCGAGATGACCGGCGAGACCACCGGGATTTCCTTCCGCTGCCCCACGCCGTGATCTCCGGCCCGCCTCCTTTAAACCGTCCACAATCCCCTGCACCCCTTCCCATCCACCAGTGCGCCCCCAAACCCTAGCTCCACCGCGCCCACCCAACTCCACTGCTCAGAGCGCCGTGCGCCGCCGTGGAACACCGCCCAGCTGCACCCTGAGCCATCGCAACCCGTGCAATAGCTTCACCGCAACTCAGTGAAGCACGCCAAGCCCTCTTCACCGGCCCTACGCCTCTGCGTCATCGGAATCGCGCCGAGCCCCCAAACTCCGGTAAGAACTGACCTCGGTCAATTCATCCCCGCCAGCATTCCTCAGGTTCAACTGACCCACCTCCTGCGTTCGCAGATCGACCACGGAGCTTCCTGTGTGATCAAGGAGCTCGGAGGCGCGCTCCATCATCCCGGACCCGAGCGCCAACTGTGCACCACCGCCGGACCCCGCCATCGACCCCGCTGCACTCCATCTCAGGCCAATCCGAACCCTCGGTAAGCCGCTGCCCAACCCTCCTGTGCTTTTGCGCAAGTGCCTGTAGGCCAGGTCCTGTCCTAGGCGCCGGTATGCCGCGCGCCGGCGAGCTCCGCCCCTCAGAGCCTCCGCCGGCATCGCATCCTCGCTCCTAAGCCACCCCGAGCCCAGCAAATGCCACGGGTGGATCACGCATGACGCGTAGATCCTCCCCGACCCAAGCCCGCTCCATTTTGAGCCCTGGAACACCGGAAACGCCAAACGCCGGTGAGCCCCGCACGGCGCCGCCGCGGGAGCTCTGTCTCCGGCGATAACTCGCCGCCGACCCGCGCTCCTTGAGTCCTTGCCGCCCGATCGGGAAGCAACGACCAGGATTAGATCGTGGGCTGATTAGATCCAAACTACTAGAACAGGATCCAACGGCCGAGATCTGGAGGTATCGCTTCGCCTTGGCCGTTTTGCTAAAGAGCCCTCAGGCTTTTGCCAATTCAACCCGCAGTCTTGTGCCATTCAAAAGTAATTGCTGTTTGGCCCAGGTTTTTACTCAGACCCCCCTGACCTTTCTAGATTTAGTACCCGCAGTCCAGCCCTGATGTTTTTGCGAGTTAGCCCCTGAATCTAAGGTTTATTTACGTTTGGGCCCTCGGTTTTTGCAGAAAACCCCCTGGGACCTAGTTTTTCTCACAGATAAGCCCCTAGAACTTGTTTTAGGCCTAGATTTTGCGTTTTAGCTCTGTTTTAGGCGTTCTTTATGCCCACGTGATCGTTGTAACACGTAGAATAGTTTTAGACTAGTTTAGTGTGCTGTTTTTATGTATTGATGTACTGTTCCTTAGCATTTGTTAGTGTTTGCTTGTATGCTTATTGTGTGTCTTGCTTTTGGCCATGTGTTCGTGAGTAGACGCTGATCCAGTTGAGGAGCCCCAGTACCAGTACCCGGAGCAGCCGTCTTCCGACCAGTTTGAGCAGCAATAGGAACAGTTTGAGGAAGGCAAGTATAACATGAACAACACCTATCACTTTAAATATATTTTCATACTGCATTTTAATACTATATGCCTATAAGGACTTTCCTAGCCACTTTATATCCTTTATATAAATTCCTTGGGTTGCATTTTGGTTAGTTGTGCTAGGTGCCACGCTATAACACATAATGGTCCTTTTTAATTAATTTGATTAATGGTATATGCAACTTAATTCTGAGAGTGGCCCGTTTGAGGGGTTCACATCTCGTTAAAATTGGTTTTGTTAGAAACATGGTTTAGGGGGCCAGCACGGTGCTTACTGCCTGGTTGGCCACTCTCCATAAGGACCGGTTCATAGAGCGACAACCTGGGACAACAGCGCTATCACAAGACTGGAATGGGACGGTCTTGGCTTACTAATTAGGTCATTTTGGTTCGGGAGTAACTTACCGACGGGGCAGGAGGGGTGGTGAGCTTCAATGGTGCCCAGGCTATGAGGTTTGGTCTGCGTACCCCTCGAGGTGGTTACCATCATTGCGGAGCCTGATTCCTTAGCGGTTACACCTTACCAACGTGTGCTTTGTAACGGCCTCGTAGTGAGTTTGCTAGTAATCTCACCTAAGGAAGTGTGATGAACAACTAGCATAGCTCATGACTTGTGGGTAAAGATGTGCAACCTTTGCAGAGTGTAAAACTGGTATACTAGCCATGCTCACGGTCATGAGCGGCCCAGATCCTCCTTTTGATTAGTGGGGTTATCTTCCTTCGACGAGGCAGGTTTCCCCGGGTGGCTTGGTTTGGTATGGTTCTCAGTAGTAACATGATTAATTCTGATTAATTACTATGTAACTGGGTTTATGGTAACTCATCAACTTGTAGTAATTAGCTTTAATAAAATTTTGCCAAGACTTAAAAGCTAATGCAGTCAGTCAGCCAACCTTAGAGCCTCAAAGTTTGTGTTATACTTGTTGAGTACAAGTTGTGTACTCACTCTTGCCTACTCTACTCTTTTTCCTCTTGGGGGACACTCTACTGCTGCTCAGTTCCTGCCGACGCGAGGGAGTTCACTCAGCGCTACCAGGACTACGAGGACTTCTAGGCGTTCGTCTCCCAGTCGACGTCCCTGTGGCGCCCTGCTTCCGAGAGCTTCTCGTATATGTTTTTACGCTTCTGCTTACTCTGTATCAGACATTTTGTCATTAATGTAATAAATAACATTCGTATTCGCCTTATTATATCTTTTTACGTGATATGTGCTGTGATATACTGTTTATTCTGTTGTATATACGTGTGACTTGATCCTGGCACGTATATGATTGCTCGGTTTATGTCCTTTTATAAACCGGGTGTTACACCCTAGGCTGGAGATGGTTAGTCTTTTGTTCTTAGAACTCTAACAACTGCTCCAGTATTCGTATGATTGCTCTAGTGTGATGTCTATCCATCCAGAGGGTGGGGGCTCCGCGTGGGACACTAGATTATCCCTTACTAGTGTAGACATGGTGTCTAGATTAGCTAAGTGTTGCTGGATGTCAACTATACCCACGATTTGTAGAGGTAGCCAGCTGGTGGTGACAGCCCTGTCCGAGCCCGAGTAATCCTCCATGTTCGATATGGGGGGTAGGAGGTACATAGTCGCCGGGGTATACGGGCTCCTCCCGTTGCTTCGATAGCGATCTCCCTGTTGTGTAGTTTAATCTCTGACGAGCTAACCAATGAGAAAGTGTAGATATAGCTAGCCTAGCACAGCTGACTCGAGCTCTGACTTTTACCTTGCTCCCGACCTAAAGCATCTTTTATCTTTCTTTTATTTATTTACCCAAGAGGGTAGTTTGTGTGTGTGTCACACTACTTCCTACCATGTTATTATCTTACCCCTATTTGTGCATGAGAATATCTAATCTAGATAGAGTTCACCAACTAATCTATATGTCTTCTCACTCACCGCCTTCCCTACGGAAATATAAATGACACCCCGGTATACTCCCGGGTAAAATGCTACAACGGTATTCCGTGCACTTGCGGATTTATTCGTGGTTCATGAAATACTGCCACCCCAAATTGGCATCTGCGGGCGTCATCGCTGGTGATGTTGGTAGGTGCCAACAAGTCTGAGGTGAGAGCTTTAGTGAAAGCCAAGCTTAAGGAGCGGTGCCAAGTTCTCTCGGCCTTACTCCGCTTTTGTAAGCCACCTCAGAGGAATGAAATATCTTTGGAGCGAAGTTCCTCGTCTCTCGTCGGTATCTCACTAGTCTTTCTCTTTACTTTAGTTACTTGTTTACTTTCTATCTTTGATCTGCGGGATCCCTAGTCTACGTAAGTAGCAAGTTCTACTTATTTGAGAGTGCTCTCTACCTTGCCGGGAGGTAGGAGTACGTAACTCGATAGTTGTAGGCATGGTGCCTAGACTAGGTTAGTTACATAGGGTTGTGTTCCACCCGACGGTACCGTTGTGGTAGGCGGCAGGTGGTGACAGCCCTGTCCGTACCTTGTAGTCCACCACGTTCGGGTGGTTTCATAGCAGTAGTGCTGACTGCTGTTGGACTCCCTTCTCACCCCAGTCTGAGTCCTTCCCTGAGGCTGTCGAAGTAGATCAAGATAGTTTAGTTGCAAGTCTTCTGCGTAATGAGTTGGCTAGCCGATGTTATGCCCTCTACCCACTTACCTCTCTTCCCCCGGTGGGTCTGGTTGAACTAGTTCTAGACCTAGTCGAAGCTTTACCATTCCTTGGATTCGATATCCCAGGTATACTCCCTGGTGAAAGCTGCATCGGTCTCTGTGCGCTTACGGAGTAATTTGTATAGGCTAAGGAGTGCCAACACCAGCAAGGTCTCATCTCAACTTCACGCGAGTTCATTCGAAAGGAAAATAGGGTGGTTTCCGAACCATACCTTCGCACGCTTGGCGTTCCAGGCGGAGCTTGCCTTCAGTGGCGTCCACCCTGGCCTCCGCTGCCTCCCGACCCTTCTGCAGGTCGGTATTGGCCTTTTCACAGGCTGCCAGGTTGCGTTTCAGCGTGCGGACCTCCTTCTCCAGCCCTGAGAGGGTACCGATTAGCTCGAGTGCAAAGGGGTTGGCATGGGACATGGCACATTCCTTACCGCACTTCTCCTCCGCCAGCGCCCTCTCTGTTTCCACCCGCTGCTTCTCCAGCAGGTGGTTCTGCGCCTCTAGCTCGGGCAGCCGAGGCTCCAGATGCTAGAGTCAGCCGCCCGTGGCCGGCACGTCGCGTATCCTCTCGGTGGTCCACCAGCTCAGGTCGGCCAGTGACTAACAAGAACAAGGCAATCAACAACGAAGCTTAGATCACATGGGAAATAACACGGCCAGAGAGTGAAGACTCACCTTGGCCGACTCCTTTGCGCGGCGTGCAGTGGCGAGGAGCTCCTCCGCGAGCCCGGCCGACACCTCCCGCTCGGCCTCCTACTGCTTCGTGCAGCTGGCCTCAAGCAGGACAGGATCCCAGCCTGGGATCTCCAGCAGCGGACTCGATGGCGACGCGGGCGGCGTGTCCATCCCCTCTAATGGTGCAGCCTTCTCAGTCGCAGACCGCTCGGCCTCCTCGGCCTCCTCATCTTTATCCCAGGCCATCTCGCGGCAAACGTGGGTCCATGGTGGGCTCCCCACCGATGGAGGAGACATAGCCGCCTCAACCCGGTGGGTCTCATCAGCGGACTCCTCCACCTTCCTCTTCCTGCCAAGTCGAAATTTCCGCATCATCAAGATGAAATTCAAGATTCAAAGCAAAACAAAAGGGGATTACAACTGCAACTTTACTTACCCTCCGCTGCGGTGCGCAACAAAGGACAACCTCCCTCAGCGCGCCCGGCGATGACGCCGGCGCCATCACTCGGCCTCCGCCCTCGGTTCTTCGCTGCACGACCTCGAGGTGGCGGCGGGGCCCCCCATGGGCAAGGCACCCCTCATGCTGGCCCTGGAGGCCGAGACCATCCAGATGGCCCACCTCCTCCTTCATTGTCTCGGCGCGGACAGGTCGGATTCAATGTCCGACTAGCCCCCAACAGATGAGTCAGACGATGCTTCCAGATCGGCCACCTCCGACTCCTTCAGATTGGCCAGGGCGGCGGCGTCCTTCCCTGCATCCCGCTCTGGCAGGGGAGCTGGAGACCAGAATTCTTGAACTTTGACCTACAAAGATGGAGACATTCCGAGTTGATTACAACCCAACGGGTGCGGTGCATACGGAAAGCAGGGCAAAAATAACTCCAAGGCGAAAACAGAACAACTCTGAACAATAACAGAACAACACAGAAAGGCGAAGGATACTTACAACTCTGGTCAGCTGCTTCAAGCAATGTGCCTTCGGGCACCCCTTGTCCCGGATCGTCCCTTGCATCATACGGGCGACCCGGTTTGAAGCTTCTTCCTGGGGGACCTTTCAGTTCTGCCCACGGGTCGGGTCCTGGCGAACCCAGTACTCGAAGCCGGGGTGCACCCTATCCTGAATCGACTACACCAGCCGCTTACTGAAGGACAGAGCCACCACGGCGCCTGTCCGCCCCTAGGCCGACAGGCCGGCGATCTCGTTGTGGAGGAGATTCACTTGGACCATCTCCTCCTCAGTCGGCAACTCCTCCCCGCACGAGTGGGACTCCGGTGCGAGGTCGGGCAAACAAGGAGCCAGGTTCGATACCGCAAACCATTCCTTGTTCCTCCCCTTGTTGCTGTCACAGGTACCCCTTCAGGTGGTACAGCGCCCGCCATTGGTTGAAGTGCGGGGCGATTCCCAGGAATGCCTCGCACAGGTGAATGAAGATCGCGATTTGCGCAATGGAATTTGGTTTGAGATGTGTTACCTCAAGCCCGTAGAAGAAAAGGAGCCCGCTGTTGGCACCTACCAACGTCACCAGCGATGACGCCCGTAGACGCCAATTTGGGGTGGCAGTATTTCATGAACCACGAATAAATCCGTAAGTGCACGGAATACCGCTGTAGCATTTTACTCGGGAGTATACCGGGGTGTCATTTATATTTCCGCAGGGAAGGCTGTGAGTGAGAGAATATATAGATTAGTGGGTGAACTCTATCTAGATGGGATATTCTCATGCATAAACAGGGGAAAAATAATAACATGGTAGGACGTAGTGTGACACACACACAAACTTTCCTCTTGGATAAATAAAAGATAAAAGAAAGATAAAAGATGCTTTAGGCCGGGAGCAAGGTAAAAGTCAGAGCTCGAGTCAGCTATGCTAGGCTAGCTATATCTACACTTTCTCATTGGTTAGCTTGTCAGAGATTAAACTACACAACAGGGAGATCGCTATCGAAGCGACGGGAGGAGCCCGTACACCCCGGCGACTTTATGTACCTCCTACCCCCCATGCCGAACGTGGAGGATTACTGAAAGGCTCGGACAGGGCTGTCACCACCTGCCGGCTATCTCTACAAACTGTGGGTATAGTTGACATCTAGCAACACTAAACTAATCTAGACACCATGTCTACACTAGTAAGGGATACTCTAGTGTCCCACGCGGAGCCCCCACCCTTCGGATGGACAGACATCACACTAGAGCAATCATACGAATATTAGAGCAGTTGATAGAGTTCTAAGAACAAAAGACTAACCATCTCCAGCACAGGGCGATCATACAATGCAAGCACGAAATGATAACGCAACCATATCAAGAAGCATATATCCGATAAATCAGAACATACTTCAAGCAGATATCGGTAACCATAGTCTAATTCTATTACAAATGACCAAATATTACAAGAGAGAGCTAGAGATGAACCCATACCAGACTCTCGAGCAACTCCGGCAACTCGATGACTCCTAGACTTCTCCTAAACTCCACTAAGCCTAAAGACTATGCAAGGAATGCAAGAGAGGAGAGGTGAGTGGTGTGTGTGTGTCCTATTCTCCACCCCCCTTGTATTTATAGTAGGGAGCTACGGGGTGAAGCCAGCACAACTGACGTAGGGGACCAATGGGGAAGCGCCACGTGCCCTGGTTGAGGCGGTGGGGCCCACGGGCCAGGTCAGCCGACCAGGTAGGTCAGTCGGCCTGCTCGGGCCACCAACCGCCCCCAACTTCTTCTGGTGGGCTGTCTCGGGCCTCTTTGTCTAATCCACGCTAGGGTTGGCCTGTATTGACTTGTTTGAATTGGGTTCTTGCATCACTTTTGGTCCATCTGAGCCTGAATCGACGCTCTGATAATTTCTGTGATTTTATGCCGAGCCAAAGTGTGCTTGTAATCTGCATATTAGCTTGAAAACACAACTTGCATATTCTAAAAGGTAAAGTGTGGTTTAGGGACTTTATTGGATAAGGATGCGTGTAAGAAATGCAAACTCTCATGATTTTCTGATCAAGTTGATGCCTAGAAATGATCGTTAGTGAGCGTCAACAAGATCCCCCAAGCTGTCCTTTGCTCGTCCCGAGCAAATTAGGACAAATCAGGTTATTGATCAGAAAATCACTTTGACTCGTACCTTACCTGTCATGTCATAGTCTGAAGCAAAGAGATTCATCTATAAGCTTAAATTAGTCGGTTAGCATACCTTTGCTCAATTACCTTACTCCTTCATGGGGCTTTTTAGCTATCTCCTTGTCTTGGGCTGTTGAGAGTCAGAATGGTGCATAGAGTGATACTTACTTGTTCATAGATCTGCAATCCATCTGGAGATACTTTTTTTGAAAGAATTTTGAAAACATGGCAAAGCTCCCAGGATAACTCTCTTGAGGCACTCATCTTGTATTTCCTTACCAGGGCAGTATCTGCCTTTGATCTTCCCTACTACTACAAGCCTTTGTGGAGCTCAAGGTAGGATAAGAACAGGGCACACTTGTATTCTATTTATTGTAAAGTCAATGAGCGGATCCATGGAGAAACAAGTCATGCAAACTCGATCAAAAGGTGCAAGTGTATGAGTGGATGGATGGATGGATATGACTTACTCCTTGAGGTAATGGCTTTTCTCTCTTGAATCATCCCTATGTCTCTCTCTTTTTTTTTGAGACATGGCTATCCATTTTTCTTTCTCTCTCCCTTTTTTTTAGGTCATGCTTCTTTGGCATGCCATCTTTTCTCTTTTTGGGGCAATTTAATCTAACTTTATTTTATTTCAGGGATGTTCTACGAGAGAGATCACCAAGACATGGAGCATTTATTATGTGGAATGAATGGGTGGTGGTGCCAATTCCCAGTGTAGGAATGTAGCAATTGGATGGGACGTGTACGTGCTTATGATCGAGAAAGCATGAAAAGGATCTAACTAGGGTCACACAATTTGACAAAACTCAACAGAATATCAAGCAGCATATGTGTAAAAGATTTTTCATGGAATATGACATATGGCTCTGGTAGGACATTGCATATCGCTAGGGAACTTGCCTCTTTTTAAATTTTTGAAAACAACTCCAGACTTCAAGCATCACTAGAACAAGCTTGCACAACCTTATTTACCATATCTGAACTCGCAACAACTTAGACTTGAATCTAACATACGCAATCCACGGAACTTTTAGGTTCATTGACAAGATATTTGCATAACCAGCAGATTTAAACTCAAGAGAACTCTTATTTTCGACCTAGGCATAACAGACATGATAGAGCAAAGCAAAACTCATCCTTTTAACGCATCAAAAGGAGTTAAAACATTCTTACCGCGCATCATGAAAAAGGGAAATAAAGCAGTAAATTTTTATTTTGTTTTTAAAAGCTTTTTTATCAAATTTTATTGAAAGCAAATAAAGGGATACAGTTGACTTAGGGGAGGGAACCTCCCCCAAGCTAGCTCTTGGTTTAGGGTCCAAAAAGCGGGACCTTTCTCCATACCCGATCAGGTTGAGGTCGTTTCGTCCGTACCTGGAGAAGTAGTAGCGGTCGATGACGTCTTGTTCTTCTTGCGCCACACCTTCTTGGTCTTCTTTGGTGGTGTAGGCGGTACAGGAATAGGATCCTCGGATGTAGGATAGACAATTTCTAGATCTTCCCATACCGTGTTGGTGATGAAGTCAGGGATCTTCTGGTCGTCTTCCTCTAGCTCGGTTGGTGGAGTATAAATTTCCCAATCCTCCCAAGCTGGCTTGGAAGGGGGATGATAATCTTGACCATCCCAACCTGGCTCTGCCATAGCCCTTGTTTCTCACTATCCTCATGAATTAGTAATACCTCCCTCTTGTTCTGGAACTTGAATTTCATGGTCTTTCCCATGATACGGAGGCTGATTCTTCCTGTCCCACATCAATTCTGGCATTTGTATCCTTGAGGAATGGTCGCCCCAGTATGAGCGAAATTCCAAGATCTCCTTCCATATCAAAGACTACAAAGTCCACTAACATGTAGGTAATCTTGACTTTCACCATTAACCTTTCCATAACTCCTTCTGGATATCTTATCGTGGAATCCGCCAGCTGAACACACATAGTGGCAGGGGAAATTGATGGATAGCCTAACTTCTCGAAAGTTACCTTGGGCATGAATGTTGACGCTGGCTCCAAGGTCACAAAGGGTGTGATGAAATTCATAATCAAAGATTGAGCAACTGATCACTGGGGTTCCAGGATCTTCTCTTATTGTGGCTGTTAACTCGCCCCACGCACCTCTTCTTGGGCGTGTGAGCTTTTCTGCATAGCTGAGGGGTGTCCTGCTAAGTGGCTCTTTCCACATAGCATTGATGACATTTACGCTCTCTAGAGTTTAATGGGGACGTGGGTTCCCGATCTTCCGTCAGGTTCTGGATAACTCTCATTGTTGGCGGAGCGAGACACACCGATCCGGCTTCAGATCCTAAGACCCGAATCCAACAATCTTAGCACCACAACTCCTCTGGTTATCAACCGTGTCACAACCCGGTTGACCACACCAAGAAGGCTAATCCCTGCAAGCGCAACAAAGAACACAAGCAAGAACTCGAAAGAACGCAGCTCAAATGAAGTGACTCTGCAGATGAATGATTAATCTCAAGTTGGGGTCTCACAAACCGACACGGCGGCGAAACTATTCTCGACAGAATAATCTAAGCAAAACCCCAGTAACCTAATGTCGGCTGCTGTGTATATAGAAGAGAGAGGCTAGGGGGGTGGCCAAGGGGGTGGCCGGGCAACCCTAGGGAGTACAAGGCCTTCGGGCCCAAAAACTGGCGTCGCTGCATCCAGGCAGATTCTGGTTGTCATGTTGTTTCGACGATTCCCATCAACTCCGAGCATATTTTGATATGGGATCAGTTGGGTTGGAAAGCTTATCTCCTTAGCTTTCCAACGATATATAGAACGCCCAAAACGGAGCCCGTAAGTGTCCTGGGCGTCCGTTTTCGTGAAGCCTGCTCCTGCAGTCCGAACCGGACTCGCGAATAAATCGGACTTCAATGTGGATTGGGCTTTGAACTCTATCTTCACTTGGGCCTTGGTCATATGCGTATTGGTCATGTCCTCATCAGAGTTGATTCGGGTTGCCCTGGAATCTTCCCTAGTTCAGCAGTAGGTGTAGCAGCAGCTAATTGAGCCAATTGAGTTTCTAGCGCCTTAATGAAACTCAGCTGGTTCTTCATAGCCGTGGAGAATCCGTCCATCTTGGCATGGATGGTCTCCATAGATTTGTCTGTAGCGGCCAACTTCTTTGAAGGGACTCATTGATCTTCACTTGGCCGTAGACAAGATCTCTCAAGGTAGGCTGGTTAGGACCGAAAGAATTCGAATTCCCATTACCTCCTTGGTAGTATGGGCGTGGTTGATTCCACCCCTGACCTCCTTGTGGACGAAACCCATTGTTGCCATTGAGGAATAAAGCTTCTTCTTGGGTTTCTGGGCAATTATCGCCCGAATGTCCAACATTCCCGCAGATCTCGCACGTCATGCGAGTTTTCAAGGCTTGAAGTATTTGCAATTGAGCCTTATCTTGGGAATAATCCTCGAATTTCTTGAGGAGGAGATCAATCTTCATAGCGAGCATGTTGGCCTCCTTAACAGAGTGCATACCTTGCTGGCGCGGTTGGAGGCGATCATCACTCCAACCTTGGAAGGAAACCATCTTCTCGATCAATGATGTAGCTCTTTCCATGGTTAGCGAGAAGAAAGCTGTACCCGCAGTGGCATCCACATGATCACGGGATGACTGTGTCAACCCATTGTAGAAGTTCTGTAGAATGAGCCAATTATCCATTCCATGGTGCGGACACGCTAGAATGTACTCCTGAAGCCTCTCCCAAGCTTCCGAAATTGACTCGTTTGATGCCTGCTGGAAGTTCGAAATCCGACCACGAAGAGCATTGGTTTTGCCCATCGGGAAGAACTTCGAGAGGAATGCCTTGGCACATTTGTCCCTAGTATCCACAGCAGCCTTGTTAGCATAAAACCATTGATTCGCTCTCCCCAAGAGAGAGAACAGAAACAGACGGAGCCGGATAGCATCTTGCGATACACCCTTGATAACAAAAATACTGCAGAGCTCCAGGAACTGCTGGAGATGAGCGCTGGCATCCTCATTGGCCTTGCCACAGAATGGGCTGGCCTGCACCATCGTAATGAGACCCATCTTGATCTCGAAATTTTCCCCTCCGGTGTTAACCTCGGGTTCGGTGGGGACCTAGTTAGCAGACGGGGCAGAGTAATCACGGAGTGTCTTCTGGGCCATAGCTCTAGGAGCTGATAACGATGCGATGACTGGATCGACTGCTGAGAGTGATCTCCGAGGTGATACAAGGCGAGCTCACATCCTCCTCAAAAGTGACTCTGGATTGGAATGAAAGTTTTGCGGAAGGTCAAAACCGGTCATACACTACCCTATTTTCACATCAACAAAGATAAGAAAACAAAGCCAAGTTATCCTATTTAGCAAGCAAATACCAATTTCGATTTTGTTCACAACTTTATCTATATATTTGACTCTGTGCCTTCCCCGGCAATGGCGCCAAAAATGCTTGTTGGCACCTACCACCGTCACTAGCGATGATGCTCGCAGACGCCAATTTGGGCTGCCAGTATTTCATGAACCACGAATAAATCCACAAGCGCACGGAATACCACTGTAGCATTTTACTCGGGAGTATACCGGGGTGTCATTTATATTTCCGCAGGGAAGGCGGTGAGTAGGGGTGGTAAAGGGCCCAACATTTTGAACTAGAAAATCTAAGGGCTGGGCTCTAATCTTATACAATTTTGAACTAAAAAAATTAAGGGCCTTGTTGGGCTGTGAAGAGGCCACTAGGGCCATGGCCCATTACAACCCCTAGCGGTGAGTGAGAGAATATATAGATTACTGGGTGAACTATATCTAGATTGGATATTCTCGTGCATAAATAGGGGTAAGATAATAACATGGTAGGAGGTAGTGTGACACACACACAAATTACCCTCTTGGATAAATAAAAGAGAAAAGAAAGATATAAGCCGGGAGCAAGGTAATAGACAGAGCTCGAGTCAGCTGTGCTAGGCTAGCAATATCTCCACTTTCTCATTGGTTAGCTCTTCAGAGATTAAACTACACAACAGGAAGATTGCTATCGAAGCGACGGGAGGAGCCCGTACACCCCGGCGACTTTATGTACCTCCTACCCCCCCATACCGAACGTGGAGGATTACTAAAAGGCTCGGACAGGGCTGTCACCACCTGCCAGCTACCTCTACAAACCGTGGGTATAGTTGACATCCAGCAACACTTAACTAATCTAGACAGCATGTCTACACTAGTAAGGGATACTCTTGTGTCCCACGCGGAGCCCTCACCCTTCGGATGGACAGACATCACATTAGAGCAATCATACGAATACTGGAAGCAGTTGATAAAGTTCTAAGAACAGAAGACTAACCATCTACAGCACAGGGCGATCATACAATGCAAGCATGGAATGATAACATAACCATATCAAGAAGCATATATCCGATAACTCAGAACATACTTCAAGCAGATATCGGTAACCATAGTCTAATTCTATTACAACCGACCGAATATTACAAGAGAGAGCTAGAGATGAACCCGTACCAGACTCTCGAGCAACTCCGGCGACTCGATGACTCCTAGACTTCTCCTAAACTCCACTAAGCCTAAAGACTATGCAAGGAATGCAAGAGAGGAGAGGTGAGTGGTGTGTGTGTGTGTCCTATTCTCCACCCCCCCTTGTATTTATAGCAGGGTGCCACGAGGTGAAGCCAGCACAACCGACGTAGGGGACCAATGGGGAAGCGTCATGTGCCCTGGTTGAGGCGGTGGGGCCCACGGCCCAGGTTGGTCGGCCTGCCCGGGCCACCAACCGCCCCCAACTTCTCCTGGTGGGCTGTCGTGGGCCTCTTTGTCTGATCCACACTGGGGTTGGCCTGTCTTGACTTGTTTGAATTGGGTTCTTGCATCACTTTTGGTCCATCTGAGCCTGAATCGACGCTCTGATAATTTCTGTGATTTTATGCCGGGCCAAAGTGTGCTTGTAACCTGCATATTAGCTTAAAAACACAACTTGCATATTCTAAAAGGTAAAGTGTGGTTTAGAAACTTTATTGGATAAGGATGCGTGTAAGAAATGCAAACTCTCATGATTTTCTGATCAAGTTGACGCCTGAAAATGATCGTTAGTCAGCGTCAATACCCACAGAAGAAGGCCCCCGCGGGCAAGGCGAAGCCCTTCTCGTAGAAAGACCAGAAGACCACCCTGCGTCTGGTCCTCCGTCGGGAAGCTCTCCATGTAGCAGCACTTCCACCGCGAGATCGCCTTCTCGGGGAGGAGGCCGCACTCCACCTGATCTTGGATGTCTTCCTCCCACAGGGAGCTCGGCGCCCACACCTCCGAGGGCGGCGGCACATCACTGGCACTCCTCGACGCGGAGGAGGAGGACTTCGGCGAAGAGCAAGCCATTCCAGGTGGCGGCGAGTCGATCGGATCTATGGAAATGCAAAGAGGGCGACCGGCGGAAGGAAGGCGAGAAGGCGAGAGCAAGAAGGCAAGAGAACGGGTAGCCCTCCGCGGGCTGGGCCCTTCTCCTTATAAAGAGGATTGGACGCGTGCGCAGTGGCAACCCCAAAGATTGCTCGAAATTCAAATCAACTTTATAGAAACTTCCTGAGTCATACTCGGCAAGGAGCGGGCCCCCAACGGTAACTTTCTGCCCATTGCGGTTATGTCCAACAGTAAAAATACGAATTACCAGGAAGGCGCAACTACCCGACGTGTCTCCGTGACTCCGCCAGCCACCCTACTCGAAGGCTGGGCGCTGCATCCACTCAGTGTGTCTCCGTGACTCTGCCAGCTACCTTGCTCGGGGGCTCGGTGCTGCAACTACCCGGCGTATCTCTATGACTCCGCCAGCCACCCTGCTCTAAGGCTGGGTGCCGCATCCACTCGTCTCTGTGACTCTGCCAGCTACCCTGCTTGGGGGCTGGGCGCCACAACTACCCGGCGTGTCTCCGTGACTCCGTCAGCCACCCTACTTGAAGGCTGGGTGCTGCATCCACTCGGCGTGTCTACGTGACTCAGCCAGCTACCCTGCTCGAAGGCTGGGCGCTGCATCCACTCAGCGTGTCTCCGTGACTCCGCCAGCTACCCTGCTTGGGGGCTCGGTGTCGTAACTACCCGGCGTGTCTCCGTGACTCCACAAGCCACTATGCTCGGGGGCTGGGCGCCACATCCACTCGGCGTGTCTCTGCGACTCCGCCAGCTACCCTGCTCGGGGGTTGGGCGCCGCAACCACTCGGCGTGTCTCCGTGACTCCGCCAGCCACCCTTCTCAGGGGCAGGGCGCCGTGACTTCAGAGTCAAATGAACCCGGTCTGATGAACGACTGGGGAGTCGATAAGGCAGCATGATGGTCTGAGTGCTCAGGCAGCTTGGAGATCCAGACGGACAATATTTTTGTGTTGACCCTCGAAAAACTTCTTCAAAGCCTTCTGAGGCTCGAGGGCTGCACCCAACGGGTGCACCCAGGGGCGCATCCCGTTGAAGTCTGGAGGGGACGAGGATCATCATTTGAGTCCCGAAGAACTTCACAGCAAATCAACCATCAAGATTCGGCTCAAGCTCTTCAGCACTCGGGGGCTTGACGGAGGTACATCTGGGTACCTCCCAGCCGAGTAGTTATCTCCCGACTGGGTACCTACTCGGCCAGGACCACTCTGCATGAATACCCGGCGGACAGGCACTCGGCTAGACGTCGGAAGGTTCCTCCGAGGATCAAGATCAAGGTGCGGATATGTATTACGGATATCTAGGGATCTCCACCGACCTGATTCCATGTAACAACCCGAGTAGATATCCTCCCTTACTTGTAACCCATGGCACCTAGCCTATAAATGCGCCATGAGGAGACCCATAGAAAAAATCATCGATCAATCCATCTCTTTCATCATCAAATACACACAACATAGGACATAGGGTATTACGCTCCCGAGTGGCCCGAACCTGTCTAAACCCTAGCATCATCTCGCAACCATCTAGATCTTGGCTCCGGAATCCCCGCTTCACCTACAAATCTACCGCCGGGCATTCTCCTAGTGGACTTGCCGGATAAGCAATCCGACACCAGGTGCAAGAAGGATCTGATGAAGCTTACAGGGTGCATAGCGGCCCTGAGCCAATTCATCAGCCGGCTCAACGACAAAGGTCTACCCTAAGAATGCTTGTTAGCACCTACCAGTGTCACCAATTGGGGTGGCAGGTATTTCATGAACCACGAATAAATCCGCAAGCGCAACGAATACCGTTGAAGCATTTTACCCGGGAGTATACCGGGGTGTCATTTATATTTCCGCAGGGAAGACGGTGAATGAAGAGATATAGACTAGTTGATGAACTTTATCTAGATTAGATATTCTCTTGCATAAACAGGGGTAAGATAGATAACATGGTAGGAGGTAGTGTGACACTCGCACAAACTACCCTCAAGATAAATAAATAAAAGAAAAGAAAAGATGCTTTAGGCTGGGGGCATGGTAGAAGTTAGAGCTCTAGTCAATTGTGCTAGGCTAGCTATATCTATGCCATCTTATGGTTAGATTGCTGGAGATTAAACTACACAACAGGGAGACCGCTATAGAAGCAACGGGAGGAGCCCCTATACCCCGGTGGCTTTATGCACCTCCTACCCCCCATACCGAACGTGGAGGATTACTAGGGCTCGAACAGTGCTGTCACCACCTGCCGGCTACCTCTACAAACCGTGGGTATAGTTGACATCCAGCAACTCTTAGCTAATCTAGACACCATGTCTACACTAGTAAGCGATACTCTAGTGTCCCGCGCAGAGCCCCCACCCTCCGGATGGACAGACATCACACTAGAGCAAACATACAAATACTGGAGCAGTTGATAGAGTTCTAAGGCCGATATGTTAACCATCGCAAGCACAGGGCGATCATTCAATGCAAGCATTGAACAATAACGCAACTAGATCAAGAAGCATATATCTGATAACTCATAACATACTCCAGAACATACTTCAAGCAGATATTGGTACTCAAAACATACTCCTGAGCAACTCCGGCAACTCGATGACTCCTAGACTTCTTCTAAACTCCACTAAACCTAAAGACTATGCATGATGCGCAAGAAAGGAGAAGTAAGTGTGGTGTGTGTGTATGTGTGTTCTATTCTCCACCCCTCCCCCTTGTATTTATAGCAGGGAGCCACAGGGCGACTCTCCAAACTGACCTAAAGGACCAACTAGGAGGCGACACGTGACTTGGTTAAGGCGGTGGGGCCCACGGGCCTGGTCGGCCGACTAGGGTGGTCGGCTGGCCTGCCCGAGGCTCCAACCACCCCCAACTTTCTCTGGTGGGCTGTCCTGGGCTGCCTTGTCTGATCCACGCTGGTCTTGGCTTGTCTTGAGTGGATTTGGCTGGGTTCTTGCGCTACATTTGGTCCGTTTGAGCCTAAATCGGTGCTCTGATAATTTCTATAATTTTATGTCAGGCCAAAATGTGCTTGCAACTTGCATATTAACCCAAAAACATAACTTGCATTTTCTAGAAGGTGAAGTATGCTGCAAAATTAGCTAGAAACCAACTGCACACATTCTAGAACATCATCTGTGGAATTCATTAGTAAATAAGTCTATCCTAGCATTTATTCCACATTGTGGTTCATTTTTGTGCAGGAGTTGACGGTCAAAATAGGTCGTTAGTGACCGTCAACAAGATCCCCCACACTTGGCCCTTTGCTCGTCCCGAGTAAATGTCAGGACTGTGGTGCCTGGGCAACTTCCTGATAGAACTCCCTGCACAACAGTTATTCCATACCTTGCTCTTGCTTGTGAACTTGAATGTGTCTACCATGATGTCTTGAGTTGTTGATGAACAAAATGATCTTGGCTTCAAGTGTCATCCAATCATGCTGCCAGACTTGGGGATTTTTGAAAGAATTTTCACAGAAAAAGATGTTCATGGTCTTACTCTCTTCTATGGGTCTCTCAAAGTCGCTCATAGTTTCTTACCAGAACTTACCCCTATTCTACCTTACCGGCTTTGATGGTATATGTGGAGTTTTGACGGATAGGGTAACATGGCATCTGCTTGACTCAAATCTATTGCAAGGTCAAAGATTGGATCCATAGGTTGATACTTATATTTATGAACTGATTAGGCTAATGCACAGATAATTACATGCTCCTTTTCAAGTCTGACTTTATTTGCTGGGTCATACTTCTTTGGCATGCCATCTTTTCTCTCTCTCTCTCTCTTTGGGGTCCTGCTTCTTTGGCATGCCATCTTTTATCTCTCTCTCTCTCTCTTTTGGATACTATTAGCAGACAGTATTTAAGGAGCATGGGTTTCATCTGAGCATGTAACCATTAATCAGGAGTGTAAACAAAGTCAACCACGATGGGTCATAAAATTTGATCAAGCTCAACATGCAACCAAGAGACATGCATAGGATTTTTCAAGTGGAAGCACAACATATGGCTTTGGTAGGATAGCGTAAAGAGGAAAGACCATGAACTCAGTTTTGTTTTTATAAATAAAATTCCCAGACTGGTCAACATGAGAGAGATGAACACTTTAAACCAGACATATCACGTTAGTCAACAACTAAGCATCATGGGGTCCCATAAGATATGGTTCACAAACTTAAGCGCAGCATGAAAAACATTTATGCAAGGCATCTATCAAGAACTCCTGTTAGCATATTCTTAAACTGATTCAGGTTTTGGAAACATTATGCTCATGTTTAGAAATGCTAAAGGGAGGAAACAAGTGAGGTAGTGCAAACTCAGGAGTCGGAGCGGGAGGTGCGCGTGACGTGTGAATGTGTAGCATCATGGGATCTCCCCCCCCCCCCCCACACCTATTTTCGACCTGCTCATCGATCATAGACAAAACAAACAAAATATGATAGATAAAAGGGGCTCTGCTGGCATTAACACCGGGGAGCCAAAGTCCACAATCCAAACAAACTAAAAATGACTGGGGCGCGACTAAACTAAACTAAACCTAAACTTAATGACTAAGGACTAGCACCCGAACTAAACTAATGATAATGAGGGGGTCTCATCTAAGAGCCCTACTCAAAATCTTGGATCCCTAGTGCCTTTACTAGGCGGTCCATCTTATCATCAAGGAATCCGAAGTAGAGGTCGAGGTCTTCTTGCATCTCCCTGATTTTCGTCCTCAACCTCTGCTGAGATGTGTCTAATCTGACATTGGCCATATGAGCTTTTGTGAGCTCACTGGAGAACTTCCCCATCTCAGTTTTGTCTTGATGATCTTCTGCCTTGGCTGGTGGTCTCACTCCAAAGATCGTGAGACGTGGCTGGAGTGGTGGCTCATCAGGAGATATCTTGTTTCGCCGGTAGTCATGGCTGATTATCCGGCCCTCTTTGGTCACCCAAGAATGCACATACTCCTCATCGGGCTTAAGCCTTGGCCCGGGTGCATTCTCATCTTGAAACAATTTGACTGCGAAGACTTCCAACTTCTTTTTCGAGGGTCTGTTCCATGGCTTGTGATGCTGTCCCTCCGCTGGAGGTGCTCCACCAGGTGATGGAGAGCCACCAGAGAAGCTGGGGGCCAAATGGGCATGTGGGGCCGTCGGCCGACTGAGGTGGTCGGCCGACCTACCCCTGGCGCCCCTCTGGTCCCTTCTTCTGGTGGTGTTTTGAGGAGTTGCTGGTGAGGTCGTGGACACAGAGAAGACCTCTTCTTGAAGGGCTTCCATGAAGTATTGTTCCATGGGACTGAGAGGATCGTCTTGGCGAGGTTCTGGCGCGACGAATGGGACTATCTCCGTGCTGGCCATGGCAGATGGTTTATGGGATGCTGGTGGTAGTCAATGGAGGTTTTGAGGAGTATATGGAATCAATGTGGAGAAGAAAGGGTTTTAGGTTTTCTGGAAGAGAGGAAGAGAGGTACGAGAACTCCTTCTCTTCGCGAACGCCGTCGTCCCTCACATAGTTGCGCTCTAGATGGGTCAAGGAGGCCGTGCACCGAGGCTGGGCCACATTAGGGCCGGCCCAGGTTTGGCCGACCAGGTTGGTCGGCCAACCAGAGCTGGGCCCCAGTGGACCCAGCTTGTGCTGGTCAGTAGGTGGGGTTAGGAGTATGAGAGGTATAATGTACCCACCTGCCCTTTTAGCCTATATGGCTCTTATTTAGATATAAGAACGTGATCGACTAAGTCAATCACGTCTATCTCTTCATCAAGAGCATTATTGTGATCCTAGAAAAGCTTGAGTCATTGACTGTTTACCTTATAGGCATTACCGTCGTCATCTTGTGTCGTGATGGCTCCATGAGGTGATGTGTCGATGACGTGGTACGGTCCTTGCCATTTGCTTCATAGCTTTCCTTGACCAAACAACTTGACCCTGGAATTGAAAAGCAATACCTTGTCTCTTAGTTCTTTCTTTGTAGATTGAGGCGCTATGATAAGCTTTGTCTCTCCAGTCCTCCAGTTCTGAGATCTGACGCCTCCGGTACTCTCCGGCTAATTTGAGATGCATGTTCCATTTCTGGATAGCCTAGTGCGCTCTGTGTTTGTGACAATCCAGGTTTTTAGGGGTTAAAAATAAAATTTTTGTGTTGTTTTAAAAATTTAAACCATGATTTCCAGAGCAAGGGTATTTTTGTTATTTGGAATAATGCAAAGTCCTTTTTACAAAATAGTTTTGCAAAAGGCAAAATTTCAAAATTTATGTGGGATTAAAATGTATATTTTGTTTTTCACTTTTACCCTCATAAAAAGATGTATTTATGCCTAAGGCTACCCTTGCAATTTTAAAAATAAAGATGTATTCTTTTTTATTTTAAAAGATTTGATGGATTTGAAAATATTTCAAAACCTTTTGATCTAATGAAAATTTGCAGAACAGGAAAGTTGTAGATTTTAAAAAGTTACACAACTTTCATGTTGAACACTTTTTTATTTGAGCCCTAGATCAATGGGAAATTTTACTTTACAGTTTAGTCCCTGAAATTTTGGAAAATTACAAAATCATCCCACCCACCTTCTTCTTCCTCCTCTGCTTTCCTTTCTGTTGAACTGCGGGCACCGCTGCTCGCCGTGGTTTGGGCCACCGCCGCTATTTTCGCCCCCGGGATCGCTACGCCGCTTCGAAGCACCACCCTTGGAGCCCACGCGTCGCCAGCACCCTCTGTCACCGCTCCCTTTTCTCCCCCGCTGGCATCCTGCGCGCAAGCCATCTCACCACACCCTGCCAGCTCGCCGGCCACTCACGGGGATGCACTGCCGTCGTCGATTTCGCCTTTTCTTCGGCCAAATCCATCCCCTGGACCCTGCTCTCGCTTATCCTTCCCTCCCAGCCTATAAAACGGGCCCAATCGAGCCCTTTCCCGGCCATTCCACGCCGTGGACCGCCATTTCCTGCCGCCGCTCGCCGGCGCACATGGACCCGTCCCTTTTCCCTTGCAACGCCCCAAATCAAGTACCCCGAAAGCTTGTCCTCTTCACCCTGAAGCCCCCAAGCCCGACCATCCCCCCCTATATCACTGGCACATCGCCGTCACGGCATACCGTCGCCGCCGGCCGCTGCTCACCATCGCGCCGCCACCCTAGGCCACCATTCCTCGCCCCGAAACCACCAACAGGTGCGAACGAGCCCCCTCACAATTTCCCCCAAGCTTCCCCTTGCTCCCATGGCCTTCCCTCGCCGGGATTTGGCCGGAACAGGACCTCCACGGCCGGTCATGGCCACAAGGACTGGATTGCAATGATTGAAATTCTTCTAAGGTCCTTTCTGCAAAAGTTCAGAAACCTTTCTATTATTTTTCTTGTGAACTTTGAAAATTCCTAGAAAAATGTAGAAAAATAAAAAAATGCCAATTTAATTTTGTTGTGTTCCTCTTCACTAACTCTATGACTTTGGCTACTGTTTGCATGAAACTTTATATTGTGTGCTCCAATTTAATTGATAGCAAATGAGTAATTTATTTATATCTTTTAACCATAACCCTGTTATGCTTGATTTTTGAAACATGTAATCTATGTGCTATGTATGTTCTTGTATAAAATTTGTGGCCCAAATGCTTGACTTTTGCTCATTATTTCATGTGCTTTGTTTATTTCTAGCATATGCTATTGTTTAATTTATTAAATCATGTTTTTATTAATTTCTTATAGTCATATTTTTACCATGGCTATTCTAGCATATGATATTTCTGAAGTCCAAGTCAACATTACGAAAGATAAAGAAGACCTGAACATGAACCCGAAGTCCGAGAATGAACTACATGAAGTCCAACCAACATTGCCGAATTAATTGAAGTTCCAAACTTCGATTCGGAAAAGCTAAAGTTTACTAACTCTATAGACCCTCTAAAGGCAAGCCCCGGTGCATAATCCCATTATTTTAAAGTATACAATTTATTTACTTGTGCATTTAAGTTATTGGAGTTGAATGAAAACCTTAGATGCATAATACTAGGTACCTATTGATTGAACACTAGAACCTGAGTCCGGTTAGATGCTATGCTAATAGGACCGGTAAAAGTCGAGTGATTTCCTATCACTCGCGAGCTTATAGGAGTTGATTATTTACTTTCTGCAATCACTATAAGGACCATGGACGGATTGGGTTACTAGTTTCAACTAGTTTCATGGTGGAAATCCGTTTGTGTTGATAAAACTTGATAAGGCCGCAGTGTGTGGTAGTGTTGATTAAGCGTTTGAAAGTACAAGCCACATGCCGTAAATATGGTACGCGGCAAGCCTAGTAACCAATCGACCCGGCAAGTGGACTTTACCCACTCTCTCTTAGGGATAGGATAAATAAAATGGATGTAGGACGAGGTTGGTGCCCTGTTAAACAATGTAGCGCTACACTACGATTATGAGGGACGAGGTTGGTGCCCTATAGTCGGGGAGAGTGGCCCTGATCCACGAACTGGAATGAAAGGCAAACGGTTGCTTGGGAGTGACTCAACAATGCTCCAAGCGTGTGTGTTAGGTTTACCTTGCAAGGATTGAAATTCGGTTCGAACTGTTCCGCCTCTCACGGATATTGAGACTGCTTAATCTCTTGCCACATGGAGTAAGAAGTGAAACAAAGGTGATATTTAATTTTGTTGGATGCAAATAATTTTCTCTACCATGCTTGTATAGATAGGTGCAAATCTAGAATGGTTAATGAAACTAGAACCTGAAAGCTAAAAATTGAAATTAAGGACCTACTCTTTATTGCTTTTCAGCAAAAGAAACTCCAAATCCTTCACAAGCCTTGCATGTCTAGTTAAAGGGATGTTATATACCCTTAGACGGGTCGGTCTTGCTGAGTATTAGTATACTCAGTCTTGCTTTTAACCTTGTTTTCAGGTAACTCTTGGAATACTTGGTGAGATTGACGTCATGTACGGGCTTCATCATGATGTCATATATCGTCGTTAGATATTGTTTTCTCTCCGCTGTTTATAAATTCTGAAGAACTTATCTACTTTCAAATTTCTGAGGTACCCTATTTGTATTTTCAAACTCAGTTTGTACTAACATTTTCTATTGAAGTTGGTGTTATAAAATTTGTGTTTATTGTAATCTCTTGGCTCACCTTCAAGTGAGGTATACTGTTTCGATCCGAAATACAGTGGTGTTATCAGGATTTTACCTGACAGACTGTCAAATTTCTCCGTTTGAAGTGCGTGTTAACCATTTTAGCAGTAATAGTGATGGTTAGCGCACCTAAACCGGATTAATTCTGGCAGTTCTTCCACAGTGCTCCAGCTCTACGGGTAAGTGGCAAGTTTTCCCGTAGACTAGCTGATAGGGTGATATTCCAATGGGTGTCTTATATGCTATATGGTATGCCCAAAGTGCATCCGGTAATTTCAGCTTCCATCCCTTCCCCATCTCATTCACAGTCTTCTGCAGAATATTCTTGATTTGTTTATTGAATGTTTCTGCTTGACCGTTGATCTGAGGATGATATGGAGTCGTGATGTTGTGCCTGGTCCCTAGCTCCTTGAGAAAGTTCTGGAAGGCCGAGTCAATGAAGTGTGACCCTCCGCCACTGATTACCATTCGTGGTGTGCCAAACCTTGGAAAGGTAATCTAATGGAACATCTTACGGGCATGCTTTGCATCGGTGGCTCTGCATGGCATGGCTTCGACCCATTTGGAGATGTAATCTACGGCGACCAAGATATACTCACATCCTTGGGATCTCACAAAAGGTCCCATGTAGTCGATACCCCACACGTCGAAAAGTTCGACCTGAAGATTGTAGTTTAAGGGCATCGCACTACGAGCTGTGATCCCTCCATGCCTCTGGCAGTTTGAACATCTATGGATGATGTTCTTTGTATCTTCATACATAGATGGCCAATAAAATCTGTTCTGCCAGATTTTCGCTTAAGTGCGACATACACCATAGTGACCTCCATATGGTGCTCCATGGCATTTTTCTATGATCTTGTGTCCTTCTGCCATAGGTACACAACGTCTGAGTAACCCATCTGCACAAACTTGGTACATATATGGTGCGTCCCATAGGTGGCGTCTACTTTCATAGGCTAGCTTCTTTCTGCTCTCCCCTGGGGGTATATACCCTTAAACCATGTAGTTCACAATATTCGCATACCAGGGGTGCGAAGTTGTTACCTTAAGAAGCATATCATCCCGTTGGAAGTCATTTATCGGCGGATCTTGGGTATTAGTATTGGCCATGCGCGATAAATGATCCGCCACTGAATTCTCTACTCCTTTCTTATCTTTAATTTCTAGATCAAACTCTTGGAGTAGGAGAATCCACCAGATCAACCTTGGTTTAGCATCCTTCTTAGTGAAGAGGTACTTGAGTGCAGCATGGTCGGTATAGACGATGACCTTTGTCCCCACTAGATAGGATCTAAACTTGTCGATAGCAAAGACGACTGCTAAGAGCTCTTTTTCTTTTGTGGCATAGTTGAGTTGAGCTCCAGTAAGTGTCTTGCTTGCGTACGCGATCGCGTGATGCTTCTTATCCTTGGTTTGACCAAGTACGACCCCCACTGCATAGTCACTAGCATCACACATGATCTCGAACAGGAGCTTCCAATCTGGGGGTTGAATGATTGGAGCTGAGATGAGTGCCTTTTTGAGAGTGTTAAAGGCTTTATGGCACTCATCTGTGAATTGGAAAGGAACATCCTTGGCTAGGAGACTTGTGAGGGGTCTAGCGATCTGGGAGAAGTTCGCAATGAACCTTCGATAGAAGCCAGCATGGTCAAAGAAGCTTCTGATTTCTTTCACATTGATGGGAGGCAAAAGTTGCTCAATGACTTCAATCTTCGCCTTGTCCACCTCTATCCCTCTCTCAGACACTAAGTGTCCTAGAACGATGCCTTCACGGACCATGAACTGACATTTCTCCTAGTTGAGGATCAGGTCCTTCTCTTGGCATCTTTGCAAGACTCTATCCAAGTTTTCTAGACAGTGATCGAAGGTCGTTCCATATACCGACAAGTCGTCCATGAAAACTTCCTTAATTTCTTTGATCATGTCGGAGAAATGGACATCATGCACCTTTGGAATGACGCGGGTGCGTTACATAACCCGAACGACATTCGTCGGTAGGCATATGTTCCATAGGGGCATGGGAATGTAGTCTTGCTTTGATCATTGGGATGGATGGGTATTTGATGGTAACCAGAATAACCATCAAGAAAACAGAAGTAGGAGTGCTTCGCCAACCGCTCTAGCATCTCATCGATGAAGAGTAGTGGGAAGTGATCCTTCTTTGTGGCCTTATTGAGTTTTCTATAATCTATACACATCCTCCATCCTGTGACGGTTCGTTGTGGAATTTGCTCGTTCTTGCTATTTTCCACCACTATCATGCCTCCTTTCTTAGGCACGACTTGAACTGGGCTTACCCACTCACTATGCGGAACAGGATAGATGATTCCGGCATCTAGGAGTTTGAGAACCTCTTTCTTCACCACCTCCCTCATAGCATTGTTCAACCTTCTTTGGGGTTCCCTAGAAGGTGCTATTTCGGGATCTAAAGGAATTCGGTGAGTGCAAAGAGCGGGACTAATGCCCTTGAGGTCTTGAAGGGTATAGCCTAGGACAGATCGATGCTTCTCTAAAATGATGATGAGCTTGTTTGTCTCCTCTTCTGAAAGTTTGTCGCTAATGATCACTGGAGACTCTACATCACTATTTGGGAAAGCATATCTAAGCCCGGAAGGTAAAGGCTTCAGCTCCATCGGAGGTCGTGATGGCTTTTCGGTCACGGGCAGTTCAGAAGTCTCATCGGGGTCTTTTTCTGCCTCGCTGACTTCTTTTGGCGTCTCCTCGATATCCTCCTCAAGGTCTGAGTCAAAAGACTGGAAGGTAGAAGTGGCCATGATTTCCTCGATTGGCTCTAGAGTAGGGAGATCTTCCACTAAGCATGTCAATGCTTGATCCACAGGAATGTGGAGAGTGTCCTTCCCTAACTTGATGTTTAAACATCCGTCTTTAGGAACATCCATAAAGAGAACCTTAAGGGGGTGTCCTATCAAGAAATCGAAGTCGAGATCTTCAAAGACATGAAAGTTTAGATGGACTTTAACATCATCATGCCAAAATGGCACGTCAGTCAGTATCCCATAACTGCTCGTAAGAGAACCTAAAGGTCTCTTGAGTTGTCTGTTTGTCGGAGTGAGCTTGTAGTTGCCTAGAAAAGCTAAGCCAAACCCATCTGACATGAGATTAGTTCTGACAGTGGGATTATAGTGGGCATCCACATTTTGATTTCCTAGACGGCAACAGAATGATGAGGATGGAGATTTGAGATGGATTGGTGTTAAAGATGCTTCTCCTCTAAGGGATCCGTACGAGTGACGGGACTCGGTGGTCGCTTCTGACAGAAGTATCTTGAGGTGTTGCCGAAATCTTCAAAGACATCCGGCTCGATACTTCGCAGAAACTCCAGAGGTAGAGAGTCTTCTTCCTCCGATGTTTCGAATTAAAATTCAGGGGCGTTCTCATATATCGAATCTATTGATTGGCTTTTGGAGGGTTCCGATTCGATTTATGAAGGTTCCGCTTGACGCATCTCCGGTTCTATGGGAACTGGCTTGTGGATACAAATGAAAGAGGTTCTGTCCAAGATTTTGTCGAGGACTTCCCTGCTCTTGGCTGGGGTAAGATGAGCGAAAGATCCTCCAGAAGTAAGATCGAGATGGTGTGTAGACTCCTTGTCATGACCAGCATAAAAATGCTGGAGTAATAAATGCTCGGGTAATGACAAGTCTGGGCCTGATTTTGCCAATAAGGTAAATCTAGCCCAAGCTACACTGATTGATTCCTTATTATTCTGACGAAAAGTCAAAATTTCTATTCGTAAGGCACATATTTGTGAAAGCGGGAAGAACACAGAACAGAATCTGTCTCGAAGTTCAATCCAACTTCCATTCACACAGCCTGCTCCGAAAGGGAGAAAGAAAACAACTTCCATTTAACAGTTTCATGTGTCATGCCCAAAATTTTCATGCATGAACTCACTTGCTCAAACTCGCGCAGATGATGGTAGAAATTTTCACAATCCCTTCCTGAAAAGGAATTTCCCTGAACTATGGCTATATAGCCTAAGCTGATTTCATAGCTAGTGGAAAGAATTGGGTCAGCAGAGGCTGCTGGCTCATAGAACTCGCTCTTGGTGAAGAGAGTTGTAAAAGGGATAGCTACTCTATGGGTAATGGGGGTTGAGGTAGAATCAAGAAAAAAGAAAAAAAAAGAAGATACGAGGACGACTGAGTCCGAAGATAATGTAGCTACCATTCCCCGGTAACGGTGCCAGAAAGCTTGCTGGTACTTTGTAACATCACGAATAAAATTCGCAAGCGCACCGATACCGCTGTAGCTTTCACTCCAGAGTATTCCAGGGTATCGTATCCACTGAGGAATGTGAGTACACTATCTATGGGTTCAGGCTCATCCAAGGACACACACGCCAGTGTGGAGAAGATAGAAGAGAGGACTTTCTAGATCTAGAATCTATGTCTAGAAGAAGAGATCAAGTCGCCGTTATACTTCGAGCTACTGGTTTCGACCGGCTTATACAAGCCGATAGTACCAATAATACGTGCTCTATCCAATATCCAAATGTGGATGATTACTAGGGCTCGAACAAGGCTGTCACTGCCTGCCGGCTACCTCTACAAACTATGGGACTATCGGATAACTGAGTGGTATAGTCCAGCCTAGGCACCACGTCTATGCCTTTCCCTACAAATCTTAGCCCTGGCCAAGACTACCCTTTTCTATCCAGGGTCTTAAGCTAAGATCAAATGCTACTCGCTAAGCATACACATCAACTAATATAAGGCAGAGACGATAACTTGCGATCTAAACTCTAATTCTAAATAAAAAAAGAAAGTCTCAAACACTTACAACCAAATAAGCATCCGTCGAGGTACAAGCGGAGAAGAGTGCCGACAGACCCGGCACTTCCCCCGACTCCTCCTCACTCTCCTCCTCTTCTTCTACACCTCCTAGACTACCTAAGCATCTAGGATGAAGGCCTCAAGTTCCAAGGAAGAAAGGTGAGTTGAGTTATGTGGTGTGTTGTGTGTTTCATTTCTCCACCCCACCTCTATATTTATAGGAGGGAGCCACGGCCGAGGAGGACGTCTTCTGCAGCTAATCCTTTGCAAACCGACCTATTCATCCAATGGTGAGTCTCCACGAGGCAGAGCTAAGTCGGTGGGGCCCACGGGCAGTTCGGGCAACTAGGCTAGTCAGCCGGCCTCCCAGTGGGCCCACCAACCTTCCCTTTTGTTCCATGGGTTCCATCCTGGGCCCACTTGTCATTGCCATGGGTATTAGCTTCTGTTATGTCGGTTTCTTGCTCTGGTGGGCCCTCTACTCCATATTCTGACACGTGTCGCGTCCTGATTCGCTGGAACATCGTGTCTTAGATCATATCAAACCATTATGCTACAAAATTAGCTAGAAATCACCTGCACACATTCTAGAACATCATCTATGGAATTCGTTAATAGATAAGTCTATCCTAGCATTTATTCCACATTATGGTTCATTTTTGTGCAGGAGTTGATGGTCAAAATAGGTCGTTAATGACCATCAACAACTAGCATCCTGGACAGTGCTTGACGAGTAGTTCTGCGTCTGATATTGCTATTGGCCAATAAAATCCTGATCTGAAGACTTTACTGACAAATGTACGTGAGGCTGTGTGGTTTCTGCAGGTGCCTTTGTGAGCTTCTTGTAGTATATCTTTTCCTTCTTCTGCTGTGACACATTTCGTGAGGATGCCGGATCCTGCGCCTCGTTTGTAGAGTTTATCGTTGACGAGGACGTAGTTCTTGCTGCAGCACATGATGCGTACTGCCTCTGCGTCGTCCTTTTTGCTTCCCGAGGGAAGTACTTGGTCTTTTATATAGTCGATGAACGTAGTGCACCAGTCAACTTCAATCATCATCACCTCTTGACTGGTTTATCGAGGAATTGTGTCGACTTCTTTTGGGGTGAAGTGTTGATTGATGGGTGATGCAGCTCGTGGAGGAAGATTCCTGGAGGGACCTCTGCTCTGTCGGAGCCGAGTTTTGATAGGACATCGGCTGCAACATTGTTGCCGTGGATGATATGATGGATCTCTAGTCCTGAGAACTTGTTTTCAAGTTTCCTGATTTCTGCGATGTAGGCGTCCATGGTTTCTTTGTTGATGTCCCACTCCTTATTTACTTGTTGAACTACAAGGAGGGAGTCTCCATAGACGAGTAGTCGCTTGATGCCGAGGGATATGGCCAGTCGGAGGCCATGTAAGAGGGCTTCGTATTCTGCTTCATTGTTGGAAACTTCGAAGAAAATTTGGAAGAAGTACTTGAGTTGCTCCCCTTTTGGGGAGATGAAGAGTACGCCTGCTCCTCCTCCACCCAACTTTAGTGAGCCATCGAAGTACATGGTCCAGTGATCTGAGATGGTTGGTGGAGAGGGTACTTGATTTTCTCTCCATTCAGCCAGGAAATCGACTAGGGCTCGAGACTTGATTGCAGTTCTTGGCTTGAATTTTAGCTCGAGTGCCCCTAGTTCAACTACCCATTTTGAGATGCGACCAGTCACATCCCGATTGTGTAAGATATCACCCAGTGGGAAGTCCGTGACGACTGATATCTTGTACTCGTCGAAGTAATGTCGCCACTTCCTTGAAGTGATCAGTATTGTATAGAGGAGTTTCTAAATTGGTGGGTATCACACCTTTGATTCAGAGAGTACTTCACTGATAAAGTAGACTGGTCTTTGGATGCCATAGGCGTGGCCTTCTTCGTTGTGTTCTACCACAATTGCCGTGCTGACGACGTGTGTGGTGGCTGCGATATAGAGGAGCAACTCCTCTCCTGGCATTGGATATGTGAGGATAGGAGGCGACTGGAGGTGCTGCTTAAGATTTTCGAGTGCGTCGGCTGCTTCTTGGGACCATCTGAACTTATCTTGCTTCTTAAGTAGCTTAAAGAAAGGAAGTCCTCTTTCACCGAGTCTATATAGGAATCTGTTTAAGGCAGCCATGCATCCAGTGAGCTTCTGAACATCTTTGATAGAGGCTCGAGCTTCCATGTTCATGATGGCATTAATCTTTTCCGGATTTGCTTTGATCCCTCTATGGCTGACAATGAAGCCGAGTAGTTTTCCGGATGGCACGCCGAAAACACACTTGGTCAGGTTTAATTTCCACCTGAAGCTTCGTAAATAGTTGAAGGTTTCTTCTAGGTCATGAATAAAGGAATCGTATTCCTTTTTCTTTATGACCACGTCATCAACGTAAGCTTCCACATTGCGATGGAGCTGATTGGTGAAGCATAGCTGTATGGCACGCTGATAAGTTGCTCCAGCATTTTTTAATCCAAAGGACATGGTCTTGTAAGTATAAGCACCAAATGGAGTGATGAATGCTGTCTTGATTTGATCTTCTTCCTTGAGGGCTATTTGATGATAGCCCGAGTAGTAGTCAAGGAAGGATAGAAGGACGCAGCCGGCTGTCGAGTCGATGACTTGGTCGATGCGCAGTAGACCAAAGGGATCCTTCGGACAATGTTTGTTGAGGTCTGTGTAGTCGACACACATCCTGCACTCATTGTTGTTCTTCTAGAGGACAAGTATAGGATTCGCCAGCCACTCGGGGTGATAAACTTCTTTGATGAATCCAGCCGCGAGTAGTTTGGCAATTTCCATTTTTATAGCTTCTCTTTTGTCGGCTGAAAGTCATCATAGGCGCTGCTTCTTAGGGGTAGCAGTAGGGTTGACATTTAAGGAGTGCTCGATCAACTCCTTCGGGACACCGGGCATATCGGCTGGTTTCCAAGCGAATACGTCACGGTTGGCCCTAAGGAAGTTGACGAGCGTGCTTTCCTATTTGTCAGTAAGCCCTATCCTGATCAAAGCCATTTTTGATGGGTCACCTTCTTGTAGTTGGATTGTCTTGACTCCCACATTGTCGGGTGGTTTTGGAGCAGAGCGGTTTATCTTCTTCGTAGGGATTTCTATCCCTGATGCCGAGTATTGCTGGGCTGTTGCGAGTACTTCCCCTATAGTGTTTGGTAGTTGATTTGTGGAAGCATAGGTGATAGCTTCTTTTTCGCATTTGAAGGACTTCTGGAGATCTCTGCGGAAGTTTGAAGTAGCAGACTTCGAATTCTCGTATCACGCAATACTCGAACGGGCAGCCTTGGCCAAATTCATGGCGATACCTCATTACGTCTACCTTCTGCTTAAAATGTCGGGAAGGGCGGGAGTACTTACCTTCCATGGAGATCTCCAGAAGTCCTTCGAATGCGAAAAAGAAGCTATCACCTATACTTCCACAAATCGACTACCGGACACTGCAGGGGAAGTACTCGTAACAGCCCAGCAATACTCGGCATCAGGGATAGAAATTCCTATGAAGAAGATAAACCTCTCTACTCCAAAATCACCCGAGAATGTGGGAGTCAAGACAATCCAACTACAAGAAGGTGACCCGTCAAAAACGGCTTTGATTGGGACAGGGCTTACTAACAAATAGGAAAGCGCGCTCATCAACTTCCTTAGGGACAACCGTGACATTTTCGCTTGGAAACCAGCCGATATGCCCGGTGTCCCGAAGGAGTTGATCGAGCACTCCTTAAATGTCAACCCTACTGCTACCCCTAAGAAGCAACGCCTACAACATTTCTCAGCAGAGAAAAGGTAAGCTATAAAAAAGGAAATTGTCAAACTACTCGCGGTTGGATTCATCAAAGAAGTTTATCACCCCGAGTGGCTGGTGAATCCTGTACTTGTCCTCAAGAAGAACAACAATGAGTGGATGATGTGTGTCGACTACACAAACCTCAACAAACATTGTCCAAAGGATCCTTTTGGACTCCCATGCATCGACCAAGCCATCGACTCGACGGCCAGCTGCTTCCTACTATCCTTCCTTGACTACTACTCAGGCTATCATCAAATAGCCCTCAAGGAAGAAGATCAAATCAAGACAGCATTCATCACTCCATTCGGTGCTTATGCTTACAAGACCATGTCCTTTGGATTAAAGAACACTGGTGTAACACCCTAGGTGTCTGCACAGTAGTTGTGTATCTATTTTATGCATCATGTGCTTGATTTGCTTGAAAAAAGGATCTTTTTGTAAATATAAAGGTTATATGTGTAACTATGATTTTATGCAAGGTCCTCTCTATAGTTTTTTTTGAATAGGAGGTGTGATTATAGCTTTTTTGGAGGGTTTATTTGCAAAATGTAATGTAATCATTGCTTGGCAGGAAATCTTTCAATTCAGCCTAGATTTAAAGTGATTTTGCATTGAAAAAGACAAAATTCCCTGGAATTCAAAATCCCTCCTATGTTTTCAAAAATAGCTCTTGAATCTTTGATCAAATAAATTTTTGCACAACATCAAATTTGTAGATCTTGAAAAGTTGAACAACTTTCATGTTGGGCACTTTTTCATTTGAGCCCTATTTTAAAAGTTATCGCTGGTTTACATTAGGGTCCCTGGAATTTATGGAAATTGCATTTGGGTCCCTTTTCCCCTTCCTCCAGCTTGCTTGCCTGCTTCCCCTGCCATTGCCGCTGTGCAGTGCCGCCGCCCGCCGTGGAGGGCCAGCCGGCCCCCTTCTGATTCGCGCTGGCACCCACGCGTAGCTCCCAACATTTTCCACCGCCCGTTGCCTCGCGCTGGTGCCCTCTCCCTTCGCCACGCCGCCCAGAACAGCCCGCGCGGCCGCCACCTCAACGCCGCCGTGGAGAGCTCGGGTTTGAGCCCGCCGCCCTCTCTTCGCGCGCGCACGAGCATTACAAGTACCCCAGCAGTCCATTCGGCCAGCTCTTTCACTTGCTCCCCACTCCGATGCCCCAGAACACCGCCGCCGCTCCGCAGAACGCCGGCGAGCTCACCCTCGCTATCGACCCGCCTCACCGCAGCTCCTCCGCCCGCGCTGACCCCCTAGCGAGCTCCGCCGTGTCCTGGCGCAGCTCCCTGACTACTTCTCCTCACCCAATCCCCACTGGAACCATCCCACCGCCATCGCCGAGCTCCGCCAGCCGCCGCTCGCCGTCGACACCCTAGCTCCGGTCCTCCTCTCGAGCTCCCAAGCCACCCAGAGCTTCGCCTCGACCTCCTCTCCGTTTTCCCCAACCTACCCCTCACTGCCGGTGAGCCTAGACGCCGGATTTTGCGGTCAAACACTCGCTCCCCTGCTCTGACCTCGGTAAGGACCTCCCTGCTAGAATTCAAGAAATGCCAGGGGGTTATTTGAATAGCTTGTGACTCATATGAATAGTAGCAGCAAGGGCTTATTTGTTATTTCTAGCTGTAAACTTTGAAATTCTATAGAAATTCATAGGAAATTCGTAAAATAGCAAATCTAGTTGTTCTGGAATCCTTGTGTAAATCTCTATGCAGTAGAATCAAAATATGGTGGATGTTTGTTGAAATTTTTTGCTGTACAAATTGATTTGTGTCACTAGGTAAATAAAGACTAGTTGTTTCATCTTTTTCTTAACTGATGATTGAAGCCATGTCTTGTAGTGAAATTTTTATGGTGGTTTGTTCATATGACACTAGTATTGCTATAAAAACTTCGTGGTCAGATCTCATGTGTTGCTATTTATTTGATTTAATCTTTGTTTAGTAGACTTTAATTATGATAAATAGTTTTTGTTGATTTTAAATCATGAAAATATTTACGTGTGTTATTTTTGAATGGTTTAGCTTGTACATGAAGATTGAGCCCCAGTTCGTGAATAGAACAGTAGGTAAAAATGAATCTTGTTAAGTTGATGTCTGTTTTGTTTATTTTCTCAGAATTAATTATTTCTAGATAAAATCATGAAAACATCAAAGTAGCTAACTCATCCCTGTGTCGACCTACTGTTAAATTTTGAGCTTCTTTTTTGCTATGGTTTAACCAGTATAATTCAATCTTGTTCTAGGTGTTGTCTGAATGAATGAATTGTTCTGATTAAATTGCTACATGTTTTGTCATGAAATTTACAGGATAGCTTACTATGTTCATATTCTATTTAGTGTAATTTTTTCTAAATTTATTACTGTTTGTGGTCTGAGTTGTTTATTTATTAGCAAACCATGATTTAATTGCTATAGGAAACTACTCCCACCTGTTTAGGAAGTTAGCATAGCTTTCTTGTGCCGTTGATCATGATGCCTTGTGTAGTTAGATATGTTGAGTTACTACTCTATAAATGATTGCCCATGTGTGTATTAATTTTGTTTGCTTAGCTTCACTACATCGTGAGTGTGTTATAATACTATTCCTGATTACATATGGATACGTCTTCTTTATCGGACGGGACGTACGAGCTGATCCCGGATTTCGAAGGAGGTGATCTCAAAGCTCAAGGGAACACTGCTGTACTAACTGAAGCCCCGAACCAAAGTTCGGAAGAGCCCCGGGCTGAAATAGTTAGTGACTACCGAGAAGGCAAGCCCCGGACATAACCTATATTTCTAAGTATTACCATTTATTGTTATTACTTATTTGTGCATTTACAGTTCTTAGAATTTGAATTGAAACCCTAGATGCATGATCCTAGGAACCTATGTACTGAACACTAGACCTGAGTTCGAATAATTGCTAAGCTTATAGGACTGGTAAAAGTCGAGTGATTGCCTGTCACTCGCGAGCTCTATAGGAATTGCTTGTTTACTTTCTGTTATCAATATAAGGATGACGGACGGGGTTGTGTTCGATATCATGACCTTATGTGAGACCCCGTCTGTGTTGATGAACTTGCTAAGGTCGCGGTGTGTGGTAGTGCTGGTTAAGATTTTGAACGTACTAGCCACATGCCATAAATATGGTACGCGGTAAGCCTAGTAGCCGATTGGACCGGGGAGTGGATATACCTCTCACTCTCTCTTAGGGATAGGTTTTATTTTTATGTTGCGCAACACTGCGACTTCGAGGGGCAAGGTTGGACCTTGGAGCCCTATAGTCGGGGAGAGTGACCCTATCCACAAGCCGGAAAGAAAGGTAAACAGTTGTTTGGGAACGACCCGACGGTGTTCCAAATGTGTGTGTTAGGTCTGCCTGGCCAGGTTAACAAATTCGATTCGAATCGTCTGCTTCTCACAGTTTGGGACTGCTTGATCCCTTTGCCACACAGAGTAATAAGAGCAACATTATTATGATCAATCTTGATGTTTGCTTAAAGTTTTACCATGATTGGATAGTAGTTGCTTACATAGAATGGTTAATCAACTAGAATCTTGGAAGCTAAAACTTGAAAGTAAGGACCTACTCTTTATTGCTTTTCAGCAAAAGGAAAACCAAAGCCTCACAGAACCTTGCATAGTCTAGCTAAAGTGGGCTACTTATACCCATTGACGGTTAAGTCTTGTTGAGTATTAGAATACTCAGCCTTGCTGTTGAAACCTTTTTCAGGTATGAGTTTTGAGGATCAGATCGCTAACTTGACCTATCCCTGCTCTTTGCCTCCTGGCTGGTCCGTAGAGTGGGATACGTCTTCGGCCGGCTTTGACCCCAACGAGTGATACCATGCTTGGGCTAGCTTGGTATACCTTTGCGACGTGTTGTAGCCGTCATTTTCTCTTCCGCTGTTTAAACTCAGAAGCTTTACCCTTATGTTTTGTATAACTGGTTTACTAAGTTTGGTTTTGTAATAATGTCTTGAACTAGCTATAATCAATACATTGCCTGTGTTGTAAAAATTGTGGTTGTAATATCTCTGGACTCGCCTTCGTGCGGGGTATGCTTGTTCGATCCGAGAACCGGTGGTTGTATCGGGACGTTACCCGACAAACCAAGAATTGTTCCGTTTGAAGTGCGTTTGAGCCAGTGTTGCCTTTATGGTGATGGCCTGCGCACTTGAGCCGGGATAATTCAGGTGGTTCTGCCACAGCTGGTATCAGAACTGCAAGCGTACACCAGAGGTGTTGGAACCTTAAAAATCAATTTCCGTATATAAATTTGACCAACAAGGTATTTTTGGAAACCAACGTAGTTTCGTTAAGGGTTGTGCATAGAACATAAAGTCCTAGGGAATTTACGGGAGTTACTAGGTGGCTATTTATGTATGGTTTATGTTATCTGACTTCCAGCACTTTACATTTTGTCAAACCATACTCACAAGCACCTCTTAATTTTTGTAACGACGCACCTACGTTAATGTAAGATGGTAAGGATCCTCAGTCAGCTGAGGGAGACTGACCTTCCCATCGGTGATGCGAGCCGAACGCTGCCCTCAAGCAGTGGCTTACTTGAGGTGCTCCCAATATACCAACTATTAGTTGACTATATTGGAAGTAAAGTGTACTTAGTCAGCTGAGGGAGTCTGACCTTCCCGTCGGCGATGAGAACCGAACGTTGCGCTCAAGCAGTGGCCTACTTGAGCTGCTGCCAATATACCGACGTCGTTCGACTATATTGGGAGTAAAGGAACTTGTGAATATGCCACTGAGTAGCGTATATTAACGTTGGTCATACGGCGGAAATTGTATGGCTGCCGCTTTTATAGTGAGCAGTAATGTATGGGGACGCTTTCATGAGTGCTGGCATGAAAGGTTCAATGGATATATTTATGTTTTGTCAATCTTCTGCAGGTACACTAACCGTGATTCGATAAGTTAAGAACGGTTAAATTTTGTCGACTAGCTATATAGGGAGAGCCGTATCTATGTTATGCCACCGTGCTAACCATGTAAGCCCAACCATAGTTGGCAATTGTTTATCTTGTGAGGAACGAACAGGACGTGCATGCATATTTGGTTGATGTTTGCTTTGATTCCAAGAATTGGAAAATGTTACATGAGTCTTCTTAAGGAATCTCTAGAGTTTGTTTTCATGAATATGTTTTAGTGTGGTTGAACAAAGGGTTGAATGAAAACTTGGTTTGAGAGAGGAAGTTTGAGTCATGTCTTTATCCATGGTTCCATCTTGATGATCTTTTCGTTCCATAGAATCTCAAATGATGAACCAGTACCACTTGGGGGTTTGTTACTTTCAGGAATTGGTGAAACCATATAATTCTTTGAATCAGAATCATATTTTTTCCACATTCTTCGTAAAAAGCTTTATTTGAGAAGGTCTTTTGTAAGTTAGTGGCTTTGGATCTTATATGAACCTTACCATTGATCTTAGCTTGTTAATCAATCCAACCCTTGATCAATGCCTTGAATATATTCCTTTCAAAACCATTATTCCTTTTTCCTTCATGGCTCCCTGGCTAAGCCATGATGTTTGTTAACAAAATCCCATCATTAATCATTCTATTCCTCTTGGTGTTATGCCTGAACTTGTTGGCTTTTTTGATTTCAACATCTGAATCCTATATTTTCATTATTGCTGTAAGGATCGATGGACCAAGAGGGGGGGGGTGAATTGGGCCTTTTTCAAAATTCTAAAGCAATAAAAACAACCTTAACCTATGCAATGCTAGTAAGGCTCAATTCACCGACCGGCTAACTAAGCAAACTACACAAGCTACTAAAGAAAAGAAACTAAGCAAGGTAGAGCTAAGTTATGATCTCTAATGTCAAGCACATGAAAAGTTGCAAGAAAGTAAATGCTTGAAATGAAGGAGTGGGCAAGAGACAACCGGATTTTTCCCGTGGTGTCGATGTGTTGGCACACACACCTAATCCACGTTGTGACACTCACTAAGAGTCTTGTCACCTCCCATGTCACCGAGACTTGGGCGCTCACTAAGAGTCTCCGTTCACCATCCCGACGTGGTGGAGCTCAAGCCACGTACACACTTCTTCGGCCTCCCACAATCCTTGGCAAGCTCCGGAAGAAACACCTTCAATCACCAAGATCGTCTAGGTGCTGCCAAACACCAAGAGTAACAAGCTCCTAAGCCTTCACTTGACCTACACTCAGTTGGCCCTAGCTCAAGCACACTTGCTACACTTGCAAAGGATGAGTTCTTCAAGGTTGAAGCACAAACTGAGCACTAGATCTTCTCTCTTTTGCTCAAAGCTCTTTCTCTTCTTCTCAATGGTGGCCTCAGGTTTTCAAGGTGTCAAAGGCGACTGAAATGAACCAGGGGGTACCCTTATATAGAGTGGAGGAGGTCACATAGCCGTTGGAAGTTTTCTGCAGAAAAATCGTGACCACCGGAAGAACCGACGGTATAGAAAGTATAGGCATCGGTTCAACCGGTCTCTCTGTGTCAAAGAAGTAGCCATTGGAGTTCTGACACAGTATCCACGCTTGCGTCATTGCACCGGTGCATGCTCCGTATGGGCATCGGTTTAACCGGTGCTGAAGAGTTTCACTGATCAACTCAAACAAGCGTTCTGGAACAAAGTACATCCAATGCACCGGTGCTTTGATTCTGAACCGTCGGTTCAACCGGTGCTGAAGAGAAGTTGGAGTCCACCAAAATATGCTCCCTGGAACAAAAGACTTTCATTGCACCGGTGCTTTGATTTCAGAGCGTCGGTTCAACCGGTGCTGAAGAGAGGTTGAAGTCCACCATAATATGCTCTCTGGAACAAAGGACTTTCATTGCACCGGTGCTTATCTTTTTGACCATCGGTTCAACCGGTGCTTTACTTGATTTCTGCCTTCATCCAGAGAAGATAGACCGACAGGGCATCGGTCCTTCCGCCATGCATCGGATGCTCCGATGCTAGGGCACCGGTTCAACCGGTGCTGCTGATTTTCTTTGTTTTCAGCTGTTTTGACTTGGATTCGAATGTGACTTTGATTGTTTCTTCTTCCAAGAGTTGTGTTGACTTCTATTGACCATCTTTTGCTATTTTTGAGTGAGTGTGCAAGATTTCTAAGGCCAACACAAGTTTGATCAAGCTACTAACTCATGAACCCCTCTTAATAGTACGATCAAGAACTAGAAAATATAAAACCTAACTAAATCAAGTGTCCTTCAACTCCTTGTGACACTTGAGACTAGAAAGGTCCTTAATCTTTCAAATTGAGTCCTTGGTACGCAGAATTGTTTTGAATTGAGGGGTCTCTTTTCATATTTCATATGAGACTAATCCAGTTATTGAGCTTTCCTTTAAAACACATGTTAGTCGCATACGGTTGTCATTAATCACCGAAACTTACCATTAGCATCTATCGGCCTAGATGCGCTACAATCTCCCCCTTTTTGGTGATTGATGACAACACAAAGTAGAGATACATACTATAAGAAAAAGAAAGCGATAAACAAGCATGCATTACTTGAAATAAAGCACATGTAGGGACATGTCAACACAGAGCATACACAAAATCCAAATAACATGTCCATACACAAAATCCATGAAGAACCAATCACGCCACAAACCACCAAGCTCCCCCTATCTCTACTCCCCCTATCTATCTCCCCCTTTGGCAACAAAGCACCAAAAAGGAAGGCAAACTAATCCTGAGCTGGAGAAGGCGGGGTCTTCCGGCTGGGTCCGGTGGAGAACTGAGCGGCGGAGTCGTCGGCATCGTCGTCCATCCAGTCGTCGTCGATTGAAGAAGACTTCTGCTCGACCGGAGTCGTCGGAGCAGCAGAAGTAGCTGGTGTAGTGGTAGAAGCTGGCGCGGCGACGATCGTGGAGTCCGTCGGAGGAGCAGACGTGACGGGAGTCAGGTCTGGCTGAGTGGGGCGCACGACAGACGGACGGAGCACCTCGGGCTGAGAAGGAGAGTCGAACGTGAGTGACTGAGCCGAGGGGTGCTGGAGCTGGTGTAGGATCTGCTGCTGTCTATGAAACTCTGCACGCTGCTCGGCAGTCCAAACACTAGGCTGAGAAGCAGGAGCCGGAGCAGCAGTAGGAACAGGACTGGCAAACAACCCAGTCTGAAGAAGTGGTGACATCGGGAAAGATGACAAGGGTGTCTGCACAAATCCGCCAGCAGGTGGAGGAGGAGCAGTGGGGTCGAACTGGAGCTGCTGGGGTGTAGGGAGCTGAGGCTCAGGCAGTCCAGTGTGACGATACAGCTGACCGAATGTAACACCCGGTTTATAAAAGAACATAAACCGAGCAATCATATACGTGCTAGGATCAAGTCACACATATATACAACAGAATGAACAGTATATCATAGCACATATCACGTAAAAAGACATAATAAAGCGAATACGAAAGTTATTTATTACATTAATGACAAAAATGTCTGATACAGCGGAAGCGAAGTACAAATACGAAAAAAAAGCTCTCCGAAGCTGAAGCAGGGCGCCACAGGGACGTCGACTGGGAGACGAACGCCTAGAAGTCCTCGTAGTCCTGGTAGCGCTGGACGAACTCCCTCGTGTCGGCAGGAACTGAGCAGCAGTAGCATATCCAAGAGGAAAAAGTAGAGAAGAGGCAAGAGTGAGTACACTGTAACACCCGGTTTATAAAAGAACATAAACCGAGCAATCATATACGTGCCAGGATCAAGTCACACGTATATACAACAGAATGAACAGTATATCATAGCACATATCACGTAAAAAGATATAATAAAGCGAATACGAATGTTATTTATTACAATAATGACAAAATGTCTGATACAGCGGAAGCGAAGTACAAAATACGGTAAAAGCTCTCCGAAGCTGAAGCAGGGCGCCACAGGGACGTCGACTGGGAGACGAAGCACCTAGAAGTCCTCGTAGTCCTGGTAGCGCTGGACGAACTCCCTCGTGTCGGCAGGAACTGAGCAGCAGTAGCGTAGCCAAGAGGAAAAAATAGAGAAGAGGCAAGAGTGAGTACACAACTTGTACTCAACAAGTATAACACAAACTATGAGGCTCTAGGCTGGCTGACTCAACTGCATTAGCTTTTAAGTGTTGGCAAGATTTTATTTAAGCTATTTACTACTAGTTGATGAATTACCATTAACCCAGTTACATAGTAATTAATCAAGTTTATTCATGTTACTACTGGGAACCAAACCGAAATCAAACCACCAAGGTAAACCCCGAGAAGCACCTCCCTCGTCGGAAAGAGATAACTTCACTAATCAAAAGGAGGATCTGGGCCGCTCATAACCGTGAGCACGGCTAGTATACCAGTTTTACACTCTGCAGAGGTTGCACATCTTTACCCACAAGTCGTGAGCTACGCCAGTTGTTCATCACACTTCCTTAGGTGAGATGACTAGCGACTCACTACGAGGCCTTTAGAAAGAATCTCGTTGGTAAGGCGTAACCGCGAGAGTTAGGTCGGCGACGATGGGGCCCACCTCCGGGGGTACAAGCACAGGAGCGCAATCCAAGCACAGACCAAGCCGGAGGAGCAGGGACCATTGAAGCTTACTACTCTTGCCCCGCAGGTAAGTTACTCCAAACCAAAAAGATCTAGTTATTACGCCAAGTCTATCCCATTCTAGCCTTGTGGTAGCGCTGTTGTCCCAGGTTGTCGCTCTATGAACCGGTCCTTATGGAGAGTGGCCAACCAGGCAGTAAGCACCGTGCTGGCCCCCTAAACCATGTTTCTAAAAAAAACATCTTTTAACGAGAAGTGAGCCACTCAAGCCACACAGAGTGCCACTCTCAGAATTAAGTTCAAGTAAACCATTAATCAAATTAATTAAAAGGACCAGAGTGTGTTATAGCGCAGCAACCTAGCACAACTAACCAAAATGCAACCCAAAGGTATATATAAAGGATATAAAGTGGCTAGGAAATCCTTAAAGGCATACAGTATTAAAATGCAGTATGAAATTGTATTTAAAAGTGATGGGTTGTTCATGTTATACTTGCCTTCCTCGTACTGCTCCTGCTGCTGCTCAAACTGATCCGAAGACGGCTGCTCCGGGTACTGGTATTGGGGCTCCTCAGATGGATCAACGTCTACTCACGAACACATGGCCAAAACAATGCACAAAAATAAGCATACAAGCAAACTCTAACAAAAAGCTAAAGAACAGTACATCAATACATAAAAACAGCACACAAAACTACTCTAGAACTATTCTACGCGTTACAACGATCGCGTGGATATAAAGAACGCTAAAAACGGAGCTAAAACGCGTATTCTAGGCTAAAAACAAGTCCTAGGGGCTTATTTGTAAGAAAACTGGAGTTTCAGGGGGTTTTCTACAAAAACTGAGGACTAAAACGTAATTAACTATTAAATCTAAGGGCTAACGTGCAAAACCAACTGCCCTGGACGGCGGGTACTAAATCTAGAAAGGTCAGGGGGCTATGCGCTAAAAACGGGACTAAACTGTAATTATTTTTCAAAGGCTATGGAGCGCGGGTTGATTAGCAGAGAGTCCAGGGACTCTTTTACAAAAGGGCTAGTGAACCGGTACGCCCCTTCTAATCTGATCCGTCTGCGCCGGATCGGACGGCCAGGAGCGCACTGAGGCGCGGATGGCGGCGCTGCGATGCGGGTCTTCGCCGGCGGTGACCGGAGGCGGCGGAAGCTCGCCGGAGATGACTGTTCTGGCGCTACAGTGGGCCATTTGGGTTGCGGTCTGGTGCAAAATGATGAGCGTGACGCGCGTGAAACACTGGAGCACGAAGGGTGGCGGTGCTGTGCTCTGGCGGGGCTCGCCACGGCGAGGAGCGGGACTGCGCGGCGGCGCAAGAGCGGCCTGCGGCGGACGGACACCTAGGGCGCGCTAAGGGCGGAAAGAAACTGCGCAAAGGGAGCAGGGGCCCGGTTGGTGCTCACCGTGGGCCTGGATCAGGCGAGGGAGCGGCGTAGGGTGGCCGGCGACGGGGACCGGCGGTGGAGGCGGGCGGCGTTCGTTGGCGTGGTCGATGCGGCGGTGTCCCGGCCCTCCGGACTCCACGGGGATCCTCGGGGTCGCTCTGCGAAGCCGGTGAAGGGTCAGAGAGGTCCAGAAGTCACCGGAGATGATGAATTGGGGCGGCGCAGGGGATCACCGGCTTGGAGGTCGCGGCGGCGCTCGTTCCGAGCAGAGGCAAGATGGCGGCTAGGGCGGTGCGCTGGTGGATGGAGGGATCAGGGGGGGCGCGGACGGCGCTCAAATAGAGCCAGGAGCGATCCTCGGCAGGCGTGATTAGCGGGGCCGCCGCGGAGATTTCGGCCGGGCCGGTGAGGCGCAAGGAAGGCGGACGAGCCGTGATCCGGACTCCAGGCGCGCTTCTAGAAGGTCGGGCGGGCGTGGGGCTAGGCTGGTTGGTGGGCCCTGCGGAGATGGGGGGGGTCCACGGTACAGAGGAGCTAGGGGCGGTTGGAGCAGAGGAATCACCGGCGCGGGGAGGAAGGAGAAGCTGACGAGGTGGGGTCGCTTTGTCAGCGGCGGGGCGAGTGAGAGCGGGCGACGCTCTGAGGCGAGCGGGCTGACGCGCGGGCCCTGGCTGGCAGGCCGACGGGGCGGGACTGGGCCGAGCGGGGGAGTGGCTGGGCCGAGCGGGAGGCCGAGCGGGCGTAGCTGGCTTCAGCGCTGGCGCGAGCGCGCGCGTTGGGCCGGGGTGGCGTGCGGGCTGGGCCGCCCGGGAAGGGAGAGGGGGAAGAGGGAGTGGGCCGGCTGGGTGCTGGGCTGGGCTTGGGAAGGTGGTTTGGGCTGGGTTTGAGTTTGAGTTTGGTTTATGGGCTCCTTTTCTATTTCTTTTTCTTTTCTAAGTCTAATTCAAACAAAGTTTGAATTCAAATTTGAATTTGAATTCAAACCACACTCAAATAAAATTATGCACCAGCATGAATGCAACAAAAATTTAAACCTATGGTAAATTTTAATTAATTAAGGAACAAAAATTAGATTAAATGCCAACTAAACACAATAAACCTTAGAAAATTTAACTAAAGCCAATTAATTTATTAATAAATACAGAAATTTAAAGTTAGGGTGTTACATACCCTACCCCCTTAAAGAAATCTCGTCCCGAGATTTAGCTGGGCTGGCTAGCAAAGAGATCTGGATATGTCTTCTTCAACTCATCTTCTCGCTCCCATGTAGCCTCAGCTTCACTGTGGTGACTCCACTGAACTCTGCACATCTTGATGCGCTTGTTCCGAGTAACCCTCTCTGATGTCTCCAGAATCTTCACCGGATGCTCAGTATAAGTCAGATCCTCCTGGACATCGACTCCATCCAGGGGTGCCTGCTCCTCGGGTACTCGCAGACATCTCTTCAGCTGAGATATATGGAAGACATCATGAACTCCTGAGAGACTGAGAGGTAACTCCAGGCGATAAGCAACTTCGCCTTTCCGCTCTAGCACCTTGAATGGCCCCACATAACGAGGTGCTAACTTCCCTTTGACATTAAATCTGCGGATTCCTCTCATCGGAGACACCTTCAGATACACATAATCACCGACACTGAAAGTCAGATCTCTCCGTTTGCCATCAGCATAGCTCTTTTGTCTGCTCTGTGCAATCCTCAGATTCTCTCGCACTGCCTGGACCATCTGCTCTGCATCATCTATGATCTCAGGGCCAAAGAGCTGCTTTTCACCAATCTGATCCCAATAGAGAGGAGTCCTGCACTTTCTGCCATACAATGCCTCGAATGGGGACTTCTTTAGACTGGCCTGATAGCTGTTGTTATATGAGAACTCGGCAAAAGACAGGCACTTATCCCAACTAGTACCATACTGAATAGCACAAGCTCTCAGCATATCCTCCAACACCTGGTTGGTTCTCTCTGTCTGCCCATCTGTCTGAGGGTGATAAGCCGTACTGAAACGCAGCTTCGTATCCAGAGAATCATGGAGCTGCTCCCAGAACCGAGAAGTGAACTGAGACCCTCTGTCAGATATGATCTTCTTCGGCACACCATGCAAACAGACAATCCGAGAGATGTACAACTCTGCAAGTCTAGCTCCGGAGTAAGTAGTGTTCACTGGAATGAAGTGAGCAACCTTCGTCAGACGATCCACTACTACCCAAATAGAGTTGTACCCTTTCTGAGTACGAGGCAATCCAACAATGAAGTCCATAGTGATTTCTTCCCATTTCCACTCTGGAATCTTCAAAGGCTGTAACAGACCTGCTGGCCTCTGATGCTCAGCCTTGACACGCTGACAGGTGTCACAAATAGCCACGTACTCTGCCACTGAACGCTTCATCCCATACCACCAGAAACGTTCCTTCAGATCATAATACATCTTCGTGCTGCCCGGATGAATAGAGTAAGCTGTATCATGGGCCTCACTCAGAATCAACTTCCGAAGATCCTTCACATCTGGAACACAGATCCGGTTCTTGTACCACAAGGTACCCTGATCATCCTCTCTGAAATGTGGGGCCTTGCCCTTCTTGAGCAACTCACGGATCTCCTGCAGCTTCTCATCATCTTTCTGATGCTGCCTGATCTCTGACTCTAGAGTCGGTACCGCCTCAAATGCTGCACTGGAAGTATGATGCAAGAAGCCCAGACTCAACTGCTCGAACTCCTCGCATAACTCTGGAGGCATCTGGAAAGCAACGGCCATGTTGACATAACTCCTTCTGCTCAAAGCATCTGCTACAACATTGGCCTTGCCCGGATGATAGTGAATCTCCAGATCATAGTCCTTAACCAACTCTAGCCATCTTCTCTGCCGCATGTTCAGCTCATTCTGCGTGAAAATATACTTGAGGCTCTTGTGATCAGTGTAGATATCACACCGCTGCCCATACAAGTAATGCCTCCAAATCTTCAGAGCATGCACAACTGCGGCTAACTCAAGATCATGAGTAGGATAATTCAGCTCATGCCGGCGTAACTGCCGTGAAGCATAAGCTATCACTCTGCCCTCCTGCATCAGAACACACCCAAGACCATCCTTCGAAGCATCACAATATACCGTGAACCTCTTCGTCTGGTCTGGCAGAGTCAGGACTGGCGCCGTAGTCAACCTTTTCTTCAGCTCATCAAAGGCCATCTGACGCTCATCAGTCCATACGAAAGCCACATTCTTCTCTAGCAAAGAAGTCAAAGGCTTCGCGATCTTGGAGAAATTCTCGATGAACCTCCGATAATATCCTGCTAAGCCCAAGAAAGATCTGACTTCCTTCACTGTCTGCGGTGTCTCCCACTCGAGCACATCCTTCACCTTGCTCGGATCAACAGCAATGCCTCCCTGAGAGATAACATGACCGAGGAATGGAACCTCGTCAATCCAGAACTCGCACTTGCTGAACTTGGCATACAGCTGATGCTCTCTCAATCTCTGCAATACGAGTCTCAAATGCTCCTCATGCTCTTCTTCCGTCTTGGAAAAGATCAGAATATCATCAATGAAAATCACCACGAAGACATCCAGATAATCCATGAAGACCATGTTCATCAGATGCATGAAGAAAGCCGGGGCATTAGTCAAGCCGAAGGACATGACTGTATACTCATATAGCCCGTACTTGCAGGTGAATGCCGTCTTCGGAATATCCCCAGGACGGATCCTCAGCTGAAAATAGCCCGAACGAAGATCAATCTTCGAGAATATACGAGCACCTCGAAGCAAATCGAAGAGATCCTCAATACGGGGCAGTGGATGCTTGTTCTTGATAGTGACTGCATTCAGCTCACGATAATCCACACACATCCTCTTCGAGCCATCCTTCTTATCTACTAGCAGCAATGGAAAAGCCCAAGGAGAGAAGCTGCGACGGATATAGCCCTTGGCTAGCAACTCATCAATAGTCTTCTTTACTTCTTCATGCTCTATAGGCGCCATACGGTAGGGCCGCTTTGCAATAGGAGCTGTGCCAGGCAAGAGATCAATACAAAACTCAATGGCGCGTTCAGGCGGCATACCTGGCAGATCATCCGGAAAGACATCCGGGAATTCAGACACCACGCGAATACCGTCCGTGGGTCTAGCCTCCATCTGATGAAGAAATCCAGAAGGCTCTACTGCACTGATAACAACCTCTTGGCCACTGGAAGCTGATAGCAAGACTGTCCGCTGAGCACAATCTATCCGAACTCCCCACTTGGCCAGAGTCTCCATTCCCAGAATGACATCAATGCCCTTGGTGTCTAGCACCATCAGATCAGTACAGAACTCTACTCCCCTCAAAGAAACACTGACTCTCGGGCAGTAAGTGTGAGACCTCAACTGTCCTCCCGGAGAAGATACTAACAGGCACCTCTTTAATGTGCTAGTATGAATACCATGATGCTCGACAAAAGACTGAGTAATGAAGGAATGCGTAGCACCAGTATCAAAAAGCACTGTAGCTGGATATGAATTAACCATGAACGTACCAATAACCACGTTGGGAGCCTCGGCCGCTGACTCGGCCGTCACGTGGTTCACCCTGCCCTGTGCTGGCGCCCTGGGCTGAGCTGGGCGTCCCTGCTGTCCCGCCTGCGCCTTCCGGGGGCAAGCGTTGGCGTAGTGCCCCGGCTGGCCGCAGTGAAAGCAGGTGCGAGGAGGTCCCTGAGCCTGCTGTCCGGTAGGAGCTGCCGGACGTGGAGCCTGCGGTGCTGGTGGAGCTGGTGGAGCACGAGCCGGAGGTGCCGGTAACCTCGGGCCCTGACCTGCCTGCTGCTGTCGAGGCGGGTACTGCTGCGGTGGCCTCTGCTGGTACTGCTGAGGAGGCCGGTACTGAGGCTGGTACTGCTGGGGCTGCTGGAGTCGTGGACGAGTGTTGCTGCCGGAAGCAACGGGGACAACCTTCCTCTTCTTGTCCTCCATCTCCAGGTGCTTACGCTCAGTGTTGAGCGCACTGTCAACCAGATGGTTGAAGTCGTCGAAGCGGAGGTTGAGCAGCGCGTACTGGAGGTAATCCTCAAGACCCTCCATGAAGTGCTCCTGCTTCTTGCGGTCATCCGCAACCTCGGCAGGGGCGTAGCGAGCCAGCTGAAGAAAGCGATCACGATACTCCGTGACCGACATAGTCCCCTGAATTCACAAAGACAGATAGATATCGGAAGATTAACTCAAGATTCATCAGGATAGATCAAGGGGGCATTAGCTCAAAAGAAAACGCTGAATGATTATCTTAAGATTACCTGCTTCAGTGCAAGGAACTCCTTCTGCTTCATCTTCATAACGCCCGCGGGGACGTTGTGGCTACGGAAACGCTCCCTGAACTGGAGCCAGGTGAGAGCCTCGCGGTCATGGACCGGGTGGGACTCCCACCAGTCCAGAGCTGCCCCTCGCAGCTGTCCTGCTGCGTACAAGACGCGCTCACGGTCATCGCACTGGGCGATGTCCAGCTGACGCTCCACTGCACGGAGCCAGTCGTCAGCCTGAAGAGGGTCGGACGTGTGAGAGAACGTCGGCGGGTGACCCCTCAGGAACTCAGCACGCCTGTCGCGAGGCTGCGGCGGTGGAGGAGGCGGAGGCTGAGTGTGAGCGTGCTGAAGAGCCTGAACAGTGTTGTTCAGGGTAGCCATCATCTGCATCTGGAGCTGGAAGTACTGCTCCGGAGTCAAAGGCGGCGGCATCGGGATCCCAGTACCCTGGTTGTTCTGACCCTGCTGCTGGCCAGAACCTGAACCGGTGCTCCTGGTGTTCACCATCTGATTTGGACAAAAGATTTCACGGGTAAGGATATTGCAGGAATAAACTCAGATGGATATGATAACTCTTTGCGGAAAAAGACTCAGCCATGATAAAGTAGACAGGATAGAGTTGACTGTTTTACCCCCAACGATCTAAGTCATTTGATTAATTAGTTAACTTTAACATCTGAGTGATTTTCTTTAAACAAATTTAAACTACTAAGCTATGCAATCATTCAAAAATCCAAATCAAACATGTAGCATAATAACAAGCAGACAATTTTCACGACTTAGCCGAGTTTAACAATAGACTCGACTAACACAACGCGTCGCAGAACGTGCTATCGTATTATTATAAAAAGGTCACCTAGCTAACTCATGGTGGTCAGATGACTGATTCAGGCCAAAATCTACGAAAACTATTCTTCAGAGAGAGAAATCAAGGCAAGAAGAGTAAAAAGTCAAAGAAGTCAAGGGGTATAATAGTAAAATAGTTTCAGCAGGCAAGGATTGGTGAGAAGAAGTCCTAAAACTCGACCAGTTCTATCTAGGCTTCGTCCTACAGTCGATATGGCCCTGATACCACTCTGTAACACCCGGTTTATAAAAGAACATAAACCGAGCAATCATATACGTGCCAGGATCAAGTCACACGTATATACAACAGAATGAACAGTATATCATAGCACATATCACGTAAAAAGATATAATAAAGCGAATACGAATGTTATTTATTACAATAATGACAAAATGTCTGATACAGCGGAAGCGAAGTACAAAATACGGTAAAAGCTCTCCGAAGCTGAAGCAGGGCGCCACAGGGACGTCGACTGGGAGACGAAGCACCTAGAAGTCCTCGTAGTCCTGGTAGCGCTGGACGAACTCCCTCGTGTCGGCAGGAACTGAGCAGCAGTAGCGTAGCCAAGAGGAAAAAATAGAGAAGAGGCAAGAGTGAGTACACAACTTGTACTCAACAAGTATAACACAAACTATGAGGCTCTAGGCTGGCTGACTCAACTGCATTAGCTTTTAAGTGTTGGCAAGATTTTATTTAAGCTATTTACTACTAGTTGATGAATTACCATTAACCCAGTTACATAGTAATTAATCAAGTTTATTCATGTTACTACTGGGAACCAAACCGAAATCAAACCACCAAGGTAAACCCCGAGAAGCACCTCCCTCGTCGGAAAGAGATAACTTCACTAATCAAAAGGAGGATCTGGGCCGCTCATAACCGTGAGCACGGCTAGTATACCAGTTTTACACTCTGCAGAGGTTGCACATCTTTACCCACAAGTCGTGAGCTACGCCAGTTGTTCATCACACTTCCTTAGGTGAGATGACTAGCGACTCACTACGAGGCCTTTAGAAAGAATCTCGTTGGTAAGGCGTAACCGCGAGAGTTAGGTCGGCGACGATGGGGCCCACCTCCGGGGGTACAAGCACAGGAGCGCAATCCAAGCACAGACCAAGCCGGAGGAGCAGGGACCATTGAAGCTTACTACTCTTGCCCCGCAGGTAAGTTACTCCAAACCAAAAAGATCTAGTTATTACGCCAAGTCTATCCCATTCTAGCCTTGTGGTAGCGCTGTTGTCCCAGGTTGTCGCTCTATGAACCGGTCCTTATGGAGAGTGGCCAACCAGGCAGTAAGCACCGTGCTGGCCCCCTAAACCATGTTTCTAAAAAAAACATCTTTTAACGAGAAGTGAGCCACTCAAGCCACACAGAGTGCCACTCTCAGAATTAAGTTCAAGTAAACCATTAATCAAATTAATTAAAAGGACCAGAGTGTGTTATAGCGCAGCAACCTAGCACAACTAACCAAAATGCAACCCAAAGGTATATATAAAGGATATAAAGTGGCTAGGAAATCCTTAAAGGCATACAGTATTAAAATGCAGTATGAAATTGTATTTAAAAGTGATGGGTTGTTCATGTTATACTTGCCTTCCTCGTACTGCTCCTGCTGCTGCTCAAACTGATCCGAAGACGGCTGCTCCGGGTACTGGTATTGGGGCTCCTCAGATGGATCAACGTCTACTCACGAACACATGGCCAAAACAATGCACAAAAATAAGCATACAAGCAAACTCTAACAAAAAGCTAAAGAACAGTACATCAATACATAAAAACAGCACACAAAACTACTCTAGAACTATTCTACGCGTTACAACGATCGCGTGGATATAAAGAACGCTAAAAACGGAGCTAAAACGCGTATTCTAGGCTAAAAACAAGTCCTAGGGGCTTATTTGTAAGAAAACTGGAGTTTCAGGGGGTTTTCTACAAAAACTGAGGACTAAAACGTAATTAACTATTAAATCTAAGGGCTAACGTGCAAAACCAACTGCCCTGGACGGCGGGTACTAAATCTAGAAAGGTCAGGGGGCTATGCGCTAAAAACGGGACTAAACTGTAATTATTTTTCAAAGGCTATGGAGCGCGGGTTGATTAGCAGAGAGTCCAGGGACTCTTTTACAAAAGGGCTAGTGAACCGGTACGCCCCTTCTAATCTGATCCGTCTGCGCCGGATCGGACGGCCAGGAGCGCACTGAGGCGCGGATGGCGGCGCTGCGATGCGGGTCTTCGCCGGCGGTGACCGGAGGCGGCGGAAGCTCGCCGGAGATGACTGTTCTGGCGCTACAGTGGGCCATTTGGGTTGCGGTCTGGTGCAAAATGATGAGCGTGACGCGCGTGAAACACTGGAGCACGAAGGGTGGCGGTGCTGTGCTCTGGCGGGGCTCGCCACGGCGAGGAGCGGGACTGCGCGGCGGCGCAAGAGCGGCCTGCGGCGGACGGACACCTAGGGCGCGCTAAGGGCGGAAAGAAACTGCGCAAAGGGAGCAGGGGCCCGGTTGGTGCTCACCGTGGGCCTGGATCAGGCGAGGGAGCGGCGTAGGGTGGCCGGCGACGGGGACCGGCGGTGGAGGCGGGCGGCGTTCGTTGGCGTGGTCGATGCGGCGGTGTCCCGGCCCTCCGGACTCCACGGGGATCCTCGGGGTCGCTCTGCGAAGCCGGTGAAGGGTCAGAGAGGTCCAGAAGTCACCGGAGATGATGAATTGGGGCGGCGCAGGGGATCACCGGCTTGGAGGTCGCGGCGGCGCTCGTTCCGAGCAGAGGCAAGATGGCGGCTAGGGCGGCGCGCTGGTGGATGGAGGGATCAGGGGGGGCGCGGACGGCGCTCAAATAGAGCCAGGAGCGATCCTCGGCAGGCGTGATTAGCGGGGCCGCCGCGGAGATTTCGGCCGGGCCGGTGAGGCGCAAGGAAGGCGGACGAGCCGTGATCCGGACTCCAGGCGCGCTTCTAGAAGGTCGGGCGGGCGTGGGGCTAGGCTGGTTGGTGGGCCCTGCGGAGATGGGGGGGGTCCACGGTACAGAGGAGCTAGGGGCGGTTGGAGCAGAGGAATCACCGGCGCGGGGAGGAAGGAGAAGCTGACGAGGTGGGGTCGCTTTGTCAGCGGCGGGGCGAGTGAGAGCGGGCGACGCTCTGAGGCGAGCGGGCTGACGCGCGGGCCCTGGCTGGCAGGCCGACGGGGCGGGACTGGGCCGAGCGGGGGAGTGGCTGGGCCGAGCGGGAGGCCGAGCGGGCGTAGCTGGCTTCAGCGCTGGCGCGAGCGCGCGCGTTGGGCCGGGGTGGCGTGCGGGCTGGGCCGCCCGGGAAGGGAGAGGGGGAAGAGGGAGTGGGCCGGCTGGGTGCTGGGCTGGGCTTGGGAAGGTGGTTTGGGCTGGGTTTGAGTTTGAGTTTGGTTTATGGGCTCCTTTTCTATTTCTTTTTCTTTTCTAAGTCTAATTCAAACAAAGTTTGAATTCAAATTTGAATTTGAATTCAAACCACACTCAAATAAAATTATGCACCAGCATGAATGCAACAAAAATTTAAACCTATGGTAAATTTTAATTAATTAAGGAACAAAAATTAGATTAAATGCCAACTAAACACAATAAACCTTAGAAAATTTAACTAAAGCCAATTAATTTATTAATAAATACAGAAATTTAAAGTTAGGGTGTTACATACACAACTTGTACTCAACAAGTATAACACAAACCATGAGGCTCTAAGGTTGGCTGACTCAACTGCATTAGCTTTTAAGTCTTGGCAAAATTTTATTTAAGCTATTTACTACAAGTTGATGAATTACCATTAACCCAGTTACATAGTAATTAATCAGAATTAATTATGTAACTACTGAGAAACTAACCGAAACCAAGCCACCAAGGTAACCCCGAGAAGCACCTCCCTCGTCGGAAGGAGATAACTCCACTAATCAAAAGGAGGATCTGGGCCGCTCATAACCGTGAGCACGGCTAGTATACCAGTTTTACATTCTGCAGAGGTTGCACATCTTTACCCACAAGTCGTGAGCTACGCCAGAGGTTCATCACACTTCCTTAGGTGAGATGACTAGCGACTCACTACGAGGCCTTTACAAAGAATCTCGTTGGTAGGGAGTAACCGCGAGGGTGGATCAGCGACTATGGAGCAGGTCTAGTGGGCGTCAAGACACGAAGCACAGACGAGGCCACTCAGCACGAGGGCCATAGAAGCTTACCGCCCCTGCCCCGCAGGTAAGTTACTCCAAACCAAAAAGATCTAATTATTACGCCAAGTCTATCCCATTCTAGCCTTGTGGTAGCGCTGTTGTCCCAAGTTGTCGCTCTATGAGTGGCCAACCAAGCACTAAGCACCGTGCTGGCCCCCTAAACCATGTTTCTACAAAACCATATTTTAACGAGACGTGAGCCACTCAAGCACGAAGCACAGAGGGCCACTCTCAGAATTAAGTTCAAGTAAACCATTAATCAAATTAATTTAAAAAGGACCAGAGAGTGTTATAGCGCAGCAACCTAGCACAACTAACCAAAATGCAACCCAAAGGTATATATAAAGGATATAAAGTGGCTAGGAAATCCTTATAGGCATACAGTATTAAAATGCAGTATGAAATTGTATTTAAAAGTGATAGGTTATTTATGTTATACTTGCCTTCCTCGTACTGCTCTGGCTGCTGCTCAAACTACTCAAACTGCTCCGAAGATGGCTGCTCCTAGTACTGGTACTGGGGCTCCTCAGATGGATCAACGTCTACTCACGAACACATGGCCAAAACAATGCACAATAATAAGCATACAAGCAAACACTAACAAAAACTAAGAAACAGTACATCAATACATAAAAATAGCACACTAAACTAGTCTATAACTATTCTACGCGTTACAACGATCGCGTGGACATAAAGAACGCTAAAAACGGAGCTAAAACGCGTATTCTAGGCTAAAAACAAGTTCTAGGGGCTTATCTGCGATAAAAACTAAGTTCCAGGGGGTTTTCTGCAAAAACTGAGGGTCTAAATGTAATTAAACTATAAATCTAGGGTCTAACTCACAAAAACACCTAGGCTGGACGGGGGGTTCAATTTATGGAGAGCTCAGGGTTTAAAACGTAAAAGAAGGGGCTTATCTGGAATTACTTTTACACTATGGTGGACTGCGGGTTAAAATCAGAAAAACGGAGGGGCTCTTTAGAAAGATTGCCAGGCCGAACCGGTACCTTCTATTTTGGGCCTTCGGATCGCGATCGGGCGATCCAGATCGAAGGGGTATGATGATCTAATCCGGAGCGTTGGTTCAAGATCGGGCGGCCAGGATCTGCTTGTGCGCGATATTGGCGGCGCTGGTCACCGGAGTTCATCTCCCGCGGCGGTGCAGCGTAGAAGCTCGCCGGAGTACGCCGTTTCCGGCCCTCCGGGGGTCAAATCGGCCGGAGTTTAGGTCGGAGCGGATCAGCACAACACGCGTAATCCACCTGCGGACTAAACTGGGCTTGGGGGTGCTCTGGGCGGCGAGAGCGGTGGTGGCGGCGGGTCTGCATGGCAGGGTTCACCGGAGCTGCGCGCTCTCGCCACTCCGGGGGCGGCTCTGGGCGAGGCTTGCCCAGGGAGGTAGCGCGCAACACTACAGAGCCACTGGGGGCACTACTGCGTGGCTACCCACGGCGGGCGGCCTCCGCCATGGCTAGCGGCGGTTCACCGGCGCGGCGGCGTTCCCCCAACTGGAGCAAGCTAAAAGCTACGATTCCTAGTCCAAAACAAAGGACAAGGGAAGGCGAAGCTCACCGAGGCCTGGAACGAGTGAAGCTGCAGCGCAGGATCGATGGCGTCGAGCTCCTGCGGCGGCGCACGGCGCTGGGCACGGGGGCGGGTCGCTGCGGGGGTCGGAGCAGAGGGAAACGGCTCGGGGAAGATCCGGGCGTCGAGGCGGAGCCGGCGCGCTGCTCGGCTGGGGCTCCGGCGTGGTGGAGGGGCATGGCCGCGGCGGCGCGGGCTCTGCTCTGGGCGGAGAAATCGCGGAGGCGGCGCTAGGGTTTGGGTGGGGGTGAGGATGGGAGGTTGAGGGAGGCACAGGGCTGCGGGGCCAATTTAAGGGGGCCCCGGGCATCTTGGGGAGGCACGCCCAGGGAGAGGCCGGCGGGAATCGCGGCCGTGATCGCGGGCGGGCGTTGCGGGAGGAGGAGGATGACCCTGACGCGTGGGGTCGGCCTGCCAGTGGGGCGACGCGCGCGAGCGGGCGGGGTGTGCTGGCAGGTGGGGCCGGAGCGAGCGCGGCGTGGAGGTGACGCGAGGCGGGCGGCTGCAGGCGCTGGCGTGTGGGCCTGGGGAGCGACGCGGGGTGGCGGGTGACGCGGGCAACGCGCTGACGTGCGGGCCCTGGCGGTCATACGGGGCGAGTGCGGGCCGGTTGGGGGAAAACGGAGGCGCTGAAAGTGATCGGGTGCTCTAGCCTAAGAGGGGGAGGGGGTGAATTAGGCACTAATAAAAACTTAGACCTATGGCTCCAACTAGTTTGCACAAAGCTTAAACTAAAACAAGCTATCTAGATGTGCAACTAGGTTGTTCTAGTGTAAAACCCCTATCCCAAAAGAGTTTAGCAACCTATAGCCTTTCCTATCAAAAAACTATTCTATGAAAGTAAAGGCATACAAATTACTAGAATGAAATGCGGAAGCTTAAAGAGCGGGATAGGAGATAGCAAACTCTTGACGCGGGTGTTTATCCCGTGGTTCGGTTAGCCACAAAGGCACACCTACATCCACGTTGTTGTAGCACTCACTAAGAGTATTGCTACTCGGCCACCAAGTCTCTTCCGTGAACACAATCACGGTCACCTTGGCCCCGGGTTCCACTAAGGAGCTTCTCCACAAAGGATGGGGGTCTCCACGTCCCCCGCACAAAGGTGTCGTCGCCGCTCCACACCAAGTCGGAGGGTCGATGACGTTGCCGGCGAGCTTCACGCTCCAAGGTGCCGGCGCACCAAGCTCTTGTTTTGGTTCGCTAAAGAACCACAGCACAAAGGCTTAAGGCCTTGCAATCTCACTCACTAAGAGCTAATCCTTTACACAACACTCTCAAAGTGTGCTAAGGGCTAAGGATATGATCTTGATGCTTTTGTATGGCTTGGAGATGTTCTTGGGTGTGTGTGGGATGTCCAGCAACTCCAGCAATCTTCAAATGGCCGGGGTGAGGCGTATATATAGGCCACCAAGTCTTGTAGCCGTTGCTCCAACGGTTAGCTGAAAATCTGCGTACCACCGGAAGAACCGATGCCTCTTGGCAGGGTAGCGTCGGTTCATCCGGTCACTCATAACACGAAGTAGCCGTTGGACTCCTGATGGCTGACGCAGAGACCACCGGTTGAACCGATGCTTTGCACCGATGCCTCACCGGTTCAACCGGTGCTGAAGGAATCTTCTCCTGGACGCTGACGTCATTACACCGGTGGTATGCACCGATGCCCCATCGGTTGAACCGGTGCTGAAGACACTTCTCCTGGGCACCTGACATCGTCTCTGGTACAAAGGACGGCCAATGCACCGATGCCCCTTTTTGACCCGTCGGTTCAACCGGTGCCTATAGGCTGACTTGGCTTCGACTCCCTTCTGCACCAAAGTACCATGGCGTCGGTTCTTCCGTAGGGGCTGCCCTTCGGGCCTTGCTACGCCTATTTTCTCTTTCTCTTTGTCATCACTTGAACCTAAAAGCCTGAGAATGATCATCTTAACAATCATATTAGTCCAAGTGTTGTGTTGTCATTCGATCACCAAAATCACTCGAAATGGCATAAATGGTGCCATGTTCGTTACAGGCGCGTCGGTGCGGGAGGGCGCGCCCTGAGAGCGGGAAGGGAAGGAGTGGGAAACGGGCTGCTCGGACTGGGACTGGGCCTTGCGGGTTGGGCTGCTCACGGTTTGGGCAGGATTGGGAGGCAGGCTGGGCTGGGTAGAGGGAGAAGAGCTGGGCCCGGGGAAGGAAGCAGGCCGGCTGGGGAGAGAGGTGGGCTGCGGGTTGGTGAGGGTTTGGGTCCGGGTTAGTTTTCTATTTTCCTTTCTCTTTTCTATTTCTACTTCAAACAAAGTTTGAATTCAAATCAAAATTTGAATTCAAACCACACTCAAAATAATTAAAACTATGCACCAGCATGAATGCAACACCAAAATTTAAACCTATGGTAAAATTTTAATTACTTAAGCAACAAAATTGAATTAAATGCCATACTAAACACAATAAACCTTAGAAATTTAAATAAAGCCAATTAAATTTATTGATAAATGCTGAAATTTAAATTAGGGTGTTACAGACCCTACCCCCTTAAAGAAATCTCGTCCCCGAGATTTAGCTGGGCTGGCTAGCAAAGAGATCTGGTTATGTCTTCTTTAGCTCATCTTCTCGCTCCCATGTAGCCTCAGCTTCACTGTGGTGACTCCACTGAACTCTGCACATCCTGATGCGTTTGTTCCGAGTAACCCATTCTGATGTCTCCAGAATCTTCACCGGATGCTCAGTATAAGTCAGATCTTCCTGCACATCGACTCCATCCAGGGGTGCCTGTTCCTCGGGTACTCGCAAACACCTCTTCAGCTGAGATATATGGAAGACATCATGAACTCCTAAGAGGCTGAGAGGTAACTCCAGGCGATAAGCAACTTCGCCTTTCCGCTCTAGCACCTTGAATGGACCAACATACCGAGGTGCTAACTTCCCCTTGACATTGAATCTGCGGATCCCTCTCATCGGAGACACCTTCAAGTACACATAATCACCAACACTGAAAGTCAGGTCTCTCCGCTTGCCATCAGCATAGCTCTTCTGTCTGCTCTGTGCAATCCTCAGATTTTCTCGCACAGCCTGAACCATCTGCTCTGCATCATCTATGATCTCAGGGCCAAAGAGCTGCTTCTCACCAATCTGATCCCAATAGAGAGGAGTCCTGCATTTTCTGCCATACAATGCCTCGAAGGGGGACTTCTTCAGACTAGCCTGATAGCTGTTGTTATATGAGAACTCAGCATATGACAGGCACTTATCCCAACTAGTACCGTACTGAATGGCACAAGCTCTCAGCATATCCTCCAACACTTGGTTGGTTCTCTCTGTCTGCCCATCTGTCTGAGGGTGATAAGCCATACTGAAACGCAGCTTCGTATCCAACGAATCATGGAGCTGCTCCCAGAACCGAGAAGTGAACTGAGACCCTCTGTCAGATATAATCTTCTTGGGCACACCATGCAAGCAGACAATCCGAGAGATGTACAACTCTGCAAGTCTAGCACCGGAGTAAGTAGTGTTCACTGGAATGAAGTGAGCAACCTTCGTCAATTGATCCACTACTACCCAAATGGAGTTGTACCCTTTCTGAGTACGAGGCAATCCAACAATGAAGTCCATAGTGATTTCCTCCCATTTCCACTCTGGAATCTTCAAAGGCTGTAATAGACCTGCTGGTCTCTGATGCTCAGCCTTGACACGCTGACAGGTGTCACAAATGGCCACGTACTCTTCCACTGAACGCTTCATCCCATACCACCAGAAACGTTCCTTCAGATCATAGTACATCTTCGTGCTGCCCGGATGAATAGAGTATGCTGTATCATGGGCCTCACTCAGAATCAACTTCCGAAGATCCTTCACATCTGGCACACAGATCCGGTTCTTGTACCACAAAGTACCCTGATCATCCTCTCTGAAATGAGGAGCCTTGCCCTTCTTGAGCAACTCACGGATCTCCTGCAGCTTCTCATCATCTTTCTGATGCTGCCTGATCTCTGACTCTAGAGTCGGTACTGCCTCAAATGCTGCACTGGAAGTATGACGCAAGAAGCCCAGACTCAACTGCTCGAACTCCTCGCATAACTCCGGAGGCATCTGGAAAGCCACGGCCATGTTGACATAACTTCTTCTGCTCAGAGCATCTGCTACAACATTGGCCTTGCCCGGATGATAGTGAATCTCCAGATCATAGTCCTTGACCAACTCTAACCATCTCCTCTGCCGCATGTTCAGCTCATTCTGCGTGAAAATGTACTTGAGGCTCTTGTGATCAGTGTAGATATCACACCGCTGCCCATACAAGTAATGCCTCCAAATCTTCAGAGCATGGACAACTGCGGCTAACTCAAGATCATGGGTGGGATAGTTCAGCTCATGCCGACGTAACTGCTGTGAAGCATAAGCAATCACTCTGCCCTCCTGCATCAGAACACACCCAAGACCATCCTTCGAAGCATCACAATACACCGTGAACCTCTTCGTCTGGTCTGGCAGAGTTAGGACTGGCGCCGTAGTCAACCTCTTCTTCAGCTCATCAAAGGCCCTCTGACGCTCATCAGTCCATAAGAATGCCACATTCTTCTCTAGCAAAGAAGTCAAAGGCTTCGCGATCTTGGAGAAATTCTCAATGAACCTCCGATAATATCCAGCTAAGCCCAAGAATGATCTGACTTCCTTCACCGTCTGCGGTGTCTCCCACTCGAGCACATCCTTCACCTTGCTCGGATCAACAGCAATGCCTCCCTGAGAGATAACATGACTGAGGAATGGAACCTCGTCAATCCAGAACTCGCACTTGCTGAACTTGGCATACAGCTGATGCTCTCTCAATCTCTGCAACACGAGCCTCAAATGCTCCTCATGCTCTTCTTCCGTCTTGGAGAAGATCAGAATATCATCAATGAAAATCACCATGAAGACATCCAGATAATCCATGAAGACCATGTTCATCAGATGCATGAAGTAAGCCGGGGCATTAGTCAAGCCGAAGGACATGACTGTATACTCATATAGCCCGTACTTGCAGGTGAATGCCGTCTTCGGAATATCCCCAGGACGGATCCTCAGCTGAAAATAACCCGAACGAAGATCAATCTTCGAGAATATACGAGCACCTCGAAGCAGATCGAAGAGATCCTCAATACGGGGCAGTGGATGCTTGTTCTTGATAGTGACTGCATTCAGCTCCCGATAATCCACACACATCCTCTTCGAGCCATCCTTCTTATCTACCAGCAACAATGGAAAAGCCCAAGGAGAGAAGCTGCGACGGATATAGCCCTTGGCTAGCAACTCATCAATAGTCTTCTTAACTTCTTCATGCTCTATAGGTGCCATACGGTAGGGCCGCTTTGCAATAGGAGCTGTGCCAGGCAAGAGATCAATACAAAACTCAATGGCGCGTTCAGGCGGCATACCTGGCAGATCATCCGGAAAGACATCCGGGAATTCAGACACCACGCGAATACCGTCCGTGGGTCTAGCCTCCATCTGATGAAGAAATCCAGAAGGCTCTGAAGCACTGACTGTCACCTCTTGGCCATCAGATGCCGATAAGTGAACTGTCCACTGAGCACAATCAATACGGACTCCCCATCTGGTAAGGGTCTCCATACCCAGAATCACATCTATCCCTGAGGAGTCAATAACTATCAAGCCAGTGCGGAACTCTACCCCCTTTATGACAATACTAACTCTGGAGCATATAGAACATGTACGAATCTGACCCCCAGGTGAGGTAACTACCATAGCTATCTTCATACAAGAAACCGGTATACCATGCTGCTCGGCAAATGACTTGGAAATGAAAGAATGGGTAGCACCGGTATCGAAAAGCACTGTAGCGGGGTGAGAGTTGACCATGAACGTACCAATAACCACATTAGGAGCCTCGGCCACTGACTCGGCCGTCACGTGGTTCACTCGAGCCTGTGCTGGCGCCCTGGGCGGAGCTGGGCGCCCCTGCTGTCCCGCCTGCGCCTTCCGCGGGCAAGTGTTGGCGTAGTGCCCCGGCTGGCCGCAGTGATAGTAGACGCGAGCAAGTGTCGAAGCCTGCTGTCCGGTAGTAGCTGCCGGACGCGGAGCCTGAGGTGCTGGCGGAGCTGGTGGAGCAGCACGAGCCGGAGGTGCCGGTAACCTCGGGCCCTGACCTGCCTGCTGCTGTCGAGGCAGGTACTGCTGCGGCCTCTGCTGGTACTGCTGGGAGGCCGGTACTGAGGCTGCTGGTACTGCTGGGGCTGCTGGAGGCGAGGACGAGTGTTGCTGCCGGAAGCAACGGGGACAATCTTCCTCTTCTTGTCCTCCATCTCCAGGTGCTTGCGCTCAGTGTTGAGCGCGCTGTCAACCAGATGGTTGAAGTCGTCGAAGCAGAGGTTGAGCAGCGCGTACTGGAGGTAGTCCTCAAGACCCTCCACGAAGTGCTCCTGCTTCTTGCGGTCATCCGCAACATCGGCAGGGGCGTAGCGAGCCAGCTGAAGAAAGCAATCACGATACTCCGTGACCGACATAGTCCCCTGAAGTGACAAAGACAGATAGATATCGAAAGATTAACTCAAGATTTCATAAGGCTAGAACAAGGGGAATTAGCTCGAAAGAAACCGCTGAATGATTATATTTAAGGTTACCTGCTTCAGTGCAAGGAACTCCTTCTGCTTCATCTTCATAAACTGGGTGGGACTCGCGGTCATGAACTGGGTGGGACTCCCACCAGTCCAGAGCTGCCCCTCGCAGCTGTCCTGCTGCATACAGAACTCGCTCCCGATCATCGCACTGGGCGATGTCCAGCTAACGCTCCACTGCACGGAGCCAGTCGTCGGCCTAAAGAGGGTCGGACGTGTGAGAAAACGTTGGCGGGTGACCCCTCAGGAACTCAGCACGCCTGTCGCGAGGCTGCGGCAGTGGAGGAGGCGGAGGCTGAGTGTGAGCCTGCTAAAGAGCCTGAACGGTGTTGTTCAGGGTGGCCATCATCTGCATCTGGAGCTGGAAGTACTGCTCCGGAGTCAAGGGCGGAGGCATCGGGATCCCGGTACCCTGGGTGTTCTGACCCTGGTTGTTCTGCCCCTGCTGGTCAGAACCACGCCTGGTGTTCACCATCTGATTTTGGACAAAAGATTTCACGAGTAAGGATATTGCAGGAATAAATTCAGATGGATATGATAACTCTTTGCGGAAAAAGACTCAGCCATGATAAAGTAGACAGGATAGAGTGGACTGTTTTACCCCCAACGATCTAACTCATTTTATTAATTAGTTAACTTTAGCATCTGAGTGATTTTCTTTAAACAGATATAAACTACTAAGCTATGCAATCATTCAAAAATCCAAATCAAACATGTAGCATAATAACAAGCAGATAATTTTCACAACTTAGCCGAGTTTAACATACGACTCGACTAACAAAACGCGTCGCGGAACGTGCTATCGTATTATTATAAAAGGGTCACCTAACTAATACTCATGGTGGTCAGATGACTAATTCAGGCCAAATCTACGAAAACTATTCTTCAGAGAGAGAAATCAAGGCAAGACGAGTAAAAGTTCGTAGAATTCAAGGGGTATAATAGTAAAATAGTTTCAGCAGGCAAGGATTGGAGAGAAGAAGTCCTAAAACTCGACCAGTTCTATCTAGGCTTCGTCCTACAGTTGATATGGCTCTGATACCACTCTGTAACACCCGGTTTATAAAAGAACATAAACCGAGCAATCATATACGTGCCAGGATCAAGTCACACGTATATACAACAGAATGAACAGTATATCATAGCACATATCACGTAAAAAGACATAATAAAGTGAATACGAAAGTTATTTATTACATTAATGACAAAAATGTCTGATACAGCGGAAGCGAAGTACAAATATGAAAAAAAAGCTCTCCGAAGCTGAAGCAGGGCGCCACAGGGACGTCGACTGGGAGACGAATGCCTAGAAGTCCTCGTAGTCCTAGTAACGCTGGACGAACTCCCTCGTGTCGGCAAGAACTGAGCAGCAGTAGCGTATCCAAGAGGAAAAAGTAGAGAAGAGGCAAGAGTGAGTACACAACTTGTACTCAACAAGTATAACACAAACCATGAGGCTCTAAGGTTGGCTGACTCAACTGCATTAGCTTTTAAGTCTTGGCAAAATTTTATTTAAGCTATTTACTACAAGTTGATGAATTACCATTAACCCAGTTACATAGTAATTAATTAGAATTAATTATGTAACTACTGAGAAACTAACCGAAACCAAGCCACCAAGGTAACCCGAGAAGCACCTCCCTCGTCGGAAGGAGATAACTCCACTAATCAAAAGGAGGATCTGGGCCGCTCATAACCGTGAGCACGGCTAGTATACCAATTTTACACTCTGCAGAGGTTGCACATCTTTACCCACAAGTCGTGAGCTACGCCAGAGGTTCATCACACTTCCTTAGGTGAGATGACTAGCGACTCACTACGAGGCCTTTACAAAGAATCTCGTTGGTAGGGAGTAACCGTGAGGGTGGATCAGCGACTATGGAGCAGGTCTAGTGGGCGTCAAGACACGAAGCACAGACGAGGCCACTCAGCACGAGGGCCATAGAAGCTTACCACCCCTGCCCCGCAGGTAAGTTACTCCAAACCAAAAAGATCTAATTATTACGCCAAGTCTATCCCATTCTAGCCTTGTGGTAGCGCTGTTGTCCCAGGTTGTCGCTCTATGAACCGGTCCTTATGGAGAGTGGCCAACCAAGCACTAAGCACAGTGCTGGCCCCCTAAACCATGTTTCTACAAAACCATATTTTAACGAGACGTGAGCCACTCAAGCACGAAGCACAGAGGGCCACTCTCAGAATTAAGTTCAAGTAAACCATTAATCAAATTAATTTAAAAAGGACCAGAGAGTGTTATAGCGCAGCAACCTAGCACAACTAACCAAAATGCAACCCAAAGGTATATATAAAGGATATAAAGTGGCTAGGAAATCCTTATAGGCATACAGTATTAAAATGCAGTATGAAATTGTATTTAAAAGTGATAGGTTATTCATGTTATACTTGCCTTCCTCGTACTGCTCTGGCTGCTGCTCAAACTGCTCAAACTGCTCCGAAGATGGCTGCTCCTGGTACTGGTACTGGGGCTCCTCAGATGGATCAACGTCTACTCACGAACACATGGCCAAAACAATGCACAATAATAAGCATACAAGCAAACACTAACAAAAACTAAGAAACAGTACATCAATACATAAAAACAGCACACTAAACTAGTCTAAAACTATTCTACGCGTTACAACGATCGCGTGGACATAAAGAACGCTAAAAACGGAGCTAAAACGCGTATTCTAGGCTAAAAACAAGTTCTAGGGGCTTATCTACGATAAAAACTAAGTTCTAGGGGGTTTTCTGCAAAAACTGAGGGTCTAAATGTAATTAAACTATAGATCCAGTGTCTAACTCACAAAAACACCTAGGCTGGACGGGGGGTTCAATTTATGGAGAGCTCAGGGTTTAAAACGTAAAAGAAGGGGCTTATCTGGAATTACTTTTACACTATGGTGGACTGCGGGTTAAAATTAGAAAAACGGAGGGGCTCTTTAGAAAGATTGCCAGGCCGAACCGGTACCTTCTATTTTGGGCCTTCGGATCGCGATCGGGCGATCCAGATCGAAGGGGTATGATGATCTAATCCAGAGCGTTGGTTCAAGATCGGGCGGCCAGGATCTGCTTGTGCGCGATATTGGCGGCGCTGGTCACCGGAGTTCATCTCCCGCGGCGGCGCAGCGTAGAAGCTCGCCGGAGTACGCCGTTTCCGGCCCTCCGGGGGTCAAATCGGCCGGAGTTTAGGTCGGAGCGGATCAGCACAACACGCGTAATCCACCTGCGGACTAAACTGGGCTTGGGGGTGCTCTGGGCGGCGAGAGCGGTGGTGGCGGCGGGTCTGCATGGCGGGGTTCACCGGAGCTGCGCGCTCTCGCCACTCCGGGGGCGGCTCTGGGCGAGGCTTGCCCAGGGAGGTAGCGCGCAACACTACAGAGCCACTGGGGGCACTACTGCGTGGCTACCCACGGCGGGCGGCCTCCGCCATGGCTAGCGGCGGTTCACCGGCGCGGCGGCGTTCCCCCTACTGGAGCAAGCTAAAAGCTACGATTCCTAGTCCAAAACAAAGGACAAGGGAAGGCGAAGCTCACCGAGGCCTAGAACGAGTGAAGCTGTAGAGCAGGATCGACGGCGTCGAGCTCCTGCGGCGGCGCACGGCGCTGGGCACGGGGGCGGGTCGCTGCGGGGGTCGGAGCAGAGGGAAACGGCTCGGGGAAGATCCGGGCGTCGAGGCGGAGCTGGCGCGCTGCTCGGCCGGGGCTCCGGCGTGGTGGAGGGGCGTGGCCGCGGCGGCGCGGGCTCTGCTCCGGGCGGAGAAATCGCGGAGGCGGCGCTAGGGTTTGGGTGGGGGTGAGGATGGGAGGTTGAGGGAGGCGCAGGGCTGCGGGGCCAATTTAAGGGGGCCCCGGGCATCTTGGGGAGGCGCGCCCAGGGAGAGGCCGGCGGGAATCGCGGCCGTGATCGCAGGCGGGCGTTGCGGGAGGAGGAGGACGACCCTGACGCGTGGGGTCGGCCTGCCAGTGGGGCGACGCGCGCGAGCGGGCGGGGTGTGCTGGCAGGTGGGGCCGGAGCGAGCGCGGAGTGGAGGTGACGCGAGGCGGGCAGCTGCAGGCGCTGGCGTGTGGGCCTGGGGAGCGACGCGGGGTGGCGGGTGACGCGGGCAACGCGCTGACGTGCGGGCCCTGGCGGTCATACGGGGCGAGTGCGGGCCGGTTGGGGGAAAACGGAGGCGCGTCGGTGCGGGAGGGCGCGCCCTGAGAGCGGGAAGGGAAGGAGTGGGAAACGGGCCGCTCGGACTGGGCCTTGCGGGTTGGGTTGCTCACGGTTTGGGCTAGATTGGGAGGCAGGCTGGGCTGGGTAGAGGGAGAAGAGCTGGGCCCGGGGAAGGAAGCGGGCCGGCTGGGGAGAGAGGTGGGATGCGGGTTGGTGTGGGTTTGGGTCCGGGTTAGTTTTCTATTTTCCTTTCTCTTTTCTATTTCTACTTCAAACAAAGTTTGAATTCAAATCAAAATTTGAATTCAAACCACACTCAAAATAATTAAAACTATGCACCAGCATGAATGCAACACAAAAATTTAAACCTATGGTAAAATTTTAATTACTTAAGCAACAAAATTGAATTAAATGCCATACTAAACACAATAAACCTTAGAAATTTAAATAAAGCCAATTAAATTTATTGATAAATGCTGAAATTTAAATTAGGGTGTTACACCGAAGCATCCTGAGAAGAATGTGAACATCTGCTGCTGAATCTGGGACTGTTGCTGTAGCTGTAGCCTCATGGCCTCCTGCTGCTGCCGAATCCCCTCAAGCACTAGAGTCTGGGCCTCCTGCTGGCGAGCCTGCTCGGCTTGCATACTCAGCTGAGCTGCAGCAAACCGATCCTGCTGATCTGATAGCCGAGTAAGAATGGCGGCAAGTGCATCGGGCTGAGTGACCTGAGCAATGGTGACTGGAGGAGCAGGGGCTCGTGCTGCACTAGAGGATCCTACCTCATCATCATGAGCTCCTCGAGGGACTGTAACAGTGGGAATGAAGTCCTCGTCATCCTCCGAGTCCTCTGAGTCAGTGATCAGGTAGTGTGGGAGCTGAGCCTCTGCTGCTGCTAGTGAAGCGTCCTCGGCTGCTGTCGGATCGTCTGCAATTTTGCCCTCAGCCAAGACACGCTCATCAAGAACCCGCTGTGCTTGGCGCTGTCCTCTCGAGCCACGACGACCGTCTCGAGGAGTAGCAGGTGAGTAAAAACTGAACTGTGTCCTCGAGTGCTCCAGCTCATCCATGTGCTCATTCTGACTTAGCTGAGCCAGAATCCAGCAGATCCAATGAGCAAACGGATGGCGACGGTGAACTGTCATCCCATCCAGAATCACATCCTCTAGCTCGCAGATAAAGAAGTCGACTAGGTCAAAGTCACGACCTGTCATGAAATATAGTAGGAGCCACTGTTGTAGAGCTGTAATCCCCTCGTTGTAGCCAATCCGGAACAACAGACTCTTCCTCAAAGCTAGGTGGATAGAGTGCGCCATGGGAGTCAGCCTGTCCGGAGTCCTCGGTGTGCCAGGCAGGAAGGGCTGCTGAAAGAGAACACTGATCTCCTCGTCAGATGGAACGTGAGACTCATGAGGACGTCGAGGAGGTACCGTGCTGCCATAAGCCTGATAGTGTATGAAGTGTGGCTCCTCGGCAATCTGAACTCCAAGAAAGGTAGCCAGTCATGCTCGGGTCAAACGATAGTGCCTCTCCTGGAACATGAAGTCAATAAACTGCCGGTCCTCCTCAATAAACAGAGTGGCGTAGAAGACTCGAACCCACTCTCAAATGTACCTGGACCTCTCACTGAGTAGAGCAGGCAATCCAACATATCTCTCAAAGAGAGGAAGCACTGGAGTCCCACCTGCTACTACACGCATAGCTACCTAGTGGAGCATCTTGTGCTCACTAATCTTGATGTCCAACTGGCAGTAGGTGTGGTAAAAAGACTCCTGGAGCAGAGTGTAAAAGCGACGATCAACTCCAACGTCTCTCTGCTCGGGAAACCACTGCTCCGGGGTGACATATCTCAGTCTCTTGACTCTAGGTCCTAGAATACCCCTGAGATCAAACAGCTCAACCTCGGGCAGCTCCTCACCACTGTCCTGACCTCCTATCTGAGTGCCATTGCCGGTGTGCCGTTGCTGCTGTGCATGGCCTGCTCCCCTCTGTGTGCCACCACCTCGAGTCCGTGGACGTGAGCGGGACTCAGGTGTGGCCTGAGCTATCTGAGTACGTCTTGAGCGACGTAACTGCTGCTGTGGCTCCCCCTGAGCCTGAGGATCCCTCATCCTGAGTGAGCCCTGCCTGTCAGCTGCGTCTGCCACTGCCTCAGCCTGCTATCGCTCGCGGTCCTCACGGGTGCGCTTCTTCTTCTTCTGCACAACCATCTTGCTCTTGCCCTTCTTGTCACCAGCCATCTGACATAGAGCCAAAACATGGATTCGATTTGAGCTTATGACAAGAAATCTAGTGGATAACCTTTAAAAGAACACACTAATGTAGATCACATCGAGTCAAGGGCCAAGATGTGTGTGTGAGAGGCAAGGGTCATATGTGAACATGTGTGTCAAGGATAAGAAAACTAAGATACATCACATGCTTAAGAGTGTGTAGGCCATACCCTTGCAAAACAGGGATGAAAACGACGAAAAACGGCCTAAGTGGCAATTCCTCGAACACTTGGCGTGCACTCGGGCAAAGGGTGGAAGGAACTCAAATTTGGCTTGTAAGCTCGTGCAAAGGGAAGGAGTGGAGCAGGAGGAGCAGCAGTGCAGGCGGCGCTGGACGAGGATGACGGCGGCGCGCGGTAGGCGGCTTGCAGGTGGCGCAGGCGCAGAACAGGGCGGCGCGAGCATGGCGCGGGCGCGCGCGAGAGGCGGCGAGTGGGCGCGCGGTCTGTGGCACGGCGGCGAAGTGGTGCAGGAGCGGCGCGCGTGCGGCAGCGGAGGGGCGACGCAGGAGTGGCGGCGGCGGAGCGGCGTACGGGCGCGGTTAAAGGGGCGACGGTTTCGCGAGGAGGAAGAAACACTGTGACACTGACGCGGGGGCCCACGGAAGGGTTAAGTGAAAACAAACCGGGCGGGCCCGCCAACCCTAAGCACCGGAAGATCCGATGGTGCTGAGAAAATAGCGTCGGTGTAAACACCGGTGTAATGTTGACCAGATCTGAAAGAGAGGAAAACATGGTCAAAAGGGCACCGGAAGAACCGTTACTGGGGCATCAGAACATCCGATGGGCGTCGGTGCAACGGCAGGAGTAAGGTCCAGAGACACTGCACGGGCCAAAACTCCACACAGTAGCACTGGTTGAACCGATGCTTAGGCGTCGGTTCATCCGCCAACCATCGAAAGCACCGGTGACCACCGGTGTAATGGTCGGAGGTTGTTCCAGAGGCAATAGTGTTTTTCCTATAGGACATAGTGGCCATAGCATGAAAAAATTTTGTGCATTCATCACCCAGTCTGATCCTGTTGCTAGTAAACCTCTTTTTCCAGTAGATATTCTTGTATCTTAAATGTTTCTGGAGGTGCTTCTTTATTATAAACCTGAGGTTCCATTCTGGCAGAAAAAGAGTTCTACAATCCTCCAAGGCATCAATGAAGAAAATTACTTTGTTGCAGTTATCAATCAGCAGAGTAAGATTCAAAAGGTTTTTGCTCCATTGCTTTAAGCTATATGTTGTGTTCTTTAGTTTCCCAGCCAAAATGGAAGCTGAATCTCTATGATTTCTGACAGGCTGTGACCAACTAGCATGGACTGAATCAAGAAAGCCTGGATGATCTGGCCAAAAGTTCTCAAATCTGAAAATCTTGGTTCTGGGAATGCTGGTACTAATCACCACTTTACATGGGATATGATCCGAAGTGATTTTGGCCATGGACAAGACCAAGGTATTTGGATAGGAGAGAGTCCAATTAACAGATGTAAAGAACCAATCCAATTGCTCTAACAGGGGATCTTGTTGCATGTTACTCCAAGTAAAGGCCCGTCCTTTAAGTGGAAGCTCCACAATACCAAGGTGGCCAATAACATCATTGAAGATTAAGGTGTCTAACACATTACCTCCCAGTTTATTTCTATCTTCTAACGAATGATAGAAATTAAAGTCTCCTAGGAAAAGCCAATTTTCATCACTTGCTATAGTGTGGGATTTGAGCCAATGCACAAATTCTGTACGAGCCGGGTCGTGACAAGGATCATAAACTGATGTGAGTTTCCAAGTGTTCGAGTTGAGGAGGGAGGTGAAAGTAATAGTGAGGCCAAAAGAACATTTATCAATAGTAGAGCCTGAGAAAACAGCACTATTCCATAAAATTAAGAGATCACCAGAAGCACCATTCGAAGGAACAAAATCAAACTTGTCAAAACGCTTTGGAGCAAATTTCTTAATTAACAGCATCTCGAAACTCTGGATCTTTGTTTCCTGCAGACACACAATGGAACAACCGCTCTCCTCTATTTTGTTTCTGACTGCATCATGTTTATCACTAGCATTTAGACCCCTGATATTCCAGCATAACACATTCCAAATTCTGGTATTCATTGATTAACCAAAGGTCTTGGGGATAAAGCCCATGTCTAGCACAACTGTGACATCCGAGAGCGACCAAAAGATAGGTGCCAAACTAGTAAGTTCACAAACACAGAGAGTTCGTAGGATAGAGCAGCGAGATCACAACCAGAAAAATTGTTCACCACACAACTAAAAGGCCAGACAAAATAAAAGAAAAGGACAAAGAGCTTAAGCTTCATCATCTTCATTTTGCATCTTTTCTTTAAGCAAAGCATCTTGTGTCACCTCACTAGGAGGGACATTGCATTGGAGACCCCAGCCTTGAAGAATCTCCAGGGGAACTGGAGCAGGCAGGACAGCATCCGTGGGCTTCATAGGTGCATCCAAAGAGAAGTCAGTAGAGGTGGGAACAGCTGTATGAAATCTTCTGCGTTTATGTGGGGTACTCTCCAGCTGAACATGATGAAAACCCTCTAGTGTGTGAAGTCTTGGGCTCCTTCTACTTGCAGCTGCAGAAAGGGGCCTGTTGGGTTTGGTTTTATAAACCAAAGTAGGAAGAGAAACCTTCCCTGCAGCTCTAGGGGGCAAAGAGGAGCCAGAAGAAGAAGTAGCTGCTTCCAACAAAGGAGCCAAGCATTTCTTTGCAGTAATATGGTCATCTGACACTGAGCCAGAAGAAATAGAGCCACTGGGATTAGAAGCCAAGAGTGCAGAAGAAGCCAGATTTGCATTGTCAGCTTGTGTTACACGGAGTGAGTGTTCAGTAGGAATGACATCACTATGTTGCTCAGTCAACTATGCACCCAAAGGATCAGGTTGGGCAGTAGCCCAAATTGTAATAAGCACTGCATGGAGACTAGGTCTGTAAGGAACCAAGGCAAGAGCATCATTTGGTTCTATAGTACAAGAGGTAATCTGAGTTGCAGAGGTTGAACCAATTCTGAGTGAAGGCAGAGAAAATCTGTCAACAACCATTGGGAAGCATAAAGGCCTAGGAATGGTAGCAACATGCAGCCTCTGGAATGCTGAATTTTCAGCTTGTAAAAAAGCTGGATGCACTTGAACAATTGGAATACCCGAGGAAACTTCTGCAGGTGCTGAGAGTGGAGGAGCATTGTAAACTCCAGCCAAAACATCATTAACATTCAGTGTAATGTCAGCACTAGAAGCCCTTAAGTATTCTGCACTAGACCCAGATTGATCAAAAGAGATGGACTCCTGCTGCTAAATATCATCCTGGACCAAGTGATTCTGATCTACCACTTCTTCATGATTAACTCAGACCAAGCATCCCATTCATCTTCAGGTAAATCCTCAACTAGAGGCATCTGAAGCTCATTCTGAACATCTGCCATGTGTAAATCATTAAGCCCATGATCAGCCTAAACTTGCTGTGCTGCTCAATGCAAGTCCTGCTGCCAGCCTTGGGGAGCATTAGGGCCGGGTTTGCATCATGAACAACTCCATTTACTGGGTGGGGATTACCATAAAAGGTACATGCTCTTCATTCTAGGGAAAACCTTCCGAAAACTGACCATTTAGAATAAAGGCAGGTGCCGACCAAGAACAGCCCATTCCACCAAGAAGGGTACCCTGCGAAATTACCAGGCTTCTAGGAACGCGTTCTGGTGAAAGTAAGACACACTTTGCTAGAACACGAGACTTGTTTGGACCTTCTAACCAATTCAACAGATGTCCAAAGGGTGCAATAGCTGCACGAACAAATTCCAGCAGTTGATAATCTAGAGGAAAACCAAGAAACATAATCCATCCTTCCCTAATGTACGGACATGCTCTGAGATTCCTAGCTTCATTATGTTTCTGGACATGCAGCAACCGCTGACCAAACTGAATGGGCGAGGCATCAAGCAAACATTCTCGCTAAATTGGATTCTCAAACTGAAAAAGCCATAATCCCAGGGGAGATGGGAAAGCCGAGAGCGCTCTCACCGGGAACTCGTGTTGGAGAAAATCAGCCACCTCTTGGAGAAGCTCCAGTACTTCGGCCAACTCAGGTTCAGGTTCTACCGAGATGATTGCATATTGCTCGTGTCACCGAGGAGGTTCTCCACCGAGTGCAACCCTCGGCCGAGCTGGTCTCTGCCAACCATGCTCAACATGCAGTCCTTGAGGGATGAGGAGTGTCGGGTTACAAGGGAAATTCGCCATTGGTGATGGGGGGGGGGGAGATTGTGGCTCTGGCGATGGTGGTGAGGGGAAGGTTGCGGCGATGGTGATGGTGAGTGTGGCGATCGGTTTGCACAGTAGCTTGGGGAAGATGTAGCATCGTATGGCAAGTGCGGATTCCCCGAGAGGTCTGCACGAGAATCAAGGGGAGGCGTTTCTAGAGTCAGCAGAGTCTTTGCTGCAGGCTCAACCGGCAGGGCCGTGTAGCACTTCTTGGGGGCCCAAAGAAGCTTTGGTTTTGATTTGGTGAAGCACCAGCGGCCCTTATGTCTATAATTAAAGCAGACTTTACAATGCCAAGGGTTGAGACAATCTTGGGCCCTGTGATCCAGAGCGAAAAAAATAGGCACAAACACAGCCAACTTCAAAATTTGAATTCTGGGCAGTCGGAGAATTTGAAACTTCCTGAAATTTCAGATCTGATGAATAATCAGGAAGAACACCAAGATCTGAATGAATGCAATCAAACACTGATGAAACCTTAACCGAGATTGGGATCTTGAAAGCACCAATAATGACCAAATCAGGAGATGGAGTCGGCTGATATTTGCATGTCGGTGAAGGTTGAACCAGTCTTGGGGCAAAATGAACACGTCTAGCGGAGCCAGAAACTTTAGATTTCTTTTGTCTCTTCGATTGGACTTTGGTCCATTCCCGCAACTGTTCTTGCTCCCACAAAAATTTCTCCCTCTCCCAGTGGGGAGCACCATTACTCCAAAGATGAAAGTATACATCAAAGCAAGAACCAATAAAACGGCGCAGGTTGTAAACCTTAAAACCCATTGCTTAGCAAGAGACAGAGAAACAAAAGTGGCGATCACTTTGAAATGTGACATGAAAACTAGCAGCCGAACCACCCAAACAGGATTGTAGCATAAGAGCTACCGAATCCTCCGTTAAATGAACAGTGAAACGACGAAATGTAGCCAAGAGGAAGAAAGATCCATTAGGTGAGAAGGAAGGGTGGTGTACCGACTTGGACAGTTGAGCACGAATCTCTTCCTGAAAGGATTTCCGATGGCTGAAATCCAACTTGGAGATGAGATCCTCGTTCTCCATGAGGAGAACAAGGACCACCACGCAGCAGAGATCCAATGCCTAGGAGGAGAGAACACTATGAAGATCGCCAGGGAGTCACCCTAGGGGGAGAGTGGAAGACGCCATTTCCCTTTCCCCACAGGTACTCAACGGAATCGATATCATTATACTATAGCCTCACGTACATCGATCGGTAAAGTCTTCAGATCAGGATTTTATTGGCCGACAGCACTATCAAATGCAGAACTACTCGTCAAGTGCTGTCCAGGATGCCAGTACTTCGCCAAACAAAGTCACTTGCCTGCTCACAACTTAATCACCATACCTCCATACTGGCCGTTCGCCTGCTGGAGCCTTGACATGATATGAACACTCCCAACAGTGCCAGGAGGTTTTACACACATATTGGCGGCAGTCGACAAGTTTACCAAATGGATCAAAATCAAACCAGTCACAAAAATCTCATCGGATCGTGCAGTCGAGTTCATCAGTGAAATACTCCACAGATTTGGCTTCCCCAATACAATTATAACTAATCTTGGATCAAATTTCACTTTGCAAGAATTCTGAGATTATTGCGAGAACTCCAGCATCGACATCAAATATGTATCAGTTGCGCAACCAAGAGCCAACGGCCAAGTGGAACGCATCAACGGTCAGATAATTGATGGTTTAAAGAAAAGGATCTTCGATTCTACAAGCAAGAAGGGAGGCAAATGGCTCGCAGAACTACCAATGGTAATCTGATGGCTACGCACCCAACCTAGCAAGGCTACTGGTCAAACACCCTTCTTCCTGGTATACGGCTTCGAAGCAATACTGCCGGCAGACATCATGTGGAAGTCACCTCATCTAGAGATGTATGACTCAGCAGAAGCCGATGGAAGCCGTCAACTGGAACTACACTCACTCAATGAGATGAGATGCAATGCATTGCTACGATCCACCCGATACCTTCAAAACATGCGAAGATATTGTTGGGTATTTTAACAATGCGAATTAATCCGCAAGCGCACGGATACCGTCATAGCTTTCACCTGTGAGTATTCAAGGGTATCATTTCCATAGGGAACGTGTGTGCACTAACTCCTAACTCAGTCGGTCCAAGGACACACCAAGTATAGGTGGCAAGACTGGAGAGGATTCCTGCGGTAGCACTAAGGATGAGTCAAAGGTCGATCTCTCGGTTAAGACTCGCTTCGAGCACCGGCTTACCCCTGAAATGGTCAGGAGACTCTGGCCAACGGTTCTACGCTATATCCGAACGCAGAGGGCTACTAAGGACCAACAAGGCTGTCACCACTTGTGGCCTACCTCACAGACCGTGGGATATAAGGCAAACAAAGGTAACCCTTAGCCTAGACACCATGTCTACGCTACTGATTACTACCATAGCCTAACTACGTCTGAATTCCCGTAGCAACCTACGACACTCTGTATAAATACAGAGCGATGAACCCGCGAGTAAGAGAACTGATCTCACTCAAACAAAAGTATTATGCAAGACAGGAAACACAAATACTAACTTACTCATACTGAAGGAAGCCAGTATCGGTAGAGAAACAAGATGGAGAAGAGCGCCGATAGGCCGGCGCCCCTCCAAACTACTCCTCGCCCTCCTGCTACTCTAAGCACTAGCCTAGGCAGTGCCTCACCTTTGCAATGGAGCACAAGTTCTACATGATGGTCGTGTCTTGAGGGGGGCTCTCCTCCTCCTTATATAGCTTCTCTAAGGGTGGATCCGCGGTTAGACTCGCGAGGTGGTACTATGCACGTCCGGAGTAGATGTAGGGGAGCCGTGGAAGACTGCAGGAGAAAGTTGGGCCTGATTGAACCCATTAAGGGGTCAGACGACCCAGGGGGTCGGCCGAGCCCAAATAGCACTTCCCTGGGCATGCCTTCCTCTGGACAGCTGATAGGTGGGCCCTGGTCTTGAACCTTGGGTGCATCTTGCTTGTCGTGCCCATTTCGTCTAGTTTGTGGGCCCTTCTTCTATGTGAAATACAAGTGCAAGATATTCTGTGCATTTCTTCTATGCGATTGCAGAGATGGCTTCCTAAAATCAACAGTTCACCAAAACTTGTGGAAATGGTTAGAATTAATACTCCTATTTCTATTTTTCATATTTATTGTGCCATTATCATACACAAGAGTTGACGCTCAGGTTTGATTTAAGAGCCATCAACAACACCCCCACACTTAGCCTTTGCTCGTCCTCGAGTGAAGGAGAAAGGACTAAGGTGGATGCCACTCCTTGGATGTAACCTGCATACATGTTATTCCAAGCTTTTCTCTAGTCCTATGAACTTTGGAGTGACTACCATGCTTTCTTGTGTAATTGAAGAATGGAACAATGCAGACTTCAGGTTTCTAGTTCTTCCTATTTAGAAACTTGGGTTTTCTATTTTGAAAGAATAGTCTTGCTCCTCAAATTAATCTCTCGAATCACTCTTTTTATTTTAGATCCTCACCAAGGCAAAGTTGCTGCCTTCTTTACATCTCTCATCTAATCAGGCTTATGTGGAGCTCAGGGCAAGAGTAAAGAGGCATATTTGCTTTGCTTATATTGTTAAGTCAAAAACAAGATCCAAGCAGAAACGAGTCATACAATCTGATCAAGATGTGCAAGTGTGTGGTTTTTTTGTGTGTGAAGGGTCGATGAACTCCTTTGCATGATCCATCTCACTTCATTATTTTCCATGGATGTGGACTATCTTTCTCTTTTTTTTCTCTTTTTTTTGACATGCCTTGTGGGCATGTGGCATACCTTCTTTGGGTATGCATCTTTATTATTTTTTTTTCTTTTTTTGACATGCCTTTTGAGCATGTGGCATACCTTCTTTAGGTATGCATCTTTTATTTCTTCTTCTTCTCCTTTTTTTTCATAGCCCACATCCTTGATGGTCACTTTAGAGAGAAAGAGTCATGATATGGCATGGAGTTTTATTTTATGGGTGGATGACAATGTTTGCTATCTTCTAGTGTAGAAGTATAGCATGTGGGTGGGTGTGTACGTGATCTTGATCAGGAGAGTATGACAAGTCTCTAACAAGGGTCAAGAAATTTGACAAAACTCAAAGCAAAAGCCAAACTGCATATGAAGGTTTGAGCAAGAAAATCTAACTTTGGATTGGGTAGGAATTTTCATTAATTTGAGGAGATAAGCTATTGATAATTTTTTTTGAAAAGAAATCCCAAGTACTTTGTATGGAAGAGCATGGTTCCGTTCATCCAATCATATCACATTAGTCAATTACTTAGATAGCATGGGGTCTCTATGAAGATAGATGTTCACAAGAACTTGAAAGAATGCAAGGAATAAAGAGTATGCAAGTTTAACCATGGAAGCTCTTGGAGTGCACAACGTGATTGGCAAGATTCATTGAGTTTAGTTTCAGTGAAATTATCATTTGAAGAGGAAGAAGAGGGAACTGAGGGAAATCAGAGGTGGTTTGGTCGAAGGTTCGACCATCCTTCTCTGGATTCCATCTGACCTGATCTTCAGCGTATTGGACTGTCGATGTTCTGCAACATGTTGGGGGAGAGATCACAAAAGAGTTTGCAATTGGTGATTTTGAGAGATCTCCCCCACACTTATTCTTGTACCTGTTTTATTTAAAAGGAAAACAAAGGTGGAAACAAAAAGGGCTCTACCGGTTTTGAACACCGGGGAGTCAAAACCTTATTCAAATAAAAAGTGAGAAGTGCTCGAAGCACCAGATTTTATTTTATTTTTATTTGATTTTATTATTTTCTTATTATTTATTTATTTTATTCTGGGATGGCAAAGTGGACATGATGGGTAACTTAGCAGGATGGAGACATGAGCGAGGATGCATGAGGTGTGTGGGATACTCACCTTAAGAACTCAGCTAGCTCGGAACAAAAATGCAAGAGTTCAGCTTCATATACATGAAGTAAAGCTTTGCATTTCCTCAGCTTGATTTCTCATGCATCATGTAACACCCTAGAAGAAAAACACAACAATCATTTGGAGAATTACCACACTGCAGAACAAGAACATAACAGAGTACGTGGAAGCAACATAAATCGTTCAGATAGATTAACAGAATTTCACTGGAGTGAAATAAACATTTCACAAACTGAACCACACGATAGATTTTGAAACAACATCAGAATCTCCACATCCAAATATTTTATTATAAAACATTAGTTCAACAAAAATTGATAAGTGTGTGCACACGTGCTGCTACTACCATCCCAAGCATGCAACGTCCAAGCTCAAGCACCTGTGAGGGGAAAAATCAAGTGTGAGGTTTATGGAAAAATCTCAGCAAGCAAACGGCTTTAACCAAGCTATTTAAATCACAATTTGATTAAACATTGGATTAATAATTTCATATAGAATAAGCATCATACTAAGACAGTGTAACTTCAGGTAGAGATCTTCACAATGATGCTTCAATGCATATGCAAATTGTGCAATGCATTATGAATGCTTCAATGCATATGCTTATGGTGCAATGCAATGGATGACTTCACTTCTACCCACAAATCCCAAGGAAGGAAGTGAGTGCTGCAACCACATTGCTATATCTCAACGTGCGTTGCTGTACCGATACTTACCACACCAATCCGGCTACAGTTTCTTCATATGCATCTTCAATATGAGAGTGCAAAAGTATGATTGCAATGCATGAACTTCATATACCTCCAAAATTTATAACTCCAAGAGCAAAGCCACAAGTGGATAAACATATAAATCCACAAATAAAGCAAAATTCAGATATTATCTGGCTAGTGTGAGCTTCTGAAATTTAATGGAGTCAATTCAAATAACAAAGTTAAAGCGAGTAGACCACATCGCTACGTTTACTTGCCTTCACCGAAGATCAAGAACGTGAGTAAAGCACGGTCCGAAGATGCACCACCTGTTCACAAACATACCTCATCACCAAAACAAACACAGTTTAAAAATAAAAAACATCGAGTAAAGCGATCCTATGCCCAAACCCAACATCCTCACGTCATGATATGCTAATCTAGTGAAAACAGCAGCACTATTGCTTCTCTTTTTTTGAGTCTTTAATTATGATGGTGAAAAATTCTGATATTTTGCCACAAGAAAGATAACTTCATAGCCTACAACTTTGTAGTAATAAAAAAGTGTAGGAAGAATCATTACCATTGGGTAAACTCGAGGTGAACATTAATCTGACAATCAGACAGATTCTGCAGAACAGTCCTACTAAAATAGTCATAACCGACGCTCAAAAATTTGGATGAACATGATCTTTACCAATCTGAAAATCCTATGAAATTCTCTACAACTCTTTTAACTACTAGAAAGTCCAAAAAAGCCATTAATATTTCCAAAACTTCTGGTTAACAGACACTGCCCAAAATTACGAGACTGAAAAACAGTCAGATTCCAACCTTAGTTTCTCCCTCATCTTAAATCCGATTGAGATGTTCTCTGAGGCCATGGAAAGATCTCTAACTCTTCTCCAACTCATTAGGAGCACGAAAAACTGCTACAAATAGAAACTGTGCAGATTGATGGCATGCTGAGAATAGCGACGAGGGCAAAACCTTAACCCTAGTCCAAAAGGCGACCAATACTGCAACTCCCAAGAGCTAAAAACTTCTAAAACCAGGGGGAGACATGTTCTACAGTAAGGGCATGTCTCACCTAGGGATTCCCCTTGCAGACAACAACGGCGAACGGGATGATGACGACAACTACGACGATTCCACTACGTTTCCCATTCTTCTTTGCATCCAACCTCACTGCACTACACCACACGAGGCGGCACCACCATGAACAGCGAGAAAAAGCTATGGAGATGGGAAAAACGGAAAGAGGAGAGGAATCTCAACCAGTTTTTGGAGAGGAACGGCGAGGATCGACGAAGACATGCCCTAGTTTCCCTTCTCTTCTTATCTTCTCTTCCTCTCCTTCTCCCTTCTCTTTTCTCGATCTGATCACGACAAAGGGCGGCGCAGGGACGGGCGACAGCTTAGGGTTTAGAAAAGGAAGGGGGTACTGTAGCACGGCGTCACTGTAGCGCGGGGGTTACTGTAGTGTTCGCCCCTCGCCTAGCCACTTGAAAAATCTATAATTTTTTGATCCGAACTCCAAACGCGTCATGTAAATAGTCAAACAGAATGTACTCGACGAGCTCTACGCAACCACAGTGTCCGTTCGTCCATTAAAGCAATGGATCAAAAAATAATAATTTTTGCTATCAACTTTATGTATTCCCATCTGGAAAGCGTATTTTGCCCTTTATTCATCTTGGGTGTCACATTCTCCCCTCCTTAGAGGAATTCGTCCTCGAATTCAGCATTAGTAACACAAGAGTGGGGAAAAGAACCACATAGACAACTAATTACTTACCAGACTCGAAGAGCTCCAGATATTTGTCGCGCATCTGCGCGTCCAATTCCCATGTGGCTTCCCGCTCGGACTAATTAGTTCATAGCACCTTCACATACTTGATGGTCCTATTCCGCATAACGCGGTCAGAAAAATCCAATATGCACACTGGGTGACACTCCATAGTCAAGTCCTCCTGAATAATCACTAGCTTAGCATCAATCTTCTGTTCTGGATCCTTCAAATACTTCCTCAGCATCGATACATAAAACACAGGGTGCATACAACTCATCGACTCAGGCAACTGCCAACGATAAGCCGAAGCTCCAACTCGAGCGGTAATCATATACGGTCCAATGTACCTCGGGCTCAGCTTTCCTCTAGTACCAAAATGAACAACACCTTTTTTTTCGACGGCACCTTTAGAAGAACCTCGTCACCAATTGAGAACTCTAAAATCCCTTCTCCATACATCTGCATAGCTCTTTTGACGACTCTGAGTGGTCAACAAGTTTTGACGGATCCTCCGTACCTTATCATGAGTCTATTGTACCCAATTCTAACCAACCAAAGACCTCTCACCCACAACATCCCAACAGAGTGGTGAAATACACCTGCGGCCATACAATGCTTCATATGGAGCCATTTTTACACTAGCCAGATAGCTATTATCATAAAGAAACTCTACCAAAGGCAAGTGATCCCAACTACCCTTCCAGGAGAGGACACAAGATTGCAATAAGTCTTCTAATGTCTGAATAGTACGCTCCGACTGACCATCTATCTGATGGTGAAAAGTAGTGCTCAGATCTAATCTAGTGCCCAAAGCACTATACAAACTTCTCCAAAAGTTGGGTATAAATGTATAAACTTGATCAGAAACAATAGACTTAGGCATGGGCAACCTTTGCAAGTCTATCAATTACAACCCAAATAGCATCCTTACCCCCTAGGGGAACAAGGTAAACCCACCACAAAATGCATGGTAATGTTCTACAATTTCCACATAGAGATCTCCAATGGTTTCAACAATCCAGCTGGCCCCTGATCCTCAGTCTTTGCTTTTTGACAAATACCACATGAGGTCACATATTTAGCAAAATCAGCTCACATCCGCTTCCACCAGAAACTTTGCTTCAAATCCTGATACATCTTTGTCTCACCAGGGTGCACTGTATATGTACTGCGATGAGCATCCCTCAAAATCTCCATCTTTACTACAGCTTTTTGTGGTACACAAAGGCGACCTCTGAGAAAAATAGTGCCATCCTCCTCCATACTAAACTCATGTGGTCTTCCTGCCTCAATACGCTTGCGAACAACCTAAAGCAAGGGATCCTGCAATTGTGCCACTCGCACCAACTCACGCAATAGTGATTGAATCAACATCCTAGTCTCCTCACGCGCAACACCACCATAACAAAAAGAAATGCCCATACGGTCCAAGTAAGCTATCACAGACATACAAGTCTTAGGAACACCAGTCCTACTAAGTGCATATGCAACGTCTGCCTTGCCAGGATGATACTGGATAGTCAAATAATAGTCCTTAATCAATTCAAGCCACTTTCTCTGTCTCAATTTTAACTCCTACTGAGTGAAAATGTACTTTAGACTCCAATGATCCGTAAAGATATGACACGACTCTCCATAAAGATAAGCCTCCAAATCTTCAATGTAATAACCCACTGCTTCTAACTCTAAGTCACTGTGTTGGATAATCCTCCTCATGCTTCCTCAACTGCCAGGATGCATAAGAGATCATCCTACACTCCTACATGAGCACAGAACCAAGACCGACATGGGAGGAATCCGTATACACTGTGAAACACTTGCCACTCTCTGGCAACACTAAAATAGGAGCACTCACTAGCTTCTCCTTCAGAGTATGAAAGCTCGCCTCACAATCATCAGTCCAACAAATGGAGCACCCTTCATTGTTAGCATCGTCATCGGCTTTGCAATGGTTGAAAAATTCTGAACAAACTGAGGATAGTGTCCGGCAAGACCAAGAAAATTTCGAACCTCTATAAGAGTAGTTGGTCTTTGCTGGTCCATAACAGAAGCTACATTCTTGGGATTGATAGTGATTCCATCCAGATTAAGTCTTCTATAATCCACTCAAAGCCTTTTGGTTTATTCCTTTTTCTCTACAAATATCATAGGAGCGACCCAGGGTGGCACAATTGGTCTAATAAATCCCTTCGATAGAAGATCATCAATCTGCTTCTTCAATTCCGTTTGCTCAACGTCTGCCATCCTATATGGAGGCTTAAAGATGTGTTGAGTTCCGAGAATCAACGTAATCTAAATAGATGCTCCCTTTTAGAAGGGAAACCAGACAGCTCATCAGACAAATTCTTTGCCATCTAACCATGGTGACAAGGGTTAGCCTTCACTATATGGAACAATTGCATAATAACCACACATTCTTGTTGGCATGCCTCAAAACAAGGCACCTGCTATTAGAACTAAGCTTAGAGAGAACTCTTCTACAACTTTGTCTTTGGACTTCTTGTAGATGATGGTAAAACACTTGAACTCCTTCACAATTAACGAAAAAGAAAAGACTAAGGAATCACATATGGATCCATTAGGACAACACTATCCAAGCATTATACTTTCTTCACTTGTAGCTCCAACCACATGATGTCACATTGTCAAGTAAACAAACCTTTTTTTGATATAGCAAACATGCCAAACACTTCAATTGGCATGTGTATCCGCCCACACATCAAAACTTTACTTCAAATAATCTACTTAATGAGAATACTTTATTTAACCTTCTCATCAAAGACCCTAGAACAACTACTCATACCTCCACCACAACCTAAAACTTTAAGCTAAGAGTTAGCTTCACTTTCTTAGCTCAACTCGATCCATCAGAGAATATAGGAGAGAAATCAGAGAACTTAAGTCTCATGAAGAATCATCAAAGTGACACCACAACATTTCCTCCTTCAAAGCAAGAATGTCTTAGAGCTTCCCTTGACACGAGCATCATTAAACAACCGGCAGCACTAGGTCAGCTACCACTATATTTGTAGACTCACACCAACATGGCATCGCATCTTTATTCCATTAGTAGATGCCTTCTAGAATGTCCATGCTACACCAACCAATAAGGTTTATGCTTCATAACATCATATTTTTGAAACATTGTGTGAATCATGGCAGGTTCCCAATAAAGGATGATAAAATCACCATGAAACAACCTCCGAAACTATTGTCCTTATAGGCACTAGCCTAGAGCAATTATAAGTCATCATCCTCACAAATTTGTCACTTGCACCGTATTATAGAATGTCATTTAAGCTATGTGAATAGAAGAATATTTGATACACTTCTGCTATTAAATCAACTGAACCACTATGGTAGGTTAAAACAAAACCACTTAGATAGTTATTGCAGCCATCAAGACCACTAAAACACATAGATTAGTCAAACAAGGCTACAAAGCCTCCGTGACTTCAAGTCACATTAAGCATGCAAACTAACACCAAGCACAATACTAGGCTGAAACACTAATAACCTCACAGAACTCCACCTCAGTCTATTAACACCTCACCTTGACGACCAACTGGGGACATTGAATACAGTGCAAAGAAACCTACACCAGGCTAAGGTTTGGCTCAAATGTCGTCACTCCAATCTATAGGACAAGGCACACAATGACCCACCCATTTGATATATCAAGACAAAATAGTTACAATGCATGACATGGTGGCCAATCCATCCGTCATTGAACCATTTCCTTTGAATATAAATAGTTGAGTCAACCTAACCCTCGACCAACCTTACTTGGCAAAGCAGAGAGGTATTGTGGGGGCCCTCCACTCAACCCATATGCAAAGCCAAACTTAATCTATTCTATAGGGTTCAAAACCTATTGGATCTTACAGGCCACAATAACAACAAAAGCCTCCAATTCTTAGACCATTGAAGAGAAGATATTTACAACTATTTAAAATAACAGCACAAACAACATAAACACATAAATACAATAATAACACAAGCCAAAGATAAAGCAAGGAAAGGAATTGCACTTTTATATAAAAACTCCCATTCCTACACGTACAAGTGTGTCAAGTTTTATTGTTGGTCAAAAAATTATCATAACAACTTAAGTCTAGAACCTATAACCTAGCTCTGATACTAACTGTAACACCCCAGAAGAAAAACACAACAATCCTCTAGAGAATTACGACACTGCAGCACAAGAACATAACAGAGTACGCGGAAGCAACATAAATCATTCAGATAGATTAACAAAATTTCACAGAAGTGAAATAAATATTTGACAAACTGAACCACACGAGAGATTTTAAAACAACATCAGAATCTCCACATCCAAATATTTTATTATAAAACATTGGTTCAACAAAAATTGATATGTGTGTGCACACGTGCTGCTACTTCCATCCCAAGCATGCAACGTCCAAGCTCAAGCACCTGTGAGGGAAAACATCAAGTGTGAGGTTTATGGAAAAATATCAGCAAAAAAACGGCTTTAACCAAGCTATTTAAATCATAATTTGATTAAACATTGGATTAATAATTTCATATAGAATAAGCATCATACTAAGACAGTGTAACTTCAGGTAGAGATCTTCGTAATGATGCTTCAATGCATATGCAAATTGTGCAATGCATTATGAATGCTTCAATGCATGTGCTTATGGTGCAATGCAATGGAAAGACTTCACTTCTACCCACAAATCCCAAGGAAGTGAGGGCTGCAACCACATTGCTATATCTCAACGTGCGTTGCTGTACCGGTACTTACCGCACCAATCCGGCTACGGTTTCTTCATATGCATCTTCAATATGAGAGTGCAAAAGTATGATTGCAATGCATGAACTTCATATACCTCCAAAATTTATAACTCCAAGAGCAAAGCCACAAGTGGATAAACATATAAATCCACAAATAAAGCAAAATTCAGATCTTATCTGGCTCGTGTAAGCTTCTGAAATTTAATGGAGGCAATTCAAATAACAAAGCTAAAGCGAGTAGACCACATCGCTACGTTTACTTGCCTTCACCAAAGATCAAGACTGTGAGTTAAGCATGGTCCGAAGATGCACCACCTGTTCACAAACATACCTCAGCACCAAAACAAACACAGTTTAAAAATAAAAAACATTGAGTAAAGCGATCCTACGCCCAAACCCAACGTCCTCACATCATGATATGCTAATCTAGTGAAAACAGCAGCACTATTGCTTCACTTTTTGAGTCTTTAATTCTGATGGTGAAAAATTCTGATATTTAGCCACAAGAAAGATAACTTCATAGCCTACAACTTTGTAGTTATCAAAAAGTGTAGGAAGAATCATTAGCATTGGATAAACTCGAGGTGAACATTAATCTGACAATCTGACAGATTCTGCAGAACAGTCCTACTAAAACAGTCATAACTGAAGCTCCAAAATTCAGATGAACATGATCTTTACCAATCTGGAAATTCTATGAAATTATCTACAACTCTTTTAACTACTAGAAAGTCCAAAAACGCCATTAATATTTCCAAAACTTCAGGTTGACAGACACTGCTCAGAATTACGAGACTGAAAAACAGTCAGATTCCAACCTTAGTTTCTCCCTCATCTTAAATCCGATTGAGATGTTCTCTGCGGCCATGGAAAGATCTCTAACTCTTCTCCAACTCATGTAAAGGTTTGATATTTTTTGAGATCATTAGGAGCACGAAAAGGAACTGTGCAGATTGATGGCATGCTGAGAATAGCGACGAGGGCAAAACCTTAACCCTAGTCCAAAAGGCGACCAATACCCCCAAGAGCTAAAAACTTCTAAAACCAGGGGAAAACATGTTCTACAGTAAGGGCATGTCTCACCTAGGACAAATATACACTATAGCAAAGAGTACACAATCTGTACTATTGGAAAGGAAAATTCAAATATATAAGTATTGAGAAACAAATTCACTGTTTCTTGATCCATTCTTGAATGCATCCAAATAAGAATTCAGCCATTGATCATATCAACCTGCATATAGAAATTATGCTTGTTGTAATATTAAATATTTAAAAAATCAACTATAGCATACACAATTGGAAGACCAAACAAGCAGTACTCCTTTGGCATGAATAAGATTAACCAGAGATAGAGCTAAAGAAATTTGAAACAATATCAAACTTAACAATCGAACTTAATATAACATCTCAGATAAAATGTTGATTAATGGTACACATATTTACCATGTCATTCGATGGAAGGCTAATGAAATTCTTGGTGACCTTTTTTCTAAGAGGCACCTAAAAGATGCCCCTTATGCGAGGCTCTAATGTTCAGTCAAATATGGTTTCAAAGAAGATTACTTCAGTATCGTTGCAAGAAATATGCACAAATTTGAGGTGAACATTGCTTGATCCTGGGAAGTGCTACCAGATTTTAGGCACTGCAGATGAATTGTACCCATGTATTTATGTAAAGCTATATACTTGTAAAAACAGAATTCTAGAGTAACAAAAAGTACCAAATGCACAATACCTAGTCACTGCAGCACTCTTAGTAGCAGGCAGAGCAGCTTCGGAACTTTAAGAGCTAACTTTATTTAAGCTATAACTGACCTAGTATGAATGAGCAAAGCAGCTCCGGAACTTGATAACCAGGAGGATAGAAGAGGCATTGCGCTTACGTGGCAGCAGTAGGTGGCGGACGGTCGCCGGCGGCCTAGCAGGACTCAGCAGTGGACGGCAAGGAGTGGCGGAAGTGGCAGCGATGGCCGTAGGGGCAGCCGGAGGCAGCGGCGAACAACTGGCCCACGAGGGTCTTGCATTGCAGCGGGGGTAGTAGATCATGAGGCACAGCTCCTCCATGCCGTGCGTGAACCTGCACCACCCGTCATAGGGGCACGCGCTGCGCTCCCACTTGTTTCACAGCTCCGTCTTCAGAGCACCCTGCCCTCTCCACATCCCCGTCATCTTTCTCCTTCCCCCTGTGTCCTGTGATCGCCATTCCCAGCGACAAGGTCCATCAAACATAGAATCCGTGTAACAACAACAACAACATAGCCTTTTTTCCCAAGCAAGTTGAGGTAGGCTAGAGATGAAACCCAAAAGAAATAAGTTCAAAGTTCAGGCACATTGATAGCTAGTCTCCAAGCACTCCTATCCAAATCTATCTCTTTAGAGATATTCCAATCCTTAAGGTCTCTCTTAACCGACTCATCCCATGTCAGTTTAGGTCTACCTCTACCCCTCTTTACATTATCGACCCGCTCAAGAAACCTATTACGCACCGGCGCCTCAGGGTCTTCGTTGGACATGTCCAAACCATCTCAGCTGATGCTGGATAAGTTTCTCCTCAATTGGTGCCACCCCGACCCTATCCCGAATAACTTCGTTCCGGACTCTATCCCTCCTTGTGTAACCGCAAAACCACCGCAACATCTGCATCTCTGCTACACTCAGTTGCAGGACATGTCGCCTTTTTGTAGGCCAACATTCAGCACCGTATAACATCGCCGGACGAATTGCTGCTACTTCAGCTTTTGTAGGATAAATTTTGCTTATTCAGATTGACCAAAACGAAGCAAACATAACATCACCACACCTTTTTGGGCATTCCCAAAATTAAAGATCATATCTCAACATCCAGTTGCAGCATAAGCAGATGCAAAACATGAGCAAAAAGTTCGAGGTGTAATTCCAACTTGTTGAATTCAGCAATGCCTGCCCTGTGTTACCATGAGCTGCATGCTTTCGAAATTTCAGTACACTATTCTGACTTAAATCCATTCAACATATCCTGACCATTTATGCAGTTGTAAATGCCTGATAATGCCAACCGAGAATTACCAGTGATTTTGGAAGCTTAGTGTTGAGTTCTCCCCCAATTTAATTGCAGTATAAGCCAAACTGCTTCCCGATTATTACCAAATTTCAGGAACCAGTGATTTGTTATGTGCAAATTCTAGCGAGAGGAACATTGAACAGGCAAGGTTCTGGGCGATGTGAAATTGCAGCTATCGAATAGTGAGATTTGGGGTCTAACCTCCTTCCCCGGGGATGCGCTGTGGTTGGATCTCGCGCAGTGGCTGCTTTGGCGAGATGAACCACTTCGAGCGTATGGAGATGCTATTTGGGGCGCATCCGGATGCTGCTTCGGCTTGCACGGGCTTCAGCGGCGGTGTTAGAGCCACCACGGATGCCAGATTGCTCTGCTCGGAGACCACGAGCTCCTCGAGGAGGAGGGAGAGGTGCAGGTTCTCGGCGGGGAGGCAGTGCAGGCATCGAGGGAGGCTGACGGTAGCGCGAATGCATCGGGATGCACTGGGGAGCAGGCGCGAGGCGAAGAGGCGGAGTCCGGAGGCGGCCGCGCTCGCGAGTCGCGAGAGAGGGGAGAGAGGCGTGAGGGTTTGGCAAAGGGCGGAGTGGAGGGAGAGGTAGGGCGGCTAGCTGGCAGTGATGGGGAGGGCGGCAAGGCGGCCGGCGGCGGGCCGTCGCTGGGAACCGTCGAGAGGAGTGGGGTGTGCGCAGGGGTGGCAATGGATCATGGTGGTAATGATTTCTTGACAGCCAAACAAGATTTTTAAATATTTTAGTTCAAAATTATATAAGATTAGAGTCCGATCCTTTTAAGGCCCAGCCATTATATTTTTTAGTTCAAAATTTTGGACCCTTTACCACCCCTAGGTGTGCGAGGCCAGCCGACGGGTCGGACGGAGGGGCGGAGGATCCACATCCCAAGGGAGAAGATCGGATGGTTGAGATGCGTAGTTGGCAGAACCACGCGCACCAGATGAAATTTGGGGCCGTAACGGGTCATGGCCCTAGCGGTTAATTTACAGCTCAACTTGACATTTAAATTTTTAGATCTAAATTATATAGAATTAGAGCCCGACACTTTTAGGACCCGACCCTTAAATTATCTAGATCAAATTTGATGGTCAGTTACCACTCTTAGGTCAAATGTTGCACCAAAATTTTGTCTAATATCATTGTTGTTATTAGTTGTATTGTATACTATACAATTATGCCTGTGCGTTACAACTAATAAAATTGGTATAAATATCGAATATGTATAGATGCTCGTGCGTTAATTTATAGGAATCTACGTGATCGAGTAGTGGACGGGGGGTTCGACTCGCATACGAAATGGACTAAGATCCACCTATCTATGACACGAAACCGACCAACTAAAAATTTGGGTGAAAACCTTACTCGATTTACTAATAGATATGAATATAAATAAAAATAAGATATAAGATAAGATAAGATATAAGATACGATAACATATAAGATAAAAAGAGATATATGATTAATTATTTTATTATTTTATTAAATTTTTATTAAAAAAATCTCCTAAAAATAAAAGATATGGCGGACCAGCACTAATATGATCTTTGTCACATACTTGACACTTTAGATGATCTAAACATCGCACACCACACTTTTATCCCAAAATTGTAACAAATGCTACAAAACAACATGGACAATATCATTCAATGAGAAATAGCTCTGTTTCCATAAGGTATTCGTAACAGACGATCATTGTCATATGTGATGTAGTGGGTATAGATCTTTGTATCACTTTAGTTGTAACATATTTCTATGCGTTACAAAATCTTTTCATATCTGTAACAGTTTAAGTGTAACATTACTTTTGTGTTACCACAATTGTTTTTTGTAACACAATTTTATAGAATAAGCAGTAAGTGTTACAACCTTCATCTATAACATATAGTAACACATTGTTTTGAGTTCTCAGGCATCTTGTCTGTAACATATTGGTAAATATGCTAGAGTGTGTTACAAGATCTATGCTTTGTAGTAGTACTAAAGACTCACCCCACAGGGACGGAAGGTGTGTACGAGGACAACCTTCCAAGGGTTGCGGGGGTAGAGGTAGAGATAAGAAAAGCAAAGAGATACGAGGATAGAAAAGGTAGCAGGGGTGAAGGTAGAGCTAAAGAAAGGGAAATTTTTTTTGTTTTATTTGAAAATATAGGAGAACCAACTATGTTCGAAGTCAGAACAGCAACCATTCCCCGACAATGGCACCATAAAGCTTGTTGGGTATTTTAATGATGCGAATTAATCCGCAAGCGTACGGATACCGTCGTAGCTTTCACCCGTGAGTATTCAAGGGTATTATTTTCACAGGGAACACGTGTGCACTAGTTCCTAACTCAGTCGGTCCAAGGACACGCCAAGGATAGGTGGCAAGACTGGAGAGGATTCCTGTGGTAGCACTAAGGATAAGTTAAAGGTCGATCTCACGATTAAGACTCGCTTCGGGCACCGGCTTACCCCTGAAATGGTCAGGAGACTCAGGCCAATGGCTCTACGCTATATCCGAACGTGGAGGGCTACTAAGGACCAACAGGGCTGTCACCACCTGCAGCCTACCTCATAGACTGTGGGATATAAGGCAAACAAAGGTAACCCTTAGTCTAGACACCACGTTTACGCTACTGATTACTACCATAGCCTGACTACATCTGAATTCCCATAGCAACCTATGGCATACTATATAAATACAGAGCGATGAATCCGCGAGTAAGAGAATTGATCTCACTCAAACAAAAGTACTATGCAAGATAGGAAACACAAATACTAACTTACTCATATTGATGGGAGCCAGTATCCGTAGAGGTACAAGTTGGAGAAGAGCGCCGACAGGCCGGCGCCCCTCTGAACTACTCCTCGCCCTCCTGCTACTCTAAGCACTGGCCTAGGCAGCGTCTCACCTTTACAATGGAGCACAAGTTCTACATGATGGTCGTGTCTTGAGGAGGGCTCTCCTCCTCCTTATATAGCTTCTCCAAGGGTGGATCCGTGGCTAGACTCGCGAGGTGGTACTATGCACGTCCGGAGTAGATGTAGTGGAGCCGTGGAAGACTGCAGGAGAAAGTTGGGCCCGAATGAGCCCATTAAGGGGTTGGGCGACCTAGGGGGTCGGCCGAGCCCAAATGGCACTTCCTTGGGCCTGCCTTCCTCTGGACAGCTGATAGGTGGGCCCTAGTCTTGATCCTTGGGTGCATCTTGCTTGTCATGCCCATTTCGTCTAGTTTGTGGGCCCTTCTTCTATGTGAAACACTGGTGCAAGATATTCTGTGCATTTCTTCTGTGTTCACTTGTGTTTCTTTCCCCTTTATGTGTGATTGCAGACATGGCTTTCTGAAATCAACAGTTCACCAAAACTTGTGGAAATGGTTAGAATTAATACTCCTATTTCTAGTATTGGTATTTATTGTGCCATTATCATACACAAGAGTTGACGCTCAGGTTTGATTTAAGAGCCGTCAACAGATATCACGATCGCAACATTTAGACAAGATCTTTCAACGTAGGAGACATGGTCATCCGCAGAATTCCGGACGAAACAGGTCTGCACAAACTCAACTCATGATCGGAAGGACCTTTCATCGTCACTAAAGTCACAGGACCAGGCTCCTACCGAATAATCCACACGGACGGATTAGAAGTCCCCAACTCATGGAACATCGAGCACTTGTGAAAGTTCTATCCATAAGCTGTTAGAGATCACCTCCCCGGGTTTGAAATTTCAATAAAGAAACATGGTCCTTCGGAGTTCAATTCAAGTGCACAAGACAGCTTTAGGAGTCGTTACTTTATCGGCTACCTCGAGTACCAACCTTTCTTTGTTAAGTCAAAGTCAAAGGCACAGCGAATCGAGTAGTCGGGGCTAAGAGACACGATCTCCGCGGTCCTAGAGGGAAGTTCTTTACCCTCTTCAGGAGTCGTTACTCCATCGGCTACCTCGAATACCAACCTTTCTTTGTTAAGTCAAAGTCAAAGGCATAGCGAATTGAGTAGTCGGGGCTAAGAAACATGATCTCCGCGGCCCTAGAGACAAGTTCTCTACCCTCTTCAGGAGTCGTTACTCCATCGCCTACCTCGAGTACCGACCTTTCTTTGTTAAGTCAAAGTCAAAGGCACGGCAAATCGAGTAGTCGGGGCTAAGAGACATGATCTCCGCGGCCCTAGAGACAAGTTCTCTACCCTCTTCATGAGTCGTTACTCCATCGGCTACCTCGAATACCAATCTTTCTTTGTTAAGTCAAAGTCAAAGGCACGACGAATTGAGTAGTCGGGGCTAAGAGACATGATCTCCGCGGCCCTAGAGACAAGTTCTCTATCCTCTTCAGGAGTCGTTACTCCATCGGCTACCTAGAGTACCAACCTTTCTTTGTTAAATCAAAGTCAAAGGCACAACCTATCGAGTAGTCGGGGCTAAGAGACATGCTCTCCGCGGCCCTAGAGACAAGTTCTCTAACTTCTTCAGGAGTCGTTACTCCATCGGCTACCTCGAGTACCAACCTTTCTTTGTTAAGTCAAAGTCAAAGGCATGGCTTATCGAGTAGTCGGGGCTAATACACATGCTCTCTGCGGCCCTAGAGTCAGGCTCTCTACCCCCCTTCAGGAGTCATTACTCCATCGGCTAACTCGACTACCAACCTTTCTTTGTTCCGGCAAATTCAAAGGCACACCCTATCGAGTAGTCGGGGCTAAGAGACATGATCTCTACGATCCTAGAGACAAGTTCTCTAAATATCTTCACGAGATGATCTACTTCGCAATTCCTTATCGCTCAGGCAAGGTTCTTCAAAAAGAATTGGACAACTCATTCTCAAAAAACATGTCATATTTACATGGCAAGGAGAAGATACAGTACATCCTACTGTTCTATCAACTTTACAATTTGGTCGGCCAAAGGTTCAGCCTCCTCTACATACTTGACGAACTGGTCATGGTCACATTTTGAACACATACCATCGCCAAGAATGGCTATCTTCGTCGAAGGCCAATATGACTTAACAAGCCTGAGAGCTTGCGCTACACAATTCCTAGAAGTCTCGGCCAAGTACTCGGCAAACTTCTGAGGAGCCCTCTGCAGCCGATCAGCCAAACTGCTACCAGATTCATCGGCTGGACCAATGGAGTCTACTACAGTTTGAGCCACCACCTTGAGTTCCTGCAGCTCTCTATGATGGCTCTCGGTCCCATCTGTGGATAACACAACAGGAAATTCAACAAACAGGCGACCAAGGAAAAGGGATCCACAACAAAGATAACAAAGGAAGTTACCTCGATTCTTTTGAATTACTTCCTTCAGCATCTTGACCTTCTGCTTGAGTGCAGTTTTATCCTTCTTCAGGGCAGCATTTTCCGCCTCAAGCAGGATGATCCTCTGGCGATCCGCTTCCATCTCTTTCAGTTTCTGAGACTTTAGATATGAGCGATTGGCCAGTTGCTGCAACAATACGCAATTAGTCTCCAGAAACACCCACAGAAGGAAAAAGTACTCGACAATAGTACTCACCACAGAATACTTGGTGAATTCTCGAACATTCGCTTGGAATTTCTTCATATTCCCAAGTGTCAACTGTGGATCATCCTCAAGATCCTCGCCATGGTTACATTCAAAATGAGGAGGGGATGCCATAATTTCATCTAGAAGTCTATCACTCGACTCCTCCTCTTCAAGATTTGGCGAAGCACCTGTTGTTCTCTCCTTGTGAAGCAGTTGAGCAACCGGAAGAACTTTCGAACCATTATAAGGTGGTATGATGGGCTCACCAACTGGGATCTCATCTGAAGGTTGCATCCCCGCTCCTCCAACCCTTCTCGACGACTCCCCCACATTAGTGGCGGCTGCAGGAGTCCCTTCCTCAACTACTCACCTCTGTTTAGGCACAGGACCAGGGCTACAACAGAAGCAAACGTATCAGATAGCAAGCTCAGAAAAATACTAAAAACAACTCGATGAGTTACTTGGCATCACTACTAGCCCTCCTCTTCCACACAGTTGTCCTCGGCTACTTAGGACAACGAGTGCCGGCTTCGGGCTCAGGGCTCTCCTCCCGATCCAAAGACTCGACTGCCTTACCCTTCACATCCTCTGCAAGGGTAGCACCTTCATCAGAATCTTTGCCTGATAAATCATCCAACTCATCTGGATCCGAATGAGAATCAACAAAAGGCCGATGCGAACTTGGAGTCTGATGGAGTGGCCGATGCACTACTGGGAGCAGAACATCACTCCAGAACACCAGTAAATCCTCCTACGAGCAAAAGGCCCAGGATCAGCTTCAAAAAAGCAATCCAAAAAAAGCACTTGACCATCCAGAGCTTCAACTGTCTCGGCGGATTTCTGACGTGGAATAACTCCGGAAGAAGAGGAAAAGAATCCACACCTTCAAAAAGGTTATGAAGTAGAACCAGGGCCTCCTCTTGACAAGTCTTCTCCGACGAAAAACGAGAGGGATCATACAGGCTAGTATTCTCAAAACCTAGGTGGCTGCAACACTGCAAAGGCTGATACTATCTCCTAAGCCAAGACATCACAACCGTCGCCCTAGTCACCCCCTCCTTACGCCGTGTAGTAATCTTCACAAGAACCTCACCCACCTGATCCACATTCTCAGCACGAGCATACCACTCGTTCCGCTGACGCGGAGGTCCAGAAGTCCTTTCCGGAAGAGCAGGAGCATGGTTATCAATATAAAACCACTCCGCCTTCTAATCCCCAATCTGATGGAGTAGAGTATACAGAATATACTTGTCTGCCATACTAGGATGAAATTGGAGATCAGCACCTCCTACCCTAGCTATACTCCTAAGATTGGGAAACGGATTCAAGGAAAAGAGACTCTTGAAAAGATCAAAGTGGGGGTAAATTCCAAGGAAAGTCTCGCACAGATAGACAAAAATGGCTATATGAAGAATTGAATCAGGGGTCAGATGATGAAGCTGAACCCCCCAAAAGAAAAGAAGCCCCCGCAAGAAATCGCAAATGGGAATCACAAGGCCACACTCAACAAAAGCCTTAAAAAGAACAATCTCGGAGGTCTTTTCATAGGGCCTTTCATGGCCTTCGGCTGACTGCCACTAAATCAAGGCCTTTGATTGCAAAAGAAGATGACCGACAAGGGAAGAAATCACGGTCTTCGACAACTTACTTTTCTTCCACCCTTCATCCATCGTCGCCTCCTTCTCAGATCTCTGGCGCTACGACTTCTTCGGTGCCATGCGGAATGTCACAAGCCTCTTCTCACGCATATGCTCGGGGGTTGAGAAATCCAAGGAAGACAGAAGACAAAACCTAACACGAAAGACTGATGAGATTAGCAAAAGCAGCAGTAAGTGAAAGACCTAGATTGGCCTGGCACAGTTAAATAAACAGGATAGTGGCATTCCTGAAAATATCAGGAAGTCCAAAGGTCACAAAGAGCACCTCCATTTTGGAACCTTAACCCTAAATCAAGAGATTTCAAGTCAAGGCTCGGGGGCTACGGAATACATGTCATAAATGGTAGCTATTTTCAAAGATGATTTGAATTTCAAATGAAGATATGAAGGACCCCAGAGACAGAGATAATCCTCAGCCTGATCCTTCGGTTCAACCTAAGGCTCGGGGCTACTCCATCTGGAGCGCGAGTACATCGCGCACCATATCCAAAGAAAAGATTCGGGGATGAGCACCTCATAGTCTCGATACAGCCAAGTACTCGGAAGACTACTCGAAGCACTTGATGGACCCCAAGCCTGAGCAATGGATTCCAGAAGCACTCAGAGACACTTGATGAATGTCTTCAGAAGTACATGACGCCTGCATGACACGGCTACGAAGAGCTCGGGGGCTTTTCAGACCCGGGGTAGCGGGACTGCTCACAGGCATGGAATATTCTAGAGTAGGGAGTAGTACATGGATACACCCTACTGTAACTACTCGCACAGCAGTAGAACTAGCTAGAGTATAAGGAAACTACACGGCCTACTCGGAATAGAACTCTGCTGGTACTCGGCTAGGACTTTCCATGTACTCCTATCCCCCTAGATTATATAAGGGCGGGCAGGGACCCCTCTAAAATATCGAACAACACCTAAGGGAATACAAACCACCACACAGGACGTAGGGTATTATGCTCTGGCGGTCTAAACCTGTCTAAATCCTTGTGTTCCTTGCACCATCGCGTTCTGATCTTGGCGAGTCCCTACTTACAACCACTCTCCTCGGGATACCCCTTGGAGAATCCGACGGTAAAACACCGACAGCAAGCAGACTTTGGTCCGACATAAAATCACAAAAAATATTAAAGCATCGATACAGGCTCAAATGGACCAAGTGTAGCCCAAAAACCCAGCTCAGACCACTCAAGGCAGGTTGAGACCAGGGTGGATCAGACAAGGCAGCCCAGCGTAGCCCACCAGAGCAAGTTGGGGGCATTTGGAGCACTGGGCTGGTCAGCTGACCAGGCCCGTGGGCCCCACCGCCTCTTCTTCGCCACGTGGAGCTTCACCATTGGTTGCTTTGGTCAGTTCCAGGGGTTTCAGCATGTGGCTCCCTCATATAAATACAAGGGGAGGGGGTGAGAATAGAACACACGCACACACCACACTCACCTCTCATCTCAAGCTCATCTTGTGTAGTCTATAGGCTTAGTAGAGTTTAGGAGAAGTCTAGGAGTCATCGAGTCCCCAGAGTTGCTCGAGAGTTCTAGTATGGGTTCATCTATAGATCTTTCTTGTAATATTCTATCGTTTGTAATAGAATTAAACTATGGTTATCGATATCTGCTCGAAGTTTGTTCTGAGTTATCGGATATATGCTTCTTGATCTGGTTGCGTTATCATTCGATGCTTGCATTGCATGATCACCCGTGCTTGTTATGGTTAACATATTGGCCTTAGAACTCTATCTATTGCTCCAGTATTCATATGTTTGCTCTAGTATGATATATGTCTATCCGGAGGGTGAGGGCTCCGCGTGGGATACTAGAGTATCTCTTACTAGTGTAGACATGGTGTCTAGATTAGCTAAGTGTTGCTGGATGTCAACCTTTGCCACAGTTTGTAGAGGTAGTCGGTAGGTGGTGACAGCCCTATCCGAGCCCTAGTAATCCTCCATGTTCGGATTGGGGGGGGGGTAGGAGGTACATAAAGCCACCGGGGTGTATGGGCTCCTCTCGTTGCTTCAATAGCTGTTGGTTTTTCTTATGCTCAATAGAATATAGATTCCACAAGCGCACAGAATCACCACTGTAGCACTTCACCTTGGAGTATTCCAGGGTATCATAAATTTCTTTAGGGAAGCACTATGGTAAAAAGTATCAAAGAATCGAATGAAAAACTTTGCTAGAGATATCAACCGACTAACATAGTGGGGGTAAGCCTGATATGATAGATAAGATAATGGCCAACGATGACCATCTGACACAGGAGACTCAAATCCTTAGAGAGGTAAGCAGTTGGGAGGACAACGAGTGAGAAAGACTCCTAAAACACTTCTAAAATATCGAGCTAGCCTCTCTAGACTAAACCTTTCTTCTAACTAGTTATCGGGAACCTAGAGCTTACTTGGTGGCTAGAAGAGGAAGGACTTCAGAAATGGATGAGAGTGGTGTCCAATGGCAACCTGCAACTACTGCTATGAAAACACCTGAACGTGGTGGACTACAAGGGATGGACAGGGCTGTCACCACCTACTACCTACCACAATGATTCCGTGGGGTGGAACACACTTTCTAGTAAACACTAAGCTTAGACACTACATTTGTACTCGGTGTTAGGATTTCTCTTGACGCGTTTAAGAGAAATTCCCCTCAATCTAGGGACCTAACTTGAGTTCCCTAGTCCGGGCGAGAAAACCCGTAACGTAAGATCCCGATAAACAAGAGATAACTTGAGAAGATAAACAATGCGGAAAGGAAAGCTGACTCGAAAAGATAAAGAAGATAACTATATTGATAAATGTCAAGGAAAAGATACAAGAGCTTATACCCGACTTCCGATGACGACTCCGGAATCCCGAGACAAGCTCAACTCGATTCTAACTCCCAACTACCTAACCTACTCTAGAAAGTAAAAGTGAGAAGAGTGAATTCCTTTTGGTGTGTGTTGAGAGTGAGGGTGTTTGACGTAGGTAGACCTTGGTACCTCCCAGCCGAGTGGGGTCCCTGAGTCCAGGTGCCTGCCCTGCTCGACTATCCTGCTCAGACTACCCGGCGGACATGCACTCGGTTGGACGACAGAAGAGTCCTCAGCGGATCAGGATGGAGGCTCTACATAGACGCTCAGATATCTAGGGATCATAACCGACCTGCTTCCATGTAAACAACCCAATTAGATCTAAATCCTTACTTGTAACCCAAGGCTCCTAGACTATATAAAGGAGTCATGGGGGTACCCATAGGATCCATCCACGACACATCATACCACACCAGCCTCAACGGCCCCGGCCTCGGCGGCTCCACATCTCGAATACAAGGCAATACAGATCCACCCCAAACAGGACGTAGGGTATTACGCTTCCGAGCGGCCCGAACCTGTCTAAATCGTTGTCTTGTGTTACCATCAAATTCACGGTTCTGCGGTCTCCCTTTACCTACAAATCTACCGTCGGGCATATTCCTGGTGGACTTGTCGGATAAGCAATCCGACAGTTAGCGTGCCAGGTAGGGGGATCGTCAGGATCCTTACAGCGAATTTGATGGCTGCAACATCTATCAAACTGGGTGAGTCGTTCTTAATATCAAAATTAGATCGATTCGCTTTTCCACGTAGCTAATCAAGAGCCGATCTCTTGTTTATATCTTTTACGCTCGGACTCTCCTCTCGATCGAGTGCCGCCCATGCTACCATCGTCATCATGGTTCTTGCCTATACGAGAGGCAAATTAATTTCTATGCTCATGCATGCATGCGTAGATTGGATCGAGAAAAGGCAAAAGCAAGCAAAACCGGATACGACATGTGCATACGTCAGATGCAAAAACAGGGAGCTAATCCCTTTCTTCTTTCTAATTAGGTTTCCGTTTTTTATTCCGATCTGCTATGGCTGCTAAAGATTCTTTTATGTTTTCCATATAAAACCTCAACATATGGTGTATTTGGATTGCACGTATGGGATTCAACGCCTGCTGCCACCGAGAAGTAACGCTGTACTACTGCACGATTGTCGACGGCGGCTACGGCCACTTGCTCCATCGGCAACGGCGACCACTACATCGACGGCCGCCCGCTCGGCAACGGTAACCTCGCCGACTACTTCAATAGTCGTCCGCCTGCTCGGCTACGACGACCACGTCGATTACTTCGACAGCTAGCTGCTCGATCGGGCGCGATGACTACTTGAACAGCAGCCAGCTCGGCTACGACGATCGTGCCCCGACTACCGTCCGCTCAGCTATGATCACGCAATCTGCAAAATCATGCATCCAATCGGGCTGCTTCCCTGCGCACGCACGCATGCATGGATTGGATTGCATTAGGTGAGACAAGAAATCATGCGCATACATGCCTACGGGCAACCAATCAAGGCGAGACAAGTAAACAACTATAGCATGTGTTCCACGTCTGTGACATCAGGGAGCACTCCTTCCTTTACTACTCCAGTTTCAAGTTTTCTTTGCGATCTGCTAACGCGTGCTAAAGATCTCTCTTATTTCCTTTCATATAATCCCACGTACTATGTACCTACAACAAACATATGGGATTCAACGGCTGGTGCCACGGAGAGCAACGCCGCACTACTGCACGACGTTCGTCGATGGCTGCCTGCTCGGCCACAGCGACCGCGCCGACCACTTCGACGGCTGCCTGCTCGGCCACGGCAATAACGCCGACTACTTCGACCGTCTGTTCAGCTACGGCGACCGCGCCGACTACTACTATGGCCGCCCGCTCGGTCATGACGACTGCTTCGACTACTTCAACACCTGCCCCCGTGGACACCGCGATTGCGCTTACAACTACGGCGGCCATCCAATCGGCCACTCCATCTGCTCGGCCACAGCGACCGCGTCGAGGACTTCGACCGCTGCCTGCGTCGGCCAGACAAAACAGGTCATGCTATTTTAACTCCTTGTTATTACGAGCCTTCCTACGCATACATCCATGCATCGGCTCAAGCTAGCAAGGCAACAAAATAGGATATGGCATGTCCTTGCATGCCTACGTCAAACAGGGAGCTTATCCTTGCCTCTTACTACTATGGCTTTCATCAATATTAGTTTCCATCTACTTCGATTTCCGCTTCTCATTGCTATCTGCTAGCACCCACTAAAGATTATATTGTGTCGTCCATTTATAATCTTATCTACTCAAACCATGCACGTATGGGATTCATCGGCCGCTGCTGCCAAGACCAATATGGCACCGACTACTACGGCCGCCTGCTCGGCCACGCTGACTACTACGGCTGTCCACCCGGCCACAGCAACTGCCCCGGCTCCTTCGCCCACTGCCTGCTCGCCACGGTGACTACTACAGCCGCCCACTCGGCCACCATGATCGTGCTGACTACATCGCCAGCTGCCGCCCCCGCCACGGCGATCACCCACCGTTGCACGCATACATGGAACATACAGCTATCACCATCACAATCAGCCTACGCAAGCAGGGATCCTATCCCTTCTTGTTTTCTACCTGGGTTTCCTTTTTGCTACTTCTGCTTCTTTTTTAATTGCAATCTACTGATATGCGCTTATTATTTCTCTCATAAATTCCCATGTACCACGTACTTGGACGGCACATATGGGATCCATTCTCCCACTGCCTGCTCGCCATGGTAGTGCCGCGCTATCGGGTGAAGGCCACGACCAACACAGCGACTACTTCGATCATCCGCTCGGCCACGGCAGCGGCGTAGCGACTACATCGGCAACAGCGACCACACCGACTACCCAAGCTGCCGCTTGCTTTGCCTCGGTGACTCCGCCGACTACGACTTCTACCCGCTCGGCTACGGCGACCACGCCGATTACTTCGACAGCTGCCTATGCAGCCACGGCGACCGCGCCGACTACCTCAATTGCCTGCTCAGCTACGGCGGCCTCGCCGACTACTTCGACAGCCGTCTGCTCGGTGTACTGACTACATTGATTTGTCAACGAATCAAGCTAAGTCATGCTTTAATAAGTGTTTATCAATTAAAAAGCTCCATGGCTATATTCTCTAGTCTCCGCGATTGTTGCCGACCATGTCGTGCAGGTTCTCGATTGCCTATGCGGTCCGCCTGCAACACGGCCTGACAAGCTACTCCACTCGGCATGTCTCCGTGACCCTGCCAGTGCCTCAGGGTGCTGGGCGCCGCTCGGCATGTCTCCATGACCCTGCCAGCACCTCCGGGGGCTGGGTGCCGCTACTCCAGTCGACGTATCTCCGTGACCCTGCCAGTGCCTCAAGTGGCTGGGCGCCACTCGGCATGTCTCCGAGACCCTGCCAGCCCCTCTGGGGGCTGGGTAACGCTACTCCACTCGGCGTGTCTCCGTGACTTTGCCAGTGCCTCAGGGTTCTGGGCGCCACTCGGCATGTCTCCGTGACCCTGCCAGCATCTCCGGGGGCTGGGTGCCGCTACTCCACTCGGCATGTCTCCGTGACCCTGCTTGTGCCTCAGGGTGCTGGGCGCCGCTCGGCATGTCTCCATGACCCTGCCAGCATCTCCGGGGGCTGGGTGCCGCTACTCCACTCGGCATGTCTCCGTGACCCTGCTAGTGCCTCAGGGTGCTGGGCGCCGTTCGGCATGTCTCCTTGACCCTGCCAGCACCTCCGGGGGCTGGGTGTCGCTACTCTACTCGGCGTGTCTACGTGACCCTGCTAGTGCCTCAGGGTGCTGGGCGCCGCTCGGCATATCTCCGTGACCCTGCCAGCTCCTCCGGGGGGCTGGGTGCCGATACTCCACTCGGCGTGTCTCTGTGACCCTGCCAGTGCCTCAGGGTCCTGGGCGCCGCTCGGCATGTCTCCGTGACCCTGCCAGCACCTCTGGGGGTTGGGTGCCACTACTCCACTCGGCGTGTCTCCGTGACCCTGCTAGTGCCTCAGGGTGCTGGGCGCCGCTCGGCATGTCTCCGTGACCCTGCCAGCACCTTCGGGGGCTAGGTGCCGCTACTCCACTCGCCGTGTCTCCGTGACCCTGCTAGTGCCTTAGGGTGCTGGACGCCGCTCGGCATGTCTCCGTGACCCTGCCAGCACCTCCGGGGGCTGGGTGCTGCTACTCCACTCGCCGTGTCTCCGTGACCCTGCCAGTGCCTCGGGGTGCTGGACGCAGCTCGGCATGTCTCCGTAACCCTACCAGCACCTCTGGGGGCTGGGTGCCGCTCCTCCACTCAGCGTGTCTCTCTTACCCGCCAGCACCTCTGGGGCTGGCTGACGCAACATGACGTGATGAATCTCCGCGACTCGACTAGCTATCCTACAGGGATGGTTAGGAGCTATGCAAACTATTTGTGATGCTCAGGCGTTCCGAGTACAAGAAAAATAGCTCGACTTAATGACCCTCGAAATGCTTCTCAAAAACCTTCCGAGACTCGGGGACTACACCCAATGGGTGCGCCCAGGCGCGCATTTTTTGATGAAGAATTTGAACCCAAAAAGGTGTATCATGAGCACTGAAGAGCTTTGCATGAAGACATCAAGATTCAGCTCAACCCTCCAGTGCTCGGGGGCTTGACGGAGGTAGACCTTGGTACCTCCCTGCCAAGTGGGGTCCCTGAGTCCAGGTGCTTGCCCTGCTCGACTATCCTGCTCAGACTACCCGGCGGACATGCACTCGGCTGGACAACAGAAGAGTCCTCAGCGGATCAGGATGGCGGCTCTACATAGATGCTCAGATATCTAGGGATCATAATCGACATACTTCCATGTAAACAACCCAATTAGATCTAAACCCTTATTTGTAACCCAAGGCTCCTGGACTATATAAAGGAGTCATGGGGCTATCAATAGGATCCATCCACGACACTTCATACCATACCAGCCTCGATGGCCCCGGCCTCGGCGGCTCCACATCTCGAATACAAGGCAATACAGATCCACCCCAAACAGGACGTAGGGTTTTACGCTTCCAAGCGGCCCGAACCTGTCTAAATCATTGTCTTGTGTTACAATGAAATTCATGGTTCTGCAGTCTCCCTTCACCTACAAATCTACCGCCAGGCATACCCATGGTGGACTTGCCGGATAAGCAATCTGACAGTGTTGCTCTCTATTTCTAGTGCTCCAAGGTCGGTACGAGGTGGGCACTTGTGTTGCAAGCAACTAGGATGGTTGATGTAACTTCCACATGAAGTTGGGCACGAGCCGCTACAAAGTGGGGCCGGCCGGCCTAGGCCTGGGATTCTTGCCATTTGGCGCCGACCTTCTCGTGGACGCTCCTGATCTTCTTTAGATGACGGTGTGGGTTGCTTGGCTTCAACGCTGAAAATTGTTGGCCGGCTAGCCTGGAATTGGCACATCTCGGCCCTATGTTTCACCGACATCTTGGTCAAAGGGTGCATGAAGTTCATAGTGGTGCTCCGGTCCAAAAGATCTCAGTAAGTGCTGTAGATGGGTCCTTTAATCCATGTGCTAGGCCTTTCGGTCATATCTTTTGTATTTGCTTGTATGTCCAGTGCATAGTGGTCCATTGGAGAGTCCCTAATGGTCTTGTGGAAAGGGATGATGTGCTTGGCAAAGGTGTCAGGCCGGCTGACCTAGGTGAGGCCGGCCGGCCTAGGTGAGGCCAGCCGGCCTGCAGCCTCCGCGCAACACAAATCCAGAACATGTAATTTGCATAACTTTTGCGTCTGGACTCCGAATTAGGTGAACCAAGTGTCCAATTCGATCATCTCGACGAGCTTTTCAATATGGCAATGTCAAATTTGGCATTTGACAATGTTTATAATGGTGTCATCTTATATCCATGTTTCAACATCCTTGTAGATGCTCTATTTAATGTTGTTTCTTGCATATTCTGAGCATAATCCTGCAAAACGTCTCAAACCACCAACACTTGTGAAATTTGTTAGAAATAGGTAAAATATGTATGGAACATAGTGCAAGGATCAATTTATTCCTGAGAAGTTGATGGTCAAAATGGGAAATAATGGCCTTCAACACCCCCCAAGCTTAAACTTTTGCTCATCCTCGAGCAAAGGTAAAAGCTGAGGCTCGGTGGATCAGGAGTTGCATCAATGCTCATATCGGTAAATACCTTGTGCACAACATATTACTCTAATCCATATGTACTGCAAATGAGTTGGCTCATAACTTGGTCTCTGGTAGATGGTTCTTGTTTGCATTTCATCCCTCATCTTGGGCGGTTGAGAGACTGAACAACATTTACCGGAATATTTCCTGCTTTCTGTTCAGGTTCCCATCTCGGAATATTTTTCAAGTTTTCAAAAAGTGGTTTAAGATTCCCAAATAGTTCTCTCAAATCGCTCAAGGTGTATGATCCTCACCATGGTCGGAAATTTTGACCATCTTCTTCCTACTCTAAGGCTGATATGTGGAGTTTCGGGTAGGGAGAGTGTAGCATTCCTTGGGTACCTGTGTTGCCGAGCCGAAGAGTGGTTCGCAACAAATAGTTAAAATGATGAGTCAAAATATTAAATGTTGATGAAAAATATTACAAGAGACAATTATTCATCTAATGGAATATTAATGATGGTTCATCCCTTTATTATCATCATGGCGTGCATAAGGAGCGTCCTCTTGGCCTAAAAGGATACTTATGTCAACCTCCATTGTGAAAGCACACTACTAGACAAACCGTCTTTGGTGCACCACAAAAATATCGAATTGAGGTGGGCCTAGTATTAATGCTAGCATTCAAATTCATACCGGCATACTTGTGGTTTATGAAAAGATGGGAGGCCTTTAGTACCGGTTAGTGTTATCACCCGGTAGTGAAGGGTCCTCCACTAGTTAATGGAAAAAGGAAAGTATCTCTCTTTCAATCAGATTTGTTGTGTAGGTGAGATAGTAAACCCGATACTAACGGATCTTATGACCTGGTACTGGTCAACCTTTTTCTAGTGGTGGCATATCCAAGTGATCCTGGATCTTTGGGATGAACTTTCCACTTATATCTATTTACAACACATAGCCTTTGACCTTTAGCTTTAATTATTTACTTAGATTTCATATACAATCCTGCTTTGTTGAATTAGTAAATTTAATGAATCCTATACGACTTATTCCGTGGATTGATAAACCTTAGGGGAGTATTCTAATGGGGAAGCTACACTGATCTATATGCTTGCGGTTCACAATTGGTGTTCGTAAGTGGCACCAACATGTTCGCAGTGCTATCGCGTGGACAAGTCATCCAGTAAGTAGAAGTAGCCGGCCGTATGTTGACGCTCACTAATGACCATTTTTGAGCATCAATATAGATACAATAAATGGACGAACTTGCATTTCTTATACTCATGTCACTGATAAATCACCGAATTTCACATGTCCCTCTAGATTTCTATGAGTGCAGGTTTTAGCTGAATTTGAAGGGCAGTCATACCCTTTTAGCTAAGGAGCAAGACACCATCCAATCACACACCGCCACAGAAGCATCATATGGATTGGAGCGCCCACCAGAGAAGCAAACCGACATAAAACAGGCCATGTCTGCATCTAGGGACAAGAGGGCCCATTGGTTAGCCTCTCCACCAAAAGAGGGCCAGTGGGGCGGGCCCATGGTCGGCTGACCATGGTGGTCGGCGAACGGCCCATGGGCCCCACCGCCTTTGAGCTTTGATGTGGCAGCTCCCTATTGGTTCCTTAGGTCGGTTCAAGGAGGGATATGCCCATTTCCCGACCGTGGAGAGGGTGGCTCCCCTCTATATATATGAGGGGAGGTGTAACACACGGTTTACAAAAGGACATAAACCGAGCAATCATATACGTGCCCGGATCAAGTCACACGTATATACAACAGAATGAACAATATAATATAGCACATATCACGTAAAAAGATATAATAAAGTGAGTACGAATGTTATTTATTACATGAATGACAAAAAAGTCTGATACAGCGGAAGCGTAAAAACATATACGTAAACTCTCGTCGAAGATGGGCACCACAGGGACGTCGACTGGGAGACGACCACCTAGAAGTCCTCGTACTCCTGGTAGCTCTAGGTGAACTCCCTCGCATCGGCAGGAACTGAGCAGCAGTAGAGTATCCCCAAAAAGAACAAGGGAAAAAGAGTAGAGTAGGCAAGAGTGAGTACACAACTTGTACTCAACAAGTATAACACAAACTATGAGGCTCTAAAGTTGGCTGACTCAACTGCATTAGCTTTTAATCTTGGCAAAATTGTATTAAAGCAATTTACTACAAGTTGATGAATTACCATACCCCAGTTACATAGTAATTAATCTGAATTAATTATGACACTACTGAGAACCAAACCAAACCAAACCAGACCACCCGGGGAACCCACCTAATCAAAGGAAGATAAGCCCACTAATCAAAAGGAGGATCTGGGCCGCTCATGACCGTGAGCATGACTAGTATACTAGTTTTACACTCTGCAGAGGTTGCACATCTTTACCCACAAGTCGTGAGCGACGCTAGTTGTTCATCACACTTCCTTAGGTGAGATGGCTAGCAAGCACACTACGAGGCCGTTACAAAGGACCATGTTGGTAAGGTGTAACCGCTAAGGATTCAGGCTCCGCAACGATGGGGCCCACCTCGAGGGGGTACAAGATAACACAGACCAAGCCTCGTAGCGCAGGGACCATTGAAGCTCACCCCCACCCTCTTGCCCCGTCGGTAAGTTACTCTGAGGGCTCAAGTTTGATTGGATCGGGATCTAATCCTTCGTGTCGGTTCAAGATCGGGCGGTCGGGGTTCGCTCGCGGGTGCGGCGGCGGCGCTGGGTCGCCGGAGACGACTTCCCGTGGCGGCGCTTCAGCGGGAACTCGTCGGAGTTCGGCATACTGGCAATTCCAGGGATCGATTCGAGCGGGGTTTGGGTCAGGAAGGATCTATGCATCATACGTGATCCACTAGGGCGCTCAGAATAGGTGCTCAGGGCTCGGACGGGGCTCGCCACGGCAACGCTGCGGTGTGGGCAGCGGTGGAGCGACGGCGAGCGCGGTTCCGGCCACGGAAAGGGTCTACGGGCCACTACAACTAGTGTATAAGGACCGGGAAGGCACGGGGGTTCTTACCGAGCGCTCGTGGTGGCCGGAGTAGCAGCGCAGGATCGCCGGTGTCGATGGCGAGCGGCGGCGGACAGCGCTGCGCACGGAGTCTGGGGGCTGGGGTGGCCCTCCGAGCTTCTGGATCCCACAAGCGGCCTCGCGGGGTTCCTGTAGAGGTACCACGGAAGTCAGAGGGGCCAGAGATCCAACGGCAGCGAGCAGTTGCTCGAAGACCGGTTACGTACTCCGGCGGATTCGGGCTGAAATCCGGCGCGTACACGGGCCGGGGTCGGGGATGGTGGCTTCAGAGAGCTTCCTGGTGCCAAGGCGGAACCGCAGCAGGGGTCTGCAGGGCTCGGGGTGCGGTGGAGTAGCGTGGCCGCGGTAGAGCTGAGAGCTCTGCGCGGCGGACGACGCGGGTGTGGGGTTAGGGTTTGGAGACGGCGGCTGCGGAGCGAGGTGGGGTGCAGGGAGGTCACGGGGGCGTTTAAAGGAGGGCGCCGAGGATCTCGGCGTGCGCGCTTGGAACGGAAGGCCGGCGGAAATCACGGCCGAGGATCTCAGCTTAGCTGTTGCGCGAGTGGAGGGCGCGGGAGGAGGGAGACGGGGCTGACGTGTGCGCCAGGCATGTCAGCGGGGGAAAGGGCGACGTGCGCGTGGCTGAGGCACGTGGGAGTTGGGCTACGGGGCGCGTGGAGCTGGCTGAGCGGGGAAAGAAGGGAGCTGGGCCGCGGCGCGCGGCGCTTGGGCCGGTGCGGGAAAGGGAAGGAGTGGGGGAGGCGGGCTGGGCCGTGCGGGAGTTTGTGCTGGGCCGTGGGGTCAGAGGGGAAAGCTGGGCTGCTGGGCTGCCTGGGCTGATTCCGGGTTTGGGTTTTCTGGGTTTCTTCCTTTTTCTAGTTTTCTTTCTCCTTTTCCTTTCCTTTCCTATTTCTATTCCTTTTCAAACTCAACTATTTGAATTCAAACTCAAATTTGAATTCAAACCCTATGCACTCCACCAAATAAAACTTATGCACTAGCATGAATGCTCAAACATGTTGAGCCTAGAAAATTTTAATTACTTATGAAAGAAAATTAATTTAAATGCAAGACTTAGCATATAAAACCTTAGAAAATTAAATAAAGAAATTAAATTTATTATTAAATACTAAAATTTAAATTAGGGTGTTACAAATCCTACCCCCTTACAGGAATCTTGTCTCGAGATTCTAAGGGCTGGCTAGCAAAGGGATCAGGATAGGTCTTCCGCAGCTCATCTTCTCGGTGTGGTCACTCCATTGCATTCTGCACGCCTTGATCTTCCGATTCCATGTAACTCTCTCTGATGTCTCCAGTATCTTCACCGGATGCTCGGTTTAGGTCAGATCCAATCCTTTCAACGGTGCTTGTTCTTCTGGCACTCTCAACCACTTCTTCAACTCAGATCTGCATAACTCTTCTACCTCGTCCGATCAATCCTCAAATTCTCCCGTACTATCTGTAGGCCGGGGTGTCACATCCCTACCCCCTTACAGGACCGACGTCCTCGTCGGTTAAACTTGGGGATATCACATCCTCTTCGCGCTATCCTTCTTCTCAACAAGCAAGACAGGAGAAGCCCTAGGCAAGATAAGGTAGAGGGAAACAGAGTGTATGGTTTAACCCCGACAATCTAACTCATTTTTATTAGTTAATTCAAGTTTAACTTAAGGTCTCATTTAAATTAAGCAAGTTTAACCGCTAGACTATGCAATCAAACAAAGATCCAAATCAACCATGTTTGCATAAAACAAGCATACAAATTTAGACTTTAAACGAGTTTAACACACAACTCGACTAACACAACGTGTCGCAGAATGTTCTATCGTGCTATTATAAAGGGGTCATTTATCTTACACCTATGATGGTCAGTCAACTTTCTTCAAGCCAGAATCTATGGAAACTATTCTATAGAGAAAAATCAAGGCATGACGAGTAAAAATCTACGGAAACTATTCTATAGCAAAATAGTTTCAGCAGACAAGGCTTAGAGAGAAGACGACCTAAAACTCTACCAGTTCTATCTAGGCTTTCGTCCTATAGTCGATATAGTTCTGATACCACTCTATAACACCCGGTTTACAAAAGAACATAAATCGAGCAATCATATACGTGCCAGGATCAAGTCACACGTATATACAACAGAATGAACAATATATCAAAGCACATATCACGTAAAAAGATATAATAAAGCGAGTACAAATGTTATTTATTACATGAATGACAAAAATGTCTGATACAGCGGAAGAGTAAAAACATATACGTAAACTCTCGTCGAAGCTGGGCACCACAAGGACGTCGACTGGGAGACGACCGCCTAGAAGTCCTCATACTCCTGGTAGCTCTAGGTGAACTCCCTCGCGTCGGCAGGAACTAAGCAGCAGTAGAGTATCCCCAAAAAAAACAAGGGAAAAAGAGTAGAGTAGGCAAGAGTGAGTACACAACTTGTACTCAACAAGTATAACACAAACTATGAGGCTCTAAGGTTGGCTGACTCAACTGCATTAGCTTTTAATCTTCGCAAAATTTTATTAAAGCTATTTACTACAAGTTGATGAATTACCATACCCAGTTACATAGTAATTAATCAGAATTAATTATGACACTACTGAGAACCAAACCAAACCAAACCACCCGGGGAACCGCCCTAATCAAAGGAAGATAACCCCACTAATCAAAAGGAGGATCTGGGCCGCTCATGACTGTGAGCACGGCTAGTATACCAGTTTTACACTCTGCAGAGGTTGCACATCTTTATCCACAAGTCGTGAGCTACGCTAGTTGTTCACCACACTTCCTTAGGTGAGATGGCTAGGAAGCACACTACGAGGCCGTTACAAAGGACCACGTTGGTAAGGTGTAACCGCTAAGGATTCGGGCTCCGCAATGATGGGGCCCACCTCGAGGGGGTACAAGATAACATAGACCAAGCCTCGCAGCGCAGGGACCATTGAAGCTCACCCCCCTCTTGCCTCGTCGGTAAGTTACTCCCGAACCAAAATGACATAATTAGTAAGCCAAGACCGTCCCATTCCAGTCTTATGGTAGCACTATTGTCCCAGGTTGTCGCTCTGTGAACCGGTCCTTATGGAGAGTGGCCAACCCAGCAATAAGCACCGTGCTGGCCCCCTAAACCATGTTTCTAGAAAACCCCATTTTTAACGAGACGTGAGCCACTCAAGTACAGCACACAGAGGGCCACTCTCAGAATTAAGTTGCATATACCATTAATCAAATTAATTAAGAAGGACCAAGTGTGTTATAGCACGGCACCTAGCACAACTAACCAAAATGCAAACCAAGGTAATTATATAAAGGATAAATGTGGCTAGGAAATCTTTATAGGCATACAGTATTAAAATGCAGTATGAAAATGTATTTAAAAGTGATAGGTGGTGTTCATGTTATACTTTCCTTCCTCAAAATTCTCCTGCTGCTCAAATTGCTATGAAGACGGTGGCTGCTCCGGGTACTGGTACTCCTCCGAAGGATCAACGTCTACTCACGATCGCAACGCCAAAACAAGTCCAGCACATACACATACATGCAAACAAGAGCAAACACTAAGAAACATTACAATAATACATAAAACAGCAAACAAAACTAAGCTAAGACTATTCTACGCGCCACAACGATCGCGTGGACATAAAGAACACCTAAAACGGAGCTAGAATGCGAAATCTAGGGCTAAAACAAGGTTTAAGGACTAAACTGCGAGAAATCTGGAACTACAGGGGCTTCTGCGCAAAAACCAGGGACAAAAACATAATTAAACTATAGATCTGGGGTCTGACATGCAAAACCGGCGGGTCTGGACTGCGGGTTCTATTATTAAAAAGGTCAGGGGCCTATACGTTAAAAATTGGGCCTAGCTGGAATTATTTTTGAACTGAGTTGGACCGCGGGTTGATTCTGCAAAAGTCCATTGGATCGAGATCTGAGGGCTCAAGTTTGATTGGATCGGGATCTAATCCTGCGCGTCGGTTCAAGATCGGGCGGTCGGGGTTCGCTCGCGGGTGCGGCGGCGGCGCTGGGTCGCCGGAGACGACTTCCCGCGGCGGCGTTTCACCGGGAACTCATCGGAGTCGGCATACTGGCATTCCAGGGGTTGATTCGAGCGGGGTTTGGGTCAGGAAGGATCTACGCATCATGCGTGATCCACTAGGGGGCTCAGAACAGGTGCTCAGGGCTCGGACGGGGCTCACCACGGCAAGGCTGCGGTGTGGGCGGCGGCGGAGCGACGGCGAGCGCCGTTCTGGCCTCGGAAAGGGCCTACGGTCCACTACAACTAGCGCATATTGACCGGGAAGGCACGAGGGTTCTTACCGAGGGCTCGTGGTGGCCGGAGTAGCAGCGCAGGATCGCCGGCGTTGATGGCGAGCGGGGGTGGACGGCGCTGCGCACGGAGTCCAGGGGCTGGGGTAGTCCTCCGAGCTTCTAGATCCCACAGGTGGCCTCGCGGGGTTCCTACGAAGGTACCACGGAAGTCAGAGGGGCCGGAGATCCAACAGCGGCGAGCAGTTGCTCGAAGACCGGTTACCTACTCCGGCGGATTCGGGCTGAAATCTGGCGCGTACACAGGCCGGGGTCGGGGATGGTGGCTTCGGAGAGCTTCCTGGTGCCAAGGTGGAACCGCAGCGGGGGTCTGCAAGGCTCGGGGTGCGGCGTAGTAGCGTGGCCGCGGTGGAGCTGAGAGCTCTGCGCGGCGGACGTCGTGGGTGTGGGGTTAGGGTTTGGAGACGGCGGCTGCGGAGCGAGGTGGGGTGCAGGGAGGTCACGGGGGCGTTTAAAGGAGGGCGCCGGGGATCTCGGCGTGCGCGCTTGGAACAGAAGGCCGACGGAAATCACGGCCGAGGATCTCGGCTTGACTGTTGCACGAGCGGAGGGCGCGGGAGGAGGGAGACAGGGCTGACGTGTGGGCCAGGCATGTCAGCGGGGGAAAGGGCGATGCGCGCGTGGCTGAGGCGCGTGGGAGTTGGGCTGCGGGGCGCGTGGAGCGGGCTGAGCGGGGAAAGAAGGGAGCTGGGCCACGGTGCGCGGCGCTTGGGCCGGTGCGGGGAAGGGAAGGAGTGGGGGAGGCGGGCTGGGCCGTGCGGGAATTTGTGCTGGGCCGTGGGGTCAAAGGGGAAAGCTGGGCTGCTGGGCTGCCTGGGCTGATTCCGGGTTTGGGTTTTTTGGGTTTCTTCCTTTTTCTGGTTTTCTTTCTCCTTTTCCTTTCCTTTCCTATTTCTATTCCTTTTCAAACTCAACTATTTGAATTCAAACTCAAATTTGAATTCAAACCCTATGCACTCAACCAAAAAACTTATGCACTAGCATGAATGCACAAACATGTTGAGCCTAGAAAATTTTAATTACTTATGAAAGAAAATTAATTTAAATGCAAGACTAAGCATATAAAATCTTAGAAAATTAAATAAATCCAATTAAATTTATTATTAAATACTGAAATTTAAATTAGGGTGTTACAGGAGGGGCTCCATTTCAAGACATGGAGGGGATGGATGATCTCCTTCATCACTACAAACTACACTAGCAAATCTCTCAAGATGTAGTTCATCTTCACTTGTAGAGGTCTTTAGGACTAGAGGAGTTTGGGTACGAGTCGTAGTCCGAGGTCTTAGAGTCTTCATGAAGAGTCCGGTATGTCTTTTACCTTCTTTTTATGTAATATTCCGAGTTTATACTAGAGTCTATTTATTTATTCAGTACTTTGGTTCTTATGCTCATGTTTGTGTGTATGATCCATCTTTTGAGCCATGCTTTCTTTGTTTGATTCATATGCTAGTTTAGTTTTTATTTCATGGCTTTGTTTCATCTTCCTTAATTGGGCGCTCTAGAACTAAGGCCCCGGATAGATATGGGTGACCTTGCGCAAGGCTAGTGTGGTTCTTGTTAGCGCAGGCGTGGTGCCTAGGTTGATAACCACGTTTGAATACAACTCTATCCCACGGTCTGTAGAGGTAGCCGGCAAGTGGTGACAGCCCTATTCGAGCCCTAGTAACCCTCCACGTTCGGATAGAGTGGTAGGAGCTACATAAAGCCGTTGGGTGATCAGGCTTGCTCTGTTCATCTAGATGTGGTCTCCCTAGTCCATGTTCGTAGGCTTCTCTTTGTGTATGAACAACTCAAACTAGCTTGCTCATGAGTGTATGATAGATTATAGCTCTAGCTACCCTTGATCTTGCTCTCACCTCTCTGATATCCTCAGACAGAATTATCTAGTTATGCTTGCGTGTTTCACAACCCCCTTTATCATGAGCATTATTCCCCTGTTCCAATCATTGACATTAATCCATAGTGGTTCCCCTAGCTTAATTAAATTCTTCACACCGTCGTCTTCCCTGCGGAAATATAAATGACACCTCGGGCTACTCTCGGGTAAAATGCTATGGCGGTACACCGTGCGCTTGCGGACTTATTCGTGGCCATGAAATACCTGCCACCCCATTGACGTTTGCGGGCGTCATTGCTGATTCCCAGTAGTGACGTTGGTAGGCGTCAACACCTTACATATTTAGACAGTTAGCGGGCAATATGTCTTGCACTCCCCAAAACCTGATCACCCACCTACGAGGTGCAGATGACGTAGCGGGACGTGGTTCAAGAGGCCTGCTCTCACAAGTTCTTTGAGGGCGTGACCTTGCAGTGGGAATGTGGTGTAGCAGAGTAGCAGAGGAAGCTGTGAGAGTTGTTGCTCGTGTGAAAACATTAGGAGGACATCTCTCTTATATAGGCTTGCAGGGGAGAGGATAGAATGAATCCGGATGCTATTGGTATGCATGGAGTATCAATTACAAAGTAACGGAAGTACAAGACATAAATGCCATCAATTATAAGTAACAGTGAGTCATTAATTGAGTAATCCATCCTCGTAAAATGCTCTAATTGCGTCACCACCAATCCTCTTTAACAAACACAGCCCCCTCAATTTTCCAAGCAGTATTAGTCATTTTATAACTCTATACCATTGACTGCGGACCTTATAATTTTCATTGATTTAATTGAATACAAAATAGTCACAGTCCAATTAAATCCAACAGTTATGATCTTACTAGCTCTCTTTGACAGTGGTTTCTGATTCTCGTCAGTTGGTGGCAATCTTTAGTCAGCCTGAGTGCATATGGAATGCAAATGTTTAAGCAGTTTCTATGATCCCCAAAGTACTCAAATACTTAGGTGCACCTAATTCCTTTTACTTCTCACTCAAATGTAATGACCAAGACAAATAAAGGGGAATTTTTCCACTGTAAGAATAACTGAAAAATACAGAGTCTTAGATTTTATTTGCCCCGGTTGGAGAAATTGGTTCAAAAGTCAGATGTCCTTCTCATTGAATGTTACATGTGTCACCATCTGAAAGCGATCGGGTGCTCTAGCCTAAGAGGGGGAGGGGATGAATTAGGCACTCTAAAATCCTTAACCGATGGCTCCAACTAGTTTGCACAAAACTTAAACTAAAACAAGCTATCTAGATGTGCAACTACGGTTCACCTTAGTGTGAAACCGTCATCCCAAAAGAGTTTTGCAACCTATAGCCAATCCTAACAAGATACTACACTAAGAAAGTAAAGGCACACAAGTTGCAATATGAAATGCAGAAGCTAAAGGAGAGGGATGAGAGAAAGCGAACTCTCGACACGAGGATATATCTTGTGGTTCGATTTGCCACAAAGCCACCCCTACATCCACGTTGTTGAAGCACTCACGAAGAGTATCGCTTCCCGGCAATCAAGTCTCTTCCGTGAACACAATCACAGTCACCTTGATCCCGATCTTCACTAACGGAGATTGCCCACGAAGGGGAGGTCTCCGTCCCCCGCATAATGTTGTCGACGCCGCTCCACACCAAGCCGAAGGGTCGTTGACTTGCCGGCGAGCCACCAATGCTCCAAGGAGGCCGGCGCACCAAGATACTAGGATGGTTCACTCTAGAATCACAGCACAAGGATCTAAACCTTGCTTGATCACTCACTCAAGAGCTAACCTTACACTAACACTCACAAAGCTTGTGCTAAGGACTAAGGATTTGATCTTTATGCTCTTGGATGGCTTGGAGATGTTCTTCGGTGTGTGTGGGATGTTTAGCAACTCCAGCAAGCTTCAAATGGCCGGGGAACACATATATATAGGCCACCATGTCAAGAGAGCCGTTACTAGTTGTTGGCCAGTTTTCTGCATAGGCATCGGAACTTCCGGTGCATAGAGCATCGGTTCTTCCGGTCACTCTGCGCTCTGAAGTAACCGTTGGCCTCTCTGACACGCTGCAGCAACATCAGGGACCATCGGATGAACAGATGCTAGGGCATCGGAACTTCCGGTGACACTTGTCCTTCATATAGCCGTTACACCTTGCTGACGTCATTGCACCGACGCATTACTCCGGTAGCCGTCAGATCTTCCGGTGCTGAAGGCTTGGCTGCTACATGCTTGACATCGTCTCTGGAATATAGTACGTTGAATGCACCGATGCTTAACTTGGCCTCGTTGGTTCAACCGATGCTTCACTCTTTCTTCATTTGATCTCCAGAGGTGCTCAGACTTGCACGGATGCCAGGGCGTTAGATCTTCCGACAACCATCGGATGCACCGATGCTTAGGCATCGGTTAAACCGGTGCCCCTGTTTTCGGCCAAACTCGCCCAATGCATCGCAGCGATTAATTGGATCCTTCAAATTTATTCTATCTCTGGATTTCCACTATGCTTTGACATCTCTACGGCAGATTGGACTTGTCATCTTGATGGTGGATTGGACTTGGCGTCTCGACGATAAATTAGACATTGCGTCTTGACGATGAATTAGACATGTTGACTCATATCCATGGGACCTAAAAACTCCTACAAGTGTGGTCTCACAAACTTGTTAGTCCCATTGATTATGTTGTCACTCAATCACCAAAATCACAAACAATGACCTAAAAATGGCCATGTTCCTTACACCATCACTACAAGAAAGCATGCTATCATTCCACCTGAAAAGTACTAGTAGGAAGATGACCCGGTACTAATTCTAGCATTAGTACCGGGCATCTTCCTACCGGTACTTTTGAGGTGGATGGAAAGATCCAGGGACCAAAACACCATCCGGTACTAAAGGCTAGATATTGGTACAACCAAGCAGCGTGGGAACAAACCCAGCATCTTTTATGGAACTTTAGAAATACTTTTGTACAGTGCAAGGATCACAGCCAACTTTAGTCTTAGGTCCTGAGTAAAAGCCCATACTACATACGGCATTATTGTAGGCTACTTTCAATTTCGTTATCCTTGAGAAGTTTCCGGCCCATGACAAAGAAGGTCACCGTAAAAATCTGTTCCCTGAGATCATGGCATCATGCAAGATCCATTAGTTCCATTTAATTTGTATTTTCTTGCTCACTTGTGTGATTCCGATTATTAGGCAATTAAAATTTCCTTCTAAGCAAAGAAAAGACATACCGGCTGCACGTCAACATGCCGTGGGAGGCAGTCTGCAGGATGCTGAACAGTCTATTGCAGCCTTTGGGGGCAATACGGAGGAACTCAAGTGTGCCAACCTGCAAAAACATGGTAAAGCAGTACAGTAAGATATCTGAAGACCAAAACCAGCTGATTATACAATTACCTAGAAAGATGTGGTAAAGTAGAGTCTTCTAAGATTACAATTGCACGAGTAAGGAGGTGTCCGACGCGCGAGTTACTAATGCTCTTCAATGTGAAATAGCCAGGATCTAATTCATGGTACCAAGGGCACTCGGACTCCTCAGCAAGATCCTTCGCCAAGATAACTTGAAATAAAAGAGAAGAACCGGCCGAGTCATTCTAGCACCCAAAAGGTACTTCAAACTAAACCATGGCATGATGATTTTTGTTCATAACCTCGAACCCTGCATCTTTCATCGCTTGGATGCACTCGCGAGTGCTACGGATATCAGGCCGGCCACAACCAAGCTCAATTTCTGCCTTGATGTCCCTATGTTTAGTGTTGTTTGGATCAAACTTATCAGTCAAGCACAGTTCATCTAGTGCAAAATACTGGCCTGGTTTCAGCACTCTGTATATCTCCCTATAGGCGCCTAGCTGCAATTACCGGGTAGAGGGGAAAAAATTAGCAACACTGGAATTATTGGTTCAAAAACTTAAATGAAACTGGGAATTTGGGATGTGGGTTATTATACTGCATCAGGTGCATGAATTGTGGCCTCAATTGCATAGGCTGCATGTCACGACCCCAACGCTGAGCGCCGGCGCACGCATCGTGGCGTGCTACATGTCAGCCTCGCCGTCGGCCATCCTCGTGCCACGTGTCGGCAACCCTCATTCCGCGCGCTATGCGCGTCCTGTTGGCGATCCTTAAGTACCCATTTTATCCCTTGTTTATCCTTGATAATGGCACAAATTTAATATCAAAATCACTAACCGTCCTAACCCTGGCCTAATTATTGGTCATTTTCATATTTGCACATATATTTTGGAGGAACTTCATTTTTGCAGGTTTTTGGCCTATTTTGGAGCATGAAATGACGAGGCCCGTGATCGAGCGCTATCACAGAGAAATACGAAGGGCAAAGCCCAAAGAAGGACCAAAGCCCATGTTGATTCGAAGTCCATTCATGCACATCCATCATCCAAGAGAGCCCAAAGGACCAAGCCCACGAAGATGAGATCAAGATACTTCGGGATTAAGAAAAGCAAATGAAGATTTAAGGAAGGATTCCCTATCCTATCCTTTCCTCGAAGATATCTCCAAGATAACGACATCCAAAGGGGTGCAATCGTGAAGGACATAAACTCTAGAAGATGCGAGGAGTCTACACGCGAAAGATGAGACTGAGGCGGGCCCGAAAGAGGGTAGGCCGGGCGGCCTAGACCCATGAGCCGGCCGGCCTAGCCCGTTTCCGAGGCGGTTCGGCCTCCCCTTCAACCGGTGGCTTCCTCGGCTCATAAATAGATCGCATCTTATTCAACTCGCGGCATCCATCCACCCAGAACTCGACGAAAACCTAGGGCCAAGACCGGAGGGAGACGACGGCCGCTGCAAGTCTTTGAAGTTGTCTAGGAGATGGCTTAGGCCGCCCCTAGCCGCCATGGCCTCCCTAAGTGGTTGTGCCATGGCGGAGTTCATGAGCTAGTTGGATTCATCGATGGTGTGCACACAGCGGTGATGATCCAAACACATCTATTATGTGAGTAATGATAATCATGTCTTCCGAATCTATTAGCGATCATGTGTCTCCTTTTTTATTTCGTTCTTGCCTTGGGTGCGCTTATTTAGGTCTATTCTCGAGATAGATTGCATGGGGTGTTCTTGTAGCTATGGTGGCTAGGAGTTCATACCTAATCTACCCAAGGGGGTTCGACACGTCTGGCGTGCTTCAGGGTGCTTTTGTCCAAAGGGAGTGTCGTGACAGGGCGTGGCCTGAGTAGGGGGGTTCCTGAGGGGTTGGATTGGATGTTTTGATTTAAAGATGCCATTGATTGAGATGCATGATTTATTTGCTCATTAGCTTGAACTACAACTAGATGACAATATGCCTAGTCATGTCTTTGGTTTTGCTATGGCTATGCCTATGTTCATGGATGAGATCAACCTTTACACAACACTCATATCTATTAAAGGTTACTCTATATGTGCAATTCATGCTTCATGTTAGGATAGATCCGTTACATTAGATGGAAAATCTTAGGTAGTTCTTTGTCGATCCACGGATTGATAAACCTTGGGGGAATACTCTAAGGGAAAAGCTACCACGATCCGTGTGCTTGCGGTACATAAATTGGGGTGCTAAGGAGTGTCAACACGTCCTCATCTGCGACCTCGCCTTCGGCCTTATACTCTCAATGCCGACCCATTCCCTATTCTCCTCTTCTTCCTCCTTGAGCTAGGGATGAGCAGAGCTCGCCCCCGCCGGCGGCCCGACCAACTCCGGCCGCCACCCTCTGATTCCTTGTGCCAAGAGCAGCCCCACCTTGTCCTCCACCTCCCCTGCTCCACATCGAACTCGATTGAGCCCAATTCCGACCGGAATCGATCCCGCACCGGCCCCCAAACCCTAGCTCTTCTTCCCACCCTCGATTGTCGCTGCCGCGATTCGCCTTTTCCCGTGAGCCGTGGCTCGATTCCTTGCATGGGGAGCATCTCCTACCTCTCCTCGACCGATTCCGCCTCTATTCCGGTCTCCTCGTTTGCTGCGCAGGGCCCTCGGCGGAGCACCTCCGCCCGCCGCCGCCCAATGCCGTTGTGCCACCCGTTCGTTGCCGTTTTCCGCCCGTGCCGCTACTAGTGAGCCTCGCCGACTCCGGGACCACATGGCGCTCGCCTCCCCATCCCTTCTCAGGCCCCGCCTCACCGCGCTGCCCTGCGCTCGCTGCCACTCGCTGTCGCCGCACGCGACGCATGCACGCCGCGCCTCCGCCTGGCACCGTGGCCGCGCCTATGCACGGGTCGAGGCACGCGCCCTGCCTTGACCCTGCCTGGGTGGGCCGCCTGCCCATGGGCCCACCTGTCGGCCTCTAGTCTGGCCGGGGTGGTGTGGATCTAGCGTTTTGCTAGGATTTTGAGATGTTTTATATATCTACAAACTTGTAAAATGCGTAGAAAATCATACAGACCTCGAAAAAATACGAAACTTGTTTTGTTGGGTTCGTATTGCTCAGATCTACTAAAAAATGTTGTTTTGCATGTTGTCTTGCTGTAGATTTATCTATAGTTTTATCTTGCATGTTGTGCCATTCAATTTTCATGCCTTATCGCTCTTGCATAATAATCCATGGCATATCGCTAATGCATGCATCGCATTCATGCATTGTAGTGACCAAACCGTCGGAGGTTAAACCCATGGAGCCCACTGAGTCCGTTGAGCCTGAACCCGGAGTCCAGTTCGTGGTCGAGCCCGAAGCTAACCAAGGTTGGCAGCTAAGCATGATTCCTTGCTCCTATTTAATCTGAGTTAGTTGGTTATCTCACCGGGTAATATTGGGTTATATAGTATGTATGTATTGTATTCTTGTACCTACTTTCATGCATTATCTTTCCTTAAATTGTTATCCATGTCCTTGCCACTTGTTAATCAGTTAACTACTTAATTTGACTAGATGCTTAGCCCAGCTTAGATTACTTATATTGCTTACTAGAAAGGATGATTGGAGTTGGCACACTTATCAGTTTTCCTTGATTGCACTGGTTTGGCTGGGTGGTGTTGGAGTGGTAGTATCGAGATTCGAGTGGAATGATAGGGCCTAGAGAAGTAGTCACATGGGCATAGTTTGCTTGGATCGTATAAGGACCATCCGTGGATGCCATCGGCTTTGAGCAACCTTTCATGCTACCACATATCCAATATAATGGTACGGATGAGCCAATTACCTTCTTGACTTGACCATTGATGCGCAGTCCTAGATACATGACCAAGGGCCTATGTAGAGAGACTTAGGGGTGTCCCCCGTGGACCTAAGTAACTCTCCACGTAAGTTAGGTGTGATGTTCAATGGTCGAGCCTTGAAGGGAACAGTTGACGTCAGTACCCCCTCGCTCGACGTGATCGGTTGGATGAGCCGCATGGTCCTCGCGTCGTGTGGATAAAGTAGTACACCCTTGCAAGGTTTTAACCGATTCAAATTGCCGTGCTCTCGGTTATGAGCAAGCTCATTGTTCATCGAATTCCTCGTAGAGAGTCTCGAGTTTGTTGAAGAGAGTTCACGTCATCTTTATGACCAAGTATAGTATACCTTTAACCAACTAAAATTATCTGGGGTTGGGTAATAATAATTAATCCTGCTAGGTGTTAGGTTAGAGAGTTTATGCTTATGCACTAATTATTTAATCTTAAAGCCTCATTTGTTGAGTCTGTGCATGATCCTTGTTTAATTATTCGCATAAGACTTGCAAGTACCTTTGTACTTAGGTTGCTTTCTAAACCTAGATGCAGGTGAGCCGAAAGTGGTGTTCGGCCACTTCTACCCCACTGATCCAAGTACGGGGGAGGAGTAGGTCGTTGTGGCTGTGATGGTGTCCTTGAGCAAAGCATCATTATCTTAGTATGTCTTTATCGTAATCGAGCTCCGTGAGAGCATGTAAATATAATAAATTCTAAGTTTCTGTTTAATATGGTTTTCGTGAACACAAGGCTTGTAATGGAAGTTAGTTTGAACCCTCCTTTATCAAACCTGTATTTAACTTTGGTAATGTAAAAACTGCTTTTGTGGTACATCGGCACTGTATATGCGATTGTATAACGGTACGTGTGCTTAATTCTGGGCATGTGGCAAACACGTACTAGGACTACCGGATTTGCGATCGTTTTAGGTGAATTGTGTTGATCAAGTACCTCTAAGATGTGGATTAACACGTGGCGTGTTGAGAGACGGACACGTGTTAACTCTCATCTTAATGGATTAATCAATAATTTTTACCTAAACCGAGTGCAAATTGGGCGGTTCTCACACTGCATCAAAGGTGTTATCAGGGAAAGGCATGTTCATGAAGTCTCCCTACGATGGACAATTAGAGTTAAGGACCATTAGAATAAAAAATGGTATGGACCCAAAGAAAAGCATAATACTACTCATGATAAGGATGCAAGTTCACCTTTATAAAGTTACACTGGTCACTCAAACTTGCCAAAGAAATGAGCTCCTGAAATCGAATGCATGCTCACAATGTTTTTTATTGTATTCCATCAAAAAGACGTAAAATAGCAAACCTTGCCCCTTGATATCTGGTAAGCATTGTTGTTCAACCCAGTTATCTCTGTTGAGCAAAAACGATAAATAGCACTGAGACTGCTATATATTTACATGTTCCGAGGAATTTCATCACAGGCTTAAATGATTAGCAACGAAATTTTGGCTCAGTGCCTGAATCTGGCGATTTCTCTTAAGGGTCCCCCAATTCCACATCCAACATCCAGGACCTGCAATAATGCAACAAGGACCATATGATGCTGAATTCAAGAAAACTTAATGTGCCAGAATACTGTTGATAGATTGTATCTACCAACATATACAAGTTGAAAAGCCATGTTTGACATCAAATTACAATAATGTGGCTAAAAAAGACACCAGATGATATGATTTATGTTGAACTCGCTTTGAACAATGTTTGCTGTGCATTCTGTATGGATGCAAACAATTTTATTTGCGCAAAAAGCCAACTCAGTGTTAGTACCGCTAGCAGTTAACGAGTGTATGATAGGTTCATGGCTGCCTATTTATCAGTGATGGCCAGAAGGCTTGTGATGAAAATTAGTTCAAAGCAATTAATGCTACCGTTTATTTTAAATATATCTATACATCACAATTGTTTACAGCAGATTTAGATCGTACAATTATTGGAATTTGGGTAGCTCCTAGGGTCATAAAAAATTCTAATGTGCTAAATTGGCAAAGCATCTGTGTTTTTTTCCAACCTTCATCCCCTTCTTGAGCCCCAATTGAAGGGCAATAAAATGCTCAAATCTCTTGATGCTTTCACGAAGAGTTTCACCATGCCATCTGATAATTAAAAGATATAAATGGAGTTCAGTCAAATGAATGAAACACAATTTTGAACTAGCCAAGTCAGTAGACAAAATGAAGGTGTTTAGTAAGTTGTAACTGCAACGAGTTTCACATTTCTTTACCTTGGGGCGAAATGGAATGATTGACCCCAGTGGTATTCAGTGAAGCTGGTTACAAGATCGTAATATTTGTTTACCTGATTGTTGTACAGTGAGAATTATGCAAATCTGAGTCCCAACCAGTATTAAAACATTCGAGTAAGTACTTACTTTGACTCAAAAAAGAAAATAATTCTATTTACCATGTCACTATAGTTCAACTTCCTAAGTTCCTCATCACCTCCGTGCAGCTCATGATACTTTGCATATCTGAAGCAAATTGAACATTCAGGAGCGGCTAAGAGGAAGATCTTAATAAAAATTAACTAGAACAAAATTTATTATAACATGGCGACATCGAGTGATTGTACTGACAGTACACTTCCAGAAAACTACTCATTCGTCCGCGGCGCCCGGTACTAACATCCATCTTTAGTACCGGGCCAAAACTACAGTACCGCCTGGAGCCACCAGCCGGCACTAAAGTGCACCACCGACAGCCGGGCGCAACGGCTAGGTGGCCACTTAGTACCGGCTGGAGCCACCAGCCGGTACTAAATGGAGCCGAGCAATTTAGTACCGGCTGGTGGCTTCAGCCGGTACTAAATTGCGACTTCTAGTACCGGCTGGAGCCACCAGCCGGTACTAATCCGCCCACTATAAATCAGCTCGTCTTCTTTCTCCCCGAGCCCGAGCCAACCATTTGACCGAGCTTGGGCTTTCTTCCCATTGCGAGTTAGAGAGGAGGTGCTGCCCTATTTTCTCAAGTTTTGTGAAGATTTCACTCATCCAAGTGCACTAAAGATTTGCAACTTCTTCCTCTCTTGTTTAATGGTATTTATTATTTGTTTCATGCTATGTAGTTTGAGATATTTGTAATTTTTATAAATATATAGAATGAGCACATTTCCTATGATTTATGGATGGATTTGAGATGTATAGAACCCAATACTTGAATTTGGAGAATGTGTATTGGATAGTTTCAATGTGGATAATTTATAGGGATTTTTTTCAATTTTTTCAAGTGGCATGGTTAATTAGTTTAGTATTTGTTATGCATTTAGTTGTATTATTTTGGCACTCTAATGATGCATTTATTCGGGCTCATATGGAAACCATCGAGAAGTTTAAAAAATATATATTTCGGATCATGAATATGTCGTTAACCTTGATCCTTCAGTGAAAACACTACTATTTAGGGCTAGCATCGATATCCACGATGCGGTGCGGTATATATGAGGATGCGATGAAGGAGTACGGTCTTGGTCCCAATTATGAAATCCACACCTTTTGAGCGAGTTGAGAATGAAATTATCCGGACCAAGGCTGCACTCCTTCATTGGGTTCTATTGTACCGCACTGTGTCGTGGATGTCAATAGTAGCCCCGAATGTCAGTGTTATCACTGCAGGGTCAAGGTTAACGACATAGACATATTTCGAAACAAATATTTTTTCTTCTCGATGGTTTTAAAGAAAGTGCCTGAAACAAAGCCGCGAACATTGATTGCGCATCCCTTATGGCGTGGAACGACGTGTTCGCATTGAACTGAAGAGTGTCAAAATAATTATGGTTTACAATTTATGTTTTCATTTTAATTCTAATAATTTGTTCAGATTTTTTTCAATTTTTTTCAAGTGGCATGGTTAATTAGTTTGGTATTTGTTATGCATTTAGTTGCATTATTTTGGCGCTGTAATGATGTATTTATTCGGGCTCATATGGAAACCATCGAGAAGTTTAAAAAATATATGTTTCGGATCATGAATATATTGTTAACCTTGATCTTTCGGTGAAAACTCTGCTATTTGGGGCTAGCATCGATATCCACGATACGGTGCGGTATATATGAGGACGCGATGAAGGAGTACGATCTTGGTCCCAATAATGAAATCCTTCATCGGGTCCTATTGTACCGCACTGTGTCGTGGATGTCAATACTAGCCCCAAATATCAGTGTCATCACCGCAGGGTCAAGGTTAACGACATAGACATGTTTTGAAACAAACATTTTTTCTTCTCGATGGTTTTAGAGAAAGTGAGCCTGAAACAAAGTCGCGAACATTGATTGCGCATCCCTTATGGCATGGAACGACGTGTTCGCGTTGAACTGAAGAGTGTCAAAATAATTATGGTTTACAATTTATGTTTTCATTTTAATTCTAATAATTTGTTCAGATTTTTACATTTATTTGATTAGTGTACTGAAATTAGTTTTGTTTCTTAATGAGACATATAATTGACATGTTATTAATATTACTTATTAGAAATGCCTTTGCAACATGATGCCTTTGAGCGTCGAGCTGCGGCTCGGGCGGCAGTACGCAAACAATTGGAGTGCACCGGTCATTCGCTTGAGTTCAACCCTACAGAGTGTGTTGGTCTTGTTAGCTATCGTATTCGTCGTTTGATTAAGAAAGCTTTTCATATATTTTCCCTTGGCAAAGAAAGCCGTAAATTTTATCATGAATTTAATGTCGAGTTGCATGGTACTGATGATGATCATGAGTTGATGGCTCGATATAATGCAAGACGTGAAAAGTCGGGGCTGGCGGAATATGACCGTTCCGTGTCATGACTTTGCGAGGCAGTTCACGAGGCATTGGTCCAAAGATCTCATGATGAGTAGTTTGTATTAGGTAGCTAGCATGTAGTTTAATGTATATATTAATTTGGACTTCTATTTATCATGTTGTGTAATTTGGACTTCTATTTATTATGTTGTGTAATTTAAGCATGTAGTGTAATGTATTTATTAATTTGGACTTCTATTAATTTTGTATGTCAATGTTAAATTCGTAGAAATGGCTTTTGTATTTCATTATGTTATGTGCCAAATTAAATGATATGAATACAAGTAAAATAATGTTTTTACTTAATACAAAATTGTAGATCGATGGACCGACAATGGATGTACGTCGACTGGTGCACCATGGCGTGGGTTAATGGTCTAAAGCCTTTTCTCGATGCGGCGGTGGCCCACAAGTCATCGAAAGGTTTCATGTGTTGTCCGTGCCGCGTTTGACAAAATAAAAAGAAATACTCTAAGAGAAGCACTCTACACGCCCACATTTATGAAAAGGGTTTCATGGATAACTATACTCTTTGGACCAAGCACGGTGAACCTGGAGTTGTTGTGCAAGATGGTGAAGAAGATGATGATCATAATATTGCAGACTGGGCTCATCTATATGAAGCGGGAACCTTTGAAGTTGAACCCATGGACGATGCTGAAGAAATGGACGAGGCTGGAGAAAATGCAGTAGATGACCAACCACCTGATGAATTAGGTCAGATTCTAGTGGATTCACAAAGAGACTGTGAAACTTTGAAGGAGTCAAGGAAGTTTGAGAAGATGTTGGAGGATCATAAAAAATTATTGTATCCAGATTGCAAGCAGGGGCTTAAAAAGTTGGGTACCACACTTGAAATGCTGCAGTGGAAGGCAGCTAATGGTGTCACCGATAAGAGATTTGAGGAGCTACTTGGAATCTTAACGAACATGCTGCCAGAGGGGAATGAACTGCCCTCTACAACATACGAAGCAAAGAAGGTTGTTTGCCCTCTTGGATTGGAGGTACAGAAAATTCACGCATGTCCTAATGATTGTATTCTCTAACGAGGTGAAGAATATGAGAATAAAAAACTGGATGCTTGTCCTGTCTGTGATGCAAAATGGTACAAGATCAGGCAAAATGATCCTGGTGAGGTTGACGGGGAGCCCATCAAGAAAAAAGTTCCCGCTAAGGTGATGTGGTATTTTCCAGTAATACCATATTTGAAGCGCTTTTTCAGAAATAAATCCAATGCTAAATTGATGCGGTGGCACAAAGAAGAGCGTAAGCAAGATCAGATGCTAAGACACCCTGCGGATGGGTTCCAGTGGAGAAATGTGGATAGACAATTCCCAGATTTTGATAACGACCCAAGGAACGTAAGGTTCGGTTTAAGTACGGACGGAATGAATCCATTCGGCGAGTGGGGCAGCAGTCACAATACATGGCCTGTGACCCTCTGTATGTTCTACCTTCCTTCTTGGCTATGCATGAAGCGGAAGTACATGATGATATCGGTGCTTATCCAAGGCCCAAAAGAACTGGGCAATGATATTGATGTGTACTTAAGACCGTTGGTTGATGAACTTTTGTTGCTATGGAAGGAGGAAGGTGTACGTGTTTGGTACGAGTACAAACAGGAAAATTTTGACCTGCGAGCATTGCTTTTCATTACCATCAACGTTTGGCCTGCACTTAGCAATCTATCCGGATAGTCGAATAAGGGATACCAGACATGCACTCATTATCTAGAAGAAACCGACAGCTTGTATCTAAAAAATTGTAAGAAGGTCGTGCACATGGGTCATCGTCGATTCCTTCCCCTCAACCACCCCTTGAGAAGAAAAGGAAAACATTTCAAAGGGGAATCAGAAACTCGTGCTAAGTCTATGTTCCGAAATGGGAAGTGTGTTTTCTTGATGGTGAAGGATGTCCATGTCATGTTTGGAAAGGGCCGTGGAAGCCAACAAGTTCCGAATGATGAAAACGGTCATGCCCCAATGTGGAAGAAGAAGTCCATACTATGGGAGCTCCCATATTGGGAAGTCCTGGATGTCCACAACGCAATCGATGTGATGCACTTAACTAAGAATCTTTGCGTGAACCTACTAGGATTCCTCTGTACGTATGGGCAGTCAAAAGATACACTTGAAGCAAGACGTGATTTGAAAGAAACAAAACAACGAGAAGACCTACGTCCTGAGAAGAGGGAAAATGGACAGCACTACTTACGTCCTACTAGCTACACTCTTAGCATAGAGGAGATGGAAAGCATGTTTGATTGCTTGAATAGTATGAAGGTACCGTCCGGTTACTCCTCGAATATACAGGGAAGAATTAATATGAAAGAGAAAAACTTCACAAACTTAAAGTCTCATGATTGCCATGTTCTGATGACTCAATTGCTTCCAGTCGCGCTGAGGGTATCCTACTAGAAAATGTAAGATTAGCATTGGTGAAGCTATGTGCCTTTCTTAATGAAATTTCGCAGAAGGCAATCGATCCAAATAAGCTCACAAGGCTACAGAATGATGTGGTCCAATGTCTTGTCAGTTTTGAGATGGTCTTTCCACCTTCGTTCTTTAATATTATGACCCATCTCCTGGTTCATATTGTGAAAGAGATAAATATTTTAGGCTCTATATTCCTACACAATATGTTCCCTTTCGAGAGATACATGGCAGTCTTAAAGAAGTACATTCGGAATCATTCTCGGCCAGAAGGATGTATCGCCAAGGGCTATGGAACAAAGGAGGTCATTGAGTTTTGTGTTGATTTCATTGACGAATTTAGTCCAATTGGGGTCCCCATATCACGCTATGATGGGCGACTGAAAGAAAAAGGTACACTAGGTAAGAAATCTTACACTAGGTAAGAAATCTAATATGCACATCCCTGAAAGAGAAATCCGCAAAGCAAATTTCACCGTTCTACAGAATTCATCCCACGTGGCCCCATATATAGATGAGCACATGAATATTGTCCGCTCTGAAAACATAGGGAAGTCTGAGGCCTGGATTACACGTCAACACATAGACAGCTTTGCGGTTTGGCTGAGAAGGAAACTCATGGGTGACAGCACGAATGATGTACAACTGCAATGGCTTGCTAGGGGACCATCGGCTACAATCATCCAATACCAAGGGTATGAGATCAATGGATATACATTTTACACAAGAGCCCAAGATGAAAAGAGCACGAACCAAAATAGTAGTGTGCGTATTGATGCAATAGGCCATGATGGAAATAAGGACAGCTACTTTGGTATCATAGAGGAAATATGGGAGCTAGACTATGGGCCTTTGAAGATTCCTTTGTTTTGGTGCCAATGGGTGAATCGAGTTGGAGGCGGCATAACGACAGACCAGTATGGGATAACATTAGTGGACTTCAAAAAAATTGGATATAAAGACGAACCATTCGTCCTCGCCAAGGATGTGACGTGCCAAGGATGTGACGCAGGTGTTCTATGTGAAGGACATGGCAAGCAAATCAAAGAAAAATCAAGGCAAGTCCGACGACGAGCCAAAACACCACATAGTTCTTCTAGGAAAAAGAAAAATCATTATAGTTGAAGATATTTCGGACAAGTCAGAAGACTTTGATCAGTTTGATGGCTGTCCTCCATTCTCAGTCGATGTTGACCCCAGCATCCTGTTATCCAAAGAGGACGCTCCTTGCTTGCGCCGTGATCATGATCAAGGGACATTCGTAAAAAGAAAAGTTATCAACGTTCCATTAAATAATGATGTCTAATTAATATGTTGTACTTTGATGTTTATGTGACCAAGTGATTGATGTAATATATTTGAAACTTAGTTTGAACTCAATATGACGAGTTCAGAGCGTAAACCTACAATTGATTTGATGTTGCGATGTAAAGTATAAAACTATTAATTTTTATATTTATAATAGTATTTTTTTCATTTTTTATGCATTTGTATAATACTTTAGACACTAAAAACATTTGACACACTAATATAACAAATTTTGATTTCAATACGATAAATTAAGTGTTTAAATAGTAAATATATGCATTTGTATAATACTTTAGACACTAAAACACATTTGACACACTAATATAACAAATTTTGAACTCAATACGACTAATTAAGTGTTTAAATATTAAATATATGCATTTTTATGCATTTGTATAATACTTTACACACTAAAAACACATTTGACACACTAATATTACAAATTTTGAACTCAATATAATAAATTAAGTGCTTAAATAGTAAATTTATCTATTTTCTAGGCTTTTATTGAATTTATTGCACATAAAACATATTTAAACGAATTGAAATTTGAAATTTAGTGTCAATACTTTGAATTTAGTGCAAAGACTAATACTTATTAAGATTAATGTTTGTTTAACAATAATAATGTAATTTTGCATGGTAAAAATAGTACATATATCTATTTTTTAATCGTTTATTGAATTTTATTGCACATAAAACATATTTAGATGAATTACAAAACAATTATAAAATTGAAAAAGGTAGAATCATTTTGGGCATTTAGTACCGGGCCATGGTTGCAGCCAGTACTAAACTGCCTCCCCAAATTTTCCCGCCTGTTGGTGACGTTTAGTACCGGCTGGTGCAACGGCCCGGTACTAAACGGGGCAGTTTAGTTTAGTACCGGGCGCAGCCACAGCCCGGTACTAAACTGCCTCCTCTATATAATCGGGGGGACTTAGCGTTCGTCGCCATCCCCCCCCCCACGAGATCGATCGAAGCCGGCCGCTGCCTGTCGCCGACGCCGCCACCGCCGTCCGGCCCCCTTCGCGCGCGTTGCCCTAGGCCCTCTGCACCGCCATCCTCCGCGCCAGCCTCCTCTGCGCCACCCTGCACCGCAGACGTCGGCCTCGTGCCCACCTACGCGCGGCGCCGCCGCCCGTCGTCATCCCCTTCGGCGCCGGCCTCCTCCCCCCCGTAATCCCCTCATTCGGAGGTGTCCTCCGTCGCAGCCGCCGCCCTCCGTCCCGGACGCCGCCCCTCCGTACGCCGCCGCCGCCTCCGTCGACCGCGCTGTGCGCCCCCCTCCTCCACACTAGCTACGCCGCCGTCCAGCCTCCTCCGCGACGTCGCCCTCAGCGCCCGCCGTGCAGCCTTCTCCAGCCATGCCGCCCGCCGTCCTGCCTCGCTCCTCCCCATCGCCGCCGCGCCGAAGAACCGCCTCCCCAGCCGACGTGAGCCCTCGGGGTGACGTCAGCACGACTCCGTGCTGACGTCAGCCATTTTTTGTAATTAGTTAAAAGGATTATTATAATTTGTAAAAAATTGAAGAAAAAATTGTACAAATTTTAGAAAATTTGATGAAAATTATAGATATTTGTTCAAATTATAGTAAATTTGTTGAAATTTGAAGAAAATTTGTAGAAATTTGTAAAAAATTGGTAGATATAAATGTAGAAATATAGAAAATAGTAGAAAAATGTTAGGAATTGATACGCAATAGTGAAAATTGTTGAAATTTTAGAAAATTGGCAGAAAATTATAGATATTTGTTCAAATGGTAGTAAATTTGTTAAAATTTGTACAAATTTTTTTGAAATTTGTTAATATGTAGAAAATTTCTACATATATAATTTTAGATATTATGGATATTGTACAAAAATCTTTATATTGTAGAGAACTATGTCTTTATATCTTGTAGTAATTATGGATATTGTACAAAAATCTTGTATATTGTTTTATTTGGTATATGATGTAAATCTTGTATATTATTTTAGCCTCCTTCACATTTATTGTTTTATTTGGTATTGTTGAATTGTGTATTTTATGAAATGTATATGATGTAAATTTTGTCTTGTACAACTATATCTATTGAATTTGTAATTTTCTTTGTAAATTTTGGGTTGCTATACTATAAACAGGTGAAATTAGTAGAAAATAGTAGAAAATCTTAGAAATTGGTGAAAATAGTAGAAAAATAGTAGAAAATCTTAGAAAATTTAGGGCACATTTATAAAATTGCAGGGTACACTGTATATAAGATGTATATGATGTAAATTTTAGAAATTTTGTCCATGTATGCGTTGTACGGCTTTATCGAAGGTGCACTTGTAATTATTTTATACATTGTCAATTAGTACAAAATTGCATATCAAACATATGTTGATTCACATAGGAAACGAAATGGAACCCTTTCGCCGTGATGACGACGAGGCCTTTCTTGCGGACATAATTGGTACAGGCACGCACCACTACGAAGAGGATGCTGCCCAGGACGATGGCAGCCAATACCTTAACGATACTGGCGATGGCGATGATAACCAGCCAGAATAAACGACTGTGCAAGATGATAGCGCAAAGGTATATACAACTCGTGAGTATATATATATAAACATATGCATTAATTCTGTATGTAAGTACAATGCGTACTAAATACATATTTTTTAGGCATCCGGATCGACTAGGAAACCAAAATGGAAACGAGGGTCGAAGAAAATCATGGAGGGGCACACTATTATCACTTCATTGCATTCTGACGGTGAACCAAAGTCTCCAAAGGGTGTGAAGATGACGGTGGTGAATCAATGTGGATGTTATGTCAGGGACCACATTCCCATTAGCTTCAAGCTATGGAAGAAAAGTAAAGCCACAGATATTGATGCTGACATTGTCCCCGAGACTGAGAAAGAAATGTTATGGGCAGATGTGAAACGGCACTTCAGCTTTTCGGAGGACAAAGAACAATTGTTTAAGGATTGGGTCATGAAGAAGATGGCTATTGTTTTTCAGACGATCAAGAAAAATTTAACAAAGATTATGTTAAAAAGGGACTCATGCCGGACATCGAGAAAGACTTCAAAAATCAACGTCCTTATTGGGACGCATTCGTGTAGTACAAGTCGTCCAAGGATAGTGAGAAGAAGACAGCCCAAGCCAAAGAGAATGCAAGCAAAAAGAAGCACTTGCATCATCTTGGGCAAGGAGGATATGCGTCGGCGATTCCGAAATGGCAGAAGATGGAAGATGATCTCGTTGCCAGAGGAATCATACCGGCGACTTTCAACTGGCCGTTGCAAGCAAAACATTACTTCTACGCTCATGGAGGCTCATTGAATATGGAAGATGGGTTGTTCGTCACTAGCGATGCCATAAGGGAAGCGGCCGACAGGCTCGATGTGGCACTAAAGGCCGTGTCCGAAGGCAGCTTCAAGTCGGATAGTGAGAAAGACGAGCTGACGTACGCTCTTGGCACACCAGAACACACAGGACGTGTGCGAGGCATGGGCGTAGTTCCATGGAAGCATGGCTTCAGTGGCGACATAGAGACGTATCGAAGCCGACATAGAAGAAAGGCTGAAGTAGCAGAGAAGATGCGTGCCCTAGAAGAACGGGTTGCTTCGATCGAAGGTGCATTTGCAACTAGCCAGCAACAGCCACCAGAAGCTAGATCAACTGCTCAGTTGGAGACTAGCCCCGTCGGCTTGTAGTGTCATAGCAGCATCGCTTCAACGGAACACCCAGCGAAAGATCGAGAGGAAATGGTTGCGGAACATTACCCCTTGGACGACATCACTGTGAGGACCCCCTGTGAGCTTCTATGTCTGCTAAGGAAAAAACTGAAAGTAGTCGCTCACGGGGTTGCTGAAGTCCCTGTTCAAGGCGGGACAATCCATGGCATGACAATTCCAGAAGAATATGCTAGAGTCATGGTTGATCGTGTCGAGAAAGGATGGGAAGACCTCGACCTCGAGATCCCTGGAGGCGATGGAGAAGAGGAACTAGAATAGGCCCTCCACACTAGGATCTGTTGGAAAAAATAGTACATAAGTATTGCAGGAAGGGATCCTAGCCCGTCTCCGAGGTCACCGCCAGCTGCTCAAGGGTCTCCGAGGCCCAGTGTGGATCCACCGTCACCGTCCACAGCCCAGGACCCCAGCGTTAGTCCATCGCATCACCGGCCGCTTCCGGGGAGCCCAGTGTTAGTCCTCCTCTGCCATCTCCTCCCCCCCGCAAAGAAGAAGAAATCTGCTTGGGTGCCACCACCGCCACCTCCAAGGCCAAAGAAGACCCAAGAACGAAAGAAGAAAGAGAAGGCCGTGCTAGAGAAGTCAGGTTATGAAATGACTCTAGAGGAATTGACTGCTTGGGTGCAAGAAGACGTGCGCAAGCAGTTGAAGCCAAAGAAGCCTCCGCCAAAGGAACTAGTGGATCCAGCAGCGAAGAAATTCTTTCTATCCATGATGTGCCAACCAAATCCTCCACTGATGTCGGACTATGACCGCTCAATCACAAAGTCATGGGAGAAGAAGAGTAACCTGCGAGAGAACTAGAGAGTTCCCCAGCTCGAAGAACAATCAAAAAAAATGGTACCCCCTCTAGTAGTGCTTTCAAAAGAGGATGAAGCTACTGCTGAGTTTGTCAAGGAAACGAACCTCACAAAAGCTCAGCTCCTAGGTCATGAAAAAATCCCGGTTCACCAAGGGGCAGGAAGAAAGCCATTTGTACTGGGGGAACCTCTTATGTGGCCAGAGTTGATTGACACCCTACCAACAAGAATGCGTGAGTTCCATCAGTGGTACTTGAAAGCATGTGCAGAGGGGTATATAATGCTAGCCGCTCGAACTAAACATACCCATTTCTATAGGGGGATGGATGACATTTGGATCGATTTTGACCATTTTTGGTTTCTATTCCATCAAGACGCCCTAGACAAGTCCCTTGTCAGTGTATGGGCTATGTAAGTGTTTCCTGTCTATTCTATACTCTAGCTCTACTAAGTCATTTTTATTTATTATTCCCTCTTTTTATTTGTAATCGTACAGGAAGAGCGGGATTTACAACGTTGGCTTCATGGATCCGAATGTTATACATGAGCAGAGTGTACGCCAATATCCTAATCGGACCGAGAATAATATAGTCATGTCCTTGGAAGGGCAGCACGATCGCACATTCATTCTGCTTATGTACAACTTCGAGTGAGTCCTTTGACTTTATTTAGTCACTTCAATTAGCCAATAAGTGTATATATCTAACATTTCTTCTATCCATATGTATGTATCAACAGTTTCCACTGGATTCTACTTGTAATCGAAATCGATCGGTCCCGAGTTACTGTGTGGGACTCCTTGAAGAAGCCACCAGAAAAATTTCAAGATCTCGTACACATGATGCAAGGGGCATGGTCTCGGTTCCTCAAAGCGAAATTAGGAGTCACGTCAACACCGACTGAACTTGAATTCAACTATAACAAGCTGGTACGAATATCACACATCTACTTTCATTTATTCAAACAACATGAATGTTTCATAACATGTATATATGTATATAGTGTTTGAGACAGAATCAAGGAACCAACCTCTGCGGATACTAAGTATATGAGCACATGCATTATTTTTGCAGAACAACCAAGAGGATGACACAAGAAACATTCAAAGTACGTATAACATTAGTAACAAGTTCTTGCATCTAATTCCATGCAGGTACTAAATTAAAATATTAGTGTTTATTTGTACTTGACAAATTTGCCATATGAAAGAGAACCTCATCGAACCGGAAAGAATCAGGGCAATTCAAGAAGGACTCTGTGGATTCCTATTGGATGAGGTGATAAATCCAAAAGGTGAATTTCATTCCGATCCAAGGATAAGTGTGGCTCGAGCTGAACAAAAGAAATGCCGCAAGCGCGATGCCGGCGCCGATGAAGATGATTAGAATTATTGAAGAATTTGTTAGAAAAAACTTATGAGCATTACACCAGTTCGAGTGCACTAAACATCTAAAAGCACCTCAACCGGTATAATGATTGGTCCTTCGGGTAACATCCCAATATAGCCACTGAATAACGTATCGTAAAATAAGTATACATCCCGCACGAAGGCGAGTCAGAGATACAACATTCCACCATATTTTACATCACATAGGTAAAGGTATAATTTACATCAGATTTGAAGCTAGAAAGTTGAAGAACTTTAAAGAGATTTTACAGAAACTAAGTGTAAAAGAGAAGCTCTACAACGGAAAGGTAAAACATGACTATACATCAACGTTGTAGGGGTGATGTCATGATAAGCCCGAACATGACATCATTCATTCGAACCATAGCCAGCAGGTAAAGCACTAGGCCAAGTCATACTATTGTTGTGATCATCAGAAGGTATTCCTAAAAACATTGTCAAAAGCAAGTCTGAGTATACTAATACTCAGCAAGACTGACCCGTCTAAGGTTATAACATAGACCTTTAACTAGACATGAAAGGTTTGTGAAGGCTCTGGAGTTTCTTTTGCTGAAAAGCAACAAAGAGTAGATCCTTACTTTCAAGTTTTAGTTTTCAGATTCTAGTTTCATTATTCATTCTATGTTTGCACCTATCTATACAAGCATGGTAGAGAATTAATTTGCATTCAACAAGATTGAGTATCATAAATGTTTCACTTCTTACTCTATGCGGCAAAGAGATTAAGCAGTCTCAATATCCGTGAGAGGCGGAACAGTTCGAACCGAATTTCAATCCTTGTAAGGTAAACCTAACACACACGCTTGGAGTACCGACGAGTCACTCTCAAGCAACCGTTTGCCTTTCATTCCGGTTCGTGGATCAGGGCCACTCTCCCCGACTATAGGGCACCACTCCTCGTCCCTTATAGTCATAGTTGTAGCGCTACAGATTTCATAACATTCATTCTATTCATTTTGTTCATCTTATCCCTAAGAGAGAGTGGGAGGTATGTCCACTTGCCGGGCCGATTGGTTACTAGGCTTGCCGCGTACCATATTTACGGCATGTGGCTAGTACTTTCAAACGCTTAACCAACACTACCACACACTGCGGCCTTATCAAATTTTATCAACACAGATGGATTACCACCATGAAACTAGTTGAAACTAGTAACCCAATCCGTCCATGGTCCTTATAGTGATTGCAGAAAGTAAACAAGCAACTCCTATAAAGCTCGCGAGTGACAGGCAATCACTCGACTTTTACCGGTCCTATTAGCATAGCATCTAGTCGAACTCAGTTTCTAGTGTTCAATCAATAGGTACCTAAGAATATGCATCTAGGTTTTCAATCAACTCCAATAACTTAAATGCACAAACAAATAGTAATAAGTTGCATAAAATAATAGGATTATGCCTTTAGAAGGGTCTATAGAGTCAGTAGATTTGGGTTCTTCCGAATCAGGGTTCGGGGCTTCAATTAATTCAACAACTTCGGTCAGAGCTTCAGAGAAATCCTCGTCTGGTTCCTTGACAAACTCGTATGTTCCGTCGACTAACAAAGTTGTTTCTATATGCAATGCAATATTTGAAAAATTAGTGAAGTGCTTGAGTATAGCTTTCCTTCACTAAAGAGTTGAAAACCAATAAAGTAAATATTAAGACAAAACTTAATAATTTTACCTTACTGGGCAATATTTTTAGAATAAAAGGGAACACAATAAATTCCATAATTTATCATGGTGAAAGGGGTTTTTGTTTCAATAAAAGAAAAGTTTTAAATAATTTCTTAAAATACAAACAAGACATAGAGAAAGAAAATTTTAAAAATACAAGTAAAAGTTTATTAAAGGGTTTATTAAAAATTTTAGAGAGCTATACATGCTTCAAAGAGCATGTGGATCAAAGCTCAAAAGCAAATTAAATTTTGAACATTAGTTACAAATGAAAAGGGCTATAAATTAATCCTATTTTTAGATTTAAAAACACAAAGATTCAGCAAAACTTCATAACATCAAAGTTGTAGAGCTAATTACAAGGGAAACAACAAAATTAGTTCACAGGAAAATGAAATAAAAGGAAAAGATCTTTTTGTAAAGAGGACCCTGAAAAGATTTTAATCTTTGCAATTGGGTCCTTGGTCGGTTTTGGAAAAGGGGACAGAGAAGGGTGGCCTGATTCTGGCGAGGTAGCTCAGCGGCGGTGAGGGGGAAGTGGCCAGGGAGCATCAGGGGATCGAGGCAAACCTATGGGTGGGATTTGGTGGGGCGCGAAACAGCCAGAGGAGGCTCGTCGGCGAGGAGCAGAGCTCGGCGGTGGAGGTGAGTGGCGGTAAGGGGTTTCCGGCAGGGGAACGAGGAGAAGGAAGGGTGGCCTAGCTTCACAAGGTTAGTGCGAAGTTGGCAAGGGATTTGGGGTGGCCGGGGTACGGCTGTAGCGGTGGATCGGCGATGAACCGAGCTCACTGGAGAAGAAATGGGGAGGTGGCGGCGATGTGCCGGAAATGAAGCCCTATCGGGGCTTTTTATAGCCCAGAGAGGAAAGGATGAGCGAGAGGAAGGTCCAGGGGATGGGTTTGGCAGGAAGAGAGGATGAATTGGCTACGGCGGCGGTCGGTCCAAGGGCGCCGGTGAGGTGTCGCGCAGGGGAGGCACTCGGGCGGCGTGGCGCGGAGCTAGCGGGCCAGCAGAGATGGTTCTGGGGCGGCGGGGTTCTTGCGCGCAGCACGTGGAGTCGGTGGAGAAGAAACAGGAGTAGGGGCTTCCCACGGTGGCGCGCTCATCGGGATTGCAAACAGCGGCGGCGAGGTAGTGGCACTGCGTGGTAGAGGGAGGGCTAGCTGAGGGAAGGGGTGGGGCCAAGGAGGAAAAGGAAAGCTAGGCGGCACGGCAAACAACGGCGCAGGGCAGCCGGTGGGTGGGAACAGTGGCGGGGAACCGGCGGCGGCGGTGCTGTAGAGTTCCAGCAGAGCTGGAGGTAGAAGAAGGGTGGGGAGGGCTGTTTTGTAAAAATAGAAAAGTATAGGGGGTTAACTGTAAAGTAAAATTTCCCGTTGATCTAGGGCTCCAAAGAAAAAGTGCCCAAAACAAAAGTTGTTCAGTTTTTCTAGGCCTACAACTTTCATGTTGTGTAAATTTTCACTAAATCAATGGATTTTGAAATATTTTGAAAAGTTTAAAAGAACTCTATTAAATAAAAGAAAATTACTTTTTGGTAGCAAATTCATCATAATTTTGGACTAAAATGCAATAAAGCTGCCAAAATCATGATTACTTGCATTTTGCAAGAAAACCCTTCTAAATTTTGAAATTACTCCCTAAGTTAAAACTTTTTGCAAAAAGGTGCTAGTAATTTTGTATAATTACAAATATGTCCGTAATTTGTATTGAAAATTTTTAACTAACAAACAAAGGTAAACACACAATGCACACATTATCCTATGTTCTATGATGATAGACACCTGAGGTGTCACATTGAGGGGGGTGGAGAGAGGCCCTATTTATAGCTCTAGAGGTCGGTTACCGCCAAAAGCACATATGGAAGGTGATCAGGTGCCTTGGCCGTGACTCCTCCCCGAGATGCACCTGGATGGGAGGTAGGGCAGGTTCGGCCGAACTTGGGGTTCGGCCGACACCCCCCTTGGTGCCCCTCATCCTTATCCTTCTCTGGCAGGCAAACAGGTGGGCCCTTGTGTCTTTCCTTGTGTGCATTATGCGTGGCACGCCCGTTTGCTCTGCCAGATGGGCCCTCTTTGTAAGTGGGTGATGCCGGTTGCGATCTTTTGCGTAGTTGTATGGCGTCTGCTACGTGTTTTTGTCTTATTCTGCTCTTGCTCATCTGAAATCATACAAACTTGAAAACAACTGTGGAGCAAGGTTAGTGATACAAATATGCGAGTAAGGTGCAAAGTTTTCCTTTATTATTGAGTCTAGTTGATGGTCGGATTTGTCACTTAAGGACCGTCAACAACGATATAATATAAATTAGATAGGACACAAAGAATATGGCGCTGGTTAATAAAATGTATTAATCTAGAGATTAGTCGATACTTCCGAACCCAAATGGTGATGAGAGAGATGTCGAGGGCATCTTGACGTTATATTGCATGCACGAGTTCAAAGTCCACCTAGAAGTCATCCTCCCCATGGAAGAAATCATGGTCGTGAGACTTAACTCCAAACATGATCATCTCTTCCTTCGATTTTTGCAGATAGCAGTTATGGAAATTGAACATCTGCGTGCCTAGACTGATGTCCTCCTCCTCAGTGACAAAAAGGTTTTTCATGCTAGTATGGAAGACCAATAACTTCAGTGATTAGGATATGATCCATTTGCCCAGCTGCCTACGCATAGGTAAATCCAGTTTCTCACATAAATTCCATCATGTGTTGCTCTTTCTCAGTTGGCACACGGAGGGGTTCAAGTTCTTTTTGTTGTGTGCCTAGCTGAGGAATGGTCTTTCCACTTTGATTCTATTTCTGATGGGCCTTTATCAGCGTGCGGTCGTAGTCAGAGGGTAGTTTTACCATTCTCTTAGTGATGTCACTCAAGCATTAGTAGAACTTTTCCGCCTGTACTGAATCTACTAGCACCCTCTTCATTGGCGATTGAAGTTTGAAATGATCTTTCACCAATTGGCGCGTATGATCCCTTGTTGGTGTTTCTTATGCCCCAATAGAATATTAATTCTGTAAGTGCACAAAATCACCGCTGTAGCACTTCACCGTGGAGTATTCTAGGGTATCGTATTTTTCCTCAGGGAAGCACTATGGTATATCGTATCTTAAATCGAATGATAACCGTACTAGCTTAATCAACCGACTAACTAGACGGGGGTAAGCCAGATATGAGGACAAGATAAATGGCCAGTCTATGACCGAATGACACACGGAGACTCAACTCCTTAGAGAGGTAGCAGCTGGGAGGACAACGAGCGAGATAAGACACCTGATACACTTCTGAACTATCGAGCTAGCCTCTCTAGATCAGACTAACTATCTAACTAATCTTCGGGAAGGCAGAGCTTACTTCAGTAGCCTCAGGGAAGGACTTAGAATGGGATGAGAAGGGAGTCCAACGGCAGTCAGCACTACTGCTATGAAAGCACCCGAACGTGGTGGACTACAAGAGACGGATAGGGTTGTCACCACCTGCCGCCTACCACAACAGTACCGTGGGGTGGAACACACTTTCTAGCTAACACTGAGCTCAAACACCACACTACACTCGGTGTTAGGATTTCTCTAGAGGCCTTCGAGAGAAATCCCCCTCAACCTAGAGCACTAACTTGAGATACTCTAGTCCGGGCGAGAAAACCCGTAAGATAGATTCCTGAATATCAGAGAGATAACTTAGCCTAAGCCAAAGGATACAACTTCTGTGCTCGAGCTGAACACTCAAACTTGAGAAGATAAAAGAAAGCGGAAAGTAAAGCTGACTCAGAAAAGTAGAGAAGATAACTTATATTACTAATGTCGAAAGAAAGATACAAGAGCTATACCAGACTTTCGAGGACTCCGGAATCCCAAGAAAGCTCGAGTCGACTCTAACTCCCAAACTACTAATCCTACTCTAGAAAGTGAAGAGAGAATGAGCTCCAATGGTGTGTGTTACAAGTGATGGATGGGGGTTCTATTTATAGCCTTCCAAGGTCAGTTCTGAGCAGGTGAAGCACATGGCGTCAGTTTTAAGTGGTTAAAGTCGGTGTGCTTGTATTCCACGTGAAGCCAGAGCTTGAGTGGCTACCAAGTGGGGCTGGCCAGCCTCTCCTAGGTAGACCGGCCTGGTGGTGTGGCCATCTGGCCACCGCCTTCTCCTGAACGTCTGTGATCACTCCCTTAAGTCAGTGTAGCTTGCTTGGATTGTACACAGGCATGTGCTAGACCGGTCGGCCTAGGGGAGGCAGGCCAGCCTCCCTCTGGCTCTCCTCGGCCCTCTGTTGCACCGACATTGCAAGTGTACACTTGTGATCTTCCTAGGAGGTGGATTGCTGACTTGGACATGTCTTTGCACTGAATTGTGGGTCCTTTGATCCTTGTGCAAGCCTTTCGGTCCATTCGATCGAACCGAGATCCAATCTACGACTCAGAGGCACTTGAGTGCATGAAATTGCCCCTGGACTGAAGACGTGGCTTGGTGTGTGGAGGTGCCAGGCCGGCCGGCCTAGGAGAGGCCGGTCGGCCTGGGATTTTGCCCAGTTTTGTCCCTTTTTGGCATGTGTTCTCCTGAAATCAAAACTCATCCAAAACTTATGGAACTTATTAGAATTAAATAAAATATGAATGAAACATAGTGTAAAGCTCAATTTATTCCCAAGAAGTTGATGTTCAGAATGTGAAATAATGGCCGTCGACGCCCCCCCAAGCTTAAACTTTTGCTCGTCCTCGAGCAAAGCTCAAACTGAGGCTCGGTGGATCAGGAGTTGCATCAATGTTCACACCCTGCAAGTACCTTGTGCATAGTAGATTACTTGTCCCATATGTACTATGGGTAAGTTGGCTCATACCTAAGGTTCTGTAGGATGGGGCGTATTCATTTGCATCCCTTGGTCTTGAGCATTTGAAGGACTGAACAACCTTCACCGGAAAGTTTTCTGCTGCCTGTTCAAGTTCCTAGCTCAGAGTTTTGCAAGATTTTTCAAGAGAAATTTAGGTTTCCCAATGGTGCCCTCGAGTCACTCAAGGTGTATTATCCTCACATGGGGTCGGAGTTTTGACCCTCTTTTTCCTACCTCTAAGGCTGATATGTGGAGTTCACGGGTAGAAAGAGTGTTGCATACCATGGTTACCTATATTGCCAAGCCGAATGGTGATCCGTGAAGAATTGGAACTCAACCAAATTCTGATCTTGTGGAATGTCAAAGGATGGAGAGAGATGGACTCACATATGGAAAGGGAATTTGGTCTTTTATTAAACTCCTTGTTTGCAACTCTTTGGGAGAGTGGAATTTTCTTCTTCCATTTTCAACTCTCTCTCTCTCTCTCTCTCTCTCTTAGAGAAGAATCCCCACTCCCTTTTGCTGATTTGATTCTAATATTTCTGGAGTTTCAAGATGAGAAGACCTTATATGGGATGTCTGGGTGTATTGTGGAGACTTTGGGTGTATTGTGGAGACTTTGGGTGTATGATAGCAGGTGAATGGTGCCTGGCAGTGGATGTCAATCCCGGAGTGGGTGGATGATAGACCAGACATTTGAGGCTAGCAAACGATGGTTGCATGAGGGAAATAGATCGGTAGATGGTAAGTTCCATTTCCTAGGTGGACACACTGTTCGGCAAAGCTCATGATAACACAAGATAGCTCATTTTGGTTTATACAACATGAAAGGCTATGGATGGGTTATTATAATCATGTGGGAAACCTTCATCAAGATTTTAATTTTCGAAAGATTTCGAGAGGTTCCCTACTAGAGCAAGCAGTTTTAAATCTGGTTTGGGCTATCTCGAATCTCACAACAACTTAGACTTTGGAAAATTAAACTCATGCCTCCACACAACCATTTTTCAGTGGAACTAAAATATGCCAACAAGCTCATGTACTAGGGGAGTAAAAAGCTGTAAACGAGGCACATATGGGGCATGAATAGAGCAACTATTCATCATTTCCAAAGCAAGAGCTTACACGGATTTCCACTAATATATTTATTCTAGCATGAGATATATATATATTATTATTTTTTTGCTTATTTATTTATTGAGGCATGGCTACTGAAAATGGTCGGGATGTGGTGACTTACCTGGCGGTACGACCCCCCCAGCTTGAAAGAAGCTCAGTCCTCCTCATCGGAGTCCTGCCCTTCCTCGTCGGGGTCTTCTTCCTCTTCCTCGTCCTCATCATCATTGTTCTCTTGTTCGGGCTGCTGGTACTGCTGGGGATGATAGTTCGGCTGGGACGGTTGGTAATCCAGCCCCAGGTGGAGGAAAACGTTGGAGACGTCATAATGCATGGCCGATGTTAACCCCCAGCTCTGCTAAGCCAGCTGGGTGTTGTGTGCTATGGTGTCCTGCATCTGCTGCTGCTGTGTGCCAAGGGTGGTGATCTGGCTCGAGAGGTCGGAGATGCTCCACATGATCGGGTCCTCATAGTCGAAGCGTGTTGATGCCGAGGGACCAACCTGTGGACCATAAGGGTAGTAAGGACCTTGATCGCCGGCATATCCGCTACTGCCGGCCTAGAATGAGCTCGGGTCACCATAGGCGTAATACCCATATGCTTTCTCAAAGCACATGTTCTGAGTAGAAGGTCCGGGCTACGCAGTAGTGGGGGCCGGGGGTGCTTGGCTTGATGGCCCTACTCTGGCTTGTTGGTTCTGCCGGGCTCTGCTTCTCGTCTGTGGACCTGCAACACTACGTCGTGAGGGCTCCTTCTTCTCCATCTGCAAGGTTAGGCTGTTCACTGAGTAGAGAGAGAGACTCGGGCATGGAAGCTTGATCTCCCTATCGTACCCGGGGTAACACATAAAGATAGAGTTTCCGGGCCCTTCGCGCATCATGTGCCCTTGCATGAAGTGTTCGAGGCCGACCTCGTACCTAAATGCCTCAGTCTCTGGCATGAAGGTGACCTCGGCATTTTCCAACACACCGATGTACCTCGCAATGCGAGTGACCAGGGAGGTCATATCGATGGGGCTTTTACCGGAGATCATCTTCTGCCAGTAAGTAAGCATGGTTCTGACTGGAGAGCAGCGGATATGCTTTGCCATAGCATACAGGTACTGCAGCTCGGGCAAACTACAGAGGCGAGGGTCTGCATGGGGGTGCACGACCATGGCAAGCCACTTGGCTAGGAACCTCAGGGTAGGATTATGGATGGAGACTATGCTGTTCTTACTACTCACAGGTTCATTTGAGATTGCGCTCCACCATGAGTTTCGATCATAGCGATGTTTCTTAGCAAGTTCATTGGGATCAAGGATACATCTTTTATGAAAGCCCAACGCGATGCTAAAATCTTTTAGTTTTATCACAAATTGTTCATTGAAGAGACGGAAATAAACTTTAGTTTCAGCACCGGTTTCTTCAATGGCAAGAGAAATGAGAAATTCCATGGTTAAGAGTTGCGAACCTGGCTCAACAATGTCGGCGAAGTTCTCCCATCCGACAGCAGTGAGGGCATTGTTCATGTCCTGCTTGAGCCCTGTTTTTATGAGGAAGCGAGTTTCAAACCTCTTGGCATGGCCGAAGTTTTGCTTCTTTAGTAGCTCAAGGGCCTCCCATTCGTAGTCGTTCTTGACGGCGATCTGCTCGACCATCGTCAGGACCCTAATGCGGAGACGGGGTCTCGGGACTGCTGGAGTTTCTTCTTCATCTCGGGATACATTTGTATGGTGACCGTAGTCGACCGACATAGTATCCCGCGAGTAAGATGAGCTCCATGAACTCCTCGAGCTCTTCGAGAGAGCCCTCTTGATCCTTTCTTTGGCCTTCCCGATCATGGTTCCTGGAAATTATTAGCACACACAATACGCGAGGGATATAACAATTATAGGAAGGTTAGTCGTTCTTGCTGAGTGTTACACCACCACAAACATTCGTCGTTCAGCGTTCCATGTGTTTATTCAAAGGGAAATATTTTTGGTGTTTTCAGATTTATGAACTTCACTAAGCACTACAGAATTTATTTATTTTTGGTTGAGCTAGCACTTGAGTTCTCCACCTGATTAGCTCAAAAGAACTTAATTAAGCAAAGCGACTCAAGAAAGGCAGAGGAGATGGATGAGCTTGGGCTGAGGCAGGCAAACCTGAGCTTCTGGTCCATTGAGGACCGTCGCCATCGTCGATTTTTATAGAGGGGCGCAAGTGCCATGCCAGCCGGCCTGGGGTAGGCCGGTTGGCTCCTCCTCGGCGCAAAACGGGCCACGCCAGTGCTCTACTGCCTAGACCTGCAGGTGGTAGTGCATCTTTCGGTGGTGAAGGGACGTGAACGGCGTAGGGAGGCCGGCCGGCCTGCATGGGGCCGAACGGCCAGCTCCTGGCATGTTCAGTGCTTGTCTTTTTCCTTTGCTCCATGTGCACGCAATGCTCCCTGTCCTTTGTTGCTCCTGGCCAGATGGAACAAGGTGGGGCCGGCCGGCTTAGGTGGGGCCGGCCGGCCTAACATTTGGCTGAATTTTTTTCCCAAAATTTTTGTGAAGCCCTTTTGAATGCAGGGTTTCGAAAATCAAACATATTTTGAAAAACAAATATGCTTATGCAGAGATGGAGTAAAGTTTTATGCAAGAAAAATTAAACTATCCTATATGTAATGAAAGGATGGATACGTACCATGAACCTCATAGCGCGGGCTCGGGTTTTGAGTCCGGAGCGGGACTCTCCTTTCCTTTGGTTCGTTTGTCGTCGCTGGGTGGAGTTCCTGATGACGACCCTTTCTTCCGCCACACTTTCTTGGGTGTGGGTTTTGATTCGACCTCCTTCTTTTCTGATTCCAGAAATTTCTTACGTTGAATTCTTCGTCTCGCATTTTTGTAGTTGTGAAGCTTGATTTGCTTCACCTCCTCTTGAATCCGTAGGCTTTCTACGTACTCAATGAGGGCTTCAATAGGTGGGATGGACGGCTTCTCCGCCTCTTTCTCAGATTTCTTCTTCTGGTTGATTGCACTTGGGAACATTGTTCGACCTTCGGCTTGAAGGCGAACGTCTCCTTCTGACCATTGATGTTGAGCTGAGTTTCTCCAGCTCCCACATCAATACTTGCGTTTGTGATGCTCAAGAACGGCCTCCCAAGGATGAGAGGAGTCTTGGTGTCAACTTCCATGTCGAGGACGACAAAGTCAACGGGAATCAGGAAATTCCAGATTTTCACCGGGATGTTCTTCGCTACTCCTGCGGGGTAGCGAACCGATTGGTCCGCTAGCTACAAACACATGGCAGTAGGGGCAAGCGTATGATGGTTAAGGCGGTCATAGACTACCTTGGGCATGATGCTGACACTTGCTCCCAAGTCGCATAGAGCGTTTGAGAAATGCTGAGTTTCGATTGAGCATGTGATGGTTGGGCAGCCTGGGTCCTTCTTCTTTACTATGAGAGGGTTGAGTATAGCAGCGCTACACTCTTCTGTTAACTGCACAACCTTGGTGGTAGGCAGTGCTCTCTTGTTCCCAAGAATATCTTTGATATACTTGGCATATGTAGTCATCTGCATAGCATCAAGAAGCGGTATATTGACATATAGCTTCATTATTACCTCGATGAACTTGCCGAATTGTTTGTCGGCCACCGGCTTCCTTATCCGCTCCGAAAATGGTAAGGCAGTTGTGTCGTGGTAATCCCGTGAAGTTCTAGGGGGTTCCACGGGGTCTTCCTGGGCTGCAATTGTGTTGGAGTCGATGACCTCCTCCTGCTCTTCTTCTTCAGCATCAGTATGGCTGGCGGATGCGGCTTTCCGCCGGGTTCCTGCATCCTGTGGGAAAGGTGGCTCCCGTGTGGACTTACCACCACGCATAGTCACCGCATTAACGTTCTCTTTTGAGGGAACTTCTAGCTGCCTGGGCAGTTCCCCCTGTTAGCGTTTGGACAGGATGAGGCTAGTTGAGCTACTTGAGTTTCTATCATCTTGTTAAAGCTCAACTAATTCTTAATAACAGAGCTAAAGCCCTCTAGTTGTGAGGCCAAGGATTCCAAAACCTTGTCATTAGCAAGAAATTGTTGTCATTTATTTTCTTTTCGCCGTACACTAGGTCTTTTAACGAAGGCTGAAAATTGTTAAAATTCATACCTTGCTGATTACCGAAGGAGAGGTTGGGCTTTGAGTTCCAACCTTGCTGAGGACGGAATCCCGAGTTGGGATTGTTGTTGTTGGTGCCAACAAAGTTCGCGTCCTCTTGAGTTACGGGACATGAGTTGCCCGAGTGTCCAGTCTCGGCACATGTTTCACATGTCATTCGAGACTCCGAAACCTGGTTTACCTCCTTGTGCGGAGATTCCAGTTTCTTCATGAGAATGTCCATCTTGGCAGCCAGCATGTCGACACTGTCGATCTGATGTACGCCTCTTGTACGGGCCGGCTGCTTATCACCTCTCCAACTTTGGTTGGAGGCTATCTTGTCGATCAACGTCTTCTCTCCCGCAACATCAAGAGAGAGAAAGGAACCACCCGCTGCTGCATCTACGTGGTCCTTGGCTTGCTGATTCAGGCCATGGAAGAAGTTCTGAATGATCAGCCATTCCTCCATGCCGTGGTGTGGGCATGCTTGTATGTACTCATGCAGACGCTCCTAGGCCTCTGGGATTGTCTCATTCGGTAGTTGCTGGATACCGGAGGTTCTGTTACGGAGGGCATTTGTTTTGCCCACCGGGAAGTATTTGGCCAGGAATGCATTTAAATAGGCTTCCCATTTCGTGAAAGCCTCCTTGTTGGAGTAAAACCACGTCTTGGCCTTCCCGAGTAGTGAGAACAGGAATAAACGAAGGCGGACGATATCCATCATAGTTCCCTTGGGGTCGATAGTGTTACTCACCTCCAGAAAATTCTGGAAAAGAGCATTGGCATCCTCAGATGCCTTTCCACAGAACGGACTTGCTTGAACCATGTTCACCAGTCTAGTTTTCAGCTCAAAGCTGTCATTGCTGGCTTGGTCTTGGTTCAATCTAGTAGGAATGTGGCTGCTGTACGGGGCGAAGAATTGACGAAGAGTCTTCTAGGCCATGGGTGGTGAGGCTGAAGTGGATGGAGAGCTGATAGGCCAAGTGAGTCTTTTCTGAGGTGGGACAATGCGACGTCTCACGTTTCTCCCGATTCTTTCTAGATTCGGATTGAAGTTATTTAGTGGGTCGAAACCGGTCATGCACTGCTCTTCAACAATCAAAAAGATAGAGAGAGCAATGGTAAGCCTGCTAAGGTTAGCGGTGATAAACTAGTAACGTTTATCAAACTATTTACAATATCTTTAGCCAATTGCTTCCCCGGCAACGGCGCCAGAAATACTTGTTGGCGTTTCTTATGCCCCAATAGAATATTAATTCCGCAAGCGCACAGAATCACCGTTGTAGCACTTCACCATGGAGTATTACAGGGTATCGTATTTTTCCTCAGGGAAGCACTATGGTGAAGAGTATCAAAAATCGAATGATAACCGTACTAGCTTAATCAACTGACTAACTAGACGGGGGTAAGCCAGATATGAGGATAAGATAAATGGCCAGTCTATGACCGAATGACACACGGAGACTCAACTCCTTAGAGAGGTAGCAGCTGGGAGGACAACGAGCGAGATAAGACACCTGATACACTTCTGAACTATCAAACTAGCCTCTCTAGATCAGACTAACTATCTAACTAATCTTCGGGAAGGCAGAGCTTACTTCGGCGGCCTCAGGGAAAGACTCAGAATGGGATGAGAAGGGAGTCCAATGGCAGTCGGCACTACTGCTATGAAAGCACCCGAACGTGGTGCACTACGAGGGACGGACAGGGTTGTCACCACCTGCCGCCTACCACATTGGTACCGTGTGGTCTGAGCTCAGGCACCACGTCTGCACTCGGTGTTGGGATTTCTCTCGAGGCCTTCGAGAGAAATCCCCCTCAACCTAGAGCACTAACTTGAGATATTCTAGTCTGGGCGATAAAACCCGTAAGATAGATTCCCGAATATCATAGAGATAACTTAGCCTAAGCCAAAGGATACAACTTCCACTCTCGAGCTGAACACTCAGACTAGAGGAGATAAAAGAAAGCGGAAAGTAAAGCTGACTCAGAAAAGTAGAGAAGATAACTTATTTTACTAATGTTGAAAGAAAGTGTTAACACCGTTTTTTGACACGTGTCAAGGAAGGTAATTTTGATGAAGGGAAGGTGGCCGATTTAGTAGAAACCAAAAGATGAACAGGGTGGAGTCGGCCGATGGAGTTCGTTCGATGGACCAGAGAAATATGTTTTGAAGATGCTGATTCGCCCGCTCTGATGCTCGGCCAATGGAGAGTTGCCGATGAAGTCAAGGAAGGAGAAGAGGACCGGGACTCTACGAAAATCTTGATAATTCGGTTGTAATATTTAAAGTAGTTTATCTTTAGTAAGTGTTTTCTTTTTGGTCAAGTAATGTTAGCCGTAATCGGCTAGGACTTGATAGCGCTATGCTATAAATATCAGTTGTAAGGGGCCGGAAAAACTTGATACACACATCCAACAATTTACAATTTCTTTGCACTTTTTTCGGCAACTTCGCCTTTTCTTTTCATTTTCGATGAGTTCGTTCCAGTTGATCAAGGACGCCTCACATTCGAGAGACTTGGTTTGCTGGTGAGTTTTCATTTTACCGAGTATATTTGAGCTTTAGCTACCGGATGCATCGCTGTGGCTTCGTTCAAATCTATTCAAAAGTTATCGAGTTTATCTAGGCTTTGACTTCTGGGAGCATCGTTGTCGTCTTGTCTAGATTTATTCATAAATTATCGATATCGGCTAGATTTATAGGTTTTCCTATACTTTTTGGCCATTATCAGATCTATCAGCTAAAAACATATTAGATCGGCTTTAGGTTTTGCAGTAAAACATTTGTTATCTCAAGAGCCGGTTTAGATTTGTTTTTAGTTTACATTATCTGAGTTGCACATTCGTAGCTTAGATTTTGTCATATACGTGCAATCGGCTATCTCAAGCCGGTTTTGTCATTTACTGCACCGGCTGATCCTGCCGACGCGCTCGTTTACTACACGCTTACATTTAATACTCTTTTATCGTCTACTATATCGGCAGAGCTTGCCGATATGCCTGTGTGAGAGATATTCGGAATCCCAGCCGATACGCTCTCGAATTTGACTTTGTTTTCTCCCTTGTCAATTTCAGGTTAAATTGACTGGCACGCTTGGTTGACTTTCCGGAGCTTGGCGAACACTTGCCCTCGGATTCCAATGTGTTGATTTTTATGTCAACACTTGCCCTCGAACCGAAAGTTTCAATATGGTGGAACTCACAGATAAATCTGATGTTAATGAAGAAAACCAGATACCTGTTCCTAAAGACAAGCTTAAAGAAGAACAAAGGAAGGACTATGAGGAGCTGCTGGAGAAATTTAAACATGAATGCCTCAAGTCGTACAGCATCACCAGGTCTGGTGAGGTGATCAAGAAGTTTAATCTTTCATCCTTCCAGCCATTGACAGAGGCTCAGCGTGATAACAAGATGATGGACATGGTTGACCAAGCTGTGGCACAGGCCTTCATCAAAAGTGCAACAGTCATGGGCAACACAGTACACAACGCGCTGGTCAAGACTTTTGCTGAAGGCACATTTCCAAGTTGCATGGGTCCTTGCTATATACAACCAGATTAGATACAATATGTTCCATTGGAAGTGTCTATGGTAGCTACCCTGTCGGCTCAAAATAGCCAGGCAGGAACGAGTAACAGTCAAGCACCACCACCACAGCATCTACGGCTACGATAGCTCCTGTCTTCACGTCCACTCCGCCTATCCCTACAGCCACGCAGGGTGGATCTACATCTAGATTCCCCAAAAGATGGGATCCGACGACTGGGTATGGTATGCATCCAGATTTCTTTACCACACCAGTCAAGTCACAGTTCAATGCATCGGCTTCTCAGCCGATGACCCCTCAGCCTGATCCATCGGCCACCCAGCCGATGGGTGTCCAGCAGGATACATCGGCAGTACAGCCGAATGCACAAGGTACATGGAGCCCGCAGATAGCTGCACAAGCTAATGTTCGGCGCCACCACCGATGACCCCACAGCAGCGTCTTGCTATCCTGCTTCAGCCCCAGTCTCCTTCAAAAGTGTTGATTTCGCAGTCTCCTCATCAGAAGGGAGTTAACTGGGTTTTCCATAATCATGCAACTGGATAGATACGGTATGTTAGTATACCATACATGGAATCTACTGATCAACAGTTGGCTAGTCCATCAATTCCACAGCCGACGATAACTCAGCAGACACCCAATCGGGTGCCCCAGCAAGCACAACAGATGCAATCGGCTGGACAGCCGATGATGCATATGCCACAACAGCTTGCGATGATGACCAATGCAGCGAGCATTGCTTCTCCTCAGCAAATGCCAGTAGGAGATCATCAAGTTGATTGGAGTACAAAAATAGCTGAAGTGATGAGGGAGCAGTTTGGCTTGAGGCCAAAGCAACAATCTGTTATGTACAAGACTCCCTATCCTCCGGCTTATAATCAGATTCCTCTCCCACACAAGTACAAGATGCCTAACTTTACAAAGTTCTCAGGGCAGGGACAAGTTTCTACAATGGAACATGTTAACAGGTTCCTTCTGCAGTTAGGAGAAGTGGGCAACCATGATGCACTCAAAGTTCGGTTGTTCTCATTGTCTTTATCTGGATTGACATTTGCTTGGTTCACCACTTTACCAGCAAACTCCATATGTGTCTCAAGAGTTTGAGAGCATTAGCCAGATTGCAGCCAGGATGTCAGGAGAGACCCGATCCTATGAGTCTAAGATGCCTTTTCAGAAGAAGATAAACTATGTCGAGTATTCTGCTAATTATGATTCTGAAGAGGAGCAAGAAATGGTTGCATCGGCTGAGTGGATACAAAATAGCAAGAAGCCGGTGATGTGTCCGTTTGGGAAGAAAGAACCTGAATCTTACGGGTTTGACATCACCAAAGCTGACAAGATTTTTGACTTGTTATGGTCGTAAGGGTTGATCAAGCTGAAGCCATACCATAAGATCACGTCGGAAGATGAGCTCAAGAACATGAAGTACTGAAAGTGGCACAATGCCACGTCGCATGATACAAATGAATGCAAAGTTTTCCGGCAGCAAATTCAGATGGCTTTCGAGCAAGGAAGGCTGAAATTTGAGACTCCCAAGAAGATGATGAAGGTCGACCGGCATCATTTCGCCACAAACATGGTTGATGTGACCAGAGACAAAGGTCCTTCGAAAGCCAAGGTTTTGACGTCATCATCGGCCAAGAAATCTGGGGTTGTTGACCCCAATGTGCAGATAACGGCCGATGAAGTCAAAGGGAAGGGTTCACAAGAGGATGCTGGACGATCATCGACACCACGTAGACAGGTCACGTCTCAAATGCTGTTGAATAAGTTTCAGTGTGGTCATGAAAGGCGGCAGCATAGAGAAGAAGTGGAACGTCGTGAGAAGAACCATTGGAGGTGTCCTATCTTTGTCTACTGCTGGGAAGAAGGGTTGACATTGCCATCGGCATACAATTGTCCCGAATGCAGTGGTCAAGGCAGCTAATCATATAAGAGGCCACGTCATATTGAAGAACCCTATCGACGTGAGCGCAGTCCTGTGCATGATCAGCTAGGAAAAAAGGTATCGGTGCATGATCGACTGGGGGCAAGACCATGCTACGTGATCCTGCTGAACAAAGAGTGCCTATGCACGATCGGCTAGAACAGATGGCCGATGACAGAATGCAAGATGATCAGCCGATGTGGAGAGATCCGGATCATGAACCTGATCGTACAGGTCAACCTCAATGGTGTCTAGGAGGTTTGACCAGGTCTCAAAAGCGATGTGCTCAGAGACTACGCCAGCTGGAGATTATAGAAGAAGAGCAAGAGCAGACTCTGAACAAGAAAGGGGTCTAGTCACAAGTTTGGCGTGCTAAGCCGAAAGCTGATGATGACTAAGATTCTGGATCATCGGCTGCACCAATTAATATGGTTTTCATTATGCCGAAAGAATTTATGGCACCATGTGACGAAGACTGCCAGCCAAAGTTAGAAGAAGCTATGGCTCAGTTGAATTTGGAGCCATTACCGGCAACATTTGAAAAACCGGAAGATGAAAAAAGGCAACATCATAAAGCACTATTCTTGAAAGGATTTGTTGATGGCAAGCCGGTCACAAAGATGTTGGTTGATGGAGGTGCAGCTATGAACATAATGCCCTATGTTATGCTACAAAAGCTTGGGAAGAGTCAAGACGATCTAACGAAGACTGATATGATGCTCAAGGATTTCGAAGGAGTCGTATCTCCTGCTTTGGGGGCGTTATGCGTCGATCTCACAATTGGCAGTAAGACCCTTCCTACTACTTTCTTCATTATTAATGGCAAAGGTTCATACGGTTTGCTGCTGGGTTGGGATTGGATACATGCCAATTGTTGCATTCCATCTACTATACATCAATGTTTGATTCAGTGGGTTGACGATACAGTTCAAATAGTATCGGCCGATTTGTCATTCAGTGTGGCATCGGCTGAAGCTCATGTAGTGAGTTATGATCGGATGAATTGTCTTTTTGGTCAAGCATGGAAGAAGGATTTCTTTCGGATGGCTGATTATGAAGTCACATTAGTAAAGGCGGGAGATTCTTCGGACGAGTCTTGATCAATGAAGGATATGGCCAGTTGTAGTATCGGCCAGATTTTCTTAAGTTATAGCCAATACTAGGAAGTATTGCCTTCAGTGCAAAAAAATTGTAAAAGCCGATTGCAAGTTTAATGCATTGGTTGTAACATGGCCGACACGATATGAGTCACCCTTAGAGCAATAAATCAAAAGGACAAATTTCTAGAATTAGAACAAGCTATTTGCAAATTCTGGAGATGACAATACATGCAATATTCTTACAGTAATCCTAAGGCTTCCCAGATTACTTTTATCGCACGCAGGCGAATCTGATCAATGTTTTCAATTACTTGATTATTGTCTGCCGATGAGCCAGGAATCGGCCGCAGACTCTTGTGAAGTTGATATTCCGGACGAGCATGCTTCTGCTTATCTTCCTCGAGTCTAGCAATAGCTGGTGGAATCTGGGAAAGATCGTGATCTGCAGTATCTATTGCTTGGTTTACCCGATTGAGCTCCTGCAGAAGGCAATCACGTTCGGCTTCCAATTTGGCTTTGTTTCTCAGAATGCTGGCCTGGGTGTCATTCAGAGACTTGATTTCGCCAACGGCCGATTCTGCTAAAGCTTTGAAGTCATCCCTTTGTTTGATGATTTTCTCCTGCTGAAGACAATCGGTGAGTTGTTTTTGAACCTTGTGAAATTGTGCACGATGACTCTCGATGAGGGCTACAGGAGTCAGTGCCTCTTCAATTGACTCTGGGAGCTTGCCCTCCAGTTCTTCCAAGATGGCACGGATCGGCTGAGCATTCTTGATTAATTGGCCGATATCTTGATTCAGAAACTGGAGGGATTCTTCGAGTTTGGCCTTGATTTCATCCGACAATGCAACTGAATCGGCCGATGTCGCTTCTTCTCCTTCTTCCTGGGAGGTGGCTCCAATTTGAAAAGAGAACATACTATTGTCTTGGGATTCTTGTGCCTGAAAGGAAGATGGAATTAGGATGGCCGATGGAGACAAAGAAATGATGAAATTGGCCAGGGGAAAGGTGCTTGCCTGCTTCAGACGTATTTCCTCTAGGTTGGAGCCAACAGGGATGAAGGGTTGTGATTAAGAACTCGGGATTGCAATGTTTGGCTGGCCAGATAATTCAGATAGCGCATGGTCGGCAAGCTGAATGATGATTGTCAAAAATATGCAGAATGTATCTATGAGCAGGCTCTAAAATCATACCTGTATCAACGGAGAATCTGCCCTGGATTTCTTGGGGGTTGGAGGTGAATGCTACACCTGAAGGAATCAGAAAAAGAAATGTCAAATTCAGGGCACGGAAGGATTCAGATGTTTGTTGAAATAATACCTGAATATCTGGTGATGTATGGGGAGGTGTGTTCTGAGGATCTTCTTCTGCTCCTCCTCCAAATTGATGTTCAGGAGTATCTTAATCACAAAACGAAGATATATTAAGTGCTCGGGTAGAGTGAAACCACAAGGGGATTCAAGATGTTACCTTCTGAAGGTGGAGAAGAGGGGTTTGCCAGAGATGCTGCCGCTGCTGAAGATTGGCCTGGGGATTTCTTTTTCTTGCGACTTGTTACCATGGTGATTGGTAACTTACGTTTTTTTCCCGGTGGCCACATCCGTCGGAGTTGAGGCGCTATGGCCGATATTGGGCTTATTGGCTGGCAATGCATATTGGATCGGCTGACCACTTCTGCTGATGGTTGGTGGGTCGATGTCATCGCCCTGTTCAGGCAAATGTTAGAAATAAATAAAGGACATTATGATGCAGCATAAGGAATGAATTTGGTTTTGTACCTCATTATTGGCTGCCTGAGAGTTTTCGTTCAGGGTGATGCAGTAAAGATTGGCAGCTTTGCAAAAGATATGTTCCTGCCATTCTGACCACCACTAAGTAAAGGGAGTGGTAGCAAAAGGTGAAATTTACCAATTGGCTAGAAGCGCCATATCTATATCAGGCTCCAGATCTTTCAGCCGATCATAAGTGAGGGCATTGCTGAGAGCTCCTCTGAATTGAACTTTGCTGACAAAGAAAGGAAGGCGTGGCACTTGGCCGAATCCCAGTTGTCTGGCTACTACTGATGTGTTGTAGAATTCATAACTGGGAACATTTTTGCCAGCTGTGAAATTGATTGGCAGAATTCTCGGGGAGATTATCTCCTTCATGATCTTGGTGGCTTCTTCATCAGTTTTCCAGGAGTCAAGCTGGAGTTTGAAAGGATTTTCATAGATGACCTTCTCATCCTGATATGCAAACCAGATAGTGGAAGTTTCTGGGAAACCATTGTAGAAGCATTTGAAGAACCCAGTAATGCCAAGGATCTTGGGGTCATTGGCAATCATAATAGCTGCTTCGCCGAATGATGTGCATCGGCGAGTGATGATTTCTTCTTCTTTAGAGAAATTCTCTGATGGGAACTCCATCTCTGACAGCTTGACCACCATGGTTTTGTGCATATACATGTGCAGCCACAACAGAATAAACCACCAAGGGCCTCCCAAATTGGTGATCGGCTAGTTCTTTTTGAGTCTGGATGATACTTAATGGAGCAGGTGGTAAACTGACTCCAAGAGATGTTTACCAAGAGGGACAGAATTACCAGTGGCCAGAGTTTCTGCCAGCTTGAGGTTGTTGCTTGTTGGACCAACTGCTTTGCCACAGAAGATGAATTTCTCAAGCCACATGTTAAGAAAGGCAGTGTGCTCTCTGAGAGACACAGATCCGGTGTTCATGTTTTTGCCGATGTACCCTTTCCATCCACCGATGCTCTTTGTTTCAATCTTAAAGGAGGCTTTTTCTAGCAATTGGAAGGGTCTGTTAGGAGCATGGATGTTCAAACCAGTAAGCATCACAACATCCATTAGAGTTGGTGTCATTAGTCCGTGGTTGAACATGAATGCATTGATGGCATCAGACCAAAAGTAAGAAGCCGATATAAGCACTGGCTCATTCCTAATCATCTCCGATAAAGATAAATTCAGACATTAGCTGATATCATACTGTTCCCAATTGATTCTATGAACATTGGCTATCCTGCGGAACCAGTTTCTCCATCCGGGGGTAACGCTCGGCCAAGATCTAAAGGCCTGAGACCAATCCAGATTCATATCGAAAGACTTCAGGGGAATCCTATTGGTTTCTAGATTGATTATACTAGTTGGATCTGAATTTCCCATTGGACCTAAGCAGACCATGCTAGATTGATTCTCTAGCAGAATAATCATATTACCCCTAAGATTCTGAAAGAAAAGGCGGGAATGAGAAATGCGACTCATGAAATCGGAAGGGGAATGGAGAGCAGGGATATAGATGAAGAAGGGAAACATACCTCTGGGATCTCGGAGATGGACGCCATTGCTGCAAGAGTGGTTCTTGAACTTGGGTCCTTGAAACCCTAGGAGGGTGTTTTGGCTGCCATGGCGGCGGCGAAATAGATGTGTTCTTGAGCAAGAGAGAAGGCAGAGATGCTACAGGAAAAGTGCCAGCGGATAGGAAGGCGGAGATATTTATAACTCGTGCCCAAGGGCAAAATGGGAATTCAATACGCCATCTGTTTAGAAGATGAAGATCTATTTGGACGTTGGTAATCGTGATTAGCATTAATTTCGGAGCAGCAGACTCATTACTCCGAAACTGGGGGGCATGTGTTGACACCATTTTTTGACACATGTCAAGAAAGGTGATTTTGATGAAGGGAAGGTGGCCGATTTGGAAGAAACCAAAAGATGAACAGGGCTGGAGTCGGCCGATGGAGTTCGTCCGATGGACCAGAGGAATATGCTTTGAAGATGCTGATTCGCCCGCTCTGATGCTCGGCTGATGGAGAGTTGCCGATGAAGTCAAGGAAGGAGAAGAGGACCCGGACTCTACGAAAATCTTGATGATTCGGTTGTAATATTTAAAGTAGTTTATCTTTAGTAAGTCTTTTCTTTTAGGTCAAGTAATGTTTGCCGTAATCGGCTAGGACTTGATAGCGCTAGGCTATAAATATCAGTTGTAAGGGACCGAAAAAACTTGATACATATCCAATACAACAACAATTTACAATTTCTTTGCACTTTTTTCAGTGACTTCGCCTTTTCTTTTCTTTTCGACAAGTTCTTTCAAGTTGATCAAGGACGCCTCACATTCAAGTGACTTGGTTTGCTGGTGAGTTTTCATTTTACCGAGTATATTTGAGCTTTAGCTACCGGGCGCATCACTGTGGCTTCGTTCAAATCTATTCAAAAGTTATCGAGTTTATCTAGATTTTGACTTCCGGGAGCATCGCTGTCGTCTCGTCTAGATTTATTCACAAATTATCGATATCGGCTAGATTTGTAGGTTTTCTTATGCTTTTTGGCCATTATCAGATCTATCTGCTAAAAACATATTAGATCGGCTTTAGGTTTTGCAGTAACACCTTTGTTATCTCAAGAGCCGGTTTAGATTTGTTTTTAGTTTACACCATCTGAGTCGCACATTCGTACCTTTGATTTTGTCATATACATGCAATCGGTTATCTCAAGCCGATTTTGTCGTTTAGTGCATCGGCTGATCCTGCCGACGCACTCATTTACTACACGCTTACATTAAATACCCTTTTATCATCTACTGTATCGGCAGAGCTTTCCGATATGCCTGTGTGAGAGATATTCGGAATCCCAGCCGATACGCTCTTGAATTTGACTTTGTTTTCTCCCTTGTCAATTTCAGGTCAAATTGACTGCCATGCTTGGTTGACTTTCCGGAGCTTGGCGAACACTTGCCCTCGGATTCCAGTATGTTGAATTTTGCATCAACAGAAATATATAAGAGCTATACCAGACTTCCGAGGACTCCGGAATCCCGAACAAGCTCGACTCGACTTTGACTCCCAAACTACTAATCCTACTCTAGAAAGTGAAGAGAGAATGAGCTCTAATGGTGTGTATTACATGTGATGGATGGGGGTTCTATTTATAGCCTTCCAAGGTCGGTTCTGAGTAGGTGAAGCACGTGGCATCAGTTGTAAGTGGTTAAGGTCGGTGTGCTTGTCTTCCATGCGAAGCCAGAGCCTGAGTGGCTGCCAAGTGGGGCCGACCGGCCTGGGGGTGTGGCCATCTGGCCACCGCCTTCTCCTGGACGTCTGTGATCACTCCCTGAAGTCGGTGCAGCTTGCTTGGATTGTATGTCAGCACGTGCTAGGCCGGCCAGCCTCCCTCTGGCTCTCCTCAGCGCTCCGTTGCACCGACATTGCAAGTGTACGCTTGTGATCTTCCTGGGAGGTGGATTGCTGACTTGGACATGTCTTTGCGCTGAATTGTGGGTCTTTTGATCCTTATGTAAGCCTTTCGGTCCATTCGATCAAACCGACATCCAATCTACGACTCAGAGGCACTTGAGTGCATGACATTGCCGCTGGACCGAAGATGTGACTTGGTGTGTGGAGGTGCCAGACCGGCCGGCCTAGGAGAGGCCGGTCGGCCTGGGATTTTGCCCAGTTTCGTCCCTTTTTGGCATGTGTTCTCCTGAAATCAAAACCCATCCAAAACTTGTGGAACTTATTAGAATTAAATAAAATATGAATGAAACATAGTGTAAAGCTCAATTTATTCCCGAGAAGTTGACGGTTAGAATGTGAAATAGTTGCCGTCAACATCCCTCAGTTCCTCGTCAGTCATCTTGTAAGCTAATTTCTTATTAGAGCATATTTTCTTTTTGACAATTTTCTGCTTCTTGGGGGTTCCGGCTGGTGGGAAGGATGAGGTTTATTTTTTTCCTTTGCCCGGTGCTAGAGGAGTCGGAGTACTCCTGTCCCTTGGCGGAGCTGATGGTGAGGGAGGTCGTGGTGGCGGAGATGAAGGACCACCACAGTCGTCGTATTCATTATCCGCGTCTGGCGGAGGAGGATCCACGGGAGCCGCAATATTCCCAATAAGTTTGTTGTGGGCCTTGCGCCATAGAATGACACCGTGGAGTGCTTCTCCCTGCTTCTCCCAACATCTTTTCTCTGTCCCCTCCAATGAAATCGAGCTCGAGCTTTTCAGTTTCTCTGCTGGCTTCCACGATGACAACAGAGTAGCCAGGGGGTACCGACCTACCATGAATTGTACCACCAAGAATCACCAGTAAGGCCGACACGTAAGCTACTAGAGCGGTGATATTTTTTGCTTTCACATGTAGCTCACATGTTGTCTGGATGGTGATATCATCCACTAGGTTTCTTTGGGTCTTAATATGCCGTTGGCACGTTCTCTGGGGGCTTATCATCAGGTGCCACCATGGATGCACAACTGCTACGTCGCTAAAAGGCCGGACTAATCACAACATCCAGCTGTGCCCTAGTGCCCGCCTGCTAGCTAACGGCGCACGCCACTACCTGTTGGACCCTTTTGTCCATCTGAGCTTCTAGCTATTCCACTTTCCTAGCCATGTCACGGAGTTTGTATTCTTCTGCCTTGCTTTTGTGATGGGTCTTGTACATGCTATCTTCGGCCCAAACAACTTTCCATGGGACCACGTCGATGACGCAGGCTCATCCAGGGTGTTCGCGGTTCTTGAAGGCCCTGGTTAGCTCATCATTCTCCCTGTGTGGTGTTGGTGCCTACCAACGCCACCGCTGATCGCCCAGCGATGACGTCCGCAAATGCCAAGGGGGTGGTAGGTATTTCATGAACCACGAATAAATTTGCAAGCACACGGAATACCGTTGTATCATTTTACTCGGGAGTATACCGGGGTGTCATTTATATTTCCACAGGGAAGGTGGTGAATGGAAGTACATAGGTTATTTAATGAACTGATCTACATTAGATATTCAAATGCATAAATAGAGGGCAAGATAAATGGTTGGACAGGAGGTAGTGTGACACACACAAGTTACAGTCAACTCTAAATATATTCTATAGGCAGGGAGAAAGGAAGAAGTTAGCAGCTCGAGTCAAAGGTACTAGAGCTATATCTATGCTATCTTATGGTTAGATCAACAGAAGATTAAACTGGTCCTATAGCTTGATGGGAGGAGCCCGACCAAACTATGCGGCTTTATGCACCTCCTACCCCCCAATCCGAACGTGGAGGATTACTGGGCACGGACAGGGCTGTCACCATCTGTCGGCTACCTCTATAAACCATTAGAAAGTGCAACACCCAGCAACACTTAACTAGTCAAGTCACCATGTCTACATTAACAAGCAATACTCTACCATCCCGCACGGAGCCCCCCACCCTCTGGATAGACAGACGTCACACTAGAGTAACCATACGAATACTGGAGCAGTTGCCAGAATTCTAAATCTAATATGTTAACCATCGCAAGCACAGGGCGATAACACAATGCAAGCATTGAATGATAACGCAACCAGATCACAAAATATATGTCTGATGACTCAGAATATAATTCAAGCAGATATCGGTAAACATAGTTTAAATCTATTACAAACGATCGAGAATTACACGAGAGAACTAGAGAAGAACCCATACCAGAACTCCTGAGGAACTCTGGTGATTCGATGACAACTAGACTTCACCTAAACTCTACTAATCTATAGAGCTAATGCAAGAGTGAGTTGAGACTTGTGAGGTATGTGTGTAATAATCTCACCCCCCTCTCATAATTATAGGAGGGAGCCATGGCATTTCTGCAGCTGATCCTCAGTGAACCAACATTGGGAGCCAATTCCATGCCTCCACGTGGCTGTTTGAAGGTGGTGGGGCCCAGTGTGCTGGCCAGCCGACTAGTATGGTCGGTGTTGGCGCCTACCAACGTCACCACTGGGGAACAGCGATGACGCCCGCAGATGCCAATGGGGGTGGCAGGTATTTCATGAACCACGAATAAATCAGCAAGCGCACGGAATACCATTGTAGCATTTTACCCGGAGTATACTGGGGTGTCATTTATATTTCGACAGGGAAGGCGGTGAATGAAGGCATATAGACTAGTTGATGAACTTTATCTAGATAGGATATTCAATTGCATAAACAGGGTTAAGATATATAACATGGTAGGATGTAATGTGACACACACAACTATCCTCAGGATAAATAAATAAATAAAAGAAGATGCTATAGGCCGGGAGCAAGGCAGGAGTTAGAGCTCAAGTCAACTGTGCTAGGCTAGCTACCTATGCTATCTTATGATTAGATTGTCAGAGATTAAACTACACAACTGGGAGACCACTATCAAAGCAACGAGAGGAGACCGTACACCCCGGCGGCTTTATGTACCTCCTACCCCCAATTCGAACGTGGAGGATTACTAGGGCTCGAACAGGGCTGTCAACACCTGCCGGCTACCTCTACAAACCGTGGGAAAGGTTGACATCCAGCAACACTTAGCTAATCTAGACACCATGTCTACACTAGTAAGCGATACTCTAGTATCCCGCATGGAGGCCCCACCCTCCGGATGGACAGACATCATAATAGAGCAAACATATGAATACTGGAGCAGTTGATAGTGTTCTAAGGCCAATATGTTAACCATCGCAAGCACAGGGCAATCATGCAATGCAAGCATCATATGATAACGCAACCAGATCAAGAAGCATATATCCGATAACTCAGAACATACTTCAAGGAGATATCGCTAACCATAGCATAATTCAATTACAAACGATCGAATATTACAAGAGAGAACTATAGATGAACCCATACCAGATCTCCCGAGCAACTCCGGGGAACTCAACGACTCCTAGACTCCTCCTAAACTCCACTAAAACTATAGACTACACAAGATGAACATGAGAAGAGAGGTGAGTGTGTGGGGTGTGTGTGTGTGTTCTAATCTCTACCCCCCTTGTATTTATAGCAGGGAGCCACGGGGTGAGACTCACATAACTGACCTAAGGGACCTACGAGGAGGTGACACATGGCAAAGTTGAGGCGGTGGAGCCCACGGGTCTGGTTGGCCAACCAGGGTGGTCGGCCGACGGCCCAGGGGAAACAACCACCCCCAGCTTCGTCTAGCAGGCTGTCATGGGGCTCTTTGTCTGATCCACATTGGTCTTGGCCTGTCTTGACTTGTCTGAGCTGGGTTCTTGGGACACACTTGGTCCATTTGAGCCTGAATCGGTGCTCTGATAATTTTTGTGATTTTATGTCGGGCCAAAGTGTGCTTGCAACCTGCATATTAGCTTAAAAACACATCTTGCATTTTCTAAGAGGTAAAGTGTGGTTTAGGGATTTATTTGGATAAAGATGCTTGTAAAAAATGCAAACTCTCATGATTTTCTGATCAAGTTGACGCCTGGAAATGATCATTAGTGAGCATCAACAAAATCCCCTAAGCTGTCCTTTGCTCGTCCCGAGCAAAGTAGGACAAATCAGGTTGTTGATCAGAAAATCACTTTGACTCATACCTACCTGTCATGTCATAGTCTGAAGCAAGGAGGTTCATCTATAGGTTTAAATGAGTTGGCTCTCTTACCTTTGCTCAAGTATCTTACTCCTTCATGGGGCTTTTTGGCTGACTCCTCGTCTCGGGCTACTGAGAGTTAGAATGGTGCGCAAAGTAATACTTACTTGTTCATAGATCTGCAATCCATCTGGAGACCTTTTTGAAGAAGATTTTCAAAAATATGGCAAAGTTCCCAAGATGATTCTCTCAAAGCACTCAACTTTTACTATCCTCACTAGGGCAGTTCTACCTTCAATCTTTCCTACATACTATATATAAAGTTTTTGTGGAGCTTTGGGTAGGATAAGAACAGGGCATACTTGCATTCCATATATTGTGAAGTCAAAGAGAGGATCCATGGAGAAACAAGTCATACAATCTCGATCAAAAGGTGCAAGTGTATGAATGGATGGATGGATAAAGGCATGGCTTACTCCTTAAGGCATTGGTTCTCACTCTTGTATCATCCCTTTCTCTTTTTTTTGAGACATGGTTACCTCTCTCTTTCTTTCTTTCTTTCTCTCTTTTTTGGGTCATGCTTCTTCGGCATGCCATCTTTTCTCTTTTTGGGGCAACCATATATCTAACATCTTGTTTTATTTCAAGGATGTTCTAAGATAGAGTTTACCAAAGCATGGAGTATAAATGGATGGATGGTGGTGCTAATTCCTAGTATAGGAATGTCGCACATGGATGGGGTGTGTACGTGCTTGTGATCGAGAGAGCATGAAAAGGATCTCACTAGGGTCACACGATTTGACAAAACTCAATAGAACATTAAGCAGCATATGTGTAAGGTTTTCATGGTGTATGACATATGGCTTTGGTAGGACTTGATTATTACTGAGGAACTTACCTTTTAGCTTTTCAAAAACAAAAGACTCCATATTTCAAGCATCACTATAACAAGTTTGTACAACTTTATTTACCATATCTATACTCTCAACAACTTAGACTTGGATCAAGCATATGCATCCCAAGGAACTTTCAGTTTCATTAGCAAAGCATTTACATAGCCAATAGACTTAAACTTAAGAGAACTTTTGTTGCCAAACTAAACACAACCGATAAGGTAGAACAAAGCAAAGCTCATCCTTTCAACTTTCATAAGAAGGGAACGTCTAGCGCTAAATTGTGGATGTGCTTCATGAGTGCACAAGTTGACTGACAATATTAGGGCGAGGCACAAAGCATATTGCAGCACTTGGAGAAGCTCTAGTGGTCCAACCCATGCTCCAATGTACCTTGTCATACTGACATGCAATCCATTCCGTTCTGCATTGGGCACGATTGGCAATGACCTTCAAGCATTCTAGCACTCTAGCATTTGAGACAAAGAACCTGACCAAACTCACGTCCCACATGGTGCCACGATAACTTTTTACCTCTAGCATCTTGAGATGTTGATCAATGCATTCGAGTGAAATATGGTGGCTCACAATATTGGGCTTTAAGATCCCCCCATCACTCAATGTCCTCTTCCAATGGCTGAATGCCTGGAACGGAAAACGCATGGTGGAAACAGAGTATCAACTAGTGTTCAATTATATTTAGCAGATATGCAAAACAATTTTAAAATAACATATAAAAGTTGAAGCATGAGCACCATGTGTAGCCTCTCCACGCATGGAAACCTATCAAGAAGTCAAGAACAACATCCGAATTATTAGGAGCAACGTTGAGAGCTAGAATTGTCATGGTTCGCATCGCATTAGAATTTTGTAGGCTAAGGAACATCATTTTCTGAAATGCACATTGACAAATGAAGAGTATGAGTGAGCATTGGGCAGCAGCAAATAAATGCATGTAGATTTTTCCTAGCTATAGGCTGTAAACGGCTACAGTAACCTTGAGAACCCTGCTTTCAAACTTAGATCCAGAGCAATCAGCTAGATATCCGAGTATATTCAGTTTGGGTGCGTGGATAACTCAGATCTGACAGCTATAGACGATGCTATAACTCATAGTCTCACCATCTATGAAGAGCCTGCCCAATAGTGGAGCATCCTCAATGCTGATTTGCTTGAGAATTCCTTCATGGCTTGAGCTAGGCCATATACCAAGTCCGAGTAGCGTTGGGGAGCTGATCCAGAGATGACGATATCCGGCGTTCCCCTATAGCACCATCCAGGTGCCTCATCCTGTAGAGCTTGGTGCTGCAAGGGAACACCGGCTACCATCATATTTGCATCAGCTCCTCGACGCTACACAGACTTGGTATATGGCCTAGCTCAAGCCGTGAAGGAATGCTCAAGCAAATCAGCATTTAGGATGCTCCACTATTGGAGAGGCTCTTCACAGATGGTGAGACTATGAGTTATAGCATCGTCTATAGCCGGCAGATCCGAGTTATCCACGCACTCAAACTGAAGATACTTGGATAACTACCTGATTGTCTCTGTAGATCTAAGTTTGAAAGCAAGGTTCTCAAGGTAATTGTAGCCTTTTACAGCCTATAGCTCGGAAAAATCAACATGCATTTATTTGCTGCTACTCAATGCTCACTCATACTCTTCATTTGTCAATGTGCATTTCAGAAAATGATGTTCCTGAGCCTACGAAATTCTAATGCGATGCGAACCGTGAGAATTCTAGCTCTCGGCGTTGACCTGATAATCCGGATGCTGTTATTGACTTCTTGACATGGTTTCCATGCATGGAGAAGCTACACATGGTGCTCGCACTTCAGCCTTTATATGTTATTTTGAAACTATTTTGCATACCTGCCATATCTAATTGCACCGTAGTTAATACTCTATTTCCACCCTGCATTTTCGATTCCAGGGATTCAACCGTTGGAAGAGAACAATGAGTGAATGGGGGACGTTCAAGCCCAAGATTGTGTGGCACCATGTTTCGCTTGAATGTCTTGATCAACATCTCAAGACGGTGGAGGTGAAAAGTTATCGTGGCACCATGTGGGACGTGAGCATGGTTAGGTTGTTTGTCTCAAATGCTAGAGTGCTAGAATCCTTGAAGGTCATAGCCAACCGTGCCCAATGCAGAACAGAATGGATTGCAAGTCAGCGTTACAAGGTACGTTGGAGCTTGGGTTGGAGCACCAGAGCTTCTCCAGGTGCTACATTCTGCTTTGTGCCTCGCCCTAATCATCATCAGCCAACTTGTGCACCCATGAAGAACATCCACAATTTAGTGCTGGACGATCCCTTTGACATATGGTCATCTACATTCCTAAATGATGATTGGAACTGATGAGGTTCTCTAGACTCAGAGACTAGCTAGATTGAGCTAGGTGGTAATAAGGCATGCCTAGATTTTTTTTATTTGTTGAAACTAGTAATCTATCAATTAGGCTACTCGTACCTCAGCGCTCTCTACCTGCTTGTACCTCGATGGAAGCTTATCAATCATAGTAAGTGTTCATGATCATCTTTGTGCTTTAGCTTCTTAGGTAAGTAGTGCTTGTTCCCTAGTTGTTTGTCGGATCAATAGTTTACTAGTTTAGTGGATTCCTCTAGAGTAAGACTCCTCATAGTGACGGATGCTCTTGATTGCCTCTAGAGTTAGTAGAAGACAGTGTAGACGTGGTGTCTAGACTAGACTCTATCTATTGGTTGGGATATAGCCCTCGTTTTATAGAGGTAGCCTGCAGGTGGTGACAGCCCTGTTTTGTGCTAGTTAATTCCTCCATGTTTGGGTAGTTTGGGTACAACGTAGTAGCTGAATTACCAAAGCTCGTTGTTCTCATCCAGGGGAAGCTGGTAGCCCGAAGTAATCAACTAGTTAGCTCGATCTTACCTTTGATTCTATATCTGTATCGACAGTGTGCTGTCCTTGGACAAATTCAAGCCTTAGATAATATACTCATGTTCCCTGTGATACCCTGAAATACATCTCGGTGAAAGCTACAATGATATATGTGTGCTTGCGAATTTTATTCGTGACACTACTAAACGTCAACACATTGCTAACTCTAATTCCAAAAGAAGCTGATTCCATAGAGCTAAAAAAAATCAGGCCTATTGCCCTCATTAACTTTAGCCTTCAGATCTTTAGCATGGCGCTAAACAATAGACAGATTAATATAAGCAAGAGATTTGTCTCTCCTAATCAAATGGCCTTTATAAAAAGAAGATATATCCTAGAAAGAGTGGTGGCTGGAGGAGAAAGCCACCATGCTTTCTAGGATAAAGGCCACCGGATCCACTAGGTTTTGTTTTTGTCTGATTAATGAGCAGGTCAAAAACAAGTTTGGATTAAAGCCAGAAGATGTTTATTCTACCGGATAATCAATATAGAAATGGCTTGCGGCCGCTATCACTCCCTATTTGTTCGTATGCACCACAATTCATGCTTCAGTCAAAGCCTAGCCTGCCTCGCTCTCCCTCTCTGCGCCTCGAATTCATGTGTTCTCCCTCCAGGCACTCTTCCCTTCCGACTGTCTTAGGTGCTGCAGCTGTGCTGTCCTGCTCCCTTTCTTCCCATTCGGCAAAACCTAGACCTATGATCTCTTTCCCATCCGGCGAAACTAGATCGACAAATTATATCCGCTCCCTTGGGGTACATCACGCTAATATGATTTTGATTGGTAGTTTTGTATCCGTTTCTTTTGTTCTCTGTGTTGCAATTCAATGTCAAGTCGCGAGCCTTCAAGTTCAGTTCAAGTTCAGTTGTGCATGGCATTCTACTCTAATTCTATGTTTGTATCGAGCTTGACCTCTCGGATGTTGCTCAGTAGTGATATAAAGTTGCACGTCGCGAAAGATAGAATCCAGTATTACACCAAACACTATGAAAGACTTACCACCCAATATATTTCATGAACTTATTTTTGGCATAAGATTATTGGATGGTGTGTGATCTTATAGTTAAAATGTCACAAATCAACCATCTCCTATTAAGATAAGTGGTTTTGTGCATTATAGACAGTGGGATTACTTCACTATTGTGACATATTGTCTCTGTACACAACTCTAGTTTAAAATGACATTAGTTATCGGCCTTTAGACCAAAGGGAAGAATGTTGGAATATCTTGATGGTCAAAATGCGAGAGAAAAGGGAAAATGGGGAAAACGATAAGAACACCATTTCCGCGCCTTGATCGGAGGTGCAACCAACTGGTTGCGGTCCCAGGTCCCATATAATAAAAGGGGTTGCCTAGCACTTTTTGGAACTATGTTAAAACCTAGAAAAAAAACCTAAGCATCCCTACATGCCGCTAGCCATCACCGTTCCAGGCAAACGAGGTAGAGTCGCGAAGGATGATGTGATCTACGATGAGATCTACATTCTACGACTCCGGGAACGACTACAACACCAATTGAGATGGCCGGATCTGTGGTTGCTTCCGATCTAAATCCTAATCATAAATCATTTTATTTAAGTTGTGCTTATGTTGTATAGGTGCTGTTAATCCAAGTACTCAGCGAGTTTTAAATTTCTACACACATGTGCAGTCAGCTTCGGTGATGGAATAGGATGGGAACAAAATAATTCTTAAGTACCTGGTTAGTTTGTGTCTCCGATTCTTCAAGGTTCATGGAGGCCGCGGTAGAGTGGGTGGTGGCAGTGTTGCATGGCCGCATGGGCTTGCTGGCTTCTCCTGTTACCTATAGTTGTCCAACGGGCCCAGCCCGGCCCGATCCAGCCCGGCACGATTATGCCCGGCACGATTAGCCCGGATAACTAATCGTGCCAGGCCGGGCCGGCCCACGTGCCAAGGCACTGCGCACGAGCACAGCCCGAGGCCAATTTGGCGTGCTGGGCCGGCCCGATCGGCCCGTTAAGCGCTGCACGGCCCGAGCTGCCGGCGCGGAGTCGCCGCCATGCAGAGGAGCGGCCGGCGCGGAGTCGCCGCCGCGCGGAGGAGCTGCCGGCGCGGAGGAGCCGCCACGCGGAGGAGCCACGGCGCGGAGGAGAGGAGGTGGCCCGCCGGCCGCGGTGCGGGGCAGGAGGTGGCACGGCCTGGAGGAGGAGGATGCAAAGCCGGCGGCCGCGGCCTGGACGAGGAGGAGGAGGCAGCCGCGGCCTGGATCTGCTGCATCGCCGACCGGAGGAGGAGGGGCGGCGCTGCCGCCCAGCGGAGGGAGAGTGGGGAGGGGGCGCGAGGGAGGACAGAGGTGGGGGCGGGTGGCGTGAGGCCGTGAGACGCGTGAGGGAGGGAGGGGTGGGCCGGTGGGGTGGCATATGTGGGCTGTGGCCTGTTAGATTTAGGGTTTAGGACAAGGGCTTTGTATTTTTATGTGGGCTGAATACATATTTGTGTCGGGCCGGGCCGGCCCACGTGCCTGAGGCGCGACCCAGGCACGGCACGATGCCCGTGCCGGGCCGGCCCGGGCACGTTTAACTTCGTGCCAGGCCGGGCCTTGTATCGGGCCGAAAACTCGTGCCTCGGGCTGGCCCACTGGCCTCGGGCCTAATGGAAAACTGTACTGTTACCTCTTTCTTTAGTCTTGCTGTTAGCAATGTGCGTCAGAGAGACGACTCAACCTGTGGGTGGATGGCATAAAAGTAGCCGTCCAAATAAAATCGCAAGAGAGATGTGAAGCAATATGAGATAGTTTGCCAGATGAACACCAGCAGCGTTGGTCATGGTAACTTACCCGAGATGGAGCGGGTCTTCTCCACGGAAATGAATGGCGGCGCTGGAGTGTCGTCTGAGCCCGGTTGACTCCTTGTGCCGCTGTTCGGCATCTACAAATAAACACGGCAACACTATAAGTCATTAATTTCGACATCTGCATGGCCTAGCTCCCTCGCAGAAGGGGAATAAATAAAATATACGTAAAAATCAACATTTGGTTATCAAAACTGAACAGATCGAGCTCCAATCATCCACCGACACACACGAACCAAGTTGAGAAGCCACGGCAGCACCGGCCAGCAGCGCGAGAGCGTCCTCGGCGTAGGTCCGGTGAACGTATATATCCTCGAGCACCAGGAGCTTGCTCCTGTTCTTGACGGTCTCAAACAGCAGGCCAGTCACACACCGCGTTAACATCGCTAATGTAGTTTGTTGATGCATCCGAAAAGATAGAAACAAGAAAGGCAAAAATTAAAGGATGGATCGCGCGCACCGTTCATCGATCATGCCGCCGGCCGCCCCGCATCTGAGGGCTCGGCGACGACGGGGCTGTTGCCGTGGTAGAACTTGGACACCTCGTCCGACGAGGCGCGCGAACGGTGGCCGCCTACTTACCTGTGCACGCACACCCACGAGGCAACGACGATACAGATCAGCTTCGACGACAACGATGGCGGGGCGAGAACGACCCCATCCCATGCGCACCATATCTCGATCGGCTTGAGAAGAACACGAGGCTAGCTTCTTACCAGGCGTGCGCGGGGATCGGTGCCCTTTAGCTGGGGCCGGCGGCGCGGCCATGGAGCCTGGATCGATGGATCCACGAAGAGGACGTACGGCCGTTAGGGTTTTGTTGAGAGCCGGCGGCGCGCATTGTGCCAGTTGCGGCGGCGTCCGGCACCCCTATATATAGGTGGCACGTGAGCATCAAGGGTCCCGATCCAAGACCAGGCAGTCGTCAAATAATCACCATGTACACAGCTAATTCGCTGCTGCTTGGAGCCACCGTACCAACATGTCGTGCAAAGTAAGAGTTCGAGTTCAGGTGGCCCGCACATTCCACGGCACGAATCGATTTGATTTGGCCTACTGCATGGTCTAGGCTATTTTTTAACCACTAGCATAGACGCACGTGCGACACGCACATGATTTAAAAAATATAATTAACTTTTACTAAATCTAATTAACTTTTTCTGGTCGGTGGGTAATTAGTAGTAGGTAGCTAGGTTGGAGGAGGAAGTGTAGTATCACGAGTGTCTCGTGCAGAGTGATGGTCTCGCGTCATGTCTTGGTAACAAGCAAGCAAGCTGGCAATGGAGGCCGATCGGATCTCGGGCACTTTGCTTGCTGTGCTTGGTGGTCATGTTGGCGTAGAAGGGGCCGACGTCCTCGTTGCCGGAGGTCGGGTGGTGCCCGGCGGGAAGCAGCCACAGTGCTGGCAGGCTGGCAGCAGGTGTTGCACGCCCTCAGGCGCATCTTGGGGCGCCCGGACTTGCTGCACCGGTACGAGCAGCTCGCGCTGCAGTCAATGCAAGAATTCATCGACGACCCGGCCGTGTTGATCATATATACAAAGGTATATACATGAGGAGTAAGAAATAGATCGAGAAGAACGATTCCATGGGTGAGCTGATTACCGATGCTTACAAATCAATTAACACTAATATTTTTTATTTGATATATACATGAAGAGACAAAGCAGGAATCAGCCAATGCAGGCAAGTTTCATCATCAGCAGTTCAGCACGCACGCATCATTGATCAATCAGGGAAGAACAAATCGAGATGCGCTGTGGTTGGTCAAGCTCGCTGTGTCTACTCACCTCGACAAGGAGCAGGGCGACGACCAGAGCGAGCGCCAGGAGCAACCTCGCCTTGCCCATGGTGGCGCGCGGAAGCTAGCTTTGATCGCTTGCTTGGACGATGGGAGACTGACACACACGCAGCCTCCGCCAAACCTCGCGTGGCCGCCGCACCTCCCTCGGACGCCTCACACCGTGCCTACCGCCGTCGCCGCCACCGCCGCGGCAGGAGGCGCCTTGGAAGTGCGAGGCCACGTAGAGCAGCGCTAGGGCCCAAAACGAATATCTCGTTCTGCCACCGTCGGACCACGCAGCCGCTACCTCGCCGTCCTCCTTGTGCTCGCCGGGCTGCAAATCCAGGTGGGGAGCCAGCTGGGGCCGAGGAGAAGGCGGAGTGAGGGAAGGGCGCCGGCGGAGTTGGAGAAGGGTGCCGCCGTGGGCTCGAGGGGTGTTGGGGACGGGCCCCGCCGTGTTCAGTCGATAGGTGGGTAGAGGAAGCGGTGGTGAGAAAAAAATTAGATTTTTGGCAGAAATGCTCCCCAACCACTACTACAGAATAGGCCTTTGTTCCAGTCCATTTGTCCCGGCAGCCTTTGGGCCCGGGACAATAGGTGGCTTTTGTCCCGAGTCCAACGGCTAGCCGGGCCAGCGGGGGAGGGGGGACAGGGGCCTTTTGTCCCGGTTGGAGCCACCAACCAGGACAAACGGCCCCCCTTTTATCCCGATTGGTGTCTCCAACCGGGACAAAAGGCCTTGGCCCCCTTATCCCCTTCCCTCTCCCCCCGCCCGAGCCATTCAGCTCACTTGTTTCTTGCTGTTCTTGGCTCGGGAGAAAGGAGTTCTTGCTCATTTCTACACCACATTTAGTGAAGATATTTGATTCCCCGTCAATCCATCGGCACTAAAGGTTTGGGGACTTGTTTTTCTCTTCTTCCTTGGCTTGTATAGCTCATTTCATGCTTTAGAAATAGAGAAAATGTGTAGCTAGCTCATTTCTTGGACATTTAGCTAGATTGTATATGTAGGTGTGATTTTCTTTTAGATTTAGATGAGTATGTGGATAGTAGAAATTTTTAGAATGAGTGTAGACACTTCATGTGATGTACTTGTATATATGACCATATTGTGGATAGTTGATTCTTGTATTCATTAATGAATTAATGAAATGAGTATATTAGAATTTTTTGTATTATGAATGGATTATTTTGACACTCTAGTGTTGTATTTATTCAGGCTCACATTGAAACCATCTAGAAGCTAAAAAAATCTTTATTTCGAAACAAGTATACGTCGTTAATCTCCATCCAACGGTGATGGCACTACCTTTCGGGGATACACGATGCGCTATAAGGACGTCGCGAATCGGTTGGTCGCATCACCAGCCACTTTCGATTGATAAGAAGACAGCATTTGACGCAGTCAGCATGGCCATTGTTGTACTAAGAGCATATCAACGAGCACGCTGCCTGTGCCAAGTGCTGTGCCTATTAATCGTAAATGTTGGTGCTGCGACTGGCCGATTGGTGGCATCCTTGTACCGCACCGTGTCCTCCCGAAAGGCAGTGTCATCACCGCAGGGTTGAGGTTACTGACATATACATTTTCAGAAATAAAGGTTTATTTTTCTTCTAGAGGGTTTCTGGATATTGAAAAGAGTGTACTCCTGGAACTGAAGGGTGTCAAAGTAATTAGAAGTTATAGAGATTTCTTTCAATTAATTAGAGATTTCTTGAGGATTAATGATACATTTCGTCTTTTTTGTATGATTTCATTGTTATTTGCAAGAGTTATTAATCTGATCATTGTAATTGTAATAGTAAATAATTTTTGCATTGTAATGGTAAGAATTTATAATTTTGTGGAAAATAAAGGTATTTTTCAGTAAAATATGGCTTCAGCAGCTGGAGGGAGTGGCGCCGGTGGGGGTGATCGTTGTCCTTCGGGAGAAAAGGGCACAACTCGAGTAGGTTGTCGGTCCAAAAAACCTAGTGCTTTTCATAGGACAACGCTCCATTAATTGGAAAAAGAATATAGAGAATGCATGGCAAGGGGCGAGGAACCTCCGTTTGATCCTGAGGATTTACTTGCGGCGTTACGGTTCAGTCACCACCAAACTCGGAGGTTTCAGCTCCGCCATCTTCTTCTGCACCAGCAAGAAATCTGTTAGAGCATTCTGCGTTCCAACGCAAGGACGGTTGAAAACCTATGTGTTGTTGTCTGAATTTTTAAGTTTCATGTATAGTACTCCTTTGTTAAGTTCTGTAATGGATTAAGTACTCCTTTTAATTAATCAAGATGTATGATGGATATTGCATATCTTTTAATTATTCATGTTATGTTACATTTAGTTTAATTTAGGTTTGATATATTTTATTTATTCGATACGTGTAAAGAATTCAAATCGATTTATTTAAAATGCAGATGGACCGGCAATGGATGTACAATGCTGACCGACGTTCGAAAGAATTCATTGATGGCCTGCATTATTTTTTGTCTGTGGCTGAGGCAAACAAGCAGAATGGTTTTATGTGCTGCCCGTGTGTTCATTGCTGCAATAACATGGATTACTCATCTTCAAGAATCCTACACAGCCACATTTTCGCAAATGGTTTTATGGAGAAGTATGTTTGTTGGACGAAGCACGGAGAACAGGGGGTTACCATGGAAGACAATGAAGAAGAAGATTTTGACGACCACTTTTCCGGGAATGCTGGAATCGGTGCATTCGATGGCAATATTCCCATGGAAGAAGTGCCCGAAGTAGATGTAGCAGAAAATGATCCCAGCGACGATCTGGGGCAGGCATTGCACAATGTGCAGGCAGACTGTGAGAGTGAAACGGAGAGGTTGAAGTTCTAGAAGTTGTTAGAGGACCACCGTAAGTTGTTGTACCCAGATTGTCAAAATGGATTGAAGAAATTTGGCACCACCTTGGAGTTGCTGCAATGGAAGGCGACAAATGGTGTATCCGACAAGGGATTTGGTGAATTACTCAAACTTGTTAAAAAATGCTTCCTAAGGACAACGAATTGCCTGCCACAACGTATGAAGCCAAACAACTTGTTTGCCCTTTAGGATTGGAAGTGCAAAAGATACATGCATGCCCCAACGACTGCATCGTCTACCGAGGCGAGTACGAGAATTTGGATGCATGTCCCGTATGCAGTGCATTACGTTACAAGATTAGAAAAGATGATCCTGGAGATGTCGAGGGGGAGCCTCCCCGGAAGAGAGTTCCTGCAAAGGTCATGTGGTATTCGCCTATAATACAATGTTTGAAGCGTCTGTTTAGAAATAAAGATAATGCTAAGTTGATGCGATGGCACAAAGAGGAACGCAAGAAAGACTCGATGTTGAGACACCCCGCTGATGGGTCGCAGTGGAGAAAAATAGATAGAATGTACCCTGAATTTGATTTGGATGTGAGAAACATAAGGTTCGGTTTGAGTACGGATGGCATGAATCCTTTTGGTGAGATAAGCAGTGGTCATAGCACTTGGCATGTGACTCTTTGTATGTACAATCTTCCACCATGGCTCTGCATGAAACGAAAGTTCATCATGATGCCAGTGCTTATCCCGGGTCCAAAGCAGCCCGAAAATGACATTTATGTGTACCTAAGACCAATGGTCGAAGAACTCTTATTGCTCTAGGGCGATGAATGTGTACGGATGTGGGATGAATACAAACAGGAAAACTTCAACCTACGAGCATTGCTGTTCATAACGATCAATGACTGGCCTGCTCTTAGTAACTTGTCAGGACATTCGAACAAGGGATACAAAGCATGCACACACTGTTTAGATGATACCGATAATATATGGTTGACTCACTGTAAGAAGGTTGTATACATGGGTCATCGTCGGTTTCTTCCCATCAGGCATGCGGTACGAAAGAAGGACAAGCATTTCAAAGGCCAAGCGGACCACCGAACAAAACCGATGCACCTGTAGTGGTAAAGACGTCTTCAACATGGTAAAAGATCTAGAAGTTATTTTTAGAAAGGGATCTGGTAGCCAACCTGTTCCGAACGAAAATGGAATGGCGCCCATGTGGAAGAAGAAATCTATATTTTGGGAGCTACCATATTGGGAAGTCTTAGATGTTCATCATGCAATTGATGTGATACACCTCACAAAGAATTTTTGCGTCAACCTGATAGCATTCTTGGGAGTGTACGGAAAGACAAAAGATACAGTAGAAGCACTTCAAGAATTGCAATGTATGGAAGAACGAGATGCCTTACATCCACAACAGCGAGATAATGGACGACAATACTTAAGTCCTGCTAGCTATACTCTTAGCAAGGAAGAGAAAGAAACCATGTTTGACTGCTTGAGCAGTATAAAGATTCCATCTGGATACTCATCCAATATAAAAGGAATATTAAATTTGGCAGAGAAGAAATTTACAAATCTCAAGTCCCATGACTGTCATGTGCTTATGACCGAACTTCTTCCGGTTGTTTTCTGCTTGAGCAGAAATGCTCCCCAAAACATGCGATTTTTATGGGTCTCCACCTCCTCCCACCTCCCCTCCATCTTGACACATGGGTCTGGCGTGAGGGATACGGTGGGCCCGATGTGGGTGAAAAAAATTTCAATTGTTTTCGATCTTTATAATATATAGATAGATGTGAAACGACGCTACTACAGTTTATCATATTGGAGATATGACATTTTTGGGCCCGCCTGCAGGGTATTTCTTCCTTGCATTTTCCCGTATAGATGTTTGGGAACGTATCTGGTGCAAACCACAGTCTTCGTGAAAACTCGTGCAAACCACGGCAAAAAAATCGTCTAAATTCACCAAAAAAATCACACATGTAGATGATATGATAATACACAATCTTGTAAAATATCTTATCCAAACTCGATATCGTTTGTGGGATATGAAAATAACAAATTTCTAACAAATCATCTGGACAGCTTTCTGGCTTGAAATTTGTTATTTTCATATATGGTGAATTATAATAGCATATTTCCAACTTGTCAAAGTTGTAATGGTACCAATCCAAATAACTCTTTTTCTTTAACTGATTAACCAAGCTGATTAGCAAAAGCACCATGAGAATGAGGCTCAAAACATTAATTATCAACGGAGGTGTAAGAAAGTAGTTGTTCTTTAATGCTTTAACATACATGTAGCACTGAACTGGTTTAACTGAATGGACCAAACACAATATGCAGTGCAAAGGAAAAAAAACATAATATGTTGTAGGTAGATTCTGGTGGCCCCGGAAAGAAACAATCATAGTGATTGCAGCCCAAGAATTTTACCATTAGACTTAACGTTGGTATGGATAAACTAACTATTCAACGTTAGGAATTAGGCTAGCAATTTAATTTTTTTAGATTATGGAAAAAAGATTATGGCCTTGATCATTCGCGCAAGCAAATGACTACAGCGAAATTAGTTACAAGAGTTCTTAGACTCTAAGTCTCAAATGAGGAATTTCATAAATTCAAGAAAAAAGCTATAAAACAAAGAAAGGAACCTAGAATACTAGTTTCGAATTTCTTATTGGTTCCCGCTTCAACTTTGCACTGTAATCACGCATACCAATCCATCCCTTCACTCGCCTACTTAGAAGCTTTATATCCGGATGGTTTGTATCTTGCCCTCATCACATAAACCTTCGTCTGACGCCAGGATATGAGGATATGTCAACATCGCCTCCAAGAAGGGAGTGGCACCAAATTGTGTCACCAATGTCGATGCCAGCGCTATGCCGAACAAAATACTCTCGAACGGTTTCCCATATCACCCGACACTTACGAACCTGCAAGTAGAAAGCACATCGACAAAGCCTCCAACGAGAAAAATCCTACAACAAGCAGCACCATTGCCGGCCGGCCAGACGCCGACTGAGATTTCTCTCTGTGCTCTGCGAGCCAGATCCGCATGCCAGCACAAAAGGTCGGCCACTACCGAAATAGTCGTCAATGAGCAGGCAGCCAATGCCAGCCACTCGGGCGAGGCCAGATCCGCCCCACCGGTTATGAATCCGGCGCCGCCGCCGGAAGGAGCGACGACGGTGCAGTGAGGGCGGGAGGGGGCGGTGAACCGCCCACGTGCTTGCCGCCGCCAGCCACACCGCCACGACGCGGACCGCGCACCTGCCGCCGCCGACCCATGGTGGCCAGATCCAGCCATGGGGACACCGGAAGGGGCCAGATTTGCAGCTCGAAGCCTGCCGACTGCCGCGCCGCCGAGTGGTCACGGCGTCCCGCCACCACCTTTCTTGCGCGCCCTGGACTTCCAGCAGTACGCTCTGGCGGTGGCGAGGGCGGGAGAAGGAGGAGGGGAGGGGCCTCCGGCGGCGGCTAGGGTTTCCACCCGGGCCGCCCTGGAGGGCGATACGGGCGGGGCGGAGGGGGGGGGGGCGGTGGCGGCCCTCAGCCAACTACCATAGCCATCGCACGGTTGATCATCGGCTCGCGTCTGCACCACGCCCGTCAGGTGTGGCCAGCCGCACCTCCTATCCCAGATCACCATCGCAGCCCTTTGGCGACACTGACGACACTCCATCCACATTGTGCCTCCACCCCTCGACAGCGCCGCCTGTCTCATGTACTGCCTAGCAGTATCTTCAACGTTGGTGCCGCCATCGACCATTTACAGGAGGACGGCAGCCAAGGAAGCCACTTTGTGGCCGCCCGCGATGGCGCGCTCGATATCCTCGTTGAGGATTAGTCCCGGTGGTGTGAACACAGGTCCACGGAAGACGACATGCATCCATTGACGAAGCAGACCTCTAGATTTCCAACTTCGGCCGGGCGATGACGGAGGGTGTAGTAGTCCTCAGTGCCACGCCACACGATATTCTTGGACACCCGTTCAATGGCGATGCACCGGCCGACTTCGAGGTTGTTGCACACGCGGCGCATGAAGTGGCATGTGGCCCAAAGAGCGTGGACGTCCTCCGTTGACCGCATTGAGGTCGTAGCGACGTGGCTTGCGATCTAAATGACCACATCGACAGGGTGATCCTACTGCCAAGATTGGCGCCGCCTTACTGCCGCCATGACTTCTGGCGTCAACAACGTCACAGAACCATTAGCACGAGATGTGGCCTTCAGATCACCTGAGGTCGTGGATGGAGCTTCGGGTGCATGGATGGAGCTGCGGCGTGTGGACAACGGAGGGTGCCGCAATTCTCAGTAGCGCACGGATGATCGTCGGCTCGCATGGACGTAGGCAAGTCGGAGCGGTGGAACAAACTCTCGTTTAGAGCTCTTGAATGCATCACCAGGAGGTTCAGGTGGCACCATGTCTCGATGGGATGGCAATCGAGTCAGGAAGGTGCGCGAAATAGTCAACGTTGCAGCCTTTGGTACGGGAAGGTTAGAAAGTGAGATTCTCTTTGATCCTTTGGGCTTGCACGTGTTCGATCCTTTAGAGTAGTATAATCATTCAGAAAATTGAAATATACAGTTATTGGCCCCTCTTCACAAGTTGCCGATAGGTGGGACCCGTATGTCACTCTCACAGAACTAAATGAATGCGAGGAAGGTGCCTAGTAGCTCATTGAATCCTCGTCCCTTGTTGTGAGGCGTCGTCAACGCGTCGCATCTCTTGCTTGTGGGCCTTGGTTTATGTGCCCCATATGTCAATGGCTGTTGGGTGGAAACAACTGTCTTGTCCCCACTCGGGACACCGACAGCGAGAACGCCATGTCCCCAAAATTCATGAAGCAGAAGTAATAATAGAGCATATATATATCTACACTATTTTAATTAACTGCTAATAATTAATTCACTCTAAACTTCATGAAGCAAAAGCAGCATATAAAAGTAAAAGCTACACTACTAATAATTCAGTCTAAATTAAGTTGTCCTCAGTGTAGTGGATAGACAAAAGCAAAAGGAAAGTAATCGTCTTCGTCCCAATGTAAATTTACAAGTTGGCAGTCAATAATAGCTTGAGCTCGCAATGAATCCGGCAGTCCTTGCTGCAAAACACTTTGCATCCAAGTTGCGGCATGGTAGAACAACAACATAATCGCACTTACCGCGTACGCATGGAATAAGATCGTCGCGCATCTTGGTACCACTGCCATTCTCCTCATCCAGAGCTAGCAGTGGTGCTGTGTCGAGATAACTAGAGCTACCCTCTCGCGGATCAAGTAACACTCCTCGTTGATCAGCATTAAGGCGCCGCCCCACGACACCTTCACTGGTTCATCGCCGATGGCCTGTCTCATGTACTACCTAGCAGTATTATCGACCCCGGCGCCACCATTGGCCATCTACTGGAGGACGGCGGCCACATAGGCCGCCACTTTGTGTCCGTTGCGGGCGGCGTGCTTGAGATTCTTCGTCGATGATTGGCAGGGGTCTGATGACGGGACCACGGAGGACGGGAATCATCCCGACAATGAAGCAGGCCTCCACGTTGCCGACTTGGGCCAGGCGAGGAAGGAGAGTCATAAAGCCATCGGGGTCATCCCGATACATCTTATCAAACTGCTAGACAGAGATGAGCCGATTGACTTCGCGGTCGCGGCACATGCAGCACATGAAGCGGCAGGTTGGCCGAAGCGCGCAGAGTTCATCCATTGGCCACACCGAGGTTGTAGCGAGTTGGCTCGCGATCCGAATGGACAACTTAGCAGGAGATCCGCTAGCGACGACGGGCGTGCTCAACTTTTTCCGGTCCCGTACAACTAATATATATATATATATAGCCTACTGTAGCGAAAATGGCCTCTAATGCAATATTTCAATATAATATTTTGGTGATTGATATAGACAACACAACACTTGGACTAATATGATTGTTAAGATGACCATTCTCAGGCTTTTAGGTTCAAGTGATGACAAAGAGAAGATAGGCGTAGCTAGGCCCGAAGGGCCGCCCCTACGAGGGTTCCGCTACCCGGTTAGCGCCCTAAAACCTCTTCGGTCCAAAGGATTCGAAGATTGAAGAGACCGTGAAGAAACCAAGTCAAAACAATCAAGACAGAGATATTTTAGTATCACCGGTTGAACCGACGCTAAGAAAATTACATACGTCGGTGCATTGACTTGGAGCACGTCTGGGTATTTTGGAAACACCGGTTGAACCGACGCCAGGAAAGTTGAATACGTCAGTGCAATGAACTCAGCAGCTGAGGCAAAATCTATACACCGGATGAACCGACGCTAGATATTTGTGAACGTCGGTGCAGTTGTCCAGAGAGTTAGTTTTTCAGCAACTACACTCATCAGTTAAACCGATGCTGCATCGGTTGATTACGTCGGTCGATTGAGGTAGCCGTTGAAGTATAACAGCTAGTTGGAAAATGCACTCACCGGTTAAACCGGTGATAACAAAAACGGGAGCATCGGTTTAACCGGTGATAGCGCTTTTTGTCAGCCTTTTTCCAACGGCTAGTTTGGGGTGTGTGGGCTATATATATGCCACCCCTCGGCTCATTTGAGGGTTCTGGAGACCAAGGAAGTATACAAGAGCCAAAGATCATCTCCAACCACCTTAGAGCTTTATTGTACATCATATAGGCTTAAGCACACTTGTGAGAGTGCTCAGTGCTTGTAATAGGGATTAGTTCTTGCGAGAGCTCCCTTGAGAGAAGTCTTGATGCGGCAAGCAATCCTTGTGATCCGTCGTGTGACCCTCCGACTTGGTGTGGAGTGGCAACGACACTTTGTGCGGGGGAAGAGGAGACCCCCTCCTTGGCGGAGAAGCTCCGTAGTGGATTTCGGCTGGGTGACCGAGAGAGACGGTGGCGGTGCACGAGACTCGGTGTCTTGTGGGCACTTGCCTTTGCTTGCCGGCATCGCCTTGGTGGCGTAGTGCAAGACAGTGATCGGAAGAGTCTCGGTGTCCCGTGGACGTAGGCGTTTGTGCCGAACCACGTTACATGATCGTGTCTATTCGGGAGTTTGCATCCCTCTTGCACTTACCTCTTTACTTACCATATTACATTTCCGCATTTACTTTATCTTGCGTGCCTTTACTTTCCTAGTTAGTTTGTTTAGGATTGGCTATAGGTTGCAAGTATTTTGGGGTAAGTAGAGAGTAGCAACGATAATCCTTAGTCATAACTAGCATGTATAGAATGTGTTAGGTTTATCTTATGCAAGTAGTTTGAGCCCTAGGTTAAAAAGCGATTAGCAACCCTATTCATCCCCTCCCCCTCTAGGGTCGGATACCCCGGTGATCCTTACACCTACGCTAACAAGTCCTAGCCAATTATGGCAAACACATTACTTGACTAAAAAGTAAAGAATTCCTAAAATAAACTATCTAAAAATTACAACCGAATCATCAGAACTCCCATAAAATCTGGATTTTTTCTCCTTCTAACTCGTAGGCAACACTTCCATCGGCAGATTACCAAACAGTGCGGATCAGTATCTTCCTGGAATATTCTTTCGGCCCATCGACTGCTACTCCATCAACTGGCTCTGATCCTGTGCATATTTTGGTTTATTTCAAATCGGCAGCTCTTTCCTTCACATCATCACCTTCCTTGACACATGTCAAGAAACGGTGTCAACACTTCTGCATCAGAAAGAAAGTCATGATAGTCAAGATCTACTTGCCCTGCAGGATTGTCTTTGCAATTTCCAGTTTCTGAGAGTATGGCCATGAAAATATCGCATTCGTGGTTGGGAACCTTTGAATTGTCGTCTTCCTTTAGTGGGAACCCTTGCTGAAACAGCAATTCTTTGTATTCTGAAAACTGTCTCTTCCTCATCCTTTGATTTGTCGATGGGAGTTTGTCGGTGTTTTATCGTCGGGTTCTCCGAGGGGTATCCCGAGGAGAGTGGTTATGAGTAGGGACTCGCTGAGATCAGAACGCGATGGTGCAAGGAACACAAGGATTTAGACAGGTTCGGGCTGCCAGAGCGTAATACCCTACATCCTGTGTGGTGGTTTGTATTCCCTCTAGTATTGTTCGATGTTTTGGAGGGGTCCCTGTTTGCCCTTATATAATCTGGGGGAACAAGGTTACATGGAAAGTCCTAGCCGAGTACGTTTAGAGCCCTACTCCGAGTGGGTCGGGTAGTTTCCTTGTACTTTGACTAGTTCTACTCCTATTCGGGTAGATACGGAAGAGGTAGGGGGTATCCATGTACTACTCCCTACTCTAGAATATTCCATGCCCATGAGCAATCCTGCTGCCCTGGGTCTGACAAGCCCCCGAGCTCTTCGTAGTCGAGTCCTGCAGGCGTTGAGTACTTCTGAAGATGTCTGTCGAGTGCTTTCGAGTGCTTCTGGAATCCCCTACTCAAGCCTGGAGACCCTTGTGCGCCTCGAGTAGTCTTCTGAGTACTTCCCTGGCTGCATCGAGGCTATGAGGTGCTTTAGCCCCGAATTTCTCCTTCTGTTATTGCGCGCGATGTACTCGCGCTCCATATGGAGTAGCCCCCGAGCCTTAGGTTGAACCGATGGATCAGGCTGAGGGTCATTTCTGTCTTCAGAGTTCTTTCCAATGGATCAGGCTGAGGGTCACTTCTGTCTTCAGAGTTCTTCGATCTTCCGTCTGAAGTTTGGAACTTTTTCCAAAAAAATTTGCCATTTATGACACGTATTCCGCAGCCCCCGATCCTTGAATTCAAATCTTTTATTTGAGGTTAAGGGTCCAGGAGAATCGTGTTACGTCCTCTTGTGATCTTTCTGAAATCATCAGTGTTGGAGCGAATCTTCTGAAAAGGTGTCAGCGCAGTGTACTGTTTGCCCGTGGGTTCACGTGGCGAGTACTGCTGCAGAATCTTTTTTGTTTCGCCCGTGAGCCTTGGGTGTCACGAGCTGAGCTGTGGCTCCGCTGCTTCTTCTATTTAAGCAGGGTCTTTTGCACTTGAGTCCTCATTCTTGCAGTTGCGGCCATGGGTTCCAAGTGGAGTTCTTCTCTGGAGAGTACTCGACCTCCTGATGAGTACTCGATTCGTCCTTGTAGGTGCTAGAAGAGTGTTTGCGAGCAACACAAACACTTTCTATCTCTCAGGCCGACACCTTTGCTCCTCACATCGCAGCCATCTTGGTTGTCTTGCGCCTGGTGAGCTGATGGTAGAAGCCGTGTCAGAAGCCTTTGCAGTCTGTTGGAGCCATTCTCTGGGTTTTAGTGGCTTCTGGAGAGATGGCGTTATTTTTGTTGCAAAACATATCAGGGAGAAGGACAGATACTAGAAGAGGATTTGCGATGTTCCTGATCATGCATATCTTCTTACAACAAGCCTTTTCCTCCCTGAATGTTTCTAGATTACTTCCCTCTAGGAGTAACAAGATTTGTATCTTTCTAACTGCCCTTGGGCTATTCTCTTTGTAGTTGAGATCGAGTGGTTTCGAGTGGTGAAACCGGTTGAGATCTTTTGTATTTTCCTTTATTGGAATGTAATCCCTAAATGGAAATCTCTGTTTCTTGCTCTGATTTCGCTTTTTCCATGGAAGAGTCTGGGACTTGTTTGCTAAAATGACTCTGAAGCCGGTGCGTGACCTTTGGGCTTCTTGTTATTTTACCGTGGTGCCACTGGCAAGCTTCCTCTTCTTTCTCCACTGCCGTGAAACTCATCTGCTCTCACCCTCGATTGCCGCGAGAAACTAGCCACCGCTAGCCCCCGTGCGTGAAGTAAGAGAGACTTGTTCGGATGGTGCCGAAGAGATCTGTTGCAAAGGGGAAGGTGGACGATGCTGCCGTTGGTGAGGCGGAGGTCCACGGGTGGAGATCGAGTGAGTGCGCCAACTCCCATCTCTGGAATTTGGTCGAGAGCCATCTTCTTCAGCCCCGGAAAGTGATCCATTGGGGCGGATCTGTAGGGGAGCTTTTTCCTCATGAGGGGAGAAACGAATCTATCGTTTTTCTTCCTCATGTTCTTCGGGGCCTCAGTTTTCCCATTTCTGATTTTTTCCGTGGCCTCCTTCATTACTGGGGGGTTCAAGTGCATCACTTGACCCCTAATTCCATCCTCCACATCTCTATTTTTGTTGACTTGTGTGAAGCCTTTCTGGGGATCCACTTCGACTTGTTTCAATATTTCTTTCATCTGAAACCTCATCCCAACGAGTCCAAGGTGGATGTAGTTGGGGGAGTCGGATTGCAATTTCGTCAGGGGAGGAAATCCAAGTATATCCCCTATGATTTGAGTGACTAGGTCATCGACTGGAAGTCAATGTGGTTTTATATTAGGAATCTATCTTCTTCCCTTCCTCTGCGCACTCCTGGCCCCCCTGTAAAGAAATCGAATTGGAATTCCTAGGGGAGCGGAGGAGACCAAGTTAACTTTCTTCTCGGGGAGATTGAGAGGCTGAAGGCAGAGCACCAGATTTGTGGTGCTTCTGTGATTGCAAACTGGTCGATGCGTAGGATCCAGCCACTGCAGCAGCGGGTCCATTTTGGCTTTCAGTATGAGGGAGAGATGGATCCCTCCCATTATACCCGAACCAGGATCACTGAGGATGATTTGAAGGATCAGGTGTTGGAGCTACTGAAGAACGTGCCTGAGACGGCTAATGTTGCTAGAACTTTCAGCGCTGCCAGGCGTCCTCGAGAGGTACTGCTTCGAGTGTCTGACTGAAGTGTGGTTCGAGTGCTTTTTGTCAAGTAGTCGAGTTGATTCACTATCTTTCGTGCAGATTAATCCTGAGAACTATCAGAGTAGGCCTCCGCTGCCTGAAGATGTGCCATTGGCACATACTGACTCGAGTGTGAATCTGACTTCTTTTTCCTTATATTCTGATTTGAAATTGCCTTTGGATCACTGTTTTATCGCAGTTGAATCTTGTTCGCAAGTCCGTCGGGTAGTCGGACGGCGTCAGACACCGTAGACCGGACGGCGGATGAGACAGCAGTCGAGTCCTTGAGGACTCGTAAGCGGAGTGCTGCCTCTGCTGGGAGCAGCGACAGGTGAGTATGGCATGGTACCTTTCTAAGTTGTTGCATTTTCTTGATGGCTTTTTTCTTTTTCTCAGGCCTTCTTCCTCTTCCAAGAGGCAGGCGGTGGGCTCTATCGTGAGCCCTGTCGACTCGACTCTTATTGCACCGGCGGAGTTTGGAGGAAGCGGCTCTTCTAGGGGGCAGAGTGCTTCGGGACAGACTGTTGTCCCGAGGTTTACTCGGGCGAGGAAATTTGTGCTGAAGTAGTCTACTCAATAAGTTTGTCTGTTGATCGGCTTTTTGTGTTTGCTCTTGTGATGCTTTGTTTGAAGTGTCGAGTACTTCTTTTATTTTGTAGCAATCTGATTGCTCTCGGGATTGATGAGTCAGGGAAGGGGATTTTTGATTCCCTTAAGAATATTGCTCCATTGCCGCCCAGTCCGCCGCTGGGCGACGATCGGTTGGTCGATTCCATTGCTGGTACGGTGGAGAATCCTGCGACCGAGGGGGCGGGCAAGGAGTCTCCTGCTGTTGGCACTAGTGAGTGTCTTGGTGTAGTCGACTGGTTTTTCTGTCGAGCTTTGACTGTCTATCTTTGTATGTTTCAGATAAGCAGGCTGAGGACCGGCCGAAGAGCCCTTTGGCTACTGGCAATGTTGACCTAATCCCACTGGACATGCCACGGCAGGAGGTGGAGAAGCCAGTCGAGGGGACGAATATTGTGGCCCGAGAGATTCTGGTTTGTCATTCAGCTCTTGTTGTAAATAGCTTTTTTGAACTTGAGTACCTTTGAGATGTTGTTGAGTACATTGTCTTGATCTTTCTTTGTTGGTAGAATCTGGCCATTCAAGTCGTGGAGCAGTCCGAGTTCCTTCGGTAGGCTGGAGAGAGTCTCCAGTTGACGGCTGATCAAGCTCAGCAGCTTCAGAAGGTGGCTGCTCTTGTGAGTTCTTCTCAGGAGCAATCGGAAAAGGTCAAGCTGTTGGAGGCTCGGGTGGAGGCTTTGGAGCAGGACAATTCTGCTCTTAAGGATTAGGCCTCCAAGCTGCAGGAGAAGGTCAAGGCTGCTGCCAAGGAGAAGAAAGGTATTTTCTTCCTTCTTGTGTCTCCTTCGAGTAGATTTCTTCTGTTCTCATGTTTTCCCTTCTTTGATAGAGCTTAAGTGCTTGTTATTGCGGAGGGATAACGATGTGACTAATTTGACCAATATTGTGTATCGTCATGCAGATGCTGTGGAGAAGCTGACCAAGATCAAAGCTGATGCTGACAAGCAGACGGTCAGTGATATGAAGCAGATCAAGGAGATATCTCAGCAACTGGCTGATCTTGGGGCGGCAGCTCAAGTAGTCATCGACATGGTTGAGGATGAGGAAGCTGGTGGTAAAAGTCTACTGGATCATCTTCATGAAGCCCCCCAGCGACTTAGTAGCTTCTTCTCTGACACCTCTAGGGATTACTTGGCCCATGCCTTAGGTTAAGTCAAGTCCTTTCTCCCTTCCGTGAACTTGTCCTTTATTGGCGATGGGGTTGCCGTTGGCTGTTCGGAGGAGCGATTCTCTGAATATGTCACGGAGATGAGGCCCATCGCTGATAAGGTTATCAGTAGCTTGGAGCCAGCACCAGAGGTTTAAATAGTTGTAATATCTTCTTGGTTTTTGTAACATTCTGATGTATAGTACTTTCTTTTGAGTTGACGGCCGATCGGCTGGTTGCCCTTGTAATTGGCTATCTTGATTTGCTTCTTCGAGTACCATAGTAGTCGATTTGCTTGTCGTCTCATGGACGAAGTGTTCCTTTTAGGAATTAGAGGCTTGGATTATCAAGACTTTGTTGGAGATAGGGATTTTGTCCCGTCCGAGAGTCGAATACTGATGTAGTCGATAAAAAGTTCATCTCATGGACGAAAAAGTCCTCTTAGGAGATGGGGAACTTGTCCCGTCCGAGTACCGAAGTAGTCGTGTAATTCATCGTCTTTTCATGGACGAGAGAAAAATAATCTTAGGAGGTAGGGAGCTTGTCCCATCCATAGATCGAGTACCTTAGTAGTCGAGCAATTCATCGTAACATGGACAAGAAGGAATCTTCTTGAGATATTGGAAGCATGTCCTTCCGAAGAACGAGTACCATAGTAGTCGAATAAGTTGTCGTCTTATGGACGAGAAAGATAGAGAGCATGTCCCGTCCGAAGATCGAGTACCGCAGTAGTTGAATAAGTTGTCGTCTCATCAACGAGAAAGATAGGGAACATATCCCATCTAGAAGTCGAGTACCACAGTAGTCGAATAAGTTGTCGTCTCATGGACGAGAAAGATCCTCTTGGGAAATAGGGAGCGTGTCCCATCCGGAAATTTTCTTGGGAGATAGGGAGCATGTTCCGTCCAGATATCGAGTACCGCAGTAGTCGAATTTAATTGTCGTTTCATGGACGAAAAAAAATAGGGAGCATGTCCCATCCAGAAGTCGAGTACTGCAATAGTCGAATTTAATTGTCGTCTCATGGACGAGAAAAATAGGGAGCATGTCCCATCCAGAAGTCAAGTACTGTAGTAGTCGAATTTAATTGTCGTCTCATGGACGAGAAAAATAGGGAGCATGTCCCGTCCGAAGATCGAGTACCGCAGTAGTCAAATAAGTTGTCGTCTCATGGACGAGAAAGATAGGGAGCATGTCCCGTCCGAAGATCGAGTACCGCAGTAGTTGATCAATTGTCGCCTCATGGACGAAAAGTTCCTCTTGGGAAATAGGGATCTTGTCCCATCGAGTACCGTGGTAGTCAATCAATTGTCGCCTCATGGATGAAAAGTTCCTCTTGGGAAATAGGGATCTTGTCCCATCGAGTACCGTGGTAGTCGATCAATTGTCGCCTCATGGACGAAAAGTTCCTCTTGGGAAATAGGGATCTTGTCCCACCGACTACTTGATTCGCCGTGCCTTTGACTCTGAGTGAACAAAGAAAGGTTGGTATTCGAGGTAGTCGAAGGAGTAACCACCCCTTGGGAGGGGGAGCACATGTCTCTATGTTCAACTCCTGGTAGAGAACTCGTCTCTTGGGCCGCAAGGCACATGTCCCTTAGCCCCAGTTACTTGATTCACCGTGCCTTTTACCTTGAGTGAACAAACAAAGGTTGGTATTCGAGGTAACTGATGGAGTAAAGACTCCTGAAGAAGTAACCCTTTGGGAGGGTGGAGCTCATGTCTCCAGCGGCGAGGTCTTCTTTTCCAATGCAATCTCGAAGCACTTGATTTCTATTTTGGCCTTTGTTGGGTGTTAGACCGTTGATCGATTTGAAAATTTCTCTTCTGCCAACTCGAGTAGTTTGGGAACTGAGTCAGAGCTCGGGCGAACCCATCCTAGCCTTTATTGGGTATAAGACCGGGGGTAAGCTCAATAGATGGCTTGAGTCAGAGCTCGGGCGAACCCATCCTATCTTTTATTGGGTGTAAGACCGGGGGTAAGCCCAATAGATGACTCTCTTTGATCTCTGCCTTTTGTCAACAGGAGTGGTGAACCGAGTCAGAGCTCGGGCGAACTCATCCTAGCCTTTATTGGGTGTAAGACCTGGGGTAAGCCCAATAGATGACTCGAGTCAGAGCTCGGGCGAACCCATCCTAGTCTTTGTTAGGTGTAAGACCGGGGGTAAGCCCAATAGATGACTCTCTGGTATGCTTAAATCTTCATTGGAATGGTGTATTGCTTGTGTTGACTTTCTCTTTGTCGTCTTTGTTGGCAGAAGTTAAAGGTGCTCCGAGTGCTTTGCGAAGGGTGTTGCATTGGAAGTTCGAGTGCTTTCCTTTGGGGTGTAGGAAGCATTTTGAATGGATTTTCTGATGAGTAGAATCTGTCATCGTCCGTTTTGATTGAGAAGGAGGTGCTGCCTTGTCACGACGCCGTTTTCGCGAATTGTACCCGTAGATATTAGGTATCCGGTAATTAGATATCGGACTGTAGGCTTCGACTTCTTCACGATCTTCTCCTTTGTTGATTATGACTGTCTTCGCATTGCGGCCAATGTTGATAACATTGTGTAAGTCACTGTTCGAGTAGCCGAACAAGTCACCGAGTTGTTGATGATGCTCTGTCTTGAGAATCATCTTCGGGTTGTTGTCTAAATGGACTGTGACTGTGATCTTGTTGTCGGTCGAAACCCACTGGCGAGCAGCGACAGGCAACACGAAGAGCCGGGAGGTCACCGGAGCGCTGGCAGGCACTGCTCCCTCGTCGACGGCCCGCAATTTCGTCACGCGCCCGGAGATTCCGGAGAATGTCGGTCGTGCCACCTGACCTATACCCAATCAGGAAGGTGCGAACGTGCTTGCAACGATTTGCCTGCATACACAAACATGTGGAAACGTAAGTCCGAGCCGTGGTCGGCTCCCTAGGATGACTCTTGCATCGGCTTTAAAGAGCCGATCGAGTCCCAATGTCAGATTGGATCTGCATCTATCCGGATATTGATAAATAAAGCAAATAAGTGTAAAGCTGCTTCAATTAAATCTAATTAATCTAATCCACGACGGTAAAAGCTTCACTGCTAGATCAGAACATCCTACACGTGATTGGGCCTAATAAACGTAATAAATAACCAAACCTTAACAAGAAACAGAGGCCTAAGAACTAGCAAGAGACGATTCCCAGATCAATTCCCTGTTAAGACTAAGGCAAAGCATCTAACACGACACCGGATCATCCAATCCGTTTGCAAGGCCTAACCTAGCAGATATCACGCCAACTCTTATATACAAGAGCAAACCGTAATAGATTGGATCTACTAGACGGAAAAGAAGTAGGATGTTGTCTCCGTGCAACTAATTCTACACAACAAGAACTAGCATAAGATTGAAATGTGACTGCACGAAAAACAACATGATATTCGTAGATGATAAGCAACAAAGCACAATAGATCTACTAAAAGCCATGATACGAACATCAAGATAACTAGCATTACTCGCCATCAAAAATGCTTCAGTACGAGTAATACCAAGGTAAAAGCAAGAACAACGCTGCCCTGATCGCAAGAAGCGATCAGGGCAGCATGGCGCTTACTTGGATGAAACCCTAGAATTAGGGGTGGCGATGCGCCGAGAGTTGTTGTTTGCGAGACGTGATGACGTTCTTTTTTTACAAATATCATAGGGTACATATTTACAGTCCGGAGACTTCTTGCCGTGCAAGGCACCCTCTAAACTCTTTCCTAAACGAAGACTAGAGATAGATTACAACTCAATAAAGACTCGAAGATTAGATAACACGATCTGAACTCTTCCCTTCACCGGTCCGGATCTTCATGAAGCTTCCAAATATCAGCCGAAACATGCCGTATAATTGTGGCAGATTCTGGTCATCCTATTGTTTCGGCAGTTCCTGTCAACTCCGAGCGAATCTGGACGTGATTCCAGTTGTATTAGAAAGCTTATCTCCTTAGCTTTCCATGCATATCTAGAACATCCAAAACAGAGTCCATATGTGGCCTGGGCGTCCATTTTTGTGCGGACTCTTCCTGTAGTCCGAACTAGCCTCGCGAATAGACTGGGCTTCAACATGGATTAGGCCCGTGACCCCATCTCAGCTTGACCCTTGAGTGCCCAATTATCATTATATTTGGCCAAACTTATGATACAAGCCAGGCTAAGTGGACTCCTTTACCGTGGGCTTCTTCTGACATTTGGCCTACCAATCCTGGTCAAATGCTGGCGATAACACATGCCCCCCAAGTTTGGCCAAATATGACAGAATCTTCTAAGCGCTAGCCGTAAACCAAATAAAAACATCATCTCCTCAAATTGTCTTCTCATGCCACTGGTGGTCTTGCCCCCCCGAGTCGATAGATCGGCTATTAGCCAACTGACTTTGTGACTGATTGCTTGAACCGGCCTCACGCCTTCCTCGACCAATCTCAATGTTGTTGCAGACCGATCCTAGTTTTCATATTTCATGCATGGCACTGACTTATGTGATCATCCTCATGCTTCATCAGCTCAGCATCAACACATACGGCCTCTCCTGCAAAACAATCACTTGCCGAACCGACGCTACAAAGATCATTGTGAATCGGCTAAAAGCTAATGAATCATATTCGGTTAGCCAAACAGTCCACATAAACCAAACCATCATCATTGATAAAAATTTCTTCCCCCCACAAAAATATGCTATGTCATGCAAAGAGTGAGTGGGAGCTTCCAGGTATGTCTCAAAGCATTTACAAGTGCTAGCATGTATATACAGTGAGGGTATAGCATAAAGACACCTCATAGAAAAGCTCAAAAGAATATATCTATATTAGAATATGAGCAAGCAATTTTTAGGATTTTTCAAAATAAAAAGCATCACCACATAGCCCAACCAACTAGTACATTAAAGCATGACAAGCAAAAACCAGCAAGTACCTACACCAGTGAGCTCTTTCCGATACAAGGAACTTTTTAACAAGCTTGATTACTCATGCCCTTAGGTCTTGCAGGTTAAAACATATTGCATTTGAAACTCAAACAAGCCTTTTGTTCTGTGCCAGGGGTTATTTGCTTATCAGGGCCACTTCTTACCAACCAATGCTAAGCCTAGGTCCGTTGAACCATCAGAAGCTTAAAGCAAGGTTTTGGTCATTCACAGCCTAGTCCAAGTTCATGCTAAAGTGCAATAGCAAGCAGTCTCGAACTAGATCAGTGAGACAAAACAAACCCACCTGGATCTTTTCATTATAGCACAGCATGGACATCACTCATATTTTAATGTAATTTAGCACAAGATTATCATATAATCATTGAGACTTGAGCTGCATAAATGATTCCAAGAAAAGGATATAGCTACCAGGCATGTACAAGATAGTAAAAGCAAAGTCAGCCTACACATACTAGTAGCCAAGTAAAGCGGTGACCATATTTCAGATTTTCAAAAGAATAAAAGCCATGCTCGGTATCAGATATTCAACATATTCAAATGGGCCTAACCACACATGGTCACCAGCATCCACGCCTCAAAATATATACACGAAACACAAGTAGAAGCTACTAAGCATACAAGGAAGCTAGTGCAAGTGATAAACGCATATACTGTATGATGATGCAATGGTGGGTTTGAATATTACCAATCAAATTGGCTATTGACGAGTCGATTGTTAAAATCCCGCCTGGTCCGTACTTGCCATAATGCATTCTCATCACAACTATCAGCTATTAGAAAGCCGAACATCTGTAGCCTAAAGTCCAATCAGCACATCTGTTGTCGTAGAGAGCTTCTTCAAATGCTTTGTCGACGTGGATGAAGTAACCGATGTTGATCGCATCGAACGAGCACAGAAGCTGAATCAGCCGGCTGATGTGATGAATACCCTGGCCCTCTATCTACGGGGGTCGGGCGAGACGGACCCCGTCCGCAGGGGTCGGGCGAGGCGGACCCGTCCGTAGGCGACAAATGCCCTGACCCCATAGGAGCCGAATTCGCCGATGTCGATGGTGTCGCAGGAACGGGAATAGCCGATGATGATGACGATGCAGAAGTACTGTTGGCCGGATCGATCGGCTAATGTATCAGACACTCCCACGCCCACATGGGAGCATAAGTAGCCGCTGTCGATGGCCGGAACTGCGAAGGAGCGGAAGTAGCCGATGGAGAAAAAGCTGTAGGAGCACCGGCGGTAGTTCTTCATCCAGACGAAAATTTTTGTATGGGTCTCCATATTTCATCACCAAATCTCCGCTTATGTGTTGTTAGAATATGTTTATTCTGTGAGGCCAGTGGATAAGACCAGCCTCAACCCATTTTTTGTCACTTCGATCCAATCACAGTCTTCCGCGCGCGATCCCTGAGATCGGCTCTTGTCCTTCCGCGTCCCAAGCGTTCATGTCTGCGAGTGAAACCTCGCTGGAGTCATCTGCACGGACCACCTCCACTTCATCGCCATCCCATTGGACCAGATACTGATGCATTGTGGAAGGGATACAACAGTTGGTGTGAATCCAATCTCTCCCAAGCAACACCGTGTATGTACTCTTGCTGTTGACGATGAAGAATGAAGTCGGGATCGTCTTGCGGCCCACTGTCAACTCCACATTAAGAACCCCCATTGCCTCTGATGGTTGCCCGTTGAAGTCATTGAGCGTCACGTTGGTCTTGATGAGGTCGGCAGAAGAACGCCCCAACCGGCGCAGCACTGAATATGGCATCAGGTTGACTGCAGCACCGGTGTCAACCAACATCCTGTTAACGGGTTTACCGTTGATGAAGCCCTTGAGATACAGCCCCTTCAAATATTTGTAGATTTTTTTCCCTTTGGCTTCTCGAAGATGATTGGCTGGGGGCCAAGATCCAACTGTGCAATAGGTAAATCCTCCGGTTGGGGTGCCCAGAACTCTGATGGGAGAACGAACACCATGTTCACATCAGCCGATGGCTTCTCATCGGCTTTTGTCTGCCTGGGGCGCCACTCTTTTCTTGGAGGGTGCCTTTCCACCCTTCGCGGATGCCTGACCTATTCCGCGAGATCCGGACGTGCCTTCCTCAGCACGTCAAGGTATCTTGCTTCTGCCTCTTCTAGATTGCGCAAGCGCTGCACTCTGCGCTTCTGCGAGCGATTAAACCCATCAGGACACCACCGTGGGTGATGGTACTTGTCTTCTTCTTCTGGCTCAAAATAACCCTTGGTTGGCCGCTCAACATGTTCATCGTGATGCACTTTGGGCCCCAAGCGCCGGAACACCGATGTTTCGCCTGACTGGCGTGTCCGAGGCCTGCACTCCAAACAATCATCTATAGTGGGCAATCGGCTCATGCCGGAATTCCAGCAGTACCTGAAGAACGGGCAATGCCAGTGGTCGCGTATAGCCTGGCGCCTCCCCAGCGTCCTCCCTGTGCGGTACTCGTACTCCTCTTCTTCCGATTATTGATATCGGCGACGCAGCTTGTGCTGATATTCATATTTTTCCAGAAGCCGATCAGAAGCTGGAAGCTGATTACGGATGTGACGCACTTGCTCTTCAGTAATATGCTGTCGCCCTGGTTTATTTTGATCCTAGGGCTGTTTGCCAGAAATGGCCTCTCTCCTTTGCTCGTCACGATGGCGTACAGGCCCCGCCATGTTGATCTGGAATGAAAAATTCTGGCCCGTAGGAGTGAAGTCTGACAACTCTACCACGTTGGCTTGCGAGAAGGGCTTCGTGTCAACCTTCATCGTGTGTTGGGCCAGGATTAATCGGCCTTGCTCGATAGCTGATTGAATCTGACGACGCAGCTCCTTGCATTCACCCGTGGCATGAGTGAACGAATGATGCCATTTATAGTATAGCCTCCCCTGCAGCTCTTGTGCGGTTGGCAGCTTGTGATTTTCTGGGAGCTTCAGCTATTTTTCTTTGAGCAACAGATCAAATATCTTCTCTGCCTTGGCTACGTCGAAGTCAAAGCCCTTCACAAGCCCCTGCTGTTTGATCCATTTGCACGGGACGGGGTTTCCCCCCCGAGTCCACTCTGCCACGGCCACTTCTTGTTCCTCGCCAGAGCCATCAGATTCATCCGCTTGGGCCATGTTCACATGGCGGTTGAACTTGTCCTGGTATAGCTCAGGATGGTAAAGCTCATACGCGGTAAGCTTCTGCACCAGGTGCGCCAGAGATGCGAACTCCAACTAGAAAGCCATATCCTTGATTGGCTTAGCGAGTCCCAGAACTGCCAGATCGACGGCCTCCTTCTTCGTAATGCATGATGAGTAGCATCGATTCTTGACCTCTCTGAAGCGCTGTATGTATTCTGACACAGTCTCTCCTCGCTTCTGCCTAACTTGGGCGAGGTCAGCAATCCCAGCTTCAGCAGCCTCTGAGTGATACTGGGTATGGAACTGATCTTCCAGCTGCCTCCAAGTTCAAATCGAATCTGGAGCCTGTAAGAGATTGGCCGAAGAACCAGACCCTCAGCGGATCCGATACTGAGATCATCCCAAGCTGCGTTAAGTATCGGCTCACATGCTCAATGGAGCTGGCTCCTTCTGACCCGTTGAACTTGGTGAATTTAGGGAGCCGATACTTGGGTGGCAACGGGATCAAGTCGTAGTCACTTGGATACGGATTGGAATAGCCGATCGCTTTTCTCTTGGGCAGGATGCCAAACTGGTCTCTCAGTATTGCACTGACCTGCTCCATACTAAGAACTCCTGGGGCCGATGGCTCGGCACTCGGCCCGGTAGCGTACTTTGCCAGCCACGCTTGTTTCTTCGCGTCTGCTCCAAAAGCTCCTGGGCTTACCAACTGCATCGAGTGTGTTGGATTGACGCTGTCAGGGATGTATGCGCACGTGTAGCCGTACGGGATCTCCTTGGGTGGCTCGGTCAGGAACTGGCCTTCTCCAGGATCACCGCCGATCTTGTGAACAACATAGATCGGCGAATTCTGTTGTCCTGCTGCCGCGAGCGAGTAGGACACTGGCGGCCTAGATTGTAGTGCAGCTTCCCCCTTGTGGCTCCCCAGGACTGGTCCCGACGGGGAGTACTGGTTCTTGATCACCTCCTGGACAACGCGATGTGCCATGCGCTCAAGTTTGTTCACCAGGCTTTCTGAGTGCCGATGAAGCGTATGAGCCACCATATAGTTCATATCCTGGCGTAGGGCCCTAGTTCGCTCCTCTGATGGCACAGACAGATCAACGTTGTTGAGAGCGCCTTCTGGTGAGAACCCCTTCCACCTGATGCCATGGTTGCGAGTCCTCTCAAAAGAGCCGATGAGGTCAGCTTCGAACAGAGCTTTGACCTCATAGTATTTTTGCTTATGTTCCAGAGTCAGCTCTTCATACGTGATAGGTTTGGTGACCGGCGGAACCGGTGCTTGGTCCTGAGCTCCTGTCATCTCTGCGGCGGGCGTTGTTGTTGATGAAGGTCCCACCGGGCGTGCCAGAATGTGTTGTCGGTCGAAACCTACTGGCGAGCAGCGACAGGCAACACGAAGAGCTGGGAGGTCACCGGAGCGCTGGCAGGCACTGCTCCCTCATCGACGGCCCACAATTCTGTCACGCGCCCGGAGATTCTAGAGAATGTCAGGCATGCCACCTGACCTATACCCGATCAGGAAGGTGCGAATGTTCTTGCAACGATTTGCCTGCATACACAAACACGTGTGTAACACCCTAATTTGAATTTCAGCATTTATTAATAAATTTAATTGGCTTTATTTAAATTTCTAAGGTTTAATGTGTTTAGCCATGCATTTAATTTATTTTTGTTTCACAATGTAATTAAAATTGGCTAAGTTTAAAAATTTGATGTTGCATTCATGCTGGTGCATGGTTTTGTTTTGTTTGTTTGTGTAGGAGTTTGAATTCAAATTCATTTGAATTCAAATAATTTTGAATTGAGAGGAAAGGAAAAAGAAATAGACAAGGAAAGAAACCCAAACCTCATCCCGAGAGCCCACCAGCCCAACCCGGCCGGCCCAACCCTCTTCCTCTCTTTTCCTCAGCCCGTGGCCCACTTTTCTCGCGGCCCAAACCGGTGCCCACGCCCCAGGCCCGGCTCGCGCCAGCCTGCTCCCGCAAGCCCCGCTCTCCCCGCGCCGGCCTGCTCCAGCACGTCGCCCGGCGCCTAAGCCAGCGCCCCGCCCCTGCCAACTGGGCCCCGCACGTTAGCACCTGCAGCCGCCCGCCTCGCGTCGCCCTCACGCCCCTAACGGCCCGGGCCCAGCAGTCAGGCTCGTCCCCTTCCTCGCGCAACCGCCGCGCCCGGCACGCCGAGATTCTCGGCGGGCTTTCCTTCCCAGGCGCGCACGCCTAGGTTGGCCGCCGCCATATAAGAAGGCCCAAGGCCCCCCCCTGCACCCCATCCACACCAGCGCCGCCATAACCCTAGCTCCCCTCGGATGCACAGCTCCGCCGAGCCGCCGCTCCCCTGCACCGCCGTGGCCGTGCCTCCCCGCTGCACGGCATCCTCTCCAGAGCCGCGCAGGAGCCCCACCTTGGCGCCAGGAACAACTCCCAGGCCTCCGCGCACGGCCCCGACAACGGCAGCGACCGGAATCACGCCGTACTCCATCGCTGGTGAGTAGAGCCGCCGTCGAAATCTCTCGATTTCTCGCCGCCGCCGCCGACCCCTGAGCCCCCTAACCCCTGGAAAACCTTCACAGCGCTGTCACTCATCCACCCCTGGAGCTTGGGCGACCGGAGGAGCACGCCACCGCCGCGACCGCCGCGTCGAGCTCCGCCGCCGCGGGTCCTCATCGCCGACCACCCTACGCCGCTCTCTCGCCCGATGCAGTCCCTCGGTGAGCACCCCCAAGGCCCCTCCGTACTTTTGCGCTAGCTACTTTAGTCTGTAGCGCACCCCAGAGGCCGCGCGGGCTCACCTCGGCGATGCCCCGCCGCGTTCGCCCGCCATCGCCGCCACGCACGGCGTCCCGCGCCCCAATCCCCTCCCCTGAGTGCCCCAGTGGCTTGCGCGTGCCACGGGCATGCTCCCGAGCCAAGCCGCGGCCCGAATCGGCCACGGGGACGCCGGTTTGGCCAACCCCGGCGACCCTCCCGCCGCGGAGCAGAGCTCCGGCGACCTATCGCCGCCGCTCCCGCGCGCGAAACATGTCAGCCGTCCAATCCTAGATCTGCGGCCCTGATTAGATCAGCCCGGAGTCAAACCAGCAAATACCGGTCAGCGCCTGGCTCTTTTGCTAAAACCCCCCCCCTAGTTTTCTTAGATTTAACCCGCGGTCCATCGGTATAGAAAAATAAATACACAGAGGCCCTGTTTTTAGCACTTAGCCCCCTGAGTTCTTTAGAAATAGAACCCGCCATCCCTCCATGGCTTTTTCATGCGTTAGACCCCAGAACTAACCATTAATTACGTTTAGGCCCTCGGTTTTAGCAGAAAAGCCCCTGGAACCCTATTTTTATTACAAATAAGCCCCTAGAACTTGTTTTTAGCCTAGATTATGCGTTTTAGCTCCGATTTAGGCGTACTTTATATCCACGCGATCGTTGTAACGCGTAGAATAGTTTTAGACTAGTTTAGTGTGCTGTTTTTATGTATTGATGTATTGTTTCTTAGCTTTTGTTAGTGTTTGCTTGTTTGCTTATTTTTGTGCACTGTTTTGGCCATGTGTTCGTGAGTAGACGCTGATCCATTTGAGGAGCCCCAGTACCAGTACCCGGAGCAGCCGTCTTCTGAGCACTTTGAGCAGCAGCAGGAGCAGTACGAGGAAGGCAAGTATAACATGAACAACCCATCACTTTTAAATATAATTTCATACTACATTTTAATACTGTATGCCTATAAGGACTTTCCTAGCCACTTTATATCCTTTATATATACCTTTGGGTTGCATTTTGGTTAGTTGTGCTAGGTTGCTGTGCTACAACACAGTCTGGTCCTTTTTTAAATTAATTTGATTAATGGTTTACTTGAACTTAATTCTGAGAGTGGCCCTCTGTGCTTCGTGCTTGAGTGGCTCACGTCTCGTTAAAATATGGTTTTTGTAGAAACTTGGTTTAGGGGGCCAGCACGGTGCTTAGTGCTTGGTTGGCCACTCTCCATAAGGACTGGTTCATAGAGCGACAACCTGGGACAACAGCGCTACCACAAGGCTAGAATGGGATAGACTTGGCATAATAATTAGATCTTTTTGGTTTGGAGTAACTTACCTGCGGGGCAGGGGCGGTAAGCTTCTATATCCCTCATGCTGAGTGGCCTCGTCTGTGCTTCGTGTCTTGACACCCACTAGACCTGCTCCATAGTCGCCGATCCACCCTCGCGGTTACTCCCTACCAACGAGATTCTTTGTAAAGGCCTCGTAGTGAGTCGCTAGTCATCTCACCTAAGGAAGTGTGATGAACAACTGGCGTAGCTCACGACTTGTGGGTAAAGATGTGCAACCTCTGCAGAGTGTAAAACTGGTATACTAGCCGTGCTCACGGTTATGAGCGGCCCAGATCCTCCTTTTGATTGGTGGGGTTATCTCCTTCCGACGAGGGAGGTGCCTCTCGGGGTTACCTTGGTGGCTTGGTTTTGGTTTGGTTCTCAGTATAACATGTTTAATCTTGATTAATTACTATGTAACTGGGTAAATGGTAATTCATCAACTTGTAGTAAATAGTTTTAATAAAATTTTGCCAAGACTTAAAAGCTAATGCAGTCAGTCAGCCAACCTTAGAGCCTCATAGTTTGTGTTATACTTGTTGAGTACAAGTTGTGTACTCACTCTTCCTCTTCTCTACTTTTTCCTCTTGGCTACGCTACTGCTGCTCAGTTCCTGCCGACACGAGGGAGTTTGCTCAGTGCTACCAGGACTACGAGGACTTCTAGGCAGTTCGTCTCCCAGTCGACGTCCCTGTGGCGCCCTGCTTCAGCTTCGGAGAGTCTTTTAATGTTAACTAATTAATAAAATGAGTTAGATCGTTGGGGGTAAAACAGTCCACTCTATCCTGTCTACTTTATCATGGTTGAGTCTTTGTCCGCAAAGAGTTATCATATCCATCAGAATTTATTCCTGCAATATCCTTACTCGTGAAACCTTTTGTCCAAAAATCAGATGATGAACACCAGGCGTGGTTCTGACCAGCAGGGGCAGAACAACCAGGGTCAGAACACCTAGGGGACCGGTATCCCGATGCCTCCACCTTTGACTCCGGAGCAGTACTTCCAGCTCCAGATGCAGATGATGGCCACCCTGAACAACACTGTTCAGGCTCATCAGCAGGCTCACACTCAGCCTCCGCCTCCTCCACCGCCGCAGCCTCGCGACAGGCGTGCTGAGTTCCTGAGGGGTCACCCGCTGACGTTTTCTCACACGTCCGACCCTCTTCAGGCTGACGACTAGCTCCGTGCAGTAGAGCGTCAGCTGGACATCGCCCAGTGCGATGATCGGGAGAGAGTTCTGTACGCAGCAGGACAGCTGCGAGGGGCAGCTTTGGACTGGTGGGAGTCCCACCCAGTTCATGACCGCGAGTCCCTCACTTGTCTCCAGTTCAGGGAGCGTTTCCGCAGCCACAACGTCCCCGCGGGCGTTATGAAGATGAAGCAGAAGGAGTTCCTTGCACTGAAGCAGGTAATCTTAGATATAATCATTCAGCGGTTTCTTTTGAGCTAATGTCCATGCCCCTTGTTCTATCTTTATGAATCTTGAGTTAATCTTTCGATATCTATCTGTCTTTGTCACTTCAGGGGACTATGTCGGTCACGGAGTATCGTGATCACTTTCTGCAGCTTGCTCGCTACGCCCCTGCCGATGTTGCGGATGACCACAAGAAGCAGGAGCACTTCATGGAGGGCCTTGAGGACTACCTCCAGTACGCGCTGCTCAACCTCCGCTTCGACGACTTGAACCATCTGGTTGACAACGCGCTCAACACTGAGCGCAAGCACTTGGAGATGGAGGACAAGAAGAGGAAGATTGTCTCCGTTGCTTCCGGCAGCAACACTCGTCCTCGCCTCCAGCAGCCTCAGCAGTACCAGCCGCCTCAGTACCGGCCTCCCCAGCCGTACCAGCAGAGGCCGCAGCAGTACCCGCCTCGACAGCAGCAGGCAGGTCAGGGCCCGAGGTTACTGGCACCTCCGGCTCGTGCTCCACCAGCTCCGCCAGCACCGCAGGCTCCACGTCCGGCAGCTCCTACCGGATAGCAGGCTTCGACACTTGTACACGTCTGCTATCACTGCGGCCAGCCGGGGCACTACGCCAACACTTGCCCCCGGAAGGCGCAGGCGGGACAGCAGGGGCGCCCAGCTCAGCCCAGGGCGCCAGCACAGGGCAGGGTGAACCACGTGACGGCCGAGTCAGCGGCCGAGACTCCTAATGTGGTTATTGGTACGTTCATGGTCAACTCTCACCCCGCTACAGTGCTTTTCGATACCGGTGCTACCCATTCTTTCATTTCCAAGTCATTTGCCGAGCAGCATGGTATACCGGTTTCTTGTATGAGGACAGCTATGGTAGTTACCTCACCTGGGGGTCAGATACGTACATGTTCTATATGCTCCAGAGTTAGTATTGTCATAAAGGGGGTAGAATTCCGCACTGGCCTGATAGTTATTGACTCCTCGGGGATAGATGTGATTTTGGGCATGGAGACACTTACCAGATGGGGAGTCCGTATTGATTGTGCTCAGCGGACAGTTCACTTATCGGCATCTGATGGCCAAGAGGTGACAGTCAGTGCTTCAGAGCCTTCTGGATTTCTTCATCAGATGGAGACTAGACCCACGGACGGTATTCGCGTGGTGTCTGAATTCCCGGATGTCTTTCCGGATGATCTGCCAGGTATGCCGCCTGAACGCGCCATTAAGTTTTGTATTGATCTCTTGCCTGGCACAGCTCCTATTGCAAAGCGGCCCTATCGTATGGCACCTATAGAGCATGAAGAAGTCAAGAAAACTATTGATGAGTTGCTAGCCAAGGGCTATATCCGTCGCAGCTTCTCTCCTTGGGCTTTTCCATTATTGCTGGTAGATAAGAAGGATGGCTCGAAGAGGATGTGTGTCGATTATCGGGAGCTGAATGCAGTCACTATCAAGAACAAGCATCCACTGCCCCGTATTGAGGATCTCTTCGATTTGCTTCAAGGTGCTCGTATATTCTCGAAGATTGATCTTCGTTCGGGATATTTTCAGCTGAGGATCCGTCCTGGGGATATTCCGAAGACGGCATTCACCTGCAAGTACGGGCTATATGAGTACACGGTCATGTCCTTCGGCTTGACTAATGCCCCGGCCTACTTCATGCATCTGATGAACATGGTCTTCATGGATTATCTGGATGTCTTTGTGGTGATTTTCATTGATGATATTCTGATCTTCTCCAAGACAGAAGAAGAGCATGAGGAGCATCTGAGACTCGTATTGCAGAGGCTGAGAGAGCATCAGCTGTATGCCAAGTTCAGCAAGTGCGAGTTCTGGATTGACGAGGTTCCATTCCTCGGTCATGTTATCTCTCAGGGAGGCATTGCTGTTGATCTGAGCAAGGTGAAGGATGTGCTCGAGTGGGATACACCGCAGATAGTGAAGGAAGTCAGGTCATTCTTGGGCTTAGCTGGATATTATCGGAGGTTCATTGAGAATTTCTCCAAGATCGAGAAGCCTTTGACTTCCTTGCTGGAGAAAAAATGTGGCTTTCGTGTGGACTGAAGAGCGTCAGATGGCCTTTGATGAGCTGATGAAAAGGTTGACTACGGCGCCAGTCCTGACTCTGCCAGACTAGACGAAGAGGTTCACGGTATATTGTGATGCTTCGAAGAATGGTCTAGGGTGTGTTCTGATGCAGGAGGGCAGAGTGATTGCTTATGCTTCACGGCAGCTACACCGGCATGAGCTGAACTATCCCACTCATGATCTTGAGTTAGCCGCAGTTGTGCATTCTCTGAAGATTTGGAGGCATTACTTGTATGGGCAGCGGTGTGATATCTACAGTGATCACAAGAGCCTCAAGTACATTTTCACGCAGAATGAGCTGAACATGCGGCAGAGAAGATGGCTAGAGTTAGTCAAGGATTATGACCTGGAGATTCACTATCATCCGGGCAAGGCCAATGTTGTAGCAGATGCTTTGAGCAGAAGAAGTTATGTCAACATGGCCGTGGCTTTCCAGATGCCTCCGGAGTTATGCGAGGAGTTCGAGCAGTTGAGTCTGGGCTTCTTGCATCATACCTCCAGTGCAGCATTTGAGGCAGTACCGACTCTAGAGTCAGAGATCAGGCAGCATCAGAAAGATGATGAGAAGCTGCAGGAGATTCGTGAGTTGCTCAAGAAGGGCAAGGCTCCTCATTTCAGAGAGGATGATCAGGGTACCTAGTGGTACAAGAACCGGATCTGTGTGCCAGATGTGAAGGATCTCCGGAAGTTGATTCTGAGTGAGGCCCATGATACAGCTTACTCTATTCATCCGGGCAGCACGAAGATGTACTATGATCTGAAGGAACATTTCTGGTGGTATGGGATGAAGCGTTCAGTGGTAGAGTACATGGCTATTTGTGACACCTGTCAGCATGTCAAGGCTGAGCATCAGAGGCCAGCAGGTCTGTTACAGCCTTTGAAGATTCCAGAGTGGAAATGGGAGGAAATCACTATGGACTTCATTGTTGGATTGCCTCATACTCAGAAAGGGTACAACTCCATTTGGGTAGTAGTGGATCGATTGACGAAGGTTGCTCACTTCATACCAGTGAACACTACTTACTCCGGGGCTAGACTTGCAGAGTTGTACATCTCTCGGATTGTCTGCTTGCATGGTGTGCCCAAGAAGATTATATTGGACAGGGGGTCTCAGTTTACTTCTCGGTTCTGGGAGCAGCTCCATGACTCGTTGGATACGAAGCTGCGTTTCAGTACGGCTTATCACCCTCAGACCGATGGGCAGACAGAGAGAACCAACCAAGTGTTGGAGGATATGCTGAGAGCTTGTGCCATTCAGTACGGTACTAGTTGGGATAAGTGCCTGTCATATGCTGAGTTTTCATATAACAACAGCTATCAGGCCAGTCTGAAGAAGTCCCCCTTTGAGGCATTGTATGGCAGAAAATGCAGGACTCCTCTCTATTGGGATCAGATTGGTGAGAAGCAGCTCTTCGGCCCTGAGATCATAGATGATGCAGAGCAGATGGTTCAGGCTGTGCGAGAAAATCTGAGGATTGCACAGAGCAGACAGAAGAGCTATGCAGATGGCAAACGGAGAGACCTGACTTTCAGTGTCGGTGATTATGTGTACCTGAAGGTGTCTCCGATGAGAGGAATCCGCAGATTCAATGTCAAAGGGAAGTTAGCACCTCGGTATGTTGGGCCATTCAAGGTGCTAGAGCGGAAAGGTGAAGTTGCTTATCACCTGGAGTTACCTCTCAGCCTCTCAGGAGTTCACGATGTCTTCCATATATCTCAGCTGAAGAGGTGTTTGCAAGTACCCGAGGAGCAGGCACCCCTGGATGGTGTAGATGTGCAGGAAGACCTGACTTATACTGAGCATCCGGTAAGGATTCTGGAGACACCAGAGAGGGTTACTCGGAACAAGCGCATCAAGATGTCAGCGCACCACTGTGAAGCTGAGGCTACTTGGGAGCGAGAAGATGAGCTGATGAAGACATATCTAGATCTCTTTGCTAGCCAGCCCAGCTAAATCTCGAGGACGAGATTTCCTTAAGGGGGTAGGGTATGTAACACCATAATTTGAATTTCAGCATTTATTAATAAATTTAATTAGCTTTATTTAAATTTCTAAGGTTTAATGTGTTTAGCCTTGCATTTAATTTATTTTTGTTTCACAAAGTAATTAAAATTGGCTAAGTTTAAAAATTTGATGTTGCATTCATGCTGGTGCATGGTTTTTTTTTGTTTGTTTGTGTAGGAGTTTGAATTCAAATTCATTTGAATTCAAATAACTTTGAATTGAGAGGAAAGGAAAAAGAAATAGACAAGGAAAGAAACCCAAACCTCATCCCGGGAGCCCACCAGCCCAACCCAGTCGGCCCAACCCTCTTCCTCTCTTTTCCTCAGCCCGCGGCCCACTTTTCTCGCGGCCCAAACCGGTGCCCACGCCCCAGGCCCGGCTCGCGCCAGCCTGCTCCCGCAAGCCCCGCTCTCCCCGCGCCGGCCTGCTCCAGTGCGTCGCCCGGCGCCTAAGCCAGCGCCCCCGCCCTGCCAACTGGGCCCCGCACGTCAGCGCCTGCAGCCGCCCGCCTCGCGTCGCCCTCGCGCCCCTGACGGCCTGGGCCCAGCAGTCAGGCTCATCCCCTTCCTCGCGCAACCGCCGTGCCCGGCACGCCGAGATTCTCGGTGGGCTTTCCTTCCCAGGCGCGCATGCCTAGGTTGGCCGCCGCCCTATAAGAAGGCCCAAGGCCCCCCCTGCACCCCATCCACACCAACGCCGCCATAACCCTAGCTCCCCTCGCCTGCGCAGCTCCGCCGAGCCGCCGCTCCCCTGCATCGCCGTGGCCAAGCCTCCCCACTGAACGGCATCCTCTCCAGAGCCGCGCAGGAGCCCCACCTTGGCGCCAGGAACAACTCCCAGGCCTCCGCGCACGGCCCCGGCAACGGCAGCGACCGGAATCACGCCGTACTCCATCGCCGGTGAGTAGAGCCGCCATCGAAATCTCTCGATTTCTTGCTGCTGACGACCCCTGTGCCCCCCTAACCCCTGGAAAACCTTCACAGCACTGTCACTCATCCACCCGTGGAGCTTGGGCGACCGGAGGAGCACGCCACCGCCGCGACCGCCGCGTCGAGCTCCGCCGCCGCGGGTCCTCGTCGCCGACCACCCTACGCCGCTCTCTCGCCCGATCCAGTCCCTCGGTGAGCACCCCCAAGGCCCCTCCTGTACTTTTGCGCTAGCTACTTTAGTCTGTAGCGCACCCCAGAGGCCGCGCGGGCTCACCCCGGCGATGCCCCGCCGTGTTCGCCCGCCATCGCCGCCGCGCACGGCATCCCGCGCCCCAATCCCCTCCCCTGAGTGCCCCAGTGGCTTGCGCGTGCCACGGGCATGCTCCCAAGCCAAGCCGCGGCCCGAATCGGCCACGGGGACGCCGGTTTGGCCAACCCCGGCGACCCTCCCGCCGCGGAGCAGAGCTCCGGCGACCTATCGCCGCCGCTCCCGCGCGCGAAACATGTCAGCCGTCCGATCCTAGATCTGCGGCCCTGATTAGATCGGCCCAGAGTCAAACCAGCAAATACCGGTCAGCGCCTGGCTCTTTTGCTAAAAAACCCCCCTAGTTTTCTTAGATTTAACCCGCGGTCCATCGGTATAGAAAAATAAATACGCAGAGGCCCTGTTTTTAGCACTTAGCCCCCTGAGTCCTTTAGAAATAGAACCCGCCGTCCTTCCATGGCTTTTTCACGCGTTAGACCCCAGAACTAACCTTTAATTACGTTTAGGCCCTCGGTTTTAGCAGAAAAGCCCCTGGAACCCTGTTTTTATTACAAATAAGCCCCTAGAACTTGTTTTTAGCCTAGATTATGCGTTTTAGCTCCAATTTAGGCGTACTTTATATCCACACGATCGTTGTAATGCGTAGAATATTTTAGACTAGTTTAGTGTGCTGTTTTTATGTATTGATGTATTAGTTTCTTAGCTTTTGTTAGTGTTTGCTTGTTTGCTTATTTTTGTGCACTGTTTTGGCCATGTGTTCGTGAGTAGACGCTGATCCATTTGAGGAGCCCCAGTACCAGTACCCAGAGCAGCCGTCTTCCGAGCACTTTAAGCAGCAGCAGGAGCAGTACGAGGAAGGCAAGTATAACATGAACAACCCATCACTTTTAAATATAATTTCATACTGCATTTTAATACTATATGCCTATAAGGACTTTCCTAGCCACTTTATATCCTTTATATATACCTTTGGGTTGCATTTTGGTTAGTTGTGCTAGGTTGCTGTGCTACAACACAGTCTGGTCCTTTTTTAAATTAATTTGATTAATGGTTTACTTGAACTTAATTCTGAGAGTGGCCCTCTGTGCTTCGTGCTTGAGTGGCTCACGTCTCGTTAAAATATGGTTTTTGTAGAAACTTGGTTTAGGGGGCCAGCACAGGTGCTTAGTGCTTGGTTGGCCACTCTCCATAAGGACCGGTTCATAGAGCGACAACCTGGGACAACAGCGCTACCACAAGGCTATAATGGGATAGACTTGGCATAATAATTAGATCTTTTTGGTTTGGAGTAACTTACCTGCGGGGCAGGGGCGGTAAGCTTCTATGTCCCTCGTGCTGAGTGCCCTCGTCTGTGCTTCGTGTCTTGACGCCCACTAGACCTGTTCCATAGTCACCGATCCACCCTCGCGGTTACTCCCTACCAACGAGATTCTTTGTAAGGCCTCGTAGTGAGTCGCTAGTCATCTCACCTAAGGAAGTGTGATGAACAACTGGCGTAGCTCACGACTTGTGGGTAAAGATGTGCAACCTCTGCAGAGTGTAAAACTAGTATACTAGCCGTGCTCACGGTTATGAGCGGCCCAGATCCTCCTTTTGATTAGTGGGGTTATCTCCTTCCGACGAGGGAGGTGCCTCTCGGGGTTACCTTGATGGCTTGGTTTTGGTTTGGTTCTCAGTATAACATGTTTAATCTTGATTAATTACTATGTAACTGGGTAAATGGTAATTCATCAATTTGTAGTAAATAGTTTTAATAAAATTTTGCCAAGACTTAAAAGCTAATGCAGTCAGTCAGCCAACCTTAGAGCCTCATAGTTTGTGTTATACTTGTTGAGTACAAGTTGTGTACTCACTCTTGCCTCTTCTCTACTTTTTCCTCTTGGCTACGCTACTGCTGCTCAGTTCCTGCCGACACGAGGGAGTTTGCTCAGCGCTACCAGGACTACGAGGACTTCTAGGTGTTCGTCTCCCAGTCGACGTCCCTGTGGCGCCCTGCTTCAGCTTCGGAGAGTCTTTTATCGTATTTGTACTTCGCTTCCGCTGTATCAGACATTTTGTCATTAATGTAATAAATAGCATTCATATTCGCTTTATTATATCTTTTTACGTGATATGTGCTATGATATACTGTTCATTCTGTTGTATATACGTGTGACTTGATCCTGGCACGTATATGATTGCTCGGTTTATGTCCTTTTATAAACCGGGTGTTACAACGTGGAAACGTAAGTCCGAGCCGTGGTCGGCTCCCTGGGACGACTCTTGCATCGGCTTTAAAGAGCCGATCGAGTCCCAGTTTCAGATTGGATCTGCATCTATCCGGATATTGATAAATAAAGCAAATAAGTGTAAAGATGCTTCAATTAAATCTAATTAATCTAATCCACGATGGTAAAAGCTTCGCTGTTAGATCGGAACATCCTACACGTGATTGGGCCTAATAAACGTAATAAATAACCAAACCTTAACCAGAAACAGAGGCCTAAGAACTAGCAAGAGCCGATTCCCGGATCAATTCCCTGTTAAGACTAAGGCAAAGCATCTAACACGACATCGGATCATCCAATCTGTTTGCAAGGCCTAACCTAGCAGATATCACGCCAACTCTTATATACAAGAGCAAACCATAACAGATTGGATCTACTAGACGTAAAAGAAGCAGGGTGTTGTCTCGGTGCAACTAATTCTACACAACAAGAACTAGCATAGAATTGAAACGAGACTGCACGAATAACAACATGATATTCGTAGATGATAAGCAACAAGCACAATAGATCTACTAAAAGCCATGCTACGAACATCAGGATAACTAGCATTACTCGCCATAAAAAATGCTTCAGTACGAGTAATACCAAGGGAAAAGCAAGAACAACGCTGCCCTGATCGCAAGAAGCGATCAGGGCAGCATGGCGCTTACTTGGATGAAACCCTAGAATTAGGAGTGGCGCTTACGTGATGATATTCTTTTTTTACAAATATCATAAGGGTACATATTTATAGTCCGGAGACTTCTTGCCGTGCAAGGCAACCTCTAAACTCTTTCCTAAACGAAGACTAGAGATAGATTACAACTCAATAAAGACTCGAAGATTAGATAACATGATCTGAACTCTTCCCTCCACCGGTCCAGATCTTCATGAAGCTTCCAAATATCAGCCGAAACATGCCGTATAATTGTGGCAGATTCTAGTCATCCTATTGTTTCGGCAGTTCCCGTCAACTCCTAGCGAATCTGGATGTGATTCCAGTTGTATTGGAAAGCTTATCTCCTTAGCTTTCCATGCATATCTAGAACATCCAAAACGGAGTCAATATGTGGCCTGGGCGTCCATTTTTGTGCGGACTCTTCCTGCAGTCCGAACCAGCCTCGCGAATAGACTGGGCTTCAACATGGATTAGGCCCGTGACCCCATCTCAGCTTGACCCTTGAGTGCCCAATTATCATTATATTTGGCCAAACTTATGATATAAGCCTGGCTAAGTGGACTCCTTTACCGTGGGCTTCTTCTGACATTTGGCCTACCAACCTTGGTCAAATTCTGGCGATAACATATCTCTGGTGGAGAATTCTCGTGGCTAACTGCCGTAGCTTCAGATTCAAAGAGAAATTTGTCATAGTCCAAGTCTTTCAACGTCATAGAATTATATTCTCGGTACATGGGATTCGAGAGAAAAGCCATGAAAATTTCACAATTATGACTGCGAGTTTTCAAATTGATGTTGTCTTCCTTTAGCGGGAAGCCTTGTTGGAACAGGAGTTCTTCATCTTCTGGGAGTTGCTGATTCTCTCTCAGATTTACAGACTGCCATTCTTCGTTTATAGTGATTGTAGGAGTCGACTTCTTATTGGATTCGGTTCCTTTCTCCGAATCGAGTTGTGGTGCGAGTCGGTTTCTTTTAATGTCCGAAACCGGGTAGACTTCCTTGTCTTGCTTGACTCGGGGAGAGAATCCAAGAGTGTGTCGGAGAAGGTTCTCGTCATATGGGATGTGATCCGCTGGGGTCCATCCGTGTTCAATTCGAACTGAGAGTTCATTTATGAATTCGTCGTATTTGTCCAAATTGTCTTTTTCCTCAGAAGGATATATCTGTGGCATGCAGTGATCATCTTGCGAGGTAGGGGAATTTGGGAATTGGACAACGTTACACCAGCGACTCATGTAGTCCTTGATTGAAACAGAATCTTTAGCAGGGTGGGTTTGTGATAAATGTTGATCCAGTTTGAGCGAATCATCCCACAGCTTCTTTGCTTTGGACTGTTCTCAAAGAGCTTCAAGCTTGTCCGGTTTGCTTAATCCTTCCATGAATAGGTCAATGTCATGTGACCAATTAGCTAGTTCGTCTTCGGAGATTGGTTTGTCCAATTCCTCGAGATATTTGATGAAAGCTTGTTCTTGTTCCAGCTCCGCAGAGTCGAGGGTCCACTGGTTGGAGAGTTCTTCGAGGGCAATGTTGATGTTGAATGTGTCTTCAGCTTTCTGGAGGAAGTGCTCGACTTTTTCATCAATATTATTGATGTTTGATAAAGTGTTTTTCGACTGCTTCTTTTTGTGAGTAGCTTTCTTGAAGCTAGTCTTTGACTTTTTCATCCGAAGACTTGGTTCAGCAATGTGGATGCAGTTGGAAAGTGTTGTCCTTCCATTGGAAGTTTCTGGCTTGGAGTCTTCCAATAGTTTTCCAAATCTTCTTCCAATTCGGAGAGTGTCTTGGCCTTGATTGTGTTGAATTTGAGTTGAATTCGGTCTTCGTTCGAAAATTCAATTTCTTCGAGCTGATCGATGAATTCGTTGAAATCACGGTGTTTTGCAGCTTCCGGAAGATCTTGATTGGTTGGATGGCTTTCGAAACTGCATAATCCGTCGGCGACGAAGATCCTAGAGCCATCGCGAAGGGAGGTGCCTTTTTCGAGCACCGAGTTGTTGTTGAGAGAAGCCATCGGGTTCTCCTGACGATCGTTGGCGAGATGCCCCACGGTGGGCGCCAGCTGTCGGTGTTTTACCGTCGTGTTCTCCGAGGGGTATCCCGAGGAGAGTGGTTATGAGTAGGGACATGCCGAGATCAGAATGCGATGGTGCAAGGAACACAAGAATTTAGACAGGTTCGGGCCGCCGGAGCGTAATACCCTACGTCCTGTGTGGTGGTTTGTATTCCCTCTGGTATTGTTCGAAGTTTTGGAGGGGTCCCTGTTCGCCCTTATATAATCTGGGGGAATAGGGTTACATGGAAAGTCCTAGCTGAGTACGTTTAGAGCCCTACTCTGAGTGGGTCGGGTAGTTTCCTTGTACTTCAATAAGTTCTACTCCTATTCGGGCAGGTACGGAAGAGGTAGGGGGTATCCATGTACTACTCCCTACTCTAGAATATTCCATGCCCATGAGTAGTCCTACTGCCCTGGGTCTGACAGAGTTCTCTTTTTGTAGTACTGGTGGAAGTTGTCTTCTTGTTGGATTATGTTCTCTTATCCGAAATGAATTCTCGTGTGAATCGGTTTCTTTTGTAAACTTGATCCGAATTTGGGTAGGATTCATCACTTGATTTGACTCAGGGAGAAAACCGAGTGTGTGTCGAAGAAGATCTTCATCATATGGGAGGGTGTTTGGTGGAAGCCATCCTCCTTCGATTCTAACGGAGAATTCATTCATGAATTTGTTGTAGTTGTCCAAATTGTCGCGCTCTTCTGGAGAGAATAATTGTGGCATACGGTGATCTTCTTGTTGTGCTGGAGAACATGGAGTTTGAATGACGTTGCACCACCGACCCATGTAATCTTTTATTGGAACAGAATCATTTGTAGGATGAGACTCTGATAAATACTGACCCAATTGTGTTGGTGACTTGCTTTGAGATTCATCCCACAACTTCTTCGCTTTAGATTGTTCCCATAGTGCTTCGAGTTTGTCGGGATTTTATAATCCTTCCATGAATAAATCGATGTCGTTCGACCACTCAGCTAGTTCATCTTCGGAAATTGGTCCAAAGAGTTCATCAAGATAGTTGATGAATGCTTGGTCTTGTTCTAGCTCTGAATTGCTGGATGCCCAAGGGTTGACGAATTCTGCATATTCTTGTTCATAGGGTTCTTTCTTATTGAGCGTATCTTCTGCCAGCTGTCGTCAGTGTCTAATCTTCTCATTGATATGATCGATGCCTGAAAAGATGTTGTCTGTAGGTTTTCCCAGAGGAGTAGTTTTGTTGAGGCTAGTATCTGACTTTTTCTTCCAGAGAGCTGATTCTGCAAGATTGATGCAACCTGCAATACTGTCTGAGACCTTGTCGATGCCTTCGAGTAGTTCAAAGTTGTCAACATTTGGGCGTCGAATTGTCGTCAGATTTTCGAGATAATTTTCTATTGTAGTCGTTGAAACCGTGTTGACGGGTTGTGTAACGGCCCAGGGTTTTAAATAGCCAATTTAGGGTAATTAGAACCAATTTATGCATCATGTGCTTGAATTGCTTGAAAAAGGATCTTTTCGTAAATATAAAGGTTATATGTGTAATTATGATTTTATGCAAGGTACTTTCTATAGTTTAATTTGAATTGGTGTGCAATTATAGCTTTGTGGAGGGTGCTTTTGCAAAATTCAGTGCATTTATTGCTTGGCAGGAAACTTTTCAAATCAGCCCATATTTGAAGTGAAATTGCTTGAAAAAGACAAAAATTCCTAGAACTCAAATTCCCTTCTATGTTTTAAAAATTAGCTCTTGAATCTTTGATCAAATAAATTTTTGCACAACATCAAAGTTGTAGATCTTGAAAAGTTGAACAACTTTCATGTTGGGCACTTTTTCATTTGAGCCCTAGATTAATAGTTATCAATGTTTTACAGTTAGGTCCCTGAAATTTTAGGAAATTCCGTTTAGGTCCCTGTCTTCTTCCCCAGCTTCGCTCTCTGCTCTCTCTCACCGCCGACAGCGCCACGCCGCCCGTCGCCGCTGCTGGGTCGCCCCCGGCCAAGTCCGACTTCGCCTCCGCTTCACGTGGCGCCCCCACGAGCTTCTGGACCCAGCTCCCCGCGCGCTGGAGCTCCCTCCCTTCGCCACGCCCCCGCCGAAGCTTCGCGCGGCCGCCACCCCGACTCCGTCGTGGCGAGCCCGCTACAGCACCAAGGACCCCCAATTCGCGCGCTGCTTCGGAACCCAGAGCACCGTAGCCTTCTTTTCCCCTCACTTTTTTGGCCGCTCGCCGCTCCGGAAGCCCAGAATAGAGCCGCCGCCCTCCGCTTCATCTCCGGCGAAGCCCCGCCATGGAGACACCACCTCCCGCCTCCTGTACCCCAAGCCGAACCCTTTAATCGAACACTCATCATCCCACGAAGCTCTCAAGCCGGTCTAATCGACTGGAAAACCGCCGGAGCACCCTCACCGGAGTTCCACCCCTCGCCGCCGCTTCTGTTCGCGTCGAGCTCCCCGCTCCATCGCAGCTCCTCCTCACCTGAGCCTCACCATAGCTTAGCCTCCACCCAAGGAACCTCACCGGCCAGTCCTTCACCCTTCCTGGGCACCGGAACCCCCTCGTCGCTGGTTCCCTCCTCCGCCGCCGCCACTGTCACGCCGACGAGCCACCACCGGCCGTCCCTGCTCCAACCAAAGCCACCTACGGGTTCCTCTCGACGCCGTGGTGCTTCTCCACCACTTTCCCCAAACTCCGGTGAGCCCCCCTTGCCGGATTTAGGCCGGCCGAGCCGCCCCTGTCCTTCCCCTGCGGCCAAGGACCTCGGGTTGGAAGACACAAAACCCCAGGGGGTTATTTGAATAGCTCAAGACACATATGAATAGTGCTCTAGGGACTTCCTTGTGATGTTTTTCAGTGATCTTTGAAATTCAATATCAATTCGTGGAAAATTCGTAAAATAGCAAATCTGGATGTTTTGGAATCCTCTTGAAGAACTCTATGCAGTAGAACCATAATATGGTGTATGTTTGTTGCAAGTTTTTGCTGTAGATTTTGATTTGTGTTACTAGGTATATAAATACTAGTTCTTTAATCTTTTTCTTATCTGATGCTTGAAAGCTTGCCTTGCTCTGAAATTTTTGTGGTAGTTTACTCTTGTAACACTAGTTTTGCTATAAAAATTTCATGATCAGTTCTCATGTGTAGCTATTTCTTTGATTTAAACCTTGTTTATTAGACTTTAATTATGATAAATAGTTTATGCTGATGATAAATCATGGAAATATTCTTGAGTGTTCTTTTGGAGTATCTTAGCTTGTAAATGAAGTTTGAGGATCAGTTCATGATCAGAACAGGAGTTAAAAATGAATCTTTCTAAACTGATGTCTGTTATGTTTATTTTCTCAGAATTTATTCTGTGTATATAAAACCATGAAAAATTCACAGTTGCTAGTTCATTACTGTGTAGATCTCCTGTTAAATTTTGAGCTTCCACTTTGCTCTAGTTTGACCTGTATAATTCAAGCTTGATCTAGATGTTGTCTGAATGAATGAATTGTTGTGATTAAATGGCTACATGTCTTGGCATGATTTTTGCAGGGTAGCTTAATCTGTTCATGTTCTGTTTAGTGTAATTTTGGTAGAATTTATTACTAGTTCGTACTCTGAGTTGTTGATTTATTAGCAATCCATGGCTTGCTTGTTATAAGAAACCACCCCCACTTGTTAATGAAGTTAGTATAACTTGCTTGTGATGTTGATCATGATGCTTTGTGTAGTTAAATTTGTTATTTAACTACTCTATAAACGATTGCCCATGTGTGTTTATAATGTTGTTCTTGCATTACATATAGATACGACTACTTTGTCAGACGGGACGTACGAGCTGATTCCGGAGTCTGGCGTAGGTAATCTCGAAGCTCAAGCAAACACTGCCGTACTAACTGAAGCCCCGGACCAAAGTTCGGAAGAGCCTAGAGCTGAAATAGTTAGCAACTACCGAGAAGGCAAGTCCCGGATATAACCTATATTTCAAATTATTACCATTTATTGTTATTACTTACTTGTGCATTTACAGTTCTTAGGATTTGAATTGAAACCCTAGATGCATGATCCTAGGAACCTATATAATGAACACTAGATCTAAGTTCGACTACTTGCTAAGCTTATAGGACCGGTAAAAGTCGAGTGATTGCCTGTCACTCGCGAGCTTTATAGGAATTGCTTGTTTACTTTCTGTTATCAATATAAGGATGACGGACGGGGTCGTGTTCAATATCATGACCTTTGGTGAGACCCCGTCTGTGTTGATGAACTTGTTAAGGTCGCGGTGTGTGGTAGTGCTGATTAAGTTTTTGAACGTACTAGCCACATTCCGTAAATATGGTATGCGGTAAGCCTAGTAGCCGATTGGACTGGGGAGTGGATATACCTCCCACTCTCTCTTTAGAGATAGGTTTTTAAATGTTATTGTTGATCAACACTACGACTTCGAGGGACAAGGGTGGACCGGGCACGGGTGGACCTTGGAGCCCTGTAGTCGGGGAGAGTGGCACTATCCATAAGCCGGAAAGAAAGGTCAACGGTTGTTTGGGAATGACCCGACGGTGTTCCAGACGTGTGTGCTAGGTTATCCTTGCAAGGTTGAATTTCGATTCAGAATCATCCACCTCTCACGATGAAATGAGACTGCTTGATCTCTTTGCCACACAGAGTAATAAGAGCAACAATATTATTTATCAATCTTGATGTTTGCTTAGTTTTCTACCATGATTGGATAGTAGTTACTTACATAGAATGGTTAATCAACTAGAATCTTGAAAGCTAAAACTTTCACTTGAAAGTAAGGACATACTCTTTATTGCTTTTCAGCAAAAGGAAAACCAGAACCTCACAAACCCTGCATAGTCTAGCTAAAGTGGGTTAAATATACCCGTTGACGATTAAGTCTTGCTGAGTATTAGAATACTCAGCCTTGCTGTTGAAACCCTTTTTCAGGTATGAGTCTTGAGGACCAGGTCGCTAGTTTGACCTATCACTACTCTTTGCCTCCTGGCTGGTCCGTAGAGTGGGATTCGTCTTCGGCCGGCAATGACCATGACGAGTGATACCTTGCTCGGGCTAGCTTGGTATACTTTTGCGACGTGTTGTAGCCGTCGTTGTCTCTTTTCGCTGCTTTCAAACTCTGAAGTTAAAGTTATGGTTTGTATATCTACTTTTTAAAGTTTGTACTTGTAATAATGTTTTAGAACTAGTTTGTAATAACTTTTATGCCTGTGTTGTAAACTTGTGGTTGTAATATTTCTGGACTCGCCTTCGTGCGGGGTATGCTTGTTCGATCCGAGAACCGGTGGTTGTATCGGGACGTTACCCGACAGACCCAGAATTATTCCGTTTGAAGTGCGTTTGAGCTAATGTTGCCTTTATGGTGATGGCCTGCGCACTTGAGCCGGGATAATTTAGGTGGTTCTGCCACAGCTGGTATCAGAGCTGCAAGCATACACCGGAGATGTTGGAACCTTAAAAATTGGTTTTCTTATAAAATTGGAAGAACAAGGTATTTCGGAAAACTACGTTGGAATCGTTAAGGATTGTGCATAGAACGTAAAGTCCTAGGGAATTTACGGGAATTACTAGGTGGTTATTTATATATGGTTTATGTATCTGACTTCCAGCACTTTACATTTTGTCAAACCATACTCACAAGCAACTCTTAATTTTGTAATGACGTACCTATGTTGAGGTAAGAAGGTAAGGATCCTCAGTCAGCTGAGGGAGTCTGACCTTCCCGTCGGTGATGCAAGCCGAACGCTGCCCTCAAGTAGTGGCTTACTTGAGGTGCTTCCAATATACCGACTATTAGTTGACTATATTGGAAGTAAAGTGTGCTCAGTCAGCTGAGGGAGTCTGACCTTCCCGTCGGCGATGCGAACCGAACGCTGCGCTCAAGCAGTGACCTACTTGAGCTGCTACCAATATACCGATCTCGGTCGACTATATTGGGAGTAAAGGAACTTGTGAATATGCCACTGAGTAGCGTATGTTAACGTTGGCCATATGGCGGAAATGGTATGGCTGCTGCTTCTATAGTGAGCGGTAATGTATGGGAACGCTTTCATGAGTGCTGGCATGAAAGGTTCATTGGATATATATGTTTTGTCAATCTTCTGCAGGTACACTAACCGCGATTCGATAGGTTAAGAACGGTTAGAATGTATCGACTAGTTATATAGGGAGAGCCGTACCTATGTTATGCCACCGTGCTAACCACGTAAGCCCAACCATAGTTGGCAATTGTTTATCTTGTGAGGACGGTCAGGACGTGCATGCATATTTGGTTAATGTTTGAATTGGTTCCTAGTGTTTGAAGTTGTTACATAAGCTTTGTAAGGAATTTCTAGTATGAATCCTCATAGATAAGTGTTAGTGTGCTTAAATCATGAGTGAGTTAAATTTTGATTTTAGGAGCATGCTTGTTAAAATGCTTAGACTTTCTTGGATGAAAAAGATGGTTTTTGAGTCATGCCTTCATCCTAAGCCCCATCTTGATGTCTAGTGATCTTTTCATTCCTTAGAATCTCAAATGATGAAACAGTACCACTTGGACTACCAGTTTGGAAGATCATAATCCTTTCTACTTGCCACATCTCTTCATTTGTGCATTTCTAGGTTGTTTGATGAATACTAAAAATGTTGCAAATTTTGTAACATGGGTTCTCATCAAATTTTAGCCTATTGAATCTGTGAGACTATATTTTTAGTCCAATCACTACTATGATCGCTGTTGATTAACAGCGTAGCACAAGAACCCTGTCCATTCGATCGCCTAAGTTCTATCTAGAAATCTGCCTTTCTATTGTATCTGGGAAAAACAAAATTATTTGGCCTAGTATGTGACCTAATCTATAGTTGATCATGTGGAAAGTTTTGTTCGGAAACATGTTCTCTAGCTGCTATTAAATTTTCCTTAGTTAATGAAAGAATTACGCATTGCAGATGGTGCAAGGGACCCACAATGCTCCTGCAGGGTTGGAAAGTGCTTGTGTTAGCGGACAACCACTACTGTCCAACCTGGCTGAACTCGTGGCTACCCAGACCAAACTACTCCAGCAACTTACTCAGAGACAGCAAGAGATTTATCAACTCCTACAGCAGCAACACCAGCTAGGGGGTGGGTATAATGTTTCCCAACCTCTGGTTGTGGAATATCCAGAGCTCAATGAAGGAATAAAGGAGATGAGGGATGTTTACTTAGACTCCCTAACGCCACCATCACGACCTCCGATGGAACTTAAGGCTCGCCAAGCAAAGCGTCGGACTCTCAAGCATGATCCATGCGACATAGACTTGACTGGGTGGGAAATTACCTGCACGGATTTCATCCCACTTCGTGGTTCAGGCAAAATAAAATGTTGCTTCAATTGTGGGAATCCTAACCACTTCGCTCGACACTACTCCCAGCCTAGACGACCAAAACGGGGTCAAGATTCTATGCAGAACAACAAAAATAAGGGCAAGAGACAGGCTAGTTTACAAGGAAGGGTTGGAGGCACCCCACCTGCCGATCTTCTTGAAGGTGCACCGGGTATGACGGGTATATTCTCTATTCTCAAACCGTCTAGCCCATACTTTGCATTTCAAAAGGGAAATCTCATTACCCTCCTTGCTCGTGTAACTCTCCTTGAAAACTAAAAAGAGTGGCAATCAAGAATACTAGAATAAAACACAGGATCATTACTAGCATGGTTGTTGCATAGCCATTACTTAAACATGTGCATCATGGGGCTCAATTACAATTAACATCATATGCATCTGGGAAGGGTTTTGTGTTTATCACCTAACCATCCGTCTTTCTTTCTAGCCATGCACATTATTTAGGTTGCTATATTTTTACCTTGTCGTGTTGTCTGTCACTGACCAATGGTGCCGCAACGGGACCTAGGGCCTCGTGTGTGCTGCAGCCATACGTTTGTGCCACTAGAAGCACGCTGGTATCTTGGTACGTGTAAGCAATACCCCGACAATCCATTTTTCGCGACCTGAATATTGTGTTAACTTGGGGTTTTGATTCGGCCAACAAAAACCGTGAATTTTTGGGTATATCCTTCTGGGTCACTAACCAGCATTGCAATCATACATCTCGAGGATGCAGCATTCTCATGGTCATCGAGCATATGCATCTCGCATCATATTGTTTAATTTAATCAACAGTTTGAGCAAAAATGTCCTTGAGCAAAAACTCCCCTTGATATCTATTCTATCTGGATTCACCACCAGGTTGAGACTTTGATTCTACCAGAACTTAGGTCCTCTCTTCTTTACAAAAATCCTACTATATATTAGTACTGGAATAGTCCACCAGTCTTTTCCAGCCGACTTTGATGGTGATTGTGATCTCATGTTTTACCCACCAACTCTTGCTGCAAAGAATGAAATCCTAGAGCCTTTAGTGTGGAAAAACAATTGATTAGTTCACACAATCGCACAGTAATTCCTCTCACTCATAAATTCATACCTTGTTTCTTGAACTTTATCTAAGTTCTCAATCCTTATCTACAAAAGATCATATCGTCAACATCAACCTTCTTTATTGTGACTTTGTCCTGTTGGCTTTGATGGTTAGTCTACTCCTCTTCCCTTGAGAGTTTTTTTCGTTCAGAATCTCGGGACGAGATTCTTTTTAAGGGGGGTAGGCTGTAACGGCCCAGGGTTTTAAATAGCCAATTTAGGGTAATTAGAACCAATTTATGCATCATGTGCTTGAATTGCTTGAAAAAGGATCTTTTCGTAAATATAAAGGTTATATGTGTAATTATGATTTTATGCAAGGTACTTTCTGTAGTTTAATTTGAATTGGTGTGCAATTATAGCTTTGTGGAGGGTGCTTTTGCAAAATTCAGTGCATTTATTGCTTGGCAGGAAACGTTTCAAATCAGCCCATATTTGAAGTGAAATTGCTTGAAAAAGACAAAAATTCCTAGAACTCAAATTCCCTTCTATGTTTTAAAAATTAGCTCTTGAATCTTTGATCAAATAAATTTTTGCACAACATCAAAGTTGTAGATCTTGAAAAGTTGAACAACTTTCATGTTGGGCACTTTTTCATTTGAGCCCTAGATTAATAGTTATCAATGTTTTATAGTTAGGTCCCTGAAATTTTGGAAATTCTGTTTAGGTCCCTGTCTTCTTCCCCAGCTTCGCTCTCTGCTCTCTCTCACTGCCGACAGCGCCACGCCGCCCGCCGCCACACTGGGTCGCCCTCGGCCAAGTCCGACTTCGCCTCCGCTTCACGTGGCGCCACCACGAGCTTCTGGACCCAGCTCCCCGCACGCTGGAGCTCCCTCCCTTCGCCACGCCCCCGCCGAAGCTTCGCGCGGCCGCCACCCCGACGCCGCTGTGGCGAGCCCGCTACAGCACCAAGGACCCCCAATTCGCGCGCGCTTCGGAACCCAGAGCACCGTAGCCTTCTTTTCCCCTCACTTTTTTGGCCGCTCGCCGCTCCGGAAGCCCAGAACAGAGCCGCCGCCCTCCGCTTCATCTCCGGCGAATCCCCGCCGTGGAGACACCACCTCCCGCCTCCTGTACCCCAAGCCGAACCCTTTAATCGAACACTCATCATCCCACGAAGCTCTCAAGCCGGTCTAATCGACTGGAAAACCGCCGGAGCACCCTCACCGGAGTTCCACCCCTCGCCGCCGCTTCTGTTCGCGTCGAGCTCCCCGCTCCATCGCAGCTCCTCCTCACCTGAGCCTCGCCATAGCTTAGCCTCCACCCAAGGAACCTCACCGGCCAGTCCTTCGCCCTTCCTGGGCACCGGAACCCCCTCGTCGCTGGTTCCCTCCTCCGCCGCCACCACTGTCACGCCGACGAGCCACCACCGGCCGTCCCTGCTCCAACCAAAGCCACCTACGGGTTCCTCTCGACGCCGTGGTGCTTCTCCACCACTTTCCCCCAAACTCCGGTGAGCCCCCCTTGCCGGATTTAGGCCGGCCGAGCCGCCCCTGTCCTTCCCCTGCGGCCAAGGACCTCGGGTTGGAAGACACAAAACCCCAGGGGGTTATTTGAATAGCTCAAGACACATATGAATAGTGTTCTAGGGACTTCCTTGTGATGTTTTTCAGTGATCTTTGAAATTCAATATCAATTCGTGGAAAATTCGTAAAATAGCAAATCTAGATGTTTTGGAATCCTCTTGAAGAACTCTATGCAGTAGAACCATAATATGGTGTATGTTTGTTGCAAGTTTTTGCTGTAGATTTTGATTTGTGTTACTAGGTATATAAATACTAGTTCTTTAATCTTTTTCTTATCTGATGCCTGAAAGCTTGTCTTGCTCTGAAATTTTTGTGGTAGTTTACTCTTGTAACACTAGTTTTGCTATAAAAATTTCATGATCAGTTCTCATGTGTAGCTATTTCTTTGATTTAAACCTTGTTTATTAGTACTTTAATTATGATAAATAGTTTATGCTGATGATAAATCATGGAAATATTCTTGAGTGTTCGTTTGGAGTATCTTAGCTTGTACATGAAGTTTGAGGATCAGTTCATGACCATAACAGGAGTTAAAAATGAATCTTTCTAAACTGATGTCTGTTATGTTTATTTTCTCAGAATTTATTCTGTGTATATAAAACTATGAAAAATTCACAGTTGCTAGTTCATTTCTGTGTAGATCTCCTGTTAAATTTTGAGCTTCCACTTTGCTATAGTTTGACCTGTATAATTCAAGCTTGATCTATATGTTGTCCGAATGAATGAATTGTTGTGATTAAATGGCTACATGTCTTGGCATGATTTTTGCAGGGTAGCTTAATCTGTTCATGTTATGTTTAGTGTAATTTTGGTAGAATTTATTACTATTTTTACTCTGAGTTGTTGATTTATTAGCAATCCATGGCTTGCTTGTTATAAGAAACCACCCCCACTTGTTAATGAAGTTAGTATAACTTGCTTGTGCTGTTGATCATGATGCTTTGTGTTTAACTACTCTATAAACGATTGCCCATGTGTGTTTATAATGTTGTTCTTGCATTACATATAGATACGACTACTTTGTCAGACGGGACGTACGAGCTGATTCCGGAGTCTGACGTAGGTAATCTCGAAGCTCAAGCAAACACTGTCGTACTAACTGAAGCCCCGGACCAAAGTTCGGAAGAGCCTAGAGCTGAAATAGTTAGCAACTACCGAGAAGGCAAGTCCCGGACATAACCTATATTTCAAATTATTACCATTTACTGTTATTACTTACTTGTGCATTTACAGTTCTTAGGATTTGAATTGAAACCCTAGATGCATGATCCTAGGAACCTATGTAATGAACACTAGATCTAAGTTCGACTACTTGCTAAGCTTATAGGACCGGTAAAAGTCGAGTGATTGCCTGTCACTCGCGAGATTTATAGGAATTGCTTGTTTACTTTCTGTTATCAATATAAGGACGACGGACGGGGTCGTGTTCAATATCATGACCTTTGGTGAGACCCCGTCTGTGTTGATGAACTTGCTAAGGTCGCGGTGTGTGGTAGTGCTGGTTAAGTTTTTGAACGTACTAGCCACATGCCGTAAATATGGTACGCGGTAAGCCTATTAGCCGATTGGACCGGGGAGTGGATATACCTCCCACTCTCTCTTTAGAGATAGGTTTTTAAATGTTATTGTTGATCAACACTACGACTTCAAGGGACAAGGGTGGACCGGGCACGGGTGGACCTTGGAGCACTGTAGTCGGGGAGAGTGGCACTATCCATAAGCCGGAAAGAAAGGTCAACGGTTGTTTGGGAATGACCCGACGGTGTTCCAGACGTGTGTGCTAGGTTATCCTTGCAAGGTTGAATTTCGATTCAGAATCGTCCGCCTCTCACGATGAAAAGAGACTGCTTGATCTCTTTGCCACACAGAGTAATAAGAGCAACAATATTATTTATCAATCTTGATGTTTGCTTAGTTTTCTACCATGATTGGATAGTAGTTGCTTACATAGAATGGTTAATCAACTAGAATCTTGAAAGCTAAAACTTTCACTTGAAAGTAAGGACATACTCTTTATTGCTTTTCAGCAAAAGGAAAACCAGAACCTCACAAACCCTGCATAGTCTAGCTAAAGTGGGTTAAATATACCCGTTGACGGTTAAGTCTTGCTGAGTATTAGAATACTCAGCCTTGCTGTTGAAACCCTTTTTCAGTTATGAGTCTTGAGGACCAGGTCGCTAGTTTGACCTATCACTACTCTTTGCCTCCTGGCTGGTCCGTAGAGTGGGATTCGTCTTCGGCCGGCAATGACCATGACGAGTGATACCTTGCTCGGGCTAGCTTGGTATACTTTTGCGACGTGTTGTAGCCGTCGTTGTCTCTTTTCGCTGCTTTCAAACTCTGAAGTTAAAGTTATGGTTTGTATATCTGCTTTTTAAAGTTTGTACTTGTAATAATGTTTTAGAACTAGTTTGTAATAACTTTTATGCCTGTGTTGTAAACTTGTGGTTGTAATATTTCTAGACTCGCCTTCGTGCGGGGTATGCTTGTTCGATCCGAGAACCGGTGGTTGTATCGGGACGTTACCCGACAGACCCAGAATTATTCTGTTTGAAGTGCGTTCGAGCTAATGTTGCCTTTATGGTGATGGCCTGCGCACTTGAGCCGGGATAATTTAGGTGGTTCTGCCACAGGTTGTTCTACTTGAATGATGTCTTGTTGGCATCCGGACGATAGAATCTTTCCATCAACAATGGTTTCTTGTTTGGTAATTTCTAGCAATTTGTCCAAATCCTCTTCCATCTCGAAAAGCGTTTTGGATCTAATTGTGTCGAAATCAGGTTGATTTCGGGTTCCATCGACGTGTACTGATAGTCCGATTTCTTTGAGTTGATCAACAAAGTCGTTGGTTTCTTGGTGTCTTGCATCTCCTGAAGCTTCTGGAGTGTTTTGATCAATTGGGCGACTCCACCTGATCCATCAGCAACGAAGATCCAGGAGCCCACGTAGACGGAGGTGCCTTTGGCGGGCACCGAATTGTCACCGAGAGGAGCCATCGAGTTCATCTGACGATTGTTGGCAAGTACCCCTACCTGGCGCGCTAGCTATCGTAGTTTTACCGGCAAGCTCTCCACGGTATACCCCGAGGAGATTGGTTATAGGCAGGGACTCGCCGAGATCAGAACACAATGGTACAAGGAACACAAAGATTTAGACAGGTTCAGGCCGCCAGAGCGTAATACCCTACATCTTGTGTGGTGGCTTTAGGTGTTGTTCGATGTGTGTCATCCTGCTTTGGAGGGGTCCCTGTCCGCCCTTATATAATATGGGGGAACAAGGTTACATGGAAAACTCCTAATCGAGTACTATCAGAGTCCTAGTCTGATGAGGTCGGCTAGTTTCCTTGTACATCAACTAGTCCTACTCCTGTTCGAGTAGTTATAGTATACGTAGGGCGTATCCATGTACTTCTCCCTACTCTAGAATATTCCATGCCTATGAGCAGTCCCGCTGCCCCGGGTCTGACACCAACGCCGACCCCCTCCATGCCCTTTCTGTAAGGCTACTAGTTGACTACACACATAATTAATCAGCTAATGTCAGAGCCATATGACAATTGTGGATGTACGATTTTCTTGGGTGGTTCTCTATGTTCTATTTAAACAAAGTAATCTTGTACAATTATTCAAAATATAATAGTAAAAAAAGTCATGTTTAAAATTTTTCAAAGATTGTAACACATCCATCCCAAGGTAAAGCAACTAAGCATTTCTACCCAACAAGATATTAAACCTGGTGTTCCATGGATTAGCTAAAAAGACAAGGTAAAGTCCTTAATATGATTCCCATCAAGTTTATGCACATAACAATAAAGTAAAGTGTTTCATCATGCTATTATTGGGATCAAAATGGAACATGTAGAGGGGGACGTCCACTTGCCTTCCTCGTCAAATTGCTGGTTCTCTTCCTCGTATACTTACCCTTAATCTCCCTTGAATGACAGGTGGTAGGTGGTGACAGCCCCATCTGTCCTTTGTAGTCCACCACGTTCGGGTGTTTTCATAGCAGTAGTTGCAGGTTGCCGTTGGACTCCCCTCTCACCCCTTTATGAAGTCCTTCCTCTTCCAGCCACCAAAGCAGATCGAGTTAGTAGTTAGCAAGTTATCGAGGTAAAGTCCATAGGCTATCTAAAGCTATGTCATCTACCCTCTTCTCTCTTCTTCCCTAGTGGGTCTGGTGTGACACCCTAGCTGTCTGCACAGTAGTTGTGTATCTATTATATGCATCATGTGCTTGAATTGCTTGAAAAAGGATCTTTTTGTAAATATAAAGGTTATATGTGTAATTATGATTTTATGCAAGGTCCTTTCTATAGTTATATTTGAATAGGTTGTGGAATTATAGATTTTGTGGAGGGTTTATTTGCAAAATTCAGTGCATTTATTACATGGCAGCAAATTTTGCTTTTAAGTCTAAGTTTAAAGTGAATTTGCATTGAAAAAGACAAAATTCCATGGAATTCAAAATCCCTCCAATGTTTTCAAAAATAGCTCTTGAATCTTTGATCAAATAAATTTTTGCACAACATCAAAGTTGTAGATCTTGAAAAGTTGAACAACTTTCATGTTGGGCACTTTTTCATTTGAGCCCTAGATTAAAAGTTATCAATGGTTTATAGTTGGGTCCCTGGAATTTTTGAAAATTGCAAATCGATCCCTTTCTCCTTCCTCCAGCCTGCCTGCTTGCTCTGTTTTTCAGCGCCGCCACTGTGCAGTGCCGCCGCCCGCCGTGGAGGGCCAGCCCAGCCACCTCCTGCTTCGCGCTGGCACCCACACGTCGCTCCCAACCTTCTCCACCGCCCGTTGCCTCGCGCTGGTGCTCTCTCCACTCTGCCACGCGCCCCCGCCGAGCCCAGCAGCCGCCACCTCGCCATCGCGGTGGCGAGCTCGCTGCAGAGCCCGCCGCTCTCTCCTCGCGCGCGCACGAGCATTACAAGTACCCCAGCATTCCATTCCGCCTGCTCTTTCGCTTGCTCCCCACTCCGACGCCCCAGAACACCGCCGCCGCTCCTCAGAACACCGACGAGCCCAGGCCCACCGTCGACCCTCCTCACCGCTGATCCTCCGCCCGTGCTGACCCCCTAGCAACCTCCGCCGTGACCTTGCGCAGCTCGCAGCCCCCTTCTCCTCGCCCAATCCCCACTGGAACCACCCCGCCGCCATAGCCGAGCTCCGCCAGCCGCCGCTCGCCGTCGACGCCCTTGCTCCGGTCCTCCTCTCGAGCTCCCAAGCCACCCAGAGCTTCGCCACGACCTCCTCTGCATTTTCCCCAACCTACCCCTCGCCGCCGATGAGCCTAGATGCCGGATTTGGGGGTCAAACCCTCGCTCCCCTACTCTGACCTATGCAAGGACCTCCCAGCTAGAATTCAAAGAAGCCCGGGGGGTTATTTGAATAGCTTGTGACTCATATGAATAGTAGCAGCAAGGGCTTATTTGTTACTTCTAGCTGTAAACTTGGAAATTCAATAGAAATTCGTAGAAAATTCGTAAATTAGCAAATCTAGTTGTTCTGGAATCCTTGTGTAAATCTCTATGCAGTAGAATCAAAATATGATGGATGTTTGTTGAAAGTTTTTGCTGTACAAATTGATTTGTGCCACTAGGTATATAGAGACTAGTTGTTTATTCTTTTTGTTAATTATTGATTGAAGCCTTGTTATGCTCTGAAATTTTTACGATTGCCCATGTGTGAATTAATTTTGTTTGCTTAGCTTCACCACATCGTGAGTGTGTTGATAATACTGTTCTTGCATTACATATAGATACGACTGCCTTATCGGACTGGGACGTACGAGCTGATCCCGGATTCCGAAGGAGGTGATCTCGAAGCTCAAGTGAACACTGCTTGTACTAACTGAAGCCCTGGACCAAAGTTCGGAAGAGCCCAGGGCTGAAATAGTTGGTGACTACCGAGAAGGCAAGCTCCGGACATAACCTTATTTTAAATTATTACCATTTACTGTTATTACTTACTTGTGCATTTATAGTTCTTAGGATTTGAATTGAAACCCTAGATGCATGATCCTAGGAACATATGTACTGAACACTAGACCTGAGTTCGAATAATTGCTAAGCTTATAGGACCGGTAAAAGTCGAGTGATTGCCTGTCTCTCGCGAGCTCTATAGGAATTGCTTGTTTACTTTTTGTTATCAATATTAGGACGATGGACGGGGTTGTGTTCGATATCATGACCTTGTGTGAGACCCCGTCTGTGTTGATGAACTTGCTAAGGTCGCGGTGTGTGGTAGCAGTGGTTAAGTTTTTGAAAGTACTAGCCACATGCCGTAAATATGGTACGTGGTAAGCCTAATAGCCGATTGGACCGGGGAGTGGATATACCTCTCACTCTCTCTTAGGGATAGGTTTTATTTTTATGTTGCGCAACACTACGGCTAGGAGGGACAAGGTTAGACCTTGGAGCCCTGTAGCCGGGAAGAGTGACTCTGTCCACAAGCCGGAAAGAAAGGTAAATGGTTGTATGGGAACGACCCGACGGTGTTCCAAACGTTTGTGTTAGGTCTGCCTGGCCAGGTTAACAAATTCGATTCGAATTGTCTGCTTCTCATAGTTTGGGACTGCTTGATCCCTTTGCCACACAGAGTAATAAGAGCAACATTATTATGATCAATCTTGATGTTTGCTTAGAGTTTTACCATGATTGGATAGTAGTTGCTTACATAGAATGGTTAATCAACTAGAATCTTGGAAGCTAAAACTTGAAAGTAAGGACCTACTCTTTATTGCTTTTCAGCAAAAGTAAAACCAGAGCCTCTCAGAACCTTGCATAGTCTAGCTAAAGTGGGCTACGTATACCCGTTGATGGTTAAGTCTTGCTGAGTATTAGAATACTCAGCCTTGCTGTTGAAACCCTTTTTCAGGTATGAGTTTTGAGGATCAGATCGCTAGCTTGACCTATCCCTGCTCTTTGCCTCCTGGCTGGTCCGCAGAGTGGGATACGTCTTCAGCCGGCAATGACCCTGACGAGTGATACCATGTTTGGGCTAGCTTGGTATACTTTTGCGATGTGTTGTAGCCGTCGTGTGTTATCTTCCGCTGTATAAACTCTGAATCTTTACACTTATGGCTTGTATAACTGTTTTACTAAATTTGGTTTTGTAATAAAGGTATGAACTGGTTTGTAATTACTACTTTGCCTGTGTTATAAAATTGTGGTTGTAATATCTCTGGACTCACCTTCGTGCGGGGTATGCTTGTTCGATCCAAGAATCGGTGGTTGTATCAGGACGTTACCTGACAGACCAAGAATTGTTCTGTTTGAAGTGCGTTTGAGCCGGTGTTGCCTTTATGGTGATGGCCTGCGCACTTGAGCCGGGATAATTCAGGTGGTTCTGCCACAGCTGGTATCCGACCTGCAAGCGTACACCAGAGGTGTTGGAACCTTAAAAATCATTTTCCGTATAAAATTGGACCAACAAGGTATTTCGAAAAACTACGTTGGATTCGTTAAGGGTTGTGCATAGAACGTAAAGTCCTAGGGAATTTACGGGAATTACTAGGTGGCTATTTTTGTATGATTTATGTTATCTGACTTCCAGCACTTTATATTTTGTCAAACCATACTCACAAGCAACCCTTAATTTTTGTAACGACGCATCTACGTTAAGGTAAGAAGGTAAGGATCCTTAGTCAGCTGACGGAGTCTGACCTTCCTGTCGGTGATGCGAGCCGAACGCTGCCCTCAAGCAGTGGCTTACTTGAGGTGCTCCCAATATACCAACTATTAGTTGACTATATTGGAAGTAAAGTGTTCTCAGTCAGCTGAGGGAGTCTAACCTTCCCGTCGGCGATGCGAACCGAACGCTGCGGCTCAAGCAGTGGCCTACTTGAGCTCCTGCCAATATACCGATCTCGGTCGCCTATATTGGGAGTAAAGTAACTTGTGAATACGCCACTGAGTAGCGTATGTTAACATTGGCCATACGGCAGAAATTGTATGGCTGCCGCGTCTATAGTGAGCGGTAATGTATGGGGACGCTTTCATGAGTGTTGGCATGAAAGGTTCAATGGATATATATATGTTCTGTCAATCTTCTGCAGGTACACTAACCGCGATTCGATAAGTTAAGAACGGTTAGAATTTACCGACTAGCTATATAGGGAGAGCTGTATCTATGTTATGCCACCGTGCTAACCACGTAAGCCCAACCATAGTTGGCAATTGTTTATCTTGTGAGGAACGAATAGAAAGTGCATGCATATTGGTTGATGTTTACTTTGGTTCCTAGTATTTGAAGTTGTTACATGAGCTTTTTAAGGAATTTCTAGTATGAATCCTCATAGATAAGTGTTAGTGTGCTTAAACCATAAGTGAGTTAAATTTTAATTTTAGGAGCATGCTTGTTAAAATGCTTAGACTTTCTTGGATGAAAAAGAGGGTTTTGAGTTGTGCCATCATCCTAAGCCCCATCTTGTTGTTATAAGGATATTTTCATTCCTTAGAATCTCAAATGATGAACAAGTACCAATTGTGGTTTATTATTTTCTGAGTTTGGAACCATATCATCTTTTGAATTAGAATCACATTTGCTTTGCCACGGTCTTCTTAAAGCTTTATTTGAGAAGTCTTGAGATAATCACATGACTCACATTTGAATCTTTTTGATTCAGATGGCGGCTTGTCACCATATCTTTTGGGATGAGGAGGGAAATGCTCATACCGACTGTCTGTACTGGGAGGGTTTTCCGAGGATTCTGTGGGATACACTTCGTACCTTCCACTACCCAGATCCACCCCGGTACACGGGACGCCAGTTTTCGGTGGATGGAATTCAGAAGAATAGAGTTACAATGACCATTCCTCGGCACCCCACCTTGGAGTGGCCACCTATTGAGATTGAGGTGATTGGGTACCGTCTTGTGGATGCTTTTGAGACAGTAGCTCTCAACGCTATCACCACTTTTTGGGAGCACCATCCCGAGGAGGTAGCTGCGTATCCTATTGGTTTGTTTCCAGCAGTCAATGCTGGCAATGCAGAGTGGCTTTTCAGGATCACACACTTCGGGCACTTAGTTGGAGATGTAGCGGATGAGACTATTCAGGCTATGACCAGATATATGAATGCTCAGTCCCACTACCAGATACTTCAGTAGCGACACATGGACCAGGTGATAGACTTGGCCCAGACTTTTCAGCGAGGTCTTCGTTTGAGAGATACCCAGATTCAGGGACTTCAGGATGCCGTTGCTGGGAGGGATCATGCCATTGCACAGTTTGAGCATCAGGCTTTGGAGCATGGTGCTGAGATAGTGCAGCGTGATACAGTGATTGGTTTTCTGCAGGGGCAGGTGCATGAGCTTCAAGCAGATCTGGATGATGCTTTGGCCCATATTGGTATGCTCCAGGAGCAACCAGATGTTCCAGCCGAGCCTGCAGCAGCAGAAAAGGACCCAGAGGAGGTTGAGGGAGTTTCTGATTTGGATTCAGAGCATGCACTTGCTGAGCCTAACCCTCAGCCGGACGACTCTTCTTCCGGCAATGCTTCTTCTGTGGGCAACCTCGACGACTTCTAGGCACCTTAGACATGTCCTAGATAGTTTGTGTTTTCTCTGGTTGTAGCATATGTACATAGGGAAGACGATGTTGTAAAATAACCCTAGGGAGGAGTACCACTTGTTGTATTATATGTGGTAAGGGTGTGTGATGCTAGATTGTAAGAAAAAGGCTACTTTGGATGTAATATAAGTTGCGACTACCAGTTTGGAAATCATGATCTTCCTACTTGCCAAATCTCTTCATTTGTGCATTTCTACGCCGTTTGATGAATACTAATGATGTTGCAAATTTTGTGGCATGTGTGCTCATCAAATTTTAGCCTATTGAATCAGTGAGACTATATTTGTAGTCCAATCACTACTATGATCTCTGTTGATTAGCAGCGTAGCACAGAACGATGAAGAGTGAATTGCTAGATTATCTTCTTTACCCTTTTGCTCTCAGCGTTGAGTATCAATACGATGGAGTATGAAGCCATCTAACAGCTGACCAATTCTAAGTTATGTGGGTTGAACAAATATGTGTTATGCATATTGTGTTACACCGCATCTAGCTAAATTCTGTTTTGATATCCAATGTATGATCATTGCACGTACCATTGATTTTGGGAGCAAGAAAAATATATCTAATGGATGTCTTCCATAATTATAGATGGTTGGTCATACTCGTGGAACGCCTGATGGCTTCGGTCGTGAAGCTGGCAGTGGATCTCAGCAGCCACCACCACCCCCGTCGAATCTGGCCGAGTTAATGGCCATGCAAACAGAATTGCTTCGCCAGCTGGTCCAAGGGCAACAAAATCAGCCACGCCAACAGCATGGAGGATGTGAGGCACAACCAGCGGGTTACCAGGAATTCTTTGGTACCCAACCTCCACTTTTCAGCAAGGCTGATGACCCACTGGACGCCGATGCTTGGCTCCGTACTATCAATTCTAAGTTTGCTTTGCTAGCGGTACCTTGTGCTGATGCAAATAAGGCCCACTTTGCCGCCCAACAGCTTCGTGGTCCTGCACGTATATGGTGGGTTCATTATTGTGCGATGCAGCCTGCTGAACATGTCATCTCTTGGGAGGAATTCCGAAATGTCTTCAGATCACATCATATTCCTGAGGGACTGATTGAAAGAAAGTTGAATGAGTTCTTGGCTCTGAATCAGGGAACCCACACTATTCTACAATATGCACAGGTCTTCAATCACTTGTGCCAGTATGCGGGCCATCATGCAGATACTGATGCCAAGAAATGTGACCGTTTTCGTCGTGGCCTTAATACCAAGCTCAAGGAACGTCTGAACTTGGTTTAGCCCAATACTTATAATGAGCTGGTTAATATGACCATTACTCAAGAGGACTGTATCACTGCACATCGTGCCGAGAAGAAGCGAAAGGCACCAACGGGACCCTTGAGTGCTCAGCCACCGAGATATCGTCTGGTGCAGAATACTCCACCAAGACCTCCACAGAGAAATGCCCCAACGGGCAGGCCTGTTTTTAGGCCGCCTCAGCAGCAAGGAGGATTCAGACCTCCAGTGCCTCAGTAGCAGCAACAGCAGCAGTTTGGCCCAAGGCCGAATGCTCCACAGTTCAATCGTGGGAATGGCAACAATCGGTGCTATAACTGCGGCAGTACTGATCATTTCACCAGAAATTGTCCGCGGCCCAAGAGGTTTGATCCAGGGCAGAACTCCAACCAGAACAACAACAAAGGCAAGGGCAAAAGGCAAATGGTGCAAGTTCGGCAAGGGCGAGTTCACTTCACTACTCTTGCAGAGCTTCCCGAAGGAGCACCAGTCATGACGGGTACTTTCTCTATTCACAATAAACCCGCAGTCATATTATTTGATTCTGGTGCAACTCATAGTTTTATAAGTGCCAAATTTGGAGCAAGAATAGGATTGGACTTTTGTCATACTAAGGGATCTTTTATGATAACAACTCCTGGTGGGAAGATTGCTTCCAATCAAATCATTAGACAAGTACCAATTAAGTTGGGTAGCAAATTGATAAAGACATATTTGATTTTGTTGAACTTAGAAGGCATGGATGTTATTCTGGGCATGAATTGGATGACTACACATAAAGTACTATTAGATATCTCTTCCCGAGCTATCGAGATAGATTCACCACATCAAGGAGCCACCATACTCTATCTACCACAACAAGAGTGCTTCAACTCTTGTGCCTATGCTATACAAGAAGTTAAGATTGAAGATATTCCTGTTGTGTGTGAGTATGTGGACGTATTTCCAAATGATTTACCTGGAATGTCCCTTGATAGAGATATCGAGTTCGTTATTGAACTTCAACCCGGTACCGCCCCTATTTCTAAAAGGTCATACCGAATGCCTCCAAATGAGTTAGCAGAATTGAAAATCCAACTTCAAGACCTTCTTGACAAGGGCTTTATACGTCCAAGTTCTTCACCCTGGGGATGTCCAGCCCTGTTTGTGAAGAAGAAAGACAATAGTTTGAGGCTATGTGTTGATTATCGACCACTCAATGCGGTTACTATTAAAAATAAGTATCCTCTTCCCCGCATTGATATCCTGTTTGACCAGTTAGCTGGAGCCAAGGTATTCTCTAAAATTGACCTTCGTTCTGGCTACCATAAAATAAAGATCAAGCCTTGTGATATTCCAAAGACTGCTTTCTCGACCAGATATGGACTATATGAATATCTGGTTATGTCTTTTGGTCTTACCAATGCCCCGCCATATTTTATGTACCTGATGAATTCAGTCTTCATGCCGGAGCTTGATAAATTTGTTGTGGTATTCATCGATGACATTTTGATCTACTCCAAGAATGAAGAAGAGCACGAGCAACATTTGCGTATCTTTCTTCAACGATTACGAGATCATCATCTTTATGCCAAATTCTCCAAGTGCGAATTCTGGCTGGATAGTGTGAAATTCTTAGGCCATACTATCTCTAGTGATGGTATATCAGTTGATCCAACTAAAGTACAAGAAGTGATGGATTGGGAATCTCCTACTTCAGTTCATCAAATTCGTAGTTTTCTGGGTTTAGCTGGATATTATCGTCGATTCATTCCTGATTTCTCCAGAATAGCCAAACCTATGATGGAGTTATTAAAGAAGGGAGTGAAGTTTGTTTGGAATAACAAATGTGAAGAAGCCTTTCAAACTCTCAAAGCACGGCTCACTACTGCTCCAGTGTTGGCTACACCGGATAGTACCAAACCTTTTGATGTCTATTGTGATGCTTCTGGTACGGGACTTGGTTGTGTGCTTATGCAAGACAACCGAGTTATTGCTTATGCATCAAGAGCTCTCCGGAATCATGAGAAAAATTATCCAACACATGATCTGGAGTTAGCAGCTGTTATACACACTCTCAAGCTTTGGAGACATCATCTTATGGGAACTCATTGTAATATTTACACTGACCATAAGAGCCTCAAATATATCTTCACTCAAACTGATCTCAACATGAGACAGAGATGCTGGCTAGAGTTGATAAAGGATTATGATCTAGAAGTGCACTATCATCCAGGAAAGGGTAATGTGGTTGCGGATGCACTCAGCCTCAAGTCACAATGCCATTGTCTATCTGTAGAGCCATTCAATGAAACTCTATGCCAGGAAATGATGAAATTAAATCTAGAAATGATACCTCAAGGAAGTTTGAACCATATATCTATTGAGCCTACACTTCATGATAGCATTATCATGGCACAATTACATGATGAAGGTATCAAAATCATCAAAGAAAAGTTATCCCAAGAAGAAGCAACGTACAAATGTTTCCGAGTGGATCATAGAGGAGTTTTATGGTTTGAATCTCGACTTGTTGTACCCAAGAATCATTAGCTTAGAAAGCAAATCCTTGATGAAGCACATCTATCAAAGTTTTCGATTCATCCCGGTAGTACAAAGATGTACCAAGATCTTAAACAAAATTTCTGGTGGACTCGAATGAAAAGAGAGATCGCCAGATATGTTTCTGAGTGTGATGTATGTCAAAGAGTTAAGGCTAGTCACTTGAAAGTAGCTGGTACTCTCCAACCTTTACCCATTCCATCCTGGAAATGGGAGGACATCAGTATGGATTTTATCGTTGGCCTACCCACTACTTCTCAGAAGCATGATTCTATTTGGGTAATCGTTGATAGACTCACCAAGACCGCTCATTTTATTCCAGTGCATAAAACTTATTCTGCCAAGAGGTATGCAGAGATTTATCTCGACCAAATTGTCCGTTTGCATGGAGTTCCAAAGACGATCATTTCTAATCGTGGGGCACAGTTTGTTGCACGTTTCTGAGAGCAATTGCAAGAATCCCTTGGAACTAAATTGATTTGTAGTTCAACTTATCATCCACAAACAGATGGGCAAACTGAACGAATCAATCAAATCCTTGGAGACATGTTGAGGGCATGTGCTATTCAATATGGCAAGAACTGGGATAAGTGCCTAGCACTGGCAGAGTTTTCATATAATAACAGTTATCAATCTAGCTTGCAAATGGCACCATTTGAAGCGTTATACGGTCGAAGGTGTCGAACTCCTTTGAGTTGGTCACAAGCTGGAGAACGCAAAATTTTTGGGCCAGATTTAGTCTCTGAGGCAGAGGAGAAAGTCAAAGTTATCCAGACTAATCTTAAAGCAGCCCAATCAAGACAGAAAAGTTATGCAGACAAAAGAAGAGATCCTTTACAATTCAAGGTAGGGGATTTCGTATATTTGCGAGTATCTCCTACTAGAGGACCATTTGAAATTATTGAAACTTGTGGACCAGTTGCCTACCGACTTCGTCTTCCTTCTCAGTTGGCCGCCATTCATGATGTCTTCCATGTATCACAACTCTGGAAGTGCATCAAGGTACCTACTGAGATCCTTGAACCACAAGATATTGAGATTGAATCCGATCTATCCTATGCGGAGTATCCGATCAAAATTCTTGACACCAAAGAAAGAAGTACTAGAAGGGAGAAAGTTAAGATGTACAAAATCCAATGGAATCATCATACCGAGGAAGAAGCTACTTGGGAGACTGAAAATTTTCTCCAAAGAAACTTTCCCGACTTTCTTAGTGCAAATTCAGGTATCCAATCATACCATTCCTTTTCTTCCTGTAATCTCGGGGCGAGATTCCTTTTAGGGGGAAGGCTGTGACACCCTAGGTGTCTGTACAGTAGTTGTGTATCTATTATATGCACCATGTGCTTGAATTGCTTGAAAAAGGATCTTTTTGTAAATATAAAGGTTATATGTGTAATCATGATTTTATGCAAGGTCCTTTCTATAGTTATATTTGAATAGGTTGTGGAATTATAGCTTTTGTGGAGGGTTTATTTGCAAAATTTAGTGCATTTATTACATGGCAGCAAATTTTGCTTTTAAGTCTAAGTTTAAAGTGAAGTTGCATTGAAAAAGACAAAATTCCTTGGAATTCAAAATCCCTCCTATGTTTTCAAAAATAGCTCTTGAATCTTTGATCAAATAATTTTTTGCACATCATAAAAGTTGTAGATCTTGAAAAGTTGAACAACTTTTATGTTGGGCACTTTTTCATTTGAGCCCTAGATTAAAAGTTATCGCTAGTTTACAGTTGGGTCCCTAGAATTTTCGGAAATTGCAAATCAATCCCTTTCTCCTTCCTCCAGCCTGCCTGCTTGCTCTGTTTTTCAGTGCCGCCGCTGTGCAGTGCCGCCGCCCGCCGTGGAGGGCCAGCCCGGCCACCTCCTGCTTCGCGCTGGCACCCACGCGTCGCTCCCAACCTTCTCCACCGCCCGTTGCCTCGCGCTGGTGCTCTCTCCACTGTGCCACGCGCCCCCACCGAGCCCAGCAGCCGCCACCTCGCCGTCGCGGTGGCGAGCTCGCTGCAGAGCCCGCCGATCTCTCCTTGCGCACGCACGAGCATTACAAGTACCACAGCATTCCATTCCGCTTGCTCTTTCGGTTGCTCCCCACTCCGATGCCCCAGAACACCGCCACCGCTCCGCAGAACACCGGCGAGCCCAGGCCCGCCGTCGACCTGCCTCACCGCAGCTCCTCCGCCCGCGCTGACCCCCTAGCGAGCTCCGCTGTGACCTTGCGCAGCTCGCAGCCCCCTTCTCCTCACCCAATCCCCACTGGAACCACCCCGCCGCCATAGCCGAGCTCTACCAGCCGCCGCTCGCCGTCGACGCCCTTGCTCTAGTCCACCTCTCGAGCTCCCAAGCCACCCAGAGCTTCGCCTCGACCTCCTCTCCATTTTCCCCAACCTACCCTTCGCCGCCGGTGAGCCTAAACGCCGGATTTGGCGGTCAAACCCTCGCTCCCCTGCTCTGACCTCGCAAGGACCTCCCTGCTAGAATTCAAAGAAACCCGGGGGGTTATTTGAATAGCTTGTGACTCATATGAATAGTAGCAACAAGGGCTTATTTGTTACTTCTAGCTGTAAACTTGGAAATTCAATAGAAATTCATAGAAAATTCATAAATTAGCAAATCTAGTTGTTCTAGAATCCTTGTGTAAATCTCTATGCAGTAGAATCAAAATATGATGGATGTTTGTTGAAAGTTTTTGCTGTACAAATTGATTTGTGTCACTAGGTATATAAAGACTAGTTATTTATTCTTTTTCTTAATTATTGCTTGAAGCCTTGTTATGATCTGAAATTTTTATGGTGGTTTGTTCATATGACACTAGTGTTTCTATAAAAATGTCGTGGTCAGTTCTCATGTGTAGCTATTTCTTTGATTTAATCATTGTTTAGTATACTTTAATTATGATAAATAGTTTATGTTGATGATAAATCATGAAAATATTTATGAGTGTTCTTTTAGAATAGTTTAGCTTGTCCATGAAGTTTGAACTCCAGTTCACGAATAGAACAGAAGTTAAAAATGAATCTTTTTAGATTGATGTCTATTTTGTTTATTTTCTCAGAATTAATTTGGTGAAGATAAAATAACGAAGAATTCACAGTAGCTAAATCATCCCTGTCTGGACCTATTGTTAAATTTTGAGCTTCTGTTTTTCTCTGGTTTAATCTGTGTAATTCAATCTTGTTCTAGGTGTTGTCTGAATGAATGAATTGTTATGAATAAATGGCTACAAGTTTTGGCATGAAATTTACAGAATATCTTACTCTGTTCATATTCTGTTTATTTTAATTTTTATAAATTTATTACTGTTTGTGCTCTGAGTTGTTGATTTGTTAACAAACCATGATTTAATTGCTATAGGAAACTACTCCCACTTGTTTAGGAAGTTAGTATAGCTTTCTTGTGCTGTTGATCATGATGCCTTGTGTAGTTAGAAGTGTTAGTTAACTACTCTATAAACGATTGCCCATGTGTGAATTAATTTTGTTTGCTTAGCTTCACCACATCGTGAGTGTGTTGATAATACTGTTCTTGCATTACATATAGATACGACTGCCTTATCGGACGGGACGTACGAGCTGATCTCGGATTCCGAAGGAGGTGATCTCAAAGCTCAAGTGAACACTGCTGTACTAAATGAAGCCCCGGACCAAAGTTCGGAAGAGCCCAGGGCTGAAATAGTTAGTGACTACCGAGAAGGCAAGCCCCGGACATAACCTATATTTCAAATTATTACCATTTACTGTTATTACTTACTTGTGCATTTACAGTTCTTAGGATTTGAATTAAAACCCTAGATGCATGATCCTAGGAACCTATGTACTGAACACTAGACCTGAGTTCGAATAATTGCTAAGCTTATAGGACCGGTAAAAGTCGAGTGATTGCCTGTCACTCGCGAGCTCTATAGGAATTGCTTGTTTACTTTCTGTTATCAATATAAGGACGACGGACGGGGTTGTGTTCGATATCATGACCTTGTGTGAGACCCCGTCTGTGTTGATGAACTTGCTAAGGTCGCGGTGTGTGGTAGCGGTGGTTAAGTTTTTGAAAGTACTAGCCACATGCCATAAATATGGTACGCGGTAAGCCTAGTAGCCGATTGGACCGGGGAGTGGATATACCTCTCACTCTCTCTTAGGGATAGGTTTTATTTTTATGTTGCGCAACACTACGGCTAGGAGGGACAAGGTTGGACCTTGGAGCCCTATAGCCGGGGAGAGTGACTCTGTCCACAAGCCGGAAAGAAAGGTAAATGGTTGTTTGGGAACGACCCGACGGTGTTCCAAACGTGTGTGTTAGGTCTGTCTGGCCAGGTTAACAAATTCGATTCGAATCATCTGCTTCTCACAGTTTGGGACTGCTTGATCCCTTTGCCACACAGAGTAATAAGAGCAACATTATTATGATCAATCTTGATGTTTGCTTAGAGTTTTACCATGATTGGATAGTAGTTGCTTACATAGAATGGTTAATCAACTAGAATCTTGGAAGCTAAAACTTGAAAGTAAGGACCTACTCTTTATTGCTTTTCAGCAAAAGTAAAACCAGAGCCTCTCATAACCTTGCATAGTCTAGCTAAAGTAAATGCTTGCTATTGAAACCCTTTTTCAGGTATGAGTTTTGAGAATCAGATCGCTAGCTTGACCTATCCCTGCTCTTTGCCTCCTGGCTGGTCCGTAGAGTGGGATACGTCTTCGGCCGGCAATGACCCTGATGAGTGATACCATGCTTGGGCTAGCCTGGTATACTTTTGTGATGTGTTGTAGCCATCGTGTGTTATCTTCCGCTGTATAAACTCTGAATCTTTACACTTATGGCTTGTATAACTGTTTTACTAAATTTGGTTTTGTAATAATGGTTTGAACTGGTTTGTAATTACTACTTTGCCTGTGTTATAAAATTGTGGTTGTAATATCTCTAGACTTGCCTTCGTGCGGGGTATGCTTGTTCGATCCAAGAACCGGTGGTTGTATCGGGATGTTACCCGACAGACCAAGAATTGTTCCGTTTGAAGTGCGTTTGAGCCGGTGTTGCCTTTATGGTGATGGCCTGCGCACTTGAGCCGGGATAATTCAGGTGGTTCTGCCACATCTGGTTGAGTGGTTTTAGACCTAGGTGTGTCTTACTGTTCCTTGGATTCGATATCCTAGGTATACTCCCTGGTGAAAGATACAATCGGCCTCTGTGCGCTTGTCCAGTAATTCATTTAGGCTAAGGAGTGCCAACAGTGGGTAAGCACGGTCCAGATTGTGCCAAAGAAGGGGGGCATGATGGTCATTGAGAATAATAAAAATGAACTCATCCCATAACGAACCGTCACAGGGTGGAGGATGTGCATAGACTACTAGAAACTTAACTCGGCAACAAATAAAGACCACTTTCCACTGCCCTTCATTGATGAAATGTTAGAGCGGTTAGCAAAGCATTCTTTCTTCTGTTTCCTTGATGAGTATGGGTATTCCGGTTATCACCAAATTCCCAACCACCCTGATGATCAAAGAAAGACCACGTTTACTTGCCCGTACGAAAACTATGCTTACCGTAAAATGTCTTTCGGTTTTGTAATGCTCCTGCATCCTTTCAAAGGTGCATGATGTCTATCTTCTCTGACATGATTGAGGAAATCATGCAAGTTTTCGTTTACGACTTCTCCGTCTATGAAAAAATTTTGATCATTGTCTAGAATATTTAGACAAGGTCTTGCAGCAGTGGTAAGAAAGGACCTGGTGCTAAACTAGGAAAAGTGTCATTTCATGGTCTACGAAGGCATCATTCTAGGGCACCTTGTGTCAGAAAGGGGGATTGAGGAGAACAAACCCAGGACAGAAGTCATAGACTAGCTACCACCTAACACCCCAGAAGAAAAACACAACAATCCTTTGGAGAATTACCACATAGCAGCACAAGAACATAACAGAGTACGCGGAATCAACATAAATCATTCAGATAGATTAACAAAATTTCACTGGAGCAAAATAAACATTTCACAAACTGAACCATGCTAAAGAGTTTGAAACAACATCGGTATCTCCACATCCAAATATTTTATTATAAAACATTGGTTCAACATAAATTGATAAGTGTGTGCACACGTGCTGTTACTCCCATTCCAAGCATGCAACGTTCAAGCTCAATCACCTGTGAGGGGAAAAATCAAGTGTGAGGTTTATGGAAAAATTTCAGCATGCAAACTGCTTTAACCAAGCTATTTAAATCATAATTTGATTAAACATTGGATTAATAATTCATATAAAATAGCATCATACTGAGACAGTGTAACTTCAGGTATAGATCTTCATAATGATGCTTCAATGCGTAGGCAAATTGTGCAATGCATTATGAACGCTTCATAATAATTCAAATTGTGCAACCACATTGCTATATCTCAATGTGCGATGTTGTACCGGTACTTACTGCACCAATCTGGCTACGGTTTCTTCATATGCATCATCAATATGAGAGTGCAAAAGTATGATTGCAATGCATGAACTTCATATACCTCCAAAATTTATAACTCCAAGAACAATGCCACAAGTGGATAAACATATAAATCCACAAATAAAGTAAAATCCAGATCTTATCTGGCTAGTGTGAGCTTCTGAAATTTAATGGAGTCAATTCAAATAACAAAGTTAAAGCGAGTAGACCACATTGCTATGTTTACTTGCCTTCACCGAAGATCAAGAGCATGAGCTAAGCACGGTCTGAAGATGCATCACCTATTCACAAACATACCTCAGCACCAAAACACACTTTAAAATGAAAACAATGAGTAAAGCAACCGTACGCCTGAACCCGACGTCCTCACGTCAAGATATGCTAATCTAGTGAAAATAACAGCACTGTTGCTTCTTCTTTTTTGAAATCATTAATTCTGATCAGCCAAAATTCTGATATTTTGCCACAAGAAAGGTAACTTCATGGTCTACAACTTTCTAGTTATCAAAATGTCACGAAGAAACTGCACAGATTGATGGTGTGCTGAGAAAAGCAACGAGAACAAAACCTTAATCCTAGTCCAAAAGACGACTAATACCGCCAATCCCATGAGCTAAAAGCTTCTAAAACCAGAGGGAGATATGTTCAACAGCAAAGGCATGTCTCACCTAGGGTTTCCCCTTGCGAACAACAAGGGCGAAGGCGATGATGACGACAACTACGGCGATTCGACTCCGTTTCCCCTTCTTTCTTGCATCCAACCTCGCTGTACTACACTACACAAGGCGGCACCACCATAAACAGCGAGAAAAAGCCATGGAGATGGGGAAAACGGAAAGAGGAGTGGAATCCCAAACAGTTTTTGAAGAGGAACGGCAAGGATCGACGAAGACATGCCCTAGTTTTCCTTCTCTTCTCTTCTCTTCTCTTTCTCTCCCTCTCCCCCCTCTTTTCTCGATCTGGTCACAGCAAAGGGCGGTGCAGGGAGGGGCGACGGCTTAGGGGTACTGTAGCGCACACTGTAGCATGCGGGTACTGTATCATCCCGGTCGCCTAGCAGCTAAAACCATTATAACTTTTTGATCCAAGCTCCAAAAGTGACATGCAGGTAGTCAAACGGAATGTACTCGATGAGCTCAACGCAACCACGGTGTTCGTTCGTCCATTCGAGCGATGGATAAAAAAATATTTTTTGCTATCAACTTTATGTATTCCCATGTAGAAAGCATATTTTGCTCTTTATTCATCTTGAGTGTTACATAGTTTCCTAAGCCATGCCGGGCTCTATCGGCGGTTCATTAAGGACTTTTCGCAGATCGCTAGATAATATTTTGCTGCCCAAAATTGACACCTCCTGGAATCCAAATGCTGCAGACTTACAATTATCAACTTAAATGCATGCATATGGCGAAGATGAAGCATAGCTTATTTTGCAATAGTATAACAACTTAACATGGATCAGAAAAAGGTAAGCCCGCCCGCAACATTTCCACAGTGATGAATATTTTTGTGCTCATGTGTGCACCAAAATTCATGTAGCCTGATTGATAGATTGTTTCAACAAATAAATAAAAAAATCAAGGCATGCCTTATTACCACCTAGCTCAATCTAACTAGACTGTGAGTCTGGAGAACGTCATCAATTCCAACCATCATTTAGGAATGTAGATGACGATATGTCAAAGGGATCATCCAGCGCTAAATTGTGGATGTGCTTCAATAGTGCACAAGTTGACTGACAATGATTAGGGCGAGGCACAAAACAGATTGCAGCACCTGGAGAAGCAATAGTGCTCCAACCCATGCTCCAATGTACCTTTGTAACACTGACATGCAATTTATTCTGTTCTGCATTGGGCACAATTGGCAATGACCTTCAAGGATTGAAGCACTCTAGCATTTGAGACAAAGAACCTGACCGAGCTCACGTCCCACATGGTGCCACGATAACTTTTTACCTCCAGCATCTTGAGATGTTGATCAATGCATTCGAGTGAAATATGGTGGCTCACAATCTTGGGCTTTAAGATCCCCCTTCACTCATTGTCCTCTTCCAATGGCCGAATGCCTGGAACGGAAAACGCATGGTGGAAACAAAGTATCAACTAGTGTTCAATTATATTTAGTAGATATGCAAAATAGTTTTAAAATAACATATAAAAATTGAAGCATGAGCACCATGTGTAGCCTCTCCACGCATGGAAACCTATCAAGAACTCAACAACAACATCCGAATTATTAGGAGCAATGTTGAGGGCTAGAATTGTCATGGTTCTCATCGCATTAGAATTTCGTAGGCTAAGGAACATCATTTTCTGAAATGCACATTGACAAATGAAGAGTATGAGCGAGCATTGGGCCGCAGCAAATAAATGCAAGCAGATTTTTCCTAGATATAGGATGTAAATGGCTACAGTTACCTTGAGAACCCTGCTTTCAAACTTAGATCTAGAGCAATCAGCTAGCTATCCGAGTATCTTCAGTTTGGGTGCGTGGATAACTCAGATCTGCCGGCTATAGATGACGCTATAACTCATAGTCTCACCATCTGTGAAGAGCCTATCCAATAGTGAAGCATATTCAATGCTGATTTGCTTGAGAATTCCTTCATGGCTTGAGCTAGGCCATATACCAAGTCTGCGTAGCATCGGAGAGCTGATCCAAAGATGATGATAGCCCGCGTTCCCGTATAGCACCCTCCAGGTGCCTCATCCTGTAGAGCTTGGTGCTTCAAGGGAACACCGGCTACCATCATCTTTGCATCACCTCCCCAACGGTACGCGGACTTGGTATATGGCCTAGCTCAAGCCGTGAAGGAATGCTCAAGCAAATCAGCATTGAGGATGCTCCACTATTGGAGAGGCTCTTCACGGATGGTGAGACTATGAGTTATAGTGTCGTCTATAGCCGGCAGATCCGAGTTGTCCACGCACTCAAACTGAAGATACTTGGATATCTAGTTGATTGTCTCTTTGGATGTAAGTTTGAAAGCAGGGTTCTCAAGGTAATTGTAGTCGTTTAGAGTCTATAGCTTGAAAAAATCTACATGCATTTATTTGCTTCTACTCAATGCTCACTCATACTCTTCATTTGTCAATGTGCATTTCAGAAAATGATGTTCCTGATCCTACCAAATTCTAATGCGATGCGAACCGTGAGAATTCTAGCTCTCGACGTTGCACCTGATAATCCGGATGTTGTTATTGACTTCTTGACACGGTTTCCACGCATAGAGAAGCTACAAATGGTGATCGCACCTCAGCCTTTATATGTTATTTTGAAACTGTTTTGCATATCTGCCACATCTAATTGCACTGTAGTTAATACTCTATTTCCACCCTGCATTTTTTATTCCAGGCATTCAGCCATTGGAAGAGGACAATGAGTGAATGGGGGACGTTCAAGCCCAAGATTGTGTGGCACCATGTTTCGCTTGAATGTCTTGATCAACATCTCAAGACGCTGGAGGTGAAAAGTTATCGTTGCACCATGTGGGACGTGAGCATGGTTAGGTTGTTTGTCTCAAATGCTAGAGTACTAGAATCCTTGAAGGTCATAGCCAACCGTGCCCAATGCAGAACAGAATGGATTGCAAGTCAGCATTACAAGGTATGTTGGAGCATTGGTTGGAGCATCAGAGCTTCTCCAGGTGCTACATTCTGCTTTGTGCCTCGCCCTAATCATCATCAGCCAACTTGTGCAGCCATGAAGAACATCCACAATTTAGCGCCGGACGATCCCTTTGACATATGGTCATCTACATTCCTAAATGATGATTGGAATTGATGAGGTTCTCTAGACTCAGAGTCTAACTAGATTGAGCTAGGTGGTAATAAGGCATGCCTAGTTTTTTTTTGTTTATTTGCTGAAACTAGTAATCTATCAATTAGGCTACTTGTACCTCAGCGCTCTCCGCCTGAACCCAACATCCTCACGTCAAGATATGCTAATCTAGTGAAAACAGCAGCAATGTTGCTTCTTCTTTTTTGAAATCTTTAATTCTGATCAGCCAAAATTCTGACATTTTGCCACAAGAAAGGTAACTTCATAGTCTACAACTTTCTAGTTATCAAAATGTAAAGGAAAAAATCATTAACATGGGGTAAAATCGAGGTGAACCTTGATCTGACATTCTGATAGATTCTGCAGAACAGTTCTGTTGACACAGTCATAACTGAAGCTCCAAAATTTGGATGAATATGATCTTTACCAATCTGGGAAGCTTATGAAATTATCTACAACTCTTTTAACTACCAGAAAGTCCAAAAACACCATTAAGATTTCCAAGACTTCAGATTAACAGGCACTGCCCAGAATTACGAGACTGAAAATCAGTCAGATTCCAACCTTAGTTTCTCCCTCATCTTAAATCCGATTGAGGTGTTCTCTGCGGCCATGGAAAGATCCTTAACTCTTCTTGAACTCATATAAAGGTTTGATATTTTTTTGAGATCATTAAGAGGACAAAAAACTGTCACGAACAGAAACTGCCCGGATTGATGGTGTGCTGAGAAAAGCGACGAGAACAAAAGCTTAATCCTAGTCCAAAAGACGACTAATACCGCTAATCCCATGAGCTAAAAACTTCTAAAACCATAGGGGAACATGTTCTACAGAAAAGGCATGTCTCACCTAGGGTTTCCCCTTGCGAACAACTAGGGTGAAGGCGATGATGACGACAACTATGGCGATTCCACTCCGTTTCCCCTTCTTTCTTGCATCCAACCTTGCTGCACTACACCACACAAGGCGGCACCACAATGAACAGCGAGAAAAAGCCCTGGAGATGGGGAAAAGGAAAAGAGGAGAGGAACCCCAACCGGGTTTTGAAGAGGAACGGCGAGGATCGACGAAGATCTGCCCTAGTTTTCCTTCTCTTCTCTTCCCTTTCTCTTCCTGTCCCCTCTCTTTTCTCGATCTGGTCACGGCAAAGGGCGGTGCAGGGAGGGGCGATGGCTTAGGGTTTAGAAAGGGGAGGGGGTACTGTAGCGCATACTGTAACACGCGGTGCTGTAGTGTGGGCCCGCCCGCCTAGCATCTAAAAACATTATATCTTTTCTATCCAAACTCCAAACGCGACATGTAAATAGTCAAACGGAATGTACTCAACGAGCTCTACGCAACTACCGTGTTCGTTCATCCATTCGAGCAATGGATTAAAAAAATTGCTATCAACTTTATGTATTCTCATGTAGAAAGCGTATTTTACTCTTTATTCATCTTGAGTGTTATATAGTTTCCTAGGCCATGCCGGGTTCTATCGGCGGTTCATTAAGGACTTTTTGCTGATCGCTAGATAATATTTTGCTGCCCAAAATTGACACCTCCTGGAATCCAAATGCTGCAGACTTACAATTATCAACTTAAATGCATGCATATGGCGAAGATGAAGCATAGCTTATTTTTCAATAGTATAACAACTTAACAAGGATCAGAACAAGGGAAGCCCGCCCGCAACATTTCCACAGTGATGAATATTTTTGTGCTCATGTGTGCACCAAAATTCATGTAGCCTGATTGATATTTCGTTTCAACAAATAAAAAAAATCAAGGCATGCCTTATTACCACCTAGCTCAATCTAGCTAGACTGTGAGTCTGGAGAACGTCATCAATTTCAATCATCATTTAGAAATGTAGATGTTGATGACGATATGTCGAAAGGATCGTCCAGCACTAAATTGTCGATGTGCTTCAATAGTGCACAAGTTAACTGACAATGATTAGGGCGAGGCACAAAGCAGATTGCAGCACCTAGAGAAGATCTGGTGCTCCAACCTATGCTCCAACATACCTTGTTGTAACGAACATGGCACCATTTATGTCATTTCGAGTGATTTTGGTGATCGTATGACAACGCAATCAATGGGACTAATGGTTTTACTGAGTGAACATTTGTAGATCCCAAGGATGAAGTAAAAATGTCATACAAAGCAAAACACGAAGAAAGAACTCAAAGAAACGCTGAATTGGACGAGTTCTACTGAAATCAGTAGCACCGGTTTAACCTATGCCTAAGCATTGGTGCATCCGATGGTTGTCGGAAGAACTGACGCCCTGGCATTAGTGCAAGTCTGAGTGCCTCTGGAGATCATGTGAAGAAAGAGTGTAGCACCGGTTGAACCGACGGTCCACTCAGAGGCATCGGTGCAATCGATGTACCATTATCTAGAGACGATGTCAAGCGTGCAGCAGCCAAGCTTTCAGCACCAGAAGAACCGCCGACCGCTGGAGCAATACGTCAGTGCAATGATGTCAGCAAGGTGTAATGGCCATATGAAGGTCAAGTGTCACCGGAAGTTCCGACGCCGGAGCATTGGTTCATCCGATGGTCACTTAAGTTGCTGCAGCAGTGTCAGAGATGCCAACGGCTACTTCAGAGCGCAGAGTGACCGGAAGAACCGATGCCCTATGCACTGGAAGTTCCGATGCCTACGCAAAAAAACTGGCTAACGGCTAGTAATGGCTCTCTTGAGTTGGTGGCCTATATATATGCCTCACCCCGGCCATTTTGAGTTTGCTGGAGACTAGAGAGACCCCATACACATTGAAGAACACCTCCAAGCCAACCCAAGTGCATATTGATCAAATCCTTAGGTTTAGCACTAGCTTTGTGAGTATGAGTACTAGATTAGCTCTTGAGTGAGTGAGTAAGCAAGGTTGAGATCCTTGTGCTGCTGTTCTTGAGTGAACCAACCATTGTATCTCGGTGCGCCGGCCCCTTGGAGCATTGGTGGCTCACCGGCACGTCAACGACCCTCTGGCTTGGTGTGGAGCGGCGTCGACAACATTGTGCGGGGGCAGGAGACCCCTCCTTCATGGGCAATCTCCCTTAGTGGAAATCAGGATCAAGGTGACCGTGATTGTGTTCACGGAAGAGATTTGATTGCCGGGAAGCGATACTCTTCGTGAGTGCTTCAACGTGGATGTAGGGGCGCCTTGGTGGCAATCCGAACCACGGGATAAATCTTCGTGTCGAGAGTTTGCTTCCTCTCATCCCTCTCTTTAAGCTTCCGCATTTCATATAGCAATCTTTATGCCTTTACTTTCATAGAGTAGTATCTTATTAGGATTGGCTATAGGTTGCTAAACTCTTTTGGGATGAGGGTTTCACACTAAGGTGAACCGTAGTTGCACATCTAGATAGCTTGATTTAGTTTAAGTTTTGTGCAAACTAGTTGGAGCCATAGGTTAAGATTTTTAAAGTGCCAAATTCTCCCCCTCCCCCTCTTAGGCTAGAGCACCCGATCACTTTCACTTGTAACACTGACATGCAATCCATTCCATTCTGCATTGGGCACGATTAGCAATGACCTTAGCACTCTAGCATTTGAGACAAAGAACCTGACCAAACTCATGTCCCACATGGTCCCACAATAACTTTTTACCACCAGCATCTTGAGATGTTGGTCAATGCATCCGAGTGAAATATGGTGGCTCACAAACTTGGGCTTTAAGATCCCCCTTTCACTCATTGTCCTCTTCCAATGCCTGAATGCCTGGAACAGAAAATGCGTGGTGGAAACAGAGTATCAACTAGTGTTCAATTATATTTAGCAGATAGGCAAAACAGTTTTAAAATAACATATAAGTTAATGCATGAGCACCATGTGTAGCCTCTCCACGCATGGAAACCTATCAAGAAGTCAACAACAACATCTGAATTATCAGGAGCAACGTTGAGAGCTAGAATTGTCATGGTTCTCATCGCATTAGAATTTCGTAGGATAAGGAACATCATTTTCTGAAAAGCACATTGACAAATGAAGAGTATGAGCGAGCATTGGGCAGCAGCAAATAAATGCATGTAGATTTTTCCTAGCTATAGGTTGTAAACGGCTACAGTTACATTGAGAACACTGCTTTCAAACTTAGATCCAGAGCAATCAGCTAGATATCCGAGTATCTTCAGTTTGGGTGCGTGGATAACTCAGATCTGCCGGCTATAGACGATGCTATAACTCATAGTCTCACCATCTGTGAAGAGCCTCTCCAATAGTGAAGCATCCTCAATGCTGATTTGCTTGAGAATTCCTTCACGGCTTGAGCTAGGCCATATACCAAGTCCGCGTAGCGTCGGGGAGCTGATCCAGAGATGACGATAGCCGGTGTTCCCCTATAGCACCGTCTAGGTGCCTCATCCTGTGAGATTGGTGCTGCAAGGGAACACCGGCTACCATCATCTTTGCATCAGCTCCCCGACGCTACGCAGACTTGGTATATGGCCTAGCTCAAGCCGTGAAGGAATGCTCATGCAAATCAGCATTGAGGATGCTCCACTATTGGAGAGGCTCTTCACAGATGGTGAGACTATGAGTTGTAGTGTCATCTATAGTCGGCAGATCCGAGTTATGCACGCACTCCAACTGAAGATACTTGGATATCTAGCTGATTGTCTCTCTGGATCCAAGTTTGAAAGCAGGGTTCTCAAGGTAATTGTAGCCGTTTACAGCCTATAGCTTGGAAAAATCTACATGCATTTATTTGCTGCTACACAATGCTCACTCATACTCTTCATTTGTCAATGTGCATTTCAGAAAATGATCTTCCTGATCCTACCAAATTCTAATGCGATGTGAACCGTGAGAATTCTAGCTCCCGACGTTGTACCTGATAATCCGGATGCTGTTATTGACTTCTTGACATGGTTTCCACGAATGGAGAAGCTACACATGGTGCTCGCACTTCAGCCTTTATATGTTATTTTGAAACAATTTTGCATATCTGCCACATCTAATTGCACTGTAGTTAATACTCTATTTCCACCCTACGTTTTCGATTCCAGGCATTCAGCCGTTGGAAGAGGACATTGAGTGAATGGGGGACGTTCAATCCCAAGATTGTGTGGTACCATGTTTCGCTTGAATGTGTTGATCAACATCTCAAGACGCTGTAGGTGAAAAGTTATCGTGGCACCATGTGGGACATGAGCATGGTTAGGTTGTTTGTCTCAAATGCTAGAGTGCTAGAATCCTTGAAGGTCATAGCCAACCGTGCCCAATGCAGAACAGAATGGATTGCAAGTCAGCGTTACAAGGTACATTGGAGCATGGGTTGGAGCACTAGAGCTTCTCCAGGTGCTACATTCTGCTTTGTGCCTCACCCTAATCATCATCAGCCAACTTGTACACCCATGAAGAACATCCACAATTTAGCGCTGGACGATCCCTTTGACATATGGTCATCTACATTCCTAAATGATGATTGGAATTGATGAGGTTCTCTAGACTCAGAGACTAGCTAGATTGAGCTAGGTAGTGATAAGGCATGCCTAGATTTTTTTTATTTGTTGAAACTAGTAATCTATCAATTAGGCTACTTGTACCTCAGCGCTCTCCACCTGCTTGTACCTCGATGGAAGCTTATCAATCATAGTAAGTGTTCATGATCTTCTTTGTGCTTTAGCTTCTTAGGTAAGTAGTGCTTGTTCCTTAGTGGTTTGTCGGATCAATAGTTTACTAGTTTAGTGGATGCCTCTAGAGTAAGACTCCTCATAGAGACGGATGCTCTTGATCGCCTCTAGAGTTAGTGGAAGACGGTGTAGACGTAGTGTCTACACTAGACTCCACCTATTGGTTGGGATATAGCCCTCGTTTTGTAGAGGTAGCCTGCAGGTGGTGACAGCCCTGTTTTGTGCCAGTGAATTCCTCCATGTTTGGGTAGTTTGGGTACAACGTAGTAGCTGAATTACCAAAGCTTGTTGTTCTCCAGGGGAAGCTAGTAGCCCGAAGTAATTAACTAGTTTGCTCTATCTTACCTTTGATTCTTAGGTATAGAGATCCTCTCTATCTGTATCGACAGTGTGGTGTCCTTGGACAAATTCAAGCCTTAGACAATATACTCGCATTCCCTGTGGATACGATACCCTGAAATACTTCTCGGTGAAAGCTACGATGATATATGTGTTCTTGCGAACACTACTAAACATCAACACATTGCTAACTCTAATTCCAAAAGAAGCTGATTCCATAGGTTTAAAAAAAATTCAGGCCTATTGCCCTCATTAACTTTAGCCTTAAGATTTTTTGCATGGCGCTAAACAATAGACTGATTAATTTTAGCAAGAGATTTGTCTCTCCTAATCAAACAGCCTTTATAAAAAGAAGATATATCCTAGAAAGAGTGGTGGCTGGAGGAGGAAGCCACCACGCTTTCTAGGATATATGTTAAGGAAGGCCACCGGATCCACTAGGTTTTGTTTTTGTCTGATTAATGAGCAGGTCAAAAACAAGTTCTAATTAAAGCCAGAAGACGTTTATTCTACCGGATAATCAATATAGAAATGGCTTGCGGCCGCTATCACTCTCTATTTGTCCGTATGCACCACAATTCATGCTTCAGTCAAAGCCCAGCATGCCTCGCTCTCCCTCTATGCGCCTCGAATTCAAGTGTTCTCCCTCCAGGCTCTCTTCCCTTCCGACTGTCTTAGGTGCTGCAGCCGTGCTGTCCTGCTCCCTTTCTTTCTATCCGGCAAAACCTAGACCTATGATCTCTTTCCCATCCGGCGAAACTAGATCGACAAATTATATCAATTCCCTTGAGGTACATCACGCTAATATGATTTTGATTGGTAGTTTTGTGTTTCTTTTGTTCTTAGTGTTGCAATTCAATGTCAGGTCCCGAGCCTTCAAGTTCAGTTCAATTCAGTTGTGCATGGCATTCTACTCTGATTCTATGTTTGTATCGAGCTTGACCTCTCGGATGTTCGTCGCGAAAGATAGAATCCAGTATTACACCAAACACTATGAAAGACTTACCACCCAATATATTTCATGAACTTATTGTGGGCATGAGATTATTGGATGGTATGTGATCTTATTGTTAAAATGTCATAAATCAACCATCTCCTATTAAGATAAGTGGTTTTGTGCATTATAGACAACTGTGTTATAGTGGGATTACTTCACTATTGTGACAAATTGTCTGTCTACATAACTCTAGTTTAAAATGACATTAGTTATCGGCCTTTAGACCGAAGGGAAGAATGTAGGAATATCTTGATGGTCAAAATGCGAGAGAAAAGGGAAAATGGGGAAAACGGTAAGAACGCCATTTCCGCGCCTTGATCCGAGGCGCAACCAACTCATGGTTGCGGTCCCAGGTCCCCTATAGCCAAATAAAAGGGGTTGCCCGGCACTTTTTGGAACTATGTTAAAACCTAGAAAAAAACTAAGCATCCCTACACGCCGCTCGCCATCACCATTCGAGGCAAACGTGGTGGAGTCCTGAAGGATGATGTGATCTATGATGAGATCTACATTCTACGACTCCGGGAACGACTACAACACCAATTGAGATGGCCGGATCGGTGTCTGTGGTTGCTTCCGATCTAAATCCTAATCATAAATCATTTTATTTAAGTTGTGCTTATGTTGTATAGGTGCTGTTAATCCAAGTACTCAGCAAGTTTTAAATTTATACACACATGTGCAGTCAGCTTCGGTGATGGAATAGGATGGGAACAAAATAATTCTTAAGTACCTGGTAAGATTGTGTCTCCGATTCTTCGAGGTTCATGGAGGCCGCGGTAGAGTGGGTGGTGGCAGTGTTGCATGGCCGCATGGGCTTGCTGGCTTCTCCTGTTACCTCTTTCTTGTAGTCTTGCTGTTAGCAATGTGCGAGAGACGACTCAACCTGTGGGAGGATGGCATAAAATAAAGCAGCCGGCCAAATAAAATCGCAAGAGAGATGTGAAGCGATATGAGAGATAGTTTGCCAGATGAAGACCAGCTGCGTTGGTCATGGTGACTTACCCGAGATGGAGCGGGTCTTCTCCACGGAAATGAATGGCGGCGCTGGAGTGTCATCTGAGCCCGGTTGACTCCTTGTGCTGCTGTTCGGCATCTACAAATAAACAAACACGGGAATATACAAGCCATTAATTTCGACATCATCTGCAGGCCTAGCTCCCTCGCAAATAAAAGGGGAATAAACAAAATATACGTAAAAATCAACATCTGGTAATCAAAACTGAACAGATCGAGCTCCAATCATCCACCGACACACACGCACCAGGTTGAGAAGCCACGGCAGCACCGGCCAGCAGCGCGAGAGCGTCCTCGGCGTAGGTCCGGTGAACGTGTCCTCGAGCGCCAATAGCTTGATCTTTTTCTTGACAGTCTCAACAAACAGCAGGCCATTCAGCCCGCGTTAACATCACTAATGTAGTTTTTTTGCTGCATTCGAAAAGATAGAAACAGGAAAGGCAGAAATTAAAGGATGGATCGGATCGCGCGCACCGTTCATCGATCATACCGCCGGCCGCGGCGCATCTCTGAGGGCTCGGCGACGACGCGGCTGTTGCCGTGGTAGAACTTGTACACCTCGTCCGGCGAGGCGCGCGAACGGTGGCCGCCTACCTATGCACGCACACCAACGAGGCAACGACGATACAGTTCAGCTTCGACGACAACGATGGCGGGGCGAGAACGACCCCATCACGTAGGCACCATCTCGCGGCTTGAGAAGAACACGAGGCTAGTTTCTTACCAGGCGTGCGGGGATCGGCGCCCTTTGGCTGGAGCCGGCGGCTCGCTGCGTCGCCGCCATGGAGCCTGGATCGATGGATCCGCGAAGAGGACGTAGGGCCGTTGGGTTTTCGTTGAGAGGCGGCGGCGCTCATTGTGCCAGATGCGGCGGCGTCCGGCACCCCTATATATACGTGGCACGTGAACGTCCCGATCCAAGACAAGGCAGTCGTCAAATAATCACCATCTACACAGCTAATTCGCTGCTGCTTGGAGCCACCGTACCAACATGTCGTGCAAAGTAAAAGTTCGAGTTCAGGTGGCCCGCACATTCCACGGCACGACTCGATTTGATTTGGCCTACTGCATGGTCTAGGCTATTTTTTAACCATTGTGAAACTATTTTAAAATAGCTTGCATTAAAATCTAATAGCTTTTACATCCAACTTAAAGTTTATTCTATGACTGATGACTAATCATAATAATAATCCAATAATACTAATATCTTCTCTATCTCTGTATCTAACTTACTTTTGGGGAATAATGTTTTGGTAACCCAACCCACCAGTACCAATTCATCATCGTTATCCTGCCAAAATGAAATCTGCATCGTCTGATACCCGCCTCCCAATTTAATCACACCATTCGCGCCCCACCCCATCCACACCGCCAATTATTCCCCTCCCTTCCCTTCTTCATTCACATCCCCTCCGCCCCCACGGCCCATTGTCCTCCAGCTCGCACCCCTGCCTCCACAAAACCTCCTCGCTGATTCCTCCGCTATCGCCATGCCCCTGTCCCAACTGCCCCCTCTTCGTCTCTCCCGCTGCTTGCATCTCTGCTTTGCTCTAGCTGTTAGCACTATATGGCTTAGGTCTGATCCAACTAATGGTAACAATAACTTGAGTTTAATGAGGTAGATGTGTCTCTTTGTAGCTTGATTTGTTTTTAGTTCCAGCTGTCATTCATGAATCGGCTCCATAGCCAATAGTTCTGCAAACGATGGGATAGTTCGGCCGATACCCTTTTATGGAACTTTTTGGAATCTTAGCGGATGTGTTCCTTGTAAATTACGGATTAATTTTTTCCCCTTATCAATCACGAGTCAAATTGATTGGCGCGCTGCAAACCTCGAATGCAGGACTTGCACTGTGATAAGCAGAGCTCCCAGCCCTTAGCGTGTCGTGCTCCGCAAGATCCACCACCCCGAATTTTGCGGCAATAGCTCTGAAATGTAGTTTTTCCTTTGTTTAAGCATGGTTTTCCTCTGTACGCGGACACGGTATCCTATAAACAGTGGTTCACAAAAATTTATGGAAGTAATTAGAATTAAACTCCTATTTCTAGTATGCTGTTGTTTTATCACTATTTTTTATAGGAGTTGATAGTCAGATATGACGTTTAAGGACCGTCAACAGCTACTTTGATCTTTTTGTGTGCGCCCTATGTGCTGGCTCACGACAGCTCTAGACAGAATGGACCAAAGGGCCATAACTAAAATAAAAAAAATTTGGCCAAATAAGAAACTAAGCTAAATTTTTGTTAGGGCCAAAGGAACTAATTTCCTCTAAAAGGTACTTTTGTTTATGATAAAGCCACAATGGTAGGTTGTAAATAGTGGCCATATGTTGTGGGTGCTGCTTCTTTTATCAAAAGCGATTCATCCCATACTCAATGTAAATCTTATATTTCTGATTTCATTGCCAAAGTCTACATCATTCGCATCAAAAGTTTTCCATTGGGACGGAAGCCGGGGCATGAACTTTAAAGTGTTCACAGCCTCTTAAATACGGGTGAAAATTAAACAAGATATTTCTTTTTTTTAGAGAGGAGCACAGAATATATGCTGCAATTTCTGCTGGGCCTAATTGTTTCCAGCATGCTCTTCAGCTGTTGAGGCCCGACCCAACGCGTTACTGGACTCTTATATCAATTAAAAAAGGCAAAAGTCTATTTTACCTCCTCCAACTATCACCAAAGTTTGGTTTTCTTCCTACAACTATAAAACCGGGTATTTCACCTCCCTCAACTTTTCAAACCGTCCATTTTACCTCCCTCGAGCGGTTTTGAAGACTGTTTGCTACAGTAACCGTAGTTTTGTCTTTTTCTTTTTAAAAAAATTTCAGTTGAATCTTTGAAAAATCATAGTAAATCACAAAAAAATCATAAAATAGAAAATTCAATTTTGTTGGACTCCACATGAGTAGATATACGCAGTGAATATATTATATGGTATACTTTAGTACAATTTTTTTACTGTAACTTTAGATATATACTTTTCTGTAATTAATTTATAGCTACAGTTTTCGTCGTCCCACTATGGTGAAATTTTTATGGTGAGCTAATCATTATATGATTGAGCTGTAGTAAAAATTTTATGATTATTAGATCATGTTTGACTGATCTATAGATTTATCTATATAAACTAGATAAATCTATAGAAAAATTTAGACGAATCTATAGATAAATCTATAACTCAGTCATACATGATCTAATAATCATAAAATTTTTACTATAGCTCAATCATATAATGATTAGCCCACCATAAAAATTTCACCATAATGGGACGACGAAAACTGTAGCTATAAATTAATTACAAAAAAGTATATATCTAAAGTTACAGTAAAAAAATTGTACTAAAGTATATCATATAATATATTCACTGCGTATATCTACTCATGTGGAGTCCAACAAAATTGGATTTTCTATTTTATGATTTTTTTGTGATTTACTATGATTTTTCAAAGATTCAACTGATTTTTTTTTTAAAAAAAGAAAAAGACAAAACTACGGTTACTGTAGCAAACAGTCTTCAAAACCGCTCGAGGGAGGTAAAATGGACGGTTTGAAAAGTTGAGGGGGGTGAAATACCCGGTTTTATAGTTGTAGGAGGAAAACCAAACTTTGGTGATAGTTGGAGGAGGTAAAATAGACTTTTGCCATTAAAAAATAGTTATCGGACCGGGCCTCGTGCTATCCGTGCTCCGGTCCAGTCCAGTCCCGCTTTGTCCGCGGCGACGGCGACGCCCCGTTCCCCATGCCGCCGGCGCCGGCGCGGTGGCGGCGCGGGGCCCGCTCGCCCGTGCCTCCGCGTCTCCTCCAGCGAGCCCTCCTCGCGGCCGCCTTCTCCGCGGCGGCCCTCGTCCTACTCGTACTGCTCCAGCACCACCACGCCCCAAACACTTCCGTCGCGTCCCGCGCTCGCGTTTTCTCCGACGAGCTCCCCGAGGACTCGCCCTCCGCTGAGCAGAATCCGGGGGGCGGGGACGCCGCGGTCGTCGGGGACGGGGCCACGTGCGCGACGGCTGAGAGGATGGGGGAGGAGGCCGCGGGCGCGGGGCGGGGCTCGCCGGAGCAGGCCAGCCTGCGGGTCCGCGAGTTGATCCGCCGCCACTTCGAGCTCCACGGTGTGTTCTGATAACGAAGCGGGTCACCCCTTGATTTGATCCATCTATTTTTTTCCCACCTGGAAATGCCGCGTGTTCATCAACCCATTGCGTTCTATCTGCGAGAGATGGTTTGTTAGGTGAATCAGATTGTGATGGTTAAGTCATTTGATTGGATGGCCTGGAAGAGATCTGTGATCATGCTCTGCCGAAGACAGTAGTTACTTCTGTGCTTAATTAAGGAATCGACTTGGGGGAGTAGCCCGGGAAGTGAGGAAGCTGCTGACAGCCTGACTTTGTCCAGGCTGACGTATACTAGTGTTTGGTCTAGTTAATTAAGGAATTGACTTCTGTGCTCTATCATTCGTGATGACTAATGTATAGACTAGTTGTATATTGTTTTTTCTGAAGTGTTTATGTTGTTCAGAGTGCCAGAAATGGAGAGTGCTTGAGATGATGTCTGCGTAAACACTTGCTGCCATATTTTACCCCTTTTATAGATGATATTTTACCTATTTTTAGATGACATTTCATAGTTTCTAAAAATTTCGGATTAGGATTGCAACCGATTTACAGAGGCCTTATAGAACGGTTAAGCAAACTGAGTTTTGGTATATATCCATAGTAGTTGTATATCCACAAAAGCACTGTATATATTTATATAACCATGTAAAACTATAATATCACAAAACTATTTATGTATGATATTTTAGATTAAATTAAAAATTGAATAACTATCTCCTACTGTTTATGTGAATAGTTTGAGACATTGATTTACTTGATTCAACAAAACATCCATTCACATGCATATTCATTCAGAAGTGCGACAGATAAATTACCAGTTATCACACTTGTGCCCGTTACATGCATGGAAATGTACAACTAATATGCACATCACATAGTTCAGTCATAAATCATCTGTTGCAGCTAGAGTCTCTAGTTTTGCATGGAGGACTCAGTTTCTAGTTAGCAGTTACATTCAGGAGCACAACGTTTATATATTCAATTAACTTGCCAGGAGCAGAAAGAGTGAGAACACTTCCTGCATATGAATTCTGCAAACAAGGCTTTGTGTTGGGGAAAGCGTCTGAAGCTGGATTTGGCAATGAAATGTACAAGATCTTAACAGCAGGAGCCTTGAGTGTCATGTTAAATCGATCTTTAATCATCGGGCAAACCAGGCATATGCCTTTACACTCTCCATTTCATCTTTATCTTTGATATGATTACTATGGGATAGGTTGAAAGCTTTGAGCTCTCTGAAATTTGGTTGACTATCCTCTGCTTGCTTATTCATTGCTTATATATTTTTAATGTTTACATGATGTTTAAATGTGAACTGTTGCATATTTTCATGACTGTGATAAATGATATCTGTAGTTTAGAAGTAGTGGTGATTGATATTGATTATCCACTTACCATTTTTCTGGTCCGTTCCCTATCTCACAGGGGATTGTATCCTTTTGGGGAGTACATTTCTTATACCAACCACTCATTCACTATCCATGAAATCAAACATTTGTGGAGGAAACATCGCTGTGCTAGAACATATGGTCGAGATCTGAATATAAGAGTGGACATTTTTGAAAACCCACTTGAGACCAATGTTCTGTGTTGTGACTGGAATAGCTGGAAGGATCCTATTATCTGGTTAGTACTACAGTTACTTCCTAGAGTAAGTTATTGCCATGACTTGGACATGTTTTTATTGTAATGGAGTTAATTTTTCTAGGGCTTTAATTTACTCTGAAGATGGAGATATTTACTACATCTTGCACATCCAGAGTAAAAGGAATTAGGGTTTAGATAACCAGTTTTTTAATGTTCATGTTTTATTTCTTAGGTCTTAGGTAACCAGTCTTTTGTTCGGTTTCTGTTACACTATGTGTGGTTCCTTTCCTTTCTTTCATTTAGCTGTTTTTTCAATACAAATACTAAATATAAAAAGCATGCTGAATAGTCTTCTTATTCGCAATTCTAGGTTTGATGGCACAACAGATGCAGTTGGGATTCAATTTTTTCTGAAGAATGTTCATCCTAGAATGAAGGCTGCTGCCTTGGCCCTTTTTGGATTGCCAGACTCGTTGGATGCCAGGCCTAACACATTTGGTGAACTTATGCGAACTATCATATCTCCATCCAGTACAGTCCAAGCAGCAGTTAACTGGGCTTTGAAAGGTGTGAATCCAGATATTGTTTTGCACATGCGCATGATGGCAAATAGGTATGGCACACTTTTGTACATGCTTGCGTAAATTGAATGAAACTATTATAAATTGTCCACTCATTTTGGAAAGAATAATGACATGCAATTTTCACCTGTTAAATTATCTGTTTCATCAGTAGGCACCAAAAATGCTTCTTTGTACCAGAATTGTATGCGGGACCTAGGATAGGTTTGTATTTTTCTTTTCTGATTTACAATTCTTTGATCTTAAGTTGGATCCTCTCTAGTTGAGTATGTTTGGACTTTGGAATAGTTTGTAATGGTTAATTTGTATCATTTACTCATCTTTAAGATTGATGATGTCCACCATCTATATCATTTAAATAATCTGTTACCAACTCTTGTTAGTGTTGTACAAAGCACTTTTGCAGTTGGGTCGCAACTGATGTGTAACAGCATGTTAGGTTATAGGTTGGTTAAGGACTAATCAGGCAATAGTTGGCTATGTTTTAGAACAGTGACTTTTCACATCCATATGTTTGAATATTTGAAGACTAAATCCTATCGTTATTTTAGGCCAGTCCGAGCAAGAAAAGCTGCAGTTCTTTGTATTAAGAGAGCCCTACAGATTTGCTGTACGAAGGGTACACCTCGGGTGGCATTGGTCTCAGACACACCAGCATTTGTGAAGGAGATAAAGTCTGAAATCAGTGAGTTTGCAGAGGTTAGATCATGCGTTAAATTTTTTATGTACCCATGAAGTTTGGTTAGATTTATCGTCTAAATCAATTGATTGTGTATTTCTGGAAATATTGAAAAGTTGGATGCTTATTCTGTGGTTGTTTGCAGGTACTTTATTTTGATTACAAGTTGTTTACAAAGACTTCTGGTCTAGAGATAGTTGGAAATGATAAGGTACACAGCTGCATATTGCTTGTGTTTCCTCTACAGCTTCTGAACCTTACTGGAATTTCCAGGAGCAACCTTTTTATGCTCGATTTTGTCATGAATGTTACAATTTATATTGAAAATGAAAAAAATATACATCTTTCTTAAATTTGCTAGATTAGTAATACACACCTATATTTTCCTTAGTTTGGAGCTGGCCACCAAAATTTTGCAATGTTTCCAATTAAAATGGATGCTTATTTCTTAAAGTCATCTTGTGCATATTTTATCCTGCACTGATTTTAACAAATCGTGTCTCTATGCTGTATTTTTGGTTTGTGGCATTCTTCCATACATGTTAAATTAAGACAAAATCATGTGTGTATATACAGTTCCTGCAACAAAATAATTGTACACGTAGTGTGTGCATAGCGTCACAACACACTGCAGCATTCCCTTTTTAAGAGAATGATCCACCTGCTTTTATAGAAGGAATATAATGGAATTTTTCTTTGCTAATGATAGGATTGGCATATGTGCATGAGACGACCTGGAAATGTGAATGTCTTTGTAAAGTGATCCACTTACCGTTCAAAAAATTATCCTGGTCATAGACATAGCACTATTGATTCTTGTAAGAAAAATCCTGGTTTGGTCTTGGAAAACAAATTATCACTGCTTTTGTTTTGATCAACAAGCGTTTGCTTATGGCATTTGAGGAATGTTGTGTGTATACTATTGCATCTATAAGATTGCGCATCTTGTTCCCTGAACTAAAGACCTTTCCTGTGCCAGCCTTTGGATTTTCGATCAAGAGACTGGGGATCAGCTCCAAGGTGGGTGGCATTTGTTGATTTCTTTCTAGCTGCACAGGCCAGATATGCAGTGGTCACTGGAGCACATCGTCGTGTGGGGACAACCTACGCTCAACTCATTGCAGCATTGGCTGCAGCAAACAGACATGGTACATTTCCCTTGTTTAAACTTTGAACCTGCCCTGCTTTTCTGCACTCTGTTCAGTTTTTAGTCTTCAAACCCCAACCTTAAATCAGCATACCCTTTTCTTGTATGATCAGGTCAAGAGCCTTCAGGCGCCAACTTCACATTCCTAAGCAGCATCCACAGCAACCTGTTGGTCGACGGGCTCTCGACGCAGGTCGGCTGGGGCCACGTCTGGAACAGATACGCCGGTCCTCTCAGCTGCCGGCGCCAGCCGCACCAGTGCGCCCTGACCCCGCTCCTCCCTCCTGCCTGGTGGGACAGCCATTGGCAGAGCCCCATACCCAGGGACGTGAGGAGGCTGCTGGAGTACGGCGTTCGGCTGTCAAACACCGGGGAGGTGGATGAGAGGCGCCTCGCAGCACACTGCCTGTTGAGGAAAGATCATGTGAAGAGGTACCATGTCCTCCCACCGTACAAGAACCCTGCATGATTGTAAGGGTGGTCTTGGAGAGGAGCTCATCAGTGCTGCACTAACCGCTTACGATGAGTGTAGGTTAGAGCGGTCAGGCTTTTTAAACTGGCCCTGTTGCTAATCTCTGGTGGCGCCTCTGATGGTGCCGGTTTTGGTGAAGCTGTAGCGGAGGAGTTTTGCTGGTAGCATCGTTCATTGCAGATTTGTAGTACATCAGCTGTTCCTTTCGGCATGGTTTTGGGCAAACTGGGGCCTTTGGAAACAGCGTGCGTGCACAAAGCTGGAGATGCCCTCACATTTGTATTTTAAGGTTGACCACTGGATGGTTTTGTCTGACGGTGGACCACTGAGTAGGTGGTCCTCCACTGCACTCCGCCGCCGATCCGATGCGTTTCCTCGGCTTCCCGCAGGAGAGATTCCTTGGCGACGGACCGCGGCAACCAACCCCATTGCCCCTAGCCTACAAATGGCTCGCTACGATCTGATCTTCCCTGCTATTTAATTTAACTCAGGAGCTGTCTGTGCTGAACGACGCTCACATGACATGGACGATCGAGCTAGGCTCATCGTCGTTCTGCTCAGGACGGGCGATATAGCACAACATGGTTGCCGCCGCTGCTGAAGCCTGCTGGTTGTCGTTCCTCGTCGTCATCCTACTCATCGCCGTGGCAGCGGCTTCGAAGCTGCGGCTTGCGGCGCAGGCCTCGCTGGAAGCGGCTGCTGGCGCCCGTGGTGTCAAGTTGCACGTCGGCCAGCGGCAGGTACTACGAGCCAGCCTACGGGTGGCTGGTGATGATGGCGTAGCTGTATCACGTTGCTACGATAGATGATCAATTTGGTTTGCCTGTCGATCGATTCGATCGCATGCAGGTGGTCGTGGACAACGGCGTGGTGCAGGTGGCGATGTTGGCACCGGAGGGCCGGATCACCGGCGTCGGTTACGGCGGCGAGCCTAGCAACCTGCTGGAGTACGACGCCGGCCAGGGAGACTCCGGAGGGTACTGGGATTCGGTTTGGAACTATCCCGGCTCTGATCTTCCGGGACAATACAATACGTAAGTCGATTGCTCTCTTACTTTTGCTTGTTCCATATGTCCCTCGTTGGTGCGTTACTGTCTTGCCATTGTTGACCAAGTCAGAAAACGTGAACCGACGATAAAGTAGATTGGGTCCAAGTCATACTAGTACGTCAATGGAAGTGACAACCATTGCAAACCACTCAGAAAAATAACTGAGCATGAACCCCCAAACATCCAAAGATTGATTGTGTATTCTTGCCAAACACATTAGCATTACAAGTCACAACTTGGTTATATGTTCCTAGCTACTTTCTTTAACTGTGGACGCACTTTACTCAGACTCTCAAAAAAGATGCATAAACATCCTTTCGAGCTCCTCTATACGCATTTCGAATCTTCCTCTCTCAGACCCATCTCCACGAATGAATAGAGATTGTCATCAAACAAGAAAATGCAGTTCTATTGATTAGTAATAGAGAGAACAAAAATGGGTTGAAGTGTGCAACTAGGAAGGATTGAACATGCAAAACGGGGGCTGCACGTGCACTCTACCATATATACACCGTTATGAGCTTACAAGTTACGTTAACAAACTGAATCATATCAAAATGTATTTGTGGTATTTAATATGGAAATGTGCCAACTAGCCCAAGAAATGTTTAATTCTGAAGGATCGACAATCGAATCTACTTATGTCCCGATCGAGTGTAGTAGAGTAAGCGAAGTTTGCTCGTTTTGATATACTGATTACATTTGTACAGGTTGGATAGTACAGAGTTCAACGTAGTATCCTCAAGTGAAGATCAAGTGGAGCTTTCTTTCAGGAGCACATACAGCCCATCTCTTCACAACAGCTTTCGGCTAAACATCGATAAGAGGTACCATGTCTGCAATCACTTGTTTTAGTTACTATTTCCTCATCTGAATTAGTACCAACTCCCTTCTTCTAAGACTGCCGGTTCAGGCTTGTGATGCTCAAAGGTAGTTCTGGGTTCTACTGCTATGCCATCTTTGAGCATGCCAGGGACTGCCCTGCTCTGAACATCACCGAGGCTCGGCTCGTCTTCAAGCTCAACATGGGAAAGTAAGCATCCCCTTTTCAGTATGAACTTCGAACACATTGATGATTATCTCTCTGTTGCTTTCTCCAGTTTTTCATGACTTGTCAATGAAAGGCATGTTTTTGCCTACCTCAAATGTGCTAGGTTCAATTACATGGCTATTACAGACGACATACAGAGGTACATGCCAAGTGCAATTGACAGAGATGAACCTCGTGCTGTCCCACTGGCTTACAAGGAGGCTGTTCTCCTTGTTGACCCCAAGGAACCCCAGTTCCGAGGAGAGGTACATTAGCTTGAGCTAAAGAATGGATATACGCGTGCTTGAAGACTTATATTTAATTTTTGCAATGATAAATCAAAGAACTGAGGTAGAACCAAACATCAAAATTAAACTTTGTCTGAAGCGACTGGCTTGAGAACCATGCATGAACATGTCTGCAGGTGGATGACAAGTACCAGTACTCACTAGATAACAAGGACAATGTTGTTCATGGATGGATCAGTGGCGGCGATCCGAACCCCATGGGTTTCTGGGTCATCACACCCAGCAACGAGTTCAAGAGCGGCGGGCCTTTCAAGCGGGAACTCACCTCCCATGTCGGCCCCACATCCCTCACAGTAAGCCTGGATCCATGCGCATCATCCGAATCCGAATCAAGAAGGATATATCAGCTGGTTAAACTGAAAAGCTTGTATGATCTTTATGTTTCCCATCAGATGTTTTTTGGGACACATTACATTGGTAAGTACATGGTGGCCAAGATCGACAATGGCGAGAGCTGGAAGAAAGTTTTGGGTCCAGTGTTCATCTACCTGAACTCAAGCCCCAAGAGTGGCAACACCCCCCAGGCTCTATGGGAAGACGCCAAAGCACAGGCACAAGCCGAGGCGAGGAACTGGCCCTACAGCTTCCTTGCATCGCCAGACTTCCCCAAGGCAGCCGAGAGGGGATCCATTACAGGGAGGCTCCTCGTCAGAGACAGTTACATGAGCAAGAAAGACATTCCTGCTGCATTGGCTTACATTGGGCTCGCCGCGCCCGGGCAGGCCGGTTCGTGGGCCACAGAGAGCAAGGGGTACCAGTTCTGGACATGGGCCGCATCGGATGGCGCTTTCAGCATCGACAATGTCCGGGAAGGAGTGTACAATCTTTACGCGTTTGTTCCCGGGATTCTTGGAGACTACTGCTACAGTTCACCTTTAACCATAGCTCCAGGTTTGTGCCACTTCGTCCCTCTCATCAGTGGCATGAACTGTGAGTGTAACTGCATTCAACCATATAGCTGCTTATAGCTAGTTAGCTACCCTGTGCGCCTGTGCTTGACCAGTGTTAGATCGGTTGTTGGAGCAGGTCGTGTCATGAGTGTTCGTGACCTTGTGTTCGAGCCCCCGAGGTCAGGCCCGACGCTGTGGGAGATTGGTGTGCCAGACCGGACTGCGGCAGAGTTCTACGTCCCTGACCCTGACCCCAAGTACATCAACAGGCTCTTCGTCAACAAGGACAGGTTATCTATATCTCTTACAATTACAAGATCGATGAGAATATGGGAGGCAATGGATCAGTGTGCTCTTCTTACCGACTGACTAACTGACTGTTCATGCTTGGCTTAATTTGATGCTAACAGGTACAGGCAGTACGGCTTGTGGGAGCGATACGCCGCCTTGTACCCAGAGAACGACCTCGTCTTCACGGTTGGTAAAAGCGACGAATCCAAGGACTGGTTCTTTGCGCAACCCACAAGGTAACACTAATATCGGATCGCCGATCTTCCTTTTTGTTTGGCGTCCTGGATGCTCAGCTACTATGTCCACCGATAACAAATAAAACATTTGGTCTGCAGGAAGGTAGGCCAGGACACCGTGCCGACAACATGGCGGATACGGTTCGGTTTGGACCGTGTCGTGGCAGGCGGCACCTACACGCTGCGGATCGCCCTTGCAGCTTCTGAAACGTGTAGATTGCAGGTCTGAACTCTGAAGAACTCACGCAACTAATCTATTCTAAGAGCAGTTCATGTTCTGTGTGCTCACCTTCACCTGAACTTTCTGCGCAACCGTTCGTTTCAATAAGCAGGTGCAAGTGAACGACGGGGGTGGCGGTGGCGGTGTGTTCACGACGCCGGTGATGGGGGACGACAACGCGATCGCGCGCCACGGGATCCACGGCCTGCAGTGGAGCCTCGAGTTCGCGATCGGGGGGCACCTGCTGCTCCAAGGCGACAACGCCATAGACATCAAAGTGGCCGGAGCCGGAGGTCCGGCGGCGGACAGGATCGCCGGGGTCATGTACGACTACATCCGCCTGGAAGGGCCTTCCTCCGGAGGCGTTCTGAAGATTGCGCCCCTTGGCCGGGTTTGGATGGGGATCTTTTTTCTGTCGTCGGTGGCCTTGGTCGTCATGTCCCAGTAGTGCCGTAGTGCGCGCGATCTGACATGCACTGGAAGGAACAGTAGTGCATTGGCGCTCGTGCATTTCAGCCCGACACCCAGCACCCGAATTCGAAACGTTGACGTATTACACCTAACGATCCGGGAAATTCAGTAGTCTGAACACGAACTGAATGTGCAGTGACTGTTTTGCCTTTGAATATAATGTTCCGTAACAGCCCTAGGCTAATTAAGATGTTAATGATAAATTTATACTGCACATGAAACTATAAAACTGCAGAGCTAAGCCCTGTGTAATTTATACTTGCGGACGCTCCTCATTACATATCAGCATGGCTGGCAATATTACAAAATTCTATTTTGCGAGGCATTTGAAAATCGGCTCGGAGGCGGGCACAATTTGTAACCGTCTCGGTTAATGTCTTCGATTAACCGAGGCGGTTATTTTTTATTAATCGAGGCGGTTACAAAAAATCGCCTCTCAAAATCGATTAACCGAGGCGGATGCCTTAACGTGTCCACCTCGGTTAATACCCCTATTTCCAGAGGCGGACGTCTTATAACAGTCTGCCTCGGTTAATGGACCGAGCCCATATGGGCCCAATTACTGTGAACAACTATATAAAGAAGAAATCCTAACCTTCTCTATCTCCCCTCTCTCTCCCTCCCCTCCTGCGCACCGCCCTCCCTCCCGCTCCTGCCCCCGCCCTCCCCTCCTGCGCGCGGGGAGCACGCGGCGGCGGCGCCCGCGCCCCCGGTGGCGGCGCGGTCCGGCCTGGGGGCGCGGCCCTCGGCGGCGGCGACACCGGAGCTCGGCGCGGACGTTGTCGTGCAGAGCCGCCTCCCTCCTCCTCGCCTCCTGCGATGGCGGCCACTCCTCCGGCAGTGGGAAGGTGGGATCCGGCGGCGGGGAGGCGGGATCCGGCGGCAGCGAGGCGTGCTTCGGCAGCGGCGAGGCGCATCCGGACCCTTCTTGCCCACGGACGGCGGATCCAGTGGGGGCGCGGGTGCGGCGGCGGTGCATACGTGGGTGTGCCGGCAGGCGTGGACGAGGCCGCAGCCGGCGGCGGCGCGGATCTGGCGCATGGATGGACTTGCCGGGTCCGTGATGGGTTGGGCGGGCTTTCTCTTTTTTTAATTTGTTTATTTGATTTACCGAGGCGGGCGTATAACCGCCTCGGAAAAGGTCATATTTACCGTGATGTTTGGTCCGAGGCGGTTGGGATTGCCCGCCTCGGAAAATAGTTTTCAACTGCCTTGGAAAAACTTTTTTTTTGTAGTAGTGTGGCTCCAATCAACGACAGAATCAAGCCTTTGCCACATTAGCAACCACTGACTGTCCGCACCCGACAGGTGGATGGTTTGCTAGCACCGTCGGAAAAAAATTTGGTGCAAAAACCTTTACTCGAAGAAATTCCCTAAATGGCCATAAATATATACTTCTATATATGTATAGGTGTTGGAAAAGTCAATTTAAATAGCACTAAATAAAAAATCAATTTCCAACCTATTATTGTACCACTAAATATTGGAAAAAAAATCTATTAAGCATGTGTGTAAAGATAGAAAAAATAAATCATTGTTTTTTAAAAGAAATAGAGCCCTAAATTGATATAAATATATACTTCTATATATTCATAGGTGTTGAAAAAAATAAATTCAATAACTAGTACTAAATAAAACCAATCAAAACTCAACATCTTATTTTACCACTAAATCTTGGTGAAAAAAATCTAACGTGCATCTTTGAAAAATAGGAAACGAAAATCAAATCTTCTTCTCTGTCCTCCATAGATCTAGAGCATTATTTACATAAGAATGAGGCTAAAAACTATAGTCTGAGTTCAAATAATTACATAATCTTGGTCTCCTACTAAAATAGAATAACTTTATTCAAATGTTTGAGACAAATGGTGTCTGAAATGGCTAATCCATACCATACAAATCTAGAGCTAGTTAGAGACAAAAAGAGCTCCATTTGAGCCATAAATCTAACAAAAAAAACTTTGAAATGACAAGGAATTAGTGTCAACTTACCTCCTAGAGCCCCAACTCGAAGGAAATGAAGTTGAAAATATCCCCCTTTTTTTTCTTTTTTTGGATCTTTTGGGAGCTCCTCACCCGAGCAAACAATGGAGTGGTTCAACCCCCCTAAAAATGGCGCCCATTTCTTGAGGCAGGTGAGGGAGTGAACCGCCCCTACAAAAGGATTTTTAGGGGCGACTTAATTGCTACAGCAACCACGCCCCCATTTGTAGGAACGGATAATGTTTTGGTCCGCCCCTAAAAAATGGGACGTTGCTACAAATCGTTTTTGTAGTACTAATATGAAACATATGCTTGCGGTATGCAACAAATAAACCCTAGCAAAAGAGAGAGAGAATGGTGAGCCGGGGGAGCTCACGCTGCCGGGGGAGCTGGCCGCCGAGGGGGGGCTCATACGGCCTCTTGCGCTACCGCCCCGGAGCTCTCATGGACGCCCTCACGAGCCGCTACCCCAGAATTTCGCTGCAGGGCCGCACCGTCGGCTGGGCGAGCTCGAGCTCCGACGCAGGCCGCACCGCTGGCTGGGTGAGCTCGTGCTATGGCGCCGCAGGGCCACGCCGCTGGAAGGATGAGCTTGAGCTCTGTCTGTCGCGGGCCGCGCCACCGGAAGGGCGAGCTTGAGCTCCGTCGTGACCGAGCGAGCGACACTATATAAAAAATGACCGACGTGCACAAATTGTGACATATTGTTGTTATACGTCACTTTTGTTATCTGGTTGACACGCAAAGATGATGCATGTCACCTTTTATTTCTTGGTGGCTTCTCTAAAACATTTCCCGTCACCTTTGTTATGACATAGGTGACGTGCAACATCAAATCACGTCACCTTTGTTATAAGTGACGGGCCACATCTATGGCCCATCACCTATAAATTTGATATAGGTGATGGGCAATATTAAAACACGTCACCTTTGTTATAGGTGACGGGCCACATTTATGGCCCGTCACCTATAAGTTTGATATAAGATTAGTATAGGTGACGGACTTTGATAAGTAAAAGGTGATGGACAATATCAAAACACGTCATATTTGTGATGACATATGTGACGTGCAACATCAAGGTGCGTCACCTTTGTGACTTTTCTTAATATTTGAACATGCGATTTTTGAAAAATTTAAATTGTCTCAAATAAAAAATTGGTCTGTACAAAAGTTGTAGGCTTCAACCAGATCTACAACTTTGTAGTTCAAAATTTTTTCAATTGAGGTTGTTTTGGCACCCAAATATATGGTTTAAATTTTGAATTTCAAATTTTCAAAATTTTCAAATGAACTCAGATGAAAAAAAAGTATATACAAAAGTTGTAGCTCGCCACCAGATCTACAACTTTGTAGTTGAAAAGTTTTTCATTTGAGATCGTTACAGCTGTAGGGGATGATAAAAGGAAAATATCTCATTGTTGGTCATATGTGATGGTGTAGCCCAGTGGTAGGGGAGGGTATGCGCGAGGGTGAGGTTGTGGGTTCGAATTCTAGTAACGCCGGAAAAAATCGCACGCGTGCATATTTGCACAAAAAATCGTGCGACTTATAAAAAGAAAATATTTTTTTGATTTTTATTTACACTGCAAATATTTATTTTAGCATGCAAAAGAATGATGTCCGTCACCTACGTGTTGAAGAATACCATAGGTGACGGCTCATACTGATGCTCGTTACCTTTTACGTACATAGGTGACCCGCCACTTTTCTGTTCTAATCAGTGATGATGTATAGGTGACGGGTGCGATGTCCGTCACGTTACGAATATGACGACCGTCATTATAGACCTCTTCTTACATAGTGCAAGCGGCTGGGCGAGAGATGGGTGGAGGAGGAGAGACGTGGAGCACAAGCGAGAGCGGATGGGTGAGTGAGAGGGCCCGATTTTTTCTGTGGAACGCAGCTGTCCGACGCATCGGATGTCAGTTTGCTAGCATTACCGTTCTCTATAACCAGTTCACCACCTCTTTCAAGTATTTGCATTGTTACAAAAAATTAGCCTATGCACGTTATGACACAAGCTCAAAATTACTTTTAGCATGGATGTTGCTACCTACTTGATTTTTTTATGACACAGCTAAAGATTCACTCGGACTGTTTGAGATTTTTTTCTTAAACGTGCCGTACCTTTGAAGAAAGTATGCTGTTTTACTGAAGAGTAGAGAGCCACCTCTTCAAGGTGCTTCTGAAAGTAAATCATTCAAACATCCGATCTGGCTTTATTTTGGATACTATCTACACGCATGTTGCCGTCTCATTGGCCAAACTGTCACAGGTCGAACCATGGAAGCAGACAGTAGACTTCTGCACGGCACGAACGTCGGTGCACATACAAGTAGAGCTAAAAACTTTCTTCTGGATAAGCCTTGCTGCATTTGTCGGAAGTGTTGATGACTGCATGCACAAGACGTATACTAGTGAAGAAATATCTGCGTTGGCACTTGGCATAATGCATCTTGGTAAATTTTGGGCAGTAGATAAACTCGTCGGCTGTGACTACCAGTATGTCAAATATTTTTCAGTAAAGTATGGGGCAATCATCATGCACCCAACAATCATGTAGTCCAAAACTCAATAATGCTGCAGCAAGAGAGTCTGATTATAATCACAAATACAAATATGTTACTTCATTTCCCTGATTTGTACTTTTACGGGTGTTGTAAGAGTTTTCAGTGGTTCGTACTCTCCTGCTCATGAAAAGCACTCGTTATTAGAACCCCATGTGCTTTGAAGGATTTAAGCAACTGCTACTTCAATTCGTACTTTCACTGTTTCACACTTAAGTTGTGTGGTATTTTTCTTAATTAGCTTATGAGTAGTGTTGCCTCCATCATATCACATACTTTCTGTTTCTAATAGCTGACCATTGGAGCAAATTGTGAAGGCCTTGAACTACTAACAATTTTGAAGAAACATTGGCGACGAATGAAAATTTTCTTGATGATGCTCGCTCCTTGGTAAAAACTGAAAAGCTCTGTTTAGGGCTAGAATGCTATACTGAGGAATGTGAGTACTGTATCCTGCTTGTGATAAGTGAATTGTCAACCGTGCGGTGTGATCGTGCGCTTGGTCTTTGGATTGCAGGTACACGGGCGTCGAGTGTCGACGGGGAGCTGCCGTGGAGGTGCTGTGGCCGATGGACCGTGCGGTGGACGGCGGTGAAGGGCAGCCGGGACCGGAGCTCGGACCGGGCGGCAGCTGTGGCGTCCACTCCTGGATCGAAGGCGCAAGCGGCGATGGAAGGCGGGTTTCTTGGTTTGCGCCACAAAACCAAGGAGACGGACGGCGGATGAAGACGCCAAGTCATGGAGGCACGGGCGTCGGTCTCGGGACTGATAGAGGTGACGGGCGTCGACGGCGTCTAGGGCCTCACTACGGGTGAGGAGGTGACGGGCGGCGGGCGGCGTCTAGGGCCGTCAGAAGGCCGAGGCGGGAATTGCGTCTAGGGCCACGGCGTGGAGGCGGGAATCTTCCCGCGCGTGGAGTTTTGGCGGTTTTCTCAAAACTGGCCACCTACCCGGGTTTCGTGGACCCTTCAAAACCGCAGACCGGTACTTCGTCGATGTGGCGGCATTGCATTAAAGACTTCGAGTCGAAGAAAGGAGCTCCGCCGTCGATCAAGTCTGTACAGCGGGCTGCTGCAGACCCGACCGGTCTGACCGGTCCCCTGGACCGGTCTGGCCGCAGCAGCCGGGTATAAAAGCCCCCCCTTCTCCAGGTGGAGGGCTTCGAGTCTCTTGAGTCCTTTTCGGTTTTTCCTTCCCCCTCCCCCCTGCTCAGGTTAGGCCCAAGGTCTCCAACGCAAAGAGAGTTTAGATTATAGCTTTTCTCTCCAATTTAGAGGGTGGATGATGGGCGAATGGCTCTAGCCTTTGTATAGGTGAATTCCTCTGAGTTTAATGGATGAAATTTGTTTGAGATTCACTTGTGTGTGCTGAGCATCTCGTCCTCCACTTCTCTCTTGCGTTTTGGGTTCAATTCTCCTGTTTTGGTGTGTTTTTTGTTTGGAGGAAACCAACCCTTGATTTCGTGGTTTGATGAACTCTTTGGAATGATTCCGATGCATATAGCCTAGTGCCAAACCCCCTGGAATCATGGGTTCTCACTAATTGGCGATTTTGTGTTCTTGAGAAAACCCCAATCCCCTTTGATCTTTCCTCAATTTCTCTCGATCCGTGAATCTTTTGGGTGAGATCTTTTGGGGATATGTTCACGGGGTAGTTACGAAGCTTTCCTCCAAGTTTGGTTGGATTTGGACTTCGTTTGCTCGAGATTCATGGTTTGAAGGTTTGTTTGCGGGTTTTCTGGACGACACCGGTCAGACCGGTGGGCGAGACCGGTCAGACCGGTCAGTCTGGGTTTGAACTGCCCGACCGGTCAGACCGGTCCAATGCACCGGTCAGACCGGTCTGTGTGTGCTGCACTGCGGTTTGAGAAGTTTCTCTCGCCTTTGCTTCCGCGCTGCGACCTGGGTCTTCTGCTTCGAGATAGCTTGTCCATAGCTATTCTCGCTGACCTAGGTTCGAGGGCTTGCGGTGATTTTGAGACATAGGCCGACGTTTCAAATTTCGAAGAAATTTTGATCGGCTCCCATTCACCCCCCTCTGGTCGCCAGTTTCGGTCCCTCAATTGGTATCAGAGCTTGGTTAAGGTTTTCAGTACCTCAACCGGTTTGAAAACCATTTGGCGACCATGGCAAGTCTTGGGAAGATCCCGGTGTTTTCCAGCGAGGACTATGCCTACTGGAAGGTTCGCATGAGAGCCTTCTTGCAGTGCATGTGAGCCGAGGTCTGGGATATTACCAAGAATCAGGCTTACGTGGTGCTTGCCGCTCGGGTCACTCCTCTTCAAGTGACTGAGCACGAGGCTAACGCCAAGGCTGTCAATGCCTTGTTCGTTGGCGTTTCTCGTGCGGTATTCTCACGCATCCAGGGTTTTCAGGAAGCCCACAAGATTTGGACGTGCCTTGAGAACTACCACGAGGGCACACCTCAGGTCAAGGCTAGACTGTTTGAGACTCACCGGCGTGAGTACGAGAACTTCACATAGGAGCCGGGTGAGAGCATTGACTTGATGTTCAGTCGTTTTCAGTCGATTGTGAACAAAGTCAATGCGAACAGATCTGCTGATGCCCTTGAGTACACAGAGCACGATAAGGCCCTCAAGTTGCTCTACGCACTTGACCGCTCTGTGTGGGATCTCAAGGTGAACACCATCATTGAGTCTGCTGGCTATGAGACTCTGACGGTGAACGAGCTTTTCAGCAAGCTAAAGGCCACAAAGGTGGATAACAAGACACGAGCCAAGCTCAATGGTGCCCCTCCTTCCAAGAGCATCACTTTTGTGACTGGCCCAGGTGGATCGAGCTCTAACGCTAACTCTACTCTTAGCTTTTCTCTTGCCTCTTTGCCTTCTGTTTCAGATGAATAGCTGGAGACGCTGGGCGACGACGACTTGTGCCTACTCATCAGCAAGTTCCAGCGCGTCTACCACAACAGGCAGAGGAAGAAGAACCCCGGGTGCTACAACTGCGGCGATTTGAACCACTTCATCGCCGATTGTCCCAAGAAGTCCGGCGGTGGCCAGAACAACCACTTCGACTACTACCGCCACCGCGACCGCGACGAGGGAGGCTCCAACAAGGAGCATCGGCGCCACAAGCACCACAGTCGTGACTGGGGAGGACGCTTTGACAAGGAGTCGCTCAAGAAGCGCTTCCAGTACAAGGCCAAGAAGCGGGAGAAGGCCTTCCTGGCGCAGCTCAGCGACCTCAACAAGAGCTCCGACACCGACCGCTCTTCTTCACCGACTTCCGACGACGATGAAAAGAAGAAGAAGAAGAAGCGGGACAAGGAAGCCACCGGCTTCATCGGCCTTTGCTTGGCGGCCGGTCGGCGCAAGAGTTTCTGCACCATGGCGGGCGAAGCCGATGGTGCACGAGCGTCTTCAGGTGGACATGCTACACCGACGCACGCCGACTCTTCTCCTGGATCCGAGAGTGATTCAGAGGTAAACTCCACGATCGACCTGCTAGATACAGAGGTTAGGGAGTTGTACGCCGCTCTCGACAACCAGAAAAGGCTGCTTAAGGAAGTAGCTAGAGAGCGTAGAAAGCTTAGGGCTGAGCTGGCTTGTGCTAGGGAGAAATCTAGTGAGGATGAGTGCGCTGGCTGCATATCTCACATGAATGATCTTGTTGCTCTCCGTGCCAAGCATGATGAGAACGTCGCGAACTTAGATGTTGCTAAGACTTCGCTTTCTGACGTGTCTCATGAGCTCGCTAAGGCCAAGCATGAACTAGAACTGGTTAAGGACGCTCCTATTGTTAGCGATGTGCTTGAATGTGATGAGTGTCCTATCTTTAAGTCCGATCTAGCTTCGTTGCAGTCCAAGTTTGCTACTGCTGTGTGCGAGCTAGAGGAGATGAAGTCTAGACCAATTTTGCTTGGTGCTTTTAAGCTTTGTCCCACGCTTAGGTCAGAGATAGATGAGAAGAACGCTTTGATCAAGTCTTTTGGGAAGACTAAGGTCATAGAGTCTAGCCCACCTATTGACTGCTCTGTTTGCCCTGGTTTGATTGCTGATCTGGATAGTCTTACGGTAGAGAAAGCCAACTTAAAGAATGAGAATACCTATCTTAGGGCTATTCTGAGTTGGGTTTCTAGCAGTGAGCCGCAGCTAGGCATGATGATTAAGCAGTTCAAGTGTGGTGATGGGTTTGGGGTTGGTTACACATACACGAAGTCAGACTTTGATAGGTTGTATGGTAAGATTGACAAGGTTGCTGGAAACACTTCTAGCACGAGCACACAGCCTTCGCTTGTTGACCCCGCGGATGGTGTGCTTAAAGAACCACCGGAAACACCTCCGCAGAAGTAGGTTTGGGTTCCAAAGCCCAATGAGCTAAGGAATCCCCTTGACACGCTCCCTGCTGCCGCAGCTCAGGTTGCCCAGAAGAAGGGGGCTGCTCTTCCCCGTCTGCAGGCTAGGCCTCCACCTCCCAAGCGTGAGGTGAGGTACCACTGCGAGTTCTGTGACAGGGAAGGTCACCTGGAGGAGTTTTGCTTCAGGAGGAAGCGGGCTGTGAGGCGAGAGCAGGAGAGATGGAACGCGGACATGTACTCTGCTCGGGGGCATGGTCCTTCTCGGCGTGGTGGTAGGCAAGATGCTAGGGCGCGCCGTGTAGGTGGAGGTCAGGGAGACGGTGGTGGTTACCGTGCTCCAGCGGGTGGTCACTTTGCCGGTCGTGCTCCTGGTCGTTTTCAGTACGGCTATGGACCATGGGACTGAGGCTTTGGAGGAGGTTTCGATGCTCCACGCTTTCCTCGCGGTGGTGTTCGTCAGTCACGCGGTAGACACGACGAGGGATGCGCTTTGTCTGGTTTTGCTAACCCTTCTGTAGAGCAAATGGCTCGACACTGGTTTGCTTCTCACTTTGTTAACCCCAGTGTTGAGACATTTGCTCACCCTTTGTCTCACTACTGATGTGCAGTTGGAGGCTTGGAAAACAGGTGGATCATGGACTCCGATTGTTCGCGCCATATGACCGGGAATGACAGATGGTTCTCCAGCCTCACCCCGATGCGCTCAAAGGAGTACATTGTGTTCGGGGATAATGGAAGAGGAAAGGTACGTGGACTTGGCGCTTGTTCGAGTTTCTAATCGCTTTACCCTGAGAGAAGTTGCTTTGGTTTCGAATCTTGGCTTTAATTTGCTCTCTATTTCGCAACTTCTTGATGAGGGGTTTGAGGTTCGCTTCAAGGAGGGCTGTTCGCGTGTTTTGGATTCCAGAGGAGATTTGGTTTGCCGGATTACACCTCACGATCGGGTTTTCTTGGTTGACTTCTCTGGAACCCCTCTTGGCCCTTCTCGTTGCTTGTTGGCTGGTCCTTCTTCTGATTTGTGGAAGTGGCATAGGAGACTTGGACATTCGATTTGTTGTCGAGACTTAGCTCACTTGGCCTAATCCAAGGATTGCCCAAATTGAAGTTTGAAAAGGACCTTGTTTGCCATCCGTGTCGCCACGGGAAGATGATTGCTACTTCACATCCACCTGTTAATCAGGTGTTGACCGCTCACCCTGGAGAGTTGCTACACATGGACACAGTTGGTCCTTCTAGGGTGATGTCTGTTGGTGGGAAGTGGTACGTTCTTGTGATCGTGGAGGATTTTTCTCGCTATTCTTGGGTCTTTTTCATGAGAACCAAGGATGAGACTTTCGAGTTTGTTCGAGACTTGATCTTGAGGTTGAGAAGCGAGCTACCCCAGGCCATGAGAGCGATTCGCAGTGATAATGGCTCATAATTCAAAAACGCTCGTTTTGACGCCTTTTGTAGTGATCAAAGACTTGAACACCAGTATTCTTCTCCTTACACTTCACAGCAGAATGGAGTTGTAGAGAGAAAGAATCAGACACTGGTTGAGATGGCGAGGACGATGTTCGATGAGCATAGGACTCCTCGCAAATACTAGGCTGAGGTGGTTAACACCGCTTGTTACGTGTCCAACCACATTTTCTTGCGTGGTTTCATGCACAGGACTTCTTATGAGTTGCGGTTTGGACGCCAGCCCCGTGTTAACCATCTCACAGTTTTCGGTTGCCGGTGCTTTGTGCTGAAAGATGGAAATCTTGATAAATTTGAGTATCGCTCGTCTGACGGCATTTTTCTCGGTTATGCTTCTCACTCTAGAGCGTACCGTGTGCTGATTATTGATACTAACATCGTCAGAGAGACTTGTGAAGTCACTTTCGACGAGACTGCACTGTGCAATTCGTCTATCTTTGAAGTTGCAGGAGATGATGAGCTCGGCACCTCCATCTTTGAAGATGAGGAGGAAGAAGCTGCGGAGCGTGAGGCTGAGGCTACCACACGTGCTGTGGACCCAGTTGCCTCCGCCACGAGCTCGGACGATGATAACGGCCCCGATCCGACTACGTCTACTTCACGGGGGCTGATCGAGGAGGTGACTCAGGCTTCACCAGCTGGACCTGAGGAGACACCAGACTTGGTTGAGGAGGAGGCGACTTCGACGCGGGAAGCACCTCGACATATTCAGCCTCGTCATCCACCTCAACAGATGCTAGGTGATCTCAACGAGCGAGTCAACAGGTCCAAGGTAATGAGTATCGCTGGATTTGCTCATTCAGCGTTTGTTGCCTCTTTTGAGCCCAAAGATATTGGACACGCTCTTTCTGATTCTAATTGGGTCAATGCCATGCATGAGGAACTTGAAAATTTTGAAAGAAATCAAGTTTGGGTTTTGGTCGAGCCTCCACCTGCTTGTAATCCCATCGGAACGAAGTGGGTTTTCAAAAACAAGCAGGGTGAGGATGGGTTGGTTGTTCGGAACAAGGCTCGTCTTGTTGTCCAGGGGTTTTGCCAAAAAGAGGGTATTGATTTTGAGGAAACTTTTACCCTTGTTGCTCGTTTGGAAGCTATTCGAATCTTTCTTGCATTTGCTGCTTCCAAGGGTTTTAAGGTTTTCCAAATGGATGTTAAATCTGCCTTCTTGAATGGTTTTATCGAAGAAGAAGTTTATGTGAAGCAACCCCCTGGTTTCGAAAATCCTAAGTTTCCAAACTGCGTTTATAATCTTCAGAAAGCTCTTTACGGTTTGAAACATGCACCTAGAGCTTGGTATGATAGATTGAAAACCTTTTTGCTGGCTCAGGGTTTTAAAATGGGATGTGTTGATAAAACTTTGTTCCTCATGCGATCTGGAACTGACTTTCTTTTAGTTCAGATATATGTGGATGATATTATCTTTGGTGGCTCTTCTCATGCTCTTGTTTCCAAGTTTTCTGAGCAGATGTCCAGGGAGTTCGAGATGAGCATGATGGGTGAGTTGCAGTTCTTTCTCGGGCTGCAGATCAAGCAAACTCCTCAGGGCACTTTTGTCCATCAAGCCAAGTACACTAGAGACTTGACTTATCTCCTCAGCCGACTCCGATCAGCACATCTACGATGCTTGATGAGGACTTGGACGGCGAGGCGGTGGACCAGAAGGAGTACAGGAGCATGATCGGCTCTCTCCTGTACCTGACGGCGACGCGACCGGACATCCAGTTCGGCGTCTGCCTCTGTGCGCGGTATCAGGCTTCGCCGCGCACCTCCCACAGGCAGGTGGTGAAACGCATCTTCAGGTATCTGAAATTCCCCCTGAATTTGGTCTTTGGTATTCTGCGGATTCTTCTCTGGTCTTGGTGGGCTTTTCTGATGCCGATTTCGGTGGGTGTCGGTTGGATCGCAAGTCGACTTCTGGCACTTGTCAATTTCTCGGTACATCTTTGGTGTCTTGGTCCTCTCGCAAGCAGACTAGCGTAGCGCTTTCTTCTACTGAAGCTGAGTATGTTGCCGCTGCTAGCTGCTGCTCCCAGATACTTTGGATGAAACAAACCTTGCAGGATTATGGCTTGAGTTTCGGTAGGGTTCCCATCTTTGTAGACAACATGTCAGCCATTAGCATTGCAAAGAACCCTGTCCTACACTCCAGAACCAAGCACATAGATATCCGATTCCATTTCCTGCGAGACAACCATGAGAGAGGACACATAGACCTGATCCATGTCCCTTCAGAGAGGCAAACCGCAGATATCCTCACCAAACCGCTAGAGCAGGACACCTTTGCTCGCTTGCGAGGGGAGCTTGGGGTTTGTTACCCCTTTTGATCGCTGACTTTTCTTTGGTTAGCTTTGTAGGTTTTACTTGTCCTTCTCATTGGTTTCTAGGTTTGATAGTTGCATTGTGCATATGCATTGTACATGTTTGCATTTTGCATTGTCTCACTTGCACTAGCATTCTTGTATACGTTGCTATGATCTTCTAGTATCTGCTAGTGTGAGTTGATAAATTTGATCATGTATAGCTTGCTCCACTGTGTATATGACATCATCTGAGTTAAGCTATTTTGATTTGAAAATCTGAAAACATGATCACCCTGTCTTGGCTACTAGCATGTTAGGGCGTGTTGATATGCTTCACTATCTTTTTCATGCTAGTGTAGCCTTTCATTCAGCAATTCTTACTTGAAATGATCTAAATCTGATAAAATTGCTTGAACTGTTCTTGAAATGGATTGAAAAGATCCAGGTGGGATTGCTTGTCGCACTGATCAAGCTTTCGGGACGGCTCACTTTGCACTTGTGAGAACCCGGGCAAGGCTGTGTATGACTGAAACGAGTGCCTTAAGCTTCTGATTGTCTTTGGCATAGGCTTGGCCTCGTTGCTAAGTAAAGCATGACAAGCTTTAAACCCCTGGCATTAATAATTGCTTGATATAAATTTGATCGAAAAATGATTGTTTACAACATGCTTTTGGCTGGTTTGGCTCACCTGTATGAGTATGTTTAGCACTGCTTTCCATTCCCTACTTGTTAGTGCTAGACCTTGGGTGATAGTTTTATCTCTCCTAAACTGAACTTGCCTAGCTCTAGACTGATTTGATATACCCTATTGAGCTAGATGCAGGTCTTGTTTATGGATGCGCACGTGCTTGTGACTAGATGTTGTTCATATCTTTGTATCCCTGAATGCTTTCACTTACACCTCCTGCATTGCATTCATTGCATAGCATCTGTTCAGGGGGAGTCTCGGCTTCAGGGGGAGCTTTAGGTCTTTTTAGGCTTGATGTGTGCATGTGCCAACAAGGGGGAGAATTTTCGGAGAAGTGATCGAACAAGGGGGAGACCTGTTTGATTTTTGAAAAACTTGTTGTGCACAGGGCTTTGAGAGTGCATCATTTTGGGAGAGTTGCACCTGTGAGAGGGAAAAACTTTGGTTTGGGAGTTTCTGCTTTGGTTGGCTCCTGGTTTTCTCTCCGCTTTCAGCATGACTGCGTCGAGCGTTACCTCTGTCTTTGAGGAGTCATGTTTTGGCTTTTGATCGATTGCGTCGAGCCTTTGCCCTTGTCTTAGGGGATCGATTTTGCTTGAGTAAGTTACTGTTCTTGCCTTTCTGAGCTTTTCGTCACTTGCTTGAGTTCTTCTCTTTCGTGCTTATTTGTTCTTCTCTGGTTTCACTTCTCTTGGTTCGTTTGTGGTGTGTTGACAATGCACTCATCAATGGGGAGATTGAGGAATGTGAGATTGAGGAATGTGAGTACTCTATCCTGCATGTGATATGTGAATTGTCAACCGTGCGGTGTGATCGTGCGCTTGGTCTTTGGATTGCAGGTACACGGGCGTCGAGTGTCGACGGGGAGCTGCCGTGGAGGTGCTGTGGCCGATGGACCGTGCGGTGGACGGCGGTGAAGGGCAGCCGGGACCGGAGCTCGGACCGGGTGGCAGCTGTGGCGTCCACTCCTGGATCGAAGGTGCAAGCGGCGATGGAAGGCAGGTTTCTTGGTTTGCGCCACAAAACCAAGGAGACGGACGGCGATTGAAGACGCCAAGTCATGGAGGCACGGGCGTCGGTCTCAGGACTGATAGAGGTGACGGGCGTCGACGGCGTCTAGGGCCTCAGTACGGGTGAGGAGGTGACGGGCGGGGGGGTGGCGTCTAGGGCCGTCAGAAGGCCGAGGCGGGAATAGCGTCTAGGGCCACGGCGTGGAGGCGGGAATCTTCCCGCGCGTGGAGTTTTGGCGGTTTTCTCAAAACTGGCCACCTACCCGGGTTTCGTGGACCCTTCAAAACCGCAGACCGGTACTTCGTCGATGTGGCGGCATTGCATCAAAGACTTCGAGTCGAAGAAAGGAGCTCCGCCGTCGATCGAGTCTGTACAGCGGGCTGCTGCAGACCCGACCGGTCTGACCGGTCCCCTGGACCGGTCTGGCCGCAGCAGCCGGGTATAAAAGCCCCCCCTTCTCCAGGTGGAGGGCTTCGAGTCTCTTGAGTCCTTTTCGGTTTTTCCTTCCCCCTCCCCCCTGCTCAGGTTAGGCCCAAGGTCTCCAACGCAAAGAGAGTTTAGATTATAGCTTTTCTCTCCAATTTAGAGGGTGGATGATGGGCGGATGGCTCTAGCCTTTGTATAGGTGAATTCCTCTGAGTTTAATGGATGAAATTTGTTTGAGATTCACTTGTGTGTGCTGAGCATCTCGTCCTCCCCTTCTCTCTTGCGTTTTGGGTTCAATTCTCCTGTTTTGGTGTGTTTCTTGTTTGGAGGAAACCAACCCTTGATTTCGTGGTTTGATGAACTCTTTGGAATGATTCCGATGCATATAGCCTAGTGCCAAACCCCCTGGAATCATGGGTTCTCACTAATTGGCGATTTTGTGTTCTTGAGAAAACCCCAATCCTCTTTGATCTTTCCTCAATTTCTCTCGATCCGTGAATCTTTTGGGTGAGATCTTTTGGGGATATGTTCACGGGGTAGTTACGAAGCTTTCCTCCAAGTTTGGTTGGATTTGGACTTCATTTGCTCGAGATTCGTGGTTTGAAGTTTTGTTTGCGGGTTTTCTGGACGACACCGGTCAGACCGGTGGGCGAGATCGGTCAGACCGGTCAGTCTGGGTTTGAACTGCCCGACCGGTCAGACCGGTCCAATGCACCGGTCAGACTGGTCTGTGTGTGTTGCGCTGCGTTTTGAGAAGTTTCTCTCGCCTTTTCTTCCACGCTGCGACCTGTGTCTTCTGCTTCGAGATAGCTTGTCCATAGCTATTCTCGCTGACCTAGGTTCGAGGGCTTGCGGTGATTTTCGGACATAGGCCGACGTTTCAAATTTCGAAGAAATTTTGATCGGCTCCCATTCACCCCCCTCTGGTCGCCAGTTTCGGTCCCTCATATACGCAAGACTACAACTCCATGGAAGCACCTAGTTATACCAGCACATATATGGAATCACACATTACTAGCACACAAATAGATCGATGAACACAATAAGTACCATAGCTTGGAGCTTTTGTTTCACTTGTCTGTGTTGTAGGCGTTCATTTCTGCTTGCTAGCCTCATAGCTGTCCATCTATTACCATCTTAATATCAATCACGCTGCCTTCTTTGTAACTTGTTATTTTTTCTTCTTAATCTAACCGTATTCTAACAGAACAGGAGCTATCTTTCTTGGACGGTACATTAATTTAAAGAGGTTACCATCAAAGTTGTTACTACCACTACCACAAATTACCGTCCCAAAAGCAAACAAATGATGCCACCCGAATGGCAGCCTAATAGGCCAACTGAGAAGCATCCAAACCCAAGATATGAAGCTGTCCTGGCTCACGTGTGTCCACCTTGATTGTAGCATGCAATTCAGCAATTTGGGCTCCCAAGTGGGCCCCACCTGAGAGGGACTCTCTTATGTCCTCTAACACCCATAAAAAAGAGTTAAATACGCCAGCGGCCCTCGAACTTGTCCTAAGGTGCTACTTAGATCCACAAACTTGTAAAATTGAAATCTAGCACCCTGAACTTGTTAAGTTGTGCCACTTAGATCCACACACCTTAATATGACGTCACATGGCATGAATATATGCACAAAACCCCTCTAAAATTACTATCTTCTACCTTCACCCCCTCTCTCCCGTTCTCTCTCTTTCTCTCTCCCCATGCCTCCCCTGCTTCCTCGGAGCTCGCCGCCCCCCCTGCCTCCTCGCCTTCCACTGGAGGTCGCGGACGCTGCCGCCACCCTGGAGGCTGGAGGAGGGCCACGAGCTCCACCAAGGCGTGTAGGCAAGAGCCGCGAGCCACGCCGCCGCGATGCGTGTGGGGGCTGCGAGCTCCGACGCCGCCGCCTGCGCGGGAGCCGCCGGCCACGCCGCCGCGGTATGTGTGGGGGCCGTGAGCTCTGCCGCCGCCGCCTGCGCGGGAGCCGCGAGCAACGCCAGCGCCGTCGCACGTGCTGGAGCAGCGAGCCACGCTGCCGCGGCACGTGTGGGGGCCGCGACCTCCTCCGCGGCCGCACGGGCGAGGCCTGCGAGCTCCGTCGCCGCCAGTTGACCGCCAGTGCCCGAGATGCTCAAGGACGCTAAGGGGGGTCAGGAGGAGCAGGAGGCCGCCCTGTGCGCGCGCGACGGCGAGGTCGCGTGGCTCATGGGGCTCTTAACTGCAGCATGGCGGCAGGCCACCGCAATCTCCGCCGCCGGCCGCCCACCAGCTCCGCCTCCAACTCCCTGTCATACCTGCGGGGGTCCCCGCCCGTGCCGAGCCAGGGCGCAACGGTCCGATCGTGTGTGCGTGCGGCGGCAGCCCAAGGAGGGGCTGCGTTGGCGCGGAGCTAGTGGCGAGAGAATGGGGGAGTTTGACGACCTCCTCCGCGGCCGCGCGGGCGAGGCCCTCAAGCTCCGTCGCGCCGCACATGGCTCGCGAGTTCCATCTCGGCGGCGGCTCCAGCCATGGACAGCGCGGGGGGGGTGGGGGGGCAAGATCCCGCCACCGCCATGGATCGGCGAGCCAGGGGGCGGACGCGAATTCCAGGTGCGGCGGCGAGCACAAAGTCCGCAAGCTCTAGGGGCGGCGGCCATGAGCTCGAGGGGCGGCGGCGTCCGCGAGCTTCAGGGGGCGGCGGCGTCTGCGAGCTCCAGTGGAAGGCGAGGAGGCAGGGGGGCGGCGGTGAGCTCCGAGGTGAAGCAAGGGAGGCATGGGGAGAGAGAAGGAGAGAGAACGGGTGGGTGGGGGCTGAAGGTAGAAGATAGTAATTTTAGATGGGTTTTGTGCATATATTTATGCCACGTGGTGCCATATTAAGGGGTGTGGACCTAAGTGGCACAACTTAACAAGTTCAGGGTGCTAGATTTCAATTTTTACAAGTTCATGGACCTAAGTGGCACCTCAGGACAAGTTCGAGGGCCGCTGACGTATTTAACTCCATAAAAAAATTGAAAAAAGAACTCCCCCATGCTTTGGTGTATTTTGTGCAAAATAATGCAGGTCACCTTTGAAGAGGTAGAGAGAGATACGTAGGCCATACTATAAAGCTTTATTTGTCGTGTGCATGGGATACAAAAGTCCAAAGGTGGTATATGTAATATTCCATGTTGCAATAGGTTATAGAAAGGGGACATGGTGGAAGAACACAAGGGACTTTGAGCTGGTTAGGATGCTTCCCAGGAGAACCCACCTAGGGGGACAGCTCCAATCACTCTGGACCTTTGGGAAATCCAAGGCCTAGGCGGACGACATTGTCAATGCCCATATGCATACGGACGAGCCCTAGCAGGAGTTTCTCGTCCACAAGCAACGAAATATACACTGTGTAAATTAATCTCGAAAGAGTAACATCAGAGTATTAAATATTTTGCGAGAAGGATTCTTAGTTTGTTACGTGTATATACCAATGCACTTTTTTTTGTGTATTTGTTTTGTTTTTTGTTATAGAGGAAAAAACATATATAGCTTGTACAATTTGTGATAATTAAAGAGAGTAGTGACGCCTAAAAAGTTTGTTTTCTCTGTACTAAGTCGTCCTGCATATTATTAGGAGTTTAGCAGGGGAAGAAATTAAGCAAATTAAACTACTACCATTCACCTAGTTTCTAACAACACTAGCTAGAAAGAAATTAAAGGAGAGAACAGTATTGAAAAGAAAAGGAGAGAACATGGTACTCATCATATCACAAGGAGAACAAGTCTTGATGATATGTTTTCAGGTATGATCTGTAACTTAGATACATATGTGCACAATCGCACTCATGTTACTTGATTCCTTCAGAACTCCTCATGCGCGGTGGATTACTGTCTCTCCTCACATTTCTTCATCAATGGTGCCCTAGAGAGTTTCCTCCCATGTGTGCCCGTTGTCCCTTGTACCTTGGAACGCCTGGGTTTCTTAATTGTGAGACCTGCTTTATCGTTTTGTTGGAAGGTGCCCTCGACCATTAGGGAATAGCCAGCACCAGAGGTTACAAAAGGGAATTGGCAAGGAACATGTGCCTCAGCAACCGACCAAAACGCTATGTTGACATATTATGCAGAGGCCAAGGCAATGGCTCCAAGAATGTCTATTCATGGCACGCTCCTTCCCTCTTTATCCCTCCCCTCCACACCTGCAATCAAGCTGGCCAAAGAGAAGCCAGACACACTGCGAGCTTTCTTCTCACTTTCCTCCTCTCTCATAAACTTGGGTTGAATCCATAGAAATCTGGAGTTTTGCCATTGGCAGCCCTGAGTAGTGCTGTGCTCCAACTTCAGAGGTGTTCTTGTTATATGAATCCTCATTCTCCTGTGGTAGGGGAGAGCTGACCATTGGTTGATCTCTCATGTGTTCAAGCATGGGCTTGCTCAACTGCGCGGACACAAGCTCTGGTGCAAAACTACAGCAGCAACACGCACCGACATCGCCCACCGCCTCGGTCTCGGAGTCTAACATCGTTGTATCATCGACGGATCCCGATGCCAACGACGCCCTAGCCGGCCTACAAGCTCTCAAGTTCGACGGGGACATCGACGTCGAGATCCAGTCGCCGGACATTGCCATGTGGGAGTCGCTCTTCGCCGAGCACATGGGCGCCTCAGGGGGTGACTTCTTGATGTTCTCTCCGAGGAGAGACTTCATGGCCACCGGAAGCCCTAGGAGAGACTTCTTGGTCTCCTCTCCCAAGAGAGACTACATGGTGTCCTCGCCCAAGAGAGACTACATGGTGTCCTCACCAAAGAGGGACTACATGATGTCCTCCCCCAAGAGGGAGTACATGGTGACTTCACCTCGGAGAGACTCTTCCCCAAGGAGATCAACCTTCTCCAACCTCTACAGCGCCGGCAGCCACCAGCAGGCCTATGTCCATGGCGTGCACGGAGCGGAGGGAGGTAGCAGCGGTGCAAGCCAGCCGCTGTACGGCGGCCTTGCCAACCATGGCAAGGGCAAGTCGCAGAGCCCGCTGCACAAGGTGTACATCAACAACGCCCACAGCAACAGCGGCAACAAGAGCAACGGCCCGTCCTCCCTCTCATGCTCCTCCTCCTACGGCCATGGTGAGAACCTGCCGTTGCCATCCATGGACCCCTTCCTCAACGACGGCGGGTACCTATCCGGGTACCAGCTGCCGGGGAAGCCCGGCATACAGAGCGGCGCCGCCTCGGCCACGGTCACCACGGTGGCTCCCTCGTCGTCGCAGCTGCCGACGCTGTCCGAGTGCCTTGCCATGCCGGAGCCCGTGTACGGAGGCGCGGAGGAAGAGGTTGCGGCGGCGGCCGCCGGAGGGCTGCAGATGGGCGGCGGCTTGCCGGCGGAGTTGTACTACGGAGGACAGTTTGGAGGCGATGGCTTGACGCTGCAGCACCAGATGGCCAAGAACGATCAGTGGGCGGCAGACTCGTCACTGCACAGCATGCTGGGCTCAGTGATCCAGACGGAGGCCGAGCAGGTAACTTTCATCTAATCACAGTTATTTTTTCTTTCTTTCACGGATCTAAAGTTTCTAGATCGGGTAGTTAAAGGCTTCCTGGATTGGCCAAATGGTCGCAGTCCCATGCATGCAGATGTCCTCTCTGCCTGCAGCTAGAGGAAGAAGACGACCGTACGTGTCTGATAAATGCGCGGAGCTAGATCCATCTCCATAAGCGATTGTTGTTTTGTCGTAGGTGTCAACCCAACATGCTGAAGTGAACTGTTGTTGATGCTTCTGATTGGCATCTGCGCAGAGCACTCGGCGAGGATACTGATTGGAGCCACAACGATCTAGATGCTTAAGATTGGTATTTCTTGGTCAGGATCGGAACCAGCGTACGTGACAATAGTGAAAGCCAAAGTTAACGCGTTTGTTTCCCATGGGCATGTGTCGTTCAGCTGATGGTTAACCAGCGGATCATGGTTTCACTAAACTTTTTGGGGATTTTTTTCTTGTAGAAATGCTTTCTTGAATAATCATGGTCGATTTTCGAGTTCTTTTGTAGTGTTCCTTCACGTCATATTATTTTATTTGGAAGTTCTATTGTATCACGTACGATGTTTTGCAGAATCATTTGAACATCCGTGCATGTATCTAGATTGCTCGCTCGATCTCCCTCCATCCTTAAAAGAATGCAAGTCAAACAATTTCAAATTTATACAAATTTATAAAAAAATTACTAATATCTATATCTCCAAATATATTTAATATAAAAGTATATTACATAGTTAATCTAATGATACTTAGTTATTTTATAGGGAGAAGTCTGATTTACACCCTACAACTATTACAAAATTCTGATTTTCAACCTTAAACTACAAAGGTCATCCAACTATTGAGACTGGATAAATTTTGCCCCTTAGATAGTTTTGAAGGTGGTTTTGCATTTTGCAAGAATTTAAATATTGTAATTTAAACTAAATAAATCATAAGTAATTCATTTTAAATAAAAAATGAAATGGGTACCAAATGTTTTCTAAAATTGTAACCTATCTATTGGCACAATATTTTTTATTTATTCAGATCTATTTTTTGTTTTCATAATATTTGGTTGTTTGTATTTATTTCTATTATTTTTGAATAACCAAGATCCAAATAGAGCAATAGTTGATATGTTATATTTTTAGAAAAATTTTGGTGCTAGTTTCATATTTTTCTAATTTAATATGAATTAGTTTTGATTTTTAGATCTAATTGGAATTTTTTTATTTTTTAAAGAAAAATACAAAACCACCTTGAAAACCAACCAGGGTCAAATTTCCCGGTTCTGACAGTCGGATGGCCTATATATGTTGTCTGCACCTAGGAGCCAAATTTGTCCGATTTTGACAATTGAATGGGCTATATATGTTATCTAATTTTGCAGTTGAAGGTTGAAAATCAAACTTCTGCGATAGTTCGAGAGTATAATTCAGACTTTATCCTATTTTATAATATAAAAATTAATATAATTTTTTACAAATTTGGTCAAATATAAAATTGTTTTACTCCTCATAAGTGAAGTTGCATTCTTTTTAGGACGGAGGGAGTATTAGCATGGCAAAAATATGATGTGTTAACCTAGGATAGAACATTATGTGATTGATAACAAAGAATCTTATTCTTACTGAAGCCAATATGATATATATGAATTTATTAATTTGTAAAAATGCACGAAAAGAATGAAAAGTGTAATGCTAAGTTGCTAACTCCCATGGGGGTTGATGATGCACGCAGGAGCAAGACAGCGGGCTTCAGCTTGTGCACCTCCTTCTGGCCTGCGCCGACTTCGTCTCCAAGGGCGACCAGCCGTCGGCGCTGCGCCACCTCCACCTCCTCCGCCGCGTCGCCTCCCCGCTTGGCGACTCCATGCAGCGCGTCGCCTCCTACTTTGCCGACGCCCTGGCCGCCCGGCTCTCCCTCTCCTCGAACCCGTCCTCGTCCTCCTCCTCCGGCGCCGCCACGCCGCGCGGCACCGGCGTCGCCCCCTACACGTTCCCTCCCTCGCCGGACACGCTCAAGATCTACCAGATCCTCTACCAGGCCTGCCCCTACGTCAAGTTCGCGCACTTCACCGCCAACCAGGCCATCTTCGAGGCCTTCCACGGCGAGGACCGCGTCCACGTCGTCGACCTCGACATCCTCCAGGGATACCAGTGGCCGGCCTTCCTCCAGGCGCTCGCGGCGCGCCCCGGAGGCCCGCCGACGCTGCGGCTCACCGGCGTCGGGCACCCCGCGGCCGCCGTGAGGGAGACCGGGCGCCACCTCGCCTCCCTCGCCGCGTCGCTGCGCGTGCCGTTCGAGTTCCACGCCGCCGTCGCCGACCGGCTCGAGCGGCTCCGCCCCGCCGCGCTGCAGCGCCGCGTGGGCGAGGCCCTCGCCGTCAACGCCGTGAACAGGCTGCACCGCGTCCCCGGCGTGCACCTCGGCCCGCTGCTCTCCATGATCCGCGACCAGGCGCCCAAGATCATGACGCTCGTCGAGCAGGAGGCCGGCCACAACGGCCCCTACTTCCTGGGCAGGTAACTAAGCTGAGGCAGATCTCAATTCTCAAATTATCTTCTTCTTCCAAATGATTTACTCCTACTTTCTAACCAATTGTGAGAAAGTTTACAAAGAATTTTGTATCAATTTAATTCATCACTAAGCATTTGATTCTGCACCAAATTAAATTGTTTAAATGATGTCAAAATGTTTAATTAAATGAAGGTTCTTGGAGGCGCTGCACTACTACTCGGCGATCTTCGACTCGCTGGACGCGACGTTCCCGGCGGACTCGGCGCCGCGGCTGAAGGTGGAGCAGTGCCTGCTGGCGCCGGAGATCCGGAACGTGGTGGCGTGCGAGGGCGCCGAGCGGGTGGCGCGGCACGAGCGGCTGGACCGGTGGCGCCGCCTCATGGAGGGCCGCGGCTTCGAGCCCGTGCGGCTCAGCCCGGCCGCCGTCGGCCAGAGCCAGGTCCTGCTCGGGCTCTACGGCGCCGGCGACGGGTACAGGCTCACCGAGGACAAGGGGTGCCTCCTGCTCGGGTGGCAGGACCGCGCCATCATCGCCGCCTCGGCGTGGCGGTGCTGACCGGCCAGCTGTGCTCCTCGTCGATCGGCAGGCCTGCTGGGCATTCTGCTATAGGTTTATTTACCTCTTGCACAGGATGCATGCATGTGTGGTTATACTTGGTTGCTTAGTTTCTTGTATGATGATTGTGCCATTAAATTTCCAAGTGAATTATTACAAGGAGAGAAAAATACTCTAATTATTAGGAGGAGGAGCAACATATCTGGGATGTATGTTGAGGTGCTGATGAAATTAAATTTTTTATTTACATGTTTGACACGCATATATGTATGGCTGAAACAAAAAAAGGCCATGAAGAGGAAAAGAGAGGTTGTATACTACATTATATTGAAACGGACAAAATTACCGTGTTGTTTTGTCTTTGCTCTTAAGGAAGAGCATTGGCAATATGGGATTATATTATCCCCATGTTGCAATAAATTAAAGATTTCCTAGTGGGTTCCAATTTGGCAACATTTACTGGCATTTTCCATTTCACACCGAACTTTTAATATTTAGCCCCGATACCATTACAAATTTATAGCTCCTTGTCACAACACACCACAGCTATTGGAGTAACGTTTCCTTAGATTTCAGATATGAGAAGAGCATTATTGAGCGCAAGGGCCTGTATCCTAGTTGTTAAAAGAGCCTTGGTACTTCAAGTTTTGGGTTCGACTTCCCGTGGAAGCGAATATTCCAGAATTAGACTGTGTTATGCATTCAGTGCTAGGCGACAATCCCATTGACAGCGAGACGCCAGTGGTGACTTTATTAATCTCGAGAATTTGCTGGCTCGGTCTTCAAAGATACTCATAGGGGTAGGATTTGTGTATGTGTATTCATAAGGGTGTGAGTGTGAGTGTGTGTGCGTTATGACTGTCTGAGTCATACTATGTAATGTAAAAAAAATAACATTAGTGAATACTCCATCTGTCCCAAAAAAAGTTATCCTCGAAATTTTAGGACAAATTAACAAGAATTTAAATGACCATATTTGCCTCTATTTATTATCCATGTTTGACACTAATTGATTGATTCTTACATGCACTTTCCAAATAAAGTAGAATGACTTGTTTTTTGGGACAATTTTTGAATCCTAAAATGACTTGTTTCATGGAACGGAGCGAGTCTCCTTTTTGGAATCTCTCCACCCGAATAAAGTAGACTGTCTCCTTACATGCACTTTCCAAATAAAGTAGACTGTCTCCATATGGAATCTCTCCACCCGATCTCTCATTTTTGTTACCAGCTCTTGCGAATCTCGGGACGAGATTCTGTTTAAGGGGTAGTCTTGTAACACCCTAAAATATTTAATTTTAGGATGTGAATATCTTTTAGAATGTCTTCATCCATCTTTAAGGTTTTCTGAGAAATTTCCTGAAATTTTTTGGGAAATTTTATTCTCGATTTCTCTAGAGCTAAATCCATTTATTAGAAAGCTATAAAATCTTTTTCATGAGTTCCAAGTATTTTATTTGGACTCTCGTGTCCCGAACTACCTTTAATAAACTTTCATGAATTTTTGGATCGTTAAGATATACTTTTTATTGTTTAAAATATTTATCTAGACTTTTCTAGATTTATTTTAAGGATGAAAATATATTCTCGAGAAAAGAAATTCTTTCTTTTTCTTTTCATCTCGTGTTGGATTCAACTCGTTTTGACTCTAGTCCGCCCTAAATCCTAAAATCGTGCTGCGTGCAAGCATCATCATGGCCATCGCCTTGATCTCGTTGTTTTTTTTGCGTTTCCGTTCAAAGCTTCTCGTTGATGTACCGAAAACAAACACCCTTGTTCTCGTTTTTTTGCCTTTCCTTTTTGAAGCTTAATAGCTCATCGAAGCGAGCTGGCTAACAATCATCGCCGATCATTTTCCTTCACCAAGTTGGGGTTACTCCATAGTTTCTACGCGAGATGAGAAAACTTTCGAGTCTGTTTCTCTTTCTTTATATCGTTCTCCACTCTCGGATATTCCATTATTGTTGAATCAAGCGTTTTATCACCATCCACCCTTTTTGCCTCTATCCTCTTCAACACCGTAAGATGCCATGGTTTTCCCCGCTCTCTTCCTCGGTATAGTAGCCACCCTGTCTTCCTGTGCGTGCGCGTCAGGACTCGTTCCATGAGTTCGGTATGACCATGTATGCTTGACTTGGTCGTACATCACATGCGAGCCAGCTGTTTGCTCCATGCCTGTTTCGGGCTTTGTCTCGAAATTGGATGGCCCTTGTTGCAGTCCACAGCATGCGCGTCATGCAAGCCCGACCGTCTGTGTCCTTTAAAAAGGTGTTGCTAGCAGACTTAACCTTCTTCGGTCCATGAACGAACCCGTTTCGGCTTAGCTCAAATCCCTTCGGTCCAGCCCAGTCCTACCTGCAACCTGCTTGGCCCTTTAGCAGCCGACCTCATCGAGTCCAGGTGCTGCACGTCCTAGGCGTGCATGCGCTGCCTTTCACTCGCCCGTGCCTATAAATTGCGATGCCCAAGCCCCTGCGACATCGTCTGCATCGCCGGCCCTAGGCCTCCCCGCGTCCCCTCCTGCCTGGCGGGCCTCTCCGTGCCATGCGCCACCACCACGCGGTAGCGCCGCCGTTCGCCTGGACACGAGGCTGAGCCTCCCCGCGACATCCCTTGCTGTTGCACGTGGAGGTGCCAAGCCCAGCGCCGCCGTTGGCCTCTGTTGACGGTGCCTCCAATCCTGTGTGTGTCCCCTCCTCACGTTCGTGCGCCGCTGCCAGGAATCCCATGGTCGAGTAGTGTACCGCCGCTGGGCACGAACCAGCCATGAACAGAATTACCGCCTCTACTTCCGGCTTCGATTCCCACCGCTACGGTGCGTCCCTGGTGCAAGTAAGGTATAAAACCGAACCCTCTCGTCGTCCCCATTCAATTCCCCCGATCCTCGCTCTCTCTCTCGTGGCCTAAATCGCCGGGAATTTGGACTCCAACAAGGTTATGTCCGCCAGCAATGGTGGAGCTCGAAAATTTGCAGATTGGTCCCTGGAATATATGTTTTCTCGCGCATAGGTCCCTGCAGCACCGTTTGGCTTGTAGAATCATCGTTTTATATCCGTTTCGACCCGTTCTTGTTGCGTTAGTCTCATTTTAACATAAGCTACCGTCGAGTGATGTTGTTGTTTTGTAGTTCTTGTTTTAAAATTAAATGTAGATTTAATTTAATTAATGTCCTCTCATCTAGTCTTTTAGACTAAAAGCTAATTAGATGCTTACCTCTGGTTTTCATAATTAATGTTAACTTGATTAATTTCTACTCAAATGTGCTTTCAATTTAATTTGTTAGTTCAACAAGAATCATATAAAGTTATGCATTTAGATGCTTTCACATGTTTATTTTAAATTAATTGTTTAATTAGTAATTTGTACATAGATAATTAAATAAAATTGGACTAAGTTCTACTTCGCCTTTGAAAATAAAAATATAATATGAGTTAGTTATAATTAACGGTATTTCTTTTAAATATCCTCTACATGTGGTTTCTAATTAAAATAAATGAAGCTTATAGTTCTTTTGTTCAATAATCATATAAATCCTCCGATAGTCGTTTCTTTTCAACCCAAGCTCTGTTTTCCGCGTTTCTTATGCTCTCGTAACCATCGCAGCTAGCCCTATCCTTTAGTACGCTCTTTTAAAGCCTTTATTTTATTTTGGTGTATTGTTCTTATATGTATTTTTTTGTTTGCTTTGTATGGTTGCTCGTTGATTGCTCCGAGTAGAAGAATCGCCGTTTGAAGTTTGAAGATCAAGAATTCCAAGTGAGCAAAAGCTGAAGAGCAGTAAAAGTAGCTTTTCGTTGGAGAAAGACAAGTGACCCTAATCATATTTCTATCTATACTTATTTATAAGAGTATTGTGAATTAATTGGAACATGGAGAACCATTCAAGAAAACTGTACAACCACAATACTAACCATGCTCACGGTCTAGAGCGGCTTGAACCTTCACATGATTAATTTAACTTAAAGATGGATTCAAATCATTTTCTGGTTATTTCTTGTGGCCTTGCTGAGTACCAACCATAAGTGTACTCACCCTTGCTTACTACTGCTCAGAAGGAGAAGGTTACGAAGTCTTATGAAGATGTTGCTAAGTTCTAGGCGTACGCAATTATCCAGTCGATTGCATGTGAAGTTTGGAGTCTTTATTTCCAGGATAAGCTGTATAACTCTGATAGTTTTTATTTGTTGTATTTTCTCTTTTTCGTGATACTATTGCTGATTATTCACTTATAATGTCACTATATGTATAAAACTTGATCCTGGCATACATATAGTTATGCATTCGGTTTTGTCCATAAAACTGGGTATGACAGAAGTGGTATCAGAGCCAGGTTCGACTGTAGAACGTAAGCCTAGATAGCCCTGGTCGCTTCCTAAGGTATATTTTTTTATAAAAAATGATTCCAACTTTATCCTTGACCTCCTTGGTGAATATTCTCACTCATTAACCATTTTTTTCTTATAACGCCTTGACAACTCACCTCTCTCGCCTGACTCTCTTTTCATTTGCAAATTCTTATTTGCAAATTCTTATTTGCAAATGTAAAATCCTTAATCTTTGTATAGCGACCTACTCGCTTCTTGCTAATTTTATTGGACCTTTGGTCAATTACCTTTTTTCTTACACCCTCAACCCTTGTGTATTTATTCTTCTCTTCTAGATCACTCCTTGATTTTGGTCATACATCTCCTTTGATGAATGATTTTCCAATTTCATCCAGCTCACCTCCTTTTGATTTGCTGATGATATTACGCCTTGATTTTCTTAAAAATTTATCCTTGTGGACATATCTTTCCTTTGCTTTATTTTCTATGTGCTCCATTTTCTCATTGTGCCTCTCCTCTCTTTCCAAATAAATGTCGCTTTAGATTCATCCCTTGACTTTTGATTCCAAAGTATCAATTCTAATTCAAAAATATTTAGATGATTTGTGCCACGTATCCTAATGTCTGTCGAAGTCACTAGAGAATGGAGCTACTAGTTCATCATGAGGAGTCAAGTCGAAGCAAATGAAAATTGTACCATTTGCCCGCATTCCTACTCAAGCGGGATGAAGGATTCAGAGCACTACCAGTGAATCAAGCCCGAGCAAGGTTATGACACTCTTGCTACCACTACAATCTCAAAGGTGGAGTCAATGCTGGACAAGTGGAAGGAGGCACGTGTCATCAACAACGAAATTGGAAGATATAACCATGCTTAGGAGTACCCCTTGAAGCCATATTAACAACGTTTAGCATCGTTTCTTGACTGAGTTGACTGGTGGAGTTCTATGTTTGTGTGATGTTGCTTGTCTTTATGATCATGTTTGATTCACTTCTTTGTAATGATTGTTGGTGTATTGTGGGTTTCTACCTACATGACATCAGTTGCCTAGTTAGGTTCCTCTTTTGTACCTCCCACCTCCTTGTTATCCGCCGTCTTTCTACCCAATCCACTGGAGTACATCAGAAGAAGAAACTGAAGGCAACACCAACGTCAACAAAGCAGAAGCTACCGTCACCACCACCTTATAGGTAGAAGCAAGTCAAAGAAAAAGGAAACCCTACTCTAGTTACTTTACCACCTTGCCTTTGCTACTCTTCAGTCCACCTTGCTCTGATGACAACCTCAACAACCAAGAAAGAAGACCAAGGCAACACCGATAGCAACAGTAGAAACCTACGAGCATATGAAATGGTCATTTTCTAAGTTCTAATTTGGCACCATTGTTGGTGGAGAGTGCCTCCGAAATGGACGAACACTGCAACAGTGAGGAGTGAGCACACCAGGCGAAGAATACAACTCGGAGCCGAACACAACAGCTTCGCACAATCAAGTGGAGTTCTCTCTCTCTCTATTCAATATGTTCCATCAATGTACAGGGGACGAGTATTTATAGGTGACGGTTCACTAACCACCCTCTGTTATTGCACCATAATGCCCACTAACAACTATATTCCCGGAATATTCCAGGGGCTCAACCGTATTTTTACATCATTCAGCAGATTACATTCTGGCCCCCTACTGCCCACTGGGCCCAAAGACACACGTCATCATTTGGTGAATTTGGCCTTCGCTTAGCCTTGGTCTTCGTTTAGCCTTCGTCTTCGCCGCGGGCACCTTGGTCTTCGCCTCTCTTCGCTTGCCTTCGTCTTCGCTGTCGGCGCCTTGGTGTTTGCCTCCCTTCGCTTGACTTCGTCTTCGCTGTCGGCGCTTTGGTCTTCGCCTCCCTTCACTCGAAACCCAAAGCCCTTCGATCGCTTAGGTTGTTCGGCCGGCTGAAGACCTTGTCATTGGAAACGAATGGGCCTAGGGTCTTCGGTCGATGGCCGAAAGTGGCGCCCCCAACAGTAGCCCCTCGGAGTCGTTGCCCATCTTTGGAGGGGCGATGACTTCGACTTCCTCTCCCAAAGCGCCACCCTTCGGGCTTCGACCGATCGCTTTGCGGTCCGTCGAGGCCTAAGTCTTCTCGATTCACCTGTTAAGCAACGAACCAGACATCGAGGTGTTATAAATGTATTAATAAATTGCTTAAATGAATTTGATTTTTTCCTTCGATGCATCGATCGAGGCGTTCGGTGCAAAATTCTGACGTTGCCCTTCCACGCGCGCTCACTCTGCGAAAATTCCGGAGGGGTAAAATGGACTTTTTTACATCCCCCCTCCTATATAAGTGAGGGTGCCGGGGCGGGGGAGGGTATGCTCACATCGCCTCCCTGTTTCGAACTTCCTTCTGCCTTTGAGCCTCTTCGTCGCGAACTAGCATAGTTTTAGCTCCTTTTTCTTCGCTAGCACCACGGCGAACCCGCTTGACCCTGTCATGGCTCCAAAAAAGAGCAAAGCCCCGCCTACCACCTTCTTCAGGCCGACGAAGATGACACTGCCCAAGCTTGAAGACATGGAGAAGAGGGGGGGTTCCCGATCCTGGCCTCGGTCAGGTTCCACCGAAGACTGACGTCTATACAAAGCCCCGGGAAGATGAGGTGGTCGTCTTCAAGGACTTCTTCCTGGGTGGGTTTCGCTTCCACCTCGACCCCGCTGTCGTCGACATCTTTGTTCGGTACGGCATTTTTCTACATGAAATGACGCCGAACTCCTTCACTCGGATTAGTCTCTTTATGTGGTTGTCGAAGACGTGCCGTCTCGCTCCCACTGCTGATAACTTCGCTCGGGTGATGCGAGTACACTATCAACCAAAAACTATCTCTGTCCGAGGATCCGACGGGAAGTCGACGAAGATGGAGCCCCAGTACGGGTGCTACACCTTCGCATTCCAGCAGACCGCTTCCAGCTCCTTCACTTGTTCTGGTTCTACCACAAGGTTCCCCTCGACCCGGAGACGAAGCGCCACCCTCTGGTTGTCCAGAAGCTTGGTAACTTGGGTGACACCCTGCCAACGAAGCGAACCTGGGCATCCTTCGCGAGATGTCTAAGGTGCTAAGCATGCGGGACATCACGGAGGAGTTCATCACGTGCGGTTGTTTCCCGTGTGGGAAAACTGGACCGTGTCATCCTGGGCTCCGTCGGAGAAGGAAGTTTACGGGCTTCCGATGCCCAACTTCAGCGAAGTCTTCGGACTTCAGAAAGAACGTGAGTTTTTTTTAGCTTTCTAACTTTTCTCTTCGGCATGTAGAAATTGATGCCGCAGAGGTGGAGGCTCATGCCGATGACATCCTTGGACCCGTGTCTGGGTCTGAGTATGATCTGCTGCAGACAAAGCTCGGTGGTACACGGGGCAACCAAGTTTTCTCGTTCTTTGAGATCGAAGCTCCGCAACGCTTTGCGAAGCCCAGATTGCCATTCAGAAAGCGGCGACCACAGCCGGAGGCACGGGCGGCACCACTGCTGCGCTTGAGAAAAAGAAGAGGAAGAGAGGTGGTTCTAGTCCTCCCGGAGCGAAGCGCTCGAAGCTTCTCGAATTTCTGACTTCGTCGCCCCTTCGCAGTGATGGGGAATCTGAGGACGACAAGGGCAAGGGGAGCCCCGTCGCTGCCGCTTGGCCTCCTATTGCCGTTCGTCCTATTACGGTCGCTGCTCCACCGCCGAAGCCCTCGTTGGCACTGGAGTACAGCGCCATGGAGCCAGACAGCGATGACGAGCTGGCGCTTGAGATCCAGTCCGCTTTAGCGGCCCCCGAAGGCCCAGTGACCACCTCGCCCGCGGCCCCTTCGTCTCCGAAATTGACATCAATGTCATCGGGTTCGTTGTCGTCGTCCATCGGCGAGGACGTGGAGGGTTCGGCCCTGGTCCCCAGAAGCATGCCGCCGCCCCTGAGACGGGCCCAACTGGCAGTGTCGGCGAGGGTAGCCAGCTTCCTCCCGTCGGGTCCTCTTTTCGAAGGCCTGCGACGTCCACCTCAACAGAGAGCAGCAGCTACCACGTAAGCACCTCCAACCCTGTTGAGGTGGCTGTCACTCTCGGGATGCTGGATGCGAAGCTGATCGGGGGCAACATCGTCGGCAGCCTTCGATTTTTGAGCAGCGATCGGGAGAGGAGATTTCTCACCGAGGCCGGCTCCTCCTTCGGCTTTCCACTTATGGAGAAACGCCTAATGGCCTCCGGAGTAAGCCAGATGCTACAAGACATCGAAGACATCTCCTTAAAGGCCTTCGTCGCTTCGCGCTGCGCCTCCCGCCAATTAAGGATTGACAACGAATGAACTTCGCAGTTGGCGGGAGTGGAGGAGCATTTGGCCGCCTTGGAAAAGGAGAAAACTGCTCTCGAAGAGGCCCTCGTCGCTGCACGTGCTGAGGCGAAGAGCCATGCCGAGGTAGCCGAAGCTGCTCGCCGGGACGCACTTGCTGCGGAGAAGGCCAAGGCCAATGCTGAAAAAGCTAAAACCGAAGCCGAAGAGGTCAGGAAAGTGGCCGAAGATCAGCGAGCCCACGGGAAATATGTCATCCAGTGATGGCGCACCGCTATTAGCTCCTTCGCGGATTTGGTGCAGGCTGACATGGACGGCCTGCTCGGGAAGTTTGCTATTGACCCCTCGGAGATATCGCAAGAAGAAAACGTCAAAGTGGCGGAGCTCTTCTGCTGGATCCGCACCTCATTGGCGATGGCCAGATCTAGAGCGGACTTCAAATGCGAGCTGTCAGCTACGGCTGCGGCGTGTACGCTTAGCGCTGCCGTCTGCCATTTGCTTCCGGCAGAGAGCAGCGGCTCTTCATCGGGCATCGTGAAGGCTCAACTGCGACTTCTTCGGGACGCGTTCTTTGAGTGGCCTTCGCTGGACTCCATGCACCCTGAGTCCCTTCCTACTTTGCCGAAGAATATCGCCAAGAACTTCGTGAAGTACTTTCATGAAAAGGGGCGGGGACTCGCCGATTTGAAGCTGGTGCGCATGAAAGATCAGGTAACACTTTGCCGTTTCCCGAAGTTCACTTTTTATTAGCTTCTTCGCTTATTGACATGCTTGCTTTCTCCTAGATCCAAGAAAAAGCTGAACTCTTCACTCGAGGCCTCCTTGGCGAGGCTGAAGCAGGCACCTTGCACAGCGGTGCTTCTGCCAGCGGCGAAGGTGAAGCCCCTGGCCATGACGAAGGCAAGGTCCCCGAGCAAGGCGAAGGCAAAGCTGCTGGAGGTCAAGAGGACAGCGCTCCGAAGACAGGCAAGGTCTGAGGGGCGAAGGCCAAAGACATTTTGCTATCTTAGACTATTGTATTTAAACAAGAAAAAATGTTATTGTATCTAATGGCTTCGGTGTCTGCGCAGACCCCTGCGCTGGCCCCTGCGAGGATTACCGAAGGTACCGTTCCCTGGCGTATAAACCGCGGGAATTTTTATGTTTCTGGTTTAACTTGAGAAAAAGTCCGGGCTCGCCGTCCCTGGCTTTCATTCGAAGACTTCTGGTCTAATCGAAAATGTATATACGAATATCGAAACACCGATACGAAGCGTTTTTTTGCCGAATTTCAACGTGATCCTAAAAGGCACGCGAAGATTTTGTTCGAGCGCCGGCATCGGCGTGAAATAAAACGTCTTTTGGACACCGATAGGCCTTATAGTGCACCCATGGGTCTTCTAGAGCCGAAGCCGGAGCCCGTGGATGAAGTGGTGAAACCGCATGAATTCATGTATCGTCGCAAGGGAATAATAGACATCGCTGTCTGCGAAGTCATATCTGATTTGCACCGCATTATCTTTGAGGAAGAAACTTCAGGTGTAACCTCGTAGTTTGATAGATTTTTTTAGTGTTTTTCGCCTGCGCGTGAACTGTACATTTGTTTTCTCTTCGTCTTTGCGTGAAGCGTATGTCTTCGTTGTAATACAAACTATGACTTGTATGTGCAATGAATGCATTCCAGCGTCCTTGTTTACCCTTCGATTGTGCAAAATTTCATGTGTTGCGAAGCGCCACCCCCCTTTTGCTCAAACGGGAGGCTGAACGTGTTTGACTGGTTCACTGACGCCGCAATCGAGCGTACTCTGGTTCTTTGAAGCGCCACCCCCCCTTCGCTCAGCTTGCGGGGGCGATGAAAATTTACGTGCCTTTGATGTAGCTTTAGGTCGTGTAAGGTCTTTTCTGCCTTCGACTTTATGCGCCGAAGGACTTTTTTGCCTTCGGCTTTTCGCGCTGAAGGACTTTTCTGCCTTAGTCTCTTCGCACGTAAGCACTTTTCTGCCTTCAGCTTTTCGCGCCGAAGGACTTTTCTGCCTTCGGCTTTTCGTGCCGAAGGGATTTTCTGCCTTAGGCTCTTCGCACGTAAGGAATTTTCTGCCTTCGGCTTTTCGCGCCGAAGGACTTTTCTGTCTTCGGCTTTTCGCGGCGAAGGGCTTTTCTACCTCAGGCTCTTCGCACATAAGGACTTTTATGCCTTCGTTTTTCGCGCCGAAGGACATTGTTATTAATTTAGTCAGAAGTGAAGCTAAGGGGAGCGAAGCCCTTATTCGGGATTGCGCCCTGTGCTTACTTCTTTCAAACGTCATCCCTTGCTTTATGCGCCAATGACTCCCCTCTTCGCTTGGCGAAGAGGGATTAATGCTTCAGCGCCCTTGGAATATACCTGCTATTGAAGACACTCTTTTTTGGGGGCCTTGTTTATATTTCACAAGGGGTTACACAGGGTTCCGCCTCGTTAAAAACCTCACACCTTCGACACTCAAATTGAAATGTGCGAAGGCTTCCCCTGTGAGGAAAAGAGTACGGTCCCTTCAGTACATTGTGCGAATCTTTCGCAAACAAAAAATAAAAATTGCGTAAATAAAGATTAAGCTACTGAGCCCCTTTAGTTATTTTTCTCCACGGGCTCTTACATTGTTCCTAGACATAGTACTTTTGCAGCATGTCTTTGTTCCATGAGTACGGGCCTTCGACGCCTTCCATCGTGCGAAGTCTGCAGGCTTCTGGTCTCACCATAGAAGCTACAATAAAAGGTCCTTCCCATTTGTTGTACATTTTACCCTTCTGCTTGGCCTTTGGGATTCTGCGAAGCACAAGATCTCCTTCTTGAATCTCTCTGGGCTTCACCTTTTTGTTCTTCCACCTTCGGGTTTCTTCCTAGTATCTGCCCAGGTTGATTGCAGCTTGTATCTTGCTTGCCTCGATCGTGTCAATCGAAGGCTTTATGTCTTCTTCTGCTGCTCCTGCCTCTTCGGACGTCCTCCACGATTTGAGTCTAATTTCTTCTGGCGTGATAGCCTCTTCGCCATACAGCAGTTTGAATGGAGTAAATTTTGTGGTCCTTGATTCCGTCGTGTTGTGGGACCAAATTACCCTTGGCAGCTCAACGATCTATTTTCCCTTCGGCAACTCGGTGATATTTTTCTTTATGCCCGCAAAGATGATGCCGTTGGCCCTCTCAACCGCACCATTTGATTGCGGGTGATAGATCGAAGCGAAGCATAGCTTCGTCCCCAACTGAGTAGTGAAGTCTCTGAATGTGGCGCAGTCAAATTGCTTGCCGTTGTCTATGGTGACCTCCTTTGGTACGCCGAAGCGGCATACAATATTTTGCCAGAAAAACTTCTGCAAGGCTCCGGCTGTGATATCTCTGAGTGCCTTAGCTTCGACCCACTTCGAGAAATACTCCACTGCAACTGCAGCATACTTGTAGTTTCCTGGCGCCGTGGGCAGAGGCCCTACGATGTTGATACCCCAGCGTGCGAGGGGCCACACCGGAGGCAATAATTACACTTCATCTAGTGGGAACTTGCTGTATGGAGCGTGCCTTTGGCAATTTGGGCATGTGCGAACCACCTCGTGCGCGTCTGCTGCCACCGAAGGCCAGCAGAAACCTTCGCGAAATGCTTTACCTACAAGTGCCCTTGTTGCAATATGCGAAGAGCACATGCCTGCATGAATCTCTTTGAGCAATTGTCTACCTTCTTCGCGAGAGATGCACTTTAGGAGGGGAGCGCAGACCCCCCCTCGGTATAATTCCCCATTTATGATTTTGTAATTACGGGCGCGAAGCGCCATTCTCTTTTCTTCCTTGTCATCTTCCGGAACGAAGTGTCCGCAAAGATATGCCATTATAGTGGCCCTCCAGTCTTCGCTGGTTATGGCGTTGATAAATTTTGCAGGCTCTTTGGCACAATTGACGGAACTCTGCTTCAATGTTTCGAAGAACACATCGGGTGGCAATGGATCGTACTGAGCTGTGGCCTTCGCCAAAATATCGGCTTGCTTGTTCTGTGTTCTGGGGAAACTTCGTATGCTGAAACCGAGAAAAAACTTTTCCATGCTTCGCATAGCTGCTAAGTACTTCGACAGCTCTAGCTTCAGGGCTCTGTTTGACTTGTTGATTTGTCCTGCGATCAGCTCCGAATCGGACCTGATGGATAGCCTTCGCGCCCCAGCGCTCTTGCTTTGCGAAGACCTAAGAGCAGGCCTTCGTATTCTGCAACATTGTTTGTACAGCCTTTGAAGTCGAGCCTTGCTCCATATTTCAATTGTGTGCCCAAAGGGGCCGTGAGTATTGCCGAAGCCCCTGCCCCATCTCTCTGGTATGCCCCGTCACATTCAAGCTACCATATTGATTCTAACTTTGGTGGTTCTTGCGAAGGCATTGCTGGAGTCCAGTCCGCAATGAATCCTGCCAGGACCTGGGACTTGATTGCTGTTCTAGGGACGAAGTTAATTGTCTGCTCCGCTAGCTTTGTGGCCCATTTGCCTATTCTGCCAGAGGCCTCCTTGTTTTCAAACATGTCCCGAAGAGGGAACGAAGTTGGGACTTTTATCTTGTGACTCTGGAAATAATAGCGAAGCTTCCGCGAAGTCATGACAACTGCGTAAGCCATTTTCTCCATCTCAGAATACAACAATTTCGAGCCACTCAGGGCTTCGGAGACAAAATAAATGAGAACTTGCTTAAGTTCGCCTTTGATTGAACGCTCTTCGACGAGGGATGCGCTGACCGCCACACCCGAAGTGGCAATGTACAATAAGAGCTATGCCTTCTCTGAAGGGCTGGACATAATTGCCAGATTTTCTATGTATGCTTTCAGTGCTTCGAAATACTTCGCTTGTTCTTCACCCCACTACATGTTGCCAGTTCCTTTCAATGCCTTGAAGAATGGAAGGCATTTCTCCGCCGACCTGGAAATGAATCTGTTCACCGAAGCCAACCTGCCTGTCAACTTTTGGACCCCTTTCTTTGTAGTTGGCAGCTTCATCCGCCTGATTGCCTCAATCATCTCAGGATTTGCCTCTATGCCCTTTTTGTTGATCATGCAACCCAATAGCTTGCCTCTTCGAATGCCGAAGACACATTTCTCCGGGTTCAGCTTCAGCCCGTGCCAGCAAAGGTTTGCAAATGTTTCACGAAGATCTTGTATGTGATCTTCCCTCTTCCTACTTCGAACGACCACATCGTCCACATATGCGGAGATGTTTCTATCCAGTTGATCCCCGAGCACCTTCTTGATCATTCTGTTAAATGTACAACCCGCATTGCGAAGACCCTCTGGCATTCTGACATAACAGTATGTCCCGAAGGGGGTGGTGAAGCTTGTTTTCTCTTCATCTGCCTTGTTCATGAAAATTTGATGGTATCCGGAGAAACAGTCCAACATGCTCAGCATTTCTGAGCCTGCCGCCGCGTCAACCAGTGTGTCGATGCGAGGCAAAGGATATTCAGCCTTCGGACATGCCTTGTTAAGGTTGGTGAAATCGATGCACATTCTCCATTTCCCATTCTTCTTCGGTACCATAACAACATTTGCCAACCACTCAGGGTACTGCACCTCGCGAATGACGCCTGCATATAGCAACTTCTGCACCTCGCCCTGCGCTGCTTTCTTCCTTTCTTCGGACATTGACCTCTGTCCCAGCTTTACTAGTTTTGCCTTTGGGTTAACTGTAAGTGTGTGCTCAATGACTTCTCGACTGACTCCTCGCAAGTCCGACGAGGACCACGCAAAGACGTCTTGATTGTTCCTTAGAAATTGTATGAGCCTTGCCTCTTCGTGCTCCCCGAGCTCCTTGCAGATGATCACCATGCGATCAGGTACATCTTCGCATAGCGGTACCTTCTTCGTGTGTTCTGCTGGTGACACCCCTTTGCTTTTCTGGTTTCTTTGCGTGTCTTCGGTAACAAATGCTTCGGTGTCCTCTTCGGACGCTTCAATGACGTGCACAGTCTTGTTGGTACTGTATGCGTTATCTTCGCACATACGTGCTTCTTCTTGATTGTCGTAGACAGACACGACTCCCCCTGCCGAAGGTATCTTCATACACAGATACGGCTGATGGATTACAGCTACAAACTTCACTAGTGTGTTGCGGCCGAAGATGGCGTTGTAGGGGTAATTGATATCTACCACATCGAAGGTTATTGCTTCTGTTCTTTGAGTAGCCCCTTCGCCGAATGTGACATTGAGCTCTATTTTGCTGAGGGCTTCGATTCTCTTGCCTCCGAAGCCAATGAGCGGGTACTAAGATTTCTACAAAGCTTGCTCTATGAATCCCATCTTGACGAAGCACTGCCATACTAGAATGTCTGCAGAGCTGCCATTGTCTACTAAGATTCTTCCAATATCGTTCCCAGCGAAGTGCACCGAGTTCTTGCCAATGTTAGCCCTGATGACGAGGGGTCATTATGTGGATAATGGTGCAGTCGAAGATCGCCTGCGTGAAAGATATCGAGACATGCGACCACGGAGTTCGGAAATACTTGCCTTTGCTCACATGAGACACTATTCTGAAATACTCTTTGCGTTGTCTCTTCGTCTCGTGCACTGGTTCATTGGACCCTCCGGAGATGGCATTGATGATGTTGACCATACTGCCGGAGGTGGCATCTGTTTCTCTTTCTGGGATCTGTCCTGGCTCAAGCTTTGGTGGTGGTGGCAAAGGTGTGGAGCTCCTTGACCATGTGTTGGCGTACTGTGGAGCGGGTAGCATTGGCATCGACTGGTGCAAAGGTGGTGGCATGGATTGATGCGATGGTAATGACATTGGAGGTGTGTATGACAGGTTGTAGTTGTAGACTGGGTAAGATACTGGCCAATTTGGTATTGGCGTCTAGGTAGTGGGTGGAAGGGAAACTTGTTGCGGTGGTTGTGAGGTGTAATTGACTGGTTTTGCTGACTGGGCATTTTTGCGGTCGAGCTCTACCTTCGTTTCAATTGCAATTGGGCATTCATTGGTCCAATGACCTTGATCTTTGCCATGGAAATAGCAAAATGGCTTTTTTTTCTCTTCGGCCCCCCTTTTCTCTTCGGCGTTTCTAGTAACGGTTTCGTGATTGTACCTGTCTTCGCGGCTTGACCTATCATCACGGCTAGTTCTGTCTTTGCGGGTAAATTTGTCTTCACAGCTAGGTCTATCTTCGCGATGATCTCTGCCACTCTTGTTCTTGTGGTGCCTGCTTTCTCGTGACTCCTCTTCGGAGACACTATTGACAGTTTTGTGCTGCTTCGACTGGTCGGAATGCCATGGCTTCTAGTGCGACCTCTCACTGTTCCATGACTTCCTCTGCTCATTCATTTCTTCGAGTTTCTGCCTCTTTGCTCGGTCAGATATGCAATATTCTTGTATTATCTCAAACAAATTGGTGATTGTCTTTGGCCTTTGTCGGGTTAAGTACTCCCTGCACGGGCCTAGACAGATCCCTTTGACCACTGAGTCAATAATGCTCTGATCAGTGACATCTGGCCCTCTTGCGCGAAGCTTTATCAGACTCTAAAGGTACTCCTGTTAAGTCATGCTTCCTTGCTTCAAGTTGTGGAAGTCGCAGGATGTGACTTCGTCAGGCCTGACGGCTCGAAAGCTTGAATGCGACTGAGAGCGGAGCTAGTTCCATGATAGAATGCTTCCAGAAGGTATGTTTGCATACCATCGCTGAGCGAGGCCACGCAGCACGAGGACAAGTGCCTTCGCCTTGCACACTGTGCCTCCTCCTGCTGCTTCTATGGTGGCTTCGTACTTTAGGAGAAACTCTTCGGGGTCGGACTCACCATCAAACTGGGGCAGTACTGCTGGGTTGAGACGATGTGGCCATTGTATCTCCTCCAATTCCTCGGACAATGGTGCTCTTCGCGATTGACCCCTTCGATAATACTCTTCCTCCTCTGGCTCAGACTGATCAAAAATCTCTTCGATTAGTATGGTCCTTGTTCGGACCCTTGGTGCATGTCTTGGTGGGTTGGTTGCGCTCGTGTTCTTCGGTAGTGGCGGTGCCGGTTGTGGTGCCTGCATTTTCTTGAGCAACAGCCTTTGTGCTCTGATCTTCTCTTGTAACGCTTTGCAGCGAAGCTCTTCTTCTTGTAGATTGTTGTACTGCTCTTGCTTTTCTGCTTCGGTCAACATTATCTCCTTCCCTTCTCCCTCGTGATGATTTGTGGCTCCGTAGTTTCTTTCTGAAGAGCTTGTCTCTTGGTTCTTCGCGCCTCTTCGAGGCGAGCATCAACTCTTTGCATTGATGTGATGTCTTCAGCGGAGATGCCGAGGTCCAGCAGGTCGACTTCTTGTTGCCCTTCTGCGTCTTCGATGGATGTGTCTTCGTTGCCGGTTGGAGACCTTGTCGTTGGAAACGAATGGGCCGCGGGTCTTCGGTTGATGGCCGAAAGTGGCGCCCCCAACAACCATATCCTTGATTTTCTTGATGTCTATCCTTATTCCTTCTTCATTTAACAAATCTTGATGCTGCATTTCTCGAATCCCTTTATCCTGACCTATTTATCCCCTCATTTTGATTGCTTTTACCCCCCTCAATTTTTTTCTTGTCCGCTTGTGTCCTATTTGACATTGATTAGCCTACATCCATTGGTTTCATTTCATCTTCTCCTTGATTTCAAGTACGGTCACTTGGGAAATTCCTTTGTCTTCTTTTACAAAGTGTTTTTTTGTCTTCCCTCTTCTTGCTACAAGCGTCAGATTGTCCGGCCTTGTGCCCTACACGAAGAATGGAAGTAATGATCTACTACAAGTAGTCAAGCCTATGCAACTGAAGATTATGCTGGACTCCAAGTCATTACAATCAAGAAGTTGTTTTTGTGCCAGCCTCATGGACAAGCTGAGAGATGCCTACATCAAGAATGCTGAAGCTTTAGGGTATGACCCATACTTAGGAGGTCTCCCTTCTCAGTTGTATATCAATAGACCCGCTTTGTTTGAGTGTTTGTTTTAGTGTTCTGTAATGCTTGTTGTTTTGTCCTTGTTTGCTTAGACGCCTTGTCTTTCTTGTTGGTGTTTTGCGGGACTTGCCTGCAATAACATCATTCATCCCATGGTTTTCTCATTAACATCGTCTTCTTGCTCCAACGGAAAAGCCAGTGTAGCGGACTCATATCTAAGCACTCTTTTTTTTTCCTAGATGCCCATCTTGTCACCATGCTTTTCTTCTTGTCAGATTAGAAGCTCTTTGTCTTATCTCTTCTTTCCATCGCTAGACTTTGTGAATCTCTCATCAGCGCTATCTATTCGATCGAATCGAAAGCAGGTGAAGAAGACCCACACTCAAAATCTCCCCTTTTCTCTTTAACCATCTTTTTATCTTGTTGTCTCCTTATGGAATCTCTCCACCCGATCTCTCCATTTTGTTACTAGCTCTTGCGAATCTCGGGACGAGATTCTGTTTAAGGGGTAATCTTGTCACACCCTAAAATATTTAATTTTAGGATGTGAATATCTTTTAGAATGTCTTCATCCATCTTTAAGGTTTTCTGAGAAATTTCCTGAAATTTTTTGGGAAATTTTATTCTCGATTTCTCTAGAGCTAAATCCATTTATTAGAAAGCTATAAAATCTTTTTCATGAGTTCCAAGTATTTTATTTGGACTCTCGTGTCCCGAACTACCTTCAATAAACTTTCATGAATTTTCGGATCGTCAAGATATACTTTTCATTGTTTAAAATATTTATCTAGACTTTTCTAGATTTATTTTAAGGATGAAAATATATTCTCGACAAAAGAAATTCTTTCTTTTTCTTTTCATCTCATGTTGGATTTAACTCGTTTTGACTCTAGTCCGCCCTAAATCCTGAAATCGTGATGCGTGCAAGCATCATCTTGGCCATCGGCTTGATCTCGTTGTTTTTTTTTGCGTTTCCGTTCAATGCTTCTCGTTGATGTACCGAAAACAAACACCCTTGTTCTCGTTTTTTTTTACCTTTCCCTTTTGAAGCTTAATAGGTCATCGAAGCGAGCTGACTAACAATCATCGCCGATCATTTTCCTTCACCAAGTTGGGGTTACTCCGTAGTTTCTCCGTGAGATGAGAAAACTTTCGAGTCTGTTTCTCTTTCTTTATATCATTCTCCACTCTCGGATATTTCATTATAGTTGAATCAAGCATTTTATCACCATCCACTCTTTTTGCCTCTATCCTCTTCAACACCGTAAGATGCCATGGTTTTCCCCGCTCTCTTCCTCGGTATAGTAGCCACCCTGTCTTCCTGTGCGTGTGCATCAGGACTCGTTCAGCGAGTTCGGTACGACCATGTATGCTTGACTTGGTCATACCTCACATGCGAGCCAGCTGTTTGCTCCATGCCTATTTTGGGCTTTGTCTCGAAATTGGATGGCCCTTGTTACAGTCCACAGCATGCGCGTCACGCAAGCCCGACCGTCTGTGTCCTTTAAAAATGTGTCGCTAGCAGACTTAACCTTCTTCGGCCCATGAACGAACCCATTTCCGCTTAGCTCAAATCCCTTCGGTCTAGCCCAGTCCTACCTGCAACGTCTTGGCCCTTTAGCAGCCGACCTCATGGAGTCCAGGTGCTGCACGTCCTAGGCGTGCATGCGCTACCTTTCACTCGCCCGTGCCTATAAATTGCGATGCCCAAGCCCCTGCGACCTCCTCTGCATCGCCGGCCCTAGGCCTCACCGCGTCCCCTCCTGCCTGGCGGGCCTCTCCATGCCATGCGCCACCACCACGCGGTAGCGCCACCGCTCGCCTGGACACGAGGCTGAGCCTCCCCGCGACATCCCTTGCTGTTGCACGTGGAGGTGCCAAGCCCAGCGCCGCCGTTGGCCTCTGTTGACGGCGCCTCCAATCCTGCGCGCGTCCCCTCCTCACGTTCGTGCGCCGCTGCCAGGAATCCCATGGTCGAGCAGTGCACCGCCGCTAGGCACGAACCAGCCATGAACAGAACTACCGGCTCTACTTCCGGCTTTGATTCCCACCGCCACGGTGCGTCCCCGGTGCAAGTAAGGTATAAAACGAAACCCTCTCGTCGTCCCCTTTCAATTCCCCCACTCCTCGCTCTCTCTCGTGGCCTAGATTGCCGGGAATTTGGACTCCAACAAGGTTCTGTCCGCCAGCCATGGTGGAGCTCGCAAATTTACTGATTGGTCCCTAGAATATATGTTTTCTCGCGCATAGGTCCCTGCAGCACCGTTTAGCTTGTAGAATCATCGTTTTATATCCATTTCGACCCGTTCTTGTTGCGTTAGTCTCGTTTTAGCGTAAGCTACCATCGAGTGATGTTGTTGTTTCGTAGTTCTTGTTTTAAAATTAAATGTGGATTTAATTTGATTAGTGTCCTCTCATCTTGTCTTTTCGACTAAAAGCTAATTAGATGCTTACCTCCGGTTTTCATAATTAATGTTAACTTGATTAATTTCTACTCAAATGTGCTTTCAATTTACAAGAATCATATAAAGTTATGTGTTTAGATGATTTCACATGTTTATTTCAAATTAATTGTTTAATTAGTAATTTGTCCATAGATAATTAAATAAAATTGGACTAAGTTCTACTTCGCCTTTGAAAATAAAAATATAATATGAGTTAGTTGTAATTAAGGGTATTTCTTTTAAATATCCTATACATGTGGTTTCTAATTAAAATAAATGAAGTTTATAGTTCTTTTGTTCAATAATCATATAAATCTTCTGATGGCCGTTTCTTTTCAACCCTAGCTCTGTTTTCCGCGTTTCTTGCGCTCTCGTAACCATCGTAGGGAGCCCTATCCTTTTGTACGCTCTTTTAAAGCCTTTATTTTATTTTGGTGTATTGTTTTTAGATGTATTTTGTTGTTTGCTTTGTATGGTTGCTCGTTGATTGCTCTGAGTAGAAGAATCGCCGTTCGAAGTTTGAAGATCAAGAATTCCAAGTGAGCAAAAGTTGAAGAGTAGTAAGAGTAGCTTTTCATTGGAGAAAGGCAAGTGACCCTAACCATATTTCTATCTATGCTTATTTATAAGAGTATTGTGAATTAATTGGAACATGGAGAACCACCCAAGAAAATTCTACAACCACAATACTATACGGCTCTGGTCTTAGCTGATTAATTAGAAACTCTAGCTTGTGACAATCTTACCGAAAGGGCAAGAGGGGATGCATCGACGGGGTATAGCTCGGTCCTCTTGGGGCAATTGATATTGTTTATGTCCTTTGATAAGGTACCACCTCATTAGGGGAGGGTTATGACCGCTTTGGCTTGAAACCTTAGCAGATTGTCACGGGTTAGGGAATCTTTGTAAAGGCCTCGTAGTGTCCCTATGCAATCACACCTCGGAAGTGTGATATTGTGCCTAGCTAGCACATTCGTGATTGGGTTCAAAGTTCTTCGGAACTTTTACGCGAATTGTGGTGAAAGTGTACAATCTCTGCAGAGTGTAAAACTGATATATCAGCCGTGCTCACGGTCAAGAGCGGCTTGAACCCTCACATGATTAATTTAACTTAAAGATGGATTCAAATCATTTTCTGGTTATTTCTTGTGGCCTTGCTGAGTACCAACCATAAGTGTACTCACCCTTGCTTACTGGTGCTCAGAAGGAGAAGGTTATGAAGTCTTATGAAGGTGTTGCTGAGTTCTAGGCGTACGCAATCCCCCAGTCGATTGCCTGTGAAGTTTGGAGTCTTTGTTTCCAGAATAAGCTGTATAACTCTGATAGTCTTTTATTTGCTGTATTCTCTCTTTTTCGTGATACTATTGCTGATTATTCACTTAGAATGTCACTATATGTATGAAACTTGATCCTAGCATACATATAGTTATGCATTCGGTTTTGTCCTTAAAATTGGGTGTGACATAGACTATTTTGCCTTTTAGTTTAGATAGAATTTAAACTTAGATAGCTAGACCCTGGACAAAATGATCACACCAAATCAGAGCGCCTTCATCAAAGGGCGCTTCATCTTGGACAATTTCATGTTGGTACAGCACACGACGAAGTTCCTGCACCAACAAAAGCAGGCACGTATTCTCCTAAAACTTGATATCACCAAAGCGTTTGACTCGATATCTTGGCCCTTCCTTTTGGAGGTACTGCAAATATTGGGCTTTGGACAAGTATGGCATGATATCATTAGCGGTCTCCTAGCTACCTCCTCTACTCAGATACTACTCAATGACTCCCCAGGTGACACAATTGAGCATAGGAGAGGACTGAGGCAAGGGGACCCATTGTCCCCAATGTTATTTATTCTGGTCATGGATGTGCTCTGTTATTTGGTTAAAAAGGCTGCTGATGAAGCACTCTTGCAGCCGCTGCCCAGGAGAACTCTAAAACACCGCATTTCCCTTTATGCAGATGATGTGGTCCTCTTCCTCCAACCTTCGGTCAATGACATCAGTCTCACTTTGGACATTTTGCAACTCTTTGGTGAAGCTTCTGGCCTGAAAACAAATGTGCAGAAGTGCACTGTCCTTCCTATCCACTGCATGGCTGAACATTTAACAACCTTACAAGCACACCTTCCCTGCCAGATATCTGAGTTCCCTTGCACATATCTTGGAGTGCCTCTCTCACCTTACAAGCTAACCAAAACTCAGGTTCAGCCAATTATTGAAACAATTGCTGATAGACTTCCTAGGTGGAAGGCTAATCTACTCACAAAGGCTGGTAGGTGTGTTTTGGTCCAATATGTGCTTACTTCCATGGTCATTTATCTGCTGCTGGCCCAAGACCTTCCTGCCAAGGCATTGGAAGCAATTGATAAAATCAGAAGGGGTTTTCTTTGGAAAGGAAGAAAAGATGTCAAGGGAGGACACTGTTTAATTGCTTGGCCTAAGGTTACAAGGCCCCCTGAATTAGGTGGTCTGGGCATCTCCCATCTACAGTTTCTAGGCTGGGCTCTAAAGTTAAGGTGGCTATGGCTCCAAAAAACTGAACCTGACAAACCTTGGGCCTTCCTCCCGGGTTCAGGCTCCTTCACAAGTAAAAGCTTTTTTTGCTGTATCCATTACCTCAGTGGTGGGAAATGGAAAGAATACCTTATTTTGGACAGATAGATGGCTGCTTGGGCGAAGACTGGATCAGACATTCCCTCACCTGTTTGGGGCAGTGGCAGCGAGAGCAAAGAAAAGAACAGTACATGATGCACTTGTTGAGAACAGATGGATTTCTAATATAAGGGGCGCTCTCACAATAAATGTCCTGATTGAATATCTTCGCTTATGGGAAAAAAACTCTCAGGTTTCGAGCTGCAGGCTGAGGTAGATGACACCCATTTTTGGCAGTTTTCGGCATCAGGCCATTATTCCGCAAAGACTGCTTATGAAGCTCTTTTTACTGGAGCTGTCCAATTCAAACCTAGGAAGCGAATTTGGAAAAGTTGGGCACCTGGCAAGTGCAAATTCTTCATGTGGACGGTGGCACACAAAAAATGTTAGACAGCTGATCGCCTTGCAAGAAAAGGACTTCCACACCAGGCAGTCTGTCCTCTCTGCGACCAGGCTGAGGAAACATTGGACCACCTACTGATCTCCTGCGTCTTCTCCCGGCAGATGTGGTTCAATTTGCTACATGGTCTTGGACTGCAGGCACTTGCCCCGGGTTTAGATGATAAGGTGTTTGACGACTGGTGGGAAAATTTAAGCAACAAGTTGTCCGGTCAAGTCCAAAAAGGAGTTAATTCTCTAGTTATCTTGGGGGCGTGGAATTTGTGGAATCACCGAAATCGGTGTGTATTTGATGGGGTTGTTCCGAATTTAAACAGTCTATTGTCGGCAACTAGGGAAGATCTGCATCAGTGGTCTTTTGCTGGGGCTAGAGGAGTTTCCTTCCTCCTCGCCCTAGCTCCTACGACCTCCTAATTTTTGGGGGGGGGGGGGTCCGGTCTAGCTTTGATTCCGTTGTGGTTTTTAGTATAGTAGAAAGAATTTCCCGTACTTAGGGAGTGTTACGTCCCTCCATTTCTGTAACCCTTTTAGGCGGTTCCCCTTTCTTCTTCTTAATATAATAAAGCGTAGTTCTCCTGCACTTTCGAGAAAAAAGACCATAGCTTCCAAATGTTGTCATTTAGTTGCATGTCTATAAGAGCATTGTAAGCGTCTCAAATTATGAATCCCATATATTTTTAGTCGCTTCAGCTTCTGTTCCCTCCATTTTGAATTGCAAGGCTTCGTGTGTCGTTTACGGAATCTTCTCTCAGTGAAATGACAGAAAATTCTATTCCAGTGGTTAAAGTGTGTTTGGCAATGTGATGGTACCTATCAAATTATTCAAATGAAGTTTGATGTCAATGAAATAGTAAATACCAGCAAAGTTTTGGTACAGTGTACAAATTTTGTGTCCCATTTTTTAACATAATAATTGTGGAAGAGTATACACTTTTGTAGTCCCATTATGTTCCACGATATGATTATTTAGAAAGGAAATCATATCCTTTTTCAACCATGTATCAATCCAGTACTCCCTCCATCTACTTTTATATAAGCCACACACATATTAAGATTAAACTTTGCAATCTTTAACCAACAATTTAACCGTTAATCTTTTAATTTTTATAATGTAAATTTTATATGATTGGATTCGTAATCAAATATACTTTACCATGATAACTATTAGTGATACAGTATATAACAATAGAAAAAGTCTAAATTACTCCCCTCAACTATAGCCAAAGTCTGGATAACCCCCTAAACTATAACTTGGTTCAGTTTACCTCCTAAACTATGCATTTAGTTTATTTTACCCCATAATACAATTTGTCTTTTTTGTTTCTTTATACACAAGTTGAATTTTAATTTCAAATTTTGTAGGATAGTAGTGGATATATAGTGAATATTTAAAAAAATTGTTAGATTTTTTATTGTTATTTTTCATATAATTTTGAACTACAATGATAAATTTATTATCAATTACCCTAACCTATCAAAATAATAATAAAAAATTATGTTGTATTTTTCTAAAATATTTATAATATGTACTATCATCTCGTAGAATTTCAACTTAAATCTCCACCTATATTCATGGAGAAATAAGAAAGACAAATTATATTATGGGATAAATTATAAAATGAACCAAACGATAGTCTTGGGGGTTAATTCAGACTGTGGCTATAGTTGAGGAGAGTAATTTGGACTTTTCTCAAAAATAAATGAATGATCAAAGTGTTATTTGAAAGACCATGTCATGTTAACTATGTCTTATAAAAATGGATGGAGAGGGTAATTCCCATCATAATTATTGAATTGTGCACCAAGCCAAACTAGATTGTTTATTACCAGAAGTTGCCGTATACTTGCAATATCCATTCTGAAAATAGAACAGAGTTCCATCATTTTTCAAAAGAAAAAAAAAGAGTTCCTTGAACAGGTCACGCACATCTTGTCCTTTGTATGGAAACAGAGCAGGCGCGACGCCGGGCTGCCATACCCGACCACGGACTCCATACCGCCGACCACACCTTCCAAATCACCTCCACCGCCTTCCTCCTCCGCCACCTGCGCCCATATATATACGGCGGGAGGGGGACACGGGCCACCGGCCACCACCGTCGTCGACGTAGTTGTTTCACCTCTCCGACCCCTCCCACCGCACGCCCGACGGCGATCATCAGAAGCAATCAGCTCATCATGGCTCCTGCGACAGCAACCATGGCCACAGCGGTCTTGGTGGCAGCCGCAATGATCCTGCTCGCGCCGCCAGCGCCAGCGGCGGCCTCCGCCGCGCTCCCCGTCCAGCAGTGCGACGCGATGCGGGACGTGGCGCTCACCCAGAGCGCGGGCCACCGCCAGTCGAACCGCGCCAAGAAGTTCGCCGTGGAGGTGGCGAACCGGGGCGGCGGCGCCGTGTCGGGGATCCACCCCATGTGCGGGTACAGCTTCCGCACCGTCTGGCCCGTCAACCCCGACGTCATCTCCGAGGTCGGCCACGGCGACTGCCTCCTCGTCGGCGGCGGCTCCGTCGCGTCCGGGGCCACCGTCTCCTTCAACTACACCAGCTACGTGAGATACGACATGACCCTGCTCGCAGCCACCTGCGACGGCGACGGCGGCTCCTGACGGCACCTCGCTCCGTTTCATTGTCTTTCTTGCGAAGAAGATCAATTAGTAGGTCACGTTTGGTTCTTATTAGGATAGTATACAAAAAATTACGAATTTATGACGCGTCATCAGCTGCTGGCAGTATATATATATATATATATATATATATATATATATATATATATATATATATATATATATATATATATATATATATATATAGCTCGTGTGTTAACACTATTAACTTATGAAGCCGATCGAGCAGACAATTTGCATCTAACCAACGTTAAATTTTAAACAAATTTAAATTATTTCTTCACGCATGTAAGCACGAGAAACTGTATAAATGTGGTAGGTAACAGTTCGGTTCCCGCAAGATTGGACAGAAAATTGCCACGTAGCGTCTAAAAACCTTGTGAGCGAGCTAAAAGTTTTGTCAAGTTGGGAACTTCAAATAAAATCACTTCAGTTGTTCACGAGATTGTAATAAGGTGGTACATTTTTGTTTTTCTGATCGGTGCGATCATACGGGCAGATGTAGTTGGGAAGGTTCGCCCGAACTTTTTGTTAAACTCTTGCTCAAACATCATTGTACGCATATCGCAACAAAAAATTATGTAAGAAGTTCACTATGCAACATCCCTCATTAGGTTTTTCCACAGCAACATCAAGTTATACCTATTGTAACAAAATTAGTTGTAAAAAAATCGCACCGCATCAATTTCTATATATTAAGGCAGCTGGATTTGGCTCACGGCTAGCCCATCCATGTGGCCAATTAATTTCGACCGTTCAATCGTGATCCGACGTCTGTAACCAGCTATCCACATTTTATAATTAGACCCTTGTATTCCTTTAAAATCTAACCTACACTCCACAGTGCAGTGTCACCTCTCGATTCGTCGGAACCTTCTCGACCTCATGGGAAAAAAAATCTCCCCCTCCCCCGCTCTCCTGTCACTGCCTCCTCCTCGCATGCGCTTCCACTGCCACCCCCGCACGCCCACTCCTTCCCTCAACCCCCACTGCCACCACCGCCGCAGCCCGCCCCCTCCCCTACGGCCGCTTGCCTCCGTGCGGCTCACACACCGCCGCATCCGTACCTGTCATCCGTCCTCGTCACCGCCGTGCCCGAGTGCTACCCCAATGTCGCGGCTAGGTACCCTCACCATGGAACTTTGCGAGGGGCACCGGCGATCTGGACCCGTTCACCCATGAGGACACCCTCGCGATGGTAGAGAGGAACTGCAGATAGGGCCCATGGCCGTCGCCGATGAGCCCTGGGCGTGTCTCCGACGAGTCCAGAGCGACGTCCTCCATCCCCGCCGCCGTCCTCACCGCGTCCGCTGCCTCCATCCTCGCTGCCATCTCGGATCGGCGCCCCCATCCTCGCAGATCACCACACCGCCGTCGTCTCTGCCGAGTCCAGAGTGGCACACAGCGCTCCGCTCGCGAGAAGGACTGGACACCCCTCCCAGAGCACGAGACCAAGCCATTAGGACATCGACGATGCTCATCCTCACGACATCCGAGGATCACAAGTGAGATCTGCATCATCTCCTCTATCCGTTTTGCCTATTTGCTACAAAATCCATCGCAAGTTGATTACTTTTACAATTCTGAACATTCATCCTTGTCTTGTGCATGCCATTTGTTTGGTGAAATGCACCAGAGAAATGGGAAATGATAGAGGCCAATTGAGGTAACAGTATGTCGTATCCCTACATTGCCTTGATTCCTCTCTTCTGCTGTCTCATTGATATATATTAATTGCAATTTTGATCAGATTAGATTGATTGGAGTAGAAGAAAAGAGATATATATGCAAGAGTATTTTGAGGCAACAAGTAACCCAAGTCTGATTCAAAGCTACACTCTGAAGTATCCCTTCCGTTCAGATTTCAATGACCATTCGTAATTATTTCATAGATCCTCTAAATTCAAAGGTACACAGAACATGCTTCTAGCATAGTGATGCTTACAGAACAGCTGCCATAGTGTTTTTTGTACTAATCCGTACTCTGTTAAATCTTTTTATTTACAGCCGAGAGAAATTCTACGATGTTTAGGGAGGCGTTGTGAGGCGTTTAATGTGTCTATAATTCATAGGCCCAATATGAGGGAAGGCATTGAGAGACGTCAATGAAAAGGCGTTGGAAGGCATTTAATGTGTTAATAGTCGGTGGGTCCATATGTGCCGTAACGCCTTCCAATACTTCTCAATGCCTCCAAAGTTAAGAGGATTAAAAATTCATAAAATTACACTAGACCTGAAAGTTTCAGACTCCATTCCTTAGACAGCGAAACCAGCATATAAAATTCGATTTCAAGCATCATAAGGACAACAACCTTCAAAATCCGAGGAGGGGTGCGTGTGGGATGGGAGTTTGCGGCCAGACCGAGCCGCCGCTGCCTCCACCCATCCGCGTCGGCCACGAACTGCGGCCCCTACATACACTGCATAAAGGTAACAAGAGGATTAATATGTTAGCTATGCAGAGTTAACCGTGTTCATGTAATCTGCCTAAGATTTGTGTGCACAGTATTTTGAAATTTCACTATTTGTTTCTTATTATCAGAGCATGATTTGAAAATTTTGAGCAGAAATTAAATGATGTCATGGCTATTCTATAACAGCTTAACGCACTCCAGGCTCCAAACATTCTGAGTTGCCTGCTTGTTTGTGGGAAACATAGATTAACAATTACACCGGAAGAAATTAAGGAGCACAAGGGCACAACTACTTGTTTCAACGAATGGAATTGCCTAAGCATGTTTGCTTCAAGGGCGACAATGGGTTGTACCTCAGCGCACGGGTCATTCAGGGCTACAACTACCTGCAGTTCTCATCCAGCGACATGGGCGATCCAACCGTGAGGCACACCATCCACACCAACAGAGACGACGGGACGATCCGCATGAAGTCCGACCACTTCGGCAAGTTCTGGAGGCGCAGCCCGAACTGGATCTGGGCGGACTCCGACGACACCACCGACGACAACCTCGACACCGTATTCCGAGCAGTCAAGTTCGGCGACGAGTTTGCGCTCCAGCCTCGGCAACGGCTGGTACTGCACGAGGCTGACCACCGAAGGCAAGAAGAGCTGCCTCAACGCCTCTGTCCCAAGCATCAACAAGTGGGCACACCTACAGCTGGAAGAGGCATGGCAGTTCTTTCTCGCAGGATCTACAACGTCGTGAACCGCGTCATGGACGCTAGAATCCATGGCCAGAAGGTCCAGACTGTGGCCACTGAAACTGCTGTCAACCGGACGGGTACAGCCAGCGCGGCGAAGCTGACTTTGAAGTACAGCGTTGAAGCCCATCTAGACCGATAGATGCTAATGGTAAGTTTCGGTGATTAATGACAACTGTATGCGACTAACATGTGTTTTGAAGGAAAAATTTGTGATTAGTCTAGTCTCATGAAATGTGAAAGGAGACCCCTCAATTCGGAACAACCATGCGTGCCAAGGACTCAATTTTAAAGATTAAGAACCTTTCTAGTCTCAAGTGTCACAAGGAGATGAAGGACACTTGATTTAGCTAGGGTTTATAGTTTTTAGTTCTTGACCGTACTATCAAGAGGGGTTCATGAGTTAGTAGCTTGACCAAAATTGAGTTGGCCTTAGAAATCTTGCACACTCGCTCAAAAACAGCCCAAGATGGTCAATAGAAGTTAACACAACGCTTGGAAGAAGAAACAATCGAAGTTACTTTCAAATCCAAGTCAATTCAGTTGAAAACGAAGAAAAACAACAGCACCGGTTTAATCGATCCCTCAGCATCGGTGCATCCGACGCTTGGCGGAAGTTCCGACGCCCCTGTCGGTCTATCTCTCTGGATGCAAGCAGAAATAAAATCAACAACCTCTATAGCACCAGTTGAATCGATGGTCCCAAGCAAAGCACCGGTGCATTAGATGTACTATGTTCCAGAGAGCATGTTTTGGTGGACCTCAACTCGTCTTCAGCACCGGTTGAACCGACGCTTCAGAATCAACCATCGGTGCATTGGATGTATTATGTTCCAGATAGCTTGTTTGAGTTGATCAGTGAACCTCTTCAGCAGCGGTTGAACCAACGCCTCTACGGAGCATGCACCGGTACACTGACGCAAGCCTGTATACTGTGTCAGAAACCCCAACGGCCACTAATTGGACACAGAGAGACCGGTTGAACCGACGCCTCAAATTTGTCACCCGTCGGTTCTTCCGATGGTCACGGTTTTTCTGCAGTACACTTCCAACGGCTATATGACCCTCTCCACTCTATATAAGGGCACCCCCTGGCACATTTGAAGTGCCTTTGACACCTTAAATACCTGAGGCCACCCTTGAGAAGAGGAGAAATTGCTTTGAGCAAAAGAGTGAAGATCTAGTACATTGATTGTGCTTCAATCTTGAAGAATTCAACCTTTGCAAGTGTAGCAAGTGTGCTTGAGCTAGGGCCAACTGAGTGTAGGTCAAGTGAAGGCTTAGGAGCTTGTTACTCTTGGTGTTTGATGGCACCTAGTTGGTCTCGGTGATCGGGAGGTTCTTGGTGAGCTCTTGGAGTTTGTGGGAGCCCCAAGTCAAGAAGATTGTACACGATGTGAAGCTCGCCGTTCCGGAGATGGAGAAGGAGCATTCTTAGTGATCACTTGCTCCTTGGTGAAACAAGGGAGCTATACCCTTGTGTGGGTGCTCCAACGTGGATTAGGGGGAGCGTCAACTCCTCGATACCACGGGAAAAAATCAGGTTGTCTCGTATCTCTTACATTTATTTCAAGCAATTAAATCTATTTGTTGTTATTCTTGCTTTTGATTGCTTATAGATTGACTAGGACAACTTGCATGGTAGTGTGAACTCTTGCTTAGGTTTTGATCTTACTAGTGTGCAACCATCTAGATAAAATGATCATGATAGTGTGTTTACCTACCTAAGGACCTTTTGCTAGCGTGCTCTAGTGACTAGGTTTCAAATTTGTAGATTGGGCAATACTAGTCTAGGTTAAGGACTAGGTAGAAATTTGAAAAAGTCTCAATTCAACCACCCCTTCTTGGGCTCTCTTTTTAGGCTTAAAATCCTAAAGAATGGCCGGGGGGAGTGGCGGTCCACCCAAGCTCGATGGAAGAAACTATGCTTATTGGAAAGCTCGCATGGCGGGTTACCTTGAGGCTATTAATCCCATCGCTTGGGTGGTCACAGAAAAACCTATCGTTGGTCCTTGGAATGAAGATCAAGTCAAATATGGTGCTAGAGCGAAGAATGCTTTGTTTGATGCTCTTAGTGAGGAGATTTTTGCTCGTGTTCACAGCAAAAAGACCTCTCATGAAATTTGGGAAGCACTTGAAGCTATCTATGTTGGTTCTAAAAAAGTTCGTGGAGAAAAATATCAAGTGCTTAAGGAAAAACTTAATGAATTCAAAATGCTTCCAAATGAGTTGGTTGAACAAATGTATGCTCGATTGAATATGCTTATTGAGGACATTAATGCTCTTGAAATTTCTCCTTTGTCTACTAGTGACATCATCCAGAAGATCCTTCATTGTCTACACAAGCCCAAGTACAACATCGTCACCTCATTGGTCTATGAGAAGGATCTTGAAACACTTGAAGTGAGTGATGTTGTTGGGAAGATTCGGTCTCATGAGATGTTCCTCTTGGGAGAAGTTGATCCATCGCAGGACTAGAGAGATCTTGCACTCAAAGCTAAGAGTGATCATAAGTCCAAAAAAAAGAACAAGTGCAAAGTTCCATCACCAAGCTCAAGCGAAGATGAAGCTAACGAAGATTCAAGTGATCAAGATGGTGATGTTGAGCTAGCACTTCTCATGAGGAAGACTTCCAAGATGATGTTAAGGTTGAACAAGAGAGGGTACAACTATGACCCCAAGAAAAACAAGTTTCTTACCCGGAAAAGTAAGGACAATTTCAAGAAAATTTGTTACAATTGTGGCAAATATGGCCACCTCTCATATAATTGTCCGGAGCCTTCAAAGCTCAACAAGAAACAAGAAGATGATGACAATCAACACAAGACATCAAAGAAAAGTCATGAGAAGAAGGACCACAAGAAGAAAATGTCTTTCACAAGAAAAGAGAAGGTCAAGTCTTTCCTTGGAGAATGGATCACGGATGGTGAATCCTCAAGTAATGACTCAAGTGATGAAGAATCCAAAAAAGATTGTGGGGATTGCCATGCATGATGATGAAGATGATGGTGATGAGACACCTCTACCTCCACCACCCATGTGCTTCATGGCAAGAGGTAACTCCAAGGTGAGTGATGATGACAACTCCTCTAATGATGAAAGTGAACATTGCTTACCTCCTAATGAAGTGCAAAACATTCTAGATGAGTACCAAAAAGTGATCAAGAAGTACAAATCAAAATGTAAAGTTCTTGAAATTGAATATGCCAAGCTTAAGACCTCAAATGATGAGTTGATTGTTAGGCACAATGAGGTAATAGAAACTCATGATACATGCATTGTTCCTAGCAAGCAACTTAGAGAGGAGCATGACAAGCTACTTGTTAAGCATGATGAATTGAATGTTAAATATGACGAAGTAGTTGTGCTTAACAAGTCACTTACTTCATGCAACAAGAAGCTCAAGTTTGATTATGCTAACTTAAATATGAAATATTAAGAACTTGACCTTGCATTTGATGCCTTGGATGAAGAACTAAAAAAACTCAAAAGAATGTCATCAGAGTCAATATAGCTACTTCTTGTGATGATCTTGTGGAGTTGCGTCACCCTACTACTTGTCATCATACTTCTCCTTCTTGTTCAAAGACCAACCATGACAGGGAAGAAACAACTTGAGGAGGAACTTGAAAGCATGACCAAATGCATGTTCAATGTGACAAGGGGAGAATACTTGCACAAGGAAATCCTCTTTAACAATGCAAGGCATTTTGGGACAAATGGACTTGGATCATTTTCCAAGCCTCCGGAAAATTGTCCCAAGTCGCCGGAGCTCAAGACATGCTTCAACAAGGAAGTTGGCTCATATTGTCAACATTGTCAAATCACCGGGCATCACACAAGGGAGTGTCCAATTCCTACTCGTCCACCTCCTACCTTGCCTCCTAATTACAAGTCTCAATTCAATGAACATCATTTCTTGCTAAGCAAGATTAAAAGTGGCTAGGTTGAGGCAAAGTTCATTGGCACTCACATGAAGGGAAAGCTACCACGCCAACTATGGGTTCCTAAAGCTTTAGTAACTCATGTCAAATGACCCAAACTTGCTTGATAGTGGATGTACACAACACATGACCGGCTATGTAATGATGTTCACCTCACTAGATGAAGATGTGGGCGATTATGAACATGTCACCTTTGGTGATAACTCAAAAGGAAAAGTGGTAGGTTTGGGTAAGGTAGCCATTACCAAGGATCTTTCTATCTCTAATGTGTTGCTTGTTGAGTCGGTTAGTTTCAATTTTTTATCTATTGCTCAACTTTGTGATTTAGGACTAATATGCACTTTTAGTGATAGTGAGGTTGTAGTGACAAGCAAGGAGGACAAGAGCTTAATATTCAAAGGATTTCGACATGATAACATTTACCTTGTTGATTTCTCATCTAATGATGCAAGCTTGGCGATATGTCTCTTCTCCAAAAACTCCATGGGTTGGCTTTGGCATCGCCGCATTGTTCATATTGGCATGAGCCAACTCAAGAAGGCCTTCAAACGAGGTATGATGGTTGGTGTCAAAGATGTTACTTTTGACAAAAACAAATTGTGTAGTGCTTGTCAAGCCGGGAAGCAATTTGCATCATCACATCCCATGAAGGCTTATTTGTCAACATCAAGAAGCTTGGAGCTACTACACATGGATCTCTTTGGGCCAACCACCTATAAAAGTCTTGGCGGTAATCTCTATTGTCTTGTAATTGTTGATGATTACTCTAGATATACTTGGACTTTTTTTAGAGGACAAGAGCAAGACTATGGGGATCTTCAAGATTTTTGTCAAGCAAGCTCAAAATGAATTTGAGTCAAGTGTTGTGAAGGTCCGGAGTGACAATGGCACGGAGTTTACGAACACTCAAGTAGAAGAGCTTTGCAACGACATAGGGATCAAGCATGAGTTTTCATCAACATACACACCCCAACAAAATAGAGTGGTGGAGAGGAAGAACAAGACATTAATCACTCTTGCAAGAGCAATGTTGGATGACTATGGCATCTCGCAAAGATTTTGGGTGGAAGCCATCAACACCGCATGACATGCATCCAACCGAGTTTATCTCCACCGCTTCTTGGGAAAGACACCCTATGAGCTTCTCATTTGGAGGAAGCCCAACATCTCCTACTTCCGGGTGTTTGGTTGCAAATGCAACATATTTAAGAAAAGGAAGCACCTAGGCAAGTTTGAAAGTAGATGTGATGTTGGTTTTCTTGTTGATTATTCATCAAACTCCAAAGCATATCGAGTATTCAATAGTGCTACTAGCAATATTGAAGAAACTTGTGATGTGGAGTTTGATGAGACTAATGGCTCCCAAGGGGAAGTTTTCTCTTGTGATGATGTAGGTGATGAACCACTTCGAGAAGTCATGAAGAACATTACTATCGGGCAAGTCAAGCCAAAGGAGGAGGTAGAAGAGCTACAAGTCTCATCCACTCAAGTTGAAGTCACTTTCAAGGATGACTCAAAGGATGAAGACAAGTTTACACCACCACATCACCATGATGAGTCATCCGATGAAGAAGATGATGTCTCACCTCCTTTCCATGATGCCCAAGGTGAACAAGTGGTTGAAGAACAACTTCCATTTGATGACACGCACATCACAAGTGAACAAGCCCAAGCTCAAGATCAAGATGGCGAACCACTAAAAGAATCAACGTCTCAAGCACAAGAGAGGCTTACAAGAACTTCAAGAAACCATCCCATTGACTTGGTAATGGGTGACCCCTCCGGTGGAGTAAAAACTCGTAGACGTCAATATGCCTCCTTTTGTGAACATTACTCGTTTGTTTCTTGCTTAGAACCCACAAATATATATGAAGCTCTTGAGGACCCGGATTGGGTGATGGCCATGCAAGAAGAGCTCAACAACTTCACCCGCAATGAAGTTTGGGTTCTTGAAGAACGTCCTCAAAACAAGAATATCATTGGTACTAAATGGGTCTTCCGCAACAAACAAGATGAGCATGGTGTAGTGGTTCGCAACAAGGCAAGACTTGTGGCAAAGGGCTTTGCACAAGTTGAAGGGTTGGATTTTGGTGAAACATTTGCCCCCGTTGTAAGACTTGAAGCCATCCGTATCCTTTTAGTGTACGCTTCACATCACAACATGAAACTCTTTCAAATGGATGTGAAGGGTGCATTCTTAAATGGCTTTATTAATGAGTTAGTGTTTGTTGAACAACCTCCCGGGTTTGAGGACCCTAGATATCCTAATCATGTTCATAGGTTGCACAAGGCGCTCTACGAGCTCAAGCAAGCACCAAGGGTTTGGTATGAACGCCTTCGTGACTTCCTTCTCAACAAGGGCTTCAAGATCGGGAGGGTGGATACAACTCTATTCACAAGAATCATCAATGAAGAGCTATTCGTATGTCAAATCTATGTTGATGATATCATTTTTGGTTCAACTAACCCCATTCTTTGCAAAGAATTTGGAGAAATGATGGCTAGGGAATTCGAGATATCCATGGTCGGTGAGCTCAATTTCTTCCTTGGGTTTCAAATCAAGCAATTGAAGGAATGGACTTTCATCCATCAAGAAAAGTATACAAAGGACATTCCCAAGAAATTCAAGATGGATGATTGCAATCCGATCAAGACTCCAATGCCAACTAATGGACATCTTGACTTGGATGAGGGAGGTAAATCGGTTGACCAAACTCTCTATCGTTCCATGATTGGGTCGCTTCTTTACCTAACCGCATCTAGGCCCGATATCATGTTTAGCGTATGCATGTGTGCCCGCTTTCAAGCTAATCCTAAGGAATCACACATTAGTGCCGTTAAGAGGATCCTTAGATATCTCAAGCATACGCCTAGCATAGGCTTGTGGTACCCCAAAGGAGCTAGTTTTACCCTCTTGGGATACTCGGATTCGGACTTTGCCGGATGTCGTGTGGATCGCAAGAGTACATCGGGTGGGTGCCACTTGCTAGGGTGTTCCTTAGTCTCTTGGTCGTCAAAGAAACAAAATTACATGGCCTTGTCAACCGCGGAGGCAGAATATATTGCCGCCGAGGCTTGTTGTGCTCAAATCCTCTACATGAAGCAAAGCCTCTTGGACTATGGTGTAGTATTAGATAGGATCCCGCTCCTTTGTGATAACGAGAGTGCCGTTAAAATTGCAAATAACCCGGTTCAACACTCTCGCACCTAACACATAGATATTCGCCATCACTTTCTAAGAGATCATGTGGCAAGGAATGAAATACTACTTTGTGGTGTTCGTTCCGAAGATCAATTGGCGGATATCTTCACAAAACCTCTAGATGATGTTAAGGTTGAACAAGAGAGGGTACAACTATGACCCCAAGAAAAACAAGTTTCTTACCCGGAAAAGTAAGGACAATTTCAAGAAAATTTGTTACAATTGTGGCAAATATGGCCACCTCTCATATAATTGTCCGGAGCCTTCAAAGCTCAACAAGAAACAAGAAGATGATGACAATCAACACAAGACAGTCAAAGAAAAGTCATGAGAAGAAGGACCACAAGAAGAAAATGTCTTTCACAAGAAAAGAGAAGGTCAAGTCTTTCCTTGGAGAATGGATCACGGATGGTGAATCCTCAAGTAATGACTCAAGTGATGAAGAATCCAAAAAAAGATTGTGGGGATTGCCATGCATGATGATGAAGATGATGGTGATGAGACACCTCTACCTCCACCACCCATGTGCTTCATGGCAAGAGGTAACTCCAAGGTGAGTGATGATGACAACTCCTCTAATGATGAAAGTGAACATTGCTTACCTCCTAATGAAGTGCAAAACATTCTAGATGAGTACCAAAAAGTGATCAAGAAGTACAAATCAAAATGTAAAGTTCTTGAAATTGAATATGCCAAGCTTAAGACCTCAAATGATGAGTTGATTGTTAGGCACAATGAGGTAATAGAAACTCATGATACATGCATTGTTCCTAGCAAGCAACTTAGAGAGGAGCATGACAAGCTACTTGTTAAGCATGATGAATTGAATGTTAAATATGACGAAGTAGTTGTGCTTAACAAGTCACTTACTTCATGCAACAAGAAGCTCAAGCTTGATTATGCTAACTTAAATATGAAATATCAAGAACTTGACCTTGCCTTTGATGCCTTGGATGAAGAACTAAAAAAACTCAAAAGAATGTCATCAAAGTCAATATAGCTACTTCTTGTGATGATCTTGTGGAGTTGCGTCACCCTACTACTTGTCATCATACTTCTCCTTCTTGTTCAAAGACCAACCATGACAGGGAGAAACAACTTGAGGAGGAACTTGAAAGCATGACCAAATGCATGTTCAATGTGACAAGGGGAGAATACTTGCACAAGGAAATCCTCTTTAACAATGCAAGGCACTTTGGGACAAATGGACTTGGATCATTTTCCAAGTCCTCCGGAAAATTGTCCCAAGTCGCCGGAGCTCAAGACATGCTTCAACAAGGAAGTTGGCTCATATTGTCAACATTGTCAAATCACCGGGCATCACACAAGGGAGTGTCCAATTCCTACTCGTCCACCTCCTACCTTGCCTCCTAATTACAAGTCTCAATTCAATGAACATCATTTCTTGCTAAGCAAGATTAAAAGTGGCTAGGTTGAGGCAAAGTTCATTGGCACTCACATGAAGGGAAAGCTACCACGCCAACTATGGGTTCCTAAAGCTTTAGTAACTCATGTCAAATGACCCAAACTTGCTTGATAGTGGATGTACACAACACATGACCGGCTATGTAATGATGTTCACCTCACTAGATGAAGATGTGGGCGATTATGAACATGTCACCTTTGGTGATAACTCAAAAGGAAAAGTGGTAGGTTTGGGTAAGGTAGCCATTACCAAGGATCTTTCTATCTCTAATGTGTTGCTTGTTGAGTCGGTTAGTTTCAATTTTTTATCTATTGCTCAACTTTGTGATTTAGGACTAATATGCACTTTTAGTGATAGTGAGGTTGTAGTGACAAGCAAGGAGGACAAGAGCTTAATATTCAAAGGATTTCGACATGATAACATTTACCTTGTTGATTTCTCATCTAATGATGCAAGCTTGGCGATATGTCTCTTCTCCAAAAACTCCATGGGTTGGCTTTGGCATCGCCGCATTGTTCATATTGGCATGAGCCAACTCAAGAAGGCCTTCAAACGAGGTATGATGGTTGGCGTCAAAGATGTTACTTTTGACAAAAACAAATTGTGTAGTGCTTGTCAAGCCGGGAAGCAATTTGCATCATCACATCCCATGAAGGCTTATTTGTCAACATCAAGAAGCTTGGTGCTACTACACATGGATCTCTTTGGGCCAACCACCTATAAAAGTCTTGGCGGTAATCTCTATTGTCTTGTAATTGTTGATGATTACTCTAGATATACTTGGACTTTTTTTAGAGGACAAGAGCAAGACTATGGGGATCTTCAAGATTTTTGTCAAGCAAGCTCAAAATGAATTTGAGTCAAGTGTTGTGAAGGTCCGGAGTGACAATGGCACGGAGTTTACGAACACTCAAGTAGAAGAGCTTTGCAACGACATAGGGATCAAGCATGAGTTTTCATCAACATACACACCCCAACAAAATAGAGTGGTGGAGAGGAAGAACAAGACATTAATCACTCTTGCAAGAGCAATGTTGGATGACTATGGCATCTCGCAAAGATTTTGGGTGGAAGCCATCAACACCGCATGACATGCATCCAACCGAGTTTATCTCCACCGCTTCTTGGGAAAGACACCCTATGAGCTTCTCATTTGGAGGAAGCCCAACATCTCCTACTTCCGGGTGTTTGGTTGCAAATGCAACATATTTAAGAAAAGGAAGCACCTAGGCAAGTTTGAAAGTAGATGTGATGTTGGTTTTCTTGTTGATTATTCATCAAACTCCAAAGCATATCGAGTATTCAATAGTGCTACTAGCAATATTGAAGAAACTTGTGATGTGGAGTTTGATGAGACTAATGGCTCCCAAGGGGAAGTTTTCTCTTGTGATGATGTAGGTGATGAACCACTTCGAGAAGTCATGAAGAACATTACTATCGGGCAAGTCAAGCCAAAGGAGGAGGTAGAAGAGCTACAAGTCTCATCCACTCAAGTTGAAGTCACTTTCAAGGATGACTCAAAGGATGAAGACAAGTTTACACCACCACATCACCATGATGAGTCATCCGATGAAGAAGATGATGTCTCACCTCCTTTCCATGATGCCCAAGGTGAACAAGTGGTTGAAGAACAACTTCCATTTGATGACACGCACATCACAAGTGAACAAGCCCAAGCTCAAGATCAAGATGGCGAACCACTAAAAGAATCAACGTCTCAAGCACAAGAGAGGCTTACAAGAACTTCAAGAAACCATCCCATTGACTTGGTAATGGGTGACCCCTCCGGTGGAGTAAAAACTCGTAGACGTCAATATGCCTCCTTTTGTGAACATTACTCGTTTGTTTCTTGCTTAGAACCCACAAATATATATGAAGCTCTTGAGGACCCGGATTGGGTGATGGCCATGCAAGAAGAGCTCAACAACTTCACCCGCAATGAAGTTTGGGTTCTTGAAGAACGTCCTCAAAACAAGAATATCATTGGTACTAAATGGGTCTTCCGCAACAAACAAGATGAGCATGGTGTAGTGGTTCGCAACAAGGCAAGACTTGTGGCAAAGGGCTTTGCACAAGTTGAAGGGTTGGATTTTGGTGAAACATTTGCCCCCGTTGTAAGACTTGAAGCCATCCGTATCCTTTTAGTGTACGCTTCACATCACAACATGAAACTCTTTCAAATGGATGTGAAGGGTGCATTCTTAAATGGCTTTATTAATGAGTTAGTGTTTGTTGAACAACCTCCCGGGTTTGAGGACCCTAGATATCCTAATCATGTTCATAGGTTGCACAAGGCGCTCTACGAGCTCAAGCAAGCACCAAGGGTTTGGTATGAACGCCTTCGTGACTTCCTTCTCAACAAGGGCTTCAAGATCGGGAGGGTGGATACAACTCTATTCACAAGAATCATCAATGAAGAGCTATTCGTATGTCAAATCTATGTTGATGATATCATTTTTGGTTCAACTAACCCCATTCTTTGCAAAGAATTTGGAGAAATGATGGCTAGGGAATTCGAGATATCCATGGTCGGTGAGCTCAATTTCTTCCTTGGGTTTCAAATCAAGCAATTGAAGGAATGGACTTTCATCCATCAAGAAAAGTATACAAAGGACATTCCCAAGAAATTCAAGATGGATGATTGCAATCCGATCAAGACTCCAATGCCAACTAATGGACATCTTGACTTGGATGAGGGAGGTAAATCGGTTGACCAAACTCTCTATCGTTCCATGATTGGGTCGCTTCTTTACCTAACCGCATCTAGGCCCGATATCATGTTTAGCGTATGCATGTGTGCCCGCTTTCAAGCTAATCCTAAGGAATCACACATTAGTGCCGTTAAGAGGATCCTTAGATATCTCAAGCATACGCCTAGCATAGGCTTGTGGTACCCCAAAGGAGCTAGTTTTACCCTCTTGGGATACTCGGATTCGGACTTTGCCGGATGTCGTGTGGATTGCAAGAGTACATCGGGTGGGTGCCACTTGCTAGGGTGTTCCTTAGTCTCTTGGTCGTCAAAGAAACAAAATTACATGGCCTTGTCAACCGCGGAGGCAGAATATATTGCCGCCGAGGCTTGTTGTGCTCAAATCCTCTACATGAAGCAAAGCCTCTTGGACTATGGTGTAGTATTAGATAGGATCCCGCTCCTTTGTGATAATGAGAGTGCCGTTAAAATTGCAAATAACCCGGTTCAACACTCTCGCACCTAACACATAGATATTCGCCATCACTTTCTAAGAGATCATGTGGCAAGGAATGAAATACTACTTTGTGGTGTTCGTTCCGAAGATCAATTGGCGGATATCTTCACAAAACCTCTAGATGAGAGCACCTTTTGTAGGTTGCGAAGTGAGCTTAATGTTCTAGATGCTTCTAACGTCATGTAATTGCATTGTCATATAGATGCATTTCATATGTACAAATGCTAGGGGTTTATCTAACCTTGTCAAGATAGTGATGAACATGGGTCTAGCATGAGCCGGTGGTCTTGGTTTCGCTCATGGCATGAAGAATGGTTCATCATGAAGAAGCTTGCCAAGAGATCAAACTTGACAAGATAGATTTAAATTTTTGCAATGCATGTGCTTGTCATATAGAATGCATCCATGTTTAATTTCTAGCTTTGCATTGGCATTACATCACGTTAGTAGCATCACAAGGGAGCAAATCACACTTCGAGAAAGATATTCATGCTAAATATGATATATCATCTCTACAAGAGTGATAAGATCAATATTGCGCTTTCATGCCTATTGAGTCACGTCCTATCGAACTTAAAGTTTCAATCTCTAAGTTCATAGGCAAAGTGGCTCATACATTTGTTTTTTGTGTTTAAAACCTCGCTTGGATCTTAATTTGACTATGTTTATGTAAAAGCTTGCGAGCACTATAAGTATGAGTGTTTGAGGGGTGAGGTTGTCTCTCGAAAATGGTCCAAATTGAGTGTTTATGGTTTTGGTTTTGAAAATTTGGATCAGAAGTAGAGTTTGTAGTTCAGCAGAAATTTCCTTAACCACCGGTTACACCAACGCCTTGTTTTTCCCTGCATTGGTTCAACCAGTGCTTAAGTCTTCGTGGCTCAGTTTCTGCATCGTCTCTGGAACAACCTCCGACTGTTACACCGACGGCCACCGGTGCATCCGATGGTTGGCGGATGAACCGACGCCACAGCATCGGTTCTTCCGGTGCTACTGCGTGGAGTTTTGGCCCTTGCAGTGTCTCTGGACCTTCCTCTTGCAGTTGCACCGACGCCCGTCGGATGCTCCGATGGCTCAGTAGTGGTTCTTCCGATGCCCTTAGTTGACCGCGTTCAAACTCATCTAGATCTGGTCAACTTTACACCGATGAATACACCGATGCTTATATCTTCAGCACCATCGGTCTTTCCGATGCCTAGGGTTTGCGGGCCCGCACGCACCTTTTCTCTTGTTTTTCTCGCGGGCCCCACACGTCAGCGTCACAATCGTCTTCGTCCGCTCCAAATCGAACCGCAGTCCTGCCACTCGCGCGCCACTCCGCCGCCGCTCGTGCGCCGCTCCACCGTCGCCCGCACGCCGCTGCCGCCGCAGAACCTCTGCTCCGCCGCCACGCCGCCGTGCTGCACCCTGCTCGTGCCCGCGCGCAGCACCGCCGCGCCCGCGCCACACCCGCTCCACCCACGCGTCGCCTCTCATCCTCTGCGCCGCCGCTCACCGTCGCCGCCGGCACGCCTTCTCCTCTCCACCTGTGCACAGCTCCCTTCCTTCAGAGGCACTCCAGGACTCATTACGTCCTCCTCATCCTTTGGTTCGAGTGCACGCAAGGTCTTCGCGGAATTGCCTCTTAGGCTTTTTCTTCGATTTCTTCTCGACCGATTCTCGGATTTGCAAGGGTATGGTGCTGCCCCTCCTAGCATGTGATGTATCTTCGTTTTCTTATCCGTTACACACATGTTTACATATATCCTTGCCTTACTCACTCACATCAAATCTCGTTACTTCAATAGTCCTTCTAGGGTGTTAGTGAGTTGTTATCCACTAGATCTCACCATGATAGGCTCATATCATTCCATGCTTTGCTTAAGGACATTCTTTCCTTTAGTGGATATCTCATATATGCATAATTCCATGTCTTAATTCCATTATCTTATATCGATTCTCTATGACAGATGGCAGGAGACAAGAAGGGCAAGGGCAAGCAGGTTGTGCAGAAGAAGAAGCGCACTCGTGAGGACCGAGAGCGAGCAGAGGCAGTTGCAGATGTAGCAGACAGGCAGGGTTCGCTCAGGATCAGGGATCCTCAGGCTCAGGGGGAGCCACAGCAGCAGTTACGTCGCTCGGGACGTACTCGTCAGCTAGAGACAGCTTAGACCACACCTGAGTCCCGCTCTCGTCCACGGACTCGAGGTGGTGGTACTCATAGGGCAGCAGGCCGTGACAGTGAGAGAGAGAGGCAGCTGGTCAGGACAGTGATGCGGAGGAGGAGCCTCCACAGGTTGAGTTGCTTGAGCTTCGGGGCATTCCAGGACCTAGGGTCAAGAGATTGAGATATGTCACCCTGGAGTAGTGGTTTCCCGAGCAGAGGGACGTTGGAGTTGACCATCGCTTTCACACTCTGCTCCAGGAATCTTTCTACCACGCTTATTGCCAAATGGACATCAAGATCAGTGAGCACAAAATGCTTCACTGGGTGGCTATGTGCATGGCAGCAGGAGGCATTCCTATACTCCCTTTGGTTGAGAGATATGAGGGTCTACCAGCTCTGCTTAATGAGAGGTCTCGGTACATCAGAGAGTGGGTTCGTGTTTTCTACGCCACCCTATTTGTTGAGTAGGAACGGCAGTTCATTGACTTCATGTTCCAGCAGAGGCATTATAGGTTGACTCGAGCACGTTTGGCTACCCTGCTAGAGGACGTGATCCTGGATGGGATGACAGTTCACCGTCATCATCCTTTTGCTCATTGGATCTGCTGGATACTCGCTCAACTCAGTCAGAATGCTCATATGGACGAGCTGGAGTAGTCGAGGACGCACTTCAGTTTTTACTCACATACTACTCCTCGAGACGGTCATCGTGGCCCGAGAGGCCAGCGTAGGGCACAGCGGATTCTGGATGAGCGTGTTTTGGCTGAGGGTAGAGTTGTGGATGATCCCACTGCAGCTGAGGACGCTTCACTCGCAGCGGCAGAGGCCCAGCTCCCACACTACCTGGACACAGACTCAGAGGACTCGGAGGATGACGAGGCAGGATCCTCTGGTGCAGTCCGCACCCCTGCTCCTCTAGTTACTACTGCTCAGGTCACTCAGCCTGATTCACTCGCTGCTATTTTTGAGAGGCTCTCAGACCAGCAGGACAGATTTGCTGCAGCTCAGCTAAGCATGCAAGCCGAGCAGGCTCGCCAGCAGGAGGCCCAGACACTAGTACTTGAGGGGATCCGGCAGCAGCAGGAGGCCATGAGGTTACAGCTTCAGCAGCAGCCCCAGATTCAGCAGCAGATGTTCACATTCTTCTCGGGATGCTTCAGTCAGCTATACCGTCACACTGGACTGCCTGAGCCTTAGCTCCCTACACCCCAGCAGCTCCAGTTCGACCCCACTGCTCATGCTCCACCTGTTGGCGGTTTTGTGCAGACACACTTGGCGTCGTTCCCGATGTTACCTCTTCTTCAGACCGGGTTGTTTACCAGCCCTGCTCCTACTTCCACTACTACTCCGGCTCTTGCTCCACAGTCTAGTGTCTGGACTGCCGAGCAGCGTACAGAGTTCCTCAGGCAGCAGCAGGTTCTGCATCAGCTACAGCACCCCTCAGTTCAGTCCCTCACGTTCGAGTCACCCTCACAGCCTGAGGTGCTCCGTCCGTCCGTTGTTCGCCCTAGTCAGCCAAACCTGATTCCCGTCACATCTGCTCCTCCGACGGACTCCACGGTCGTCACCGAGCCAGTTGCTACCGCTACTCCAGCTACTTCTGTTGCTCCGACGACTCCGGTCGAGCAGAAGTCCTCTTCGGTCGACGAAGACTGGACGGACGACGACGCCGATGACTCCGCCGCTCAGTTCTCCACCGGACCGAGCCTGAAGACCCCGCCTTCTCCAGCTCAGGACTAGATTGCCTTCCTTTTTTGTGCTTTGTTGCCAAAGGGGGAGATAGCTAGGGGGAGTAGAGATAGGGGGAGCTTGGTGGTTTGTGGCGTGTTTGGATCTTCATGGATTTTGTGTATGGATATGTATTTTGGATATTGTGTATGCTCTATGTTAACATGTCCCTACATGTGCTTTATTTCTAGTAATGCATGCCTGTTTATCGCTTTCAATTTCATATCTTGTGTATCTCTACTTTGTGTTGTCATCAATCACCAAAAAGGGGGAGATTGAAGCCCATCTAGGCCGAAAGATGCTAATGGTAAGTTTCGGTGATTAATGACAACCGTATGCGACTAACATGTGTTTTGAAGGAAAAATTTGTGATTAGTCTAGTCTCATGAAATGTGAAAGGAGACCCCTCAATTCGGAACAACCATGCGTGCCAAGGACTCAATTTTAAAGATTAAGGACCTTTCTAGTCTCAAGTGTCACAAGGAGATGAAGGACACTTGATTTAGCTAGGGTTTATAGTTCTTAGTTCTTGACCATACTATTAAGAGGGGTTCATGAGTTAGTAGCTTGTCCAAAATTGAGTTGGACTTAGAAATCTTGCACACTCGCTCAAAAACAGCCCAAGATGGTCAATAGAAGTTAACACAACGCTTGGAAGAAGAAACAATCGAAGTTACTTTCAAATCCAAGTCAATTCAGTTGAAAACGAAGAAAAACAGCACACCGGTTTAATCGATGCCTCGGTATCGGTGCATCCGACGCTTGGCGGAAGTTCCGACGCCCCTGTCGGTCTATCTCTCTAGATGCAAGCAGAAATAAAATCAACAATCTCTATAGCACCGGTTGAACCGATGGTCCCAAGCAAAGCACTGGTGCATTAGATGTACTATGTTCCAGAGAGCATGTTTTGGTGGACCTCAACTCGTCTTCAGTACCGGTTGAACCGATGCTTCAGAATCAACCACCGGTGCATTGGATGTATTATGTTCCAGAGAGCTTGTTTGAGTTGATCAGTGAACCTCTTCAGCACCGGTTGAACCGACGCCTCTACGGAGCATGCACCGGTGCAATGACGCAAGCCTGTATACTGTGTCAGAAACCCCAACGGCTACTAATTGGACACAGAGAGACCGGTTGAACCGACGCCTCAAATTTGTCACCCGTCGGTTCTTCCGATGGTCACGGTTTTTCTGCAGTAGACTTCCAACGGCTATGTGACCCTCTCCACTCTATATAAGGGCACCCCCTGACTCATTTGAAGTGCCTTTGACACCTTAAATACCTGAGGCCACCCTTGAGAAGAAGAGAAAGTGATTTGAGCAAAAGAGTGAAGATCTAGTACATTGATTGTGCTTCAACCTTGAAGAATTCAACATTTGCAAGTGTAGCAAGTGTGCTTGAGCTAGGGCCAACTGAGTGTAGGTCAAGTGAAGGCTTAGAAGCTTGTTACTCTTGGTGTTTGACGGCACCTAGCCGGTCTCGGTGATCGGGAGGTTCTTGGTGAGCTCTTGGAGTTTGTGGGAGCCCCAAGACAAGAAGATTATACACGGTGTGAAGCTCGCCATTCCGGAGATGTAGAAGGAGTATTCTTAATGATCACTTGCTCCTTGGTGAAGTAAGGGAGCTATACCCTTGTGTGGGTGCTCCAACGTGGATTAGGGGGGAGCGTCAACTCCTCGATACCACGGGAAAAAATCCGGTTGTCTCGTGTCTCTTACTTTTATTTCAAGCAATTAAATCCATTTGTTGTTATTCTTGCTTTTGATTGCTTATAGATTGACTAGGACAACTTGCATGGTAGTGTGAACTCTTGCTTAGGTTTTGATCTTGCTAGTGTGCAACCATCTAGACAAAATGATCATGAGAATGTGTTTACCTACCTAAGGACCTTTTGCTAGCGTGCTCTAGTGACTAGGTTTCAAATTTGTAGATTGGACAATACTAGTCTAGGTTAAGGACTAAATAGAAATTTGAAAAAGTCCCAATTCAACCCCTTCTTGGGCCACGATTCTTACAAGCGTGACCAGGCGAAGGACATGGGATTCAAGCGTCTCGCTGAAGCTGGGCGTCGCAACTACCATTCAGGCCGGAGTCCCGGAAGTTGCGATGTCATCGGTTAAGATCCAAGAAGAGTTTTCTGAATCCTACACCTGGGGACAATCCGTCTCCCAAATGGACGAGAAGTCGGTTCAGTATGATCTTCCTGTGCCTGCGTACACCAAGGTGACACTACGCATGATGGGAAAGCAGGGCTCCTGCGATGTCCCTTTCTCGTACTACCAGGAGGACATTTTAACCGACGGGCATAGAGTTGTAAACAAGTTTGACGACGGGATCTACCATGGAGTCAGCAGCTACGACTTCACTACCGAGGTCACAGAGGATAGCAGATAGCACTTGTTCTGTCCTGTAATGCAAAGAGTGTGCAAGTGCTTGGCTTAGTAGCATTTTGTTGGATTACGTACGTTTTCATATCATTATATGACACTCCATCAGTCCCGCTACCCTCTGCCAATTTCTTTTAGTACCAACTTTTAGTACCAACGAGAAGGTCTATTAGTGGCAACAAATGCTAATACACTAACTAATAGTGTATTAATCAGCTTTGTTACTTCTTGTCTATTGACAACATAATTTGTGAGCACACCGGAGGAGATAATAAAGAGGAACTCATGAGACGAATCAATAACTTGGATAGACAAGTTGAAGGACCGGAACAGGCAACCATAGGGGAGTGAATGGGAGCCTTAAAAAAAATTTCCTCAATGAGAACAAGACCTATATTCTGAATTTAACCCGACACGGCTCTCTTCCAACCGCCAAGGTGACACAAGCCAACTCCTAATGAGCTCACCCCAGGCACACACAAAAGCGGAATCAATGATTTACCAAATTGCCGAAAAAGCTTTTCCAAAAAGACTTGCAAAAGAGCTTATTTCACTAAGCATGCAACAAATCAACAATAATTAGCAAAGCTCAAAATCAAGCGGAAAACCAATCAAGAGTCTCACCAAAAAGATTAGGACTAATCAAAATAAGAAGAACTAAAGCTCTCTTTAATTAAGCATGCAAAGACTAGCAAAAACAAGCAAGAACAAATACTTTACTAAGCATGCAGCAAAATAACTTGAGGTATTAGTGGCAACAAATGCTAATACACTAGCTAATCAAGTGATCGGGAAATAAATAGCAAGGGCAAAAGAAAATGCAAACCGAGCCTTGATTTCCTTGCTTGACCAGCTCTTGCATCCACCTGAGGCGCAAGCCTGGCAGCTTGCTGCTAGCCGGCCTGCTCGCTTGCCTCGCCTGGCATCAGTTTTTATGCAAGACTAGTAGGATGTATGTGTGACACGCACGTGTTTAAAGAATAATGTTGCGAAAAAACAATCACACTAAATTTTTACTTTTACTCACTTTAAATTGAGTATCCGTTTCACTCCTTTTCCCGCTAGGATCGGAAATCCTATATTTTTCATATCCATACGAGTAAAAGGAAAAAACCAATGAATCTTTCATGCTGCTCTAGCTAATTGCCCACCCCTTTCAACGTCTGATTTCTATGTTATGTATGGCCTGCTCTAGCTAATTGCCCACCCCTTTCAACGTCTGATTTCTATGTTATGTATGGCCGTACCTATTTTCACGATCCACGATACAGAAAAGATAAAAGGGGTTCAGGTTTTTTTAAGTGATCTACTCTGTTTTGACATAAGATAGAGGATCGTTTAATTGTAGCAAGAGCGCGAAAAATCGAGGGTTCTTATCACAAGCATTCTTTGTGGCAGAAGTTTTTACCGGTTCCCCACAAAAGTATGTTGGTCTTTATTAATATTTTATTCCAAAATTCCCCAGCAACCGATCCAAACATTTTAGAATTTTGCAGACATTTTTAATGAACAAACGTGAACCTTCATACATATGATGGGTCATCCTACAAAAAATTGTTGTCAGCATTATCATTAGAAACTACACCCTGACTTGTCTAATTTGTCTTGTGATGCATCCATGCCATTGTCTATTCTCCAACCTGCGGCAATAGAAAGCTTAACTTTGCAACCCCAATATCAACTGACACTGCATTTACAATAAATTTTTAAACCTAAAAAACAAACTTTATATTTCAATGAACAAACTTTTTTGCAGAATAGATAATTATTAATGTTAAGAAAATATAATTACTGATAGGAGTCTTCAAGCACTATGGAAGATAGAAGAAAAAAAAAGGGCAAACTCTAACTCATGCTCTAGCTGTCGCCTTTCCTCCAGGGGGCACTAAGGATATGTGCCAATATTGGTCCAGACAAACACCCTCCCATAATGCAGTAGCATCAGCCTCCTTTGGGTCCCTCCCATTCGATTATTATCCTGCAAATAAATAGGATCTTGTAACTTGTAGGTAGAGTAATATACTATATCTATAGTAAAGAATCGTTCTATATAATCAATTTTGAAGTTAAAATATATTCAGATAAGTTCATGTAAGCTAGTTTTTCCATGTAGTTTATTCATACCATGGTCCCAGATTTCTCTGAAAAGCTAGTGCTACGAAATTTGAATCGGGCTATAATCAATTAGATCAAATTAGTTTCATGCACTTCTTTCTGACAAATAACTATATCGTGTACGCACAAGGGCCAAAACCAATTATCCCCTGGCACAGGTTCAAGCAATACAATCTTGAAGGCGACAGATCGATTCTTAGCCACAATATGAATGTCTACAGTATGTGGTGGATGCATAACTTTCTGGACTTACATTCTAATAGAAGTAATTGCATAAATTCAGATCGGATGGAGAAAGTAATTGCATCTTCTAATAGAAGTTTTTAAATATTTCATTGTCACCAAGTCCATGTTTGCAACTCCAAACATCATGTGATGTGAACTAACCAGAAAGGGTGACCTATGTATCATTAGGCCAGCGGGATATAAGACATCAATACATATCCAGGAACAGAAAAGTCAGTCAATATATAGACAGAGTTTCAACAGATATGACACAATTGTCAAATTCATGAAGCAACAATGGTCCTACAATAGTAAGTAACCATTACTCACCTATGCTTCAGAAAGACCATTGTTCCAGAAAAGCCATAACGTGCAGGATCCAACAACCGGTAGTTTTCCCACTCCTTGATGAGCTTAGTCTGCACCCATAATGCAAACACCAAGTTAAGATAGAAACGAACCAAAATCAGAATGGGCCATATAAATTGTTTGGAAACTTAAATAACCAAAAATCAAGTCTGGAAACTTACAGTTTGTTTTTATGCAATTAGCCACCATTTATGAAATACAAATTGATGGATCAACCGAAGAACCATATCTTAGTATGGAAAGAACCATACACGTACAATGCAAGTATATAAAGAAAACATGTTTGCTCGATCATCAATATTTCAAACACAAGAATATATCTAGATTCTTCCTACAGGGCAAGCTAGCAGGCCCGACCAAGCATGCTTCTCTGCTGCTTATATTAGTAGATCAATAGAAAATACAAAAAAGCTTCATGTATCCTGAATTCAAATATCCTATCCATAAAGAAAAGGAAAAATATAACAAAGCAAGGTGAGACTAAAAAAATATTTATTCACACATAAATTCATATCTCTCTTTTATTAAAAAATATTACTATCTTATTTTGCCCTCCCAAGTCCCAATTGCAACAGCATCAGAGCTGCCATACCTGCCGCCATGGCCCCACATGCCTCCACGGATGACACAATATGAATATTTCTCACTTCAACACATTGGAGCAAAGCTCTTGCTTCTATATACAGAAAAGGAGGAGGATGCTCAAATCTGACCATAATATTCCAATCATACATATACGAGGCTCAGCTTCTAATATATGAGGAATATTCTTCTTCATGACAACAAACTATTGACATAAAATAAATGAACATCCAAATGGTTTAAAGAAATTTAGTAAGGCTTAACTTGTAACCAGGTATCTTTCTGCATATAAAAGAATAGTTTAAATAATGACTTCCAATACAAAAAAAATATATACAGAGTAGAAAACACATTTTTCAAGTCATGGCTACCAAATGGCACAAGGCATACCGTATTTCTTTCTGAGTTGATTAGACTTGCTGGGATTTGTTGGTAGTACTTAAAGCTGCAATTGGAAAGCATTACTGTTATTCTTATCAGCGCCTCCCTGATGCTATCGACCACTTAGTGAATGAGGTTTCATATTTCAGTTGCAAGTGTTAGGATCTACTAACGTGCCATCCTGAGAAGTCTGAACCAGACTTCTTTGCTGAATGGGCAATGCAGAATAAGTGTTCCACTGTCTCTGTCTTGACCACATGAAGCACAATCACTTTGTCCTAGAAACCATGCTTGTGCAGCCTCACCACTGTCCACTGTCTACAAAGCAGTAGAAGCCAAAAAAAAACACTTGGCTGGAACTCTTGTTCTCTAAATAAAATCTATTGATGAAGGGCCAGAGGTCAGCACAATGTCGAGGAGGATATCACAAGGAGCAAATTCAGCACAGCATTTGGATTGATGCAAGGTGACTACATCCTGGAAGCTATGTGTCAGCTATGTAGTCCCTGCAATCCTAGAATAATTTTAACAGGCTGCTATCTGCTGCCACAAAACTTACAGAAAGCTGCTATTCGCAAATAGCAGTCAGTAAGACATTAGAGTTTGTCCCAAGATAAATAAGATCGAGAGTTAGCAGCTAGCTGCAAAAACAAGACAAAAAGAAAAAGGGCGATCATCGAACTTACAATGACAGCAAGTAGCAGCTAAAACAATTTAGATGGCTCAATAACTTCCAAGGAATCAAAGATGCTCTCCCTACAAGATTAAATTGCTCCATAATTATTTACAAGTGATATCAAGATTCAACACAACAACTTGTCAATGTATTTTCTGCTCACATTGCTAAATCTTCATCATATATTGGAGTCTGTTCAACGGCAGGTATAGGTTTTGCAGCCTCCCACAAGTTTCCCTCTGGATAACAAAGCCACCTCAAAATAAAACATTTAGGAAACATGGTTATAGCACAGGTGAGAGACGGAGATAGTTTTATCAGTTATCACCTTTTGTTTGCATCTATCACTTAACCGCCCACGTCTAGATGAGCCTTCCCCTACAGTGGTACTGTTTGCAGCACAGTCTTCAGACCAATCAAGTGGAGAGTGCCATCTAACAAAATCTTCCAGGACACATCCTGGATTTGCTGCCTATCATGGAAAAGGAATTTCTTATTTAGGAAGTTTAGTCTAACAGCTTTGCATTCTCTGCGATGAAAATCTTTAAACTTGCCTTAAAAGACCCAGTGCATCCTGAGCCAATATAGATTACATGCACCTGAGCCGGTGAGGCCTGTACCTAGAATTCTGTCAGTAATCAGGTAATAATTCTTGAACCAGTAAGTTAGGCTAAAGACCTAGTGCTCTGCATTTGAAAAAAAAATAAAACCTAAATTCGGGCTCCTTTCAATTTGGACAATTAGTTTCACATTAGTAACTCTAGTTTTAAATTATTAGGCCCATCACATTATATAAACAAAGCCCATAAATGCAACCTAAGAATAAACATATTGATGCCAAGAGCAGTATCAACATAATTGATGGAGAGCTGAATCAAGAGTTTTTAAAATGTTAATTTCTAAAAATGATAAGAGCAGTATCCTCAATGTTTTATTCACTATCCTGACTATATGTTCTAGCAAACATATTGGTTCTACTTATACTAATAGTTTGCAGATAAGAAGTTCATACATAGCTACATATAGCAGTCATACAGTCAGAAATAGCTCTGAATCTTATTGTGGATCAAAGATCAATTTTTTATTCATGTCAACACAACTTCATCCTCAAAAAGAAAAATAGGACTATATGAAATCCAACAATCTATTTGTAACAAATTCAAAGAAACTTAAATAGTCCACTTTCAGAAAAGAATAGAAAACACCAGGGAATCGACTTTAAAATTTCTTAAAATGTCAAAAAGAGTAGTGGGAAAAAATATTAAAGAATTTTACCAAGTAATTCTCCGAAACTTTTAGAGTCTACACCTTGATCTGCTTGTGGAGTCGACCACAATAACAAGGCATTGGAACTTGGAAGCAGGCACGACTACATATCCAAATGTGGCGTAGTGGATAAATCAATTTCAGTGTACGTAAATAAATAGAGTACAGACATAACCATTTCGAAAATTGTAACACAATTGAATGAATACTCCTTGTGGCATCTTAGAAAAGAGAATGTACAGCTTTTCAACAAAAAAAAAGAGAATGGACAAGATCTATCTACCTGTAGATCATTGCACACACTAATTGCAGTATCAACAGGGTCAAACGTATGCTAAATCCCACCCAAATATTCATGCTGTTCTCAATGTGCTTATCAACCTAAACACAGAAAAAAACACTGATTAAACCATCAGTCTAATTAGAAGACAACTCTATGCTAAATGAACGTATTACTAATTAATGTCTTCACAATATGAATAGGCATTGATTTAGGTGTGAACTTGTTGAACAGAGGAGCTATCACGATGGGGTATATTGTCATCATTAGGAGAGCTAATACAAACATAAAACCCCAGAGATATATGGCCAGGTAAGGTCCTCCAATCTGACACAATACAGGAAAGATTGAATGAATCAGTTGAGGCACTTAGATGACACTACTACAAGCAGTATGTGAATTTGATTCTGTGGACCTTAGAAAACCAACCAACAATAGATGGTCATGTCAGAGTTCACCAAGACTCCAAGAAACGTCGCCAAGTGTTAACCTAAGCATAAGAACTTCCACTTTAAGTGCAACGTTACTCTGAATGGAACGATAGATGTCAAAATTAATATGGGTCACTGCTACCCCAAGAAACTGGGTCTCGGCTCCAGGCTGGCTTGTAGGGCTAAGGCTTTGTACGATCATTGTGTGAAAAGAGTGACAATTATGGAAAAGTCACCTTACTATGCATGTAATACTTAATTTTCAATTATTTATGCTAACCTTAAACACAAGAGAACAAGAACACAAAATATAATGGAATGAATCTTCATATGCATGCTTCTGAATCACCAAAAAAAATGTATGAAAAGTTTTTGACAGCATATTAATTAGGAAAATATCCATAACGAAGTGTCGAAAGATCACCATCAGTTGAAAGGCCAGCCCAGTTTATACAATCAATTCTTGCATAGGCAACCTGACTGACCACGAATAAAATATGTCATATAGTTTCTAGGTTGAAAGAAACAAGGCATATTGTTGCCTTGTTGATGGATCAAAAGGAATTGCTCCCAAACTTATTGCACGGAAATTTTTAGGTAAAAAACAATTTAAATGATCAGAGCAGATGTTTTTAAGCTGCCTCACTAATCATATCAACTTTGGCTTCAGATAAACCTTGGATTCCAAAAGGTTATGCAAGATGATTCATAAAGCAAAAGGTGCCACAAACAAGATATCAATTTGAGCATGTTGTGCAATAAACATTACATATAGTCAAAATGATGATTTTGGATGCACGGTACCTGACGTTGTTGATATGCATCATGAAGGTGCAGCCATTATCATCAGATTCATCAGACAAATCCCAATCAGTCCACTACTAAATACCCTTCAATTTTTTCCAAGTTCCGAACACTACGCTGCAAACAAGAAGGGGTAATTAGGAAGAAGCTAACCAGAAAATGCTATCGTTAGCAACAATATATATTCTTGTTTGCAGTCTTCACCTGATGAGCTACTTCACCACTTGATGGGCTTCGAAAGAAAGGTGCTTGTGCTTGCACAGGCTATTCACCTGTAGGCGGATGCCAACCTCTTGCACAAGCACGAACAAAAAATTAGATGAAAAAACAAAGTCTACCCTTTCCTTGTGCCTAGAGGCAGTACGGAGCCGCGCCAGCCATGGACGCCACCGCCAGAGCTCAGGCCGCCGCGTGCGCATGGCCGGAGGAGGGCACGGCGGCCATGGACCCACGCCGTCCAGGGAGGGGGGAGGGAATAGGGCCGCACCGGCCAGGGAGGGGTGAGGGAGGAGGGCCTCGCCGGCCATGGATGCCATGGACCTGAGCCGGCCAGGGAGGAAGCGGATCCACACCGCCGGCCACTGTGGGAAGGAGAGATCTGAAGCGTGGGGGCGCCGGCGAGGGGGCGCCGCGAGGACGAGCGGCAGGGGCGCCCACCACTTGGTCCCGCCGGTGAGGGACCATGCCGCGGGCCGCGCCTGCCAGAGCCCCGCCGCCATCTCGCGGGAATCCACTGGATCTTCGCCACCATCCCCGCCATTTGTGACGACCTCCACCAGGCCTTCGTCATCGCCAAGGGGGCCTCCACCAACACTGCTGCTGGATCCGCCGACCGTCGCCGGGTTTCAGTCAGGGCCCAAGCAGGGGCTCGGTGGCGGGGGAGGCAAGGGTGCGAGGTGCAGGAGGAGTAGCACGGCGGTGGGGCGCACGGGGCCGGAGGAGCATGCGGTCGGAACGGAGGAGTAGGAGACTTGGCGCAGATCGGCCAGGACGGCGAGGATTGGCGGCCCATGATGGAGAGGCGGCCAGGGACGGAGCAGCGGCCGCGGCGTGGGGATGGAGGGGAGGGCGCGAGGCGAGCGTGGGCGAGGGAGGAGGCGACATCGGGGGAAGGCGCATCGCGAGGGGGTCAGTGGAGGCGGCGTGATTGACGGGAAGGCTAGGCGCCGCGTGATGGCAGGAAATCGGACCAATGGGCGGGCAGGTACAGAGGAAGGGTAAACATCGGCGCGGTGAAAAAAATTTCTTGCGATCGGGAGCACAGCGCCTCATTGAAAGGGCGGGGACGACGAAAATCCGTCTGCCATCCTCTCCTGTCAAACTTTTAGCCTTACATGTGGGTCCAAAAGTGGGGGTTTGTGAGGTGGGTATGAAGGCTAACTTTGGTGAGGATTGTTTCAATTGTCATGGATCCTTATAGTATAGATTTGGTGTCCAAAATGGGTTTGTAGCGAGCATCAACAGTAGGGGAATAAGGAGACTAGAGTTCGGAAGGGAGTCGGGGTTGACCGGTTGAGGGCTGAGGGGAGGGGGGAGCAGTTGGGCCACCGCAACTGGATTGGAGGAGGTGGAGTAGTGAGACAATTGAGCCCAAGACGCAAAATGCAATTGGAAAGCTTGTTTTGTAGTGTCATTTTCTATTTTATGATACATATACATTTTATATACTATGTATATAATTTTTTTACCAAAAAAAAAGGTATTCAACTGAATACCATGAATACATGTGGGGAGCACCCCTGGCTGCCATCACGAGTTGAAACTTGGAGTTTTCGAAGGTATAAGTTTTACTTCATTTACTAGCAAACCCAAGTAATTAAGTGTCTAGCCTGTTGTATTTTTATTTTTTTCAAAATCATTCAAGTTCTCGTAGCTGGATTACCGCCCAATAATTCAAATAATGTTTCTCCATATAAAAAGAAAGAATAAAATGCACTTGTGTATTTTATATTTTTTTCCTCATATTCTCGTATAGATCCATAAACAGTCGTAGTGAGTATTTAGATCATTTATTTTTAAGTGGCTCAGTCCAAGAAAGACTTCGTAATTGCAGCTAAAGTAAAAGATTAAGTCGTTTAAGAAACTAAGCTGCTGCTTTTCATTCAACTAAAGTATTGGTAAATTAAAGCAACGACAGCTGCTATTTTTCTTTAAACAAAAACCATTACAGCTGATAACGAATTCTCATATATATCCATTAAACACCAACATAGAGTGAATATTAACACACGCATGCACCACAATTAACACAACCGTACTGTAAACCCCGTGCAATTTAAGCATAAAGCACCCTGCATTTATATATATGTATGTATAGCACCCAGGTCTGTCCCAGCCGGCGCGCGGGCACCGGCCGGCCGCACAAGATCCATCATATCTCGTCCATGAGCTCTTGGAAGGCGTCCATGGCGGTGGCCGGCAGGCCGAGCAGCACGTTGATGCTCTTCCTCTCCTTGCCGTGCGCGAGGAAGAGGATGACCTCCTTCTCCGGCAGCGTGACGGGGCCGGACATGACGGGCTCGCCCCACCCGAAGTCGGCGCCGTGGAACTCGAGCCTGGACCACGTGGTGATGAGCAGCGTGGACGCCAGCGACGGCCGCGCCCGCGTCGCCTCGAAGTAGTCCACCGCCGACCGCATGTACTCGTCGGTGACCATCCGCACGGCGTCCTGCACCAGCCCCGCCGCGCGCGACACGGGCGCCGCCAGCAGCTCGCCGGCGGTGGCGATCGCGTTGGTCAGCACGATGCCGTTGCCGAAGTAGCCGCGGGGCAGCGGCGGCACGAACCGGCGCCGTCCGTCGACGGCGAAGAGCAGCTTGGTGCGCTGCTCGGGCGCGAGCCCCAGGGCCTTGGTGCGCGCGCGCCACACGAGGCCCGAGAGCGCCTCGAAGGTGGTGCAGCGGCCCAGGTCGCCGCCGGCGAGCGCCAGCGCCCGGACGCGCTCCAGGCGGTCCGGGTCGAAGCAGAAGGAGCGGTAGAGGAGCTCCTGGGAGCCGTAGAGCGCCGCCGTGTCGGAGACGTCGGGGATCTCGGCGAACTCGTGGTGCGGGAAGGTGGGCGCGGGCGGGTCGCGCGCCCGGAGCACGGTGCGGTCGAGGAAGGGCGGCACGGTGAGCTCGGCGGCGCCGCGCGCCGTCTCGGCCCACGAGTTGACGAACTCCATGGCGCCGATGCCGTCGAACATGCAGTGGTTCATGGCCAGGCCCAGCGCGAAGCCGCCGCACCTGAACCTCGTCACCTGCGGGCAGATCAATTGTCAGCCCATGCATGGTTCAAAAACAAACATGGAGTAATTTGACACTTGCTGACAATTTGACAAATCTGTTGAAATTTGTAACAGATATGTTTCGACGAGTTTGTATGGTTCAATTCAACTAGTACTTTGATCATGAATATTGCTATCAAACAATGCACAAATGATTGGAAGTATGATTGGAAGCAAGCTATTGTGGTGATCTGAGTCTGACACATGAGTTATTGATGAAAGTAGTCATGTACTCATGTGTGGATTAATTTTTCATGTCACCCTGGCCCCACATGTCGGAGGTCAACATTGGTCGTGCCATGGTGTGTCATGTCATGGGTGACGTGGGCAATGGCAGGACATGGGTCTGTCCGTATGGATTGGTTGATTTGTAGGTAGAGGTTGGTGATCTAACATTTCACCAAGAAAACATTTAGTTCTTGATCCACATTTAGTTCTTGATCCCTCCCATTCCAACAGGGAAGAAAACCAAACAGATGCTAGTAGTACTATGCAACCATCAGAGATTCTGTAATCATCTACGACTGCGTTTGGTTGGTATACTCTGCTGAAACCACCCCCACCTTCAAATCAACAAACTATGGACACTTTTTTTTTAAAACAAAAAAGAGATGATGGACGACAAAACATTTGAACAAATACTAATAATACATCTAAACAAGTACAGTAGTACTATTGTCAAGGGAAAAGACGTTTCCAGCAAGGAGAACGAATAGTGCCCAGCCCATTAAAGTGCTTGAGCTGTCCCATTCCAACAGGGAGAAACCAAACAGAGACTAAACGCCCCGAATCATGGAAAATAAAACCAAGCAAATTATTGACAAAGTCTTTGAAAAACACTAATACATATAAAATGTTTGAGTGGATGAGTTGCTGCGAGTGCCGGTTGACTGACTGAAATACAAAATGTAACTGTACCTGAACCTAAACATGGCTGTATGGCACAAACTTTAATCTTTATCAGAGGTTTTCTATTAATCATTTCCAAAACCGTTTGTTCAAACAAGCAAATCATTACACAGGGAGAAAACACTAGTACGAAACAGTTACCCACCGGTTGTTTTTTTTCCCGTAAAATAAACCGTCAATGAAACATGCTTCTTTTTTGTGAAAGAAGAATCAACACTCATCTGGCCGTTCCAATTTCTCGCAAAACCACAGTACGGTGCCCATGTATGATGTATCACCAATTTGGCACGCAGTAAATTCAGCACCTAGGTAAATGGAGAAACTTGCCCGTGTTGCAGACGAGGCCAAGTCCCAAGGCTGGACCAGTAAATTTCCCATTTCCGCTCCTGTATTTCCTATGCTATGCTAGCCATGCCATTGAATTCATCTCCTCAACCTCCCAACCCATTCCTGAGCTCTCACGCGGCGCCCCCAGTAAAAGAAGTAACACGGGGTGATGACCTTTTTCCATCTCTCTCCCAACCCCATCCCGCCATTAACGCGGCGCGCGGCTTCGTCGAAGGTGGCAGCCCAACCGGAAGCGTGCAAGGGAGGCAGTAATTAATTGGCCCGGCGTACCTGCGCGGTCATGGGTGGCATCTCGAGAATGTGCTTGGCGCCGGGGACGGAGTAGACGAGCTGGCCGAGCGCGGCGGGGTCGGGCTTGGTGAGGTCGCCGACGTCGGCGAGGTCGCAGCAGGCGTCGGCCTCCACGAACACGGCGCCCTCGCCGGTGAGCTCCACCGTCAGCTTCATCTCCGGGCTGATGCCCAGCCGCCCCGCCAGAGGGTGGTAGTGCACCAGCACCCGCGCCAGCGCGTCGCGGAGCGCCGCCGCCACGTCGTCCTTGCCGCCGTCGCCGGAGGGCTGCTTGTAGCAGTACACCGTCTGCACGATCACGGCGATGTTCTGGTCCAGGTTGGAGAGGTAGTACTGCTCCCCCGTCGGCGTCGGCTCCGCCGGCGGCACCAGCGTCGGCTCGCCGCGCTTCACGCTCAGCTGCTGCGCCGCCTTCTCGCTCGCGCCCGCCGCCGCCACGCCGTTCTCCTTCATCTCGACGACCTGCACCGTGAGAAATCATGGTGTCACATCACGACACATGCTCTCGCAACAGATGATGCCTGATCAGCAAAGCACCAGCTTGAGCAACTAAGCATGCATGTCACTCACCATGGTCGACGATGCGCTCGGCCGGAGAGAGAGAGGACTGGTGGTGATGGTTCTAGAGAGAGAAGGACAGTTTAGAGAGAGAGTGTGTGTCAGAGAGATTGAGAGACAGGAGAGGATGGGGTTTGTGATTTGTGAGCTCAGGGGGTCTGTGGGGGCAGTGTTTATATAGCAGTGGGGACGGTGGCTTATTAGCTTGCTTGAAGGACTAGTCAAGGTAGGAGGTGCTGATGCAAAACAGTTGGGGTTGGAGGGGTTGCATAACTACCAATCTCACTCTGTCTGGGATTTGATTGTTGTACTAAAATAATCTGAGATTATTTTGTTCCAAAAAATAATAATCTGAGATTAACACTATTTTAATTGAACCAAACGCTTGACAAAGCTATTGCTAGTATATTTGTACTACGCACCACCGACTCCACGTAGTAAAATAAAAAAGAAGCCTTTTTGACAAACAAACAAACCAGCAGGATTTACATGGGAACTTGTCTCGCCGTAAAATCAATTTAACTTGAGGCAGGCAAACTCTCAAGCTCAGGCCGGTGGGCCCACAAGTCAGGGAGCGTGCGCCCCCCGGCCCGGTCGTGCGTCACGCGTGGCTGCGTCTCCGTGGGCGGTGTCGGAGACCATCCGCCTCGACGATGTCGGTTGGGAGGTCGCGGGCGGGGGCTTCCGTTGGGGTTGGCCACCGCCGCCTCCCCGCGCCGGCGGCCGGCGTCCAGTTTGTTGGGGAGCGTTGGCCAAACCCAGCTGATCTGCTGCCGTACGTGCAAAAGATCTGTTAAAGGCTGACCGCCTGACCGTGAACGATGCTGAGACGAGCGCCGATTGCCTGATTCTTTCGTGGATAATCCTACTACCGCCATGTCATTGTCATGGTAGTGTAGTGACTGTTTAAGCAAGAGCTGATGAACTCGGCAAGAACACGTGCGCCAAGCACCGACGGTACATCACTTGGTTGAAAAGGAGTACAAAGTTCCTAGGACGTTTGTCCTCGTAAAACAAAATTCCTTAGGACATTTGTTTGGTTGGTGCATTTTTTTCTTTTTCTCTTTTTTTGTTTTGCTACAACATGTACAGTTGGTCTTTCAAAAGTGAACTGAACGTAAATCGGCTAGTAAGATTTCTATGGTGGAACTTGTCTATATGAATTTGAGTTCTTGACTAAGCACGAGTGCTTATATTTCTCGATCTATTTCAGGATTTAATAACTGGAGCTATTTTTTCATTGGCACGCGACGTGTGCATTGATAGCGGCGTCTGTGGTAACTTTATCAATCTTGAGATCTGGCGTTTTAGTCTTTCGAAAGTACTCATAGATGTAGATTATTGTAGATATATTAAGAGGTGTGAGCGTCTGCGTATATACTATATTTTGAGAAAAAATAATCATACAAAAGAGAAAAAAGACACGGGCTCAATTTATTCATTGTAATCTGGCTACCGCATGGTCTAATGGTGATTGCATTCACAGCCCTAAGTCCAATCTCAATAAAAGTTTCGTAATTTATGGATATTAAGTTTTATATCATATCAGTAAATTTGCAAATATGATAGTAGGGGTATTATGAGAAAATATTAGGGTGAGTGTTAAAGAAGTTTTATTCTCGTAACACCCATCAAATTCGGTTTCAATAACATTGTCACGAAATATGCACTGAGACAGGCCTAACAGCCCACTAGAAAAAGGCCTTAACAGCCCACCAACGGAAAGGCTGACGGCCCACGTGAGGCAGCAATAAGTGCTGTCTCTTTATGTTTTTTCCTTTTTCCTTATCTCTCCCTCTCAATTTCCTACTGAACTTTCTGAAATTTGAGGGTAATAATCTAGATCCACGGGTGTGTCGATATGTGAAAAATTTATGGGGAAGCAGTATCGTGCTGAGCCTTCTAATCTGGATAAAATTAAATTTGCCGTGATGAACCTTATTGGTTTGGCGACATGGCGGTTGTTGCAATCGGATTGAGTGGCGTACTGGCGTCTGAATCAAGACTTGCAGGTCTTAATTTCGCAAGCTAATTAACTAACTATCCTTTTGGTAAGGATCAGAAGTTGCTCAGCACAAACTGAAATACGTGGAAAATTTCTCCGAACTGGTATTGCTAGCTTAAGGACAGATGTGTGTTAACAAATCAGGTGATATCCATAATCTCCACATGTGGGGCATACCAATGTTGACACCTTTTTAGAGCCGATACACACATATATATAAGCTACTTCGACAGGCAGGACGGGTTTAGGCGCAGTCGTCTGATTATTGTTTCCCTTGCATGCCACTACTACTGCTAAATAAACAAAATAAAAATCTTTAAGCACTAGCTTTTGATCTCGCCTAGCCCTGCGGCTGGAGCTCGCGCTTGTACTTGGCGAACATCTCGGGATCGGCCTCGACGTAGCCGCGCTCCTCGAGCTGGGCCCTTACGAACCCCTGCAACTCAGCCCTCGTGCGGCGGATCTCCCGCATGTGGGCGACGGATCGGAGCTGCACGGCGCGGTACTCCGCCTTGAACTCCTCCGAGAACGGCATGCTGTTGACGTTGTCGGGGGCGCGGCAGACGTAGCGGGAGAGGTCCCAGGAGAGGATGGAGTCCACGTGCTCCTGCGGCACCCGCCGCCTTCGCCTCACCCGCCGGCGCCGCCGCCGCCGCCGTCTCCACTACTACAGAATAGGCCTTCGTTCCAGACCATTTGTCCCGGCAGCCTTTGGGCCCGGGACAATAGGTGGCTTTTGTCCCGGGTCCAACGGCTAGCCGGGTCAGCATGGGGGCCAAGGCCTTTTGTCCCGGTTGGAGACACCAACCGGGACAAAATGGGGGTCTTTTGTCCCGGTTGGTGGTTCTAACCGGGACAAAAGGCCCGCGTACCCTTTTGTTCCGGTTGGAACTACCAACCGGGACAAAAAACCTTGGCCCCCTTATCCCCTTCTCTCTCCCCCCACCCGAGCCATTCAGCTCACTTGTTTCATGCTGTTCTCGGCTCGGGAGGGAAGAGTTCTTGCTCATTTCTTCACCACATTTGTGAAGATCTTTGATTCCCTGTCCATCCATCGGCGCTAAAGGTTTGGGGCTTGTTTTTCTCTTCTTCCTTGGCTTGTATAGCTCATTTCATGCTTTAGAAATAGAGAAAATGTGTAGCTAGCTTATTTCTTGGACATTTAGCTAGATTGCATATGTAGGTGTGATTTTTTTTTAGATTTAGATGAGTATGTGGATAGTAGAAATTTTTTGAATGAGTGTAGACACTTCATGTGATGTACTTGTATATATGACCATACTGTGGATAGTTGATTTTTTTATTCATGAATGAATTAATGAAATGAGTATATTATAGAATTTTTTGTATTATGAATGGATTATTTTGACACTCTAGTGATGTATTTAATCAGGCTCACATTGAAACCATCTAGAAGCTAAAAAAATCTTTATTTCGAAACAAGTATACGTCGTTAATCTCCGTCCAACGGTGATGGCACTACCTTTCAGGGATACACGATGCGCTATAAGGACGTCGCAAATCGGTTGGTCGCATCACCAGCACTTCCGATTGATAAGAAGACAGCATTTGACGCAGTCAGCATGACCGTTGTTGTACTGAGAGCATATCAACAAGCTGCTGCCTATGCCAAGTGTTGTGCCTATTAATTGTAAATGTTGGTGCTGCGACTGGCCGATTGGTGACATCCTTGTACCGCACCATGTCCCCCCGAAAGGCTGTGTCATCACCGCAGGGTTGAGGTTAGTGACATATACATTTTCAGAAATAAAGGTTTATTTTTCTTCTAGAGGATTTCTGGATATTGAAAAGAGTGTACTCCTGGAACTGAAGGGTGTCAAAGTAATTAGAAGTTATAGAGAATTCTTTCAATTAATTAGAGATTTCTTGAGGATTAATGATACATTTCGTCTTTTTTATATGATTTCATTGTTATTTACAAGAGTTATTAATCTGATCATTGTAATTGTAATAGTAAATAATTTGGAAAAAGAATATAGAGAATGCTTTTCATAGGGCAGCGCTCCGTTATTTGGAAAAAGAATATAGAGAATGCATGGCAAGGGGCAAGGAACCTCCGTTTGATCTTGAGGATTTATTGCGGCGTTACGGTTCGTCACCACCAAACTCGGAGGTTTCAGCTCCGCCATCTTCTTCTGCGCCAGCAAGAAATCCGTTAGAGCATTCTGCGTTCCAACGCAAGGACGGTTGAAAACCTATGTGTTGTTGACCGAATTTTTAAATTTCATGTATAGTACTCCTTTGTTAAGTTCTGTAATGGATTAAGTACTCCTTTTAATTAATCAAGATGTATGATGGATATTGCATATCTTTTAATTATGCATGTTATGTTACATTTAGTTTAATTTAGGTTTGATATATTTTATTTATTCGATACGTGTTGTGGCAACCCCGCCTAAATTAATCCGGCTTAAGTGCGCTAACCATCACCGAAACAGTAACTAGGGTTAACACGCACTTAAAACGGAGTAATCCGGCAGTGCTGTCGGGTAAAATCCCGATTAAACCACTTGAAACAGGATCGACAAAGCAGCCCAGAGAATGCAACATTCCACAATTTTACAGCACAGAGTATGAAATTGAATTAATATTACAAACCAAGGTTGAATTTATAAAAGACAACAGAGTTCAAGAGTGACGAAAAACGAACGATAATCTAGCGTCGAAACCAGACATCATGATGAAGCCCGTACATGACGTCAGCCACATCCTCAGATGTACCACCTGAAAAAAAATAAAGCCACAAGCAAGGCTGAGTATACTAATACTCAGCAAGACTTAACCGACTAAGGGTATACTAAGCCCTTTATCTAGACATGCAAGGCTTTTGGCTTGAGGAGTTTGTTTGCCGAAAAGCAATAAAGAGTAGATCCTTAATTTCAGGTTTTAGCTTCCAAATTCTAGTTCAATTAACCATTCTATGTGAGCATCTATCCAATAGCATACATGGTGGGAAATAATTATCTTTCATCATCCAACCAACCATATTTATCATCATTATCTTTCACTTCTTACTCTATGTGGCAAAAGGGTTAAGCAGTCCCAAACCGTGAGAAGCAGACGATTCGAATCGAATTTGTTAACCTGCCCAGGCAGACCTAAACACACGTCACGTGGTTACTCATAGAGTTACACGTGCAACATTTCCCCTTTCTTTCCGGGTTGTGGATCAGGGTCACCGTCCTCGACTACAGAGTACGACGACTCTGCACCCGCATGTGCGCGCATGAGAAACGACGTTCAAAGAAGGTGAGGGAGAAGTCTACTCGCCGGTCCAATCAGGTACTTAAGCTTACCGATTACCATATTCTCGGCATGTGTCTAGTACGTTCAAACGCTTAACCACCACTACCACACACCACGGCCTTATCAAATTTCACTAAACAGACGGGGCATCACAAGTACCACAACCCCGCCCGTGAGCCTTATAGTTGCAGTATGTAGTAGACATTCAACTCCTATGGTTCTCGCGAGTGACAGGAAATCACTCGACTTCTACCGAACCATTAGCCTAGCCAACTAGCGAACTACACATACTAGTGTTCAAGCATAGGTGCCTATGATCATGCAGGTACGGTTCCAAGCAACTCCTGTAAACTTAAATGCGCAAATAGATAGGAACAATAATAAGTTGCATAAATTTAAAATAGTAGGACATGCTCCGGGGCTTGCCTGAGAATAACAATAGGTCAGTGTTAGTTAGAGGCTGCTGGAGTCGGGATCGGATTCTCAACGGCGTCGGCGAAGTTCACTTGAGCTTCTCCGGGACCTTCTTCCGCTTCAGGCACCAGCTCGTACGTACCGTCGGCGAGAGTAGTCGTGTCTATATGAAATGCACATGCATGAGTGTATGATGATAACAACTTATAACTTGCTTTACTATAAAGTTGTAATTCAAACAAAACCCGAAGTTAAAGAGTGAAACACGTCCATTCATATTTTACTGGGCAATCGTTTATAGAGTAGTAACTCAACATATCGAACTACACAAGACATCATGATTAACAGCACAAGAAAGCTATACTAACTTCCTAAACAAGTGGGATTAGTTTCATATAGTAATTAAATCATGGTTAGATAATAAATCAGTAACTCAGCACACATACAATAGTAAACTCCACAAAAATTACTTCAAATAGAAGGTAAACAGGACTAGCTATCCTGCAAAACTCATCCTGAATCTTGTAGCCAATTATCCAAAACAATTCATGTAGTCAGACAATTCCTAGAACAAGATTGAATTATACAGGTTACACAAGAGTATAAAACAATCTAAAAATTTAACAGTAGGTCTACAAAGGGATAAATTAGCTACTGTGAATTTTTAAGGATTTATTATCAACATAATAAAATAGGAGAAAATAAACAAAACATACATCAGCTCATCAAGATTAATTTTTAGATCCTGTTCTAATCATGAACTGGGGCTCAAACTCCCTGGACAAGCTAAACTATGCAAAAAGAACACTCAAAAATATTTTCATGATTTATCATCAACATAAACTATTTATCATAATTAATATCTACTAAACAAGCATTAAAACAAAGAAATAGCTACACAAATCTAAAAATATTGAAAATTGTACAGTGGTGCTCATTTAGCATTGGAAATATACAGAAAAAATTTTCATACATATATCTAAGTCATAACATCCAGAAATAAAAAGCAAAATATTTTACTAGATCTAGCCAAGACTAGGGTTTCATCTAGTTACAAAGGTCAACTGGTGCTCAAACTTTTACACAACACTAAGCATGGTATGCACTACCTACCAGCCAAAAATCAACTATAGATTCTAAGTAGAACTCCTAGAACAATTATAGTCTTTGAAATCTAATCTTTTTCGTAGATTAAAATACAGACAGAAAATAAACATGTGCATGTAAAGAAAGTTGTAGATCTTGTTACAAGGATTCCAAAACATTTGGATTTGCATTTTTCTGATTTTTCTACAAATTTCTAGGAATTTTCAAAGTTTGCTGTTTTGGGAAACAAAAGAAAAAAGAAAGAACTTTTTGCGCAGAGGCCCCTGGAAGAAGTTTTCTTCTCGCAGAAACACCCCTGGTCGGAGTTGAAGCAGGGGAGTGGCGGGCGGCCAGATTTCGGTGCCTGGGGCGGCCGGCGGCGAGGGGGAACATGGGGAAAAGCAAAAGGGCGGCGAGAGGAACCTATTGGTGGCCTTGGTTGGGCGCGGGGCAGCATGAGGAGGCTCCTCCGCGGAACAGTGGCGGCGGCGGCGGCGGTTGGCGGCGGCGGCGGCGGTCCGGTGGCCCGGGGCGGCGTCGAGCAGGTCGGGGAGTACCAGTGGAGGGCGAGGAAGGTGGCTGCGGGGGTTGTTGGGCACAAGGAAGGGCGGAGGAGGGGGCTCGGCGGCGAGCTAGGGGGCGGCGGCGGTCATGGTGGACGGCGGCCGTCCGTCTAGGTGAAAAGGGGCGCACGGGACTCGGCTCTCGGCTCAGAGTGGAGGGAGGAAGGATGAGGACGCCTCAGGGCTCGCGAGAAGGGTCTGGGCGGTCAAGGGCGCGAGACGAGGCGAGGGGCGGTCGGCCGAGTCGTCACGGCGTCGCCGTGGTGCGTCGACGGCCATCCTCGGCGAGCGCGCCGTGGATTGCGACGCGTGGTGAGGCCGAGCAGCTTCGGAGCGGAACCGGGGTTGGTTTGGGTGAACCTGGGGTGGGGAGGCGGCCTGGCCGGGCGGGCGGCGCGCGGCCGGCAACCTCTGGTCGGCCGGGCAGGAACAGGGGAGGGAAGGGAGAGAAGAGAGAGAGAGAGTAGAGAGAAAGGGATGGAATTGATTCAAATTTGAATTTTTCTCAAACATTTCTGTTGAAACATGAAAAACTTTAAATATGAAAGTTGTAAAGAATTTCAAATGCTACACTTTTTGTTTCAGGCACTAGTTCGTTTGAGAGTTCGTTCAAAAGTTAATTTGACATCCCGACGAATGTACGCTAATCGTCGGTTCGAATTTGAAATTCAAATTTTCTTCAACTTTTGTATCGAAACTCAAAATTATTTGCACACAAAAGTTGTTTCACATCAAAAATGCTACAACTTTGGTTTTAGGCAAAATTTTGTTTGAGCTATGTTTTTGAAATTATTCTCTAAGAATATTTGTTTAAAACTTGAAAAGAATACAATTTAAACCTTTAAAACCTTGATTCAAATGATTCGTCATTTCATGTGCGAAACTTCACTTTCTCACTTTGACTTCAACTAGACTTTGATTTAACATGATTTTAGAGAGACGCCTATTCGTTTTCATATGTATACTTACATTAGTTTAAAAGCTATTTACGGTTTCTGACCTATGCATCTATACACATACACATGCATGCACACATAAATATATTCGATTCCATTTTCTTGGTTGATTATGCATGATATCATATTTGATATTTCTCACTTAGCATTTTAAAACTCTGGGATGTCACACGTGTAAAGAATTCAAATCGATTTATTTAAAATGCAGATGGACCGGCAATGGATGTACAATGCCGACCGACGTTCGAAAGAATTCATTGATGGCCTGCATTATTTTTTGTCTGTGGCTGAGGCAAACTAGCAGAATGGTTTTATGTGCTGCCCGTGTGTTCATTGCAACAATAACAAGGATTACTCATCTTCAAGAATCCTACACAGCCACATTTTCGCAAATGGTTTCATGAAGAAGTATGTTTGTTGGACGAAGCACGGAGAACAGGGGGTTACCATGGAAGACAATGAAGAAGAAGATTTTGACGACCACATTCCCGGGAATGCTGGAATCGGTGCATTCGATGACGATATTCCCATGGAAGAGCCCGAAGTAGATGTAGCAGAAAATGATCCCAGCGACGATCTGGGGCAGGCATTGCACAATGTGCAGGCAGACTGTGAGAGTGAAACAGAGAGGTTGAAGTTCCAGAAGTTGTTAGAGGACCACCATAAGTTGTTGTACCCAGATTGTCAAAATGGATTTAAAAACTTGGCACCACCTTTGAGTTGCTGCAATGGAAGGCGACAAATGGTGTATCCGACAAGGGATTTGGTGAATTACTCAAACTTGTTAAAAAAAATGCTTCCTAAGGACAATGAATTGCCTGCCACAACGTATGAAGCCAAACAACTTGTTTGCCCTTTGGGACTGGAAGTGCAAAAGATACATACATGCCCCAACGACTGCATCCTCTACCGAGGCGAGTACAAGAATTTGGATGCATGTCCCGTATGCAGTGCATTGCGTTACAAGATTAGAAAAGATGATCCTGGAGATGTCGAGGGGGAGCCTCCCCGGAAGAGAGTTCCTGCGAAGGTCATGTGGTATTCGCCTATAATACCACGTTTGAAGCGTCTGTTTAGAAATAAAGATAATGCTAAGTTGATGCGATGGCACAAAGAGGAACGCAAGAAAGACTCGATGTTGAGACACCCCGCTGATGGGTCGCAGTGGAGAAAAATAGATAGAACGTACCCTAAATTTGATTTGGATGCGAGAAACATAAGGTTCGGTTTGAGTACGGATGGCATGAATCCTTTTGGTGAGATGAGCAGTGGTCATAGCACTTGGCCTGTGACTCTTTGTCTGTACAATCTTCCACCATGGCTCTGCATGAAACGAAAGTTCATCATGATGCTAGTGCTTATCCCGGGTCCAAAGCAGCCCGGAAATGACATTGATGTGTACCTAAGACCATTGGTCGAAGAACTCTTATTGCTCTGGGGCGATGAAGGTGTACGGATGTGGGATGAATACAAACAGGAAAACTTCAACCTACGAGCATTGCTGTTCGTAACGATCAATGACTGGCCTGCTCTTAGTAACTTGTCAGCACATTCGAATAAGGGATACAAAGCATGCACACACTGTTTAGATGATACCGATAATATATGGTTGACTCACTGTAAGAAGGTTGTATACATGGGTCATCGTCGGTTTCTTCCCATCAGGCATGCGGTATGAAAGAAGGGCAAGCATTTCAAAGGCCAAGCGGACCACCGAACAAAACCGATGCACCGTAGTGGTAAAGACGTCTTCAACATGGTAAAAGATCTAGAAGTTATTTTTGGAAAGGGGTCTGGTAGCCAACCTGTTCCGAACGAAAACGGAATGGCGCCCATGTGGAAGAAGAAATCTATATTTTGGGAGCTACCATATTGGGAAGTCTTAGATGTTCGTCATGCAATTGATGTGATGCACCTCACGAAGAATTTTTGCGTCAACCTGATAGCATTCTTGGGAGTGTACGGAAAGACAAAAGATACAGTAGAAGCACGTCAAGAATTGCAACGTATGGAAGAACGAGATGCCTTACATCCACAACAGCGAGATAATGGATGACAATACTTAAGTCCTGCCAGCTATACTCTTAGCAAGGAAGAGAAAGAAACCATGTTTGACTGCTTGAGCAGTATAAAGGTTCCATCTGGATACTCATCCAATATAAAAGGAATCTTAAATTTGGCAGAGAAGAAATTTACAAATCTCAAGTCCCATGACTGCCATGTGCTTATGACCGAACTTCTTCCGGTTGTGCTGCGGGGGATTCTGCCTGATAACATCCGGTTAACCATCGTGAAGATATGTGCCTTCCTCAACGCAGTTTCTCAGAAGATAATTGACCCGAAGAATTTGATAAAGCTGCAAAACGTTGTGGTGCAATGTCTTGTTGGCTTTGAGCTGATATTTCCACCATCTTTCTTCAACATCATGACACATCTTCTAGTGCACCTTGTCAAAGAGATTGATATCCTCGGACCAGTATTTCTACACAACATGTTCCCATTCGAAAGGTTCATGGGGGTACTCAAGAAATGTGTTCGTAATAGAGCTCGTCCAGAAGGAAGCATCGCCAGTGGCTTCACCCGGGACAAAAGGCCCCCCCTATATTTCCTTCCTCCCTCCTTCGCCCTTCCTCCCTCCCGCCATCCGTTCCCCTGCTCCCCCCACCGCTCGAGCTCCCCGAGCACCGCCGCCGTCGACGTCGCCGCCCAGAGCCCCGCCGCGCGAGCCCACGTCACTGAGCGCCGTCATCCCTGCGAGCGCCGCCGCCGTTGACGTCCGCCGCCCTCGTCTTCGCCGCCCCCAGCCTCCACTCCGCGCGCACGCCCTCGTCTTCGCCGCCCCCGGCGGCCTCCACTGCACGCCGCCGCGCCGCCACCCTCTCCGCTGCGCGCCACTGCGCCGCCAGCTCCCTGCCTCGTCGTCCAGGGCCGTGCCGCGCCCCTAGCTAGCTAGGTTTCCCCGCCGCCCTGTGTGAGTAGTGTGGCCGGCCGCATTTTCTTTTTTCTTTTCAAATTTTATGTTTATGTAGAATTCAATTATTAGAATTCAATTATCATGTATGAGTAGTGTTAATTTAATTTATTATATATTAAGTAGAATTCAATTATTAGAATTAGGTGCAAATTTTGTGCAAATGTTATTAGAATTCAATTTTGGATATATTATTAGAATTCAATTATGGATATATTAGTAGAATTCAATTATGGAAATATTATTAGAATTCAATTTTGGAAATATTATTAGAATTTAATTATGGAAATATTATTAGAATTCAATTTTGGATATATTATTAGAATTCAATTTTGGAAATATTATTAGAATTTAATTAAGGAAATATTATTAGAATTCAATTTTGGATATATTATTAGAATTCAATTTTGGATATATTATTAGCAACAAATTATGGATATATTATTAGAGAGAATTTCGAGAGAAATAGAGAAGGAAATATAGAATTAGAGAGAATTTCTATTATGATATATTCATTATTTAATTATGTCATTCAAAGACTTTAATGCATCATGTATTTATTATTTTTTATGTCATTCAAAGAGTTCAATTCATCATGTATTTCGTTACCGATCCCGATCGAATCGTTTCCGATAGTTTCCGATCGTTACCGATCCCGACCGAATCGTTTCCGATAGTTTCCGATCGTTACCGATCTAAATATGTGGATTATTTAGATAATTTTTTTAAGGGTTTTATTTGTATTCATATTTTAGTTACAATGGGCCCGCGACACACAGACGCGGAAGACGAAAAGTTCCTGTTGAATATGATTGGCGAAGGTCAAGGAGATGTCGCTGAACAAGCTGATGATGGTAGCAATACCGACATATATTTGAATATGTCCGGTGATGGAATTGAGGCACCATCTATTCAGGATGACGCTGCTGCTGAACAAAGTGCTAATGTACATATCACAACTATACTTATTTGTAGTGACAATCATATTTTCATCTGAATCTATATGAATACTATGAATGTTTTTTTATAGCCGTCTGGATCATCGTTGCAACAGAAAAAGACGAAGCGAGGCCCAACAAAAAAACTGGAAGGGCGGTTCATTATAACGGAAGTTGGTCCAGATGGCGAACCGATCGCTCCAGAAGCTGCCGCCAAAAAATTCATAAGACAATCCGGATGTATTGTCAGGGACCACATCCCGATCAGCTTCAGGCTCTGGAAAGCTTCCAATCCAAGCGAGGAACGGGATGCGGTACCCGAAAGAGAAAAAGAATGGTGCTGGCGGGAGCTTAAGAAAAACTTCACGGTTCCAGCTGAATCCAAAGAGATATGCAAGCGCTGGACCCTGAGTAAGATGGCCGAACAGCTGCGATCATTCAAGAAAATTTTGACGAAGAAATATATCAAGACCGGGACCACACCCGTATTTACCGGCGAGCTCGAAAAGCTCAGGGGTCACTGGGATGCATTTGTGGAATACAAGTCTTCAGAGCTTGGGCTTCAGAAGGTGCAGAAGGCCAAAGACAATGCCTCGAAGAAAGTGTACCATCACACTCTAGGCCAAGGAGGCTACATGCTTGCAGTACCCAAATGGGAGAAGATGGAGCAGGATCTGCTTGACAGAGGCATCCAACCTGCGACCATGAACTGGCCTGAAAGGTCAAGGACCTGGTTTTATGGTCACGGGGGAAGCTTGGACCCAATGACTGGTGACTGCATCTATGGGCCAAACATCCAGTGAGCAACCCAGAGACTACAGGAGGCCATACAAGCAGCGGCCGAGGGAACATTCCAGCCGGATAGAGAGAGGGACGAGCTGACGTACGCCCTTGGGAATCCAGAGCATCCGGGCCGCACAAGAGGCAAAGGCGTGGTTCCGTGGAAGTATGGGTTCAGGGATTACATTGATTCATATAGAAGCCGGCAAAGAAGAAAGATTGATGAGCGGGAGCACTTGCGAAGGCTAGAGGAACGGCTCATGTCACACGATCAAAGACTGGAGGAAGAGGTTCAACGCCAAGTGGCCGTAGCAATGAGCCAGCAACAGCAAGCGCAAACGGTGCCTCCAGAGCCTAGTGTCGCAGCCGATCACCTGTCTCAGCGGAAAAGCATCTGCGCTTCCACAGACGTCGCCATCGCCGAGCCCACGGGGATCCAGGCCGCAGTTGAAGCGTCGGCCCCGCAGCGATTTCCAGTGGATGAGATCACCCACCGGACACCTTGTGACCTGCAGACTGCCGTTAAGAACTTAATGTTCACTGTTGCGTACGGTACCACCATGCCAACCGAACCAGGCGACGTGTACCACGGCCAACAAATTCCGCCTAGATACACAAGAGTTGGCGTGGAGCAGGTGTGCCAGGGTTGGGAGACGCTCGAGCTTGATATTCCTGGAGGCGATGGGGAGAGGACACTAGCAGAAGCCATTCATGGCTACATCCTATGGGATAAGCGCTACATTGTCCTAAAGTCGGATGATCAAACACCAAGACCGGCATCTCAGCATGCCTCTCCAAGACCGGCATCTCCGCAAAACTCCCCAAGGGCAGCACTGTCTCGGCAAGGTTCACCGGCACATTCTCCATAACCATCATCTCATGCGCCGATGAACACTCAAGCGTCACCGTCGCCTCCATGGTCACCCCCTCCGCCGCCGGCAAAGAAGCAGAAACGGCCGCCGGCAAAGAAGGTAGCTGCACCGGCTAAGGAGCCTCCAAAGAAGAAGAAGGAAAAGGAGAAGAAAACCAAGGAGGCTCCTATTAAACCCTGGGACATGAGCCTTGAAGAATGCGATCGGATAACTCAAGAAAGAGTTAAAGAGCACTTCAAGCCGAAGCCGAAGCCGGAGCCCGAGAAAGTGATAAATCCGATAGATTTGAAATTTTTTAAGGGAATGTGCGAAGCAAATAAGAGAAAATTCATTCCGAGAGACCCCCCTTTCAGACTACGAACGCACAATTATCAAAACTATTGAGAAAAAGAAGAGACAATCAAATTCATCGTCGTCCGACGTTCCACAGCTCGGAGCCCAAAAGAAACAATCAATAGAGCCTCTCGTAGTGGGACAGACGACGCAAGAACAAGACTTTGTTACATTTCTGAAAGAATCAAACCTGACGGCCGCTCAGATTGCAGGGGGAGAAGATATTCCAAAGGCCGATGTGGTCGTCAAATGGACTTTTGAGATCGGCAAAACTCTTGTACCCCCCGAAGTAGTGTCTGTGCTTCCAACGCAAATGTATAAGCTGCACCAGCACTACATGCGTGCGATGGCCGATTGCATCTTCATGCAGGGCGCAAAGATTAAAGATGATGATTTCTTACGGGGGGAGGCCATTATATGGATAAACTGGGAAGAAATTTACCAACTATTCCATCAGGAGGCCCTCGACATCTCTATGGTCGGCTTGTGGGTTCTGTAAGTATTTTACTCTCCTTACGTATTGTTTTGCATGATCTCAACATACTGATCTCTTGATTTATTCGGTATCATGTAGAATGGAGATACATACTTGCAGAAGAAAGGGGTACTCTCACCTCGGCTTCATCGACCCAATTACTTGTAATTGGAGGCTTCTACGTGACAATTCCGATGAGATATTCCAAAACTTGTTCAAGTACATAAGCGTTCATCACAACAAGCAAATGATATTGTTTCCTTACAACTTTGTGTGAGTGATTCCTTCCGTCTAACTCTTTCTATTCTGTAATCGAATTGTTTAAACCATAACTACCAAGAACTGCCTCCGTATAATCTTGCAGTGAACACTGGGTCCTAATTGTCATAATTCCCGAGAAGAGCCTACTCGTGGTTATGGACTCATTGAGGAGACCTCCAGAACAATACGAAAATCTTCTTAACATGATGAAAAAGTAATTCTACCACTACTCCGTCCATGACCGATAATTTGAATCACTTTGTTACTTGACTATAATTGTTCTAATCATGCACAGGGTTTGGAAAGAATTCGCTAAAAATCATCCATGCAAATTTGACAAGGAATTGAAGATCAAGACAGATTTTCCGGTACGCGCTTGGATGATTCGTTGCACGATTCATTAGTTTTATTATATATTCATGTAAATACCTGATAATTTCTTCTCTCTTAAAGTGTATGGGGCAGAAACCAGGCACTGTATTGTGCGCATACTATGTATGCGAGAACATCTATGGTCTGGTAGGTCCTCCAAAGGGCTGGACAGATTGGGAGGAGGAAGTAAGTAAAAAAACTTGTTAATATTTGAACTCATATTTTAATTAGTCGAAATTAATTATCCCCTTTTTCCATAGGTCGGGGAGATGCGCGATAAACTCATACCGGAGGAAAAGATTATGGCGATTCAAGAACAATTCTCCGGATTTATTGTTGAGCAAGTCCTCGATCCAAAAGGCGAATTCTACTATGATGGAATATCTAATATTGACAATCACAGCAAATATGACAATATATGCGTATATATGTAATTAAGAACGAATATATCTATGTAAATATATATGTGTGTCTATGTATTAAATTTCTATTTATGAGTATGTATGTATGTATTAAATTTCCAAAAGGCGAATTCTACTATGTAATTAAGAACGAATATACCTATGCAAATATGATGTAGTATGTATGTATTATATATATAAGCACTCCAATAATATATATATATGTGTATATATATATATTTATATAATATTGGTCCTAGACATTTTCATATGTAAAGGAATTCACATGTATAGATATGTATATACATATATATATATATATAAGTGAATTAATTTATATATGAAAACTATTTAGGACAAATATTATATAAGTAACTATATATATATGTATATATTAGTGGAGATCATACACACTGAATTCCAATACATAAGTTTAATTGAAATGCAAAAGTATAATTGAAATAGAAAAAGAATTGAGAAAAGAAAAACATGAAAAAAAATGGACCTTTTGTCCCGGTTGGTAACACCAACCGAGACAAAAGGGTGCGCCAGCCACGTGGGCGCTGGCTGCACCTTTTGTCCCGGTTGGTGTTACCAACCGGGACAAAAGGTCCTCTTTTGTCCCGGTTGCCACACCCGGGACAAAAGGGCACCCCCTTTTGTCCCGGACTGGCGTTCCCGATTGGGAAACCGGGACAACAGCGGTTTCCCAACCGTGACAAATCAACGTTTTTGTAATAGTGCTCCCTCATCCGAGATCGATCCCTCTTGGATTGTACGCGCGTCCTCGTTGATGAAGCCTCCTCCTCGACGAGATGCAATGTAATTATTGGAAGCGCAGGCACGTTCGCTGGAAAAAATATATGGAGGCTCAGGATGGTAGCTACTAGCTAGGGCCAGCCATAGTTTGATTCCATCTCGAACTATCAGGCCGTTCGTGTGTGTTGCCCTGCAGGGCCGTGCCGGAATAAATAGGGACTCTCTGCGAAACTATAAAGTGAGATCTAATAGACTAGCGAAATAGAATAATTCAATATTAAATACAATATAATATATTATATAGGAACAAAACATGTCGAATAGTATCTATTTAATTTTAGTTGCATAATCTTTACTTAAATAGTTTTATTCCTATCATGTTCCTCGAAATAAAATCTTCAATATTTGGGCCGGCAACTGGCAAGACTGCTTGAAGGTAATTGGTCAGATTTGATTTGCACGCTAAAACTAACCACATGTGGCAGCAGGGGCGGAGCTAGGTAAAGTGCAACGGGTGCCACACCCATAAAAAATTTATAACCACTTATAAATTCTAAATTTTCACCATGTTAGCTTCACGATCATACACATACTATGAAGCGCCACTCCAGCTCCACCCATGTGTGGCAGATAGATGAGGGTATATATAGAAATACTTTCACGACATCACTAATTTGTCTGAAAAATTAGAATTGTACTATTCATAGGATGGAGGGAGTAGGAACTAGTTAGTAATTATTACGCACGACATCACTATAAGCTTGACCGTAATAGACTGTGGATATTTTTTTTGTGGGGGGGGGGGGGGGGGGGGGGGGGGGGGAGGGGGAGAGGGGCTGTGCGGCCGCACGGGTGGCATGCCCCTTCGTCCGGGCCTGGTTGCCTATATGGATTGGTTTCTCCAAGCCAAATGGCACTGATTGAAAAAGAGCGCGCTCGAGATCAATTCAAGGAACCTCTACTTAGAATCCATCGCTAACAAGAAAAGGGCCGATATATCTTTCACATGACTCTGCCTAGTGCAGCCCTAATATGCAAGCGCACAATTCTTCTCTTCTTTTTTCAGAAAAAACAAACCTCTGTTCTTCTATTATTCTTAGGTCGATCGCCTGTCTGTGTGAATTGTTGGTGATACACCCTTATGGCAATCTGTGTGGTAGCGTGGTCCAACCTGAGAAACATAATTCATGACATAATGTATTGTTCACAATACACAACTAACCTATAAGGAAAAAGCTTGAATTGTATATAGTTTTACTGTTGTACTCGTACATAATAGAACAACCGGCAACTCCTTTGCTGCAATCACGTGCAAGATAAACAAGTTTAACTGCACTTATCTTAAATTCATCGAATGGGCTAGGATCCCGTTTATTAGATCCACCCAGCTAATTCATTAGTAGCTGATAAGATGGAATTAGATGGGTTGAACTAGCTAATTTGATAGTTGCCATTTAACTTGTCAAAACGGATTTAGATATGCATTATTAGCTAGTCTCGTTGGATCCAGCATAGCTAAAATTAGCTAGCTACCAATTAGCTGGTGGATCCAAATAGATCCTAGACACGCGACATATACAAGCCATGTGGAGTGCGCCCACAATTTGATGGCATAAATCACGTGGAGCAATGTATTTTTCTTTAATTTTGACGGTATTCATGTGCACCCTCTTAAGAATATCTTTGTTCACATAACAATCCTGCCCACATGAAGCTTGATGTCGTGTAAATATGGTAAAAACTAAAGCAAGGACCATCAGTACAAGTTTTATGTTGGCCATCATGCATTGTCAGAAATTTAGACATTTTAAGACACATATTTATTCTAAAATATATACTTATAAAATCATCATTTTTTATTAATCTTGTGACAGCAAAGTAGGGGCAAATGTTCATGTTTATGATCTCGTATTCTAATGTAAACAATAATAATAAAACGAATCATAGAATGTTCACAAAGTACCAAAAGGTGGGGCTAAGGACAAAGCATAACTGGAGCATTAATCATTTGATCTATGGACTGTGCTAGTGCCTAGTGGTTGCTGCCTAATGCCTGGAGCTACCACTGTTGAATGCCCATGTTGCCATCTCTGCCTGGTAGTGGGGATGTGGTTTGGAGGTCTGGACTCCAAAATCTTAGATGTAGATTTTTTTTCACTGATGCAAGTATACTACTGTGTGCAAGTTCATAGTGTAAGCTGTAATGGTGAAACCCTATGGTAGATGTCTACGTCGCCGATTTCAATTTTGTAGACACTGCACTGCATCATGTCAAGGCGGACATTTCGCAGAACTGTGACACATGATACTGCATCAATGCAATGCATCATGCGCGCATGCACACACATGCACACGTGCGTACACATACGTACCTACATACTTATGTATGCATTCGTGTTTCAACTTACAAACTAGCATGAACATATATGACAATGTTCTATTCACCTACCACTATTATCCTAGTTGCGAAGTTGACGACACTCATCTTTAATTAGTCAACTCGCTCTCTTCGCTATAGTAATTTTCTTTCTCATGTCATCATCAGTATCTTCTTTGCGTATGCTTTTTGTTGGCCTTTCTGATCTGCGACAACCGCAACAAAAAGATTAAATGAGAAAAGAAGGATTAGTATTAATTAGATTATATGGGGATATAGTCATGAAAAGAGTATATTTATACTAATATGGGTATAGTAGTGACATACGTCTTCGGGTTCATTCAATAGAGCCCATTGTTTCTAAGAAATTCGCAATCATAATATCCATAAAGCACACTGTCTGGAGGTTGTTTATAACACTTCGTAAAAGTAAAGTAGAAGTGATGCTATGTGTTATTTAGCTATTAATAGCAAAGTGATACATAATAACGTATGGAATGAAGCACTAACCGATTTGTGATACATTATATTCAAATGGTAACGTCCTCCTTGCATATGGGGGCCTTTTTGCTATAATTGTAAGCGCCGTTAAAAACTCATATCAAAAGTTAGTTTATGAACTTTCATATGAATTTTCTGCAAATAAGCATAAAAACCAAGCTTGAAGTGGTGTAAATATGATAAAAACTAAAGCAAGGACCATCAATAGTGGAAGTTTTATGTTGGTCAGCATGGACAGTTAGAAATTTAGACATTTTAAGACACATAGTTATTCTAAAATATACTAATAAATCCTGATCTTTTTATTAATCTCATGACAGCAAAGTAGGTGCAAATGTTCATGTTTACGATCTCATGTTCTAATATGAACAACAATAATAAAATGAACCAGAAGGCACCCAAAGTGGGGGCTAATGTCGGAGGCACTAGATATATCGTTCCGAGGATTGAATATTGTGTCGGTCCGAGTTGTTCGATATAGTCGATATTAATTAGTTCATATGTTGCCAAAGTTCGCAGTGCGGTTGTACAAACCTTCTCCGTGAAATAGTCATGCACTTGGTAAAGATGAGGTAGTCATATACGCATGGTCAGCGTGCAGCGCACATCTGATCGTTTGTCTATTCGGAGCAAGATCTTAAGAGCATCTCCAGACTTCAGCAATAGTCCCTACTTCCAGCTCCAACTTTTTTTTAGTAGGGGCTCCATCCATTTTTGGGGTTTTTGATTTTTACCTTCAAGTCCAGCAACAACCCCTACATTCCGCCCCTACGCCCTTATGATAGGTGCGACCCATCCGTTAGAATCTAATATTTTACTTTTTCCTTCTTTTCTCCCTACCACATCTCTCTTGCAAACCGAACCTCTCACCACGTCTCCCTCTCCCCCGACGCATCTGCTCTCCTATCTCCCTCCCTGTCTCCCCCGACCCATCTACTCTCCTATCTCTCTCCCTCTCTCTTTCCCCGACGCATCTCTTCCATGGTCCTTGCCTCCATGGCCAAGCTCGGACTGTGCTTGCGGGAGGGCAGTGGAGTTCCATGGCCGAGCTTGGGCACCGCTTGAGGGAGGCATGTGGGGCTCCATGGCCGAGATCGGGCGACACTCAGGGTAGGCCGCAACCCGTGGGGTTCCATGTCCAAGAATGGATGTAGGTTCACGGTACTCCATGGACAAGCTCGGCGACTCTTCACGGCCAAGCTTGGCGACCCTCCATGGCCGAGCGGTCCAAGCATGGACAGATCTAGGGGGTGGGCCGGGGAAGAGTTGGCCTAATGACCTTCATCCTATCCATTTTTCATATTTGATCTTATATTACTACTAGAAAAAATAGCTATTAATTATTTTCTTGTATATGGCAATTGATAATTGAATTGAGAAGGTGAAAAGTGAAAAAAATATCCTTATTAGATTAGATTGACTTATTAACTAAAATATTTTAAAAAAAATCTTCTATGGGACCACACTAACATAAAATCCTAGATTCACCTCTGGGTCCTAAGAGTCCAGAGGCGAAGACCAAGTTGCAGATCCGGACGGTTGGATTCGCTCGGGTGGCTATTGACAGCGAAATCAAGCGAGTGCCGATGGAATTGAGCAGGTGGCCGGCGAGAGCAGCGATGGAGCATATGCAGATAAGCTCCGGAGCTCGAATTGATGTACACGCGCACACGGGTAAAAACAACCTCGAGCACCGAGTAGGGGCCTCTCTAAGGACCCGCGAGAGAAGAGGCTCAGTTGGGGGAAGTAGGGGCTCTTAGATTAAGGATCCGAGTAGGGGCTCTGCTGGAGTGGATTTTTTCGCTTTCGGTTGTCTCTACTTTGTTTTGTTGAGATGCTCTAAGGAATAAGGAGGGGCGTGAGTTTGAAGACATGCTCTCTCTCACACTCTGTGCACGTAGAAGTATAAGATAAATATCCGGCAAAAGAGCAGCAATGGAGAAGCATTTTATGAGAAAAAATTAATACTTCCAAATTATTGGTCATTTTGGCATTTTTAGATTTACAATGCACCTAGATATGATAAATATACAGATGCGTAACAAAATCTATGAATCTAAAAAATTCAAAACGATTAATAATATGGGACGGAGGGAGCACTCAATATTGAACTGTCAACTTTGTTATAGGTATTGGCACCGGGAGCCTAGAGCAAAAAGGATCTTTTGCATAATCTCATATCATTATGAAGTATAATATCAGCATAAAATGAATTTGAGCTAAAATTAAAATTTAGAAGACTATATTAGCCGATTTAAAAATCTCAGATCAAAGTTGAGTTTGCAAAATGGCTATTTTCTGAAAAAAAAAGAAAGCATGAAAGGTGAGCCAGCGTCACTGAAGGCAGCCAGTTTTCATCTCCTGACCGTCCAGTCAGACTACCAACGGTGCCGATCCATCGTCCTTGCAAGCTTGAGGCCCCAAACAACTCTCCGGTCGCAGCCTCGCCGCCGCCCATCATGCCGCCGCATCATATCCCCGCCGCCGGCGGATCCGCCGCGTGCGCCGCCGCCGTCCGCCTCCTCTGCACCTCCACGGTCCCTGCCGAGACCGCCTCCCTTCCCCACCTCCTCGCGCTCCCGCCCGTCACCCCGTCCCCTGCCGCCGACGAGCTCGCGCGCCTGCTCCTGGCGCACCACAACCCCTTCCATCCGGCCGAATCCTCGCTCCAGCTGCTCTCTGGCGGCGGCGTCTCCTTCTCGGGGGACCTCCTCGTCCAGCTCCTCCTCCGCCTCCGCGGCGCCTCCAAGCTCGCGCTCTCGCTCCTCCACTCCACGCGCCTCCACCCGTCCTTCGCCCCCACGCGGCCACCCGCCGACGCCTACGACGCCGTCGTCGACGCGCTCGGCCGCGCGCGCCAGTTCGACGCCGCGTGGCGGGTCGTCGTCGACGCCACAGCCGACGGCGCCGCCTCGCCACGCACGTTCGCGGTGCTGGCGCGGAGGCTCGTCGCCGCGGGCATGACGCGGCAGGCCATCCGGGCGTTCGACGACATGGAGGCGTTCGTCGGGAGGGAGCCCGACGCCGTCGAGTTCGCCACGCTGCTCGACACGCTCTGCAAGTACAAGTACCCCAAGGTTCGGGATCCCGAAACCAGTAGTTGCATGCTTGGTGATAACATTGTTGCCTGATTGATTGATTGACATTGGACTTTTGAGTTTTTGATGATGATATGCACGAATCTACTGAGCATTGCACACTCAGATGCTCTGCTCTTGAGCTAGTAGGTAGGTGTTCTACCTTGGCTTGTTGGATATTTGTCCTGGTCATTTTTCCAGACTTGAGGGATAGTTCAATGCAGTGAAGTTTTTGCTGCTTGTGAGGTGTCATTCTCATTTATCTCTGGCAAATTTTTTAGGATAAGATGGCAATATTATGTACTTGTTGTAGCTGTGTTTTGGCTGTCTGTAGGATTAGCTTTTTGTCCAACACTCTTTAGCTCTTTGTGGCATAGCTTAAAGCTCTTAGCTTCTCATTGTATTTTGGTGTGCAGTTTGGTATGTCCTAATGAACATGGGTAATATAGTTCTATGATTGTTGTTTTTTGTGAATCGATATGTAGTAGTTTCTAAAGAATCTGTTGGTAGGCACTATTCGGTTGGTTCCTTCTGGAATATCTGGGCTTAATTTTTTGTTACCTTCTGATACACGCAAGTGATTACTCAGACATTCTTTTATTTTGCATAATTTTTGTATGAAATTTGCACAGTTGATGTATGACATGGACTTTGGTTTTGAGCTTCCTGTGAATCTTGTTATTCATATTTTCATATACATTATTTCTTATCATGGTAAGCTTCAGCAGGTGGAGTATTTTCTGTAATGGGTTGCTGAAGCATAGGATTGTCTTTGCTTTCTGCTTATGATCTGTTCTCCATACGATTGTCTATGATTTCTGCATATGATCCGTTTTCCATAGGATTGTCTTTGCTTTCTGCATACGATCTGTTTTCCAAGGCATAGCAAAATGACAATCGACCATTGTGAAATTGAATGATATCAGGGTAAAAGGTGGTATGTTTGATCAAATTAATACATAGAGTATCTTTGTCAGGCTTACTGAGTTGAATAAGGGTGCTAGGAGAAATAATTTGCCCTTCTGTAGACTTGGTTGCTTTGCTTGATGCTTGTGATCGTAGCAATGGATAATTAGTGCTTAAATTACTCAGTAGATTTGCTTCTCTAGATTTTTCAAGAGGTTTGTCACATTAAAATTGTCCTTTTGCTGTGTGTTGCTGACAACCAAAGACCAGAGTATCAGTCTACGGATAAATGGTTTATGCAGACTTATCACACACTTTAATGTTTGGTATTTTTTATTTGGGAAGATGATTCCAGCGACTTCCTAAAAAGAACATGATTTCAATGAAGCTGTCTTTTTATTACTTTTTGTGAGGTTTATGTGTTAATGTTAACAGTGTGCTTACGAGCTTATGATCAAATTAATATACTACTGCTATGTCTACTTTAGTAAGGGGCCAAATTCTTGAATTTATCAACTTCAGTTACTGCATGTGTACCAATGTCTGTATGGAATCCTATGCTTCTGAACTGATAATCAGCGAGGGTAAATTAGAAAGTTAATAAAACACTCAGAGTCAGCTCATATAGGGTTTGAACTGCATTTGTCAGCTCTCATATCTTTGGTTAGCTTATAGTTTTTGTTATGGCCTTTTGAGGGACTGATTAGATTAGGGGTGTAAATTGGTGACCCTTAGCCCGTAGGTGCACCTCCAACCCTCTTTAGTTCAGATATTTGCACTACTTCTTCAAAAAAGTGAGATCCCATTTTGAAAAAGTAGTACAAATATTTGAACTAAAGAGGGTTGGAGGTGCACCTAAGGGTCACCAATTTGCACCCCTGATTAGATTCATTTACTGATCTTTCCATTGGCATTTTTATCACCATTATAGGTTGCTACAGAGATATTTAATAAAAGGAAATACAAGTACGAGCCAAATGAAAAGATGTACACTATTTTAATTTACGGATGGTGCAAGGTAAATCGGAGTGACATGGCTCAGAAGTTCCTAAAAGACATGATTGACCATGGAATAGAACCAAACATAGTCACATACAACATTCTCCTGAATAGTACCTGCAGGCATGCAAGTTTGCACCCTGATAACCGATTTGATAGAACAGTTCATGCAGCTGAGGATCTGTTGAAGGAGATGCGTGACAAGCAAATTGAACCGGACGTGACCAGCTACTCAATCATCTTGCATGTTTACAGTCGTGCACATAAACCTGAGTTGTGTCTCTGTATGTTCCGCTCGATGAAAGAGAGAGGCATTTGCCCCACAGTAGCAACCTACACTTCTGTGATCAAGTGCCTTGCCTCCTGTGGGAGATTGGAAGATGCTGAGACCTTGCTTGATGAGATGGTTGCAGAGGGAGTATGTCCATCTCCAGCTACCTACAATTGTTTCTTCAAGGAGTATCGGGGGAGAAAGGATGTGAGTCGTGCCCTACAATTGTACAATAAGATGAAGGCAGCTGGTTCACCAACAGCACCTGATATTCACACATACAACATTCTGCTAGGAATGTTCATCAAACTGGACCGACATGGATCTGTTATGGAAATTTGGAGCGATATGTGTGAGAGTACAGTGGGTCCTGATCTTGATTCGTACACCTTGCTGATCCATGGTTTTTGTGACCGCCAGAAATGGAGGGAGGCATGCCAGTTCTTCATGGAAATGATAGAGAAAGGTTTTCTCCCCCAGAAGATCACCTTTGAAATGCTGTATCGTGGACTGATACAGGCAGATATGCTGAGGACCTGGAGAAGGCTGAAGCGCAGGGTTGATGAAGAAGCAGCAAAATTTGGTGATGAGTTCAAACTTTATCACATCAAGCCTTACAAGAGGTGAACATGTGCAAAAGTTGTATGCTGACCTTGTGACTCCAACATGACTGGAACACAACCATCAGATTTACCTCATCGAAAACCATCAGATTTACCTCATCGAAACTGTCACTCAGTATATGAAATTCCTGACCAAAGATGAGCTAGCCACTGTATGTGGGAGCAGGGAACTGGTGAGAAGGATTTACAAAGTGGCACTTGTAACAATTACTCTGCTTGATGTGAACAACCGGTTGAGCATGGACGTCGTATTAGAACAGTTAACAAAAGACAGTTATTCATTGTTATGTTTCGAAAAACTTGAAGGTAAACTACTCCTGTCTGCTTGTTTGAATATTTTGAGAAGTTTTGCAAGACCAGCTCTGAACCATTTCATCAGTACATTTCAGAAATAAGTTTGCTTGCTTGGGAGGCTTTGATTTTACCGACCAGGTGAAGACTATTCTGCAGTGCTGTTAGGAACGGCCTCCAAGCAATCCCATAAGTTGCTATTCCAGTCATGCAGCATAAACCTTGGTGTTTCCCAATTTGACATGAAATTAGCTTTGTAAAGGCAATGCAGGATCACACATGTCCAAAGGTTAATGCTGTGTTTTCAATAGTTGATACGTTGGCCATTAAGTATGATGCCTATTGTTGGATAATTGAGGAAACCACTAAATTTGTTTATCGGAGGATCCATTCTCTTCAGACAGGACACTTGCCCCTTTATCCCCTCAAACATGCATGCAATGGCTCTACCTCAAGTACAGCAAACAGAGCAACAAGACATTTGTCGATTCGCATCACCCGTTATTACCAGGCTCATCAACCTTCAGGCATGTTTTTTTGTGGCAGCTAGCAGGTTGGTTTGGCCGTAGTAGCTTTGGCATCTGTTTTGGTCGTCTTGGTATTCTTGATCTGCAGTTTGGTAAGAAAATGGCAGTGCTTGCAGCTTGCGATGTGCACAGGCACACGGGTACCAACTGAAAGCACATGGCGGATCCTCAAGCAGAGCACGCGAGAAGAAAGTATTGCAGTTGCGATTTAGTTCATCTCTATCGATGGTGCTCCTTCCGTTCTAATTTATTGTTTGTTTTGAGTTCCGGTGGTTCAGTTTTTTGTTTCCGGATATGCTACCTTTGTTTCACTGAAGTGTGGGTTCGGAAGTGCCCCTGACGGGAGATTCTGAACCCAACAAGGTGTTGTACGAGGGGAGTTTTTTTTTTTTTGAAACAAATTGTACGAGGGGAGTTCAGGTGCTGGAACACCTTGAAGTGCTTCCGTGCTCGGTGCTCCATCAATAAACACACCAAAATGTGCATGGATAATTTAACCAAAAAATATGTATGGATAGAGAATGAAATTATCTATATTTAAGCAAATTTTTAGGTTCAACAAATGTTTTTGCACGGAGAATAAAAAAATACAATAAGGATGTAATTGGATCGGATGCACTGTTCATCTGGACCCACGACCCGCACCTTTTCATATGCCTATTTGTCTTTCTTTTTTTTTTGCTTATTCTTGCACATAATTTTTCATGCGCATATAGTTTTTTTACAGCAATCAACGTACAGTATAGTTTTTGTTAAATTTGTCATGCACGTTATTTGGTGTTTTTTTATGGTGGAGTATTAGGAGCACCTCAAGGTTGTTCTCGGTGTTGTACAACAGCGTCCCTGTGCGGCTGTGCTCCCTCCACAAGAGCACGGGAAAAAATAAACTCGAACTGAAGAGATTCGTTGCTAGTTGCGACACCGTCGATTCTCAATCGGACGCTCCGGAGCGCTCCGCTCCTGCACTCCACGTCATGGCTGACCCCACCACCGCGTCCGGTGTGACGACCAGACCGCACCTGGGCCCACGCGTCATCCACCGCTGACCCTTGTCTCCTTCCCCAATCCCCACCCTTCTTCCAGAACGTTCCCGAACCCCTCTCCCCCACCCCGTTCTCAAAGCAATCCGCCGCTGCAGAACCTTCCGAGGACACCGCGCTCCTTCTCGAACCTTCCCCTCGCCCCCAATATATACCGCGCCACGGAATCCTCCGTTCCCATCGCAACACAACTCGAATTCGCAAACGAGCAAACAAGACAACACCGACTGCCAAGAAAAGCTTGAGACAGCAACGGCCATGGCGTCCCGCCGGTTCTTCGCCTACGACCCCTACGACTACTACTACACCACCCCGTACCACTACCCCTACCCGTACTACCACCACCAGCAGGCCACCCCAGCCCGCAGAGGCAGCGGCTTCTTCCCGGTCGCCGCGGACGCCGAACCCGCGGCGGTGAGGAGGGCGGCCGTGGACGTGGACCCTGCGCCCAGGGCGAGGTCGGTCTCGATCCCCGTCCATTTCGTCGGGTCAGATCCGGAGGCGCTGCCGGAGAGGGAGGAGGCGGGGCTGCGCGCGGAGCCGGGGGCCAGGGTGGCGGCCGCTCCGGCGGTCGTGCCTGCGAATGTGAAGCGGGCGCCGTCGGTGGAGGAGGCCGCGGTGCGGGTGCAGGCGGCGGCGCGCGGGTTCCTGGCGAGGCGGTCGGTGCGGTCGGTGCGCGAGGTGGAGCGGGAGGCCGAGGACGTCGGGCGGAAGGTCGCGCGCGAGGCGGAGGCGCTGCGCGGGGACGCGAGGGCGCGGATCGCCGTCGGGGAGTCGCTGATGAGGCTGCTGCTGCGGCTCGACGCGGTGCGCGGCGCGCGGGAGTACCGGCGGAGGGTCGCCAGGCGGGTGCTCGCGCTGCAGGACGCCGTCGACGCCCTCGAGCCCAAGGCGGCGACGGCGCTGGCGCCGGAGGAGATGACCGAGGCCGGGGACGACACCGCGGCTGCTGAAATTGCGGAGGAGAGCGTCGTGGTCCCGAGGCTGCCGGATGCCGCGGACCACGTAGCTGAGAAGGAATCGAAGGCGGCGGCTGAGACGACCGACGGGATGGAGGTGGATGGAGAAGTCGCCAGCGGCGAGCTGGAGAAGAACAGGGGAAAATTGGCTGGGGGACACCGTTGGAGTGTGGCTTTTGCTCTGAGCCACTAAAAAATATTGTCTTTGCCCAAAGACACTAACATTGTGTGGCCATTTGCCACAACACATCGCCGTTGCCCTCCGTCTTCCTCGCGTCACTGCCGCCGCGCCTCCATCGCGGCTGCTGTCGGCGGTGAGGAGGAGGAAGAAGGGCAAAGCCACCACGGGACCCCACGAGAACCCCGACCTCGCGCCACATTCCCAGCCCACCACCACCTCCACGCCCGAGCGCAAGCGCCAGCAGCCGCGAGACCGTGCCCCGGCCACCGGCTCCGACTCCGAGCCGGACCCCTCGCTGTCGTCCTCGCCGGGCTCGGTGCGGCGCCTCATCGAGCCCTACTCGAGGCCCCGCCTCCTCGCCATCCTGGCGCAGGCGGCCGCGGCCGACCCCGCGCTGCGCGCCCGCCTAGCCGCCGCCGCCGACGCGTCGCCCTCCCACCGCCGGCTCTTCGTCCACGGCCTGCCCCCGCGCGCCGGCGCCGCCGCGCTCGCGGCGGCCTTCTCCAGCTTCGGGCTCCTCGCGGACTGCCACGCCGTCGCGGACCGCGCCACCGGGCGGTGCCGAGGGTACGGCTTCGTCTCCGTCGCCTCCCGCGCCGCAGCCCGCCGCGCGCTCCGGGACGCCCCGCGCGTTGCCGTCGCCGGCTGCCCCGTCTCCGCCGAGTTCGCCTCGGCGGGACCCGGCCCCGGCCCGTCCGGCGGCGGCGCCGGGCGGCGGGTGTACGTGACCAACGTCGCGCCGGACGCCAGCGCGGAGCGGCTGCGCGCCTTCTTCGCGCGGTTCCGGGAGCTCGACGGCGGGCCCTTCGGGTTCGACGCTGACACCGGGAGCTCCCGCGGGTACGCGCTGTTCGTGTACCGTGCGGCGGCCGGCGCCGCCAAGGCGGTGGAGGAGCCGTACCGCGTGTTCGAGGGGCGCACGCTGCGTTGCCAGCTCGCCAATGAGCCCGCGCGGAAGGCCAAGGCACCCCGGCGCCGCCGCCGGCGGCGGCGGTGGCAGAAGCACCCGGGCTGCAGCCGGGCTGGGGCGGCGGCAGAAGCACCCGGGCTGCCATGGGAGTGCTTGGTGAAGGCGGGGCCTCTCTCTCTGCTCTGATTCTTGGTTCCGTAGCCAGGGGAGTGTATGGGAGAGGAAGGAGGCGCGGCGGCGTCAGGGAGGGGCGGCGGCGGCAGCAAGAAGGGGCGGCGGGCTCCTCCTCCTCACCGCCGGCAGCAGCCGCACCCGCGGGTACTGCGAGCAGGAGAAGGAAGAGGATGGAGGCGCGGCGGCAGTGACGCGAGGGAGACGGAGGGCAAACGGCGATGTGTTGTGGCAAATGGCCACACAATGTTAGTGTTTTTGGGCAAAGACAATATTTTTTAGTGGCTCAGAGCAAAAGCCACACTCCAACGGTGTCCCCCAGCCAATTTTCCCGAAGAACAGAGAGGAGGCGGAACCGGCTCCGCGCAACGCCAATCTTCTTGATGTCGACGACAAGCCGGATGATGATTCGGACGCGGAGGGCGGCGAATGGGAGATGGTGGCCGACGAGCCGGCGCCGCCGCACGAAGCGCCGACGCAACAAGAAGCGGCGGCGGGGAAGGAGACCTCCGCCGCCGGCCCGGACGCGAAGAGGCTGATGGAGATGGTGGCGGCGCTGTGCGAGCGGAGCGCGCAGCCGTGCGCGGTGATGGGGGCGCTGGCGGAGCGCGTGGACGCGCTGGAGCGCGCCGTGCGGCGTGTGGAGGACGCCGAGCGCCGCCGGCGGCGAGCCAAGAAGCTCAGGAAGGATGGCAAAGGGAGCAACCGGAGCAAGTGCTACTCCGACGGAGGATTGACTGATGAAGCACGCCATTGACAAGGATAACACCACTTCTGTAATTCAACCAAACGCGGTGGCTCAGGGCGCGTTTAGTTCCCAAAAATTTTGACCTCGAAATTTTCGTCTCTCCCTTTGAACACGTGTGAGGAGTACTAAATATAGTCAAAGGACGTACCCAGTGCCGTAGGCTTCCCGCACTGTGTGGGGTCTGGGGAAGGGTTGTCTTTAAGCCCCAAGCCCCAAGCCTAACCTACACAAATGTGCAGAGGCTGGGGCTCGAACCCGGGACCTTCCGGTTACAGATGGTAGGCTCTACCGCTGCACCAGGCCTGCCCTTCGGAGTACTAAATATAGTTAAACAATAAAATTAATTGCACAGTTTGGATATACATGGCGAGATGAGTCTTTTGAGCCTAATTAGTGCATAATTAGTCATAAGTGCTACAGTAACCCACTTGTGCTAATGATGCGGTCAAAGGTCTCAAAAGATTCGTCTCGCGGTTTCTAGGTGAGTTCTGAAATTAGTTTTTTAATTAGTGTCCGAAAAGTCTTCCCGACATCTGGTCAAACTGTTGATTTGACAACAAAAAAATTTTGGTTTGGGAACTCAACGCGCCCTCACTGGCTGTTTCATTCGATTTGTTCCTTGTACTGGTATATCTGCAGTAATTGAGGATGAAAAATTTTGGTTGCACAATTGTTCTGGGCTCGTACCACATTTGCACACTTGCTATTTCTCGGATGGCTGAAATTGGTTCTGATTTCAGTAGGTGAAAACTAAGCTGAGACGAAGAAGGGCAGGGGCGTTGATTTCTTTCCAGACAGAGAGAGTGTGCGAGAACAAAGTCCATCCGATCTCTATTACGAGTGAAATAATTGTCAAACTATATGCAAGTTGAAGATTTCAATCACACTAGAAGAGTGCGTGGCGGTGCCGCGCAGAAATATGCCCTTGGTGAGGCTAGTGAAAGTACATACATATTCATTAGACATAGGAACATAAAAATATACATATGTGTTTCACAGTTGTATTAGTCTGCATAATCTAGTCAAAAGTACATATTTCGGCCTTGCAATATAGAAAGGTCTGAAATATTTCAAAAGGATGGTTCTATTTATTAGAACCATCAGAAGGAAGCACTATATATTTAACAGAACACCATTAGAAGGCACTTCTGTTCAAAAGATTGTCCTCACACTGTCGTTTGTCCCTGGTCCAAAACAACATAATTTGTAAGTAACTTTGAAAGCTGGAAGTGTCAAAGTATAATATTGAGTGAAGACATGTTGCAAGTTTACCTGTTAACAAATAGCTTATATTCTCTGTCTCTTCGATGATCCAAGGAAGTCTTGATTTTCTTTCAAGTCTTCGTTATCCTATCAAGGGTGAATGTGTTAGGGTTTTTATTTGGTTGGGGGAATTATGTCAGTAAAGAAAGTGGTGCTTTAAGATAATATTACCATTGCATTTGGAGTTTTTTCCCGTTTGGTACCCAAATTTATTTTTTTGTCTTTGACGTTATCGCTCCTTAATTAAAAAATAGCATAGTAACAGGCAATGATTTTTTTTTGTAGGAAATAGAAATGTAAAAGAAATAATTAAAAAAATATATTCAGATGATATTAAGGAAGAAATGTACTCATGCTTTTGAACTTGCATCATTTCATTGTCGGTAGAGTGGTGGTACTCATGCTGACTTTTTCGTTGGATCTATATTTAGAAATATTGTATGCAATTAATATTAGAGTAAAGGCAGGAATAAACGAAAGCATATATTTGAACGAATTTGTACAATTTTACCTTTTTAGGTTCCATTGGGATCAGTGATGGTAGGCTTGTCTGAACAGCTTGGGAAGAACTATTTGTAGTGAGAGAACTGGTCTTTCGAAATACTGGTATATTGGCTTGCCTTCCAAGTTGCTCTTTAACGTAGATAACTTCGAAAGTTGGCTCGTCACTGTTGATGCTTTTTTTAGCTGATATTTTCACAACAAAAGTATACCTCTGACCAATCAAATCTGATATCTCAGCTGGAGTTTCGTATTTGTCGTACATACTTTTTAATCTTTGTATTGGTTTCCCAATAAGTTGTTGTGCCTTTTGATCAAACACAATGAACTCAAGCTCATATGTTTCATCAGCTGCCATGAAGGATAATTTGTACCTGTATTTTAAGTCATGAAAGATAGTTAGTAAGAGATAATTGCATTCGATAAATTAGAAAGATCATGCATTTGATAATGGAAATAGTTTCTTTAAATGTTGGTATCGAATGGAGGTATTAATCAATTTATGAGAGAAATGGTATAAAGCTTTTTTCAACAGTTCTTGATTGACAATGTGTGAACTTCAAGTTTAAGAATGTTGGTATACGCAAATGGTAATAGCAATTATATTGGTAATGGTTGGACATGAATAATGAAAAATTTTACCTGTCTTCTGCTTCAGTGCAAGGACATGTATCCTTAGAGCACTTGTATGTTGAATTATTGTAATAAGACCTTGAGTTACAAATCTTGCATGCTGGATAGTACCAACGCTGATTTGGAGATAACTTAGTGATAGTGACAGTGCATTGGAATCTTGTGTTCTGTCAAATAATAGGAAATTGTGGTTAGGACATTGGGTGAAGCAAATGGATAACTAAATTACACATGTATTATTCTTACCATGTGTTCGAAAGGATCCATATGCTTGAGTTGAAGAACAGTTTTTTGCTCAACAGCCTGCTGTATAGTTTTGTTATCTTGTAGTTCTATTTTCTCCATAGCATCCACTTCTGATGGTAACCTGAAATTGTATAATTAGAATATATGTGCTGTCTATTTATATGTCCAGTAATATTTTTTTGACGCAAAAATATAGCTTACATGTTATAGTATTCTTGTATGGCGGGTATCTGAAAATCATTAATGTACCATCGACAGGCAGATGTTCCAGTGAGATATGATGGTTGTCCTCTTAATCCTTTCATGAGTGTACCAACAAAGATAGCTACAACAGCTGTTTCTTGTCCGAGTTCATAGACTTTGTCTCCATCAAATTCTGTTGCTCTTGCACCAGCTAGTGATAAGTTGACTTCCATACTGCTGAAAACATAGAAAAAAGAGGAATCAGTACCACAATTTTTTTTTGCTATAAGATCAAATAAGCATATTAGTTTTAATATGGAGAAAAGGAAACCAATATGCTGTATAATTAGGATGTAGTTAAGGACACATGTTTGGTTTTGGTGACCTTCTATAAAAATAAAATATATGTGAATAAGTTTTTGAAATTATTAAAGTATAAGTTATATTTACTTGACATCTCGTAGAGTAATCGTCCTTCGCTTTTGCATTGTTCCGGCTGCTGTGCGAAATTCTGCAACATCTGAAATCGCTATAATCTGTCCAATGACATCTGCATACAACGAAAGAAGTGAAATTTAAAATGTGCAGTAGTAAGTTTCAAAAAGTTTGGGAACAGAAAATTATTTCCTAGATAGCAGTCTAGTTGTTGCTGTAATAAAATCGAGAATTAGCACTACACAGGAATACCCTAGATTTGTAAACATTGTAGACCTGTGACACTCACTATGATGGTATGATTTATGTTGTAATCTGTAGACATTTTTCCAACTTAGAGAATTTAAAGAATATGTTTACATACCTAGAAATTGGTCCTTCATGTTTTTATGCTGCTCTAGTTCAGAGAAAGGAGTTAATGAATATGTGACCTTTGGAAACATGGCTGGTTCTGGTTGTACAGTAGTAATTATTGTTCTCTTGTTTAGCCTTATCATATAAGGATTTTGAACGACTCTGTATCCAGGCTTTGCTTGTTCAACCAGAAATTTTTTCATTGTTACAACTTTCCCTTCTTGTAGCTGAGTTTTTAAAAAGGGAATTGAGTCTGGTGGTATTTCAACATACATAGAAGTGCCCTGTGGAAACAATAAAGAGAAAAATTGATGATTAGCTAGAGATCTTTTTACTCTTATGAAAGAGGAAAACACAACTGGTAGAAAACTTTGTTGCAAGTAGAAATTTAAAATTTTACTTCTTTTATAAGAGTTGAATTGAAGACAGTAATGTTACATATTTAATTTAGGTATCCTTATTAATTTTTATAAGAAATATGTAACACTATGATTTTACCTTCTGGTCAATTATAACCAGATCTAGATGCTTGACCTCCTCATCATCTGATCTTCCACGGAATTCCCACACTCTTGATATTCTCACACATATAGTCCAATGATATTGTCCAGGTCTTATATCTGACAGTAAGTCAATTGCCATCTAAAGAGAAATAAAAAAGAAATGTTATATATATGTGAACACTTCATGGTATACTATATTTTTTGTTTCATTAGTACAAGTGCCGTCTTCTTTTTCTATAAGGATTTTTAGTCCATTTTTATTAGTAACTCGTGATGCAGCAACATACAATTGTCCATGTGTAAAAACAGGCTTTTTTAGATATATACCAACATTGCATAATGTTTGTCCTTGACTTTTATTTATTGTCATAGCATAACACACTTTAATAGGGAATTGACGTCGATTTAGAACAAATGGCCATTTAGATCCTCTTGTAGTTAAATTTATACGTGGAATTGATACTTTACAGCCAATATTTGAACCAGTTATAATAAGTGCCTCAATTACATTATCTGCAAGATTTGTAACAATCAACCTTGTGCCATTACATAAACCAATGCTTTGGTTGATATTTCGTAGAAGCATGATAGGAACACCTTTTTTAAGCGTTAGTTTATGTTGTGGAAAATTATTTGCATTTAGGGAGTTTAAGTATTCAATGGGATATAATATATCAGCATCGTTACATGCGTCAAAACATTTTGAAATGGAATCTGCACTATAGTACTCTTTTCCTTCACCTGGTACAAGTGTTGATATATATGCATTGATATCATCGGCTATTTCATTGGTTGGAGTTAATATTGCTCTTTCTTTTAGGTAAGTAGGGTTCAAATAATTTTGTTTGAAGTCAGGATATATAGCATTTACTAAAGCAGGAATTTTTGGCTTGTCAGTAAGTAGTAGAAGGTCATTTGGTATGCGAATCCATGTTGGATCTTCATCATTATCATGTTTGGTTGTAGGTAATTTACCATCTCCTAGATCAAGTAACCAATTGGTAAAATCTCGTAATTCATCTTGTTGTTCTTTAGATAGATTTTTGTTTTGTAGTCGCATATTTTTTGTTAGCTTGATTACCTTGACGTCTTTCCATAGATAAGATCTTATAATTGTGGCATCAACTATCTGAGATCTTGTCCCATATTCTATTACTGGTAATATTTGGCGTAAATCTCCACCAAGTACTACCACTTTGCCACCAAATGGGATTGCGTTTGCTTTTTCATCGTTTTGACTAATGATATCTCTTAGAGATCGATCTAATGCTTCAAAACATTGTTTATTTGTCATAATTGCTTCATCCCATATTACTAATGATGTTTCTATTAGTAGTTCCGCAAGAATAGTTCCGCGTTTGATGTCACAAATTGATGTCTCATCAATATCAAGTGGTATCTTAAATCTAGAATGTGCTGTTCTTCCATTTGGTAGCAATAATGATGCTACTCCGGATGATGCTACTGCTAGAACAATTTTTTTTCGAGCTCTAAGATATGAGACAATGGTATTCCATAAGAATGTTTTCCCTGTTCCTCCATAACCTGACACAAAATAGAAGCCTGGTTTGTTTTGTAAGACCGATTCTACTATAGTTTCAAAAGCAATCTTTTGTTCGGTATTTAATTGACCATATAATATATTGGCTTCTTCTTCTAGTTGATCTATATTGTAACTTGTTTCTTCTTCAATTAAGCGATTATTGTAACGGTTATTATATTCGATGCTTCGCTTTGGTAAATTGAATGAAGTTATTTGTATGCCATTGCGAGACAATATATATTGTAAGTCATCTAGTAACATGTCACGTAGTTGGTCATCAGTTGTATGATGTTTGATTGGATGATATTTTTGTTCTAATTCGTGTTCAAAGTCGTCAGTCATGAATCGCCAATTCTTTTCAAAAAACTTCATTTCGTCTTGTATATTGCAATATAATAACATAGTAACAAAAAGTTGTCTTAATTGAAATGATGAAGACCATGTAGTAGCCTCTTTGAATGTTTGGTACCATTCATTGTCATTATTTAATAAACCTCTTGCAGAGCATGCATCTTTGAATGTATTGTATACAACTCCATTATATGTTTTAATATCATTGTAGCTTTTAGCTCCTTTAACTACCATCAATAGCATTCGCAAGTAAAATCTTTCACCTTCAGCTGGGTTTACATAGTATAGACGACCAATTTTGAAACCATGTTTTCTTTCATTCCATTTACGGTTTGTCTGATCCCATGTCCATTTTGTTGGAAATTCACAATAGGTTAATTCATGAGCCTTTTCATATTGTTGGTTTGCTGTAAACCACTCAGTTAGCATTGTTTTTTGAATATTAGGATTTGTCATCAGCTTTTTTAGGTCGTCATCAGTTTTGATAGAAACATTGTTCATTAATGGTAAATGGACTGGTAAACATTCTACAGGAGGTGTATGATGGTGAATCTCAAATCCAAATAATCTCCATAGTGCATCCTGCTCGCACAAATATCTACATTCAAGATATTCCTTTATTTCATCTATCATATCATTTTCTATGTTTCTAGGTGCATCCTCACCCTTTTTGATTCGATGGAATATAATGTTGGCTTTATCAGGTCCTTTGTGGACATATTTACATAAATATTTAATTATTCTACTTTTGTTGCAATATTCGACATTTATATGAGCTTGGTATTTTTTTAAGAGAAATATATTGTAGGGGACGACCCATCTATTGTCAAGATGGCAATTTTCTTTGTAAATAAAAACTCCTGTATTGCGTCGTCTATATATTGTAAATCCATTATCGTCAAATTTTGTTTCATTTTGAAATTCTTTTGGATAAAATTTGGAGCACTTCCCTTTTTTCATGCAAGGACAATAAGGATTTGCATTTCCACAAGGTCCATGCATAATATGTTCAGCTACAAGCACATATCCTAGGGAATCATTATTTGAATCAGGGATCTCAGCTAATATTAAGCTATCTATTGTTTCATATGTAATATTTCTGTTACTCTTTGATAACCAAACTAATATGTGAGCATGAGGTAGACCTCTTTTTTGGAATTCGATAGAATATAATATTGCATCAACTGGGCCGAAGACGACACCATTTTCAATATCATGTAATAATTCTTGAAGTTTCATATGAAATACTCGTACTATTATATCTGGTCGATCATTTGGTTGTTGCCCTGGCAGTAGCATTTGTGAAATTTCTGGCCATTTAGGATTGCATGTAAATGTTATGAATAGATCTGGGGGGCCATAAACACGGCATATAGCAATACCATCATGGTAGTTCTGTACCATGTATCGTCTACTTCCAATATGGCTACATGGTAACAATACTCGTTTGCCAATTTCTCCACCTTTTTTATGACCTTTTTCTATTGCATCAGTTATACCTTGTAAATATTCAACTCTTAATTTGGATTGATTTCTAGCAATGAATAAGAGTCTATCCTCATCTTCGCATGCTCGGGCATCAACTATTATTTGTTTCGATAGCCTTCCGTAACATAAGTAAGGATTAGGCTGATTTGGTCTATAGTGTATTTGATACTTGAAATAATCATGCATTGTTAACCTTTTTCGTTTTCCATTGCTATTGTTATAATAGATATTTATTTGGTACCCTCTCTCTCCATATGGAAATAGCAGTGGGTATTGTAATGCCATGTATGCAGGGTGATATATAGAGATTTGTTGCAATCCATGTCTTTTGTTACTTACTATAATATCACGTTTACAGTTTTCTGTTGAATAGTCGCCAACTATTAATAGTGCTAACTCATCAGCTGTAGGCATTTCATATTGTATAGGGTCACCTTTTTGAGCTCCAATAATACAGACATTAACATCTATTCCATTATATTGTTGAAGTAAATCTCTTGCTTTTCTAAAAGTTTTTACTAATGGGTTATATTTGTCCAACATTTCTTTTAATCCTTCTATAATCCCAAGATCTAAATCTGTATTTTCTGAATCTTCATGTGTTATAGCTTGTAGCCTATTGTTTATTTCATTTTGTGTATCGTAAATATATAATTGAACAAATTTTGGGTCATTATTGGGCTGTGGTACCAGTGATCCTATCCGATGATGTATTTGTCCACTAACACGAAATACATGGGGACCATCACCTTGATTGATACATTTATCTATGTTACCTCCCATAGATGTAAAACAGAACAAACTATTGTATTGTCTTATTTTCTCTAAGAAATGTTTTGATCTACTATCACCATTATAATTTAATAAGGTGCATAAAGGTTCAGGTGGTACTTTAAAAGGAGGTATTTTGATTTTTCCTTCTTTGCAACATTGTGTGTATATAATATTTTTATCTCTATTTCTTTGATGTCTGATTCTTTCCTCGAACCAAAATATAGCTCCACAATATTTGCATTGATTTGAAGCTACACCATAATATGAACGTTGAGGATAAGAGTTTTTTAAATATTGTATATAGTCTGGGGAAAAATGAACCATGCTATATGGTATAGATAAATATGCCAATTTTTTTTGTAGGTTAATATTTCTCCGTCTCAGTCTATTTTCTTTAGTATCAATATTTAGTATGTTTCTATCTTGTTGCCTTTCTGGCAAACATATCGTCTCATATTTCATTTTTTTTAATTGTTTATTTGTGTTTGAAGTGGAAATTATATGGTCACTATTACGTTTTTTCTCTTGCTTATATTCCAACTTTACTTTCTTTGTTTGTATTTTGGTAATGTCAATATTAGAGTCAGTATCAACTTTTGTACGTTTTTTGTTATTAGTGTTAGACATATCTTTGTAAATGTAAATATATATGTATTTGTAGGTAACCATATCAGAAGGTCAGTAACAAATAGTTAAATGTAAATAGTAGTACAATAGAAATACATATATCTTAAATAGGTAAGGAAAAAGAAGAAGATAAATTACATACATGTGGAAAATTAAAAAAATCATTAAAAAAGTTCCATTGGCTACTTTTTGGCACACAAAGGATTGTTGCTCTCAGGGGCGAAGCTAGTGCTGGAATTACCATGCTGCACTGCTCAAGAGAATTGCACAATTTCATAGAGTTTGTGGAAGTTTAAGCTTAATTAGTGGACAATAAACCAGGGAATTTAAAAATTGTGTTGAACTTGGTTGTTTTATCTTGTATTTTATCAATAGATAATACCATTTTGTAGGATCTGAATTTCGAACTTTATAACATGGGTATGAGTCAGAGATGTACCTTTTTTCTTTTACTGAAATGGATTGTCCCTTCTTGTCTTTAGAAATCTTCTATCTTCCCGCTTTGGATCCTCTCCTGTTTGTTCATATTAAAAAATATAATTACTATTTGCATTGTTAGACTAAGACAAATGATAATGGCATAAAATATGTAACTGATGTACATAAGAAATCCAGGTATACTGTAATATATTATTTATCCAAGTGCACTAAGCAGAGAAGGGTCAATGTTAGGATGCAAAGACAACAGAGAATAGAAATGGACAAAGGCATAGGTGTTTTATATATCAGTAAGTCTGAAATTTTATTTTTATGGTGAGCATGGGAAGGAGACATAGTTGATTCACTGGGCATTGTGGGGGCTCACAGGCTGGAGTCCATGGCGAGTTCCTCATGGGCATGGTAAAGGTCGTTTAGATGCACCATGTAAGAGGGCAGGTACGACTGTGTGTGCTGTAGAATGGCAGGGCAGCTCTGCGAGCAATTGACATCATGGTTTTTCAAGTTTGCATCCTCTTCTTGTGTGTGCTGCAAAAGAAGAGGCACTTTGCGTGGCCTACATTTAGTCGAACAGGTGGCCTGCAGAGATGAGAGATATATTCAAGTAGCGCCCATGGACAGAGCAGATGGCAGGCGAAGGCAGCCTACACCTTGCGCGCGCCCGGACAGAGATGTGAGGCCTAGGTGCTCGCCGGAGCAGCTAGGCGGACGGCACGGCGAGTCGGCCAGGTGGAGGGGATCGTCGCCCTCGACTGGCCACTGACGGAGCGGTCAAGTGGAGCGGCGCCCGGACGGGGAGCGATGCCCGTTGGGGGAGCGCCGGCCGAGGGTGAAGGGGAGGGGGCGGCGCTGTGGGAGCGACGTTCGTTGGGGGGAGCGCCGACCGGAGGGGTAGCGACGGCCAGAAGGGGAGAGAAGTCCATCGGCGTCTCGTCTCCCTGCTCGATCCGATTGCCATGCCATGTTGTTGCCGCCGTCGCAGCATGCAGCAGCCTTCTGGCCGCCGTTTGTACGTCCAGTGCAGGCTGGCCGCCGTTTAGGCGTATGCAGGTGCTAGGGAGAATGAAGCGCTTGTTCTCGCCATGAGATGAAAAATACCTAGAAGAAGAAACGATTCTTACCTTCTATGAAAGGCGTTGATGATTGATCCAGCAGAACGAGCAGAATGAGATGGGATGGCGATTCTATGAGAAGAGATGGGATGCGGGATGTCTTTGTTATAGCGTACGAGAGTTGGTAGAAACATTTATTAACCTGCTCTACTGCAACTTTCCAGAGAACTCTTGACCTTGTAACTTTCCAGAGAACTTTTGACCTCCGTCTGGATATCTGGATATCAAAGGAACCGATGAGTTTACATTTGCGGGCGGATGTCGTGATGACGTGGCCAAATATACGCTCGCTCCCGCGACCAGGATTCAGTCGTTAAAGATTTGTGCATAGGGAAGTTTATATCATGGTGAGATAGCTTTTTTTTTTTGAAACTTGGCAATCTCATTACTTGTCTGACAAATCGTCAGCGACAATTACATGGACGTCTCTAGGGACAGAACTAGTGATTAGCGCTTCCCCTTCGATGCACTCAGAACCCAAGCCGGCCAAAGCATGGGCAGCCTTATTGCCAACTCTACTAAGAAAATTACACTTGAATTCAGAAAAATTCACACGCACTAAAAACTTGAGCTCCTCGAGAGTAACACCTTCAGCCATCGCATCAAAAACATCCGAATTCATTGCTTGTACTATCATCAGTGCATCGTTTTCCAAAAGAAGCCGGCTAATTCCCAAGTTCAGTGCCGCCTGAACGCCTTGCATGCATGCAATCAGCTCCGCTTGAAAAGCACTCAGCACGTGATTCAGTCTTCCCCTCCCCGTGAGAACTACGTCTCCATCATGGTCCCTGATGATAAATCCCCAACTCCCTGTATTTTCATCAGCTCTGATGGAAGCATCACAATTCAGTTTTAGAACACCTTCAGGAGGCCTGCACCACTTTACGTTGGCCTGGGATCTCTGAACATTGGGCGCTCCTTGGTTTACAAGCAGCTCATGGCAATATGATTTGATTCCACATGCTAATTCAGAACCACTTCTGCCCCTCTCCTCATGTCTGATGGTATTTCTGTTTGTCTAGAGAAACCACAAAGTGACTACTGCATGCGTTCTGATCAGTTCCTTCTCTTTCAGAATGATGGCCACTGTAACACGTGCAGAAGCTTGGGCAGCGAGGTTCTGACGGAGCCCTTCCATGGACATCAGCTCCCAGACTTGCTTGGCCGCTTTGCACTTGAAAAATAAATGACCACCGTCTTCAACCATCGTCCACAGACCGGGCAATTAATATCTATCTTCATGCCTCGTCTAGCCAGATTGCATCGTAATGGATGGCTGTTGTGAGCAAACCTCCAGAGAAAGTGCTTTATCTTGTTTGGACACTGAAGCTTCCAGAGTTGGTTCCAACAAGTATCAGTGTTCTGTCCACTCCCACCCTGGCTTGCAACAACACTACGTCGCCTGAGAGTATCATCCCGACAGACCCTATAAGCACTTTTGACACTGAATTTCCCGTGCTTATCATAGTGCCAAGCCAAAGAGTTTTCACGGCCTTCAGACACAGGTAGAGCCAGGATCAGCTTGTAGTCCTCCTCCCAGAAGATGTCGCGTATTAACTCTTCATCCCATGTGCCCGTCACGGGATTGATCAATTCATCCACATCTGTGATCAGGTTCATACCTCTTGGAGTGATCGGTCTTCTAGAATGATTTCTCGGTAGCCAGGGATCAGTCCAAATCTTCAGTCCCCTTCCATCACCCACACGCCACACCATCCCCTTTTTCATCAACTCAGCTCCCCTCAGGATGCTCCTCCAAGTATAAGACATGCCCTGTTTCGGCTGGGCCTCAAGAATAGTAGAAGATCTATAATATTTCGCCTTTAAGATTTGTGCCAAAAGCGAGTTCGGATACTGCCACAGTCTCCACGCCTGCTTGGCCAACATTGCTAGATTGAAGGAATGTATGTCCCGAAAACCCAATCCTCCATCTGCCTTCGGTTTCATTAACACGTCCCTGTGAAGCCAATGAATTTTGTGCTTCCCTTCTTGCTGATTCCACCAATATCCACTCACCATAGCACTCACTTGGTCGCAAAAAGTCTTTGTGAGATCAAAGCAACCCATGGCAAAGGTGGGGATCGCCTGCACCACAGCTTTGATGAGGATTTCCTTTCCAGCCCACGATAAGAATTTTTCCTACCACCCTTGGATGCGCTTCCAAATTCTATCCTTAATATAAGCAAAGGTCCCAGTTTTAGATTTACTAACTTGTGCTGGGAGCCCTAAATATTTCTCATTCATCGTCTCCTTTGTGATTTGCAATCTGGTGCACACCTCGCTTCTTTTCTCAGCACCTGTGTTCTTACTGAACAACACAGCTGACTTTGATTTATTAATCATTTGCCCAGAGCAGTTTTCATACAGATCTAGAATGTCCTGAAGCTGATTAGCGTCCCCCTCTGTTGCTCGAATCATAATAAGAGAATCATCGGCAAACAAAAGGTGTGAGACACTAGGTGCTTGATGACAAACCTTCACTCCAGCCAACCGCCCCTCCTGCTCCGCTCGTTGAAGAAGGGCCGAAAAGCCCTCCGCACAAAGAAGAAATAAGTATGGTGATAATGGATCTCCTTGCCGTAGACCGCGCTCTGGAACAAAACTCTCAGTCAAATCTCCATTCACTTTTATTCTGTATGAGACTGTTGTCACGCAACCCATGATCAGTTTTAGCTGGTGGAGGCCAAACTTGTTTACGCTTTGGGTCTCCACCTGCTCCATTGGGCCGGCTGGAGGCGTTCAGCCCCAAAAAAATAGGAGTCTAGCTCTTTTTTAGCAAATACCGATTTTTTTATCTGAACCGAACCGGTCATTTCAAAAAAAAAATCTGAACCAAACTGGCTGGCTGCGGTTCACATTTTTTCCTGTCGGACTGGTGGTCAGTCTATTTTTTCTATGATTCATATAGTCAACAAAAACTCAGAAAAAGAAAACAGTAAGATATGATATCTCAAGCTTCTCACAATTTTTTAAGCAAAAAGGGTGCAAGTTTAGACATCATGAAGTTGAGGAACTTGAGGAACGTGAAGGACAAAAAAAACATAAAGAGCATAATTTGTCGTATTTAGCTGATTATGGTTATCCTAATGACCTAACATAACCACAATCTCTCCTCTCTTTTTTTGAGAACTTGACCGGACAAGCAAATGAAGATTTCGATATAGGAAACTAAACAAAGTGACCTACTCCCTCCGCCCAAATTATTAGTTGTTTTAGATTTTCTATATGCAAAGTTTTTGCTATGCATCTAGATATATATTATATCTAGGTGCATATGGAGTAAGTAAATCTATGTATCTAGAAAAACTCAAAATGACTAATAATTTGAAACGAAGGGAGTACATACCAAAGAGAGGAAAAAATATAAAACATAAAATTGGGAAAAACAAACAACAAGGGCATCTAAATAAAATAGTTATGTCTGGGTAACGGCTCAGCTCGGCTCGATTTGCCTCGTTAAGATAACAAACTGGCTTGGCTCGGCTCGTTATCCTAGTGAGCAGAAAAGCCTGCTCGGCTCGGTCCGGTCACTACTACAATAACTATTAACTGAGGCGAGCAAAAACTATTAATCGAGCCTCGGAACTAAGGTCACGGTAAATGACTTATTTTCCGAGGCGGCTAGAAAGTCAAATTGCTATCCAGTGCTGGGAAGCTTACTCTTCTCAAATCTTACTTAGCTAATATTCCTATCTATCTCCTTTCTATAATTAAGTTCTTCAAATGGACCATAGAGAATATTAATTCTCATATGGCCAATATCCTTTGGAATGACCAGGAAGGCGGCAAGCATAAGTACCATCTGGCAAATTTTCAAAGCCTAACCTAGAGAAAAGATTTTGGAGGGTGGGGGATCCCAGACCTTAGCTGCTTAAACATGTGTCGTCTATCCTCTTGGATTAAGAGATCCCATCTCAATAACCATGTTATCTGGAAACAAATTATTGATCATAAATACAACACCACAGATCCTAATAACTTTTGCTGCTCTGAAGGTGGTGCCTCTTCTTTTTGGAAAGACATTCTTTGAGCCAGCAAGGCTGCCCATTTAATTATGTGTGTCTTGGAAGATTGAAAATGCGGTTAGATTCTAGGAGGATCACTGGTTTGGAAATTCTAACCTAGCAATCCAATATTGGAATCTCTACATGATAGCTGACAAAAAAAATGAAAGTGTAGCAGAGTTGTGGGATGGGATGGAGTACCTGGAAATCTCCTTTTAGGAGACGTGTCTTGCCCAGGCTATGCAAATGTGGCATGAACTAATTGCTATAGCAAAATCTATAAATTTTACTAATAATTGTGATTCTATTATTTGGGCCTTCGATGAAACTAGCAAGTTTTCAGTGCAGGCTATTTATAAAACCTTAGCTTTAGAGCTATTCATCTAGTCTTTACTTCTAGCATTTGGAGCATATTGTTGTGCCCCCTCGGATATATATCTTCCTCTGGCTCCTTTCAAATAACAAGACTCTGACTAGAGATAATCTGGCAAAGAGAATGAATGTTGAGGACTCCGGCCCTCTCTCTATCTCGCATCTCCAGCCGCCGCGTGCACCCGCGGCCCTGCATCTCCAGCCGCGCCGCGGGCTCCTGTTGACCGCCGGTCTCTGCCCCCACCTCGCGCCCCTCTGCCGCCGCCAACCCCCTCCGTGCGCTGAGCTCCCGTTGTGGCCCGCCGTGAGGAGACGCTGCGCGCAAGCTCTTGGCTGTATCCTGCTCCCTCCTGAGGTCAAGATGGGAAGGCAGGGAAGAGGAGCCATGTGGAGCTATGTTTTATGGCTCCGCCTCCCCAGTGGAAGCCGAAACGGGCTTCAGGTGCAGCTCCTAGGAAGGAGCTGTTGTGTGCGCACTCCTTTGGTAGGGCTCCGGCTGGAGCCAGTTTTGGAGCCCTATGAAATAAGCTCTAAAAAGAACATTTGAATAACCGTAACGGGCATTTCATTTTATTCCCTTCATCCTAGAAGTGGAGCTTTGTATGCATACTACCACGGTCCTAGAATACAAATATTGAAATAGGAAGAACATGATACTCCCTCCGTCCTACTTCCTCTATTTTTATTTACATGTCCTATTAGGTTTGTACTAAATCAAATTTGGTAGGTTTTGACCAAACTTATAGAAAGATATAATAACATCTATAATATCAAATTTGTTTCATAGAATCGACCATGAAATATATGTTGGATAGTATAGTTGTTGCTACAATTTTCCTATGGACTTGGTCCAAGTTAGTCAAGTTTAACTTAATCAGGACAAACCTAATATATATGATACGTAAATACTCTCTCTGTCCCAGAATATAAGGCGTGTCAAATTTGGTATGGTCTTCAATAATATTATTTAACTCTTAATGTCTTCTATAATATAATATTTGTCGCAACAAAATTATAGTTATATGAAACTACTTTTAAATATGAATATAATGATATGATTGTTATAAAACAAAATTTTTATTATACAAGATTAATTGCAGGTCAAAGTTTTTAAATTTTGAATCTTGAATTACGTGCAGCGCCTTATATCCTAGGACGGAGGGGGAGTAAAATTAGAGGGAGTAGAATACAAGTCATTGTAGAAATTCTACGCTAGATTAAAAGTGTTAAATGGTCATAGTACTGCTGACTCGTCTCACAAGTGCCAACCACATCTTCCTTTCCAATTTGGGAAAAAAAGAATCTCAAGTCCAACAATATCCTCCTGCAGATGCAACGGACTTCAACAATTTATCCTCACTTCTCTTTCACCAATCGCATCAAACAAGAACTCCGATCACGCCTGGGCCGACGAGGGTTTCTCCAAAGCCGTCGCTTCTCAATCGCACGCCTCCGATATAAACCCTCCTTTTGTTCCCCACAGCAACCCCATTGATCGATCTTGAAGCGCAGACCCTAGGCGCCGAACCCAGCAGCAGCGATGGCGTCCCGCCGCGGGTTCTTCTCCTTTGACCCTTTCGACTCCTTCGACCCGTTCGACTTCTTCACCGCCCCGCAGCCGCAGCAGATCGCGAGCGCCGCCGGAGGCAGATCCACTCGATCTCGCTTCATCGACGACCTCTTCCCCTTCGCCAGGCTCGCCGAGCCTCCCGTCGAGGTGCTGCGGCCGCGGGCGCCAGCGCCAGCGCCAGCTACCCGCAAGAGCCGCGAGCCGGAGGAGAGGCCGCCGGTCTCGATCCCGATCCGCGTCGACGGCCCCGACACGGCGCCGAAGCGGGCGCGGAAGCAGCCCGCCGAGCCGGCGGCGAGGACGGTCGGCAGGAGGCGGGACGCGCCGTCGGCGGAGGCGGCGGCCGTGAGGGTGCAGGCGGCGGCGCGCGGGTTCCTGGCGAGGCGGTGGGTGCGGGCGGTGCGTCGGGTGGAGCGGGAGGCGGAGGCCGTGGGGAGGATCGTGGGCGAGAAGGAGGAGGCGCTGCGCGGGAGCGACAGGGCGAGGGCCGCCGCCGCAGAGGCGCTGATGAAGATGCTGCTGCGGCTCGACGCGGTGCGCGGCGCGAGGGAGTACCGGAGGAGGGTCACCAGGCGGGTGCTCGCGCTGCAGGACGCCGTCGACGCGCTCGAGCAGCCGCCCAAGGCGGCGCCGGCTGTGCCGGAGGAGGCAATGGCTGAGGCAGCGGCGGCCGACGAAGCTGCTGTCAGCCGGACTCTCTCCGGCAAGGTTGCTCTGGACGCTCCGGCGAGGAACGCAGAGAACACGATGAACACTCGATGAACTCAGTTGAACACGAGAGAATATTTTGGAGTCGCGCTAACTAGCGACGTTTTCTGTCTATCTCTTATAAATAGTAAAGCCTACAAAGGAAAGGGAGAGGCAGGACACGATCTGCTCTCCTGCATGCGCGCCATGATCCGTAAGATGCGTGCGCCATCCCGCACGCCGGGTCATGCCGCGCGACGCGGACACGAACGCCACGACGTGAACTCGCACGTCTCTGGCCGTTACAAGACGCGGCTCTGATCCAGATGACCCGGAACGCAGAGCCCCACAAGCTAACAGAAAAGCAAAACCGAATGCTAACTGAAACTGGGTAAAACGAACACAAGTTTATTCCTAACATTTCACCCCCTAAACTTGATGTTCACTGACAATCTTGGCGACCCCCAACTGAATGCGCAGTTCACAGAACTTGTCGCGTCCAAGCGGCTTCGTCAGAATGTCAGCGAGTTGCTCCTCAGTCCGGACATGTTCAACATCCATCTTCCCATCTCCAATGCAATTCCGAATGAAATGATAACGAACATCTATGTGCTTACTTCTTTCATGGAAAACATGATTCTTACTGAGTGCAATTGCGGATTGACTGTCCATCTTCAGAGTGAATTTCTTCAGCTGCTCACTCTTCAACTCTGAAAGAAGCTGTGCCAGCCAGGTGCCTTGACAGGCTGCCGTCGTCCCTGCGATATACTCTGCTTCACAGGAAGACAGCGCCACCACCTTTTGCTTCTGTGACTGCCAACTCACAGCACATGGGCCGAAGAAGAACAGAACACCAGTGGTGCTCTTTCTTGTGTCGATGTCGCCGCCCATGTCTGCGTCGCTGAAACCGAGCAGCTTTGCCTCAGCTCCAGCCCTCTTGTAGCAGCAGCCGTAGTCGATCGTCCCCGCCACGTACCGGAGGATCCTCTTCACCGCCGCCAAGTGCTCGGTGGTTGGTGCTTCCATGAACCTGCTCACGTAGCCCACAGCAAAAGCAATGTCCGGCCTCGTGTGCACCAGGTACCTAAGGGAGCCAACTATCCCACGATACTCGGTGGCGTCGACTGGTGGAGCGTCGCTGATCTTGCTGAGCTTCAGCCTGGGCTCCATGGGAGTGTGACAAGGGTTGCAGCCGCCCATGCCCGCCTTGTCGAGCACCTTCCGCGCGTACGCAGCCTGGGAAAGGCTGATGCCATCGCCTCTCTGAGTCACCTCGATGCCCAGGTAGAAACTGAGCAACCCAAGGTCACTCATCTTGAACTGGGCCTGCATCTCGAGCTTGAAGTTGCCGATCTCGGTGGCGTCGCTGCCGGTGATGACGAGGTCGTCGACGTACACTCCCACGAGCAGCCGGGAGCAGCCATGTCCTCGTGTGTACACCGCGTGCTCGGAGTCGCTGTTGGTGAAGCCGAGGGCGCGCAGAGTCTGATCCAGCTTGGCGTTCCAGGCGCGAGGGGCTTGCCGCAGCCCGTACAGGGCCTTGGTGAGTCGCAGCACCTTGTGTTCCAGCCCCTCGACGACGAAACCTTGCGGCTGTAGAACGTACACCTCCTCCTGCAGCTCACCGTTGAGGAACGCCGACTTGACGTCCATATGGTGAACTGCCCATCCTTCTTGGGACGCGAGAGCCAGCAGCAGGCGCACTGATTCAATACGCGCCACTGGTGCGAAGACTTCCTCAAAGTCCACTCCCTGCTGCTGCACGTATCCCTTGGCAACGAGCCTCGCCTTGTGCTTGATGATCTCCCCGGCGCTGTTCTTCTTTACCTTGAAGACCCACTTGAGGCCGATTGGCCGGTGGCCGGCGGGAAGGGTCTCTAGGTGCCAGGTGTTGTTACTCTCGATGGACTCCATCTCCTCCAGCATGGCCTGTCGCCACGGCTGGTGCTGCTCGGCCTCGGCGAAAGAGGCTGGCTCCTCCCCAATCTGCAGGTGCAGCTCGGCGTCGAGGTTGCGGGGAGCGAGGCCGGGCGGTGTCGCTAGCCCAAGAACGTTGTCGACAGCGCGGTAGCGGGGCGTGACGTCGTCATTGTCAGAGTCGAGGTACTCGTGGGCGTCAGGCGGCGGCGACACGAACGCAGGTGTTGGAGCTATTTCCACTGCGCCCGTGTTCGAGGTCGTTGGAGGAGTGGGTGTGCCGTGCCCAGGTGACGAGCTCGACGTGCCCTGGTTGCTGATGATGTCCTCCACGGCGTAGTCGATGACGAACTCGGGGTTGCGCTCGGCCTCGTCGCTGTACGCCACGCTCCAGTTCCAGCTCTCGTGTTCCTGGAACACGGCATCTCATGACACGTGCACGCGCCGCACCACCGGGTTGTAGAAACGCCATGCCTTGGCGCCGGGCTCATAGCCGATGAAGACCATGGCTGTACTCCTGTCGTCGAGCTTCTTGAGGTGAGGACGCGCCGACTTGACGTACGCGACGCAGCCGAAGGTGCGCAGGTGCTCGACATCCGGCTTGTGTCCGTGCCAAGCCTCGAACGGGGTCTTGCCCGTCACACTCTTGGTTGGAGCCCGGTTGAGGAGGTGCACGGTGGTGGTGACGGCCTCGCCCCAGAACGCCGCCGGGAGGCCCCTGGTCTTCAGGAGACTGCGCGCCATGGTGACGACGGACTGGTTCCTTCGCTCGACGACACCGTTCTGCTGCGGCGTGTAGGGGGCGGAGTGCTGGCGCTTGATGCCGTGCTTGGCGCAGTGCTCGACAAAGGTGACGGAGGTGAACTCACCCCCGTTGTCCGTGCGTAGGACGCGCAGGCGACGGCCCGTCTCCACCTCGACGCGGGCCTGGAACTGCTGCACCGCCGCCAGTGCTTCTCCCTTGTTCGTCAGCAGGAACAGCCACATGTAGCGGCTGTGGTCATCGACGAGTAGTAGGAAGAACGCCTTCCCTCCTGGTGTCGCCGGAGAGATGGGCCCGCAGAGGTCGCCGTGGACCAAGTCGAGGAGCCCGTCGGCGCGCCGCTTCGCCTGAGCAGGGAACGGCTTCCGCTTCAGCTTGGTGGTGGCGCACCCGGTGCAGAGTTGGTGAACCTGCTCCACGCAGGGGAGCCCGTCCACCATCTTGTCCTTCCCCAGCTTCCGCAGGGCGTCGAAGTGCAGGTGGCCGTAGCGCTCATGCCAGAGCCATGGCCCGTCGTCGCGTCGTGCCGCCAGGCAGAGTGGCCGAGCGACCTTGACCCGCAGCTTGTACAGCCGGTTCCCGGAGCGCCTCACCTTGACGAGGAGGCGCTGGTTCTCGTCGCGGATGCGCAGGATCCCGTGCTTGATGTGGACGTCGCAGTCGCCCTCGTCGAGCTGCCCGAGGCTTATAATGTTGGTGGTGAGCCTCGGGATGAAGTACACCCCCGTGACGGGAGTGTGTTCGCCGGTCTTCCCTTCCAGAACCACCGTCCCGGCACCTTCGATCGGCACCGCGGAGCCATCGCCGAATCTGACGACGCCGCTGATCTTGTTGTCGAGGTCCTGGAATGCGGAGCGGCACCCGGACATGTGGTTGGTGGCGCCGGTGTCCAGGTGCCACACCGAATCGTCGCGGTCGTCGTCCCCATCGTCGAGCTGGGCGAAGACCTTCGCCTCGACAATCTCGAGCGGCCGGCGCTTGCCAGCGGCGTGCGGAGGGGGCGAGGCGGAGCCCTGCGGAAGGGGATCGGAGGTCGCGTGCGGAGGGGGCGAGGTGGAGCCCTGCGGATCGGAGGTCAACGTCGCCCACGCCATCAGTAGTGCGGGCTCGTTATCCTCCTCATCCGCCTGGGCCAGATGGGCCTCATCCCGCAGCCTGGACCTGCATTCTTTGGCCCAGTGGCCCTTCTTTCCACAATACTTGCACTTATCAGACTTCTTGGGCTGGCTCGTACCTTCTCCGGCCCCTGGAGCTTGGCGCACGCCGCTGTTAGCACGGCCACGCCCACGGGATCCGCCGCCGCGCTTGTTCCCCGCGCCGCCGCTGGAGCTCCCCTTCTCTCCGGGGCCTCCGCTGATCTTGAGTTTCGCCATCCACTCCTCCTGTGTCAGGAGGAGCCGGCCCTGGCTATCGACGACGGGCGGCGGCTTGCGGCGTTGCTCCATGGCGCGCAGACGACCGGTCACCTCCTCGACGGAGATGGTGTTGAGGTCGTGGAGAGTCTCGATGGAGATCGCCACCTGGGAGAGGTCCTCGGGAACAACCTGAAGCATCTTGCGCACCACCTCCGCCTCCGTGATGTTGTCGCCGAGGATGCGCAGGTTGTTGGCGAGTCCGGTGAGGCGCATGGAGAAGTCCTCTGCCGTCTCGCCGTCCTTCCATCCCATCGCCGCGAACTCCCGTCGGAGCTGCTGGGCGTTCGATTCGCGCACGCGCTGGACGCCGACGCGGATCATCTTCACCGCCTCCCACGCAGCTTGCGCAGTGCGCTTGCCACGAAGTGCGGGCAGCATCTCCGCCGGGACGGAGCGCAGGATGGCCGCCATCGCCAGGCGGTCGTCGCGGTACTCGATGATATCGTCCTCCTCGGGCTCGTTCGCATACCAGATGCCTTGAGCTTCCATGTTCACCTGCATGAGCATGACCCATTCCTGATAATTGGAACGGGTGAGCATGGGGTACTGCACCGATGCACCGGTCTCCTTGACAGTGCGCTGGATGATCACTTCCGGCGGACGGCGGCCACGGCGTGGTGTAGGCGAGAGCGATGGACGGCGGCGGCGCGGCGGCGTGTGCGACCGCCCGCCGTGCGGCTGCGAGGACATCAGGTCCCTGGATGGTTAGCTCTGAGGCCAAATGTCAGCCGGACTCTCTCCGGCAAGGTTGCTCTGGACGCTCCGGCGAGGAACGCAGAGAACACGATGAACACTCGATGAACTCAGTTGAACACGAGAGAATATTTTGGAGTCGCGCTAACTAGCGACGTTTTCTGTCTATCTCTTATAAATAGTAAAGCCTACAAAGGAAAGGGAGAGGCAGGACACGATCTGCTCTCCTGCATGCGCGCCATGATCCGTAAGATGCGTGCGCCATCCCGCACGCCGGGTCATGCCGCGCGACGCGGACACGAACGCCACGACGTGAACTCGCACGTCTCTGGCCGTTACAAGACGCGGCTCTGATCCAGATGACCCGGAACGCAGAGCCCCACAAGCTAACAGAAAAGCAAAACCGAATGCTAACTGAAACTGGGTAAAACGAACACAAGTTTATTCCTAACAGCTGCGCAGGACAGAGAGGTGGCCTCGGTGCTCGCACCGCAGGACTCCGTCGTGGACGCCCTCGGGACCAAGGGCACGGTGCCGGAAGTGGTGGCGGAGGAGGCAGAGGCCACAGGGGCTGAGGCAACCGTCGTGGAGACCGCTGAGGAGACCGGGGAGTCGACGACGGAGAGCTCTGACGCCGACGCCGCGGAAGACACCAGCGTGATCGAGCTGAAGGCTGCCGCCGAGATGGAGGCGAATCTTGACGACGGCAAACCTGACTGTTGCGATGCCGAATGGGAGATCGTGGCGGAAGAAACCGCAGAGGCAGAGCCCGCGGCAGTCGCGTCCCCCGACGAGGCGGCGGCGGCGCCCCAAGAACCGGCTGGCCAGGAGACGACGACGGCTGCCGATGCCGGCGCCGCTGGCCCCGTGGACATGGGGAAGGTGTTGGAGATGGTGGCGGCGCTGTGCGAGCAGAACGCGCAGCAGTGCGCGGTGATCGCCGCGCTGGCGGAGCGCGTGGACACGCTGGAGCGCACCGTGCGGCGGATGGAGGACGCCGAGCGCCGGGCCGAGAAGCCGAGCTGGGAGGCCGGGGAAGCGACGACAAGTAGTTCTGCAGCGATTAAGTTCTGATACGAAGAAAATGATTTAGGCCCCGTTTAGTTTCCAAAAATTTTCACCTAAAAATTTTCACCTCCCTTTTAAAATACATGTATGAAGTACTAAATGTAATTAAATAATAAAACTAATTACACAGTTTGGATGTACACGACGAGACGAATCTTTTGAGCCTAATTAGGGCATGATTAGCCATAAGTGCTACAGTAACCCACATGTGCTAATGATGCGGTCAAAGGCCTCAAAATATTCGTCTCGCGGTTTCCTAGTGAGTTCTGAAATTAGTTTTTTAATTAGTGTTCGAAAAGCCCTCCCGACATCTGGTCAAACAACGACGAGACACCCAAAAATTTTTGATTTTGGGAACTAAACGCTCCCTTAATTAGTTCCGCAGTGAGGGTTTGCTTTTAGTTCGGACCTGCCAAGACTACTCTCTAGGACATAATTGTTTCGTTTAGCTAGTTTCTAGAAATTCTTTTTTCAGTCATGTTTGCTTTTGAGGCTTCCAGCTCTTGATATCCGTCCGCAAGTAATGAGGTTTATCAGTTTATGCGTTGCTTTGAACCACGTTACATTTGTGCAAATTTTTAATTAATTAGCTGCTTAGACGGTTTGTTTCAGAATGGGATTTCATGGATGTCGAATGTCGATTTAGCAGTAGTGCCTGTCAAAAACGATCAGATTGTCAAAAGTTATGAAAATTTGTTGACGAGGATCCCCTACATTTTCTTCTCGTGAGACTTGAGTGGAAAATATTGATAACAAAGCATCCAATGGCCCTGTTTGGTTTGTGCTACGCTAGGAACTGTAGCAACTTTGACTAATAATTAGGGGTACTAAATAATGATAGTTTACAAAACTAACTTCCGAACCCCTGCGCTAGGAACTTTAAAGAATCTAATGAGACTTTTGACCGTGTGATTTGAGGATAATTACTGTAATATTACTGTAGTCAATCATCGATTAATTATCGTTATTAGATTCATCGCGAAAAGTTACATTTATCCCTAAAGAGATTTTGCAAATAGACTCCATTTAGTACTCTACGCATGCAAAAGAAATTCGTGCTAGGAAGTAGCACGGAGAAACCAAACAGGTATACTTGTTACATTACATATCCCATGGGAACACAAATATAAGCACTTTAAGATACTGACATTCTGCTTATGTAAGTAACATATATATTTTAAAATATAAAAAAACATATACTCCTATATAGATTACTTCTTTATGATTAGAAACATCAACCCTGTAAACTGTTATATTTAGCAATTGATCTCATGGTTAGAGCTGAAAAAGTTTGATTAGGACAAATACAAAACTTATTAAGGTTATGACCACATGGAGTACATTTTGTTCTCATCCCATCATTTTCCATTTACCAACAAATAAATTCTCTTTCGACGTCGACACAGCCCATAAGATAGACTCTTAACTAGGAAAAATGTTTGGAATATAAATACATGCACTAGAAGATGTTTGCAATCCTACATAAATTAAACAGCTAATATTTGTGATTATTGGAGTAGAGGCAAATAAAGATTTTGGATTATCACTTCTTCTATAAACATACTTTTGAGTGGACTAGACTAGTGAATATTTCCTCCTTTCAAAATAATAGTTCACTCTAACTTTGTTCGACTAAGTTTAATTTTTTTATTAACATACCTGCCAAATAAATGCACATGTATCATAGTGAATTCAACGAAATTAAGTCAACATTTTCAATGTTGATTCAATTTTCTTTTAATTTGATAAAAAAATTAGAGAAAATTTATTTTTGATAAAGATAAAGTCAACTATTATTTGAGATAATAGGAGACATGAACCTCAATCTTTATATTGGACTTAAGTATATAACTAACACAAGTAACTAAAATTCTAGAAATGACCAAACACAAAAAGAACTATGTTTTCTTTCGGCTAACATTAACAACTATCGCCGCGAAAGGGCTTGTAGTCTGGTGGTACAAGAGTCTCAGTAGTACCTGATGTTCTGGGTTTGACTCCCCATGAGAGCGAATATTATGAGATTTAACGACATTGCGCATTAAGTGGTAGGCGACGTTCCCGTCGACAGCGAGACGCTTGTGGTGACTTCGTGAACCTCGAGAATTTGCCGGCTTAGTTTTCGAAGATATTCATAGGAGTACAGTTTGCATACGTATGTTTATAAGAGTGTGAATGTGCGTGCGTTGTGAGTGTCTACGTTGTACTGTGTAGTTCTTGAAAAAACAACTATCGTCCGGAAAACAAACGTTTTACATGTTTCGACTGTGATTCAGCAACATTCCGCCCGCAAAAGCCATTTTGGTGCTTGTTTTTGGCGAACAGAGGATGTGTTAAGGGGTGAAGCTTAAAATAAAATTGATCCAATTTGCACTGTGCGGTCAACCCGCAAAGCCGCAACGCCCATGGCAGCCTCGGTGCGGTCAACAGCTCACCCGTGACGACCAAAACAAACTTGGACCCACACGTCAGCGCTGACCCCTCCTCCCCCTCTTTCTTCCCCGCCCTTCCAGAAGCTTCCCGAACCCCCACAACGATCACCCCGGCCCGTCCTCCAAGCAATTCGAAGCTCCCGAACATTCCCAAGACAACGCCACCGCCTTCTTGAACATTCTCCCTCGTCCTCCTCATATACGCGCCGCGACAACACCCCCTTCTCACCACAGAGCAATTCGAACAGCAGCAGCTCGGAGAACGCAATCCCAGTTCCAAGAAAAGCTCAAGGAGCCCGCCGCCGCCGCCGCCGCAGAAGCAGCAATGGCGTCCCGCCGGTTCTTCGCCTACGACCCCTACGACTACTACTACGCCGACCCGTACCACTACCCCTACCCGTACTACCCGTACCAACAGCAGCAGCCGCCCGCCCCGTCCCGCGGCGCCGGCGGGTTCTTCGCGGACGCCGCGCCGGAGCCGGTGAGCGTGGCTCCGCGGCCCAGGGTCGAGTCGTCGAGGCCGGTCTCCATCCCCGTCTGCTTCGTCGGGTCCGACCCGGAGCCCGCCGGGGTGGCGGCGGCGGCGGAGGTGCCGAGGAAGCGGGCGCCGTCGGCGGAGGAGGCCGCGGTGAGGGTGCAGGCGGCGGCGCGCGGGTTCCTGGCGAGGCGGTCGGTGCTGGCGGTGCGCGAGGTGGAGCGGGAGGCGGCGGAGGCTGGGGGGAAGATCGCGCGCGAGGCGGCGGTGCTGCGCGCGGACGCGAGGGCGCGGGGCGCCGTCGGGGAGGCGCTGATGAGGATGCTGCTCCGGCTCGACGCGGTGCGCGGCGCGCGGGAGTACCGGAGGAGGGTTACCACGCGGGTGCTCGCGTTGCAGGACGCCGTCGACGCCCTCGAACACAAGCCGGCGCCGGTTGCCGCAGCCGCAGCTGAGGAGAACGAGTCCGGGGTGTCGAACGAGACGCCCGGCGAGAGCGCGGTGGCCTCGGAGCTCCCGGATGTGGTGGAGCGCAGCGCCGAGATCGAAGCGAAGGCGGCTGCCGAGATGGAGGTCGGCGGGGGCAGAGCCGGCGGCGAGCGGGGAGAGGCGGAGGAAGCGGAGCAGGCGCAGGACGACGGGAACGTTGTTGCCGCCGACAAGCCGGAAGGTTCGGACGCGGCGGGCGAGTTGGGGATTGTGACGGAGGAACCGGAGCCCGCTGCGGCGCCGGCATCGCTCTCCGACGCGCCGCGGCCCCAGGAACAGGCGGTGGCCGAGATCCGGACCACGGAAACGGCGGCCGGCGGCGACGGCGGCCTGGACGCGCGGAAGGTGATGGAGATGGCGGCGGCGCTGTGCGAGCGGAGCGCGCAGCAGTGCGCGGTGATCGGCGCGCTGGCGGAGCGCGTGGACGCGCTGGAGCGCGCCGTGCGGCGGGCCGAGGACGCCGAGCGCCGGCGGCGGCGGGCCAAGAAGCTGAGGAAGGAGGGGAAGGGGAGCAGCCACGGCAAGTGCTACAGCGATTGAGAGGGATCTAAGCACAAATAACAGCTTTATGTTTTTGAGCTTTTTTCCCCTCCGTACTTAGTTTGGTAGAAATCGGCGCTGTTTTGTAAATTTGTTTCGTTTTGTTTGTATAATAATTCAGTTTTCGCAATGTAATTTGATTTGCATGTCTTGGCTTGGAGAATCATGTTCTTCCTTCCTTCTGTGGCATCAACCTTGGAATTTCCTGTGTTTCAGTTTTGTGTCGAGAGCTGAATGTGAATTGACGATGTTTGCATAGGGGTCACAACCAAGAACAATGTTGGTGCTGCAGGGATTGGTTTCCTGGCTCATAGTGCGCAAAATTCAGACAAGTCGACTGAGCCTCTTAGCATGTGATTGGTTTGAAAATCAAGTGGGGTTAGATTGAATTTATGTATCTCTATTTTTTTGGGGGTTGGAACAAATCCATCTAGTGTTTGCTTAACAGGGATGGGTCCAACCCTTTTTTTATTTGGTTAGAGAAAAATTGCAGGTCATGGATGCCAATTTCACCCGTTAACGGTTCTACTTGTCATCCTCTTTTATTATTTATTTATTTTCATACCTCATCTTATTTCTCACAAAGTGTAGGGGCGTTCCTCCTTAGCCTCACCTTGCGCTCGCCACTCCACCGCGGTCCGCGCGTCTCAGCAATCCGCTCCATTTGGAGAACTCAAGCTCGGCGAAGTAGTCAGCGACGAGAACTGGCTAACAAAATTCAAATAATGTCGCCTCCAACCTGGCTAGGATCAACCGGATCCCTGCTCGGAGCAGGAGGCGTACAGGCGGGTCATGCGGCGGGAGACACAGAAATTGGGTTATGGACCTGCTCGACAAGCTCGGCGAAGTAGTCAGCGACGAGAAGCACAAGCTGAACGCTTACCTGGCTCGGTCTAGTCGTCTAGAAGCAGCAGCTAACTGAGGGACAGCTATTTGTAACTTGTGTAGTACGATCCTTTTTCAATTTCACTCGTGACGGAAGTGATCCACGCCGACTATTTCTCGACATTGTCAGTTTCATGATTAAATTGGAAACAAATAGTAATCAAGGTAGTATCTCATATCTCAAATCCACAGTGTAGCTCAACCATACCTTTAGTCCACGAGGCTGGCTCAACGACTGTGAGGCCAAATTAACTAACAGCATCACACCGTCCCTAGGATGGCCTATCATGTTCACGACGGCTAGACTAGAACATAACACCAACAACAAAGCTATGTAGTGCTGAGCACTTCTCTCAGCATGTAACCTTAACTCTGCCATCAACCTATGGCCGGCATGGTAAGCTCTGGCCCTTTTTTTTCAATCAGGTGAGTTTCTTCTGTTCAGGATTGGACGGCAGGCTCCTAGATGGTCTGGAATGGAATTATGCCTGTCCGCACTTCCTTAGGCACGCTACTCCTTCTTCCTGGTACTCCTGCCTGGTGATCCAGAACTCAGGCGCGTCCTGGATGTTTGGAACCATAGGCAGCAAAGCATGTAAATAGCACAGTACAATGATGTAATAACAGTGATACATGAGTAAACGACAGTGTTTATTGCCTTCCTTTCCTAAACTTGTTTTCTCTATCCCAAACTGACTTGTATACCATTCCGCACAGTGCATATAGGATATAGCAGAATTACCTTCATGATTCCAGCAAGTACTGCACCTCCCAGGTAGACCATGTGCTTCCTCCTAGGAGGATCCTCTATCCGCAGCCGTAATTTCTTTGCACAGTAAGATGGAACCCGTCACCATAGGAAACACAAAGCAAATGCTAATACACTAATATCAGGATGAAGGCATATCCTTTTGCAAATGTATACGGGTTGTTCTGACAATGAATTCAATAAGCTTATGCATTTATATCTCTCTTATTTGTAGAAAACAAATGTAAGTACTTTGACAGAAAGGATTTGTCACAAATTTCAATAGAATGATAACAACTGTAGACCAATAACTACAACAATGCAAGGGAAGAACATCAACAATACTACAACTATTTCGTCCAAAAAAAGTCTATATATTACCTTCAGGCCATCTTTGTTTCCCTTCAAAACTACATCAAGATAGCGATCAAGAATTTCCTTCTCCAACCTTGTCAAAGGTAGTAATTTGTTAGGCATATGCAACCTAGAGTCCTATACTCAGCTACAAGCTTATATGAAGCAGGGAAACAATTACTATAAGAAGCATGACTCGTAGTTATCATATCAATATCCATATGCACTTATATTACAATACAAAGACCGCTATTAAAAAACATTAAATAATTAATATGCATAATGTTGTTTCCACTCATGATATTTCCATGCTGGTATGTAAACTAAAATAGACAAATGAAGACGAGCAAATCCTCATAATTACAAAGTTAAAAATTAAAGAATTATCTTCTTACCGACTTGGCAGACCAGGGTACATGGTGCTTCCTCCACTCAAGACGATATGTTGATAAAGCTAGGAAACAAGATCATATATTCTAATAAGAAAAAAGACACACAACATGATCAACCTATTAAAAAACTATGCAATCAAAAGCAATTAGAAACTAATGTAGTTGATATTCCGAATCGTTTCACCTTCTTTATTCAATTTGACTTAAGAACATCAAATAAATATAATTTAAATTCAACATTTTAAATAGATTTAACTTCTAGACTGTTTCATAACAGTATCTAAATAGCTAAGCTTGTTGAGTTGCCATATTAATGATGCAATATCACAGCCTCTGTATCATCAAACTGAAAATATTACAACAAAGCATATAATTATATGACTGTGTTGGCTGATACTGTCCCAGAAAGTTCAAAATCCACCAGTATCCTAACTCATAAAAACTAGATCAGTAAAATATTAACCCATCATTTCTTCCAATCCATGTTTCATTTGAACAAGTGAAAAGCTTGACAGATATTTATACCGTCATCCGGTTGTCAATATCCATTTCTTGAATGCAACGAAATGCCATATCTGCCATCCCGTCACCTTCAACATCTATCAATTCCTGTTCAATAAATGTTTGATTACTACTACCTTATTGCTGACCTTGCCGACACAATTACATGCCGCAATCAGCAATACTATGAAGGAATAGATGGGATAGTCTTACAGGAGTGAAAAGCGCTTCAGGAGCTTGAAATCGCTCAGTGCCCACTTTAATAACTCTTCCATCTGGAAGCTGATAACAAGAACTGAGCTTACTATAAGAAAAGGAACAGGGAAGAAACAAAAGCAGGCCAATATACTTACAGTGTAACTTTTCACAAGGATTGTGGTCTCAAGTCCAAGCTGGTATTCTCGTTTGTAATCATAGCTGCACGTCATTTAACTGTCATGAATATATATATATATATATATATATATATATATATATATATATATATATATATAAATAACATCAAGACAGTAATAATAATTAGGAATAATAAAACAACCGACCTTATATAGCATAGCTTCTCTTTTATTTCTCTGACCGTCTCAAAGTCAGCAGCTTTGTTCATAGCATACCTTTTAAAGTGGGATAATTAATTGATTAGAAAAAGTAATGTAGCAGCAACTGCAGAAGAAAATATCTTCAGAGAAGGATAGGTATTACCCTCTTCTTGAGAGTAGATCAACAAGATAAGATGTTATATGCCTTCCAGCTACATTCATTCTTTTTGTCAGATGTGGATAAGAATATCCATCAACTACAGGTACCTGTTACATAAGAAAGATGATAGGTATAAATTTACGGTTGGAAAAATGAAATGAATTGTAAAAACCAGAAGCTTCACAGTATTTGCTCAACAAGTCAGAATGTAGCAGGGGGGAAAGGCAACTGCTCATGCCTCCAAACTAAATACCATAAATTGGAAGTACGTTTTGTGATAAGATGCGCAAAAACACATTCTGGTTGAAATAAATGATTAAGAAATAACATATGATATCCAAAGAGCCTGTTGAAAGGAGCAGCTTGAGCACAGAGGACTCAAACGTGCTTTGTAAAACCTAATAATGCGCACGGTCAATTACATCATTTTTATGCTTTTCTACTATCATCTGATTTATAAGTTACAAATTTAACGTTGCGTACTGAATTCAGTGATTGGCGCACTACTTAAAATGCCATCATACAATGTCCTGGATAACATGTTGCTGATTACCAATATATTTGAGTTGGTTACACAAAGATGATTAGAAATGGAATGTACCACTTCAAAGCGCATTAGTTAGTACAATTTAAGGAAGAATATTATTCTCATACCACATGAGTAACACCATCACCAGAATCTATCACAAGTCCAGTTAGCAAGCCTGAAATGTATACATAAACGTAAAAGTGGAGCTCTAACACAATCTTGTATGTGTTTGCGTGAAAGCCCGGACAGTATCATGTAGTAGGGAGGGAAAGAGATGACCTTGAGCATATAGTGAAAGAACTGCTTGTATCTGGATGAAGACCCCAGCAAAGTTATATTTCTCGAACATTGTCTCGATCTGTACATCATGGAATTCAATTTGTTTGTCACTGATGTTAGGAACTGCACTGTGGTAGTATATGACAACTTGATAAAAGGAAATGACATACCATTTGCTCACGGTTTTTCACAGGATTGAGTGGTGGATCTGTCAGTAGGATTTTACACTCAGATGGATCAACCTAAAATGAGAAAAATAGGAAGGTGTTGCTTTACCTAGAGCTAGGAGACTTTGAGAATTAGAATGATGGGTGCAGGAATTTTGTTTCCAAGAGAAAGTGTAAGATGTTACAAGAAGATGTAAGCATATCAGTATAAATATACCTTCAGCTCACTGTAGAAGGCATGATCCCAAATATGGCCCATATCATCCCAGTTTTGAACAATCCCATTGGTAACAGGGTACGATACATCAAGTTGATGTCTCAAGTCAGCACAAGCTGCTCCAACTACAATGTCCTGCAATGAATACAAGCGCCAATTATAAAAGGTTTACCCAAGAAGTACGTTCCAGAAAGGTGAGAAAGGTTCAGACCGTCAATTCTTGTTCCTGGAGCGACTCCTCATAGCGAAGCAGTGGTCTTCCAACAACACAAGGGAACACAGATGTAGGGAAGTTCTCGCCGGCAAAGCCACACTTTACATACTGCAGCCAAAGGTTTCGAATTAGAGAATGGAACCATCCACACTGAAATCTGGTGTAGTGTTATTTAATCATAATCAGACATTCACCATTCAATAAGTGAAAAATCTGTCTATAAAATGCAGCGAATGCAGAAAGCAGAATGGGTTCACTAGATTACGGCAGGATGTCACAAGAATACTGCAAAGTAGCAAAATGGGAATTTAGTTGTGTGATGGAAACCTCTGGCCGAATTAACATTTCTTCTGCTAATGAAATCAATCTTATCGCACGATGACATCGTTATACAGGTTTGGCATGAATGAAACCTTTCCTTATTATCCATTGACAAAAGGTAATGCATCAACGAATTAGAGAAAGGTAGCCCGGATACATTGTCAAACCCAATTTCACTGACAATTTTAGTACGATTAGCAGCTAATGTCCTTGAGGTTCATCAAAACCCCAACAGTTTAGGTGCAACCTCTGCTTGCGTTCTGAACATTTGAAAACAGTTTGAACACGCCATTATTTGTGATCTAACAGTTCGTCGCGGCAGGAAATGACCTCTCAACCATAAATTCAACTTATTGGGAGTTTCAACCAAGAGCATATTAGGCAGGGCAACTTAGAATGCATCGAGGAACACATTTCTGAAACGCACTTGAACTACCAACCTACGGCGACCCAAGCCCCCCCACACGGCCACACCGTGTCTCGGTTCCAATCCTCCATCCAGCGGCGGCAGGACTGATCCCAGAGTTCCTCGACTCGTCAAGACCCTGACCGCCATCCGGACACCCCGCCGGCGGCCGAATCAGCGGCGACAACAGCGGGGGACGGAGAAATTCGGACCGAGATTCGGAGCATAAATGACAGGTCGGCAAGCGGATCTAGGAATGGAATGGAGCGGAGAGAGGGTGGATAAAGGGATCGGGGTGGGCTTACCCCGGTGCCGTTGTCGCAGACGACCACGTTCCTGCTCTCCATTGGCGCGCTCCTTCCTCCTCGCTCACGTCTCCACTGTCTCCACCTTTCTGTTTCTCTCGGTGTGGAAGCTACGGCAGGGTGGGGAGGAAGGGGGCGAGAAGACGGGCAGGGAGGGGGGACTGACCGCAGCAACTACCAACTACCAATGCACGCTCGCCGTCGGATGGACACGTGGACGGCCTCGGATACTTGTAGAAGAAAACAATCTATCCTTTTTTATTGCACATATGAGTCAGTTGTCTTTTAGAGACTTTTACATGTATATCCTTATGTTAGTGCTTTTGACCTCCATACTCCTATTTTTTTCAGTCGCACCTATATGTTCTACCGCCAACTTAACTTTACCCCTATACCCTTCCATCCATGTGCCGTTAGAAGATAACGGAAGCAAAGCCCTAACAGGTGGGACTCAACAATGGAAATGACCCTAGTGCCCCTGGGTACACCTTTACACATATTCCCATGCCCCATGCCCCTAACGCTCCCGACGCTCCCCTACTGCCGCCGCCCCCTACTGCTGCTGCTGCCGGCCGCGGCCTCCGGCCGGCGCCCACCAGCCCGCTCCCTTCCGCCCCCTCCCCCCACCAGACCCGCCTCCAGCCAGCCCCAGGGGCGGGCGCCGTCGCGGCCACCTGCGCGCCGGGGCACTATAGCCTGCACGGCCGGGCGGCGGCGGCGTGCCCGGCAGCGCGGCGCAGGCTCGTGCAGCGGCGGGCCTCTCCTCGCGGCGCGATGGCGGGCCTCGAGCGGCGCGCGTACTCAAAGGACGAGGAGCCGGGGCAGCCTCACTCCCCCACCGGCGCACCCCTGTCCTCACTTCATCGCCGCGCCGGCCGTCCTTCCTCCTCCCCTGTGCGCACGGCCGGCCATCCTCGCAGCGGCGGCTGGCCCTCCCTCTCTCTTCTCTCTCCTGGCGCGAGGCCCGCGGCCTCGACCTCGGCCGGCGGCGCGGCTCGGCAGGCAGGCGGATGGGGCGGTGCGGCGCACGACCGGCGCGGGTGGGCAGCGGGCACGCGCCCGTGCGTGCACCCCGGCGTCCATGGCGAGGCAGGGGAGAGGGAGAGGAAACTGAGTAGAGGACTAGAGGTGGGAGAGAAGGGCATAATTGTCTTTTCCCATCTCCGTTAGGCACTTTAGTGCTCATTCCGTCCAAAAGGGTATAGGGGTAAAGATAAGTTGGCGGTAGGACATACTGGTGCGACCGAAAAAATAGGGGTATGGAGGTCAAGAGCACTTAATATAAAGACATACAGGTAAAAGTCTCTGTCTTTTACCCGTAGTTGTGGAGATTTTCTTTTAGCTTAGTTAAACCTCTCAGAAAACTGGATCCAACACGCTCTGTAAACATCTCACCTCGCCATCTCAGGGAACACGCTCGGCAAATATATCGAGCCCCTGGCTGCCTCCGTGCTCCTACAGCCTCCTCACGTTCCCGTGTCCATGCTACCAGTACCGCTCGACCAGCCGCGTCCGTCGCCCATGCTTGCGAGCGCTAGGCCCAACAAATTCGCCAATGCCGCTGCCACCAAGATCTCGTCACCGAGCTCCCTGCTCCATTCCCCCTTCACCCTCACCGAGCCGCCAAACACCTCCCCGCACCCTTCCACAAAGAGGCAGCTCTCTTCCACTCTCTTCTTCTTCCTCGCAGCAACAAATAGAGCCCACCATGGCGGCCACCTAGGCCTCCACGCTGTGTCCTCCCTCCAACCGTCCCTGCGCCTAACCGAGACCACCACCAGGTTCCTCTCATCACTCTAGTGCTCCCCCGCCCCTGACCCGCACCGCCGGTGATGAGGACATCGCCATGCTGGACACGCTCATGCCATGGTTTTCCCCACGTTACAAATCGTCGCCAACTCGGTCATCGTGTTCGTCTCGGATTCAGCTGGCACCCTTGCACGGTTTCAGTGATATCTCCCTCACACGGCGTCCAAATGAGGTGATCTTGGATGCGTTGGAAAGCTGACAACAAGACGCTTTTTTTGGTTCTGGTCCTAGCTCCAGAAGATTCGTTGATCATTCTGTGTGACCACGGAAAGGTGCCGCGTCACCTATTTTGGGCCTTTTCAGGCTTTGTATCGTGTCGGGCCTTAAGCCTATGTTGTGGGTGTCCCCCCTGGTTGCCCCCAACCCTAGGATGCCCCTATTTCTTCCATAAACTCAGTAGTCGCCGCCGTTTAGACTTGGGTTTTGTTTAGTCTTGTGTTTTTCTTCGAGAAATAGACATTGCATCGTTGTATCTGTGGCGACAAGTCCTTATACATTGATCCAGGGCCCCGTTCTTGATCTCCTCCACTGTGTCAATTAGTCCTTTGGAATCGGATTCTTGAACCCCTCTTTTGATTCACTTTATCTATATTTGCAATATCAGATTGCGTGTTTTACATCTTCTTGCTTGTGTCCTTCGATTCGCTTGCAGAAAAAGCCTTCTCAGTGAGGTCAATCAAGTTGTGCTTGGTTGATAACCAACGAAGCAGTGGTGTAGCAGTTGCAGGGTTCGAATCTTGCTGATTTGAAGCCGGATTGTCAACATCGAGATCTCCACCAATCAAACGTACCCTTACCTCTCGGAAGATCGGGCCTACTCTTCATCAAGTGGTATCAGATTTCAGGTTCCTCGTGAGGTATTACCCTTCGTTTTCCCCTTAGATTCATTCGCTTTCATATACCTAGAGTCCATGAAAAACCTACAAAAATTTTTTCCGCTGTCCTAGAACCTTTTTGGCTTTTGCAATTTCGTCTCAGATTCACTTTGTTGAGTTTGTGTCCGTGGTCGAGTCTTGTTGCTGGTTTAGTGAGTTCGTGGTCGTAGTTCAATCGCCCGTTGCTGTGTGTTTGTTTCCACCGCTGTCCCACTCCACCGTTACCCAAACAACAAGTCGATCCAACCCATTACTCGACTTGCCCTCGCTAGCCGCCTTGTGTGACTTCCTGCAGCGCCAGCCCTAGATAGGTTGCAAGCCACCTTGTGTTGTTTTGCCTTGCATCGCAGCCCTTCTTGATTTCATCTGGCAATACCTATTACTGCGTATACCAGGGATACTTTGCCCTAGCTGAGACGCTTTGCTCAGCCGTTTTGTATGCCGTGGTTTAGGGAGCCTTTTCCCTAGCCGCCGCCGCCTTATCTGCGAAGTTGTGCCCTTTCCAAACCATAACTCGAGTTACCTTCGGTAAAACAGGCTTAACTTTTCACTCGGTGCCCCGTTTTGGCTCAATTTTTTACAGCAGAAAGAAGACGAAATTCTGCACATACAATAAAATTGCTTTGCCATTTGGGGAAGATCTCAGAATTTAAAAAAATCAGAAAGAGGCATTTTTGGGGCTCCGAAGTTGTTTTCCAATTTTTCGGAAACGCTCCTGATTTTCTGTAGACCACATCCCACCTCTGTTTAAGGTGCAAATTTTTGTGGTTGGAGCTTGTGTTACATCTGTTCAGAGAAAAATATAAAAAACATAGTTGGAAAAATAAGAAATCTTGATTCCTACTAGTCCTGGAGGTTTTTCGGGGAATAGATTAAAAACAAGTGCATAGAGTGCTGTTTTGCTTGTTCTTCGAGCCTTATCCACTGTCATTTGTTCCAACTTGTTGTGCTACGCCTAGGACATGACTTAGCCAGCAATTGTGACTTGAACTTTGGATACTTATTGAACCTTGCTAATTTGCATTCGTTATTTGCTACTCCTTGCTACATATTGTGCCTGTCCCACAGCTCCACATATACTTCGATCAGTATAGGTTCATCTTGCAACTGTTACACCAAGCTAAACAACAGATTGTACCATCCTGTTTGGCTTTGGTATGAACACTTGCAAGACGGTAGTAAGCCGCTTGAGATTTTGCACTCCACTTTCACCACCACCCAGTACTTGTTAGTTGATAGGGATAATACATTGGTGTTGTCTTTTGCTGTCTTCTAACCATGACAGGGTCAGGGAAAGGAGGGGAGTCTCCTTCGGATTTCAATGAATGACGTCCAAGGATGAGCTTAAGAAACTTGTTGATGACCAGCGCACCTACATTTACGGGAAGTTCAATGAGATGATGCGCAGTATCAATGGACTGGTCACCCAGCTTGAGCATGTTGAACAACATCCCCCTCAACAGTGACACCGACGCCACCCTCGTGATGGTGATGAGGATGAGGATGAGGATGCTGTCCTTGATGATGATGAGGATCGTGATGCGTACCGTTTTCGGCGCAATCGTCAAGGTATGGGAGGTAATCATAATCATAATCATGGTAACAATGATTCTTTTACTAAAACTAAATTTACCATGATTCCTTTTGCTGGTACTGCTGATCCTGAGGCTTATTTAGATTGGGAACTCGCTGTTGAACGAAAGTTTAATTCTCATTTGGTTCCTGCTGAGCATAAAGTTAGACTTGCTACTAGTGAATTTACTAGCTTTGCTCTGTTTTGGTGGAATGATCTTTGCACTGCTGGTAATGCTGCTGATGTGCCTCAAACTTGGCCTGTTCTAAAACAACGCATGAAGTCTCATTTTGTTCCTCCTTATTACCAACGTGATCTACGTTTAAAATTGCAAACTTTAAAACAAGGTGATAAAGGAGTAGAGGAATATTATCAGGAATTGCTTATTGGTCTAGCACGTTGTGGTATTCATGAGGATGATGATGAAACTAGTGCTAGGTTCTTGGTGGTTTAAATCGTGATATACAGGATATTCTTGATTACAAAGACTGAGCTCGTTTTTCCCAATTGTATCATCTTGCTCTAAGGCAGAACGGGAAGTACAGGGACACCGCAAAGACCAACTTTCTTTCAAGTCCAACACTGGGAGATCATTTTAGCAGCGTTCCGATGTTGAGAAGCCCAAGGCACCTGTTGCTAAGCCACCGGCAACACCACCATCTCCTGCGCCCGCTTCTGAGGTAAGTAATGTGTCTACTATGCAGAACCAACCACACAAGAAGCATACTACTTTGGAAAAGGGTTCTTCGAGTAGATCTGCAAACATCGTGTGCCACCACTGCAAGGGAATGAGACATGTCATGAAGGATTGTCCAAGTACTCAGGCCTTCATCGCTGCACCTGATGGTAATGGATATGTAAGTGCTAGTGATGTTGAGGATGGTTTGGTTGTTGCAGCTAACATTGTTGCAGGTTCGGAGGACGATGAGGGTGAGGCAATTGATTCCGTAGCTGCAATGGCGGATCTTCCTAGTCTTGTGCAGCATGTGCTGAGTTCTAAAGCGGGACATGAGGATGAGGAGAAGATCCAACGCAAGAATTTGTTCCACATGTTTCTCAAATACAATGATCATCGTGTTCTCACCATTATTGAAAGCCGGAGTTGCAGCAACTTGGTGAGTTCAGATTTGGTCAAAAAGTTTGGTTTGCCCACTCGTTCTATCCCTCACCCCTACCGCCTAGAATGGTTCAACAATAATGGTAAGACTAAGGTAACTAAATCAGCACGCATACACTTTTCTGTTGGTTCTTATCATGACTATGCTGATTTTGATGTAGTACCTATGCAATCATCTTCATTGTTGTTAGGACGACCATGGAAATTTGATAATTATGTTGCACACCATGGTAGAACTAATACATACACTTTCTTGCATAAGGACAAAAAGATTACTTTGCTTCCTTTATCTCCAGCTGATATTAGGAAACATTTTAAAGAGCTTGCTGAAATTGAAACAAATACACCTCTTGAGTCTTCTGATGCTAAACCTAAAGGAATTAAATTGAAAGAAGGTATTTATCTTGCTACTAATTCTGCTGCTGCTGAGCTTTGTGATAACCATGATGCGCCTTGCTATACTATGCTTTGTCGATATGTATCTTTCACACATGATCCTATGTCTTGTATTTTGCATCCTGTTGTCACTAACCTTTTGCAGGAGATTGATGATGGGATGTAGTCGAGGACGACTCCAATTCAAGAAGGAGAGGATGATGAGGACATCGCCATGCTGGACACGCTCATGCCATGGTCTTCCCCACGTTACAAATCGTCGCCAACTCAGTCATCGAGTTCGTCTCGGATTCAGCCGGCACCCCTGCACGGATTTGGCGATATCTCCCTCACACGGCGTCCAAATGAGGTGATCTTGGATGCGTTGAAAAGCTAATGACAAGACGCTTCGTTTGGTTCTAGTCCTAGCTCCAGAAGATTCATGGATTATTCTGTGTGACCATGGAAAAGTGTTGCGTCTCCTGTTTTGGGCCTTTTCAGGCTTTGTATCGCGTCGGGCCTTAAGCCCATCTTGTGGGCTCCCCCTAGTTGCCCCAACCCTAGGACTTGGGCTTTGTATCGCGTCGGGCCTTGTTCTTCCATAAAATCAGTAGTCACCGTCGTTTAGACTTGGGCTTTGTTTAGTCTTGTGTTTTCCTTCAAGAAACAAACATTGCATCTTATATCTGTGGCGACAAGTCCTTATACATTGATCCAGGACCCCTATTCTTGATCTCCTCCACTGTGTCGATTAGTCCTTTGGAATTGAGTTCTTGAACCCCTCTTTTGATTCACTTCATCCATATTTGCAATATCAGATTGTGTGTTTTACATCTTCTTGCCTGTGTCCTTCGATTCGCTTGCAGGAAAAGCCTTCTCGGCGAGGTCAATCAAGTTGTGCTTGGTTGATGACCAACGGAGCAGTGGTGTAGCGGTTACAGGGTTCAAATCTTGCTGATTTGAAGCTAAATCATCAACGTTAAGATCTCCACCAATCAAACGTACCCTTACCTCTCGGAAGATCGGGCCTACTCCTCATCTGCCGGTGAGCCCCTTGCCGGAATCCGACCGGCCAGAGCCTCCCCCACCGTGAACCATGAATGAAGGACTACATTGCTTTGATTGCAAAACTTTTAGGGTGCTTTCTGCAAGATCTAGGGACCTATATATGAGAACTCGAGTTAACTTGTAAAATGGAGAGTCAAGATTTGGAGAGTTTGTTGGTTTCCCCACCCTACAGGAAGTCTTATATTTTTTTTACAAAGCTCGTAAAACTCTAAATTTAGCTAGGATTATATGATGCGAATATGACACCTTCGGATATGAACATTGATTATAAGGTGAGTTTGTTCTTACATTTGCATAATGATTTCTTATACAATTCACTTGGTTCCACATGTACATGTCATTATTTGCTTCTAGGTAGAAATGTGTCATTACAATGTCGTCGCGGGCTTGTTATCCACACATGGGACCCAGACCCAAGTTGGAGGATGCCCCAAACATGTGGAGAGGACTTCAAAGATGGCCAAGAACGTCCTTTCCCTTGGCCACCACCTTAGGAGACCAGCAAGGGCACCCAGCCAAGGTGGAGGCCCAAACCGATTCGACTTCGTTTCAGTTTCGGACACTAGAAACAACCCACACTAAAATGGACGCCCAGGTTGCATATGGAGTCTTATTTGGATGTTATTTATATGGTTGGAAAGATAATTTCAAGATGCTTACAATGGCTCTGGTTTCAGGTCCGAATTCATCCGGAGTCGATAGGAATCGTCCGAGGAAGTTGACGTCCAGTTTCTGTCCCGGCGCTGCGACGCCGTCTTTCAGTCTTTGGGCCTTGTATCGTGTTGGAGCCCATTACGGGCACGTCCAGGGGGTCTTGCACGACCCTAGGGAGTTTATTAGCAGCTGCTACACCCTTGTTAGGGTATGGGTTTTGCTTAAGTTATTCTGTCAAGAACAGTTCGCCACTAGATCGGTTTGTGAGACCCCAACTCGTGAGTTTAATCATACATCTGCAATTTGGTTGCATTCTTCCTTATTCTTGCTTGTGTTCTTCGATTTGTAGGCAAGGATTAGTCTTCGTGGTGAGGTCAACTAGGCAGCGCATGGTTGATAACCAAGAGACGACGTGGTGATTCGATTGCGGGCTCAGGTCTTGTTGATCGGAAGCCGGATCGCTTGTGTCGTGTTGTCGACAAATCGATAGTTATCTTCCAGACAGAAGATCGAGACCCCCTGTTCCCATCAAGTGGTAATCAGAGACTCAGGTATACCGTCAGGTTTGCACTTCCACCATCCTTGTTTTCGCCTTCGTCCTATAGTCCACAATCAGCCCTAGTTGTCGCTTCGACTTCTCCCTTTGTTTTCGCTGTCCTAGAACCCTTGCCTTTAGCCTTTTGCATAATTTAGTTTTAGAGTCCGTGATGTTGAATTTATGTCCTAGGTTGAGTTTGGTTGCTGGTTTAGATTTGTTTCATCCATCAATTCATTGATCCATAGATCCTTTGCTATCCTATCCATCAAACCCTAACCGTAACTCCTCTTGGAATCCTGATTTCATGATCCCTCCATAAAACTGTCATAACTTTTGCATACGGGCTCGAAATTGGGTAAACTTTTTTTTCACGGACATCTACAAATTTTTTTCCATCCATTGGTGACTGACTTGTCAGTTTGGAAAAATCAAAATTCCAAAATTTGCCCTGGAAGATTGAGTTTTTGAGCAAACAATTTCCAATCCAATTATCGGAGCATCTACTTGTTTTTTTATAGACAAGAGATTACATCTAATTGCTGTGAAAATTTTGTGGTTCATTCTCTTGTGCTCCTGGTTGAATTTTTTTTAAGAAAATAAAAGAATAAGTGTGAAAAAAAGAAAGAAAGAGCAGGAGCAGATAAAAGAGGACACATATCAAGCTGAATCGTTCTATTCCACTGCCATTGTCTGTGTTGCTTTCATTTGTTCACTTCATTTGCACTGATCTGATTTCATCCTAGGAATAAATTTAGGCCAGCAACTAGGCAAGTGCTTTGTACTTTTATTCAACATTACTATCTATTTCTAAATTGTGTGCCACATACATATATATATTGTTGCCTTTCTAAGCTCCACATATATCTCCGGTTTTTGCAAGAATTTGAGCTTCGCAATCGTTGTACCACTCTCTCAAAGTAAGAACCAGCCACCAGTTGACATCCTGTGCTTTGCGGCAATAAGAACCTTGTAAGAGCTTGGTAAGACGCTTCTTTTTGCTGTGTTGAGAGGCACCACTATCCACTTTCATAGCAATTGATAGGTATCATCCTTTGTTGTCCTTTCTCGTATTACTAATATTTTGAAGTACAACATGAGTAATGTAGCCCATCAAGTACTCAATTCTCAAATGGAGAAAGCAGAGCAAAACCAGTTCAACAACTTGTTCCAAACGTACTTTGCTGTGAAGGAGCGGCGTTGTCGTGTCATCATCGACAACGAGAGTTGTAACAACCTGGCAAGCTTAGAATTGGTCGAGAAGCTTGGCTTAACGACAAGACCACACCCTCATACATACTACATCCAATGGGTAAATTCTTATGATAGGATAAAGGTAGCTGAAATTGCACATATTGAATTCTCCATTGGCTTCCCCATCATTTGGTATCAGAGCTGGGCTCTTGTTTAAGGGGGTGGGAATGATGAGGACATCCTCCACTATTATCCGCTAGCAAAGACGCAACAAAAAATGGGCCAAGTGGCCCAGTTGTAGTCGGGTGGCGACCGTGTGAGCCTCTGAATAATCCCACCTTGCTCATCTTGGGAAGAGGAAGCCACCTTAAAAGAGAGAGCCACCTTCCCCTATCAGACTAGTTTTTTAGGGAGATTGGGCCTTTTCCCGAGTGGGTGTGCCGGAGTGCGGTGCTAAGATTGCCGGGGCACAACAAAAACTTTAGTAGCATTATAGGCCAGATCGGTGCATCGTAATTTCGGATGCTGGTGCTAAGATTGCGGAATTCGAGGAATCCGGATCGGTGTGTCGAGCTTTTCATCCAACCCCACCTGGCCGGACTTATCATTATAACTATTCAGTTGGAGATACTCTTAGTTAGTTGTCCTTTTCTTTAACAGGCAGACAAACTATTTCTTTTTTTGAACTTAAACAATTATTATTTTGGGGTTGAAGCGGGGTATGCTATTTTGTGATGCACTAGTAGTTAGCTAAGTAGTAGTGCAGGTTCCGGAAATGGCCGACTACTAAACCTACTCGTTAACATGTGTCTGATAGGATATGTTCTAGCACACAATAATTTAAGATTTATACTGATTCAGGTGTAAATGTTCTACATCCAGTCGGGATCGATCGCACGTATTGCTTGAGCCTAGGTGCTCGAGAGTGATGGGGAGTTACAAACTTGCATGTGGACATGAGGATTGTTGACACCATTTTTTGACACGTGTCAAGGAAGGTAATTTGGCGAAAGAAAGATTGCTGATTTGAAAGAAACCAAAAGTTGCACAGGATCAGAACCGGCCGATGAGGTGTAGCCGATGGGCCAAAAGGAATATTTCATGAAGATACTAATCCGCGCGGTTTGGTAATCGGCCAATGAGGAGTTGCCGATGAATCAGGTGGAGAAAAGGAAATCCAAGCTCTACAAGGGTTCTGATGATTCGGTTGTAAACTTTAAGTAGTTTATTTTTAGAAAGTCTTTTTTTAGGTCATGTAATATGTTTGCCATAATCGGCTAGGACTTGTTAGCTTAGACTATAAATATCAGCTGTACGGGATCGAGAAAAGTTGATACACATCCAGTGCAACAAATACTTTACAATTCCTTTGCACTTTTTCGGCGACTTCGCCTCTTTTCTTTTCTTTTTGATGAGTTCTTTCAAGTTGATCAAGGACGCCTCACATTCGAGCGACTTGATTTGCTGGTGAGTTTTCGTTTTACCGAGTATTTTTGAGCTTTAGCTACCAGGCGCATCGCTGTGGCTTCGTTCAAATCTATTCAAAAGTTATCGAGTTTATCTAAGCTTTGATCTCGGGCGTATCGCTGTTTTCTCGTCTAGATTTATTCACAATTTATCGATATCGGCTAGATTTGTAGGTTTTTTCCTATGTTTTTGGCCATTATCACATTTATTCGCTTAGAAGCATATTAGATCGGCTTTAGGTTTTGAAATAACACTTTATTATCGTAAAAGCCAGTTTAGATATGTTTCGAGCTTACATTATTTGAGTTACACATTCGTAGCTTAGATCTTGTCATACACGTGCAATCGGAGAGCCTAAGCTGATTTTATCGTTTTCCGCATCGGCTAAATCTGCCGACGCGCTTGTTTATTACGTATGTTGACATTTCTTAGCGCAATCACTAGGAATAGATAATCCTTAGCAACAGCGCCAGAAATGCATGTTGGCAGTCCTTAGTGCAATCACTAGAAATGAGGGCGCCGAACCCATCCTAGCAACTGCACCCAAGGGGTGCCACTCTCGTGGTATAATCAATACGATTACAGATGGATCCGCAAGCGCAAGGATATACCGTTGTAGCATTTCACCCGGAGAGTAAGGGTATCGTCATTTATTTGTGTCCCAAAGGGCAGCAGCGGCAAAGGTATTGTACTCAACATTAACCATGACATTGTGCCTCAAGCAATAGGCAATACTCTAACAGGTGTAAGTACAGATAAAGAATAAGCAAGGGTAATGCGACACAGCACACATCCACACTCTAAGAGGAAGGAATAAAGGAGAGAAACTATAAAACAAAGAACTACTCTATCCTACGTCAAGTCAGCTGGAGCTTAGGCTAAGTTAGGTGTCCTAGTGCTTCTATCCAAAGCTGGGGTCATGTTAGATCATGGTTAGGACTGCAGGTGCCAGGAAAATAGGATAGCGGGGAGAAGGTCCCCCACCGGAGTATATCCAGTCCCGTTACCTCTTTGCATGAACTCCTGCACCGAACCCGAACGTCGGGGAGTACGCTAAACGCAACACTGCTGTTACGCCAGACGGACAGGACTGTCACCACCTGCCGTCTACCCCAGTCACACCGTGGAGCACGGTCATATCCGAAATATCCCGCATACCCGAGCACCACGCTCGTGTATGAAGTCACTACTCTAGTGCCCCCATGTCTCCCACCCTTCGGATGAACGAGTAAAACACTAGAGCAAGTTCGAAAGCACAACGAACCTCTATCCGTACCCGGATCATCTGGCCTAATTAAGACCGTAGCATAACTTATGAACGAACTAAGCATGGATTGATAAACTATCAAGATAGTAAAGCAACCATGGCAAAACTCTATATTATGAATAGAGTCTGACAAGTTGGATACAAAGCCATACCAGGAGCCGAGGATTGCTCAACGACCCCGAGGACGACTTGCTCGCTAAAGAGAACTAGCCTAGCTCCACTACCTAGCTAAGAGAGCAAGAGAGAGGAGAGCCTTCTTGGAGAGAATGGAATGAAGTGTGTGTGTGTGTGTGTGTGTGTGTGTGTGTGAGGGGTGAGAGGGGGCCCTATTTATACTAGTGGAGGTCGGTTCGCGCCAAATGCACGTATGGAAGGTAATTAGGAGACCTGGGGCCGACTCCTCCTCGAAATGCACCTGGATGGGAGGCCGGCCAGGTTCGGCCGAACTAGGGGGTCGGCCGGCCCCACCTGGCCGCCTCTCGTCCTTATCCTTCTCTAGCAGGCTGACATGTGGGCCCTGATATCTTTTCTTGTATGCATTATGCGTTGCGCACCCGTTTGCTCTGCTAGATGGGTCCTCCTTGTAAGTGGGTGACGCCGGACGCGATATTCTGCGTAGTTGTATGGCGTCTGCTGCGTGTTTTCGTCTTATTCCTCTCCTGCTCATCTGAAATGTACAGAACTCGAAAACAACTGTGGAGCAAGGTTAGTGATACAAATATGTGAGTAAGGCATGCAATTTTCCTTTATTATTGAGTATAGTTGACGGGTGAAAATGGCACTTAAGCACCGTCAACAACTCCCCCAAGATAGCCCTTTGCTCATCCCGAGCAAAGTTTTAGACTTAGGTTGTTGATCAAGAGTTGCTACAATGTCGCATTTCTGACTTATGCCCAAGGCACAACCGAGTGTTCTTACCTTTATTCTGAATAAGTTGGCCTTGTTCGCACCTTTTACCTTACTCCTGTGGGGCTTATAGCATCATCCTCATCTTTGGCGGTTGAGGGTCAGAACGGCTTGTAGAGTACCACTTACCACTCCTTTGTTCAACCGTCAATTCGGAGGTTTTATAAAGTTTTTGAAAAGAAATTTGTAAGTTCCTCGGGTGATCTCTCGGATCGCTCAATGTGTTTCATTCCTCACCAAGGCCTTTTTATGCGCCTTTCTTTTTCCATCCTACTTCTAATGGCTTCTTTTTGGTGGATCTGTAGGTATGGAGGATATAATGGCAAACTTGCTTCTCATATTTCGCTAAGTCAAAGACTGGATCCAAAGGAGAAACAAGTTATAAGCCTTGATCAAGATGTGCAAATGTGTGGATAATTTTGGTGGATGATGGATGAGAACTCCTTTATATGAATTCTCTTTCCCTTGTAATGTTTTTGGTATGGGCTATATTTTTTTCTCTCTCTTTTTTTTGACACACCTTGTGGGTGTGTGGCATACCTTCTTTGGGTATGCATCTTTTCTCTTTTTTTTGACATGCCTTGTGGGCATGTGGCATACCTTCTTTGGGTATGCATCTTTTATTTCTTTTTGTATAGTCCATACATTATGATGATAACTTTGGAGAGAGATAAACATGGCACATCTTGGAGTTTTATTTGTGGATGGATGGGGGATGTACTTGCTATCTTCCAGGTGTAGAAGTATAGCATGTGAGTGGACGTGTACATGATCTTGATCATGGGCGTATGAATTGATTCTCACAAAGGGTCACAACAATTTGACAAAGCTCAATGAGAAGACAAGTTGCATATGTAGAAAAAGCTTTTCAAACATGTAACTCATATGGCTCTGGATAGGAATTGCATATCACCGGGGAACTTTATTTTTGTATTTTTGAAAAGAAATACTCCAGATATCAAGCATCACTTAGGAGAAGATCATAGCAACACTTTTCAGCCATATCATAACCCACAACAACCTAGATTCGAATTCTGCTTTTTCGCTATCCACAAGTTTCAAGATTAAGGTTTGAACATCTAGCCACCAAACTCAGAACTTAGGGAGAGCACAAGGTTGTAACTAGGCATATGAAAGGAACTAACAGAGCAACTATTCATCATCTCAACAAGGAAAAACTACACATGCTTACTACACATACTGGAAAGCAAGTAAATATTTTTGGGTTTTTAAAGGTTTTGTCAATTTTTTATTTGATTTTAGTTATGCAAATTTTTATGGATTTTCAGAATTTTGCAAATTTTTGTTTGGTTTCATGCAAGGTTTTGAAAAGCGATAAAGATAGAGTTTGATACAAGGTACCTCTCATGGGGGTCCTCCCCCAAGCTAGCTTCAGGCTCACTGCTACTGGTTGGGATTAAACCTAGCCCAACGGTAGTAGGCCCTCCACTCCTCCTGGGATTGCTGTTGTTGCTGCTCCAGATTGCGGATCCTCTCGCCTGTGTATCGCTGACAGTTTTGAGTTGACTCGATGTGCTGGCCCAGCGACTCGTCGATGTTGGTGGTGCGCATGTTAAGCTCGCCCATCTGCCGAGTCAGAGTGGCAAAACCTCTGGACGAAGCTGTACGTCGCGAGGGTCCGTTGGAGCTGGAACTAGTGGATCGGTGCCCTGAGGCCTGCCGTGCCCACTCGGTGGAGCTGGCACTCTGCCATGACGAACCTCCAGCCACATATTGATGTGGTTGAGGGTGAGGTTGCTGCTGCATGAACTCCTCCCTTCTGGCCCTGCTTCTTGTAACCCTGCCAGGAAGACCAGAAACACTATGCTGGCGGCTCTCCTCTTGTTGAACAAGAGGGATGGTTAGCGAACGGCAGTTATACAAATGATACCCCGCATTTGGCAATGGGATTTCATTTGCATAACCAAGCGAAAAGAAAATCAAGGAGTCATCCGGGCCTTTCTTGAGCGTGTGGCCTTGAACCAAGTATGCCTCATCGATCATAACACGGAGCTCCTCAATGAAGGGAACGGGGTTCCCATCTAAGATTCCCATGTTTGATGCGATGCGGGTAACCAAAGAAGTGCATTCAATAGGACCCGTCATCTGAAAATTTGTGAGCCATTGCTTAACCATTGCTTGTGCGGGGGAGATTCGGATTTTGTTGACCATGGCGTATAATATCATCAATTCATCATTCCACATTGGTCGTGGATCATCTCTTGGAAAGAGAGTGATAGCCATCCACTTGTGCATCAAACGAAGAGTCGGATTTTGAATGTCATTGCACCGAGGTGCAAACTTGGCATGAACAACTTGACCCGAAATCAAACCCCAAAACTCATGTCGATCAAAACCGCGGCAAGCTTTTGCAAGGGAAATCAGCAAGCGCGCGCAAAACCCAAGGAGGTGACTGAAATTTCTCCAATTAAAATAGCATTCAACTCCAAAAAGTCGGAAAGAAACACCATCGTCCACCTCCCGAAGAGTGCAAAGAAACTGGATGGTGAGGAGACGAGAACCATTCTCCTCAACGGGCACAAAACTATCCCATCCAACCGCATGCCAAACACGAGCGAAGTCAACGTCCATACCTGTTTTTTCGAGAAGGTCCGAATCGAAGGCTCTGGTATGACCAAAGCTTCAATTCTTGATCATGGCGTAGGCTTGACGCTCGCGGTTGTCTTGCAAGTCGAGGTACGGTGCATCATCTTCATCTATTTCCATGTCCTCGGCTTGCGGTTCTTCAGCTTGCTCCTCTATTTGTTCCTCTTGTTCGTCTTGCTCATAGTCCATCGTAGTCGGCGTTGGTGTAGGTTCGGGGGAATGACGGGAGCTCGACCCACCCCGTGAACGGGATGAGCTTGATCCTGTCATCTTCTTGATAGCTCCAGAAAGTTTCCGTCCTACACCCTTCATGCTTGCAACTCGAGCGAACAAGAACGAACGAGAACAACTCGGTTCGGGTTATGTTAGCGAAATCAAAATGAAATTCTTACCCGAGAGTTGTTCCTTCAAATATGTGATCAATCTTGCAACAAAGAAATGAGAGAGAGAGATTTCTTGAAACCAAACTTGAGCCAAAATCCAATGGAAACCCGAGCAAAAATGTGTGAGAGGGAGTGTGAGTGAGTGTGTGAGTATGAGAGAGCTCAACACCACTCTCGGCCCCTATTTAAAGAGAAGATGGCGCATGCACCAGAGGAGAGGTAAGCCACAACGGCTATGGAGCCGTTGGAGAAGGTGGGGCCCAGAAGCCGTTGGCCCTGGGTCGGCCGACCTATGGGGTCGGCCAGCCCCAAGGTGGGCCCCCTGGTGCCCTCCTTCGGCCTGGTGCTTCCTGAACGGTTAAGTTCTTTGAAAAAATGGTGCACGACCAAAAGTTTGCTCGAAAAGATGTCCACATTATTTTTCCCAAAGGATTAAAAACTCAGAAAATATTTTTGGTCTTTTTGTAAAAAGGGAAAGGTGCTAAAAAAATTCCAGCATGCAGAAAACAATTTTGAAAATTTCAAACATGCAGTGGAGAAAAACAAATAAGGTGTAAAGAAAATGTTGAAAAGCGGAGAAAGCAAATATGAGATAAATACAAATTTACCTTTGGCAAAGGCGTGTCGTTTAAAGTGCGATGTGCATGACTTTTCTCCATCATTCTTACCATTTGTCGGCTCGTCCTGGAGAACTGGATGAGGCCGAACTCTCGACCTTCCGCCACACCTTCTTTTCCTTCTTCTTTCTTCTAGGTGCAGAGGGTCGTTGTTCTGGCTAGGGTTCTGGTGCACCCCAGAGTGCTTGCCCTTCACTGTTTTGTTGGATCATGAAGCGCTGCTCTTCCTTCTTCTTGAACCTGAAAAACATATCCTCCCTTCCGACACGGAAATGGATTTCTCCCTTTCCGGCATCGATCCTTGCCTTGGAAGACCTTAGGAAAGGTCGCCCAAGTATGAGGTCGACTCCGAGGTCGCCCTCCATATCCATTACCACAAAGTCGGCAAGGACGAAGGAGTCTCGTACTCGTACGAAAACGTGTTCGGCTATCCCTTTGGGATACCAAATGGTTGAATCTGCAAGCTGTACGAGCATAGTTGTTTGGGAAAGAGCAGGATATTCAAGTGCTTCAAATATTACCTTGGGCATTATATTCACACTTGCCCCCAGATCGCATAGGCATCGCTCGAAGTGTTTGATGTAGATCGAGCAGCTGATCATGGGGACCCCTGGATCCTCTTGCACCACTGCCACCATGCCATCCCAAACGTCGTTCCTTGGGGGATAGTACATACCTGCATGGTTATTGTGTGGTGGCCTCCGGGATGAGTTATCCCGTCCGGTAGACACCATGCTGACATTTTCAATGGGAGACTCGGGTTGCCCCGGGATCTTCCCGCTCTCAACAGCAGGTAATGAAGCAGCAATTTGTGCAAGCTGGGTTTTGATCATTTTGTTGAAACTTAACTGGTTTTTAACAGTTGAAGACAAAGTTTCAAGCTTGACATTTAAACTTTCCAGGGATTTATCATTGGCCAAAAGCTTTTTATTTATATTTTTTGTTGATTTTGACTTGGCCAAGAACAAGTTGTCTCAAGGGAGGTTGGTTTGAATTAAAATTCGAATTATAAGAAGGATTGTAGTTATTACCTCCCTGAAAAGGTGGATGTGGCTGGTTCCACCCCTGGGCTCCTCGTTGTGGACGGTACCCGTTGTTGTTGTTATTGAGGTATGCGCAGTCTTCACGGGTTTCGGGGCAGTCGTTCCCCGAGTGTCCATCATTACCGCATACTTTGCACGTGAAGTGCGAACCCATGGCGTAAACGGGAGCATGGATCGGTTGTTTGCTCCCTTCCTCCAGCTTCGCGGCAATCATATCCGTCTCTTTGATGGTATGCATGCCTTTGGTGCGGGGTTGGAGTCGTTCATCGCTCCACCCCTGACTAGAGACCATCTTCTCAACTAATTCTTTTGCTTTGGCGATAGTCAGTCGATGAAGGCTCCTCCAGCAGTAGCATCAATGTTGGCTCGAGATGTCGTTGTGAGCCCGTTGTAGAAGCTTTGCAGGACGAGCCACTCGTCCATGCCATCATGACGACAGGCCAGGATGTATTCCTGCAGCCTCTTCCAAGCTTCTGGGATGGATTCCATCCCTGTCTGCTGGAAACTTGAAATTCTCCCGCGCAGGGCATTTGTTTTGCCCAGCGGGAAGAATTTTGCGAGGAACGCCTTGGAGCATTTGGCCCAGGTGTCGATGTCCTTTTCTTTGTAAGACCACTGTTTTGCCTTCCCCAGTAGGGAGAAGGGAAACAGACGAAGCTTGATAACATCGGCGGCGACACCCCGTATGACAACGGTGTCGCAGAGCTCCAGAAAATTCGGCAAATGTGCATTTGCGTCCTCATTTGGCTTGCCACAGAATGGGATAGCCTGCACCATGTTGATGAGGCTTGATTTGAGCTCGAAGTTCAGGTCCCCGACATTGATGTTGGGGAAAGTGGCTATATTGTCGGTGGAGGGGACGGAGAACTCGCGAAGAGTCTTTTCAGCCATAGCCTCAAGAACGAGTGGTGCTTCCGAAATGGGTTTCTGTGCCGGGAGGATAGCGAGAGGAGGAATGACGCGAGGTCGTGCCCTTCTCACGAGCCTCTCTAGATTGTCTATGTAGTTTTCCGGCAGGGAGAAACCGGTCATACACTACCCCTGTCTTCTTTCGAATCAAAAAATAAAAGAAGACATAAAGTGACATTAGCCTGAAAGAGTAAAGACTATATCCTGAGTACATGGTCTAAGTTAATATTAGCACAATATCTTTGTTCACTTGCCGTCCCCGGCAACGGCGCCAGAAATGCTTGTTGACATTTCTTAGCACAATCACTAGGAATGGATAATCCTTAGCAACAGCGCCAGAAATGCTTATTGGCAGTCCTTAGTGCAATCCCTAGAAATGAAGTCACCGAACCCATCCTAGCAACTGCACCCAAGGGGTGCCACTCTCGTGGTATAATCAATACGATTACAGATGGATCCGCAAGCGCACGGATATACTGTTGTAGCATTTCACCCGGAGATTATGGGTATCATCATTTATTTGTGTCCCAAAGGATGGCAGCGGCAAAGGCATTATACTCAACATTAACCATGACATTGTGCCTCAAGCAATAGGCAATACTCTAATAGGGGTAAGTACAGATAAAGAATAAGCAAGGGTAATGCGACACAGCACACATCCACACTCCAAGAGGAAGGAATAAAGGAGAGAAACTATAAAACAAAGAACTACTCTATCCTACGTCAAGTCAGCTGGAGCTTAGGCTAGGTTAGGTGTCCTAGTGCTTCTATCCAAAGCTGGGATCATGTTAGATCATGGTTAGGACTGTAGGTGCCAGGAAAATGGTATAGCGGGGAGAAGGTCTCGCACCGGAGTACATCCAGTCCCGTTACCTCTTTGCATGAACTCCTACACCGAACCCGAACATCGGGGAGTACATTAAACGCAACACCGCTGTTACGCCGGACGGACAGGGCTGTCACCACCTGCCGTCTACCCCAGTCACACCGTGGAGCACGGTCATATCCGAAGGATCCCGCATACCCGAGCACCACGCTCGTGTATGAAGTTATTACTCTAGTGCCCCCAGGTCTCCCACCCTTCGGATGGACGAGTAAAACACTAGAGCAAGCCCGAAAGCACAACGAACCTCTATCCGTACCCGGATCATCTGGCCTAACTAAGACCGTAGCATAATTTATGAACGAACTAAGCATGGATTGATAAACTGTCAAGATAGTAAAGCAACCATTGCAAAACTCTATATTATGAATAGAAGTCTGACAAGTCGGATACAAAGCCATACCAGGAGCCGAGGATTGCTCAACGACCCCGAGGACGACTTGCTCTTTAAGGAGAACTAGCCTAGCTCCACTTCCAAGCTAAGAGAGCAAGAGAGAGGAGAGCCTTCTTGGAGTGAATGGAATGAAGTGTGTGTGTGTGTGTGAGGGGTGAGAGGGGGCCCTATTTATACTAGTGGAGGTCGGTTCCCGCCAAATGCACGTATGGAAGGTAATCTGGAGAATTGGGGCCGACTCCTCCTCGAAATGCACCTGGACTGGAGGCCGGCCCCTCCTGGCCGCCTCTCGTCCTTATCCTTCTCTGGCAGGCTGACATGTGGGCCCTGATATCTTTCCTTGTATGCATTATGCGTGGCGCGCCCGTTTGCTCTGCTAGATGGGCCCTCCTTGTAAGTGGGTGACGCCGGACGCGATATTCTGCGTAGTTGTATGGCGTCTGCTGTGTGTTTTCATCTTATTCCGCTCCTTCTCATCTGAAATGTACAAAACTCGAAAACAACTGTGGAGCAAGGTTAGTGATACAAATATGTGAGTAAGGCATGCAGTTTTCCTTTATTATTGAGTATAGTTGACAGGGGAAAATAGCACTTAAGCACCGTCAACAACGGACTCGCATTTAATATTCTTTTGTCGTCTTCTATATCGGCAGAGCCTACCGATACGCCTGTGTGAGAGATATTCGGAATCCCAGCCGATACGCTCTCGAATTTGACTTTGTTTTATCCCTTGTCAATTACAGGTCAAATTGACTGGCATGCTTGGTTGACTTTCTGGAGCTTGGCGAACACTTGCTCTCGGATTCCAGTGTGTTGATTTTTGCATCAACACATCTTTTAGCACGCCCGGTGGGACCAAAAGCTTCAACATGGTGGATATTGGTGATAAATCTGAAGTTAATAAAGACAATTATATCCCTGTTGATGAAAGCAAGCTCAAGGAAGATCAGCAGAAGGAGTACCTAGAGCTCGTGGAAAGATTTAAACGTGAATGCTGTGACAATCCAGGTTCTAGGAATTAAAAATAAAATTTTTGTGTTGTTTTAAAATTTAAACCATGATTTCCAGAGCAAGGGTATTTTTGTTATTTTGGAAAAATGCAAAGTCCTTTTTACAAAATAGTTTTGCAAAAGGCAAAAATTTAAAATTTATGAGGGGTTAAAATGCACATTTTGTTTTTCACTTTTACCCTCATAAAAAGATGTATTTATGCTTAAGGCTACCCTTGCAATTTTAAAACTTAAGTGTGTTCTTTTGCATTTTAAAAGATTTTGCGAATTTCAAAATAATTTCAAATCCTTTGATCTAGTGAAAATTTGCACAACAGAAAAGTTGTAGATCTTAAAAAGTTACACAACTTTTATGTTGAACACTTTTTCATTTGAGCCCTAGATCAATAGGAAATTTTACTTTACAGTTTGGTCCCTAAGATTTTGGTAATTGCAAAACCACCCCTGGATTTCCTTCTTCCTCTGTCCACTGGAAAACAGGGGCGCCGCCACCCCCTCGCCGCCGTTTGGCCACTGCCACTATTTCCTCGCCAGCTGGTCGCCCTGCGCCGCCCCCACGTGCCACGCACAAGGTCTCCGCCGCCACTTCGCCAACCCTGCTGCCCTTTCCTGGCCATGCCATGCCACCCCGACTCCCTGCCTCACTGTCACGACCGTCGACCGCCCCTGGAGAAGATGCACCACCACCGTCTCCCACCCACAGCTTGGAGGAGCTCATCCCCTTCCCCAACGTGCTCATCCTCCCCTCCTCTAGGCTACAAATAGCCTCGGCCGATCCATTTCTTCACACACAAACCCGTCGGTCACCCCTGGCGCCGCCGCTCGCCGGCCGCCGTGGAGCCACCACCCCGAGCCTCCATTGCCCAAATCAAGAAGCCCACAAGTTTTCCCTTGCCTCACTGAACCTTCCAAGCCCGGCCATTCCCTCCCAGCCTCGCTGGTGCACTGCCGCCACGCCGAAGCGCCGCCGCAAGCTACCTGCTCCTATGGCGCCGCCACCCCAGGCCCTCCCAACCCTAGCCAAGCCCCTCTACAGGTTCGCGCTGGCCCCCTTTTCACTTCCCCTAAGTTTCCCCTAGCTCTCATGGCCCAGGCTCGCCGGAATTTGGCTGGAGCCGAGCCCCCACGGCCAGCCATGGCCATAAGGGCCTGATTGCTTTGTTTATCTTCTTTCCAGGGTCTTTTCTGCAAAGTTTCAAATCCTTTTTCAATGAAATTTGAAAAATCCTAAAAAATGTAGAAACATCAGAAAAATGCCAAATAAATTTTGTTGTGTTCCTCTCAACTAGATCTATAACTTTGGCTACTAAAGTTTGCATGAAACTTTATACTGTGTGCTCTAGTTTAATTGTTAGCAAAATGAGTAATTTATTTATACCTTTTTAACCATAGCTTTGTTATGCTTTATTTTTGGAACCTAGCATAATTTTGCAATGTATAGTTTTGTGTGAAATTTGTGGCCCAAATGCTTGACTTTTGCTCGTTATTTCATGTGTTTTGTTTATTTCTAACATATACACCTGTTTTATTTATTAAAGCATATTTTTATTAATTTCGTAGAGTCATCTTTTTACCATGAGCTCTACTAATCATAATTAGCTTATGATAATTTTTTTGAGAGAATTTTTGCTTTGTTTAACTTGAGTTTTTGATTTATTCTTGAGTTTTAGGATTAATTCATACATGCCAGTGCTAGTGCTGTTCTTTGTCTTTATAAGCTCCATGTTTAGGTTTAATTCATATACATGATCTTTCCTTTTTAATTTTGAGTTGATGTTTGATGTTTGAACCCTAGTTTAGGCTCCATGTTTAAGCTCCATGTGGATTTTACTGGGCAATCGTTCTAAATTTGAATTCAACCCATCCATGTTCCTGAATAGGATTACCCTTCCCTTCTTTTGATTTCAAACCATACTACTTAGTGTAGCTAGTCTTGTTATTTTATATAATTTCTTTGTGTTTACTTTTATTCTATAAATGATTGCCCAGTAAAGTAATACTTTTAAGCTTAGTCTTAAATATTTACTTTATTGGATAATAACTTTTTAGTGAAGAAAAGCTATACTTAAGTACTTCACTAATTTCGAGTACTGCATTGCATATAGAAATAGTATCACTAGCCGACGGAATATACGAACTCATCTAGGAACCAGATGGGAAATTCTCCGAAGCTCAGATCAATGTTGTAAAATTAATTGAAGCCCCGAACTTCAATTCGGAAGAACCCCAACCTACTGACTTTATAAACACCTCTACAGGCAAGCCCCGGTGCATAATCCTATTATTTTAAATTATGCAACTTATGATTATTATTTATTTGTACATTTACGTTATTGGAGTTGAATGAAAACCTTAGATGCATAATTATAGGTACCTATTGATTGAACACTAGATCTGCGTCCGAATAGATGCTATGCTAATAGGACCGGTAAAAGTCGAGTGATTGCCTGTCACTCGCGAGCTTATAGGAGTTGATTGTTTACTTTCTGCAATTACTATAAGGACCATGGACGAATTTGGTTACAAGCTTCATATGGAAATCTGTCTGTGTTGATAAACTTGTTAAGGACGCAGTGTGTGGTAGTGTTGATTAAGCATTTGAAAATACAAGCCACATGCCGTAAATATGGTACGCGGCAAGCCTAGTAACCAATCGGCCCATCAAGTGGACTTTACCCTACTCTCTCTTAGGGATAGGATGAATAAAATGGATGTGGGACGAGGTTGGTGCCCTGTTAAACAATGTAGCGCTACACTATGACTATGAGGGACGAGGTTGGTGCCCTATAGTCGGGGAGAGTGGCCCTGATCCACGAATTGAAATGAAAGGCAAACTATTGCTTGGGAGTGACTCGTCAGTGCTCCAAGCGTGTGTGTTAGGTTTACCTTGCAAGGATTGAAATTTGGTTCGAACTGTTTCGCCGCTCACGGATATTGAGCCTGCTTAATCTCTTTGCCACATAGAGTAAGAAGTGGAACAAAGATGATGCTTAATCTTGTTGGATGCAAATAATTTCTCTACATATTTGTATAGATAGGTGCAAATCTAGAATTGTTAATGAAACTAGAACTTGAAAGCTAAAATTTGAAATTAAGGACCTAGTATTTATTGCTTTTCAGCACAATAAACTCCACAGCCTTCACAAGCATTGCATGTCTAGCTAAAGGGCTATGTTATATACCCTTATTCGGGCCAGTCTTGCTGAGTATTAGTATACTCAGTCTTGCTTTTAACATTGTTTTCAGGCAACTCTTGGAATGCTTGGTGAGATTGACATCATGTACGGGCTTCATCATGATATCATATATCGACACTATTTATCATTTTCTTTCCGCTGTTTATAAACTCTGAAGAACTTATCTACTTTCAAATTTCTGAGGTACCCTATTTGAATTCTCAAACCCAGTTTATCATAACTTTACTATTGAAGTTTGTGTTGTAAAACTTATGGTTATTGTAATCTCTGGGCTCACATTCGAGTGAGGTATGTTGTTTTGATCCGAAATATAGTGGTTTTATCGGAATTTTACCCGACAAACTGTCAGATTATTCCGTTTGAAGTGCGTATTAGTTGTTTCTTATATTATGGGTAGGTTTAACGCACTTTAGTCGGATTATTTTTGGCGGTTCTGCCACAAATGCCTCAAGACATATAGCGTCACTAGTTCTAGTGACGTAATCAAGAAGTTTAATCTTCCATCCTTCCAGCCATTGACGGAAGCGCAGCGTGACAACAAGATGATAGATGCGATGTCTCAAGCTATGGCACAAGCATTTGTCAAAAGCGCAACAGTCATGGGCAACACGATGCACAACGTAGTAGTCAAGACTTTTGCAGAAGGCACATTTCCAGGTTGCATGGGTCCTTGTTACATACAACCAGATCAGATGCAGTATATCCCCTTGGAGGTATCTATGGCAGCAGCTTTGTCGGCTCAAAATAGCCAGGCAGAAGCGAGTAACAGTCAAGCGCCACCACAGACTACTACTGCAACATCGACGACCCTAGATGCTCCAATCTTCTCGACTCCCAAGGCTGCGCCTACAGTCGTGCAGGGAGGATCTGCATTTGGATTTTCAAAAGGATGGAATCCGGCCACTGGGCATGGTATGCCGCCGGATTTCTTTACTTCCCAGTCCAATGTACAATTTAATTCATCTGTTTCTCAGCCGATGGCACCTCAGCATGATCCATCGGCTACTCAGCCGATGAGTTCCCAGCAGGACGCGTCAACAACACCACTGACTGCCCAAGGTACATGGAGTCCGCAGATGGCTGCACAGTTCAACGCATCGGCGCCACCGCCGATGACCCTACAGTAGCGTCTCGCAATCCTGCTCCAACCCAAGTCTCCTTCAGAAATTCTGATGTCAGAGTCTCCTCACCAGAATGGAGTCAATTGGGTTTTCGATGATCAGGCAACTGGATTGTTGCGATATGTCAACGTGCCGTACATGGATTCTACTAGTTAGCAGTCAGCTAGTCCATCGGCTCAATAGCCAGCGACCACATCCGCACCGGCAATGACTCAGCAGTCACCTAATCGGGTGGCTCAGCAAGCGCATCAGATGCCATTAGCTGGACCGCCGATGACCCTGTTGACGGCCATTATTTCACATTCTGACTGTCAACTTCTCGGGAATAAATTGAGCTTTACACTATGTTCCATTCATATTCTATTTAATTCTAATAAGTTCTACAAGTTTTGGATGAGTTGTGATTTCAGGTGAACATGTACCAAAATTGGGCAAAATTGGGAAAAAACCCTGGCCACGTCTACATACCCTGCCACGTCTTTGATCCAGGGGCAATGTCATGCACTCAAATGTCTCTGAGCCGAGGATTGGACGTCAGTTCGATCGAATGAACCGAAAGGCTTGCACAAGGATCAAAGGACCCACAATTCAGCGCAAAGTCATGTCCAAGTCATCGATCCACCAACCAGCGAAGATCACAAGCATACAAGTGTAACATCGGTGCAACGGAGGGCCGAGAGGAGCCAGAGGGAGGCTGACCGGCTCTGGCTCTGGCTTTGCGTGGAAGACAAGCACACTGACTTCAACTGCTTACAACTGACGCCACGTGCTTCACCTACTCAGAACTGACCTCGGAAGGCTATAAATAGAACCCCTATCCATCACCTGTAACACACACCATTGGAGCTCATTCTCTCTTCACTTTCTAGAGTAGGATTAGTAATTTGGGAGTTAGAGTCGAGTCGAGCTTGCTCGGGATTCCGGAGTGTAACATCCCGAAAATTCACTCGAGTAAATCACTCGCTAAAAATGGGTTTCAAAATCTTTTCGTCACAGAGCTCAAATCTTTTCCAGCGATTCTCTGTCCTGACACCAAAATCAGTCACAGTCTAATTTCCCTGTTCTCCTCGTTTCTCGTGCGCGTCGCTTCTCATCGACGCCACGACCGGCTCGCGACCGTCGCCGCGAACGAACCCCGCCGACCGCCGCTCTCTTTTCCCCCCTCTTCTTTTTCTTTTCTTCTCCTTTTTCCCTTTCCCTTTTTCCTCTTTTCTTTTTCTCCCTCCTTCTTCTTCCTTCTTTCTTCTTCCTGCTCCTTGTCCATGCACACGCACTGCTCCCACGTGAACCATGTGCCCGGATGCTCGCCGCGCCGCCCGTCGTCAAGCACAGTGCCGCCTGCCCCGCTCGCGCTTGCCCGAGCCGTCCCGTCACCCTGTGCCGCCTCGCCGCTCGCGCCGCCGCTCCACGACGCTCCGAGCGCCATTAATGGCCGCGAGATGCCCGCCGGCCAGCCGGGCACCGCGTCTGCCCTCCCCTCCCCTCGCCTTGGCCTATAAAAGCCGCCCCAGCTCGCTCTCCTCGCCACCACCGAGCTTACCGAGCCCTCCCACTCCGCCAGCCCTCCCTGAATCGAGCTCTCTCTGCTCTCCCTCCCAAGCCGCTGCAGCCACTCGTCGATCTCCTCTTGTAAGCAGCCCCGCACCAAGGTAAGCAGCTGCCGAGCATCTCCACAGCACCCTCGGCCTTCCCCAACCAGCGCCCCTTCCTCTGCCCGCCACCAGCGAGCTCCCCACGAGCTCCTATGGCCGCAGCCATGGCTGCTCGGGGCGGATCATCTCTCAGGCCTTCTCCCATGCCCGTTGTCACCTGAAAGAAATTCCCTCGCCCTCCTCTATCTCCCCATGCCCTCGGCTTCGTGAATGGAGGCCGGAAGCGTCATTCAAGTGGAGCTCAGAGAGCTCGTGCCGATGGCGGCGCTGAGGACAGGGACGACGTCCCTGTTCCATTCTACCAGACCGTGACCCCCTCCTTTTTATCAGCCCAACTAATAGCCACAAGGCCCAATCGTCATCCTACTTGGGCAATAACACGTGCACCCTCTTTCCTATAGGTTAATCAATTTCTGGAATTTAATTACAAGCCACCAAATACAAAATCATATCTTACTCATCCAAGCTCCGAATCAAATGATTCTTCTTTCTAAATTCCTATAAAGTCATATACTATCCATTCATCCTATTTTCATCTCTCCTTGAACTTGGAGTTAGCCCTTAAACACTCCCTTAACCTATCATTTTATGCACCGAAAATCCTCCAAATATTCCGAAACTCGACCACATCATTCCCAATATTATTTCGGCAGTGCCATTAGCAAATCTCCCAAAAATATTATTCCTACCTCCATATCTTAATTTCTTCTGATTCGAGCTCAACGATAAAACCTTTATTTTTTTATTTATTGTGTGTTTGTTTGTGTGTGTAACACCCGGTTTATAAAAAGACATAAACTGAGCAATCATATACGTGCCAGGATCAAGTCACACGTATATACAATAGAATGAACAATATATCACAGCATATATCACGTAAAAAGATATAATAAAGCGAATACGAATGCTATTTATTACATTAATGACAAAATGTCTGATACAGTGGAAGCGTAAAATACATATACAAAGAACTCTCGGAAGCAGGGCGTCACAGGGACGTCGACTGGGAGACGAACGCCTAGAAGTCCTCGTACTCCTGGTAGCTCTGGGTGAACTCCCTCGGGTCAGCAGGAACTGAGCAGTAGTAGAGTATCCCCAAGAGGAAAAAGAGTAGAGTAGGCAAGAGTGAGTACACAACTTGTACTCAACAAGTATAACAGAAACTATGAGGCTCTAAGGTTGGCTGACTCAACTGCATTAGCTTTTAATCTTGGCAAAATTTTATTAAAGCTATTTACTACAATTTGATGAATTACCATACCCCAGTTACATAGTAATTAATCAGAATTAATTATGATGCTACTGAGAACCAAACCAAACCAACCAAGCCACCCGGGGAAACCCTCCTAACCAAAGAAAGATAACCCCACTAATCAAAAGGAGGATCTGGGCCGCTCATGACCGTGAGCACGGCTTGTATACCAGTTTTACACTCTGCAGAGGTTGCACATCTTTACCCACAAGTCGTGAGCTACGCTAGTTGTTCATCACACTTCCGTAGGTGAGATGGCTAGCAAGCACACTACGAGGCCTTTACAAAGAATCTCGTTGGTAAGGAGTAACCACAAGAGTTGGATCAGTGACTATGGAGCAGGTCTAGTGGGCGTCAAGAATACCACAGACGAGGCCACTCAGTACGAGGGCAATAGAAGCTTACCACCCTTGCCCCGTCGGTAAGTTACTCCAAACCAAAAAGAACTAATTATTACGCCAAGACCGTCCCATTCCAGTCTTGTGGTAGCGATGTTGTCCCAGGTTGTCGCTCTATGAACCGGTCCTTATGGAGAGTGGCCAACCCAGTACTAAGCACCGTGCTAGCCCCCTAAACCATGTTTCTAACAAAAACTAATTTTTAACGAGACGTGAGCCCCTCAAATGGGCCACTCCCAGAATTAAGTTGCATATACCATTAATCAAATTAATTAAAAAGTACCAAGTGTGTTATAGCGCGGCACCTAGCACAACTAACCAAAATGCAACCCCAGGGATATATATAAGATAATAAAGTGGCTAGGAAAATCCTTATAGGTATACAATATTAAAATGCAATATGAAATTGTAATTAAAGGTGATAGGTGTTGTTCATGTTATACTTGCCTTCCTCAAACTGCTCCTGCTGCTCAAACTGCTGTGAAGATGGTGGCTGCTCCGGGTACTGGTACTCCTCCGAAGGATCAATGTTTACTCACGATCGCAACGCCAAAACAAGTCCAGCACATACACATACATGCAAACAAGAGAAAAAGCTAAAAAATAGTACAACAATACATAAAAACAGCAAACAAAACTACTCTAAGACTATTCTACATGTTACAACGATCACGTGGACATAAAGAATGCCTAAAACGGAGTTAGAACGCGAAAACTAGGCCTAAAACAAGGTTTAGGGACTAAACTGCAAGAAAACAGGGTTTCTATGGGCTTCTGCGCAAAAACCAGGGACCTATGCATAAAAACTGAAACGATCCGAGGGCTGACGTGCAAAAAGTCAGGGGTGGACGGCGGGTTCTAAAACCAAGAAGCACAGGGGTATAAGTGAATAAAACAGGGCCTGGTTGAAATTAGTTTTGAATTTAACTGGACCGCGGGTTGATACTAGAAAAACTCAGGGGCTCTTTAGAAAGATTGCCAGGCCGAAGGGGTATCTTCAGATGTGGGCCGTTGGATCATGATCTGGTGGATCAGATCGGATCGGGCCACGATCTAATATGAGTCGTTCGCTCGAGATCGGATGGCTCCGGGCCATTGCGGGCAACGGCGACGGCAGAGTTCGCCGGGGAAACAACTCCCGCGGTGGCGCGGCTTGGGAGCTCACCGGACTTCGGCATTTCGGGGGTTCCAGGGCTTGGTTTGGGCCGGGGTTTGGATGAGGAGCTTGTGCGCGGCATGGGTAATCTACCAAGTGCATCTACGCGGGGTTGCAGCGGGCGGAACGGAGCGCGCGGAGGTGGAGGCGGCGCTGCGGCGGCGAACTCGCCGGCGTGCAAGGGCGCGGGTTGTTCTGGGGCTCGGGTTTGGGCGCAAAAGAGTATGCGCATGTATGCGAGGCCAACACAAACCTGGACAAGGCTGGTGTGAGGTTGTGCAGCGGTGCATGGTGTCCGCCACGGCGGAGCAATGGCGCGCACGGCGGTGAGACGCCGGCGTGCGGTGTTCGTGCCCCACGAGCAGCCTACAAGCCTAGTTAATGGGTGTAGAAGGTAGAGGGGGGGTTGGTTGATGCTCACCAGGGCTCGGATTCGAGCAGTGTGGAGGTGCAGGACGGTCGACGACGAGGACTGGCGGCGAGTCGTGGGCGGCGCTCGGGGAGGGGTCACTACAGAGGGTGTCCGGCCTTCAGATCCCCTTGGTTCGACTCCTGGAGATGCTGCGGAGCGGTACAGAGGGTTAGGGCGGTTGTGGTCCACCGGCGGCGAACAATCGCGGCGAAACCGAGCTCACCTGCGCAGCGGTTCTTGGCGAAATTCTCCCGCGGGTGTGGAGCAGGCGGCCAGGCAAGGGGCTGGTGACGATCTTGGTGACCAGGCGGAGCTCCGGCGAGGATCCTCGGTGGATGTGGTGCAGCGGGGTGGCTGGTCCACGGCGGCGCAGAGGGTGCTGCGCGGCGGAGCGGTGCGGGGCGTTCGAATCTTGGGGCTCTGTGCGCAGTGGAGTAGATGGTGCGGCGCAGAGGGTCCCGGGCGGTGTTTAAAGGAGGGGGCCGAGGATCCTGGGCGTTCGTGCCCAGCGTGATCCCGGTGGGGATAGCGGCCGCGATTCTCGGCCGGGCGGGGCAGATTGCACAACGGCCTTGCGCGGTCCCAGGTTCTGGTGGCGTAGCTTCTAGAAGGAGGGAGACACTCGGGAGGCTGGCCAGTGGTCCTGCAGAGTCGGGGGGGAGTGGGGCCACGGGGCAGCGAGGGAGCGGGCAGAGCAGAGAGGAGAGCTCGGGCGCGAGAAGGAAGAAAGGAAAGGTGGAAGAAAGGCGCCGACAGATGGGACCGGACAGTCAGAGAGAGAGAGAGAGCGGACGATGTGCGAGCGCGGGGAGAGAGACTGTCAGGCGGGCCAGGCTTGTCAGCCAGAGGGGGCGCACACGCGGCTGAGGCAGCAGTGAGCTGGGCTGAGCACGGAGGGGTGAGCGGTGCTGGGCTTCGCGGGGAGAGAGGGAAAGAGGAGCTGGGCTGGGTCGCCTGGGTTGATGAAGTGGGCCGCGAGCGGGAAAGGGAGCAGGCCAGGCTGGGTTGGCTGCTGGGCTGCCTGGTGGGTTTGGGTTTTTCCTATTTCCTTTCTCTTTTCTATTTCAAACAGCACTCAAACTATTTGAATTCAAATTCAAATTTGAATTCAACCCTAGCACTCAAACAAAAAGAAAAAAAATGCACCAGCATGAATGCAACAACAAATTGAACTTAAACAAAATTTTAATTACTTGTGTTACAAAATTAGATTAAATGCAAGACTAAGCATATAAAACCTTAGAAAATTAAATAAAACCAATTAAATTTATTATTAAATAGGAAATTTAAATTAGGGTGTTACAGTGTGTGCCATAGATACCGGTGTGAACGAGGGAGTACCTGTCGAGGAGTTCGCCGAGCAGTACCGCGAGCCAGAGCCTGTGGAACCGTACCGCGAACAAGAACTCCTGGAAGGCTTTGAAGGTGGCAAGTTCAACCTCATCCTTTGATTGTATATTTCGACCCAGTTTTATAAACATAACCTATTGGCCTGTTTTACAAAATTGCATATGCTTTGATTACTGAAAACATGGTTGGATAGCCACCCCTTGATTTGTTATAACCATTCCTTGACCACCTATATTAATGTCTAAATATGATTTATTCTATTTGGATGTTAATCGCTGTTAGAGCGCCGCTTAGGACCCGGTACTCGTTTTATTACACTTAAAATGTGGTACACCATGTTTTATAAAAAGGAAAATGCGTGAGTTTGTGAAAAAGGGAAAGATGGGATATTTAAGAAACTAAAGAAAAGGATGGGATGGATGAATGGCATTCCCTGAGTGGTTTGTCATATGTTGGAGGCTCGTACCGTTGTGGTAGAGCAAGAAGGTTGGGAGATATCCATCCTGTCACAATTAAGGACCGAGTTGATGTGTCATCTGTGACACCCTAGGTGTCTGCACAGTAGAATTGTATTGATTTAATGCATCATGTGTTTATTTTGCTTGAAAAAGGATCTTATTGTAAAAATAGAAGGTTATTTGTGTAAATATGATTTTATGCAAGGTCCTTTTATAGTTTAATTTGAGTAGGGAGAGCAAATATTGCTTTTGTGGCGGGTTTATTTGTAAAATTCAGTGTAATCATTGCTTGGCAGGAAATTTTGCTTTTTAGTTTGAAATTAAACTGAATTTGCATTGGAAAAGACAAAAGTCCATTAAATTCAAAATCCTTCCTTTGTTTTCAAAACAACTCTTTAACCTTTGGTCAAATCAATTTTTACACAACATCAAAGTTGTAGATCTTGAAAAATTGAACAACTTTCATGTTGGGCACTTTTTTATTTGAGCCCTAGTTTAGAAGTTATTTTAATTTTATAGTGGGACCCTTGAACTTTTTGGATTTTGCAAAGAGGTCCAAACTCTATCTTCTACCTCCCTGCTCCTCTGCTTCAGCGCCGCCGGCGCTGAGCGCTGCTGCCTGCCGCCGTGGAGGGCCTCGGCCACCTCCTGCTTGCCGTGGTCTCCCACGCGTCGCGCCCAGACTCCACGCCGCCCTCCTTTCCTCGCGCTGGAGCCCCCTCCCCTCGCCACGCCGCCCCAGCCGAGCTCCACGACCGCCACTTCACCACCGCCGTGGCTAGCCTCGGGCAGAGCCCCGGATCACCTCCTCTTGCGCGCATCAGCATCAGGAGAACGTCCGCATTCCATTCCCCTCGCTTCTTCGCCTTGTCCTCGCGTAGCTCACCAACCCCTCCTCGTCCCCTATTGTCCACCGGAGCAGCCTCGCCGCCGTATCCCGAGCGCCGACCGCCGCTGCTCGCCGTCGACGACCCAACTCCGACCATCCCCTCGGCCTCCCAAGCCCACCCAGAGGTGCGCGTCGACGTCCTCTAGCGTTTCCCCTACCTAGCCCTCGCCGCCGGCGATCGCCGTCGCCGGAATCGACGGTCAAACCTCCCCCTCCCTTATCTGACCACGGCTAGGGACCCCATTTGAAAAGAAAAGAAAGTTCCAGGGGCTTTTGTGCTAGATCTATGGGCTATTCTGTAAAACTAGTTTAAGTTTTCTTTATTTCTTGCTGTGAACTTTGAAAATGCCTAGAAATTCGTAGACAAATCAGAAAACTACAAATCCAAATGTTTTGGAATCCTTGTTACAAGAACTATAAGTTTTGTTACATGCATATTTTCAGTTCTGGTTTGTATTTTAATCCAAGAAAAAGAATAGCATAAATGGGCTTAATTTGTTCCATGAGTTCTAATCAGTAACTTCATGTGATTTTTGGCTAGGATGTGTCTTGCAGTATTGTTAGCAGCTGGTAAAAATTTGAAACCTTTTTGACATCATTATCTAGGTCAAAGTTTCAAGATTCTTGAATATACTAGTTTTGCTAATTTATTTGTACTGATTGAAATACTAAAGTTCTATGTGTGAAACTTTTTCCATGATCATAAGTTACTAATACCTTGCTTTTTCCCATGTTTGGGAAATTTTCGATCTGTTTAGTTATATCTTTGATTTAATGCTTGTTAAGTAAACTTTAATTGTGATAAATAGTTTCCTAACTTAGAAAATTATGAGATTTTTTTTGTAACTCTACTTTGGTCACATATCTATGTCTGCAAAATTTAGGATCCAGAAACACTATATAGATACCTGTACTAATTAGTTTTATCATATGTGGTTTAATTTTGTCAAAATTATTACTTCATTTTTATGACTATATAAATTCTGAAACATTTATGAGGTGTTCATAGTCATGTGGGTACTATTCTGAAAAATTTTGAGCTTCATAAGTACTGTAGTTTGTTCTGTAGAAATTGATATTGCTCTAGGTGTAGTCTGAATAACTGTTTTATTCTGATTAATTGGTGGCATGAAATGGAATGAATTTTACAGAGTAGTGTGCTCTCTGTATTTACTGTTTGAAGTAATTTTACTGAAGTTAGATACTGTTTGTATACTGAGTTACTCAATTCTTTACAAACCATGATTTATATGCTATATAAACTAACTAAAACTTACTTTGTAAGTTTAATCAAATTGTCTTGTGATGTTAGCCATGTTGTTTTGTGTAGTCATAGCTGTTAAATAACTACTCTATAAATGATTGCCCATATGCTTAGTTATGTTTGTTATCTTTTAAATTGCAACTTTATTGTGAAGCGTGTGTTTATAATACCGTTTCTTGCATCACATATAGATACAACTGTTTTATCGGACGGGTCGTACGAGCTGATCTCGGAGTCCGAAGAAGGTGATCAAGAGGCCCAATTGAACGCCATTGTACTAACTGAAGCCCCGGACCAAAGTCCGGAAGAGCCCAAGGCTAACCTAGCTAGCGACTACCGCGAAGGCAAGCCCCGGACATAACCATATTTCAAATTATTACAATTTATCGTTGTTACTTACTTGTGCATTTACAGTTCTTAGGATTTGAATTGAAACCCTAGATGCATGATCCTAGGAACCTATGTACTGAACACTAGACCTGAGTTCGAATAATTGCTAAGCTTATAGGATCGGTAAAAGTCGAGTGATTGTCTGTCACTCGCGAGCTCTATAGGAATTGCTTGTTTACTTACTGCTATCAATATAAGGACGACGGACGGGGTCGTGTTCGATATCATGACCTTGTGTGAGACCCCGTCTGTGTTGATGAACTTGCTAAGGTCGCGGTGTGTGGTAGCGGTGGTTAAATTTTTGAACGTACTAGCCACATGCCGTAAATATGGTACGCGGTAAGTCTAGTAGCCGATTGGACCGGGGAGTGGATATACCTTTCACTCTCTCTTAGAGATAAGTTTTTATTTATGTTTATGTTGCGCAACACCGTGGCTATAGGGATGAGGTTGGTGCCCTGTAGTCGGGGAGAGTGACCCTATCCACAAGCCGGAAAGAAAGGTAAACGGTTGTTTGGGAACGACCCGACGATGTTCCAAACGTGTGTGTTAGGTCTGCTTGGCCAGGTTAACAAATTTCGATTTGAATCGTCCGCTTCTCACGGTTTGGGACTGCTTGATCCCTTTTCCACACAGAGTAATAAGAGCAACATTACTATGATCATTCTTAATGTTTGACTAAAGTTCTACCATGGTTGGATAGGATTAGTTTCTTACATAGAATGGTTAATCAACTAGAATATGGAAAGCTAAAATGTGAAGTAAGGACCTACTCTTTATTGCTTTACAGCAAAAGGAAAACCAGAGCCTCATAGAACTCTGCATAGTCTAGTTAGGTGGGCTATGTATACCCGTTGTCGATTAAGTCTTGCTGAGTATTAGAATACTCAGCCTTGCTGTTGAAACCTTTTTCAGGTATGAGTTTTGAGGACCAGATCGCTAGTCTGTCTTGGCCCTGCTCTTTGCCTCCTGGCTGGTCCGTAGAATGGGATCCGTCTTTGGCCGGCAATGACCCTGACATGTGATACCTTGCTTGGGCTAGCTTGGTATGCTTTGGCGACGTGTTGTAGCCATCATGTTTTCTTTCCGCTGCTATAAACTCTGAACTTTAAACTTATGGCTTGTATAACGTTTACTGAGTTTGGATCTGTAATAATGCTTTAAACTGGTTTGTAATAACTACTATGCTTGTGTTGTAAAAATATGTGGTTGTAATATCTCTGGACTCGCCTTCGTGCGGGGTATGCTTGTTCGATCCGAGAACCGGTGGTTGTATCGGGACGTTACCCGACAGACCAAGAATTGTTCCGTTTGAAGTGCGTTTGAGCCGGTGTTGCCTTTACGGTGATGGCCAGCGCACTTGAGCTGGGATAATTCAGGTGGTTCTGCCACATCATCTTGCCTAACTCAACTATCGTGCAAACCACTCGACCGTAGTATGTGGCAACGGCTTAACATAAACCCCACTAGTTAGTCTGATAGCCATCAGGAAAGCTGAGAGCAACGGGCGACCAAGGAGAAGGGATATGGTCATGGTCACTTATGCCCCGGTTAAACCTTAGTATTAGGTCAATGGCCCCTTGGTGGAGTCCGTGTTGGCTAGTCAGGTCTAACTAATGTGGGTAATGGCTTTGTTGGGATCTGCACCGACACTAAGTTGATCGTGCTGTGGTACCCCACTTGTGGGTAAAGTTGCACATCTCTGCAGAGTTTAAAACCTATTCGAATAGCCATACCCACGGTATTGAGCGAGTTACGGTTTGGTCACACAACTAGACTTTTGGGAGGGATGTTTTCATGGCGTGAGTTATTTTGGGAAGGTGTCCGGCAGTTGTGCTGTGAGCTACTGCGGATGGGGAGTCCGGCAGCATTAAAACTTGGATCCTTTGTGTGGGATCAACCCCACTCATTACTCAGTTAAGTAAGAAACTATTTTAAGAAAACTCTTTACAAAAATAAACCTCTGCATGTGTAAAATCTAGCTTTACTGCAAACAAACCCCAGCCTTACCCTTGATTTACCCTGTGCATATCTGTGTTACCCCCTCCATGGATGGGGTTGGACTTGTTGAGTACTTTTGTACTCACCCATTATATATTTGTGGTTTTGCTTCAGAGGAGGATCCAGACTTCGTGCCCGAAGACGTTGAGTAGGTGATCGTCCTGCACCCAACCTTGCCTGTGGTTCGGGGTCTCCATAGGAAGCTTCTAATGGCGCAAGACTCTGATGCTATCTTAGATTTTATTGACATTTTAGTATGGCTTGTAGTACTTATGTTGTCCCTCGTGATAGTGGCGCTTCAGTGCCCACTACCTCGACGGTTTGTACGGTAATAAACCATCTGATGTAATAAATGTATTATCAGCCTCCTGGAACTGATATTTGTATCACGTTTAAGTCACCTCTTATGAGGGGACGCTTCAGGTGGTATCAGAGCCGTAGGTTGGCCGTAGGACGTGACCCTTAGGACCGAGGACCTTTTCTAAGCCAGTTCCCCCTAGAACTTTCCCTGCTTAGCCCATCTTTCACACAGCACTTACCTTTGGCCCTTGCCTAGTTCCAGATGGCAGACGAAGAATGGAGTGGCGGAATATGCCCCGCAGAGCCTGGCCTCCCTAAGTTGTTGCTACTCAGCCTGGAACGCGTCGGAGTTGTGGACCCACCGGAGTACATCTACCGGGAGTGCGACTCTAGGGGCACCCTTCGGTGCGACATGATGATCTTTGTGGGAAAAAACACCCGCTATCCTGACGTGGAACCCTGGTTCGTCTCCACCACTGGCTTTTGCTTCCCAGACACCTACCGAAAGGCCGCCCGAAAAGCCCTGCGCCGCCTGCGTGTGGTTTACAAGCATCGTCTCCAACAGACTCCTATGTGATTTTTCCCGCCTACTAGAGGAAGAGGACGCACATGGATTGCCCGGATGAGAGGACTTGGAAGGGAAGAAGAAGAATTAGAAGATACGGTCTCCCACCTATCCATCTACCTCACCGGCTTGGACAAACTCTACCAAGAACAGGCGGCACAACTGAAGCACCAAATCCGCCAGGCGGAAAAGGCAATCCAAGACATGGAAGTACAACGGATACGAGTCATACGAGCTGAGAACTCCCTAGCCGCTCTCCAAGCCCAATGGCAAAATCATGAGGCGCCCAGGACAGAAGCTGGGATGTTAGAAGAAGAACCCTAAGAAACCCATTGGGATAAGGGTACTCAGACCGAAGATTAAGAGCACTGTCTTCCACCAAAGAAGCGCTGCACCTGGTTTGAGGAAGCATCCCCATGAGTAGAGAATAGTATGTCTAGGCTAGAACCGCTATCTTAATAATGTATCCATAAACCATGTACCCAACCTTGTGATGAAATAAGGACCGTCTATTCCCTTTTGTACCCAAGTATTTGTGCAAAGCTCGTTCACCCTATCTTTGTTTTCAGATGGCTGAGGAAGGATGGACACATGGCATTTGCCAAGCTGCACCTGGGTTCCCCAACCTTTTGATCAATGCCCTGGAGATCCTTGGTGTTACGGAACGCCCAAGGTACTACAGCAGGGAGTACGAGCACCATGGAACCCTCCGCTGCAGGGTGATCCTGGTCATTGCCAAAAGTGACTGCTACCCCGACATCCAGCCATGGTGAGTGACCGCCATGGGGTTTAGGTACCAAGACACTTATCTCTTGGTGGTCAGGAAGGCGCTCCGTTATTTGTGCAGATTTTTGATGGACACCTCACCCCTACACCAATGAGGTTCTTTCCCCCGGCCACCAGAACTCCAGTTTTGGGAGGCTCGCATGAGAAGCCTGGAACGGCGCCGCCATGAAGATGACCCCATGTACCAAGTGGCTACTTACCTAGCCTCCTTGGATCAGCTCTTTGACGAGCAAGCTAGCATCCTAAGGGAGCAGACCCATCGGGCCAAGCAAGCAGAGCTCGCAGTAAGGATGCATCAGATCCGGGTGGATCAAGCCGAGGCAAGAGCCGCAACCGTGGTCAGTAGCGAAGCAGTTGCCCAAGAGAGCCTCAGACAGGCCCGGGACCGACGTATGCAAGAATGGACCAGAAGTGGAACGCCAATCCCGGCAATTGGGGAAAACCATGTCCTACTTGGGACGCCCATCATAGGATGGGGACCACTTTTTTGGGACCCCACAAGCCCCACCAGAGAACCCTGAAGGGCCTACTGCCGCCGATGAAGGAGAGGCTGCTGAGCAACCCTGGGAAAAAGGAAACCTAGAGGTCAGTGATCAAGGACTGCTCATTCCCCTGGAGGCACACTCCGTCTCAGAAGAAGGCTCGCCCCACGAGTAGCATGCCCCGACGCCACACTAGAACAAGCCCTCCTATCCCCTATGGCTTAAGTTGTACCCTTAAGTGTGGCCTTTGTACCCAGTCGTGTAGTACGTGTTTTAGCCTTGCGCCAATGTTGTACCCCCCTGCAGTAATAAAGTTGTTGTGCTTGTTGTTCTGTGTGCTTGTGTGCTTTTCGGCAGGAGGTAGATTCTGACTTTACAAAAATACGAACTAAATAACTTAAACATCACTTAATCTCAATCTCACAAAGACTTTACCCAATCAACAGATATCTTCCTGACGCGGTTCAAAAGCTTCCCACAGTCGGACCCCTGCAGCCCCTGGCGCAGGAGGACCGCAAGATGGGCACGGACAAGACCCAAATCAGAAGGAGCAGGAGGTAGACCAGCAAGGAAAAGGAAGCCAAGGGGAAGTGCCACTGCCACCACCACCACCCCTCGGGGACCTGGCACAGATAATACACAATTAGACTCTCATACTGGAAACCTTGGCCAATGCCATCGTCAATAAGCAGCCAAGAGAGCAGACCATGAATGACAAGCTGACAGCTTTCCTGAGAACCAAGCCACCCACCTTTGCCGGATCCAGCAACCCCTTGGATGCAGATGACTGGCTGCGTGTGATCCAACGGAAGCTCGAGCCGTTCGAATGTCAAGATCGAGACAAAGTTCTTCTGGCAGCTCACCAACTCACTGGAACTGCCTTAGTTTGGTGGGAAAACTACTGTGCCGCTGCCGAAGATGCCTCCACCATCACTTGGAAGGAATTTGTGAAGGAGTTCCATCGCTATCATATCCCCACAGCCACCATGAAGCGCAGGGCGGATGAGTTCCACAAACTGCAGCAAGGAAACAAGTCAGTGGAGGAGTACACCCACCAGTTCATCGAGCTTGCCCGCTATGCACCAGAGGAAGTGGACAATGATGAAAAGAAGTAGGACATATTCAAGAAGGGATTGAACCCAGAACTTCGGACCTTGCTTTCCCTCAGATCTACCCAAACTTAAATACTCTGATGAATAAGGCCATTATCACAGAAAGGGCCAAAGCTGAGGAAAGGAAGGATAACAAGCGCAAGTTCCTGGAAAGCAAGGCCCGCCAGCAGGACCGCTTTCAGAAACCAAGAAGCTTCAGCTATACTGCACCAAAATCTCAGGCCCCAATGCAGTATAGGACCCAGTCTCAGGTGACCGGCTCCCAGATTCCTAACACACAGTTCCGAAGCCAGACCACCATGAAGGCCCCGCAGAGCAATGCTAGCCAAGTCACTACCAACAACAACAATATTAGGGCCTATTTCAACTGCCGTGAGACAGGGCATTACATCACCAACTGTCCATATGCCAAAAACAAGCCTGCTGCATCAACCTTCTCCAACTCGGTGAATGGGCCTAGGCCACTTGTATCCAGAGCCAACCGTGTCCCCATCGGCAGCAACAACAAGGGCAACAACAGCAACAACCAGCAGCCTTACGGACGAGCCCGCGTCAACCACATCAACGCCCAGGAGGCTCAGGTTGCACAAGGAGTGGTACTTGGTGAGTTCCTAGTCAGCTCAACTCTGGCAGCAATATTATTTGATTCTGGAGCATCACACTCATTCATATCGTAAAGCTTTGTGGATAAGCATAAAATCCCTACAGTACTACTAAAAACATCTCTATTAACCCGTACGCCTGGAGGTGACATAAAGTGTCAGCTGGGTTGTTTACGAGTAAGGATCAATTTAATTGGGGTAGAATTCCTAGCAGATCTAGTAATACTTAAGTCTAAAGGAATAGATGTGATCCTCGGAATGGACTGGTTAAGCCTACACAATGGCCTCATAGGTTGTGCTGACAAGGTAGTACACCTAACCAACTCGGATGGGATGCAAGTGACCTGCCATACTCGGGGAAGTGGACCAGACCCTATGGTTTTCAGTATGGATGTGAAATCCTTAGGAGTTCCAGTTGTGAATGAATACCCTGATGTTTTTCCCGACGAACTCCCTGGAATGCCACCAGACCAGGACGTAGAGTTCTCCATTGACCTTGCCGCAGGGACCTCTCCCATAGCCAAGAGACCCTATAGGATGGCAGCCCCAGAACTAGCGGAGCTGAAGAAGCAACTAGAGGAGTTACAACAAAGTGGTTTTATCAGACCTAATTCATCCCCATGGGGAGCCCCAGTTCTGTTTGTCAAGAAATGGGATGGAAGTATGAGGATGTGTGTGGATTATCGCGCACTGAATGAGGTCACCATCAAAAATAAGTACACTCTCCCCAGAACTGATGATCTCTTCGACCAGCTAAAAGGAGCCAAGTACTTCTCCAAGATTGATCTGAGGTCAGGATATCATCAGCTCAAGATTAAGGAAAGTGACATCCCAAAGAGAGTTTTTGTCACCCGATATGGGCAGTTTAAGTTTACCGTGATGTCTTTTGGACTCATGAATGCACCTGCTTATTTCAGGAACCTCATGAACAAGGTGTTTATGGAAGAGTTAGATAAGTTTGTCGTAGTCTTTATCGACGACATACTTATTTACTCCAAGAGTGTCCAGGAACACGAGCAACATCTGCGGTTAGTTTTGGAAAAGTTGAGAGCGCACAAGCTCTATGCTAAATTCAGCAAATGTGAATTTTGCCTAGACAAAGTGGCTTTTCTTGGTCATATTCTGATCGCAGGAGTAGCAGTCGACCCTGAGAAAGTTGAAGCGGTTTCCAATTGGCAGCAACCAACTAATGTTAGTGAAATCAGAAGCTTTCTTGGATTAGCTGGGTATTATTGGAGATTTATTGAAGGATTCTCCAAGATAGCTCGGCCCATGACAGAGTTGCTTAAAAAGGAAAAGAAGTTTGTTTGGACAGAGTCCTGCGAAAGGAGTTTTCAGGAATTGAAGAGAAGATTGACAACTGCTCCAGTACTAACCCTAGCAGATATCCACCGGGACTTTGTCATCTATTGTGACGCATCCCGCCAAGGGTTAGGATGTGTCCTCATGCAAGACGGAAAGGTAGTAGCTTATGCTTCCTGACAACTCAGGCCTCATGAGCAGAATTACCCAACACATGATCTGGAGTTTGCAGCCGTAGTGCATGCCCTTAAGATTTGTAGACATTACTTGATTGGAAATAAGTGTGAGATTTACACTGATCATAAGAGTTTGAAGTATATCTTCACCCAGTCGGATTTGAACTTAAGGCAAAGAAGATGGTTGGAATTGGTTTAGGATTATAATTTGGAAATTCATTATCACCCCGGAAAAGCTAACGTGGTAGCCGATGCCTTAAGGCGGAAATCTTATGGACCCAAAGATGCCCATCTGCAATAAGAAATGGCACGATTGAATGTGCATATTGTCCCTCGAGGCTCCAGCCACAAGCTGAGTGCCCAACCTACCCTGGTGGACATAATCAGAAAGGCACAAGGATCAGACAAGGATTTAATGAGAATCTGCAAACATACCGGAGAAAACAAAGCACCGGATTTTCGAGTTGACGAAAAGGGAACCTTGTGGTATAAGGATAGAATTTGTGTACCCAAAGAATGGAACTTCCGGCAAATGATCATGGACGAGGCTCATAACTCGGCATATTCCATTCACCCAGGGTCCACCAAAATGTATTTGGATTTAAAACAAAAGTATTGGTGGAATGGAATGAAGTCAGACATTGCCCAGTTCGTGGCCCATTGCGACACATGTCAAAGGATCAAGGCTGAGCACCAGAAGCTAGCAGGATTACTACAACTTCTGCCTATCCCAGTTTGGAAATGGGATGAGATAGGAATGGATTTTTTGGTAGGATTGCCCAAGACCCAGAAAGGTTATGATTCCATTTGGGTAATAGTGGACCGGCTCACCAAAATCGCGCACTTCTTACCCGTATGAACCAACTATGGAGGAGAAAAGCTGTCCCAGCTTTACGTGAATAATATAGTAAAGCTGCACGGTGTACCTAGTAGAATCATATCATATCAGGGAACCCAGTTCACCTCCAAGTTTTGGAAAAGTCTGCATAAGGCCATGGGGACCAAATTGGATTTCAGTTCGGCCTATCACCCACAGACTGATGGACAGACAGAGAGGGTAAACCAAATTATGGAGGATATGTTAAGGGCATGTGTCCTTATCTATGGTAAAGATTGGGAACAGAGTTTGCCCTATGCGGAGTTCTCATACAACAACAGTTATCAGGCAAGCTTAGGCATGTCACCATTTGAGGCTCTCTATGGGAGAAAGTGCAGAACCCCTTTGATGTGGTCAGAAGTAGGAGAACGTTCATTAGTTGGACCAGCCCTCATAAATGAAGCAGAAGAAAGAGTAGCAGAAATCCACGAAAAATTGAAAGCAGCCCAGTCCAGACAGAAGAGCTACGCGGACAAGAAGAGATGAGAAATAAGTTTCAATCCAGAAGACTTCGTTTATCTCAAGGTTTCACCTATTCGAGGAACCCGAAGGTTTCAACTACACGGAAAGTTAGCCCCTCGGTACATTAGACCGTACCAAGTGCTAAAGAAAGTCGGAAAAGTAGCCTACCAACTCCAACTACCAGAAGAAATGGCAGACATACACCCGGTGTTCCATGTCTCACAATTAAGAAGGTGTTTGAGGGTACCCGAGACAGAACACATGCTAGTGGAGGCAATAGATTTGCAGTCAGACCTGCGATAACAGGAAGTACCTGTCAAAATTCTAGACACTGTCACAAAAAGAACAAGGAACTCAGAAGTACGGATTTGCAGAGTGCAATGGAGTAGACACGGAGTAGAAGAAGCTACGTGGGAACGCGAAGATGCTCTGAAGAAGGAGTATTCCCATCTCTTTAGGGACTAACCGACTCTCGAGGATGAGATTCATTTTAAGTGGGGTAGGTTTGTAACATCCCGAAAATTCACTCGAGTAAATCACTCGCTAAAAATGGGTTTCAAAATCTTTTCGTCACCGAGCTCAAATCTTTTCCGGCGATTCTCCGTCCCGACACCAAAATTAGTCACAGTCTAATTTCCATGTTCTCCTCATTTCTCGTGCGCGTCGCTTCTCGACGACGCCACGACCGGCTCACGACCGTTGCCGCGAACCCCGGCAAGCTCTCTTTTTCTCCCCCTCTTCTTTTTCTTTTCTTCTCCTTTTTCCCTTTCCCTTTTTCCTCTTTTCTTTTTCTCCCTCCTTCTCCTTCCTTCTTTCTTCTTCCTGCTCCCTGTCCACGCGCACGCACTGCTCACACGTGAACCACGCGCTCGGATGCTCGCCGCGCCGCCCTTCGTCAAGCATAGCGCCGCTTGCCCCGCTCGCGCCTGCCCGAGCCGTCCCGTCACCCTATGCCGCCTCGCCGCTCGCGCCACCGCTCCACGATGCTCCGAGCGCCATTAATGGCCGCGGGATGCCCGCCGGCCGGCCGGGCACCGCGCCTACCCTCCCCTCGCCTTGCCTCGGCCTATAAAAGCCGCCCCAGCTCGCTCTCCTCGCCACCATAGAGCTTACCGAGCCCTCCCACTCTGCCAGCCGTCCCTGAATCGAGCTCTCTCTGCTCTCCCTCCCGAGCCGCTGCAGCCGCTCGTCGATCTCCTCCTATAAGCAGCCCCGCACCATGATAAGCAGCTGCCGAGCATCTCCACATCACCCTCGGCCTTCCCCAACTAGCGCCCCTTCCTCTGCCCGCCACCAGCGAGCTCCCCACGAGCTCCTATGGCCGCAACCATGGCAGCTCGGGGCGGATCATCTCTCAGGCCTTCTCCCATGCCTGTAGTCACCTGAATGAAATTCCCTCGCCCCCCTTATCTCCCCATGCCCTCGGCTTCGTGAATGGAGGCCGGAAGTGCCGTTCAGGTGGAGCTCAGAGAGCTCATGCCCATGGCGGCGCTGAGGACAGGGACGACGTCCCTGTTCCGTTCTGCCAGACTGTGACCCCCTCCTTTTTATCAGCCCAACTAATAGCCACAAGGCCCAATCGTCATCCTACTGGGCCAATAACACGTGCACCCTCTTTCCTATAGGTTAATGAATTTCCGGAATTTAATTACAAGCCACCAAATACAAAATCATATCTTACTCATCCAAGCTCCGAATCAAATGATTCTTCTTTCTAAATTCCTATAAAATCATATACTATCCATTCATCCTATTTTCATCTCTCCTTGAACTTCGGGTTAGCCCTTAAACACTCCCTTAACCTATCATTTTATGCACAAAAAATCCTCCAAATATTCCGAAACTCGACCACGCCATTCCCAATATTATTTCAGCCGTGCCATTAGAAAATCTCCTAAAAATATTATTCCTACCTCCATATCTTAATTTCTTCTGATTCGAGCTCAACGATAAAATCTTTATTTCTTTTTATTTATTGTGTGTTTGTTTGTATGCGCCATAGATACCGGTGTGAACGAGGGAGAACCCGTCGAGGAGTTCGCCGAGCAGTACCGCGAGCTGGAGCCTGAGGAACCGTACAACGAGCAAAAACTCCCGGAAGGCTTTGAAGACGGCAAGTTCAACCTCATCCATTGATTGCATATTTCGACCCAGTTTTATAAACACAACCTATTGGCCTGTTTTACAAAATTGCATATGCTTTGACTACTGAAAACATGATTGGATAGCCACCCCTTGATTTATTATAACCATTCCTTGACCACCGAGATTAATGTCTAAATATGATTTATTCTATTTGGATGTTAATCGCTGTTAAAGCACCGCTTAGGACCCGGTACTCGTTTTATTACACTTAAAATGTGGTACACCATGTTTTATAAAAAGGAAAATGCGTGAGTTTGTGAAAAAGGGAAAGATGGGATATTTAAGAAACTAAAGAAAAGGATGGGATGGATGAATGGCATTCCCTGAGTGGATTGTCATACGTTGGAGGCTCGTACCGTTGTGGTAGAGCAAGAAGGTTGGGAGATATCCATCTTGTCACAATTAAGGACCGAGTTGATGTGTCATCTTGCCTAACTCAACTATCGTGCAAACCACTCGACCGTTGTATGTGGCAACGGCTTAGCATAAACCCCACTAGTTAGTCTGATAGTCATCAGGAAAGTTGAGAGCAACGGGCGACCAAGGAGAAGGGATAAGGTCATGGCGACTTATACTCCGGTTAAACCTCAGTATTAGGTCAATGGCCCCTTGGTGGACTCCGTGTTGGCTAGTCAGGTCTAACTAAGATGGGTAATGGCTTTGTTGGGATCTGCACCGACACTAAGTTGATCGTGCTGTGGTACCCCACTTGTGGGTAAAGTTGCACACCTCTGTAGAGTTTAAAACCTATTCGAATAGTCGTGCCCACGGTATTGGGTGAGTTACGGTTTGGTCACATAACTAGACTTTTGGGAGGGATGTTTTCATTGCGTGAGTTGTTTTGGGAAGGTGTCCGGTAGTTGTGCCGTGAGCTACTGCAGATGGGGAGTCCGGTAGCATTAAAACTTGGATCCTTTGTGTGGGATCAACCCCACTCATTACTCGGTTAAGTAAGAAACTACTTTAAGAAAACTCTTTGCAAACATAAACCCCTGCATGTGTAAAATCTTGCTTTACTGCAAACAAACCCCAGCCTTACCCTTGACTTACCCCGTGCATATCTGTGTTACCCCCTCCGTGGATGGGGCTAGACTTGTTGAGTACTTTTGTACTCACCCGTTATATATTTGTTGTTTTGCTTCAGAGGAGGATCCAGACTTCGTGCCTGAAGACGTTGAGTAGGTGATCGTCCTGCACCCAACCTTGCCTGTGGTTCGGGGTCTCCATAGGAAGCTTCTAATGGCGCAAGACTCTGATGCTATCTTAGATTTCGTTGACATTTTAGTATGGCTTGTAGTACTTATGTTGTCCCTCGTGATAGTGGCGCTTCAGTGCCCACTACCTCGACGGTTTGTATGGTAATAAACCATTTGATGTAATAAATGTGTTATCAGCCTCCTGGGACTGATATTTGTATCACATTTAAGTCACCTCTTATGAGGGGACGCTTCACGGAGTCCTCAGAAGTCTGGTATAGCTCTTGTATCCTTCGTTCGAAGTTATTAATATAAGTTATCTTCTCTACTTTTCTGAGTTAGCTTTACTTTCCGCTTTCTTTTATCCTCTCGAGTCTGAGTGTTCAGCTCGAGCGCAGAAGTTGTATCCTTTAGTTTAGACTAAGTTATCTCTCTGATAGTCGGGAACTTATCTTACGGGTTTTCTCGCCGGACTAGAGTATCTCAAGTTAGTGCTCTAGGTTGAGGGGGATTTCTCTCGAAGCCATCTAGAGAAATCCTAACACCGAGTGCAGACGTGGTGTCTGAGCTTAGTGTTAGCTAGAAAGTGTATTCCACCCCACGGTACCTTTGTGCTAGGTGGCAGGTGGTGACAGCCCTGTCCGTCCCTCGTAGTCCACCACGTTCGGGTGCTTTCATAGCTGTAGTGCCAACTGCCGTTGGACTCCCTTCTCATCTCATTCTGAGTCCTTCGCTGTGGCCGCCGAAGTAAGCTCTACCTTCCCGAAGATTAGTTAGATAGTTAGTCTGATCTAGAGAGGCTAGCTCGATAGTTGGCTGCCATTTCCATTAGTTGGCTGTTAAGCTAGTGTCATGTTCATTGGAAAAGACAATTATGCCCCTCCCAACATAGTGGAATGGAATTTGGTCCAATTCCTTTTTTTTTGAACTGAAATTTGGTCCAATTCCTTGCATGCCATTGCACAACTCAATGATGTTTGAGATAAATGAAGTTGATAACTAGCAATCAAAATATCCTATAATATATGCCATGATGAGCAAAATTAAAAACCATGACACAACATATTTTGCTTATTAGGTTCACATGAGAATGGAAATAACTGATGCCATGCTGAAACTGAAAGATATAGCCTCTGCACCATTGCCACAAAACAGGGTAAACAAACATAGGCACTGCAGAGGCAGGAAAGTAAAACAAACATAGGCGCTGCAGAATCCAGCCGCAGGTTCTCCGTGAAGAGCTGAGAAAATGAAGCTGGGGGCAAGAAAGACAAGGAGAATCAGTTCCCCTTAGAATCAGCTTGTTTTGTTTTTGGTTGTCCATTAGCATCCGTTACACTGAGGCCATGAACTGATGATTTGGATATCAGCTTATTGTTAGCCCCGTTGGATCTTGCAGTGAAAATAAACCAACAAATAATTCTCAGTTTTAGAACATGCTACATGCATAAGGATGTACACCATAGTGAAATCATGGCCAAAGGATGCTACACTGACTGGTCGAAGCACTCCGGCGGCATCCCACATGTCTGGGTTCGAACCCTGTGTGGGCGAATTTCCGGTTGTGGGTAAAAAAATCCACCTCACTGGCGCGGTTAGGGTTCAGGGGTTTTCTCGACCGGAAAGCCGGTTGCTTCCTCTTAATGAAATACGGTTGGGGCCGTCATACCCCACCCGGTCGAGTTTTCATAGTGAAATCATGAATCTCTGATCCCCAAGGAATATAACAAACATCAAATTAACTTCTACTAGCCAATTATCGCTGTTAGAGTATATTTGGTAGGTTAGGATATGTAATCTCGGACTGCCATATGTATCGGGGAGGTGCCTTAGCCCCCAAGTCTCTGTACTCTATATATACCGCTCAAGGGGCTCAATGTGGCGGAACCACCCAAAAAAAATACTGGGCCCGGGTGCACTGATCTTTGTTGCTAAGCAACTCTGACCCAAATTGGCACTCACCGGTAGTTCCTCGAGTGAAACCTCGATAAAAGCCACGCTATTCCAGGATCAACAGACAACACTCACGCGAAGGTGAGCCCAGAGATTACAACACAGAACATTTCTTACATCTCAGAGTGATTGCAGCGGAAAGGAAATTTATTACAAACCATGTTCAGATTAGTAAAGTACTATAGAGTTCCATCTACTCAAATTATTCAAGTCTCATTGTTCAGCGGAAGCATTAAAAGATAACTAGCGAAATACGTGACGCATCGATAAAGCCCGTACGAAAGTGTCACTCAGCGGGAGGGTGGTCAGCACCGGCTGAAGGACCATCCCACTAAACAGACCAACCCGGAGGCAAGGTACACGACCAAGTAAGACTTGCAAACAGATCTTCGAAGTTAGTACCTGAAAAACAGTGCCACAAGCAAGGCTGAGTATACTAATACTCAGCAAGACTGACCCGTCTCCGGATATATCATAGTCCGATAACTAGACATGCAAGGCTTTTTGGTTGGTGGGGTTTGTTTTGCCAAAAACGCCACTAAATGTTGATCCTTATTTTCAGATTTTATTTAGCCATCTTCTAGTTAGATTAACCATTCTAAGTTTGCATCCAACTCTACACAAACATGGTAGAGCAATCATTTAATAAACCAGCAGTATTATCATCATTATGTTCCACTTGTTACTCTATGTGACCGAAAATATTAAGCAATCTCATGCCGTGAGAGGCGGACGATTCTGAATCGAATTTCAACCTGGCCAGGGGAATCTAGACCACACGTATGGGAACCAAGTCACCCACACAACATTTCCCCTTTCTTTCCAGTCCGTGGATCCGGGTCACCCTCCCCGACTACAGAGCCCGACGTCTCTGCACCCGTACGTCCGGATAAAAATAAAACCTACTTCTACCAAGAGGGTGAATGATCGTTCCACTCGCCGGTCCAATCAGGTACTTCAGCTTACCGATTACCATATTTCTCGTCTTGTGGCTAGTACTTTCAAATGCTTAACGAAATGAGCCACACACCGCGACCTTAGCCATTTTGCCTACACCAGCGGGGTATCACAACTACACAACCCCGCCCGTTGTCCTTACATTTCAACAGGAATTAAAGTCAGTACAAATCCTATTTGCTCGCGAGAGGCAGGAAACCACTCTACTTCTACCGTACCTATTTAGCAGGGCAACTAGTCGATAAAAAGATCCGGTATCAAACATAGGTTCCTAGGGATCATGCATCTACGGTTTTCGATCAACGCCTAGAAAACTTAAATGCAGAGAACAAAGTATTACAATACATTAATAAATAGATAGCTGAATGATAATTCGGAAAATAGTGGGATTATGCTCCGGGGCTTGCCTTCTTGGGCACTGTTCAAAAGTAGCATTGGGCTCTTCCGAACATTGGTTCGGGTCTTGATTCAAGTCAGTAATAATTAAAAGAGACACTCTCCGGAGTGGTAGTATTCGCGGGCACCAATTTGTAATCACCGTCGAGTAGATTTACCGTTTCTATATGCATGCAGAAATGATATTGTTACAATATGATATAAACATATTTCTTTCCTTCACTATAAAGTTGTAGTCCAGTATAGCATGTGTTTGTTGTGGTGGTCTTAGTTAACTTTATTTTCTGGGCAATCGTTTATAGAGTAGTTATTAAATTCACTTTACTTCATAAAAGAGCTGTGTGGTTTGGTTTCCATTTTTATCATTAAAACATAGCATGCTTTCACTATTTCATAACAACAAATCTACTCATGAGATAGTGATGAAAAATTTAAGTAGCACAGATCAGATACTCTAGCATCTATGGTATAGTTTTCAGCATCTAACCATAAAGCAAAAATTATAACTATTCATGCAAGTGGATTACTCTAGTTACTTCATCTTTTTGTACAGAACGTTTAATATGGATTCTAGTTCTACTAATTTTACGAGAGCAACATAATAGCATATACTCAGCACTGAAATTTTTCCAGATTTTATACACTTATACAGCAGAGGTGATAAAAAGAATAAAAACAGAAAGCCATTAACAAAGATTAATTCTACAGAAAGTTTTACTAGGGATATGGTTCTTAAATTTTTACCATAGTCTAATAATGATCTTAACATACTCCAGAAAAATTATCGAGATTTATATCCACAAGATAAAATGGTTATGCATTTAACTTAACATGAATTAGCATAAATTTCTCAAGGTGCATTTAATCAGTACTGCATATGAAATTTTTATTACAGATATAACATACTGTAAAAAAGATCATATCCAAAAATAAAGATCAGTTATGGTATAGATTACTCAGAACAAAAATAGTAAATCTAGCCCTAAGATGCTAAGCATGATTATTCACCAAAGCAAAACTCAGTAACTGCAGCTCAAAATTTTTAGACAGGAACACAGAGCTAAAAAGAGACTTCAAAAATAAATATAGGTTTTTCTGAGCATAGGAACTATATATGGAGAATTAAGTTGATTAAACAAGCATAAAACATGGTATATAGTAAATAAACTCTAATAAATCTTAAATTTATGGAGTAACAATATTTCAGTTATACATGTATGCAGTAAAAATTCCAGAGCAAGTTCATGTGCATATTTTCCAGTATTAAATCGAGAAAGCTAGCAACAGATTAGAGAATCTTGATTGTTCCAATATGATAACTGTTTTGGTTGAGTGTCATATTTTTACTGTGATCTTAATATTCCATTAGTGCTAACATATCCAAAAATCAAGGTCATTTGCTGAGTAGAACTTCATGAACATGCATAAGGTGATTTTTTTATTCTTTTTCTCAGATTAAAATAAAAGCAAAATATGAACATGTGAATGTAACAAAAGTTGTAGTTCTTGTTCTAAGGATTCCAGAACAGTTGAGTTTTAATTTTTACGATTTTTCTACAAATTGTTATGTATTTTCAAAGTTCACTGTTTTGAAGTTAAGCACATTTTGCAGTTTGACCCCTGGAAGTTTTGGTTCTTTTAATTTGGGGTCCCTGGCGGAACTGCACAGAACAGAGGGGCGGCGGCGCTGGGATTTCCGGCGAGGAGAGTCGCCGGCGGCGAGGGGAAAGTGGGGAAAAAGGGAGAGGGGTTCACGCCGCACCTAATGGTGGTCTTGGCTCGCCGGGAGGTGGACGGAGGAGGCGGGTCCGCGGAGAGGGGCGGCCGGCGGTGGCTCTGCTCGCCGGCGTCCATGCTCCGGTGAGGGAATGAGGGAGAGGATGGGTCGGAGAGCTTCAGGAGGGCGATGGGGTTCCATTTCAGGGGTTGGTTCGGGGCGTGGATGGCCAGAGTAAGGAGCTCCACGGTGAGCTGCGGCTCGCCGGAGTTACTGAACGGAGCGGCGCGGTTTCTGCGCGCGAGGAGGGTCGTGTTGGCCTTTTATAGGCAAGGGAGGAGGGGGAGGTCGAGCTGGGGGCGAATTTGCCGGGGAGGACGGTGCTGGGGAAGGCGCGCATGGCCGTGGCAGCTCGGCCGGCCAAGGTGGTCGCCGTGGCGAGCACAGGAAGGGTGGGGGGCGCGTGGCGAGCTCTTGTGGCGCCAGGAAAGAGTGGGTTTGGGGCAAACCCAGGGGCGCGGGAGCGGTTTTGGGCGCAGGCGCGACGCGTGGGGCGGCCAGGTGGCTTCGCCGGCGTACGGCGCTGCCGTGGGCGAGGTGCAGGGAGACGGAGGTGGAAGAATCGGTCAGTGGCAATTCCGTAAATAAACCGAAGTTCCAAAAATCAGTTCTGTAATTTCCATTTTTCTCCCTCATCTTGGCCTCAAATGAAAAAGTGTTGAATACCACTTTTGCTCAGTTTTTCGAGATATACAACTTTCTTGTTATGCACTTTTTCATTCGAGCAATGGTTTGAGAGTTATTTAATTATTTTAAAAACTACCATTTAAAGTACTTATCATTTCATGTGAATTTTGGCACTTTTACTCCTAGGCTTCAACTAGGTTTTTGTTTAACATGACATGGTGAATATGCCTATTCATTTTCATAGGCTTCCTTGCATTGGATTGAAGTTATTTTAACTTCCTTAACACTAGAAATAGAACTATTTATTCGATTTGTTTAAATCTTGAATTTGCCAAAAAGTCTTTTAATTTAAACTATGTGTCACAAAAATATAAATGTGTCTTTTAACTACATTGTTATGACAAGTTTAGCTTGAAAGTTTTGAGAATATTAAAGTAACAAGTTTTCTATCCACACATGTCAAGTCAAGTTAAAAAGACTACCAATTATTATTTTTCAAGCACATTGCACTCAAACACATGCACTCATACATTTACACACAAGTTTGCAAAAACTAGACATAGGGTTCTTATCTAAGTTTTCTTAGCTCATTTGTGTGTGAAGTTTTGTTAATTGCTTGGCTTTGGTTAAACTGACACCAGAGGTGTCACACTCAATGCAATACATCGACCACATTATATGCATCCTATTCTCCTACATGGTATCACGAGTTAGGGTTTCGATCCTTAGCCAAGAACCCTAGCCGCCGCCACTTCCGCTTCGCGCACCCTCGGGGAGATCGATCTCTGCCGTGGGCAGCGCCCGTAGGATGCCCGGTGGATTCCTCTAATCCGCCGTGCCTGTCATCGTCAAGCAGTAGAGGGACTCACCTCCCATGGTCGCTTGGATCATGTTGGGCTGGCTCCACCGTCCCCGTCACCCCCTCCTGCGCATCTGGCCCAGCACCGCGCCTCTCCTCCTGCGCCGCCACCACCGTTGCCTTGGGCGCGGTCATGCAGCAGCAGAGGAAGCATGTGGTGGCGTTGAGCTGCCGCACCACCGCAGGCCATGAGATCGAGCCGTGTCGCCACGCCGTCTTCATACGTCCGCCTCTCACGCCGAGATCCCCTGGCGGACGGGTCTCCTCGGGGATTCCTCGCCACGCCCGTCCACCACTCCCTTGCACCGTTCCCCATCGTTGCCAGTGGGCTGCAGCGTCATGGGGACCTCCGCCCTCCCTCGCTGGCCCTATGCTCCGCGCCCTGCCTGAGCAGAGGCGCCACTCGGGCTGCACCGTCCCGTCGAAGATTCCTCTCAGAGCGGGTCTCGCCCCTCTGCTTTCCCTCTCTCTGTCTCTCTAACGATGGCGGATGAGATAAGGATAAGGTTGGGGGGCATCGCTAGGTGCACCCGAGATTGTACCCACGGTCCTCTGCTACTATTTTTCTTTTCCGATCTAAGATCAGTTTGTGTCGCCCTGCCGGTCGTCGCCGCTCCATTGTCGACACTCCCGAGGACGAGGTTGTCGCTGCGCCCTCCCAGGCTATAGCGCCGACGCTCGTGATCAAGCCATCATCGCCGGTGTCGCCGCCTTTCCAGGTGGTGGCGCCACCCCGCTGCCGGTCCTCCTCAAACTGGTGCCCGATCCAACTCCACGCTTCCTGCCGTTCTCGCGCGGACACCGCCGCCGATGTTGCTGAAGGAAGTCCCCGTGCGCTTTTCAGCTGCCTAGTTTACCATCACCATGCGCCGCTCACTGTTCTGTTGTTATCCTCGGCCAGAAGCTGTTGATCTTGTGTACTCAGGCGCCTCGACGACGCTTCGGACCCGCCCTCCACGGCTTTGATCACGTCTACCTCGACCTCAGCTACTTCGACACAAAGGGGCTATCATCTGCATGAGCTACTCCAGTTGAAGCATTCGCACCAGTGTTCTGACTGCGGGGGGCTATCTCCATTGTTCTCCAGTCTGTCCGTTTGTGTTGCTACCGCTGCGACTGCGGGGGGATGTTAGAGTATATTTGGTAGGATATATAATCCCGGATTGCCATATGTATCGGGAAGGTGCCTTACCCCCAAGTCTCTGTACGCTATATATACTGCTCAAGGGGCTCAATGCAATACATCGGCCACATTATACGCATCATATTTTCCTACAATCGCGACATATTGGTCTTTCGAAAAAAAAATTATCGGGACATATTTGTAAGAAACTAGCAAACTAATATGAAATCTCGGAACCTCATGGGAAATGCTGCTTATTATTATGCACTTGGCAGTACTTGCTCTCTGTCCAGTGAATAGAATAGCAACACTGTAAAAGGCTTTTATGGCATTCTGGCCATTCATGTGGTTTGCTGAAGTTCATCAGGCGACTTGCAGAGCTCCATCTCAACCATACGACTCCCTGATGGTCTGCAGCTTCGCAGCCACTTCTCTCATGCTCGACCTCTCATTCGGTGATTGGGATGTGCAGGACAGCCCGACCCTCAGCACGGACCGCACACAGTCCATACCCGTCACCATGCTCTCCGTCTGAGCTTCAAAGTCATCAATTTCTTCGAGCAGCTCGGTGTCGACGATCTCCGTCATATGGTCAGGGAAACTTGCCTCCACGAAGCTCACAATGCTCACCCCATCTTTGAACATGTCGTCAGTAGGCCTCCTCCCAGTGAACATCTCAAGCAGGATTATCCCAAAGGCGTACACATCACCGGAAGCCGTCACTTGCCCTCCAGCTGCATACTCTGAAAGATCAAAATAGGTTATTATTGTTAATTTAACACATCGGCCTCACATTTCACACAGTTGTAGTCTGTAGAGACTTTCTTTGAACATTATTTCAAGAACAAATGTGTTTACTGAGCGTTACCTGGAGCAATGTAACCGATGGTGCCCTTCACTGCAGCGGTGCTAGCCGTGCTTACATTGTCAAAGAATCTGGCGAGGCCAAAGTCACTGATGTGAGCAGTCAAATCGTTGCCGAGAAGGATGTTGCTAGGCTTCAGATCATAGTGAACAATGGGCCTCTGGCTACTGTGGTGCAGATATTCCAATGCATTTGCGATGTCAAGAGCAATGCTCAACCTTTGAGTTAGAGTAAGATAACAGGGACCATGTGTAGCATCTTCCTTTGGGTGTAAAAATGAGTCCAGGCTACCATTAGTCATGAATTCGTAAACCAATGCTTTGAAATCATTTCCTCCAGAATCAATGCTTGAGCAGGCAGTTAGGATAGGTACGAGATTACGGTGCCTTAAACTTCTCAAAGCTTCACATTCCGCCATGAAACTCCGGTTTGCACCTCTTGTTTCCATATCAAAAACCTTCACTGCTACATAGTCAGTCTGTCCATGTAACTTTGCTTTGTAGACAGAGCCGTATCGTCCTCTGCCGATCAAATTGGATGGTGAAAATTGATCCGTTGCATCAGCTAGATCCTTGTAAGTGACTGTGGGAAACTTTGAACCAAATGAAGGACGGACCAGAGATGGCTGTTTCACTTTCTTCTTTCTATACAGGAAGCCAAGAATGATCAGTGTCAGAAGTACAAATATGACTGTGATCACTATAGCGGCTATTAGTTTCACCCTGAATGACCGCCGTCGCCTGAATGGATCTGAAGATGACACAGAGCATGCCGGAATATGGAGTTCTGCTACTCCACCGCACAGCCCTGAGTTCCCTTCAAGCACGGTACTGGATGCATTCAGGAACACACCTTTTGTTGGAATCTCACCTACAAGATGATTGAATGAAATATCTATTTGGCTGAGCAACTTCAACCCACCAAGGGATTTCGGGATGGGCCCTGACAACTTATTGTGAGAAAGATTCAATATTTTCAAGCTCTGCAAGTTGCCTAAGGATACTGGGAGTTCTCCAACAAGGGAGTTCTGTGCAAGATCTATGATTTCTAAGCCCCTGCAGTTACCCAGAGTAGTTGGGACTTCTCCAGATAACTTGTTTGACGACAGTTCCAGCTCAATGAGTTGTTTAGCATTGCCAACCTCAAGGGGCAATGTGCCATCAAGCTTGTTAAAAGAGAGTTGGCAACTTATCAGTGAGGGCAGACTGAAAATCTCAGCTGGAACACTCCCTTGGAGGCTGTTGTTAGTGATGTTCAATCTTTGAAGGTACTTCATGTTTCCAAGGCTGGCTGGAAGGAGCCCTTCGATCTTGTTGTCTTGAAGATAGAGATATAACAATTGAGAAAGATTACCGATGGAAAGCGGTATTGTTCCGGTGAGGCTGTTTCCTTCAAGGTATAATACTTGCAAATTCCCCAGCTTTCCAACCCATTCCGGAATCGCCCCGACATACTGGTTATTTTCAAGCGATAAGGCAATCAAGTTCTGGAGGTTTGCAATGCCTGAGGGGAACACCCCAGATAACTGGTTTGTGCCTAAGTACAATACTTGGAGTTGAGAGGACAGATTACCAATTGAGCCTGGCACATCCCCTCCTAAGTTATTCATATCAAGTGCAATAGTTTGAAGTTGGCTGCAGTTGGCCAATGAGTCGATGAACTCCCAGCTCTCCCTGTCAGATGTGTCAAGACTGTTGGATTCAAGATTCAGGAAGGTGAGATCATGTAAATGGCCTAGAGAGCTTGGCACTCTACCACTGAAATAGTTGCGGGACAGCCCAATATCAATGAGGCTTGAAGCATTAGCCAGAGAAGCTGGGATAGGCCCCTCAAAATTGTTAGAGTCTAACCCAAGGTGCTGAAGTTTGGGAAGATGGCTGCCAAAATCAGAAGGTAACACGGCCTTGTCAAGATGGTTCAGCTCCAGTCCAAAGTAAATGACAGAAGACAGGTTGAACAACATCGGCGGCACATTTCCCGACAAAAAGTTGGCTCCAAGACCCAAGTATGACATGTCCAAAAGCAGCCCAAGTTCTTCGGGGATGCTTCCCTGAAGGTAGTTCTCTGAAAGAGAAAGTACATCCAGAGCTGTCATGTAACCAATAGAACGTGGAATGGATCCAGTGAGGTTGTTTGCTGAAAGATTCAGAATGACAAGCTTCAAGAGAGAACCAATAGTATGAGGAATCCTCCCTTTTAGACGATTGGATTTCAAGGATAAGATCTTGAGGTTAGAACAATTGGAGAGCTCGTCAGGAATCCATCCTTGCAGTGAGTTATTGCTCAAGTAAATCACCTCCAGTCGCCTTAGATGACCAAGTGAAGCAGGGATCTCACCTCTGAAGCTGTTATTTGCCAGGCGCAAAGCTCTTAGATGCGTAAGGTTTCCGAGGGATGGAGATAAGTGGCCAGTCAAGCCTTGATTGGTGAGGTCAAGCTGAGTGACACGCTGCCGATGCTTCCGGCCGCATGAGACGCCTTTCCACAAGCAGAAGTCACTGCTCGCATTCCAGAAGGCCAAGGATCCATGAGGATCACTACAGGAGAGCTTGAAATCAAGTAGAGCGATGCGATCAGTTTGATTCTCATGCAACAGCGAGCAGGTCACATGCGGCAATAGCAGCAGTAGTAGCAGAATAGGGAACATCAGCGCAGATATAGGGAGGGTGTTCAGCAGTTATCTGCAAAGAGGTGGCAATAACAATTATATTCAACAGTCCTTTTTGTGCAGTGAAAATGCCTGAATCTTAGTGTGCTTATGTGTTGAAACATTTACAGAGCACCATGGCTCCACTAATGAGTGGACACATCAGTTCGTCTGGTGAAAGAGACTGCCCAAATTTGAGGTTGAGCAAAGAAAATGCTCATTGAGCAAAGCAGAGATGCAAACGGGAAACATATCTGTCAACTAGAAAGCGCTATTGGGTCCAACTTTCAACTTTGTATAAATACTGTCATGGCCAAACTAATGAAGTCTTTATAGTTCAGCCACTGAAACATGCTTGGGCAGGAATATTTATTTAGAAAAGATACATGATAGGAAAAAACACATGGGCCTTGTTGGATTCAAGTGAACGGTGCAGAGAATGTAAACATATTAACATGGATGGTTTGGGAGCAGCTAAGCCATGGTGCAAACATATTGCTTCATTTGTCTTTTCAGTTACTCTACAGATCAGAATTGATTCGGGTAAACTTTTCAGTTCGTGACAATTTGCCACTGCACTCCATCTAATAAAATTTCACGCACAACATGTATAGTGTAGGAAATAAACAGAATTATACAGAAACTAAATTCAGAAGTCAAGGAGAGATAAACAAAACAACAATTTAGTTTAAACAAAGTAAGGCAGCTGAAATGGATGAAGTCAAGTACCTCTTGAGTTGACCAACCACCAGACACTGCGGCATTGCTTGCGCAGACTCCAAGCAGAGATTGGAGATTTGAAGTCTGCTAGTGGCAATGTCACAACCCCAATGATCTATCCTTTATAGGCGCTCCGCAGCTCACTGCTGGCTAGTCCACGCAAAAGTCCTCCACGTCTCCTAGTACGTGGTCTTCTGCATCATGACATCCTCATCCCCTTCTTCTACTGCGTAGGTAACAGATCGCAGGATGAGATATCGCTCATGATTGCGTTGCGTTCCCCAGAGTCAAGGTCCACGCCAGTCTGAAATATTGGGGGAAAAAAAGCAATGAGCAGCGTCCTCCCTAGGTGTCACGGCAGCAAAAGAAGACAACGAAATGACAAAACCCCTGACTAAAGCTCTGCAAAACGCCAATTCAGTTCACTCTTTACCTGCAATTCTTCTGACCTTTTCAACCCTTGGGCCTTGGACGATGACTTTGTGCTTGCTAAGTAGGCCACACTATCTGACTAGCAGCTGGTGCATTACTATACTGCGCACTCCATGTTTGACCATACTGCATTACTATACTGCTGAGATGCACATAGGTAGTGCTGGTGCATTACTATACTGCGCACTCCATGTTTGACTCCCAGTCAAAACGCGTCATTCTTTATGGTACTTTATCATGATGGGTTTCTTGTTGATGCATGTTTTGAATCCCGGTCGTTGAAAAAGGTATCTGCTCATTTTGAACAGCGGGATAAAAGGTTGCCTGACATTTAGGCAAATTTGAAAGATTTAGGCCAATGTTAGCACAAGACAGTGAAACACTGAGATCGAGTGAAAAGCAACATTATGGTGCTGTTTGTTTCTGGAGGCTAAAGTTTAGCCCCTCTCGCATCAAAAGGAATCCTACCATTTTAGAGTATAAAATAAAATATGTTTATAATTTTTTTGACAGATAAGTGTTAATTCGCGAGACGAATCTAATGAGCATAATTAATTCATGATTTGCTACGGTGATGCTATAGTAATCATCCTCTAATTACAGATTAATATACCTCATTAGATTTGTCTGGTAGTTTAGCCATAGGGTTCTGCAATTAGTTTTATAATTAGACTTCATTTAATATTTTTAAATGCTAAGATTCTCTTTGATGTGACATGATCTAAAGTTATACATCTTGTGGTCTAAAACCAGCTCAACGTTTGAAAATTATCCAGCAAGTTTATCAAGTTGATTATGGTCTCAAGGACTTGCATAATATGATTAATATCAGATATCTACCCAAAGAAACTAAATGCATATTCCGCAAAAAAAAAGAAACTAAATGCATATATTAGATTAAGCACGTGCGCATCAGAGGGCAGATTAATAATATGTTTTATTGTTTCCAGCGAGATATACATGCAATGCCAATTATTCTTTCAGCAATCTTTGACTAGCGCACATCGATCGTCATCATCAAAGCGGAGGCTGCTTTGAAAATGTTGTGCAACCAGTACGAGGAGTAGGCCGGGGACCTCTGATCTTCATGGATACCCCATACTATCTGTTGTCAGGAACACTGTTCTGTTCCTCACTGGATGGACTTTGACCCAAGACCCTAGCACAAAAAATCGTGCAATGATGTATGGGCAAACAGAAAAGGTATCGCTAGCTACAAGCTAGTGAAACGAAGGTAAAAAAGCTTTTCCATATACCACATCAATCTAAATTCTCTGGTGAACAGATTTATGCAATCAAGAATACAGCACGAAGGTGAGCTAATGAAATTAAAGAACTGAAGCCACCATTATTGTAATAAATTCTAGTAAGATCAGTCGTTTCATAGCATTAATTAGTGTGATGTGGTATCTATATCTATACTATAAGGAACCAAAAGAATTGAAAAGCCTTCTCACCAAGATTAATTGGATTGTACCCCTCACGCCGACCCCACATGTTAGGAATTAACTATGGCGGTTAATTAGATTGTACCCCTCACGCAGACCCCACATGTCAGGTATTAACCATGGCGGGCCCACGGTGGACCTATGAAAAATGCAAGAAGCAAAATGAATCTGCCAAAACACAAATGTTTTTGTCACCGGACGCCCACGTACCCGCCCGTGTACCCACCCTGGTTCAATTTTTGGTGTTCCCTTGATTATCGCGGTTTCCTTTCTACGCAAAACAATCAGGTGTCCACGGAGCCGCCTTGTCCCGGCGAACCGCGTGCAGCCAGAGGCCCAGGCGACGGCGACGACTGAACCCGGCCAGTCCGCCTGAGGCTGGCGGCGCGCTCTTGCGCCGGACGCCCGGTGCCGGCGGCGAGGAGGTCGCCGGGTATGCCGTGTACACCTGCCACACCTCCCTCTGCGCCACCATCATAGTGCTCGCGTACCCGTGCCCCGAGGTAAAGGCTTCGTTCGACTCACGGAACTGCAATCTCTGGTCGCAGTGAGGGAGGGTTGCAGGCATGACCACGGCGAGGCTCTGCTCGGGCGGCCGTGGAGCGGTGCCGTGGAGAGGAGGGTGCAGCGGGTGATCCTCCACGTCGACCCGGCGAGGGCGCACGCAGTCGCGCTGTACCGGAAGTCCGGAAGGCGCTCGATCTCTCACGGCCGACAAGGGTATACCATTGTTGGAGGCCACGCCGCCAACTGGATCCGGCTAACCGCGAGGGCAACGCGCGTGAAGCAAGGAGGTTCCGGCGAGACGAGTTTCTGCGCCGCCTCTTGGTTCCGGCGATCCGCAACGCCACTGCGCCAAGCCCTTGCTAAATAGGAGAGCTGCCGCTACCAGGAGGCCATCGATCGAAGTCCTTTTCTGGCCTAAGAGATGGATGGAGGGGACAGTCGCCGTGGTAATAAGAGACCAATGCTACTTGCCGGTGAATGTTCATCCGAAACAGGGATCCCTACGTAAGTATATTTTTCATCTTAGTGCTGTTCTTATTCTATATGTGATGGCTCATAGTACATCGTGTATATATCTATATTTTTGCAGACCCATGGAGTCGTGCCTTCCACTTTCTGATGTCACAAACACAATTGATTCTTGCGTTGCAAAGAGATTCAGAGCAACGACGAAAAATACCTCTGATGCAGGTCGTGTTTGTAGTTTCCTAATCTTAATTTCGGTGATTTTGTTCGTAAACAATGATAGTGTTCAATATAGTTTCCTAATTTCGGTGATTTTATTCGTGGACAATCACAGTGTTCAATGATGTAATATTTTTTGCATAGTGGGTTTTCAGCATTGGATCTAAAGCGGCAAAGGGACAGGGATAGGTATGCAAGGCTGACAGATGAGCAAAAGGCCCAAAGGAATGCAAAAAGAAGGGAGAATTATGCCCGGAAGAAGGCCGGAATCAGTCAACAAGTTCCATTTGCGTCTGGTAATGATTCAAAAAATATGACAGATTCAGATGTTGCTATTGCTGCGCCAGCATCAGGTGCTCGCCGTATATACCAAATATATATTCAGTCAGACGAACACAATCCAATTAATATGGTAGATTAAATGTATTTGTCTGTATTGGCAGGATTGACACAACTTTTTGCCATCCATGAAAACGGTGAGGGTGTACTTCCCTTGATTTTGCCCGACCAGGAAGTGTCCACCATGCTACAAACAGTTCTTGGCAATGCTGACACATCATTAGGTAAGTATCCTGTATATATTCATGTAGAAGAGCAGAGGCAAATATATTTAATCCTGTTTTTTATGGTTTTTACGGCATCATCAAGATTCAAGCATCCTTTCGGGATTCATGAGAGCGATAACAATATGATTACCAATCATGGTAACAGTGCTATTTTTGCGAGCAATCAATCTTTGGTGTACACACCTGATAGTATGGGACTTGAATTGAAAAAAAGGTACGTACAACATGGTTGTATGGCTTTGCAATAATAGAGAATTTCATGATTGTGGTGGCTTTGTAATAATTTAATTTATTTGCTTATTCAGTGAACTATGAAGATCAAATACCTCAAGCAATATGTGCTTCCAATGATTTATTCGGGGTCACACCCGAATCTAGGGGTACCAACCATGGTAACAATGCTATTTTTTCGAGCAAAGAATCTTTGGCATTCACACCTGATAATATGGGAAATAGATTGAAAAAAGGTTCGTACAGTATGGTTATATGATTTTGCAATAATTGAGAATTTATTAGTGTGTGTGATAGCTGATTGGCTTTTCATCAATAATTGGGTGAACGGTACATCTTTGATTACATTTTATATGGGTAATGGTTATATGGCTTGGTAATAATTTAATTTATTTACTTATTCAGTGAACTGTGAAGAGCAAACACCTCAAGCTATATGTATTTCGAATGATTTATTCGGGATCAGAACCGAATCTAGGGGTAATATGTTGAATAAATTTAATCTTTATTGTATTTATGTCTTTGTAATCCTTTAATTTAATTTATGCCTTTTCAGGAAAGTTTGATGAAAAAACTCTAGAAGAGATTAAGAGAGAAAGAGCTAGGAAACAATATGCCGCTATGTCCGCGAGTGACAGACAAGATAGAATTTGTAAACAGAAAATTATACGTGAAATTAATAGAAAAACAAGAGAGGAAGCACGTAGAGAGAGGCTTCAAAACCCTTGCTTGCAAAATCATGAGGCACGCGTTTCTAAATACCCCATCACCAGGAGTGTGACCCGGGGTTATTTTATATATATATATGTATGTATGTATGTATTATATTTTACACTAAAATTATTTACATTTTGGGTTAAGATGTTTTGTTTTATATGGTGCTTTGTGACCAGGTGTAGACAGTGAAAAACCAGAATTCGACTCTGGGATTTGGGAACCGGATCATGAGATGTTACACGCACAAGAAGGTACTATTATAATGTTTTTTTAATGAAGTACACATTCAATTGATTAAGGTATATAAGATGTGAATGTAAATAGTAAAAGGGTCGATGAAGAGGAAGATCTGGATTGCAGAGCGCCGGATGATTTTGGTTTAGATTGTGATGTATTTGGAGATGCTGAAGCAAGATTCTACCATGGTAGTGGTATGCTTGCCTATTAAATTGAATATGTAATATTATAACGTGTATTAATGAAATCTAAATACATGCTGAAATATTGACGCAGACATGGAATACAAGTCATTCAGGGACCCTAAAGTGATAATCTTGGAAAATGATCCTTTCGATCGAGTATATAAATATCTTCCTGCGAAACATCTTGTTTTGAGAAAAGTGCCGATATGCGAGTATTGTGGTGCAATAAGGTTTCCAAGTGAGGGACCTGGTTTTTGTTGCCAGCAAGGAAAGATTAACATAGTGAACACACCAATTCCTGTTGAACTCCATCGCCTGTTTACTAGCCAGAAGGATAGGGATGCATTGTATTTCAGGAAGAATATTCGGTACTTCAACTCCCATTTCTCTTTCACAAGCTTTGGTGCTACCGTGGATCAAAGTGTCGTTACTGCCGCCGGTGAGTATTTCTTGTCGATTATCTGGTGAGGTTTATGTACATTGCTATTTATTTATATATTTTTAATAAATAATTGACCTTGTTGATTTATGTATATATAGGTACTGGTATTTATACTTTTAAAGTGCATGGTTAGATTTATCACAGACTGCACCAACTGAGACCGGGGAAAAACGGTCCCCGTCATATGCAGTTGTACTTTTATGACACGGATGAGACCCTGGCACACAGGAGTAAAAGATCTCCCCATCTTGATGCAAATTTGATTAGGGCGATTCTACAAATCCTTGAGAACAATCCATATGTTCGTGTATTCAGAAGTGTGGGAGAAATGCAAAATTTGGACGAATACAAGATTGAATTGAACACCAATATTTCGGTTGATCAAAGAAGATATAATGCACCTGCGATGGAACAGGTTGATGCCATATGGCAGGATGGCTCTGATGAAAAAAGTAAATTTAAACGAAGTATAATGGTTTATCCAAATTCTGGAGAGCCACATTTTATACAGGCGTACTATGGTTGTTACGATCCCTTATCTTATCCTGTCCTTTATCCTGGCGGTGAAACTGGCTGGGAAGACAAGAGTGTATTGCTGGAGGAAACACCAATAGTGCGCTTTCCGCGAAATAGAAGAAAATATACCAAGCGTAAAAGTGAGGGTATGACATCTATATGTTCTTCTCAACAAATATATATATTTTGGCCAGTATATGGTAATAATATGCATGTGGATCTATATTGAACAGATGGTCATATTGCGTATCCACAAGCGGCGAAAACATCGTGTTTTAAACTGAAGCATGTACAAAAAAGCGGTAAACGTGCAAGACTACACAGTTAGATGGTTCATCAATTTCAATCATAGTTGATGAGTTTTAAACATTTATTATGAACTCCTAATTTTGCAGCTGATGATCTTTGCGAAGACGAAGATGATTGTGAGGACAACGTGGCTGAAGACGGCGAAGGAGGTAAACTTTATATTAACCTGGTATCTAACATAATTTTTTGAATTTATATTTTCTATTTTCTATAATTATAATGCTTAATTGTTTATTATTGTTCTTGTCATAAAAAACAGATGGGGGTGGTTCATGTTTGCATGTCAGCGCTAGGGAGTATTATTGCTATATTATACAGATTCGGAATGGCGACTTTAATGTATTCTTTCATGGTGGAAGGCTCTTCCAACAATGGATAATGGATATGTATGTCAAAATAGAGAGTATGCGACTATATTGGTACTCCAATCCAGAACACCAGAAAATTATTAGGGTAGACCTTTATCAGGTATAATTAAATATATTAAATGCATTTACCTGTACTGGTACATTTTTTGTTTATGTGCTGTTGGATTCAAGTGGGGTATGTTTTCACTGACATGGTATAATGGACACCCTGGCTGCCGGTGAGCATTGGGGTTTGAAGGTCGGTAAATTGGTTGTTTTATCTAAGAATTTTCTAGTAAGTGATAGAGATGTGCCATGCAGGTTCATGGATGCAATGTCATTAGTTGCTAGATATGGAAGGCCATATTACTTTATAACTATGACTTGCAACCCCTACTGGTCAGAGATAACAGAACTTTTATTGCCGGGACAGACACCTCAAGATAGACCAGATATTGTGGCAAGGATTTACCATGCCAAACTCATTGATCTTCATGACTTTCTGATTAAGAAGGGTCACTTTGGAAAGGTGGCAGCCTCGGCACATGTTACTGAGTTTCAGAAAAGGGGTTTACCACATGAGCATTTCTTACTTGTAATGGACAGTAGTTCAAAGCTTAATGGGCCTGATGATTTTGACAAATATATTTCGGCAGAACTACCTGATGAAACAAAATACCCTCTGCTCCATGAACTTGTATGCAAATACATGATGCACGGTCCTTGTGGAGTTCTTAATAAAAAGTGTGGTTTCATGCAAGATGGTGGATGTCGTTTCAAGTATCCTAGACAAATCAGTGAGAGCACGGAACAAGGAAAGGATGCATACCCTATATACAGAAGAAGGAATGATGGTCGCAAGGTTTTTGTGCGCAAAAAATGGCTGAATAATGGATGGGTTGTACCATATAATCCAACACTACTTATGAGATATAACTACCACATCAATGTTGAAGTTTGCACCAGCATCAAATGCTGCAAGTACGTCTATAAATATATATACAAGGGAACTGACTGTGCATCATTTGCAGTTGGGAATCATGATCAGAATGGAGAGACAGAGATCAATGAAATTAAGCAGTACAGGAAGGCGTGGTGTATTACATCTATTGAAGCAGTATACTGGCTCTATAGGTTCCCAATGTATTCTATGAATCCCTCTGTTTTGTAAATGCAAGTTCATCTTCCTGGCATGCACATGGTTCCATTCAATGGTGACGACAACCTTGAAGATGTGCTAGAACGTGCTAGGAACTAGAGATCGATGCTAACAGAGTTCTTTAGAATGAATAGTGTGGATCCAAATGCTAGGAGATATTTATATAGAGAATTTCTAGAACATTATACATGGAACAAGTCCAAAAAAGTTTGGAAGCCTAGAAAGAGAAGGTTCCAGATTGGAAGACTGGTGTATGCGTACCCATCTGAGGGTGAAAGTTTTTATCTTCGAGTTCTTCTAAATCATGTTTGAGGTCCAACATCATTCATATCAATCAGAACAGTTCGTGGTGTGGTTAGTCCGACATTTAGAGAATGTTGTGAGAAACTTGGACTTGTTGAAACAGATAGCTCACTTGACAATGCACTTAGTGAAGCTGTAACTTTTCAGATGCCATGTGCTCTCAGAAGAATGTTTGCCACTATTATGGTTTATTGCGAGTACACAAACATCCGTGTTCTTTGGGACAAGCATTTTGAATCAATGGCTGAGGACTATCGTCGTGTTTATGGAAATTCTTCAAGTGTTGAGCAATTTGTCCTTCGAGACATTGCAGATATTCTCTTCTCGATGGGTAAAAACATTAGAAATTACAGTCTGCCAACCATGCATCAATCCGGTAAGACAATTTATCAATTCTATTTGGTGCCTTGTATTCTCATTAATGTTGTTTATTGTATTAAATTCATTTTGGACTATTCTTTGACTGATAATTAAAATCTTGGTCGAATAGATGAGATGAACATAGACTATTATAGGGAACTACCTGAGGAGAAGAAAATTGTCGTATCTGATGAAGACATTAAATTAGCTGACTCACTCAATGCTGAGCAAATGGAAGGTTTCAATGAAATTTTTTATCATATTATCAAAAATAAAGAGAAAGTTTTTTTTGTAGATGGTCCTGGTGGGATCGGGAAGACATATCTTTACAGGGCCCTTTTGGCCAGAGTTCGATCCACGGATTGCATCGCAATAGCTACAGCTACATCTGGAATTGCAGTATCCATCATGCCTGGTGGTCGTACAGCTCATTCGAGGTTCAAAATTCCCATAAAAGTTGAAGATAATTCTGTGTGCAACTTTACCAAACAAAGTGGTACTGCAGCACTATTGCGTGAGGCGTCTTTAATTATATGGGATGAGGTTGCAATGACACAAAGACAAGCTGTAGAGACACTTGATAGATCGTTACAAGATATTACAAGATGTGATCTACTATTTGGGGGTAAAGTAATAGTGTTTGGAGGGGAACAAGTTTTGCCTGTTGTTCCTAGAGGTACTAGAGCACAAATTTGTGATGCCACTTTACTTCGATCCTATATATGGGATGATATCAAGATAATACGGTTGAAGCAGAACATGAGAGCCCAGAATGATGTATGGTTCTCGCAATTTCTATAAAGAATTGGTGATGGAACAGGAAAAATCTTCCCAAATGATTATGTGGATCTGCCGGATGACATTATGCTTGAGTATAATGATGAATAGTCTATTGATACTCTCATTGATCATGTGTTTCCTGATCTAGGTAAGAACTGTACCTTCGTCAGTTACATGCGTGAGCGTGCGATCCTGTCAACAAGAAATGAGCATGTTGATAGCCTCAACGTGATGATGATTGCAAAGTTTCCTGGAAAAAAAAAGATTTACTACAGTCATGATTCGGTGGATGATGACTCCACTAATAACTATCCTCTTGATTTTCTGAACTCAATTACCCCAAATGGTCTTCCTCCTCATGAGCTTAAGATCAAGATGAACTGTCCTGTCATACTCCTTCGAAATCTAGATCCTCATAACGGACTTTGCAATGGAACTCGGCTTGTAGTAAAGGCGTTTGAGGATAATGCAATTGATTATGAAATTGTAAATGGACAGCATGCTGGAAAACAAGTTTTTATACCAAGGATACCCTTGTCTCCATCAGAGGATATTTCACTACCTTTCAAGTTTAAGAGGAAACAATTTCCAATAAGACTCAGTTTTGCAATGACTATAAATATAAAGCTCAGGGTCAAACTATCCCGAATGTTGGGATCTATCTTCCGGAACTACTTTTCTCCCACGGACAACTATATGTTGCCTTATCCAGAGGTGTTTCACGTTCTACTACATGGATGTTAGCCAAACCTAACAAAGACATTGATCCCAGCGGCAGAAGAACCAAAAATATTATTTTTAGAGATATTCTACAGTGTGGAAAATAGAACCATTTATATTTTAATGCAGGTATCTCACTCGATGTATACTATTTTATTTTAGTGTCAATGCTGTTGGATATCCCTGAGACATTATAATTTCAATGGGCCAATCTAATTTTTTTATGCTTCATGCTGCTGTGATTGTCTGCAGTCACACCGGGGGTCCATCATCATTGGGATATCAGTTGGAAGTCAGATCCTTGTGACAATGGACGAAGCTCCTGCATCATTTGATTCATATATATGTTAGATGTGGCTTGCATAGGTGCATTCTGTAAAAAGGATGTGCTAGAAGCATTATATGTCCGAGGCAAATGGTCTGTCTTGTTGGTAATTGTTCTTTGCGGCAAGCAGCTGGGGGATGGCCGCACCCTGGCGGACTATAACATCCAGAAGGAGTCGACTCCGTGGTGGACAGTAAGTCCATGGAGCTACTGTTGTCCTTGGGTTCACAAGTCTGGTGCCTGCCTTGTCTCTCCAATGGAGATTGTCTGCATTTCCTGTGGTCGTGTTCTTGTCATGCCTGTCTGGTGTGAGTTATGTCATCTGGTTGTGTTTTGTGAACAATTGCTGTTGTGCAGCTGTTTGGTTGAACTATATAATGAATAAATGAGCCCTGAAATTACTCTGGTAATCTTGCAAATCTGGATGAGCATCGGTTTATTCATGTTTGTGAAGTGGAAGCATTTATCTATTTGTGAACATTAGCTGCTGTGCAGCAGCTTTGTTGAACTATGTGATGAATAAGTGAACCCTGAACTTCATGTGGTAATCTGATTGTTCATGGTTTTTGCCTTTCTGGATATATCTTTGTTATGCAGTATACCCATGTTTTGGAACTGGAAGCAATAGTATATGCGTTATTAAGCAATTCTGATGATGCTCAATATACTGATGATAGATGGTCTTGCAATTCTGCTACTTACTCAAATGTAGTTAAATTTTGGATCATTTTTCAGGTGGTCATGTGTGCTTTGGTTTTTGGGTTTCATACTTGAGATGAACATGTAGATATGTTACCTGGATTATCATTTTATTTAGCTTTCCCAGATGTCATAGGTGCTGACTATTTGGTGACTGAATGCGTCCTTCTTTTGTTCAAATGTGTTAAGGTCGCCTATTATGGACCGACTTGGTTAGATGTGTTCATTGATACGAATTCAGAAATCTTACTTTAAATGAATCTTATGCATTCTGATAATGCCATTATTCTCTTTTTAAACATTAGCATGTCAGATGCTAAGTACAGAGTACTGACACTTGCGCTCCAATTTCTAGAGCCAATTTGCAGCTTTCTTGTTTTGTAGAAACAACATTGTTTGCAATACTCATGGTTGCATCAGAACCAAGCATGCGCGGTGTACCTATCATGCTCCCACATCAATAGAAACGGAGCAGAGGGATTGATCGGGAAGCATCCTCGACCATGACAGTGTTGGTGATATGCCCAAGAGCATATCATCACAATACGGTTTAAAGGTCCAAGAGGATATTGATCCAAGAGGGATTAGGATTACTAATGGGCCTATGAGATAGAAGCCCATTAGTACGCCCTATATATACGAGGGATGGGCTAAGGGGGCGACATAACCTGTGAGCCCCCCCCCCCTCTCTCGGCCGCCGCACTTGCCGTGCGTGCGGTGCTAGCACACCGACTCCCGGCGTTTCATCCCCATACGTGTGGACTCCGTGGAGGCGCTGCTGTGACTGCTGCGCTGATCGGCTGTTGGGATCAAGTACGAGGAGCTCGGTTCGTGGGACGTGATCGACTACTTCCTCTACATTGACGCGTGACTTCTTCCGCTGCGCTGCGCGTCTAGTGGCAACGATATATGATCTTCTACTCGCAAGCATCTTGGGTATATGCGGTAGTGATGCTAGCGTAGCCTACCCGTTTACCTACAGTGGTACCAGAGCCATCTTGCGTAGTTTTTGGTCTGGATCATTAGCATATAGGTGATATGTTGTTGTAGTAGATTGGATCTATTACTTTTGCATGGTTTGATTAGATCAATTGGTCATAAGGGGTTAAAACTGGAGCGAGTTGATTGTGCGGCATGTGACAAAAGATTAGTTCGTGTTCTTTCTCTGTTATGCATAAGACATGTCCCTACCGGCTGGAATCACCATCAGGGACTAACTGTGTGCATAGTCAGCAGATTGAACCAACAGATCGAGGTCATGTGTAGATGCAGTCTTCTCAAGTGCAAAGTTTGCACGGTCAATGTGATTGACCTAGTGAAAATTGAGGCATTATGAATGGCTCGGATTTGAGGTGATGCGATCACTCTGACCGCCGTTGCTTTCTCGCTATAGCGGCTTCCTAAGCGCTACTTTGGTAGAACACGTCGTATGCCTAACTTGTTTTTGCAGGGTGTGATGTGAATGGTATGGCCTCAATGTCATGTGATGATGTATGTGATGATTTTTGCGGCCTGCGTGTCTCAAGTTAACACAACCGGATTGAGGTTGCACCATTATTGTATAACGACCCTGCGTGTCGACTTGTGATGTTTGAATCCTCATGTAATTATTTCACTAGCTATTAGATGTAGTAGCTTAGTATCTTTTCATGGAGGCTTCAATCATGATGGCAATGATGATCACCACAAGACAGGACGGATGGCAATGGAGATCACCTTGGAGCCATGGCGATGGAGCCCATTGTGATGCAAGAGGCCATACTATTCACAATATAATATGATTATATGCCTGTGATGTTTACTTTCCTGTCATACTATTCTTTCATGCTTTTACATATGGTGGATGCTTTAATCATGATAGAATAGCTTCCCTAAAAAAAGGTTGAGTTTTTGATGCCTTTTACCAATAGCTGCACCTATAAATTTTGATCGTTGTGTGGTAGGTTTACCAAAGTAGAGTACCCTCAGCTATCACTTTTGTATAGGGTGGATGTCGGACATTCACAAGCATAATATTGGTTTACTCAGCAAAGCTATCAAAACAGTTTTGGGCTTTAAGGCATAAGGTTGGGGCCGGGGCTTTGGATGCCACCCAACAAACAAGAGTTGCATAGAGATGTGATTAGCAATTTGCTGCTTACCTGTATCACTACTTTTCTAGCCGTGATGCTAAAGCTCACTAGGATTTTAGTGATTATGGATCTTGAACCACTATATGTCATTAGAGGGAAGATGACTTTGATATAGTAGGTTGTCTTTTGTTAAATCAGTTAATGAAAGTCTTTACATAAACTTATTGCTCAAATCTTGCTTTACTTTAATGTTGTAGATCATGTCTGCCAGTAACAATTCCGCTTTCAATTTGCGTTCTGTTCTTGAGAAAGAAAAGTTGAATGGAACAAACTTTATTGATTGGTACCGCAACCTGAGAATTGTTCTCAGGCAAGAGAAAAAGGAGTATGTTCTTGAGCAGCCATATCCTGATGATCTCCCTGATAATGCAACTGTTGCTGATCGCAGAGCTTATGAGAAGCACTGCAATGACTCACTTGATGTCAGCTGTCTGATGCTCGCCACCATGTCCCCTGATCTGCAGAAGCAGTATGAGCATGCGGATGCTCACACTATGATCGAGGGGCTGCGTGGGATGTTTCAGAACCAAGTCAGGACTGAGAGGTTCAATATCTCAAAGTCCTTGTTTGCGTGCAAGCTGCCAAAAGGTAGCCCAGTCAGTCCTCATGTGATCAAAATGATTGGTTACATTGAGACTTTGGACAGACTTGGTTCTGAACCTCACCAAGACTTGGCTATTGATGTTATTCTCCAGTCGCTCCCGGGGAGCTATGAGCCTTTTATCATGAATTTTCAGATGAATGGCTTGGATAAAACATTGAGTGAGTTGCATGGGATGCTAAAGACAGCAGAGGAGAGCATTAAGAAGAATCCCAATCATGTGATGATGATTCAGAAGGGGAACAAAAAGAAGAAGCGTTGGACGCCTCCTAATCCCAAAGGTAAAGGCAAGGAAAAGAGTTCCAGTGGTGAGTCCTCGGGCTCTAAGCTAAAGCCAGCACCTAAGGCCAAATCTGGCCCTACTTCTAAGGATGAATGTTTCCACTGTCATGAAAAGGGACATTGGTCAAGGAACTGCAAGAAGTACTTGGAAGAAAAGAAGAAGAAGAAGGGAAGTGAGACTTCCACTTCAGGTATAAATGTTATAGAAATAAATATTGCATTATCTTCTAGTGAATCATGGGTATTTGATACTGGATCGATGATTCACACTTGCAAATCGTTGCAGGGTCTAAGTGAGACTAGAAGATTTGCAAGAGGCGAGTTGGACGTTTGTGTCGGCAATGGCGCAAAGGTTGCGGTGTTGGCGGTCGGCACCTACCACTTGTCTCTACCCTCCGGATTAGTTTTGGAATTAAATAATTGTTATTGCATTCATGCTTTGAGCAAGAACATTATTTCTTCTTCATGTTTGGAAGAAGTTGATGATTTTAAGATTGTAATAGAGAACAAACGTTGTTCTATTTTTTGTAATGGTATTTTTTATGCTCATTGTCCATTGGTGAATGGATTATATGTTCTTGATCTTGAGGATAAATCTGTCTGTAACATTAATACTAAGAGGTTTAGACCAAATGATTTGAATCCCACTTTTATTTGGCATTGTCGCTTAGGTCATATAAATGAGAAGCGCATTGAACAACTCCATAAAGATGGATTGTTAAGATCATTTGATTTTGAATCATCTGACACATGTGAGTCTTGTTTGCTTGGAAAGATGACCAAAGCGCCTTTCACTGGTTATAGTGAGAGGGCGAGTGACTTATTGGGACTTGTACATACCGATGTATGTGGACCAATGAGCTCAATAGCCAGATGTGGTTTTCAGTACTTCATTACTTTCACTGATGACTTTAGTAGATATGGCTATATCTACTTAATGAGGCACAGGTCTGAATCATTTGAAAAGTTCAAAGAATTTCAAAATGAAGTACAAAATCAATTAGGCAAGACAATTAAATTTCTACGATCTGATCGTGGAGGAGAATATTTGAGCCTTGAATTTGGTGATCATTTGAAGCAATGTTGAATTATTCCACAGCTAACTCCGCCCGGAACGCCTCAATGGAATGGGGTATCCGAACGGAGGAATTGAACCTTGTTGGACATGGTTAGGTCCATGATGAGCCAAGCTGATCTTCCATTGTCATTTTGTGGTTATGCTCTTGAAACTGCTGCGTTCACACTGAATAGGGTTCCAAGTAAGTCTGTTGAGAAGACACCATATGAGATATGGACTGGGAAACGTCCCGGATTATCTTTTCTCAAAGTTTGGGGATGTGAGGCTTATGTCAAACGTTTGATGTCAGATAAGCTCACTCCAAAGTCAGACAAATGCTTCTTTATGGGGAATCCTAGGGAAACCAAAGGATATTATTTTTACAATAAGGCGGAAGGCAAAGTGTTTGTCGCTCGCAATGGTGTTTTCTTAGAAAAGGAGTTTCTCTCAAAAGGATTTAGTGGGAGCAAGGTGCAACTTGAAGAAATTCAGGAAACACCCGAAACTGTTTCAGCACCTACTGAAGATCCACGGGATGTGCAAGATGTTGCACAACCAGTAGTTGCGGCACCAGCCCCACGAAGGTCTATAAGGGCACGTCGCGCTACTAACAAGCTCAACCTCCTTATTACGGAGGAGCGCCACGTATTATTGATGGAAAATGATGAGCCCTTGACCTACAAAGAAGCAATGATGAGACCCGACTCCGACAAATGGCTTGAAGCCATGGAATCCGAGTTAAAATCCATGCATGATAATCAAGTTTGGAACTTGGTCGATCAAATTGACAGTGTAAGACATGTCGACTGTAAGTGGATTTTTAAGAAAAAATTAGACATGGATGGAAATAGTCACATCTATAAGGCACGATTGGTGGCAAAAGGTTTCCGACAAATTCAAGGTGTTGACTATGAGGAAACCTTTTCGCCCGTCGCAATGCTAAAGTCTGTTCGGATTCTCCTAGCAATTGTCGCATATTATGACTATGAGATATGGCAAATGGATGTCAAAACCGCTTTCCTTAATGGACATCTAAGTGAGGATGTGTATATGACACAGTCTGAAGGTTTTGTCGATCCTAAAAATGCTGGGAAAATATGTAAGCTTCAGAGGTCCATCTATGGATTGAAGCAAGCATCTCAGAGTTGGAATATTCGTTTTGATGAAGTAGTCAAAGGGTTTGGCTTAATCATGAATGAAGATGAGTCTTGTGTTTACAAAAATGCTAGTGGGAGCGCACTTGTGTTTCTGGTCCTATATGTGGATGACATATTACTGATCGGAAATGATATTCCAATGCTTGAAGCTGTTAAAACCTCATTGAAAAAGAGTTTTTCGATGAAGGATTTAGGAGATGCGGCTTACATTCTGGGTATTAGGATCTATAGAGATAGATCAAAAAGGCTAATTGGATTAAGCCAAGACACGTACATTGACAAGATATTGAATCGGTTCAATATGCAAGATTCCAAGAAAGGTTTCTTGCCAATGTCACATGGCATTACTCTAAGCAAGAGTCAGTGTGCTACGACACCTGATGAGCAAAAGAGGATGAGTACGATTCCTTATGCTTCAGCCATAGGGTCGATCATGTATGCTATGCTTTGCACGCGCCCAGATGTTTCCTTTGCTCTAAGTGTTATGAGCAGGTATCAGTCAGATTTCGGTGAAGCTCACTGGACAATTGTAAAGAGTATCCTTAAGTACTTTAGAAGAACTAAGGATATGTTCCTAATATTTGGAGGCGAAGATGAGTATCCTTAAGTACTTTAGAAGAACTAAGGATATGTTCCTAATATTTGGAGGCGAAGATGAGCTCCTTGTAAAGGGTTACACCGATGCTAGTTTTCAAACAGACAAAGATGACTCCAAATAGCAATCCGGTTTTGTTTTCTGCCTCAATGGTGGGGCAGTGAGCTGGAAGAGTTCCAAGCAAGATACGGTGGCTGATTCGACGACAGAGGCTGAGTATATTGCAGCTTTCGAAGCTGCAAAAGAATCTGTTTGGATCAGAAAGTTTGTTTCTGACTTGGGTGTTGTTCCTAGTGCGTCCAGTCCAGTGGACCTCTATTGTGATAATAGTGGTGCCGTTGCACTAGCAAAGGAGCCTAGAACAACTAAGAAGTCCAGACATATACTGCGGAAGTATCACCTCATCCGTAACTTTGTTGAGAGAGGTGATGTGAAGGTTTGCAAGGTGCACACGGATTCAAACATTGCTGATCCGTTGACGAACCCTCTCCCACAACCAAAGCATGAGGCGCACATGAGATCTATGGGTATTAGATACTTACATCAGTAATTCTAGTGTGCGTGGGAGATTTTTTGTGTCATGAGTATGTTTATGTAATGATGAATAATTGTTATTTGTTCCATGGATGATTATTTTACATTGATTATCAAGTATGTGACTTGTTCGTGAAACTCTTTGTTGACAATGATATGATTCTAAATTATCCCTAGTTTATGTCATTATGTGGGACAACAACGACGTTGAGACTAGCACATGCATTAATTGATGATCATGTTTCACGGATCATGGATATGAAGATATCGGATTAATGATGTGGACACATGTTGGTAAACATGGTGTTGGATTGACCCACTCCAAGACAATGTTGGGATTGTTATTCTGTATGTGCCATTAGTTGTTCTTGAGTGTTATACCTACTGGATCCTTAGACCTGAGATCGCCATTGTTTCTCACTGTGTGTAGTGGTGCATCTTGATGGCTGCTAAACGCTACTCCGTGACTGGGTAGTTACAAAAGTAGCTTACAGGTGTGTCATGAAACATGGAATGGGATGTGAGCGGATTAAGATGGAATTTGCCCCTCCTAGATAACGGGAGAGATATCTCTGGGCCCCTCGAGATAGTTGGATTTGAAAGTGCATGGCCATGCTAAAGTGATTAAAGAGTTAATCATGATGACTAAAGGTTGGTTATGAATAGAATCCACTATTAGATCGAGAGAATGGTCGAGCTATCACAAAGGTGGCACGCATCTCGCCTTGAGCTTGACTGGTATCGTGTGGCAAAGGGATCGGTGTATGAGTATATCTAAGGTTCGGCCCATATGATCTTTATGTGTATTTGTGAGTCACTATGCCCTGCTAGGTGCCGCTATTGACTTGTGATTCGGAAATGATTTCCGATCACGACCACCTACACATGAACCTAACGGGTCACACACTTAAGGGGTTTGGAATGTTGGAAAGCTTGCCTGTATGATTGTCTCTAGTGCAAGTGGGAGATTGTTGGTGATATGCCCAAGAGCCCATCATCACAATACGGTTTAAAGGCCCAACAGGATATTGATCCAAGAGGGATTAGGGTTATTAATGGGCCTATGAGAAAGAAGACCATTAGTACGCCCTATATATACGAGGGAGGGGCTAAGGGGGGCGACACAACCTGTGAGCCGCCCCCCCTCTCTCGGCCGCCGCCCTTGCTGTGCGTGCGGTGCTAGCACACCGACGCCCGGCATTTCATCCCCGTACATGTGGACTCCGTGGAGGCGCTGCTGCGACTGCTGCGCTGATCGGCTGTTGGGATCAAGTACGAGGAGCTCGGTTCGTGGGACGTGATCGACTACTTCCTCTACATCGACGCGCGACTTCTTCCGCTGCGCTGCGCGTCTAGTGGTAACGATCTATGATCTTCTACTCGCAAGCATCTTGGGTATATGCGGTAGTGATGCTAGCGTAGCCTACCCGTTTACCTACAGACAGAGGCTACATGTTCCTGTTCTGAAGATGAGATGAAACATGTTGACAGCCACTCTGTCATATGCACATTAGTTTACCTGCTACCGAATGGGGTTGTGAAAAGTCTATGTTCTCTTCATCAAATGGTTGATACGATGGCATGCAATTAATTAATTCATCAAGAAATAATTTGTTGAAGAGGAAATTAAGCACTGATAGCTACAACAGGATATCTAACACTGTAGATGTGCAATTAATTAATTCGTCATGAACTATATATCTCCAGTCGTTGCATTTGTAGTTTATCTGATCAGTAACTTAACCACCTTTTTGGCCAGCAGTAAAACTAAGAGAGGTGGATTGAAAGAGCTTAGCTGAATATTCAAAACCATGGGAATGGTAATCAGTAGATGAACCAACTTATTGCCCAATTCTCACTAATAATAAGAAATGTATTTTTCATATTGTTCAACTTGCTATTTATAGTATTTGTAATTTACAACATAGATTTTTAAACACGTGCGTGCCGCACATGCACCCTACTAGTCAGAGTAAAGGAGGAGTGAGAATAAATTGTTTCTCAAATAGAATGCAATCAATCAATCAACTACGAAACAAGAGAGCTCCTTTATTTTAAGAGAAAGAAATACAAAAATGAATAGAAAATAAAATGATTCAATCTTTTTGTATTTTAATAAATATTTTAACTACTAATTATATAACAAAATTCTTTGATTCACTTTTTTAATTTAAGCAACTAAACCCATTCTGAATTTTTAATTATTTTAATGAGAGAAAATAAGCTTTACGCGAAATCCAAAATGTAAGATGGATAAGGGCAGGATATAAGACAGAAAAGAGAGGAGATTGGATGAGACTTAATTTTTAAGAAGCTACCAAGTAGTAAGGTAGTGTCTCTCTCTCTATATATAGTATTTATAAGAGAGAGAAGAGAGGGGTTTGTTGTACACGAGCGATACTGAGTGATGAAGCACAAGTAACTGAACTTGAATGGGCGCTACTAGTAGTCTTTAGACAGTCATTACGCCGCTAACTTTGAGCTCTCCAAGTGTGAGCCCAAGCTCATTTGAGCATACAATTGAGGTGTTACCCTACCTACATGGTGTGTTAGAATCTGGGCAAATCACGGCACATTTTAATCCAAATATCACAATATAAATCATGATTATCTCTATATCATGTGACAGCATAATATGTGCAAATGTTCATGCTTAAACTACTATGAAATAGGAATAATAGAATGTACCAGAGAGGGTTTAGGGTGTACCCAGAGGTAGGGCCTGTGCCGGTGAGGACCAATGGTGGTCACCTTTAAATGATAAGTGATTGACAACGTTGTGTGGATTTGATGTATCTTTTGGCTCGTGATGTGTAGGCTTAGGATGTGACGTGGCGGTCGATGGCATGTGGTGAATGTCAAGCAAAAGGTTCATCCCGATGGACCAAGGGCGGTGAAGGATGAACATGTGTAGGCTTTGAATGATGCACCCGAGGAGTTCGAACGTAGTCATGGGCGGTCCACGTGGTGCATGGAAGAGCAAGAGTACATGAGTGTGATGAAGACGTTGTCGGCCAAGTAAGGGAGGAAGGCAATGGCAAGTTCGAGTAGGTTGCCCTTGCGGCGGGAGCGCGAAAGATCTTGATGGCGTCGTGATACTTGGCGGGAGGACGGACACACGTCGACGTCAGATGTAGCAGGTTTATCGGTTTGAGCCTCAAAACTGGGCGGAGGCAGATTTGCTGGTTTAGGCCTCAAAACTGGAGGCGCGTTCGGTGCGGCCGGGTGGCAGTTGCGGAGGGAACGTGGTGTCATCGCGAAGCTTGAGTCGAGGTGAAGCGAAGTCGTGAAGGTGGCGTGTCCGTCCGGTGGTCTAGTAAAAAGTTGGACGGTTTTACCCCTAGAGGATATTTGGGTTATGTGCTTCATGTAAGGACATTTTGGTCATTCGCCAATTGCCTATATATGTGGAGGGGCTAGGTGGGCAGGCCACCTCTTTTGCTTCTCTCATTTAGAGGTCCTCTCTCATTTGTTTGTGAGAGTAGGGTTTGAGAGAGAGGAAGAGTGGATTAAATATAAGTCCCTGTCTAAACTTTTAGGTTAGTAGATAGCAGGGATCCTTTGACAGCCTCAGCAAATAGAACAAGAGAAGCACTTAGGGACATATAATCGTTTTGCATGTGCTCTGGTTCTTTTAAGATAAAGGAAACTGGCCTCACACATCCTGGATGGATGGTTACAGCCAAAGTTACATAAAAGAGTAGCACTTTTTTTTTATCAATGCTTAATTGTGGCTTATATATTTAGAATGTTCAAACAAAGACAATGTGTGGATTACTTAGTCGCAAAGAAATTCTGTAAACCTATGTACAAATTGTGATAGGAACTAATTGTCAGAATTGTCTGTTGGAGCATATATCTAAGTTAAAACATCAGATATCTCTAACTGATACAATATTCTCAAACCAATATTATTTCTATTAAACAAAAATAAGAAATATACTAGCCAGACATTGATTTATTGCAAACTGTTTCAAACCAGAGTATACATAACATGGGGATCTACTTCCACAGAAGTTTAGGAAATCAAACATGGGACAATCGATAATCGAGATCCATACGTACAATGTATAACATGGGGATCTACGGCGGCTGAGCTAGCTAGGATGTGTACATGCACACACGAGTTTCAGTATCCGTGATACAACACATGGGACGTACAGTAGTGGGCTTATTTAACTATGAATCATTCATTTCCCGTTCGTTCTCGACGCATGGATGATCTGATCGGATCAGTCGTTAGATATTGTTTTTTATGGCGTTCTCGAGCTCGTGCCTCCTGACGCCAACGACCATGTCGATCACATCGTCATTCTTCAGTAGAACGTACATCGGTAGCGCCTCCACGCCAGCTTCCTCCGCCAAATCCTGCACGTACGTACTCAGGCCTCAGGAATCAGGACGCCGCCAAAATTATCCAAACGAGTTAATTAGGCCGTGTTTAGTTTGCAAAAAAGTTTGGGTTTTGGTACTATAGTACATTTCGTTGTTATTTGACTAATAGTATCCAATTATGGACTAATTAGGTTTAAAAGATTCATCTCGTATGAAATAGTTATTTTTTAACTACATTTAATGCTCCATGCATGTGTCCAAAGATTCGATATGATGAGTACTGTAGACTTTTTTTGGAAACTAAACATGGCCTAATTTGTCGACGATGCTGCTAGCTCGGCATACATACTTTGAACTTGTCGACGTTGAGCGTGTAGAAGTTGACTCTGTCTTTTCTTGCTCTGGCGATTCGCCTATAAGGTTCCTTCATGACCTTGCATGGCTCACTCCACGGCGCCATGAACTCCAGCACAATCTTTCAAAGTGGGGGAGAGAGATAGGGGAAGAGAGACAAAGATAGATAAATTTTACATAACTTAGAGTCTCAATAAAAAAAGAAAAAAAAACGCGAGAGAAAAGCTTGATACCAGCTTGTCGGATTTATTCAGTTCTCTTTCCAAATCCGTGGTAGTACTGATGGTCATCACAACGTCTATAGGTACCATTAACAACAGGAAGCCAGTACAAATTAGGCAAAACATATATTGTGGCAGAAAAGAAGGATGATGCAAAGAAGTAGTGTTATTACCGGTCATCTTCTCTTGTTACTTGCTTTTTTGATCACTCCGCGGGCTCCTGTGTGGAAGGCCACTAGGCTGTGATGGCAAATATATAGCTGGAGCAGAAGCCTCCTTGTCTACCGTGCCCGGACCGTATGGATGGGAAGGAATAGATGCTCGCCACTTTTTTGCGCGTGAGACCCTCCAATTAAGGTTCCAAACATGTGAAGGTTCGAGCAAATAATTAATTTTGCGCCTGGGTTTTCAGCCTGGGTTACAAAAGATTGGGCAAAAGTTTCTCCTTGCTATTTATTTCAGGGTTTTGATAGTGTTGTGTTTTGTTTTCATTCCATGTCTTTGCCCAGCTGTTATGATTTGCTAAGAGTCATATTATTCTCGATATATAAGAAGAAGAATCCAATTTGTCTTTGGCAGTCCAATTACTATTACTAATTAAAAGTTCTTAACATCGCCTCCACGTTAATCCTCACTAAAAAGGCAGAAAGATAAATCCTAGAAATTACATAAGAAATCATAAACATCCAACCAACAATCTAGTAGCCACTACTAATAATAGGCATTGGAGCTATTACATTTTGCAAACAATTACCCACCGTTGTCATTATGAAACTAGCATGAAAATAACTCCCTAAATTTGGATCCAAATTACCTAAATCTGCTATTATGAAAGTTAGTCTAAAATAACTCCTTAAATTTGTACCTAAAAATAATCATGTTTGCATTATAACGTCCACACTTACTGCCGTCTAAAACCACCAGCCGGCACTAACTTGCCCCGTATATACCAGACGCTCCTTCTTCCCCAGCCCGACCATTTCATTTGATGTAGATGGAGAGAAGTACACATTCGAATTTCATTCGAAACCGTCTTTTGCTTCACCTCTACCTCTTGATAACGAAGAGGTAGAGAGTATTCGTTCCATTGATTCTTTCAGGGATCCTCTCCAACACGCTTTGGAGAATGGGGATGCTCAAGATGATCAAGATGGAGATCTAGTGGAAACAATGGAAGAGTTGAAGCCGCAACACGGGAATTTGGAGGAAGAAAAATTTGAAGACATTGGAGAGTTAGATCAAGAAGAGGATGGTGCGCCCGATGTTGAGATGAAGCCGCTCCCCAAGGGATTGAAATATGAATTTTTGGGAGATGGCAAGACTTTTCTGGTAATTATTAGCGACGAATTGAGCCCGGAAGAGACGGAGAAGTTGCTGAATTTATTGAAGAAGCACAAAAAGGTGATCGGCTACTCAATTAACGACTTGAAAGGTATTAGCCCCGCTTTTTGCACACATCGTATACAACTCGAGGAGCAATACAAGCCGGTGGTAGAGCATCAAAGAAGGTAGAGCCATGCTATGTGTGATGTGGTGAAGAAGGAGGTTATCAAATTGTTGAATGCCGGAATAATATACCCCGTGCCACATAGTGGATGGGTAAGCCCCGTTCATTGCGTTCCAAAGAAAGGAGGACTCACGGTTGTGAAAAATGAGAAGGAGCAATTGATACCGCAAAGAACCATCACAGGATGGAGGATGTGCATCGATTATAGAAAATTGAATAAGGCAACGAGGAAAGATCATTTTCCACTACCATTCATCGACGAGATGCTAGAAGGTTGGCAAAGCATTCACACTTTTGTTACCTTGATGGATACTCGGGATTCTTCTAAATACCTATTCATCTGGATGATCAACATAAGACCACGTTTACTTGCCCGTATGGAACTTTTGCATATCGGAGGATGCCTTTTGGATTGTGCGATGCGCCCGCTTCTTTTCAAAGGTGCATGATGGCTATATTTTCAGATTTCATAGAAGAGATTATGGAGGTATTTATGGATGATTTCTCAATGCATGGTACTAGCTTTGAAAATTGCTTGGCAAATTTGGAGAAAGTTCTTAAAAGATGTGGAGAGGTTTATCTTGTGCTTAATTGGGAGAAATATCATTTCATGGTGAAAGAAGGAATTGTCCTCGGTCATGTTATCTCCGAAAGAGGGACAGAGGTGGACAGAGCAAAGATAGAAACCGTGGAGAAATTGCCGCCACCTACGGACATCAAATCTTTGAGGAGCTTCCTCGGTCATGCTAGATTCTATAGGAGGTTACTAAAGGATTTTTCAAAAATCACCAAGCCATTGACACAACTTCTCCAAAAAGATGTGGAATACATCTTCGATAGTGATTGCCTTCACGCATTTCGAACACTCAAGCAATCTCTCATAAGTGCTCCTATCATGCAACCTCCAGATTGGAATCTAGCTTTTGAAATCATGTGTGATGCAAGCGACTACGCCGTAGGAGCCGTTCTTGGACAAAGGAAAGAGGGAAAGGTAAATGCTATCTACTACGCAAGCAAGACTCTCAATGAAGCCCAATTTAATTATGCAACAACGGAGAAAGAATTGCTTGCCATGGTATTCGCCTTCGAAAAATTCAGATCATACATAGTAAATTCAAAGGTGATAGTTTATACCGACTATGCGGCAATCAAGTATCTCTTGTCCAAGAAAGATGCTAAACCACGCTTGATTCGATGGATCCTATTGCTACAAGAATTCGATGTGGAGCTAAGGGATAAGAAAGGGGCAGAAAATGTTGTGGCCGATCACCTATCAAGGATGAACCATGGAGATGATGGAAAAGAACCTATTGAGGATCAAATGAGAGATGATCACCTATATAGAATTCTCGACAAAGATAGTTGGATGAATGAAATAATAAGGGCAATAAAAGGGATGCCCTTGAATCAGTTGGACAAGAATGCAAAGAAAAGAGTGATCGCGGAAAGAAGAAAATACTATTGGGATCCACCATACTTATATAGATATGGAGAAGATGGGGTCCTAAGAAGATGCATACCAAGGGAGGATCGTGAAGAAGTTCTAAGAAAGTGTCACTCATCGACATATGGAGGACATTATGGGCACTTTAGAACTCAATCTAAGGTATGGGCTAGTGGATTCTATTGGCCCGAGATGCATGAAGACGCGAAAAGATTTGTTTCGACTTGTCCGAAATGCCAAAGAATGGGGAATATCTCGCAAAGGAATGCCATGCCATTGAACTACAACTTGCAAATAGATCTATTTGATGTCTGGGGAATCGATTTCATGGGACCATTCGTGAACTCACATGGATTTGAGCATATATTGGTGATGGTGGACTATATTTCAAAGTGGGTTGAAGCTATGCCATGTCGGAAGGCATCAACGGAGGAGTCCATAAACATGATTAAATCGGTTATCTTCCCTCAATATGGCGTCCCGAGAATCTTGATAAGCGACGGAGGAACACACTTCACAGGCAAAGACTTTGGTAAATGCTTGAAGAAATTGGGAATTGAACATAGAGTGTCCACGGCTTATCACCCCCAAACAAACGGACAAGCGGAAACTTCGAACAAGCAATTGAAGGACATTTTAAAGAAGACCGTGGTAACAGGAGGAAAAGATTGGTCGAAGAGACTAGATGATGCACTATGGGCATATCGTACGGCACACAAAACCCAGATTGGTATGACTCCTTATCAATTTGTTTATGGAAAAACATGCCACTTGCCGGTTGAGCTAGAACATAAGGCATATTGGGCGATGAAGGAGATGAACTTTGATGCGGAAGCCGCTGGAATTAAAAGGAGAATCCAAATAAGCGAATTGGAGGAGTTAAGATTGAAAGCGTACAATAGTGCATCAATTTACAAAGAAAGGATGAAGAGATGGTATGACAAACGATTACAAAACAAGGAATTCAAAGAAGGAGACAAGGTCCTACTCTACAATTCAAGATTCAAACTCTTTGGCAAAGGAAAATTACAAAGCAAATGGGATGGACCATACGTCGTACACTCGGTTTCACCCACAAGAGCGGTGACAATCATGGATGCGAAAGGCAACCAATATGCGGTGAACGGACAGCGACAAAAGGTATTCTTGGAGCCCGACGTCGTGCCCCTTCATTACATTGACATATACACCATGGATGAGGAACCGGAACGTCAAGCCTAACGACGTTAAGCAAGGTAAGTTTGTAAATATTCTCTTTTAGATTTTATTTTCATAGTTTTATTTCTATTCTAGACAAACTTTGAGTAAAACATAGGCTTCTAATTTATTGGTGTGCAACTCGGAAAAAGTTGGAGTCCAGGGGGCTGAAAAACCCCCTGGGCCGGCCGGCCCAACACCCCTAGGCCGGCCGGCCTAAGCCACTTCGTGTGCGATTCGGTCTCGATTTTTGGTAGGTACGAGATAAGGAAATTTCAAACCTGTGCCTTATAGATTTCGCATGCCAAAACCGAAGATATTTTGGACTTCTCGTCCAAGTCTTTTCGGGATATAAATAGAGGCGCGGGTTAGATTTATTCTCTCATACTTTTCAATCTACACCACCACCTCGAGAGAGACGTCGACAATGGCTGGTCCAGCGAGCGCAAGAGCCATGATTGCAGCAATGGAGATCGAGGAGAGGGGTTGGACGCCCGACGCCCCCACGCAAAAGACGCCTAGCCCCATCTCGGCAACCGGTGCGTAGCCCCTCCTTGTTGAAGCGAAGCGATGTGAAGTTAAAGCCCCTCCGAAGAAATTCAATACTCAAGCAAGGATGAGTGTCGGAGGGAAGGGCCTTCAATGGTGCAATGAGAAGCTAGCTCAAGCCCAAAGGGTGGTTGTCGTCATCAGCAGCGACGAAGACGAAGGCGAGAAGCGACAAGACAAAAAGCCACCCGCGCCTAGGCGTTCCTTGCGCCTCCTCGGAGTTAAAAGAAAGAACTACATCGAGCACACCCCAGAGCTGAAGGACTATGCTGGAGACAGCGATTGGGAGAGCATCATGAGCCCTGGTTCATGGGGTGCCACCGGTCGTGACTACGATGATGATTGGCCGGGGTGGGCCGAAGAGGAGAGAAAAGAGGAAGACGACTCCTCCGGAGGTGATAGCGGCAAAAAGAAGAAGGACGACGACGAACCCAAGGACGACAGCCCCAACGGCAGTGGGCATCACTCCGGGTGCTGTTTCAAGTGCCGCAATGAGATCATGGATCTCCGCGCCACCATCGATAGGTGTCACGATCAAATCGTGGCAATGGATCGAAGGATGGACGACATCGAGAGCTTGGTTGAGAGAGACTACAACTTCCTTGTCCGCAACATAAGGAAGTTATTCGGGATTATCGGAGATCTACAAAAGCAAGGAGGAGGGCGCCTAAGATGCAATTGCCCGAGGTGCCGTTGAGAACACCGACGAGCGTCACACCCGTCTTTTATATCATTGCGACGAGGACGCAGCATAATCTAAGCATGGGGGGGAGGTGTGACGACTCGTAGATCGAATTTTGGTCTTTGTTTACTCGAAAGTTCGTCGTGTACGTGTCTTTAATTTCGCATGTGTGAGAGTCATAGTCTAGCGTTGTGTGCTTTATTTTTCGCATGTGTGAGAGTGAGTCTTAAATTAGTGTTGAGTCATGAAAACAAAATAAAAAGAGTCTTTGTTTTTGTTGGATCGTGCAATTTTATTTATGCATTCAGTTTTACTTTATTTTCTTTAAAAGCAATTGTTCATGAGCATTGTCATTAAATTTATATCTTATTTGTGGAGCTTAATAAATTATTTATCCATGATAATACCCACACTTGAGCTTTGATCTAGCGCTTGGTTTTGATTACGCTTGCGAGTAAGGCATGATTTGGAGGACCTTAATTTCATAAAAATAATAAAACCCCTACAAACATAAGGCTGATCAAGTTGTTGGCAAGTTGAGAGTAAAAATCCTATCATCCACAAGCTATATTCGTTCCACCATAAGTATTGGATGTACATTGAGTTGAGTCAGGATTTCTTTCTCTTGGGAGTTTTAATTTCGAGCAATGATCATGTCCGTATTTTTCATCTCAGAATTGCTAGCCCCGTCAATATTCGGTAATGAGAATTCCTCATTGGAAGAACTCATGAGATCTACCGGATTCCAAAACCCGAACCCAAGATTTTCTTGTTTATTATCGTCTTTCTTGACCACAACCCAATTATGAGGATATGTTCTGTTTCTGCGCATGATTTGTATAAAACATAATTTTGGGATGAAGAAAGGAAGGAGTATTTGAAAGATGGACCGAATCCGACCTAGGAAAGCCCCAGGCCGGCCGGCCTACACCTCCTGAGCCGGCCGGCCTAGGCCTCTCTGGTCTCGGTTCGGGCTCTAAAAATTTAGGGAGACACTTTGGAGATTTTCCTATCTATGTTTTATAGAAAGTGTCCTATGAAAAGGTTCGGAAAAGAGAAGAAAAATTCAGGAGAAAGAACGAAAAGAAGAAAAATAATAATGATAACAACGAGAAGAAAAAAAGGGAAGAATAAATGAAGGGATTCTATGGTTAGAGAAGTGCAAAGAGATATCACCTTGTTGTTTGAACAATATCCTCAATTCCAACCATGTGCAATCCGATAATGAGGACGATGCTTGTGCCTTGAAGTCAATCTTTTTGTATGCCTTTGCACATGTCCACAATTCTAAATCTTCTTACCCTTGAACCCTTTACATTATGGAGAAACTCTCATGATCATTGGCTCGGAAGGTAAGCAACCATTAGAAGATTTTCTTAATTTGACAATATATGTATATACTTTGCTAAGCCTCACCTATAGCCCCACTTTATACTTGAGAGAATTTCGAGAGATAAGAGCTTGCAAATAAAAATAGGATAGCCACTTATATTGAGAGACATGAAAGGACTTGTGCAAGAATTTTTGGTCTAACCTTTGTTGCAGGGTATTTTGCTTCTAAAAACTAAAAAAAATAGAAAAACCTCCAAGGATGGCAAGAAAAGCAAGTGTTGTCGATATTCGAGTTGCCGGCTAAAGGTAAGAGTTGTGGAGTAATATTGGATGAGTTTTTGAACGCCCATGATATGATTATCCTTGCTGCTCTTCTGACCATTGTTTGAAGAAATATTGTTAGACTTGTTTGCATAAGTAAATTTTGCAGTTTGAGAACTCTCGAGCAACCCATGGAAGGACTTGATGATTTGATTTGCTCGAGGACGAGCAAAAGCTAAGCATGGGGGGAATGTTGGCGCTCCTTAAGTACCCATTTTATTATACAATTAGCAGAGGTTTTGGTAATTTCTTCAGGATAATTCATGTACTAACCCGCCACTTGGCACCCGAACTTGACCGTTTTCGATTTTGTCCTGGATTTTGGAGCATGTTGCATTTTGACAGGAAATTGGATATTTTCGGAGATGTTTTGACGCATGGTTACAACTGAGCTAAGATGAGGAATAAGAAGAAGAGGCCACACGTGAAAGATAGGACCGAAAGGGGCCAGAAAGGGCCCAGGCCGGCCGGCCTGGAGCCCTTGGGCCGGCCGGCCTAGCCCATTTCGGAGCCCAATCGGTCTCAGTTTTCTTCAGCATGAAGTATGCGTCAACCCTAACCTATGTTTTACCAAAACCACCGACCATATCTGCCTATAAATACCCCGAAGCCGCCGTCAAAGAGGGAATCATCCAGGGGGTCATCCAGAGGATCTAGAGATCGCAGAGGAAGAGCATCCAGAGACACATTCGAGTTGGACACAAGAGAAAGGCGACACCGGAGGCCTCATCGTCCCTCGACGCCGCTACAAGTTGGAGGACAGTAAGGAATCCATCCCTTGTCGGAGATTTCGTCACCATGATCGACTACGCTTCGCTTAGCTTCATGGGGTAAAGTCCTCGTTTGTTCATGGGGTTGTAAGGAGATCTTCAGTTGTAATTACCGAATCCTTTATGAGATTGATCTACCATGATTCTTGTTCATGATGCTTTGATGCCTAATAGTTCGCGACTTGGCTTTGGGTTTGCTTTGCTCTTGCATGGTTTACTTAGATTACATCAACTATCGTGTTCTTGTTGATTCGTTACCGATTATCCTCCTGTAGTGACAGTGTGCGGGAGGGAAAGGTTTTGATCTTGGAGCATACCTTTGGTAGATTAGATCCGTTCTTCGTTGCTTAGCGATTACATCTCTAGTGATCCTAGACCCTATGGACAAATGCTCTTCACATCTTGTGCACACATCTATCATTGCTCACTAGTCTAGATTAGATTAGATTGGTTAGATTAGATCTATTTCACACTCAAACACTCAATATAGATCTTTTACCAACATCATTAGTGCTTAGTTAAGAATAGTAATACACTTGTTCCGTGGATTGATAAACCTTGGGGGAATACTCTAAGAGAAAAGCTACACGATCCGTGCGCTTGCGGTACGTAAATTGGCGCTTTAAGAAGCGTCAACAAAACCCCAAGAATCGGCGGATTAATGCAAAGATCGTTCCCCAGCTCGGAGAAGAGTCCAAACAATCGATCCCTCCATTGATAGTGTCGCGTGAAGAATGTCCAGATGAATCACGAGATCCGTTGACCATGGCTGGGATGATATTGCAAACTGATCTAACAAGGGCTCAATTGCTTGGGGAGGCCCTACAGAATGCCCGCGGCAAGAAAAAGTTTGTACTTGGTGAACCTTTGATATGGCCAGAGTTGCTACCATTCCTACCAACGAGAATGGCCGAGTTACACAAATGGTATGCCGTGCAATCTAAAGCTAATGAATTAGAGATGTTCCCAGCTCGGATTAAAGATGAGCATTTCTGGCGGCGGGGGGGGGGGGGGGGGGGGGGGGAGATGATATATATCGAGTTTTCAGCACTTTACGATTTATACCATCAAGATGCCCTTCACAAGTCCCTCGTGAGTGTATGGTGCATGTAAGTATTGTCTCTCGTTTCATTATTTTAGTCTTGTGTCTTGACTGATCCCCGTTTTTCTTGTGTCCCGTAGGTCAAAAATTCAAATTTACCGAAAGAAGAACTTCCATAACGTCGGGTTCTTCGACCCCGATATTATACATGAGAAATCGGTAGCGCAAAATCCTGGAGACATAGTCAATGTTATATACAGGGGGTTGCGTAAGAATAGCATGTGTCCCTTCATTCTCTTGCCATACAACCATCAGTGAGTCGTTCTTTGTTAGCCTTTTTTTCAATCCCTTCGTATTAATAATACTATTTAATAACTATTATAATCAACATTAATTGGTTATGCGTATGTATATACACAGCTTTCATTGGATATTGCTTTGTATTCGGATTGAGGAGCACAAGGTCTTGGTGTACGACTCGTTAAGGCAAGATAAATCAAAGTACCAAGATATCATCGAGGTGGTAAATACTGCATGGAGTTGCTACCTCCACAAACACATAGGCTTGCCCATAGGTGAAATCGAGCCTCTTCATTGGGTGACTGATTTTCCGGTATGAATATACTCTCTCTACTAATGTCATTCGCAATAAACATCAGAAAAATTATATATCGTAACCCACATTTGTCCATAGTGTTGGAGACAGGGCCAAGGAAACAACTTATGTGGATACTACGTATGCGAGTGGATCAACTCTTTTGCAAGTGAAAAAGGGCAAATGACAGTGGAGGCATTCAATGTACGTGAGCACAATCACATTTGCTCTTTATTTTAATTCATTACTTTTTATTCTCATGTTTTTATCGAAAAATATGACAGCATTGGTGGATGAAAGAAGAACTCATTGAAATCGCTCGGATTAGGGCAATTCAAGAAGCTATATGCGGATTTCTACTCGATGAAGTCATAAATGCTAAGGGCGAATTTCATGGCAATCTTCGTATAAGCGTCGCCCAAGAAGATCCGAAGACGAGGAAGCTGATACGTTACTATAGTTGATGTGCTTAATAATTTGTAATATCTCTTGTACTTTTGAACTCCTAAGTGTTCCATACATGACAAAAAATATATATATATATAATATTAGTGTAATATGCTGTTCTAATATTACTATGCAATACAAAGAGTACGACTATGTAGTCACATACGGTAGAAATACGCATAGCCATATGTATAAAAATGAAAAGAAAAGAAACATAAAGAAGAAAAAACATTTAGTGCTGGCTAGTTATACCAGCCGGCACTAACCTTGCCGTTAGGACTCGGGCGGGGTCGGGCACGTTAGTGCCGGCTGGTATTACGGACCGGTACTAACATACGCACGTTAGTGCTGGTCAGAGTAGCCGGCACTAACGTCTGTCACGTTAGTGCTGGCCATTTAGTGCCGGCCACAGGGACCGGCACTAAGCCGTCCTGTGACCGGCACAGATGTGCCTTTCTCCAGCAGTGAATTAAGGTTCCAAACATGTGCAGGTTCGAGCAAATAATTAATTTTGCGCCTGGGTTTTCAGCCTGGGTTACAAAAGATTGGGCAAAAGTTTCTCCTTGCTATTTATTTCAGGGTTTTGATAGTGTTGTGTTTTGTTTTCATTCCATATCTTTGCCCAGCTGTTATGATTTGCTAAGAGTCATATTATTCTCGATATATAAGAAGAAGAATCCAATTTGTCTTTGGCAGTCCAATTACTATTACTAATTAAAAGTTCTTAACATTGCCTCCACGTTAATCCTCACTAAAAAGGCAGAAAGATAAATCCTAGAAATTACATAAGAAATCATAAACATCCAACCAACAATCTAGTAGCCACTACTAATAATAGGCATTGGAGCTATTACATTTTGCAAACAATTACCCACCGTTGTCATTATGAAACTAGCATGAAAAATAACTCCCTAAATTTGGATCCAAATTACCTAAATCTGCTATTATGAAAGTTAGTCTAAAATAACTCCTTAAATTTGTACCTAAAAATAATCATGTTTGCATTATAACCATGTCGGCTATATATATTTCGAAATTACCCATTTCTGTGCTTATTTAATAGATAAAAATTAATTCAAAATAAACATATATGTGGTGTGGCACCGTATATATATTAAGTTTACATGCATATAGTATATATTATCCCTAGCTTCATGCAGCCATTGTCTGCAATTCGATTGTAACAATTCCATCAAATTAATGAAACGATGATTCCAAAAAAATAATTTTACATTATACTACTACTTGATGACGACAATATATTATGTATAGTAAGTTATTACATTTGACATGTGCCAGGTCTGGTTGCCTACGTGCTCAGTTTGGTTTGACACATTCTTGTGTCAACAATTAATGTGCAGAGGGCGTCCTCCCAGGAAGTAGCAGGAAAAAGGCAAGTGTGCACATTCATGATGCATCTTTGTTTTTCAGTAATTTATTATCAATACTTTCTACAATGTAAAGTTGGTAGATATTTATTACTTCTAACAAAAGAGCTGTTGTTTCACTTTATTCCACACGGCATAATAAGTAATACTACCTCCTCCGTCCCTCGAGTGGCATTCTAGCTATGCACCTAGACAAGTGTTTGGCTAGGTACATAGCTAAAATGCCACTATTTTTGGGACATAAGTAGTATATACACACGGATACTTCTACAAATCCTCGGGGGCTTAGCTTTAAAATCTGTTAAAGATGGGCACCATTCAATTCATCGACAAAGCCTCATAATCCTATGGAGCACAGACGCTCAAATTGAATCTTATATATTTCTATTTCATAAAACGAGTGAAAAAAATCGAACTTGGCTAGATCAAATTGTACGCAGAGAATATTAAGTAGTGGACACCGTGAAAAGAGAACTACAGGAATCGATACTTATCAGCAGGGGGCACGTCACCTTTAAAGATTCCGACTCCACTCACACTTCCTTTTGACAAGATTATAAAGTTTTATTCTGCAGAAAATAATATTCTTCCTTGGCAAAACTTATAGCGTACGGATTCTTTGCTTACTTTTTTTTCAACTAGGAAAAGGCCCCTGCGTTGCCGAGAAAAATATAGGAGGATAAACAATAATTCTAAGGCAAAATTTAAATTACATTTTTCAAATCAAACATTCGTAAGAAATTTTAGACTGCATGCACACGGTCTAAAATTTGACATGATGAGTGGATTACTTGGCACATGAAACCAACCAAGGACTCATCAGTTTATTCCATCTTTCCTATCTACCTTCATTGCATCTGATACGCTGCATGCGCCGGAGTGCCCCCAGCCTTTCATGCTCGACCTGTCCAGAGCATCAGTCGTGTCGACACACGACGCCATTCCCCGTCACACCTCCCCGAACTAACTACCATCAATCACCGCGTCCCTCTAATCTGTGACCACATTATCTCGTCCCTTCGCGGATGTTGATGTCATAATTTTTGCAAGTATAATTTTTGGAAGAAGAATTAAGCTGATGGGAAATTTTCAGAGAGATCGATGGCCCATTCAGCCCAAGATTGTTTCGTGTCATGATCAAAACTCAAAGCCCAGTACGTCGGTCAAAGGCAGCCCAGTGAAAGGCTATGATTCGGACCAGAGGGTGACCTTATCAAGGGATGTAGGAGTCCAATTATTTTGGAAAGTATGTTGTTAATATAGTACATCTAGTAGTTTCTTTTCGGTCAAGTTTGTTAAACTCGAGACAGATTAGGAATCATAGTATTTGGTCATAAATAGTAGACCTTAGGGTTTTGTAAAGAACATCATCACACATCAATACAACTTCTTTTTAAATTGTCGTGCCAAACCCTAGCAGTATGAGTAGAGTAGAATTCAACATATTCTTCAGTGAGCAGGGCTGCATCGGTTAGGTCCGACCTCCGGTTTGTTCGTAAGTATCGTCTTTATCAGATTTGCTAAGCTTCAGTTACAAGCGTATCAGTGTAATTTCATTTAGTTTATCTACCTATAATTTCATTTAGTTTATCTACCAGTTAATGATTTCTTTTAGCTACTCATAAGATTGTCTCTGTTAGGTCCGATCTTTTATGAGTTGTTATAGGATTTTACAATTTATTTAACGTTGATCAGCAATCTATCGGCTATTGCCTCATACTTCTCTGTAGTATTCTGAAAGCCTGTAGACCTAGTGTTGATGCTTGCTATAGACCGTATTTAAGCAACTTGATCAGAAAATCTGCAGAATTTGCATTTCTCACTGGTTGACGCTGATTCGAGGCCAACACAGGAATGCACTAGAACGTGCGGCTAGCAGCGGCACACCTTGCAACGCCGCAGCACCGGTCAGACCGGTATGGTGGACCGGTCAGACCGGTCTCGCCGGGGTAGCCCGACGAGGATCCAACAAACGCCTACCCGGGAGGGACCCCATCAGGGCAGGCGCGCCTTGGGTTGCCCTAGGCTCGGTAGGCCAGATAGGGCATCCTCAAACGCCATGGAGACGAAGAAAGAACGGCATATCAAGGTTAGGAAAGTAGGGTAACGAGGAAGAAAGGTAAAAACGATAAAGGTAAATTGATTTGATTGGTTCGATTGGGTTGTATCTCCTCAATCGGCCATAACCCTTTATATTTATAGAGAGGGATGGTCTTACCCCATTAGGAGTCGAAATCCTAATTAAATTCGTCTCCAAAATACAATGACCGGTCTGATCGCCCTAGCCAACCGGTCTGACCAATTTAGGTCTGGATCAAGTCTTCCCAAAGTCACAACTCCCTCATTCGAAGTCCAAATCGAACGTTCCATATGTGCATTTTGATTGTCTCGACAAGAGCTATGCAATGGTGAAATCACATTTGCATTTTGACAAAGTCACCTTGACCGGTCTGACCGGTCTATGCATTCCGGTCAGACCGATCAGCACAGCCATGCCAATTTTGATGATCAACATATGCCCCCCTATTTTTTTGACAAAGTTTGCGTGCGAAAAAATAATCTTTGGGACCAAAATTGTCTAAGGATGATGACAAAAAACTCATCCGCCATATATTTGTTCTAAGGGCGATAAATACTATCGACCATAACTTGCTCCACTTCAAGGCGATGATGAAGCAACTTGCTTTGGCCTCCATACCATTTCTAACCTTGCTGGTATTACCTTCACCTGTTGCTCCATGGACTTTTTCTTGCGCATTCATTGCTGTCTTCTCTTCTAAGTGTGAGACAAGCCTGAGGGACATCACCTTGGCTGTAAATACTTTGAATCTTGCTTGTCACTGTTCTCATAGTGTTTAACAATAATACATGCATTACCCTTAACCAGATTACTATTGCAAGCAATCGGTTGTTGTAGTGCACCATATTTTGGATAGAAATAATGTATGGTTGCATGTACATACTGTTATAGTTACTAGATGCACAATAAAAAGGATATGGCCAAGACAATGGCATATATGACCCAACAAAAGGATACAGTGCATCAGCACAATTACCTTCTTGTTGGTGAAATCCTTGTGGCTATTGATGCCTTGGTAGTGAATTTGCATCTCTAGTGCTATATGGCCGACTCTCTTGCTTCTGATCAGCTCCTTTCTTCTCATACTTGACTAGAAGTTCCTTGAAGCTCAGCCTCATCTTCTTCTTGATCTTGGAAGAATTTCCAAGCTTGCAGGATACACCAGTCAGACCAGTATGAACACTAGTTAGACGGTTGTGCCTTGAGCATAAGTCAGGAAAGTGACATTGTAGCAACTCCTGAATAACAAGTCTAAAACTTTGCTCGGGACGAGCAACGGGATAGCTTGGGGGAGTTGTTGATAGTCCTTAAGTGCCAAATTTGACCATCAAATAGACTCAATAATAAAGGAAAACTATACGCTTTACTTGCATATTTGTATCACTAACCTTGCTCCACAGTTATTTTGGAGAATTGTCTGTTTCAGATGAGCAAGAGCAGAATAAGACGAAAACACACAGCAGACGCCACAAGACTAAGCAGAATATCGTATCCGGCGTCACCCGTCCAGGTGCATTTCGAGGAAAAGTCGCCGCCAAGTCTCCAGATGACCTTCATACGCGGAGATGGCGGAACTGGCCTCCAGCACTCTCTCTTCAAGGGGGCTCTCTCTTGCTCTTAGCTTAGGTAGTGGAGCTACGCTAGTTTTCCTTTAGTGAATCAAGTCATCCTCGGAGTTGACTAGTAATCCTTGGTTCTTGGTATGCCTTTGTATTCTAACTGTCAGCTTTCTATTCATAATATAGAGCTTTGCAATGGTTGCTATGCTATCTCGATATTTTATCAATCCATGCTTTGGTTATTCATAAGTTATGCTAAGGATATGGTTAGGCCAGATGATCCGGGAATGGATATCGGTTCGTTGTGCTTTCAGGATTGCTCTAGCGTTTACTTGTCCATCTGAAGGGTGGGAGACCCGAGGATGCTAGGGTAGTGACCTCATACACGGGCGTGGTGGTCGGGTTTGCAGGATCCTTCAGATATGACCGTGCTCCACGGTGTGACTGGAGTAGACGGCAGGTGGTGACAGCCTTGTTTGCGCATCGTAACAGCTGTGTTGCGATTTGTGCACTCCCCAATATTCGGGTTTGGTGTAGGAGTTCATGCGAAGATGTAACAACCCCAACAGTGCCCTAACAGCCCTAACCACGTGCTAACATAACCTCTCCTTTGAATAGAAGCACTAAGACCCTCTAACCCAGCCTAAGCTCCAGCCTAAGTTAACATAGGACAGTTTAGTTCGTTCTTTTGTTCTTTCTCTTTTTTATTCTTTTCTTCCTTGAGAGTTGGTTGTGTGCTTGTGTCACATTACCCTTGCTTATTTTTTTATCATGGCTTACTCCTGTCAAAGTTTGCCTATTGCTTACGGAACAATGTCATGATTAATGCTAAGTGCAATACCTTTGCCACTACCATTCTTCGGGAAAATATAAATAACGATACCCTTACTCTCCTGGGGAAATGCTACAACGGTATATCCATGTGCTTGTGGATTCTTTCTGTAATCGTAAAGTTATACCACGGGAGTGGGCGTTTCTTGGTGCCATCACAGGAGTCAGGCTTAACACTCCCATTTTAGTGATTTCGCTAAGGAATGCCGACAAGCATCAAAATTAGCTATGTGCTAATTAATCATGCTTTGTGAAGACTCATGTAATAGTGACTATCATTCTTTGTGAAGACTCATATTAGGAACATAGCACTCAAATTTTATCCTATTTTGTATTTCATTGTAGCATAGCATGACCCGAAGACCTGCAGTTCGGCAAGGCTGGGAGTAGCGTATCATAGCAGGAGTAGAGCGGGGCAGCGAGCAGCGGGCAGCAGCAGTGAGGGAGGCTTGAGCGATCGTTTTATGTGTGTACTCCAAGTGATAAGCAGAGGCGTTCTAAGCCTTTGCATGTAAATAATTTACGGTAAGTATTTGTTTCATGAGATACACTACAAGAGAAAGGCCCCAAAACCGAGACTTCTTCAGCATCAACTAAAAAGAACCGGTGCCTAAGACTCTCTTTAGTATGAGGTGAAAATTCTCACGGTTACCAATGTATTTTGGTCAAAAAATGTATTAAACCTGCAAAGACGCCCGCACATGCATGCGCAAGTTGCAAGTCAAGAGTAATGTGATTTTTCATGCGAGCCTGCGGTGAATGGGGATTCGAACCCGCGACTTCTTGCCTCGTGTTTAGCTCACTTAGCATTGTAAAATTTGACGGAACGAGACTGCCTATCTTGGCTAGCTCTCGACTACGTGTTGATATATATATATAAAAGTCATTCTCTATAGCCGGTCACAGAATAACTAATTCTATAGCCGGATCAAATCGAGCGCACCGACCATAGCCCGCTGGCTCGCTTGCACCAAGTCCCACCTCGGCTCGGCTCGGCTCGTCTCGTCAGCCAAACCACACGAGATTTCTATTGGCTTGGCTCCGAGCGACACGTCGACGCCCGAAATTACGCCCGTTTCTCCGTTGACCATCACAAATCCAAAGCCCAAATTCCATCCCGCCGGCGACGATCCTGTCCTGGCCACATTCGCAGCTTCAAATCCACACCCATCCTCATCCCATGGCTATCCGAGCACCGTCGGACAGCGGTGCGCCGCTGCTTTGTCAGGCGGCCGTCGCTCTCTTCCCTCCGCCCTCGCAAAGCCGGCGGCCGCCCAGCGACAGCCTGACGACGCCCCGGCCCCTTCATATGTGATGGTAGAACCTCCTCAAGTGGCGACCGGACGCTATCACCAGCAGGCCAAGGCAAGGACCCGACTAGATCTGCGCACGGGAGACCAGGTCGTGCTGTCCCGGCTTTCAAGCGGTTCTAGTAAGGCTAATCTATCTCATTTTGTTTATTTCATCCGATTTCTGATGTGCAGTAGAGAAGGGAATGAAGCTGAAGACTAAGGTCATATTAGGGGTCTGATTTCATCGTCCCTTTTGATTGGGAGCCGATTTCCATTGGTCTGATTACCCTCAAGCAATTGGCTGTTCTTGCTTTGGTATAGCCAGATCATGAGTTTCGATTTTACTCCTGATTGCATAGCTTCGATTTTACTCTGATATCTAGTTTTTCTTAAGAAACATAACATGCTGCTATTTTGAGAACTGTTAAATTAGATATGCATGAACAAAGTGTCCAATAGATTTTTGCTGGCTGCAGATGTCGTGGTGACATGATATCCTTTCATTTTGTGTTTACCTCGGGGCACGGGTACGCGAATAGATGCAAATGTCAGCTGGTTACAGTTCTACGGATCATTTTACAAATAGGATGTCGTGGTGACATGATATCCTTTCATTTGATTTTTCAATGGTATTGTATTTACGATCACTCATATAGCAAATGTGTGGCACGGTGTTTCCTGATGAGTGTAGATATTAACTCCCCCTGCTGTGTATGTGTATCGAAGACACTAGGATATGGTAATCGGATTTCCACTGATTTCTTGGTTAGGAAATAAATATGGCATACATGGTTCATGGTTTCAGTACATGGTTCTGATATGCAGTATGGTTTTCCAGTAAATGAATTTGTTACTGACTATATCAAATTACCTAACAATAGACCTGACTCTGAATGGAACCAGTGTAAAAGGCATGGCTCGTACATAGTCATTCCAGTCTATCTATTCACGGACCTGTCTACTCATTGGAAAAGGATTCGGTTCCATTCTCTTATTGGCTGCAAAGCTTGTTCATTCTAATGTGTTCATTGTCAAGTGCAAAGCTAGTTCATTCCTTATAATTTTATCTCATTACACTTCAGGGAAAGGTACATTTTAGGTCAGCTGTCTTTGCATGCTTTTACAAGCTTTTGTAGCCACAGCTTGCATAGCGTCCATGCTTTCATATACTCCGCAGTCCGTATTTTTGTTTGGTTCCTTACATGCAGGTTTACTTCTTTATGCATCAGGCTGCACTGATTTTGAGTACCAAATATCTTTTTGAATGCTTCATCACTGTCATATGTAATATAGTAAATTGGCTATCTTCGTAGTACAATTCTCGTAATTTACCAGACCTTCGTTGACACTGCACAGTGGTAAATTAACCATATAATTTACTACTTTTTGGTTTCATATATTTTTGTTTGGTTCCTTGTAGGTACATGCAGGTTTACTACTTTATGCATCAGGCTGCACAGATTTTGGGTACCAAATATCTTTTTGAATGCTTCATCACTGTTATAGTAAATTGACTGTCTGCATAGTACACAATTCTTGTAATTTACCAGACCTTCGTTGATCCTGCACAGTAGTAAATTAACCATATAATTTACTACTTTTTTTAGTGTTGATTTCACTAGGTTTTACAGTTGTGATTGATCTGGATACTATCCCAAGATTACAGGAGTTAGTTGTGTGCTTAACTTGATCTCCATGACTACATTTACAACAACATATCTTCTAGAGTCTACCTTCTAAGGAGATCTCGTCAAGCACAACAACCAGGAGTTTACAAGTTTGTTAGAACAGAAAACTCTATTCATCTAACAGCCTCCCTCAATCGAAGCTCATCTTTGTTCAAGAGATTAAGACTGTACTTGAAGTCTTCAAACTTTTGCGGTGGCATGGCTTTGGTAAAACCATCAGCAAGTTGATCTTGAGATGAAATAAACCGTATCTGTAGCTGCTTCTTGGTGACTCGTTCTCCGATAAAATGGAAGTCTATTTCTATGTGTTTTGCTCTCGCATGAAACACTGGATTTGCAGATAAATATGTTGCACCAAGATTATCGCACCATAAACATGGCGGCTGACTCAACTTGACTCCAAGTTCATCAAGTAATGATTCCAACTAGATCAAGTCTACAGTAGCATTAGCCATAGACTTATATTCTGCTTCTGTACTCGACCTAGAGACTGTTGCTTGCTTCCTAGCACTTCAGGAAACCAAGTTCTCTCCAAAAAATACAGCAAAGCCTCCAGTTGACCTCCTATCATCAATACTTCCTGCCCAGTCAGCATCAGAAAACGCACTGACTAACATTGAGTTAGATTTCTTGACTCTTAACCCAATATCACTATAATACCTGATATATCTCAATATCCTTTTAACAGCAGACCAATGCACCGTTGTAGGAGAATGTAAAAACTGACAAACATTATTAGCTGAGTATGCCAAATCAGGTCTACTAAGAGTAAGATATTGCAGAGCTCCCACGACACTTCTGTACTTGGTACTGTGTTCATCATTTAACAATTCACCTACATGTTTAGAAAGTTTTTCTGAAGCTGACAAGGGAGTTGTAGAGATCTTACAATTTCTCATACCTACTCGGTTCAGAATCTCCCAAGCATACTTTTCTTGTGACAATACTATGCCGTCTCTATCTTGCTTCACTTCTATGCCCAAGAAATAGTGTAAATCTCCAAGATCCTTGAGAGCAAAGTCTTGTTTGAGATCACCGAGTAGTGCTGTCACCGCCTCCTTCGAATTACCAGGGACAATTATGTCATCCACATAAATAAGCATAAACAAAGTAACTCCTTGCTTAGAATAAATGAATAGGGAGGTATCTGACTTGGATGCATGGAAACCAAGTTCAATAAGTTTAGAACTCAACCTTGAGTACCAGGCCCTTGGAGCCTATTTTAATCCATAGATAGCTTTATCAAGCTTACACACAAAATGAGGTGCAGCTTCATTCTCAAAGCCTGGTGGTTGTCGCATGTAAACTTCTTCTTCCAGAACACCATGCAAAAACGCGTTCTGCACATCTAATTGCCTTAAGCACCATCCTCTAGAAACAGCAATGAACAGAACTGTTCTGACAGTAGCAATTTTTACCACAGGGCTAAAGGTGTCTTCATAATCAATACCATAGCGTTGTTTGAATCCCTTAGCCACTAACCTTGCTTTGCATCTGTCCATAGTCCCATCTGATTTCTTCTTGATTTTATACACCCATTTGCAGTCAATCAAGTTTCTCCGTTCTTTCGGTGGTACAAGATGCCAAGTTCGATTATGTAGTAGGGCATCATATTCATCTTGCATTGCCTGCCTCCACCGTGGATCACTGAAAGCTTCCTGCAAACTTTCTAGCTCACCAGTGAGACAGCTATTACACCACCGAATATGGCCATCAGTAAACTATTTTGGTTTAACGATATGGTGTTGAAGTCGAGTCCTTGGCCTAGGAGGTGTAGGTGCTGCTGTAGCCACACCAGATCCAGAGCTTGGCATACAGGATCCAGCTGGTTCTATCGCCTCTCTGGCCGGTGTCGTTTCTACTGCACCCCCACGCGGCGAGCTGCCTGAAGCGGAGGATGGTTCAGCTGGTGCTTCAGGCGCATCTTCCTAGGATCTGGTGCATGATCCGGCCGGCGTATCCACCTGGGATCGCGAACCTGGATCCATTGTGTCATTGTGCGCCTGTGGGCGAACCACCCCGGCTGAATCCTGCTGCAACGAATCTTCAAAAGAATTCTGCACATTGCTTTCAGGAAAGGGATTATGATCATTAGCAGCATGCAGGTCTGTACAGTCTACACCCCCACTATCTGGATTAAGAAGATGACCAGGAAGTAGGAGAATGTCGTTGCGAAGTCTTGCACCAGCATTAGGATGTAAGTTTTCAAAAGGAAAGATGGATTCATCAAACACCACTTCTCTAGAGATGTAAACTCGTCCAGTGCTGGGTTCTAGGCACTTGAAACCCTTGTGAAGAGAACTGTACCCAAGGAAAACGCAACGTGTAGATCTGAATGACAGCTTGCGGGTGTTATAAGGTCTTAGGTTTGGCTAACAGGCACAACCAAAGATGCGAAGACAATCATAATTTGGAGACTCTTTAAGAAGGTGTTGCACAGGAGTTTCAAAGTTAATAACTTTACTGGGCAATAAATTAATGAGATAAGTGGCCATAAGGAATGCCTCATCCCAAAATTTGAGAGGCATGGAAGCATTTGCAAGAAGAGCTAGGCCGACTTCTACAATGTGTCGATGCTTTGTTTCTGCGGAGCCATTCTGCTGATGGGCATGAGGACAAGACACGTGGTGAGATATACCAATGCGTTGGAAAAAGGAATTCAGCTTCTCATACTCCCTTCCCCAATCACTTTGGACTGAAATAATCTTTCTACCAAACCTCCCTTCTAATTGGTTCTGGAAGTTGTGAAAGACCTGGAAAACTTCAGATTTATTTTTAAGCAGATATATCCAAGTGTACTTACTATAATCATCTATAAATCTCACATAGTATGCGTGCCTTCCTACTGAAACAGGTTTAGGACCCCAAACATCAGAGAAAATAAGCTCAAGTGGTGCACTTGATGCACATGTAGATTTTCGATACGGAAACTGATGGTTCTTGGCTTTTAGGCAAGAATTGGACACTAAATTCAGATTCTGATCATTAATACACGGAAGCTTATTGTTCTTAGTGACACGATCAACAATAGAAAAAGTTGGATGACCTAAACGACTATGCCATCTTGAGGTAGACAGCTTTATTGCTCCAAAGACTTGCTTCCGTGACTCTACTCTACTCCTCGATGGATGATTTTCTTCATGGATCCTTTATCAAGAAAAGATCAGGATAAAACTCGATGAGTGCATTATTATCAGATGTCAAACGATGAACAGACGCAAAGCTTTTGCTAGCATGTGGGACATGTAAGATATTTTTTAGGTGAAGATTTCTATGAGGGGTATGTAGAACTGTATGACCTATGCTACTAATTCTCATACCTGAGCCACTGGCGGTGTGCACCTGCACATGTTCGTGATACTTGTCACGGACGGTGAGTTTCTCGAGCTCTCCGATGACGTGGTCGGTGGCGCCACTATCGATGTACCAGTTCGTGTCTACCCCATAGCCGGTGGTAGCCGAACCTGCAGTCTTGGAGCTTTGCTGTCCTTGATAGGACTCATCATAGCGATGCCAGCAGTCCATGGCTTCATGATTGGGCTTACCGCAGATCTGGCAGAGAAGCTTGTTGCCTGAGCTCTCTTGCTGCTACTTGGGTCCTCCATTGCCGCGACCCCCACCATTGGTAGGGCTACGGCCACCACGGCTGCCACGGCCTCCACGTCTGCGGGAATTCCCACGACCACGTGAGGCAGCATTGGCGGATGATTGATAGCCGCCGTTGTTGTAGTTCTCCTGGAGCAACTCAAGTCTCGAGTCATAAGCAAGCATCTGAGGGTAAAGTTTGCTCACCGAGATTGGAGTTGGCCTACCCACAATAGATTGGACGAGCAGATTGCAGTTGTAGTCGAGTCCGACAAGAATCAATGTTACCATCTCGTCATCTTCGAGAACTTTGCCACCAGCTGCGAGCTCATCACCGAGCTTCTTCATCTTGTAGAAGTATGCAGCGGCAGTTAGGTTGCCTTTCTTGCAATTTGCAAGCTGCATCCGGAGATTGGTGATACGGGCACGAGATTGTGCCGAGAACATTGTCTCCAACGCCGCCCAGACCGACGCAGATGTTGTGAGGGTCGCGACTTGGGAGAGGATGTACGATAGGAGTTGTTGATCATGTGCCACCCATCTCCCGTGCTCAGGGTTGGGAACGACCGCCTTGGTCTTGTCGTCCTTGATGATCTCCATGGTGGCTTCTGGAACTTGCAGCATTCCATCTAGGATCACCACAAGATTGGCTTCCCTAATGGCTGGCATTATTCATGCCTTCCAGAGGATGTAGTTCTCACGGGTTAGCTTCTCGGTCACGGGGGCACCAAGAGCTGGAAGAGCACCCATGGAGGAAGAGGATGACGGCATGGATTAGATTTGTTTTGTGGAAGGTGGCTCTGATTACCATGTAAAATTGGACGGAACGAGGTTGCCTATCTTGGCTTGCTCTCGGCTGCGTGTTGATATATATATAGGGATACTATCCTAAGATTACAGGAGTTAGTGGTGTGCTTAACTTGATCTCCACGACTACATTTACTACAACCATATCTTCTAGAGTCTACCTTCCAAGGAGATCTAACCGGAGGGTGGGGGCTCCACGCGGGACACTAGAGTCCCTTACTAGTGTAGACATGGTGTCTAGATTAGCTAAGAGTTGCTGGATGTCAACTATACCCACGGTTTGTAGAGGTAGCCGGTAGGTGGCGACAGCCCTGCCCGAGCCCGAGTAATCCTCCACGTTCGGTATGGGGGGGTAGGAGGTGCATAAAGTCGAGGGTGTACGGGCTCCTCCCGTTGCTTCGATAGTGGTCTCCCTGTTGTGTAGTTTAATCTCTGACGATCTAACCATAAGATGGCATAGATATAGCTAGCCTAGCACAGTTGACTCGAGCTCTAACTTCTGCCTTGCTCCCGGCCTAGAGCATCTTTTATCTTTTCTTTTATTTATTTATCTAGAGGGTAGTTTGTGTGTGTGTCACACTACCTCCTACCATGTTATATATCTTACCCCTATTTATGCATGAGAATATCCAATCTAGATAAAGTTCATCAACTAGTCTATATCTCTTCACTCACCGCCTTCCCTGCGGACCCCGGTATACTCCCGGGTAAAATGCTACAGCGGTATTCCGTGCGCTTGGGATTTATTCATGGTTGATGAAATACTGCCACCCCAAATTGGCGTCTGCGGGCGTCATCGCTGTTTTTCCGGTGGTGACGTTGGTAGGCGCCAACACTTGGGCTACCAACCGGTACTAACATGCATCTCATATACTCCTCTTCGTCCCTGTTAACGGTCCTTAAGTGCCAATTTCGACTGTCAACTAGACTCATTATAAAGGAAAACTATATGCCTTACTCACATATTTGTATCACTAACCTTGCTCCACAGTTGATTTCGAGTTTGAATGATTTCAGATGAGCAAGAGTAGAATAAAACAAAAACACGCAGTAGACATCACACAACTACACAGAAGATCGCATCTGGCGTCACACACTTACAAAGAGGGCCCATCTGGCAGAGCAAACAGGCGCGCCACGCATAATGCACACAAGGAATGACATCAGGGCCCACACGTCAGCCTACCAGAAGAAGATAAGGACAAGAGGCGCCAAGGTGGGATCGGCCGACCCTACAGGTCGGCCGAACCTGGCTTGGATCCCATCCAGGTGCATCTCGAGGAGGAGTAGCTGCCAAGTCACCTGATCACATTCCATATATGCATTTGGCGGGAACCGACGTCCACTAGTATAAATAGGGCCTCTCTCCCCCCTCTCTCACACACACTCTCATTCCACTCTCTTTCCAAGGAGGCTCTCTCTCTCTTGCTCTTAGCTAGGTAGTGGACCTAGGCTAGTTCTCTTTAGCGAAGCAAGTCATCCTCAGGGTCATTGAGCAATCCTCGGCTCCCGGTATGGCTTTGTATCTGACTCCTCAGACTTCTATTCATAATATAGAGATATGCCATGGTTGCTTTGCTATCTTGATAGTTTATCAATTCATACTTAGTTCATTCATGAGTTATGCTTAGGTCTTGGTTAGGCTAGATAATCCGGGAATGGATAGGGGTTCGTTGTGCTTTCGGGCTTGCTCTAGCGTTTTACTTGTCGATCTGAAGGGTGGGAGACCCGGGGACACTAGGGTAGTGACTTCATGCACGAGCGTGGTGCTCGGGTATGTGGGATCCTTCGGATATGACCATGCTCCACGGTGTGACTGGGGTAGACGGCAGGTGGTGACAGCCCTGTCCGTCCGGCGTAACAGCTGTGTTGCGTTTAGCGTACTCCCCGATGTTCGGGTTCAGTGTAGGAGTTTAAGCAAAGAGGCAACGGGACTGGATGTACTCCGGTGCGGGACCTTCTCCCCGCTATCCCATTTTCCTGGCACCTGTAGTCCTAACCATGTCCTAACATAACCCTAGCTTTGTATAGAAGCACTAGGACACCTAAACTAGCCTAAGCTCCAGCTGACTTAACGTAGGATAGATTAGTCCTTTCTTTTGTCATTTCTCTCTTTTATTCCTTCCTCCTGGAGTGTGGTTGTGTGCTGTGTCGCATTGCCCTTGCTTATTTCTTTATCTTGACTTACCCTTGTCAGTGTGTTGCCTATTGCTTGAGGCACGATGTCACGGTTAATGTAAAGTACAATACCTTTGCCAGTGCCATCCTTTTAGATAAAATAAATAACGATACCCTTACTCTCCGGGTGAAATGCTACAACGGTAGATCCGTGCGCTTGCGGACCCATATGTAATCATATAGATTATACCACGAGAGTGGCACCCCTTGGGTGCAGTTGCTAGGATGGGTCGGTGCCCTCATTTCTAGTGATTGCACTAGGGACCGCCAATAGGCATTTCTGAGGCCGTTGCCAAGGTCTTCGCAAACCCGGTAGCGACTTAAGAAATGCCAACAAGCATTTCTGGCGCCGTTGCCGGGGATGACATGTGAACAAAGTTATTGTGCTGATATTAACCTAGGCTTTGTACTCAGGATATAGTCATTACTCTTTCATGCTAATGTCACTTTATGTCTTCTTTTATTTTTGATTTGAAAAAAGACAGGGGTAGTGTATGACTGGTTTCTCTCTGTTGGAAAACTACATAGACAATCCAAAGAAGCTCGTGAGAAGGACACGACCTCGCGTCGTGCTTCTTCCTGCTATTCTCCTGGCACTGGAACCCATTTCGGAAGCACCACTTGTTCTTGAGGCTATGGCTGAAAAGACTCTCCGCGAGTTCTCCGTCCCCTCCACCGACAATGTGGCCACTAGACCCAACATCAACGTTGGGGATGTGAACTTCGAGCTCAAATCCAGCCTCATCAACATGGTGCAGGCTAGCAGTTTCTGTGGCAAGCCGAATGAGGATGCTAATGCACATTTGCAGAACCTTCTGGAGCTCTGCGACACCGTAGTGATACGGGGTGTCACCACCGATGTTATCAAGCTTCGCCTGTTTCCCTTCTCCCTGCTAGGGAAGGCGAAATAGTGGTTTTATAAGGAAAAAGACATCGATACCTGGGCCAAATGCTCAAAGGCGTTCCTCGCAAAGTTCTTCCCGCTGGGCAAAACAAATGCCCTGCACGGGAAGATATTAAGTTTCCAGCAGACGGGAATGGAATCCATCCCAGAAGCTTGGGAAAGGCTGCAGGAATACATCCTGGCCTGTCCCCATCATGGCATGGACGAGTGGCTCATCCTACAAAGCTTCTACAACGGGCTCACAATGACATCCAAAGCCAACATTGATGTTGCTGCTGGAGGAGCCTTTCTCGACCTAACCATCGCTAGCGCCAAAGCATTGGTCGAGAAGATGGTCTCCAATCAAGGGTGGAGCGATGAACGACTCCAACCCCGCATAAAGGGCATGAATACTGTCAAGGAGATAGATATGATTGCCGCAAAACTAGACCTCCTCATCAAGAACATGGAGGAAGGGAGCAAGCAACTGATCCATGCTCCTGTTTACGCCATAGGTTCGCACTTCACGTGCGAAGTCTGTGGCAACGATGGACATTCGGGGAATGACTGCCCCGAAACCCATGAAGATTGCTCCTACCTCAGCAACAACAACAACAATGGGTACCGTCCACAACAAGGAGGCCAGGGGTGGAACCAGCCATGTCCACCATTCCAGGGAGGTAATAACTACAATCGTTCTTTCAATTTGAATTTCAATTCGAATCAACCTCCCTTGAGAGAACTTGTGCTTGGTCAAGCTAACATCAATGAAAATATAAATAAAAAGCTCTTGGCCAATGTCAAAACCCTAGAAAGTTTAAATGTAAAGCTTGAAACTTTGTCTACCACTCTTAAAAATCAATTAAGTTTCAACAAAATTATCAAAACTCAACTTGGTCAAATTGCTACTGCGTTACCTGCTGTTGAAAACGGGAAGATCTCGAGGCAACTCGAGACTTTCGTTGAAAATGTTAGCATGATGTCCACCGGATGGGGTAACTCGTCCCGGAGGCCACCACACACTAACCATGCAAGTAGGTACAATCCCTAAGGAACGACTCTTGGGATGGCATGGTGGCAGTGGTGCAAGAAGATCCAGGGGTCCCCATGATCAGCTGCTCGATCTACGTCAAACACTTCGAGCAATGTCTCTACGATCTGGGGGCGAGCGTGAACATAATGCCCAAGGTAATCTATGAAGAACTTCAATATCCTGCTCTTTCCCCAACAACCATGCTCATACAGCTTGCAAATTCAACCGTTCGATATCCCGAGGGGATAGTCGAAAACATCTTCGCACGAGTACGAGATTCCTTCATCCTTGCCAACTTTGTGGTGATGGATATGGAGGGCGACCATGGAGTCGATCTCGTTCTTGGGCGACCTTTCTTAAGGTCCGCCAAGGCAAGGATCGATGTTGGAAGAGGAGAAATCCGTTTTCGTGATGGCAAGGAGGATATGTTTTTCAGGTTTAAGCACAGGGAAGAGCAGCGCTTCATGATACAACAAGACAGTGAAGGGCAAGCACTCTGGGGTGCACCAGAACCCCAGCCAGAACATCGACCCACCACACCTAAAAGGAAGAAGAAAGCAAAGAAGGTGTGCCGGAAGGTCAAGAGTTCAACTTCGTCCTGTTCTCCAGGACGAACCGACCAATGGTAAGTAGGACGGAGAAAAGTTGTGCACGTTGGACTTAAAACGACGCGCCCTTCCCAAAGATAAATTGGTAGTTATCTCATATTTGTTTCACTTCGCCTTTTTAAAATTTCTTTCACCTCTTTTGTTTCATTTTCCACTGCATGTTTAAAAATTTTGTAAATTGTTTTTTGCATGCTGGAATTTCTCTAGCACTTTTTCCTTTTTACAAAAACAACAAAAATATTTTTTGAGTTTTAAAATCCTTTGGAAAATAATTTGGACATCTTTTCGAGCAAACTTTTGGCCATGCACCATAATTTCAAAGTTTATAACTGTTGAGGAAGCATTTGGCCAAAGGAGGGCATCAGGGGGCCCACCCTGGGGCCGGACGACCCCACAGGTTAGCCGACCCAGGACCAACGGCTCTTGGGCCCCACCTTCTCCAACGGCTACCTGACTGTTGTGGCTTGCCTCTCCTCGGGCGCACACGCCAAGTTCTCTTTAAATAGAGGCTGAGAGAGGGGTGTTGAGCTCTCTCATGCTCACACACTCACACTCCTTCTCACATCCTTGCTCGGGTTTTCAGTGGATTTTGGCTCAAGTTTGATTTCAAGAAATCTCACTCTCTCATTTCTTTGCTGCAAGATTGCCTATACACTTGGAGGAACACCTTTTGGGTAAGAGTTTCATTTACATTTCACTAACGTAACCCGAATCGAGTTGTTCTCATTCGCTCTTGTTGCAAGCATGAAGGGTGCAGGATGGAAGATAACTGGAGCTCTCAAAAGGATGACGAGGTTAGGCTCATCCCGTTCACGGGGTGAATCGAGCTCTTGTCAATCTCCCGAACCTACCCCAACACCGACCACGATGGACTATGAACAAGACGAACAAGAAGAACAATTTGAGGAGCAAGCTGCAGAACCGCAAGCCGAGGACATGGAAATAGATGAAGATGATGCACCATACCTCGACTTGCGAGATGACCACGAGTGTCAAGCCTACGCCATGATCGAGCATCGAAGCTTTGGTCACACCAGAGCCTTCAATCCGGAGCTTCTCGATAAAACTGGTATGGACATTGACTTCGCTCATGTTTGGCATGCGGTTGGATGGGATGACTTTGTGTCCGTTGAGGAGAATGGTTCTCGTCTCCTCACCATCCAGTTTCTTTGCACTCTTTGGGAGGTGGACGACGATGTTTCTTTCTGACTTTTTGGAGTTGAACGCTATTTTAATTGGAGAAATTTCAGCCACCTCCTTGGTTTTAGCGTGCGCTTGCCAGTTTCCCTCACAAAAGCTTGCCGCTGTTTTGATCGACATGAGTTTTGGGGTTTGATTTCGGGTCAAGTTGTCCATGGAAAGTTTGCACCTCGATGCAATGACATTCAAAATGACCCTTCATTTGATGCACAAGTGAGTGGCTATCACTCTCTTTCCAAGAGATGATCCACGACCAGTGCGGAACGATGAGTTTATAATATTATACGCCATGGTTAACAAAATTTGAGTCTCCCCTGCAAGAGTAATGGTTAAGCAATGGCTTACAAATTTTAGGATGACGGGTCCTATTGAATACACTTCTTTAGTTACCCGCATCGCATCAAACATGGGAGTCTTAGACGGGAACCCAGTTCCCTTCATTGAGGAACCCCGTGTTATGATCGATGAGGCATATTTGATTCAAGGCCACACACTCAAGAAACGCCCGTATGACTCCTTGATTTTCTTCTCTCTTCGTTATGCAAATGAGATTCCGTTGCCAAACGCGGGGTATCACTTGTATAACTATCGTTCGCTAACCACTCCTCTTGTCCCACAAAAAGAGAGCCGCAGGCAAAGTGTTTCTGGTCTTCCTGGCAGGGTTACAAGAAGCAGGGCCAGAAGGGAAGAATTTATGCAGCCAAAATCTCAGCCTCAGCCACAGCAATACGAGGCTGGAGGTTCATCATGGCAGAGTGCCAGCTCCACCGAGTGGGCACGGCAGGCCCCAGGGCGCCGGTCCACTAGCTCCAGTTCCAGTGGACCCCCGATCTCCGCTAGACGTTCAGCTTCGTCCAGAGGTTTCACCACTCTGACTCAGCAGATGGGTGAGCTGAACATGCGCACCAACAACATCGACGAGTCGCTGGGCCAGCACATTGAGTCAACTCAGAACTGGCAGCGACACACAGGCGAGAGTATCCACAATATGGAGCAGCAACAGCAGCAGATCTAGGAGGAGTGGAGGGCTTACTACTGTTGGGCTGGGTTTAACCTCAACCAATAGCAGTGAGCCTGAAGCTAGCTTGGGGGAGGACCCACACGAGAGGTAACTTGTATCAAACTCTATCCTTTACCACTTTCAAAACCTTGCATGAAACCAAACAAAAATTTGCAAAATTCTAAAAATCCATAAAAATTTGCATAACTAAAATCAAATAAAAATAGGCAAAATTCAGAAAAACCCAAAAAAATATTTACTTGCTTTCCAGTATGTGTAGTAAGCATGCGTAGTTTTTCCTTGTTGAGATGATGAATAGTTGCTCTGTTAGTTCCTTTCATATGCCTAGTTACAACCTTATGCTCTGCCTAAGTTTTGAGTTTGGTGGCTAAGTGTTCAAACCTTAAGCTTGAAACTTGTGGGTAGCAAAAAGCAGAATTCGAATCTAGGTTGTTGTGGGTTATGATATGGCTAAAAAGAGTTGCTATGATCTTCTCCTACGTGATGCTTGATATCCGGAGTATTTCTTTTCAAAAACACAAAAACAAAATAAAGTTCCTCGGTGATATGAAATTCCCATCCAGGGCCATATGAGTTACAAGTTTGAAAAGCCTTTCCACATTTGCAACTTGTTTTCTCTTTGAGCTTTGTCAAATTGTTGTGACCCTTTGTCAGAATCATTTCATACGCTCATGATCAAGATCACGTACACATACATTCACATGCTATACTTCTACACTTGAAGATAGCAAGTACATCCATCCACCCATCCACAAATAAAACCCCATGACACACCAAGACTACCTCTCTCCAGAGTTATCGTCAAAATGTATGGGTTGTACAAAAAGAAATAAAAGATGCATACCCAAAGAAGGTATGCCACATGCCCCCAAGGCATGACAAAAAGAAGAAAAAAATATAGTCCATACCAAAAATATACAAAGGAGAGAGAAATCATATAAAGGAGTTCCCCCACCATGCACCAAAAATATATACACACTTGCACATCTTGATCAAGGTTTATGACTTGTTTCTCCTTTGGATCTGGTCAAAGACTTAGCAAAATAGGAGAAGCAGGTTTGCCTTTATATCCTCCATACCTACAGATCCACCAAAAAAGAAACCATTAGAAGTAGGATGGAAAAAAGGCGCATAAAAAGGCCTTGGTGAGGAATGAAACACTTTTGAGCGATCCGAGAGATCACACGAGGAACTAAATTTTTTTTCCAAAAACTTTATAAAATCTCCGGGTTGATAGTTGAGCAGAGGAGTGGGTAAATGGTGCTCTACAAGCCGTTCTGACCCTCAACCGCCAAAGATGAGGATGATGCTATAAGCCCCACGGGAGTAAGGTAAAAGGTGCGAATAATGCCAACTTATTCAAAATAAAGGTAAGAACACTCGGTTGTGCCTTGGGCATAAGTCAGGAATGCGACATTGTAGCAACTCCTGATCAACAACCTAAGTCTAAAACTTTGCTCGGGACGAGCAAAGGGCTAGCTTGGGGGAGTTGTTGACGGTCCTTAAGTGCCAATTTTTACTGTCAACTAGACTCATTACAAAAGGAAAACTATATGCCTTACTCACATATTTGTATCACGAATCTTGCTCCACAGTTGTTTTCGAGTTTGCATGATTTCAGATGAGCAAGAGCAGAATAAGACAAAAACACGCAGTAGACGCCACACAACTACATAGAAGATCGCATCCGGTGTCACACACTTACAAAGAGGGCCCATCTGGCGGAGTAAACGGGCGCGCCATGCATAATGCACACAAGGAAAGACATCAGGGCCCACACGTCAGCCTGCCAGAAGAAGATAAGGATGAGGAGCACCAAGGTGGGGTCGGCCGACCCCACAGGTCGGCCGAACCTGGTTTGGCTGCCGTCCAGGTGCATCTCGAGGTGGAGTAGCTGCCAAGTCACCTGATCACATTCCATATATGCATTTGGCGGGAACCAACCTCCACTAGTATAAATAGGGCCTCTCCCCCCCTCTCACACACACACACACTCTCATTCCACTCTCTTTCGAAGGTGGCTCTCTCTCTCTCTTGCTCTTAGCTAGGTAGTGGAGCTCGGCTACTTCTCTTTAGCGAAGCAAGTCATCCTCGGGGTCGTTGAGCAATCCTCGGCTCCCGGTATGGCTTTGTATCCGACTCGTCAGACTTCTATTCATAATATAGAGATATGCCATGGTTGCTTTGCTATCTGGATAGTTTATCAATTCATGCTTAGTTCGTTCATGATTTATGCTAAGGTCTTGGTTAGGCCAGATGATCCGGGAATGGATAGGGGTTCGTTGTGCTTTCGGGCTTGCTCTAGCGTTTTACTTGTCCATCCGAAGGGTGGGAGACCCGGGGACACTTGGGTAGTGACTTCATGCATGAGCATGGTGGTCGGGTATGTGGGATCCTTCGAATATGACCGTGCTCAACGGTGCGACTGGGGTAGACGGCAGGTGGTGACAGCCCTGTCCGTCCGGCGTAACAGCTGTGTTGCGTTTAGCGTACTCCCCGACGTTCGGGTTCGGTGTAGGAGTTTAAGCAAAGAGGTAACGGGACTGGATGTACTCTGGTGCGGGACCTTCTCCCCGCTATCCCATTTTCCTGGCACCTGTTGTCCTAACCATGTCCTAACATGACCCTAGCTCTGGATAGAAGCACTAGGACACCTAACCTAGCCTAAGCTCCAGCTGACTTAACATAGGATAGATTAGTCCTTTCTTTTGTCGTTTCTCTCTTTTATTCCTTTCTCCTGGAGTGTGGTTGTGTGCTGTGTCACATTACCCTTGCTTATTTCTTTATCTTGACTTACCCCTGTCAGTGTGTTGCCTATTGCTTGAGGCACGATGTCATGATTAATGTTAAGTACAATACTTTTGCCAGTGCCATCCTTTGGGACAAAATAAGTAATGATACCCTTACTCTCTGGGTGAAATGCTACAACGGTATATCCGTGCACTTGCGGACCCATCTGTAATCATAAAGATTATACCACGAGAGTGGCACCCCTTGGGTGCAGTTGCTGTTGACACTCACTAACGATCATTTCCAGGCGTCAACTTGATCAGAAAATCATGAGAGTTTGCATTTCTTACACGCATCCTTATTCAATAAAGTCCCTAAACTACACTTTATCTTTTAGAAAATGCAAGTTGCGTTTTAGAGATAATATGCATGTTACAAGCACACTTTGGCCCGACATAAAAGCACAGAAATTATCAGAGCACCGATTCAGGCTCATATGGACCAAAAGTGATGGAAGAACCCAATTCAGACAAGCCAAAACAGGCCAAGACCACCGTGGACCAGACAAGGTGGCCCAAGACAGCCTGCTGGATGAAGCTGGGGTCGGTTGGCCCACCTGGCAGGTCGCCCGACCTACAGGTCGGCCGACCTGGCCCACGGGCCCCACCTCCTCAACTTCACCACGTGTCGCTTCTCCACTGGTTGCTGAAGTCGGTTGCAGTAGTTCTCACCCGTGGCTCCCTGCTATAAATACAAAGGGGGGGTAGAGAATTAGAACACACACACACACTCCTCACACCTCTCCTCTCTTGCATATCTTGCATAGTCTTTAGGCTTAGTGGAGTTTAGGAGAAGTCTAGGAGTCATCGAGTCGCCGGAGTTGCTCGAGAGTTCTGGTATGTGTTCATCTCTAGCTTTCTCTTGTAATATTGGGTCGTTTGTAATAGAATTAGACTATGGTTACCGATATCTGCTTGAAGTATGTTCTGAGTTATCGGGTATATGCTTCTTGTCATGGTTGCGTTATTATTCAATGCTTGCATTGCATGATCGCCCTGTGCTGAAGATGGTTAGTCTTTTGTTCTTAGAACTCTATCAACTGCTCCAGTATTCGTATGATTGCTCTAGTGTGATGTCTATCCATCCGGAGGGTGGGGACTCCGTGCGGGACACTAGAGTATCCCTTACTAGTGTAGACATGGTGTCTAGATTAGTTAAGAGTTGCTGGATGTCCACTATACCCACGGTTTGTAGAGGTAGCCCGCAGGTGGTGATAGTCCTGTCCGAGCTCGAGTAATCCTCCATGTTCGGTATGGGGGGGGGGTAGGAGGTACATAAAGTCACCGGGGTGTACGAGCTCCTCCCGTTGCTTCGATAGTGATCTCCCTGTTGTGTAGATTAATCTCTGACGAGCTAACCAATGAGAAAGTGTAGATATAGCTAGCCTAGCACAGTTGACTCGAGCTCTAACTTCTGCCTTACTCCCGGCCTAGAGCATCTTTTATCTTTCTTTTATTTATCCAAGAGGGTAGTTTGTATGTGTGTCACACTACCTCCTACCATGTTATTATCTTACCCCTGTTTATGCATGGGAATATCCAATCTAGATAAAGTTCATCAACTGGTCAATATATCTCTTCACTCACCGCCTTCCCTGCGGAAATATAAATGACACCCCGGTATACTCCCAGGTGTAGGGTCGAGATGGCGGACTAGAGGGGGGGTGAATAGTCCTTTCTAAAACTAATTACGCCGGCTAACCGAAACTTATGCAGAATTAAAACTATTCACTTAGCCAAGACTTCACCCCTCTAACTATGACTCTAAGGCACCTCCAAAAAGATCCTACACAAAGCAAGTGGAGTGCCAAGCTAGTAAGAGCTCTCCTAACAATTCTAATGCCAAGTCATACAAGCCTAAGCACTAGTACTTCACAAACCAGGGGAGTTCCTACACAATTCTAATGAGCAAAAACACAAAGCCAAACCTAAGCTCACTAGATGCTCAAGGACAAGGATACACAATCCAAATCCAAGAGCTCAACTTGCTTAGCTACACAATCTAAGCAAGAGCAACTAATTAAGCTACACAAGCTAACTAGTTACACTAGGATCTCTACTTCTAGCTACACAAGCAAGAAGATGATTAGCAAGCTACACAAGCTAACAAATTACTAGAGAGCAACTACACAAGCACAAGATATATATGAAAGTAAATACAACGCTTGTGATTTGGAGAATGCAAACCACCGAGAAGAGTAGACAAGATTGACACGGTGATTTTTATCCCGAGGTTCACTTGGTTGCCACTTCAAAGCCGAGGTCTCTCATTTGTGGTCCTTACCGACCCGAGAGGATGGCGACTTATGGGTTAGATGTTGAGTGTCCACACATTTTGGATGGCACACACTTTACACGGTGGAAACTTTGGATGATATGCAATTTTAAATTTATTTGCCCTCAAATGTGGTGGATGGTGGATGTAGGTTTTTCTCATGTGTTAGATGAAGGAAATCTAACTCCAACACAAGAGAAATGCCTAGATCTAAACATCCAAGTTACTAACATTTTATTTAGATCTTTGCATAATTGTATACTTGGTGAGATCATGGATATGAAAACCGCCCACGAGATTTGGAGTTATCTCAATAAGAAATATGGGGCGGCCTCCGATGATGATGATGATTTTAAGGCCAAGGAGGAAGTGCATAAGGATGGTGAGCACATTCACGACATGGTAGTTGTGGAAGATTGCTCCACCTCATGGTCAAGTGATGATGATGATCAATCTACAACAAGCTCACATGACATAATTAATGGTGATGATTCAAGTGTTACAAATGATGATCCTACTCCAAGCACACTTGTTGATAAAATTAGTTCATGCATGGATGATATTTATACTTCAAGCTCATCTCCATCATCACATTGCTTCATGTCACAAGGTGACACAAAGGTATCAAATTGCAATGTGATTGATCCTAATTCATATGATGAGCTCTTGAATAGATATGCTAGCATGACCAAATTATTTGAGGAAGTGTTAGCCAAAACAATCAAATTTGAAAAAGAAAACTCTTTTCTCAAAGACACATGTGAACAACAAAAGCATCTATTTTATGTCATGAGTTGTTCACATGAGGAGTTAAAATTGACTCATGAGGAGCTTAGTGTTGCTCATGAGAACTTGGTACTAGACCAAGCTTTACCCACTAGCAAGCTTTGTAATAAAAGAATTAAAACTAGTGAGAGCTCATCACATGGGTCAAAGGATCAATTGCAAAATGTTGCTAACCCTTGTGATGTAGGAAAGAAACATATATCCACCTCATGTGATGATTTATTGTCTATGCCATGTACTTCACATATAGATGCTTGTTCTTCTTCTACTATGCAATATGAGACTAACCTTGTAGAAGAAAATAAAGAGCTCCAAAGTCAAGTGAAGTATTTGAGCAACAAGATAGAGAGATGGACAAAATCAAAAGTCACCCTTGAAAGCATAATAAAAAATCAAAGAAGCTTCGGTGACATGAGTGGCATTGGTTCCAACAAGAGCAAAGCCAAAGGCAAGAAATGGGGCAAGAATAAATATAATAGGAAGATGAAGAAGTAAGAAGAAATGAAGCTATCTCATTTCATGTGCTTTCAATGCCATGAGATGGGACATCTTGCAAATGGTTGCCCCAACAAAGAAAAGCTCAAGTTGAAGAAGAAAGAAGAGAAGCTTAAACATATCAAATGCTTCAAGTGCCGCACTTGGGGTCACCTCACCTCAATGTGCCCAACCAAGCAATTGGTGAAGCAACAAGAACCTCAACCAAAGCCACAAGTTGAGCAAGAGAAGGCACCCCAACTTCAAGTCAAGATCAACCATGATGATCAAGTTGATGATTTGAAGATGATGAAAAAGAGAACAAGAAGGGGTGGCAAGGCAAGAGCAAGGCATCCAACTCATATTCAAGATGCCAAGATATTGAGCAAGAACAAGATTCAAGATAAGAATCCACATGCTTACATCAAGTGCCATAGTTGTGCAATATTGGGTCACCTAGCTTCGGGTTGCCCAAACAAGTTTGAGAAGAAGGCTCAAGCTAACAATGAGAAGCAAGGCAATGAGAAGCATCAAATGAGTAAGGAAGAAAAGGCTCAACAAAAGAGAAGATGCTACTTATGCCGGGAAAAAGGGACACATGGCTTATTCCTGTCCCTTAGGTACTAATTCTAAGCCTATTTCAATTGATGCAAATATTATGCTTAGAAAGGATGGTAACGGTACCTCATTTGTTGCTATTACAAAAACTCCCGCTATTCATACTAAGGCATTGCCAAAGTATGTTGCTCCTAACTTGAGAGGCCCAATCTAGTTTGGGTACCATCAAAATGTGGATAAATGTGTGTAGGTACCAATGACATTGGAGGCTTGACTCAATTGGTTTTATCTTGTTCATCATGTGATTGAGTCAAGTAATTGAAGCCTAGTGCTATTCTCATCCCAGTGTCAAGTCAAAACAAAGAAGTCCAAGTACTACAACATACAAGTGTCTTATTCTAGTTGTGAAGATTTATTGGAAATATTTGATGGCTTGCAAATTTATTTGAGTTGAATCTCGTTTTTGGATGAAAATCATTTTGCAAGTTGAGAAATGAGCTACTTGCCATTGACTTCTCAAATGTGGCTTGAAAACTAGTTCTTATGACATTTGGTTCTTTTGTGCACTCCTTGGTTCAAAATTTCTGAATTTTCAAAGCATTTATGGGGTATTTATGAGTTTCCTTGATTTTACTCGAATTATTTTTGATATCTCGTTCTTACTCACTCATATGAGTCTTTGGATAGTGTTCATGCTAGTTTTGAGATTTTTGGAATTTTATATGAGCAATGATCCCAATTCAAAGTTAAAATTGTGAAATTTGAAAAATTCTGGGCTGTCTGAAATATGGTAGTGCGGACAGTCCGCGGGTAAGATGCGGACAGTCCGCCGTTCATGGGACTTGTTCACCAGAGGCTCTGCAGAGAAATTCTCAACCGCAAAAATACATTGCGGACGGTCCGCCAAAGGACCGCGGACGGTCCGCTTGTGTTGGGCAGTATTTGCCAGAGGCAGTTTCAGTCGGGCGGCGGTGTGAAAATTCAAAGGCGGATGGTCCGCTAGGATATCGCGGACAGTCCGTGAATGAACAGAAAGGAGGATCCTGACAGCTAGACTTATCATCAGCTACAAAGGTATATCTCTAGTTGATCACATTCATTTGGGTGCAAATGAGATGTTTGAATTGGATATATATGCTCTTGTTGCTTGCTACAAGATGATTGAATGGATTAAATGGTTAGTAATCAAAATTGAGTTAGTTTGAATGGATATGATCATGAGATGATATTCAATATGGGATATGATTAGATATATGTCTTGTGAGTTCATTCAAATAAGTTAACATCAAGTTTGATTCAATTTTATGAAGTATAGCTCAATTGCTCAAATTCTGTCCTTTATTGAAAATCTGAGTAAGCTGAGAAGATAGCCATAGTTGGATGATCAAATCTATTTGGACTGGCTTGAAATTTGGTATGCATGCCCTACACTTATTATACTAGCTGTTGTACAAGTTTCATGAGAATATGATGAGGGATACTTCGGTTTTGGAGTGGATCTTGTCAATGCATGTGCAGCAGTTTTCAGCATACACCTATGAGGAAGATGTGAAATCTGGTAGCAATCTAGAAATGCATTGAAGCTCAAATTTTTATGGCTGCTATATGACTTAGTGTCACACATATCCACAAAATTTCGTGGCAAATTCAACTTGTACTTTGAGAGATTTGACATATTCTTTGAGAGGTACAAAATCTGCCAGAAAAGTGACAAATATTGGATTGATCTTGAGTCACTTAAATTGAAAGGTCCTCAAGTTGAAATCATCGTTACAAGTGGTTGAGGAACCTAGGTTTGGTTTTTAGAGGATCCAGAAGCATGACAAGAAGCATGACAAGTATTAAGTACAAAGCCATTTGATTGTAGTGTGTACTTATCATATTTTTGGTACTTAAATTGGAAGATCAAGAAAAGCAAGCAACACCCAACATAGAGAGATTCATGATAATTCAAGTGATATTCAAATGGTATTCTCTCATGCAAGCAAGGATCAAAGAGATGAAGCAAGCCAACCACAACAAGATAGTGCACTTCATGATAAGTGGTATTCATTTCATATGGGTGAAGAATGGTTTTCATATTGGTATTGATTGTCTTCACCAAGCTATTATAATTGGACTTCATGATGCTATTTGGAGAGCTAAATTGGAATCTAATGACTATCTTCTACTCCAACATAGCAAGGTGAAATTGATTGACATATGCATTCATACTATGCTAAGGACATGATTAGTGTATATAGTCATATATAGTGATCATTCATGAAAAATAAAATAATTTTAAATGTTTTATGATGCCACTATTGCTTCTATGCTTGATATGATCTAGTGGTAACATATGACATGTTTATGAGCTAGTAAACCCAAGTAGTTGATCTAGAAAATGAGCTTTCAAGTGTTTAACTCAACATTTTCAAGATAACCCTTAGAATGAGGTGTGAAGAAGCTTGTCATTGGTTCAAACCGAGTTGAATTATTTGGGCAAGTAGTCTAGATCAAGTCAAAGAGAAAGAAGCTCATGGAAACAATCTAGTTCAAGAATTGGTTATCAATGTCAAATTCAATAAAGTGGTCCATCATGATTTTACAAGTGATACTAGATTCAACAAAAGGTATATCATTGTATCCCTACAAGTGATATACATGGTCATACAAGTGGTATTCATTCAAGTAGATCTAGTGCAACAATGGTGGTTCCACAAGTGATCCTCAACTTTAAGTGATCAATTCAAATCAACAAAGCTACCCTCATCAAGAAGAGCTCAAGATTCAAGTAGATTGACAAACACTTTGACATAGGGGGAGGAGCCCCACTACAAGGTATCAAGGTCAAGAATCCTACTAGTATCCTACATGTGGCATTTCAATGTGGTCTTCATGCTTTCACATGTTGTTGTTACAAGTGGTGTCAATTTTAATCAAATTGAAAGTGTCCATCAAAAATGAAGATTCAAGACTCAACCATCTACCCAAGTCCAACTCTTTGTATCAAACCACAAGCGCTTCATATGATTGCCTACAAGGGGTATCCAAGTGGTAACCCTACAAGTACAAGAGGTACAACTTCAAGTGGTGGCCATTGATCTTCACATGGCAAATTTCATATGGTTTCGGCCCTTTTTATGGTCATTGATGACAAAGGGGGAGAGGAATGAACAAAGATATGAATTATCCTTGGATGACAAAGGGGGAGATGAGATGAGAGTGCGATCATGGACATGGATCAAGAGGAGCAATATTGAGGAGGATAAATATTCTTGGACAAGAGGAGCACACAAGTAGGGGGAGCAAGCTCATGAACTTAGTTGTTTGCATTTGATATGTGCATATTCATGTGCTTGCTTGCATTTGCATAAGTTTTAAAATTTATATTTACATTGCTTGTGTGTGATGTATGCTAGTCATAGAACTTGATTGATGATTTGATAACTAGCATGCATAGATTGTAGCTAGACATTTTTTTTACAAGGGAATCAAGAGCCTTGCTAATATTGTTGATCTCATGAGGTATCTTGAGTTTTTGATGAATGTCTAGTTACTCATTGATGCTAAGGAATGAACTTCAAGGAAGCAATTCAAATTTGAGTCTGTTTTTGGCTCTGTTGGTGGTCCACCAATTTGAGTTGCTTCCTTGAAGTTCATTCCTTAGCATCAATGAGTAACTAGACATTCATCAAAAACTCAAGATACCTCATGAGATCAACAATATTAGCAAGGCTCTTGATTCCCTTGTAAAACTCTGTCCGCCTCACAAAAACCGGACTGTCCGCCATTCAAACCCAACGGCTAGATCTGCAATGATTATGTGTCAGAGTCGACCGTTAGAGCCCCGGGCGGACTGTCCGCGCCCCTGGGGCGGACTGTCCGCGGTTCAAAACTTCGAACCAACCGATTTGCAAACGTCTCTGACTAAATCTGGAAGTTACCGGCGGACTGTCCGCTCCCCAGGGGCGGACTGTCCGCAGTTCAAAAGGTGAGCACACACAGAACCCGTAGTGCTACTGTCCCAGAATTTTCAGTAGGAGGCGGACCGTCCGCCCCCAAGGACCGGACGGTCCGCAGTTCATTTTGGACACCCAAGACAGAATTACCAAGTTTCTGCGCCCGTTTCAGCTTTTAAAGGCGGACCGTCCGCCCCCATGGACCGGATGGTCCGCAGTTCATTTTGGACCACCAACAGAGCCAAAAACGGTTCTGTTCCAGCTCATCCGAGATAACGGCGGACCATCCGCCCCCCTTGAGCGGACCGTCCGCAGGTATATTTCCAGCAGAAATGTACCTCGGTAAAGCGACCATAACTCTTAGCTCCGATGACCAAATTAGGTGATCTTGGACTCTATGGAAAGCTAATTCAGAGGGCTACACAACCCAACTGAATACTTGATCCAAAACACAATGGATCAAAGCAGTATTCCACTCCAAGAGACTACCTAATTTCCGGAGAAAACCGAAAAACCTTTCTTGCTTCCCAAAGTTGATCAACATCAACTCCAACTCTTTCTCCGTTGCAAATGTGCCAACACAACCACGTGAACAACACCATGTGCATGTGTATTAGCATTTCACAAACATTTTCAAAGGATTATCACTTGATCTCACCACGCCACTCGATCCTAGCAACATCGCAATGTTAGATCGCTCAAGTGGCACTAGATGACCGATATGCAAACAAGTTTGCCCCTCTTGATAGTACGGCCATCTATCCTAAAACCGGTCATGCACTTCTCTACACAACCTTTGACCGGTGAAATGAAATGCCCTAAAAGTCATACCTTTGCCTTGCGCATTCCATTTCATCTTCCCAAATGTTGATGCCACACAAGCACCAAACTCCATCAAGCCTTTTGATCATCATCATGAGTCAACACTTGGCTTGATCTTTCCACTTTGGTCACATAACTCCATGTCATGTCTCATATGCAATGAGCTCCTCGATCACACTATATGAGCATAGCATCAACTCTTAGTCATTTCTCCTCCATGGCACATGTCGCTCATACTAGTGTCTTTGTGTGGACTAATCTCCTGTGTATCTCGACATAAACACTTATTAGTCCACCTAAGTTGTCACTCAATTACCAAAACCAAACAAGGGCCTTTCACTGGGTAAAATGCTACAGCGGTATTCCGTGCGCTTGCGGATTTATTCGTGGTTCATGAAATACTACCACCCAAAATTGGCGTCTGTGGGCGTCATCGCTGTTTCCAGGTGGTGACGTTGGTAGGCGCCAACAGTTGCTAGGATGGGTCGGCGCTCTCATTTCTAGTAATTGCACTAAGGACCGCCAACAGGCATTTCTGAGGCCGTTGCTGAGGTCTTCGCAAACCCGATAGCGACTTAAGAAATGCCAACAGTCCCTGAGATGGCCGAGGGGCAGCCATTTTGACCCAAGCCCGAGCTTCTACCTCTTTATGGCACATTAGAGGGAGGAGCTGCCAGATTTCTCCACATTTTTTGGGATTTTCAGTCATCCAAGTGTTCTAAAGGTTAGCAATTTCTTCATTCTCCCTTCTCTCATGGTTACTATGCTATGTTTTATGCTTCGTAGCTAAACTAATTTGTGATTTCTAAGAATGAGGGAGAATATAGAGAGATTTTTTATTCATACATGCATTTTCTTTGGGATTTCACTCATGCATGTGTTCTAACCGGGGTTCCTGCCTAGTACTAATGCCTAGTTCTCTAGCAGTGCAAGCTGTCATAGTGCTACGGATGAAAAAGTGCAATTTTTTGATGCAACAAGGCTATTACAGTAGCATCGGAAGACACAATGAAAATTTTTATGCGTTCATCAACTGAGGGCAAAAGCATCATTTTTGCAGGCTGTTAGCTGCTGTTAAGAGCAAAATAGACAGTACTGGCACATAGGAATTTTTTTTCCATTTTTCCAATGGTACAAATAAATTGTGAGGGTAGTAGAGAATTTTCCATTTTTCCAATGGTACAAATAAATTGTGATCTTTTGTAATGGCACACAGGTAAAAGGATTCGCTTTTACACAATACCAACCAATGTTTTGTACCACCAAATATCATATGATTTAGTAAGTAGTATAAATTGTTTGCTGTAATTTCTGATCTATGATTTTCCTTGATAAATTCGTAGAGGTTGTTTGTGTATTTGTGTGGTCCAAATACAACGAAATTTTTGACCCGGTGCGGTTGGCGTAGACGGTGCGGGAAAGCTATATATCGCTCGGGCTACAAATTTCACATCCATCGTCTGAAGAAGTGCGTCCGCTGTTGGGCTGTTTTAGGCCCAATAATATTTTCCTCAAATCAGCCTCCTATGCATGGGTGCAATAATTACACTAGCTGCGGCAGCTTGTACCACACAGATATATTGCATGTGATAGCGACGCGCATGTATATGATAGCGACGTACATATATATGATAGCGACGTACATGTGATAGCAGATGCATGTGATCTTTTACACACGCACCCCGCATGCATACTGCAACATGGCAGGCTTGCTCTATTGTAATTATTTTATTCTTTTCCTCCTTCATTTTTCTTCTTATATTTCTTTGCTTGCATCTTTCAATTTTTTTTTTGCGGCAGGCATAAAGGCTACTCATTCACGTTATTATTTTTTATTTTGCTTTACCATGCTCTACTTTTCTTCTTTCATATTTTTCTTAACAATTTTTATTTTCTTTTCTTATACTTTCCTTTTGACTCATCTGTCCCTTCCATTAGTTGCTTTGCTTTCTCCATTTTTTCTTTCCCTTCTGTTGTTATTTTCTTTTTTCTCATTGACGTGATCTTCTTTCTTTCCTTTCTTTCTTTTCCTTGTTTCAGTGTAACATTTCTTTTCTATTTCTTTTTTTTCTTTTCTTGACATGGCAGGTTACTTTGTACTCTAATTTGTTTCTCGGTTTCGTAAAATTAGATTCTAGATGTATAAGTTTCTTTCTTCGATTTTCTCTTTTTATATAATATAGATTTTGTGATTTATAACACTCAGATACTTTTTTTTATTTTTTATTTAATCTTTTATTTCATTTGTTTTTCTATCATTCCCATCTAATAATTTTTAATTGATTTTTTTGCTTCTTGATCAATTCTATTTTACATACTCACCGACGACGGTTGTACTGATAATTGACAACTTTTTACCTAATATGATTTTCCTATTATATCTTATCAATTGTTTTTATCTTATTATTTAATTTCTTATTCCTTTCTTTTTAATTACTTATTGTTCAAACTATTTATTAATCTTTTATTCTCTGTTCATAATATAATTGTTCCAGTTGTATACTTTATTTGTTCGCTTTAGAGATTAAATTGTTCGGCCATGTTATTTCATTTGTTCGTGATATTTGTTTTCTACTATTTAGTATATACAATCATATGCTCATTATATTTAATGTTTTGTTCGTTATACATTATTATTTGTTCGTTATGTTTAATTTTTTGTTCGTAAAAATATTTTTTTGTTCGTGTTGTTAAAATATTTGTTCCAGTAGTTGAAACTAATTATTTAGTACTAAAAAATATTATTAAAAAAATACCATGTGAGCATAGGCAAGTGTGGTCTTGTTTTGAAGATCTTGTCATCAAAAGGATAGTGGTGCAATTCAAATTTAATTTTGATGCTCGGTTTAATAGTTATAGATTTTTTTGTTTTGGATTTGCATGCATGTGGTGACGTCATGGTGGTTGTCCTCTCCTGCATGCATGCACATAATTGCTTTCCTCTTTTGTGTGTAGTATACATATATGAGCGCTATATTGCTGGGCTGATGAGCAATCAGATGATAGTTGGAGGGTACTAATATTAATTTAGTTTATTGGGCCCAACAATTATTTTTGGCCCACATGGGAGGGCGCACCTCTTCGAACGATGGTGGGAAAATCTGTCACCAGAAGTGACATATAACCACTCCCTAGACCGTGGGAGGGAGGAAGCTGAGGAGGCTCGGTGGGCCTTGGCCTTTCACCCAAAAAGAGATGGGGTGGGGAGGAGGATGTGGGTGGGGGCTACAGGCGGGCTCCTAACGGTAGTGACAGGGGAGAGGTGGCAAAGGTCGGTTCGGTTTTGGACTTTCGGCCTATGCGAAAGGGAGAGGGTGAGAATGACCTTGGGCGGCTAGTGAGAGAGGGAGGAAGTTGGGGAGGCCAGGTGTGCCTTGACCTCTCCGACCGAGCGAGAGAGGGGCGGGGAGAAGGCCGGAAAGGAGCTGGCCATTCTGGCCCAGGTGAGAGGGTGGAGTTGGGCTAGGGGGGAGGGGGAAGACGCGGTTTTTTTATTTTTATATTTTATATTTTTGTTTTTTACAAAAATATATTTTCGATTTGAAAATTTACAGGAATATACCCCGGCCGCCCGGCTGCCGGATGGCCGGGACCTGGCCGCCCGGCAGCGGGGCGGCAGGGGCTTTTGTGAAAAAACTCTCGCGGAGAAAATTGCGCAAAGGTCCCTGGGGGCCGGTCGCCCGGCAGCGGGGTGGCCGGCCCCCCCAGGCCGCCCGGCTGTAGGGCGACCGGATCTCCCACCATTATATAAGGGTTGGCTGGTCCCCCCACCCCTCATTTGCATCACTAAAATTCTAGAAACCAAGAAAAAAGAGGGAGGGAGGGACAGAGGCGAAGCCCTGTCGGATTTTCGAGCCGGCGACTGCAGGTAACCAAAATTCTTCTACGCTTTACTAATAGATTATGTTGTAATTATTTTTGTTGAAACAGTAGATTAGCAATCAATTTAATATCATGATTGTGTGTCTAGATATGTCGAGCAAGCTTCGTTTTCAAGTTCATTATGGTGACGGATATATTTCTCATGATGCGTATGGAGTAGATCTATCAGCTTTTCAACGAAGAGAGTGCGGAATAGATAAACCCTTAGACAAGAGTTTTGGTTCCATACGCAAATGGTTTCACGAGATATTCAATGTAAATCCAAAGACTCATTTCCTAACCGTTCAGACTGTGACGAATTGGGGAACTGAAGGGGATTTCTAGGAGTTGATGCTTATAGCAAACACCGAAGAATGGCGGACTTACATGCAAGCAGCTCTTGACCGCGGGTGGCCTCTTGTAATGCTAATTCAGATTCACCAGAAGGCAGCCCATTTCGGTGAAGGGTCAACAAGTACATCATCTCATATGAACCAAGCAGTAGAACAAGAAAATGAAGATCAGAACATGCATGTCACAGAACCTAAGCTGCAAGGTATGGCTGATCAGGTAGGAGAAAAAGAAGATCAGAACGTGCATGTCATTCAACCTGAGCTGCAAGGTTTAGCTGATGAGGGAGAGCAGATACCTGGAATAGTGGAAGCTGTACAGAATGAAGACCAAGAGGCTCGAATGATGGAAGAATGTGAGGACTCATCAGACGATGAGGACTACCCGTTGCTAGGTGAATGGCGAGACAAGGGTTTTGGAAATCCAGTGATATAGGATATTAGGAGTAATGAGTACGAATACAGAGAGAATGAGGTTGTGCAGGGGGCAAAGTATCCTAGCATTGAAGCTGTGAAAGATGCTGTGAAGCTTTGGGCTATATCGTTGAGGAAGGAATTCAGAGTTGTGAATTCTAGCAGCAAAGAATATGAGGTGAAGTGTGTCAATGGCGACTGTACATGGTGAGTACATGCCTACAAGGCAAGTACAAGACACACTGGGAGTGTTCAATTGTTACCCCCACATACATGTAGATTAACTGCTGTTGCGCAAACTCACCGTAACATCACATCCACTTTCGTGGCCAAGATGATGTATGGGGTGATTCTGGACAAAATTGATTATGAGCCAAAATTGATAATTAGGGACATCGACGACTGTTTTCAATACAAAATCAGCTATGCAAAGGCTTGGCGGGCAAAACAAAAGGTGTTTGAGATGAGATTCGGCACATATGAGGCATCATATGATAACCTGCCTCACATGCTGTCAGCAATTGTGCAGAGAAATCCTGTAAGCGCGGCTGATACCTACATTGTACTGAGTTTAAATGGGGGACCTGGGTTTCTAGTTCGTGCTTTCTTCTGCCTTGGTGCATGTGTGAGGGCATTTATGTATTGTCTTTCTGTTCTATGTATTGACAGCACATTCTTGACAGGAAGATATAAGGGGACAATACTGACAGCGATTGGAGTTGATTGCAACAAGCAGGTGGTTCCCATCGCCTTTGCTTTTGTTGAGAATGAGAACACAGAGAGCTGGCACTGGTTCCTTGAACGTGTGAAGATTCACGTTGTTGCTGGAAGGCCTGATGTTTGCCTCATTAGTGACAGACATGCTGGTCTTCTAGCAGCAATAAGGCAACTACATGAAGCAATAAGGACAGCCTCCTCTATGGCCAGATGTTGTGAGTAGGTGGTGCGTAAGGCATATGGGTGCAAACTTTTATGAGCGCTTCAAGAATAAGGAACTTATGAATTTGTTCAAGAGATTGTGCACTCAGAATCAGCAGCGGAAGTTTGATGCATTGTGGTAGGTGCTAGATAACATGTGCGCCGAGCTGCTAAAGGAACAGGCCTCAACCTCTAGCCGGAGACGTTCCGGCGGCGGACCTTTCACATAGTGGATTAAGGATGCACCTCGGGACAAGTGGTCAATTCTATACGACACTGATGGTCGTCGATATGGGATCGAGACAACCAACCACGCAGAGTGTTACAATATGGTAATGCGTCATGTTCGTGGATTTCCTCTTGTTGGCATAGTTGAGTTCATCATGTACGGATGCACAAGGTACTTCAGAGAGCGGTACCAGGCAGCTGCTGTCTTACTTAATGATTCAGGAGTGATTTTTTGTAATAGGGTCACTAACTACATGAAAGAAAAGATTGAAAAGGCTCAATATCACAGAGTGGTCTCCATGGGCACAAAGGATCAAAGGTTTGAGGTTTCATGCAAGGACAGGACAGGGCTGGGTGTCCGCAGACAAAGGGTCGTTCAGGATTGCTTGATAACGCCGGAAGGCAAGGTTTTTTGCAGATGCAAGAAGCCACAGCTTCTTCACTTACCATGCTCCCATGTCATTGCGGCATTTTCAGAATCTGGGTTGGATCCTGGGGTTTTTGTTTCACAATATTATAGAAAAGAAACCGCTGTGCACACTTGGGGCCATGAGATATATGGCATAGGAAGTCTGGGATCATTCACTACACCAAATATCTCTCCAATGTAAATTCCCAATCCAGATGCTAGGAGAGGGGTAGGTCGACGGCAGACACTTCGTATCTGTAACGGAATGGATGAGTCTGAGGCAGGAAAGAAGAAAAAAAGATGCAACCCGTGTGGAGCAGATGGTCACACTTACAAGAAGTGCCCTAAAATGCAAGAAGATAATGCTGGTGTTGAGGTAGGACCTTCTGGAAATCCCACCGATGGATTGCCTCCGGATTTTGGAGCCCGTCGCGTCTAGATTTCGTTATGTGTGCATATGTATTTGAACCAGATGTATGGATATGTATTCCGACCTGTATGTGATAATTACATTTCGATATGTATGGATATGTATTTGCACCAGATTGTAGCATATAATATTACGAAGGTATTTGTGTAGTAAGATTTCTTGGTTGTAGTTCTAAATGTGTAGGTTGGTTCAATTAGATTGCTCACTGAATGTAGTGTACTGAAAATAGAAGGATAGTTACGAATCATAAATTTTCAGTTTGCAATATAGTTTTGTAAACAATGCTACGATTACAAAGCAGAGGCCTAAGGCGTTCGTACTACTAGGTACTTGAACAATGAAAAGCATGGCATGTGCAACACAATAACCTCGTGTTGTGAGTAAACCTAACATGCCTTAGGAAATGTAAAATGCCGGGATTACATGGTAGTGCTTTACTAAGTGCACCGGGGATATTTTCCCTTCCTTATAGGTTCAGACCCTGCTTCCTTAGCACGGCGGGCCCTCTCTCGCTTCCTCTCCCTATCAGCTTCATGTTCCTCTGCCTTCTGACGTTCCACTTCTGCAATCCTCTTCTGAATCTCTTACTGGTTTTTCTTGCGCTTCTCCTCCATCTGTTCTTCATGCAACATTCGTTGCCACCTTTGTGCAGCCCACCTTGCTTGACGCTCCACGTGGTCCTTATCCTGCTGAGATTGCTCGGTGTCTAACCACTGCAAGAAATCACATAGAGGCGGTGGAGTCTTGCCCCAAATCATGTTAGACGTCATTACTAGATCTGAAAGTGACAAACTCTGATAGTGTTTTGTAGTACCTTTGTTCGGTCCTTGCCGTAATGCTTAGCCGGGTCGTACTCGTAATTCTCGCACATGAAGAATCTCTTGCCAAAGTTGTTCCCCAAAACCCTTGATTTCATTAGTTTGCACAAAGATCCGCAAAAACACATAGTCACCTGGACTCCTTGGGGGACTGTTTCCGTCACCTTACTCCATGGAATGTAGGTGGATCCTGAGAATGCCATGGTGTTGAACCCTGGCAATCACAAGTGAGCAATCAGATTGCTAATATACTATATCAACGCTAATCATTATCAGTAACTACACCTAAATGTACCACTAATCACTCCTAATAATAATTAAATTGATTGCTAAACTACTGTTTCAACAAAATACTTTCTATAATTTTCTAACATTTTCTAAAAAAATTTAATATTATCTTCCAATTTTTAAGACTTTCTAATACTTCTCTAACAATTTTCTAGTACTTTTTAATACTTAATCTAACACTAAATGTACTGTATCAACGCTAATCATTACAAGTAACTGCACTTAAATGTACCACTAATCACTCCTAACAATAATTAAATTGATTTCTAATCTACTGTTTCAACAAAAATAATTACAACATAATCTATTTGTAAAGCGTAGAAGAATTTTGGTTACCTGCAGTCGCCGGCTCGAAAATCCGGCAGGGCTTCGCCGCTCTCCCTCCGTCCCTCTTTTTTCTTGATTTCTGGAATTTTAGTGATGCAAATGAGGGGTGGGGGACCAGCCAACCCTTATATATGGGTGGGAGAGTCGGTCGCCCAGTAGCCGGGTGGCCAGGGCCGGCCGCCCCGCTGCCGGGCGACCGGCCCCAGGAACCTCCGTGCAATTATTTGAGCAAAAGGTTTTGCACAAAAGCCCCTGCTGCCCCGCTGCCGGCGGCCAGGTCCCGGGCGGCCAGGTCCCGGCCGCACGGCAGCGAGGCGGCCGGGGTATATTCCTGTAAATTTCTAAATCGAAAATATATTTTTGTAAAAAACGAAAATAAAAAATATAAAAATAAAAAAACCCCGGGGGAAGACCAAGTATTATTGGGGATCCATTGGCGGCGCCGGCAACCTTGACACGTGCAGTGTGGTGGTGTAGGCGGCCCGGCTGAATGCGGGGGGCGTGGTGTAGACGCATATATCATCTTTTTATTGGTTAATTGTGTTTCTATATCATATCATACAGTTAGGACGGGCAATATACTTATACTATTACTTCATGGTTAACAGCTTCTTGTTGGCCGCATGTTGTACAAGCTACAGAGGAAAAATAAGTATAATATTATTTTTGTATAAGTGCCACCATGGCTGTTAGAGTTTATAGAAATAATGATTTTATATGATCCGGACTGTTGTAAGATAGGATTAATTTTCATCTCTTTTTTTAGATGGGAACATATGCAAACCAACTTCTTCGTGCAAACTATGAAAACTTCAACCTGGGCCATCGGATCAACATCCATGGAGAGGGGCACAGGGGGTGGGAGGGGGAATTTGCAAAAGTATGATTACTCAATTCAAAGGCGGGTCCAGATTATAAAATTACTCAATCCCCCATACATCTTGGATGTTGATCCGATGATCCAGATTAAAGTTTCCATAGTTTGAACAGAGAGATTGGTTTGCACATGATACGTTCCCTTTTTAGATAGCGGAAGACGCAAGCCAACATGTACTTTATATAAAAACCCTATGTAGCTAAGGTCAACAATCATCTCAACATTCGCAATGTACATATTCTCGCGAGTCTATGTACTTCTTGGTGAATCGGTACGCTGCACTAGTATAAACAAAAATTCAACCGTCTTCAACCAAGCATCTCGTGGAACAGCGTTGAGGACTTCGAATATTGTTATGCCACGCAAAGGCAGGAACAATGGGACATCATCATGGCAAGCCCGTGAGGATATTGCATAGTATCATGGCCACGCAAAGGGCATCCTAAGAGGCTTGGGCAGTAATAAAGTCTGTGGTCGTATTGTACATATATGGCAGGTCGACTTTATCTTTTAGAATCTTTCTTTAGGTACATTCACTACTACACAATAGACCTTTGTTCCAGATCATTTGTCCCGGTTACCTTTGGGCCCGGGACAAAAGGTGGCTTTTGTCCCGGATCCAAAGGCTAGCCGGGCCAGCGGGGGGACATGGGTCTTTTGTCCCGGGTGGAGCCACCAACCGGGACAAAAGGCCCCCCTTTTGTCCCGGTTGGTGGCTCCACCCGGGACAAAAGGTCCAACCCTTTTATCCCTGTTGGTAACACCAACCCGGATAAAAGGGTGACGCTTTTATCCCGGTTAGTGGTACCAACCCGGACAAAAAGCCCCTCCACGTGATAGTTCAAAAAGGAGTTATTCTTTACTGAGTAACATGTACTACTTAGGTGAGTTGGCATGCAGGCCATGCGCTAGGCAATAGGTCTTGGGTTCCAATCCCGCAGGGCGCAAAGATTTTTTAGCGCGAGGGACATTTTGTCCCGGTTCTACCACCCGGGACAAAAGCCTCCAGGGCTTTTGTCTGGAGGCTTTTGTCCCGGCGGCCGAATCCCAGTTCCAAAACCGGGACAAATAGCCCTTTCGAACCGGGACAAATGGCCCGATCTATAGTAGTGATTTTTTTTTTGTGTTTGACAACAAGACAGCCGATTAGAATCCCAACACTTTAAGTACCTGTTTGTTTGTCTGGATAATGCAAGTCCTTTCATACATGCCAATTCAATTTTACTGTCAGTAATCGGAGAACTGTTTAGAGGCCTTTGGATCAATCATCACTAGATTAAAAAAATGATAAGCACTAGGAAAGAAATTCTCAAAAGGAAAAAGTTCAATATCCTCCCCTCAAGTATAGACAAAGTTCGAATAACCTCCTAAACTGTAACTTAGTTAAATTTACTCCCTAAACAGTGCTATTTAGTTTAGTTTGCCCCATAATACAATTTATCTTTTTCGTTTCTCCATACCAGGTTGAATTTTAATTTCAAAATTTGCAGGGTTCTAGTGGACATCACAATACATATTTAGAAAAAAAATTATAATTTCCCCTTTAGGTTTCATATAATATTGAGCTCCAATGATTAATTTATTATTAAATATCCTAACCTACCAAAATAATGTTGAAAAAATATGATGAATTTTTTATAATAGAGTTATGGTGTGTACTATTATCTTGTAAAATTTCAAATTAAAACTCTTCCTATGCATGGAGAAATGGAAAAAAAATTATATTAGGGGGTAATTTGAACTTAATTGCATAATTTGCGGGGTAAAATGAACCAAACGATAGTTTAGAGGGTTATTCAAACTTTGGCTATAGTTGAGGGGAGGAATTTAGACTTTTTCTTTCTCAAAACTTAGAAACATTTAGCCAGATGTGATAGACTATAATGACGACAAGAAATGGGGTTCATTCCTTTGTTTTAAGAAAAAAAATCCCACGTCAGCTATTATGAAAAACAACATAAAGTGATTTTCTAATCTTTGTGTAAATTATCTACTTGCGCCATTATAAAAAACAATCAAACTTGACACCTAAATTTGCATCTAAATTACCCACATCAGCTACTAGCTACTCATAAAAATAATCTGACGTAACGAACCCTAGTCAACAATTAATAGGCCGTGAATAGTCCTTGCGAAGTGCGAACCCTAATCATCTGGATATGTCCAAGACTGTTCGAGGATTAATTCACTCATGGGCATGAGTGCGTGAGTCCTAGACTTGGCACGTGTGCTCATATTTTCTTAAATTTGTTTTATGACTTAACAACGCTATTCTTTCAGCACTAAGGTGACATGATGGTCAACAGCGAGGCGCCTGTAGTGATTTCATTAATCTCAAGATCCAGCCAGTTAGTCTCTCTAGGGTGTTCATAGGGGTCGGTTTTGTGTGCGCGTGTTTGTAGGGGCGGGTGTGCTTAGGTTTGTGAGCATCTGAGTTTGTATTCTTGATTTTAAAAAAACACTACTACAAAAAAGCATTAACCGTGACCTTTTGAAAAAGTTCGTGAGTATATATGTAATTGTCTATATACTTTAGCAATGTTGTAGTATGTTAGTATTTGGCCAACAAAAGGAGCCTCCGCTTTCGCTCTCGAGGTGATCGGCATCGCCATCATCCGTACCGCTGAGGATATTGGCTGCCATCATCCTCAGGTGCACCTTCTTGGGAAGACCCTTCGTGCTTGGTGCTTGCACAAATTATATTGTGCACGATGAACTCGTCGTCGCCATCCTGATTGGGTTCCATTTCGATTCCTCGGTGAACAAAGTATATATCACACTTAGTGTGAAAACAAAATCAATATTTTCCGACATCAGCCTACAATTTCTAACAGGTTTCCTACAATTTCCAACAAATTTTGTACATTCTTCATCAATTTTGTACAATTTGCTATAATTTTCTACAACATTCAACAATTTCCTACAATTTTTTACCACTATGTACAATTTTCTATAATTTTCCATAGATTTCTTCAATTTCCTATCATTATTATGTACATAGGCACCAGAAGCCATGATTAGTTCATGTACATATAATTTCATTGCATACAACACATATTCCTACAATTTTCCTATAATTTCCAACAATTTTCTACCATTTCATAAAATTTTCAACAAATTTATACATTTTCAAAGTTTTTACAAGTTTTTACAATGTTTACACGATTTCAAAATAAATCACCCATATTCAAAATTCATATTCACATAAGTACCTAATTTCCGAAAAATTTCTATAAATTTTGACAATTTTCTACAATTCCTATCACACATACAAAAGTGAAGAAAGCTGACGTCAGCACATAGAAGTGCTGACATCATCAGTGGGCGTACGCCAGCGAGGCCCAGCATCGCGCGCGGAGGAGCTGGAATCGCCGTGGCGGCTGAGGCAGGCGGTGGAGGTCTCGGCGGGCGAGATTTTGGGCGTCGCGACTGCCAGCGAGGTTAGGGGCGGCACTGGAACTGGGTTGAGGTCGGTGGCAGGGTGTGCGTAGCGACGGTAGGCCGGCAGGGCCCGACCATCATTGGGGCAAGGCCGCCGAGCACGGAGCCATCCGGTAAGGGCGCAGTGGCGGCAATGGGGCCATGACGACATCGGGGCTTAGCGCTGGAGGTGGCGTCAAGATGAGAGGCTAGGGGCCGGTGCGGCGGCGGCATCGAAGAAGGGTTGTAGTTCATGCCCAGAGCGCGCGGGCGGCGCCGGGCATGTTGACGACTCTAGGAGATCGGCGATGGGATGGAGGTGCGGCCAAGCGGCGGCGTGGGAGGCGTGCGTCAAGCTGGAGGCGTAGCGAGAGATGGCGGCCAGCGACAGGTATGAGCGCAAGATCAGAGAATGTTGAACGTTCTTAGTCCCAGAGGTTATATAGGCTGGCCAAATTTTTATTGCTCTCCTAAATTGGCTACGACTGGTGCAATATAAGTTTATCATTAACTAGATGCAAAGATGCAAGATATATTTAAAATGCCAATACTAGACGGGCAAATGCACACCTCAGGCAAATATGATCAAGGCTTGTGGCTTTTTTTTTTTTTGACTAGAAGGCTTGTGGCTTTTTTTATTTCTTGACTAGAAGGCTCGTGGCTTTTTAATTGAAAGTCATTCACGTGGTTCGCCTTAAAGTATTTGCGTGGGGTTTACTTAAAGAAGATATTCTGACATATAAGGTGCTTGGCTAACAATGCTGCCTGTAAGGCGGACGGGGTGAGCGAGCCCGCCAATGTTTGCTTGCAAGGCCTCCTCCATATCTCTCAATCGTACTACACCTTGAGTGATTGTCGAGTCAAATTAAACAAACTAGAGAAAGAGAGACACACACAGAGAGAGACACCGAGGGAGATGTTTGACGTGTGGAGCGCTGTGCGATGGTGGGACGATTGGCAGCTGCGCGTCCTCGTCCTTGGCAGCCTGTGCCTGCAGTGGTTCCTCCTGCTGGCTGCCCCGCTGCGCAAGTACACCATCCCGCGCGTCATCCGGACCTGCATCTGGCTGGCGTTCGTGTCCAGCGACGCCCTGGCGATCTACTCGCTCGCCACCCTCTTCAATCGCCACGCCAAGGCCGCCACCGCCACCAGCGGCGGCGGCTATCCTCCTCTTCCTCCTGGGGCTGCTGGGAGCGAGCAGCTCAAGTCCAACATCCTGGAGATCCTGTGGGCGCCCATCCTGCTCATCCACCTCGGCGGGCAGCAGGAGCTCACCGCCTACACCATCGAGGACAACGAGCTGTGGATGCGGCACACCATCACCCTGCTGTCCCAGGTCGCGGTCGCCCTCTACTCCTTCTACAAGTCGTGGCCGGCCGCCGGCGACTGGCGGCTGCTGTCGACGGCGGTGCTGCTCTTCATCATCGGCGTCGTCAGCTTCAGCGAGAAGCCGTGGGCTCTCAGCAGGGCCAAGATCAACAGGCTGGCCGACGTGTCCTCCGTGATACAAGGAACAAAGACGCGCTCCGAGTGGAGGGAGCGCCTGAACCAGTTCTTCTTGTTCGAGAGCGTCACCAGGCTCTTCGTTCAAAACAAGGAGAGCTTCGCCAACAAGCTGCGAACAAGTTTCTCGACGCGTAGGGGCAGGGGCCGGGGCGAGGACAGCGGAAAGCCGCAGGTCGCCCTCAAGGATGGGGACAAAGTCTTCATGATACTCTCGGACATGTCCATCTCGGCTGCTGCCGACGAGCTGAAGAAGAATGGAAGAGTCAGCAGCGTGGATGAGGTGTTTGGATCCCTGGGCCGCGACAGCTTCGGCGAGCTGGGCGTGCGCCCATGGCTGCGCGGCGCGTTCGCCTTCATCTACACCCGGGCCTCGGTGGTCTTCACCCTTCCGTACCTGCTCTACCATCTGCTGGCAGTCCCGGCGCTGCACATCGCCGCGTTGGTGCTCTTCGCAACCAGCGACAAGCAGCCCTACAAGCGCACCGACGTGAAGATAACGTACATCCTTCTGTGCCTCACCGCCGCGCTGGATTTCTTCGCGGTGTTCATCCGGCAGGTGCTGTACCTGCTCATGTCCAACACAAAAGTCCCGTCCTTGTGCGAGACGGTGCCCAGCTACAACCTCGTGGACACGGTTCTCCGGGAGAGGAAGAAGGACATTGGGTGGATGTACAAGCTCGCCAGGTGGTTGGACCTCAAGATGGAGTACTTCTCCTGCAAGCGTGATCTCGGCCAGCTGTACAGAATGGTCGCGGGGATGGTGATTACGGATCTGGGCCGCATGAAAGGCCGGGATCTTGCCAGTTACAGGACCTTCACGGTGCCACCTCCAGACGTCGAGGAGATACCCATCCGCACCAGCAGCTCGTCAGAGGGAAAGAGCCCAGCAATCTACAAGGACGAGAGCAGAGGTGAACAGGAACGCCGCGCAATGCCGCCACGGAAAAGAAACTGGGCTCTGAGTGAGGAGCTTCAACAACTATGCACCGAAGAAATGCGAAAGAGCCTGCTCGGGTCATTCGACCGGAGCGTCCTCCTCTGGCACATCGCCACCGATCTCTGCTTCCGCAAAAAGAACAAGGCCAGGATGGAGCCTGGTGAGGAATCTGCATCTTCGCGGACTACTCCTGACCAAGGTGTAGTAAAGTGTTGTACAATTTTTGGTTATACCATAAGGTGGTGCTCTCGGCGGTCCAGCCCGACGAGGAGTGATCTGCAGCTTCGTATTGAGTGCGCACAAGCAATATCCAACTACATGGTGCACCTGCTCAACTTCAACCCCGAGATGCTGCTGACCGGCAGCCGGAAGCATCTCATCACCGAAGCCATGAAGGAAATCGACTCCTCCTTCGTGGTCAAGGGGGATGACTCCATGCTCAACCTCATAGACGGAGAGCAGCTCGTCGACAGATTGGCGAAGGAAGCATCTCATCACCGAAGCCGGAAGCATCTCATCACCGAAGCCATGAAGGAAATCGACTCCTCCTTCGTGGTCAAGGGGGATGGCTCAGATTCAGCACGCAAGAAAACAACACTACACATCCAAGATGCATGCAGGCTTGCAAATGAGTTGCTGGCGATAGACTACGAGAAGCGCTGGAACCTTCTGTACCAGGTGTGGCTGGGCATGCTGTGCTACTCTGCCAGCATGTGCAGGGGCTACCTGCACGCCAAGAGCTTGGGCGAAGGAGGCGAGTTCCTTTCCTACGCCTGGCTCATCCTCTCGCTCAAGGGGGCCATCACCCTGGCCGACAAGCTTCAGATGCCCGCGGAGACGACCGAAGATGCTGGTGACCCTGAATCAACTGAGGAAGAACATCAAAAGAAAGCCTTGGGCAAGTTGAAGGGTGCGCTAAGAAAGAAGCCGGGCCTCTCATAGGCAAGCAAGGATGACAAAATGCCCCGTGGATGTTTCCGCTGCCTGCGTGGTTGCTTGCATTGGTTTACCTTATTCTGGACTCTGGTGTCGTCGTTGTCGTCGTGTTGGTTTGGTCGCTGTTTGCTTGCTTGCTTGCTTGTTTGTTTTGGTCGCGATGCCGCTGCACGGGTGCAGGTGCCTTGTGTTGCTTCATTGGCTTGGCGGCTAATCTGGTATTCAGGTGTGTGCTGCTACCGGTTTGGTTAGTTTTTTGTGCTGTCGTGTGTGCCATCATACAATTGGCGGCTTAATAAGCTGAGCGCTTGAGCCCTGCTTCTGTTGTACCGAGTGTTTTTAACTTGTTTCTGCAATTATAATAAATAAGATCCTGAGCTCCTGGCTCCGATGTATTGTGCCTAGTGGCTAGCTTGGACTCCTTGTGCTAATTTGTCTGCCCGAGGTGTACTCCATCCATACCAGAATTACTTCGAAATATTAGTGGAGTTCATATATATATTTACATACACATGTATTGTTGGACTAATTGGGCTTGGCCCACTATTAGTCTATTCTAATCAAAGAACTTCAAAGGCCCACAATAGTTGCTAAGAGGAAAAAGGATTAGTACCACATGGTGTTTTAACTAATGAGGTAATCAAGTTAAATAGTGAGTTGTGGGATACTCACATAAGAGAGGTCGAGAGGAGACATGGGAATCTACACGCGCGCCGCCGCCGCCGCTAGCAGACACAGCAAACCCTAGCCGCCAATTCCTAACTCCCAACCACCCCTGTCCAGGTTCATAGCCCCAACAGAAGGTAACAGGAAGGACAGGAGCAGGGATTAAAAGGTAGGGCGCCCCTGTCTGTTGGAACACTCTCCACTTCGTCCCTTTCCTCAAAGTCTTAGGCTTGCGCTAAGCTTCTGCATCTCCGGCCAGAGCTCTCAGCGCGCACAGAGGACTCCGGCGAGCAGGCCTCCGGAACTCCGTCCATCAGCGTACCTGCATGAGTAGGCAGGCGATCAAGTTTTTGGGGAGCGCCTCTTCAGGCGCGACTGCTCCTGCAGCTCTTCTCCAACAAACGCCACTTCCTCAACCGTCACTTCCATGGCGCAGACAAGAAGGACTGCTGCTGGTGGTGGTGCTGGCGCCGATGCTGAAAGTGGTTCTGGTGGAACTCATACCGCGGGCACCGGTACTGGGTCCACCCAAGGGTATAAACCAATCTCTTCTCTGTTTAGGCATTCAATCATTACTATGATGCTTGTTATTTTATATAGTAGCACATTAGAGAATGCTTATGATGAGATGCTCATGTTCATGTTAGTATCTGTCATATCATTTTTATGGATTAAAGCATGTTGCAAAATAGCTACATATTCAACAATCCAAAAACTTGATTGGTCATTTTCAAGTGCTAGCTTTGCTGCGTCGCTGAAACCGCAACCTCTGCAAGATGGTGGGGCAAATTACAAGATCTGGCATATGCGGGCTACGCTGTGGTTCGCTGCCATGCACTGTGAGCACGTGATCAAGGGAAAGCACATCAAACCTCGCCTATCGGCTGAGGAAGAAAGGAGGTTTGATGAGGCAGATAACTTGTTCTGGGGGGCTCTTCACAGTGTCCTGGCAGAGAGCATGCTACAAGTGTACATGGACATGCCTACGGGCAAGGACATGTGGGATGCACTTGAGGCCAAGATCGGGGTTGCCGATGCTGGCACTTAGCTGTATAAGATGGAGCAGCTCTATGACTACAAGATGGTCGATGACCGATCTATTGTAGAGCAGGCTCATGAGATACAGATGTTGGCAAAGGAACTCTCAAACATGGAGTGTGTACTACCCGACAAGTTTGTGTCTGGCAGCATCATCAGTAAGTTGCCACCTACTTGGTCTAGTTTTGCCTCTTCTCTAAAGCACAGGAGGCAGGAGTTCAGGGTGACTGACCTCATTGCCACTCTTGGTGTTGAAGAGAATGCGAGGGCAAAAGACACACATGGCATGAAAGTGCATGATGAGGGAGGCTCCAGCGCCAACCTGGTGCAAAGGAAGAACTCTCATGCAGCTCACAAGAAGAAGAAAATCAAGAATGTCATCAAGCCCAAAACTACAACCTTTAAGAAGAAGAGCAAAGAAAAGGTTGGCTGTTATGTCTGTGGGTGTAATGAGCACCGGGCAAAGGATTGCCCAGACCGCAAGGACAGACCAAAGAAGACAGCAAACATGGTCATTAGTGAGCCTGGGGGATCGGGGTATGGTAATTATTTCCTACAGTCCTTTCAGTTTGTCTCTCGCCTGATTAGTGGGTTGACACAGGAGCTAATATTTATGTGTGTGCTGACATCTCTTTGTTTTCATCTTATCAGGTCGGCTGAGGTTCCTCCCTGTTGATGGGAAATGGCACGCATGCTGCTGTACTTGGTGCTGGTATGGTCAATCTGAAGTTTACATCGGGAAAGATTGTGCAACTGAAGAACATGCAGCATGTCCCCTCCATCAAGAAGAATCTCGTTAGCGGGTCTCTACTGTGTAGAGATGGTTTTAAGCTTGCTTTTGAGTCCAATAATGTGTTGTATCCAAGTATGGAACTTTTATTGGTAAGGGCTATGAAAGTGGAGGCTTGTTCCGCTTATCTTTGATGGATTATTGTGATAAACTTGTGAACCATGTGAGACATGATGATTTTAATATTTGGCATTCACGATTATGTCATATTAATTTTGGTTGCATGGCGCACTTAGCTAATTTGAGCTAATCCCTAAATTCGATTTGGTCAAAGGATCTAAATGCCATGCTTCCGTTCAAGCTAAACAACCTCGCAAGCCTCACAAGGCTGTGAAAGAGGCGAAGAACCTAGCACCACTAGATCTTATTCATTCCGATCTGTGCGAAATGAATGGGATACTGACCAAAGGAGGAAAAAGATACTTCATGACTCTCATCAATGATTGTACCAGATTTTGTTATGTGTACTTGCTAAACACTAAAGATGAAGCTTTGCATTACTTAAAAATCTATAAGGCTGAGGTAGAGAACCAACTTGAAAGGAAAATCAAATGGTTACGGTCCGATCGCCGGGGAGAATACTTTTCACAAGAGTTTACTTCATTCTGCGAGGAACATGGAATTATTCATGAGAGGACACCCCCATATTCCCCTGAATCCAATGGGATTGCAGAAAGGAAAAACCGCACTTTAACTGACTTGGTTAACACCTTGTTAGATATCGCGGGACTATCCAATGAATGGTGGGGTGAGGCTGTGCTGATAGCAACTCATGTCTTGAGAAGAGTTCCTACAAAGAACAAAGAAGTAACACCATTCAAGGAATGGGAAAAGAAGAAGTTAAATCTCTCTTACTTGCACACTTGGGGATGCTTGGCTAAAGTGAATGTGCCAATCATCAAGAAGCACAAACTTGGACCAAAGACTGTAGATTGTGTCTTTCTTGGTTATGCCATTCACAGTGTAGGATATAGATTTTTGGTAATCAAATCTAGAGTTTCTGACATGCATGTCAGTTCAACCATGGAATCCAAAGATGCTACATTCTTTGAGAGTGTATTTCCAATGAATGAAAATGCACCTAGCACGTCTAGTCACGAATCAGTTGTCTCCCCTGACACTTTTGTGCAAACAGAACAAACAACCATGGATGATCCCGAGGAAGATGATGATAATGGAGTCACTCGAAAGAGTAAGAGATAGAGGGTAGCAAAATCCTTTGGTGATGACTTCGCTATATACCTCGTGGATGACACCCCAAAAACCATTGATGAGGCATATTCCTCTCTCGACGCTGACTCTTGGAAGGAAGCGGTGCGGTGTGAGATGGATTCTATTATGGCCAATGGAACTTGGGAAGCTGTTGAACGTTCGTACGGGTGTAAGCCTGTGGGATGTAAATGGGTGTTCAAAAAGAAGCTAACGCCGGATAGTACTATTGGAAAGTATAAGGCAAGGCTTGTGGCCAAGGGTTATACCCAAAAGGAAGGAAAGGACTTCTTTGATACATATTCACCAGTGGCCCGATTGACCACAATTCGAGTACTGCTTGCCCTAGCTGCCTCTCATAATCTTCTCATCCATCAAATAGATGTTAAGACAGCCTTTCTAAATGGAGATTTAAATGAGGAAATCTATATGGAGCAGCCTGATGGTTTTGTAGTAAAAGGTTAAGAAGGAAAGGTGTGTAAATTATTGAAGTCCTTATTTGGCTTAATACAAGCACCTAAATAGTGGCACAAAAAGTTTGACAACACTATGATGTCTGCTGGCTTTGTTACAAATGAAGCCGATAGATGTGTTTACTACTGATATGGTGGGGGAGAAGGAGTAATCCTGTGTTTGTATGTAGATGACATACTAATCTTTGGGACAAGCCTCAATGTGATTGAGTAAGTCAAGGATTTCCTGTCAAAGAACTTTGACATGAAAGTTTTGGGAGTAGCTGACATAATACTAAACATCAAGCTATTAAGAGAAGAAAATGGTGGGGTCACACTGGTGCAATCTCACTATGTGGAAAAGGTGCTAAGTCGCTTTGGTTATAGTGACTGCAAACCTATTTCCACTCCTTATGATCCTAGCATAATCCTAAGGAAGAACCAAAGGATAATGAAAGATCAATTGAGATACTCCCAAATCATAGGCTCGCTAATGTACCTAGCTAGTGCAACAAGGCCTGGCATCTCGTTTGCTGTGAGCAAACTAAGCCATTTTATTTCAAATCCAAGAGATGATCATTGGCGTGCACTTAAGAGACTAATGCACTATCTACAAGGCACTGCAAGCTATGGCATTCACTACACTAGGTACCCAGAGGTACTGGAGGGTTATAGTGACGCAAACTGGATATTTGATGCTGATGGTTTGAAAGCCACAAGTGGATATATATTCACACTTGGAGGTGGCACTGTTTTATGGAAGTCTTGCAAGCAGATTATCATAATGAAGTCTACCATGGAAGCAGAACTAACAACACTAGACACTGCCACTGTTGAGGCTGAGTGGCTTCATGAACTCCTTGAGGATTTGCTAGTGGTTGAGAAACCTATACCTGCAATATCTATGAACTGTGACAATCAAACTATGATCACTAAAGTACACAGTTCTAAGGACAACATGAATACCACTAGACATATAAAGTGGCGGTTGAAATCTGTCAGAAAACTGATAAACTCCAGAGTAATAGCTTTGGACTACGTCCATACGTCTAAAAATCTGGCAGATCAATTCACCAGGGGACTATCACATAATGTGATAGGTAGTGCATCAAGTGAGATGGGACTGAGACCCACGTGAAGTCTACCACAGTAGTAACCTATCCTATGTGATTAGAGATCTCGTGAAGTAGGACGGTGAAACAAGCTGGTGTTAGACTGAGAGAGGAGACCCTTACAAGGTCCATCTCTTTGACAAATGCACTACTCTTCTATCTATATGGCAGGATAGTATATACCTTAATATGTTTCGAGTGGCCTTTACAAGCAGAGATGTCGTCCTACAAGACATCTTAAAAGGAACATACCTATATGAGCTCGACTGCTGATCACAGTCTATGAGATTCGGGTGATCTTTAGATGCTCATGAAATGGCATAGAGTATGACTTATATGATACAACCAGAGGAGGTGCTCTAAGCAGCTCAGTACCAGTTAAGAAATTGAGTAAACCTTACTTCGCACAAAACTGTCAATTCAAGGCATAGTCCATTGTTCAGTTGTGAATAAGTGTAAGCTCTCTTTCTAGACGGATGTTCAACTTAACAGTCTCCGTTGAAACACTGGTATATCAAACAAGTCAAGAACTGAGAGCATTGATTGTGCACCTGTAAAGTTTGGTGGGGATTGTTGGACTAATTGGGCTTGGCCCACTATTAGTCTATTTTAATCAAAGAACTTCAAAGGCCCACAATAGTTGCTAAGAGGAAAAAGGTTTAGTACCACATGGTGTTTTCACTAATGAGGTAATCAACTTAAACAGTGAGTTGTGGGATACTCACATAAGAGAAGTTGACAAGAGACATGGGAATCCAAATGCACGCGTTGCCGCCGCCGCCGAGCTGAGCCGCGCTGCCAGTCCGCCCGCGCGCGCGGCACAACGCGATGGGCCGGGGCGTGGCGTGGCGTGGGTGAGGCTGGTTGGCCGGGCCTTAGCCTACCTGGATGGGCCAAGTTTTGGCACTCAGCCCAATAGCCAAACCCTAGCCGCTAGCAGACACATCAAACCCTAGCCGCCAACTCCTAACTCCTAACCACCTCTGTCCAGGTTCATCCCCCGACAGGAGGTAACGGGAAGGAAAGGAGCAGGGATTAAAAGGCAGGGCACCCCTGTTGCTGGAACATTCTCCACTTTATCCCTTTCCTCAAAGTCTTAGGCTTGCGCTGAGCTTCTTCATCTCTCTGTCCATCAGCGTACCTGCACGGGTAGGCGGGCGATCAAGTTTTTGAGAAGCGCCCCTTCAGGCACGACTGCTCCGGCAGCTCTTCTCCGACAAACGCCACTTCCTCAACCGTCGCTGCCATGGCGCACACAAGAAGGACCGCTGCTGCTGGTGGTGCTGGCGCCGACGCTGAAAGTGGTTCTGGTTGAACTCATACCGCGGGCACCAATACTGGGTCCACCCAATGGTATAAATTAATCTCTTCTCTGTTTAGGCATTCAATCGTTACTATGATGCTTGATGTTTGATACAATAGCACATTGGAGAATGCATATGCTGAGATGCTCATGTTCATGTTAGTATCTGTCATATTGTTTTTATGTATTAAAGCATGTTGCAAAATGGCTACATATTCAACATATATAAATATGCACAGATGCATACATATATACTTAATTACAAGCAAAATGCAACAAAAGTTTTGTAAGGATCACCGGGGTGTCCGACCCTAGAGGGGGAGGGGGTGAATAGGGTCGCTAATCGCTTTTCTATCCTAGGGCTCAATCTAATTGCATAAGATAAACCTAACACGTCCTACACATGCTAGTTATGACTAAGGTTTATCTATGCTACCCTCTACTTACCCCAAAAGACTTGCAACCTATAGTCAATCCTAATCAAACTAACTAGGAAAGTAAAGGTAAGCAAGAAAGAGTAAATGCGGAAACGTAATGCGGTAAGTAAAGCGGTAAGGGAGAGGATATGCAAACTCCCGTGAAGACACCAAGACACACGATTTAACGTGGTTCGGTTAGGACACCAAAGTCCCTCCCTACGTCCACGGCCACTTGCTCACAAAGAACAAGTGTGATACCGAGTCTCTTCGCTTGATCACCGTCTTGCCACGCCTCCAAGGCTCCCGACAAGCAAAGGCTAAGTGACACCAAGTCACAAAGACGAGGTCACCGCCACCGTCTATCTCGAAGCGTCACCACGGCACCGTCTTCACTATCTTGGAGCTTTAACACCAAGTAGGGGCCTCCTTCCCCGCACAAAGTGTCGTTGCCACTCCACACCAAGTCGGAGGGTCACACGACGAGTACAAGTGTTTGCTTGCCGCAGCAAGACTTCTCTCAAGGGAGCTCTCGCAAGAACTAATCCCTAATCAAGCACTAAGCACTCTAACAAGTGTGCTTAAGCCTATATGATGTACAATGAAGCTCTATGGTGGTTGGAGATGATCTTTAGCTCTAGTATACTTCCTTGAACTCCAGCACACTCAAATGGTGCGGCCTTGGGGGTATATATAGGCAGCACAAGCAAATATAGCCGTTGGAGAAAAGCTGCCAGAAATGTGCTTAACACCGGTTAATCCGATGCTCCCCAAATCGCCATCGTCGGTTTAACCGGTGATACTAAACTGCCCACTGAAAACTAGCCGTTACGTGTACGGGCAATCAACCGACGCAATCGACCGGTGTATGTAATGTTAGCGTCGGTTTAACCGGTGAGTGCAACTGTCCTCTGATCCTTGAAAAACAAACTCTCTGGACAACTGCACCGACGCCATTAACCGGTGCATCATCGGTTCATCCGATGTATGCATTTTCCTTGGTCTGCTTCTGTCATTGCACCGACGTATTCAAACTTCCTATCGTCGGTTCATCCGGTGCCAAACCCTAGCCCGCAGGCCATCTCTGTCATTGCACCGATGAGTACATTTTGCCTTACGTCGGTTCATCCGGTGATACTAAAAACCCCAGACGTGCTCAAGTCAATGCACCGACGTGTGTAATTTGCTTGGCGTCGGTTCAACCGGTGACTTGATTTCTTTTAGGTTTCAGGGGCCCTTCGGGCCTAGCTTCGCCTCTCTTCTCTTTGTCATCACTTGAACCTAAAAGCCTGAGTATATCATCTAAGCAAACACATTAGTTCAAGTGTTGCGTGTGTCATCAATCGCCAAAACATTATATTGAAATATGGCATGAGAGGCCATTTTCGCTACAATCTCCCCCTTTTTGGTGATTGATGACAACACAACCAAAACAAGCAAGATGAATTTCAAGAATATGAAGTTGATACCAATTTGAAAAGTTAGAAACTACTTAGCTTGCTTGGATGACATTTCAATGCTCATTTTAAAGAGCCCTTGATACCAATTGTAGAAAGAATTGTAGAACAAAGGCTTGTGTGTGGTTTGAACTATATGAGCAATGAAAAATTTGTACCTTAGTCCATGGGATCATCAAATTGCACTTCTCCCCCACATTGACTAAGTACCTCCCCCTATCACCATGCATCCTTTTGCATTGCATTTTTCATTCCTCCCCCTTGCTAATGGCATCACTTGCTTGCTTTTAGGGTACATTTTCTCCCCCTTTGTCATCAAACACCTAAAAGCTTCATAACCACTAGCAACAAGGATCATTAGTAGCAAAAGAAATTCACTAGTGATAGAGTGTTATACCAACTAGATTAGGCATATCTCCCATTGTTTGAACAAGCTCCCCCTTTTTCAAAACTTGTGGCACCTCCTATCTTGACATCCATTGTAATACCAATTGTGACTTGTAGGGGTAGTGTTCAAAAGAAATTGAATTCATGGAGATAGCTTTAGGTGACTAGCCATGCTGGGAGTTATGGCTTGGTCTTCTTCCCTTGTCCAATCTTTCTTGATCCATTGATACCAAATGTAAGATTAATTGCAATGTGTATTATCTTGATATCGAGGGATTGAGTGTATTACCATATGGACAAAAAGGAGTGTGACTACAACAAATAGCACTTGTAAAGCATGTTAGTCACAAAAACACAAGCTATAGAGTTAGCTCCCCCTAAATGTGTGCATTAGTGTTTGAATCACTTAATCAAATGTATGCACTTGTAATTCACATAATGGGGATCAAACTCTATAACTTGAAAAACATGACACCAAATGAATACCAAGGATAGGATTGATACCAATTGTAGACTTTGGTATTTTCTTTCGAAAATATGTGTCATGGTGAAGCAACGGTTTTTGCCCATGTAGGTTGCACTAGATAAGAAGTTAGTACCAAAACAACCTACCATATGATATTTCTAGGAAGGCATAAAAGATACCAAATGTAAATACCAATTGTAAAGATAAGATCATGCATTCCTAGAGAGGCATTGAGCTACAATGATGCATGAAGGATATCAAATGAATTTGAGATCATCCTTTTACCTTGCTCATTACCTCATATGTAGGGGAGGGGAATTTGGGTTACTAATCTTTAATCCACAACTTGGCTTTAATTCAAAAACTTTTGCATGATGCATCCCTACTCATGCATCCAAACCTTGTCAAGCCTCCAAATTCCCCGTCACTTGGATGCTTTCCACCATCCAATGATGGCTTGGCCTTCACTTTTAACTTGTAAGCTAAGCATCCAAATCCCCCGATGCACTTGTTTGGTGCCTAAGTCTTAGGGACCCAAACCTTTTGGGAGCCATCCATGGTATGAATAATATCCTTGGGCACCCAAATAGGTTGGTTCCATCCATATGTTCTCCACCCCATGACATGAGCCACCACCTTGCCATTCTTCTTCTTTTCAATTATGTAGTGGTTGCTCTTGTGCTTATTCTTGTGGGTGGGCTTGGTGTACATGTAGGACGCCTTCAAGTATAGAGATGTGTTTTTCTTGATCTCCTTAGCCTTCTTGTTCTTGTTCAAGTTCTTGGGCTTGCTATTTTCTTTGCCCTTTGCTTTGCCCTCTTTTTCCTTGCATTGGTAGGACTTGTGGCCTTCTTTGTGACACTTGAAACAAGTCACGGTTTCTCCCTTCTCAAGCTTCTTCACGCCCGCGGAGGTGTTATCTTGAGAAGGTTGGACTTGCTCTTGAGTGTACTTTCCTTTGAGCCGCCTCAAGTCCGTCATTAGCCTTTCTATCTCTTGTTTAAGCTCATCATTTTCCTTAGCAATGAGATCATCACATGTTTCTACAATCACATTCTCATTGCAAGGGGTTAGATCACAAGAGGTAGACGCATCTACCTTGTCAAAAGAGATAGCACAAGGAATATTGCAAGGAAATGATTTATCCGATGATGATTCACTTTTAGACTCAAGACTCTCATATTTCATTTTAAGTTCTTTATGCTCATTGTCTAACAAATTGAATTTGTTTAGCAAGTTCTCATATCTTGAGACAAATGAAGCATGAAGTTTTTCGTTAGCCTTGAGAGCTTTGATTTCTTTATTTTGTTTAATGAGATATTCTTGTTGATTATGGAGAAGAGTCATCATCTCACACATTTCATTGGTTTCAACATCGGATTCATCATTTGAGGAGGAGTCATCACTTACATCGTTATTACCTAGTGCCATGAGACACATGGGAGGTGGTGATAATCTCCGAGGACGATGGGTGGTTGAGCTCTTGGAATTTTTCTTGTGACTTGAGCTTTCACCACTTTTCTTGGGCTTGTGGATGGCGGAGAGAGCTTGGGCTCTTGACTTGTTCTTTTTCTTTGCCATCTTCTCTATCCCAACCGCACTCCCTTTAATGAGTGTTTTGTACCCAAGCTCATAGAGCTCATGTACATGCTTGGCAATCTTGCGGTTGTGGTATAGCACGGCCCTTGGGTATTCTTCATCACTTGAACTTGATTCATCATCACTATCTTCGTCATCCTCTTCTTCTTGTTCACTTTCACTTGAGCTTGATGAGTCTTGTCGCCTTGGTTGATGCTTGCATGAGTGCTTGGCGGCGAGACTCTTTTTGCTTGAAGGAGAGGTGGACTCTTGCTCTTTCTTCTTTGTCATCCCCATACTATACTCATGGGCAATGATTTGATTGATGACTTGGTTTGGTGTAAGCTTGACCAAGTCTTCCTTTTGCAAGATCGTGTTGATGATGTTGTAGTCGGGTTTGCGAAGGCTTCGGAGAATCTTGCGGTTAATTTCCCCATCATCAACTTGATTGAGACCTAAGGCATTAATTTCATTGACAAGAGTATTTAATCGTGAGTACATGTCATGAGCATTTTCATTTGGAAGTTGCTTAAAGCTACTTAGCTCCTCGCCGAGAATATGGTATTTTTGATTGGCAACATCCTTTGTGCCCTCATGATTCTCGACAATTTGCTTCCATAGCTTATGAGCATTTTCATTAGCAAATACACGATTAAACACACTATCACATAGAGAAGACAATAGAATTGATTTTGCAATGGCATCATATTGTCTCTCGGCCTTATTCTCATTTTTCTTGCCCTCTTCGGTGACACGCCAAACATCAAGCCCCCGGGCTTGAAGATGTGCTTGCATAAGCACTTTCCAACGTGGAAAACCCGTGCCATCGAAAAAAGGAGCCCTATCGGTACTCATCCCTTCCCCGGACATATACTCACTCGACGGTTAAGTCGACGGGTCTCCTACGAGCTTTCTCACAAATTTACCAATAGAATTGGCTAATCCTCGTAAGAGGTGTGAGACCAAGCTCTGATACCAATTGTAAGGATCACCGGGGTGTCCGACCCTAGAGGGGGAGGGGGTGAATAGGGTCGCTAATCGCTTTTCTATCCTAGGGCTCAATCTAATTGCATAAGATAAACCTAACACGTCCTACACATGCTAGTTATGACTAAGGTTTATCTATGCTACCCTCTACTTACCCCAAAAGACTTGCAACCTATAGTCAATCCTAATCAAACTAACTAGGAAAGTAAAGGTAAGCAAGAAAGAGTAAATGCGGAAACGTAATGCGGTAAGTAAAGCGGTAAGGGAGAGGATATGCAAACTCCCGTGAAGACACCAAGACACACGATTTAACGTGGTTCGGTTAGGACACCAAAGTCCCTCCCTACGTCCACGGCCACTTGCTCACAAAGAACAAGTGTGATACCGAGTCTCTTCGCTTGATCACCGTCTTGCCACGCCTCCAAGGCTCCCGACAAGCAAAGGCTAAGTGACACCAAGTCACAAAGACGAGGTCACCGCCACCGTCTATCTCGAAGCGTCACCACGGCACCGTCTTCACTATCTTGGAGCTTTAACACCAAGTAGGGGCCTCCTTCCCCGCACAAAGTGTCGTTGCCACTCCACACCAAGTCGGAGGGTCACATGACGAGTACAAGTGTTTGCTTGCCGCAGCAAGACTTCTCTCAAGGGAGCTCTCGCAAGAACTAATCCCTAATCAAGCACTAAGCACTCTAACAAGTGTGCTTAAGCCTATATGATGTACAATGAAGCTCTATGGTGGTTGGAGATGATCTTTAGCTCTAGTATACTTCCTTGAACTCCAGCACACTCAAATGGTGCGGCCTTGGGGGTATATATAGGCAGCACAAGCAAATATAGCCGTTGGAGAAAAGCTGCCAGAAATGTGCTTAACACCGGTTAATCCGATGCTCCCCAAATCGCCATCGTCGGTTTAACCGGTGATACTAAACTGCCCACTGAAAACTAGCCGTTACGTGTACGGGCAATCAACCGACGCAATCGACCGGTGTATGTAATGTTAGCGTCGGTTTAACCGGTGAGTGCAACTGTCCTCTGATCCTTGAAAAACAAACTCTCTGGACAACTGCACCGACGCCATTAACCGGTGCATCATCGGTTCATCCGATGTATGCATTTTCCTTGGTCTGCTTCTGTCATTGCACCGACGTATTCAAACTTCCTATCGTCGGTTCATCCGGTGCCAAACCCTAGCCCGCAGGCCATCTCTGTCATTGCACCGATGAGTACATTTTGCCTTACGTCGGTTCATCCGGTGATACTAAAAACCCCAGACGTGCTCAAGTCAATGCACCGACGTGTGTAATTTGCTTGGCGTCGGTTCAACCGGTGACTTGATTTCTTTTAGGTTTCAGGGGCCCTTCGGGCCTAGCTTCGCCTCTCTTCTCTTTGTCATCACTTGAACCTAAAAGCCTGAGTATATCATCTAAGCAAACACATTAGTTCAAGTGTTGCGTGTGTCATCAATCGCCAAAACATTATATTGAAATATGGCATGAGAGGCCATTTTCGCTACAAGTTTTACTTAATATTGTTATATTTACTTCTATTATCTATGTTTGACACTCCATCATAGTAGAATTCCCATGTCAGGTTGAGGAACTACTGAACAATAAATCCGCACATGGCTTCTTGAATGGCCACTTTCCTCTGGTATGAGTGTCTCTCGCATTGCATTGAGCTGTGGAAAATTGAGAATATTAATTACAACAATTTATAAAATGAGTTGGAACTTTGATAGAGTTTTTTGCTTAGTTCCTTCTGCCATGTGGTATACGTCTTTTGAGGACCTATTAGGCCATGGATATTCTCTATAACATAGCATGCGCATAAATTATTTTCCTATGCCCGCCTCCGACACTTTAAGAGAAATAAATGAAGTCATTAGCTATCCATTTATTCATATACTAAAATAAATGGAAATGCAAAGCAGAATCCCATCCGTATCGAAAAGTTTGTCATCAATTTTAATCCAGCACTGAAATTGCCACTATGCTTTCGAATAAATTTCTTCCAAACATGAACCAAAATGAATAAATATAGTTGTTGATGATTTCAAAGTAATGGTGATTGGGGTGGTATGACAAGTATTAATTACTTTTTCAACTTGTTGGTCATGTCTTTGTATAGGTTTGGATCTTTCCGCATTGAGTCCATAACAACCGCTAAACTCTTGTTAGAAAATATGATAATTAGTATCTAGTGATCTCTGCAAGACTATACGAATCGGAGCTACTTTTTGTAGGGTTAATAAAATTTAGTTATACAGAACTAAAAGAGTTACATGGTAGAAAAGACCCACGCAAAGTTGTGCGGAAATAGTATGTAAGCCTTGTAGTGCTGAACACTTAAGTACTTTTATACGTTGTTGATTGTTTCTGCAGGTTTGCCCTTGAGATTCTTGATATTCACAACCGATGGGTCGATGAAGCTGATGTGGTAATACCCTTTTTTCCTGCAAGTTTGAATCTTCATTCTACGGGATACAAAATGAAGCAAGGAATCAATAGGTTGGGAACATGTAATAATATTCCTTAGTTATATATGGTAATGAACAAAATTTAAAGAACACACTTACAGAAGCCGCAAACTGACGATAGAGATGTCGAGGGCGTCCTGATAGTATAGTTAGTACACTTCTGCCCAATCAATACATATGATGGCCTCGTCCTGCATGAAGTTTAGATCTTCCATTGCCTTCATGTTGTAGTCATGTAGCCTTCGCATTTGCGTTGGAAGCATAGACACGATCTCTATGGGGACAAGGCTGGTGCCCTCCTATATGGCCATGGAACCACTGGAGATATCGGATAATTTGTTGTCTGCTGATCTTGATTTTTTGGCCCTATTATCTGATCAGTAATGAGCTTTGATGATTGCAAGAAATCCACGCAAAGCCTTGTTCCTGGTTTAGCACAACTAGCGATTCTATTGACTATTTCTTTTGGGCCCCGAGCTGTGGAACATCAGACAATGATGACCCTAGTTTCCTCTTCTCGTATGATTCCGTAATCAAGGGATCGTAGTCCGAGAGTGGTTTAGGAATGGACTTATTCTTATTTGTTTCGCACATTCCAATAAAAAATTTCAATTGTGAAGGGTCCACTGGTTTATACTTATTCTCTGGCTCCATTTTGAAGTGCTCTGTAACCTGGGCATGAGATATCTTCTTACTTTGTTCATAACTCCTATCCCAAGGTAATGAAGGAGCCTCCTTGGATTTCTTCGTCGGCATCTGCAGCTTCATTGGAGTCTCCTTAAATGATGATTGAGACAATCTTGATGTCTGCTTTTGCTTCTGTTGCGGTGGCAGTGGAGGTGAACTAGAAGACGGTGGTGAAGCAGGAGTCGATGGCTGCCCAGGAGATAATGATGAAGGAGAGTGTTCTGGTGCAGGTCGCGGAGACGGTGGCGGAGGAGGTGAACCAGGAGCGGGTTTGTGGAGATGCTGGCCTTGATCCCTGATCGGTAGGCTTGAGGATGATATACCTCTTGTCCCTTTGGATGTAGCCATGAGTGGCGTCTACTAGTGTTGTCTCCCCGTCTCCTCCAGGAATATCGAGCTCGAGATTCTTCCAATCATTGCACACCTCCTCCGGGCAACCTTTAGCGTATCCAGCAGGGGTCTCCTACCCATGGTACACATCGCCTGGCTTGGTTGGCATGGCGGTACGTACGCAACTGTGAACATTAAGTTCTTAGTGGAAGTTTGAAGCTCACAAGGTGTTTGCTGGGTGATCTCGTCCACCGGATAGTGCTGCTGGGCCGTTATTTCAATTGCGGCGATTCCCGTATCGGCAGGGAGGCCCATGAAGGCGCAACTACTTTTCCGTTGAGATAGACCCACGTTGAAATTAGGCTCTAGAGGCACTGGTTGTGGTTGCTGCTGCTAGCTCATTGCTAAGGCCGTTTGGCGTAACCTCATCCGCCATTGTTTCATCATGTGAGAGTAGTTGTTCCTCTAGCCTTTGCAAATGCTCTCGCTCCTCGCTCTTCCTTCTTTCCTGGCTTCTATATGAATCGATGTAATCTCTAAAACCAAACTTCCACGGAACCACTCCTTTTCCCCTTGTACGCCCCAGATGTTCTGGATTCTGAAGGGCGCAAGTCAGCTCATCCTTTCTCTATCAGGCTGGAATGTTCCTTGTGCAATTGCTTGTATGGCATCCTATAGTCCCTTGGCCGCTTTCTGAATATTCTGGCCATAGACGCACTCACCAGTTTTTGGGTTCAAGCTTCCACCACGAGCATAATACTAGTTCTTTTAACGTTCAGGTCAGTTGATGGTCGCAGGTGTGATACCTTTATCAATAAATTTCTGCTCCATCTTCTCCCATTTTTGTTTTGCCATCTTGTAGCCACCTCACCCTACAGTGTGGTGATATACTTTTTTTGAGGCATTTCCTTGGCCTTTTCCACATTTTGGATCCCAAGCTCCAAAGACTTGTATTCCACAAAGGCATTCCAGTGGTCCTTCTGCTTTGCAAGGTCTCCAATAAACTCAAGTGTTTTCCTTTTTTTGATATAATTCTTTGTCAGATTCATCTTAAATGTCTAAAGTTGTTCGGCCATCTTGCTCAGGGTCCAGCCCTTAGTTGATTCTTCTGATTCAGCCCGAACCGTGAAGTTCTTCTTCAGCTCCCGCCTAAGTCATTCCTTTTCTGTTTTAGGCATCGCATCCCTTTGCTCGCTTGGATTGTGTGGTTTCCATAACCTAAAGCTGATCGGGATGTGGTCCCTTACAAGACATCCACATTGTCTTACATATTTCTGTGCGGCTGCTTCAGGAGGGATCGGTTCGCCATCTGGAGCCACTTCTGTTATGATGTATCGCCCTTCCAATTTCTTGATCGAGCCTCACTTTGGTCTTTATGACTGTTGTGATGAGCCAGATGACTAAAAAAATACATATGTACAGTCATGGTTATTGCTCATTGTAAGTACAATTTAAAACAGAAGCAAGGATCGATGTTATTATATATGCATTTGCTTCTTGGTCAGCAGCATCATCTCTGGGTTGATTAATTTCGTCACCACCAGACATATTGAGGTACATGTCGGTATTGGTGGCATCATTGGTTTCTTCGGCATGAGCAGTCGCGCCACTACCGGATGCAATCATATCCATTAGGAATTGTTCATCATCCATTGCAGAACGTCACAGGTCCACCTTAACTAACAATTGAATGTACAAATTGTTATGAAATTCAAATTGTGTATAACATAAAATGATACCCTGATTAATCAAATAAATAATTCCATAATTAAACCATCTAATTTATACAATATTTTACACCAAAATTAAACAAAATTACACCCGAAATTTCACATTTGTCAATAGTTTTTTTGAATTTTATCCCTGCACAAAATTTTAAAAAGTCTACATTTTTTGTTTCAATGTTTCCTGCACAAAATTATCTCAAAATCATCACATTGCATAATTAGGGTTAGGGGGTTAGGGGCGGCGTAGGCAAGGGCGCATGGCAGCGCACGGGGCAAGGGTGCACGTACAGGCGGCAGGCGAGGGCAACACTCAGGGACGATGACGGTCGGGGACGATGGTGGCTGTTGGCACTCCTTAGCCTAAATGAATTACTCCGTAAGCGTACAGAGAGCGATGTAGCTTTCATCAGAGAGTATACCTGGGATATCGAATCCAAGAAACGGTAATGCTTCGACCAGATCTAGAACTACTCAACCGAACACACGAATAGAGAAAAGGTAAGAGGGAAGAGAGCCTAACTCTAGATAACCTACTAATCTACCTAGTGACGAGTTAACTACTAACTTGATTTGCTTCGGCGGCTAGAAGAGGAAGGACTTCAGAAAGGGATGAGAGGGGAGTCTAACGGCAACATGCAACTACTGCTATGAAAACACCCGAACGTGGTGGACTACGAGGGACGGACAGGGCTGTTACCACCTGCCACCTACCACAAAAGTTCTGTGGGGTGGAACACAACATGAGATAGCTAACCAAGCCTGGGCACCATGCTCACTGCTATCGAGCTACTTGCTCCTATCGTGTACGTAGATAGAAAGCAACCTCTAATAAGTAGAACTTGCTACTTACACAGACTTAGGATCCCGTAGATCTTAAACAAGTAACTAAAGCAGAAAGTAAGACTAGTGAGAAACTGAAGTTGGGACGAGGAACTTACTCAAAGATATATTCCTCCGAGGTGGATACAAAATATGGAGTAAGACCGAGACAACTCAAGTCCGCGCCTTTAGCTTGGTTTTCATCAAAGCTCTCACCTTACTCTCCCTATTCTAATACAAAAAGGACAAAATGAACACTCTTCTCTAACGGATGGTGTGTCTTGAAAGTGAGGAGTGGAGCTCCTTTTATAGCACTCCAAGGTCGGTATCTAGCTGGTAATCTAGTTGGCGTCACATGGAAGCAAATGTAGTCAGTGTGTTTAACTTCCACGCGAAGCCTAAAGTTCAGAGGCCATAGAGTGGGGCCGGCCGGCCTCCCCTAGGCCGGTTGGCCTGGGGATCATGCCATCTAGCACCGACCTTCCTCTAGATGGATGGGATTCTCTCCTGGAGTCGGTTGTGAGCTGCTCAGCATTTTTGACGTGGTTCCTAGGCCGGCCGGCCTCACCTAGGCCGGTCGGCCTGGCTCTGGCACATCTCGGCCGTCCGTTGTTCTGTCATGCTGATTAAGGGTTGTATGTTCTCCCTCTAGTCGGTTTGGGTATTGGTAGACTTGTTTGCCACTGGAAATGGACCCAACTTGACTTGGTTCAAGCCTTTCGATATAGACTCGTGTCGTTTGTGCAAGACACATGTTCTGTGCTTGACCTTGTGTTCAGGACCTTCACTGGCAAGTTGTACGACAAGTTTCCATAGGAGTAGGCTAGCCGGCCTGGCCTAGGCCAGCCGGCCTGGCCTAGGCCAGCCGGCCTAGGAATTCTCCCATTTTGTCTCATTTTCGTATATGTTGCTCCGAAAATCAAATATTCACCAAAACTTGTGGAACTCGTTAATGTTAGTGAAAATCATAGTGTTGTGGTCCTAAAAGTATGAAATCCGAAGGAATATTTGTGATAGAATTCACTAAAAATGACCGCCAATACACCCCCACACCTAGACTTTGCTCGTCCCGAGCAAAAAGAGTCGAAATAGATTCTGAGGATCAAGTAAAGTCCAGGGTTCATAAGATCGGATATGCATAAGAGTTATTTCAAAACTTTCCCTTCATACCTCAGATTCCGGGTGGCTAGCGCTGCCATATTTACCCATTGATCTCAAGAATATGTCGATGAAGGTTGTGACCAGTCCCTGCTTCACAGTACATGGAAGGTTTTCGCAAGGTTTTATGAAATCAAGGCATACTCTTTTGCTCGAGCCACTCATTCACTCATCCTATTCAAATCTCACCAATCCTGTCGAAAGCTTTTCCTTGCTAGGAGTATGTGGAGCTCAGGTAAGGGTGATTGCATATCTTAGACATTCATGTTGCAAGTTCAAACCTCATGTCTCCTAGTAGTTGAGGTATTCATCACTCGGGTCAAGTGCAAGGTGTGAATGGAGATACATGTCCTTTGGTGGTGTTGAGTCAAGCATCCTTCATCTTTCCCCTTTCTTATCATTTTTTTTACTTGAACCAGCATGAATGCCGTTCATATGTTTCTTTCTTTTCATTCCAGTGGGATGAGGAGCTTTTATGCAACCACATTTGGAGGACTTGGGATGATGATTGTGTATGTGTATGACACCAAGAGATGAGCAACCAAAACTTATTTTAGGGGCATTGATGTTTGAACAAGCTCAGAATGAGGAAGATAGCTATAGGTTTGGACTTGTATGTATGTGTCAAAAGGCTCTGGAATGGGTATTCAGCAAGATTTAGCATAAGAGTTGCCTTGTTTTGTATTTTTGAAATAAAGACTTCCAAGACTTTGAATTAGGAACTTGTACAACTTCATGTCATTATATCATAGAGAGCAATAAGCAAGATAGCAAGCGATCCTAATCATGAGTTCCAAAGGTAGATAGGTACTTGCATATGAAATAAAACTTAGCACGCTTCATTTTTATGAAAAGATTTCAACTCTTCCTACAAATTTCGTTCAAGAATTTTATTTGGAATTAATCAGGGTGAATTTGAATGAGAGCAGGAAGGAAAAGGGAGTAGAAGTATCGAACCATCTCCACGCGAAGGATCTCGGAGAATGGCTGACAAGTGGGGCCGGTTGGCCCAGGTGAGGCCGGCCTGCACTTGTGTCCATTTTTTGAGGCCTTTTTGCAGGCATGCAGGCTCGATGTGTATTGTTCCAGAGAGGTTGCCTCAGTTGTTTTGGTGGAAATCGTAGGTCGGCCGGCCTGGTGTAGGCCGCCCAACTTGAGTTCTCTTCAAAATTCATTTGAATTTCTCTGGAACATTTTTTCGCCCTCCTCGTTTGAATTTGCTACGCACTCGACGAAATATTAGAACAGGGGTGTGGTTGGCACACATATGTGTACCAACCACAAAAGCACAAGGAGGAACAAGTTTGTTTTATTTTTATTCAACTCGAATGGGGTGCTGCTGCATAAAAACGTATTTAACTAAACAAATAAAATAAAAGGAAATTAAATGCAGCACCAAACCTAAACCTAGGACTCTATCTAGACCTAGCACCTTCTTCGGGTCTGGGGATCTGTAAAGATCCTTGTTCCCGGTCGCCTTCGCAAAGCATTTGATCTTCAAACAAATGGCCTTGCGGAGGGCGTCGACCCGATCTCCGAGTTCCATCCTCTCAATCTCGGACTCAGCTATGCGCACATCCATGTTGTTGAGGCGTAGCCAGAGGGCAGCGAGCTGCTCGCGGAGGGACGTGATGTCGGTGGGCTCCTCCTCCTCCTCCTCGTTGTCGTCCTCGGTATCCGTGTTGGAGTGGATCTCTGGTGGACCACGGATTGGTGGCGGCCTAATGTCGCGCCACACCGAATTCGGCAAGGAGTCCACACTACTGCGATCCAGTGGAGGGGTGAGTACCTTCCCTCTACCGATCTTAGCCCCAGTCATGCGGTAGTGTGGTGGGCTAGGACTGGCGGGGGAGTACTCCGGGGAGTACGTGGATGAGTTGATGTGCACCGCTTGGAGTGCAGCGACTTGTGCCACATGCGCACCCATGGAGGACGTTCCCACGTGCTTGGTCACGACCTTCCTAGGGGAAAGAACCCCTGTTGTAGGATTTGTCAGACTGCGCACACGGGAGCGCACGATGGCCCTTGATCCAGGGCCCTGGGCGACGCTCTCCACTGAACCGGGGGACGATCGGCCCCGGGGTGAGGCCGGGAGGCCGGCTGGCCTAGGACTGGCGCCCCTGGCCGGCAGGCGGCGAAGGTGAGAGGGCGGCGATCTCCAGTGGGCCGAGGATCCTAACGCTAGTCAATGATGCACGCGACTTAATCGATTTGGAAGGCACTGTTGGAGTGGTGGTCTCCATGGTATTGGACTTGGGTGTTTTGGGGAGGATTGCGAGGTTATGTGTGTGATCTCAGTGGAAGAGTGAGTGGACGGGAAGAATTATGCGGGAAGGTTATGGGATGAGGAGGAAGGTGGGAGCCTTCCGGCTTAAATCAACTCCTCTCGCCCCAAACATCTAGGAAGTGAACGTTTGCAGCAAGTGTAACGTTGCACGAGAGGATGAGGACGAGAGGGCTCGGAGCCAGGCCGGCAGGCCTCTCCTAGGCCGGCCAACCCCGCCTTGTCAGGTGTGGCTCCGGTCTTCTGGAATAATCTTCCTCAGTCTTCCCTTTTTTGGGTTTTTGGTTGCTTTGGTCCAGAAAGGGAAAGAAAGGAATGGAGGAAGAGAAGAGAGAATTCTAACCTAGGATACGGCACGTTTAAGGTACGGCGACGACCGTAGATGAGTGCGCTGACTCGGATAACTCGTAGACATCTACTTCTTCAAGTTCTGGTATTTTGGGCTCGAGGAATATTTTCAATCGTTGGCCCGTTGGCTTTGAAAATATTCCCGTCATCGTCCTGGAGGGTAATAGCGATGTGGTCGGCGGCGTTAAGCACTAGGAATGGGCCTTCCCACTTACTTCTGAGCTTACCATGACTGAACAAACAAATACGGGAGTTGAAAAGGAGTACCTTGTCTCCCGCTTTGAAGTGTTTGATCTTGATTCACTTATCATGCCATGTTTTCGTCTGCTCCTTGTAGAGCTTGGAGCTATGGTAGGCCTTCTCCCTCCATTCATCCAATTCAGCAAGTTGAACTTGTCGTTTGACTCCAGTTGATTGGAGATCCATATTCCACCTCTTGATCGCCCAATGGGACTTATACTCGTGTTCAACCGGTAAATGACAGGTCTTGCAATAAACCAATTGGTATGGTGTCATCCCTATCGGCGTTTTGAAAGCCGTCCGATAGGCCCATAGTGCTTCGGGTAACTTGCTTCTCCTTCCCTTCCCCATGGCATTGACCGTCTTTTGCAAGATGTTCCTGATTTTCTTGACGTCTCTGCCTGACCACTTGTTTGGGGATGGTATGGTGTGGCAACCCGGTGGTCCACTCCTAGCTCGCCAAGGCACTTCCTGAAGGTTTTATCGATGAAGCGTGAGCCTCCATCGCTGACATGACTCTCGGAACTTCAAAGTGAGGAAATTTGATTTCCTGAAACATTTTTTTCAAGCTCTTTGAATTGGCCGCAACACAAGAAAGTGCTTCAACCCATTTGGACACAAAGTCCACTACCACAAGGATGTACTCGCACTGCTTTGACATCGGGAAGGGACCCATGAAGTCAACTCCATGTACGTCGAATATTTCCACTTGAAGATTGCTCTTCAGTGGCATTGCATCTCGGGAATTGATGTTCCCATGCTTCTGACATCTTGGGCAACACCGCACAAATTCCTTAGCGTCTCCATACATGTTTGGCCAAAAGAATCCACTTTGCCAAACTTTTGCATGGGTCCAGAATGCTCCGTAATATCTTCCATAGGGTGAGGAGTGACAACACTCTAGAATTTTGCGGGTCTCACATATCGGGATACAGCAGCGGAGTAAACCATCAGCACAGACCTTGAATAGGTATGGGTCATCCCATAGGTGAAACCGGCTGAGGTTTATCAACTTTTTCTTGTCTTCTCCTGGAGGTATATACCCAGTCACCATGAAGTTCACTAAGTTTGCATACTATGGACTGGACGTAGTAACCTTCAGAAGAGTGTCATCTCTCAAATAATCATTGATCGGCAGGTCCGACCCTTGTACTTGCATCCGTGAGAGATGATCTACTATGCAGTTATCTGCTCCTTTCTTATCCCTTATCTCCAAGTCAAACTCTTGGAGGAGCAGAATCCAACGAATAAGTCGTGGCTTGGCATCCTTCTTGGTCAATAGGTACTTTAGTGCTGCATGATCCGTGTATACAATCACCTTAGCACCGACCACGTAGGATCTGAACTTATCCATGACGAATACGACCGCCAGAAGTTCCTTCTCCGTTGTAGAATAATTGAGCTAGGGTTCGGTCAGTGTCTTACTGGCATAGGATATGGCATAATGCTACTTATCCCTGCACTGCTCCCACAGCATAGTCACTTGCATCGCACATGATCTCGAATGGAAGTTTCAAATCGGGTGGCTGAATGGTGGGTGCTGATACGAGTGCCTTTTTGATGGTAAAAATGGCTACGAGGCATTCCTCGTTGAAGTTGAACGGGGCATCTTTTGCGAGTAAGTTGGTCAGAGGCCTGGCTATACAGGAGAAATCCTTGATGAATCTCCTGTAGAAGTGTGACACCCGGTTTATAAAAGGACATAAACCGAGCAATCATATACGTGCTAGGATCAAGTCACACATATATATAATAGAATAAATAGTATATCACAGCACATATTGCGTAAAAGATATAATAAAGCGAGTACGAATGTTATTTATTACAATAATGACAAATGTCTGGTACAGAGTATGCGGAAGCGTAAAACATATACGGTAACTCTCGTCGGAAGCTGAGAAGGGCGCCACAGGGACGTCGACTGGGAGACGAACACCTAGAAGTCCTCGTACTCCTGGTAGCTCTGAGTGAACTCCCTCGCGTCGGCAGGAACTGAGCAGCAGTAGAATATCCCAAGAGGAAAAAGAGTAGAGTAGGCAAGAGTGAGTACACAACTTGTACTCAACAAGTATAACACAAACTATGAGGCTCTAAGGTTGGCTGACTCAACTGCATTAGCTTTTAGTCTTGGCAAAATTTTATTAAAGCTAATTACTACAAGTGGATGAATTACCATAAATCCAGATACATAGAAATTAATCAAAATTAATTATGAACTAATGAGAACCAAACCAAACCAACCACCCGGGGAAACCCCCTAACCAAAGGGAGATAACCCCACTAATCAAAAGGAGGATCTGGGCTACTCATGACCGTGAGCACGAATAGTATACCAGTTTTACACTCTGCAGAGGTTGCACATCTTTACCCACAAGTCTTGAGCTACGCTAGTTGTTCATCACACTTCCTTAGGTGAGATGACTAGCAAACTCACTACAAGGCCATTACAAAGGACCACGTTGGTAAGGGGTAACCGCTAAGGATTCAGTCAATGCAACAATGGGGCCCATCTCGAGGGGGTACAAGATAACACAGACCAAGCCTCGTACCGTAGGGACCATTGAAGCTCGACCCCCCTCTTGCCTCATCGGTAAGTTACTCCCGAACCAAAATGACCTAATTAGTAAGCCAAGATCGTCCCATTCCAGTCTTGTGGTTGCACGGTTGTACCAGGTTGTCGCTCTATGAACCGATCCTTATGGAGAGTGGCCAACCAAGCAGTAAGCACCGTGCTGGCCCCCCTAAACCATGTTTCTAGAAAAACCAATTTTAGCGAGACGTGAGCCACTCAAGAACACATAGAGAGCCACTCTCAGAATTAAGTTGCATATATCATTAATCAAATTAATTAAAAAAGACCATTATGTGTGAGAGCGCCTGTATTTAAAGTATATATAATGGATATATAAAGGATATAAAGTGGCTAGGAAATCCTTATAGGCATACAGTATTAAAATGCAGTATGAAAGTGTATTTAAAAGTGATAGGTTGTTCATGTTATACTTGCCTTCCTGAAACTATTTCTGCTGCTCAAACTGCTCATAGGAAGGTGGCTGCTCCTGGTACTGGTGCTCCTCTGGTAGCTCAACGTCTACTCACGGACACATGGCCAAAAACAATATACAACATAAACATACATGCAAGCAAGTGCAAATACTAAGAAACAGTACAACAATATATAAAAAATAGCAAACAAAACTAAGCTAGAACTGTTCTATGTGTTACAATGATCGAGGGGACATAAAGAACGCCTAAAACGGAGCTAGAACGCGAAAACTAGGCCTAAAACAAGATCTAGGGGCTTAACTATAAGAAAAACAGAGTTTCTGGGGGTTTTCTGTAAAAACTAGGGACCTATACGTAATTAAACATTAGTTATAGGGTCTAACATGCAAAAACATCAGGTCTGGATGGTGGGTTCTAATCTGGGAAAACTCAGGGGCTAAAACGCTAAAAACTGGGCCTAACTGTAAATATTTTTGAAGGCGCATGGATTGCGGGTTGATTCTAAAGAAATGGAGGGGCTCTTTTGAAAAAAAGGTGGTGCTGACCGGTATCTGGATTAGTTGACCTCGGGCGTGATCTGTTCTGGGCCGTTCGATGGAGATCGCGCGGCCAGGATGAGTTGGGCGCGCGGGGCGGCGGCGCTCGCCCGCTGGCAGCTCTGTCCGCGGCGGCGCGGCGCGAGGCTCGCCGGAGTTCGTCGAAATCGATGCTCCGGGGGTCAAATCGAGTAGGGCTTTGGCCTGAGACGGTCAGTGCGATACGCGTGAACCACCTGAGCCAAGAGCGGGGCACGGGGGTGCTCGGAGCTGCGCCTGCAATGGCAGCGGCGGGCCTGGGCATCGGGAATCCACCGGCATGCGGCGTTCGGGCTATGCCAGCGCTGGAAAACGGTTGCAAATGTCACGTGGAGCATGCGCAGGACACGAGCAACCTAAAACAGGGGTTGCGCGGGGTTGGGGAGCACTGCAAGGCATCCGCCATGACGGAGCTGCGGCGGCGAGACGCCAGCGTGCTAGGTCCGGGTACCTAGGGTGTGCTACGGGTGAAACTAACTGGCGCAAAAGCGAGAGAAGGCCGGGCTAGTACTCACCAAGGGTTCGGATCGGGCCGGAGCTGTAGCGGAGGAATGACGGCGGTGAGGTCGAGCGGCAGTTATGGGGCGGTGTCATGGAGGAGGGCACTGCAGAGGGAGTCCAGGTGCCTGGACTCCTCGGATCGACTGCTGATGGGGTGGTCAACATGACCGGAGCGGCACCGGCGGCGAGCAATTGCTCGGATCAGATGTTACCTGTGGCAGCGGGATACGGGGAAATCCCGGTGCAGGTGTGGTCCGGGGTCAGGGTAGCGGCTCAGGGAGGTTCCTGGTCCCACGGCGACGCTCCCACGTCGGTTTGCGATAGCAGAGGCGCGGCGGAGCGGCCGGACCACGGCGGCGCGGTGCTTTGCTCCGAGCGCCGAGGTTGCAGGGTGGCTACGGCTAGGTTTTGGGGCTGCGAGAGGTGGGCGTGTGCAGCGCAGGGAAGGCTGGGGCTGGGTTTAAAGAAGTTGTGCCGAGATCCTGGCAGCGTGATACGGAAGGGTGCCACGACGATCGCGGCGGCGAGCTCGGACTTGACTGGGCGCGGAGGAAGTGGATCGCGCAACAGTCTCGCGCGATCCGGGGCTTGGGCGGGGGAGCTTTTGGAAGGAGGGCGCGCACGGGAGGCGGGCCGGTGGGCCCGCAGTAGCGGGGGGGGGGGGGGTTCCACGGCGCAGAGAGGAAGGAAGCTTGGGCGCGGCTGGAGGTTGAAGAAAGGAAGGTGGGGGGCAAGACGCTGACAAGGGGGCCCGGGCTGTCAGTCAGAGGGGAAGCGGCGCGTTGCGTGGAGTGTGGTTGAGCGGGGCTGGGCTGAGCGGCGCACAATGGGCCGAGCGCTGAGCGGGGGTGAAGCTGGGCCGCGGTGTGCTGGGCCCATGGGGAGGGGAAGAAAAGGAGGTGGCGGGCTAGACCGCTTCGGGTTGTGGTGGGCTGACTGGGTTGGGTTTAGTTTCTGGGTTTTCTCCTTTCTCTATTTCTTTTGCTTTTCTAATTCTAACACCACTCAAAACAATTTGAATTCAAAAGAATTTGAATTCAAACTCCTATGCAAACAAGCAAAATAAAACCATGCACCAGCGTGAATGCAACAACAAATTTTAAACTTAGATAAATTTTAATTACTTGTGGAACAAAATTAATTTAAATGCATGTCTAAGCATATAAAACCTTAGAAAATTAAATAAAGCCAATTAAATTTATTATTAATTGCTGAAATTTAAATTAGGGTGTTACAAGAAGCCAGCATAGCCCAAGAAACTTCTGACTCCCTTGATATTTGTCGAGGGTGGCAATTGTTCAATAAGATCGATCTTTGCTTGATCCACTTCTATCCCTCTTTCAGACACTCTATGTCCGAGGACAATTCCTTCTCTGACCATGAAATGACAGTTCTCCCAATTAAGGACTAAGTGTGTCTCTTGGCATATCATGAGAACTTTGTCCAAATTTTCAAGGCATTGATCGAAATCCTTATGGACTGAGAAGTCGTCCATGAATACTTCCATGATGTTTTCAATTGGGTCTGAGAAGATCACCATCATGCACCTTTGAAAGGAACCATAGGGGCAGGTGAAGGTAGTCTTACTCTGGTCATCAGGATGAATGGGAATTTGATGATAACCAGAGTATCCATCGAGGTAGCAAAAGTATGAGTGTTTTGCCAACCGTTCAAGCATCTCATTGATGAAGGGGAGAGGGAAGTGATCCTTCCGGTTGGCCTTGTTGAGCATCCAGTAATCGATACACATCCTCCATCCGGTGACTGTCCGCTGAGGTATGAGCTCATTTCTATCATTTCGGACAACTGTCATGCCTTCCTTCTTTGGGACCACTTGAACTGGACTGACCCACTCACTGTCTTTGCACGGGCTATATGATACCCGCGTGTAGTAGCTTTAGTACCTCTTTCTTGACTACCTCCCTCATCGCATCATTGAGCCGCCATTGATGTTCTCTTGATGGCTTATGTTCCTGTTCCATAGTGATGCGATGGGTGAATAGGTTGGGCCTGATCCCCTTCAAGTCTTGGAGAGAATACCCGATGACGGATCGATATTTCTCTAGGACTGCAATGAGCCGCCGAGTCTCACTCTCTGTCAGCTTGTCACTGATGATGACTGGCATGGCTTTGTTGTTTTGGAGGAAGGCGTACTTCAGACTAGGAGGCAGTGGCTTTAGCTCTAGGAGAGGAGGTTGCGGTGTCTCTTCTTCGCTGAGCTTACTCTTGCCATCCAGATCTGTTTCTTGGGTGAAGTGCGAGACATCCACTTCAAGAATGGGCTGAGTTTGCTCTTCTTGACTGATGTTCACTGCTTCCTCCAATGGGTCTTGCTCGGGTCTAGCCTCTGCAATAGTGTTGCACAAACGAACTAGACTGATCGGGATCTTTTCTTTGCCAACCTTTACCTCGAGGGTTGCTCGGTCTTCATTTGGGTTGACAAGTGGCTCTATTGGCTATCCCATTAAGACAAACTCTTCACCTTCTGGGATATGGAAGATGTGGAAGTCTAGGAAGACCATGTTACGCCCCATTTTCATAGACTTGGCATGAAGAATTCCTTGACGTTCCACTGTCTGGCCGTCGATCCACTACAGGTGTTTACGAGAGAAAATCAGGGGTTCTTCCGGTGTGATGTGATCTGCCAAAGTTTTGGATATCACATTCACCCCGACCTTCGGGTCGTAAAAGGTTTCTTGTGGTTCAGCGTCCCCAATAGTCCAGAGAAGTATTCTTGGATTGCAGTAGATCTGGATGATGCTACTGCTAGATTTCGCTTCCTCTCTCCATTCCTTGCGATGAAGCTTCAGGAATGAATGCCTCAGATCTTGAGCATATATGCTTATGTTCCTTCGGCATGTTCGAGACATCTCCGAGTTACAGGTACTCCACTTCAGTGAAGAGGTCTGGTATGAACATTGGCATATCTTCATGGAGGGGCTTAGGATCTAGGGACTTTGGTGGTTCGGTGATTTCCTCTATGTATGGTGGAGGTGGAGAGGATGCAGCTGATAAAACCTAAAGTTGCTGCCTTTAACAGGGTTGTTCTATTGCCTCTGGTGGATCGTCATATATACCGATCTATTCTGTGTAGTTCAGGACCTTCTTCAAGAGGGCCCTGACCTCAGCCACAGTTTTGTACATGACTGATCCCTCGAAAGACACATTCAAGAAATGTGCACTTTCCGTCTTGAGTCCATAGATGAAGTGTTGCATCAGTATCTCCTCCGGGATTTGATGTGGTGGCCCGGAGTCTACCAAATGCATGAATCTAGCCCATGCTACTCCAAGTGATTCATCGCCTTGCTTGAATGTCATCAGTTGATTTCATTGAGCAATCACCTTGGAGATAGGATAGAAGAACAAGTAGAACTCATCCTTCAGTTGTATCCAATCTCCTCCAACTCCCCTTGCAGTCCGATTGTACCAAATCTTTGTTTCCCCCATCAGAGAGAATAGGAAGAGCTTCCATCATAAGGTGTTTGAGTCATATCCTGTATAATCAGAAGAGAACAATTCTCTTCGAAAGCCTGCAAATGAGCATAGGGGCATTCATCCTTTCTACTATAGAAGGACTGAGCGTGAACCATGGCTACAAGACTGGGATGGATCTCGTAACCATCAAATAGGATGGGGTGTGTTGACGCTCACTAACATTCATTTCCAGGCGTCAACTTGATTAGAAAATCATGAGAGTTTGCATTTCTTACATGCATCCTTATCCAATAAAGTCTCTAAACCACACTTTACCTTTTAGAAAATGCAAGTTGTGTTTTGGAGCTAATATGCAGTTTACAAGCACACTTTGGCCCGACACAAAATCACAGAAATTATCAGAGCACAAATTCAGGCTCAGATGGACCAAAAGTGATGCAAGACCCCAATTCAGACAAGCCAAGACATGACAATACCAATGTGGACAAGGCAAGGCAGCCCAGGACAGCCCGCAAGAGGAGGTTGGGGCGATTGGCGCCACTGGCAGGCTGGCCGACATGCCTGGTCGGCCGACCGGCCCATGGGCCCCACTGCCTTAATCCTGACATGTGGCGACGTCCCATTGGCTCCTAATGGCGGTTCACCAAGGAATGGCTGCTTCTCACCCGTGGCTCCCTGCTATAAATACAAAGGGCGGGGGGGGGTAGAGAATGAGAACAGACATACACACACACCACACTTCCTCTCCTCTCTTGCTCATCTTGCATAGTCTTTAGGCTTAGTGGAGTTTAGGAGAAGTCTAGGAGTCTTCGAGTCGCCGGATCTGCTCGAGAGTCTGGTATGGGTTCATCTCTAGCTCTCTATTGTAATATTCGATTGTTTGTAATAGAATTAGACTATGGTTACCGATATCTGCTCGAAGTATGTTCTGAGTTATCGGATATATATTTCTTGATATGGTTGCATTATTATTTAATGCTTGCATTGCATGATCGCCATGTGCTTGAGATCATTAGTATTTTGTGCTTAGAACTCTATCACTACTCCAGCATTCGTATGTTTGCTCTAGTGTGATGTCTATCCATCTGAAGGGTGGGGGCTCTCTGCGGGACACTAGAGTATCCCTTACTAGTGTAGACATGGTGTCTAGATTAGCTAAGAGTTGCTGGATGTCAACTATACCCACGGTTTGTAGAGGCAGCCGGTAGGTGGTGACAGCCCTGTCCGAGCCCGAGTAATCCTTCATGTTCAGTATGGGGGCGGGGGGTAGGATGTACATAAAACCGCCGGGGTGTACGGACTCCTCCCATTGCTTCGATAGCGGTCTGCCTGTTGTGCAGTTTAATCTCTGACTATCTAACCAATGAGATAGTATAGATGTAGCTAGCCTAGCACAGTTGACTCGAGCTCTAACTTCTGCCTTCCTCCCGGCCTAGAGCATCTTTTATCTTTCTTTTATTTATTTATCCAAGAGGGTAGTTTGTGTGTGTGTCACACTAGCCCCTACCATGTTATATATCTTACCCCTGTTTATGCATAAGAATATCGAATTTTGATAAAGTTCATCAACTAGTGTATATCTCTTCACTCACCGCCTTCCCTGCAGAAATATAAATAAACCCCGATATACTCTAGGGTAAAATGTTATAACGGTATTCCGTGCGCTTGCGGATTTATTCGTGGTTCATGAAATACTGCCACCCAAAATTGGCGTCTGCGGGTGTCATTGCTGCTTTCCCCGTGGTGACGTTGGTAGGCGCCAACAAGAATTTTTGGCGTCGTTGCCAGTGAAGGCACAGATTGAAGTATATAGACAAAGTTATGAACAAAATCAAAATTGGTATTTGCTTGCTAAACAGTCTAACTTGGCTTTGTTTTCTTGTCTTTGTTGACATTTAAACAGGGTAGTGTATGACTGGTTTCGACTTGCCGCAAAACTTTCATTCCGATCTAGAGTAACTTTTGAGGAGGACGCGAGCTCGTCTCGTATCACTTCGGAGATCACTCTCGGCAGCCGAACCAATCATCGCATCGTCGTCAGCTCCTCGAGCTATGACCCAGAAGACACTCTGTGATTACTTTGCTCCGTCTGTTAACCAGGTCCCTACCGGGCCCGAGGTTAACACCGAAGGGGAAACTTCGATTTCAAGACGGGTCTTATTATGATGGTGCAGGCCAGCCCTTTCTGTGGCAAGGCCAATGAGGATGCCAGCGCTCATCTCCAGTAGTTCCTAGAGCTCTGCAGTACTTTTGTTATCAAGGGTGTATCACAAGATGCAATCCGGCTCCGTCTGTTTCCGTTCTCTCTTTTGGGGAGAGCGAAGTAGTGGTTTTATGCTAACAAGGCTGCAGTGGACACTTGGGACAAATGTGCTAAGGCGTTCCTCTCGAAGTTCTTCTCGGCGGGCAAAACCAATGCTCTTCGTGATCCGATTTGGAACTTTCAGCAGGCATCAAATGAGTCAATTCCTGAAGCTTGGGAGAGACTTCAGGAGTACATTCTGGCATGTCCGCACCACGGAATGAACAATTGGCTCATTCTATAGAACTTCTACAACGGGTTGACTCAATCATCCCATGATCATGTGGATGCCGCTGCGGGTGGAGCTTTCTTCTCGCTGACCATTGAAAGAGCTACATCATTGATCGAGAAGATGGTTTCCAACCAAGGTTGGAGCGATGATCACCTCCAACCGCGCTTGCGAGGTATGCACTCCGTCACGGAGGCCGACATGCTCGCTATGAAGATTGATCTCCTCCTCAAGAAATTTGAGGATTATTCCCAAGATAAAGCTCAAATGAAAACATTTCAAGCCTTGGAAACTTGCATGACGTGCGAGGTCTGTGGGAATGTCAGACATTCGGGCGACAACTGCCCAGAAATCCAAGAAGAAGCTTTATTCCTCAATGGCAACAATGGGTTTTGTCCACAAGGAGGTTAGGGGTGGAATCAACCACGCCCATACTACCAAGGAGGTAATGGAAATTCAAATTCTTTCAATCCTAACCAGCCTTCCTTAAGAGATCTTGTCTACGGCCAAGTGAAGATCAATGAGCCCCTTCAGAAGAAGTTGGCCACTATAGACAAATCTATGGAGACCATCCATGTCAAGATGGACGGATTCTCCACTGCCATAAAAAACCAGCTGAGTTTCAACAAGATGATTGAGACTCAACTAGCTCAAGTGGCCGCCGCCATGCCCCCTGCTATGGAGAACGTTAAGGCGATAACCACAAGAGGAGGTAAAACTACTCAAGATCCGCCTTATCCTAACCATGTCAACAAGAAGAAGGCAAGCCCGGTGGCAGAAGAACCACCTCGGGAGGAGGAACCCGAGAAGGTTCAAGATGGGAAGATGGCTCCTCATGAATTCTATGATACTCAAGTATTGCCGTTCCCTATGAGGGCAAAGAAGCTAAGTACAGATGAGCAGTTCAGCTGCTTTGTTGAGATGATACAACAAGTGAACATCAACGTGCCGTTGATGGATGTCATGAAGGTTCCGACCTATGCTCGCTACATCAAGGACATAATCAACAACAAGCGACCGCTGCCGACTACTGAAGTAATCAAGCTCACTGAGGCATGCAGTTCAACAATTGCCCGAGAAGAAGAAGGATCCAGGATTCTCAACTATCAGATGTTCGATAGGGGCACAGAACTTCGACAAATCCTTATGTGATTCGGGAGCCAGTGTTAGTGTGATGCCGAAGGTGGTCTTCGACCAACTTAACTACACAGAGTTGACACCAACACCTATGCAGTTGCAATTGGCTGACTCCTTATTACAGCACCCAGAAAGAATCGTTGAGGATGTCCCAGTGAGAGCACGGGACTGTTTCGTCCCAGTCGACTTTGTGGTACTTGATATGGATAATCATGAGACTACTCTCATTCTAGGATGGCCATTCCTCAATACAGCAGATACACATATTGATGTCGGGGCCAGAGAAATCCGACTTTATATCAATGGTAAAGAGGAGAAATTTGACTTCCGACCCAAGAAGGAGCAATGCTTAATGATCCGAGTCAAATTTGGGCCAAATCCTTAGAAAATCAAAGAAGTCGAAATCACACCCTCTCAGAAAGACAGTCTTATACCTTTTATGAAGACACTCATGAAAGAAGATCCAACGAGCTCAAAAAGGTCTAAGAAGAATGGTAAATTAAAGGCTACTACGCCCGGGGATCCCATTCCTACGCCGCCTACGCCATCAAAGAAGAACAAGAAGAAATGGTGCAAGAAGAACAAGACGTCATCGACCGCTACTACTTCTCAAGGTATGGACGAAACGACCTCAACCTGATCAGGTATGGAGAAAGGTCCTACTTTTTGGACCCTAAACTAAGAGCTAGCTTGGGGAAGGTTCCCTCCCTAAGTCAACTGTATCCCTTTACTTGCTTTTGAATAAAATTTGATAAAAAAATTTCAAAAATAAAATAAAAATTTATTTTTTTATTTCCCTTTTTCTTCATGTGCGGTAAGAATATTTTAACTCCTTATGATAAGTTGAAAGGATGAGTTTTGTTTTGCTCTATCATGTCTGTTGTGCCTAGTTTGGAAATAAGAGTTCTCTTGAGTTGAAGTCTGTTGGTTATGCAAATATCTTGCCAATGAACCTGAAAGTTCCGTGGGTTGCATATGCTTGATCCAAGTCTAAGTTGTTGTGAGCATAGATATGGTAAATAAGGTAGTGCAAGTTTGTTCTAGTGATGCTTGAAATCTAGAGTTGTTTTCAAAAATTCAAAAAGGCAAGTTCCCCAGAGATATGCAATGTCCTACCAGAGTCATATGTCATATTTCATGAAAAACCCTACACATATGCTGCTTGATGTTCTGTTGAGTTTTGTCAAATTGTGTGACCCTAGTGAGATGTTTTTCATGCTTTTTCGATCATAAGCACGTACACGTCCCATCCATTTGCTATATTCCTACACTGGGAATTAGCACCACCATCCATCCATTCCACATTAATAAATGCTCCATGTCTTGGTGATCTCTCTCATAGAACTTCCCTGAAATAAAATAAAGTCGGATTATGGTTGACCCAAAAAGAGAAAAGATGGCATGCCAAAGAAGCATGACCCAAAAAAAAGAAGAAAAAAGAGAAAAAGGGATAGCCATGTCTCAAAAAAAAAAGAGACAAGGGATGATTCGAGAGAGAAAACCATTGCTTCAAGGAGTAAGCCACATCCATCCATCCATCCATCCATCCATCTATCCATCCACTCATACACTTGCACCTTTTGATCGAGATTGCATGACTTGTTTCTCCATGGATCATCTCTTTGACTTTACAATATATGGAATGCAAGTATGCCCCATTCTTATCCTACCTTGAGCTCCACAAAAGCTATGTAGTAGTAGGAAAGATCAAAGGCAGTTGCTGCCCTGATAAGGAAATACAAGTTGAGTGCCTCGAGAGAGTTATCCTGGGAACTTTGCCATGTTTTCTCAAATCTTTCAAAAAGTATCTCCAGATGGATTGCGGATCTATGAGCAAGTAAGTACTACTCTATGCACCGTTCTAACTCTCAACAGCCCAAGACAAGGAGACAGTTAAAAGCCCCATGAAGGAGTAAGGTGATTGTGCAAAGGTATGATAGCCAACTCATTTAAGCTTATAGATGAATCTCTCTGCTTCAGATTATGACATGACTAGTAAGGTACGAGTCAAAGTGATTTTCTGATCAACAACCTGATTTGTCCTAATTTGCTCAGGACAAGCAAACGACAGCTTGGGGGATCTTGTTGACGCTCACTAACAATCATTTCCAGGCGTCAACTTGATTAGAAAATCATGAGAGTTTGCATTTCTTACATGCATCCTTATCCAATAATGTCCCTAAACCATAGTTTACCTTTTAGAAAAAGCAAATTGTGTTTTGGAGCTAATATGCAGGTTACATGCACACTTTGGCCCGACATAAAATCACATAAATTATCAAAGCACCAATTCAGGCTTAGATGGACCAAAAGTGATGCAAGATCCCAATTCAAACAAGCCAAGACAGGACAATACCAACATGGACAAGACAAGGTAGCCCAGGACAGCCTAGGAGAGGAGGTTGGGGGCAGTTGGCACCACTGGCAGGCCGGCCGACCTGCCTGGTCAGCCGACCGGCCCGTGGGCCCCACCGCCTTAATCCAGACACGTGGCGATGTCCCATTGGCTCCTAATGGCGGTTCACCAAGGAATGGCTGCTTCTCACCCGTGGCTCCCTGCTATAAATACGAAGGGTGAGAGAATGGGAACACACACACACACACACCACTTCCTCTCCTCTCTTACTCATCTTGCATAGTCTTTAGGCTTACTGGAGTTTAGGAGAAGTCTAGGAGTCTTCGAGTCACCGGATCTGCTCAAAAGTCTGGTATGGGTTCATCTCTCTTGTAATATTCGGTTGTTTGTAATAGAATTAGACTATGGGTACCGATATCTGCTCGAAGTATGTTCTGAGTTATCGGATATATGCTTCTTGACATAGTTGCGTTCTTATTCAATGCTTGCATTGCACGATCGCCCTGTGCTTGAGATGGTTAGTATTTCATGCTTATAACTCTATCAACTGCTCCAGTATTTGTATGTTTGCTCTAGTGTGATGTATGTCCATCCAGAGGGTGGGGGCTCCGCGCGGAACACTAGAGTATCCCTTACTAGTGTAGACATGGTGTCTTGATTAGCTAAGAGTTGCTGGATGTCAACTATACCCACGGTTTGTAGACGTAGCCGGTAGGTGGTGACAGCCCTGTTCGAGCCCGAGTAATCCTCCACGTTCGGTATGGGGGGTAGGAGGTACATAAAGCCGTCGGGGTGTACGGGCTCCTCCCGTTGCTCCGATAGCGGTCTCCCTGTTGTGTAGTTTAATCTCTAACGATATAACCAATGAGATAGTATAGATATAGCTAGCCTAGCACTGTTGACTCGAGCTCTAACTTCTGCCTTGCTCCCGGCCTAGAGCATCTTTAATCTCTCTTTTATTTATTTATCCAAGAGGGTAGTTTGTGTGTGTGTCACACTACCTCCTACCATGTTATATATCTTACCTCTGTTTATGCATGAGAATATCCAATCTAGATAAAGTTCATCAACTAGTCTAGATCTCTTCACTCACTGCCTTCTCCGCGGAAATATAAATGACACCACAGTATACTCTCGGGTAAAATGCTACAACGGTATTCTGTGCGCTTGCAGATTTATTTGTGGTTCATGAAATACTGCCACCCAAAATTGGCGTCTGCTGGTGTCATCGCTGCTTTCCCGGTAGTGACGTTGGTAGGCGCCAATAGGGTGGCAGGATGGTGGCGGTTCCAAATACTCACGAGATGGAACTGCCGAATAACTAGGAGGAAACTCCATGGGGTAAAACGGAAAGTTGTACAGCTGACTAACTCTAAATTTAGTGTTGCTACTGTTCCCCGGCAATGGCACCAGAAAGCTTGTTGGCACTCTTAGCCTAAACGAATTACTCTCCAAGTGTACAGAGACCGATGTTGCTTTCACCAGGGAGTATATCTGGGATATCAAATCCAAGGAATGGTAAAGCTTCGACCAGAGCTAGAACTACTCAATCGGACACAGCAAGAGAGAAAATGTAAGAGGGAAGAGGACCTAACTCGAGATAATCTACTAATCTACCTAGCGACGAGTTAACTGCTAACTTGATCTGCTTCGGCGGCTGGAAGAGGAAGGACTTCAGAAATTGATGAGAGGGGAGTCCAACGGCAATCTGCAACTACTGCTATGAAAACACCCGAACGTGGTGGACTACGAGGGACGGACAGGGCTGTCACTACCTGCTGGCTACCACAATGGTTCCGTGGGGTGGAACACAACCTGAGATAGCTAACCAAACCTGGGCACCACGCTCACCACTATCAAGCTACTTGCTCCTATCGTGTACTTAGATAGAAAGCAACCTCAAATAAGTAGAACTTGCTACTTACGTAGACTCAGGATCCCACAGATCAAAGTAAGTAATTAAACATGTAACTAAAGCAGAAAGTAAAGCTAGTGAGAAACTGAAGTTGGGACGAGGAACTTACTCAAAGATATATTCCTCCAAGGTGGATACAAAATATGGAGTAAGACCGAGAGAACTCGAGTCCGCTCCTTTAGCTTGGTTTTCACCAAATCTCTCAGCTCACTCTCTCCCTATTCTAATACAAAGAGAACAAATGAACACTCTTCTCTAATGGATGGTGTGTCTTGGAATTGAGGGGTGGAGCTCCTTTTATTGCACTCCAAGGTCGGTATCTAGCCGGTAATCCAGTTGGCGTCACATGGCAGCAAGTGTAGTCAGTGTGCTTAACTTCCACTCGAAGCCTGAAGTTCAGAGGCTGTAGAGTGGGGCCGGCTGGCCTCCCCTAGGCTGACCGAACTGGGGATCGTGCCATCTGGCACCGACCTTCCTCTAGATGGCTGGGATTCTCTCCTGGAGTCGGTTGTGAGCTGCTCAGCATTTTTCACGTGGTTCCTAGGCCGGTCGGCGTCGCTCTGGCACATCTCGGCCCTCCGTTGTTCTGTCATGCTGATCAAGGGTTGTATGTTGTCCGTCAAGTCGGTTTGGGTATTGGTTGACTTGTTTGCCATTGGAAATGAACCCAACTTGACTTGGCTCAAGCCTTTCGATATAGACTCGTGTCATTTGTGCAAGACACATGTTCTGTGCTTGACCTTGTGTTCAGGACCTTCACTGGCAAGTTGTACGACGAGTTTCCACAGGGGTTGGCCGGCCGGCCTGGCCTAGGCCGGCCAGCTTGGGAATTCTCCCATTTTGGCTCATTTTCTATATGTTGCTCCGAAAATCAAATATTCACCAAAACTTGTGGAACTTATTAACGTTAGTGAAAATCATAGTGTTATGGTACTGAAAGTATGAAATCTGAAGGAATGTTGGTGATAGAATTCACTAAAAATGACCGCCAACGGTGGCCCAGGACGATGGCAGTCAGGGACAATGACTGTCGTGGACGATGGCACTCGGGGCCGAGGCGCGCGGGCATGGTGGCATGCACGGGCGAGGCACAGTCGGGATGACACGACACTCGGGAACAATGGCGCACAGTGTCACACAGGTCTCTAGGTGGTGGTCGGGGACAACAGTGCTCGGGGGCCACGTGTGCTTGACGAGGGGGACGACGGCGCTGCACAGGGACAATGATGGCGCGCGCGGCGTGCGGAGATCAAGAAACTAGCCAAGTTTGGGAGCAGAGGAAGAGGGCGAGAAGGGGGCGGTATATAGGGGGGGGGGGCTTTGGTCCCGAGTGAAGCCACGACCTGGGACCAAAGAGCCTTTGGTCCCGGCTGAAGCCACCAACCGGAACCAAAGACCCTTTGGTGCCGGGTCGTGGCTTCACCCGGGACTAAAAGCTTTCTTGGCGGGCCGCAAAAATGTAGCCCACCTTTAGTCCCGATCTACCACCCAGGACTAAAGGTGGGCCGCAATTCATTCTCCTGCAACTTCAATTCTCTCGCTGTTTTCACTTATCTGTTTTCAATATTCTATTTTAAATATGTTGGAAGTTGTTAATTGTGTAAAATTTATTTATGGGTCCAAAAAATGGCAAATAAAGTTTTTAGCATTGTTTTGATTTGATATGCACAAGAAAAATATTTTATATTTATTCATATCATAGATCATTAAATATATAACTTGTTACACATTTTTTTACATATTATGACCATGCAAATATGTACTGGCTACATGAAAAGTTCCAAAATATTGCTTTTCAATAGGAAATGAGTTTTCTCACCACATTAATGTTAAAAAAGAGGTTTCCCCCCAAAAAAAAAGACCTTTTATGGTTTTATTGAGTGTCTTGTTAATTAGTCAGAGATGGTGTGTGTGTTACTGTGTTAGTGTGTGTGTGTGTTAGTAGTAACCACATAAAACTATATATGTTTTATCCAAAAAACTATGTATTATGTATATATTACATGACATAAATGTAAGTCATTGAGTACTAACCATAAAAATTCCTAAAAAATTCCAAAATCTACACACCAAGCCTGAGAGCACCGTTCCCCAAGCCCAACCGCAATTCCCTCGAACCAAGGTGTGCCAGTCAATTTGACCTGTAAATTGACAAAAAAATCGGCAAACGTTAGATCTGAGAGCGTATCGGCTGGTTTTTCGAAACAACTTTCACAAAGAATATCAGCAAGCTTTGCCGATGCAGAAAAGGACAATTCAGCTAGGATAACCAATTATGAGTATGCAGCGATATAAAAGCTGCCAATGTGTAACTTTAATAAAGTTGTTTAAATATACTTGAAATAAATCTAAACCGGATTTGTAATATTTTGAATATGATGCAAGATTCCACAACCGATTACACGTGTTTCAGGGCAGATAGATCTGATAAAAACTAAAACAATAGGAAAAACCTATAGATCTAGCAAATATCATGGAATTGTGAATAAATCTAGACGAGAAAACAGCAATGTGCCAGGAATCAAAGTCTAGATAATATTCGATAATTATTGAATAGATCTGAACAAAGCAACAACGATACGCCCGGAAGCTAAAGCTCAGATTTACTGGGTAAAACGAACACTTACCAACAAATCATGTCGCTCGAATGTGAGACGTCCTTGATCAGTTCAAAAGAACTCGTCGAAAAGAGAAAATAGCGAAGTCGCCCACAAGAAAGTAAATTGTAGAAAAATTGTAAAGTTTTGTTTATTGGATGTGTATCAACTTCTCTCGGTCCCGTACAAGTGCTATTTATACTTCTAAACTAACAAGTCCTAGCCGATTACGGCAAATACATTGCTTGTTACGAAAGAAAATAACTTCCTAAATAGAACATACCGAATCACAACCGAATCATTAGAACCTTATCGCATCTGGAATATTCCCTTGGCCCATCGGCATCTGCTTCATCGGTAGCCCTTCTCATTGCGCACACCGCTTCCTTCCAAATCGGCAAGCCTTTCTCCACTTCTTCGTTTTATCTTGATACGTGTCAAAAAACGGTGTCAACACATGCCCCCCAGTTTCGGAGTAATATATCTTTTTGCTCCGAAATCTACTCCAGTCATGACTGCCTTTCTGAACGGCCGCTTCTAACAGTGTTTTACCCTTCCATTGTATCTTGTGTGGGCGGCACATGAAGTCTCCATTTTACTCCTCAAGGCAAAGACAATAAATATTCCTTCATCTCCTTCTCCGCCAGTACCCTTTCTGCAGCGCCCCTCTTTCTTCTCTCTCAAGAATGCATCTGCACTATCGCCGCCACCAAGAATTCAAGTGGAGCATTCTCTAGGGATTAAGAACCTCTCTCCCTTCGACGCCCAGGAGTCATCCTTCTTCAGCAATGGCTTCCCTATCGGAGATCCCCCAGGTATGATGTTCTTCTTCACTTCTTTTCCCCCATCATTTCCGCATTCTTTACCATTTATGTTCTTGCATTTGCTTATTATTGCTCTTCCTCCTGTTTTCAAAACTTGAGAAACAATATAGTCATCCCAATGGCAGAGCAACCTAGCATGATCTGTTTAGGTCCCAACTGACCTTATCAATCTAGAAATCAATAGGATTCCTTTCAAAACCGCCAATATGAACCTAGATTGGTCTCAGGCATTTACATCTTGGCCAAGTTCTACTCCAGGATGGAGAAACTGGTTCCGTCGAATGGCATCTCTGCACCAGACCCACTGGGACGCTTATGATATAGGGAACTGCATAACTTTGTCACTGTTAGAGATGATTAGGAATGAGCCGATGCTAGTATCGGCTTCCAATTTCTGGTTAGATGCTCTGAATGCTTTTCTCTTTGGCCATGGACCAATGACACCAAGTTTACTAGATGTGCTGATGCTCACTGGCCTCAATATCTCTGCCTCTGACTGATCCTATGATCTCCTCTCTAAGCCCGACTTCAAATTTTACACTAGAAATATTGGTGGCTGCAAGGGCTACATAGAGAAATACTCTAAGATTGGAGCTGCAAATCTCAGAGAACACTCTGCTTTTCTAAATATGTGGCTTGAGAAATTCATCTTCTACAGCAAAACTATTGGCCCCACCTCCAACACCCAGAAGATGGCAAAAACTTTGGCGACCGGCAACCATATTCCACTCCGGAAGCATCTTCTCGGATTGGTCTATCATTTGCTTCATCAGGTAGCAGTTAAGCTCAGAACTAATCAACCCATCGGCAATCTTGGAGGTACTTGGTGGTTTATCCAATTGTGGTTAAACACGTATATGCAAAGAACCATGGGCCTGAACCTAAGACAAATGTCCTTCCCATCAGAAAATTTTGCAGAGGGACAACCGATCCAGATTCGCCGATGCACCTCCTTCGACGAAGCAGCAACAATGATAGCAAATGAGAGCTTCGGTGTAACTTAATTCTTCAGATGCTTTTATGATGGCTTTGCTGATGAATCCATTATCTGGTTTGCTTATCATGATGATAATCATTATTTTGAGAATCCTGTGAAGTTCCAGTTGGACAATTGGAATGAAGATGAGTACGCTACAAATAGCTTTCAAGAAGCTATCGCCCCAAGAATCCTTCCTGTTAACTTCACGTCGGGGAAGGTTCAGCCTTGCTATGAATTTTACCATTCATTGGGAGCAGCAAGACAGTTGGGGTTCGGCCAGGTACCGATCCACCTCTTCTTTGCCGATAAAATCCAAGCAAGAGAGGCTGTCAAGAGTACTTTGGCATATAATCACTTGAAACCTTAGAACCTGATGTGGGCACAATTGATTTGAGCAGTTGGCAGATTGTCCCGTTTAGTTCTATTCTTTTCAAGCATTGGTGGTCAGAATGGCAAGAGCATCTGTTTTGTCTATAGGCAAGCAGTTACTGCAAAAATTTCGATGCTGAGTACCAGGAACCTAAGAATGAGGTATTTGTTCATTTTCCTTTCAATAATCAATGTTGTAAGGATCACCGGGGTGTCCGACCCTAGAGGGGGAGGGGGTGAATAGGGTCGCTAATCGCTTTTTAACCTAGGGCTCAATCTAATTGCATAAGATAAACCTAACACGTCCTACACATGCTAGTTATGACTAAGGTTTATCTATGCTACCCTCTACTTACCCCAAAAGACTTGCAACCTATAGCCAATCCTAATTAAACTAACTAGGAAAGTAAAGGTAAGCAAGAAAGAGTAAATGCGGAAACGTAATGCGGTAAGTAAAGCGGTAAGGGAGAGGATATGCAAACTCCCGTGAAGACACCAAGACACACGATTTAACGTGGTTCGGTTAGGACACCAAAGTCCCTCCCTACATCCACGGCCACTTGTCCAACACGAACAAGTGTGATGCCGAGTCTCTTCACTCGATCACCGCCTTGTCACGCCTCCAAGGCTCCCGACAAGCAAAGGCTAAGTGATGCCAAGTCACAAAGACGAGGTCACCGCCACCGTCTATCTCGAAGCGTCACCACGGCACCGTCTTCACTATCTTGGAGTTTTAACACCAAGTAGGTGCCTCCTTCCCCGCACAAAGTGTCGTTGCCACTCCACACAAAGTCGGAGGGTCACATGACGAGTACAAGTGTTTGCTTGCCGCAGCAAGACTTCTCTCAAGGGAGCTCTCACAAGAACTAATCCCTAATCAAGCACTAAGCACTCTAACAAGTGTGCTTAAGCCTATATGAAGTACAATGAAGCTCTATGGTGGTTGGAGATGATCTTTAGCTCTTGTATGCTTTCTTGAACTCCAGTACTTCCAAATGAGCTGGCCTTGGGGGTATATATAGGCAGCACAAGCAAATATAGCCGTTGGAGAAAAGCTGCCAGAAAAGTGCTTAACGCTGGTTAATCCGACGTACCCCAAAAGCCATCATCGGTTGAACCGGTGTATGTAAACTGCCACTTGAAAAACTAGCCGTTAGCAATTAACCGGTGTATCGTCGGTTTAACCGTTGTAATCAACCGGTGTATGTAATATTAACGTCGGTTTAACCGGTGAGTGTAACTTCTTCACGTTCCTCCAAAAACCACCTCTCTGGACAACTAAACCGATGCAATTGACCGGTGCATCATCGGTTGAACCGGTGTATGTATTTTCCTCGGTCTTCATCTGCCAATGCACCGACGTATATAACTTTTGTAACATCGGTTCATCCGGTGTAAAACCCCAGCCCGCAGATCTTCTCTGTGATTGCACCGGTGAGTTCATTTTGCCCTACGCCGGTTTAACCGATGATAGCAAAATGCCTCAATTCTTGTCCCTTGGACCGCGAAGGAGCTTTCGGGCCTAGCTACGCTTATCTTCTCTTTGTCATCACTTGAACCTAAAAAGCCTGAGAATGGTTTTCTTAACAATCATATTAGTCCAAGTGTTGTGTGTGTCATCAATCGCCAAAACATTATATTGAAATATGGCATGAGAGGCCATTTTCGCTACAAATGTTCTATTTTTTCACCAACTAACTCTGAAAATTTCTCAACAGGTCCCAGTGTATCTCCTCCAACAATGAGCAGGAGCAATCGTCCAATCATATATGACCGTCCATCAGAGAATCCTCTCATCGGCCATGACACTCTATCTTTGGAAGATATCTTGGCAGGGATGAGACGCAGACCCTCTAGCACCAAGGTGGCCGCTCGCAAAGCGCCTTCACAATGCCCTTCAAGCCAACAGGCTCCTTCATTAATGACACCTTCATCGGCAGAAGTTGCCGATACACACATGCTAGATGTCTCCGTTCCCTCACCAGGTAACTAATTCACCTCACATGTTTGCATCAGAATAATTTAGCACTTTTATTTCTGACTTTGATCATATTGCCAGCCAAAGACCTTCCTAAAGACATGCCGTCATCCCCTCCTTCAACCAGAGTAGGCTAAATCTGGCACCATTCATTTTTTATACTCATATTGTCTTCCCAGATTACCAACAATTGCCTATTATTTTCAGATCAGGACATTATCACCAGCACAGAAGAAAGCCAGAACAACATCTCCACCTTCTCAGGTGAAAGTCTGAAACTATCATCTTACAAATCATCACTTGATACTGACAATTTTCAGGCCATCATTCTGAGACAACTATCGGTTGAGACTTCCAGCCAGCCAACTCTCCCTCAGAGCACTTCTGACGCTGGAATTATTGCTTCTATGCCGATGATTACACCACCCCCTCCTCTAGGTTCCAATTTTGATGAAATAAACCAGAAACAGGTAAGACTTCTTATCAACTGATTCCATAGTGTTCTGAAATCTTCATTGGCTAATCTCTTTCTTTTTCAGGCACAAGACTCCCCAGACAACAGTATGTTCTCTTTTCAGATTAGAGTTACACCGCAGGAAGAAGAGGAACCGTCATTGTCTGAATCGGCAATATTGCCAGAAAACATTAAGGTCAAACTTCAAGAAATTCTTCATTTCCTGAATCAAGACATCGGCCAACTGGTGCGAGATGCCGAGCTGATCCGTTCCATTCTGAGAACTCTAGAAGGCCAACTTCCTGAGCCAATCGAAGATGCATTAATTCCTGCAGCGTTTATTGAGAGCCACTGTGTGCAAGTCCTTAGAGCCCAAAAGCATCTTGCCGATCGTCTCCAACAAGATCAGATCACAAAACAAAGATACGACCTCAAGGCCCAAGTGGAATCAATCAACTTGCACCAAAATTGAATCTCTAAACAGTTCTCAAGCTGCTCTCTAAAGAACCAAAGGTGATTTGGAGGCAAAACATGATTTTCTTCTTCAAGAATTTAGCAGAGTCAAATCGTGACATTGACTTCATAGATAATGACCTCTCCCAAATTTAACCAACTATCACAAAGCTTGAAGAAAGGAAGCAGGAACAAGCCGCCAAGCTTACCAACTTCACAAAAGTCTTCAGCCAGTCCCTGGTTCTGCTGAAGATGAGAACAAAGCAATCCAAGAGGCTGATGAAATCCGCTTGCGTGCGATGAATGTTGATGGTCACTAACGACTAATTTTGACCATCAACTCGAGCACAAAAATGAACCATAATTTGGAATAAATGCTAGGATAGATTTATTTACTAACAAATTCCACAGATGATGTTTTAGAATGTATGCAGGTGATTTCCAGCTGATTTTGCAGCATAATGGTGTGGTTTGATCCAAGAAACGACATTCCAGCGAATCAGGATGCGACACGTGTCAGAATATGGAGTACAGGGCCCACTAGAGCAAGAAACCGACATGACAAAAGCCAATACCCGTGCCAATGACAAGTGGGCCCAGGAAGGAACCCATGGACCAAAATGGAAGGTCGATGGGCCCATTGGGAGGCCGGCCAACCTACCTGGTCGGCCAACCTGCCCGTGGGCCCCACTGACTTAAACTTGCCACGTGAAGGAAGCTTATTGTATGTACAAGTCGGTTAGCCAAGGATCAGCTGCAGAAGACATCTCCGTCGGCCATGGCTCCCTCCTATAAATATGGAGGGGGGTAGACAAATGGAACACAACACACCATACCCTCTCAACTCACCTTCTCCCTTGCAGCTTGAGGCCTTCATCCTAGATGCTTAGGTAGACTAGGGGGTGTAGAAGAAGAGGAGGAGAGTGAGGAGGAGTCGGGGAAGTGACGCGTCTATTGGCACTCTTCTCCGCTTGTACCTCGACGGATGCTTATTCGGTTGTAAGTGTTCGAGACTTTCTTTGCTTATTTAGAATTAGAGACTAGATCGCAAGTTATCATCTCTGCATTATATTAGTTGATGTGTATGCTTATAGAGTAGCATTTTATCTTAGTTTAAGACCCCGGATAGAAAAGGGTAGTCTTGGCCAGGGCTAAGGTTAGTAGGGAAAGACGTAGACGTGGTGTCTAGGCTAGACTATACCACTCAGTTGTCCAATAGTCCCATGGTTTGTAGAGGTAGACGGCAGGTGGTGACAGCCCTGTCCGAGCCTGTGTAATCCTTCATGTTCGGATATTGGATAGAGCACACTATTACCGGAGCTATTGGCTTGTATAAGCCGATCAAAACCGGTAGCTCGAAGTATAACGGCGACGTGATCTCTTCTTCTAGGCATAGATTCTAGATCTAGGAAGTCATCTCTTCTATCTTCTCCACACCGGCGTGTGTGTCCTTGGATGAGCCTGAACCCATAGATAGCGTACTCATGTTCCTCAGTGGAGACGATACCCTAGAATACTCTTGGGTGAAAGCTACAGCGGTATCCGTGCGCTTGCGGATTTTATTCGTGACGTTGCAAAGTACCAATAAGCTTTTTGGCGCCGTTGCCGGGGAATGGTAGCTACATTATCTTCGGACTCAGTCGTCCTCGTATTTTCTTTTTTTCTTTTTTCTTGATTCTATCTCAACCCCCGTTACCCATGGAGCAGCTATCTCTTTTGCAGCTCTCTACACCCAAGACCGAGTTCTATGAGCCAGCACCTTCTGCTGACCCAATTCTTTCTACTAGCTATGAACTCGACTCAGGCTATATAGCCTTTATTCAGAAAAATTCCTTTTCAGGAAGGGATTGTGAAAATCTCTACCATCATCTGCGCGATTTCGAGCAAGTGTGTTCATGCAAGAAAATCTCAGGCATGACACACGAAACTCTTAAATGGAAGTTGTTTCCTTTTTCCCTTTCGGGAGAGGCAAAGCAATGGTACATTTGTGTCGTGGGCTGTGTGAATGGAAGTTGTATTGAACTTCAGGACAGATTATATTATGCGTTCTTCCCGCTTTCACGAATATGTGCCTTACGAACGGAAATTTTGACTTTTCGTCAGAACGATAAAGAATCAATCGGTGTAGCTTGGGCAAGATTTACCTTTTTGGTAAAATCAGGCTCAGACTTATCATTATCCGAGCATTTATTGCTCTAGTATTTTTATGCTGGTGTTGACAAGGAGTCTGCACACCATCTCGATCTGACCTCTGGAGGATCTTTCGCTCATCTTACTCCAGCCAAGAGTAGGGAAGTCCTCGACAAAATCTTGGACAGAACCTCTTTCGTTTGTATCCACGAGCCAGTTCCCACAGAGCCCGAGATGTGTCAAGCGGAATCTTTAGAAATTGAATCGGAACCCTCTGAAAGCCAATTAGTAGATTCGATCTATGAAACCGCCCCAGAACATAAATCTGAAACATCGGAGGAGGAAAACCCTCTACCTCTGGAGTTTCTTCGAAGTATCGAGTCGGATGTCTTTGAAGATTTCGGCAACACCTCAAGATACTTCTGTCAAAAGCGACCACCAAGTCCTGTCACTCCTACGGATCCCTTAGAGGAGGATTTTCTTCGGGAGACGATTCAAGAGTTGACGACGTTGATAAACAACGAGTGGCTGCAGGAAGGAGAATCATCTTTAACCCCAATCCATCTAAACTCTCCATCCTCATCATTCCATTGTCGTATCCAAGATCAAAATGTGGACGCTCTCTATAGTCCTGCTGTCAGAGCTAATCTCATGTCAGACGAGTTTGCCTTAGCTTTTCTAGGCAATTACGAGCTCACTCCGACAGACAGATAGCGCAAGAGACCTTTAGGTTCTCTTCCGAGCAGTTACGGGATAATCACCAATGTGCCATTTTGGCACAATGATGTTAAAGTCTAAATTTTCATATCTGTGAGACCTCAGGTGTCAGTACACTTAAATACAGATTACTATACCTTACTTAAACATAAAAGAAAAGTGGGGGAAATTAATTCAAGAAGAAGGGGTCAAATAAAAGTCAAAGTAAACAAAAGGAATTAAAGGAGAAAGGAAAAAGAGTGGAAACCTACTCAAATTTCAATTCAAAAAGGTGCACAAAATTTTAGTTGGCTCATGAGAGGTGCTTCAATTGACATGTGCTCAATTGAACTTCAGCCAAAATCAAGTCAAAAACTGAATAAAACCAAAGTCCTTTTGTGCAAGTTTGCAAATTTACAATTAGTTCAAAATGTGAGTTTCGAATGAAAATTTGCATAACACGAAAGTTGTAGATCTTGAAAAGTTATGCAAAAGTGGTATTCAACATTTTTTCATTTGAGCCCTCGAAATAGGAGATATTTTTAGTTTACTGAGAGGTCCCTGGATTTTTAGAAATCACAAAAACACCCTCACCTCCATCTCCCTCCCCTGGCTTGCTCTGTTTCGCGCCGCCCACCGTACGCCATCGGTGGACTTCGTCTACCGCGCGCCCGCGGCCAAGTGGACCCGGGAAAACCCCCAGCGCGACCTGGCCCGCCCCTTGGCACCCTCCCATGCTCACAAGCGTCCCAGGCACCTCCCCGAGCCGCCACGCCACCCCCGCCATGCGCAGCGCCGCCCGCTCGCCCGCCAGCCTGCCGTTGAGCCGTCCAGGGCCAAATCAACCGCCCCCAGGTGCTACTCCCCTCACCCAGGAGCTCCTTGGCCTATAATAACCCCAAGAGCTCCACCGTCGCGCGCCTTCTCCTCCTTCTTCCTCCTCCCGCCGCTCCGCCATGGCCGGCGAGATCTAGCTCTCGCAGACCGGCTACCACAGGTCTACATTATCCCATCCAACCACCGCAGCAACTTCTCCACCTTCCAGTTGAGCTACACACGCGCGGAATCGAACCAAATCCCCCTCCCGACGCAGTTCCCCTTCTGTGCCGCCGCCGGTGAGCTCGGGCTCCCCGCGGACCGGCCAGCCCAGAGGGAATCCGTGCTCGATAGCTACCCCAGGCGCATCCTCAAGCTCACGCGGTTCTCGTGCGCGCCCTGTTCCCCTACCCCGAGCCCTCCTTCGCCTCCAACACCGGCGACCCGAACCTCGCCCCGCCATTGACGCCGACGAGCTCGAGTCCGTGCATACATGTGCAACTGAAACCTTGTTAATCCCTAAATTTTAGATTTATTAGAGTTCATTTGCTATATACCATGATTTATGCTTGTTTAATCGACTTAATTCTTTATATATAGTTCTTATGCTCAGAAAAATATATATTTATTTATGAAGTCCCTTTTTAGCTCTGTGTTCCTATCTAAAAATTTTGAGCTGCAGTTACTGAGTTTTTCTTTGGTGAATAATCATGCTTAGCATCTTAGGGCTAGATTTACTATTTTTGTTCTGAGTAATCTACACCATAACTGATCTTGATTTTTGGACATGATCTTGTTTAGAGTATGTTCTATCTTTAATAAAAAGTTCATATGCAGTACTGATTAAATGCACCTTGAGAAATGTATGCTAGCTCATGTTAATATAACTGCATATCGAATTTATCGTGTTGAGTTAAATCTTGAACAATTTTCTGGAGTATGTTTAGCTCATGATTAGGCTCTGGTAAAAATTTGAGAACCATATCCCTAGTAAAACTCTCTGTAGAATTAATCTTTGTTAATGGCTTGCTGTTTTTATTCTTTTTGTCACCTCTGCTGTATAAGTGTATAAAATCTGAAAACATTTCAGTGCTGAGTATATGCTATAAAGTTGCTCTCATAAAATTTGTAGCTCCAGAACCCATATTAAACATTCTGTACAAAAAGATCAAGTAACTAGAGTGATCTACTTACATGTATTGTGGTGGTAATTGCTTTATAGTTAAATGCTGAAATTTATACCATGAATGCTTAAGTTTGGATCTGTGTTGCTTTAGTTTTTCATCACTAGCTCATGAGTAGATTGTTGTTATAAAATAATGAAAGCATGCTATGTGTTGAACTCGAAAATGAAAACCAAAACCCACACTCATTTAAGAAGAAACATAATTGTGGTTACTACTCTATAAACGACTGCCCATGAAATGAAATATTGAAATCATCACTAAATTAATTTTTGTTAAACTACAACTTTATCGTGAAGGAAAGGAAGCGTTATCCACGAATAACTAATAATCTGGCATTGCATATAGAAGCGGTCAATCTCGCGGACGGTGACTACGAGTTGGTGCCCGCGGACTCTCGTGTGGATCAAGAGGTCATTTTGAACTGTTCTAACTTGTCTCAAGACCTGGGCCAAGCCTCAGAGGCTTTTCTGCCTGACAGTGCCCAAGAAGGCAAGCCCTGGAGCATAATCCCACTATTTTCCGAATTATTATTTAGCTATCTATTTATTAATGTAGTGTAATATTTTGTTTTCTGCATTTAAGTTTTCTAGGCGTTGATCGAAAACATTAGATGCATGATCCCTAGGAACCTCTGTTTGATACCGGATCTTTTTATCGATTAGTTGCCATGCTAAATAGGTACGGTAGAAGTCGAGTGGTTTCCTGCCTCTCGCGAGCAAATAGGATTTGTACTGACTTTAATTCCTGTTGAAATGTAAGGACAACGGACGGGGTTGTGTAGTTGTGATACCCCGCTGGTGTAGTCAAAAATGGCTAAGGTCGTGGTGTGTGGCTCATTTCGTTAAGCGTTTGAAAGTACTAGCCACATATCGAGAAATATGGATAATCAGGTAAGCTTAAGTACCTGATTGGACCGGCGAGTGGAACGATCTCGCACCCTCCTGGTAGAAGTAGGATTTATATTTTTGTCGCGATGTACGGGTGCAGAGTGGTCGGACTCTGTAGTCGGGGAGGGTAGTGCCCGATCCACGGACTGGAAAGAAAGGGGAACTGTAGCGTGGGCGGGAGCGAAGTCGATCCCCATGCGTGTGGTCTAGGTTCCCCTGGCCATGGTTGAAATTTCGATTCAGAATCGTCCGCCCCTCACGGCATGAGATTGCTTAATGCTTTCGGTCACACAGAGTAACAAGTGGAACATGATGATGATAATACTGCTGGTTGATTAAATGGTTGCTCTACCATGTTTGTGTAGAGTTAGTTGCAAATTTAGAACGGTTAATCCAACTAGAATATGGCTAAGTAAAATCTGAAAGTAAGGATCAACACTTAGCGGCGTTTTTGGCAAAACAAACCCCACCAACCAAAAAGCCTTGTATGTCTAGTTATCGGACTATGTTATATCTGGAGACGGGTCAGTCTTGCTGAGTATTAGTATACTCAACCTTGCTTGTGGCACTGTTTTTCAGGTACTAACTTCGAGGATCTGTTTGCAAGTCTTACTTGGCCGTGTACCTTGCCTCCGGGTTGGTCTGTTGAGTGGGATGGTCCTTCAGCGGGTGCTGATCGCCCTCCTGCTGAGTGACGCTTTCGTACGGGCTTATCGATGCGTCACGTTATTACGCTAGTTATCTTTTAATGCTTCCGCTGAACAATGAGACTGGAATAATCGAGTAGATGGAACTCTGTAGTACTTTGCTATTCTGAACCGGGTTTGTAATAATTTTTTTTTCCGCTGCGATCACTCTGAAATTTATGAAATATTCTGTGTTGTAATCTCTGGGCTCACCTTCGCGTGAGTATTGTCTGCTGATCCTGGAATAGCGTGGCTTTTATCGAGGCTTCACTCAAGGAACTACTGGTGATTGCCAATGTGGGTCAGAGTTGCTTGGCAACAAAGATCAGTGCACTCGGGCCCAGTAGTTTTGGGTGGTTCCGCCACAGCTGGTATCAGAGCTCGCAGACAGCCTACCAGAGATGGCAACCCTTGTTCTCTAACAACAAACTTAAAACTTGACTTCAAAACTACTTAAGTCTTTGAAAAGTTTAGGATCTCCAAGGACAAGTCTAGGACGTAAAGCCCTAGGGGATCTTATGGGTATAATCAGGTGGCTTATATTGTATGGCTAACTTCCAGCACATTACCTTTCAGTATTTAAAATTCTGTAATTTAAATTTTGTAACTACATCGTCGCCACGGAGGTATGCTTACTCAGTCAGTTGAGGGAGTTTGACCTTCCCGTCGGTGATGCGAGCCAAACGCTGGGGCTCAAGCAGTGGCCTACTTGAGCTGCTGCCCATATACCAACTTCGGTTGATTATATGGGGAGTAATGGTTTGAAAATTGGAATTCAATTCTCCGTCACAGACGGTACTCAGTCAATACGTTGTTTCGATGACGTATGCTTAACGTTGTCCATACGGCGGTAATTGTATGGATGCCGGTTCTATAGTGATCGGTAATGTTTGGGAATGCTTTCGTGAGTGCTGGCACGAAAGGTTCAATCTATATATTGTCAATTTTCTGCAGGTACGCTAACTCGAAATCGAATTCTAGGTTATTTAGCTATATCGAGTAGCTATATAGTGAGAGACGTAATATGTATGCCACCAAAATCATTTGCGTAAGACCAAGGTTACTTGGCAATTCTTTTGCTTGGTGAGGACGGATAGGTTCTGCATTCATTCTCAAAAAGGGTAACAAAGAAATCTTTGGAAGAAATCGCAATCAAATCAGCTAAAACCCTATCTTAAGGAGTATCTAGATAGTCTGCAAATTGGTTTCCACGAATTTTAACCCTCTGTTAAATTATTCAAATCAACTTGGGGTAGTAATACGAAATGATGTTCCCTAAGTTGTCAAACTCTTGTAAAATTTTGAGAATTTTTGAAGCCTTCTAGCCTGGGTTTTACGATTTTAGATCAACCCTGGGTAAGACTGTTAACTCTGAACAGTCTGTACAACTGAAATTTTTCAACCCTTATAAGTTATTCAAACGAAAAATCGTTCAACATGAAAGTTGTAGACAACTAAGTGATTATCATACCATAAAAATTTGAATAATTTTTGACAACTGGTTTGGGAGTTATGGTCAAAATACACCCTCTCTAGACACACAGTTTTCCTGGTTGACGCTATTCTGAAAAACTGAGCATATCACCCCCTTGGAGTCCGAATTGATCTTAATGATGACTAGATGAATCGTTCCTTAATATCAGAGGGATGTTGTGTAAATTTTTGACAATTTCTTTCGCTGTCCAGAGTTAGTAGTTCTTGTTACCATCAGCTGATCCATCGGTCTTTTGTTGGGACAGATGGAGGAGCTGCTGGTTGTTGACGCGCAGGGGCACGTGCACTCCGCTTGCCTGCACTGGGATGGATTTCCTCGACGTCTTTGGGAGCTTTTGAGTGCAGCCGGTTACCTTCAGCCACCGATTTACGATGGCCACGAGTTTGTGGAGGACGGAGTTCGTCGCTGCAATGTGACGATGGTGATCCCGCAGCACCCGCTCAACGGGTGGGAGCCGATCGTGACTCAGATGGTCGGTCACTACCTGCTGGACACTTGGGAGCTTACCGCCATGAGGGCAATGACCACTTTTTGCTCTTCGCACCCTCTGGAGGTGGTTCTGACCGCGTTCGGGTTGTTCCCTGCACCTGACCCGACAGACCCGCTTTGGCTCGACCGGATGGCACACGTGGACGTGGTTGCTACCCTTGACCCGGTCGGGGCACTTCGGAAGACAGCGATGTGCCTGGATGGCCTCTACAGACTTCACGCTTACCAGAGTTACGCCGTCGCTCAGTTGGTGGACCATGCTCAGGCGTTGCACCTAGCGGTCCAGCTGAGAGATGGGTAGCTTCAGGAGGCTAGTACCGAGCTCGAGAGCAGGGCTACTCTTATCGCCCAGCTCCAAGGCCAGGTTCACGAGCTTCAGGACACGATGATGGATCATGATGCTACGATCAACTTCCTGGAGGACCAGTTCCACGACCTGCAGCTTGAGATGGACGAGGCCCAGGGGCAGCTTCACGTGATACAGCACGCGCAGGATGCCTTTCACGCACCCCCCGACGAGATGCAGGTGGACGATGAGGACGAGCCCCAGGAGATCGAGGGCGTTTCGGAGATGGACTCCGAGGACCAGGCGCCGCAGCCCGCACCGGTTGAGGTTCACACTCCCGCGGCGAGTGAGGCATCGGTCAACATGTAGACCGAGGCGCTGTTTTCTTAGCTTTTGTAGACTCCTCTTGGTGTAGCCAACTTTTGGATCATGGCTACTAGGCTAAATTAGAGTTGAGTAACATCTTAGTACTGATGTTAGAAGTAACCAAGTAGAAATGAGAGGATGATGGGTGTAATGAATCCCTAATGCTACTAATGTGAATTATCAGTGATCTGTGAAAAGCTGAAGGCAGCAGCTAGTTCGAATTTTTATCCTCTTTTCCTTTCTGAATTAGCTCCTGAGTTGAATACCAAAGTTGTTCCAAATTTCATCGGGAAAATGCCCACAAAATTTGAGCCCAAACGGATTAGTGTTGCAGGAGATAATCGCAAATTACAGAAGCTCTGTTTTCTGTAAAACAGAAAAACCAGAGGAGTAAATGAATTTTTCGACTAACTTACTCTGGAAATCTGACTTTGTGATGACTACCAAAGCTGTAGCTCATGAAATTATCTATCTCCTGTAAAAGTTTCAAGTTTATATCATGTACAGAACTCCAGTTATGAGTATTTTTGTATCACTGGTTTTTCTGCACAATGTGATTTAAGCAATTCCGAATACTTCCATGTCATCTTGAGTTGTAATTTCCATTCGGAATGATGATAATGTTGAGCCTAATGCAAAGTACTCACATTTCAGATGGTTGGATCGACTCGAGGCACCCCTAGTGGTTTTGGAGCCGGGGGGAATGGAGATCCACCTCCACCTCCTCCACCAGTGGGTATCGCTGAGGTTCTTGCCACCCAGACGGAAATTTTGCGGCAGTTGGTTCAAGCTCAGCAACAACCGCGGGGGTGGGCATCATGCTCATCAAGCACAAGAAGCGAGCTACCAAGATTTCCTCAGTACTTAGCCTCCGCTATTCAATAAAGCGGATGAGCCTCTGGACGCGGACGCTTGGATTCGCACAATCGAGTCCAAGTTTTCTCTATTGACTACTCCTTGTTCCGAAGCGAACAAGACTCGCTACGCCGCGCAGCAGCTTCGCGGATCAGCTCGTATGTGGTGGGATCACTACCACGGGATGCTACCGGCTGATCATGTGGTGAATTGGAATGAGTTCAAATTGGCTTTTCGAGATCATCATATTCCAACTGGACTTCTTGACCGTAAGCTCAACGAGTTCTTGGCTTTAACTCAGGGCACTCGTATTGTGATGCAGTATGCCCAAGTATTCCATCAATTGTGTCAATATGCCGGACATCACACGGATACCGACGCTAAGAAGCGTGAATGCTTCCGTCGAGGCCTTAGCACCAAGTTACAAGAAAGGCTAAATCTTGTCCGAGCGGACTCTTTCAATGAATTGGTGAATATGGCTATCTCTCAGGAGGACCTTATTTCTGCACACCGCGCTGAAAAGAAGCGCAAGGCACCTGTTGGACCCTCGAGTGCCTCTGCACCAAGGTATCGTATTGGGCAGAATACCCCACCCGCACCCTCTCAGAAGGCCCTTCAGCCAGGGCGTTGGATTATTCGGCCTCCTCAACAACAGCAGCAGACTCGATTCGGGTTTCCTCAGCAAGCCCGATTTGTGCCTCAGCAGCAGCAGAACGGCCCTAGGCCGAATACTCAGCCATCCGCTCGCCCTGACAACAATAACCGTTGTTTCAGATGCGGGAGTCCAGATCACTTTGCCAAGATGTGCCCCCAGGCGGGCCAAGCTCAAGGGCAGGCTTTTCGCAGAAATGATCAGAACAAGGGCAAGAGGCAAACCATTCAAGTCAGGCAGGGGCGACTTAGATTCACCAGCCTCGCTGACCTTCCAGAGGGAGCACCAGTTATGTCGGGTACATTCTCCATAAACCATCACCCCGCAGTGATCTTATTCGATTCTGGTGCATCTCATAGCTTCATTAGTTCTAAATTTGGAGCAAAAGTTGGGTTAGATTTTTGTCAGACGAAAGGGTCATTCATGATATCTACTCCGGGTGGTAAAGTTGCATCAAACCAAATCGTTAATAATGCGCCACTTAGTTTGGGTAGTAAAACCGTTTCCTACCACTTTGATATTGTTGCCACTAGAAGGTATGGACATTATTCTGGGAATGAATTGGATGAAAAGACATGGGGTAATGTTAGATATCTCTTCCCGAGCCATTGAAATAAATTCTCCAACTCATGGTCATTCGGTTCTATATTTACCTCATCATCAATGTCACAACTCTTGTGCCTATGCCATGAAAGATATTCATCTCGGAGATATTCCGGTAGTCTGTGAATATGCAGATGTGTTTCCGGACGATTTACCTGGTATGCCGCCAGACCGGGATATCGAATTTGTCATTGAACGTCAGCCTGGTACAGCACCCATTTCAAAAAGGCCGTACCGTATGCCGCCTAAAGAATTAGCTGAACTAAAAATCCAGCTACAAGAACTGTTGGACAAGGTTTTATTCGCCCAAGTGCTTCACCTTGGGGCTGTCCAGCATTGTTCGTAAAGAAGAAGGATGATAGTCTGAGGTTGTGTGTTGATTACCGGCCTCTCAATGCGGTGACCATCAAAAATAAATATCCACTCCCCCTCATTGATGTACTGTTTGATCAGTTGGCTGGAGCAAAGATCTTCTCCAAGATTGATCTCCGTTCGGGGTATCATCAAATTAAAATCCGGCCTTGTGATATTCCCAAGACCGCCTTCTCAACCCGATATGGTCTCTATGAATATTTGGTTATGTCTTTCGGTCTCACCAATGCTCCGGTTTATTTTATGTATCTCATGAACTCGGTATTCATGCCGAAACTTGACAAGTTTGTCGTGGTTTTTATTGACGACATTCTGATCTATTCCAAGAACGAGGCGGAACATGAGCAACATCTGTGTATTGTTCTTCAACGTCTCAGAGATCATCAACTGTACGCAAAATTCTCCAAGTGTGAATTATGGCTAGACACGGTCAAATTTCTGCGTCACACTATTTCTAGTGAAGGCATCTCAGTTGATCCCAGCAAAGTGCAAGAAGTGATGGACTGGAAACCTCCTACTTCAGTTCATCAGATTCGCAGTTTTCTCGGCTTGGCGGGGTATTACCGCAGATTTATTCTGGACTTCTCCAGAATTGCTAAGCCCATGACAGAACTACTAAGGAAGCATGTCAAGTTTAAATGGAATGCGAAGTGCGATGAAGCATTCCATACATTGAGAGCACATCTTACCACAGCACCAGTCTTGGCTCAACCTGACAACAATAAACCCTACGATGTTTATTGCGACGCTTCAGGTACTGGTCTTGGTTGTGTTCTAATGCAAGACAACCGGGTTATAGCATATGCTTCCCGAGCTCTTCGGCCACACGAGTTAGATTATCCAACTCATGATCTTGAGCTAGCCGCAGTTATTCTTGCTCTCAAGCTTTGGAGACATTATCTTATGGGCACTCATTGCAATATTTATACCGACCATAAGAGTCTCAAATACATTTTCACTCAAAGTGAGCTGAATATGAGGCAACGAAGATGGCTGGAATTAATCAAAGATTATGACCGGAAAGTTCATTATCATCCGGGCAAGGCTAATATTGTAGCCGATGCGCTCAGTCGCAAGGTTCACTGCAATTGCCTTTCAGTGGAGTCGTATAATGACACATTGGGTGCTGAAATGCAAAAGCTGAAATTGGAAATCATCCCTCAGGGCTCTTTGAATCATATTTCGGTGGAACCGACACTCTATGACAAGGTCATCATGGCACAATTATATGACAAAAGTGTTGGTATCATCAAGCAGAAAGTATTAGAAGGTGAAAATAAATACAAATGGTTTCGAGTGGACCATAAAAGAATTTTGTGGTTCGAGGATCGCCTAGTCGTTCCAAAGAATCATGAGCTGCGGAAACAAATCCTGGACGAAGCACATCTCTTTAAATTCTCCATTCATCCGGGTAGCACCAAGATGTACCAAGATCTAAAACAAAATTTTTGGTGGACTCGTATGAAAAGAGAAATTGCCAAGTATGTCGCAGAATGTGACACATGTCAGAGAGTAAAAGCTAGTGACTTGAAAGTTGCTGGAACTCTCCAACCTCTGCCAATTCCATCTTGGAAATGGGAAGATATTAGCATGGACTTCATAGTGGGCTTACCAAATACTTCTCAGCATCATGATTCCATTTGGGTCATTGTTGATAGGCTCACAAAGACCGCTCATTTTATTCCAGTGCATACTGAATATGGAGCCAAGAAATATGCTGAAATCTATATTGATCGGGTTGTCTGTCTACACGGTATACCCAAAACGATTATCTCGGATCGTGGTCCTCAGTTTGTGGCAAGGATTTGGGAGCAACTCCAAGAGGCTCTCAGGACTAAATTAATTCGAAGCTCAGCTTACCATCCACAGACTGACGGACAGACCGAAAGGGTGAATCAAATTCTTGAGGATATGCTTCGAGCATGTGTCATCCATTATGACAAGCACTGGGACAAATGTTTATCCTTGGCTGAGTTTTCTTATAACAACAGCTATCAGGCCAGTCTAAAGATGGCACCATTCGAGGCCTTGTATGGTCGACGGTGTCGAACTCCTTTGAGTTGGTCCCAGACTGGAGAACGTCAAGTATTTGGACCCGAATTAGTGGTCGAGGCTGAGGAGAAAGTGAAAATAGTACAAGCAAATCTCCGAGCAGCCCAGTCTCGGCAAAAGAGTTATTTCGATAAAAGAAGGGATCCCTTGAAGTTCATGGTTGGCGACCACGTTTATTTACGAGTGTCACCCACTCGAGGCGTTCAACGTTTCGGAGTCAAGGGTAAGCTAGCACCTCGCTATGTCGGGCCATATGAAATCATTTAAGAATGTGGACCCGTGGCTTATCGTTTGCAACTTCCTTCACGACTTGCCGCCATCCATGATATTTTCCACATATCCCAACTCAAGAAATGTGTTCGAGTTCCTACGGAAATCATCAATCAACAAGAAATTTTAGTGGAGCCCGATCTCTCTTATACCGAATATCCACTCAGAATTCTGGATCAAAAAGAGAGAGGTACTCGTCGAAAGGTGGTAAAAATGTATAAAATTCAGTGGTCTCATCACACTGAAGAAGAAGCCACCTGGGAGACGGAAGATTATCTTAATCGACATTATCCGGGTTTTCTTAGCTCCACCTCAGGTATATCACTTTCCCTACCTAAATTCAATCATCCAATCTCGGGGCGAGATTCTTTTTAAGGGGGGTTGGCTGTGACACCTCAGGTGTTAGTACACTTAAATACATATTACTATACCTTACTTAAATTTAAAAGAAAAGTGGGGGAAATTAATTCAAGAAGAAGGGGTCAAATAAAAGTCAAAGTAAACAAAAGGAATTAAAGGAGAAAGGAAAAAGAGTGGAAAGCTACTCAAATTTCAATTCAAAAAGGTGCACAAAATTTTAGTTGGCTCATGAGAGGTGCTTCAATTGACATGTGCTCAATTGAACTTCAGCCAAAATCAAGTCAAAAACTGAATAAAACCAAAGTCCTTTTGTGCAAGTTTGCAAATTTACAATTAGTTCAAAATGTGAGATTTGAATGAAAATTTGCATAAAACAAAAGTTGTAGATCTTGAAAAGTTATGCAAAAGTGGTATTCAACATTTTTTCATTTGAACCCTCGACATAGGAGATATTTTTAGTTTACTGAGAGGTCCCTGGATTTTCAGAAATCACAAAAACACCCTCACCTCCATCTCTCTCCCATGGCTTGCTCTGTTTCGTGCCGCCCGTCGTACGCCATCGGTGGACTTTGTCCACCGCGCGATTGCGGCCAAGTGGACCCGGGAAAACCCCCCAGCACCACCTGGTCCGCCCCTTGGCACCCTCCCACGCTCACATGCGTCCCAGGCACCTCCCCGAGCCGCCACACCACCCCCGCCATGCGCAGCGCCGCCCGCTCGCCCGCCAGCCCGCCATCGAGCCGTCCAGGGCCAAATCAACCGCCCCCAGGTGCTACTCCCCTCACCCAGGAGCTCCTTGGATTATAATAACCCCTAGAACTCCACCGTCGCGCGCCTTCTCCTCCTTCTTCCTCCTCCTGCCGCTCCGCCATGGCCGGCGAGATCTAGCCCGCGTAGACCGGCTACCACAGCCCTACATTGTCCCGTCCAACCACTGCAGCAGCTTCTCCACCTTCTAGTTGAGCTCCACGCGCGTGGAATCGAACCAAATCCTCCTCCCGATGCCATTCCCCTTCTGCGCCGCCGCCGGCGAGCTCGGGCTCCCCGCGGACCGGCCAGCCCAGAGGGAATCCGTGCACGATAGCTACCCCAGGCGCATCCTCAAGCTCACGCGGTGCTCGTGCGTGCCCTGTTCCCCTACCCCGAGCCCTCCTTCGCCTCCAACACCAGCGACCCGAACCTCCGCCCCGCCATTGATGCCGACGAGCTCGAGTCCGTGCACCAAACACGCGAACGCCGACTAGGGTAGGTGTTCCTCGATCCCTACTCTCCCAAGCGCCTCCCTGTGGCAGCCCCGGTAAGCCCTGCCTAGCAGAACACCACCGGCAAGATGCCACGGCGGAGAAGGCCGGCGAAGGGCCCGGTTGTAATTTCTTTTTTTTTGTTCAGGGGTGCGTTTGCAAGATTTCCAGTGTATACTAGTGAACTTCTAAAATTCAGAAAAAATCACAAAAAAAATCGTAAAAATGCAAACTCAACGGATCTGGAATCCTTGTAATAAGATCTACAAATTTTGTAACAGTCATATCTGCAGAAACTCAACCGAATTTAATCTGGGAAAAAGAATAAGAAAACCACCTTATGCATGTTCAGGAAGTTCTACTTAGCAAATGACCTTGATTTTTGGATATGTTATCACTAATGGAATATTAAGATCACAGTAAAAATATGACACCCAGCCAAATTAGTTATCATGTTGGAACAATCAAGATTCTCTAATCTATTGCTAGCTTTCTCGATTTAATACTAGAAAATGTGCACAAGAACTTGCTCTGTAATTTTTACTGCATACATGTGCAACTGAAATCTTGTTAATCCCTAAATTTTAGATTTATTAGAGTTCATTTGCTATATACCATGATTTATGCTTTTTTAATCGACTTAATTCTTTATATATAGTTATTATGCTCTGAAAAATATATATTTATTTCTGAAGTCCCGTTTTAGCTCTGTGTTCCTGTCTAAAAATTTTGAGCTGCAGTTACTGAGTTTTTCTTTGGTAAATAATCATGCTTAGCATCTTAGGGCTAGATTTACTATTTTTGTTCTGAGTAATCTACAGAATAACTGATCTTGATTTTTGGACATGATCTTGTTTAGAGTATGTTCTATCTTTAATAAAAAGTTCATATGCAGTACTGATTAAATGCACCTTGAGAAATTTATGCTAGCTCATGTTAATATAACTGTATATCGAATTTATCGTATTGAGTTAAATCTTGAAAAATTTTCTGGAGTATGTTTAGCTCATGTTTAGGCTCTGGTAAAAATTTGAGAACCATATCCCTAGTAAAACTCTCTGTAGAATTAATCTTTGTTAATAGCTTGCTGTTTTTATTCTTTTTGTCACCTCTGCTGTATAAGTGTATAAAATCTGAAAAAATTTCAGTGCTGAGTATATGCTATAAAGTTGCCCTCGTAAAATTTGTAGCTCCAGAACCCATATTAAACGTTCTGTACAAAAAGATTAAGTAACTAGAGTGATCTACTTACATGTATAGTGGTGGTAATTGCTTTATAGTTAAATGCTGAAATTTATACCATAAATGCTTAAGTTTGGATCTGTGTTACTTTAGTTTTTCAGCACTAGCTCATGAGTAGATTGTTGTTATAAAATAATAAAAGCATGCTATGTGTTGAACTCGAAAATGAAAACCAAAACCCCCACTCATTTAAGAAGAAACATAATTGTGGTTACTACTCTATAAACGACTGCCCATGAAATGAAATATTGAAATCATCACTAAATTAATTTTTGTTGAACTACAACTTTATCGTGAAGGAAAGGAAGCGTTATCCATGAATAACTAATAATCTGGCATTGCCTATAGAAGCGGTCAATCTCGCGGACGGTGACTACGAGTTGGTGCCCGCGGACTCTCGTGTGGATCAGGAGGTCATTTTGTACTGTACTAACTTGTCTCAAGACCTGGGCCAAGCCCCAGAGGCTTTTCTGCCTGACAGTGCCCAAGAAGGCAAGCCCCGGAGCATAATCCCACTATTTTCCGAATTATCATTCAGCTATCTATTTATTAATGTAGTGTAATATTTTGTTTTCTACATTTAAGTTTTCTAGGCATTGATCGAAAACATTAGATGCATGATCCCTAGGAACCTCTGTTTGATACCGGATCTTTGTATCGATTAGTTGCCATGCTAAATAGGTACGGTAGAAGTCGAGTGGTTTCCTGCCTCTCGCGAGCAAATAGGATTTGTACTGACTTTAATTCCTGTTGAAATGTAAGGACAACGGGCGGGGTTGTGTAGTTGTGATACCCGCTGGTGTAGTCAAAAAATGGCTAAGGTCGCGGTGTGTGGCTCATTTCGTTAAGTGTTTGAAAGTACTAGCCACATACCGAGAAATATGGTAATCGGTAAGCTTAAGTACCTGATTGGACCGGCGAGTGGAACGATCTCGCACCCTCCTGGTAGAAGTAGGATTTATATTTTTGTCGCGACGTACGGGTGCAGAGTGGTCGGACTCTGTAGTCGGGGAGGGTGTGCCGGATCCACGGACTAGAAAGAAAGGGGAACTGTAGCGTGGGCGGGAGCGAAGTCGATCCCCATGCGTGTGGTCTAGGTTCCCCTGGCCAGGTTGAAATTTCGATTCAGAATCGTCAGCCTCTCACGGCATGAGATTGCTTAATGCTTTCGGTCACATAGAGTAGCAAGTGGAACATGATGATGATAATACTGCTGGTTGATTAAATAGTTGCTCTACCATGTTTGTGTAGAGTTAGTTGCAAATTTAGAATGGTTAATCCAACTAGAATATGCCTAAGTAAAATCTGAAAGTAAGGATCAACACTTAGCGGCATTTTTGGCAAAACAAACCCCACCAACCAAAAAGCCTTGCATGTCTAGTTATCGGACTATGTTATATCTGGAGATGGGTCAGTCTTGCTGAGTATTAGTATACTCAGCCTTGCTTGTGGCACTATTTCTCAGGTACTAACTTCGAGGATCTGTTTGCAAGTCTTGGCCGTGTACCTTGCCTCCGGGTTGGTCTGTTGAGTGGGATGGTCCTTCAGCAGGTGCTGATCGCCCTCTTGTTGAGTGACGCTTTCGTACGGGCTTATCGATGCGTCACGTTATTACACTAGTTATCTTTTAATGCTTCCGCTGAACAATGAGACTGGAATAATCGAGTAGATGGAACTCTGTAGTACTTTGCTATTCTAAACCCGGTTTGTAATAAATTTTCTTTCCGCTGCGATCACTCTGAAATGTATGAAATGTTCTGTGTTGTAATCTCTGGGCTCACCTTCGCGTGAGTGTTGTCTGCTGATCCTGGAATAGCGTGGCTTTTATCGAGGCTTCACTCGAGGAACTACCGGTGAGTGCCAATGTGGGTCAGAGTTGCTTGGCAACAAAGATCAGTGCACCCGGGCCCAGTAGTTTTGGGTGGTTCCGCCACAATATCTTCGAAGATGTCAACTTCGATTTCTTGATAGGACATCCCCTTAAGGCTCTCTTTAAGGATGTTCCTAAAGACGGATGTTTAAACATCAAGTTAGGGAAGGACACTTTCCATGTTCCCGTGGATTGAGCACTAAAATGCTCAGTGGAAGATCTCCCTACTCCAGAGCCAATTGAGGAAATAATGGCCACTTCCACCTTCGAGTCTTTTGTCTCAGACCTCGAGGATATCGAGGAAATGCCAGAAGAAGTCAACGATGCGGAAGAAGACCCCGATGAAACTTCTGAACTACCCGCGACCTCTGAAAGCCATCACGACCTCCGATTGAGCTAAAGCCTTTACCTTCCGGGCTTAGATATGCCATCACGACCTCTGAATAGTGATGTAGAGTCTCCCGTGATCATTAGAGAAAAACTCTCAGAAGAGGAGACAAGCAAGCTCATCGCCGTTTTAGAGAAGCATCGATCAGTCCTAGGCTATACCTTACAAGACCTCAAGGGCATCAGTCCTACTCTTTGTACTGACCGAATCCCTTTGGATCCCGAAATAGCACCTTCTAGGGAACCCCAAAGAAGGTTGAACAATGCTATGAGGGAGGTGGTGAAGAAAGAGGTTCTCAAACTCCTAGATGCCGGAATTATCTATCCTGTTCCGCATAGTGAGTGGGTAAGCCCAGTTCAAGTCGTGCCCAAGAAAGGAGGCATGACGGTGGTGGAAAATAGCAAGAACGAGCTAATTCCACAACGAACCATCACGGGATGGAGGATGTGTATAGATTACAGAAAACTCAACAAGGCCACAAAGAAGGATCACTTCCCACTACCCTTCATCGATGAGATGCTAGAGCGGTTGGTGAAGCACTCCTACATCTGTTTTCTTGATGGTTATTTTGGTTACCATCAAATTCCCATCCATCCCGAAGATCAAAGCAAGACTACATTCACATGCCCCTATGGAACATATGCCTACCGACGAATGTCATTTGGGTTATGTAACATCATTCCAAAGGTGCATGATGTCCATTTTCTCTGACATGATCGAAGAAATTATGGAAGTTTTCATAGACGAATTCTCGGTCTATGGAACGACCTTCGATCATTGCCTAGAAAAATTGGATAGAATCTTGCAGAGATGCCAAGAGAAGGACCTGGTCCTCAACTAGGAGAAATGTCAGTTCATGGTCCGTGAAGGCGTCGTTCTAGGACACTTGGTGTCCGAGAGAGGGATAGAGGTGGATAAGGCGAAGATTGAAGTCATTGAACAACTTCCGCCTCCCGTCAATGTGAAAGGAATCAGAAGCTTCCTTGGCCATGCCGGATTCTATCGAAGGTTCATGGCGAATTTCTCTCAGATCGCCAGACCCCTCATGAGTCTCCTAGCCAAGGATGTTCCTTTCCAATTCACAGATGAGTGCCATAAAGCCTTTGACACTCTCAAAAAGGCACTCATCTCAGCTCCGATCATTCAACCCCTAGATTGGAAGCTCCCGTTCGAGATCATGTGTGATGCTAGTGACTATGCGGTGGGAGCCGTACTTGGTCAGACCAACGATAAGAAGCATCACGCGATCACGTATGCAAGCAAGACACTCACTGGAGCTCAGCTCAATTACGCCACGACAGAAAAAGAGCTCCTAGCAGTCATCTTTGCTATCGACAAGTTTAGATCCTATCTAATGGGGACCAAGGTCATCGTCTATATAGACCATGCCGCACTCAAGTACCTCTTCACTAAGAAGGATGCTAAACCAAGGTTGATCAGATGGATTCTCCTACTCCAAGAATTTTACTTGGAAATTAAAGATAAGAAAGGAGTAGAGAATTCAGTGGCGGATCATTTATCGCGCATGACCAACACTAATACCCAAGACCCGCCGATAAATGACTTCCTACGGGATGATATGCTTCTCAAAGTAACAGCTTCGCACTCCTGGTATGCGAATATTGTGAACTTCATAGTTTAGGGGTATATACCCCTAGGGGAGAGCAAAAAGAAGCTAGTTCAGGAGAGCAGATGCCACCTATGTGATGCACCATATCTGTATCGAGTCTGTGCAGATGGGTTACTCAGACATTGTGTACCTACGGCAGAAGGACAAAAGATCATAGAAAAATGCCATGCAACACCATATGGAGGTCACTATGGTGTATTTCGCACCCAAGCGAAGATATGGCAGAGTGGTTTCTATTGGCCATCTATGTATGAAGATACAAAGAACTTCATCCAAAGATACCCAAACTGCCAGAGTCATGGAGGGATCACAGCAAGCAACGCAATGCCCCTAAACTACAATCTTCAAGTCGAACTCTTTGATGTTTGGGGTATTGACTACATGGGACTTTTTGTATGGTCCCAAGGATGCGAGTATATCTTGGTCGCCGTAGACTACGTCTCCAAATGGGTCCAAGCCATGCCATGCAGAGCCGCAGATGCAAAGCATGCCCGTAATGTTCCATGAGATTATCTTTCCAAGGTTTGGCACACCACGGATGGTAATCAGTGACGGAGGGTCACACTTCATTGACTTGGCCTTCCGGAACTTTCTCAAGGAGCTAGGGACAAGGCACAACATCACGACTCTGTATCACCCTCAGACCAGCGGTCAAGCAGAAACATCAAACAAACAAATCAAGAACATTCTGCAGAAGACCATGAATGAGATTGGGAGGGGATGGAAGCTGAGATTACCGGATGCACTTTGGGCATACCGTACAGCATACAAGACACATTCTAAATAAGAGCCATATAGGCCAAAAGGGCAGGTGGGCCCATTCTACCTCTCGTACACCTGACCCCACCTGCTGACCAGCACAAGCTGGGGCCCACTGGGGCCCAGCCTGGGTCAGCCGACCCACCAGGGTGGCCGAACCTGGGCCAGCTCCATTGAGGCCCAGCTTCGGTGCACGGCCTCCTTGACCAATCTAGAGCCTAATTCTATGAGGGACGACGACGTTCGCAAAGAGAAGAATGAGTTCTCGTACCTCTCTTCCTCTATTCAGAAAACCTAAACCCTCCACCTTGTTTCCATCTATTCCTCAAAACCTCCATTACTGCCTACCAGCATCCCAAGAACCATCTGCCATGGTCAACAAGGAGATAGTCCCATACGTTGCACCAGAATCCCGCCAGGATAATCCTTCTTAGCCCTATGGAGCAGTCCTTCGCGGAAGCTCTTCAAGAAGAGATCTTCTCGGTGTCCACGACCTCGCCAGCAACACCTCAAAGCACCCCCAGAAGGAGGGACCTGAGGGGCCCACGTGCCCGTTCGGCTCCCAGCTTCTCTGGTGTTTCTCCATCCCCTGGTGGAACACCTTCAGTGATGGGACGGCGTCGCAAACCAAGGAACTGACCTTCAAAGGAGAAGCTAGAAGTCTTCGTAGTCAAGCTGTTTCAAGATGAGAATGCACCCGGGCCAAGGCTTAAGCCAGACGAGGAGGACGTGCATTCTTGGGTGACCAAAGAGGGCCGGCTAATTAGTCATGACTACCGGCGCAACAAGATATCTCCTGATGAGACACCACTCCAACCACGCCTCTCAATCTTTGGAGTGAGACCATCACCTAGAGCAGAAGATTATCGAGACAAGACTGAGATAAGGAAGCTTTCCAATGAACTCACAAAAGCTCATATGGCCAATGTCAGATTGGACACATCTCAGCAAAGGTTGAGGACGGAGGTCAGAGAGATGCAAGAAGAACTCGACCTTTATTTCAAGTTTCTTGATGAAAGGATGGATTGCCTAGTAGAGGCACTAGGGATCCAAGACTTTGAGTAGGGATCTTAGATAAGACCCCTAGTTATCATAGGTTTAGTTCGGGCGCTAGTCTTAGTCATTCCGTTTAGGTTTAGGTCAGTTTAGTCGCGCCCCAGTTTTGTTCATTCAGGATTGTGACCTTTGGCTCCCCGGTGTTAATGCCGGCAGAGCCCCGTTATCTTTCATATTTGGTTTGTTTTATCTATGATCGATGAGCAGGTCGAAAACAAGTGTGGGGGGAAAGATCCCATGATGATACACATTCACGAGCGCATTCGCACGTCATGCGCACCTCCCGCTCCGACTTCTGAGTTTGCACTACCTCACTTGTTTCCTCCATTTAGTGTTTCTAAACATGAGCATATCTTTTCAAATATTTGAATCTGTTTAAGAAATTTGCTAATAGGAGTTCTTGATAGATGCCTTGCATAAATGTTTTTCATGCTACGCTTAAGTTTGTGAACCATATCTTATAGGACCCCATGATGCTTAGTTGTTGACTAACGTGGTATGTCTGGTTTAAAGTTGTTCGTCTCTCTCATGTTCACCAATTTGGGAATTTTATTTATAAAAACAAAACTGAGTTCATGGTCTTTCTCTTTATCCACCATCCTACCAGAGCCATATGTTACATTCCACTTGGAAAATCACATGCTATGTCTCTTGGCTACATGTTGAGCTTGATCAAATTTTGTGACCCATTATGGTTTTACTGTGTTTACGCTCTTGATTAAAGGTTATATGTTCAGATGAACCTCATGCTCCTTAAATACTGTCTGACAATAGAACTTCCAAAAAGAGAGAGAGAGAAAAAGAGAGATGAGAAGATGGCATGCCAAAGAAGCTTGACCCAAAAAAAAGAGAGAGAAAAAATGGCATGCGAAAGAAGCATGACCCAACAAATAATGTCAGACATGAAAAGGAGCATGTATTTATCTGTGCACTAACCTAATCAGTTCGTAAATATGAGTATCAACATATGGCTCCAATTTCTGACCTTGTAACAGATTTGAGTCAAACAGATGCCATTCTACCTCATCCGTCAAAACTCCACATATACCATCAGAGCCGGTGAGGTAAATTGGGGATAAGTTCTGGTAAGAAGTAATGAGCAATTCTGAGAGACCTATGGAAGAGTGTAAGACCATGAACGTCTTTTTTTCTTCAAAAACTTCTTTCAAAAAAATACCCAAGTCTGGTAGCATGACAGGATGACCCTTGAAGCCAAGATCATTCCGTTCTTCAACAGCTCAACTATCATGGTAGACACACTCAAGTTCACAAGAAAGAGCAAGGTATCGAATAACTTTTGTGTAGGATGTTCTATCAGGAAGTTGCCATTGCACCTCAGTCCTGACCTTTACTCGGGATGAGCGAACGGCCAAGTGTGGGGGATCTTGTTGTCGGTCACTAACGAACAACTTTGACCGTCAACTCCTGCACAAAAATGAACCATAATATGGAATAAATGCTAGGATAGATTTATTTACTAACGAATTCCACAGATGACGTTCTAGAATGTGTGTAGGTGATTTCTAGCTGATTTTACATTATAATGGTGTGGTTTGATCCAAGACACGACGTTCCAGCAAATTAGGATGCGACACATGTCAGAATATGGAGTAGAGGTCCCACCAGAGCAAGAAACCGACATGACAAAAGTCAATACCCGTGCCAATGACAAGTGAGTCCAGGAAGGAACCCATGGACCAAAAGGGAAGGTCGGTGGGCCCACTGGGAGGCCGACCGACCTGCCTGTGGGCCCCACTGACTTAAACTTGCCACGTGGAGGAAGCTTATTGGATGTACAAGTCAGTTTGCCAAGGATCAACTGCAGAAGACGTCTCCCATGGCCATGGCTCCCTCCTATAATTATAGAGGGGGGGTGGGTAGAGAAATGGAATACAACACACCATACCCTCTCAACTCACCTTCTCCCTTGGAGCTTGAGGCATTCATCCTAGATGCTTAGGTAGACTAGGAGGTTTAGAAGAAGAGGAGGAGAGTGAGGAGGAGTCGAGGAAGTGCCGGGTCTGTCGGTATTCTTCTCCGCTTGTACCTCGACGGATGCTTATTTGGTTGTAAGTGTTCGATACTTCCTTTGCTTATTTAGAATTAGAGTCTAGATCGCAAGTTATCATCTCTGCCTTATATTAGTTGATATGTATGCTTATAGAGTAGCATTTGATCTTAGCTTAAGACCCCGGATAGAAAAGGGTAATCTTGGCCAGGGCTAAGGTTAGTAGGGAAAGGCGTAGACGTGGTGTCTAGGCTGGACTATACCACTCAGTTGTCCAATAGTCCCACGGTTTGTAGAGGTAGCTGGCAGGTGGTGACAGCCCTGTCCAAGCCCGAGTAATCCTTCATGTTCAGATATTGGATAGAGCACTATTACCGGAGCTATCGGTTGGTATAAGCCAGTCGAAACCGGTAGCTCGAAGTATAACGGCGACGTGATCTCTTCTTCTAGGCATAGATTCTAGATCTAGGAAGTCCTCTCTTCTATCACCTCCACACCTGCATGTGTGTCCTTGGATGAGACTAAACCCGTAGATAGCGTACTCACGTTCCTCAATGGATACGATACCCTGGAATACTCTTGGGTGAAAGCTACAGCGGTATCCGTGCGCTTGCGGATTTTATTTGTGATGTTGCAAAGTACCAACAATGAACGTGATCCAGAACTCATTGGGATCACTGTAACAAACTTGCATACTCTGCTTTGCGATTCGAGCACTTGAACTCCATCACGATGTACACTATGATGGTGAACAATATTTTGCTGCATATAAGTGTCAACTCCACCAAGAAAAATATCTTCTCCTGTTATTTGTATATTTATTGCTCTAAGGGCAACGCGCATCGCATCGGCCATCATTCAACCGACGTACTCAGATCACAATCGGTCTTGCATATTTTTCGTGCTGAACGCGACACTTATTGTATCGCCTATGGCTCACATCCTAGCCGATGCATTTATTGATCAGCTATGTATCCACCCATATACTAAAGTAATGTTTCTTCAAATATTTTCCACTCTTCTTACACACAGGAACCACTTTTAGAAATCCATTCGGCACATGTACACTGCCGAACAAATTTTGCTTCAATCAAACACGTGATTTCGGCCTTTATATCTGGTAACATTTTAGGATGGCAGCGCCTTTCACCTTGCTGATACGGCCGATACCCCGGTTTTATAGGTAGACGATGCTTAACAATAGAACGATCCAAACTAGGCATCTCATAATATTCCCAAGCAAAATAGTCTTTATATTCTTTCAACAACTTCGTCAACTCACGTTTGTACTCAGGATCTAAACTAGCACTAATAAACATCGGCCTTGGTTGATCACCATCACCAATATCAATTTCTTCTAATATATCGGCTGACGTAAATCCGTGGCCCAGTTTCCCTTCATCTTTGAGAAACTCATCCATTAAGATTCATCTGAAGAATCAACTGCTTGGATTAGTGTTAACTTGTAATCAGTTATCTTCAAGAAATCCTTCTCCCATGCTTGACCAGAAAAACAATGAATCTTCTCATAATTCCAAGCATGAGCTTCAGCCGATGCTATGCTGAATGATGAATCGGCAGAGACTATTTCAACAGAATCATCAGTACATTGTATGAGGCAGTGATGCATGGTGGATGGGATGCAACAATTGACGTGAATCCAATCCCATCCCAATAGCAAACTATATGAACCCTTGCCATTAATAACGAAGAAGGTAGTGGTGGATTATCATGGCAAAGCGCAGGAAGCACTAAGTGGGAGCAAGCTGTAGGAGCTAACTGGGGCTACAGTGGTAGCTCCAGTTCAAGCGGGGCGCCCCCACTTTTTACCGCTCGCCGCTCCTTTTCAGCTCGAGGGTACCGCGACCTCAGTCGAGGCCTCCACGACATCAACCTCCGAGTCGGCGACCTCAATGAAAGAACGGGGCAAATTCAGTCCACTCTTACCCAACACATCCAAGACACCACACAGCACTACACCCAGCAACAAGCGAACCACGCCGCCGCAATGGAGATGCTGAGGAAGCAAAATGAAGAGAGTCAGGCCTTCTATCGGTTCCACGGGTATCACCCTAGACCCAGTCAGTAAGCCAGCTTGGGGGGAAGGAAAACCGGAAGGTAACATGTATCCATGCATTTGCATTTTTCCGTTTCATCATCTTGCATCGCATTGCATAAAAAAAAGAGAAGTTGTTTTGTTTATTTTTCCTTAGTAAGTGTCCTTTATGTTTTTATTCCCTCTAGATTATTTTGTTTTGTTTTCTCATGAGTAGTAAGGATGCCTAAGTTCTCCAGTTGAAATGATGAATAGTTGCTCTATTTTAATTTCCTCTTCATGCGTAGTTTACAACTCATAGTCTCCAAGAACTGAGTTTGTTGGTTTCAAAATGTTTACCTTGAACCTGAAATTTTGTGGGTTGTGAGTGCATGATCCAAGTCTTAGCTGTTGAGAATTATGATATGATAAATTAGAGTTGTTACAAACTTGTTCTGTGCAAAATTTTTCGTCCAGAAGTTTCATCTTTCAAAAGTACAAAATAAGAAGTTCCTCAGTGATGAAAAATTTCCCACGAGAGCTAAATGCATGCAGCCTTTAAAGAAACAATCCACGTACATGCTGCTTGTATCATTTTGAGCTTTGCCAAATTTTGTGACCTTTGTGAGTTTCTTTTCATACTCTCATGATCGAGAATCACGTACACACCACCTCCACTTGCTAAACTTCTACACCGAAAGATAGCATTTTCATATCATCCACTTATTCATACTCTTTTTATGCTCCACACTCCATGAAGTCTCTCCCAAAAATTTTCCCCAAGAATGGCATGCGCTATGTATTGAAAAAAAATGAGGGCACATGAAGGCCCATGAATATAATTTTTTTTGGGCACATGAAGGTCCATACAAATAGAAGTTGGTTAGCCATGCCTAAAATAACTAGGAGAGACCTTATATGGAGCACCTTGCTTTTGCTTCTCATTTCATCCACCACACATCCACACACATGCACTTCTCGATCATGGAATGACTTGTTTACTCTTTTGGGTTCAATTTTTGGCTTTGCAAAATATTTGAAACTAGTATGCCTTACTCTTTCCCTACCATGAACTCCACATAACCCTTTTAGAAGTTGGAGAAAGATGGCATACAAAGGCCTTGGTAAGAGTACAAACACTTTAGGCGATTCGAGAGTTTCATTCGAGGAACTTGTTTTTTATTTGAAAAAAATCTTTTCAAACCTCCGGATGTAAAATTGAGCAAAGAATGGGTGAGTGGTGCTTTATGAATCATTCTATCTCTCAACCGCCCAAGACAAGGAGAAAGTCAAAAGCCCCATGAAGACTAAGGTAAAAAGGGTGAGCAAAATTTTGACCAACTTATTCAATTCGAGGTAGAATGTTTTGTTGTAACTTATGCATGGTGAAGAACTGAAACATTACAGCAACTCCTGATCAACAACCTAAAGTGTAGCTTTGCTCAGGGACGAGCAAAGTTCAGCTTGGGTGGACTTGTTGACACTCACTAACGACCATTTCTGAGCGTCAATATGGTCACAATAAATGGATGAACTTGCGTATCTTATGCTCATGTCGCTAATAAATCACCGAATTCCACATTTCCCTCTAGATTTTTGTGAGTGTAGATTTTAGCTAAAAATGAAGGGCAATCATACCCTTTTGATCCAAGGAGCAAGAAGCCATCCAATCAGACGCCACCACACGAGCATCACATGGATTGGAGGGCCCACCAGAGAAGAAAACCAACATAAAACAAGCCATGTCAGCATGCAGGGACAAGACGGCCAACTAATCAGCCACTACACAAAAGAGGAGAGGCTAGTGGGGCCGGCCCATGGTCGGCCGACGGCCCATGGGCCCCACCTCCTTTGAGCTTCGATGTGGCATCTCCCTATTGGCTCTCAATGTCGGTTCAGTGGAGGAATTGCCCATTTCACGGCCGAGGAGAGGGTGGCTCCCCTCTATATATATATGAGGGGAGGGGCTCCATTTCAAGACATGGAAGGATGGAGATGAGCTCCATCAACATCTCAAGCTACACTAGAAATATTCTCAAGGTGTAGTCTACCTTCTCTTGTAGAGGTCTTAGGACTAGAGGAGTTCGGGTATGAGTCATAGTTCAAGGTCTTAGAGTCTTCATGAAGAGTCTGGTATGTCTTTCACCTTCTCCTTATGTAATGTTCTGAAGTTGTACTAGAGTCAATTTATTCAGTACTTTGGTTCATATGTCCTTGATTGTGTGTATGACCCTTCTCGTGAGACATGTTTGATTTGTTTGATTCATATGCTAGTCTAGTTCTTATTTCATGGCATTATTTCATCTTCCTTATTTGGGCGCTCTAGAACTAAGGCCCCGGATAGAGATGGGTGTCCTTGCGCAAGGCTAGAGTGGTGCTCGTTAGCGTAGGCGTGGGGCCTGGGTCAATGACCACGTTTGAATGTGACTCTGTCCCATGGTTTATAGAGGTAGCCGGCAGGTGGTGATAGCCCTGTTCGAGCCCTAGTAATCCTCCATGTTCGGATAGAGTGGTAGGAGGTGCATAAAGCCGTCAGGTGTTCAGGCTTATCCTATTCATCTGAATGCGGTCTCCCTAGTCCACGTTCCTAGGCTTTTCTATGTGTATGAACGACTCAAGCCAGCTTGCTCATGAGTGTATGATACATTATGGTTCTAGCTACCCTTGATCTCGCTCTCACCACTTCGATATCCTAAGGCAGAATTATCTGGTTATGCTTGCGCGTTACACTACCCTCCTCAATATCATGAACAACTTACCCCTGCTTAGATTCTGCATATTAATCCATAGTGTTTTCCATAACTTAGTAAACTCTTTATACCGCCGCCTTCCCTGTGGAAATATAAATGACACCCCGGGTTACTCTCAGGTAAAATGCTACGGGGGTACTCCGTGCGCTTGCGGATTTATTCATGGCTCATGAATTACCTACCACCGCATTGATGTCTGCAGGCGTCATTGCTGTTTTCTAGTGGCTACTTTGGTAGGCGTCAACAGTTTGCTCACCAGTTATCAGTAAAAGATGGCGATCTGTTATATTAATCGGATTCGTTAGTCTGGCTTGTCATTTCTTTTACCACCAAGTTATCAATTTATGCTTAGATCTTGCTATGTTATTTTTTAATCTAGTTTGTTTTAAGTTTTCATCACATTTATCCAGACTAGATGCGTTTGCTATCGGCTATCATCGTGTCGGATTCGACCACAGCCAATCGCGGTAGGATCTAGGTGTTGCATGTAGGCTGCGCCACTATGAGTGCGGCCTGAAACCCCATGAATCGGCTATATGATGGCCGATCCGTGTGTGCCCATCGTTATTGGCTAGCTAGCCGATAACCCCCTAGAATTTAACGTCTACCCTCCTTGTCAATTGCATGTCAAATTGACTTGCATGCCTAGTGCACCGTACGCGCGCCGGTTGGGTTCGGTACATCGGAGCAAAGCAGATCTCCCCGGCCCTAGCGTACATGGAGCGTGAGAGTCCCCCTACGGTGGGATTTTTGTGTCAACAGGAAGTAATGGCCGCCAATGCTCTCGAGTCATCTAACTCAGATCTCGAAAGAGATATCGAGGAAAACCCCGAGGAAGTTATCTAGGAGGACGAAGATTTTGACGAAACCTTCGAACTTCCCGATACCGAAAAGCCATCACGACCCCGATTGAGCAAAAGTCTTTACCTTCTGGGCTCAATTATGCTTTCCTAAACAGTGATGTAGAGTGTCCTAGAATCATCAGCAATAAACTCTCAGAAGTGGAGGTGGCTAAGCTCATTGCTGTCCTAGAGAAGCACCGACCAGTCCTAGGCTACACCCTACAGGATCTTAAGGGCATCATCCCTTCTCTCTGCACACACCGGATCCCTCTTGACCTTGAAATAGCACCTTCCAGGGAACCCAACTAAGGTTGAATAATGCCATGAGGAAAGTGGTAAAGAAGGAGGTCCTAAGGCTCCTAGATGCCAGAATTATCTATCCTGTTCCGCATAGTGAGTGGGTGAGTCCTGCTCAGGTCGTGCCCAAGAAAGGAGGCATGACGGTAATGGAAAAGAGCAAGAATGAGCCGATTCCACAGCGAACCATCATAGGATGGAGGATGTGCATCAATTACAGAAAACTCAATAAGGCCACAAAGAAGGACCACTTCCCGCCACCCTTCATTGATGAGATGCTAGAGCGGCTGGCGAAGCACTCCTACTTTTGCTTCCTTCATGGTTATTCTGGTTACCATCAGATCCCCATCCATCCTGAAGACCAAAGCAAGACCACATTCACATGCTCCTACGGAACATATGCCTATTGACGGATGTCGTTCGGATTGTGTGACAGACCCGCATCATTCCCAAGGTGCATGATGTCCATCTTCTCAGACATGATCGAAGAAATCATGGAAGTCTTCGTGGATGACTTCTCGGTCTATGGAAAGATCTTCGATCATTGCCTAGAAAATTTGGACAAAGTCTTGCAAAGATGCTAAGAAAATGACATAGTACTTAATTGGGCAAAATGCCATTTCATGGTCCGAGTAGGGTCTTGGGACACTTGGTGTCCGAAAGAGGGATAGAGGTGGACAAGGCTAAAATTGAAGTTATCAAGCGACTTCCACCTCCCACCGACATGAAAAGAATCCGAAGCTTCCTTAGCCATGCAGGGTTCTACTGATGATTTATCGCCAATTTCTCTCAGATTGCTAGACCCCTCACCAGCCTACTCACTAAGGGTCCCCCCTTCCAATTCAACGATGAGCGCCATAAAGCCTCTGAGACCCTCAAAAAGGTACTCATCTCGGCTCCAGTCATACCACCCCAGACTAGAAGCTCTCGTTCGAGATCATGGAGGCCTACTTGGGCAAACCAAGGATAAGAAGCATCACGCAATTACGTATGCCAGCAAGACACTCACAGGAGCTCAGCTCAATTATGCCACAACAGAAAAAGAGCTCCTATCCGTACGCGCGCCGGTTGGGTTTGGTATGTAGCGTACATTGGATCAATCTCTCTGAGCGATGTATACTCTCAACTCCTGGCGTATGATCTGCGGATGGAGATGTTTCAAGAGGGAGGACATCAATCATCTGTCAATGCTCCAAATCGTGGCAGAGGTGGAGGCAATCGCGGCCGTGGCAATGGCCGAGGAAGAAAACGTGGAGGTCGAGGCCGTGGCAGTGGTGTTGGCACGGGAGGAGCCAGCCAGGGAGGTCGCACAAGCCAAAATCCTTTGCCAAATCTGCAAGAAAGGAGGTCATGAAACTCCACAATGCTGGTACAGGTACGATGATGATGAAGAGCAAGAAAATACCAAGACAGCAGGCACTGCTACTACCGGTTATGGATATGATTCAAACTGGTATGTAGATAGTGGTGCAAGTGAACATGTCACTAGCGATCTTGAGAAGCTTACTGTGAGAGACAAGTACAGTGGCCGGGATCAAGTCCACACCGCCAATAGAGCAGGTATGAAAATTAGTAATATTGGGCATACAATTTTACATACACCTAAAAGAAAGCTCCACTTAAAAAATATTCTTCATGTTCCTAGTGCTAGCAAGAGCCTTATTTCTGTAAATAAACTAGCTATTGACAATAATGCCTTCCCTGAATTTCATCCAAATTTCTTTCTTATCAAGGACAAGGAAACGAAGACAACACTACATCAAGGTAGATGCCATGGCGGCCTTTATCCCCTAGAACCGCAGCTGTCAAGAAGGCCTGCACATAAACAAGCCTATGGAGTCAATAAACCCTCTACTTCCAAGTGGCATAGTAGATTAGGACACCCAGCTCTTCCCATTGTAGAGAGTTGTCAGCTCAAATAATCTTCCTGTTTCTAGTGAAGAAAGTTTAAATTCTGTTTGTAATTCTTGTCAAATGGCCAAGGGCCATCAATTGCCATACCCCAAGTCAAATAGTATATCTTCTGCCCCTCTTGATTTGATCTTTTCGGATTTGTGGGTACCTGCACCAGCTTCCGTTGGCCGACACACTTATTATGTTAGTTTCATAGATGATTTTAGCAAATATACATGGCTTTATTTGCTGCAAAATAAATCATGTGTTCCATGTCTTTCAAGAGTTTCAGACTCTAGTTGAGAGACAATTTAATAAAAAGATTCTCGCAATGGAATCAGATTGGGGAGGAGAATATGAGAAGTTGAATTCTTTCTTCCAACACATTGGGATTACACACAAGGTCTCTTGTCCTCATGCTCATCAACAAAACGGTGTTGTTGAGCGCAAACACCTTCATATTGTTGAAGTCAGCCTTGCTCTTCTTGCCAATGCATCTATGCCATTGAAATATTGGGATCAAGCCTTCCTTACAGCCACACACCTCATCAACTTCTTCCTAGCAAGGTCACTGGGTATGATACTCCTATTACTTCGGATGCTGGAGCACAACTTCGGACGCATCTACTACATATCTAGGGATGTTATCTTCGATGAGAATGTTTATCCTTTTGCTCAACTTCATCCAAATGCTGGAGCACAACTTCGGAAAGAGCTCATTGTTTTACCTTTTCATCTCTTAAACTTAGGGGATGTAAATTGTACTGCTTCCAATATTACTAATGCTCCTAACAATAATGGTGATGGTAGTGACTAGCGGGAAGAACAGCAGGGTCAATCTGCAGAAATCATGATGAAGCAGGCAAAAAACATGGTGGTACAACTGAAGCAGTTGCAGATCCGCTTGTCGTCCCAGAAATATCAGGCTCCCCGGAACTGTGTCAACCTCTCTGCTGTCGGCGCAGGGGGGGCACGTGCCAGCCTCCGTTCCGCTTGTGATGACCAGCTCAGGATCATCGGCTGTGCAGAATGAGGGATTTGGTGTGGCTGCACCCAACTCAGAAATTGAAGTTACTGCTCCTACTGCAGCTGTACATGATTCGCCACCAAGGACTCATCTCCAGCATGGAATTGTGAAGCCCAAAAAGTATACTGATGGTACTGTATGATATGGATTCTTTTGTGCTCCAGGTGAACCAGAAACTCTGAAAGAAGCCCTTGATGATCGAAAGTGGAAGAAAGCGATGTGCGAAGAGTATGATGCATTGCTCAGAAACAAAACATGGCATCTTGTGGAGGAAATCAAAGGCAAAAATATCATAGATTGCAAATGGGAGTTCAAAGTTAAAAGGAAATCAGATGGAATAATTGATAGATACAAAGCACGTTTGGTTGCTAAAGTGTTCAAACAATGCTTTGGAATTGACTATGAAGGCACATTTAGTCCAGTGGTCAAAATTGCTACAGTTCGTCTTGTACTATATGTGGTGATGTCTAGAGGATGGTGTCTAAAACAATTGGATCTTCAAAACACATTTTGGTATGGTGTTTTGGAAGAAGAGGTATATATGAAGCAACCTCCTAGGTTTGAAAGTATTGATGGACCAAGATTGGTATGTCGACTTGACAAAGCTATCTATGGTCTCAAACGAGCTCCAAAGGCGTGGTATGCAAGGTTAACTTCTAAATTTATTGATCTTGGATTTAGAGCTTCAAAATCTGATGCCTCTCTGTTTATCTACATGAAAAAGAATGTTGTCATCTCTATGCTTATATATGTAGATGATATTATTGTCACAAGTTCCTCTAGTGAAGCAGTTTCAGCTCTATTATCTGATTTGAGGAAAGATTTTGCCTTTAAAAGATTTGGGAGACCTGCATTACTTCCTGGGTATTGAAATGCAACGTGACAAAGGAAGCTTGCTCTTGTCTCGAGAAAAATATGCACAAGAAATACTTGCTCGAGTTGGGATGCAAAACTGTAAGCCATCTCCATCTCCATCACCTTTGTCAACTTCCGAGAAACTTTCAAGTTCGAAGGAGAACCCTTGAGTGCCGAGGATAGTACAAGGTGTAGAAGCATAGTTGGAGCTCTTCAATATCTAACGCTTACAAGACCTGATCTGGCCTACTCAGTGAATAAAGTTTGTCAATTCTTGCATAAACCAACTAGCGTGCACTGGACAGCAGTAAAAGGGATACTTCGGTATGTGAAGTACACACAAGGACTCGGTCTGAGTTTTGTCCAAGCAAAATTGGGAGTTCTTAGTGCCTTCTCTGATGCTGATTGGGCTGGAAGTATTGATAATAGGAAGTCCAGCGGAGGGTTTGCTACCTTCTAGAACATGTAGAGGAGTTGGTTCAGACTAGGACTCCATCGATTTAGCTGTAGTCGGCAATATCTCTTGTATAGATTAAAACTCTGAATCCTACTCATGTACAACTCCTTTACTCTGTAAATCTCCCTGCCATTGGGCATATATATAACATGCAACCGTGGAGAGCCAAGTTAGGCATCCACGTTCTCCAAGTTTTACATGGGTACGCTACACTAGTATAAACAAAAATTCTACCATCTTCAACGAAGGATCTCATGTAAGCTGCAGCGTCGAGGACTTCGAATATTGTTATGCCACGCAAAGGCAGGAACAATGGGACATCATCATGGCAAGCCCGTGTTTGCATATTATCATGGCCACGCAAAGGGCATCCTAAGAGGCTTGGGCAGTAATAAAGTTTGTGGTCGCACATATATGGCAGGTCGACTTTATCTTTTAGCATCTTCTTTAGCTACTTTTTTTTGTCTTTGACAACATGACAGCCGAGCAGAATCCCAACACTTCAAGTGCCTGTTTGTTTGTCTACATATTGCAAGTCCTTTCATACATGAAAATTCAATTTTACTGTCACTAATCGGAGAACTCTTTAGAGGCCTTTAGAACAATCATCACCAGATGTGCTCGGAAAAAATGATAAGCACTAGGAAGGAAATTCTAAAAAATTAGAAACATCTAGCCAGATTTGATAGACTACAATGACGACTAGAAATGGGGTTCATTCCTTCATTTTGAAAAAAACATCCCACGTCAGCTATTATGAAAAACAACATAAAGTGATTGTGTAAATTCTGTACTTGCAACATTATAAAAAACAATCAAAAGTGACACCTATATTTGCATCTAAATTATCCACCTCAGCTACTAGCTACTGATTAAATTAATCTGACATAATGAACCTTAGTCAACAATTCATAAGCCGCGAATGGTCTGTTAGAAATATCGGCAATTTCAGACATATTTTAGTTTTAAAATTAAATATGTAATTAAACAATATTTCCATAACTATAGTGAGTGAATCTAAGCATGTGCAAGTATTCAAGATTAACACAAAAATAAATAGAATGAAACACTTGAGTTTTAGACTGTACCCCAAGGCGGAACCAGTGCCGGAAGCACCGGTTGCGCTGTCACCAGTTGGAATAGACATGCTATTCGACTGGCCTTGCTTCATATAGCCGAACGACGTCGATGCAGGAAGATGTTTGTAGTGCAGTCCCACGAACGGTCACCGAGAAGTAGATGAAGTAGTCGTTCAGGCCACCCCGGATGTAGAGGACGTAGTTGTTCGGGCCACCAGGATGTAGAGGACGTAGTCACTCAAGGAGCAAGTGAGCAGTTGCGTCAAGATGCTCCCCAAAAACCTGATTGCCTGCTATCCCGAGCAGGATCTTCAGCGTGCAGAGGTTCTAGAGGCCTGCTCTCGCCAGAACTGTGCGCGCAGTGCTAGCGATGGGAATTCAGAAAGCAACAGAGAGAGAAGGGAGAGGTCTCCTTAGCAGGAGTACCTAAGAGAGTGCTTGAGGTGTGTTGGAATGAGAGGGGGCTGGTCTCCTTATATAGTTGATACTAGAGGAAGGGGGATGAACCTGGACACTTTAAGGTGCAACAATGGCCATCAATTTGCACCATTAACTAGCCATCAATCCTCTATTTTAATCACCAATAACAACCCAGCCATTACTCTCCTCGATTACCAATATTTACCTCCTCATAGTTCCCTAGCATTAGTAGTGAGCTTTAATTCTTTTCCATTGAATTATTGAATTAATTCCAACAATCCCCACCAAGAATTTCAAGCCACACTAGAAATGCTCTCAATCCCTCTTTTAATATACCAGTATTTGATAAAGACTGTTAAGTTGAACTTCCATCTAGAACTAGGGCTGCATGTGTTTACAACTATACAATGGACTGTGCCTTGAATTGTTAGTCTTGTGCAAACAAGTTTGACCAGAGCCCTACACTGGTACTAGGCTACATAAGCATCCCCGCGGTTTGGAGCTTATAAGCCATACTCTAGGCCTTTCATGAGTTTCTAGAGATCACCCATTTCTCATAGACTATGACTAGTAGTCGGACTCATATAGATGTGTTCCTTTCAGATGTTATGTAGGACAACATCTTTGTTTCAAGAAAAGAACTCATTTATTTTCCAGAAACCACATGAAACACATTAAGGTATGAACCATCTTGCCATACAGATTAGAAGAGAAATGCACCTTTCACATGGAACGAGCCTTTTACAAAGGTTCTCTTCTCTCAGTCAGACTATAGTTTGTTCCACCATCCTACTTCACGGGATCTCTGATCACATAGAACAGGTTACCACTATAGAATGACTCAGGTGGGTCCCATGCCCAATTCCAAGGATGCTTTGTTTATCACTTTTCATGATAGTCCCTTTGTGAATTGATCTGCCAGGTTCTTTGCTGTTTGAACATAGTCCATGGCAATAACTCCGGAGTTTTTCAATTTTCTGACAGATTTCAACCGCCTTTTTACATGCCTAGAAGACTTCATGTTGTCCTTAGAACTGTTCACCTTGACAATGACAGTTTGATTATCATAGTTCATTAGGATAGCCGGTATCGGTTTTTCAACTATCGGTAAATCCATTAGGAGCTCACAAAGTCACTCGGCCTCAACAATGGCGGTATCTAATGCTATGAGTTCTGCTTCCATTGTTGACCTTGTTAAGATGGTTTGCATGCAAGACTTCCAAGAAACAACGCCACCTCCAAGTGTCAACACATATCCACTTGTGGCTTTTATCACATCAGCATCAGAAATCCAATTTGAATCACTATACCCTTCTAGTACCCTAGGGTACCTGGTATAGTGAATTCCATAGTCCATTGCGCCTTTTAGATAGCGCATAACTCTTTCAAGAGCCTTCTAGTGATAATCTTTTGGGTTTGAAACAATCCGGCTCAGTTTGCTTACAACAAACGAGATATCAGGTTTTGTTGTACTAGCTAAATACATCAATGAACCAATAATCTGAGAATATCGCAGCTGATTTCTCATTATCCATTTATTCGTCCTCAGAATCACACTAGCATCGAATGGTGTTGAGACAGGTTTGTAGTCACTATAATCGAAGCGACTTAAAACTTTCTCCACATAGTGAGACTGTGTAAGCGTCACCCCACCATTACTCTCCTATACCAGTTTTATATTAAGGATAACATCAGCTTCTCCCAGATCCTTCATCTCAAAACTTTGAGATAAAAAGTCTTTGACTTCCTTAATCATATTAAGGCTTGTTACAAAGATCAGTATGTCATCCACATACAAGCACAGGATCACTCCTTCAGCCCCACCAAAATGATAGTACACACATCTATTAGCTTCGTTTACAACAAAGCCCGCAGATGTTAAAGTTATGTTGAACTTCTCATGCCACTGCTTAGGCGCTTGCTTGAGGCCATATAATGATTTCAGCAACTTACACACCATTCCTTCTTGACCTTTTGGTACAAATCCATCCTGCTGATCCATATAAATCTCATCCTCCAACTCTCTGTTGGCGCTCCTTAAGTACCCATTTTATCCCCTGTTTATCCTTGATAATGGCATGAATTTAATATCAAAATCACTAACCGTCCTAACCCCGGCCTAATTATTGGTCATTTTCACACTTGCACATATATTTTGGAGGAACTTCGTTTCTGCATGTTTTTGGCCTATTTTGGGGCATGAAATGACGAGGCCCGTGATTGAGCATTAACATAGAGAAAGACGAAGGCCAAAGCCCAAAAGAAGGACCAAAGCCCATGTTGATTCGAAGCCCATTCATGCACATCCATCCTCCAAGAGAGCCCAAAGGACCAAGGCCACGAAGATGAGATCAAAATACTTCGGGATTAAGCAAAGCAAATGAAGATTTAAGGAAGGATTCCCTATCCTATCCTTTCCTCGAAGATATCTCCAAGAAAACGACGTCCAAAGGGGTGCAATCGTGAAGGACATAAACTCTAGAAGATGCGAGGAGTCTACACGTGAAAGATGAGACCGAGGAGAGCCCGAAAGGGGGTTGGCCGGCCGGCCTAGGCCCATGGGGCCGGCCAGCCTAGCCCGTTTTTGAGGCGGTTCATCCTCCCCTTCGACTGGTGGCTTCCTCAGCTTATAAATAGCTCGCACCTTATTCAACTCGAAGCATCCATCCACCTAGAACTCGACGAAAACCTAGGGCCAAGACCGGAGGGAGACGACGGCCGCCGCAAGTCTTAGAAGTTGTCTAGGAGATGGCTTAGGCCGCCCCTAGCCGCCATGGCCTCCCTACGAGGTTGTGCCATGGTGGAGTTCATGAGCTAGTTGGAGTCGTCGATGGTATGTACTCGGTGGTGACGATCCAAACGAATCTATTATGTGAGTAATGATAGTCATGTCTTCCGAATCTATTAGCGACCATGTTCTCTCTTTCGATTTCGTTCTTTTCTTTGGGTTTGCTTCATCCTAGATCTATTATCAAGATAGATCACTTAACATGATCTTGTAGTCATGGTGGCTAGAGGTTCATGGCTGAACTACCAAAGGGGGTTCGACTTGCTTCAGGGTATTTCGTTCAAAGGGGGGGCATCGTGATAGGCTGTTCCCACTGAGTAGGCAGAGTATCGAGGGATCGGATTGGAGATTTTGGGTTTAAAGATGCTTTTGATTGAGATGCATGACTTATTTGCTCGTTAGCTTGAACTACAACTAGATAACGATAAGCCTAGTCATGTCTTTGGTTACGCCTATGTTCATGGATGAGATCAACCTTTACACATCACTCATATCTGTCAAAGGTTTACTCTATATGTGCAATTCATGCTTCATGTTAGGATAGATCCATTAGATTAGATGGAAATCCCTAGTAAGTTCATTGTCGATCCACGGATTGATAAACCTTGGGGGAATACTATAAGGGAAAAGCTACCACGAACCGTGCGCTTGCGGTATACAAATCGGGGCGCTAAGGAGCGTCAACAAGCTTTTCTGGCGCCGTTGCCGGGGATCGGCAACACGAACCCTAGGGCGATCTATCTAGTTTTTTGGACTAACTCTAATTTTTATTATTGCATATACCCTTTTTTTCTTGTTTGTGTCCTTGAAAGCAAGTGGAAAAAGCTAGACACCAAACTTGGACTTCGAGAAGTCCATAATCCACTTCAAAAAATTCCAACAATCGGCAACAAGATGATCGAGGAGCCTCGACATGGAACATCGACAACGTCCACATCGACATGACGGCAACAACATCAAAATTCGCTCTTTAGTGGTAGGTGCTAACTTTTGTTAGTGGCCCAGCATCCGCTATCGAGTCCCCACTACCCAAAGCAAAAGATGATAAATAAGGTATGCCGCCGTGTCAATTAATTTTAAAGACTAATGCTTTTGGAAAGAGTTGTTTGTTCAAGTAATAGGTATGAAGCATGCCCGCGAAGAAAATCATGCGATCATCATCATCTATGAAGTGTTACTGTTATGATGAGTTTTTCATCCAATATCAGAGAAGTACCATGAGCAAATAATAGATTATTTTGAAGCTCCATCAAGTCTTCTTTCCAACGGATCAAGTGCTTGAGTGAATTCAAATTCAAATTTGAATTCATTTGGTTTGAGTTTGAGTTAGAACTAGAAATAGGAAAATAGAATAGAAAAAGAAGAAGGAACTAGAAAGACCAAAGCCCAGCCCAAGGAAACCCGGCCGGCCCATCCCTCCTCTTCTCCATTTCCCGCGGCCCAGAAGCCCAGCTCGCCTCCTTTTACTTCCCTCTCTTTTCCCGGGCCTGCTCACGCGCAGCAGCCCAGGCCACCTCCCTGCGCGGCCCAAACCCCGTGGCCCACTCCACCCCGCGACCCCGCCGCCCACTCGGCCTTTTCTCCAGTGCGCACGGCCCAACTCCCGCAACGGCCCGTTTCCCACACCCGCACGCGACGCCAGCCCACGCCCGCTCCCCAGCGCGTCAGCCCATGCCCCGCTGACAGCCATGGCCCACACGTCAGGCCCTCCTTCAACCTCGCGCAACGGCCGCGCCCATCACGCCGAGATTCCCAGCGAGCTTTCCTTCCCAGGCATGCACGCATAGGCCTTAGCCGCCCTATAAACGGGATCCCCGGCCTCTCCCGTACCCCATCCTCCATGCCCTAGCCGCCCAAACCCTAGCACGCCGCGCCGCAGCTCGCTCAGCCGCACTGGGCCTCTGCGCCTCCGTGGAGCCGCTGCCTTGCCACTCCCTAGCCCCCGAGATCCTTCGCAAGAACACCGCCCGAGTGCCAGGAGCGACACCGCGGCCACCAACAACGGCTACGGCACCTGCAGCGGCCGGATTTGCGCCGGACGCCGCCGCGGGTAAGCCGGCCCGCCTCCGCGATTCCCTCGCCGCCGTCGACCTCGGTGCTTCACTGACCTCTGGACCACCTTCACAGGGCCCGCACATACCTTCCCGGCGGATCAACAACCTCGGAGCACCCCCGCAGTGACCCCTCCACGAGCGCCGGTCCACGCCACGCCGTCGGATCTCGCCGCCGGCCATCCTGCCCTGTAGTGCTCTCCACCCCAAGCCCTCGGTGGGCTAGACCCCTTCCTCCTGACCTCTTACACCATTTAGCTCGGCACGTAGGCCTTCCCCGAGCCCAGAGCGCCGTTCGGCGTAGCGCCGCCGCGCGCCGGGTCGCCGCCGCCCTTGCCCTCCCCGCTCCTGACCCCACAGAACCCTAACAACCCCATGGGTGGATCACGCGCTTAACGCTGATCCTCCACGGCCAAACCCAGGCCCAAACCAAGTCCGGCAGCCCCCAGTTCACCTTCTCCGGCCGCCCGCTGCCGCCCCACGCTCCCGTTGGCCCTGGTCCGTCAGATCTGAAATAGACGCACGAGATTAGAACCCACATCGATCAGATCTGGACCGCTAAATCTCGATCCAGTGGCCTGAATCCACGCGTACCGGTTCGGCCGGTACCTTTTGCTAAAGAGACCCTGTCTTTTATGGATATCAACCCGCAGTCCTACTCAGTGTTAAAGTATTCCCAAAAAGGCCCAGAACTTTACACGAAGCCCCCTGGTTTTTCTAGAAATAGAACCCACCATCCATAGCTACTGTTTTTGCGCGTTAGACCCTAGATTTATCCTTTAATTAGGTTTAAGTCCCTGGTTTTTGCGCAGAAGCCCCTGGAACCATAGTTTTCTTGCAGTTTAGCCCCTGGAACTTGTTTTTAGCCTAGATTATGAGTTTAAGCTCCGTTTTAAGCGTTCTTTATATCCCCGCGATCGTTGTAACGCGTAGAATAGTTTTAGATTAGTTTAGTGTGTTGTTTCTATGTATTGATTTTCTGTTTCTTAGTTTTTATTAGTGTTTGCTTGTATGCTTATTGTTGTGCATTGTTTTGGCCATGTGTTCGTGAGTAGACGCTGATCCAGTTGAGGAGCCTCAATACCAGTACCCGGAGCAGCCGTCTTCCGACCACTTTGAGCAGCAGCAGGAGCAGTACGAGGAAGGCAAGTATAACATGAACAACCTATAACTTTAAATACAATTTCATACTGCATTTAATACTGTATGCCTATAAGGACTTTCCTAGCCACTTTATATCCTTTATATATACCTTGGGTTGCATTTTGGTTAGTTGTGCTAGGTTGCTGCGCTATAACACACTCTGGTCCTTTTAAATTAAATTGATTAATGGTTTATGCAACTTAATTCTGAGAGTGGCCCTCTGTGTTGGTTTGAGTGGCTCACGTCTCGTTAAAATATAGTTTTTGTAGAAACATGGTTTAGGGGGCCAGCACGGTGCTTACTGCCTGGTTGGCCACTCTCCATAAGGACCGGTTCATAGAGCGACAACCTGGGACAACAGCGCTACCACAAGGCTAGAATGGGATAGACTTGGCTTACTAATTAGGTCTTTTTGGTTTGGAGTAACTTACCTGCGGGGCAAGAGTAGTAAGCTTCAATGGTCCCTGCTCCTCCGGCTTGGTCTGTGCTAGGATTGCGCTCCGGTGCTTGTACCCCCGTGAGGTGGGCCCCATCGTCGCTGACCTAACTCTCGCAGTTACGCCTTACCAACGAGATTCTTTGTAACGGCCTCGTAGTGAGTTTGCTAGTCATCTCACCTAAGGAAGTGTGATGAACCTCTAGCATAGCTCACGACTTGTGGATAAAGATGTGCAACCTCTGCAAAGTGTAAAACTGGTATATTAGCCGTGCTCACAGTCATGAACGGCCCAGATCCTCCTTTTGATTAGTGGGGTTATCTTCCTTTGACGAGGCAGGTTCCCCGGGTGGCTTGGTTCGGTTTGGATCTCAGTAGTTTCTTAATTAATTCTGATTAATTACTATGTAACCGGGTTAATGGTAATTCATCAACTTGTAGTAATTAGTCTTAATAAAACTTTGCCAACATTTAAAAGCTAATGCAGTTGAGTCAGCCAACCTTAGAGCCTCATAGTTTGTGTTATACTTGTTGAGTACAAGTTGTGTACTCACGCTTGCCTCTTCTCTACTTTTTCCTCTTGGATACGCTACTGCTGCTTAGTTCCTGCCGAGGCGAGGGAGTTCACCCAGAGCTACCAGGAGTACGAGGACTTCTAGGCGTTCGTCTCCCAGTCGATGTCCCTGTGGCGCCCTGCTCAGCTTCGGAGAGCTTTTGTCGTATTTGTACTTCGCTTCCGCTGTATCAGACATTTTTGTTATTAATGTAATAAATAACATTCGTATTCGCTTTATTATATCTTTTTACGTGACACGTGCTGTGATATACTATTCATTATGTTGTATATACGTGTGACTTGATCCTGGCACATATATAATTGCCCGGTTTATGTTCTTTTATAAATCGGGTGTTACACTTGGGTAGAGCAAGAACAATGGAGAAGACACATCATTGAAGCCGTGATTGCTGGTAATCAATGGTGATGACCTTGAAGCCTAGGGATGCACAACAAGACGCTCCGAAGACCACAAGATCAAGATCATCGACATCTTCAGATCGATTCGTAAGAAGTCATTGTTATCATCAATATTCTGCTCGACTTCAGAAGAAAATTGTAGTATATTTTTGGATATTCAAAAGTCCCATGAAGTTCCAGTTCCAACGAATCAAGAATGAAGTCAATCGAAGTTTCCCACAAGAAGTTATGGCCAAAACATCGAAGGTCGTGTACTCTGAAATTTTCTGGACAGCACGCAGCGCAAAAGTGAAACGGGCATAACTCCCTCGTTTGGACTCGGTTTAAGATGAATGACCACTCATTGGAAAGAGGCAGGAGCAACGCGATGAGAACAAGATAGAGAAGATGACAATGACAACAATGAAGTGGAGCTTGGGCGATGCTTTCATCAAGCGTACATTATAAAATTCAGAGGCTTGGAGCAAAGGAAGAACCCCAATGACATTGGCAAATGAAGGGACAAGAGGTCGACCTTCGACAAATGAAGATGTTGCAAACAAGCCATGACGGATTACAAGAGCGCAACATTGAACACATGGAGACGTGAGAAGCAAACCACGACGGACCACGAAGAGTGCATCAAGATGACATCCCGCACAAAGCACCACGACTCCATTGAATATGAAAAAGCTCCGAGGCTAAGGTATACATTGAATTCTCAAGCTTCAATTGGTTTTGTTGATAATCTTTAAAAAATCTCATGCTTGAACCGATAGTCGGAATGAAAGTTTAAATTCTATGCCTTGTTCTTTTCATGATGATAGGCTAGAGTTTCTTGAGAATGTTGATTTCATACTTAAACAACCTCTGCCTAATAATGAGCTCCGCGCTATGCAAGAAACACATGCTGCATTTAATTGCACCATACCTTGTTGATGAAATTTAATTGAGGATGTGATTATGTCGCATATGTTTACAAATAATTGCAAATCTCGATCTTGCTTTGCGCTTGGTCAAGCTCATGACCCTAAAAGAGCACATGTCGGGAGAAGCCCCGAATTTCATTAACCATGCAGGACATGAAACTCAAATGATAAGGAGAGAAACCATGCCCAAAATTTTGAACACCATCATCAACATCTTCAAGTTTCAAGAATGGACGTCGCTAAGCCACATCAATTTTGTGCACAAGTCCAGAGACTTACAATGCAAGAAAGTTGAATATTCAGGACCTCCATCAAGTCCTCAGTTCAACAAATCCATGATTGAAGACCCACGGGAGGAGTTATGTCTCAAACATCGGAGATGCACGTGCTGAAATCAGCACGGGGCAGATTGCAGTGACAGGGAAAAAGGGGCATAACTCCCTCAATTGGAATGCATTTTGGGCAAATGAAGACTTGTTGGGAAGAAGGTTTTGTGCACCTTGCATTGGATCAATTGGTTGGCGCAACTCCCAATCTGGACAGAGAGGAAAATCCATGAAAAGAAAGGTAGCGACGAAGGACAACAAAGAAGGAGGTGATGATGATGTGAGAGACGATTGGGTAAGTTTTCCATTAAGCGTGAATGATCATGTCCAACATGGGAAGTGGAATAAGAGCTGCATGGAACACCTTCACCTCTTGCATGAAGGACCATGGCTTCGCATCAATTTGAAGGTAAGAAATTCGAGCTCTATGACTTTAAATGAAGCGCTTTGCGGGAGGCAACCCGATCTTTTATTTTATATATATTAATATGACCATCTACATTGCACTCTTTAATCAGAATATCAAGTAACATTGTACCATTGCTCTAACAAAAACCACAACTTCATGTTGTTTATTCTAAATGTTATTGAGGGAGCACTTTGTTATTTGATCTTGGAAAACTTGTAGACCTTTTTGTGTGCCTATTAGTGTTTTGAGTCTTTTTCTTTGTGTCTTTTTAGAGAGATTTATGAAGCATTACACCACCCTTTGATTCTAAACTTGTGGCTAGTTAACTTAAGCTAACTTTTTGTTTTGTTTTAGACCACCTCATCATGCCATATCATTTTGTTCACCCACCCCGTGTTGCATTGCATACCATTTTGTTCATCTCACCCTTGCATTGCATTGCATGTTGCATAAAAAAAACTTTTTCTTAAAACATTGACTAGCCTCACCTTTGAGATCCTACAACCCTTAGGAAAACCACTCATAGAGCAATCCTAAAACCATAGGTTATGTTTCTCATCCGAAAAAAAAACTAACTTTTGTTTTTCTCTAGTTTTTTAAAACCGCCTTAGATAGAATTTCTATACCCAACACTCTCTCTTCAAAATTTTTGTTTTAAGCCAAAAAATATAGGAAACCCATAAACCTACTTCTAAAACCTTGTTAGCTCGGTTGGTTGGTCCTTTTCGATAAATAACCTTTTCATTGACAAAAGCCTCACTTCTTATGAAGTGTCGCGAAGGCTTTTTGTCACTCTTAACAATTGTTTTTGAATAAGCTATTTGCGGAACAACATCGAAAGGTCCTTTCAACCTTGCTAACACTTATTTTTGTTAACTTTGCATTTGCACTTTGCATCCATTCATTTGTTCATGCCCTCATTTTGCTAGCTTGGTCTCAATCTTATTGATGTATGCTTTCCTATCCATGTAGTGCTTATCAGGATAGCATTTACCTTTTGCAATCTTGTGTAAATGTGGTGTTTAAACTTGTTTGCGGACCTCCATCTTTAAGCTCTTTTGACCAAGATAGCAATCCATTTTCCTCTCATTTGCATACACACACCTCCCACTTGCATTCACATACACCCATTAGGTTTAATTTTCACTAGACTAACTACGCCACAAGTTAAGTATCTTAGGGGATGTTTTTGGTTTGTTGGCATTTGTATCTACTCCCGACCATCACCCCGGGGGTAGTGTGTGCACTTCATTGTTTTGCAGGCATGACAAAGCGTTCCCATGAATTCGTGATCAAAGAAGAAATCAAATTCGTCAACATCTCCAAAGTTCGAGAGCAAGCCCCGCTGTTTTCATCAAATGTTTAACATGGACAGTGAAGTACAAGGAAGAAAAAGTTGATATTTAGGAGCTCCATGAAATTCCTGTTCCAACGCATCTAAGATCAATGAATTTGAAGACCCGTACAAGGAGATATGGCAAGAACATTGGACGTTGCGTGTTCTGGAATTCGTCGGGACATATTGCAGCGCTGTGATAAAATGGACACAACTCTCTTGTTCGGCATCAATTTTGGGCAAATGAGGACTTGTTGGAAAGGAAAATTCGTGCACTTCGCAATGGAGCAATGTTTCAGTACATATTCTGTTCTAGAAATTGAAAGAAAAATTCATGATGATGATGCAGCAATGGGACAATGAGGAATTGAAGGAGGCGCCGACGATGTGAAGCAATAATTGGGACCATGACTTAGTACAAGAAGAAGTTGAAGTAAATTGAGGCAACAAAGGTGAAGGCACATTCAAGATGATATTCATACACATGAGGGAAGGACTTCAAAAATTGCAAGATGGTCCATCTTCTCCTTCCACGCCTAGCATCATACTAAGCATGGGGGAGGATTTCATGGACAAGGAAGAAAGATCTCATGGAGTAAGATAATCACGGTTGCCACAAGATGCTCATGATTCTTCTTCCATGCTTAGCACAATGCTTAAGTATGGGGGAGGCAGCGCTATACTTCATTACGAGCATCGAGAAGGACGGTAATTCTTCCTCAACTCTCTTTTTCTAAATGCTTGTACATATATGCCTTCAACCATAGATGCAACCTTTGTATATATCTCTCAACCTATGACATGGCTTCTAGGAGGACAATCTAGTTTTGTTTTTGTTTTCAATAAGTGTAGGATCACCATACTTTGAGCTCACCACGATGATATTCTCATATGCTTTTCCTTATGGAAAAATGATGAAAGTTGCTGCTTTGTTTTACCTACGCTATGTTGTATATGGCTTGACCATTTGCTCTCAATTAAATGGAATTAAAATGATTAAATACCGGCTCTTTTATTTGTGGAGGTTAAATGACTAAATTCGAGACCCACATATTCTATGTTGCTCTTTGATTTAAGTCTACCGATGACCTTACACCTTGTGTTATTTAATTTGAAAACTTAATTCCTATGCTATCTATATTTGTGAATCTCTTGTAAAGTTCTACCTACCAAAGCCTATACATACATATTCTTTCATGATGAAACCTTTAGATTGCAAACTTATATTTTGATGAGTTCGATTAAGATTGATTTCTTTGGTATGAGACTAGGAAGCTGGTCATTCTGTTTTTTTTGTGTAACCTTCTTTCTTCTAGCCTATCTATCCAAGCATTGTGAGTTTTTACTTCGGGAATTTTGCAAACCTCGTTGGATATCCACCCTAAACCAAAAAAATCTTTTTGTGATTACCTCCTTGACCACAACCCAATTTGAGTATGGATTATCATTTCGACAGAATCAAAAGAATCAAGGGCATCATATAAAGAAAAGTTTTGGGAGACAAGGCTCCCCGGAGATACTTTGATGCCTAATAGAATCGCGACTTGGCTTTGGGTTTGCTTTGCTCTTGCATGGTTTACCTAGATTACATCAACTATTGTGTTCTTGTTGTTCGTTACCGATTATCCTCGTGTAGTGACAGTATGCGGGAGGGAAAGGTTTTGATCTTGGAACACACCTTCAAGCGGTTCTATGAAGAAGGTGAATTTGAGATACTTACCCTAGCTAGTTGGTTCTCCCACTATTCATACTCGAGGACGAGCATTCGTTCAAGCATGGGGGGATGGGTAGGTAAGTATTCTATGTTATCAAAAGTTCTAAGGAGCAAAAAGAAAGAGAAAAAAAAGAGAAGAATAAAATGCTCCTTAGTTATTTTTGGCTTCATTAATTTTCCAAGTTACTTTGAAGAACTATTCCATACTCAAATCTTCCAACCATGTGCAATCCGATAACGAGAACTTCATTTGTGTCTTGGGATCATCCATTTGCCACTTGCACATGTCCACCTATCTAAATGTGTGTGTTTCATCTTTCTCCCTCTCCAACATTATTTTCCAATGGCCTTTTTGACTAGTCTCGGTAATTCCATTAGATCTCTCTCTTAGTTTGATAATATTTCAAGTATAATGTTTTGCTAGGATTGTTTTTACCTACCAAGCTCCACATAAGCCTTCCACTTTTATATATGAGTAGAATAGGTTGAAGACAATCTAATGTAGGCTTGAGTGACTTGATGAAATGAGTATTTCCATGATCTTTTGCAAGAGAACCTCACTTATGTTTGATATGCATCCTTTTGAAAACTCTTCACGATGAAACAAGGTAAAGGTTTGAAGTTCAATTAAGTTTGAGAGCATTGTATTTATTTATTATTGTGGCTTGTTCTTTAATTGCTAGTCTATCTTCCATAATGAAAAAGTAGCCGGTCACAACATGAACTTAAATGCTAAATACTTGAGAGAGCAATATATCTTGTTATGTATGACTAAGTGCAGAGAGGACATTGAGGGGCAACGCTGATTTCTTTATAAGCAAAGCTCCTGGACTTGCTCAAGGATGAGCAAGGTTTAAGCATGGGGGGAATGTTGGCACTCCTTAAGTACCCATTTTATCCACTATTTATCCTTGATAATGGCATGAATTTAATATCGAAATCACTAATCGTCCTAAGCCCCGGCCTAATTATTGGTCATTTTCACACTTGCACATATATTTTGGAGGAACTTCGTTTTTGCAGGTTTTTGGCCTATTTTGAGGCATGAAATGACGAGGCCCGTGATCGAGCGCTAACACGGAGAAAGACGAAGGCCAAAGCCCAAAGGAAGGACCAAAGCCCATGTTGATTCGAAGCCCATTCATGCACATTCATCCTCCAAGAGAGCCCAAAGGACCAAGCCCACGAAGATGAGATCAAGATACTTCGGGATTAAGCAAAGAAAATGAAGATTTAAGGAAGGATTCCCTATCCTATCCTTTCCTCGAAGATATCTCCAAGAAAACGACATCCAAAGGGGTGCAATTGTGAAGGACATAAACTCTAGAAGATGCGAGGAGTCTACAAGTGAAAGATGAGACCGAGGCGAGCTCGAAAGGGGGTAGGCCGGCTGGCCTAGGCCCATGGGGCCGGCCGGCCCAGCCCGTTTCTGAGGTGGTTCGGCCTCCCCTTCGACTGGTGGCTTCCTCGGCTTATAAATAGCTCGCACCTTATTCAACTCAAAGTATCCATCCACCTAGAACTCGACGAAAACCTAGGGACAAAACCGGAGGGAGACGATGGCCGCCGTAAGTCTTCGAAGTTTTCTAGGAGATGGCTTAGGCCGCCCCTAGCCGCCATGGCCTCCCTGCAAGATTGTGCCATGGTGGAGTTCATGAGCTAGTTGGAGTCGTCGATGGTATGTACTCGGTGGTGACGATCCAAACGAATCTATTATGTGAGTAATGATAATCATGTCTTTCGAATCTATTAGCGACCATGTTCTCTCTTTCGATTTTGTTCTTTTCTTTGGGTTTGCTTCATCCTAGATCTATTATCGAGATAGATCACTTAGCATGATCTTGTAGTCATGGTGGCTAGAGGTTCATGGCTGAACTACCAAAGGGGGTTCGACTTGCTTCAGGGTATTTTGTTCAAAGGGGGGGCGTCGTGACAGGCCGTTCCCACTGAGTAGGCGGAGTATCGAGGGATCGGATTGGAGATTTTGGGTTTAAAGATGCTTTTGATTGAGATGCATGACTTATTTGCTCGTTAGCTTGAACTACAACTAGATGACGATAGGCCTAGTCATGTCTTTGGTTACGCCTATGTTCATGGATGAGATCAAGCTTTACACATCACTCATATCTGTCAAATGTTTACTCTATATGTGCAATTTATGCTTCATGTTAGGATAGATCCATTAGATTAGATGGAAATCCCTAATAAGTTCATTGTTGATCCACGGATTGATAAACCTTGGGGGAATACTCTAAGGGAAAAGCTACCACGAACCGTGCGCTTGCGGTATACAAATCGGGGCGCTAAGGAGCGTCAACACTCTCCATTAAAGAAAGCTGTCTTAACGTCCATCTGATGAACGAGAAGACCATGAGAGGCTGCCAAGGAAAGTAACACTCGAATTGTGGTCAGTTGAGAAACAGGTGAATAAAATATCAAAGAAATCTTCTCCTTCTTTCTCTAGCCTTGTACTTTTCAATAGTACCATCTGGCCTAAACTTTTTCTTGAACACTCACTTGCAACCTACAGGTTTGCACCCATGAAGATGTTCAATTAACTCCCAGGTACCATTAGACATAATAGAATCCATCTCACTTCTCATTGCTTCCTTCCAATAGTCAGCATCAGGAGATGCATATGCCTCTTCAATGGTACTGGGTGTATCATCCACGAGGTATACAATGAAGTCATCACCAAAGGACTTTACAGTTCTTTGTCTCTTACTCTTTCTAGGAGCTTCATTGTTATCCTCCTCAGGATTTTCCACAAGTGTAGGTTCACTATGTTCTACCAGTTCAAAAAAAGTTATCATTCTCGATAGACTCTTGCCTAGATGAACTTGTTTCATCTCTCATGGGAAAAATGTTTTCAAAAAATGTAGCATCTCTGGACTCCATTATAGTATCAACATGCATGTCAAATACTCCGGATTTCACTATTAAAAATCTATAACCAACACTGTGAATAGCATAACCTAGAAAGACACAATCTATAGTTTTAGGTCTAAGCCTATGTTTATTGGTTATTGGCACACTGACCTTGGCCAAACAACCGCATGTATGTAAGTATGAAAGTGTTGGCCTTTTCTTCTCCAATTCCTTGAATGGTGTTATCTCTTTATTCTTTGTAGAAACACAATTTAGGACATGACATGCAGTCAATATAGGCTCACCCCACCATTTCTTGGAAAGTCCCGCAGTATCTAACATGGCGTTAACCAAATCAGTTAGAGTGCGGTTTTTTTCTTTCGGCAACCTCATTTGACTGAGGTGAATAGGGAGGCGTCCTCTCATGAATAATACCATGTTCATCGCGGAATGAAGTGAAATTATTTGAGAAGTACTCGCCACCACGATTTGACCTAACTTTTTTGATCTTTCTCTCAAGTTGGTTTTCTACTTCAGCTTTATAGATTTTAAAGTAGTGCAAAGCTTCATCTTTTGACTTCAACAAATAGAAGTAACAATATCTAGTGCAATCATCGATTAAAGTCATGAAATATTTTTTACCACCTTTCGTCAACACGCCATTCATTTCGCACTGATCGGAATGAATTAATTCAAGAGGTGCCAAGTTTCTCGCCTCAGCAGCTTTGTGTGGCTTGCGAGTTTGTTTTGATTCAACACATACATGCAACTTAGAATTTTTGACAAAGGTAAATTTTAGAATTAAACTCAAATTAGCTAACCATATCATACAACCAAAATTAATGTGACAAAGCCTCAAATGCCAAACATTTGATTCATCAACGTTAATAACATTGTTTACAACTTTATTACAATCATCTAACAAAGACAAGCAGAACAAGCCTCCGCTATCATAACCTTTTTCCAATAAAAGTACCAAATTTAGACAAGACACATTTATTGGACTCAAAGACTAACTTAAAACCATCTCTACACAGTAGAGAGCCGCTGACTCGATTCTTCTTGATGGTGGGGACATGCTGCATGTTCTTCAACTGCACGGTCTTTCCTAAAGTAAACTTTAGATTTACCGCACCAATACCAAGAATACGCGCTTGTGATCCGTTCCCCATCAACAAGGAGGCAGTCCCTCTGACTTGGTAAGAAGAAAACAAAAAAGCATCAGCACACACATGAATATTAGCCCAGTATCCACCCACTACTTAGGTGAACCAAATACTGAAAGAACTGTAGGTATTAAATTACCGTACCCCGATGTTCCTCCAGCCTCACTAAAGACCATGTTGGCGGATTTCTTGCCTTTGCGATTCGAACACTTTGCAGCAAAGTGGTCCGGACTGTCACACACAAAGCAAGCTCCCTTTTTCTTCTTTTTGAACGTGGTTGTCTGTTTAACCTTTGATTGGTTCTACGATGGCTTCTTTTTGTTCTTGTGGGAATTGTTCTTTTGAACAAAGTTGGCACTTGAAGTTCCAACTATTCCTTTTCCACGTGCATCTTTTGCTCTCGCCTTCTCTTCAACATCAAGAGTCCCAATGAGTCCATCAATGGTGAATGCTTGCCTCTTGTGTTTTAGTGAAGTAGCAAAATCCTTTCAAGATGGTGGTAGCTTAGAGATAATACTCTGGCCACAAACTTATCGGGAAATACACATGGAGCATCTTTGCTGCAATTTATGAGATCTTTTGCCAGCGTATGTATATCATGAGCTTGTTCTACCACAGAACAGTCTTCAACCATCCTGTAGTCTAGAAATTGCTCCATGATGTACAACTCGCTTGCGGCATCAGAAACTCCATATTAAGCCTCAAGAGCATCCCACATTTGTTTGCCAGTCGTGAGATGGATATATGTGTCCAAAAGATTTTCAGCAAGCACTCTTATGAGGCAGCCTTGGGAGAGGTTATAGGAAGTTTCGAAAGCACTCTCCTCCTCTAGAGTGTACTGACTTGGCTTCCCCTCTGTCACATGCATCACGCGCATTACCATAAACCACAATATAGCCCGTTCACGCCAATATTTGTAATTGGAACTAGTAAATGGTGGTAGTTTGATTGATGATGCAAAGGTAGCTACCGAAAGCCTATTAACAAAATTAAGTTTTTGGATTGTTAGAAATATAGGCAATTTCGGACATATTTTAATTCCAAAATTAAATATGTAATTAAACAATATTTCTATGACTATAGTGAGTGAATCTAAGCATGTGCAAGTGTTCAAGATTAACACAAAAATAAACAGAATGAAACACTTGAGTTTCAGACTGTACCCCAAGGCGGGACCAGTGCCGGAAGCACCGGTTATGCCGTCACCAGCTAGAATAGACATGCTATTCGACTGGCCTTACTTGATGTAGCCGAACGACATCGATGTAGGAAGATGTTCGCAGTGCAGTCCCACAAACGGTTACCGAGAAGTAGATGAAGTAGTCGTTCAGGCCACTTGGATGTAGATGACGTAGTTGTTCAGACCACCAGGATGTAGAGGACGTAGTCGTTCAAGGAGCAAGTGAGCAGTCGCGTCAAGACGCTCCCCAAAAACCTGATTGCCCGCTATCACGAGCATGATCTTCAGCGTGCAGAGGTTTCGGAGGCCTGCTCTCGCCAGAACTGTGCGTGCAGTGCTAGCGATGGGAATGCAGAAAGCAACAGAGGGAGAAGGGAGAGGTCTCCTTAGCAGCAATACCTGAGAGAGTGCTTGAGGTGTGTTGGAATGAGAGAGGGCTGGTCTCCTTATGTACTTGATCCTAGAGGAAAGGGGATGAACTGGACACTTTAAGGTGAAACAATGGTCATCAATTTGCACCATTAACCAGCCATCAATCCTCTATTTTAATCACCAACAACAACCAAGCCACCAGTCTCCTCAGTTACCAATATTTACCTCCACAAAATTCTCAAGCATTAGTAGTGAGCTTTAATTTTTTTCCATTGAATTATTGAATAAATTCCAACATGGTCCTTGTGAACCCTAATCATCGGGATATGTTCAAGACTGTTTGAGGATCAATTCACTCATGGGATTAATTCACTCACATTTTTTGCATTTATTTTATGATTGAACAATGCTCTTCTTTCACTACTAAGGCGACGTGTCCGTCAACAGCGAGCCGCCTGTGGTGACTTCACTAATCTCAAGATCCAGCCGGCCAGTCTCTCGAGGGTGTTCATAGGGGTAGGTTTTCTGTGTGCGTTTTTGTAGGGGTGAGTGTATCTATAAGAAACTTGTTAATCTGTGACTCTCAATCCATGACTATATTCTGAAAACGTCATGATATCCTGAAAGAATCTGTTACGGTTTTCAGATATCGTCAGGGATTGAGCGTCACAGATTCACAAGTTTCTTCTAGTATACATTTTTGAGCATCCGAGTTTGTATTTTTGATTAAAAAAAGAGTTCGTAAAGTACATTTGTAATTGTCTATATACTTCAGAAATATTGTATTATGTTAGTATTTGATCAACAAAAGGAGCCTCCACTTTTGCTCTCAAGACTTAAAAATTCCCATGTTAATCGAAGAAAAAATAAAAAATAAATTACCACCACTAGCCAAAATACCCCTATGCCTATATAAAAATCACCTACCAATACCCTTATGAAAAAAATAATCTATAATTCTCTTTAGCAATGTAGTACAAATTACCATCCTACAATTAGTTCAAAAATAAAGCCAAATAATATTCCAAAAAAAAATTCTATGGTAGTCAGCACAGTAAATAATGCTTAGTACGTGTAATAACATCCAGAGATAGGCGTTTTCACCAAGAACATCACCTGCTCTAGTGTCTGTCTGCGTACCGCCGGTGGCATCGCAACCTTTGCTCTCTGTTCCGCCGTTCCCGCTTCTTCTTTGGATCATACATGAGATCCAAAGCTACAGATATGTGGAAAACATATATACACTAACTTCTTTGGTAGTTAGCGCTATAGCTAATGAACAGATGGATCTTTGTTCAATTTGACCGTGGCTTTCATACATGCGATTCAATTCTGTATGTATTGCAGTCACTACACCAGACGATAGCAACACCACTAATTTGGTTGTCATAGGGAGGTGGTATTGAAACCTTTCCGTAAAATAATTGCAATATGTACCTATAACGCAATGGACTCAATGCATTGCAATATATGTGGTTTGTCATTCTAATAGGAGTGTGCTACTGCAACCATTTTAGAATTGTGTTGCAATTAGTTGGCATTATTGCCATGGTGCTTTAGAGTTGCATTAGTATATGGATTTTCATTGCAATTAATTGGTGTTATTAATTGTTACTATATTGGATTTGGTTACTTTTGCTTGTAACTATTGCTATATTTATTCTAGGTTGCAATAATCTTCAGTGGTGTTGCAATTTCTAGGTAGTTATTCCCACAAGAATTTTAAAACGATTACAGTAGCAAGTTCTTATTGCCACAGTTTTTTAGGGTTGTGGTTGTAATAATTTTATGTGGCGTTGCAATTGCTAGGTACTTATTGCAACTATAATGCTAATATGCTAAATGGACGTAATATTCTTACAGTTATATAGTTAGTATCTATCTATACTATTTCTAAAGTGAGTAAGGTTTCCACCTCAAATTTTGAGTCCGCCATTTTGATTTGGTCTGCCGTTTATTATCATTGACGAGGTGCACCTTTGTTGAATACTTGAATATGAATCTGCACCAGTCTTCGATGCTGCGTCCCACAGTTTGATTCCGATTGTGAACTGCAGCAGGCGCAGGCATGAGCGAGTGGAGCTATAGTCGTTCAGGACGCCCGCGGATTCCCCGCAGCAGCGCAAACGCGAGCGGCGGTCAGGCAGCAAGCTCAGACAGGTCAAACGGGGGCATTGTCGTTGGGTACGGCCGCAGATTTGAATCAGATACTAGCTCGTGGATGGAGTTGGGATGGATTCTGATCATAGACAAGGAGACGAGAGATAACATCCAGGATCGGCCAGAAGGAGGTGCTGTTGACATGAAAATCCCACCGTGAGGGACTCTTGCGCTCCACGTACGCTAGGGTCATGGAGATCTATTTTGCTCCATCGTACTGAACCCAAACAGTGTGCGTACTGTGCGCTTGGCGTGCCAGTCAATTTGACCTGCAATTGGTAAGACAATAGACATTAAATTCTGTAGGCTATCGGCTAGCCAGCCGATACCAAGGGCACACGCGAATCAGCTATCGTACAGTCGATTCGCGGGAAGACAAGCTACGTCCGTGAAGACGCAACCTACAGGAAACACCTAGATCCACCAGAGATCGGCTGTGGTCGGAGCGAGACGATGAGAGTCAATAGTGAACAGATCTAGGTTGAATAATTTGTGATGCAAACTTAAAACAAACTAGATTAAACAAGTCAACCTAACAAGATCTAAGCATACATAGATAACTGGGTGGTAAAAGCAACGACAAGATAGACTAACGGATCAAATTAATCTAACAGATCGCCAACTTATACTGATAACTGGGTGAGCAAACCAGACACCGCGGTACGGAACTAGAGAGCTCGATAACTGGTGAACGGTTAGACCCCGCCGGACGGATCTAACGTGCTCGGTAACTGGTGAACAGCTAAATGCCGCCGGACAGATCTAGCATGCTCGGTAACTTTGAGCGCCATAGATGGAGGAAGAAGCGATGCGCCCTCAACATGAACCCATCTATGCAACTTTACTCAGAACTTTTCAACAAGCGATCGAACATGCCTGCTGAGAAGAACTCGTAAAAAGAAAATGCTACTGCAACAAGAGCGAAGTCGCTGTGTGGAAAGGTTGATGCATTTCAATATAAAGGTTGTGTTTGGATGTGGTTGATCAAGCTTTACAAATGACGGAGGTCAGCTATTTATGGCCTAACCCTACTATCCCTTGCCGATACGGCGAGATTACAACGTGCAAAACAAGAAACAAACTTGCATAAACAAAGGACACGAAATCTAAAAGATAACTTCCTGACGTTACGTCACGCTAGCTCCTTCCTGGTCTCAAAAAGTTTGTTACACACATTGGTTAAGTAAATATTATTTTTTTTAGACCAGGTTAAGCAAATATTCTACCAAGTGCATTATTACTACAACTTTCATATCAGAAGCTGATTATTACAGTTAGGAAATCACACTCAACTCCAAGTCTTTGTTTGTGGCATTACAGAAGGGAATAATACTAACTCACAAGTAATCTCCATGCTCCAGGACAGGAAATGGACAAAAAAAATGGCAGCATTTGAATTAGACCATCCTGCTGCTTCACAAGTGCATCTTCATGCTGCACTGATACCCCGCTGCTTGCAAGCAAGACCAAGCAGACTGAAGTTTCTGTTGCTACACAGAGCGTATACTTGAGTAGTAGTAGCACCATATTACACCATGTCTGCCAAGATAAACATCAAGAGTGCGAGGGTTACTACTACTCCTAAGAAAATCCCTTTGCATATATGTGGCATCCACAGGACTATATCTTTTTGCTTGACATTATACAGTACAACTCAGACACTCACAACGCACGTATACTCATACCCTATAAAGCACGTACGCAAATTCTACCCGTATCAGCATATTTGAAGACTAAGCATGCAAATCCTGCAGATTGACGAAGTCGCTACAGGTGTCTCGCTGTCAACGGGAATATCGCGTACCACTCAAAGCATAACACCGCTAAATTCGAGAATATTCGCTCTCACAGGGAGTCGAACCCGGGACCTAAGGTTCTACCGAGACTCTTGTAGTCACTAGACTACGGGCCCTTTCGCATCCAACAAGACTAGCACGAGGGGACATGACAAAGATTTTCCCTTCCCATGCCGTGTCGACGCACATTCGCTCCAAGGGGATGTCAGCACGCACCCAAAATAGTTATAGAGTGCGCGAGCGCTACGATCTATTAGCAACGAGTGGACACGTGGTGTAATTAGCGAGTCCGCACCTGGATGTTGGTTAGGATTGTGAGCATAGTCCATATGCTATTATCACTTTTTTTCACGTGACCTTTCCCCTCACGAGCGGAGGCAGTCAGACAGAGCCGGCCACGATTGCTTGTCACCACCGTACAGCCCGGCCCCGGTGCGCGTTTGTCGCCGCTGCCGAGGTCCCGTCGAGGCCGCGCCTTCAAAATTAAGAGCAGAGTGGTAAACTCTTCGAGTTCAAATCTTTTGATGACCCGGTACACATCTGGATCTAAAAGTACAATGTTCGAAATATTATAGCAAAAAGTTCCCAAATTTAGCGTGCAAAATTTTGATTTTACAACTTGAAAGTTAGATATGTTACAAACTTTGAACATGTGATTCAAAACTTTTAAATTCCTGTTACGAAAAGTTTTGATGTGTCACTTCAAAGCTAGAAATGTATAATGTTTTGAATGTTTCGTTTCTAATATCCTTTTGTACAAAGTCTTACAACTGAATTTTGTAAGTAGGCTGTATTAGAGTTGGAAGTTTCTAAAATTCGGATATACTTTTTAATAATATATGAATTAAAAGTTAGCTAGTGATCTATAAAGTTTTGTATACATGGCCTAAGAGTATTTGAAAGTTAATTGTGAAGTTTACAGTATGGGCACTAAAAGAAGCAATGTAGAGAAGAGCCGCGTACATGATTCCAAAGTATTTGATATCCAATTATAAAGTTTTAAATATGAAAATTAAAAATTATGGATGTAGAAAGTATAGTATACGGGATTAGTAAGTTTATGATATTCGGGTACCAAGTTTTGAATACCTAAGTTAAAAGTTAGGACATAGAAAATTTTAGATATGTGAGGCGTAAAGTTTTTCATGTTTGTATCATAAGTTTTGTTTATGTACTTCATAATTTGGGAGAAATGTAGAGAGGTTTACCTGTATGTAGGGTTTTGTCACACCCGATTTCAGGAAACACCAGATGCATCTCATATGTGCGGCAGGATCTAGTTTACACACATATGATAGATATTATAAGCGAATATATTAAAAGATAGTGTCATGAATGTAAGCAAGAGAGAGTAAATAACTTTATTACACTCCGATATAAATAGACATGAAGCATTTAATCATTTCGCCAATATCCTAAATGGGTACTGCAGCAGAGGCTTCCTGCACAGGCAGTTGACTGGTGAACGCATGTCTAAAACTCGTTGAAGTTGCTGAAGTGCTCGACTTTCACATTCTCTTCTGAACAACATTTTGGGCAAGGGTGAGTACTCTTATATTTGGTACTTAGCAAGTGGGGGAAGAATGCAAGGCCATCAAGAGAGGCTGATAGGCTCATAGCAGTTAGCATTTTTAGTTGATCATATTTTATTAGCAAATACCTATTTACTAGATATAAGTTTATACCAACCCACTTAAGCATAAATGATATATCATAATATCAAAACCAAATAAACCACGTATTAATTATTTTCAACCTCGATTATCATGTGAGGTTCAAAGCCGCTCTTAACCGTGAGCACAGCTGATATATCAGTTTTCACTCGTCGTACACTTTATCCACAATTCGTGTCTCCTTTGATGTCCGAGGTAGCTAGCCTTTTAAACACTTCCGAGGTGAGTGACAGGGATTCACTACACAGCCTTTGCAAAGACACGCAAAAAACTAAGTGGCCCGCTAGAGTTTCAGTAGCAGTGTTATCCATAACCCTCCCTAATGGTCAGCACCTTAGCAAAGGCTGCTACTCGAAGAGGACCGAACTATAACCCCAGCACCGACCCCCTCCTTGCTCTATCGCTAAGGTTATGAGTTAACCACATGCCTAATTAATTGGCTAAGGTCAGAGCCATGCGACAATTGGTTGTACGATTTCTTGGATGGTTCTCCACATTCCAATTAAACAAAAGTGATCTTGCAGTTAACCAAAATATACCAACAAATAAAGTCATGTTTAATATTCCAAGATTATAACATAACTATCCCATGTTAAAGCATCTAAGCATTTCTAGCCAACAGATAAATCAAACCTGGTGTTCAAGGTTTTGGGTAAAGGACTAGGTAAATCCTTAATACTTGTCCCATCAAGTTTATGCTATACAAAAATAAAATAAAGTGAATTATCATGTATTACGGGGACAAAATGGAATATGCTTGGGGAGAAGGCCATTTGCCTTCATCGTTAAACTACTGTTGTTCTTCTTCAATCTGTTGCTCTTGATTTCCCTCGAATGACACGTTGTCTACACGATCACACAAATGGAATATATACAAGATAAGAAACAATAAATAAAAGGTACAAATATATAAAGATATGGTGATAAAGATGTTGTACACATTGCAAGGATCGCGTTGTTGACGGCCATTATTTCCCATTTTGACCGTCAACTTCTCGAGAATAAATTAAGCCTTGCACCATGTTCCATACGTATTTTACCTATCTCTAATAAATTCCACAAGTTTTTGTGGTTTGAGATGTTTTGCAGGATTATGCTCAAAATATGCAAGGAACAACACTAAATGGAGCATCTACAAGGATGGTGAAACATGGATATAAGATGACACCATTATAAACATTGTCAAATGCCAAATTTGACATTTCCATGTTGAAGAGCTCGCGCGAGATGATCGAATTGGACATTTGGTTCACCCAATTCGGAGTCCGGACACGAAAGTTATGCAAATTACAAGTTCCGGACTCGGGTTGTACAAAGGCTGCAGGCCGGCCGGCCTCACCAAGGCCGGCCGGCCCGGCACCTTTGCCAACCACATCTTGCCTTGCCACAAGACCATTAGGGACCCTCCAATGGACCCCTATGCACTGAACATACAAGCAAATACAAAAGATATGACCAAAAGGCCTAGCACATGGATTAAAGGACCCATCTGCAGCACTTACTGAGATCTTTTGGCCCGGAGCACCACCATAGACTTCATGCACCCGTTGATCAGCAAGCCAATGAAATGGAGGGCCGAGATGTGCCAACTCCAGGGCGGCCGGCCTACATGTTTCAAAGTTGAAGCCAAGCAACCTCCACCGCCATCTAGACAAGATCAGGAGCGTCCACGAGAAGGTCGGCGACAAATGGCAAGAATCTCAAGCCGGCCGGCCTAGGAGAGGCCGGCCGGCCCCACTTTACAGCCTCTCGGCCTCAGCTTTCGTGTGGAGGTTAAGCACAGTGACTACAGCTGCTTACCACTGACGCTACCTGTTTTACCGGCCAAGAACCGACCTTGGAGTGCTATAAGTAGGCCTCCATACCTCACTTACGAGACACACACCAAGGAGTTCACTCTTCTCACCTTTAGTTTCTAGAGAAGGTTAGGTAGTTGTGGTCACGATACAACCGCCTTACCGTTTCTAGAGCGGAGAAGGAGGCCGGTGGCCGACGAGCAATTCGGCAAGTTCGTCGAGGTAATCAAGAAGCTTTATGGCCACATACCACTTCTTGATACTATGCAGGTTCCCATGTACGTCAAGTATCTCAAGGATATCCTTGGCAACAAGAGGGTCCTGCCAACCACCGAGGTCGTGCAGCTTACGGATGGGTGTAGCACAGCTATACTCAACCCTCACCTGGAGAAGAAGAAGAAACCAAGATGCCCCGCCATCACATGTTCCGTCGGAGCTCAACACTTTAAGCACGCTCTTTGCAATCTGTGAGCAAGCATCAGCGTCATGCCAAAGGTAATTTATGATAAACTTAACCATCATACGCTTGCTCCTACTGCCATATGTTTGCAGCTGGAGGACCAATCAGTTCGTTATCCTGTGGGTAAAAATACAGAATTTCTTTGTCCCTATTGATTTTGTCATTCTCGACATGGAAGTCGACACCAAGACCCCTCTCATATTGGAAGGCCATTCTGGAGTATGACAAATGCATACATTGATGCGAGAGTTGGAGTAATCCAACTCAACATCAATGGGGAGAAGGAGAGATTCGGCTTTAGACCGAAAGATGAACAATGCTTGCAGATCAAAAGTTTCAACCGGAAAGAATCTTTGAAAGAGCTGGAGAAGCCATATACCCCATCCAACTATACCCTCATCGAATTCGTGGAGAATCTTCGAACTCGAGAGGAGATCAAGGTATATAACCAACAGAACGCGAAGTGGAATATCCAACGTAAGAAATTTTTGGATTTTGGGAAGAAAGAGATCGAAGTAACTCTACCTATGGCGGAAGAAAGCGTCGCCACCAACGTCTCCATCAGGTGACGACGACCAAACCCAAGGTATAGATAGTCTTGCTCAGGATGAGAAACTCGAGCCCTTGCCATGAGGTATGTGGAAGTTATCCATTCTTTCATTTTTGCATATAGGATAGTTTATATTCTTACATAGTCTTCCCTTTCATATCATGGCATGTTTAAATTCTCGCAAATGCATTCTTTCAATTTTACATTACATACAAAAAAAATCAGCCAAGATGGCATACCTACTGAGCTTCATTCAAACTTGGGGGGAAGCCATTGTATCCAGGTAAGTCATTTGACCTATCCTTTCATTTTGTGTCCTAGAAAAAAATAGTTTGAATCATTCAAAATAAAATAAAATAAAACAAAAACAAAATAAATAAATTAAAATACACAAAAAAATATTCCATGCTTTGAATAAAACTCCTAGCTCATATGTGTGGAAATCCGTGTAAGCTCTTATCATGGAGATGATAAATAGTTGCTCTGTCCATGCTTTGCAAGTACCTCATATACAACGTTTTACTCTCCTAGTGCTTGAAATGTTGGCTCATGAAAATATCACTAAAATTCTGGTTTGAGTGGGAGCATGAGCTTGATTTCCAAGTCTAAGTTGTTGTGAGATTTGAGACGACCCGAATCGAATAAAACTGCATGCTCTAGTAGGGAACCTCTCAGAATTTCTTTAAAATAAAACATGGTAAAGATTTCCCCTTTAGTTTAGATGTCCTATCCAGAGCAATAATGTTTTATCATAAGAACCGATATAGGCTATCTTGAGTTATTTTGAGCTTTGTCGAATGGTGAGTCCGTTCGAGGAAGTTACTTGTCATCTACTGATCTTTCTCCTTTGCGTACCCATTGTTTTGCTAGCCTCAAAATGTCTGGCATGTCAATTACCTACTTCGGATATTGATATCCACCTTCGCCACATGATTCCCCTCACAACAAAACTCAAAATCCCTACAGTGAGCCTATCCATCTCAAATCCAAGCAATGCTCCCTTCCAATAACTCTATTCTCATGTAGTATGGGTCATCTTTCTAAAAAAACTGGACAAAGAAACACTGAAAGAAAGACAAAGATAAAGGAGACAAGACCCATACCTCCGCTCGAGAGAGTTGAAAAAAAAGGGATCTCAAATAAAAAGACCAAATGTTTTCTAAGTGTGAGTCCATTTCCTCCCTCTCCCCTGAACATTTTACCTTCCATAAGATCGGGATTTGATCGAGTACCAACCTCTTGCAAACCACTCTTCGGCTTAGCAACATAGGTAACCAAGGTATCCTATACTCTACCTACCCAAAACTCCACATATCAGCCTTAGAGTAGGAAGAAAATGGTCAAAATTTCCAACCAAAGTGAGGATCATACACCTTGAGAGACTTGAGAGTACCATTGGGGAATCTTAAACCACTTTTTGAAAACTTGCAAAAAATTCTGAGATAGGAATCTGAACAGGAAGTAGGAAATATTCCGGTAATGGTTGTTCAGTCTCTCAACTGCCCAAGATGAGGGATGAAAAGCGTGTAAGCCCCATCTGCGGAAACCAAGGTATGAGCCAACCCATTCACAGTACATATGGGTTAGAGTAATATGTTTTGCACGAGGTAGTTATATGGTATGAGCATTGATGCAACTCCTGATCCACCGAGCCTCAGCTTTAGCTTTGCTCGAGGACGAGCAAAAGTTTAAGCTTGGGGGGGTGTTGACGGCCATTATTTTCCATTTTGACCGTCAACTTCTTGAGAATAAATTAATCCTTGTATCATGTTCCGTATGTATTTTAACTATCTCTAACAAATTTCACAAGTTTTGGTGGTTTGAGATGTTTTGCAGGATTTTGCTCAAAATATGCAAGAAACAACACTAAATGGAGCATCTGCAAGGATGGTGAAACATGGATATAAGATGACACCATTATAAACATTGTTAAATGCCAAATTTGACATTGCCATGCTGAAGAGGTCGCCGAGATGATCGAATTGGACATTTGGTTCACCCAATTCGGAGTCCGGACGCGAAAGTTATGCAAATTTCAAATTCCGAACTCGGGTTGTGCAGAGGCTGCAGGCCGGCCGGCCTCACCTAGGCCGGCCGGCCCGGCACCTTTGCCAACCACATCTTGCCTTGCCACAAGACCATTAGGGACCCTCCAATGGACCCCTATGCACTGGACATACAAGCAAATACAAAAGATATGATCGAAAGGCCTAGCACATGGATTCAAGGACCCATATGCAGCACTTACCGATCTTTTGGCCCGGAGCACCACCATGGACTTCATGCACCCATTTATCAGCAAGCCAGTAAAACGGAGGGCCGAGATGTGCCAACTCCAGGCCGGCCGGACTAGGGGAGGCCGGCCGGCCTACAAGTTTCAGCGTTGAAGCCAAGCAACCTCCACCTCCATCTAGACAAGATCAGGAGCGTCCACGAGAAGGTCAGTGACAAATGGCAAGAATCCCAAGCCGGCCGGCCTAAGAGAGGTTGTCCAGCCCCACTTTGCAGCCTCTCAGCCTCAGCTTTCGCGTGGAGGTTAAGCACATCGACTACAACTGCTTACCACTGACGCCACCTGTTTTACCGGCCAAGAACCGACGTTGGAGTGCTATAAATAGGCCTCCATACCTCACTTGTGAGACACATAGCAAGGAGTTCACTCTTCTCACTTTTTGTTTCTAGGTTAGGTTAGGTAGTTGGGAGTTAGAGTCGAGTCGAGCTTGTCTCGGGATTCCGGAGTCGTCATCGGAAGTCGGGTATAGCTCTTGCATCTTTTCCTTTGACATTTATCAATATAATTATCTTCTTTATCTTTTTGAGTCAGCTTTACTTTTCGTATTTATTTATTTTCTCAAGTTATCTTGCTTGTGTGCGGAAGTAATTCCTCTAGCTTAGGCTTTGTATCTTTCTTGTTTATCGGGATCTTACCTTGCGGGTTTTCTCGCCCGGACTAGGGAACTCAAGTTAGGTCCCTAGGTTGTGGGGGATTTCTCTTATTCGCGACAAGAAAAATCCTAACACCGAGTACGGACGTGGTGTCCGAGCTTAGTGTTAGCTAGAAAGTGTGTTCCACCCCACGGAACCGTTGTGGTTGTGGTAGGTGGCAGGTGGTGACAGCCCTGTCCGTCCCTTGTAGTCCACCACATTCGGGTGCTTTTATAGCAGTAGTCGCCGACTGCCATTGGACTCCCTTGTCACCCCAGTCTGAGTCCTTCCCTGAGGCCACCGAAGTAAGCTCTAGGTTTCCGATAACTAGTTAGAAATGAGGTTTAGTCTAGAGAGGCTAGCTCGAGAGTTTAGAAGTGTTTTAGGAGTCTTTCTCGCTCGTTGTCCTCCCAGCTGCTTACCTCTCTAAGGATTAGAGTCTCCTATGTCAGACGGTCATCATTGGCCATTATGTTATCTTATCTATCAAGCTTACCCCCACTAAATTAGTCGGTTGATATCTCTAGTAAGGTTTGTCATTCGATTCTTTGATACTCTTTGCCATAGTGCTTTGCTGAGGAAATTACGATACCCTAGAATACTCAAAGGTGAGGTGCTACAACGGTGATTCTGTGCGCTTGTGGAATCCATATTCTATTGAGCATAAGAAACACCAACTCGCGTCAGTGCAAGAATAGATGAAAATGGAGTTAAAACGAGAAATGGCTAAAATGAAGTTCTAGGGGCTTCTATGCTAGAGATTTGAACTTCCAGGGACTATATCTAAAGAAATAGGGGCTAGAACCTAATTGAAAAATATAAACTAAAGGTTTATTGTGTGAAACAAGGGTCTAAGGTTGGCATGCACAAAAATTAGAAAAGATAGGGACCTAAACAGAAGAAAAGGGACTGTTTTGTAAATAATTTTGAACTGAATAGAATGGCGAGTTGATTTCAATAAAACAAAGGGGCCTTTTTTGCAAAATTTGTGAGGCTTGACCGGTATTGACCCTGTTGACATGGGTGGAACCGGATCTGATCCTTTGGATCATGATCCGACGATGTGGGCCTTCTTGGATGGCGGCTCGCGACTCGGCTCGGCACGGTAGCTCGGGTGAGCCAGCAGGGAACGGGCACTGTGGCAAGCGGCGACAGATTGCCGAAGCAGACCGAGAATGGTTGTTTGGGTTTGCTTTCGCATGCGGCAAGGCCTGGGAGTGAGAGGGCGCGTCGGGGAAGGTGATTGGTGGCTCGGCAAGGGGTGCGGTGGCTGGAGGCGGGTCCACGTCGGGGACGTGCGGCGAGCTTGCTATGGTGAGCAATTGCCGTGATAGGAGCACAATAGGGAGGGGGAAGAGGGTAGGGAGCATCCTCACCACGCCGTAGAGCCCCAGCGGTGCACAGAGGGCAAAGAGAGGCGGCAAGGCAGCAGATCGATGGAGAGGTTCTTGGCAACGGCGTTCGGGCTCCTGTGCGGAGTCACTACAGTGAGAACTAGGTGAATTCCCCACGCGTTGCTGCGGGAATATTTGGACCATATCAAAAAAATACTAGAACAATTGTTGAGTGAGTACCCAGATATAAAGAGGGCCATGCATACATCTCAAGAAGTGAAAGATGGATCTCTTTAGTACTATGTTGAACATAGAAAGAAAATCAGTGACAAAATAATTAGAATTTACGTGAAACCTTAAATTTGTTCATTGCAGAAATGCATAATAATAAATTAGACAGTGGATGTAAAGAAAAAATAAGTAAGAGGTCAATTAAATGCTAGCATATGAAATTCGTAACTTTATGTAATGCTACCTTATGAAAAAGAGAGCTGGTTCTCGTGCTCTAAAGATACAACTTGCTAATTTAGAAAATAAGAATTTCAGGCAAACAATGGTTTTTTTAATGTAGCTGCATCAACATAAGGAGGGTTATCACATGATTAAAAAATTTCCCTGCCAAAATTACAATAAGGATAGATGAAGAACTACATACATTGGAAAGAATTGTCGTTGGAATATTTAGATGGATAACCTGGGTATAAGGAACAACATCAATGTGGTAGATCGAGTATGTTATGATGTGGCCATGGAAGAAAACTTGTTGCTCCTGCAGGCCTGCTGAATCGACCAAGCGAGCGTACGTGAATTCCATCATCAAGACCATTGGAGAATTGGGGAATGATGAAAGGGTCCAAAGGTCGATCAGGTTGATCTTAGGCGCATGTGCTAGGAGAACAGAGAAGCACATCGATAATTATATGCTACTATGATTCTTAGTAGCTGCAACATGTGGCTTTACTGAAAATTGGAATGGATGAGAAGCTGAAGAGACATGCATGGTGGCTGACTATTTGATTCGTTGTCCATGGAAGGCACCCAAGGGACAAATGATGTGAGTGGGAAGAAGAGCATTTTGTGCCCTTTAATTGTTGGTAGGCAGCACATCAAGGCACGAAGGAGTGAGAACATGGATGATTGATGAAGTACTAATGCCGTTAGTGCCATTAGTTGTTGTGGTCTTTTGATCTGCCAAGCTACCGAGTAAAAAAGAGAGGAGGCTCTTAATCTGCCAAATGTGCCGAGTAAAGAAAGGAGCTGAGAAAACAATCGCATGGTTAAAACAATATGGATGATATGAGGTTTGAGAAATCTTACGGTTTAGATTTAACTGATGATGTGGCTTCATGTGGTTGCAGCAAAATCAGAGTTAATGATGTTTAGTGGGTTCCATCTATATAGAATATATAGATGGGCATGGAGCGAGGAGAGGGCAGGAAGAGAGGAGCAGGGGGCTCAGCCATGCATTTTATAGAGTGAGGGAGGGAGGAGAAGAGGAGGGCGGTGGCAGCCGGGGCACGATGGTGGCCATGATGGCCATCAATGGCGAGTGGCCGTTAGTGGCGGGAGAGGGCAGGAGAAACAGAGGGGAGGTGATTGGGGGGGGGGGGGTTGAGGTGGCAATGAAGACGCACATTCAAGGGCGAAGAGGTGCGGGAACACGAGATGGCATGGGAGGGGATGCGGCCAGGTGGTGCGGTGGTGGAGGAACTGGCCGACTGGAGGTGGAAGGAGGCGCTGTCGAGCTGGGCCGAGGCATCGGTGAGAGGGAGAGGGAGAACGAGCAGGTCAGGTCGGAGCTGGGAACTAGGCCTAGCTGGAAGGGGGGGAATAGAAAAAAAAAGAGGGGAAAAGAGAGTTGGGCCGGCTTGATAAAGAAAAAGAGAGGAGAAAGAAAAGCCTTCTTTATTTAGAATGCAAAAAGATCATTTGAATAAAATTTCAAATTCAAACAAAATTTTATATTGGTTGTTACATGTTTTTATCATTTGAAAGTTTTGTAGTTTAAGCTTAAAATGTATTTGTACTAATATCTTTTTTCTTCCTAAATATTGACACTAATATGTTTTATTTTGTTTTTTCTTTATTTCAACTTAAAATGTGTATATCTTTTACTTCCAAATGTATGTGAAAGCAATCACCCACCCTATTGTATTTTTCCTCGCCCAATGTTATCCTAAATGGCAAAAATAAGAAAAGTAAATAAGAGTAAAGGAAGGACCGGACAAAACGTGCACATGTATATGGAAGAAGCACGTGTGTACTGGGAAGAAGCTATCGAGAACGCTAAGCAAGGGAAAGAGAGAAACTGACTGGTTTTTGTGTGCTCTGGGAACTAACGTTGGCGAACTGCTGTCTGTGTGTTCGGTGATTGGCTGCCAACTTCATGTTAGGAACTGTGGTGAACTAATTTATTTTGCGGGTGTCCGCAAAGGGGAATGGAGGAAACCTCAAAAAATTATGTGGACAAAATTTCAGGATAAAAAATTGAAAAACAAATTTGGGAGAAAAAGTTGGGGAACAAAAATTCAGAAGCAAAAATTTAAGATTAAACTTGGGGGATAAAAGTTTTGAAAATAACTTTTGGAGAAAAAATCAGAAGCAAAAAATTTTAGAAGCGTAACTTTATTATCTAGTTTGGGATACAAATTTGAGGAACAAACTTAGTCAGCGGCTGTAACTAAGGCAAGGAAAATAAAACGGGAAAGAGAAAAAGATGGAGATAAATATTTTGAGATCGATAAATTTTGGAAAGAAAAGTCGTCGTGCAAAATTTTTATAGAAGAAAAAAATTAGGAACAAAAAAGTTGAAGCAAAAGATTTTGAGATAGAGAAATTGATAATAAATGTTTTGGCACAAACTTTAAGATAAAAATAAAAAGGTTGAAGATAAAAATTAGAACACATGAAAGTTAGAGAAAAAAAGGGAACGACGCGGAATATAACTGCCGTGCGTGGCCCACTGGCCCATGTGCACAGGGAGCGTGCCACGTGGTCGACCCCATAACCAGTATGGGGCTACATGGGGTTGCCCATCACCTTTCATGATCGCGTTCAGATTTTGGAGGAACCAATAGGAACAGGAAACCAAGATGGTGCGGCTCAACTAGGACTCTACCCCGGCACGGACATCGTCTGAGGAGCGTCCAAGCGCGGATGCGCTATGTAACAGCGTCCTGCTTCCAGTTACAAATTTTTTACCTTAATTTACCACTATTTAGATTTAAAAAATATTCATTACTATAAATAAAAATTTGGACATTTATTCATCGTAATATAAATTGTGGCTTTTTAGTTGAAAGTGATTCACGTGGTTCGTCTTAAAGTATTTGCGTGGGGTTTACTTAAAGAAGATATTCTGATATAAAAGGTGCTTGGCTAACAATGCTGCCTGTAAGGCGGACGGGGTGAGCGAGCCCGCCAAATTAAAGTTTCTTTGCAGGGCCTCCTCCATATCTCTCGATCCTACTACACGTTGCATTGAGTGATTATTGAGTCAAACTAAACAAACAAGAGAGAGATAGAGGCGCGCGCGCGCACACAGAGAGAGAGAGAGATGTTTGATGTGTGGAGCGCTGTGCGACGGTGGGAGGATTGGCAGCTGCGCGTCCTCGTCCAGGGCAGCCTGTGCCTGCAGTGGTTCCTCCTGCTGGCTGCCCCCGCTGCGCAAGTACACCATCCCGCGCGTCATCAGGACGTGCATGGAAGAGCCAGCAGCGTGGATGAGGTTGTTTGAATTCCTGCCCCGCGACAGCTCCGCCGAGCTGAGCGTGGACCGATGGCTGCGCGTCGTGTTCGCCTTCATCTACACCCGGGCCTCGGTGGTCTTCACCCTTCCGTACCTGCTCTATCACCTGCTGGCGGTCCCGGTGCTGCACATCGCCGCCCTGATGCTCTTCGCAACCAGCGTCAAGCAACCCTACAAGCGCACCGATGTGAAGATAACGTATATCCTTCTTTGCCTCACCGCCGCGCTGGATTTTTTCGCGGTGTTCATCCGGCAGCTGCTGTACCTGCTCATGTCCAACACAAAAGTCCCGTCCTTGTGCGAGACGGTGCCCAGCTACAACCTCGTGGACACGGTTCTCCGGGAGAGGAAGAAGGACATTGGGTGGATGTACAAGCTCGCCAGGTGGTTGGGCCTCAAGATGGAGCACTTCTCCTGCAAGCGTGATCTCAGCCAGCTGTACAGAAAGGTCGCCGGGACGGTGATTGCGGATCTGTTGCGGATGAAAGGCCGAGACCTTGCCAGTTACAGGACCTTCTCGGTGCCACCTCCAGACGTCGAGGAGATAACCATCCGCACCACCAGCTCGTCGGAGGAAAAGAGCCCAGATATCTACAAGGACGATATCACAGGTGAACAGGAACGCCGCGCAATGCCACCACGGAAAAGAAACTGGGCTCTGAGTGTGGAGCTTCAAGAACTGTGCACCGAAGAAATACGAAAGAGCCTGCTCGGGTCATTCGACCGGAGCGTCGTCCTCTGGCACATCGCCACCGATCTCTGCTTCCGCTACCAGAACAAGGCCAGGAGGAGCATGAGGGATCTGCATCTTCGTCGACTCCTGGCCAAGATGGGGCCATGATGGAGCCTGGTGAGGAATCTGCATCTTCGAGCACTCCTGGCCAAGGTTGTACAATTTTTGGTTTACCATAAGGTGCTCTCGGCGGTCCAGCCCGACGAGGAGCGATCTGCAGCATCGTATTGAGTGCGCACAAGCAATATCCAACTACATGGTGCACCTGCTCAACTTCAATCCCGAGATGCTGCTGACCGGCAGCCGGAAGCATCTCATCACCGAAGCCATGAAGGAAATCGACTCCTCCTTCGTGGTCAACGGGGATAACTCCATGCTCAGGCTCATAGACGGGGAGCAGCTCGTCGACAGATTGGCGGAGGCCGCCAATCCGACAAGGCCACCAGATGGCTCGGATTCAGCACACAAGAAAACAACATTACACATCCAAGATACATGCAGGCTTGCAAATGAGTTGCTGGCGATACGTGACGACGAGAAGCGCTGGAACCTCCTGTACCAGGTGTGGCTGGGCATGCTGCTACTCTGCCAGCATGTGCAGGGGCTACCTGCACGCCAAGAGCTTGGGTGAAGGAGGCGAGTTCCTTTCCTACGCCTGGCTCATCCTCTCGCTCAACGTTTCTAGCCAAATTCCAATATGGTGATATACGGATGATGTAGCCGCAAAGGCAGGCGATGCCGTTGTAATTCATCATTATCGACATGTGCATGAATTCTATTTAGTGGTATGTAAGTTGTTCCGACCCCGTGCCATTTTTTTCTGCTTCACCCTGAGATGGTACTTCTCTGCAAGCGTGATCTCGGCCAGCTGTACAGAATGGTCGGGGATGGTGATTGCGGATCTGGTGCGGATGAAAGGCCGAGATCTTGCTAGTTACAGGACCTTCACGGTGCCACCACCAGACGTCGAGGAGATAGAGATACCCATCCGCACCAGCAGCTCGTCGGAGGGAAAGAGCCCAGCAATCTACAAGGACGATATCACAGGTGAACAGGAACGCCGCGCAATGCCAGCACGGAAAAGAAACTGGGCTCTGAGTGTGGATCTTCAACAACTATGCACCGAAGAAATACGAAAGAGCCTGCTCGGGTCATTCGACCGGAGCGTCCTCCTCTGGCACATTGCCACCGATCTCTGCTTCCGCTACCAGAACAAGGCCAGGAAGGAGCATGAGGGATCTGCATCTTCGTCGACTCCTGGCCAAGATGGGGCCATGATGGAGCCTGGTGAGGAATCTGCATCTTCGAGCACTCCTGGCCAAGGTTGTACAATTTTTGGTTATACCATAAGGTGCTCTCGGCGGTCCAGCCCGACGAGGAGTGTTCTGCAGCTTCGTATTGAGTGCGCACAAGCAATATCCAACTACATGGTGCACCTGCTCAACTTCAACCCCGAGATGCTGCTGACCGGCAGCCGGAAGCATCTCATCACCGAAGCCATGAAGGAAATCGACTCCTCCTTCGTGGTCAAGGGGGATAACTCCATGCTCAAGCTCATAGACGGGGAGCAGCTCGTCGACAGGTTGGCGGAGGCCGCCAAGCCGACAAGGCCAGATGGCTCCTCAGATTCAGCACACAAGAAAACAACACTACACATCCAAGATGCATGCAGGCTTGCAAATGAGTTGCTGGCGATACGTGACGACGAGAAGCGCTGGAACCTCCTGTACCAGGTGTGGCTGGGCATGCTCTGCTACTCTGCCAGCATGTGCAGGGGCTACCTGCACGCCAAGAGCTTGGGTGAAGGAGGCGAGTTCCTTTCCTACGCCTGGCTCATCCTCTCGCTCAAGGGGGCCATCACCCTAGCCGACAAACTTCAGATGCCCGCCGAGACGACCGAAGATGCTGGGGACCCTGAATCAATTGAGGAAGAACATCAAAAGAAAGCCTTGGGCAAGTTGAAGGGTGCGCTAAGAAAGAAGCCGGGCCTCTCATAGGCAAGCAAGGATGACAAAATGCCCCGTCGATGTTTCCACTGCCTGCGTGGTTGCTTGGCTGGTTTACCTCTTACTCTGGACTCTGGTGTCGTCGTCGTGTTGGTTTCGTCGCTGTTTGCTTGCTTGCTTGTTTGTTTTGATCGCGATGCCGCTGCACGGGTGCAGGTGCCTTGTGTTGCTTCATTGGCTTGGCGGCTAATCTGGTATTCAGGTGTGTGCTGCTACCGGCTTGGTTAGTTTTTTGTGCTGTCGTGAGTGCCAGCATAGAACTCGCGGCTTAATAAGCAGAGCACCTGAGCCCCGGCTTCTCTTGTACCGAGTGTGTTTAACTTATTTATGCAATTATAATGAATAATACACTACCGGAAACCCGACGTTTGCCGAGTGCCGAAGGCTTCACTGAGTGCAAGATATCGAGCACTCGGCAAAGTTACAATTTGCCGAGTGCCTACCAAAAAGCACTCGGCAAACAGACGACACTCGGCAAAGTTTGGCTTTGCCGAGTGCCTGATTACGGACACTCGGCAAACCCACCTTTGCCGAGTGCCACGTGGGCAGCACTCGGCACACAGCCTCACGTGCGCCGCACACACCGTTATGGTTTGCCGAGTGCTAGGTTGGGGCACTCGGCAAAGGTTTGTTAATGCCGAGTGCAATTATCCTGGCACTCAGCATTCAAACTCTTTGCCGAGTGTCCTCTTTAGCTCTCGGCGAAATAACAAAAAAAATTTCTCCAATGGAGTCCAAACTTTTTCTTTAGCTACTATACTATACAAAACACTATATATTAGAATTTGGTACATTTTTCGTTATGTTTACTATATTTAGTTAATTTATTTGATTAAAAGGATATTTTGGGGATAATACAATTTTGAACTACAAAATATAGTATAAACAAAGTATAATGAATGGAAAAATGATTTTTATGTTATTTAGTCTAATTTGAGACATTTTCAAACAATTGAATGGGAAAGTTGAACATCTTGATCCTGAAACAGGACAAAGTGTGCTATGGACAAAGCCCGCGCCGCCTCCCCGCCCCCGCCCCGGAGGCCGCGCCCGCCCTCCCGACGACGCCTCGGAGGCCGTGCCCGACGATGACGCGTCTCTACCCCGGAAGCCGCGCGGGCTCCCGACGCCGACGCCTGGCCGGCCCCGGACGCCGGCTCCCCGCCCCGGCAGCGGCGTCCCCGGGGCCCGGCTTGCCCCCGACGACGTCTACCGTCCCCCGGCGCCGCCTCCGCACCTCGGGCGCCACCCGCACCGCCTCCCCGCCCCCGGAGGCCATGCCCGCAGCCCGGCTTGCGGCTCCCAATGCCGGCTCCCCGCCCCGGCAGAGGCGTCCCCGGGGCCCGGCTCGTCCCCTGCGCATTGTTAGCTGAGGTTAGTAAAGCAACGTGAATCAGATGTAGGATCAGATTAGTCATTAAATCGACACTGCATTGTGCAGTGCAGCACATTATTGATGTTTGCTATGTTGTATATGGAATCATGGTAGATTGGGGTGGCAAGAAACTTAGTGCATGTGACTGTTAATTGCATTTTTTGTTTGATATATCTTTCACCTTAGGATTTGTGTCCTGGGAAGGCAGTGCTCAAATGGCAGTACTAGGGACGGAAATATGGCCAAAATGTACATAATAAATTTGTGTTTTTTGTATCAAAAAAGAACTTTTTTGTCATAGTTAAATGGAGAGAGATCAGCTCTAGGCATGCGTCTTCTTCAAATAAAATGAGAATTGTTTTGTTGACATGATCAATAAATCATTGCCATATCTCTGTGCAGTATGAATATTGACTCACTAAAATCCTTGAAACAGAAAGTGCAGTATGATGAGACTGATTTCCCTATATCCAAATAATTCATAACACTATTAGCCCTCACATGCATGCATGAGCCTTAAGAGGTGGATATTATGTCAACAGAGAAAGTCATGTTCAATGGGCCCTCAATGTTTTAGTAGTTTCCGCTGATGATTTTGCTTTCTTGCTAGTCGTTATGCTTAACCTTTTATTTGTTCTGACTGCACAAAATATAGGCTGGTAGCGGCGTCCGCCTGCGACGTGCTCGACGAGAAGCTTGAACCGCGAGTCCACGCCAAGCCGGCCACGCCTACACCGCCGACCTGCTGTAAGCACCGCCACCATCTTTGCATATCTAGCACCGCCACCGTCTTTGCACCACCACTGCCTCGTAGTTCATGTAACCTAGTTAGGCGTCTCCCGTTCGGAAGATATACAATTGAAATATGCAGATCTTTGCATATCTATAATTGTATCTCTTTCGAATTGTCCACGTTATTTGGACAGCCCGAGGATGCGTAGATATAGATAGTTACCATGATCAACTCCCATCTGAGACAGAGTTTCGGCGACATCTCCCCGTTGTTCTCCGGATACACAATCTCTCTTCCGGGACGTGTATCTGGAGAACAGCGGGGAGGTGCTGCCAAAATTTTGTATCGGATGGTAGTGGATCATGAAAACTGATCATATCTACACATCCTCGGATGGGATTAGGACCAACCTTCAACTATTAGAATGTAGGAACAACATGTAGATGCATTTGATTTTTATTGTACTCACTGCCGCCTAGAGGATGGATGACCGTCAGTGGATGTACACGGGCCGTCCAAGTCAGGCTACCATGACCGATGAATGGATTCGAAAGACCAATGATTTTTTGGAAGCCGCGTGGAGTCAGGCTGAAGGATCGAGTTTCTTGTGGTGTCCGTGCAACAAATGAGGAAATAAGAAACAGAAAACGAAGAAGGTTATGGGCCAACATCTTTGCAAGTATGGATTTACACCGGACTACACCCGATGGACCTTTCTTGGTGAAGGCCACCGTATGAGGGACGAGATCGTGAGGCAACGCACCGATGATTGTGATACTGATGGTGGGGTTGGAGACATGTTACATGACTATCATGAATCACATTTCCGTGAAGGACCGCAGGAGGAGGAGCCAGAGGCATCCACAAAGGCGTATTTCAAGATGTTGGAGGCTGTACGGAAACCACTTCATGGCCATACAAAGGTTTCTCAGCTGGACGGCATCGGACGGCTAATGGCCTTGAAGTCTCAGTTTAGCCTGAGTTGAGACGCCTTCGACAGTCTATTGACTGTGTTTGGAAGCACGCTTCCAAAAGATCACATTCTGCCAAAGTCAATGTATCAGGCACAAAAAATTCTCGGTGCACTTAAGATGTCATATGAGCAGACACATTCTTGTCCAAATGGGTGTATCTTATTTAGGAAGGAGCATGATCAAGACGCTTACTGTCCAAAATGCAAAGCCTCTAGGTTCCTCGAGGTGGACTCTGGTGATGATCAGCCTAAGAAGCAGCTCACGATTCCCGTGAAAATCCTACGCTACCTTTCTTTCATTCCGAGGATCCAACGACTATTCATGACCGAGGAATCCGCGCAACAGATGACTTGGCACAAGAAAGGTGTTCGATACAACCCTGACAAGATGGTGCATCCATCCGATGGTGAGTCATGGAAGAAATTTGATAGGATTCATCGTGACAAGGCTAATGAAGCTCGTAATGTATGTATTGCGCTTGCAACAGATGGATTCAATCCTTATGGGATGGTGGACGCCTCGTACTCATGCTGGCCCATGTTTGTTAACCCTCTGAATCTCCCCCCAGGGGTCCTATTTCAACGACAGACCATATTCGTGTCGTTGATTATTCTAGAGCACCCAGGGAATAAAATGAGTGTTTACATGGAGCCTCTGATCGATGATTTGGTCAAGGCATGGGACGAAGGGGTGTGGACCTATGACCGAGCAACAAAGACAAATTTTAGAATGTATGTTTGGTACCAATTCTCCCTGCATGATTTACCCGCGTATGGCATATTCTACGGGTGGTGTACTCACGGGAAGTTCCCATGTCCAACATGCAAGGTAGCTCTGCAGTTCATCTAGTTGAGGAAGGGGGGTAAGTATTCGTCATTCGACAGACAAATATCGACAATTCCTCCCCACTGACCATCCTTTTAGACAAGACGTTAAGAGCTTCACGAAAGGTGTAAAAGTTACAGAAATTGCATCGCCGATCATGACGGGTGCTGTGATTCATACTCAGATAGATGCTCTTCGAGTCAACGATGGCGGTGGTTTTGTTGGGAACGGTGAGGAACATGCTTGGACTCAGAAGTTTGGGCTATGGAGGCTCCCCTATATTGATGATATCCTGCTTCCACACAATATTGATGTGATGCATACTGAAAAAAATTAGGGGGCACTTTTTGGAACAGTCATGGACATTTCTGATAAGACGAAGGACAACATAAAGGCAAGAGTGGATCTGGCAATGTTGTGCGATAGACCAAGATACAAAATGAGGACTCCTGGACTTGGGAGGAAATGGAAGAAGACACAGGCCGACTTCGTCCTCATGAAGGCCCAAAAGAAAGAAGCACTAGAGTGGATCCAAAAGTTACAATTTTCCGATGGATATGCAACGAATCTTAGGAGGGGTGTGAACTTGACTACTATGCGAATCAACGGGCTAAAGAGTCATGACTACCACATATGGATTGAGCGACTTCTTCCGGTGATGGTTCGAGGCTACTTACCTGATAATGTATGGCTCGTGCTAGCAGAGTTGAGCAATTTCTTCCATCAGCTTTGTGCCAAGGAGTTATCTCGGGCTGTTATTGCGGACATGGAAAAAATGGCTCCCGTGTTGCTCTGTAAGTTGGAGAAGATCTTTCCACCAGCCTTCTTCAATCCAATGCAGCATTTGCTTCTGCATCTACCTTATGAGGCAAGAATGGGAGGGCATGTGCAGTTCCGTTGGTGCTATCCAGTTGAAAGATGCTAGAAGGTTCTTTGAACGAAATGTAAGAATAAATGTAAAATTGAGGCTTCAATTGCTGAGGCATATATTTTGGAGGAGGTGTCAAACTTTGCGGCTAAATACTATGGTGAGAAGCTTCCCAGCGTGCATAATCCACCAGCTCATTACAATGCTGGCGATAATGAATCGAGTCTCAGCATTTTCCGAGGGCAACTTGGAAGTGCAAGTGATGCGAGGTACAAGACCCTGAACCATGAAGAGTGGCGCTGTATCATGCTTTATTTGTTGACCAACCTTTCTGAGGTGGAGCCGTACATAGGGTAAGTTCTCATTTAATGTATTCACGATGTTCCACGATTCAGCATCTCATTTAACATGTTCTTGCATTTGCACTAAGTAGCATCCAACCCCTTGATCATATTTCACACAGGCAATTTCTTCGTCAATTCTGGCGTCGCTTAAGGCCTCCGACACAGAGCGAAATGGAGTCGCTTCTTAAAAATGGCGCTGGAAATTCTCAGCCCGATTTCATTTATTGGTTGCAACAAAAGGTAAACTCCAATTCACAGGATATCGCTTTAGCTAGAGGTTTAGGTCATTTAACGTTTCGAACAATATGACAAACTTTGTCCCTTTCGCTTTCAGGGGCAACCCGATTCGTCCATGAGTGCCGAGTTGAGACAAGTTGCCGATGGATTTAGCTATAGGGTTAAGTCATTTAACGTTTATGACGTGAATGGATATCGCTTCCACACAACAGGATACGAGTAAAGTCGGCCCAATCGAAAAACCACTAATACTGGAGTCTTTACGTCAGGCCAAGATGGGGTCGAGTATTATGGAAGAGTTGAAGAAATATACGAACTCAAGTTTCATGGTTCCGTACCACTGACTCTCGTTATTTTCAAATGTCATTGGTTTGATCCTACATTAACGAGGCGGACCCCAAATGTTGGCCTAGTCGAAATTCATTAGGATTCAAAGTTACCAGGCGACGATGTCCACATTGTGGCTCAATAGGCCACACAAGTTTATTATCTCTCATATCCATGCCAAACCGACAAACGTCTTTAGGGTTGGGATGTTGTGTATAAGGCATCGCCAGACGGCAAACTTCCTGTCCCAAACAATGAAGACTACAACAATGGCAGAGAGTTCTTTCAAAAAGAAGGACTAGAAGGGAGTTTCGAGATAGACTTAAGTGACGTGATGGGAATAGAAGTGGACAATGAAAGGGTTGCTGACGAGGAAGCTGGAGATGAGGTTGAAAATGCTCATGACTTAGAATTACTCGAGCGGCTGTGTTTGGGCGGAGACAGTGAAGATGACATTCCTCCTTCAGATAATGCTGATTATGTCGAGGAGCCTAATAGCGATGATGATGATTATGATCCAGATAATCCCGATCATGATGACTATTTCTAATATATGTATGAACTGAATTATTTAATTCTATGTATATATATTGTTTTATTTTGCTTAATTTGCTATGAACCGAATTGTTTAATTCTATGAAAGGATTTTGCATAATTGTAGATATATTTATTGTTTATTTTGCATAATTTGCTAAGTATATATTGTTCATTTTTGCTGATTTGTTTACAATTATTCATTGCAGGTTATTGATTCGAAATGCCAGGCGGCGGCAAGATGAGTTTCCTGAGCGCCTTGTACAGGAGTAGTGGTGGAGGGCAAGAGGCTCCTGAGGGGACCAATGCCTCAGAGGGGTCCAGGAGGCATTGGGGACGAGGGTCAGGAAGAATGAGAGGATGTAAGACAGGTGGTGGAGGCCAGGGGAGGACGAGAAGGAGCAGGAGAGAGGACACCTTCTCCAGATTTGATGATGGCGGCGGCGGAGGAGGAGGAGGAGGACGAGGAGGAGGAGGAGCGGGAGCAGGAGGAGCAGGAGCGGGAGCTGGAGGAGCAGGAGGAGTCGAGATAGGAGGAGGAGGACCAGGAGGAGGAGGAGGAGGAGGAGGCAGCAGGAGATACGAGGGCGGTGTGGTTGCGAGGACTGTCGCAACTGTCGTAGCGGCCGATACCTCTGGCGAGACACCCGATGATTCGACCGGTAGGGGACAGGTAATACTTTATGTTATACACAATGGCATTTATTTTTCAATTCATATGTTCAAAATGACATGACACTAATACTTTATGTTATACATTTTTGCAGGTATTGGGTGCGCGTGCAGGCGGGTGCCCACAATAGGAAGCCCAATGGTATCCTGGAAATCCTATGCAGGGAGCTCTTCCCTGGGCTGGTGATGCATGCCGGGGTCCTAGAGCCGGCATACATGTGGGACCACTACATCGCCGTCCCAGATGCAGAAGATCGGGAAGGGAGGTCCTTCGGCAACAAGGCGAGACGGGTGGTGGGAGAATTCTGAGTAAGTCGTCGCACTATATCGGTGAATAGTTACCATATATTTGAAACTCTTTGAATATTGACTGCAATTATTGAGTCTATATGCAGGATTTCTATCGGTGCGAGCCATGATATGAGGCCATGGCAGCTCGGGTCGCTGACACAGCATGTCGCAAACTAGTGAAGGACATGCACTACGAGACGCGTGTTCAGGCCGTAATTACCTACTATGCCGATGTGGAAAAAAGGAAGGTCGGCAAGGACGTAGCAAGGAATACGTTCCTCACGCGGGAACAATACTTGAGGGTAAATGATGAAATCACTACTCATTTCTTTTGAATTTCATTTTCGGAAATGTCATCCACTTTGCTTCCATTACGTGTAGGTGCCTCCGAATTGGTGTGCCGGCAAGGGCGCGTGCTGGGAGATGATGGTGGACAAGTGGCTTAGCGAGGAGTGGATTCAGAGGCACAACTTATGCCGGGAGTGCCGCTTGTTGATGCAAAGTGCGCCACACCATCAAGGCAGCCGAGGCCTTCCCGAGTACAGAGATGTTTGCATAAGTCATTACACTTTTTGTTACTTTCAAATTCTAAATTCTGCATTCTCACTAATCATTGTATTCTTTCGCTTTGCTTGCAGTCGTGTCACATGAAGACAAGGAATGCAACGACTTCCAGGCATACTGTATGGCGCACAAGGGCAGAGCGACATCCAACATCTCCTACAACCTGGCGGATCCACCCGAGGCCTACAGCAACCCGAGCGTCCACACGCGCATCACTAAGTACATGGAGATGGGAAAGGCGCTCCATGGGGACACATGGGATCCGGCCACCCAGCCCCTTTCTGGAGAAGCCATCATGAGGGCAGGAGGAGGGAAGAAGCACGGCCCTTACTGGATCGCCAACAGCCTTGTCGACACAGCCAGTACGCCGACTCTCTCCCGGCTTCGGGCAAGGACCACTGACTCGACCCCGCCAATACGCCCACGGCCTGAGACTTCAACGGCCAGCGTTCTGCTCCATTTGTATGACATATGCTTTTAGTTATCTTTTGTTCGCATTGTAACATTTGAGTGAAATCTTATAGGCCCGGATGGACGAAGAGACGAAGAGGCGGGAGGAGATCGAGGCGAGGCTGGAGGAGGAGCGGACGCTAAGGCAGGAGCAAGAGCATAGCTGGTAGGAATAGCGGATGCAGGAGTGGCAGAGGATGGAGCAGGCGCTTCTTGTTGAGCGACAGGCTGCGCAACAACAGATGCAGACCATGTTCTCATACCTCCAAGGCCTTGGAGCGACAATCAACTATCAACCGCCGCCAACGATGGCCTGGCCTCCACCACCGCTGCCACCGCTAGGCCTTCCTTCTATCTTTCCTCCACCTGGCACTGCAGGCACTCCTGCGAGTATGAATCTATTTACTTTGCTTGCACATACATATTCAAATTTTGAGATACTTTATGTCAATATGTCATGTGCTATATCTCAAAGAACATATAGACTCACTTAGTGGTTGGTTGATTAATGACATATGCTTTAATAAGAATGATTAGAAGGTATCACAGCTGATATATAGATGAGCTAAGTCAAGGATATGAAAGTTGAAAAGCGGCTATTCATTTAATATTTTATCTTTCAAAATTGAGTTTACGAATGTCATACTATCAAGAGGGACATTAACTCTTACAATTTTCTCAAGATGTAATCCTATGTCAATTTCTTTTTGCAGAATCAATCGATTGGGGGGGGTCAAATGAGCCTCCGGACGAGCATTCACCGGCACCGGCAGCGTCGCAGTGGCCACCTAGCTGATTTAGAGTTGTTTATAGTATTTGTTCTACAGACTTGTGGTTGTTGTACTAGACTTGTTTAATTAGTTGGACTTGTGCTTGTTGAACGTTACACTTATGGCATTGATGTTGGACTTGTGCTATTTGTGATATTCGTGCGATGTAGCATGAGATATTTGTGTTATTATGTATTATTTGTGATGGATGTGCCTTATATATACTATATTAAATGTCTGGAATGTATATATGCTTTATTTGTGATGATGAATGTGGTTATTACATTAAAAAACAGAAAAAATAAAAAAAACAGTAAGCTTTGCTGAGTGTTTTTACCCTGACACTTGGCAAAGTAACCATTTTTCTATTTACTAGAAAACTGATTTGCCGAGTGTAATTACCTAAGCACTCAGCGAAGTTTGAAATTTCGCCGAGTGCTAGACACGTGGCACTCGGCAAAGTTCCAAACTTCGTTGAGTGCCAGATCTACAGCACTCGGCGAAACTTTGCCAAGTGCCACGCGTTTGGCACTTGGCAAAGTTCCCATCCCCGTTCCGTTCGCCCGTCCCGTTCTTCCAGTTCGCCCATTCCGTTCGCCCGTCCCGTTTCAACTTTTTTTGCCGAGTGCGGCGTGGCACACGGCAAAGGTTTGCCAAATGCCCGAGAAATGGCACTCGGCAAAGCCGGCTTCGCCGGGAGATGATAGGCCGTGTGCGCTTCGCCGAGTGTTTTCCGGCCTTTGCCGAGTGTCTGTGGCACTCGGCAAAGTAGCCGAGTCCGGTAGTGATATGCTGAGCTCCTGGCTCTGATGTATTGTGCCTACTGGCTAGCTTGTACTCCTTGTGCTAATTTGTCTGTGTATATACTTCTACTTGTCCCGTGCGATATACTGTGCCTCTGTGTCTTGTTTTCTGCTTGTTGTGCGGCAGCTCTCTGGTGTTGGGAGCTAGCCAATCCACAAGCAGACTGAAGAGGGGAACCTGATGCTAACGTGACTGCAACGGGAAAATGATTCAGTAGCTATCCATTCCGCTAGGACTCGTTAGATCAGTGCTGGTTCGTAAAAAACCATCAGTGCCGGTTTTAGCCTTCAGTTAACAAGCAGCAGTGGTATGGGTGCACTACTGGAAAACAAGCCAAAGGTCCACCCCAAAAGTACCAGTATATAGATGAATCGGACCACCCGGTACCTATAGAGAGCTTTAGGTACCGGTTGGTGTTATCAACCGGTACCGTAGGAGCCTAAGGTACCCGTTGGTCATCCATGGGTTACTTCAAAAGAAAAATATCTCTCTTTCATCAGAAGTGATGTGCAGGTGACATGGTAAGAAAGGCAGACGCGAGGCAAAAGATCCTGAGTTTGAATCCCGGCCAACCATTTTTGATAAAAATACTACCAAAGAGAGCTTTAGGCACCGATTTTTTTATCCGGTACTGATGACCATGGCCAAAGGTCCTAGTTTCGGGGTACCGGTTCAAAAACCGGTACCTTAGGCCCTCTTCAACCGGTGCCTAAAGTCTTTTTTTCTAGTAGTGGTGGCTGTCACTACCATTGTCTAACTGGTAGTAACAGACACCAATCACTGCCAGTTCATGTAACTAACAGGTACTGATAGACATATATGTCACTGCCGGTTACTACTGGTTTGTGTCATAAACCTATAGTATGCTATCATTGCCGAATTATAAACACACTACTACAGAACAGGCCTTTCATCCTACTCATTTGTATCGGCCGCCTTTGAGCAATGAAAGATTTAGTCCCAGGTCTGACAGCTAGCCGGACAGGTGGGGTACAGGGGCCTTTGGACCCAGTTGGAGCTACCAACTGGAACAAATAATGGGTCTTTGGTCCTGGTTGGTGGCTCCAAACAGGACAAAACTTCCCTAGCCACTTGATAGAATGTCCATTCTTACAAGAAATTCCTTTTTGAGTGCTATGACTACGTACACAAACTTCATTTGGATATGAGATTCGATTGTTGTATTTAATACACATCTCAAGATGATTAGTTCTTTAATCATGGTGTCTTTCAATCCACCAAAATCCACTAGGGGCCTAGATGCTCATTCAGGCCTAGTCATCACACCTATGCCACGACTACTGCTCTAGCGTTGTATAGGGTTATCCCATCTTCATCAGGACCCTCTACTAGAGCATCCGCTACAAGAACGGACAATGATCCCGTAAACAAATAATAACAAGAGTACAGCTTTACCAAGGACATTACATCTAAGATAAACTGAAGTACTTACTCAAATGATTCATACTTGATGAGGTAAAAGGTAAAAGAGAGGCTGACACGTCCAGCTCTATTCCACACTTCTCACACAGTCGCTATCATAATCCTACAAGTAGGTATATGGTGCAGTCCCTCTACATCTCTTCTTCTTCACTTGTATCTTGATGTGTGTTGTTAATGTGGAGAGGGGCTCTCCTCCTCCTTTTATAGCTTGGTTAGGTCGGTTACCGTGGAGGTTTACATGGAAACCTCTTGCAACGCCTTGGGGAGATTTGGAGGAGATGATACATGGAAGATAGGCTCGAGGGGGCATTGTCCAGCTTTGGCCGAACCTGGTGTTCAGCCGACCCCAAGTAGTGCCTCCCTGGCACCGCCTTCCTTTGGATAGCTGCCAGGTGGGCCCTGGTGTCGATCCTTGGTGTTTCCCACGTCTTTGATTCGGTTTCCTCATGTTTGTGGGCCCTTGAATCCATGTGCCAGCCTTTGATTGGTCGGAGGTGTGTTTCTGGGCCTCTTGGGTTGATTTGCTCCAGGACGTACATAATGGTCTGAAGTGTACCTTTTTCCTTTGTTTGAGCATTGTTGGGTATTTTAGCGTCATGAATAAATCCGCAAACGCACGGATACCATTATAGATTTCACCTCAGAGTATCCCAAGGGTTATCGAATCCACAGGAAACGTGTGGGCACTCTCTTCTATTCTAGTTGGTCCAAGGACACACCAAGGCACGTAGAAGAGTAGAGAGGATTTATAAGATAGGGCTATATGTGAGTTAAACGTCAATCTCTCGGGCACAATACTCGCTTCGGGCACCGGCTTACAACTTTCTGCCAGTCGACTCCGGCCAACAGCTCTACGCTATATCCGAACGTGGAGGATTACGAAGGACCAATAGGGCTGTCACCACCTACGGCCTATCTCTAACAAACTGTGGGATATAAGGCAAACGAAGGATAACCCTTAGCCTACACACGACGCCTACGCTACTGATTACTACTATAGTCTAATTACGTATGATATCCCGTAGCAAACTATAGCACTCTATATGAATACAGAGCGACAAACCCGCGAGTAAGAGAACTGATCTCACTCATCTACAAGCACTACTAGCATCTACTATACCAAATAAAATACTAGCGATAGGAACCACGAATACATACTAAAACCCGAAGAATGTAGCAGCATCCGTAGAGGTACAAGAAGGGGGCAGAGTGCCGACATCCCGGCACTTCTCTTGAACTACTCCCTCACTCTCGTAGAAGTACAAAATGGAGAAGAGCGCCAAAGACCGGCGCCCCTCCTCAGTACCTCTACCCTCTCCCTACTCTAAGATAACTCTAAACAAGAGAAGGCTTGAAGTGAGCATTTGATGGATGTCTTGATTCTTATCCTCTCCTCTCATATATATAGGGGGGTGCCATGGCCTCTTCAGCCCCGAGATTGGGTCCATGCCTCGTGGAAGCGACCTATGCATCAAATGAGGAGTTGACACGTGGAAGGGGGATGACCAGAGGTGCCGACCTGACCATGTAGGTCGGTCGACCAGAAAAGGTGGCCGAACGGCCCAATTCTTGGTCTGGACACTTCTAGGTGGGCCCCTATGTTATGTATGTGGGTCATGGCTTGTCTTGAGGCGGTTTGGTAGCTCTGGTGGGCCCGTGGATCCTCATGAACACATCTGATTCGTCGAGAAGGTGTTTGCCTTGGATTGGTGACATGTCGCCTCGCTTGTGGGCTGCATTCCTTCTTATGTGAGGTTGTCTAGTGGGCTTTTTTATCCTTGTACATAGTTGAGCATTTATGCCTTGGATCATACTTGCTAGTTTCTTGCGCTTTTGGCCCAAATTCACTTGAACAAATTCTCAGACCAGCATTGTAGAATTTGTCAATAAATAACCCTATACTAACATTTATTCCTTCTGATGCTCAACTTGTCGCAGAACCGCCAAAATTAATTCGATTCAAGTGCGATAACCATCACCATTAAAGGTGAACTGATTCACTCACACTTCGAACGGAGAAATCTGATAGTCTGTTAGGTAAAATCCCGATAAAACCACTGAATATCCGATCGAACCAACATACCTCACTCGAAGGTGAGCCTAGAGATTACAATAACCAAAATTTTATAACACTAACTTCAATGGTAAATGTTACAAACAGAGTTTGATGATTTAAACAAGGTGCCTTAGAAGTTTGAAAGAAGATAAGTTCTTCAGAGTTTATAAAGAGAGAAAAAGAAAACGATATCTAGCGACGATATATGACATCATGATGAAGCCCGTACATGACGTCAATCTCTTCAAGTATTTCAAAGATTACCTAAAAATAAAGTTAAAAGCAAGACTGAGTATACTAATACTTAGCAAGGCTGACCCAATTAAGGGTATATAATATCCCTTTAACTAGACATTCAAGGCTTATGAAGGCTCTGGGGTTTCTTTTGCTGAAAAGCAATAAAGAGTAGGTCCTTAATTTTTTTTAGCTTTCAAGTTTTAGTTTCATTAAATAATCTAGATTTGCACCTATCTACACAAACATGGTAGAAGATATATTTCATCCAACCATATTATGAATCATAATTGTTCCACTTCTTACTCTATGTGGCAAAGGGATCAAGCAGTCTCAATATCCGCGAGAAACGGACGATTCTGAATCGAATTTCCAACCTTGCAAGGGCAAACCTAACACACACGTTTGGAGCACCGACGAGTCACTCCCAAGCAACTGTTTACTTCTCATTCCGGTTCATGGATCAGGGCCACTCTCCCCGACTAGAGAGAACCGCTCTTCTCTACACCCGTGGTTTGTTGTGCAACATAAAATAAACTTTAGTTATAATTTAACTTCCTATCTCTAAGAGAGAGTGGGGGGTATGTCCATTTTCCAGGCCGAGGAGTTATTAGGCTTGCCGCGTACCATATTTACGGCATGTGGCTAGTACTTTCAAATGCTTAACCACCACTACCACACACTGCGGCCTTAACAAGTTTATCAACACAGACGGATTTCAATAAGAAGTTTGTAACCAAATCCGTCCATGATCCTTACAGTGATTGCAGAAAGTAAACAATCAACTCCTATAAACTCGCGAGTGACAGGCAATCACTCGACTTTTACCGGTCCTATTAGCATAGCATCTAATCGGACTCTGTTTCTAGTGTTCAATTAATAGCTACCTAGAATTATGCATCTAAGGTTTTCAATCAACTCCAATAACTTAAATGCACAAGTAAATAGATATAAAAAGTTGCATAATTTCTATATGCAATGCAGTACTTGAAATTAGTGAAGTACTTAAGTATAGCTTTCCTTCACTAAAAAGTTATTATCCAATAAAGTAAACATTTAAGACTAGCTTAAAAGTATTACTTTACTGGATAATCATTTATAGAGTAAAAAGTAAACATAACAAACTTCATAAAATAACAAAATTAGCTACACTAAGAAAGCATGGTTTGAAATCAAAGAAAAGCAAGGGTAGTTCTATTCAGGAACATGGGGTAGGTTGAATTCATATCTATAATTTGAATTCAAAAGAAAATTTAACAACTAGGGTTCTAAAACAAAAGGGTCATGCCTTCACAAAATAAACATAAATCGAGCGTCATATATCAAAAATATTTAAGGACTCATGCTAGAGGCTAGGGCTGGGTCTACAAAATTTATACAATCCTACTCATGGCATGGATAACACATGGTCCAAAGATCACAAACAACAGAGTATTAGAACATAAGACATAAATAAAGCATGAATTTCCAAGCATTTAAAATAAAACACATGAAATAACAAGCAAAAGTCAAGCATTGGGGCCACAAATTTCATATAATACTATACATGGTAAAAGGATGCTAGGTTCCAAAAATCAAGTATAACAAAGCTATGGTTAAAAAGATATAAATAAATCACTCATTAGCTAACAATTAAACTAGAGCACACAATATAAAGTTTCATACAAACTTTAGTAACCAAAGTCATAGAGCTAGTTAAAAGGAACACAACAAAATTAATTTGGAATTTTTCTGAATTTTCTACATTTTTGTAGGATTTTTCAAAGTTCATTAAAAAATGATTTGAAAACTTTGCAGAAAAGACCCTGGAAAGAAAATAAACAAAGCAATCAGGCCCTTATGGCCATGGGCGGTCGTGGAGGCTCTGCTCCGGCCAAGTTTCGGCGGGCTTCGACCCCGATGGCGAGGGAGTGGGTGGGGAAATAGTGAGGGGGCTCGTGCACACCTGTAGAGGGATTTGGGTGGGGTTGGGATGGCCTGGGGTGGCGGCACGATGGGAGCTGGCGGCCGGCGGCGGGGCCATGCCGTGACGGCGGTGTTCCGGTGAGGCATGGAGGGGGAGACCGGGCTGGGAAGTTTCAATGGGGAAAGGGCAAGCTTGGGGGTTACTCGAGTTGGGTAGAACAAGGGAGGAGGAGCGGTTTCACGTGCGGCCGGCGAGCGGCGGCGCAATGGTGGAAGGGCGGCAGTGGATGACGGGGTTAAAGCCGGTCGGGCTATTTATAGCCAAAAGAAAGGGAAAGATAGGCTCTCAGGGGAGGGGATAGGCTCCACTGGGCCGTGGGCGAGCTTCCAGTGGCGGGGACAGCGGTCCAGCGGCGGTCGGTGGTGTGGCGCAACGCGGGCGGCGTGGTGCATGCAAGAGAGGCCAGCAGGGGTGGCGAAGTGGCGGCGGTGGGCTTCAGGGCGACGCGTGGAGTCGGTTGGATGAAGATCTGAGGCGGCTCGGCGAGTCCAAGGGCGAGAATGGCGGCGGCGGGGCAGACCGGCGACACGCGGCGGCGCCCCTGTTTTCCAGCAGAGAAGGGAGGAAGAGGATGAGAGCAGTGGTGGTTTTGCAATATTCCGAAATTCCTGGGGTTAAATTGAAAACTAAAATTTCCCGTTGATCTAGGGCTCAAATGAAAAAGTGCACAAAATGAAAGTTGTTTAGTTTTTCATGACCTACAACTTTCATGTTGTGCAAATTTTTACTTGACCAAAGGATTTTGTAATATTTGGAAATCCGACAAAACTTTCATTTGCAAATAAACATAACTTATGTTTTAAAATTGCAAGGGTATCCCTAAGCATAAATACATCTTTTTATGAGGGTGAAAGTGAAAAACAAAATGTGCATTTTAACCCCTCATAAATTTTGAAATTTTGCCTTTTGCAAAACTATTTTGTAAAAAGGAATTTACATTTTGCCAAAATAACAAAAATACCCTTGCTATGAAAAACATGGTTTAAATTTTTAAATCAACACAAAAATTATATTTTTAAACCCCAAAACCTGGATTGTCACACAACTTTTGCACGATAGTTGACGCTTGAAATGAATAGTTAGCGAGCGTCAACAAGCATGGTTTTTCTGCATATGCATACGCGGTCTCTATAAATAGTGATTCACCAAAACTAGTGGAAATGTTTAGAACTAAAGTCCTATCTCTAGTTTGGTGTTTGTTTGTCACTGTTCTTTACAGGATTTTATGGTCAGATTTGTTACCTAAGGGCCGTCAACACCTATCTTTTTCTAGATGGCTGACAACTGTTTGGCTCATCCAGTATCGGAGCTTTAGATATCCCCATTCATCTTGCACTTTAGTTCCCCCTCAAAGTCTAACGGGCCATCTGCATAATCATTATCAGTGAACTCGTCATCATCTAGCTTTTTCGAAGGAGGAGGATTGCTGACAGTGGTGGGCTTCATATTTAATTCTGGCACAAATTTGATTTCATAACCCACTCCTTCAATAAACAATTCAACATACCCTCTCTGTGTGGCTATATCTCTTGCCCTCATCTAAAATCTAATACGCCCTTCTTTAATAAGAGAGATATCATCAGCTGCAATTACCTCACATGTCAGGTCCCCAATTAGAGTAACCGCATCAATATTCTAAGTCTTGTTAGGGATATTGGATGGCTGAACCCGCCCAGTTTGCAGTACTTGTAAGGCAAAAGGATCTAAATCTGAATGAGATACAGAAACAGATATATTAAAGAGTGCCAGTTCAAAGTCTTTAGACCTGGAGAAAATATCCAAAATCATTTTGTTGGAAAAAATGACCAGATATTCAGAATCACATATTTTCCTCACTTTCGAATTCTACTTCTCATCTATGAGGTTCATCAGTTCCAGCTCCATGCTATCCACAATGACTTCACCCCCATCTTGATCAGAGTTAAGACAACAAAAGTCGTGTCCTGGAAAAACAAATCCATACATATTCATACAGAAAACTTTTTCACTAGGACATTTGGAAGCTATACATGTTTCTTTACATAAAAAATTGCAAGGAGGGTTAGTACAAGTGGACTGGTGGTTACCTTCTTGTCGACACCAAAAGCAAACATCACTGTTCTTGGATTGGAACCCCACCCTTCAAAGTACAATGATAGATTTTTCTCCCATAAGATCAGGCCTTCTCGATTCCTGACAACGCAAGCACATGGCGATCATACAATGCAAGCATCGAATGACAACGCAACTAGATCATGAAATATAAATATGATATCTCAGAATTAAAATCTATTACAAACGACCGAGAATTAATTGAGAGAACTAGAGAAGAACCCATACCAAAACTCCCGAGCAACTCCGGGGACTCGATGACTCCTAGACTTCTCCTAAACTCCTCTAACTTATAGACTAAAGCAAGAGAGCTTCCTTGAGGTGAGTGTGGTGTGGTGTGTGTGTTCTAATCTCACCCCTCTGTTGACGACCAAAATTGGCAGTAACCTGAACAGACCGGTCTGACCGGTGTGTCCAGGCGGTCTGACCGGTCTAGGCGTTTGTAGACGGTCTGGCATGACCAACCGGTCTGACCGGTAGGTCCGGCCGGTCTAGAAGGAGTCCGAGTACAATTAGAGTTCTTAATAGATTTAGATCTGTAAATCGGATTTCTTGCGTGGTAAGTCTTCCCCACCCTATAAATATAAAGGGTCACGGCCGATTGAAGGAAGAACCCAATCGAATCTATCAAAAACATATCTTTTATTTCTTTACTTTTACCCTACTTTTCCAACCTCGACATACTGTTCTTCTCTCGTCTCCATGGCGTTTGAGGACGCCCTAGCTGGCCTGCCGAGCCTAGGGCAACCCTACACGCGCTTGCCCCGACGGGGTCCCTCCCGGGCTAGCGTTCGTAGGATCGTCGCCGTTTTGCACGGCGACCGGTCTGACCGGTCCCCCTGACCGGTCTGACCGATCCACGCAGGAGGTGCTGCAAGGAGCTCCTCCTCGCGTCGCGCGACCTAGCGCGATCGTGTGTTGGCCCGTAAAAGGCGTCAACATATTTTGGCGACTCCGCTGGGGAAGAGAATCAGGCTATCATGGCCGATTTGTCAAACCCTAGCAATCCAGAATCATCTGAAGAACTACTTGAAGAGTATCAGCAAGAATATGACAAAGCAGTCGAAGGTCTACTTTTGTCTTGCTTTCGTATAACAGAGCATGGAGTCGTTAAGATAAAGGAGTTGCAGACACCATCTACCATTGATGTATTAATGGAGATGCAATCTTCAGGTACTTTATCTGACATTCTATCTGGTTTTGTCAAGTATTTGATTGATAAGAAAGATAGTTCAGTTGCAATTCCTGTTATTCAAAAATTGGCTATTGAAAAGCCGACTAGTAATCCTTGCGAAATTTTGCATAATGTTGCTAGTCAAGATACAATTCGGCCGTCCCAAGCCGAAATTGTTGAGCCAAATTTCCCTAGCAAGAGCACAGAAACTAAGTTTAGTACTTCTACGCTCGGGGGGCAGCAAAACATAGTCAAAGGTTCCGGTTGCACCGCAACCGGTCTGACTGGTTATCCGACCGGTCTAACCGACTCATCTAGAGTTTTGCAGAATAAATCAAAACCTAAGATGGTTAAGCCCAAAAAACCCGAGATTGGTGTTTGGAAAACTGTTGAATCCAAAGGCCGTCACAAGCATCAAAAGGAAAAGCCGAAGCCCTATCTTGGAGATCTTCTGACTAAATTCAGAAAACAAAATAATGATGCTAGTCGGCTAAAACATCCAAAACACTCAAGATCTACTCCAAGACAACAATTCTATGATCGGAATCGGCAGACGAATAATTTTCCTAATTCAGTGCCGTTTTCATCACATAGGTCGTCTACACATATACCATACGGGTCTTATTATAGCATGCCTTGTTTTTATCCGTCATGGTATTTTAATTCCTATATGCCGTCTCTTCCTACATATTTGTGCCCAAATTATATTACCTATAGGGAGCTGGCAATTAGTAAGCCACCACCTACAAATAATGGCCGTTTTGATCCAAAAAATTGGCCTGTGCAGAAAAAGAAACACATGGTGATCAAGCAAGTTTATCGTGTCAAAAAAGATGGGCGATTGAATAAAAATTCAGATTTGACACAAAATAAAGAAAAGCCAACCGTTGAAGAAACATCGGCTAGTTCTGTTGCTCAGATTGTCCCCAATGAAAACCATACTTCAAACAATATAGTCGAACAATGTTCAAATTCGGCTGGGGGCAAGATAAGAGCATCTATATCGATTCTGACAGGACCGGTCTGACCGGTTCGTCAGACCGGTCAGACCGGTCTGACCGGTTCGTTAGACCGGTCTGACCGGTCTGAACCTGGAAAGTCTGGTGGTGCAAAAAATAGGATCAAGCCGACCTTTGAGAAGCTTCTGGATAAATACAAGAAGATATCTGCGCAAAAACAAAGCAATCAATTGGAAGGCAAACGAAAAAGGAGTTCTTCATCACCAAGATCAAGAAAGCATCAACGGTCATCGTATTGGTCTTCGTCATTCATCCCGTCGATGCATGTACCATGGTCCGCATATTCAGGTTTGCTTAATCCATGGTTTGGTCATAATCCTTGGCTGCCATATTATGATTATCAGTTTTATACTTTACCAAGGAGCTATGATTTGTATAATCGGCCGCATTGGCCGTCTCAAGATTTTTGTTATTGAACATGCTAAGGAATATAAAGCCGAAATAGTTTGCTGATCGTAAGCTAGAAATTGTTACATGCTAGTTCTCTTAGTTTGGCTATTTTAGCATGTTTAAATATAATGTATGGCCGACGTATTGTTAATCGGCGCCCTTAGACAATTTTGGTCCAGAGAAGTGTTCTTTGTCACGCAAGCTTTGCCAAAGAACAGGGGGGCATATGTTGACGACCAAAATTGGCAGTAACCTGAATAGACCGGTCTGACCGGTGTGTCCAGGCGGTCTGACCGGTCTAGGCGTTTGTAGACGGTCTGGCATGACCAACCGGTCTGACCGGTAGGTCCGACCGGTCTGACCGGTCTAGAAGGAGTCCGAGTACAATTAGAGTTCTTAATAGATTTAGATCTGTAAATAGGATTTCTTGCGGGGTAAGTCTTCCCCACCCTATAAATATAAAGGGTCACGGCCGATTGAAGGAAGAACCCAATCGAATCTATCAAAAAAAATCTTTTATTTCTTTACTTTTACCCTACTTTTCCAACCTCGACATGCTGTTCTTCTCTCGTCTCCATGGCATTTGAGGATGCCCTAGCTGGCCTGCCGAGCCTAGGGCAACCCTACACGCGCTTGCCCCGACGGGGTCCCTCCCGGGCTAGCGTTCGTAGGATCGTCGCCGTTCTGCACGGCGACCGGTCTGACCGGTCCCCCTGACCGGTCTGACCGATCCACACAGGAGGTGCTGCAAGGAGCTCCTCCTCGCGTCGCGCGACCTAGCGCGATCGTGTGTTGGCCCATAAAAGGCGTCAACACCCTCCCTTCATATTTATAGCATGGAGCCACATGTGAGACGCAGCCATTCCTCGCAGAACCGACATTGGGAGCCAATGACACGCTGCCACATAGCTGGATTAAGGCGGTGGGGCCCATGGGCCGGTCAGCTGACCGGGCTGGTCGGTCGGCTTGTCAGTGGCGCTCACCGCCCCCAACTGCCATGGCTAGGCTTGTCTGGGCCTTGCCATGTCTGAGCACCGAGGTACGGCCTGTCCAAAGTCGGTTTGCCTTGGACATTGGGCTTTACTTGGTCCATTTGAGTTTGAATCTGCGCTCTGATTTTATTTGTTATTTTATCTTGGACCAAAGTGTGCTTGTAACCTGCATATTAGCTCGAAAATACATCTTGCAATTTTCTAACGGTAAAGTGTGATTAGAGGTTTATTTGATAAATAATGCACGTAAGAAATGTAAACTCTCATGATTTTCTGATCAAATTAACGTTTAGAATTGATCATTAGTGAGCGTCAGCAACACTGTCGAATTATATGCCTCGCCAGCATCATGCGAGTGACCCGCTGATGTGTGCCTAGGCCGGTTAGCGCCATTGAGATGGATGACTCGATGATAGAGAGGTTGATGCTTGGCTGAGATGTATCAGCCTGGAGTTTCAGGTTCGAACAGGGAGAGCCGCTAGGTGCTTGGTGGGCTTACAAGCAGTGTCGTAGCTCGCCAGTTTTTTAGTTGGGGCAGAACTCGGTATGCCGGCCGTTGCCCTCGCCTAGGCCATGGCTCGTGCGAGGGGCAGGCGCTCGACAGGCAAAGAAGGTCATGGACTTCATTCAGTTCTGCGGATCTAAGCTGGGCCAAAAATTACATGGGCAATTTCAACTAGATTGCCAACTAGCGGCCTAAAATGAAACATCATCTTCTTCCTCTAGCTGACGAGCTCCGGTTGTTCATCATCAACTAGTCCCAGCAGGTAGGAACAACTGAAGCGCCTGGGTGCTTTGCTTGGAATGAGCTACTTGTTCTGGCAGAGGCAGCACTGCAGCACACATCAGCATCTCCTTTTCCCTCCCCGTCGGTTTAAGTTATACTAAATTGTTGGCGTCAGATCAGTTGATGTTGGGAGATTCATCGATTCCTGGCCTCCCATGTCAGCTCGATCGCCTCTCTCTGATCCTCTCCTAAGCACATGCACCCACGCCAAGTTTTCAGTCAAGCTGCCAAGCCAAGTTTGGAACAATATAATAATACTCCTATATACAATATGACACTAGCTAGTTGATGCTATATATATTGCCATCTCTCTCATCTCAGTACCTCTCACCATCCATCCATCCATCCATCGGTCCATCCAGAGAACACATAGACAGCATCCCACCATCAAATCCTTTTGTTTCTTATTACAATTGAATCAAACAAAACTGAATCCATGGCGAGCGGCACGCAAGAAACTAAATTCGAATACTGGTACAACTGGCAGGAGAGAGAAAAAATATGTATCCTCAGCATCCTCGACCTCTCAGGTACCTAACCGAGCTAGATTGATTGATCATCCATTCATCATGCATTGCACACCGATCGATCCATGCGACGCGATGCTTTGCCACGCCATGACCCTGTAATCTGTATGAACAAATGCTTCAGGAAGGAAGAGCTGAAGGTGCAAGCCAAGGGCCGCGAGAGGAGCCTCACCGTGAGCGGCCAGCGCGTGCGCGTCGACGGCGACAAGCGCGTCGTCCGCTTCCGCTTCCGCTTCCTGCTGTCCGATATCTGCGACCTTCGGGAAGGCAGCGTCACCGCCATCTTCAACAAGGAGAAGGGCGTGCTCGCCATTGCCGTGCCCAAGCGCCCCCCGCCGGCCATCATATTACATAAGGAAGATATAGAGGGCACCATAAAGGCCACCGAAGTAGTATCAGAGGAAGAACAGGCAGTTATAGAGGGCACCATAAAGGCCACCGAAGTATCAGAGGTAGAGCTGGCAGAGGGCACCAAGGCCACCGAAGTTTCAGAGGAACAGCCGGTAGGTCCCGAAGCCGACTCCGCTGAACAAGAAGCAGCAACTGACAAGAAGCAGCAACCGGAGGAGGACGACGCCGGCGAGCAAAACGCCGATCGGCCACCTGCGAGTCCGAAAGGGGCCACTCCCGAAGCCGATTCCGCTGCACCAGCAAGCGACGACGACAAGGAGCCGGCCGACGCCGAGAGGAAGAAGTCTGTTCATCGGGAGAGGCTGCTGGCCGAGGAGACGGCGAAGAGGCGCGCCGAGCAACACACGGTTAAGGGGCGGCGCATCGAGAAAGAGATGGCCACCGAGGCTACGGCCGCGCCAGAGGAAGCGAAGGAGTGCCAGAAGACGGCGGCGGCGGCCCGCCGTGGCTTTAAGGAGCGCGTGGCAGAGGAGCTGCAAGGTCTGGCCGGCTCCGAGTGGGCCGAGGGCCCGGTGGACACGGTGAACAAGAACAAGGAGGTGATCGCTGTGGCCGTCGCAGCTTTCTCCCTCGGCCTCTTCGTCTGTAGGCTCTCCTCCAAGCACTAACCAACCATGAGCATGCATCTCTATCTATATATATATATAGCTACTCTTTCGTTATCAGTATACCATTGTGCATATATCTAAAAACTAATTTATCACTTTGAGTATTTTCATATACTTGAAGAAATATATATGGAAAAATTTAAAAACAACATCTATCTATATCTATATCTATACTATAAAAGTTAAAATAATTAAAAACCTTTCTTACAAAGATTAGACTCACCGTACCCTCATGGAGATCCTACATGTCAGGTCAAAAGGTTTCACGAATAGGGGTGGTGACATATTTTTTTATAGAAGAAAAATGTTTCCACCAAAATTCCAATTCTTTTTACACCAAGCATTCATCTACCCACCTCTTGTACCCGTATATTATTTTTCTTTGGCACATACTCTACTTTCTTTTGCACATTCATTCACCCGTAATTCGCATCATTATTTGTTTTGAAAGAATAATAGTTGACATCATTGTTTTACGAAAGGAAAAGAAAGATGTGTATTATTTTTGGAAGAAAAATAAATGACATCATTACTTGATGGAAGGAAAAAGAGATGTCTATTATTTTGGTAAGAAAAATAAATGACATCATTACTTGATGGAAGGAAAAAGTAAATACGTGCAAGTGGCATGTACATCTCCACTAGTTTTTTAATATTTTATTAGAAGTATAACTTAGTACTAGTATATAAAAATAAGTAAGTCCATGTATGGTCACATACTCAACATATATGCCATCGTATATGTTCTAGTATGATTACATACTCTACATACATACTCTTCTCGTTGGGTTAGATACATTCTACATCATAAGAGACACATGTGAGAGTAACTACAAGTACATATAGAAAAAAAAATTATACATATAGGACTCCGCTATCGACTATCCAGGGAACTTAATATTATTGAGTACCCCCCAGCCAACCAGCAACCGTCACACCCCGCACCACGCGCGCCAGCGCCTAGCCGATCCCATCCCGCGCGCGCATATCGCGGGAGGTTGTGTAACTGCGCTCGTTGTGTGTCTGCTACCTCATTTTTCGTCGCCAGTGTCTGCAATCCCCTCGTCTGGACCCTCGAGACCTGTCTGATGCCGCTCGCCGGAACCGCAGGTGTTGCTCGTGAGCTGACGCCGCTCGTGAGTCCGTTCCTAGCTCTCCGTAGAGGGCTCTCGCGTCACTTAGGGCCCACCGAAGGGTGGCCGCTTGGCCCACGGGTACAGATGAAGGGTCAGTGTAAGGCGCTGATGTTCTAAATAAAGCAGGAGCGTAGAGGAAATCACCTAACATTCATGGAATATACCTAGAATATAGATGTTGTCCATGATAGGGCAGGTAAATTCCGGAAGGTCTACCGTCCGGCTCAGCCTATAAATAGCCCGTACAACTGTAGTTGAAAGCACACTTGACCAGAGAGTAATAAATGAGCTTGACTGAAGGCTAATTGCCTTTCGGGAAGTAAGATTTACTAGCAGAGGTAAGGATGGCAGCAGATGGGTTCGGGGCGGATATCCGCAGTTTTCGGATTTACGAGTTTCGGATTCGGGTTTTGGTTTTTATCCACGGATTTGCGGTTTCGGGTACCCGAAACATTTAGGATTTGAGGCGGATTCCAGACCGTACCCGCAGAGCTCCATCGGGGCCCGAAAACATGCAGCCCAATAGAAGCCCTTGAAAAACCCTAGATATATAACAACCAGTCCACCCACCCAGGCACCCACCATCCCACCCGGCCACCCCCGTCCCGACCCCGCAGCCGCAGCCCACAGCGGCGGCGGCGCACGCACGGCGCCACGGCCGCACCCCCCGTCCCCGACCCCCACCCTCTCCGCCTCGTCAGACCAGGCTGCCACCCGCCACGAGTCCGCCCAGCCGCCGACACACGGGCGCACGGCCGCATCGGCGCATCGAGCTCGGCGCATTGCCTCGACGGCTCCTCGGCGGTTCCCCGGCCGACGCTCGGTGGGTCCTCGGCCGGTCGCTCGAGGCTCGACGCGCCCCTCCCCCCGCAGGCCGCAGGGGCTCACCCGCCCGACGGACGGTGGCCGCGCTGCACAGATCCAATAGCGAACCACGACCTCGGCCCCTCCTGCAGTCCTGTTTGCGCTCTGCCCTCACCCCACGACCGCGAATCAAGCAGGCTAGGAGGTATGGCGGCATAGCCCTTTCCTGGATCTCGAATTTCATGCATCATCCCCCAAACCCATGTATGGTTTTTCCTTTTTGCATTTGACAGGATGTGAGTGATGTCAAATCCTGGTGCTTCAAGTGGATCTCAAGCTGCTGCTGCTGCATCCCAATCTAAACGGTTTGTAATAATCTCGACTCTGTTGTCCTGGCGTTTTGCTGGAATGTTTGAATGTAGCTGTCCATTTTTTTGTTGCTGGACATTTTTGTTGCTGGAATGTTTGAATGTTGTAATAATCTCAACTCTGCTATCCATTTTTGACTGTTTATTATCTGCTGGAAACTTGGAAATGCTATTGCTGGTTTGTAAAAAAAAAAATCGGGTTTTGGATTATCCGTCGGGTTTCGGATATCCGCGGGTTTCGGTTTTGGGTAAGATTTTGTACCCGAAACAGAGTTCGGGTCGGGTTCGGGTTTCGGTTTTGGGTGCCCAGACACTCCACCCGAACCGAACCCGACCCGTTGCCATCCTTAAGTAGAGGCAGCTGTGGTGCCTCTCCCCTTTGAGGGGTACCTGTTATCGCCAGAATTTGACCAGGATTGGTAGGCCAAATGTCAGAAGAAGCCCACGGTAAAGGAGTCCATTTAGCCAGGCTTATATCATAAGTTTGGCCAAATATGATAATAACTGTGCACTCAAGGCTCAAGCCGAGATGGAGTTACAGGCCTAATCCATGTTGAAGCCCAGTTTATTCGCGAGGCTAGTTCGGACTGCGGGAAGAGGCCGGACGAAAATGGACGCCCAAGCCACATACGGACTCCGTTTGGGGCGTTCTATATATGGATGGAAAGCTAAGGAGATAAGCTTTCCAATACAACTGGAATCACGTCCAGATTCACTTGGAGTCGACAGGAATTGCCGAAATAATAGGACGACCAGGATCTGCCACAACTATACGGCATGTTTCGGCTAATATTTGGAAGCTTCATGAAGATCTGGGCCGGTGGAGGAAAGAGTCCAGATCATATTATTTAGTCTTAGAAATCCTTATCAATTTGTAATCCATTATTTTAGGAAGTGTTTGAAGTTGCCTTGCACGGCAAGAAGTCTCCGGACTATAAATATGTACCCATATGCTATTGAATAAAGATGACAGCATTCATTTACACACGGCTGGTGTCTCCACCACAACAATCTCGGCGCATCGCCACCCCTAATCTTAGGGTTTCATCCAAGTAAGCGCCATGCTGCCCTGATCGCGTCTTGCGATCAGGGCAGTATTGTTCTTGCTTTTACCTTGGTATTACTCGTACTGAAGCGTTTTTGATGGCGAGTAATGCTAGTTATCTTGATGTTCGTAGCATGGTTTTTAGAAGATTCATCGTGCTTTCATTGCTTATCATCTACGAATATCATGTTGTCTCTGTGCAGTCACGTTTCAATCATATGCTAGTTCTTGTCACATAGAATTAGTTGCACGGAGACAACACCCTGCTTCTCTTATATCTAATAGATCCAATCTGTTACGGTTTGCTCTTGTACATAAGAGTTGGCATAATATCTGCTAGGTTAGGCCTTGCAAACGGGTTGGATGATCCGGTGGCGTATTAGATACTCTGTCTTAGCCTTGATAGGGATTGTTCCGGGAATCGGCTCTTGCTAGTTCTTAGGCCTCTGTTCTTGGTTATGGTTTAGTTATCTGTTACGTTCATTAGGCCCAATCACGTGTAGGATGTTCCGATCTAGCAGTGAAGCTTTTACCATTGTGGATTAGATTAGTTAGATTTAATTGAAGCAGTTTTACAGTTATTTGCTTTATTTATCAATATTCGGATGCAAACAGATCCAATCTGACACCGGGACTCGATCGGCTCTTTAAAAGCCGATGCAAGAGTCGTTCCGGGGAGCCGACCACGGCTCGGATTTTACGTTTACATATGTCTGTGCATGCAGGTAAATCACTGAAACACGTTTCGCACCTTCCTGATCAGGTATAGGCCAGGTGGCACGCCCCGCGACCCTCGAAACAAAGGCGTGTGCCAGATTGCGGGCCGTTGACCGAGGGAGCAGTGCCTGCCAGCGCCCCGGCGACCTCCCGGCTGTTCGTGTTGCCCGTCGCTGCTCGCCGGTGGGTTTCGACTGACAACACATTTTGGCACGCCCAGTGGGACCAGATTAAATTGAATATTGCTTTTCCGCCATTGTGTTCAAGCCCACACGTCTGATAAAGAAGTCTTGATGAAGTCTGGAGTCAATCGGCCGGAAAGCGGACAGCAGGCCGATAGAGTTCTGTGTTGACCAATCAGGCTATGCAAGTCAATGAGCAATCTCCAAATTGATAGTACTCGGGAAAACATGACTGAAGCAGAGTGTGGATACTCATCGGTTGAGAGTGAGGAGATCAAAATATTGAGTTGGTAGTGCCTGCTACAGTGGAGATTGAGGCAAGTCAATGGCGACTAATATCCATGCTCGTTGCTTCTGGGTAATCAATTATAGGCTCGGGGGGCATCGGTACTCAAGTTCAGAAATAATAAGCTATCATCGGCATGTTAGCCGATGGAGATGATATGGTGGCCGGTGCAACATCGGGCATATGCTTCAAGTTCATTTACGGGTTTCAAATTCAAGATTCAGGTTGGCCAGGTTAATCAAGTACATTAGTGAGTTTGCCGCATTATTTTAATATATGTGCACCAAGCAGGTTGCACGTACTAATGTTCAATCATCAGCAAAAGAAGTCAGTAGCTAATAGTACTAGCCGATGGAGCATTTCACACTTGGGAAATATATGTGCCGATGGCGCAACCTTATAGCATTATTTTAGTCCAGCAAGTTGCTCAACTATCAGCAAAGGGGCAGCAACTATTGGTACCAGTGCATCGGCCGATTCTATTGTTCAAAGGAACATAAGCCGATCCAGTTGATTCCATGGATAATAGTTGGCTAAGAATATTCGGTTAATATGTAAAGTATGAGCCGATGGTACTAGTATTGGTGATATGTGTGCATCAACAAGGGAAAGCAGCAGCTTTCCACATTATTTTAATACATGTGCATCCAGCAGACTGCATAATGGTGTTCAATAGCCGTTGGATCAATAAGGTATTAGCTGATGGTTTCACACCTAGGCTGTCAAACTGATGAATCTGATGGCACCGGCTGCTACCAAATAAAGTCTCCAGCATCGGCTGCTAGTTATGTGTCGAGTATCGACTGCTTGCATCGGTGTTCAAAAAGACCGGTGCCTATCGCAATTATTGGTTTCTCAGTGGGACAACAGTCAGCTTGATTAGAAGACCAATGGTAGCTGACGGTGGGACACGAAAGAAATTGCAATATTGACACTGAAAGCCGATTAAATGTGTTTATCGGCTACATGGTATTCAGATGAATTTGATGCCAAGTTAATTATGAAAGGGGCTGACACGTAATGATGGCAGAGAAGATTCATTGCATGAAAAATTATTTATCAGATCACCAAGACCAGTATTCGGCATGACATATGCATACGTGCGGTGTGATGTGTCCTCTGATGATGTGGCTGTGAAGATCTCTGGTGTCAAGTAATCAGCTGGGGAGCCACATTAATTATCTATCGGCCGGCTCTCCAAGCTAATTGAAGGATCCGTCGGCTCTACAAGAATCAATTAGATATCTCGGTCCTCTATGAGCCGATAGGATCACTAAAGCTACAGTAGAAGCTAGCAATGCAACAAATCCGTTCCATGCCAATAACTTGTGCAACTAACAGACGGCCGATCGACAGACGTCAGGGACTCAAATTAATATGTGCTGTTGGCTATGCAATGACTGAGTATTGGACGATGCATTCAAGAATGATAGACCTGGTGTTCTGTAGTGCATCAATTACCAAGGAATTACATGCAGATTCATTTGTTTGATCAGATTGGCAAACATGTGCTTCGGTTGTTGGTGTACCAACTACTACAGAAAATATGACAAGCCAGCTGTTTGAGTTTCTGTTGCCGATGACAAGAATAGCCGATGAAGTGGTTGGACTAGTTCATCGGTTTCCCTGTTTTCAGCTGTAGAGGTTTGATCGGCAACAAGAGGCATATGATGTTATTCACTGACCCCATGATTTGCGGCGAGGGGGTATTAGCTGATGCAATCTCTGCAGAGGATTTACTGTGGTCCAAATATTTGGGAACAATATGCCAATAATTATTATAAGATGATCGATACATCTATCGGCTCCATAGTGGTACCAATCAACATGGCCAAAGCCGACGCAGGCAATCGGCTTAGTAGAAGATGCATCATTAGCAATCATCACTGCCTCAGTTTTATCGGATGACTGCAAGGATGAAACTGATAACCACCCCAAGGCGTATGATTCGGCAGGAGGTGGTTCAAATCTTAGTTGCCGTTGCCGAGCAAATACGTTGGCTCTCACGCAAGACAAGAAAATTCAGTTCCGAAATGCTATATGGATATTACTTTTATCAGTCCATGCTGTGTTGGTCGCAATCAAGGGAACGATGGATGGACATGTTATATTGGGCCGAAGGAATTCCATCCACGATTGAGATGAGTGTATGGCCAAATAAACTCTACAGCCATTGGCTCTTATACAACCGGTATGTACTTATCGGCTCTTAGCTACTCCTGGATTATTAATGAAGATTCTATGGGCCATCGATCAGCCGACAAAGCTCTTCCATATTGGTCGCTTGTTTCTCCCATCGTTTCACTACACGGGTCAGAGCAACTGACGAGGATCTATGGTAACATTCATGGGCCGTGCCGGAAGGCACGAACATCACCATGGTGCCGTAAGCCGCCGTCGTTGGTCGTCTCTTTGGTGCCTGGAGCGACGAAGCAGTCCACTAAGTCGCCAATCACCTTCTCGCCGGCGCCGGCACCAAGGTCCACCGCCACGATAGCACCCTGTTGTTAAGCAATTCCATGCTACAAAGCAGACCAGGAGGTGTTGATCGGCTCTTGGGAAGTCAATTACTCTCATTAGCTCATCTGGTATAATTGGCAAGCAGCCCCAAGTCTATCTCGTCCTCGCATCCGTTGCCTGTTTTTCTATCATTGCACGTTAGGTAGCCAATGGAGGAGGTAATGATAAATAGCCGATAAAGGATCTGTGACAATAGTTCATCGGCTCTGTGATATTTTTATCGGCTCAAGAAAATGAAGGATCTCGATTACGAAGCAATCGGCTGTTTGTGTTGATTTGAAAGCCGACAGATGACAGTAGTTGTCGTTGAACTCGGAAGCTTGCTAGTTGGAAATTCATTCGTGAAGGCAATAAGCTGATAGGACTTGCATGTATATATGTGGTTACATCACGTGAAGAGTCCTCGTTAACCAAATATGATTAGCACCTGGCCGGAATATTTTATGAATCTGTGACGGCATACATCTCTGCAAATCAATAGGAAAATCGGCTCATCTAAAAAAAATATTCTGCCGGGGGGCAGGAAGAGCCGATTTACAATATACAACGGCCATTGGTGCTTTTACGGTACCGTCGTCATCAGCTACTTCAGCTCTGGTGTTGGAGTTTCACACCTTAGCCGGTCGATTCAGCCATCGTGCTCCTTCGGTACGCATGTATCGTTTCCATTATATATATATTTCATTTGTCTACTGCAGGCTACAGATGTTCGGCTTTCCAATGGCCAATAGTTATGATGAGAATGCATTATGGCAAGTACGGACCAGGCGGGATTTTAACCATCGACTCGTCAACAGCCAATTTGATTGGTAATATTCAAACCCACCATTGCATCATCATACAGTATATGCGTTTATCACTTGCACTAGCTTCCTTGTATGCTTAGTAGCTTCTACTTGTGTTTCGTGTATACATTTTGAGGTGTGGATGCTGGTGACCATGTGTGGTTAGGCTCATTTGAATATGTTGAATATCTGATACCGAGCATGGCTTTTATTCTTTTGAAAATCTTAAATATGGTCACCGCTTTACTTGGCTACTAGTATGTGTAGGCTGACTTTGCTTTTACTATCTTGTACACGCCTGGTAGCTATATCCTTTTCTTGGAATCATTTATGCAGCTCGAGTCTCAATGCTTATATGATAATCTTGCGCTAAATTACATTAAAATATGAATGATGTCCATGTTGTGCTATAATGAAAAGATCCAGGTGGGTTTGTTTTGTCTCACTGATCTAGTTCGAGACTGCTTGCTATTGCACTTTAGCATGAACTTGGACTAGGCTGTGAATGACCAAAACCTTGCTTTAAGCTTCTGATGGTTCAATGGACCTAGGCTTAGCATTGGTTGGTAAGAAGTGGCCTGATAAGCAAATAACCCCTGGCACAGAACAAAAGGCTTGTTTGAGTTTCAAATGCAATGTGTTTTAACTTGCAAGACCTGAGGGCATGAATAATCAAGCTTGTTAAAAGATCCTTGTATCGGAAAGAGCTCACTGGTGTAGGTACTTGCTGGTTTTTGCTTGTTATGCTTTAATGTACTAGTTGGTTGGGCTAAGTGGTGATGCTTTTTATTTTGAAAAATCCTAAAAATTGCTTGCTCATGTTCTAATATAGATATATTCTTTTGAGCTTTTCTATGCGGTGTCTTTATGCTATACCCTCACTGTATATACATGCTAGCACTTGTAAATGCTTTAAGACATACCTGGAAGCTCACACTCACTATTTGCATGACATAGCATATTTTTGTGGGGGGAAGAAATTTTTATCAATGATGATGGTTTGGTTTATGTGGACTGTTTGGCTAACCGAATATGATTCATCAGCTTTTAGCTGATTCACAATGATCTTTGTAGCGTCGGTTCGGCAAGTGATTGTTTTGTAGGAGAGACCGTGTGTGTTGATGCTGAGCTGATGAAGCACGAGGATGATCACATAAGTCAGTGCCATCCATGGAATGTGAAAACTAGGACCGGTCTGCAACAACATTGAGATTGGTCGAGAAAGGTGTGAGGCCGGTTCAAGCAATCGGCCACAAAGTCAGTTGGCTAATAGCCGATCAATCGGCTCGGGGGGCAAGACCATCAGTGGCATAAGAAGACAATTTGAGGAGATGATGTTCTTATTTGGTTTACGGCTGGCGCTTAGAAGATTCTGTCATATTTGGTCAAACTTGGGGGGCATGTGTTATCGCCAGAATTTCACCAGGATTGGTAGGCCAAATGTCAGAAGAAGCCCACGGTAAAGGAGTCCATTTAGCCAGGCTTATATCATAAGTTTGGCCAAATATGATAATAACTGTGCACTCAAGGCTCAAGCCGAGATGGAGTTACAGGCCTAATCCATGTTGAAGCCCAGTTTATTCGCGAGGCTGGTTCAGACTGCAGGAAGAGGCCGGACGAAAATGGACGCCCAAGCCACATACGGACTCCGTTTGGGGCGGTCTATATATGGATGGAAAGCTAAGGAGATAAGCTTTCCAATACAACTGGAATCACGTCCAGATTCGCCTGGAGTCGACGGGAATTTCCGAAATAATAGGACGACCAGAATCTGCCACAACTATACGGCATGTTTCGGCTAATATTTGGAAGCTTCATGAAGATCTGGGCCGGTGGAGGAAAGAGTCCAGATCATATTATTTAGTCTTAGAAATCCTTATCAATTTGTAATCCATTATTTTAGGAAGTGTTTGAAGTTGCCTTGCACGGCAAGAAGTCTCCGGACTATAAATATGTACCCATATGCTATTGAATAAAGATGACGGCATTCGTTTACACACGGCGGGTGTCTCCACCACAACAATCTCGGCGCATCGCCACCCCTAATCTTAGGGTTTCATCCAAGTAAGTGCCATGCTGTCCTGATCGCGTCTTGCGATCAGGGCATTATTATTCTTGCTTTTACCTTGGTATTAATTGTACTGAAGCGTTTTTTATGGCGAGTAATGCTAGTTATCCTGATGATCGTTGCATGGTTTGTAGTAGATTTATCGTGCTTTCATTGCTTATCATCTACGAATATCATGTTGTCTCTGTGCAGTCACATTTCAATCTTATGCTAGTTCTTGTCACATAGAATTAGTTGCACGGAGACAACACCCTGCTTCTCTTATATCTAATAGATCCAATCTGTTACGGTTTGCTCTTGTACATAAGAGTTGGCGTAATATCTGCTAGGTTAGGCCTTGCAAACGGGTTGGATGATCCGGTGGCGTATTAGATACTCTGTCTTAGCCTTGATAGGGATTGTTCCGGGAATCGGCTCTTGCTAGTTCTTAGGCCTCTGTTCTTGGTTATGGTTTAGTTATCTGTTACGTTCATTAGGCCCAATCACGTGTAGGATGTTCCGATCTAGCAGTGATGCTTTTACCGTTGTGGATTAGATTAGTTAGATTTAATTGAAGCAGCTTTACAGTTATTTGCTTTATTTATCAATATTCGGATGCAAACAGATCCAATCTGACACCGGGACTCGATCGGCTCTTTAAAAGCCGATGCAAGAGTCGTCCCGGGGAGCCGACCACGGCTCGGATTTTACGTTTACATATGTCTGTGCATGCAGGTAAATCACTGAAACACGTTTCGCACCTTCCTGATCAGGTATAGGCCAGGTGGCACGCCCCGCGACCCTCGAAACAAAGGTGTGTGCCAGATTGCGGGCCGTTGACCGAGGGAGCAGTGCCTGCCAGCGCCCCGGCGACCTCACTGCTCTTCGTGTTGCCCGTCGCTGCTCGCCGGTGGGTTTCGACTGACAACAGTACCTTCACCAACACTAAAGGTGTTTTGGTCTTTTGGCCTGTGTCTATATATGTGGAGGGCTGTTGTGGACAGCTACCTCTTGTAGCTTTTTTAGTGGAGGTCCTCTCATTTGTTTGTATGTGCGTCAGATTTTTTTGAGTCAGAGAGAGAGGGAGAGAGGAGTGGCTATTGTTTGAGTGTTCTGCCATCCAATGCATTGATTGGGCTAAAAGTGAATTGTAATCGGACCTCGACAATTAATCCAAAGATCAAGTTGTGTCCTTTTGTTTCATCCCGTGCAATTTTTTTTGCTATTTTTTTTGGTGATTTTCGAATTATTTTTTATTCACCGCATTTGGCCACGAATTGTGTGGGATTTCTTAAGAAATTTGTTACTATGACACTTGTGAGCATCTTTTGTTCCACGCAAATCAGCTCGGATTTTGAAGTTTTCCCAAAACCATTCTTCGTGGAGGTCTCTCGGGTTATCTTCGAATTCGAGGTGTGTCCTTGAGCTTTTTCGCATTCACTCCAAAATCTATCAATCCATTAGGACTTCAACATGTGGTTAAGTTTCAACTTGAATCGTTTTGTGTAGAGGAAGAAATCTTGGTTTGAAGTTTGGAGCTGTTGTGTTCTTCCATAGTTTTTCTTTGTTTGTGCGCAGGGGGAGTTCGAGCGGAAAGCGCATCTTAGCAGCAAGCGCCTTCAGCGCGACGCTGGCACACAAGCACGGGGCAGGCAGCCCCGGCAGACGCTGCGGCCGGCGGCAGCTGCCTGCGCGCAGGGCAGCGCAGCAACGCTTGGCGGCGGTGCCCAAGGGCACCAGCACCAGTGCTAGCTCTCGCGGGGCTTGCGGCCAGCAGGCCAAAGCAGTACGCGGCCCAAAGCCTAGCTCAGCAGTACGTCCAGGTTGCCACACGGAGCCAGGCGGCCCAAGCTGCTGCTCAAGATGGCGTGGCCCAGATCAAGGAGGTAGGCGATGGCGAGTTCAAGTCGACTGCCCATTTTGTAGGAGCGCAAAAGATTTTAAAGACGTTGTGACACTTGGCAGGAGGTCTGATATGTGTCGACATTGGAGGTGGCAAATTCGCCGGTTTGGGCCTCAAAATCGGGGGCTTGTCCGGTGCGGCCGGATGACGGTTGCGGAGGGCACGTGGCGCCATCACGAAGCTTACGTTGAGGCGAAGCCAAGATGTGAAGACGGCGTGTCCGTTCGATGGTCCAGTAAAAAATTGGAATGTTTTATCCCTAAGGGTATTTAAGTTGTATGCTTAGTGGTTTAGTTATTGGCCAGGGTCTCTGTATATATATAGAGAGAGAGAATCAGTTGGTTGAGGGAAGGCACCTCTAGACATACCTAGTCGAGGTCCTCTCATTTGCATCTGTGGGAGTTTTGCTAGGGTGAGAGAGAGAGAGATGAGCTGATCTTTGATTTGATATTTTTTCCATCTTAGCTTTGTATGTTCTTAAGAGTGGCTTGTAATCGGATCTGATGGAATAATTGAAAGATCATATTTGTTTTTTAGTTTCATCCCGAGCGTTTTTTCTTTTTGCTATTATCTGATGAATTTCGGGTTAATTTTCGTTCTTCGCATTTAGCCGCGATTTGAACCGGATTTTCTGATGGGTTTTGTTGCTAGGATCTTTGCGAGCAATGTTGTTTCAGTCCCCCTCAAATCTCATGCAAATCAGTTCGGATTTTGAGTTTTGACCTAATGGTGTTATTAGAAGGGACGTTCGGTTTTTCCCTCGATTTGTCATGGATACTCATTCTTTTTACAAATTTCTTTGTAGTTCAAATTTCATTAGAATCCATCAAGAGCTGAGGGAGTAATTTGCTTTGGAAGTTTTAGTTTTTCCCTTTCTCGTTTCTGTTCTTGACTCAGCAGCAACGAGAAGCAGGACCGAGCAAACCAGACGGCGCCTGTGTCAATCGCAATAGAAATTCTGCGCACGCGATGGACGAGCGGTCCACGTGCCGCACGTCGCACCTACCCACCACGACAGCACAGGTACGTACTCGATTTTTTTCTTTTGTTTTTCACTTTTTTATCAATTAGTTTTTTAACATTTAATATTCGTATTCATGTGGATCCTTTATGTGCATAATCTATATACATAAATTGTCTAATAAAATTCTTATCCAAGTTATAACAAATGCTATATGTATAATTTATATCCGTCATAAAAATTGTGCTAAATTATTATGTAACAAGTTAGGAGGAAATAGTTATACGTATAAATCGAATGTTGTTTAGATGTTATATGTATAAATTACGTATATAAATTGTATGTATTCAAAGTGATGCTAAAATTATAGTCTATAACAAAATATTACTAACGAGTTATATATCAAAGTTATATACATAAATTAGCATATACTAAAAATAGAAAGGATAATCTATGGTAGGCTTTGCATGCTTGATTAAGAGTACACTTTTTAGTGATTAGTGCTAGTCTATTTAGTGAGACTTTTGATCGGTTCTTTGATTAAGCTTTACTTCCACTAGATTTTGAGCTTTGCTAATTATTGTTGAATTATTCCATGCTAATTGAAGAAAGCTGTTTTCCGAGTCTGGTTTAAAAAGCTTTTCTGGCGCTTTGATAATTTGATGCTCCGCTTTGTGGATGTGGCTTGCTTAAGTAAATTGTTTTTTGCTCGCTCCCACTTTGCGTTGAGCTTTTCCTAACCGTTCTTAGGGTGAGCTCATCATGAGTTGGTTTGTGTCACCTCGACGGTTAGATAAGAGACGTTTTGAATTGAAATTGGGATATAGGCTTGTTCTCATCGAGAATTTTTTTTTAAAGGCTCTCTTTCACTCCCCCTCTCTGGTGGTCCACCCCGGTCCTTCACCGCCATTGAGCATGGCTGCCTAGATAGCGGCTGCCTAGGTCTCCATACTCCGAGCATGGGTAACATCGAAAACAAAACTTGGTGGAAAATAACTGTTTATTCTGTTTCAAATTGTAGGTTTTTTTAATAAATCTAAATACATAGATTTTGCTATACACCTAGATTACACTACAAGAGATTAGACCTTCTATGACTAACTGATTGTAACAATTATAGCCTTTTTCATGTCATTATACCCCTTCTGTGACAATATAGTTGTGGTCATAGAAGGCTGGTCATAATACCCCTTCTGTGACTAACAGAGCCAGTTGTCATTAATGTTAGTGATGACTACACATTTGTCACCAAGTTATTGACCATGATATTTGTCATAATACATTCAAAGAAGCCCAACAAGCTCATGGGCTGGCCGACCATTTCAGGCCCATTTGTTGACGCCGGTTTTTCTTTTTTATATTTAAAAAAATTAAAATTTCAAAAATATATGTCGGTTTTGGAAAATTTCAAAAATATACCCCGGTCGCCCTATGGGGGGGCGACAGGGCTCAAATGTAATTTTTTTTTTCTTCAAATTTGCAAAGAAGTCCCTGGAGAAAAAAAAAATGGGAGCCCTGTCGCCCATCCCAGGGGCGACAGGGTCCCCCTAGCGTTCGCCGCCATTTCCTTTGTCATTTGAGCCTAAAAATTCAGAAAAAAAGAGAGGGGTGAGGAGAAGAAAAGCGGCGAAGCTCTGCCGAATTATACACCTAGATGATTTCATGCCATGATCTATAACATATGATGTTCATCGGTTTAAGATGTATTCACATTTAGTATTGTTAATGTTGTATTATGCTTGTATGTATGTCTCGTACCAAACTTGCATTCACTGGACATGTACATAATGTCGAGTTTGAATCGTACTTAGTCGTAATGGAGCATCGAAGTATAAACATACCATCTATTGATTGTAATGGAAAATACGAGAGTGATCAGAGGCGAACGTTGAAGTGTATAAATAAGCGGTCCATAGCTATCTCATTACAAATAAACATCAGAGATACAAACATCAGATATGTCTAACCACCCCAATGGCGTCGGACCCTCTTAGGCCTCTGCTGGGCACGGACATGGCCCTCGGAGCTTTTAATGTCACTAGAATATTAAAAAGCACACATGTAATTAATATAACGATAAGAAATAAGAACTAAGAAATGCATTACGTAATGTGAACCACCAAATTTTACATCATAATACAACGATAATGAAACACACATCACACATGCAGTGGCATGTCAGAACCCATTGCAAACTACGGTAAACAGATTCCGGACTAACCTAACATGCCTTAGGTAATTTAAAAAAAAACAGAACAAACGCAATGATGCAGCATGTCCCTAGCACTAGGATAGTCCTAGTAGCCGTACCCCCACGTAGCAAACTGCGTTGAGCCTTCTCCGCAGTATCCACCCATTGCAGGTGGTGCAGGCGGTGGTGCCGGAGGCGCATGGCCCTTCTTCTTGTGACAAGGGCAGTTGTAGTAAGGAATAGTGCATGGTTCATCCTGTGAACCGGCTGCATTGCTGGTATCATCAACTTCGTCGTCTTTGTTACCCTCGCTCACTTCCTCATAATGGTTCACCTTACATTCCAGATCAAAGATCTTTATCTGGAGGTACTCGATGAACTCCTGAACAGAATCAATTGGTGCAGGATCTACCCACCTAGTAAAACCACAGTTTTCTGGAGCATCGGAAGACTGCAAAACAAATTCCATGTAAGGTGTCTCATTGAAGATAAAGAAATGAAACAACCGAGTATTACCCATGCGTGTGGACATTTAAAGAAACGCCGACCGCCATCCATCCCGTCGGTGCACATCTGCACTAAGCAGTCCTCACCATGTCTGCATTTTGGCCACGGTTCTCTACGGCTATCGTATTGTCGAAGAGGAGTTTCATTGGTAAATTCACTCTTGTGTTGTGGCGGAAACTCAAACACTAGTTCCGGAAAGGAATCAGGTCCAAGAGGCCCCTCCCATATTATGGGGTCTCCCTTTCTTCCCCCTTTTCCTTTCCCAAAACCATAGTAATTCTTCCCGCTAGACCCACCTCCAGACATTGGGTATACAATGAGGTTTGATGTTTGAGTTGTGCTGGGAGTTCACAAACTTGGGAGTATTTATAGGCGCACAAAGGTCTGATACCCGGAGTGTGGAGTGTAAATGCACCTAAAAAACCTACATGACAACACAGTGAAGAGGCTAGCTGACCTAACACTGAAAAGGCTAGATTCGATTCTCGAAATGACTACTCGATGCATCTCTGTGCATGCAGACTCACAGCACTGCATTACTGCCGCTCGGTCGATCGCGCCTAGATGCCGCCTTCCCCACTACACGCCACAGACCTTCGTTGTAGAATGACAGGTCCGTCGTCCTCGCCAGAGAGACTGCTTTGAAGGTGAGCTGGTGTGGTTGCCGTCTTGTCACATCTTTTTGAAATGTTGGAAGAGCACTGCTATTGGGTTGTCGTCTTTTGTCACGTATGTCTGGGCAAAGAATGCGACATTTGGGAAACCCGTGATCGCCGTGCTGAGCAGTGCAAACCTGTGATCTCGTACTCGCAGCTAGATACACTATGGTTCCTATTTTGAGCTATTCGAGCTTTTTAGCAGCAGACCCTGATGTATTTCTTAGTTCTTAATTCTTATCGTTATATTAATGTGTGTTTTTTAGTATTCTAGTGACATAAAAAGCTCCGAAAATATTAAGGAAAAGTTCAAAGATTTCATAGACATCCGGCTACAACTGCAAATTAATGGTAAAGGCTACAACACACAGAGTCAAGTTCTCAACTTAAAACATAAACAACTAATTGCAGTGGCATGTGCACGTGACAAGATAATTTCTTGTTGCATCTAAACCTACCATGCCTTATGGAATGTAAAATGCCGGAATTACATGGTACTACTCTACTGAGTGCACCTAGGATATTTGCCCTTCCTAATTGCTTCGGGCCCGGCTTCCTTCGCACGGTGTGCCCTCTCTCGCTTTCTCTCCCTGTCAGCTTCACGTTCGGCCGCCGCCTTACGATCCACCTCCTCCATCCTCTTGCGGATCTCTTCTTGCTCTTTGTTGCGCTTCTCCTCTTGCTGTTCCTCGTGCTTCATTCGGCGCCAACGTTCTGCAGCCCATCTTGCTTTTTGTTCCACAATGTCCTTTGCCTGCTGCGACTGCACGGTGTCGAACCACTGCATAAAATCACAAAGAGGCAGAGGAGACTTTGTCCAACACAAGTTAGAATCATAACTCAATGTTAGGTCATATAGAAAAATAGCGTATGTTGTCCGCTACCTTGGCCCGGTCTTTGCCATATCGCTTAGGTGGATCATATTCGTAGTTCTCACACATAAAGAACCTCATGCCGTAGTCATCTCCTAAAACCTCAGATTGCATGAACTTGCATAACGAACCGCAGAAGCACATTGGCACATCAAATCCTTTGGATACGGTGGCTTTACACTTGCTCCACGGAATGTAGGTTGATCCTGACGAAGACATTGGCGCTATAGTGTGGTGCGCCAAATAACAAATAATAATTTAAGCAATGCACATATCGTATACCAAATCGATGCGTGAAAATATAGGTACTGTTATAATTCTATTGTCTTATACTGCAATATCAATAAGGTACTATCATAATTCTATTCTAATGTATAATTATTTTATTTGAAAAAGTCTGTAATAGTACTCAAATTGTAATACTAAACCAGTGTTCTAAAGCACCAAATCAAATTCAGCTAATCTGCTAATTAAATTAAATTGTTATACAATATCAACAAATTTATACGGAAGTTACCGGTAGATCACAAGTGCAGAATTCGACAGAGCTTCGCCGCTTCCCTTCTTCTCACCCCTCTCTTTTTTCTGGATTTTTTTGGATTTTTTGAGGTCAAATGAGAGGAGGGAATGAGGGGGAGGCCTTATATAGGCGGCCTGACCTGGTCGCCCGTGGGGAGGCCCCCCCCCCTTCGCCCGCAGGAGGGGCGACCGGCCCCCCTGGCGCCTGTTGGCCAGGCCCACCGGCTGGTCGCCCCTGGGATGGGCGACAAGGGCCTGTCGCCCGTTGGGGGGGCGACAAGCCCCCCAAATTTTTTTTTCTCCAGGGACTTCTTTGCAAATTTGAAGAAAAAAAAATTACATTTGAGCCCTGTCGCCCCCCATAGGGCGACCGGGGTATATTTTTGAAATTTTCCAAAACCGACATATATTTTTGAAATTTTAATTTTTTTTAAATATAAAAAAGAAAAAACCGCTTTGTTGACAGCCTTATTATTTTTTCATAAAGGCTCAAATTTTTAGCAGGCCCATATTGCAAAGCCTTTTTTTCATTATTTAATTAGGATCAGCCCAATTAGATTTCCAGATACGCATTTGCATTCTGATTGCAGACTATTCCATTCATTACAAATCCATATATAACATTACATTGTGCTCATTACACAATGATACCAGAACAATACAATGTACCATCACAACAAAGATATATTATCACTAATGAGTCCAAAATAACTCTAGAATCATCATCCATATCAACATTTGGATCAGCTTGATGCTTACAGGCTGCTACCTGGCTTCTTCCAACTTCTGAAATAAAAAATGGCATGCAATTAGAAAGATCCTGCATTATGCTTATCTCATGCATGTAAACAAATATAATATAAGAAAGGTCACACAATGCCACATGCACGGATAGCCACAACTTGTCAATTCCAAAAATAATAAATCATAGATGACAAAATTAAACTGTTTTATAGAGATAATTCAAATTTCTTTCTCTGATTTACCACATAATAAATATAATAATATCTAAATTTGATTAGAAAATTCTACAAATTGAAATAATAATATATTTATGGTTCATAAGATTTACATAAAAATCTTAAATAGTTCTAAAATAATTAGATCGTACATTGTTCTCGAAAGGATAAATCTCTCACATAGTTTCTTATAACTCAAGTGAAACTTTGAGATTTGAGTACATCATAATGTTTTTAAACTCGTATGCACCTTAAATATAGACACAATCTTATTTGTACCTTAATATTATAAAATATGTAGTTACAAGACTAATTGTTATGCAAAAATATATTTTTATAGTCTCTATTTGGATGGAAGAAAACAAGTCATATGTGTAAATCCGGATTGGTGCAGAGTAACATACAAAAAATGCTATTAAATGAAATATCATGATTTTATAAAAATTAGGAAAAACAAAATATCAAATTTGGAGTTTATATGAGGAAGAAATACCAATTAAAAATTTTAATTCCGGATTAAAAAGAGAAAATGAATTGTGCCTTCGTTCTTCATCTCACTTGGTGTACAAACTATGAGTACATGTGGAATGCCCAAAGGGGACACAACCGAATGTGTGGTCCAGTGGTTCGACATATGTGAGGTCACTGGTTCGAGTCCCTTTCGCAGCACCTCCACATTTTTCCATTTTATATTCGCTGTATATTGTATTAAAACATGTCAAGCCAATAAATGTCGGAATTGCGACGATTGTGCAGTGGTAACTTCATTCGTTGAGGGGTTGTATAGGTTCGAATCCTGTACAACTCTTTTGTTTCAGCCAACGAAAATGTTGGATTGGGCTAAAATTTATTTGTCAAATGAGAAAGTATATGTATAAAAACTCTAATTCTAAAATTTATATTATTAAAAGGTGTATTTTACTGGTAAGACACTTGAAGCTGTTGTGCCAGAAATAGATATATATTGACATTGTTTTTTGACATGTGTCAAGAAAGAAAATACTATGAAAGAAATGTTGCCGATTTGGAAGAAACCAAAATATGTACAGGGTCAGGGTCGGCAGATGAAGTTGCAGCCGATGGGGTAGAAGAATATTATATGAAGATGCTGATCCGTATGTTTTGGTGATCGGCCGATGAAAGTTGCCGATGAATCAGAAGGAAGGAAGGAAGCCCGAGCCTTACAAGGATTCTGACGATTCGGTTGTAATATTTTAGTATAATTTAAATTAGAAAGTCTTTATCTTTTAGGTCAAGTAATATGTTTGCCATAATCGGCTAGGACTTATTAGCGTAGACAATAAATATCAGTTGTACGGGACCGGAAAAAGTAGATACACATCCAATACAATAAACACTTTACAATTTCTTCGTACTTTACTTTTCAGCGACTTCGCCACTTTTTCTTTTCGGCGAGTTCTTTTAAGTTGATCAAGGACGTCTCACATTTGAGCGACTTGATTTGCTGGTGAGTTTTCATTTTATCGAGTATATTTAAGCTTTAGCTACCGGGCGTATCGCTGTGGCTTCGTTCAAATCTATTCAAAAGTTATCGAGTTTATCTAGGCTTTGATCTCGGGCGCATCGTTGTTTTCTCGTCTAGATTTATTCAGAATTTATCAATATCGGCTATATTTGTAGTTTTTTTCTATGTTTTTTATCGGCTTAGAAGCATATTAGATCGGCTTTAGAATTTGCAGTAATACCTTGTTATCATAAAAGCTGGTTTAGATCTGTTTCGAGCTACATATTCTAAGTTACACATTCGTAGCTTAGATCTTGTTATACACGTGCAATCGGCTGTTTCAAGCTGATTTTGTCATTTTCCGCATCGGCTAAATCTTCCGACGCGCTCATTTCCTACGCATCTGCATTTAATATCTTTTTGTCGTTTTCCTTATCGGTAGAGCTTGCCGATACGCCTAAGTGAGAGATATTCGGAATTCCAGCCGATACACTCTCGAATCTGACTTTTGTTCGTCCTTTGTCAATTACAGGTCAAATTGATTGGCACACTTGGTTGACTTTCCGGAGCTTGGCGAACACTTGTCCTCGGATTCCAGTGTGTTGATTTTCGCGTCAACAATACAATCTGCTCATTTTCTATTTTTTACGGAATTTAAAATCTACTTCATGTTAACTATAAAATGATGTAATGCATTTTAATTCTTAATCTATATAATGAAATTAACACCTTTTAAACACTTGAAGTTGTAGCATTATGTTTTTTTTAATTCATGATGAATATTCGATCATTTTTGTCATAAGCTATTGTCACAAAGACTGGAAAGTGTACATGGTGACGGTTGTTCATGACTAAAGCACAACTTAGTCACAAACGCTTGTAATCCATTGAAAAATTGTCACAAACGCATCATTCTTATGACTAAAAAGTGCTTTGTCATACGAAAATTGTCATAGAAGGCCCAATCTCTTGTAGTGTAATAAACACTATATCTGGATGTATGATAAAAAAATATGCATTTAGATTTGCTAAAGCGATCTACAATTTACAACAAAGTGAATAATGCAGAAAACTGAAGCAAAAAAACTTGGCAAGCCCAAATGCAGCAAGTTATACTATGGAAGCCAAGTCAAACAGAGGTCTCAACCGGTGCGGCAAAGTTCGGGTGAGAGGATGCATTCCAAAGAGACCCTTGATGCAAATTAGGGCAAAATATGCGGCGACTTTGCAAGATAATCCAAGACTAGTTTGACTATCTGAGCAGACAGATTCCAATGCATTCTCGCAGAAAAAAAAACAGAGAGATCGGTTCCAATGCAAGTAACAGAGAGATCGGTTCCAATGCAAGTGGCTTTGCATGGAACGAAACCATGGGCTGTGCAACCAAGGAATTTCTACATTTGGCAGATGCTGCTGTAGGGCAATGTCTTCTGATTCCTCAGCTCCTTACTTTATGTGACTTGTGTCACGAGATCCTCCAATCCCGGGTTATTTCTTCTCGCCTTTTATGCCGAAGGAAAATTGAGTTGTTCTCTATTTTGGAGTTTAGCAACTGGTGAAGGGCGTAAGGGTCATTCATCTGTCAGCTTATTGGCATGTCTGACTGATAGCAATTCACTCACTTATAATTTCCTAAAAAACAACTGTATTTGCGCTCCCTTGTGCATGTCACTATACGCAGCATCTTTGTGTCTTTTGGCAAAGCAGGCGCGAGAGAGAGAGGGAGAGAGAGAGACTATGTGAGAGACGGAGAGAAACTGTTTAAAGTAAGTTTCCGTTTAGCTACTTGGTGCTAACAAGATCCACAAGTTATTAACTTTGCATAGGCGAGCAAACAAGATCCAGAAGCTCCAACAAATAAAAGAAACGTTCCAAATCCGAAAAGCAGGTTATGGGAAAGTTTTCATCAGAAAAAGAAATCTCTAAATGATGAAGAGCGAGAATGACTCTCTAGACTATGCACATTATATAGAAATGTTGTTGAAAAACACAAAGATATAGAAAGCAATTATTACTCAAATAACTCCCTAAATGATGATTTAGAGTGTATATTTTAGAAATGCTATTGGAGATGCTCTAAGGCACCCTCTCCATTTGTAATCATATCAAACCTTTACCTGACAAACTGAATGAACTCGCTGAATCTGACATCGTTGGGTTCCTACCTCTGCTCTCCCTGAATCTTCCAGTCCCCTATCTGATTCTCTCTCATTTTCAAGTGAGTTTGTGTTAGGCTCCCTAGTGGGAGCAACCTCCCGCCGAAGAATCCGGGCCGGCGGCGCAAGCTCAGACGGGGAGGGTCGCCGATGGCACGATCTAGGAAGGTACCGCTACCCCCATCAAGCTGCGGCTGTACCTAGATGAGAGGCGTCAAAAAAGAAAGTTGCAGCTCCATCTGCTGTTCCCCCAGAGCATTGATGTCCATGCATGTCACAAGTGCTTCAATGTTGTCAAGTTGAGCCCTCAGCCCAAACAGAACCTCCTCAAAATGGGCTGCCCCAGCCTCAACCTAAGTGCCACCTGATGCGATGAGCGCTGGCGACGTCTGGGAACTCGCCACATACCCAGCATCCCTCCCGAGCCTTCTGGAATGGTGGAGTCCAGTAGTCCACTATGGAGAAGTGAGCCTGTACTCCGTCAAGCTCATCTCCCATGCGTTTTAGTCCGGGGAAAAGTCGCGTTATTGTGAGTGTTGATTAGTCACAGAAGTTGTTGGGTATTTTAACGATGCGAATAAATCCGCAAGCGCATGGATACCGTCATAGCTTTCACCCATGAGTATTCAAGGGTACCATTTCCACAGGGAATGTGTGTACACTAACTCCTAACTTATTCGGTCCAAAGACACACCAAGATTAAGTGGCAAGGCTGAAGAGGATTCCTGCGGTAGCACTAAAGATGAGTTAAAGGTCGATCTCTCGGGTAAGACTTGCTTCGGGCACCGGCTTACCCCTGAAATGGTCAGGGGACTCCGGCCAACGTCTCTATGCTATATATGAACGTGGAGGATTACAAGGGACCAATAGGGCTGTCACCACCTGCGGCCTACCTCTACAAACCGTGGGATATAAGGCAAACAAAGATAATCCTTAGCCTAGACACCATGTCTACGCCATTGATTATTACTACCGTAGCCTAACTATGTCTGAATTCCCGTAGCAACCTACGGCACTCTGTATAAATACAGAGAGATGAACCCGCGAGTAAGAGAACTGATCTCACTCAAACAAAAGTACTATGCAAGACAGGAATCACAAATACTAACTTATTCATACTGAAGAAAGCCAGTATCCGTAGAGGTACAAGACCGGAGAAGACCGCCGACAGGCCCGACGCTTCCCCGAACTACTCCTCACCCTCCTCTTACTCTAAGCACTAGCCTAGTCAAGGCCTCGCCTTTGCATTGGAGCACTACATCTTCAAGAGAGGAAAGAGAACTTGGTGGTGTGTAGAATGAGAGGGAGGAGGTCCCCCTTTTAAAGTGTTGGAGGCGGTTCCCGCCATATGCACATATGAAAAGTATCAAGGTTGAGTAGGCACTACTCCACCCCAAGATGCACCTGGACGGGCTTCAGGCTTGGTTCAGGCGACCCTATGGGTCGGCCAACCCTTGGGTGCCACGTCTCACGCTGCCTTTCGTCCAAGACACTGCCAGGTGGGTCCCCAAGTGGGTACATGGTTGTTGGCTATAAGTTTAGGCGGTTTACTTGTGTTGTGGGCCCTTGAATCCGTGTGCTTTGCTCTGATTTGTCGAAGTTGTGTTTTCTCCCTTGCTCACTTGTGTTTCTTGCCCCTTTATGTTCGATTGCAGACATGGCTTCCTGAAATCAACAGTTCACCAAAACTTGTGGAAATGCTTAGAATTAATACTCCTATTTCTAGTTTTGGTATTTATTGTGCCATTATCATACACAAGAGTTGAAGCTCAGGTTTGATTTAAGAGCCGTCAACAGAAGCCCTCTCCTCATCTTCTTCCTTCGCCCCCGCATCTTCCTCCTCCCGCGCCTCTTCTTCTATCTCCTATCTCCCCCGCCTCCTCGTCCATAGCCCGACTGACGGCCACCACCACCATCCCGTCTGCCCACTCACAACCAACCACTGTACCCCCGGCCTTCTTCTTGCCCCCGCCGCCGGCCACCGTCCATGGGGGGTCCGGCCACGCGGCGCTCCCACACTACTGGAAAAACGCACATTCGTACCGGTCGGTAACCCCCGGTTTGTACCGGTTTCCCGACCGGTACCGCTCCTCCGGTACTAAGTGCACGCGCACTTAGTACCGGTCAGCTGGGCCGGTACTAAACGGGAACTGCTGGCCACGCCAGCAGCTAGGCCGAGCAGTTTAGTACCGGTTGTTAATTCCAACCGGTACTAAACGATTTTTTTTCTTTTTGATGCTTTATATTTGTTCTCTTTTCCTTTCAATTTCAATTAATTAGTATTAGTAGTCGTACTCGCAGCTGTTTGTGTATTCGTACTCGTACTCGTATCTAGAATTCGTATTTGTATATGGAGCAAAGCAAATAAAAAAAATTATATACATACATGGATAAAAGAAATGTTAGAAATTATATACATACATGGATAAAAGACAATAATATTTACAAGTATGAATTCTCATAAGTTTTTTCCGAAAAAATCATCAATAATTCTATTCATCTGCATCGTCATCGGCACCGACATCCTTCTTGCGGCGTTTGTTGAGTTTATCAGCTCAGCCACACTTATCCGTGGATCAGAATGAAATTCACCTTTTGGATTTATCACCTCATCCAACAGGAATCCACAGAGTGCTTCTTGAATTGCCCTGATTCTTTCCGGTTCGATGAGGTTCTCTTTCAGTCTCCAAATCTGTCAACAACAAATAAACACCAATAGTTTAATTTAGTACCTGCATGGAATTAGATACAAGAAATTGTTACTAATGTTATACGTACTTCGAAGTTTTCTTGTGTCACCCTCTTGGTATCTCTGCAAAAAAAGTGCATGTGCTCACATACGTAGTATCCGCAGAGGTTGGTTCCTTGTTTTTGTCTCAAACACTATATACATATATACATGTTATGAAATGTTCATGTTGTTTGAATAAATGAAAGTAGATGTGCGATATTCGTACCGGCTTGTTATAGTTGAATTCAAGCTCAGTCGATGTTGACGTGACTCCTAATTGTGTTTTGAGGAACCGAGACCATGCCCTTTGCATGATGTCTACGAGATTTTGATATAATTCTGGTGGCTTATTCAAGGAGTCCCACACAGTAACTCGAGACCGATCGATTTCGATCACAAGTAGGATCTAGTGGAAATTGTTGATACATACATATGGATACAAGAAATGTTAGATATATACACTTATTGGCTAGTTGAAGTGACTCAAAAAGTGAAAGGACTCACTTGAAGTTGTATGGCAACAGAATGAATGTGCGATCGTGCTGCCCTTCCAATGACATGACTAAATTATTCTCGATCCGATTAGGATATTGGCGTACACACTCCTCATGTATAACATTCGGATCTATGAAGCCAACGTTGTAAATCCCGCTCTTCCGGCATTCTTGAATTTTCATCTTGCACGATTACAAATAAAAGGAGGGAATGAGAAATCTAAACGACTTAGTAGAGCTAGAGTATACAATTGACAGAAAACACTTACATAGACCATACACTGACGAGGAACTTGTCTAGGCCGTCTTGATGGAATAGAAACCAAAATTGGTCAAAATCAATCCAAATGTCATCCATTCCCCGATAGAAATGGGTATGTTTAATTCGAGCAGCTAGCATTATATACCCCTCTACACATGCTTTCAAGTACCACTGATGTAACTCACGCATTCTTGTTGGTAGGGTGTCAATCAATTCTGGCCACATCAGAGGTTCCCCCAGTACAAATGGCTTTCTTTCTGCCCCTTGGTGAACCAGGATTTTTTCCTGACCTAGGAGCTGAGCTTTTGTGAGGTTCGTTTCCTTGACAAACTCAGCAGTAGCTTCATCCTCTTTTGAAAGCACTACTAGAGGGGGTACGCTTTGTTTGGGTTGTTCGTTGAGCTGGGGGACTTGGTTGTACCTCCAATTACTCTTCTTCTCCCATGATTTTGTAATCGAGCGGTCATAGTCTGACATCAGTGGAGGCTTTGGTTGGCACATCATGGATAGATAGAATTTCTTCGCTGCCGGATCCACTGGTTCCTTTGGCGGAGGCTTCTTTGGCTTCAACTGCTTGCGCACGTCTTCTTGCACCCAAGCATCCAATTCCTCTGGAGTCATTTCGTAACCTGACTTCTCTAGCGCGGGCTTCTCTTTCTTCTTTTGTTCTTGGGTCTTCTTATATCTTGGAGGTGGCGGTGGCGGCACCCAAGTAGATTTCTTCTTCTTTGCGGGGCGAGGAGATGGCGGAGGCGGACTAACACTAGGCTCCCCGGAAGCGGCCGGTGACGGCGATGGACTAACGCTGGGGTCTTGGGCTGCGGGCGGTGACGGTGGATCCACACAGGGCCTCGGAGACCCTTGACCAGCTGGCGGTGACCTCAGAGACGGGCTAGGATCCCTTCCTGCAATTTTTATGTACTGTTTTTTCCAACAGATCCAAGTGTGGAGGGCCTGTCCTAGTTCCTCTTCTCCATCGCCTCTAGGGATCTCGAGGTCGAGGTCTTCCCATCCTTTCTCCACACGGTCAAACATGACTCTAGCATATCCTTCTAGAATCGTCATGCCATGGATTGTCCCGCCTTGAACAGGGACTTCAGCAACCCCGTGAGCAACTACTTTCAGTTTTTTCCTTAGCAGAAATAGAAGCTCACAGGGGGTCCTCACGGCGATGTCATCCACGGGGTAATGTTCCGCAACCATTTCCTATCGATCTGCGGCTGGGTGTTCCGTTGAAGCGATGCTGCTACGACGCTGCGAGCCGACGGGGCTAGTCTCCAGCTGAGCCGTTGATCTGGCTTCCGGTGGCTGCTGTTGGCTAGCTGTAAGTGCACCTTCGATCGAAGCAACCCGTTCTTCTAGGGTACACACCTTCTCTGCTACTTCAGCCTTTCTTCTCTGTCGGCTTCGATACGTCTCTATGTCGCCACTGAAGCCATGCTTCAATGGAACTACGCCCATGCCTCGCACACATCCTGTGTGTTCCGGTGTGCCAAGAGCGTACGTCAGCTCATCTTTCTCTCTATCTGACTTGAAGCTGCCTTCAGACACGGCCTTTAGTGCCACATCGAGCCTGTCGGCAGCTTCCCTTATGGCATCGCTAGGGACGAACGACCCATCTTCCATATTCAATGAGCCTCCATGAGCGTAGAAGTAATGTTTTGCTCGCAACGGGCAGTTGAAAGTGGCTGGTACGATTCCTTTGGCAACGAGATCATCTTCCATCTTCTGCCATTTCGGAATCGCCGATGCATATCCTCCTTGCCCAAGATTATGGAAGTGCTTCTTTTTGCTCGCATTCTCCTTGGCTTGGGCTATCTTCTTCTCGCTATCCTCGGACGACTTGTACTGCACGAATGCCTCCCAATAAGGACGTTGATTCTTGAAGTTTTTCTCGAAGTCTGGCGTGAGTCCCTTTTTAACATAATCTTTGTTCAAATTTTTCTTGAACGTCTGAAAAGCAATAGTCATCTTCTTCATGACCCAATCCTTAAACAGCTATTCTTTGTCCTCCAGAAAGGTGAAGTGCCGTTTGACATCTGCCCATAACATTTCTTTCTCGGTCTCGGGAACGACGTCAACATCGATATCTGTGGCTTTACTTTTCTTCCATAGCTTGAAGCTAATGGGAATGTGGTCCCTGACATAACATCCACATTGATTCACCACCGTCATCTTCACACCCTTCGGAGACTTTGGTTCACCGTCAGGATGCAATGAAGTGATAATAGTGTGCCCCTCCATGATTTTCTTCGACCCTCGTTTCTGTTTTGGTTTCCTAGTCGATCCGGATGCCTAAAAAATATGTATTTAGTACGCATTGTACTTACATACAGAATTATTGCGTATGTTTATATATATAAGCACGAATTGTAGATACCTCTGCGCTATCATCTTGCACAGTCATTTGTTCTGTCTGGTTATCATCACCATCTCCAGTATCGTTAAGGTATTGGCTGCCATCGTCCTCGGTAGCATCCTCTTCGTTGTGGTGCGTGCCCGTACCAATTATGTCCGCAAGAAAGGCCTCGTCGTCATCATGGCGAAAGGGTTCCATTTCGTTTCCTATGTGAATCACATATGTTTGATATGCAATTTTGTACTAATTAATAATGTATAAAAAAATTACAAGTGCACCTTCGATAAAGCCGCACAACGCATACATGGACAAAATTTCTAAAATTTACATCATATACATCTTATATACAATGTGCCCTGGAATTTTATAAAATGTGCCCTGAATTTTCTAAGATTTTCTACTAATTACACCTATTTATAGTATAGCAAACTAAAATTTACAAAGAAAATTAGAAGTTCAATAGATAAAACTATACAAGACAAAATTTACATCATATACATTTCATAACATACACAATTCAAAAATACCAAATAAAACAATAAATGTGAAGCTCGTAAAGACATGAAGTTTTCTACAATATATAATATTTTTGTACAATATCCATAATTACTACAAGATATAAAGACATACTTCTGTACAATATATGTAAGCAATAATTTTCCATACATTTTCCTTAATTTCTCATAATTTCTCTACATTTTCCATAATTTTCCATACATTTTTCATAATTTTACATACATTTTCCAAAATTTTACATAATTTCTCTACATTTTTCATAATTTCTCTACATTTTCTACAAATTTCAACAAATTTACTACATTTTGAACAAATATCTATAATTTTCTACAAATTTCAACAAATTTCTACAATTTTCACTAGTGCGTATCAATTCCTAACATTTTCCTACTATTTTCATTATTTCTACGTATATATCTACCAATTTCTTACAAATTTTCAACAAATTTACTATAATTTGAAAAAATGTCTATAATTTCTACAAATGTTCTAAAATTTCTACAACTTTTCTTCAATTTTTTACAAAATAGAATACTGCTTTAAACTAATTTAAAAAACGGCTGACGTCAGCCTGAGGCCTCACGTCGGGGAGGCGTGAGGCGGCGGCGCCGGTTCGGTACGGCGGCGAGGACGAGGCAGGATGGAGGGAAGCGCGGGCGGAGGAGGCTGCTCAGCGCCAGAGGAGGAACGGGCGGCGGCGTGGCGGAGGCCGGCGCCGGTGGGGACGACGCGAGCAGTGCAGTGCAGAGGACCTCAGGCGCCACGCGGGGGGTCGGACGGCAGTGGCGGCGACGGGCGGCGGCAGTTCGGTCTCTAGCGTCGACGGGGGGGGGGGGGGGTGGCGACGAACGCCAAGTCCCCCCGGTTATATAGAAGAGGCAGTTTAGTACCGGGTCATGGCTGCGCCCGGTACTAAACTATCTACTGCGACGTTTAGTACCGGCTGGTGTCACAAGCCGGTACTAAACTGCCCCGTTTAGTACCGGGCCGTGGCACCAGCCGGTACCAAACGTCCCCAACAGGCGTAAAAATTTTGGGCGGCAGTTTAGTACCGGCTACAACCATGGCCCGGTACTAAACTCCCAAAATGATTCTGTCTTTTTTCACTTTTGTAATTCTTCATAATATGTTTTATGTGGAATAAAATTTAATAAACGATTAAAAAATAGATATATGTACTATTTTCACCATGCAAAATTATATTATTATTGTTAAACATACGTTAATCCTAATAGTATTAGTCTTTGCACTAAATTCAAAGTATTGACACTAAATTTCAAATTTCAATTCGTTTAAATATGTTTTATGTGCAATAAATTCAATAAATGATTAAAAATTTAGTACCGGTCAAGGGCATCGCCCGGTTCTTACCTGCCCCATCTGGCGGGAAAATTTTCATATTGAGTCCAAATATATGTTGTTTTCACCATGCAAAATTATATTTCTGTATTATAGGTCACTATGTTGGATATATTTAATGTGTATGCACTTAATTTATCATATTGAATTCAAATTTTTTTATATCTTTTTCAATTGTGTTTTCTGTGCAAACTATTATATAAATGCATAAAAAATTTAAATCTCAGTTATTTCATACATGTTAATTAAACAGTTAATTAAATAGATTTTCTGTTTTTTTGGTGTTTTATCATATATGTGCATGCACTTAATTAAATAGATTTTTTGTTTTAATTATGTTTGTCACATTGAGTATGCACTTAATTAATTTATCATATTGAGTCTAAATTTTTTTTATATCTGTTTCAATTGTGTTTTCTGTGCAAACTATTATATAAATGCATAAAAATTAAAATAGAAGTTATTTCATACACCATATATTACATCAATCACTTGGTTACATGAACATGAAAGTATAACATAATGATTACACATCATTGTTTAATGGAACGTTCACAACCTTTCTTTTTACGAATGTCCCTTGATCATGATCGAGGCGTAAGTAAGGAGCGTCCTCTTTGGACAACAGGATGCTAGGGTCAACATCGACAGAGAATGGAGGACGGTCGTAAAACTGATCAAAGTCTTCCGACTTGTCCGAAATGTCTTCAACTCCAATGATTTTTCTTTTTCCTGGAAGAACTATGTGGCGTTTTGGCTTGTCATCGGACTTGCCTTGAATTTTCTTAGGTTTTTTTGCCATGTCCTTCACATAGAAAACCTGCATTACATCCTTGGCGAGGACGAATGGTTCGGCTTTATATCCAATCTTTTTGTAGTCCACTAATGTCATTCCATACCGGTCTATCGTTACACCACCACCTGCTCGGTTCACCCATTGGCATCGAAACAAAGGAATCTTCAAGGGGCCATAGTCAAGCTCCCATATTTCCTCTATGACACCAAAGTAGCTGTCCTTATTTCTATCATGGCCTATTGCATCAATACGTACACCACTATTTTGGTTCGTGCTCTTTTCATCTTGGGCTCTTGTGTAAAGCGTATATGCATTGATCTCGTATCCTTGGTATTGCATGATTGTGGCCGATGGTCCCCTAGCAAGCCATTGTAGTTGTACATCAATCGTGCTGTCACCTATGAGTTTTCTTCTCAGCCAAACCGCAAAGCTATCTATGTGATGACGTGTAATCCATGCCTCAGACTTCCCTATGTTTTATATCGGACAATATTGATGTGCTCATCCATATATGGGGCCACAAGGGATGAATTCTGTAGAACGGTGAAATTTGCTTTGCGGATTTCACTTTCAGGGATGTGCATATTAGATTTCTTACCTAGTGTGCCCTTTCCTTCCAATCGCCCATCATAGCGTGACATGGGGACCCCAATCGGACTAAGTTTATCAATGAAATCAACACAAAACTCAATGACCTCCTCTGTTCCATAGCCCTTGGCAATACATCCTTCTGGCCGAGAACGATTCCAAACATAATTCTTTAAGACTGCCATGTATCTCTCGAAAGGGAACATATTGTGTAGGAATACAGGGCCTAAAATGTTTATCTCTTTCACAATATGAACCAGGAGGTGGGTCATAATATTAAAGAATGAAGGTGGAAAGACCATCTCAAAACTGACAAGACATTGGACCACATCATTCTGTAGCCTTGTGAGCTTATTTGGATCGATTTCCTTTTGCGAAATTTCATTAAGAAAGGCACATAGCTTCACTACTGCTAATCTTACATTTTCTGGTAGAATACCCCTCAACGCGACTGGAAGCAATTGGGTCATCAAAATGTGGCAATCATGAGACTTTAGGTTTGTGAACTTTTTCTCTTTCATATTAATTCTTCCCTGCATATTCGAGGAGTAACCGGACGGTACCTTCATACTGTTCAAGCAATCAAACATACTTTCCTTCTCCTCTTTGCTGAGAGTGTAGCTAGTAGGACGTAAGTAGTGCTGTCCATTTTCTCTCTTCTTAGGACGTAGGTCTTCTCGTTGTTTTGTTTCTTTCAAATCACGTCTTGCTTCTAGTGTATCTTTTGACTGCCCATACGTACCAAGGAATCCTAGCAGGTTCACGCAAAGATTCTTCGTCAAGTGCATCACATCGATTGCGTTGCGGACCTCCAGGACATCCCAATATGGGAGCTCCCATAGTATGGACTTCTTCTTCCGCATTGGGGCATGGCCGTTTTCATCATTCGGAACTTGTTTGCTTCCACGGCCCTTTCCAAACACGACATGGACATCCTTCACCATCGAGAAAACACAATTCCCGTTCCGGAATATAGGCTTAGCACGAGTTTCTGGTTCCTCTTTGAAATGTTTTCCTTTTCTTCTTAAGGGGTGGTTGAGGGGAAGGAATCGACGATGACCCATGTACTTGACCTTCCTACAATTTTTTAGATACAAGTTGTCGGTTTCTTCTAGACAATGAGTGCATGCCTGGTATCCCTTATTCGACTGTCTTGACAGATTGCTAAGTGCAGGCCAATCGTTGATGGTAACAAAAAGCAATGCTCGCAGGTCAAAATTCTCCTGTTTGTACTCATCCCAAACACGTACACCTTCCTCCTTCCACAGCAGCAAAAGTTCATCAACCAACGGTCTTAGGTACACGTCAATATCATTGCCCGGTTGTTTTGGGCCTTGGATAAGCACCGGCATCATCATGTACTTCCGCTTCATGCATAGCCAAGAAGGAAGATTGAACATACAGAGGGTCACAGGCCATGTACTGTGACTGCTGCCCCACTCGCCGAATGGATTCATTCCGTCCGTACTTAAACCGAACCTTATGTTCCTTGGGTCGTTATCAAAATCTGGGAAATCTCTATCCACGTTTCTCCACTTGGACCCACTCGCAGGGTGTCTCAGCATCTGATCTTGCTTATGCTCTTCTTTGTGCCACCGCATCAATTTAGCATTGGATTTATTTCTGCAAAAGCGCTTCAAACGTGGTATTACTGGGAAATACCACATCACCTTAGCGGGAACTTTTTTCTTGACAGGCTCTCCGTCGACCTCACCAGGATCATTTTGCCTGATCTTGTACCGTTTTGCATCACAGACAGGACAACCATCCAGTTTCTCATATTCTTTGCCTTAATAGAGAATACAATCGATAGGACATGCGTGAATTTTCTATACCTCCAATCCAAGAGGGCAAACAATCTTCTTTGCTTCATATGTTGTAGAGGGCAGTTCATTTCCCTCTGGAAGCATGTTCCTTACGATTCCAAGTAGCTCCTCAAATCCCTTATCGGTGACACAATTAGCTGCCTTCCACTGCAGCATTTCAAGTGTGGTACCCAACTTTTTAAGCCCCTGCTTGCAATCTGGATACAATAATTTTTTGTGATCCTCCAACATCTTCTCAAACTTCTTTGACTCCTTTAAAGTTTCACAGTCTCTTTGTGAATCCACCAGAACCTGACCTAATTCATCAGGTGGTTGGTCTTCTGCTGCATTTTCTCCAGCCTCGTCCATTTCTTCAGCATCGTCCATGGGTTCATCTTCAAAGGCTCCCGCTTCATATATATGAGCCCAGTCTACAATATTATGATCATCATCTTTTTCACCATCTTGCATCACAACTCCATGTTCACCGTGCTTGGTCCAAAGAGTATAGTTATCCAAAAAATCCTTTTCATAAATGTGGGCGTGTAGAGTGCTCCTCTTAGAGTATTCCTTTTTATTTTGGCAAACGCGGCACGGACAACACATAAAACCTTTCAATGACTTGTGGGCCTCTGCCGCATCGAGAAAATACTTTAGACCATTAATCCACGCCATGGTGCACCGGTCGCCGTACATCCATTGTCGGTCCATCGATCTACAATTTTGAATTAAGTAACAACATTATTTTACATGTATTCATATCATTTAAATTGGCACATAATATAATGAAATACAAAAGCCATTTTTGCGAATTTAACATTGGAATACAAAATTAATAGAAGTCCAAATTAATTGATACATTACACTACATGCTTAAATTATAGAACATGATAAATAAAAGTCCAAACTAATATATAAATTACACTACATGCTAGCTACCTAATACAAACTACTCATCATGAGATCTTTGGACCAATGCCTCGTGAACTGCCTCGCGAAGTCTTGACACGGAACGGTCATATTCCGCCAGCCCGACTCTTCACGTCTTGCATATAGAGAGCCATCAACTCACGATCATCATCAGTACCATGCAACTTGACATTAAATTCACGACAAAATTTACAGCTTTCTTTGCCAAGGGAGAATATATATAAAGCTTTCTTAATCAAACGATGAATACGACCGCTAACAAGACCAACACGCTCTGCAGGGTGGAACTCAAGCGAATGACCGGTGCGCTCCAATTGATTGCGTACCGCTGCCTGAGCCACAGCTCGGCTCTCAAAGGCATCATGTTGCAAAGGCATTTATAATAAGTAATATTAATAACATGTCAATTATATGTCTCATTAAGAAACAAAACTAATTTCAGTAAACTAATCAAATAAATATAAAAATCTGAACAAATTATTAGAATTAAAATGAAAACATAAATTGTAAACCATAATTATTTTGACACTCTTCAGTTCAATGCGAACATGTCATTCTACGACATAAGGGATGCGCAATCAATGTTCGCGGCTTTGTTTCAGTCTCACTTTCTCTAAAACCATTAAGAAGAAAAAATGTTTGTTTCGAAACATGTCTATGTCGTTAACCTTGACCCTGCGGTGATGACACTGACATTCGGGGCTAGTATTGACATCCACGACACAGTGCGGTACAATAGGACCCGATGAAGGATTTCATTATTGGGACCAAGACCGTACTCCTTCATCGCATCCTCATATATACCGCACCGCATCGTGGATATCGATGCAAGTCCCAAATAGCAGAGTTTTCACCGAAGGATTAAGGTTAACGACATATTCATGATCCGAAACATACATTTTTTAAACTTCTCGTTGTTTTCAATATGAGCCACAATAAATACATCATTAGAGTGACAAAATAATGCAACTAAATGCATAACAAATACCAAACTAATTAACCATGCCACTTGAAAAAAATTGAAAAAAATCTAAACAAATTTTTAGAATTAAAATGAAAACATAAATTATAAACTATAATTATTTTGACACTCTTCAGTTCAACGTGTACACGTCGTTCCACGCCATAAGGGATGCACAATCAATGTTCGCGGCTTTGTTTCAGGTTCACTTTCTCTAAAACCATCGAGAAGAAAAAAATATTTGTTCGAAATATGTCTATGTCGTCAACCTTGACCCTGCAGTGATAACACTGACATTCGGGGCTACTATTGACATCCACGACACAGTGCGGTACAATAGGACCAGATGAAGGAGTATGGCCTTGGTCCGGATAATTTCATTCTTAACTGGCTCAAAAGGTGTGGATTTCATAATTGAGACCAAGACCGTACTCCTTCATCGCGTCCTCATATATACCGCACCGTATCGTGGATATCGATGCTAGCCCCGAATAGCAGTGTTTTCACTGCAGGATCAAGGTTAACAACATATTCATGATCCGAAACATATATTTTTTAAACTGCTCGATGGTTTCCATATGAGCCCGAATAAATACATCATTAGAGTGCCAAAATAATACAACTAAATACATAACAAATATCAAACTAATTAACCATGCCACTTGAAAAAATTAAAAAAATCCCTATAAATTATCCACATTGAAACTATCCAATACACCTTCTCCAAATTCAAGTAATGGATTCTATACATCTCAAATCCATGCATAAATCAAAGAAATCGTGCTCATTCTATATATTTCTAAAAATCACAAATATTTCAAACTACAGAGCATGAAACAAATAATAAATACCATCAAACAAGAGAGGATGATGACTCCTAATTATTTTGATACCCTTCAGTTCCATTCCAGGAGAACACTCTTTTCAATATCCAGAAACCATCTAGAAGAAAAAAACTTTATTTCGGAAAATGTATATGTCGGTAACCTCGACCCTGCGGTGATGACAATGCCTTTCAGGGGGACATGGTGCGGTACAAGAATGTCACCAATCGGCCAGTCGCAGCACCAACATTTCTGGTTAATAGGAACACAGCACTAGGCACAGGCAGCGTGCTCGTTGATATGCTCTCAGTGCAACAACGGCCACGCTGACTGCGTCAAATGCTGTCTTCGTATCAATCGAAAGTACTAGTGATGCAACCAACCGATTCGCGACGTCCATATAGCGCATAGTGTTTCCCCGAAAAGTAGTGTCATCACTATTGGATGGAGATTAACGACGTATACTTGTTTCGAAATAAAGATTTTTTTAGCTTATAGATAGTTTCAATGTGAGCCTGAATAAATACATCACTAGAGTGTCAAAATAATCAATTCATAATAAAAAATCTATTATAATTCTTTCATTAGTTCATTATAAAAAAATTAACTATCCACATTATGGTTATATCTACTACAATCACATGTTTTGTCTACACTCATTCTAAAAATTTCTACTATCCACATGCTCATCTGAATCTAAAAATAAAAAATGTGCTACGGTCATTTGTAATATATAGAAAATGATAGAAAAATATGTCTATAAATTTTTCATATTCAACCTAGCCAATAAACCTACTCCCACATTCAAGTCATCGGTTCTATATATCTCAAATCAGTGCATAAATCAAAGAAATCATACTCATCCTCACTTTTTCTAAAAGTCACAAATTTCTCTAACTATAGAGCATAAAACGAAGAATAAAGACTATCAATGAAGAGAGGACGAAGTTGCAAACATTTGGCGTACTTGGATAACTAGAACACTCACTAAAATTAGAACACTCACTAAAACTAGAACAAATGGCGGCAACTCTCTAAGGGAAGAACAACCCCGAGCTCGAGCTTCTCAGGTGAAATGGCACTGGTTCGGGCTCGGGGAGGAAGAAGGGTGCTAATTTATAGTGGGCGCATTAGTACCAGCTGGTGGCTCCAGCTGGTACTAACGCGCCACATTTAGTACCGGCTGGAGCCACCAGCCGGTACTAAATTTCCTCGCGGCAGTTTAGTACCGGCTGGTGGTTCCAGCCGGTACTAAACTATCACTAGCTGTCGGTGGCGGCCTGTCGGTGGTGGACTTTAGTACCGGCTGGAGCCACCAGCCGGTACTAATAGGCTCCCAGGGCCACTGTTTCTTTGGTCCAGTACTAAATTTGCACGTTAGTACCGGGCAAAGCCGTGACCGGTACTAACGGCCGCGGACGAATGTGCGTTTTTCCAGTAGTGCCATGATGTCTCGCCCTTGCTGCCGGCCGAACTGCCACCACCGCCCACGACCTTCCCTCTACAGCCGCTGACCATGGAAGCCACCCCAACCCCGGCAACCCCTAACCCTAAAGCCACTGCCTCGACCGGTGACCTCACTGCTGGTCGCTCCCCCTACCCCCACCCCCGGCGGCCTCTCCACCCCCTCTCCTTCCCCTACCCCGGCGGTGTGGTGGTGGCACGTGGGATGTTGGTCAGGGGCGGGCCCACATGTATTCATGGATATTCAGCTTAATACCCATTATTTTAGGAAGAAAATTTTGTATACATACTATATACCATGCATATATATATATAAAATAAGCAAAATAGATAGGCCTAAATCGATACCTGGACCAAGTTTCTCGTCCCCAGACCCCAGCCCAGCCCATCATCGTGGTTCCTATCCCCACTGGCCCACTCGGCCACTCCCCTCCAGCCTCCGCAAGTCCGTAGAGGCACAGACCGTAGAGCGACAGAGGCGTGCGAAGCCGGGAACACAAGAGGACCGACTCGGCGGGTGGCGGCGCGACGGACAGCCGGCTGTCCCCAACCCCAACGTGCGTCAGTCCCGGGCTCCCACCTCATGAGGGCTGCGGCCTGCGGGGCAGCGGGACACGGCCACGCGGGGGGATCCGCCGCCAGCAGCTTGGCGACTGGCTGGCTGAGGCACTGCCGCGCTGGGCGGCGGCGAGCAGCCACGCATGGCACACCGGCACTGTGGCACAGCCGCACAGGCCACAGGGGCCAGGGCAGCAGCCAGCCAGCTGAGGAATACTGAGGTATAATTTGCTAATTGGCCTTCTGTTTCAGCGTGTTTGTGTGATGCAGGTGCAGTAGTGAGTAATAGCTATAAAGATTAAAACATAGTCCTCTTTTTAGTTCAGATGTTGTCACTCCAATATATTGATATGTTGATTATTTAGTTGGTATTTTATTACTGTGTCATGAATAATTGTGCTACCATTTGATTTTTGGGTCATGAATCCGTAAGCTAGTATGTTAAAAAAAATTATACCATAGGAAAATTTGAATACCGACACTTCAAATCCTGGGCCCGCCCCTGATGTTGGTGGACCCCTGTGCAACCGGTCGACTGCCACCCGCGTGCGTTACCGCTAGCATTTGCCAGGACAAAAGGCGTAGCACCACCGACGAGGCGAAAGAGAACTCATGCAGCATCGGATCAAATGGCATAGGAGAAGGCGGGTATGACGCCGGAATCGGGTCATGGCAAAGTACCTCCAAGTGATCCACTAGCGGGTCGCGGGTGGCCGGACCAATGCAAGTGGCTTGCATTGAACCGAACCATGGGATGTGTGCAACCAAGGAATTTCTGCATTTGGCAGATGCTGCTGAAGGGCAACATCATCTCCTGGTCCTCAGCTCCTTAGTTTATGTGACTTGTATCTCAAGACCCTCCAATCATGGTTGTTTCTTCCCGCCTGTTAAGCTGAAGAAAAGTTGAGTTGTTCTCTATTTTGGAGTTTAGCAACTAGTGAAGGGTGTAAGGGTCATTCATCTATCAGCTTATTGGCATGTCTGCTGATAATAATTCACTGCCACTTATAATTTCCTAAAAGCAACTGTGTTTGCGCTCCCTTGTGCATGTTACTACGCAGTCTCTGTCTTTTGGCAAGGGGGGGGGGGGGGGGGGGGGGGGCGGGGGGGGGGGGAGACTGTTTAAAGCAAGTTTCCGTTTAGCTACTTCGTGCTAACACAACATCCACAAGCTTGAACGCAAAAAAAAAAAAAGCGAGAACGTTCAAAATCCGAAAAGCAGGTTTTGAAAAAAGTTTCATCAGAAAAAGAAATCTGTGATGGGGCCACGCCACTGTCTCACTCGCCGCGGACACCATCCATCTCACTCGCCGCGGACGCCAACCACACACCAGGCCCGTGCCGGCCTCCACCTCCCACCGGCCACCGCTCGACCCCAGCCGCTGCCGCTGGCACCACAGGGAATCACGCGCGCCGCCTTCACTTCACGGCCGGCGCGATTAATCCCGGCCGCCCCCGGGCCCGTCGGCCGCGCACGGCAAGCACACGCTGCTCCCAATCCGATGGATTGTTCATGCTTCACGGTAAAAAATAATTAATGCCGTACGTGTCTTTCACCAATCTCGCAGCATTTCTTTACCTCAAGGTCATCCAACAGTTGGTCTGAACTTTTTTCACCAGTGATCGCGTCTTTTTGAGCGAACAAATGTAGTCTATACGGTCAGTCAGCATCAGAAACTTCGAAGGCAATTGCAGCAATAGCGCATGCCTTAGCGACTAAGCTCCTTCGCTCTTAAGCACCAGCAGGCGACCAGCCAATCATTCCAAGCTCCTGAAAATCTCTGCAACGGAAAGCTGGATCCTCTCGCTTTATGCCTTGTGGTCCTCAGATCCCGGTTTGTGAATGGATGCTTGGACACATGCCATTTAGTATCTTAATAATATAGTTTTCACTAGCAGCATGTGCATACTACTTAACTACTAGTCCAAGTACTAGTACTATGATTCGGCAAACTAGTAGACCTTTTATAATTATAGAATGATGAACACCTTAATAAGCACAAAATTAAGTTTTCTTTTTGCGAGTTAACAAACTGTAGTATAATAAAGTGAGTTCACTGCCACGACAACGACGACAAGTATCTCCCAAATACCAAGAAAGAAGAAAGCTCTCGGTATACAGGTGCTACTGGCTACCGCACTTCACTCGCTGAAGGCTCCTCTGCTCTGGCAGGATGGAATCCGACGGCCCCGCCGGAAGCAATCCCTTTGGACTGGCAGCCAACTTGATCAGCTCGCTTTGGCCGGAGATCGATCGATCGATCGGTGGAGCAGCTCGCGCGCTGTCCATCAGGAGCAGTCGTCATGCACGGCGGCGGCCGTCATCCGGAACGCGCGGTCCCAGGCGTAGCGGAAGCGCACGGCGGACGCGGGCTCGATCCGGCGGCCGTCGCCGACGAGGTAGTCGCGGCCCTCGCGCCGGAACAGGCGCGGGTCGACGGCGACAGAGCTCGCGAAGCCCTCGGAGCGGAGGTACACGCCGCGGACGGCGCAGCCGCAGGTGTTGCGCACCGCCACCTCGAACACCGGGTCGTACCCGGCCTTCTCCCCCGTGTTGGCCTGCTCCACCGTCACGCTCGACGCCGCGCACTTCTTGGGGCTCGCCGCCACCGGCCTCGCCCCTGACGACCGCCATGAACGACCACAAGGAAAGAACAGAAATGAGTTTCGATCAACTGCTGCTGATTACATTCGTTAAGAGAAACAATCAAGAAAAGGAAAGGTACCTTGCACTGGAACGAGGAGGAGGAGAAGGGCGGGGAGGAGAATCAGAAGCTTGGACTGTGCCATGGTGGTGGGTCTCCTGTTCAGTTCAGCTGGGTTCTCGATCTTGGATTTGCTTGTGGCATGGAACGGTGCTCGTGATGCCATGCCCCTCTATTTATAGAGGAAATGGGTGTAGGAGACGTGTGTGTGTGTGAGAGAGAGATGCAGAGTCCAGACAACCAAACGGGTGCTGCGGATGCATCTCCAGTCTGAAACCTGCTCCTGCTCGTGCTCTGCTTTTGGTTGGTATGCAGAATACCATGCGCAGCCTGAGGACACCTCAGTAAACAATGTTGGCAAGTGCAGGGGCCTTTGGAAACTTATCAGTTCCGCATGCTTTTTCGCTTCGCTTTGTGCTGAAAATACGAAGGAAAATGGGCCAGTGGGCAAGTACATTAGTGCGAGCTTGGATCTTGTGATGGCCAACCAAATGTGAGTGGTGGATAAAGGAGTTGTTAGCTTTTGGAACTTGGTTGCTGGTTTGGTGTAAAGAGTCTTAGTTTTTTATCGATATTATTTTGCAGGAGCTGTAACTCTAGATTGCTAGCACTAGCCATTTCCGAGTTGAGAATTTCGCTTCATTGTTATGGCACACATGGACAACGCACGGTATGCTGCAAATAGGATTCCTTTGTGATTCAGTTCTTCATGTTAAGAGCAGAGAAATGCCTACAGCCTCTACAACCTTAGCAAGGTGTTTTTCAGTGGATAATCAACACTGATCTCCGTTGCTTAATCAGTGTGAAACTGTCCTAGGAAGTGTAATTAATGAGATGAGAAGCTCAGGTCAAATATTCAATGGGATTCACGGCTATCACTGAAGTGGCATTTCAGATGGGGCACTCCTCTAGAAGAAGACTCGCAGCACGAGGTCTTTCATGAAATTTCCTAGCATGTGGCCATGCCGTGAAGATGTGGTCAGTCTTCTAAGAGAAGAACAAAAAATCCGAGGGCGAGGGCGACATGTCACTGACACCTGTACACGTCCGAACAGCTACGTCTGTCCTGTGCAATGAGCGCTAGAAGCAAACAGATCTGGTCAGTCAACTAGTGAGTCTTCTGTCCAATGACAAGTAAACAGACGTGCAATTTGTTGCAATATAATTTCATAAATCATGATTACTTTAGTGTAAAATAAAAGACGTAACAAGAAATATGTCCATCCAAAGGTGATCCAATGAATTTTGGAAGGATCATTCCAGTCCTCGATGACTCTGCAGCCGTGCTACGTAATCCAAAAAATCAATAGCTCAAAAAGTTTAAGAGACCATACCAATTCCTACTGCAAAAATATTTATTGGGTAAATAAATGATTTGTGATCTTTAATATAACTATGATCATATAAAAAAGACAAGGATTTGCATTGTTCATGAAAAGTCCAAGATCTTTAAAATAAAAAATAGCTTAAACTGAGCAGCTTCAATAATAAAGCAAAACATAGGAAAAAGATGGACGAAATGAGTTCCACTAGCTATGTCACTTGCCTTTATGCTGGAAAAGCAATGCAAAAAAAAAGGACCAATGAGCAGGTAGCTATATAGTACACTAATTGGTGCGAGCTTGGATCTTTCCGATGGCCAAATGCGAGTGCTGGATAAAGCGGCTAGCTTTTGGAACTTGGTTGGTGGTGTAAAGAATCATCTATTTTATCGACCTTGTTTTGGAGGATCTTAACTCAAGATGGCAAATCTGATTCGGAGTTGAGAATGTGGCTTCATTATCATCACGAGACCATGGACTACAGACACACATGCTGCAAATAGGATACAATGTGTTTCTTATTGTTTTTCAAGATAAACGCTGAGAAATGCCTACAACCTTTACAGCATGAGCAAGGTATAAAGCAGGAGTGCAAGATATCCATCTCGATTCCTTTTTTATGTTGTTCCAAAAAAAAGATTCCTTTTTTTATGTTTTGGACGGAAGAGGTCGCTTAATTTTTTAGTAAACATGAGGTCCCTTCATTTTTTTCTGAAATAAATTGTGGTTCCTTAATTATTGTGAAACAAGAGCTCTTTTACAATGATTGTAAAGTACCAATGGGTAGGGGTACCAATGGGTGACCCTTAGGGGCACCTCCAACACTATTTAGTTCAAAATTTTATACTACATTGTTAAAATGGGATTTCATTTTGGAAACTAGTAAAGTATTTTAAACTAAAGAGGTTTGGAGGTGCACCTAAGGGTTATCCATTTGCACCCCTACCAATGGGTACTTTCAGATACTTTTATCTTATCTTTTCTAGCCATTGATCTATGGAAAGTATTTATAAAAATAAATTAAATTAAATTAGTATTCGGTCCCACTTTTTGGTATTTGGTCCCACATTTTAGAAGTACCAGGTACTTTATTCTATGTACTTCGAGGTACTTCCTACCTTTAACATCGTAGGATTTTATCAGATGGATGGTTCTATTTTTTTGATTCGTTGTAAAATTTCTCGTGAAACAAACCTGGGATTAAAGCAGACGAGAAGCTCGGGTCAATAGTCAATGGCATTCACGGCTAACGCTGAAGCATATATTTCACGCTGGTGCACTGTCCTAACTAGGAAGACCGGAAGAGACTCACAACACCAAGTACCCCAGGAAATTTCCATGTAGCCATGCCCATGTTACCATTGAAGCCTGGGCCGCGGGCTGTCAAGATCTGTAAGAAACATGGTCACATTAGGTCATAGTTTGTGATTTTAGTGATTGTTTGACAGCATAATCAATGAGACTAACAATATTAGTGAGCTTATTAACTTTGTAGGATTTTTAGGTAGTCCAAACCATATTCAAGATGTTCAAATCATTGTCCAGGGTCCAAATGACAGCCGAGATAACTTGAACAGATTGCAGCATGAATACATGTGTCGGCTAAACCAACAGTATCAAACATGATCGGGTCGGTGCAATGGAAATTGCAAATATGATCAACAGCTGGAAATGGTAACGGGTTAAACTGATGCGTCAGAAACCAACAGGTTGGCACATTGGAGGAAGCTAAGGCGATCGAAGCTGAGAAGATCCAGTAGGACCGGTTAAATCGACGGTATAAACAAGATATCAGTGCATTTGTACTGGTATTGACCAAAGAGCCTGTCAAGCAGCATCTGAGGTCAAGAGACAAAGTCTTCAAGATCGGTTGAACCGACAGGCATAGGTGCAATGACGTCAGCAGAAATAGGCAGTTGGAGTTTAACGGTCAGATCAAAAGCTAGCTGAGGCTCAGTGCGACCAGTTAAACCGACAGTGGTGACCAATTTAACTGACGAGTTCTGCTTTTTGGCAGAACGGCTAGTAATGACTATGTGGTGCACTCTAGCCTATATATACCCCTCACCTCGGGTCATTTGTTGTTGCCGAAGTTGGCAGAAGTCACTTACACCCTAAAGAACAACTCCAAAAACCACTAATGCCAATTGATCACATTCATAGGCCTTAGCACATCTTTGAGAGTTTTAGTGCTAGGTTAATTCTTGAGTTAACCTAAGATTTTTTGTGCAAACTAGTTTAAGCTCTATGTTAAGGTTTTAAAATTGTCTAATTCATCCCCTCCGTTTCTTAGTCTACGAGTGCCAATTCCATTCATGGCCACTGTCTTCTCCCACAGGAACAAAAATACGTGGCTGAATTGCCAGTGAGTCAAGAAATCATTTATGTTTTGTGCAAACTAGATTAAATCGTATGTTAAGATTTTAAAATTGTCTAATTCACCCCTCCGCCATTTAACCTAGGAGTGCCGATTCCATTCAAGGCCACAGTCTTCTCCCATGAGAACAAAATCCGTGGCTGACATGCCCGTGAGTCAAGAAATCCCATACAAGGTCAACAACAACAACAACAACATAGCCTTTTTTCCCAAGCAAGTTAGTGTAGGCTAGAGATGAAACCCGAAAGAAATAAGTTAAGGTTCAGGCACATTGATAGCTAGTCTCCAAGCGCTCCTATCCAAAGCTATCTCTTTAGAGATATTCCAATCCTTAAGGTCTCTCTTAACCGACTCATCCCAAGTCAATTTAGGTCTATCTCTACCCCTCTTTACATTATCGACCCGCTCAAGAACCCAACTACGCATCGGCGCCTCAGGAGGCCTTTGTTGGACATGTCCAAACCATCTCAGCCGATGTTGGGTAAGTTTCTCCTCAATTGGTGCCACCCCGACCCTATCCCGAATAACTTCGTTCCGGACTCTATCCCTCCTTGTGTGCCCGCAAAACCAACGCAACATCCGCATCTCTGCTACACTCAGTTGCTGGACATGTCACCTTTTTGTAGGCCAACATTTAGCACCGTATAACATCGCCGTACGAATTGTTGTCCTATAGAACTTGCCTTTTAGATTTTGTGGCACCCTCTTGTCACAAAGTATGCCAGAAGCTTGCCGCCATTTCAACCAGCCAGCTAAAATTCTATGCCTAACATCTTCATCAATGTCGCCATCCTTTTGTAGCACTGATCCGAAATACCAAAAAGTATCCTTCTGGACCACCACTTGCCCATCTAGACTAACGTCTCCCCCCTCATGCCTAGTCGCGCTGAAATCGCACATCATGTACTCGGTCTTGGTCCTACTAAGTCTGAACCCTTTCGACTCTAACGTGCGTCTCCACAGTTCTAACTTCCTATTAACCCCTGCCCTACTCTCGTCAACTAGCACCACATCATCAGCAAAGAGCATACACCAAGGGATCTCACCTTGTATATCCCTTGTGACCTCATCCATCACTAAAGCAAATAAATAAGGGCTCAATACTGACCCCTGGTGTAGGCCTATGTTAATAGAAAAGTCAGTGGTGTCGCCATCACATGTCCGGACAAACATCGTCGCATCCTTGTACATATCCTTAATGAGGGTAATGTACTTAGTTGGGACTTTGTGCTTCTCCAAGGCCCACCACATGACATTTCTCGGTACTTTGTCATATGACTTCTTAAGGTCAATGAAGACCACGTGCAAGTCCTTCTTCTGCTCCCTATATCTCTCCATCAATTGTCGTATTAAGAAAATCGCCTCCATGGTTGATCTTCCAGGCATGAACCCAAATTGGTTTTGGGTCACACTTGTCACTCTTCTTAGACGATGCTCGATAACCCTCTCCCAAAGCTTCATCGTATGTCTCATCAGCTTAATCCCACGGTAGTTAGTACAACTTTGAACATCGCCCTTGTTTTTAAAGATAGGTACTAATATACTTCTCCTCCATTCTTCCGGCATCTTATTTGGCCGAAAAATGAGATTAAAAAGCTTAGTTAACTATACTATTGCTCTATCTCCTAGGCATCTCCACACCTCAATGGGGATACCATCAGGGCCCATCGTTTTACCTCCCTTCATCCTCTTCAAAGCCTCCCCGATCTCTACCTCCTGAATTCTCCTCACAAAACGTCTGTTGGTATCATCAAAAGAGTCATCTAACTCAAGGGTAGGGCCCTCACTCTCCCCATTAAACAGCTTATTGAAGTACTCTCTCCATCTATCCCTGATCTCCTCATCCTTCACTAGCAGTCGATCTGTCCCATCCTTGATGCATTTGATTTGGTTGATGTCCCTTGTCTTCCGCTCGCGGATCCTAGCCATCCTATAAATGTCCTTCTCCCCTTCTTTCGTGCCTAGCCGCTGATATAGGTCATCATACGCCTTACCCTTTGCTACACTCACAGCTCGCTTTGCAACCCTCTTCACTAATTTATAACCCTCTTGTTGACTAATTTATAATACCATACGAGGTCCTTCAAAAAAAAATCGGTATGAGGCCACGTACGACCGTTTGCATCGATCGGCACACTGTATTTATCGGAAGTCCTGTCCAATGAGAAAAAACATGGGTATATATATTTATATATCTGGTCAGTCAACTGCTTAATCTTGAGAGTGTATCCGTGTTTGGATCCATCCACCGGCCATGCTCGGCAGAGTATTCGCCGAGTCCACTAGAAGGGACAAGAGATAAAGTCTGATGAGGTAGACATAACCCTGAGCTGGATAAGACGCCGTTTGTTCACCCGTGCGTGTCGTGGTGGGCATCTCTTGGAGGAGATCAGATGGGTTTCGCGAAAAAAATAAAGATCAGATGGGATTTATGTCTGTGCCAAGGATGATGGCCAGAGATGCTGCGGATAAAGGTATGACATCAGTAGCAACAGGATGAGGAAAATGGGAGTGGACTAGAAGTCGTCCTTCTATATCAGCTACGCAAGAAATAATGTATGCTATACGAGTACATTGCGCGCGCCTTGGCACGCCTAGCCATCATTAGGTCAAGGTAGGATGTCATTAATGCATATAAATTTAGCGTCAACGTGACAATTGGAAATGTTAGTATGGTACAACACAATTATTTCTCCTGTATAATACATAACTACATATTAGAACACAAGCGCTACTGTCTTTCATATTTTCTGGCATATCACTTGAGACTTTACTAGAGAGCCGGGGTCAATACAAACCTCTTGGTCTGATACCTCTCCATTCTTTAGCATATCATAGTGTCAACATGATCTCTTCACAAACAGATATTTACCCCCGTCACAATACTGACCTTAACATAAATGACTCTTTAGGAGTTATTTATCCGAGATCAATTATGATTTTATTGGATTCTATTCAAACAGAAATACTCCATTCTCACACCTAAGGAAGGGATAGGCGGTGCTGAATGTGAAGTCCCTGGTATGGCTGTGCTGTTCATAACCTGCAACCATTGCAATTTAATTCGAATTAGCAATAAATTGATGTTCGCTTGCAAGGTACTAAGGTAGGTGCAGATGATGGCAACCTATTTTCATTCTGACTTAGTGCTCTAAGCAGCGGCATGGTTTTTCTTTGGTCTTGTTTCTAATGAAGACTGGGAGTAAATCCTTTATTGCACTATATTGGAAGTAGTGTGCCCTGCTTTGCAGATACCCCTTTGTAGGCTTTGCTTCTTTCAAGATTGGTAAATAATAATATGTATATGTTTGATACAGGCATTGTAGCAGCGAATGCTAAATTTTTTTTGGTGTAATACAAATGTAATTAATTGAAATACATGGTTACATATTGCTAGAAAGATGGTACAACCTAACAATTTTTTTTTGGTGCTGATGAACCTGACTCTGAAGTCCCTGCGATCTTGCCGGTTCCTGAAATATATAAGGAAATATGGCTGATGCTTACCTATATTAAGTTGTTTTTAGTAGGGTGTGTCTTGATCTTGCCTTTTTTTGTGTAATAAAGGCCGGGAGCACGTCTTTGTTTGGAATGAACTGGAAGATGTTTTTTAGCTAGTAGCTTGATTGCTTCTGCAAGAATAAGGAGTTTGGATGAGGAGACAAATAAAACTGAAGAAATTGCTCAAGTAACAAAAGGAATAAATGCAATTATAGGGAATAGGTTTGTGATTCTGCTTATGTTGTTTTATTTTGGTTGATAAATATGCCTGTACTTTAGCTTTGTTTGTGCAGGTGAATTGGAAATGAGTTCTATGACTTACACCAGTGTGCTCAGAAAGCTTCTGCTATAGTCGATGTTGGTGTTGTGCTTGGTACTGAAGTAATGCTAGAAGTGTCCTCTTCGGTGACCTCATTTGTAGATGAAGGAGTTGCTGATTTGTCTTCTGATATTGCAAGTTTAAACTGTAAAATGGAAGTGCAGAGATAAGATTCTTGTAAATTGCAAGGCATGTGAATGAACATCAAATTAATGAATACAAAGTAGGAAGGGCTGTGTACATTTCGAAGGTAAAAAAAAGAGATTAAAAAGATACTCATCATACGTATGTATGCCTTGGTGTGCCTTTGGTTTTTGCTTTTTTTATTTTTTGGATGTGTTGTAGCTATGTATATAAATAGTTTCGTACTTTCGTTCATAGTCAATATGAAACAAGGGTGGAACACACACACACACACACATATATATATATATATAATTTATAACAGACCATGGAATGTAAATAGGTAATATTTATTTTTCTGCTAGCAGACACCTAACAGAAGCATACAAGGACATTATCTAATCGGGCATGTGCTGAATATTTTAAGGTGCAACTATATATTCTTAGCAAGAGAGTATCTGACGAACAATTGTTTTTATTTACCTCAAATTGAGCCATGTAGGAATTTTCTTGTCCCTTGTCATTGCATCAGCATGACCATTTGAATGCCTTTATTTGCACCAACACATATAAAAAAGAAGGTATGTAAGAATTGTGTCGATTGATAACGTACCTTGTATATGTAGTTTAGTGGACTAAATTCTTGAGGATGAGCCACACAACCTGCAGAAACCAAATCAATCAATCAAGGTGTAAATTAATGGAAAAGTTGCATATAGCTGTACAAAATTTAGAGTACAAAGCTCATAGATTAGTGGAGGTAGTAGAATAAAAATTGCAAGATGTAATGGATCCATCAAATAACTTTCAAGAAGGAAGCAATAGTTTTTGTCAGGTAAAGAAACAGAATATCTATTTTCTATACTCTTTTATATTAAATAATACATCAAAATCTATTAAACCAAGAAGCGAAACATAGAAGCGTCAATAATATCTATGTCGAAATTAGAAAATCAAATATGGTAACTGAAATTTTATTTCCTTGCAATATAAAAAAGAAAATGTAAAGTGGTTGAGTATTCATATGCAGTTACATAAGAGCTTTTAGTAGAGATAAATCATAAATGTCAAATGGTTTAGTATTCTTCTGCAGATGTAAGAGCATTTAGCAGGACCAAGAAGCATAATGATTGTCTTGTTTATCTCACCTGTGAGGGTGTGACAAACCATCCTTAGCTACAGCTGGTGGTGGTGATCCTGGCCAGAAAATCCATAATAGTATGGTGAGAAGTATGGTTACATTAGACTACACCATGCCACAAACACGTAAAGTGAGCTTAATCGCAAAGGCTAGAGAATAAAGAATCATTTCTCCTTTGTCAATGCAAATTTGTAGTTTGCTCTAAATTTGACATAAGAAAGACATATATGCATGTTCAAGATACTTTTAGGTTGTTAAATTTAGTGCTTGAAAAAATAAGATTCGTATCTGAGGTAGAACTACTACCTTAGGCAATGCAAGTAGCCTGAATGTGTCTTGTTGTTTTTATCAAGTAGGACTCCTTATCAGTCACTTTTATTCAGATTTGTGCAGAAATCAGGACATGATTAAGAAATCAGAACATGTTTAATAAAAGCCAAAGGATAAAGAATCATTGCCTATTTGTAAATGCAGATATGTAAGTATACTGAACGTAACATAAAACCAGTTTAGGAACCTGTCTAAGGTATTTTAGCATGTTAAATTTATTGCTTCAAAAAATAAGATTCATATCCTAGCTGTAATAATTACCTTAGGCAAGGCAACTAGCCTGAATGCATCTTCTTGTTTCCATCAAGTAGGACTCCTCTTGTCACAAGCTTATGTAGCACTTTTATTCTTATCTCTGCAGAAATCTGGGCATGGTTTATTGGTCAGTGTTGCAGGGGAAAACCATCAAACATATGGCGTGCACCTCCATGGACAAAATCACATGTTAGTTTTGCATGGGTGAATCATCAAACACTTGGTACGCATCCTCCATTGATGAAGCACTTGTGGATAGCAAGGGACAGAATTGCAGACCTCGCCGCAGCCAGATGGACGAACCTAAGGTAGTCGAGCAAGGCCCTGCGTGGTCCACCTCCCTATTTTGGTATTTTATCACAGAAAGGGCAGCGAAACCGAACCTGGTAGTCGTCGCTGAATGTCTAGAAGAAGGCGGGCTTGATGGCCTCGGCGGACGCTCGGTGCACGCCGCCTGTGTTGCTTATCAGGATCAGCACCTTCTTGGGTGCCTCGGCTCGTGTCGCAGCCTTCTCCACCTCACCTACCCCATCCACATCTGCTCCGCCCCCGCAGAAGCCCGACCCGAGGGACGCGAATCCGAAGAGCGATTTGGTTTCCGTGTAGGCGCACAAGCCGCGCGAACTCGTCCCACATCCGGTGGAGGCGCGACACGGCAGAAGACGCAGGGCCCGAGGCGGACACGGTGGGCGCAGTATGAAGGAAGCATGGTGAGGGGAGGGCCCGGGCGAATCGGAGACGGCGGCGCCTGGGAAGGGCGTCCAGTGGAGCGGGGACGGGACGCAGAGGAAGGCGGCCGGGAGTGCCGATTCGGCAGTCGGCACGGTCATCGCGGGTGCTGATGGCAGCGGGGAGGTCAGCCTGGAGGTCATCGCGGGTTCGGCAGTCGGCACGGTCATCCGGCTGTCCGGGCGGCGCGGATCAAAGGCAGCGCCCGGACAGGCTGCGCGGCAGAGGCAGCAAGGCGAGGCCGCAGCGAAGGCCGTCGTCGCGATCCCCAGGAACCTGAGCAAGAGATGCTTCCGGTTCCGGGCAATAGGGCGGCGGCGCATGGAAGAGGGATGGGGGAGTAGCAAGAGCCGAGCGATGCAAATCGGATGGCCAAAATTATTTTTGCTATCTGGACTAATAGGAGGCTAAAATTTTGAGCAAGTAAAGGCACATGTTGTCAGTGATTTTGACAGTTTGGCCTCTTGCTTAATATAGTCCCAAGCTCGCGTGTTTACTTAGCATGTGCCTTTATTAGTATGTGATTTGCACTTCTGTGATATTTATTTATTGCAATGGTGGCATATGATGACTCCCTGTGTCCCAAATTGCTGCTTGTTTTGGCTTTTCCAGAATCTAGCAAAAGCTATGTATCTTGTTGTTTGTGTACCGACTTTTTAGTCCTATGCTTTGCTACATGCACCCATGCTGCACGTCTGCTTGCATACATGTATGTGTAGGGAGTTATGTGTTTCTTGGCTTTGATAGAAGAGTCTAGACTTGGCTTGCATGCATGTAGTTAATGTCAGTCAGCAAAGGCCCATGTTGTGCAGGGCTAGCCTGTAAGCTCAACCACTTGCACCTGAGAACGTGCTTTACTCCTGTAGAACCTTGAAGTTATGGGCCGTTTAGTTCCAAAAAATTTCACCCAAAAAATTTCACCCAAAAATTTTCACCTCCCCTTTAAACACATATATGAAGCACTAAATGTAATTAAATAACAAAACTAATTACACAGTTTGGATGTACATGATGAGACGAATCTTTTAAGCCTAATTAATACATGATTAGCCATAAGTGCTACAGTAACCCACATGTGCTAATGACGTGGTCAAAGGCCTCAAAAAATTCGCCTCGTGGTTTCCAAGTGAGTTATGAAATTAGTTTTTTAATTAGTGCCCGAAAAACCCTCCCGATATCTGGTCAAACTATTGACGTGACATCCAAAAATTTTCGCGTTTGCAACTAAACGGGCCTTGCCTGAGTGATTAGCAAAGTTCTAAATAGCTGGCTATAGCAACCGTTATAGCCTGCTATAGACTTTGGAAGAGGAGAATGATAGAATATTCATCTCTTTGCTTTAAAAGACTAAATATGCTAATAGCTGGTTATATCCCGCTATAGCTGCTAAATTAAGATTTATTTAGCTAACTAATCATATAATTAATCTCTATTTATTGTTAGTTTAATATTGAACTTTGTCATTTATAAAATTTAGTATTTCGTCAATTGATGTAACAAGGGAATGAAGCCCAAGAGTACTTTAGTATATGAAATTTTCTTGATTTCATATTTATATGCAAAATTACTCATAGATTTATGCATAGTGTTGAAGTAGAAATGAATAATTGTGAGAAGCTTCTAGAAGATTAGAATGTATACATGAACTATGGTTACCATGCTTCATGGTGAAATATGGACTACTCTAGAAATTAAATATTTGCATGGTTAGGTAAGTATGAGAAAAATTCTAAAATTAGATATTTTGTAAAGTAGTGAGTAGAAGATGAACACATGGCAAAACTATATGAGCCATAGTGTCCTACAAATAGGGGTGCTTTCCTCCTATATTGCCATACCATGGCATAAGAGGTCTCAAGTAGGAGATAGCAAGGTTGCCATGTAGTATAGTAGTGTCATGGTATGATAGCTAAATAAAAAGTGCAAGGGTCTTGTGTTGTATTAAGTTATGGTGAATAAAGGGTTGAGTTCCCGTATAGAGTTGGTTAGAGTCACCAATTTCTCCACACATTGTATTTATAGAACCGCTAAATGGGTTAGCTAGGTTATAACTCGCTATAGCCTTCTTAGCCTATACAAACACCAGCCGCTAAATGCTTTAGCCCGCTATTTTAAACACTGGTGACTAGACACACTTGTTGTGCTTTTCTTTTGCCTTGACACATTAGTCTTTTGCAGCTGCCATGTAAACATATTAGTCCCACACAGTTACTTCTACCTACCTAGCACAGTTACATTGTATCCCAGCCCAGTCAGTACTACCTTGTCAGTATGAGCATGCCTGCTTAGTTTAACTTTGACAGATGTGTTAATTTGTGCCAGGGTCCAATTTGACATGGATAATGTTGCAAGTCTCATGGAAAAGCAGGAATGGGACGAGCTTGAGGATTACATTGTTGCTTTCCTAAAATCTCAGTCCGATGGTGAAAATGCTGAAGAACACCCAGGATTACTATTTTCTCTGTATGAAGCGAAGATTGCTACTATGATTTCTAATGAAGCAGGTGATGCCCTGGAGTTCTTCAAGGCCAAAGTTGAACCGCTTCATAGATACAAAGACTCTATTTTCTGCCCCGTTGATTTGAGCGTATGCATTGAAAAGCTCAAGAAGTGCATCCAGAAAAGGTATATTCAACCACTTTGTAATTTTTTGTTCTTGCCATTCATCTTGTTTGAAGTAATTCATTTTTCCTCTCTCCAGGTCCCCACCCCATGTAAAGCTTGGCTTATTTCCATCTGTTAGCAACTATATGCTGCTTTACTTTCCAGAAACAATGAGATAAATGTTGTTTTGTTTAATTACCCTAAAGATTGTTGTACATTGATCATAAAATGGTACTTTGTTCTTGTTGTTATACAAAACAAATACAATTCCTTAGTTGAAACCGGTTTCCATTTGCTACTTGCAGTGGTTCTAATGCAAACATCTTTGGGAGTGATTCTGTCCTCTGCTTTACAAAATCAGAGATGAATGAGGATAAAGGAAAACAAGTTCAGAGTTACATCTGCCTGGCCTGTGGGTGGCGTCTGGGCGGAAGAAATAAGCCCATTGTTGAAATTGTCTAGCACGTATTGCACAGGTCATGAAGACGGTGCCCTAGCACGACGAAGTGGATGACTAACAAGTACACTGAGATTGAGGGTCAGGGTGTGGTAGATTTTGATGCTATCGCCAAAGACTATGCAGCCTGCCCTACTCCCTTGAAATATCTTATATCTCCCGACATTTCTACCCCTTCTTGCGACAGTGGGTCTCCTGCAGAATCTCTGAAGAACAACAAGTCTCCGGCACTCCCTTCAAAGGAGAAGAGAGGGTTCAAGAGGAAGAACGATTCAGGCGCTCAATCTCCCACAAAATCTTCAAAGGAGAAGACAGACTCCAAAAAGAAGTGCCTTTTCAGATGCTGAATCCCCTTTGAAGCTGAAGAAACTCAATCTTACCCCAGTGATTGTGGACCCCTCTCTCGGAATCACCATCCTCAACAAGCTAAGTGTCAAAAACATTGACATCTTAACAGCTGCTTCTAAACTTCAAGGCCAAGTTGGATCAGCGTTCCAAGAGATATTCTCATGTCAGGATGTTGTAATTTCTGAGCTCAGAATAATGATAAACTCGGCGAAGCAGAATGGTACACCTCTTCATGGTTATGATTTGTTCAAGGGAGTTGATTCAATGAGTGAAGCGATTAGTGCTGCTTATCCTTTATTGGCGAGTCTTCCTCACCAGATCTTGGATCTTGTGCTTGAGCTTGATAAGTTGATCTTTGAGCTTAGGCACTACTATCTGAAAGCTTCACGGACCACTCCTGATATCCCACCTGCTCTGCCTCCTACTGAAGTTGTTGCTGACCCAGCCCTTGGCGAATCAAGCCCATAGCCTTGATTCTGAGTTACTGATATCTGCTCGAAGTATGTTCTGAGTTATTGGATATATGCTTCTTGTTCTGGTTGCGTTATCATTCGATGCTTGCATTGCATAATCGCCCTATGCTTGCGATGGTTAACATATCGGCCTTAGAACTCTATCAACTGCTCCAGTATTTGTATGTTTGCTCTAGTATGATGTCTGTCCATCTGAAGGGTGGGGGCTCCGCGCGGAATACTAGAGTATCGCTTACTAGTGTAGACATGGTGTCTAGATTAGCTAAGTATTGCTGGATGTCAACTATACCCACGGTTTGTAGAGGTAGCCGGCAGGTGGTGATAGCCCTATTCGATCCCTAGTAATGATCCACGTTCGGTATGGGGTGTAGGAGGTACATAAAGTCGTCTGGGTGTACGGGCTCCTCTTGTTGCTTCGATAGCGGTCTCCCTATTATGTAGTTTAATCACTGATGGTCTAACCATAAGATAGCATAGATATAGCTAGCCTAGCACATTTGACTCGAGCTCTAACTTCTGCCTTGCTCCCGGTCTATAGCATCTTCTTTTATTTATTTATCCTGAGGGTAGTTGTGTGTGTCACACTACCTCCTACCTGAAAGGTCCTTGTTTGGTTTTTGGTAATTGAGTGACAACATTAGGTGGACTAATAATGTGGCATATGGAGATACATAGGTGATGATGAGAAGGAGCTCATTTCATATGAGACATGATATAGAGTTATGTGACCAAGGTGAAGAAGATCAAGACAAGGCTTGGCTTGATGGACCGGTTGCAATGGTGAAGGGCAAGTCAAGGCTTTGAAGTAATGTACCGCGAGGCAGTGAAGCTTGGGCAAGACTTGGCACCGATGGACCAAGGCAACAGTGAAGAGCAAGCAAGGTCAAGATCGATTGACCAAAGAGGTCATATGATGATATGGAGTGGATCATATCATTCATGATTGTGTTGGTGCATTGGTTGCATTGACAATTGGAGGATGGAGATAAAAATGGTGATGAAATGGAAATGCGCAAGGCAAAGGTATAACCTAGGGCACTTCATTTCACCAGTCTAAGTTTGAGTAGAGAAGTGCTTGACCGGATTTAGGATAGATGGCCATACTATCAAGAGGGGCAAACTTGTTTGCATATCGGTTATCTAGTGCCACTTGAGCGATCTAACTTTGCGATGTGTTTGGATTGAGTGGCGCTGTGAGAGAAAGTTAAAATCCTTTGAAAATGCTAACTAAGGATTAAAGGTGTTGATCATCCCGTGGGAGATCATTTGGAGTTGGCATGCTTTGAAAAAAGGATTTGTGTTGTGCTCCTAACTATGTTTTGGATCTTGGAATGGATTTCTGGGTTAATCCATTATGTTTTGGATCATGTATTCAATTGAGTTGTGTAGTCCTCTAAATAAGTTTTCCAAAATGTCCAAGGTTCATTTCTGCTGGAAATGGACCTGCGGAAGGTCCGTTTTAGTATGGCGGACGGTCCGCCGTTGTCTCGTTTGAGCTTGAACAGAATCGTTCTTGGCTCTGGGTGGTGTCCCAAATTGTACTGCGGACAGTCCGGCCCTTGGGGGCGGACGGTCCGCCTCCTACCAAAAATTTTGGGACAGAAACTCTGCGGTTTCTGTGTGTGCTCATTGGTTGAATGGCGGACGGTCCACCCCTCGGGTGCAGACAGTCCGCCGGTCACTTCCAGATTTAGTCAGAGATGTTTTCAAATCGGTGGGTTCGAAGTTTTGAACCGCGGACGGTCCGCCCCAGAGGCGCGGACAGTCCGCCCAGGGCTCTAACGGTCGACTCTGACACGCAATCATTGCAGTTCTAACCATTGAGTTTGAATGGCGGACCATCTAGTTTTTGTGAGGCGAACAGTCCGCGAAAACTCTGTTTCGACGGGTTTTTGAGGTAATGGCTAGTTTGGGGCTTCCCACTATAAATAGAGGTTCTGGCCGGTCATTTCGTGGTTTTGGCACCCTTGGGACTCAGTGTCCATGCTTGGGGAGTGATAGATAGCCTCTAACTCACTTGTGCTTGCAAAGAGTGTGATCCAATTGCGAGTGAGCGATTCTAGTGCATTGCATTGAGAGATTGCAAGAGTGTGGCACTAGGTGATCGAGTTGCAAGCTCGTGGAGCTTGTTACTCTTGGAGGTTGCCACCTCCTAGACGGCTTGGTGGTGTGTCTCCGTCGTGAAGCCCGCAAGAAGATTGTGCAGTGCTTCGGAGAAGTGATCGTGAGGGGTATTGTGCTCACCCCGCGGGAGCCGCGAAGAGAAACTCTAGTTGAGCGAGACTTGAAGAGCAACAAGTGGTCCGGCCGGATCATGTGCTAGAGCTCGGTGTGAGCACTCCAAATGGGGGAGTGTGACTTGAGAGTCGCCACTAACAAGAGGATCGGCGACAACCTTGGAGCTTGTCTCAACATGGACTAGCTTGGTGGCAACCAAGTGAACCTTGGGATAAAATCTTGTGTCTCCCCGTTGGTTTGATTTTCTTTATGCATAATTTACAGTTGCGGTGAAGTTACTCGATACAGTGGTGCTTGTGTTTTTAGTACAGGAACTTGGAGATATATATGAGGAAGTCAATTCAACCATCATCTCCAAGTTTGTCCTGATTCGGAGCTCTCTAGCCTCACTCTTCAGTTTGGGAGTTCTCTGCTCGGGCAAAACCGGTGGTACCGGATTTGCAAAACCAGTGGTACCTATTTTTTCTAGACATACACAAGCTTGTATTTACTTACTCATATTGTGTTTGTGTAGTTGCTTTTTTAATTAGTTTTCTTGTGTAGCTTATAAGTAGCTCTCTTGCGTGACTAATTGGCTTGAGTAGCCTTGTTAGTCATTTTGCTTAGTTTGTGTAGCTAAGTAAGTTTGAGCCTTTGGATTTGGCTTGTGTAGCCTTGTCCGTTGTGCATCTAGTGAGCTTAGGTTGGCTTTGTGCTTTTGCTCATTAGAATAGAGTAGGAGCTCCCCCGGTTTGTGAAGTACTAGTGCTTATGTGAGCTCTAGCTAGCCCGACACTCCTTTTGCTTTGTGTAGGATCTTTTGGAGGTGCCTTAGAGTTATAGTTAGAGTGGTGAAGTCTTGGCTAAGCGAATAGTTTAAATTCCCGCACAAATTTTGGTTAACCGGCGCAATTAATTTTAGAAAGGACTATTCACCCCCCTCTAGTCCGCCATCTCGACCCTACACTACCATATTATCTATCTTACCCCTGTTTATGCACTTAAATATCTAATCGAGATAAAGTTCATCAACTAGTTTATATCTCTTCATTCACTGTCTTCCCCGCGGATTTACTCATGGGTAAAATGCTACAACGGTATTCCGTGCGCTTGCGGATTTATGCGTGATTCATGAAATACCTGCCACCCCAATTGGCGTCTGCGGGCGTCATCACTGTTTTCCGTAGGTGACGCTGTTAGGCGCCAACAGCGATCCAAGCTGAGAAGACCTAGTCGGACCAATTAAATCAATGGCATAAACAAGATGTCAGTGCATTTGTACTGGTATTGACTAAAGAGCCTGTCAAGCAGCATCTGAGGTCAAGAGACAGTCTTCAAGATCGGTTGAACCGACGGGCGTTGGTGCAATGACGTCAGCAGAAGTAGGTAGTTGGAGTTTAACGGTTAGATCAAAGGCTAGCTGAGGCTCAGTGTGACCAGTTAAATCAATGGTCGTGACCAATTTAACTGACGGGTTCTGCTTTTTGGCAGAACGGCTAGTAACGACTATGTGGTGCACTCTAGCCTATATATACCCCTCACCTCGGGCCATTTGAGGTTGCCGGAGTTAAGTCTTTGCCCGTCTGGTTTGGTGTGGTGTGGTGCAGTTGATGGCTTTGTGCGGGGGTTGTGGAGACCTTCATCCTCGTGGAGAATCTTCTTAGCGGAAAGTGGAGTCAAGTTGATTGGGGAACTTGGCGTTAGCCTTTGTGACAAGTCAAGATAGTCCTAGAAAGATCTTGGTGGTCAAAAAGCAATACTCTTTAGTGAGTGTTTCAACAACATGGACAAGAGATGGTTTAGTGCCCACCGATAACACAGAATCAATCCTCGCAGCAAGGGTTTGTTTACTCTCATCCTTTTCTTTACATTTCTGCAACTCTTACTTGCAACTTTTGTACCTTTATATTCTTAGTGTAGTTTTTTAGAGTTTCACACTAGTTAAACCATTGTTGTCCATCCAGATAGTATATTTTAGTTTATATTTTGTGCAAATTAGTTTAAGCCGTAAGTTAAGGTTTTAAAATTGTCTAATTCACCTTTCGCCCTCTTAGCCTATGAGTACCGATTCCTTTTCAAGGCCACTTTCTCCCATAGGAACAAAAATCCGTGGCTGACATACTGGCTAGTCAAGAAATCGTTTATGTTTTGTGCAAACTAGTTTAAGCTCTATGTTAAGATTTTAAAATTGTCTAATTCACCCTCTCCGTCTCTTAGCCTACGAGTGCCGATTCCATTCAAGGCCACTGTCTTCTCCCACAGGAACAAAAATCCGTGGCTGACATGCTGGTGAGTCAAGAAATTATTTATGTTTTATGCAAACTAGTTTAAGTCGTATATTACAGTTTTAAAATTGTCTAATTCACCCCTCAGCCCTTTAGTCTAGGAGTGCCGATTCCATTCAAGGCCACTGTCTTCTCCCACGAGAACAAAAATCCGTGGCTGACATGCCCGTGAGTCAAGAAATCCGTATGAGGGCACGTACGAGCCGTTTGCATCGATCGGCACACTGCATTTGTCAACTACGGAAGTCCTGTCCAATGAGAGACGCCGTTTGTTCATCCGTGCGTGTCGTGGTGGGCATCTCTTGGAGAAGATCAGATGGGCTTTGCGAAAAAAATAAAGACCAGATGGGATTTATGTCTGTGCCAAGGATGATGGCCAGAGATGCTGCGGATAAAGCTATGACATCAGTAGCAACAGGATGAGGAAAATGGGAGTGGACTAGAAGTCCGTCCATCTATATCAGCTACGCAAGAAATAATGTATGCTGCCTATATATATTATTGAAAATAAAAACATCCGATCCTTCGTGGCGTTGTACACTTTTTTTTGTTATAAAAGAAGAGATCAAGAGACTTGGTTGCAACTATTTCGTTGGACAGCATTTATAACAATATATATTATTTCAATGAAAAATTGTATAAATAAAAGCTGAAAAATCAAAAGTTACAAACATAGTATCCTGTCGATACTTGAGTAGCCGCCCGGGACCCCAGCCTCCACCGCCGGCAGACACACGCCGCACCCCCGAAAACTTCGTCCGCAGCCCCGAGCCGTTGCCTGGGCACACGGGAAGCGGCCGCCTGGTACGCCGGAGGGGCGGGATGCGTGGCCGAGGTGCTTCCCGCCCGGCGCCCGCGCATCAGCCCCGGCGGCCGGCGCCTCCCCGAATCAATAACAAATTTGTTGCAATTTTACATATATATCATAACGGCTTTGATGCAAAACGAAAAGAGAGTTCAAAGAACAACTCAGTGAGAAATTATGAAAACAATCGAGGATGGAAGTGATAAAGTGATGAACCACATATTCCTCGAACTAAACACCCTATGACCATACAGAATAATAATCTATAAAATTATTAAAACAAAATGTTTCAGACACCATATCAATTGCTATGGAGAAAATATTTAGCAGAGAAATTAAAAGTATTCCATTCTTTGCCAATAAAACGTAGTCATATAAAAAAACATACATGCATTGGTCATTGACAAGCCAGAGAATGTTTCAATTATAATTTACTAAAAGCTGAGCAACATCAACAAAATAATTGTTATGCAAAAAAGCGCACAAAGTATAAGATTGTTTTATGCTGGGAAATTGGACTCTCGGCCCAGGAACCCTCGGTACATGTTGCGGGGATTTTTGGTGGGCTTTATTTTGAGGGCAGGTTTTTTGGGGAGATGCTGGTCCGCGAGCGCGCGCCAGGAAGGCTCCTTCGCCTTGTTTTTTTTGATTTCCGCGATTTCACATAGCAAAAAAATTCTAGATGATAATTTTTCAGCACAATTTTTACTATACTTGTAACTTTTATGCATAACTTTTTTCAATCAACTTTTTGTTAGTCAATTTTTTAGCTGACACGTATAATTTTTTACGTATAACTATTGCTCCTAGTATAGATGGTAATTTTTCAGCACAACTTTTACTATACTTGTAGCTTTATGTATAACTTTTTCTCAACCAATTTTTTGTAGGACAATTTTTTAACATGACATGTATAAATTTTACGCATAATTTCTTCCAGCCTCCTTACCAAATGATAACTTTAAACATAACTTTCACCAAAACTTCTCACACAACTTTGACGTATAAGTTCGTGATACAACTTGTAAAATACAACTTATCGAGTTAACTTTCCAGTATACTTTATACGAAATATTTATCAAAAGAGAATATCTTGAAAACAGAACATAAAGAAGATAAACAAAAAAGAATGAAAAAAAGAAAAAGAAAAGAGAATACCAGTTAGGTTGAATACATAGAGTATGTGGCTGAGGCCTATTACGTAGAACATATCGACTCTAAATTAGACAACTAGGCTCTTATATCTCTTATACGTATATGCACGACAAGCATATATACAACTTACGTCGCTGTCACGTCTCACACTGTGGAGTTATTAACGTGTGAGGATGGAATTGGATGAGAAATAAAAACGGTCAACAGGCCCCACCCACGTGAAACGAGTTGGGCGGTTGGGTATCGAGTGCCATTACCCTCGCTGACGCTCGCGCGTGGTATTGGATTCTCGGGTTTTTTTGGTGGCTTTGCAGGGCTTCAGAGAGCTTCCTATTTGGGATCACATTTGACCACTAATTTAGAGTATTAAATAAAGTCTAATTACAAAATCACCTGCAAGATCTCTGGTAAATTCGTGAGACCAATCTAATGAGACCTTTGACCGCACGATTCGAGTATGATTATTGTAGTATCACTGTAGCAAATCATGAATTAATTACTGTCATTAGATTCGTCGTGAAAATTGCACTCATCCCTGAAAAAGTTTTGCAAATAGACTACATTTAGTACTCTATGCATACAAAATTCTCTTTTCGCGAAATTTTTACTGTAGAAACCAAACATTGCCCTAAAAAGAATAATTTAAAAAATGGATCGTAGTTATATTATGAGGGAACATATCAGGTGCAAACCAACCTCTCCGTGCAAACTATGAAAACTTCAATCTGGTCCATCAGATCAACATCCAAGGAGAGGGGCGCAGAGAGGTGGGAGGGGGAATTTGCAAAAGTATGATTACTCAATCCAAGGACAGGTCCAGATTGTAAAATTACCTAATTTCCTATACTCGTTGGATATTGATCCAATGATTCAGATTGAAATTTTCATAGTTTACACGAAAAAATTAGTTTGCACATGATACATTCCCATATTTTGAACCTTCATGGTCACTGCTGCGCATGCATCTCCGCCCTTCTGGGGAACAGGAGAATAGCATGCACGGGAGAAGGACTCTACTAGTTGCGTACTTGCGCTCTGCTTTCAGTCTAGAAAACTGAGTGCACAATCCCTTGACACATCAACAATTAATGTGGGACAATTTCTTACAAATGCAGCTGCTTGCAGCCTTTGGCAACTTGTTACTACTAAAAAACTTTACAAGTTACCATTTAAGCTCCGTAAGAGTGCAAGTGAGAAGGTACATCGGTGCAGATAATGATGGCAGCTCTATTTGCGTGTTTGGATCATGTCTTGCTTCAGTCTGGTGGCTCCGCTACCGTGTTGTAATAGAGAAAAGCCATATCATTCGTTGCTAGTTTAACACCGCCTAAACGGACCACGAAACGCTAAACATGTGAAGAAAAATGGGCCGGTGACCAAGTACATTGGTGCACCATTGGACATTGCCATGGACAAATGTGAGTGGTGAACATTTTCTATTGTGGAAAAAAACTCGTAGATCAAAGATTTTAAGCACGAGATGTGTCTATTTGGAGTGGGGTTGAAGTGCTTATAGTCATGACTCACATGAGCAACATGATACTTACATATCAGTACTCATGTAGTCATGTCAAATATAGAACAGTGAGATGATAAAGAAACTTTACCTCTTTAACAGGGTGTTAAGCACAAGGGATATTTTGTTTGTGGTCCAACGACCTTGATAAAAAGATTTTACCGCCACTATTTCACCGGCGGTTTCGTAAATACCAGTGGCGAAATTTTTGCACCGCAGATTTCAAAGGAAGAAGTGGTGAAATTTTTGCACCGCCGATTTCAAAGTGGTGAAAAGATTATGTTGCAGTGCCCATTGTTTCAAACTTGGGGCACAATCAAACAAGGCCTGGTTATTCTTGGAGAACATGTGTCCTTCTAACATTCTGTTAAAACAGAGGAGGATCTCAATTCAACTGGTAAGGCTTCACATCGTGTCACTGTTCTAGAAGTAGACTCGCAGCTCAAGTCCACCAAGGAAATTTCCATGTACTCATGCTCCATGTGAAGCTGTGGCCGTCAGGGCCCCCAATCCCCTCCACATGATGGGAAAAGACCGAGGGCGACATGGATCACTGACACTACTACACGTCCGTGTCCGCACACTGATGAATATATCAAATACTGATGTCTTTTGGACTATTGGTCCTATGAGAGGCAACCTTGTCCGGTCATTCAACTGTATCCTATGGCCAAGCCCATATCTGAGTCTTTGTCGAATCTAGTACAAGGTACAAGAAAAGATAAACTTGTAGAAATGAATTGAGAGAACCAGCAATTGTATTCATCATCGATGTACAGTTTATATACACTTGACATGCTAACTAACTCAGCTAATTCTCAGGAGTCAAGGCGCAGACAAGGCGCGTCATGCAAGTGGGCGCGCGCGCGCTGCGCGCGGCGAGTGCACGGCGAGGCTGATCGCGTCGTGCGCGCGGAATGCGCGGAGGCAGTTGCAGCTGAGGCCGGCCGTGGCCGCCCGTGGCAGAGCCCGTGGCAGAGACCATGTCAACACCCCCTGCAGTCTCAGCTGTCGGTGCCAACGCAGAGGCTGGATCGAAAATCGTCGTGGAGTGCAGACGGCAAGCCCTTGGTAAAGATGTCGGCGAACTGCTTGTCGCTGGGAACATGGAGGACGCGGAGCTCGCCAATGGCCACCTTCTCCCGGACGAAATGGATGTCAAGCTCAATGTGCTTGGTTCGTCGGTGATGCACGGGGTTCTTGGACATGTAGACCGACGAAACATTGTCACAGTAGACAATGGTTGCTTGCTGGACGCCATGGTGGAGTTCGCCAAGAAGCTGGTGGAGCCACGTGCACTCGGCGACGGCGTTGGCGATCCCTCGGTATTCGGCCTCCGCGCTCGATCGGGACACCGTGTTCTGGCGTTTGGATGACCAGGACACAAAAGCATCACCAAGATACACGCAGAATCCGGAGGTGGAGCGCCGAGTGTCGGGGCAGCCGGCCCAATCGGCGTCGGTGTAGGCGATCAGCTTGGGCGTCGCGGCGGCAAGGAGGTGGAGGCCGAAGTCGACGGTGCCTTTGACGTATCGGAGTACGCGCTTGAGCATGGTGGCGTGACTGTCGTGCGGTTCATGCATATGGAGACATACTTGTTGAACGGGGTAAGCGATGTCCGGCCACATGAGCGTCAAGTATTGGAGTCGTCAAGTATTGGAGGGCGCCTGCCATACTCCGGTACCACGAGGGGTCGGAGAAGAGCTTGCCTTCAGAGCTGGCAACCTTGGACTTGGCCTCTGTAGGCGTACTAGCCGGCTTGCAGTTCGCCATGCCCGCGTGCTCCAGAACGTCGCGGGCATAAGCGGCTTGTGACAGGTAGAACCCGTCGTGGTGTCGTTGTACGTCGATGCTAAGGAAGAAGCAGAGAGGGCCCATGTCCTTGATCGTGAACTCTGTCTTGAGGCTCGGAACAATCTCCTGGAGCAGCGCTGTGGAGGACGCCGAGAGGATGATGTCGTCGACGTACAATAGCAAGTATGCTGTGGCGTTCCCCTTTCGTAGCACAAACAGAGATGGGTCCGCCCGGGATTGAACGAAGCCGAGTGTGAGGACGTTGTCGACGAAGCGGTTGAACCAGGCGCGCAGAGCTTGACGAAGGTCATAGAGCGATCGGGACAGCAAGCACACAGCGTCGGGGCGCGCAATCGGTGAACCCAGTTGGTTGCTGGCAGTAGACCTCCTCCCGAATGTTGCCATGGAGAAAAGTGTTGGAGATGTCCAATTGGTGTGCCGGCCAAGCGTGTGCTGCAATCACTGCCAGGACAGTGCGGATCGTTGCCGGCTTCACGACGGGGGAGAACGTCTCGGTGAAGTCGATGCCGGGCCGTTGATGGAATCCACGGACCACCTAGCGCGCTTTGTACCGATCCAAGGTGCCATCGGGCTTGAGCTTGATCCGGAACACCCACTTCCCGGTGATGACGCGGGCATGCGGTGGTCGCGGAACGAGTGTCCAGATGTTGTTGGCCAGCAGCGCGTCGAACTCTGCCTGCATCGCGTCGCGCTAGTTGGGATCCTTCATGGCTTCGCGGGCAGACTTGGGGATCGGCGACAGAGGCAGTGTTGTGGCTGCCATGGCGTACTTTGGGTTTGTCTTGAACACCCCAGCTTTGCTGCGCGTCGTCATCGGGTGTGCCGGTGGAGCCGTTGTGGAAGGAGCTGGAGCCGAGGCGGTGGGAGCTGGCACCGCGACGTCGTGAGCAGGTGGCGGGGACACTGGCTTTGGAGACGACGGCGGTGTCATGGGCGAAGATGGTGTTGACGTCGTGGTCGGCAGTCGTGTCGGCGTCCCGTTTGGCATGGACAGGCGTGACGTGGATGATGAAGGCGACGTCGAGGGTGGATGGACCGGCGTTGGCGTCGCGGACTGCGGCGATGGATGGGGCGGCGCCTGTGGCAGAACCACCTGAATTGTCCCGGCTCAAGTGCGCTGGCCATCACCATAAAGGCAACACCGACTCAAACGCACTTCAAACGGAACAATTTTTGGTCTGTCGGGTAACGTCCCGATACAACCATCGGATCTCGGATCGAACAAGCATACCCCGCACGAAGGCGAGTCCAGAGATATTACAACCATATATCTTACAACACAGTCATATCAGTTATTACAACAAGTTCAAAGTATTATTACAGGTCCAAACTCAGTAAAATATTATACAAGATATAAGTTTAAAGTTCAGAGTTTAAGCACCAGAAAGAAAACACGACGGCTACAACACGTCGCAAAAGGATACCAAGCTAGCCCAAGTAAGGTATCAATCGTCGGGGTCATTGCCGGCCGAAGGCGGATCCCACTCTACGGACCAGCCATAGGGCAAAGAGCAGGGCCAAGTCAGACTAGCGGTCTGGTCCTCAAAACTCATACCTGAAACAGGATTCAACAGCAAGGCTGAGTATACTAATACTCAGCAAGACTTAACCGTCAACGGATATACTTAGTCCACTTATCTAGACTAAGCAGGGTTTTGTAAGGTTCTGGTTTTCCTTTTGCTGAAAAGCAACAAAGAGTAGGTTCTTAATTTCACATTTTAGCTTTCAATATTCTAGTTGATTAACCATTCTATGTAAGCAACTAATTCTAATCAACCATGGTAGAATTTTAGTCAAACATCAAGATTGATCATAATAATATTACTCGTATTGCTCTGTGTGGCAAAGGAATCAAGTAGTCTCAATATCCGCGAGTGACGGACGATTCGAATCGGATTTCCAACCTTGCAAGGTAAACCTAACGCACACGTTTGGAACACCGTCGGGTTGTTCCCAAACAACCGTTGACCTTTCATTTCGGCTTGTGGATAGGGTCACTCTCCCCGACTACAGGGCACCAACTTCCTCCCTGCACCCGTGGTGTTGCACAACATAAACATAACTAAAAACCTATCTCTAAGAGAGAGTGAAAGGTATATCCACTCACCGGTCCGATCAGCTACTAGGCTTACCGCGTACCATATTTACGGCATGTGGCTAGTACGTTCAAACACTTAACCACCGCTACCACACACCGCAACCTTAGCAGAATTCATCAACACAGACGGGCTCTCACCCAAGGTCATGATATCGAACATGACCCCGTCCGACGTCCTTATAGTGATTGCAGATAAAAGAAAACAAGCAACTCCTATTAAGCTCGCGAGTGACAGGCAACCACTCGACTTTTACCGTTCCTATAAGCATAGCAATTACTCGAACTCAAGTCTAGTGTTCAGTACATAGGTTCATAGGATCATGCATCTAGGGTTTCAATTCAAATCCTAAGAACTGTAAATGCACAAGTAAGTAGTATATAAAGTGCATAATTTGAAAAACTGGGTTTATGTCCGGGGCTTGCCTTCGCGGTAGTCAGTAGCTAAATCAGCCTTGGGCTCTTCCGGACTTTGGTCCGGGTCTTCAGTCAGTGTAGTGGCGTTCACCTGGGCTTCTTGATCACCTCCTTTGGACTCCGGGATCAGCTCGTACGTCCCGTCAGCTAGAACAGTCGTATCTATATGTAATGCAAGAAATGGTATTACAACATACACACTTTGCGATAAAGTGGCAGTCTAACAATTAGCAAACATAACTTAGCATATGGGCAATCATTTACAGAGAAGTTATTTAACATGTCTTACTACACAAAACAACATGATTAACCTCAAACATAACTAATTAGTAAAGAAAGTTCTATAATGTTTCTGGATCCTAAATTTTACAGACATGAACATAGGACCAAAACAGAGTTCCACAAATATTCTCAGATTTTTATAAGAAAGGAAACTATTTATTATAATTAAATTCTAATTAACAAGCATTAAATCAAAGATATAGTTAAACAGATCTAAAATTTCCCAAACTTTCGTAATAGCAAGGTTTTAGTGACATGCATGCATGGAAAAAGTTTCAATCTCTAAATCAAAGCACAACAGCCATAAGAATTTAGTTTTCCTATGGTTATGAAACTTTTACACAGAGCTACTCTATCTGCTAGTACACCACTACCCAAAAATCAGAACCAGCACATGCATACAACTTGACATACATTAAATGCTAACTATTCTTGGTATTTTAAATAAAGCAAAAAATATTGAGCAAAAGAAAAAGTGCAAGTAACAAAACTTGTAGATCTAGTTCCAATGAACTCAGAACAATTGAGTTTGCATTTTTCTGCTTTATCTAGCATTTACTAGGAATTTTCAAATTTTAACCTAGAAACAAAAGAAAAAGGATTTAAAACTTGCAGATAGGTCCCTAGAAAGAAAAAGAGGCTTGCAAAATGGCCCTTGGTCGGAGTCAGAGGTCAGGTGGGGCTTGACCGGCCGATTCCGGCGGCTCTGGGCGTCGGCGGCGAGGGTGGAGGGGCTGGGGAGCTTCAGGGCGCCAAGCGGTACTTGCTAGTGGGGTTGGGTCAAGGAGGAGGCGGTCGGAAGAGGTTCGTCGACGTGTGGCGGCGCGGCGGTACGGAGGAGCTCGACGACGAGGGGGCTCTGGTGGAAGATAGGCGATGAGGAGAGGCCGGTGAGCTGCACGAGAGCGTGGTGGAGCTGAAGGCGGGGTCTGCTTTGGCGGAGTGGCCGTCGAGAAGCAGCTACGGAGAGCTCGAGCTCGCCGGCGTTCGGGCGGGCGGTGGCGGCGTTCTGGGGGTTTGGGGCGGGGAACTGGCGAGAGAGCGAGGGGATTGGAATGCGAGGGTTTCCCTGGTGCTGAAGCGCACGAGAGAAGGGGAGCTGGGGCTCTTCCCCGAGCTTGCCACGACAGCGGCGATGTGGCGGCCGCGCAGCACGACCGGGGCAGCGTGGCGAGGGGAGGAGGGCTCCAGCGCGGGTTGGAGTGGGGCCCTTGCGGGGGTGCCGCGTGTGGCGGTGGAACAGCAGGAGGTGGCCTCCCGGCCTTCCTGAGCGGAGGCGGCGCCGCTCTGCACCAGCGGTAGAGAAAGCAGAGAGGGAGAGAGGAGGAAGATGACAGCTGGACCTGTTTGCAATTTCAAAAAAGTTTAGGGGTCCTATTATAAAACAAAAATAACACTTAAACTAGGGCTCAAATGAAAAAGTGCCCAACATGAAAGTTGTTCAACTTTTCAAGATCTACAACTTTGATGTTGTGCAAAATTTGATTTGACCAAAGGTTGAAAGGTTATTTTGAAAATATAGAAAGTATTTTGAATTTAATGGACTTTCATCTTTTCCAAAGCAAATTCATCTTAATTTCAGACTGAAAAGTAAAATTTCCTACCATGTAATGATTACACTGAATTTTACAAAGAAACCCTCCACAATAGCAACATTTACCCATTCTATTCAAATTAAATTATAGAAAGGTCCTTGCATCAAATCATATTTACACAATTAACCTTATTATTTATTTTTTAAATAAGACCCTTGTTCAAGAAATTAAGCACATGATGCATAAAATAAATACAGTTCTACTGTGCAAACACCTAGGTGTCACAGCTTTCCCCCCTAAAAGGAATCTCGCCCCAAGATTACAGGAAGATTAACGACGGAAAGATTTAGTACCTGGATTGGTTCTAAGAAAGTCGGAAAAATTTCTTTGGAGATAAGTTTCAGTCTCCCAAGTGGCTTCTTCCTCAGTATGGTGATTCCACTGAATTTTGTTCATTCTAACCTTCTCCCTTCTTGTACTTCTTTCTTTGGTGTCAAGAACTCTGATTGGATACTCAGCATAAGATAGATCGGGTTTGGTTTCGATATCTTGTGGTTTAATGATCTCAGTGGGCACTTTGATGCATTCCTCAGTGCGGCCAACTGAGAAGGAAGACGGATTCGGTAAGCAACTGGACCACAAGTTTTGATGATTTCAAATGGTCCAACGTATCGGGGTGCCAATTTCCCTTTTATGCCGAAGCGTTGAACACCTCTAGTAGGAGATACTCGCAGATATACGAAATCCCCTATCTTGAACTGTAAAGGTTCTCTTCTTTTGTCTGCATAACTTTTCTATCTTGATTGGGCTACTTTAAGATTAGTCTGGATAACTTTGACTTTCTCTTCTGCCTCAATGACTAGATCTGGCCCAAAGACTTTGCGTTCTCCGGCTTGTGACCAACTCAAAGGAGTTCGACACCTTCGACCGTATAATGCTTCAAATGGTGCCATTTGCAAGCTGGATTGATAACTGTTATTATATGAGAACTCTGCCAGTGCTAGGCACTTATCCCAGTTCTTGCCCTATTGAATAGCACATGCCCTCAACATATCTTCAAGGATTTGATTGATTCGTTCAGTTTGCCCATCTATTTGTGGATGATAGGCTGAACTACGAATCAATTTGGTTCCAAGGGATTCTTGCAATTGTTCCCAGAAACGTGCAATGAACTACGCCCCACGATCAGAAATGATTGTCTTTGGAACTCCATGCAGACGAAGAATCTGGTCGAGATAAATCTTTGCATACTTCTTGGTAGAATAAGTTGTATGCACAGGAATAAAATGAGCGGTCTTGGTAAGTCTATCAACGATTACCCAAATAGAATCATGCTTCTGAGAAGTGTTGGGTAAGCCAACGATAAAATCCATACTGATGTCCTCCCATTTCCAGGATGGAATGGGTAAAGGTTGGAGAGTACCAGCTACTTTCAAGTGACTAGCCTTAACTCTTTGATAGACATCACACTCAGAAACATAATTGGCGATCTCTCTTTTCATTCGAGTCCACCAGAAATTCTGTTTAAGATCTTGGTACATCTTGGTACTATCGGGATGAATAGAAAACTTCGATAGATGTGCCTCATCAAGGATTTGTTTTCTAAGCTGGTGATTCTTGGGTACCACAAGACGAAATTCAAACCACAAAACTCCTTTATGATCCACACGGAAACATTTATACTTTGCCTCTCCCTAGGATAGCTTTTCCTTGATGATTTTGATACGTTCATCATGTAATTGTGCCATGATGAAGTGTCCCCTCATAAGAGAAGACTTAAAAGTGATACAATATCAGTCCCAGGAGACTGATAACACTTTTATTACATCAGATGGTACATCACCGTGTAACTCTACGTGGAAGTAGGCAGTGAAGTGCCACTATCGCGAGGATAACAACTAACACCCACACAATGATATTAACTACGAAGAGTGGGTCATCAGAGTCTTGCGCCATACGGAACTTCCTGCGGGTGACCCTATCCACAGGTAAGGTTGGGTGCAGGACGGGACCTCTACTCAACATCTACGGGAATGAAGTCTGGATCTTCTTCTGTAAAAATTAAGAATGGGGTGAGTACAAACGTACTCAGCAAGTCCAAACGTACCCAAGGTTGGGAATGAAAGAAAGGATTTTCAAAGTAAGTTTTTCTTGTACCGAGTAACACGTAATATTGACCCATACAGGATCCAAGTTTTAAGCTGCTACCGGACTCGTCATCTGCTGTAGCACACAGCACAACTGCCGGACACTTTTCCAAAACCACTCATGCTAGTCCATCTATTCCCAGAAGAAACACTAGTTATGTGACCACACCGTAACTCGCCCAGTACCGTGGGCATGGCTATTCGAATAGATTCTTAACTCTGCAGAGGTGTGCAACTTTACCCATAAGCGGGGTACCATAGCTCGATCACCATAGTGTCGGTTCAGATCCCAACAAAGCCATTACCCACCTTATCTAGACCTGACTAGCCATCACGGGATCCACCAAGGGGTCATTGACCTATCACAGAGGTATTAACCGGGGTATAAGTCACACAGAGCTAATCCCTTCTCCTTGATCACCCGTTGCTCTCAGCTCTCCTGATGGCTATCAGACTAACTAGTGGGGTTTATGCTAAGCCGTTGCTCATTCAACGGTCGAGTGGTTTGCACGATAGTGGAGTTAGGTGAGATGACACACCAACTCGGTCCTTAGTGGTGACAAGATGGGTATCTCCCTTCCTTTCTCTGCCACACAGGCACGAGCACACCATTCGGCAATTCACACAGAAGTGCCATCCATCCCGTCTAAACTTATCTTTCGAAAATTCCACATTTTTCCCTTCCCACACACTCACGCATTTTTCTTTTATAAAACCAGTTGTATCATGTTTAAGGTCCTAAGCATTCTAGCAGTGATTAACGTCCAAACAATTCACATTTGAACATTAATCTAGGTGGTCAAGGAATGGTTATAACAAATCAAGGGGTGGCTATCCAACCATATTTTCAATAGGTAAAACATATGCAGTTTTATAAAATAGGCCAATAGATCATGTTTATAAAAACTAGGACAAAGTATGCATCAAAGGGCGGGATTGAACTTGCCGTCTTGAAAGCCTTCCGGGAAGTCCTGATCGAGGTACTGTCCTTCGGGTTCGGTGTCGCGGAACTGGTCCTCGTTCGCTTGCTCGCAGTACTGCTCGTCGACGGGTTCTCCCTCATTCACACCGTGATCTACGATGCATACAAACAAACACACAATCAAGTAAAAGAAATAAAAGTTTTATCGTTAAGCTTGAATCGGAAACAATTAATATATGGCGATAGGTGTAATATTTTGGGCGGTTTTCTAATGGCATGGCCAAAACTATGTTAGGATTGGCATGGTAAAATTTCAGGTCGATCGGAGAATTTTTGGTGCATGAAATGATAGGTTACAGAGAGGTTTATGGGTTAAATAAGGAGTCAGGGACCTGTTTGTAATTATTCTTGAGGAGGCAGGGGCTTGATTGGTATTTTAGAATTTACCCGGGTTATTTTGAAAGAGGTCAGGGGTTTATTTAGAAATATGTTTATATGAGGGAAGGATTTATTTTGGAATATAATAAAGGGAAGGGTTTATTTTGTAAAAAGGCTAAAGGGTAGGAGGGCTCTTAAACAAATAGAGGAAAAGGTAGGAGGTTTTGTGGCAAAAAGCCACCTTCTTCCTCCTCCCTCCACGGGATATAGAGGAAGGGAGGGGCGGCTCTGCGCCGGCCGATTCCGGCGGCCCAGGGCTCGGTGGCGGCCAGGAATGGGGGGAAAAGGGAGGGGAGGAGGAGGAGGTTCGATTCCCCTACCTTGCTCGAGCTGGAGTGGAGTGAAGCGTCGGGGCCACGAGGGCCGACGGCGGCGGGCGGAGGTGACTTTGGCGGCGGCGCTATGGGCTAGGGAGGAGAGCTAGGGGCGGTGGGTGAGGTTGTAGGGAGGGTGAGCTGCGCGGGGAGCCTTTTTATAGGCGGAGTAGGGTGGTGGAGGAGGGGCGCGGCGGTGGTGGTGGCCGGCGAGCGGTGCGGGGCGCCTTTAATGGCGTCTGCCGTCGTGGAGCAGCGGCGCGAGCGGCGAGGTGGCATGGCGCGATGGGATAGCTCGGGCAAAGGCCGAGCGGCACGCCGAGCACTGCAGGCACGTGGGGCGCGTGGGCGCTGTGTGAGCACAGGAGCGGCCGACGGCGAAGGCGGGGCGCCGCACGTGGTTCGGCTTGATGGCGGACGCGGAGCACGGGCGTCGAGGCAGGCAAGCGGCGTGGCGGTGTCGGGGTCGCGCAGAACGCGTGTTGCGTGCGCGCGACGCGTGGGTAGGCGGCGAGGGGGCTCGGCGTCGAGCGGGGAGCGGTGAGCGGCGCGGCGGGTGGCCCGGCCACGTGGTGCACGCGCGAGCGGGGGGGGGGGGGGGGGGGGGGGCGTGCGCGTGCCGCGCGTGGGGTCGGCCCGGAGCAGGGGTGCGCTCGTGCGCGGGCGGCGCCGAGCTGGGCAGGCGTGCGCGCGTGCGTGGCCGGGGCGGCGCGGCGAGCGGGTCGCTCTGCAGCGCGCGGGAGAGGAGAGAGGGAAGGAAGGGAGGAGGAGGAGGAAAAAAGAAAAAGAAGGAAAATGGGAAAAGGAAAAAGAGAAAGAAAAGAAGAGAGAGAGATGGCGGAGATTTCGGCGATGACTGCGGCGGTGTCGGGCACGCGTGCTGCGACATCTGGTCAGACAACGCACGTGGAGCGAGGAGAAAAAGGGAGACGGGACAGCGGTCGGATTCGGGTGTCGGGTCAGGGAAAGGTTTCGGGGAATTAGGGCTTGGACAGGAAGGATTTAGCTCAACGACGAAAAGAATTTTGAAAATTATTTTTAGCATGTGATTTGATTTGGTAAATTTTTGGGATGTTACAAACCTACCCCACTTAAAATGAATCTCATCCTCGAGATTCGGCTGTCTACTAAACAGATGGGGAAATTCTTTCTTCAAAGCATCTTCACATTCCCATGTAGCTTCTTCTACTCCATGTCTGCTCCACTGAACTCTGCAAATCCGTACTTCAGAGTTTCTTGTCCTCCTGGTGACAGTGTCCAAAATCTTGACAGGTATTTCCTGGTACCGAAGGTCTGTTTGTAGGTCTATTTCTTCTTCTGGCACATGCTCCTTCTCAGGTACCCTCAAACATCTCCTTAGCTGGGACACATGGAACACCGGGTGTATATCTGACATTCCTTCTGGTAGCTCCAGTCGGTATACTACGGCTCCGACTTTCTTCAGAACTTGGTACGGTCCAATGTACCAAGGGGCCAGCTTTCCTTGTACTTGAAATCTTCGAGTTCCCCGAATAGGTGAAACTCTAAGGTAGACGAACTCTCCCGGGTTGAAGCTTATTTCTCGTCTCTTCTTTTCTGCGTAGCTCTTCTGTCGAGATTGGGCGGCCTTCAGCTTTTCTCTAATCTCGGCCACTCTTTCTTCTGCTTCTTTTATGAGTGCGGGTCCGACTAGGGCACGTTCTCCAACTTCTGACCACATCAGGGGAGTTCTGCATTTTCTTCCATAGAGAGCCTCGAATGGTGACATGCCCAGGCTCGCTTGATAACTGTTGTTGTACAAAAATTCTGCATAGGGTAAACTCTGCTCCCAATCCTTGCCATAGGTAAGGACACATGCTCTCAAGATATCCTCCATAATCTGATTCACCCTTTCTGTCTGGCCATCCGTTTGTCGGTGACATGCGGAGCTGAAATCTAATTTGGTGCCCATGGCTTCATGCAGGCTTTTCTAGAACCTAGAGGTGAATTGGGTCCTTCTATCTGAAACAATTCGGCTAGGTATGCCATGCAACTTTACTATGTTCTCCATATAGAGCTTGGCTAGTTTTTCTCCACCGTAGTTGGTCCGTACGGGTATGAAATGAGCCGCTTTAGTGAGTCGGTCCACTATTACCCATATGGAGTCGTGTCCTTTCTGTGTCCTGGGCAAACCCACTACAAAGTCCATTCCTATCTCATCCCATTTCCAAACCAGAATGGGTAGGGGAAGCAACAATCCTGCTGGCTTCTGATGTTCAGCCTTGATCCTTTGGCAAGTATCACAATGGGCGACAAACCGTGCAATATCCGCCTTCATTCCTTTCCACCAATATTTTTGTTTTAAGTCCATATACATCTTGGTGGATCCTGGGTGGATGGAGTAGGCCGAGTTATGGGCTTCATCCGTGATTATTTGCCGGAAGTCTCTTTTCTGGGGCACACAAATCCTATTTTTATACCATAAAGTTCCCTTATTATCCACTCTAAAATCCGGTGCCTTATTTTCTCCGGTCTGCATTCGGATTTCCATCAAGTACTTGTCCGAACTTTGGGCTTTTCTTATTTTGTCCTCCAGAGTGGGTTGAATGCTCACCTTGTGAATGGAACCTCGAGGGACAATGTGCATATTCAATCGTGCCATCTCTTCCTACAGATGGGCATCCTTGGGTCCATAAGATTTTCGGCTTAAGGCATCAGCTACCACATTAGTTTTGCCTGGGTGGTAATGAATTTCCACATTATAATCTTTAACCAGTTCTAACCACCTTCTTTGCCTTAAGTTCAAATCTGGCTGTGTGAAAATATACTTCAAACTCTTATGGTCGGTGTAGATCTCACACTTATTTTCAATTAGATAATGTCTCCAAATCTTGAGGGCATGCACTACGGCTGCAAACTCCAGATCATGTGTTGGGTAATTCTGCTCATGGGGCCTGAGCTGTCGGGAAGCATAAGCTACTACCTTCCCATCTTGCATGAGGACACATCCTAATCCTTGTCGGGATGCATCACAATAAATGACAAAATCCCGATGTATATCCGGTAAGGTCAGCGCTGGGGCGGTTGTCAACTTACTCTTCAATTCTTGAAAACTTCTTTCACATGACTCTGTCCAGGTGAATTTTTTATCCTTCTTGAGCAGCTCTGTCATGGGCCGGGCTATCTTGGGAAATACTTCGATGAACCTCCGATAATACCCAGCTAATCCAAGAAAGCTTCTGATTTCACTAACATTGGTCGGTTGCTGCCAGTTGGAGACTGCTTCGACCTTCTCAGGGTCCACTGCTACTCCTTCTGCGGTCAGAATATGACCCAGGAAATTTACTTTCTCAAGCCAGAATTCACACTTGCTGAATTTGGCATATAGCTTATGTACCCTCAGCTTTTCCAATACTGCCGCAAATGTTGCTCGTGTTCCTGAACACTCTTGGAGTAAATAAGTATGTCGTCGATGAAGACTACGACAAACTTATCTAACTCGTCCATAAACACCTTGTTCATGAGGTTCATGAAATAAGCAGGTGCATTAGTGAGTCCAAAGGACATCACAGTGAACTCAAACTGCCTGTAACTGGTGACAAAAGCTGTCTTTGGGATGTCGTTTTCTCTAATCTTGAGCTGAAAATATCCTGACCTCATATCAATCTTGGAGAAGTACTTGGCTCTTTTAGTTGATCAAAAAGATCATCAATCCTAGGAAGGGGGTACTTATTCTTGATGGTAACCTCATTCAGTGCACGGTGATCTACACACAACCTCATACTCCCATCCTTCTTCATGACAAATAGGACTGGGGCACCCCAAGGCGATGAGCTTGATCTGATGAAGCCAATTCATTGTAGTTCTTCCAGTTGCTTCTTTAGTTCTGACAAATCAGAGGCTGCCATCCTATAGGGTCTCTTGGCTATAGGAGAGGTTCTAGGGACAAGGTCGATGACAAATTCTATATCCCTATCTGGTGGCATTCCGGGAAATTCTTCATGGAAAACATCTGGGTACTCATTTACTACCGGGACTTCTTCTAAGGACTTGGCTTCCATGCTAAACACCATTGGGTCAGATCCACTTCCCCGGGTATGGCAGGTCACTCGTACTCCTTCTGGGTTCGTTGGGTGTACCACTTTGTCAGTACAACCTATGAGACAATTGTGTCGGCTTAACCAGTCCATTCCAAAGATCACGTCTATTCCCTTAGACTTAAGTACTACTAGGTCTGCTAGAAATTCTACCCCACTTAAATTGATCCTTACCCGTAGACAACCTAGTTGACACTTGATGTCACCTCCAGGCGTCCGGGTTAATAGGGGTGTTTTTAGTAGTACTATAGGTATATTGTGCTTTTCCACAAAACATGAGGATATGAACGAGTGTGATGCTTCAGAATCAAATAGTACTGTTGCAAGAGCTGAGCTGACTAGGTACTCACCGAGCACTACACCCTGAGCTCCTTGAGCCTCCTGCGCATTGATGTGGTTGACGCGGGCTTGTCCAAATGACTGCTAGGGCTGCCTCATCTGCTGGCTGTTGTTGTTGGTGTTGTTGTTGCGGATGGGCACTCGGTTGGCACCTGACAGAACTGGCCTTGGTCCATTCACCGTGTTGGAGAAGGCTGATGTAGCAGGCTTGTTCTTGGCATATGGGCAGTTGGCAATGAAATGCCCTGTCTCACAGCAGTTGAAACAGGCCCTAGCATTGCTGTTGTTGGTGGTGACCTGGCTTGCATTGCTCTGCGGCACCTTCATGGTGTTCTGGCTCCTGAACTGAGTGTTAGAGGCCTATGGGCCTGTCACCTGAGACTGGGTCCTATACTGCATTAGAGCCTGATATCTTGGTGCCATATAGCTGGAATTCCTTGGTTTCTGGAAGCGGGTCCTGCTGGCGGGCCTTGCTTTCAAGAAACTTGTGCTTGTTATCCTTCCTTTCTTCCGCTTTTGCCCTTTCTGTGAGAATGGCCTTGTTCATCAGGGTGTTGAAGTCCGGGTAGATCTGAGGGGTAAGCAGGGTCCGGAGTTCTGGGTTCAATCCCTTTTTGAACTTGTCCTGCTTCTTTTCATCATCGTCCACTTCCTCTGGGGCATATCGGGCCAGCTCCATGAATTGGTGGGTGTATTCTTCTACTGACATGCTTCCTTGCTGCAGTGCTCGGAACTCATCCGCCTTGCACTTCATGGTGGCTGAGGGGATATGGTAGTGGCGGAACTCCTTCACAAATTCCTTCCACGTGATGGTGGAGGCATCTTCGGAAGCGGCACAGTAATTCTCCCACCAGGCTAAGGCAGTTCCATGAGTTGGTGAGCTGCCAGGAGAACTTTGTCTCGACCTTGACATTCGAACGGCTCGAGCTTCCTCTGGATCACACGCAGCCAATCGTCTGCATCCAAGGGGTTGCTGGATCCGGCAAAGGTGGGCGGCTTGGTCCTCAGAAAAGTTGTCAGCTTGTTATTCATGGTCTGCTCTCGTGGCTGCTTGTTAATGAGGGCATTTGCCAGCGTTTCCAGTATGAGGGTTTGGTTGTGTATTATCTGTGCCAGGTCTTCGAGGGGTGGTGGTGGTGGCAGTGACACTTCTCCTTGATTTTCTCCTCTATTCTGGCTCACTTCCTGTTCTTCCTGAGGAGGGTTCTGCCCATTAGGCTGTACTCCTGCATCAGCGGCTGCAGGGGTCCGGTTGCGGGAGGCCCTCGTACCGCTTCGGGAAGCCATCTGTAGATCGAGTAGATTGGGATTAAGATTATGTGATGTTTAAGTTGTTTAATTCGTATTTTTGAAAAGGCATAATCTACCTTCTGCCAAAAAGCACACAAACTAACAAGCACACAAACATAGCAACCAACAAGTACAAACAACTTTATTGCTGTAAGGGAGGGTACAACACGGGGACAAGACTAAAACATGTACTACACGTTCGGGTACAGGTTCACACTTCAAGGTACAACTTAAGCCAAATGGGCTGGGAGGGTACAACACTGGGATGGCATCGGGCATTCTACTCGCGGGGCGATCCTTCTTCTGGTGCGGAACGTGCTTCCAGGGGAACAGACAACTCGCCGTCTTCTAGGTTTCCATTTTCCAAGGGTTGCGCAGCAGCTTCTCCTTCAATGGCGGCAGTTGACCCTTCAGGGTTCTCGGGCAGGGCTTGTGGGGTTCCCAACAGTGGTCCCCATCATATGACGGGCGTCCCGAGTAGAATATGATCTTCCCCAATTGCCGAAACTAGCGTCCCACTTCTGGTCCATTCTTGCATACGCCAGTCCCGGGCCTGCCTGAGGCTCTCCTGGGCAACCGCTTCACTGCTGACCACGGCTGCAGCTCTTGCCTCGGCTTGGGCTGCCCGTATCTGTTGCAGTCTCACCGCGAGCTCTGCTTGTTCGTCAAAGAGCTGATCCAAGAAGGCTAGGTAGGTAGCCACTTGGTACAGGGGGTCTTCTTCATGGCGGCGCCATTCCAGGCTTCTCATACGAGCTTCCCAAACTGGGGTTCTGATGGTCGGCGGGAAGAACCTCATTAGTGTGGGGGCGAGGTGTCTTTCAAAAATCTAGCATAGATAACGGAGCGCCTTCCTGACGGCCAAAGGATAGGTGTCTTGGTGCCTAAACCCCGTGTCGGTCACTCGCATGGCTGGATGTCGGGGTAGCGGTCACTTCTGGCGATGACCAGGATCACCCTACAGCAGAGGGTACCATGGTGCTCGTACACTCTATTGTAGTACCTTGGGTGTTTCGTAACGCCAAGGCTTTCCAGGGCATTGATCAAGAGGCTGGGGAAGCCAGGTGCAGTTTGTCAATTGCCCTGGATCCATCCTTCCTCAGTCATCTGAAAACAAAGATAGGGTGAACAAATTTTGCGCAAGTATTTGGGTACAAAGGGAACAGATGGTACTTATTATTACAACATGGAGGGGTACAGTTTCCATGGATACATGATTATCAGGATAGGTTTCTAGCTTGGAGTGCTACTCCTATCATGGGGACTCTTCTTCGGTCTGGATAGGGCGTTTCTTCGGTGGAAGGCACTGCTCCATCACATCATCCTCGGTCTGAGTACCCCTATCCCAATGGGTTTCCTCGGGTTCTTCTTCTATCCACCCACCTATTCCTCTGCGAGCCTCGTATTCTTGCCATTGGGCTTGGAGAGCGGCTAGGGAATACTCGGCACGTGCGGCCCTTGTCCGTTGTTCTTCCAGTTCTTGGGTTGCCTTTTCTGCTCTGTGGATTTGGTCCTTCAGTTGTGCCGCCTGTTCGCGGTAAAGTTCATCCAGGCTGGTGAGGTAGATGGATAGGTGGGAGACCGTATCTTCTAGGTCTTCTTCTCCGCTCCCAAGTCCTCTCATCTGGGCAATCCATGAGCGTCCTCTTCCTTCAGTAGGAGGGAAAAATCCCATAGGAGTCCGCTGAAGATGATGCTTGTAGATCATACGCAGACGTCGCAGGGCTTTACGGGCGGCCTTTAGGTAGGTGTCAAGGAAGCGAAAGCCAGTGGTGGAGATGAACCAGGGGTCCACGTCAGGGTAGCGGGTGCTCTTTCCCATGAAAATCATCAGGCTGCATCGAAGAGTGCCCCTAGAGTCGTACTCCCGGTAGACAAACTCTGGTGGGTCCACCACTCCGATGTGTTCTAGGCTGAGTATCAATAACTTAGGAAGGCCGGGCTCTGCGTGGCAGATTCCGCCACTCCATCCATTGTTAGCCATCTGGAACAGGGCAAGAATCAGCGGTGAGTGTTTGTTTGAAAGAAGGATTAAGAAAGGAAAAGCCCTAATTGTGGAAAGACTCGAACACAGGGTCTCGATCCTAGGATCACGTCCTACGGAAAACCTACGGCTCTGATACCACCTAAAGCGTCCCCTCATAAGAAAAGACTTAAAAGTGATACAATATCAGTCCCAGCAGGCTGATAACACTTTTATTACATCAGATGGTACATCACCGTACAACTCTACGCGGAAGTGGGCAGTGAAGCGCCACTATCGCGAGGATAACAACTAACACCCACACAACGATATTAACTACGAAGAGGGGGTCATCAGAGTCTTGCGCCATACAGAACTTCCTACAGGTGACCCTATCCACAGGCAAGGTTGGGTGCAGGACGGGATCTCTACTCAACGTCTTCGGGAATGAAGTCTGGATCTTCCTCTGTAAAAATTAAGAATGGGGTGAGTACAAACGTACTCACCAAGTCCAACCGCACCCACGATGGGTATAAACAAAATATAATGCACAGGGTAAATCAAGGACAAGGCTAGGGTTTAATTTGCGGAAAGCAAATTTTGTGCAGGGGTTCATTTGAAAGAAAGGATTTTCAAAGTAAGTTTTTCTTGTACCGAGTAACATGTAATGTTGTCTCACACAGAATCCAAGTTTTAAGCTGCTACCGGACTCCTCATCCATCGTAGCACACGGCACAACTGCCGGACACTTTTCCAAAACCACTCACGCTAGTCCATCTATTCCCAGAAGAAACACTAGTTATGTGACCACACCGGCACGAGCACACCATTCGGCAATTCACACAGAAGTGCCATCCATCCCGTCTAAACTTATCTTTCGAAAATTCCACATTTTTTGCTTCCCACACACTCACGCATTTTTCTTTTATAAAACTAGTTGTATCGTGTTTAAGGTTCTAAGCGTTCTAGCAGCGATTAACGTCCAAACAATTCACATTCAGACATTAATCTAGGTGGTCAAGGAATTGTAATAACAAATTAAGGGGTGGCTATCCAACCATGTTTTCAACAAGCATAACATATGCAGTTTTATAAAATAGGCCAATAGGTTGTGTTTATAAAAACTAGGACAAAGTATGCATCAAAGGGCGGGATTGAACTTGCCGTCTTCAAAGCCTTCTGGGAAGTCCTAATCGAGGTACTGTCCTTCGTGTTCGGGGTCGCAGAACTAGTCCTCGTTCGCTTGCTCGCAGTACTGCTCGTTGACCAGTTCTCCCTCATTCACACCGTGATCTACGACGCATACAAACAAACACACAATCAAGAAAAAGAAATAAAAGTTTTATCGTTGAGTTTGAATCGGAAACAAATAAGATATGGGGATAGGAGTAATATTTTGGGCGGTTTTCTAATGGCATGGCCAAAACTATGTTAGGATTGGTGTGGTAAAATTTCGGATCGATCGGAGATTTTTTTGTGCATGAAATGATAGGTTATAGAGAGGTTTAGGGGTTAAATAAGGAGTCAGGGACCTGTTTGTAATTATTCTTGAGGAGGTAGGGGCTTGATTCATATTTTAGAATTTACCCGAGTTATTTTGAAAGAGGTCAGGGGTTTATTTAGAAATATGTTTATATGAGGGAAGGATTTATTTTGGAATATAATAAATGGAAGGTTTATTTTGTAAAATGGCTAAAGGGTAGGAGGGCTCTTAAACAAATCGAGGAAAAGGTAGGGAGTTTTGTGGCAAAAAGCCACCTTCTTCCTCCTCCCTCCACGGGAAACAGACGAACAGAGGGGCGGCTCTGCGCCGGCCGATTCTGGCGGCCCGGGGCTCGGCGGCGGCCGGGAATGGGGGGAAAAGGGAGGGGAGGAGGAGGAGGTTCGATTCCCCTACCTAGCTCGAGCTGGGGTGGAGTGAGGCGGCTGGGCCATGAGGGCCGACGGCGGCAGGCGGAGGTGACTGTGGCGGCTGCGCTACGGGCTAGGGAGGAGAGCTAGGGGTGGCGGGTGAGGTTGTGGGGAGGGTGAGCTTCACGGGGAGCCTTTTTCGGCGATGACTGCGGCGGTGTCGGGCACGCATGCTGCGATGTCCGGTCGGACGACGCACGCGGAGCGAGGAGAAAAAGGGTGACGGGACAGCGGTCGGATTCGGGTGTCGGGTCAGGGAAAGGTTTCGGGGAATTAGGGCTTGGACAGGAAGGATTGAGCTCAACGATGAAAAGAATTTTGAAAATTATTTTTAACGTGTGATTTGATTTGGTAAATTTTTGGGATGTTACACATGATGATGCTGTCATGAAGTGTAGGCTCGACAGCTATATGGTTCAGACTTCCTTGAGGTACCATTTCTAGGTTTAGTTTCATCATTTCCTGGCATAGAGTTTCGTTGAATGACTCTACAGATAGACAATGGCATTGTGACTTGCGGCTGAGTGCATCCGCAACCACATTAGCCTTTCCAGGATGATAATGCACTTCTAGATCATAGTCCTTTATCAATTCTAGCCAGCATCTCTGTCTCATGTTGAGATCAGCTTGGGTGAAGATATACTTGAGGCTCTTATGGTCAGTGTAAATGTTACAATGTGTTCCCATAAGATGATGTCTCCAGAGCTTAAGAGCATGTATGACAGCTGCTAACTCCAGATCATGTGTTGGATAATTCTTCTCATGATTCCGGAGAGCTCTTGATGCATAAGCGATCACCCGGTTGTCTTGCATAAGTACACAACCAAGTCCCGTACCAGAAACATCATAATAGACATCAAAAGGTTTGGTACTGTCCGGTGTAGCCAGCACTGGAACAGTAGTTAGTCGCGCTTTGAGAGTTTGAAAGGCTTCTTCACATTTATCATCCCAAACAAATTTCACTCCTTTCTTTAATAACTCCGTCATAGGTTTGGCTATTCTAGAAAAATCAGGAATGATTCGTCGATAGTATCCAGCTAAACCGAGAAAACTGTGAATCTGATGGACTGAAGTAGGAGGTTTCCAATCCATCACTTCTTGCACTTTAGTTGGATCAACTGATATACCTTCACTAGAGATAGTATGACCCAAAAAATTCACACTATCCAGCCAAAATTCACTTGGAGAATTTGGCATACAAGTGATGATCTGGTAATCGCTGAAAAACGATGTGTAAATGTTGAGCATGATCTTCTTCATTCTTAGAGTAGATAAAAATGTCATCGATGAACACCACGACGAATTTATCAAGCTCCGGCATGAAGACTGAATTCATCAGGTACATAAAGTATGCCGGGGCATTGGTAAGACCAAAAGACATAACCAGATACTCATAGAGTCCATATCTGGTCGGGAAAGCTGTTTTCGGAATGTCACAGGGCTTGATCTTTATTTGATGGTAGCCAGAACAAAGATCGATCTTAGAGAAAATCTTGGCTCCAGCTAACTGATCAAACAGGATATCAATGCGGGGAAGAGGACACTTGTTTTTAATAGTGATCGCATTGAGTGGTCGATAGTCAACACATAGCCTCAAACTGTTGTCCTTCTTCTTCACAAACAGGGCTGGACATCCCCATGGTGAAGCACTCGGACGTATAAAACCCTTGTCAAGAAGGTCTTGATGTTGGATTTTCAATTCTGCCAACTCATTTGGAGGCATATGGTACGGCCTCTTAGAAATAGGGGCGGTACCGGGCTGAAGCTCGATAACGAATTCGATATCTCTATCAGGGGGCATTCCAGGCAAGTCATCTGGAAATACATCCGCATACTCACACACAATAGGAATATCTTCAATTTTAATTTCTTTTATGGCATAGGCACAAGAGTTGAAGCACTCTTGTTGTGGCAGATAGAGTATGGTGGCTCCTTGATAAGGTGAATCTATCTCAATAGCTTGGGAAGAGATATCTAACAGTACTTTATGTCTAGTCATCCAATCCATGCCCAAAATAACATCCTTGCCTTCTAAGTCCAACAAGATCAAATATGTCTTTATCAATTTGCTACCCAACTTAATTGGCACATGTCTAATGATTTGATTGGAAGCTATCTTCCCACCAGGGGTTGCTATCATGTAAGATCTCTTAGTATGACAAAAATCCAATCCTACCCTTGCTCCAAATTTGGCACTTATAAAACTATGAGTTGCACCAGAATCAAATAATATGACTGCGGGTTTATTGTGGATAGAGAAAGTACCCGACATGACTAGTGCTCCTTCGGGAAGCTCTGTAAGAGTAGTGAAATTAACTCGCCCCTGTCAGACTTGTACCATTTGCTTTTTGCCCTTGCCCTTGTTGCTCTGGTTGGAGTTCTGCCCTGGATAAGACTTCTTGGGTTGCGGGCAATTCTTGGCGAAATGGGAAGTACTGCCGCAATTGAAACATCCATTGTCACTGTTCCCGCGATTGAACTATGGGGCATTTGGCCTTGAGCCAAACTGCTGCGGCTGCTGAAAGACTGGATGTCTGAATCCTCCCTGTTGCTGAGGCGGCCTAAAAACAAACCTGCCCATTGGGGCATTTCTCTGTGGAGCTCTTGGTGGAGTATTCTGCACCAGACGATACCTTGGTGGCTGAGCACTTGAGGGTCCCGTTGGTGCCTTTCGCTTCTTCTCGGCACGGTGCGCGGCGATACAATCTTCTTGAGTAATGGCCATGTTGACTAGCTCATTATAAGTATCTGGCTGAACAAGGTTCAGGCGTTCCTTGAGCTTGGTGTTGAGGCCACGACGAAAACGGTCGCGCTTCTTGGCGCCAGTATCCGCATGATGGCCCGCGTACTGGCACAGGTGATTGAAGGCCTGTGTATACTGAAGAACAGTGCGGGTCCCTTGATTCAAAGCCAAGAATTCATTCAACATCCTCTCAATTAGTCCCTCGGGAATATGATGTGTCCTAAAGGCATTCCAGAATTCCTCCCAAGAGATAACATGTCCAGCAGGCTGCATAGTACAATAGTGATCCCACCAAATGCGAGCGGTGCCACGAAGCTGCTGGGTGGCGAACAGAGCCTTGTTCCCATCAGCATAAGGTACTGCTAGCAAGGCAAACTTGGACTCAATACTACGGAGCCAAGCATCGGCGTCCAATGGTTCATCAGTCCGGCTGAACAGCGGAGGTTGGGTACCAAAGAATTCTTGGTAACCCGCTAGTTGCTCATCACGTCTTCCACGCTGCTGCTGGCATGGCGGATTCTGCTGCCCTTGCACCAGCTGACGAAGCAATTCGGTTTGCATGGCCATTAGCTCAGCCAGATTCGGCGGTGGTGGCGGTGGCTGATGAGATCCACTGCCAGTTTCACAGCCGAAGCCTTCGGGCGATCCACGGGTATGACCAACCATCTGCAATTATGGAAGACATCCATTAGATACATTATCCTTGCTCCCAAAATCAATGGTATGTGCAATGATCATACATTGGACAGCAAAACAAAATCAGTAGAATTTAACAAAATGCGGTTTAACACAATATGCATAACACACATTTGCTTAACCAACATAGCTCAAAATTGGTCAGCTGTTAGATAACTTCGTACTCTATCATTTCGGTATTCAACTCCAGAAGCAAAACAGTAAGGAAGGTAACCTAAAAATTCACTTTTCGTCGTTCTGTGTTATGCTATTTTTCAACAGGGATCATGGTAGTGTTTTGACTATAAATATAGCTACACAAATCCAAATAGGCTAAAATTTGGTGAACACCCAGGATACAAAATTTGCAACAACTTTGGTATTCATCAAACAGCCTAAAAATGCACAGATAGATAAAAAATTCAGCAAGCAGAAAGGTCATGATTTCCAAACTGGTAGTCACTACTTATATTACATCCAAGGTAGTCTTTATATTACAAACCTAGCATCACACTTCCTTACCACATATGCTACAACAAGTGGTACTCCTTCCTAGGGCTATTTTACAACACTTCATTCCGTATTTACATATACTACAACAAGGAAGATCACATGCTATCTAGGACAATCCTAAGATGCCTAGAAGTCGTCGAGGTTGCCCACAGAGGAAGCACTGCCGGAGGAAGAGTTGTCCGGCTGAGGGTTAGGCTCAGCAGGCGCGTGCTCGGAATCTATCTCTGAGACTCTCTCAATCTCCTCTGGGTCTTCTTCTTCTGCTACAGGCTCCGCTGGGACAACTGGGGGTATTGGCTGCTCATGGAGCATACCAATATGGTCTATAGCATCACCTAGCTCCATTTGGAGCTCGTGAACCTGCTCCTGAAGAAAAGCAATCACCGTGTTGCGCTACACTATTTCAGCACCATGCTCCAGAACCTGAAGCTCGTACTGTGCAATGGCATTATCTCTCCCAGCAACAGCCTCATTAAGCCCTTGAATCTGAGTGTCTCTCAGGCTAAGACCTCGCTGGAAAGTCTAGGCCAAGACCATCACCTGATCCATGTGCCTCTGCTGAAGGACCTGACAGCGGTACTGGGCATTCATATACCTAATCACTGCCTAGATAGTCTCATCAGCAACATCTCCAGATAAGTGACCAAAGTGGGTGGTCCTGAAGAGCCACTCTGCGCTGTCAGCATTGACTGCCGGAAACAAGCCAATAGGATAAGCGGCCACTTCATTCGGATGGTGCTCACAGAAGGTGGTAATAGCTTTGAGGGCTGCTGTCTCAAAAGCGTCCATGAGGCGATATCCAACCACTTCAATCTCAATAGGTGGCCAAGCCAAAGTAGGGTGCTGAGGAATGGTCATGGTGGCACTGCACTTCTGAACTCCATCCTCAGAAAACTGTCGTCCCTTGTACCGGGGTGGTTCTAGGTAGTGGTAAATACAAAGCGTATCCCACAAAATACAAGGAAAGCCCTCCCAGTACAGGCAATCAATATGAGCATATCTATCATCATCCTAGAAGATACTCGGAAGGTCCGCCATCTGAATCAAAAGGATTCAAATGTGAGTTATATGATTATCTCAAGACTTCTCAAATAAAGCTTCAAGAAGATTGCGGAAAAATGTGATTCTGATTCAAAAGATTATATGGTTTCACAAGACTTAGGAAGTAAACAAACCACAATTGGTACTAGTTCATCAGTTGGAATTCTTTGGAATGAAAAGATCATTATAACATCAAGATGGGGCTAAGGATGAAGGCATGACTCAATTCCATCTTTTACATCCAAGAAAGTCTAAGTGTTTCAACAAACATGCTCCTAATATCAAGTTTTAACTCAACTTATTGTTTAAGCATACTAAGACATATTCATGAGGATCCACGCTAGAAATTCATTAGAAAGGCTCATGTAACAAATTCAAATCCTAGGAATCAAATCAAACATCATCAAACTATACATGCACGATCTATTCGCCCTCACAAGATAAACAATTGCCAGCTATTGTTGGGCTTACGTGGTTAGTACGGTGGCATAACATAGATATGTCTCTCCCTTTAATATCTAGACAATAAATTCTAACCGTTCTTAACTTATCGAATCGCGGTTAGTGTACCTGCAGAAGATTGACAGAACATATATATGCATTGAACCTTTCATGCCAGCACTCATGAAAGCATTCCCATACATTACCGCTCACTATAGAAGCGGCATCCATGCATCCAACACTGCATGGACAGTGCTCATACGCTACCGGGGCAACGTATTCACGGGGTACTTTTACTCCCAATATAATCGACCGATGGTCAGTATATTGGCAGTAGCTCAAGTAGGCCACTGCTTGAGCGCAGCGTTCGGTTCGCATTGCCGACGGAAAGGTCAGACTCCCTCAACTGACTGAGTATAATTTACTCCCAATATAGTCAACTATTAGTTGGTATATTGGCAGCACCTCAAGTAAGCCACTGCTTGAGGGCAGCGTTCGGCTCGCATCACCGACGGGAAGGTCAGACTCCCTCAGCTGATTGAGGATCCTTACCTTCTTACCTTAGCGGAGGTGCGTCGTTACAGAATTTAAAAGATTGATTGTGCACAAAAGTAAGGTTTGACAGAAATATAAAGTGCTGGAAGTCAGATATAAATAAACCATAAGTATATAGCCACCTAGTAACTCTCTTAAATTCCCCTAGGGCTTTACATTCTATGCACAGTTCTTAACGAAACCAACATAGTTTTATAAATACTTTGTTGGTCCAATTTTATACGGAAATCGATTTTTAAGGTTCCAACACCAGCTCTGATACCAGCTGTGGCAGAACCACCTGAATTGTCCCGGCTCAAGTGCGCTGGCCATCACCATAAAGCCAACACCGACTCAAACGCACTTCAAACGGAACAATTCTTGGTCTGTCAGGTAACGTCCCGATACAACCACTGGATCTCGGATCGAACAAGCATACCCCGAACGAAGGTGAGTCCAGAAATATTACAACCATATATCTTACAACACAGGCATAGCAGTTATTACAACAAGTTCAAAGTATTATTACAGGTCCAAACTCAGTAAAACGTTATACAAGACATAAGTTTAAAGTTCAGAGTTTAAGCAGCGGAAAGAAAACACGACGGCTACAACACGTCGCAAAAGGATACTAAGCTAGCCCAAGCAAGGTATCACTCGTCGGGGTCATTGTCGGCCGGAGACGGATCCCACTCTACGGACCAGCCATAGGGCAAAGAGCAGGGCCAAGTCAGACTAGCGGTCTGGTCCTAAAAACTCATACCTGAAACAGGATTCAACAGCAATACTGAGTATACTAATACTCACCAAGACTTAACCGTCAACAGATATACTTAGTCCACTTATCTAGACTAAGCAGGGTTTTGTAAGGCTCTGGTTTCTCTTTTGCTGAAAAGCAACAAAGAGTAGGTCCTTAATTTCACATTTTAGCTTTCAATATTCTAGTTGATTAACCATTCTATGTAAGCAACTAATTCTAATGAACCATGGTAGAACTTTAGTCAAACATCAAAATTGATCATAATAATATTACTCGTATTGCTCTGTGTGGCAAAAGAATCAAGTAGTCTCAATATCCGCGAGAGACGGACGATTCGAATCGGATTTCCAACCTTGCAAGGTAAACCTAATACACACGTTTGGAACACCGTCGGGTTGTTCCCAAACAACCGTTGACCTTTCATTTCGGCTTGTGGATAGGGTCACTCTCCCCGACTACAAGGCACCAACTTCCTCCCTGCACCCGTGGTGTTGCACAACATAAACATAACTAAAAACCTATCTCTAAGAGAGAGTGAAAGATATATCCACTCACCAGTCCGATCAGCTACTAGGCTTACCGCGTACCATATTTACGGCATGTGGCTAGTACGTTCAAACACTTAACCACCGCTACCACACACCGCGACCTTAGCAGAATTCATCAACACAGACGGGCTCTCACCCAAGGTCATGATATTGAACATGACCCCATCCGACGTCTTTATAGTGATTGCAGATAAAAGAAAACAAGCAACTCCTATTAAGCTCGCGAGTGAAAGGCAATCACTCGACTTTTACCGGTCCTATAAGCATAGCAATTACTCGAACTCAAGTCTAGTGTTCAGTGCATAGGTTCCTAGGATCATGCATCTAGGGTTTCAATTCAAATCCTAAGAACTGTAAATGCACAAGTAAGTAGTATATAAAGTACATAAATTGAAATACTGGGTTTATGTCCGGGGCTTGCCTTCGCGGTAGTCACTAGCTAAATCAGCCTTGGGCTCTTCTGGACTTTGGTCCGGGTCTTCAGTCAGTGTTGTGGCGTTCACTTAGGCTTCTTGATCACCTCCTTCGGACTTCGAGATCAGCTCGTACGTCCCGTCAGCTAGAACAGTCGTATCTATATGTAATGCAAGAAATGGTATTACAACATACACACTTTGCGATAAAGTGGCAGTCTAACAATTAGCAAACATAACTTAGCATATGGGCAATCATTTACAGAGAAGTTATTTAACATGTCTTACTACACAAAACAACATGATTAACCTCAAAAGACAACTTGATTATCCTCACAAAGTAATTTTCAGTTAGTTCACATAGCATGTAAATTAGGGTTTGCTAAGAATTAAGTAACTCACTACACAACTAGCATTTAAATTCAGCAAAATTACTTCAAACAGGAAGTATAGAAAGCAATCTATCCTGTAAATTTCATACCATTTCATGCAGCCAATTATTCAAAATAAAACATTTCGTAGACAGCTCCTAGAACAAGATTAAATTCTACAGACTAAACTGGAGCAAATCAGAGGCTATAAATTTAACAGGATATCGATACAGAGCTAACACAACTATTGTAAAATTTTCAGAATTTATCTAGGCTTAAAACAGAAGTAATAATGTTTGACAAAATTAAACCACATATGGTAAAACTAATTAGTATAGAAAGTTCTATAATGTTTATGGATCCTAAATTTTACAGACATGAACATAGGACGAAAATAGAGTTCCACAAATATTACCGGATTTTTCTAAGCAAGGAAACTATTTATTATAATTAAAGACTACTTAACAATCATTAAATCAAAGATATAGTTAAACAGATCTAAAATTTCCCAAACTTTCGTAATAGCAATGTTTTAGTGACATACATGCATGAAAAAAGTTTCAGTCTCTAAATCAAAGCAAAACAGCCATAAGAATTTAGAATTTCACGGAGTTGTGGTGGCATGAATCGAATTTTCTCTATTAAAAACTATAGCTAGATTTTTCCTATGGTCATGAAACTTTTACACAGAGCTACTCTATCTACTAGTACACCACTGCCTAAAAATCAAAACCAGCACATGCACACAACTTGAGATACATTAAATGCTAACTATTCTTGGTATTTTAAATAAATCAAAAACTATTGAGCAAAATAAAAAGTACAAGTAACAAAACTTGTAGATCTAGTTGCAATGAACTCAGAACAATTGATTTTGCATTTTTTCTAATTTTCTAGCATTTACTAGAAATTTTCAAAGTTCAGCCTAGAAACAAAAGAAAAAGGATTTAAAACTTGCAGATAGGTCCCTAGAAAGAAAAAGAGGCTTGCAAAATGGCCCTTGGCCAGAGTTAGAGGTCAGGCGGGACTTGATCGGCCGATTCCGACGGCTCTGGGAGTCGGCGGCGAGGGTGGAGGGGCTGGGGAGCTTCAGGGGCGCCAAGCGCTACCTGCTAGTGGGGTTGGGTCGAGGAGGAGGCGGCCGGAAGAGGTTCGTCGACGTGCGGCGGCGCGGCAGTACACAGGAGCTCGACGGCGAGGGGGCTCTGGTGGAAGATAGGAGACGAGGAGAGGCCGGTGAGCTGCGCGAGAGCGAGGTGGAGCTGAATGCGGGGTCTGCGCAGGCGGAGCGGCCATGGAGAAGCGGGGCTATGGTGAGTTCGAACTCGCCGGCATTCGGGCAGGAGGTGGCGGTGTTCTGGGGGTTTGAGGAGGGGAACTGGCGAGAAAGCGAGGGGATTGGAATGCGGGGGTTTCCCTGGTGCTGAAGCGCGTGAGAGAAGGGGAGCAGGGGCTCTTCCCCGAGCTTGCCACGGCAGCGGCGATGTGGCGGCCGCGCAGCACGACCGGGGCAGCGTGGCGAGGGGAGGAGGGCTCCAGCGCGGGTTGGAGTGGGGCCAGGGGGTTGCGGGGGTGCCGCGTGTGGCGGTGGAGTAGCAGGAGGTGGCCTCCCGGCCTTTCTAAGCGGCGGCGGCGCCGCTCTGCGCCGGCAGCAGAGAAAGCAGAGAGGGAGAGAGGATGAAGATGACAGCTGGACCTGTTTGCAATTTCAGAAAAGTTTAAGGGTCCTACTGTAAAACAAAAATAACTCCTAAACTAGGGATCAAATGAAAAAGTTCCCAACATGAAAGTTGTTCAACTTTTCAAGATCTACAACTTTGATGTTGTGCAAAATTTTATTTGACCAAAGGTTGAAAGGTTATCTTGAAAATATAGAAAGGATTTTGAATTTAATGGACTTTCATCTTTTCCAAAGCAAATTCATTTTAATTTCAGACAGAAAAGTAAAATTTCCTGCCATGTAATGATTACACTAAATTTTACAAAGAAACCCTCCACAAAAGCAACTTTTACCCATTCTATTCAAATTAAATTATAGAAACATCCTTGCATCAAATCATATTTACACAATTAATCTTATTATTTTTTTAAAATAAGACCCTTGTTCAAGCAATTAAGCACATGATGCATAAAATAAATACAGTTCTACTGTGCAGACACCTAGGTGTCACAGTGCCGAGGAGAACGAAGGCGTGAGCGATGCAGAGGGCGTCCCGTGTTCCGCTGCCCGAGGTCGAGGATGACGGGGCGCCAGGACACAAGTGTCGTCGTCGATATCGGGGTAAGGTGCACAGCGTGACGGCGACGGTGTGGCACAATCCCTGAATGGGAAGCAGTGTTCGTCGAAGACAACGTGTCATGAGGTGATGACATGGCGTGTTGTCAAGTCGAGGCAGCGATAGCCGCGATGATCCGTCGAGTAGCCGAGGAAGACGCAGGCGGTCGAGCGCGAACTAGGTTTGTTGGCCGCCGTGGCGCTGAGGTTGGGGTAGCAGAGACACCCAAAGACACGAAGATCATCGTATCGTGGCGGTGCACCAAGGAGAAGGTCATGCGGCATCAGGGTGCCCGTGGCGCAGCATGGGCATCGGTTCAGCAGGTACGTCGCTATGTTCAGGGCCTCTGCCCAGTACACTAAAGGAGCTGCACTATGAATCAACAATGTGCGTAAACAGTCGTTAATTGTGCGGAGCACACGTTCCGCCTTGCCGTTCTGCTGGGATGTATACGGGCAAGAGAGGCAGAGAGAGATCCCATGGGTGGAGAAGAAGGCTCGCAAGATGTGTGAATCATATTCGCGGTTGTTGTCAGTTTGCAGCGCAACAATAGGTAGACAGAATTGGGTTTGCACATAAGCATGAAACGATCGAATAATTGGCAAGACCTCAGACTTAGCAAGGATTGGAAATGTCCAAATGTAGTGTGTGAAATCATCCAGGAAAACAACATAGTATTTGAACCCTGAATTGCTAAGCGCAGGTGATGTCCAAACATTGGAGTGAACAATTTGAAAAGGGAAATATGTTTGTGTTGCAGAGGAATGGAAAGGGAGGCGAGCATGCTTGCCCAATTGACAGGAGTGACAAGAATGAGCCTCTAACTTATTACAACTAAAATCAAAAGACTCCAAGACCTGTGACAGTGTCGGAGTGTCGGGATGCCCAAGCCTTTGATGCCACAATTCGACCGTCGGCGCCAGTGTTGCAGTGAAGGTTTGAGGAAGCGGCAGCCGGAGTGGGTAGAGATCGCCAGTGCTGTCACAACGGTGAATCTCCGTTCTGGTGGGAAGGTCCTTTATAGAAAAGCCAGAGGGATCAAACTCAATTGAAATATTGTTGTCACGCGTTAACTGACGAACGGAAACGAGGTTCTTGACCAGGAAAGGAGAGACAAGAATGTTGCGAAGTTGCAGAGGACGAAAAGAAGTGGGAATGGCGGTGTCGGCGGCGTGCGTGACAGGCAGCCGAGCACCATTGCCAACAATGATGGAAGAAGAGAGGGGGCGGGAAAAGTTTAGAATACCGGTTGAGGAGGACATGTGGTTGCTTGCTCCGGTGTCCAGGAACCATTCGGACGCGCTGGGCGGCTATGTGGCGACGCCGACAGAGTTGAGCGTGGAGTAGAGGGCCTGGTTATCCCAGGCGGTGCCGTGGAATGGTGGAGGCGGCAGCTAAGCTTGGTGGAGGGCCGTCATGGCTTGCTGCGGCTGGAATGGAGGTCGTGGGCCGAGTACGCCAGATCCGGGGGCCGCATAGTCATGTGGCAAGCCTGAACGAGCCTAGTCCAGGGATTATACCCTGCGGCCCATGGCGCGGGGGGGGGGGGGGGGGGGGGGGGGTTAGTGGATTGTTCAGGTTGACCACCACCACCGCTGCCGGAGTAGCCCTGACCCCGGCCCTTCTTCTTGTTCCGGGACTGGAACCCGCTGGAGCCGCCTGTAGATCTGCCGGAGCCACCGGCAGATCCGCCGGCGGACCCGCCGGAGGCATTTGCCCAGGGGCCGCCGGCAGAGGAGCAGTCTTGCTGCGCCATCCACTACAAGAAATGTGGTGATCTATGACGAAAATTTTATGATATTTTAATGGAGCATCACAATTGCACACAATCTATGACGAATTTGAAGGTATGGACCCTAGGCCCAGAACTTTATGACGTTTTATTGAATTCGTCATAATTGAGCCCACAAAATATGACGTTTTATTGAATTCGTCATAACTGAGCCCACAAAACATGACGTTTTAATATTAATGTCATAAAAATCGTCATAGCTATTTTAACTATATGTTTTGACATTTTTCATTTTCAATTCAAGTTTTTGCTTCTCTTATTTGATCTTTCATAAAAATCATGAACTTTCATTCAGTGTCCTTTGTTTGCATGCCGAGTTCACGTATGCGTCTAAGTTGCTACATAATATTTTGTACAAGCTTAAATCCTATTTTCTTTAGTTTTTTAAATTTTTGTAGCATAAAAAGATCGCTCATTATTTTATCTAAAAAAATCATTCTAGCCCACTTCAACATTTTCTTAGCTCTAGTAAAAAAATTGGAACAAAACAAGGACCGAGCTCTTTTTACTTATGTGTGGGCCAAGTTCGTTTTGGCCCTTCAGGCCTCCTACTCTCTCTCTCCTGTTGTCTTGCGTCAAAAGCCCAGACCAGCGCATGGGGGGAAAAGCGCCAGCGGAGGGGGGAAAAAACACTCAAAGGCCAAGAGAAGAATCGAACTCAGGCCTCAGCGGACATAATCTAGAGCCCTTCCATTATGCTGCGTCTTGTTTGGTTTAGTATTAGCCTCTATATAATAGATGTCAAGTTTTAATTCAAAAACAAAAAAAAAGTAGCAACGTGGACTCGAACCCAGACCTTTAGGAAAAAAATACTCAATCGCATAACCACCAGGCTACGCCTTCCTTTGTGGAACCCTTAGGTAACGACAGATAATTATAAATTGTAAACGGGCTGGGTCTTCATTTGTGGATGCAAAATGGAAAAATGTGTGGCTACAGAGATTCGAACACATAACCTCCCACACGAGGTGAAGACATCTAACCACTAGGACACGTTTTTGGTTTTGATGAATTTTGGCATTCTGCTTTTATTTGTATTTTTTCGTGTCGAGTAAGATGAAGAACTGAAACAAGCTCATTTTCTCTTTTTAATCCGGAATTAAAATTTGTAACTAGTATTTCTTCCTCATATGAACTCTAAATTCGATGTTTCTTTTTCCTAAATTTTTCTAAAGTCATGATTTTTCATTCAGTAGTGTTTGTTTTCATGTTAATTGCTATTTTTGGAACTTTTTCTTATGACTTGCTTTCTTCCACCTAAATGGAGAATAGAAAACATATGTTTTTAAATAACAATTGCTAATTTATCTTAATGTTTTCTTATATTATAGTCAACATAAGTTTGTGTCCAAATTTGAGGTGCATATGAGTTCAAAAATGTTATGATATGTTCAAATTTCAAAGTTTGAATTGAGTTGTATGAAACAATGTCAGAGATCTATCCATTTTGTGAACAAATGTATACTCCAATTATTATAAAACTTATGAAACTTTTTTGTCAAGCTTATACATCCAGAAACCAATTCTATGCCAATTTTCAGAAGTTTTATAGAAAGTTTAGGTATTATCATTATTATTTTATAATATGACTGTAAATAGAAGTTTGAATAGTCCCTAACAAACATTTAAAATTTTTACCTACTTTTCAGATATGAGCTATAATATAATATAAGTACCTAAAATATATTTATTTGGAGTTATGTAAATATTATTTGTATTATTTGAGATACATGAGTTCAAATTTTAATTATTTTCAATAAACACCCAAAAATTCATTTAAACTAAAAAAATAGTAAACGAGCTCAAAAATTATTGAAACTTCTAAAACACAACTTATATGTACTCTAATATATATCAAAAATATATGTGTATATATAAAATAATTATTTTTATATGTTACTTCACGATAGTGCAATGAAATGAAAAATAAAAAAACAAGATGTTAAACGGGCTGGGAAACCAAGCAAGGCCCGTTTCCTGTCAAGGCCCGATTTCTCCCAGCCGTCCATTACCGATCAAACGATTCACATGGATCTCCAGTTGCATAAAAAGACCAGCCAAGACTGAAACCCTAGCTCCCTCCACAAGCTGACTGCGCCTCCTCGTCACAGATTCCCCGCCGCTCCCTCTGCGGCCGCCTGCCTCATCGTCCCGCCTACCAGCGGTTCCTTCGTCTCCTCCCCCGAGTGCACCGCGCCGGTGAATCCCAGATCCGTGGAGAGCACGTCACTGGAGGCCGCGCGCTCCTCCTGTCCCCTTCCTCTACTCACTTCTTCAACCCATCGGCACCAAGGTCGTTGAGGTCACACCTGCCGGCCGCCGCATTAGTCGACTTCCGGTGGCCAGTCGTCAGATCCGCCGCCGCCTGTCCCGGATCCGTCGTCTCCAGGCCCAGGCTGTCCTTCTCCCTATTGTCGGTGCTCCCCGTGGGCAGGTCTCGTGGATCTAGCCACGGTAGGACGCGACGGCATGGAGCTCCTGGGGGCGGGCGCGCGGAGCTCGTAGCCCCCTCCCTACGCAAGACTTGAGGAGCTCCGACACAGGCGGCCTGAATCCTGGGCGGAGGCCCCCTTACATGGCCGCGGTGCCATGGGTCCTCTCTTGTGGGACGACCCTGCTGGTGCGCGTCCTCCCTCCGATCCAGTCAGAGGATGGCAACTTGTGCAGGTTCTTCCATCCTCCTCATCCTCTCCTTCCGTTTCCCATCGCAAATCCGTGCGGCGCTTGTCCCACGGTGAGTTGTGAAAATTGATCCGTGCATCCAGTCCTAAAGCCTGTAGCCTGGTCCCATTATATGTACTTGTAACTAATCTTATGACCTGGTGATGGTTCTTGCCGAGGCCAAGGTAGCTACAAATGTGATGGTTCTTGCTGAGGCCAGGAGCTGGATCACCAGGCGCTCATATACAAGTACCTCGTCGCCGGTGTGCTGTCCCCCAGACCTCCTCCCTATCTGCTGTGGCTTCGTCCAGCAGATCTCACTATTTTTTGCAGTTGATTTTGTGTGCTGCAGTCATGGAGCTTAAACAGAGGCTTGCGAGCAACCAAAGCCCATGGCCAAACCACTCCCGCACTGCTGGTATAGTGTTTGATGAAATGCCCCTTGCATGGTAAGCGCCACAAATTCTGTCACATTTAATTTACTTTCAGACATGTTCTTTACCAGCAACTATATTATTGCCAAAGTATGTCATTGTCATTTTATCTGCAGTCTCTTGTTCCTTAATAAAAGGTGAAGTTATAGGTTGTATATTTCCTCTAACCAGGATTATTTATTTCTTCTATTATATTTTCTTGTATCAGTTCTCAATTTCTATTGCATGAAAGCATGCTTCCCTGAATAGCTGTCATTGTTTCCAAGTCAAATCAAATGCCGGCCTTGAATGGAATTTAAGAAATGTGGACAATAATATGCTATATCAGATCAGTTCTATAATTTGCATGCATTGTGTCGTACAAAGTGGTATTCTTTCTTGTTTGTCCACTCAATTTTAAATTGTTGCCATTAGTGGCCAGCACGGCTTTCCTCTTTGTTTCAACAATGTGCATACCAGATATTCATTCAAATGTCTAACTGAATCTATGGAACAAGAATTGAAATCTTGCCTTTTCATTTTATCATCTGATATCCAGTTTTCAAAGTTATAGTGTATCATTTTTTTCTTCAGAGTTCATTTCCAAGTTAAAGAAAAAAAATTATAGTAGATCCTTTTTTGTTTGGAGGATACAAGTGTTCATTTCCAAGTTAAAGAAAGGTTGCATGAGCATCCAGTATATGTTACACCACTGCATAGTGTTGCAAATATTTGTACCTATCTCCTGTGTTTTTTGAAAATGCAATATGAACTTTTACATGGATTTAATATTTGCATGTCAGGGGCTATCGGTTAGCAACAAGCATCAATCTAACAGGCCATGATGGACCCAAGAAATATTTTGCTCTCGGTCAGCTTCGAAATCAACAAAGTTAAGCGATATGGTGGTCTGTTAGCTTTGGGGGGACTTCTCTTTTGCAGGAACCAAACTTTACTGGTGCAGCTTCATATTTTGTTGGTTTGTTAGGTTTTGGTCAAACTTCAACAAAATTTTGGTGAGGCACGGTTTAGATTCTTGCTGAAACCTATTTTTTGTTGTTTCTTGTCAATTATGTGGTCTTGGAATGTTACTGCTAGTTCTGATAGATGGAAAACCTCTATGTAATGCAAATCTTATTCATGTGAATTTAGGCTGGAATTGCTTATTATGAATTATGGGTTGGAACTTCTGTTTTAATAAATGGTCTGTGTAGCTAAATCTGGTTAGCTGATAATTAATATGAATTTATTTGCTGGTTGCAGCAAGGAAGGAAGGATGCGAGAGACTGATCATCACAACCCAAAAGATGGTACATTTCTATAAAAAATGGTTGCAGCAAGCAAGGGAGTATGTGTTAATCTGACTTCAACTGATATTTTAGAGAACAAGTGTAATCAACTATTGACTATTGTGATGTGCTTCTAAATGTAACTTGAGATGTTGCATCTTTTGTTTTTTGAGATTATGATATACTGGACCTAATATGTGTAATTCTGATAAATGGGCTGAAAACTTACTATGTCATTTGGGCTGAAATGTTGCTATGATGAATGAGCTGATTGTTTGAGCGGGTTGAAATTTGATGGGCCTCTTTGATGCGCTTAAAAATTTATGGGCTGAAATGCACGTTAGCAGCCACGTTGGCCATGTCATCATAACTTTCCATGTCAGCACCACATCATCGGCCATGTCAGTGCCACGTCATCCTCTTTGTCCACGTCAATGGCCATGTCATCGGCCATGTCACAAGACATGTGGACATTGTGTGACGTGGCAATTGAATCCGTGACGTTAATTTTCGTCATAGAAAACGGGTTTGGGTTGGGCTTTGGGGGCCCGGAGACATACCATGACGATTTTAAAATGTCATGGATCAAGTAATCTATGACGAAAATTTAAGAAACGTCATGAGGTGTGATCTGTGACGCTCAATACATGACGTTATTTGAGATCGTCATAAATGCTGTTTTATGACGGTTTTTTAGTGATCTGTGACGAAATTCAATCGTCATGGATCAACAGATTTTTTGTAGTGATCTTGCCGCTGCCGATGGACCTGCAGCCTGCAGCCTGCCGCCGTCCCTCTCTCTGATCGGCACCCCTCCCTGGCGTCTCTCTCTCCTCTTTAATCGGCATGTAACACCCCAGAAGAAAAACACAACAGTCCTCTGGAGAATTACCACACTGCAGCACAAGAACTTAACAGTGTATGCGGAAGCAACATAAATTGTTTAGATAGATTAACAGAATTTCACTGGAGTGAAATAAACATTTTACAAACTGAACCACATGAGAGAATTTGAAACAGCATCAGAATCTCCACATCCAAATATTTTATTACAAAACATTGGTTCAACAAAAATTGATAAGTGTGTGCACATGTGCTGCTACTCCCATCCCAAGCATGCAACGTCCAAGCTCAAGCACCTGAGGGGGGAAAAACAAGTGTGAGGTTTATGAAAAAAACCTCAGCAAGCAAACTGCTTTAACCAAGCTATTTAAATCACAATTCGATTAAACATTTGATTAATAATTCATATAAAAGAGCATCATACTGAAACAGTGTAACTTCAGGTACAGATCTTCATAATGATGCTTCAATGCATATGCAAATTGTACAATGCATTATGAATGCTTCAATGCACACGCTTATGGTGCAATATAATGGATGACTTCACTTCTACCCACAAACCCCAAGGAAGGAAGTGAGGGCTGCAACCACATTGCTATATATCAACGTGCGTTGCTGTACCGGTACTTACCACACCAATCCGGCTACGGTTTCTTCATATGCATCTTCAATATGAGAGTGCAAAAGTATGATTGCAATGCATGAACTTCATAGACCTCCAAAATTTATAACTCCAAGAGCAATGCCACAAGTGGATAAATATATAAATCCACAAATAAAGAAAATTTCAGATATTATCTGGTTAGTGTGAGCTTCTGAAATTTAATGGAGGCAATTCAAATAACAAAGTTAAAGCGAGTAGACCACATCGCTACGTTTACTTGCCTTCACCGAAGATCAAGAACATGAGCTAAGCACAGTCCGAAGATGCACAACCTTTTCACAAATATACCTCAGCACCAAAACAAGCACACTTCAAAATAAAAACATCGAGTAAAGCAATCCTACGCCCAAACCCCACGTCCTCATGTCAACACATGCTAATCTTCATCTTCCGATGATGACGACGTTTATTTTATCTCGTCAGCAGCTCGAATTGTGCAAACTTTTTCAAATGAAAAAGGAAGATGGGGAGGTTTTGTCCATGGCCATCAAGTTCGGTATAGAGATCGAGAAGGTGGCCACGGAAGGATGTTTCAAGATTATTTGGCCGATGATCCGACGTACCCCCCCCCACACACCTACTCCGTTGGAGGTTTGTGCACATTCACTTGTGTTTGGTTGAAAATATCTAGCTAATTAATGTATGTGTTATTTAATTTGATTTGTTTACTGCAGATATAGTATGAATAGGGAGCTTTTCTTACGCATAGTGAATGCGGTAGAATCATATGATGACTACTTTGTGCAAAAATGGAATGGAGCCAATGTAGCTGGACTGAGTTGCTTCCAAAAAGTGACTGCATCATTTCGTATGCTCACTTATGGAGTTCCAGATGATGCAGCAGATGAGTATGTTCGCATTGGAGAAAGTACGGTACTTGAGAGCCTACGAGGTTTGTGGCTGCAGTAGTTGATATCTATGAAGATGAATACTTGAGATCGCCTAACCAAGCTGACACGGCCCGCTTACTTGCGCTCGGGGAACAAAGAGGGTTTCCTGGTATGCTTGGGTCCACTGACTGTATGCATTGGGCATGGAAGAATTGTCCGGTAGCTTTGCAGGGTCAGTACAAAGGGCACGTAGAGAAGCCCACAATTATTTTAGAGGTGTTACTTCTCACGATCTATGGATATGGCATGCCTTATGATATCAATGTCCTGCATCGGTCTCATTTGTTTGCAAAGCTTGCAGAGGGTACAGCTCCTGAGGTGAACTATAGCATTAATGGACATGATTACACAATGAGATATTATCTAGCTGATGGTATATACCCATCATGGGCTACTTTTGTTAAGTCCATCTCTCAGCCAATGGGGAACAAGAAAAAATATTTTGCAAAAGCATAGGAAGCTGCAAGGAAGGATGTATAAAGAACTTTTGGATTTCTTCAATCAAGGTTCGCCATTGTTCGAGGGCCAGGTCGTGTGTGGGACACAGAGACTCTAGGAAATATCATGAAAGTTTGTGTCATTATGCACAATATGATCATCGAGGATGAGGGAGCTGTTGACCCCGATGAGCACTTCGAGTATGGTGGACAAAATGTGGAGCCTTCTCATGAGAGTAATCGAACCATTGAGGAATTTATTGATGCACATAAAAGGATCAGAGACAATGAAACTCATCACCAATTAAAAGAGGACCTCATCGAGCACCTGTGGCAGCATTTTCCGGATAAATATTAGTCATATATGCAGCTATAATATTTTATTTCTAATAGTTTGAGTCAATCTCAATGTATTGCTCCTGTAATCAATCACTATTTTATTTCTAATAGTATGATTCTATCTATTTTAATCATTGGTCACGCACTTGGTTCCTTTGTTATCAGGCTCTGTCTTATTGTATTTGATAGTGACCGGTTTAGTCAGCTGCCGACATGCAAGCTAATTCAGTAAAAATAAAATAGTTCCATGCACAGGAGGAGTACTAAATTTTGATGCAAAGGTTCAGTGAAGCGATAGTTTACAAGAACAGTGATAAAGCAAATGGTTCACTGAATCGAACTAAAATTTTGTTTTCAAATAAAATGGCAATAAGCTATTTCTAATTGGATAGGCGACGAGCAACAATCTTCTCTTGCATAATCTGATAGTACTTCAGCTGTGCTGGGGTCAGTGAGGATGAGGTCATGTCCATTGACATAATCTTGTCTTCCTTCTCCATGAGGTCTGCCTCAACCCTTTTCTCCTCTAAGGACAGACGATTCTTCTATAGCTCTAGTGAAGCCAAGTATCTTTCCTCTTTCTTTTTTTCTTTCCCTCTGTCAAAAGCCTCTTTCTCTTTCCCTCTGTCAAAAGCCTCTTTCTTTGTCCACATCTTGTCCAAAGCCTCCATACAAGCCTCACCACCTCCTCGCTTCAGGGCTTGTTTTGCCTTCTTCTGACCAAGCGGCCTCTTTTGTGCATCTTCTTGTACAAGTGCATCTTCTGCTTGTTCTTGCACAGGTGCATTGTCATTTGCTTGTGCTCCAGTCTATTGCGTCGGAGTGGACTGTGCATGCACCTTCTGCTTCTTGTTTTTGTTCCTTTTATCTTGCTCGGACAGCTCTCTCCTCTTTGCCTTCCACTTGTCTTCATCCTTCAACTTGTTCCAGCAGTGCATTAGAGTGAAAGCCTTGTTCTCTTGATCTAATCCCTTGTACATCACTGCTGCATCAGATATCTGCAAATGTATATATAAGTACTTGTTATTGTGGTTGTCATTACCAATGAACGAAATGGGGGGAAAAATAGAAATACAACTACCTTGTTCTGAATGGTTGGACCACTTTGATGTCTACGCTCTATTGCTTCATAGCATGAACAAAACTTGTTGACTTGACTCAAAATAGTCATCCATCTATGCATAATGGAACTGTCTGATCTTAGAAAACTAGTTGTCTTGTTTGACTCAAAGTAAGCATGAATTCTACTCCAAAAAGTTCCTTTAGATTGATTAGCTCCATGCACAGGATCTTTGCTCACATTAAGCCAAGTAGAGACCACCACTAAATCCTCCTACGAGTCAAAATTTTTAGATCTCTTCGAGTTTGGCCTTGAACTGCGAGGGCGTGGAGCAACAGCACCGCCTTCTGCATCAATTCCTTGAACTTGGGTAGTCGTCTCGTCAAGTTCTTGAGTCTCATTTGTCACAAGAAAATTTAGATCCTCCAAACCAAGAACATCTCCATCTCCCCGCACCATGTTTGTCCAAAACAAATCATTGGACATTTGATTCATCCTAAAACAAATCATGAAATCAGCGTATCTAGGATCATAATTCAACCATTAATTTTTTCTAACAAACGAAAGTTCTCTTGTATTATTGATAAAGTAAAATTCTCATCACTGATACAATCTTTTTCCTTTGCCGTGTATCTAGCATCAAACTAATCAAAGCGTTCACTGCAGGGCGGCAGGGGATGCATGGCGTCAGGGCGTTCACTTCAGGCCCATCCGCACAGCCGCGCCAGGCATGGCGGCAGGCGGTGCAGGGCGTCAGGGCGGCAGGGGAGCAGGCCGTGCAAGGCGGCAGGGGGGCAGGCGGTGCATGGCGGCAGGACGGTGCCCTCCTCCTGGCGCGGCAGTGCAGGGCGCAGCCCTGGCAGCAAAGTACAGGAAGTGTGCTGGACAAGATGAATGGGATCCATAGTTACCTGTGTCAGTGGCGGCCTGTTTTCCTTGTTGGCGGCGGCGCGACGGCACCAAGGAGTTCCCGCGCGGCGCGAAGAAGGGCGGGAGAAGAGGCGGCGACGAAAAATCACCGCCCGATGGGGAGAGGAGTGTGTATCTTTACGCACAAAGATGGACAATATGTCAATTCTTAAAAGATGAGAAATTAGGATAGGAAACTATTGGAGAGGTTTTTTTTTCTTTTTTCTAAAAAAGGATGGGGAAGAGGGATAGAAAACTCTTGGAGATGCTCATTAACTCTATTTTTCTCAACAATCAACATATCCACGTCATATAGAAACCTATTATAGCATATGTCACATCCCCATTCACTAGGACCACCTATTATAGCATATGTCACATCCCCATTCACTAGGACCATCTATTTATATCTTCCACCGATTTTCTGTGAATGTTGTCATGCAATCAACCTTGATATTTTTATTTTCAAATTTCACCTTAAATTTTTGTTTAAAAAATCTTACAGCAACACGCGGGGTATCACCTAGTTGTTCCTATATGCACTGCTAATTTCTCTTTGTTACCTGCGTTGGCAGAATCAACCTTTTGTCATTTTGCATAGTTGATCTTTGTTGGTGCCGATTTAGGGCCAATATACAAACGCACTCGAACGTGCGGTGAGCGGCGGCGCACCTTACAGCGCCGCAGTACCAATCGGTCAGACCGGTCTCGTCGGGGCAGCCCAACGAGTATCCAATGAACGCCCGCCCGGGAGGAACCCCGTCGGGGCAGGCGCACCTTCTGTTGCCCTATGCTCGGCAGGTCAGCTAGGGCGTCTTCAAACGCCATGGAGATTAAGAAAAAATAATATGTCAAGGTTGGAAAAGTAGGGTAACGAGAAAGAAAGGTAAAAATGATAAATGTAGATTGAATTGGTAGATTCGATTGGGTTGTATACCCTCAATTACCCATGACCCTTTATATTTATGGGAGAGATGGTCTTATCGCATTAGGAGTTGAAACCCTAATTAATTTTGTGTCAAAATACAACTCCTAACTCGGACTGGGCTGTCTGGATCGGTCTGACCACCCTAGCCATCGATCTGGGTCTGGGTCAAGTCTTCCCGAAGTCATAACTCTCTAACCCGAAGTCCAAATCGAACGTTCCATGTATGTATTTTGATCGTCTTAACGTGTGCTACACAATGGTAAAGTCAAATTTGCATTTGACAAAGTCACCTTGACCGGTCTGACCGGTCTATGCACACTGGTCCGACTGGTCTGCACAGCCGTGCTAATTTTGATCGTCAACAATCTTGTAGCTAACAAACCGGTCACATTAATACATCATTAATTTAGCTCTAGCAACAACTGAGTTAGTAGTTAGTAGGCTTATCGTTCATGAGTAGTGAACTGAAGAATATTACACTCATTCAGCTCTACTTATTTAATTTTAAATACAGTAAAATGGCTCGACATAATATTTAACTTTAATTAAGTCAGGTAGTCACAAGTTTTGGCATCTGCTGACTGCCAACAGTGGCAACCAATCGTGCTTCTCTTTTGAAATAAAATTCTTAAATGTTATGCAAGTTCTTGGGATTTGTGACGATCGCCAACAATTGTTTATCGATCTCTATCATGATTGAAAACAGGAGAAATTATAGAGGTGCTGAAGGTGGATAAAGAGGATGATGAAATCAGAAGACTATATCAGCAGGGAGAGGTAATAAACACGAGTTGTTTGCATTGGCAACGCACATAGTGGCTGGTGCAAATAGTTCATTCACTAGAACTTTTTGAATCAAATTCTTGTTTACTAGATTCTCTTAAAATATGCACAATCTTCGCTAGTTAAAACTAAAAAGAACAATGATTTATATTTGAGAATATCACGACCTGCTTGTACCACAATTTGTAGAATTGGTGCCTTGCCCAGAATTAAAGAATCCCAACAATTTCCCTACCAAAATAAAAGAAGAAGAAAGGATGTGCTTTTAAAAGTAGCCACATTAAGCACTTAACCTTGTCAAAAACAGGGACAAATTATTTAGGACTTCAATGTTAATATAAAAAGCATGTTTTTATTTGGCCGATTCAGGAAATCAATAAATAAAGGCCAAACGTATATTAAGGCATGTATTTATCTCATACTTATTTCCTCCCAAAACCCAAATCCCTCTCTGCTTATATAAAGTCCTAGCTAGAGGGCACCGTACCCATCTTCATCCACCACAACATCAATCCGCTACCTCGATCAAGACGCGGATCAAACAAGAAGAATCAAAGAGAGATCCATTTGCTTCCATGGATGCCATCACCAAGCCCGGTGTCCTGCTCGTCCTCGCCGCCGCCCTAGTCTCCTGCCTTGCTCTCATGGGCAACGCGCAGCAGATAGGTGGCACCTGTCACCTGTCGGACATCAAGGTCTCGCAGGAGAAGACGGGGAAGGTCGTGCAGGGGCAGCCGGAGTACCGGGTGACCTTCGAGAACCTGTGCGAGTGCCCGCAGGACTACGTCGACGTGCGCTGCAACCGCCTGCCCAGCGTCGAGCCCATCGACAGCAAGCAGATCAAGGTGATGGACGAGCTCTGCATGCTGGCCACGACCCTGTTCAAGGGCTCCAACATCTCCTTCACCTACGCCTGGAAGACGCCGCAGGACTTCACCGTTGTCAGCGCAACTTCGCGGTGCGGCGAGGGGAATGGTCGAAGGGTCTAGGTAGTACCATAGAAAGGAACAATTAGCAATTGTTGACGTGCATTGTATGATTTCAATCCTGCTTGTTATTCTCGATCGTAGCGTTATTGTTCTTAATAAAATTGTTACACAAAGACTAGGAGATGGAGAGAGTAGTCCTGTATCGGCCATATATATGTCAGTTCTCCAGACTTATACCGACAGTAAATGGCATGGTATCGCAATGATGATCATATAACTAGCCAATGTTTGCAGGGCTGTTTGTCGATCTTGAGTTTCTTGATCTCAGCGTGACCCTTAACTGTCGCCTTGGCGGGTCTCCTATTGTATTTCTAGCAAAATAACATGCCTTTTTATATTATTCAAATTATATTGTATGATTTCTATTTGATTGCATCAAGCATTAGATGTTTACAACCTTTTTTTTCTTCACGTTACAAGTGGTATCAATGTGTTTTAAATGTTGAACATTTAAGCAGTTATTATACAAACGGCCATTGATTTGAATATTTGCTTTTCCACCAACCTGTCCAAAACATAAATAAAGATGTAACAATCGATGTTTCTTATGCAGTGGGAAAACATAAAGAAAACTCTCTTCTTGTAACAATGCCATGCATGCCTAAAAGTCCTGGCTCCGGGTGCTCAGAGCAATGTTTAGCGTCACCTCCATATCAGCCCCGGTGTGAAGAACTTCGTCAGCTCCTATCTGTTCCATGAAGCCGTCATGGAGTCGGTTAGTTCACTGACCAATTTAGGAGCATGTGCGGTCCACAAATGAACCGGCCTAAGGGATCCCTTTAGCCAGTTCATATTCCAAATTTCTAGAGTTTCACTAGTCCCTATCCGACGGATCAGGCCTTGCTTCAGCAGATCCATTCTGTCTAATATTGCGCACCAAATACAGGACGGTCTTGACCCTAGCTTTTTTTTTTAGCTATGTTGGCAGAACTGTCATGGGCCTCCAGTACAGCATAGCAAAGTCTACCTAGGCCGTTGGCCCATGTCTTCTATATTTGGGCCTGCGAGCCGTGACCCGTCGGCTGAGTATGGCGAGTATATAAACTCGGCCGCTGTAGTCGACTCGGTATCGTTGAATTGGCTCTGAACCCCGCCAAACATGTTCTTCTTCCTAGAGCAGACTCTATTCTTTCCCAAATCTCCCACTTCCGAGCCAATCTACTTGTAATTCTAAGTGAATCATACGAGTACAATTACAAGTGGTCTAAAAAAAAAGTGCCATTAGAATAATGTCCCCTGCGGAATAGTATACTGATTTCAAAATGCGAGCACCCTGTGAAATCTCGCTATCATCCTGCAAAATTCCCCATGCTTATTTTGCTTGTAGGGCTAAAATGAAAAAACCAAGTCCACTGATCGAAGAACTTTGGTTTAACCATGTCATCCCATACAACCCAACATGTTTTCCTGTTGCCTTCCTTGCTGCCCCACCAAAAATTCCAGATTAAACTATTGATACGAAGGCACAAATCCCTTGGTAATTCCAAAAAAAAAAAGACATTGTGCACGTTGTAATGGCCTGAGCAGCGGATTTAATCAACACTTCTTCCCTCCTTTCGATATGCATTGCTCCATCCAAACCTCTACTCTTTTCCATACACGGTCTTTGAGGTACGTATTTTAAAAAAACAATAAGCTGAGCATCTGACATCCGATGACATGCCCAAATATTTCTGGCTGAATGTTTCATTGTCAACATCTAGGATCGCCTTCATCCCGTATCACCTATGGACATGCTCTTGAATGAATTCAAGACTTTTCTAGATTAATTTGTTGCCCTAATGCATGAGTACAATTGTAATTTGTAAAGCATCATTGATCTCCATGACATTCTCCCTATTCGCTTTGAAAAGCAGCAGGCTGTCATCTGCAAAGTGAAGATGGCCGACCATCGGCGTCGATGCTGCCACCCTATTTCCTTTGAGAGCTGATGACTGAATTTTGGAGTTTAATAGGCAAAAAAGGCCCTCTACTGCCAAAACAAAGAGTTCGAGTGAAATAGGATCAGATCACGTTGACGTATACCCTAGCTAGGATGGTAACGGATCATGTCTCTAGTGCTCTCTTCACCATCTAATTTAGCCCTTATATATATATTTTTAGCTCAAAATAGTATAGATCAGAGCCGGGTCTTTTAGGGCTCGGCCCTTAGGTTATCTAGTCTAAAGTTTTAGACCCTTTATTACCACCCATAAGTATACCTCTAGAAGGATTGAAGCTTTCAAGACATTCACCATTGAAAAGCACCGCAAATGATATGGTTGTAATAGCTGCATGATCATGTCATCCCACGTCTGATGGAAGCCTAGTTTCAGCACGTATACAGCTCCACTCCACCCTGTCATAAGCCTTCTTCATATCCAGCTTCAGAGCACAAAAACGTTGGTCCCAGGGACGCTTCTGCTTCATGAAGTGCAGACACACTCATAAGTTACAATGATGTTGTCTGTAATTTTTTTTGAAGTAACAGGACGGGAGCGATCCCCTTCTGATTATACATTAAAGCAGTGAGAAAAGAGTAAAAGTTACATTTGAGAAAGAAAAGCAAAAGACTGCTCTAAAATTTATATGAGTGACTCTAGCCATTGCAAAATGTTTGGGAAGTACATACTTTTCGCCCGATGGATAACCATGGCAAATTCTCGTATGAAAATCTCTTTGATCTTCTGATCTGAGAAAGTTTCATTCTTGAAAATGAAGTTATTTTGTGAAGTCCAGATACTCCAGGACATAAGAATAATTACTTCCATGAAGAAAGGTTCTGCAATTTGTCTTCTGAGATGTTCTAGGATCTCGAATGGTTCCCAAATGGCTTGAGTCTGTATTCCAGTGCTGTTCCAACAGAGTTGCGCGTAAGGACAAACTAGACACGGATTTCCATGATTTCCAAATGGCTTGAGTCTTGTGTTTGAGTTGATTGCAAGATTTCCAAAGCCACTGAAAGGAAGGGTGGACATCTCTGTGTCCTCTCATATGTTTATAAACTCTCTGCGAGCTTAGATAGGGGACCCCCAGACATAAGCCCATGTATCATTTTCATCATTCAAATTGCAGCTGTCAATTTTATCTAGAATTGTTTCAAGCTGATTAAAAACCTCATTCGAAATGGGCAGCACTAACTCCTGCAAGTCAACAATGTTTTTTCTTTTTTTATTAAGGATAAAATCCGGCATTCTATATCCACAATGTGGATATATACAGCCAAAGGTTATAAAGAGTTCTTAGACTCCAATTCTCACCAATGAGAAGCTCAAAAACACTAGAAGAAAAGCTCTTAAGACAAAGAAAAAATTGAAGACTAAGCTTCGTTCTTCTTCTTTGTCCATAATCGATCTTGCGTTGTCTTGATTCATCTTCAGTATCATCTTCGTCTTCTTAGAAACTTGATGTCGGACTTAGAATACATATCTTCTATCTCTCACACAACAGACTCCTTCATTGGTAATAAAGAACGTCGAGTCAAAGGATTTCTAAGGCGACGCCTTCAAGAAGGGCACGACGTCGATGACGCCACCGTCGCCCATCCGATGAACCGGAATAAAGTTTTTACCTAGAAGATCCTTGACCTTGCAGCAGCATCATAGTCAACGCTTCATCAAGGGAGGAAAATGACACCCAATGGCGCTGTCGTTGCTGACACCGGCATTACAGCCAGGTAAAGCTTTCGCCCGTTGCTGATTCACGACCACATCACCAGCTAGGGCACCTGCTGACCACCGCCGCTACTGCAAGGCAGAACCGCCCGATCGTGAAGGATTCGAGAAAGCCCATCAACATGCGCTAAGCTCGACAATGTTAGCTGCACTGTGTAAGGAAATACTCTTGTTTTTTTTTTGCAAAAGAGAAAAGCTGTCTTAGCTTTGTTATCAAATTTTCCTTGTCCTCCTGGTGGCACGTAAATGAAAGAAACGTGTTTTTATCACCAGCTCGCTCTTTTCTGCTTCATTTGGTGTTGTCTGAGTCCGGTGTTCGGCTGGGATTCTGCTCCCAGATCATGGGAAGACCTGCAGGGGGGCAGGCTCTCACTTTTGTTTGGGGTGAAGGGGCGCCGGGGCATTTTCCTTTTTGCTGCCGTTGCATGGTCTTTATGGAAGACACGGAATAAAATGGCGATCAGGCGGATTTTCCCTATTAATCTGATTGATGTTCTGTTTTCGGCCGAAATGTTCATGCAGAAATGGTGGCAGCTTCTGAAGCCAGGTGATGAAGAGAAGTTGGCTGAGGCGATGCTGAAACTAGGAAATTGGCTTAAAGATTGCGTCTCTACCTACTACAGCTACGGACATTGTTGAACTTTAATTTCTCTCTAGTTTTTGTATGGTGGTTTTGCTTTCTGGAAAACTGGCTTCCCCAATCTTGTTAGCTAAATTTGAAAATTGTACCCTTTTGTAAAAATATAAAAGTTCCTAATTCTATGGGGTAGTCCAAGAGACTAGCTGAAATGTGATGGCTTTATTCAAAACTGGGTTCACGTCATCAATTTGCATCGGGCTGCTTCGCTTCCGCGTCCACGCGCCGCCGCCGATATTGCCTGACGCCGCCGCCGCTCTCCATCGATCCTGCATGCTCTCGGCCGTGGCTCGGCCTGGACATGGACGACGTAGCCGGCCTGGACGTCGACGACCCAGCCGGCCTGCATGCTGATTTGATCGTTTCAACCAGGAAATCGATCCGTACAGCATTGAAGCAATTTTTTTTATCAGCCCTATTTTGATCCGGTCTGAAATACAATGTCGTAGAGCATTTGGGGTCCTACAATCTCGGGAGGGGGCGATGGCTAGCAGCGGCGCTAGGCAAAAGTACCTAGCTGAGGGGCGCCAATAGCTAGCGTTGAACGATGGCTAGCCGGATGCAGTTTTTGTTGGATACGTTTTCTTGGGGTTGTTTTCCTTTTTTAGTTAAGGAAAGGCAAATAGAAGAGCTCTTGGAGATGCTCTCGGGTCCAAACAGGGCCTCAATATGGCACGAATACATGCATGTTATCATGGAAATGACTAGCAGACACGATTATACCTCACGGCCCGACCAACACAATGGTAGCCAAAGGGCTAGCTAATATAGCTAGCTTGAACAACGGAGAGAACGCACCAAGTTAGAAAAACGAACCTAGCAAACGAAACATTACTCCTAACAAACATGCGATGATTGTAAACACATTTGAGTCGAAAAGGATCATGCGTAACTTAATTATTATCCCCTCAGGCTCAGAGTCATTAAGCATACCATAGGTACCATACCAAACGCTGATTCCAGAGCATCTATCCACCGAAGCATCTGCTTTTCCCGAATAAGAAATAGGACAGCCATGATGATGAATTATACAATGCCCACACTTTAGTCATCAGTAAGGGACAACGTTCTAGAAATTTGCTGCAAATAAAGGCACTCGGGGCACCTGCCCTTTCAATACATCTAATTTCAAATGAACCGTACTAGCATATTTAAATAACTGTAAAAGGAAAAATTAACAAAGGAAACATCAGACTTTTGGGGCTAGCGTAAATTATTATTATATATACCTACGAAATTTTAGTACAAATTAAAACAGACTAGCCAGTTACTAGATAATTAATCAACAAATATTGAGTCCAAAATTGATGTTTTAGTTCACCACTTTAAATCGTGTAAGCAAAAGTATATGTAGTTTTCGTTTTGTCACATGCAGAAGGCAAAACTAAGCTGATCGTTCCACCTATTATTGACTCAACTGAGCTTATTTATTCCTCGAAGCTTAACATGCATAGCGTGCCAACCATGCAAATTCTTATTCCGTTATTCCAGTGTTCCCCATTAGGATTTATAAGATATTCCGCGCCTCGGCCCTGTACACTCTTTGCTAAAAAACCACACTACTACAGAACCAGCCCTAGCCCTCGGGACTACGACACTACACTCTTTGCTAAAAAACCACACTATTACACTACCTCATTAATTTTTCAATTATATGTCCAATTTTTTGATAAATCAAAATGCAATGTTAAAATGCCAATGTGCTTATACTTTAATGGATATATTCAAACATCGAACAACCCAAAGAACACATTCACGATTTCTTCATGGCTAAGAAAATGATTAGCTAAATATACTAAAAGTTAAAGGGGAACTATTACTTTCTTCTCTTGATGGTCGGCCTAGATTCCAGTTTTATTATAATCAAGCTAATAAAGCACGGAATGGTTTCTTAATTGGAAATGCCCTTGTTTAAAACAATTGTTAGATAGTTCACATCAACAGATGTATAATTGTATTTTAGGTACCACCTAAGTTGTGAACTCTCAGCTCCTAAGGTTCTTTATGGTGGAACCTACCCACCAAGATTCGAGTCCTTGACTCGGCACTGGTACATGCATTTTTCTGGATTTCTAGAATTTAACCGGCGGTATTGTTTCAATGGTTGACGACATGCCCGTCGATAGTGAGACACTAGTGGCGACTTTGTCGATCTCGAGGATTTGTCGGTTCAGTCACTCGGAGGTGCTCATAAGGGGGGCGTTGTGTGCGTGTATTCATAGGGCCAGGGTTAGTGTGTGTGTTTTTGTGAGTGTCTACATTTGTACTGTGTTCCGCAAAAAAGGTACCACCTAAGTTAAAGGGAAACTATTGCAGTCCTTGAATGCAATGTTTTAGTTAAAAGTAATCAGCAAGGAAGGAATGAACTAACATGATCCATTTTGTTTCGTATATATTTCCTTTGTTTCTTTTGCTACTTGCAATGACCATCATGGATGTACTTAGCTATGAAGGAAAGGAGTGATCGTCATATTATATGCGAGGAACCGGGGTCTTCCAAGTTTGGGTCAATGGAGACACCAAGAAAGCGACCACCAAATGCAGCAGTAAAGATTCGTACTGATCGCCTGAGGGAGGGCCGGAGCCTCGGTTCCTGTATCTATAAATAGAGAAGAGCTGTACAGCTTCCACACAGAAACCAAGCAAGAAAATTCTTGTCTACAAAGGCTGAACAAGAAGAAACCATGGCTACTGACCTCAAGCTCTTAGTCATCGCTCTTTTCTTCTCTGTTTCTCTTCGAGGTATGGGCGTATGGCATCCAAAATCACCAGCTGCTTGTCCAAATTTTTATGCTGATTATTGCTCGTAGCCTCGTACGTATTCCCGATATATATTTACTATTTTTATATACACGAGTAACAGGTGCAAATGGCGAGAGATGCGGCACCTCCAGCATCCAGGTGCAGACTATCAACACGGGTGTGATTGTGTCCGGTGGTGACACGATGTTCGAGGTCGAGGTGAAGAACCTTTGCCCGTGCAGCGTTAGGAACGTGCACCTCAACGGCGGGGGCTTCGCGACCACGGTGGCGGTCGACCCAACCGTGTTCCGAGCCGACGACGGAGGCATGTACCTGGTGAACGACGGCGAGCCGATCTCGAGCATGGGAGTCGTCACCTTCCGTTACACCTGGGACCACTTCTTCCAGATGACTCCCAGCAGCTTGGAGGTCGACGAACAGTGCTAGCCCAAGCAAAGTAGCTAGGCAGCTGGCTAGTTTCCCTTGGTGGAATGCTGAGCGGCTACGTACTGTACCGTATATGTTGAAGTTATCATCTTTGATACAGTGTTCTACCGGATAATGTGAGTAAAAAAGTTTAGAGAGAGAGAGGTCCTCAGCTCTAGCAGTGTTTTATAGTTTTGTTAATGCGTAAGTGCGTGACAAGGTGTGCTTGCTCAGTATAAATACGAAGGCATGCTAAATTTTACTCTGTACATCGTTCATAATTTGGCTGACGTGAACTTATTTGTTGGAAAGTTGTTTTTTACTGAGACCAAGCTACTTGGTCAGTCGTTAGCTCTGATTACCACAAGCTTTGGATGATTGGTGGACTTTTTTAGTTACTTTGTTCAATACATGTGTGTATATCAGCAATTACATTTTGAATAGGAAATTCAGATATTAAATTTCTTTAAAACCGTTTTGCAATCATTCAAAAACTATTTGCACCCATGTATATAACTTACATTTAAACGTTTATTTTGAGTGCATTTCACTTTTCTTGATATGTAAAAAATGGATTATATGAACAAATAGGACAAACTAACTCAGGAATAACATAAAAAATTATTTGTTCTCCTAATAAATTAAATATTTTTAAATCAGAATGCATTTCCAGTTCAGCTTAATTACCTGGCTCAGTTTGCTTGGATGATAGAATTGGAATAAATAATTGTTTAACCAATTATCTAAAATTGTTAAGCAATCATCTTAGTTAAAAATAATGGGATCTAAATCACTCTGATTGGATATTGAGAATAGAAAAGGATACACCAGTACAAGGGGATAGTGGACCCAAACTATTAAGGAAGACAAATAAATTAATCCTTGTCCGAATGGATCTATACTCTAGTATTGCAATCCAGTGAACGGCAGAGAGCATCCGCATATATACTTGAAGGGGCCCAAGCGTGCTGCTCTGTCATTCTACCTCATCCATACACATTCATGCAGGGATTGATGCGCATAATAATGATCACTATTGAAGATGTAAGAATGAGGTGACTATAATGGTATGGAGATTATTTGACAACGTTTGAATCAGCAGTCTCTACTGGAAAATGGTGCTCAGCACTGGTTGAAAAAGCTATTTAGTGCCGGTACAAAAGAACCTTTAGTATTGGGTCATGCCACCAGCCGATACAAGGCGTAAAACGTCAAAAAGCATATTTCAAATTCTGAAAGTTGTAGGTCACATGTCATACTATTTTTACGCAAAATACAAGCACAATAGATTGTCGGCGCCTACCAACGTCATCACTGGGGAACAGCGATGACGCACGCAGACACCAAGTGGGGTGGCAAACTACGAACAAATCCGCAAGTGTATGGAATACCGCTGTAGCATTTTATCTAGGAGTATACCGGGGTGTCATTTATATTTCTGCAGGGAAGACGGTGAATGAAGGTATATAGGCTAGTTGATGAACTTTATCTAGATTGGATATTCAATTGCATACACCCGACTGATGTTCTCATTCTCCTTGTTCAACCAGGCCTCACGCATCCTTGCCCTCGAGCACTTCCGGCAAATCACCATGGGTGTGGCAGAACCGCCCGAATTAATCTAGCTCAAGTGCGCTAACCATCACCATAAAGGTAATTCCGGATAACACACTTCAAACGGAGTAATTTGACAGTCCAATCGGGTAAAGTCCCGATGAAACCACTTGAGCTGCGATCGAAACCCAAAGCTTTACGTGCAACTCACACGACGATGAGTCCAGAGAGTACAACATTTCACAAATTCTTACATCACAGAGTCTTAACTTAATATTACAAACCAAGTTTGAAATCTCAGAAAAGTACTTGAAAGTCAAATCTAAATTAGTTCAGAGTTCAACTGTAGTGGAAATAAAGCGAGTTCTAAACGACGATACAAGATGTCATGATGAAGCCCATACATGACATCACTCGGCATTGTCCTCATTGGCCGGAGTCGGATCCCACTCCACCGACCAACTAGGAGGTAAAGTACACGGCCAAGTCAAGCTAGCTATCTGATATTCAAACATATCACCTGAAAACAAAATTGAGCCATAAGCAAGGCTGAGTATACTAATACTCAGCAAGGCTTACCCGACTATGGGTATACTTAGCCCACTACCTAGACAAGCAAGACTTTTGGCTGGAGGGTTTGTTTCGCCGAAAAGCAACTAAGAGTAAATCCTTAATTTCTAATTTTAGCTTCAAAATTTTAGTTCAGTTAACCATTCCAAGTGATCATCTATCCAACAGCATACATGGTGGAAAATAATTATTTTTCATCATTCAACCATATTCATCATCATCATCATCATTGTCCACTTCTTACTCTATGTGGCAAAAGGGTTAAGAAGTCTCAATAACCGCGAGAAATGGACGATTTGAATCAAATTTGTTAACCTGGCCAGGCAGACCTAAACACACGTATGGAAACCGAGTCACCCACGCAACATTTCCCCTTTCTTTCTGGCTCGTGGATCAGGGTCACCATCCTCGACTACAGAGTACAGAGACTCTGTACCCTCATGTGCGCGCATGAGAACAAGTTCAAAGAGGGTGAGGGAAAAGTCCACTCCCCGGTCCGATCAGGTACTTAAGCTTACCGATTACCATATTTCTCGGCATGTGGTTAGTACGTTCAAACGCTTAACCACCAATACCACACACCGCGGCCTTAACATTTTTCACTAAACAGACAGGGCATAAACAAGTACCATAGCCCCTCCCATGGACCTTATGATTGCAGCATGTAGTAGACATTCAACTCCTATAAGTTCACGAGTAATAGGAAATCACTCGACTTCTACCGAATCATTAGCTTAGCTATCTAGCGACCTAAACCTACACGTGTTTAAACATAGGTACCTAGGATCATACAACTAAGGTTTGAATCAACTCCTATAAACTGAAATGCACAAGTATATAGAAATAATAAGTTGCATAAAGTTGAAAGTAACAGGTCAAGCTCCGGGGCTTGCCTTCCTGAGCGTAACTAGCCTTGAGCTCTCCCGAACTTTGGTTCGGATCTTCTACAGCTTTAGTTAGATTTACTTGAGCTTCACTCTACTCACTCTCGGACTCTGGCACCCGCTCGTATGTTCCGTCAGCGAGAGTAGTCGTATCTATATAAAATGCTCATGCATGAGTTGTATTGATGGAAAAATGTAAATAACTATTTACAGCACCACTCAAGTTACAACTATGAAATAACCTTACTATCATTACAGGGGCATTCATTAATTTAGTAGTTAATACTTAATAAATTTCACTAAACTCATTAAGCAAGTGAGTGTTGTCATTTTAAAATAGTCATTTGTCAAAAGTGAACATGGATTGAACAAAACTGCTACTAGGGATAAATTCTGGAGGTGAAATTTTTGTGCAGAGCACATTACGTGAGTGCAAACTTACTGTCAAAGTTTCACCCATTTTCATCAAGCAGATTAATCATTAAAAGTAGAGTAAACTGTTACTGCTAGAATCAAGATTCATTTGTACAGAACAAACTACGCAAGAACTACGGCTCAAAATTTTACTGAGTACTTCTAAACTTACGTTGAGTCTACTGTAAATTTTTCAGATTTTACGTTGCAAGTTACAGAGCATAGAAAATAAGTCAAGCTAAATCTATATTAATACAGATTTATTTATACAGACAGTTCCACTCAGTTTCTGGGTCTCAAACTTTTCCAACGTGATCATATACTCAAATAAGTCCGCTGGTATAAATATGATAATTTTCTAAGCAATAAACTATTTATTTTAATTTATAGTATTTATCCATGGTAAGAAAATCAAATGAGCAGGTTCTACTGAGCCAAAAACTCCTAAACTGTTTCTGTAGCATCTAGGCATCAAGTTAGTATAGCACCTAGAACAAAAAGATCTATGCATATATGGCATAAAGCAAGATCTAATGAAACCTATAGCTAGGGACTTGATTTGGTGTTGAAATTTTTGCACAAGGCTACACTGCTGGAGAATAAGTTTCTGCCCAAAAATAATGTATAGATATTGCCTACAACATGAGATACAATTAAGGGCTAATACAACTAGCTTTAAAACACTATTAAGCATAAATCCATTTTTGCAGCAAAAACTTTCTACTAACACACACCATATTATGACTCCACCACATAGATATACTCACAAGGATTCCAAAAAGTCCTCATTTGCTATTTTATGATTTTTCTACAATATACTACAAATTTTCAAAGTTTCAGCTAGTTTCTCAAAAAAGACCCTAACACTATTCATATGGGTCTATGGCTGAGCAGATAGCCCCCTAGAATTGCTCCTATTGTTGCACGAAGTCCTTGACAAAGATTTAGAGCAGAGGAGGCGCTGGGGAGCTCGATTCCGGCGAGCTCGCTCACCAGAGGCGAGGGGGAAGAGGAGGAGGAGCAAGAGGAGGTCGCTAGCTACCTCGTGGTGTGCTCGGTGTGGGTTGGGACGGCCGGAGGCGGCTCACTGGAGTGGAGCAGGGGCCGGCGCCCGGTCTGTTCGGCGGCGGTGGCGGTCCGGCGGCGGAATAGGGGCGCGGCCGGGCCGAGGAACTTCCTGGGAGCAAGGGGGAGGTGGCTGGGTGGTTGGTTTGGAAGGAGGGTGGCCCGAGGTAGGGGTTCCATGGCGAGTTGCCCACGGCGGCGGCAATGGTGGCCAGCAAAGGGTCTCTGGGCGCAAGGAGGAGGGGTTTTCGGTTCTTGGGGTGGAGGGGGGAGGGGGGTTGAGGAGTGGAGAGGGAGGGCGAGGAGGCTTGGCCTCAAAGCAAAGGGCCTGGCCGAGTTAAGAGGAGGTGCGCGGCGCAGGAGTGGCATTAATGGCCGGCGGCGTCGCCACGACGCTGTCGCCGAGCGCTCGTCGCGTGGTGGCGTGCGGAGGAGCACTCATGGCCGATCAGCGGCGGTCGCAACGGCGGTGCAGCAGTGGCAGCAGGCGGCGGCAGGGGCAGCAGCGCGGCCTCGACAGGGAAGCGAGGTAGCAGTGGTGCAGCAGGCGCACGTGCGGCATGATGGCCTGCTCGGCTCTGCGCTCGGGAAGTAGGAACGGAGCAGAGGAGGGATGAAGAGAGGGAGAAAGAGGGAAAGGCCGAGGTTTGACTGAAATTTACTCAAATTTTTTTGTGGAGCTACGAAAACCTTTCAACATAAAAGTTGTAGATAATTTAAAACTCTACAACTTTTATTTTATGCAAAAGTTCATTTGAACAATGGTTTAAAAGTTATTTTAAATTTTTGACCATTAGGATTTGAATTTGTCATCATTTCATCTGAAATTTTCAAATTTTGAACCTAGCTTCTATAGTAAATTCACATAGCATTACAAGAGGGATATGCATAGACTTATTTTGTCATTCATATTGGGTTGATTATAGATATTCCAAAGGTACCCTCTATTTGCACACATACACATGCATATGCACACATACATACATACACATCCATGCATATATATAAGAAATGCCTTGTTTTAATTTAATCTTGGCTATTCTGTATGATGGCATGGTTAAGATCTCGAGTTTAGTGTTTGAAACACCTGGGGTATTACAGCCTACCCCCCCTAAAAAGAATCTTGTCCCGAGATTCGGGTGAGTAAAATTAGAGTGGAACGTACGTGTGCCTTGGAGTGAGATTAGGAAAACATGAAAATTTTGGTTTAGATAACTTTCAGTGTCCCACGTGGCTGCGTCTTCGGTAGGGTGACTCCTGAGGATCTTATACATACATAATTGAATAGTTGCACTGGCACATGTGTAGCATGGAAAACAATGGGATCAACTATACTACAACTTGAGGCATTTCTTTTCTCAGCTTGATATCTTATTACGTGGCATAAGCGAGGTTTTCTCAAGACACTCTTGCTGAAGGATCTTTTATTTGACGGAGTTAGTTCTTGTTTTGAGAAAAATAATGTATTATGGAAAAGTCAACATGCCAGAAGATTGATGATACAATGTGGCAACTTATGCTGCAATTATGTTGTTGCAATGAGGTAACGCACCCATGGGATGTACGTTTGAGATGATACAATGCATGGATGCGATGACCTATGCATTGATGAAATGATGCACATGGCGTGTTGCATTGGTTATGATGTGCCAGTCATGATGCATAACTGATGGTGCACATGTTGGAATGCATGTTAGCAACCGTGGTAGTCACACACCCGAATTAGAACCTAAGTCATCACATTATGCAGGTTGCAAAAAATAGATTGTCGAGGAGTTGCTACCGCGGACTATGATACCAGCGCTCACCTAGTGGCACAAGCGTATGGCTGCAGCACATACGAGGCCCTAGGTCCCATCGCAGCACCATAGATTAGTGATGAACACCACGACAAGGTAAAAATATAGCAAACTGAATAATGAGCATGGCTACAAAGGAAGATAGGGAGCCTGTTCACACAGAATCGCGCCAACACACTTGAATGCGCTAGAATGCGCGAACGATCGTCAAAACCATCAACACCCACGAACCCCTGGGCAGGCCGGTCTGACCGGTGCCGCCGACCGGTCTGACCGGTGCAGGCAGGGCTTTGCTAGAAACCAAGAACAGCGAGCTCGGGAGGGACCCCGTCGGAGCTCGTGAACGTAGGGTTGCTTTGAGGTCGGCAGGCCACTCAGAACGTCTTCAAACACTGTCGAGACGAAGGAAGAAAGCAATCTAGGGTTGGAAAAGGCTAGGGTTTGAGATGTAAAAAGTAATGCGATTTTTGTATTGATTCGATTGGGAATAACCTCAATTGGCCTTAACCTTTATATTTATAGGCCGGGGAAGACGTACCCCTTCACGAGTAGGATTACATAAGGATTCTTCACAAAAAAAACTAATTCTACTCGGACTGTACAGACTTAGACCGGTCTTACTGGTCGGCCCGACCGGTCAAACCGGTCGGCCTCGGTAGGTGCCAAATTTTGCTGTCAACATATGCCCCCCTATTTTTTAGTGAGTTTACAAGCTAAAAAGCAAAAAAAAATATTCTATACAACACTAGGGCCTAAAAAATACTGCTAAGAACAATTTTCATGAATTGGCCGTCTCTTCTTCATGCATCTTGCCACACACTAGGGTAGAATTTCTTCAAATACTTCCCATTGATAGCTATAGGTAGTCGATCTCCTTGCAGCGTCTCCATCATGTAGGAATTCCCGAAGATAACTTTAATAATTCTATATGGACCCTCCCAACTCGGCGACCACTTACCAAACTTATTGCTTTTCATCCCAAGAGGCAATATTGTCTTCCAAACTAAATCTCCAACCTGAAAAGATTTATCTTTTACCTTCTTGTTGTAAGCTCTAGCAGCCCGAAGCTTGTCCTTTTCAATTTCTTTCAAAGCCTTCATTCGCTTGTCGGTCACTTCATCAATGTTATCCATCATTGAATAATAATAATCAACGGCGGAAAGATCATTTTGCTTAGCCAATCTATAAGCGTCTAGATTTACCTCAACGGGTAAAATGGCCTCTTGACCATACACAAGCTCAAAAGGGGTAACCTTAGTAGCACCATGATGAGATATATGATGAGCCCACAATGCTTCGGATAACACCTCATGCCACCTCTTAGGATTTTCTTCTATTTTCTTCTTGATAAGTTTGATCAAAATCATATTGCTTGACTCGGCATGTCCATTGGCCTGAGCATAATATGGAGATGAATTAAGCAATATGATCTTGTAAGATTCGATAAACGCGCGTACCTCCTTTGATATGAATGAAGAACCTTGATCCGTAGTCAGAGTTTGAGGAATACCGAATCTATGAATAATATGCTCAGTTATAAACTCAATCACCTCAATGTGTCATATTCTTCAAAGGAACTGCTTCGGTCCATTTAGTGAAATAATCCGTAGCAACCAACACGAAGCGATGCCACTTTGAAGATGGAGGATTAATTTGTCCAATAAAATCCAACCCACAACCTCAGAACGGCCATAGTTTAATGATAGGATGCAACGATGCAGCGGGTACCAATTGCAAATCTCCAAACCGTTGACACTCTTCACATCCTTTATAATACTTAAAGCAATCCGAAATCATGGAAGGCCAATAAAAACCGGCTCTCCTAAGCAACCACTTCATTTTAGGAGCCGATTGATGAGTGCCACAGATGCCTTCATGAACTTCTCCCATGGCAACTTTGGCCTGATCCGAGTCCAAACATTTGAGAAGCAAATCTTCGGCGGTTCGACGATAAAGTTCATTATCAATCAAAATACATTTAAATGATGCACGCCGAATACTTCTCTCCGCACCACGACTAGGATCTTTAAGATAGGAAATTATAGGAACCCTCCAATCCTGATCATCGGCCCTTTCCACAGCCGAATTGGTATTTTCCACTGACTGGGCGGTTAGACCGGTCTCTGGACTGGTCAGACCGGTCATGTCAACCGGTCGGACCGGTTCATCCAGAATCTGCAGCTCGGCTTGGATCCGCACCGGTTTTCTAATGCCGAGTTTTCCTCTTCCAACACTATAACCAGATGCTTGCTGAGCCAGAGCGTTAGCCTGTCCATTTTCTTCTCTTGGCAAATGTCTTATAACGAATTCATCAAAAGAAGAAATAATGTTGAGGCATTTATCAAGATATGCATTTAATGAACCATTATAACATTGGCATACCTTGGATACTTGCTGCACAACGAGAAGCGAATCACCAAAAACATCAACATGCTTCACGCCCATGGATTGTAAAATTTCCAAGCCAAATAGTAATGCATCATACTCAACTTGGTTATTTGTACAATATTCCTCTAATCGGTTTGAGAACTCAAAAACAGCACCACTCGGAGATATAAGGACAGCACTAATTCCTCTCCCATCATCACAAACCGATCCATCAAAATAAAACTTCCATGGTGTGCAAAAAATATGGCCGATTTCTAAATCATACTCATCATTAATCTGATACTCAACAATGTAGTCCGCTACGATTTGGCCTTTCATAGATGTCAAAGGTTCACAAGCCAAATCATATTCTATCAAAGCATATGCCCACTTGCCGATTCTACCACTCAAAATTGTCTTTTGCAATATATATTTTATCACATCGGTTTGACATACTACTATACAAGTACTAGATAGTAGATAATATCGCAATTTAGTACAAGCATGATATAAAGACAAACATAACTTTTCAATGAAAGTATATCTCGTTTCCGCATCAATAAGTCGTCGGCCTATGTAGGTAACAATATACTCCTTTCCTTCGGTCTCTTGAGTCAAAACAGCTCCAATAACTTTATCTTCGGCCGCTATATAAAGTTTAAAAGGAACACCTCTCCTAGGTCTTTAAGAACCGGCGGCGAAGACAAGTAATATTTAATTTTCTCAAATGCCTCTTGCTGTTTTGCCCCACAAATAAATTCAGCTTCATTCTTTAACTGAAGAATAGGAGTAAAAGCATCAATTTTCCTAGACAAGTTAGAAAATAAATCTTCTCAAGTAATTTACCTTTCCCAGAAACTTTTGCAAGTCCTTCTTGCAAGTAGGAGCCTCAACTTTCCTCATGGCTTCAATTCTTTTAGGATCAATCTCTATGCCCTTCTCATGAATAATGAAACCAAGGAACTTTCCAGCCGATACTCCAAAAGCACATTTGAGTGGATTCATCTTCAAACCATACCGACACATCCTTTCAAGAGCAAGTCTTAAATTGGCTAAATGAGAATCCAAACTGGCTGATTTAATAACAATATCATCAATGTACACTTCCAAGATGACACCGAGCAATTCATGGAAGATTAAATTCATAACTATTTGATAAGTTGCACCGGCATTCTTCAAACCAAAAGTCATGACCACCCACTCAAACAAACCAACAAATCCGGGACATACAAAAGCCGTTTTAGATGTATCTCCCTCGGCCATGAATATTTGATTGTAACCCGCGTTACCATCAAGAAAGCTAATAACATGATGTCCCAATGCTTCATTAATTAGCATATCGGCTATAGGCATAGGATACTCATCCTTGGGAGTAGTTTTATTGAGATCTCTAAAATCAATACAAACACGAATCTTGCCCGAATCTTTCTTTTCAACGGGCACAATATTAGAGATCCAATCCACATAACGACAAGACCGAATAAAATCATCATCTAATAATCGATTAATCTCCTCTTTAATTCGGTCATAAATACTAGGATTGAAACATCTAGCCGGTTGCTTATAAGGTTTAAAACAGGCTTTGATTGGTAAACGATGTTCAACAAGATCACGACTCAATCCCGGCATTTCAGAATACTCCCAAGCAAAACAATTGATATATTCCTTCAATAACTTTATTAAATCGGCTTTAAACTCAGCCGATAAATTTTTGTTTACAAAAGTTGGCCTAGGAACAGTACCATCACATAGATCTACCTTTTCTAAAGGATCAGTTGATGTAAAACCTTGGCCCAGCTTGTCCATATCTTCTGACTCTTTAATAGTCTCACACATATCGTTCGTACGCACCCGATAGTGCTCAATGCGCTGCTGGAGCCACTCTGCGTTGGACCGGTCTGACCGGTCTGGACTATCGGTCTGACCGGTCGGCTCTGGTGGCCGATCCGAAGAAGACCAATCTGACCGGTCGTGGGACCCAGTCTGATCGGTTGTATCTGAGTTGCCTGCTGAACTCATCTTTACAGCATTAAATGATTTAGCCAATTTTCCATCGGCTTTAAAGTAGCAGGAACAAAACCTTCCTTGGTGCAACTGATAAGCTCAAAATCGGACAGATCCAAGCCCAATAAGCATTTGATGTTGTCATTGGCACCAATGGAATTGGAATCGGCGGTAGCAATGAAGGAAGAAGTATCACCAGGTACTATCTCAACCTCATCGCCGATCCACTGAATAAGAAATTGATGCAAGGTAGACGGAACACACTATTGGCATGAATCCAATCACGCCCAAGTATTAGGCTGAAGTTACCTTGCACCTTCGAGACGAAGAAAGCTGTGGTGAGCGTCTTGCTTCCAACAGTCAACTCCATGGACGCAACCCCCTTGGCACCAATGGGATCACCTCCACCCACGCCGCTAACCGTCATGTTAGTCTTGATCAGCTCCTCGCCCTTCCTGCCAAGCTTCTTGTACAACGAGTAGGGCATAAGATTCACAATGGCCCCACCATCCACTAACATGCGAGAAATCGGCTTTCCATTAAGATGTCCCCTCATGTAGAGGGCCTTCAAGTGGTTATCCGATTCCTTGGGCTTCTGGAACACAGCATCACGATGCCCAAACTGAAGATGAGCTACCTCCTCTTCGAGAATTATGAGGTAATCCGAAGACATATGCACAACATTATTTTCCAAATTACTGTGCGCCGGAGATGCCTCGTAATCCACCAGTTCTTCTTCTTCCTTTGCTGGAGGAGCTGGTTCCACTTCATCAACATGAGAAACCAAAACAGGCACTGCTGATTCGGCTGTGCTTTCTGCACTGGGCTCAACCGGTCCGACCGGTGGCTCAGGGCGGTCCGACCGGTGGCTCAGGGTGGTCTGACCGGTCGGGAACACCGGTCTGACCGGTCGCCAGGGTCGGTTCGACCAGTCCTTCTGCTGGCTGGTCAACCGTCTTGACCAACCGCACCTTGCCTTGAGGGATCATGGGTCTGTATTTGTTGAAGTATTCATCCCTCGCCTTCTCTGCCTCCTGCTCCCTTTTCTCCTTATTGTGAAGGCGTTGGAGCTTCCTCTTTTGGGTATGTGTCAACCCCTTGGGACACCAACAGGGTTGATGATACTTATCTGCCACCTTGCTGCCACTGGCTTCATGATTATTGGCAGTGAAAGGCTTCTGGACAGGAGGAGCAGAAGAACTAGCCGATTTATCAATCACCATCGGCTCTTTACCCTTATCTTGTACAGCCACCTTAATTTCGCCGATCTGGACTACAGTGTCGGCTTTAGCCTTCTCTGGGGTACCGCTTGGTTGCATCTCCGATTTCTTCTCCTCCACGCGATATTCCATCCGTGGAGGAGCAAACTGCACCGGCCTCTGCTGAGACCGGTTTGACCAATCATAGGGGACTGGTCTGACCGGTGGTGCCTGCTGAGTTGAACTAGATTGGTGTGGCCCCAATCGGTCGTGTACTGGCATCCTGGGTCTTTCCTCCCTCTGATACGGTGGTGGATACGGTATCGGAAAGCACTGGAGCCAAATTCCCTCATGTTCCCATACCGGATTAACCGCATTTGACGCCGATGGAGACCAAAGCATAGTAGCGTATACCCTCTGTGGAGGAAACTGCGGATAATCACCCCTGCGCCTGATGATTTCTCTCCTTGGAGGTGAAGTTTTGCTCCGACGTGGCGGTGAGCGAGGTCTCTTTTTAATGGCTGATCTTGTTGAACGGCTTTAGTGTACTTGTTCAATAACTGCCCAAAGGTAGGTCCCTGATTTGTATGCCTCCCATGCAGCTTTGGAACATTCGTCTTCCAAGTACCCTCTTCCGGACGCTTTGGCTTGAAGGTCCGGGGCTGTTCCCTGGGCCGGTTTGACCGGTCACTTGACCCGGTCTGACCGGTTGTACCAGTCTGACTAGTCGATGCTACCAGTCTGACCGGTCGTGGCTGGATAGCAGGCTGACTGGATGAACTTGCTTGTCCCTCGGGCTTAGGAGCATTCACAAAAATCCTCAAAGTCGGCTTCCCATTAGTAGTATTCTCAGCAACGACTTCTCTGGCTAGAATCTTGTCATTTGCATTCATCGGCCTCGGATCTCCAATCACAACATTCTTCCCTTGAGCCCCTTCGTCTTGCTCCGGACGAAGGAGGACCATTGGATTGTGCAGTTCCAAAGTAAGGACAGGGAAGGGAGTCTTGTCCACTTGCTCTCAGAAAGTACCAATCGTCTTTCATCTACAGCCGATTGGATCTGTCGACGGAAAACATTACAATCATTAGTAGCATGCGAGAAAGAATTATACCACTTATAATATGCATGCCTTTATAGTTCTTCCGGTGGCGGTATAGCATGTGATAAACGGATGTTTCTATGCTTAAGCAATTCATCAAAAATTCTATCGCACTTGGAAATACCAAAAGTAAACTTCATCTCATTCTCCCGATTCTTTTGAACCGGCTTAAGCAAAAGACATGTAGAAGGTTTGTCCTTTGATGGCCAAACAAATTCAGCGGCGTACACTCTCTTTTCCTCATCGTCTGAACAGTCGGAATCATTCTCAACAACATGTGTGTTGGACTGATGAGGCTTAAAGGAATCTTTAGAATTCCTGTACTTAAATTCAGTACCAATAGCTCGCATTTGCAAATAATTAACTGTAATGAAATCAAAACCCTCAAGTTTCTCTTTCAAATAAGAACACAAGCCATTAAACGCCAAATCCGCCAAATCCTTTTCCGAAAGAGATGAATTAAAGCATCAGTTTTTCAAAGCTTTGAATCTCTGGAAATAATCTAAAAAAAATTCATCTCGGTTTGCTTAACCGATGTCAAGTCTAGCAATCTAACTTCGGCTTCCCCACTAAAGAAGTGATCATGAAATTTACACTCTAATTGATTCCAATTTAAAATCGAACCCAGCACAGGCGAGCAAAACCAAGAGAAAGTAGTTCCGAGCAATGATAAAGAAAATAAGCAAACCCGCAAAGCATCATTAAGACCCACAAGTCGTACGAGAATAATCACCATTATTCTCCCACAAGTCCCAATTGCAAGACATATTGGCTAACATGCTCCCAAGTCGTACGAGAATAATCACCATTAAATTTAACGAACTCAGGAAAGCGCCAACCAGCAGGATATGAAACAAAATCAAACTCGGAAGGATACGGATTTTGATATAAACGTGACCCACTCATATCAATCCCAAGTTTAGATTTAAGCACACCGGCCAAATCTTCCTTGAATCTGGTGAAATCGGCCTGATAAGTATTGCTGGCCGATGCATGCAAAGAAGATGCAACATGTTGTGTGCTAGGACCGGTGTAAACCATGTTAGTATTATGAATCGGTCCTTGCTGAGGTCCAGATCCCTGCTGTGATGTACCATGGGGCCCTGTATGTAACACCATCTTATTAGTTCGGCTAGGGGCAGCAGAACTAGGGATAGAAGCATGTAGAGGGCTTTGAGTACTGGCCAGTCAGACCAGTCAGACCAGTCGTGTAACTGGTCTGACTGCCTGTATCGGTCTGACCGGTCGATGAGACTGGTTGGACCGATGGCGCGTGGATAGTAGATGGCGGCGGGGTTTGCCCTGGGAACGAGTTCGGCAGCATCCCATAGAATTGATCTTGGGTAACAGATGTGCCAGCCGAATCTGCTTCTGAGAATTGAGCGCCACCATCGACAATTTTACCTTTTTTAAGCATCGAAATTTCATCGTTAACCCAGCAAAAGTCTCTCCCACGGCTACTTGTGCAGCAGATATTTTCGAATCTACCATGAGAGAGAATTGCTCAACTAATTCAGAGGGGTCGTTAGGAAGTACCTCAACCTTGTCTTTGTTCATCTTGAAGGATGGCATCACGAACTCCCCAACCCTCTTGAATAGGCCTCCTCGCTCCTTCTTGAATCCTTGAAGGAAGTGCTCCTTTAGGTGCTCTTCAGCAATGAGGTAGGCCTAGCGCTCGTCTTCGGTGAGCTCCTCCATGGTTTCCTTGATGATGTTAGATCCATTCATTTCAGCTTTCTCGGAGCCCATCTTGATTGGTGAAAATAGATTAGATCGGTTTTAAAACCAGATTAATCTGTTCCCCAGTGGAGTCGCCGAAAAGTATGTTGACACAGAATCGCGCCAACACACTCGAATGCGCTAGAATGCGCGAACGATCATCAAAATGATCAACACCCGCGAACCCTTGGGCAGGCCGGTCTGACCGGTGCCGCCGACCGGTCTGACCGGTGCAGGCAGGGCTTCGCTGGAAACCTAGAACAGCGAGCTCGGGAGGGACCCCGTTGGAGCTTGTGAACGTAGGGTTGCTCTGAAGTCGGCAGGCCACTCAGAACTTCTTCAAACGCTGTCGAGACAAAGGAAGAAAGCAATCTGGGGTTGGAAAAGGCTAGGGTTTGAGAGGTAAAAAGTAATGCGATTTTTGTATTGATTCGATTGGGAATAACCTCAATTGGCCTTAGCCTTTATATTTATAGGCCGGAGAAGACGTACCCCTTCATGAGTAGGATTACATAAGGAATCTTTACAAAAAACCTAATTCTACTCGGACTGTACAGACTTAGACCGGTCTGACCGGTCGGCCTCGGTAGGTGCCAAATTTGGCTGTCAACAGAGCCAAGTGGTAATCAGATGTCCTTCCTAGACGCATATGATGTTAGCTGGGACTGAGCCCTAAGATGCATATGATTTATCAATGGCCATGCAACAACCATGCATATAATGATCCTACATGATATTCTAGTATTTTCATGCATCACCATTTTTTTTTTTGAAAATTATATGAGAAAGAAGGGCAATTGAGATTTCCTGCAACTCGTCCATGAAAAACATCTTTACTCATACTTGATAGGCTGACTAGGGAGCCAGGCTAGATCCTGGGGTCCCCGCAAATATCCTTCTCAAATTCTATCTCAAGTTCCAAGGAAAAGTCATATATATCTTACCCACTTGTTGTCCAATAATTCCCTCAGATTCTACTTTCCAGATTCAAACTCAAAGCTAGGCTTAAAAGTGTGTGGGCTGCCAGCTGCTTGTTTTGAAATTTCAGAAAAATGAGTGGCACAAAATTGACCATAGCTCGAAGCGGAGAGAGCAATAAATGCTCAATATTATATAAGAGGCAGGTAACACATTTTCCTTTAGACAGGGTCGGCCATCTGAAGCAATGATATGGTGTGTGACATGGGGAAACATGTGAACAAGATATTAAAAACAGATTCTAGGTAGTGCACGAAAACAGGTATAACTGAAAAAAAATTGTACTCTGAAAATTCTCAAATTTTACCAGAACACTCCTAATGTCTTTTTGCACAACTTTGCTAGTCAACACTTTGGCTAGATCAGGCTCTAAGATAGTCATATCCTTAAGTTTCTAGTGACTGTCCAACCAGAAATTTCCAGCAGACAGAGAGCTAGTATTGGGTGTGTCAAGAACAATATATTTGGCCAAAAATTATAAAATTTTTACACTAGCTGGATGAGTCAATTTTTTACAAGTTTTGTGTTGATCATTTGTGAAGAAACCTTCTCCAGGATGAGCTAAAAATTTGTGCAATAGAAGTGCTCAAAACTGCCAGAAAACAGGGGTCTGACAGTTTCTACCGTAACTCACTGCATACTTGTCTAAAATTTCTCAAATTTAAACTGCAGCTAGTAGACAAGTTCTTGAGAAAAATTCTCCACTGCCACTTCTACAGATAAGGTCATCTCCTAGGTCATATAATTCATCTCTCAGGATATAGCAGAATGTGACAGGTTTCTAAAAACACCTTAAGTGATCGATAATCGCACTCAAAATGAATCTATTGCTCCCAACTACACATAACAGATTTTTATTATTCAGTTTCAAATGACATGTGCGTGCACAACCTATTCACCCTCATAAGGAAAAGAATTGCCAAATAGCTTTGGACTTACGGGTTTAGCACCGGTGGCATGGCACAACTTACGTCTCTCCCTATATATATATATATCTAGCCGAGTTCTAACCGTTCTGCACTTAAATAATCGTGGTTAGTATTCCTGCAGAAGATTGATAGAGCATATATATTCATTGAACCTTTCATGCCAGCACTCACGAAAGCATTCTCATACATTAACGCTTACTATAGAAGCAGCATCCATGCGTCCAACACTGCATGGACAATGCTCATATGTAACTAAGACAACATATTCACGGGGTACTTTTACTCCCAATATAATCAACGGGTAGTTGGTATAATGACAGCACCTCAAGTAAGCCACTGCTTGAGGGCAACATTCGGCTCGCATTACCGATAGGAAGGTCAAGCTCTCTAAGTTGACTGAGGATCCTTTATCATCATACCTTAGCGTAGGTGTGTCGTTACAGAATGTAAAGTACCGAAGTTAATGTACTAAAGAAATGTGCTGGAAGTCAGTTATACATAAACCATAAGTTAGATAGCCACCTAGTAACTCCCATAATTCTTCCTAGGGCTTTACGTACTATGCACAATCCTTAGCGAACCAATACATTTTCCAAACACGATTTTGTGGCTAAGTTTTAAGGAAAACTTTTGAAATCTTGTCGCACTCTCAGGTGTGCGCTTTGTTCGGCTCTGATAGCAGCTGTGGCAGAACCGCCCGAATTAATCCAGCACAAGTGCGCTAACCATCACCATAAAGGTAATTTTGGCTAACACGCACTTCAAACGGAGTAATCCGACAGTCCAGTCGGGTAAAGTCCCGATGAAACCACTTGAGCTGCGATCGAAACCCAAAGCTTTACATGCAACTCACACGATGATTAGTCCAGAGAGTACAACATTTCACAAATTCTTACATCACAGAGTCTTAACTTAATATTACAAACCAAGTTTGAAATCTCAGAAAGGTACTTGAAATTCAAATCTAAAGTAGTTCAGAGTTCAACTGCAATGGAAATAAAGCGAGTTCTAAATAACGATACAATATGTCATGATGAAGCCCGTACATGACATCACTCGGTATTGTCCTTGTTGGCCGGAGTTGGATCCCACTCCACCGACCAACTAGAAGGTAAAGTACACGGCCAAGTCAAGCTAGCTATCTGATCTTCAAACGTATCACCTGAAAACAAAGTTGAGCCACAAGCAAGGCTAAGTATACAAATACTCAGCAAGGCTTACCCGACTATGGGTATACTTAGCCCACTACCTAGACATGCAAGGCTTTTGGCTGGAGGGGTTGGTTTCGCCGAAAAGCAACTAAGAGTAAATCCTTAATTTCCAATTTTAGCTTCAAAATTTTAGTTCAGTTAACCATTCCAAGTGATCATCTATCCAACAGCATACATGGTGGAAAACAATTATTTTTCATCATTCAACCATATTCATCATCATCATCATTGTTCCACTTATTACTCTATGTGGCAAAAGGGTTAAGAAGTCTCAATAACCACGAGAAATGGACGATTTGAATCAAATTTGTTAACCTGGCCAGGCAGACATAAACACACGTATGGAAACCGAGTCACCCACGCAACATTTCCCCTTTCTTTCTGGCTCGTGGATCAGGGTCACCATCCTTGACTACAGAGTACAGAGACTCTGTACCCGCATGTGCGCGCATGAGAACAAGTTCAAAGAGGGTGAGGGAAAAGTCCACTCCCCGGTCCGATCAGGTACTTCAGCTTACCGATTACCATATTTCTCGGCATGTGGTTAGTATGTTCAAACGCTTAACCACCACTACCGCACACAGCAGCCTTAACATTTTTTACTAAATAGACGGGGCATCAAAAAGTATCATAGCCCCTCCCATGGACCTTATGATTGCAGCATGTAGTAGACATTCAACTCCTATAAGCTCGCGAGTGACAGGAAATCACTCGACTTCTACCGAATCATTAGCTTAGCTATCTAGCGACCTAAACCTACTAGTGTTTAAACATAGGTACCTAGGATCATGCAACTAAGGTTTCAATCAACACCTATAAACTTAAATGCACAAGTATATAGAAACAATAAGTTGTATAAAGTTGAAAGTAATAGGTCATGCTTCGGGGCTTGCCTTCCTAAGCGTAACTAGCCTTGAGGTCTCCCGAATTTTGGTTCGGGTCTTTTGCAGCTTTAGTTAGATTTACTTGAGCTTCACGCTGCTCACTCTCGGACTCCAGCACTAGCTCGTACGTTCCGTCAGCGAGAGTAGTCGTATCTATATGAAATGCTCATGCATGAGTTGTGTTGATGGAAAAACGTAAATAACTATTTACAGCACCACTCAAGTTACAACTATGAAATAACCTTACTATCATTACAGGGGCATTCATTAATTGAGTAGTTAATAAATTTCGCTAAACTCATTAAGCAAGTGAGTGTTTTCATTTTAAAATAGCCATTTGTCAAAAGTGAGCATGGATTGAACAAAACTGCTACTAGGGATAAATTCTTGAGGTGAAATTTTTGTACAGAGCACATTACGTGAGTACAAACTTACTGTCAAAGTTTCAGCCATTTTCATCAAGCAGATTAATCATTAAAAGTAGAGTAAACTGCTACTGCTAGAATCAAGATTCATTTGTACAGAACAAACTACACAAGAATTAGGGCTCAAAATTTTACTGAGTACTTCAAAACTTACGTTGAGTCTACTGTAAAATTTTCAGATTTTACGTTGCAAGTTACAGAGCATAGAAAATAAGTCAATCTAAATCTGTATTAATAAAGATTTATTTATACAGACAGTTCCACTCAGTTTCTGGGTCTCAAACTTTTCCAACATGATCATATACTCAAATAAGTCCACTGGTAAAAATATGATAATTTTCTAATTAATAAACTATTTATCTTAATTTATAGTATTTATCCATGGTAAGAAAATGAAATCAGCAGGTTCTACTAAGCCAAAAACTCCTAAAATTTTTACTGAAATTTACTCAAATTTTTATTAAGAAAGAGGGAAAGGCCGAGGTTTGACTGAAATTTACTCAAATTTTTATATGGAGCTACGAAAACCTATCAACATAAAAGTTGTAGATAATTTAAAACTCTACAACTTTTATTTTATGCAAAAGTTCATTTGAATAATGGTTTAAAAGTTATTTTAAATTTTTGACCATTAGGATTTGAATTTGTCATCATTTCATGTGAAATTTTCAAATTTTGAACCTAGCCTCTATAGTAAATTCACATAGCATTACAAGAGGGATATGCATAGACTTATTTTGTCATTCATATTGGGTTGGTTATAGATATTCCAAAGGTACCCTCTATTTGCACACATACACATGCATATGCACACATACATACATACATATCCATGCATATACATAAGAAATGCCTTGTTTTAATTTAATCTTGGCTATTTTGTATGATGGCATGGTTAAGATCTCGAGTTTAGTGTTTGAAACACCTGGGGTGTTACAATGGGCAACCTAGTTTCCTCACCATGAAGCTCTTCCATTTGACTCCTTCCGGATGAGGAAACTGCAACACGCGGCATCCTTTCGCGCCGGTGGCAATTGCGGGTGGTGAGCAGGGGCAAATTCTAGCGGCAATGGCTGGCAGCAAGTAGAGTAGCAGCATTGAGGCACGTTTGGCTCAGGTCTGGGCTCTCGTGTTGTCCTAAAGGATAAGGCAGGGACAAAAGGGTCCTTTGTCATGGGATGTGGCGAGACATGTCAACAACCTAGTCTTGAACGCATCGTGATGCATAACTAGAATGGATGAAAATTACTTACATGCCCCTAAGCATCTCCCTCTTCTTCCCCTTGTTCCCCAACCTCACTAAATGGATGGAATACAACTCCGATTCCGGCATGGGTTTCCCCGTGACAGCGGCCGATGTGACGGCAGCCTTGCAACTGGTGGAGCTGGCCAAGAGGCCCCACGGTCTCACACCGACGTCGAAGGAGACCTCCACAGCCCCATCGGTGGCCAAGCACCCCCGCCGCGGAAGGCTAAGTCGCCCTCCTCGGCCTCGCCGGTGGTCAAGCACCCCCGTGGGCGCCCGCGGAAGGTTGCGCCCCTCTTCTTGGCCTCGCCGGCAGTCAAGTGCCCCCGTGGGCGCCTGCGAAAGGCTGCGTCGCCCTCCTCGGCCTCGCCGGCAGTGAAGCATCCCCGCGGACGGCGGACAATACCAAAGGCGCCCTACATGGCCTCATTGTCAGGAAAGCGACCCCACGGAGCTCTGTCGAGTACCTCGCCACCACCTAAACGGCCCAGCGGTAGGCCACCAAAGAAGGTAGCATCCTGGGGCCCGAGGCCGACCTCTTGCGACTCATTCGACTCCTTTGATGAACTAGAGTTCCCGAGGAAGCACATGAATCAAATGGGTGATAAACTGTACGAGAGGTGCAAGATGCTTGCAAAAGCTTAAGCCAAGATTGCTGCCCTTGAAGATGAAGTTGAGATTTGAAAATTGAGAGCAAAAAAAAAGGAGTGCACTTGTGAAAATGCATAACAAAATTATGTAGTTCTTATCTATGGTTATCGGTGTTGGTGCTAATTTGGTGTCACTGATGCTAGTGTAATTTCTTAATTTGAGAAGATCCTATGTACGGTGAACATTACTAATCCAATGTTCGGTTAATCGTGTGGGTTTTTTCTTAATTTGTCATGTGGATGATTCCGTATGTCTGAATCTATGTTGGATAATTAGAAAGGGAAAAAAACTAGGGGCAAAAGTGGCAAATATAGGGTCCGAACACGAAACCACATGGTTCAGATTAAACTTCGCTACCAACGGCTCGGCTTTGAATGTCGCGGGTATACAATTTTATACTACTCTATTTAAATGGACATGTGCCAACGGCTCGGCTCGGCTTCGTGGGTGGTGTGGGTTTCGCCTACTGGTCCACGTGGTAGCGCGTGATTGGTTCACATGCATATGAGGCCGTAAATAGTCCATTTGTTGTCGCTTTAATTCAGACATAAAACTTCTAACTGGCTCCCTCATTCAAACTCCGATTTTCATGATTCTTTTTCTAAATTTTGTCTAAAATATCTCTTCCATTTAGCTGTGTTTTTTCGAAAGTTCGATACAATTGCATAGATCTTTTACATATCGCTTAGTTTGTTACACCTTAGAACAAAAATTAACTAAAGATTTGGCATAACAATTGCAAAAATAACTCCATATTCTATAATTGTAAAGTAAATATAATATTATGTCCAAATTAGAGGTGTATATGAGGTCAAAAGTTTTACTGAGCTATAGAAACTTGATAGTTTGCCTTGAGTTATAGGAAACAAATTAGAGGTGTATAATATTTGTGAACAATGTATGGTCCGACTTTCCTAAAACCACTGAAATTTTTTTCACAAGCTTATATACCTAACATATGCTTTTGTATAAGTTTGTACAATTTTTTGACAAACTTATTATTTGATTATTTTTTTTTCTAAAACTACCATAGGCATAGATGTTTGAATTATCCATATCAAACATTTGAATTTTACCTCTATACCTAGATATAATGGTACATATGGTCTTGAATATATTTTTTCTCTAATTTTTTTGAAACATTTTAGATGAACACGTAGTTGAATTTGATTATACTTTTCAAACAATTTGTAACTATGTCGATATTATGATATGCTATGTTAGATGGGCCGCAAAACCTCTCTAGGGTCTTTTTCTAGTCTAGTCCGCTTCCTCCTAGCTGTTGATCTGATCGATGACTCACATGGCCACATCCTGCGGGCTTGACGCAACGGTTGGCATCGTGATGGGGTATCCGAACGGCACTCCTGGCTCGGGTCCCGAGGTGTCGCTCGTTTTAGAACTGCCGCGGAGTAGGGAGGGCGTAATCTGTTCTTCTCTCGGGTGTTACCTTCATCCGCGCTCACATTTTCTTTCTAGAGAGAGAGAGAGAGAGAGAAGCACTAGAGGGGCAAGAGGTCGGGGTGAGGGGAGAGCACCAACCGTTTCTGCCGCTGCGTCGAACTTTGGAGATGGCCGATGGCAAGCGCCACTATGATGAGGAGTCTAGCGCCCCACCGCGTGATCCGCCGTGTCTTCGTCAAGAGCTCTTCCACCAGGGGTATCCATCATCATCTTCTTTGTTTCATTGTCATTCGTTCTCACCTTGTCGTTCTGATGTTTCCTGCTTGGTGTTTTTTTGCAGCACTGCGTCGATTGGTCCGCGTCAGTGGCTAGCGGTGCGGTGCGGCGCAAGAACGTCTGCCGTAGTCACTGCCACCCCGGGCTCACCTCCGTCATCTGGCTTGACCTCCTCGTTGGATTCAAGCCCTCCGGAGCAGCACCCAGACGTGGGGGACCTGGTTCGCTAGACAGACCAGGCATGCAGTCGACGCGACCGGAACCTGCGAGGGAGCCTAGATGCCATCAAGGTGGCCCTGGGTGTGGTGGAGAAAGAGATGGTGGCGGTGCGGGTTGAGAATGCAGACGTGCTGGCCTCGGTGATCGGTGAGTTCCATGCCTGTGTCCTGGTAGTGGTTCTTGTTTTTGTAGGTCGGTACACCTCTTCCTCAACGATGTGGAGGATCAACGCGAGGCCCTCTCCATGGAGGCGCTCAGCGTCCTCAGCGTCATGAGGGAGGAGGAGTCGCTGGCCACCGACCGCCTCCATGTCCGGCCGGAGCACATCCGGGCGGCGGGGTCCTTGGGTGCTCGCCGCTACGCCGCAATTGAGCTGGCCTCGTTCTAGCTCCGCTCCAAGCTGCACCTGGGGGAGTTTGAGTTGGGGTTCCCGGAAACCGTGAGCGCGACCACCCGGCGGGCTCTCATGATCGACTTCTCCAGGTTCCTCGTAGTTGCCGCAACGATGGTGGACGTCGACGACATCCTCCAGAAAGGCGCGGATCAAGGCCTGGACGGCCTTTGAGTGCCACGGCGATGGAAGAGTGCAGCTCTCGCCACCGGCCTTTTTTTCTTTTACTTGTTTTTATTTAATGTTTGTGATGTAATGTTGTGCCTAGATCGCTCGTGCGATCTTGGATGAACAATTCTGCGCCCACCTTCATGCGGTTTATTTTGCTTAAATTTGTGTTTTTCGCTGAATTCTGTCTTTTTCAATCGATTAGAGCCTAAGCTTTATGTTTTGTCACGTGTTTTCAGGTTGCCTTCGTGCCATGGTACCCTCTATGCCCAGATTTTTATTGCACGAGTTGGTGAGCTCAGTCAGCTCTTATGCAGCGAATCGATGGAAGAGGAGGATGGCGATGTCAACGCTAGGGGTCGGCCGGGTTGCTGGATATGATGTCAACCAGAAGTGGCGCGAGACGAGGCGTGGATGGAGCTGCAGCAGCGTGTGGATGGCGGCAAGCCGGACCGGTGCAAAAAACCCTCGTTTGGAGCTCTTGAACGCATCGCCAGGAGGTGCGCTGCCACGTAAATGGTGTGCTACTGCATGGATGTCGGCGAGCTGGAGCCGGGGATCGGACAGGACGCGGTGGATTTTTGTGGGGCTGAACTATTCCGATCCTGCTCTCTTTTGCAATAACACGCCGTCACGGTGGATTTTTGAGAGTTGGGGATTTTTTGGGAGGGGAGGGGAAGTTGCAGCAGCACGAACTTATCCTAAAAATCCAACACCACTCACAAATTTGAGATGGAGGTTCACCAAAATCAAAAAAAAGTTCATTAGTAGAACTGTGGCAGTATAGCATAGCTCAACACTCCATTCATCGGACACCTTTGGGGAGAGCGCCGGTCCGAACGGTGCTGCGATGATAAGGAGCAAGAATGTGCAAATGGTGACTAGTCCGAATGAAATATTAACCGGTAAAATGGAACGTGACCACCGGTCGAATAGGTGAGAGGAAACCACCAGGAAATCTGCAGAGGGAATGAACACATGTCCGGTGATATCCATAGTCTCACTAGTTAGTGCAGTAAAAGAACAATACATGATTCATCTCACCGGAGACAAGGTTGTACCGGTGCATCTGATTGGTGGACACCAGTCCGACACATGCGTGGAAACAACAAATCCATCAGCGAAAGCCACGCCGCATGTTTGGATTCCTGCCACAGCTCGCCACACCACAAGTTAGGCAAAGCTCCGCCAGCAAAAGTTGCTATTTGGTTTGTCCTTAAGCTTTGGAAGCCACACCTTTTTAGGTTCATTTTCTCGCTGCAGCTTAAGCTTAGGTGCCGCCACAAGTTTGGCGTGGCGGAATGTGGCCGGCATCCAAACAACACTAATAAGCTCAAGAATAATAGTCCGGTAATAGTTGGCGCCTCACTAAACCTTGCTCATGCAAGGTCTTCGGGAGATTGAAGCACATTTCCCTAGAAACATGGAAGTTTTTCCTTAATATGTCGATGTCCTTAATGAGTCTAGGCAATATCACATCATCCATCTGCCTTCCAAGTTTTTCACTTCCCTACCTTTTGTGACTTCCCTGCCTTCCAAGATAGCATGGTAAGCATTTGAAAGTAGCTAGCCATGAAGCAAGAGCAGCAAGTTGTATTGATTAAGGGGCTCATCCTAAAATATTGACCGATATATGGAAAGGTGATCACCGGTCAAATTTGTTAGAGGAAACCTTTGGGAAATCTGCCGAGTACATGAAAACTTGCCTGGTGATAGCAACGGTCTGGCTGGTGAGTGCAATAAAAGAGGCACACGTTAACCCACCCAAGCAGGGCGCGAGGCAGATAGGCCGGAACACGTGAAGCAAACAAAGCAGCCCCCGAGATAGATGGGCTGGATGGGGGCAGGCGAGGGACCAGCCCACGAAGAGTAGGAGGGGCAATTTTGAATCAGTAGGCTCGCAGTTTCCTAAAATATGGCCGGTGATCAAGAACGCTGAACACTGGTCCAAATGGTGTTTATAAAAGAACAGTTGAATCAGGTTTTCTGCCGAGTCCTTTATAAAATGTCCCGTGAGTCCATGAGTACGACCGGTGAGTTCAGTAAAAGAGGAACACGTCCAAATTCAAGTCTTTTGAGTATGTACTCTAATTCTTTCACATGTTGCCCCCTCACTAAACCTTACTCATGCAAGGTCTTTGGAAGGTTGAAGCACATTTCACTGGAAACATGGAAGTTGTTCCTTAAAATTGTCGAGGTCCTCAATGAGTCTAGGCAATATCACATCATCCATCTGCCTTCCAAGTTATTCACTTCCCTACCATTTGTCATTGAGCTTGGATTCATGGAGTCAAATGATTGAGGGAGGCAGGGAGGGGAGCACTAGCTGGATGTTGGAGAACTTTTCGTTGTTGCCAAGGACTCGTACGTTCCAAGATAGCATGGTAAGCAATTGAAAGTAGCTAGCCATGGAGCGGAATATGGAACGCTGATCACCGGTACAAATTGTGAGAGGAAACCATCAAGAAATCTGCCGAGAACATGAAAATGTGTCCGGTGATAGCAACAATCCAGATGGTGAGTGCAATAAAAGAGGCACACGTTAACCAACCCAATCAGGGTGCGAGGCAAATGAAGCAACAAAAGCAACCCGCGAGATGGATGGGCCGGATGGGGGCGGGCACCGGACTAGCCGACGAAGAGTAGGAGGGGCAATTTTGATAGGCTCGCAATTTTTAGAAATATGGATAGGTGATCAAGAATGATGAATATAGTCCAAATGGTGTATGGAAAGAACTGTTCCATTAGGTTATCTACCGAGTCCTTTTGAAAACGTGTCGTGAGTCCAGTGGTCTGACAGGTGAGTGCAGTAAAAGAGGAACATGTCCAAACTCTAGTCTTTTGAGTACATAATCCAATTCTTTCACAAGCTAGCACCACACGAAACCTTGCTCATGGAAGGGCTTGGAGAGGTTGAAGCACATTTCACTGGACATCCCTAACCTTACAATTTCTTGTGACCTTTACAACATGGAGGTTGTTGCTTATTGTATGGAGCTCCTTAGTGACTTTAGGCGGGTTGGTGACCTTTCACTTCTGTACATGCGCACTCATAGAGAGAGAGCCCACATAGCACGCGATCAACGAACATAACAAGCGCGTTGTTTGAATTCGCCCGGTGATGCTGTACTTGGTGGACAACGGTTAGATATCTGAGTGTAGAAAACTTGGAAATTGTTTGAATTACTGCAGTGACGGTTGCGATTCCCAAGGCTCGGGGAGGGGTGGGAGCATGCGTGGTGTCGGTTTAGTTCCCGATGCATCCTTTGGGATTCCTTGGGCCATTTCCAATGTCGATCGGCATTTATAGGGCTCCCCGCAACCCATCGAATACAACTCCGCCGCCTGCCCTCACGCATGAAAGCCTCTCTCTCGCCAGCAACGCCGTAGTGTGACCCGATGGCTGGCCCATGCTCCCGCTCCTGCTCTCCAGCTACTGCTGCTGCTCTGGCTCCAGCAGCACCTCTGTCAACCTCTAGGGTTGGCCGGTCGCCGATGCCTCCGTCAACCTCCAGGGCTGCCCAGTCGCCGATGCCTCTGCCGTCGCCCTTCCATGCGCACTTCTATCTGCCGTCTCCTTCTCCGGCATGGCGCGCGAGCGAAGATGCCAGCAAGGACGCCGAAGGAGGAGGCGATGGATGACGACATCCCCTGGAGGACGTCCGAGTACATTGGAACGGTGATGAATGGATGACGGCGATAGTGATCACCCACATGACGTTTGGTGGGATGAGCCGCAAGCTTCGACTTCGAAGAACGTGGGAGGAAGCGGGTCGTGGGATGATTGGGCGCAAGTTTCATCTCTGGAGAGGAAGCGCTTGTGTACCATGCCGATCGGTCCCACATTGACGAGCCATGATTGGGTTCCATTCCAGGTGAAGCTACTCTACACGTAGGTAACATGTGACATGGTGGTGGCGGCACGCTTTCTTGAAGAAATCCGAGGTAGCCCACCACAACACCGCATGATCGTCGGATTGGACACCGAGCGGAAAAAGCTCACTGGTCGCACCTTCATGACGGCCCTCTTGCAGTTGTGCGTTGGAATTCATGTCCTTGTGTTCCGTGTCCTCTATGCCACCGGTGGCGACCTCCCCATAGTCTTGAAGAGCTTCCCGATAGAGGAGGGCCACGTCTTCACTAGTGCACACAACGAGAACGACGTGATGTAGCTACGGGACAATTTGGGCATCACGATAGGCATTCTGGTCGACTTACAAGTTGTCGTCCCAGATGCCACTCCAAGATACCTCCAACTTGTCGTCCTAGATGCCACTCTAAGATACCAGCACATCGACAATCCCCATGAAAGGTACGGAATAAGGTGTTCGTCGCTCGAGAAGATCGCATCAGAGGTACTGCGCCTGCCTCGTCTCGGCAAGCCAGACCCCAACCACAATAACTGGGACACGTGGTATTTGCAACTGTCGTAAGTGATCTACGTCGCCAGTGACGTGCCCTATGAGATAGCAAATCAACTAGAGATCAGGGATGGCTTTAGATTCGAAAACTTAATTAAGTAGGTGCTGTAACCGTAGGTGTTGTGTTACTTTGGAATGTCTAGATGTCCTATGTGTTAGTTGCTATAACTCTAGGTGTTTTGAATGGATTGTCCAGATCTATATCCAATCATTGTTGCTGTAACGGTAGGTGTTGTGGCATGAGTCAGTTGTAAGTCATTTGTCACGACTAAATGGAAACATCATCACTCTTTTTGTGTTTTTATTTTGTGACATTACTACTTGAATGACTGAGTGGCAATATTAAAGAGAGAAGAAAATAGGGTTTTTTGGATCCACGCCATTACAATTCTGCAAGTTTGGAGAAGTGCTATTACAATTCAAGTACTAATGTATTATGCCATTACAATTTTTGGTCTCTCTAGACTGTGCCATTTTCTACGTATGCCAAGCGCTTCGGGCCCAAATTATCAATAAACATCTTTCCCAAATTACCCTTATACTACCTACATATACTACCCTATACTACTGATCAAAGTTGCAGTAGTATAAACAAATCTCATCCGTCCGATAAGTGGTTAAAGAGCAACACATGATTCAGTTCACCGGAGACAACAGGGGTTGGACTGGTGCATCTGACCTGTGGACACTAGTCAGACACATGCGAGGAATCACCAAATCCATCAACTTTAGTGACAAGCTCAAGAATAATGGTCCAGTGATAGTCACCTCTGATCACTAGTCCAACACATGTGGTTAACCATCGTGTGGTTAGGGACCATCGAGTTTCAAAAAATCAATCCGATGACCTATTCCGATGGTGCACTGGTCTCATCCTCAAATGAAGGGTCTGATTGGTTGCTAAAATTTTGGCAAGATAAATTTTGGAACCAAACAAATCAGGCTCGAAGTCACATGCACTAAATGCTATAAATTAATGCTATTCCTAAGAACACAGGATCATGTTAGTGCTGTGAGCTATGGACTAATATTGCTAACTACAATCCATTTGCAATTTGCACAGAATATTGCAAAAATCAGCTCAATTTGCATTGAAATAGGCTGCAAGATTTGCGAACATTTACATCAAAAGATTAGGAACTAACACAAAAGTTGCCACAAAAGCACAGGCTGTAATAGAACAAGTCACATTGTTGAGTACCTCAGTACTACAATAGACCTAACAAAGGAAAAGCCACAAGGAACCTACTAAAATAACAGGAGTTGCTCTAAATCCTAAGGATTAGCCCCGAGCCAGTGGAAGGTGTCCTCGCAGAGGCTCCGGATCCTGCATTCCTCACTGTAGAAGTAGGACCAGTCGAGCCATCCTTCGCGATCGGTGGGCATGCCGCACCAGCCATGGATCAATCCCTAGCACGGGGATGTGCACAGGTGATTGTCGGCGTGAGGCACTGGCCCAAGAATGGGGGCAGATTGCTGGAAGTTAGGATGCCACACGTACATCCACAGCGTGTCGAAGGCATGCACGTGTGCACGCAAACCCCGCGGTGCTCCAGGCGGCGAGCGCCTGGTCATCATCCGCCACCTCCGCCAGGAACTGCTTGGCTCGAAGGTCAGACTTGGCGCCACTGTTTGCTTGCCATAGGAGCATGGCGAGCACGTACGCCGCCGGCTTGTGGCCGCCGCGAGCAGCTTGATCTAGGACGTCCAACGACGCATGAAGAGCCCCACCATGCTGTCCGAAGAAATTCCTCATCTCCTGGATGAATCGCGCCTCCAAGTTGCCCACGGTGTAGGTGTTCGCGATCAGTTGCTCGTGAGTCTCCGCGTCGCCCGACTGCTGCAACGCCCGCCTTAGGTTGTGGCTACGGTGAACTAGCGGTGCGCCATACACCCTATCTCGAACGAGAGTGCAAGCCCCCTGGAGGTGATGGAGATTGGCCATGGGAGAGCTGGATGATGCCGCGATGCGGGTGGTGACCTCGACGAGCATCTCTTCTAGAAGCACGGGGAGGGATCTCATAGACGCCATAGGCCCCTGGCGACGAGGAGGGCGAAGAAGCTTGGTCGGGGAGGTTGATGGCAATGGCGGAGGAAAGAGGAGGAGTGCAGATGGAAACTGGGTTTTGCTAAATTATATAATCACCAGAATCGGAAGCCGCCCCCACAAATTGCTTTTAATCGCAGCCGTGGAGTCCGATGAGGTGGAGAGGTGTAAGTGGGGGGAAGTAAATGCATTGCAGAGGAACCGTAGAGGTGTGAGTACGGGGAAGTTGAAGCGCCAAGCTTTGCGAGTCCCACGTCGCGACGAAATGGAGGTACCCTTCACTCGGGGCGCGGCCTGCCCATGATTCAGTTCACCGGTGACAGCACCAGTTGTCCAGATGTCCAGTGTGTTAGTTGTTGTAACTCTAGGTGTGGTGTACGGAATGTCCAGATCGATATCCATTATTAGTTGCTGTAACTGTAGGTGTTGTGTTGGGAATGCTAGTGACAATGATGTGGCATGAGTCAGTTGTAAGTCATTTGTCATGACTGAATGGAAACATCATCAGTCTTATGGTATTGTTATTTTGTGAAATTACAACTTGAATGACTGAGCAGCAATATTAAACTGTTTGCATTTCTAATGACTTGGCAAAATTTATCACAAACAGCTTGCAGCAGCTTTAGTAACAAGCTCAAGAATAATAGCCCGGTGATAGTTGCCTCTAATCACCGATGATCTAGACCGGTGAACAATGGTCCAAATATTGTTTGTAAAGAACAATTCCACACAACATGGTTCGGTGGCGTGGTGCGCACATCCTAGACGTGTCTATACTACACTGACAAAAAATTGTCCGGTGATCCTTAATTTTGTAGCTAATGGTTAGTTTGGTGAGTTTTAGTAAACTTGGAAAACGTTTGAATGCCCACAGCGGTTGTTTGATTACAAAATATGAAAATATAACAGGTCCGCTGCAGGGGAGCCACTGGATGTGATTGTTGGGCAACACCGGGCACACAGACAAGGTGGAGACGGAACAGTGCAGGGCGGGAGACTGATGTGAGACCCTCAGGCTGGGTGGCAGGAGATTGAGCAGGGAGCACCGGTCAAAATTTTTGAGGAAAGAACAGTTCCTTCCTTCACGAAATCTGCAGAGAGAAAATTCATCCGGTGAAATCACTTATCATCAAATTTCAGGTCATTTGAGTTCGTACTCAGTTTTTTTCCAAAAACTTGCGCCGCATTAAACCTCTAGGCTTATTCTAGGCCTTGGGGATGTTCACGCACATTTCACTGCAACAAATGGTACACAAGGAACTTAAGAAGTATTGGGTTGCAGTAGGATTGAATTGAGATAAGCAAACATAAACATGAAATGTGCATTAGATTGATCGCATTACATTGCAGATGGATCACCAACATCACTGACAGTTCAAAAACCTAGATGTTACTGACACCAGGATAACATAACATCCCTAACCAAGATAGAATCCAAAAGCTCCCGCCAGGCTAGATAGAAGACTGCCATCCAGTTCATCAAACATCATAATCTATCCAATTATGGAATAAGTGGATCAGGATCCCTTCCACCGCACGAACTGTTCACTAAGTACAGATGACAAATCTTAGTCCTCTGCTCAGCATGCGCACTCACCATTTGTGTCATGTCATCGGGTGCATCAATGTTAAGTAATCCATTTGGTGGCTTACTCCAAGGATCAGGACTGAGGTAGTACAACCCTACGTCTCTGTGTATTCCGCTCAAAGCCCCCACCAATTCGACATACACAATACTATTTGCTGACGCTCCAAAAGTAATCTTACTAAGTTTGTCTTGACTGTCGATCTCCAGTAGATCAGGATAGAGTTCCTTCACCTGTGAACCATAAATCTCATGACCACATTTTGCATGTGTTATGGATTAGACAAATAAGGATCTTTTGAGCACAGTACAATCTTTCATAAAAAATGAAAACAGTTAAATTATCGGGGAACACTCGGTGTCAATTAATATGTTGAATTTGCGACATGACATACAAATCAAATGTTGTTCCTAAAAGTGCAAACATTAGAGGCGTTCAGATGGTTGTCTTTAATTTTGCAAGATTTAATGGAGTCCATTTAATAGAGTACCATAGTTACCTCAACTTCATTCTTGCCGCGAACCTCCTCTTGTTCGACCTAGGACTCCATCAGGGACTTCAGCTGTGAGTGCTCATACATCAACCAATCAAACTATTCTTCAAGCTACTTAACACGTTTCTTCCTCGTGCGTTATGTGCGCATCATATTTTTTAGTGACCTCTAAATAGGCCGTATTACTGATAGAGCGTTCATTCGCGATCTTCTCCAAGAAAAAGTTATGTGCATCGGTTAACCCTTGGCGCACTGTGGTTTCCACAGTTTGCTCCAACTTTTTGGACAGGGCTCTGTACTCCCTATCGTTGTTTTTGTTCAGCCAGTCACGCTCGTCGATAATGAATGAGGCAATGCTCTGGTGCTCTTGTTTCCTGCTAATTTCGGTTCTGGCACATGCAAGCTGTATCTCTAAAGTTGTGTCCTCCCGATTTGCCTTGAAAGTGCTCATCATCTCCTTGACCTTGTTTAGCGACTTCTGAACTGGATCCATGATAACTAGTGACACATGCAAGAGGGATATACTACCATAAGTGCACCAATCAACAATAAAAGCACAAGACAACAAGCATTACCAGACAATGTGCTTGTTTAAATACTAGTAACTGCTTGTTTGAAAATGAACAGCATGTGGGCGGCTCTAGGGCGAGGGTGACACGAAACTACTAACAACATGGCGCGGCGCTGGCGTGGCTTGGAGGGACTGCGACGCGGCTGCGCAAGCAGCAAGATGGGAATGACGGGTCTCACCACGTATGGCCTTCGGTAAAGAACCAAAAGTCGAGGAGTGACGTCGGGAGAGCGGACAGCGATCGTCGGCGTGAGGCGACAGTGAATGCAGGGCGACGACGGGCAGGAGGTGAAAGCAGTGATCGAAGTGCACCTGCATACCAAGGCGATTAGGCCCTGGTCGAGGATCAGCGGCGGCGGCCAAAAAAACAAAATGTCTGCGAGGGCTTACTGAGGCAAAGTGAAGGCGGAGTTAGGAAGTGATGGCGGCAAGGCTGAGGCTTTCATAGGCGCAAGGTAATGACCTAGGGCAACATAAGGCTTGCAACAACTTCAAAGCGGCGCAGGCTGGGATTGCGCCCATAATCCGGGAGCGATTTTGCGGCGTACGACGATGGAGGGCATTGCAGGGCCACAGGGATGGCTATGTGGTGGAGCGTGGCGCTGCACAAGGGGCCGCGTTACAGGAACGAGCGGCCTGGTGCAGCTTTCAGTGCCAGGGCTATGGCCAGATCTGCCCTCCTGATTTTGTCGTGACGAAGAAGATGGCGGTGGGGCCCGCTGGAAGGTGGTGATCAGAGGAGTAGCGAGATCGGTCCAGAGTCTGTAAACATTAAACCAGTGCACAAGAACTGTGTGTAGCGGTCGGAACGGTGGATAAGAATGTTCATGTGTTGCACACTGATGGTTCTAATCTGCTGAATCTGTTGATTTCATCGGTCTATACTGTGAGTGCTATTAATAAGGATTTTGCAACTCCTCTGAGTTCCTACTCAAATTCTTTCGACTGCTTTGATCTCTCTGAGATACCTAGTGCTAGAATACATTATCATCCAATCTCCTCTCTTCTTCCTCCTTGGTTGTTCTGGAGACATTGCATGGTTTCTTGCATGAGAAACTATTTTCTTCTTTCCCCTATTTAATTCTCCTGCCACATCACCAACACGCTTACATGGCAGCATTATAAATTCTATGTAAACTATCCTACTAGGAGCGTTGGGGATGGCGTATTACATGTGGGGTCATTCATATTAGGAGCCAGTGTGTAGTCCTAGATCCTTGGAAGGTTTCTCTCTTGAGTCCATAGAGCCACGTTCTAGCTCATACCATCGGATGAGACCCATGTGACACGAAAAATGTGGACGCAGCAACAGTCTGCATACAACACACACACACTGATCAACGTACAGACATGACACCACCTCCATGCGGCACACTGATCCACACGCCATGGACACTATGTGACAAGGTTCATTCTAACAAGGACTCATTTGAGGTCTCCACGGGCACGCATTCGAGAAAAAAAGGTCTCCACCAGATTTTTCTCTGAACGGTGTTGCATGCTGCTCACCTGCTAGGCACGCCGCCGCCGAAAAGTCGCCAGGCTATGCGTTTTGCATGCTGCTCACCTGCATGATGGATAACGACAGTGGCGGCGGAGTACAAGGGAGGTCAAAGGGAGTCTCCCTCGTTCATTACGAGCTGAGATGAGTGTCTCTCCCCTTGGAATCCTCCGCTGGCCATGCGGTAGCAATCCGGGATGGGTCCCCATGGGAGGGGTTTCCCCCCACAGAATATTTTTCTCCCTCTCAGAAATCACAACCGCCGGTGTCCTCTGCACAACCACGCGCCCTCTCGGTTGCCGCGTGCCATTTCGAATTCATCTCTCAATCCCACGATCTCTATTCTCAGCAACCGCGTGTTGTTTCGCATTCCTCTCACCATTATATATAACTACCTCACCTCCGCTCTCGGCTGCCATCCCCTCACACCATCGTTGCCATCCCTTCATACTGTACCTTGCACTCTCGCGTAGCAACAGCCGCGATGTCAGGTTCTGGCTCTCACTCCAGCTGCCTGCGCCACCGCTGTTGGGTATTTTAGCGTGATGAATAAATCTGTAAGCACGCGGATACCGTTGTAGCTTTCACCTCAAAGTATTGCAAGGGATATCGAATCCATAGGGAATGTGTGTGCAGTCTCTTCTATTCTAGTCGGTCCAAGGACACACCAAGGTAGGTAGAAGGATAGGGTGGATACCTATGATAGTGCTACTGCTGAGTTAAAGGTCAATCTCTCAGGCACAATACTCACTTTAGGCACCGGCTTACAACTGGTCTGCCAGTCGACTCCAGCCAACAGCTCTACGCTATATCCGAACGTGGAGGATTACGAAAGACCAATAGGGTTGTCACCACCTACGGCCTACCCCTAACAAACCGTGGGATATAAGGCAAACAAAGGATAACCCTTAACCTAGACAACACCTACGCTACTAATTACTACTGCAGTCTAACTACGTATGATATCCCGTAGCAAACTACAACACTCTGTATGAATACAGGGCGATGAACCCGCGAGTAAGAGAACTAATCTCACTCAACTACAAGCACTACTAGCATATATTATACCAAGTATAAAACTAGAGATAGGAATCACGAATACTTACTAAACCCGAAAAATGTAGCAGCATCCGTAGAGGTACAAGCTGGGAGCAGAGTGCCGACACCCCGGCACTTCTCCGAACTACTCTCTCACTCTCGTTGAGGTACGAAATGGAGAAGAGCGCTGAAGACCGGCGCCCCTCCTTAGTACCTCTACCCTCTTCCTACTATAAGACAACACTAAACCAAGAGAAGGCTTGGATGAGCACTTGATGGATGTGTTGAAATGGAACCCCTCCCCTCATATTTATAGAGGGGGTACATGGTGCTTTCGACCGAGGATTGCAGGTCTACCCCTTGGAATCAACCTTGGGAGCCAGTGAGGAGTTGCCACACATCAAAGATGAGGCGGTGGGGCCCATGGGCTTGGTCGGCCGACCATGGTGGTCGGCCGGCCTGCCCGGGGTTCCAACTGCCCCCAAATTTGGTAATTGGGCTGTCCTAGTGTCCTTTGTCCTAATCCCATGGGGCATGGCGTGACCTACGCTTGTTTGCTTGGGTATTTGGGCTTTTTTGATCCATTTTAGCTTGATTCTCATGCTCTGGTTGGTTGCACATTTTGCCTCGATCTGTGGAGTGTGTTTTCCAGCTCAAGAAGTGTGTTTTCTCCCTTAATTCACCTACATACAAATATTTAAAAAACCCTCGTGGAAATGGTTAGTAATAAATCCCTACCACTATGTTGATGTTTACATTTTATATATTTATGCAGGAGTTGACGGCCTAAAATTGGTACTTAGCAGCCGTCAACAACCGCTACATGGGAGGAGTGGACTCGTCGTCATTGTCACCCTCGCCTTCTTCCTCCCCCTCCTCCCCTCGTCACCCTCGCCTTCTTCCTCCCCCATCTGTTACGCCGGCCCCTACCCCAGCCCCGCCTTCGGTGCCTCCCTGACGCCTGCGCCTCCCCCTGATCTGGCCCCTGCACCGGCCCCAGCTCCGGTGCCGGCCCCTGCTCCTGCGCCTTCCCTTGCTCCGCCCCCTGCTCCGGCGCAAGACGATCCGGAGTTCGATCCGTACCACCCCTTTGGCTTTGACGACGCCTGGGCAATCGATGTCATGAAGGATTCGTTCAACTTGTTGAACGACTACCTCGTTGGCTTGGGAGACATCTGGTGAACGCACCACTCATGGAGAGCGTCGCCAGATATGTCTACGCCATCTTTAGGGTGGCGGAAGTTATCAGGGAGCTGTCATGACTATGTATATAGTTTGTATGTAGCTCCCTTTAATAAAATATATATGATGAACTTCTGCCTTGTTATGTGTCTCGCAATAATATCAGCATTGTTTGATCAACGAAAGGCAAACCATTCACAAAAAAAATGAGTACATAATAATTATTTTGGTGCACAAGAACCGTATTCAACGGTGCTAGCACATGGAGGTTATCGTCCGGTGATAGAATCCCCTGCTTGAGATTAGGGGGTCGGTGCCATTTCCCTTTCGATTAATTTGAACCTCTAGAATCTACTTCTACTTGCATTGTCTTGCCTTGCAGTGCAACATAACGGGCACCAACTGAAAGGCAAGCCATTCACAAAAAAATGAGTACATAATAATTATTCTGGTGCACAAGATCCGTGTTCAGCGGTGCTACCAGTCAATTGGAATGTTGATTTGGACCACATGGAGGTTATCGTCTGGTGATAGATTCCCCTGCTTGAGATTAGAGGGTTGGCACCATTTCCATTTTGATTAGATAGAACATCTAGAATCAACTTGCATTGTCTTGCCTTGCTGTGCAACATAACATGCACCAAATCCGATGGTTGGTATTCTAATGCGTGCTCTTTATCACAGGAAACAAATGAGTCTCTCACACTTGCAAGTGGGCCGGCCCCACAAGGCTGCTCTTTCTATCTATTAATTTCCTTTGGAATCTCCTGTATGCATTATGGATATCGTTGTAACCTGAAGATTACGCCGCCGCCCTTCCTCCGTCGCTGACTCCGCATGCACGCTTCCTCCGAAGCAGACGGCCTTCCATCGAGTGCAACCCACCCACTGACCAAATTCCTCCCCAGCCTCACACCGTCCTTCAACTCCCTCGGGGCGAATCTCGCCGAGCTGCACTCAATCATCCCCATCCATTGCCTCGAGCCGCCACCCGCTGAAGCTGGTCCTCCATGGCAAGTTGGCACCGCCAGGAACACCATCAGAGATCTTTGTCGCTTTTCGGCTAGACCTCTACCCCACTCACTATGACAGCCGCGACACCAAGACCTCCTTTCCTCTTTGAATCCATAGGTACGCTCCTTTACCACCAGCGACCTCACTAGGGTGTTGTTGCATGTTCCACCATGGCCACCACTTGGACGCACTGACTAGTGGCCTACTAGCATGTGGTTAGGTTGTATTTTGGGTGTCAAAAGTATAGTCAATGAACTACCTTATTGGTTTTAACATGAGCTGCATTCTTGATAGTCGCTATTTATTTTATTGTTCCAATAGTTGATAGTGGCTTTGATTTCGTCTTTGTAGCATTCACACATGCATGGGAATAGAAGGACAGAGATTTGGGCCTGAAAATTGTGCAGCTCTGATAGATGTGGTTACAACAAAAGATGAAGAGCAGAAGAATATAGGTCAGTTAGTTTAGAAAATTTCATAGCGCACGAATAGATGTTTGTATTGTGCTAGTTCACTCATGGACACACATCAGTGGTACAATGATAGATTGGTGCCTACTTCTAAGTATGCATTGTGGTACATAAAACATCATTTTCCGCACGGTAAACCGCTGAGATCTTTCCATCTGATCCTGTTGTGCTCTTATTCACACAATTTGATGCATAGAACAATGGCATGGCTTCTACTACAAAACAGAAAGCAAGGACTCCGAATTAGGTAATCTGCATATATAGTTACAGTTATTTTGTAAGTGGGCTGTACATTTTAGCAACTTATCATCGGCCAACTGCTGGTTGATGTAGGAATCCAATATGCTTTTAACAAGCTCAACTGTGAAGTTTGTAAACACTGTAGAAAGTTATCATCCCACTAAAAGGATTAAGGATATGGGATTTGGTGGGCTGCTTCAAATGCCAGCGACGCGTCTCAGAACAAAAATGATAATTGAGATTATAAAACGATTCGAACTGAGCAACCAAAACTTTATAATATGTGGTCAATATATTCAGATTCACCTAGAGGATGTCAAGGATATAATGGAACTTTCAATTGAAGGCAAGAATGTTTTCCAACACAAAGGCCCAAAAGCTAACAAAAAAAGAGGGCAACACAGCGGAGAAAGATTTGTTTCTCAAGTATGCAGCTAGTAAAAAAACAAAATGTCGATAAACAGCCTGAAAGAAATTATTATTAAATCCGGAACTCCAGATGATGACTTCAAAAGAGCCTTTGTCTTGTTCACAATTGGTGTTATTCTAGCACCAACAACAAAGGACTATGTTCATTCCAGCTATCTGCTAGTGGTTATAGAAATATCAGAAATTCTGAAGTTCAATTGGGGTGAATTCACTCTGAAATATTTAATAAACTCATGTCATCAATATAAATTACTAGAAAGTGGCACCATATTGGGCATTTTGACTTTGCTACAGGTCAATTCTATATGCTACAGCCAACACCTATAAACAACATTTATTTTTCATCTTATGTATTAATTGTATTTTGACTGTAGTTTTGGTACTGGGAGTGTGTCATTGCGTACAGCATGCATGGGATCAATTACGAGCCAATCCAACCACCACTGATGGCGAGGTGGAATGAAGACAATGCTAACCGTCGAAGGAATGCTTTCCATCACGACAGTGTAGTTGGAGGAAATGTATGTTCCAAACATTACATAACATGTGGTTGTTGTTACATGTACAATATAACCATCTTATTTATTGTTTCCAGCTTATCAAGTGCATTGTTTGTCGGACTGCGCAGCCAAAATATAGAACAACAGCGACAAAAAGCATACCAAACCACATGGAACGAGAGCATGAACCTAAGTCAGTACATGAGGATGGTCTACACAATCGGCAAGTAAGTGTGTCATCTATTTATGTGCCCAACCTATTTTGTGTGCCTAATTCATTATTTCCTATTTATGTAGAAGCATCTGTCTGAAGACTGGGCGCATGATATCTGAACGGATATAAGAATAGACATGGAGAGAAAACTTTTAAACATAGAGCACATATTTGATATGAAAATAATAGAACAAAAGTAGGAGTTAGCTAAGCTTAAGTAGGATAAAAGAATGGAGGACAAGCTGAGAAAGATAGAAGACAATACTGATGAAATGCAAACAGATATCAAGGTAACCAGTGTGAGAGAACAGATTGTAGCTACATGTACATCCTCCATTATCTAACATAATTTGTCTGAAAACAGGAATTGCGACAGGCACAATAGGAAATCCTGCGGATTCTGCAATCTTTTGGGCAGAGTATGGTTCAGCCATCTACAACTACACCTCAACATGTTCAGTATTCTATGCCTACACCTGGACATGTTGGGAAGCCATCTATGCCTACATCTTCACATGATCAGGTATTGCTCCGGCAGTTAGGATTATTAGATGGCTCATTACATACACCTACTAATAAACAAGAGCTACTGCTAGTGAACAATTTGATCTCTACAGTGCAAATAATACCAATTGCAGGTACCGCCACAAATACCGGTCCAACATTCAACATCAAAAGTCCCATTACGTTTCTCTAAGGCATTAGAGAGAATTAATGCTGAACCAACCACTGAAACAAATCAAAAGAAGGAAATCAACTTGTAGAAACAGGGCGACCCCTCTACAAAGCAACGGGGTGGCCCCACTACAGAATACCCTGGCAACCCCTTTTCACATATACAACCAAGGGAGCCTATTATCGACAAAGATTACAATTTGACTGAAGACGACCATGATGATGCAGCCTTCATACAAATGAGTTACAAAAATTCCAATGTGGTACAAATAGGTAACATGGTGCTTAGAGCAAAACAGCTGTTGGGAAATGTGACAAACAGATTTATAGCAGATGAGGTACTATCATTTTAGATCCATGTCGACAATACAAACATGAAAACACATATGTACTAGCGGGACTGAGGAGACAGTGGTGACACTTGGAGATGAACAGGGGGACCGCGTCAACGTCCTTGTTTGAGTCACCGTTGAGCTCAACACAGATCTGGAGAGCGTCACCACCGAGCTGGACCAGACTCAGGATAGGCTGATGGAGGCTCATGAGAGGATTCATCAGCTCGCGGCTCAGCTTGCAGGAGAGATGCCACCACGTGCTCAAGAAAATGTCCCTTCATTCCCCGCCATGTCACCGCTGCGCAAGAAGCTCCGATATGGCGAACCTGGCTACCGCACCTGCTACCTCTAGTTGCTAGGCTTAAGAGTTTAGGTTTGTCCTGTCAGAGTCAACAGGGGTTTGGCGCAATTAAGCCGACTTAAACTGGCTTAAGTGCACCAAACCCCTACAGAAATAGTAATCTCTTAAAAATGCACTTAAAACAGTTTAAATTGGGTGGTTCCGCCATAGCTAACTCCACGAAGGTCACTAGCGGACCATGCAAAGACATCTTTGTTTTTGTTGAGGAAATCCAACAACTCTTTTTCTTCTTTTGGATCGAGGGTTGCACTAGTTATGACCTCTGTATTGGGAAGGTGTTTGTTAAGAGGTACCCTTTTCACCTCACAATCTTGCTGGAAGTTTTGTTTTTCACCTCACATTCCACTACGTGAGAAACCTTGATTTGTAACGGGCACGAACAACCCTTAGGTAACAGCCATCGCAACTGTTACTGTTATCGGGTTACAAATGATAGGGTAAAGGTAACGGGCACGCGCCCGTTACCTATTATCCAGATTTGTAACGGTTATTTATCTACGACCGTTACGGAAAGCAGTAATCAGTAACCCAAACTCCCAGTACTTCTTGGTGTGCATGGTGTCAATCGAATGACGCACATCCAACAACTCCTAGTACTCTAGCTCCCAAAGTATTGATTTTTTGTTCCACATCCCCTGCCCATCTTCTTCTTCACCATCTCGCTTCTTTCTTTTGCCAAGGATGGTCTTCTTTGGTAACTCCTCAATAGTTTTGATGTCTTTCACTTGCATGTGGAGCTCCACTCCAGACACATGCGGAGGAGCCATTCGATCCTCCTTTTCCCCATCAAACTGATAGTCCATGTTCCGGTATGGATGTTTCTTATGGAGGAAACGCCGGTGCCCCAAGAATACAAATTTCTTTGACTTTTTCAGCCATAATGAGCAGGTTTCATCTAACCAGTGGGGGCAAGCTTCACTGTTCCTTTTACTCTGCCCGGAGAGGTTGCGATGAGCCGGGTTGTCGTTGATGGTTGTGAACAACATGGCATGCAATGTAAAGTACTTACGCTCAAACTCATCCCAATCCTCCTCCACACCAGGCCTCCAAAGTGTCTGCAAGTCATCAACCAATGGCCTCAAGTACACATCAATACGGTCACCAGGTTGCTTTGGCCTGGAGACCAAGATTGACAACATCAAGTATTTTCATTTCTTGCATAGCGAGGGTGGAAGGTTCAACACTGAAAGGACGATAGTCCAAGTGCTATGCGTTGAACTCTGGTTACCGAATAGGTTCATGCCATCTGTGCTCATAGCAAACCGAATGTTCCTACAATCATCTTCAAACCAAGGAAAGTGGGCATCAATGTTACCCCACTGCACTGCATCTGCAGGGTACCTAAGCTTGCCATCATCCGTCTTCTTTCGGCCTTCCTTATGCCAACGCAAGAGTTGAGCCTCCTTTCGTGTGGCAAACATGCATTTCAAGCATGGAATGATGGGAAAATACCATGCCACCCTCACAGGACCCCCTCCATTACCCTTTCTGCCTCTGATCTCTTTGGGCTCGTTCCCGTCCTCGCATTATTATCTCCGCCATCTTTGGCCCTCTTGAAATGATCGAACCAACACTTAGGGCAATTGTCAAGGTCCTCATACTCTCCACGAAACAACACACAGCTATTCTTACATGCATGGATTCTTTCAACCTCTAAGCCCAAAGGACAGATTATCTTCTTAGCCTCATAGACAGACCCAGCCACTTGGTTTCCCTCTGGTAGCATATCTCTTAGCAGATCCAATAGTTGTTTGAAACTTTTGTCGGTCCAACCATGACTTGCCTTCAGCTGCAAAAGTTTGAGATCACCAGAAAGACGAGAATACTTGTGACAACCAAGGTACAGGGGTTTCTTTGAATCTTTGATGAATTGTTTCAGCCTCGATAATTCTGAAGATGTGTACACACCCTGAAACTCAACATCTCTCAACATTTGATCAACATTGTCCCACGAGGCAGCAAAACATCATCATTGAAACCCGTAACCTCTTGGTCATTCATATCCTCAGGACGCATCACGCTGGGTGGGAATGCTTCATATTCTTCATTGTTGTTGCCACATTCTTCTTCCCCTATAATAATGACAAATCAATGAGTTAAGCCATTAACAATGAGAAATCAATGAGTTAAGTCAATAGGCACTCGTTTCAGCATGGTGTCGTCGTGCCTTTTCAGCATGGTGTCGCGATTCTCCTTTGTTAAGGCATCCTTCTTCAACCTCATTAAGCCCTTCCTCACCATGTTGGTTCCAACATGTGTAATTCTCTTTGAATCCACGTGTGATCAAATGATGAAAAATGTTGTCCCATTGTCCAAACTTCTTCTGGTTGAGACAATCAACACAGGGGCAACACATTGTGGGTCAGGGTGGCAACGGGGCGGGTCGGGGCCGGGGGAGCGATCCCCGTCCCCGCCCCGATCCCCGAATGGCATTCCCCGCCCCGGCCCCGAAAAGCTTAACGGGGTGAAATCGATCCCCGGCCCCGTTCCCCGCGCATCCCCGATCCCTGCTGGGGCCCCGCGGGGATGGAAGCCGAGGCATGGCGGCGGGACACTCGGAGGAGGCAGTAGGCGGGATGCTCGGCGGGGGCTACGGCGGCGACAGGTGGGATGCTCGGCGGGGGCCACGGCGGCGACAGGCGGGATGCTCGGCGGAGGCCGCGGCGGCGACGGGAAGAATGCTCGGCTGTGGTAGTGGGTGGGACGCGAGGCAGCGACAGCGGCGATGGAAGGGATGCGAGGCGGCGACGGCGGCGGGGGGCGGGCTGGTGGGATGCCGGACGCCGGAATGGATGTGGCCGACGGTGGGCGGGACGCAAGGCGGAGGACAGGAGGAGCGCCGAGCGCCGCCGGGTGTCAGGCGAAGTGGAGGCGGCGGGTGGTGCATGACGGCCTGACGGGTCACGGGATTAGGGTTCCAGTGATGTATATATTAGACTGATTTTGATGGGCTAGGCCTTCATGGGCTGCCTATTGTATGGGCTGGTTCTTGTTTTTTTGTTTTTTCGGGGCTCTACGGGTCCCCACGGGTCTAAATCTTTCCCCGAACCCGCCCCGCTAATTTTTGGGGCCCTGCCCCATTAGCCCCACGGGGGGATTTCCAGCCCCATACCCGCCCCAAACAGGGCGGATCCCCGCGGGTCCCCGAGCCCGTTAGCCCCATTGCCACCCTAAATTGTGGGCACACCCCGATTTCTCATGTCTGTCTCTGCTTGAGCTAGAAAACCATTGACCCCACTTAGGAATGTCTCCCAAACTCGGGGCTGCCTATACATCCAAGCCCGATCAGCTGCCATCTACAAGTTCAACAAAAAAATTATTTTGAAACAGATAATATATCATCATAATCTAAAGAGGAGAAGGGATAGCATGCATTTTCATAGTATTATCACCATCTAGATTACACACAACATGTTTTGTTGTTTTTGTTTTGGTCAAATCTCTACAATCAGGAACCTGAAAATTTCTACACACTAGAGATGCATTGGTGGAGCAAATTCCATACCTTGATGAGGAAATGAGGGTGGAGCCGTGCGGTTGCGGTCAGCGACGATGGTCGACGGGTGGCGCTGCTACGGTGACGACGACCACACGCGCAGAAGGAGCACCGAGTAGAGCGGGTGGAGCTGCTACGTCCTCGTGCAGAGCACCGAGCAGAGGCACTGGAGTAGGTGGCACATGAAGAAAGAGGCCGAGCTAGGTGGAGATCGCGGCGGCGAAGGAGGAGCCGCACGCGCGTGCTGCTACTGTGAGCACCGCACGCTGCTGTAGGCGCAGCGGGGAGGGTACAGCGCGCCGGAGCCACGCGTGGTGCAGCCAAGTGTAGCCGGAGGGTGGTGGAGCCACAATTGAGGGTACAGGAGGAGGCGGAGGGCCACGGGCAAGCAGAGGCACCGCCGGCGTTTGCAGCGGCGGTGGTGGCAGCGGTGAAGGACCCCAAGCGCCGTCAGCTGCCGCAACGCGCCTCACGCAGTGAGAGGAGGAAGAATGTTCTACAGTGCTCACGTCAATTATACATAACGGCCACTCACTCACTTTACCAAAACGGAACATCGGTAATGGGCATTAAAGTCCGTTACAAGTAATTGTTCTATTCGTAACAGTCATTGACCGACCGTTACAGTTATTTGTATTTTCAGTAACGGATGTTAAGAGACTGTTACGGATTATGACATTATTAGTAACGGTTGTATTTAAGAAAAGTTACGGGCTGAAGCCAAGTAACGGTCTCACCAAACGCCCGTTACCATTGTTACTTATCAATAACGGGCGTTGTGGTGGTGTGGTCGGGCTCGGGCATGCCAGGACTATTGGTAACGCTCGTTGTTCTGCGCCCGTTACAGATGTCCTTCTCTGTAACGGGCTTCTAGCGCCCGTTACCAATGCCATGTTACCTATTTGAGGTTTTCACGTAGTGTTCGACTGCGTGGACATTTCTTGGCTGGGGCCACGCCCCTCTCAATGTCCCTGGCTTGCTGTTGGTTGCCTCACACTGTAATGATCTCTTTGGTTGCTGGTATCTTCATGAAAAGGTAGAGCTGATGGACAATTGCTTCAAACTTGTTTATCAAGCCCCTATCGAAGATGGCCAGGTATGGGTAGTTCATTTCCATGAAGTGTTTGATTGGCCAGGTATGGGTAATGATCTCCTAGGGTTGGAGTGTTTGATTTGCTCACTCCAACCTAGATCATGCTTCTCATGGACCTTCGGGCTTGAACCTCTGTATGAGGCAGCATCGCCGTCTTCGGTCCCGGATGTTCAATCGTTCGGTCATCCTGCGCACCTTCGGGTCATCTTCGGATCCCCAAAGGTCCTCCATAGAACCGGAGCTTGCGTTGATCCTCACGACACAATCGCCCTGCTCTTCAGCAAGGGCCTTCAAAAAAAATAGGTGTGTTCTTGGGATTGATTAGTCTTCAGCTGACCTTCCATCCTAACCTTCGGGTCCTATCTCCTTCGGGGGGATCCCCAGAAAATAAATCAAGGCATATCAACTACTACAAAATCTGATTAACCGATGCGCTTTAAAATGGGTTAGAGGCGGGCACAGTTTTTAACCGCCTCGGTTAATGCCGAGCATTAACTGAGGCGGTCATTTTTTGTTAACCGGCTCAGAGGCGGGCAAAACGGATTAACCGAGGTGGTTAATGCCACGATTAACCGAGGCAGTTGCAAAAACTGCCTCGGTTAATCTGTTTTGCCCGCCTCGGTTAAACTTTGTGTAGTAGTGATCCACGAAATGTTTCAATCTAGGTGTTCGTTGTTATGCATATCGTGAGTACCGAAGGTTGACATATTATAATGATGCAATCTCTAAGCATTTCATGGATTTACGATTTTGTGTAAGTGGGTAGTTATATATATTTTCATGACATAATATATCATTAATCTTATTCTTTGAAAAAACAAATTATCCATATGGACTGCTGGTCACGCCAATTAATTTTCATATATTGTAGAAGATTTGGGTAGCATAAACACCCAAAAAGATGTTGGTAGTCATCAGCATGAAGTGACTTATGTAGGCAAGTGTAAGGGATCTCGTGGCTGATAGAGGAGGTGGGGCTTTTTTATAACAGATCGTTGCACACCTTTTGGAAGAAGGCCACAACTGATAGCAGTACAAACTGATAGGAAAAGCTGGCAAAGAACACACAAAACAAGGGTGAAGATTGCAGATCTGCAAAACTTTGAACGGGTGCCTAGATCTCAAGCCGATCGAAACTCAGCCATCCACTTCTCGTGCTTTTCTATGCCACCGGTGAGACACTCTTCCGAAACTTGCCCATAGACTCAACAAAGTCACACATGGTCACTGGATCCTTTGCTATCTCGTGCTTCACCATGTTCTTCGCGGGTCTTGCAGGCTATCTTTCGCCTAATACCATTCATTGACGCGTCACGACAAACATTTGTAAGGTCACTTAACCTTCTATTTTCCGAGCAACTTCATCTATGTTAATGTTCACAGCTTTTTGAACTGTGCTAAGATTAATGTTGATAAGTGTCTTTCTACTTTCAAAGTCTAGAAGTGGAATATAAATACACATCTGCAGCCTCCGCCTCAAGGCTTTATCAATATCTATCCCATGGAAAGTTGGTAGCAGCCAAAACCATAACAAGTTTGGTGGTAGAGCTATTGTTTACGCCATAAATTTCCACAAGAAGTTCAAACATCATCCTTCTTGATGATTTATGCTCACCAGAAGCTCCACGGGATGTACACAAGGATTCGATTTCATCAATAAAAATTGTACTTGGAGCATCGGCCCTTGCCAGTTAAAATAGACAATGGACCATGCCCTCACTCTCACTACGCCATTTAGAAGCCAATGTTGCAGATGAAATGTTAAAGAATGTTGTTCCACATTCTGTAGCCACTGCCTTTGCCGAAAGGGTGTAGAGAATAGGCCTGCGCCTCCTGCTCTCCTCTGTTGCCCACTTCCTCTTCCCCCTACCTAGCCGTCGATCAAGCTCTCTACCTCCATTGAAGGTTGTTCGATTTTCACATAGGATGCATAGCAAGATTACTATCTTATATGGTGTGTTCCACCTACCAATTATATGTTAAAGGCATATAGTGGGGTGACGTACTTTTATCATTTTCTACAGTAATTTGATGGGGTTTCTTGCTGTCAGTCTCATGGACATGTGGCATGGTAAACAATTTCATCAATTGCTGCGTGTGGTTAGTAACACTCTTCGTCAAAGTTAAATGCTCTTGCTATGATGATGCTATGCCATTAGCCATCTAACTAACATGTTTGTTGTGGTGATGCCTTGTATACCAAGATGCAAGAGTTCTAAGAAAATGGTTGGTCATAGATCTACCGAAGAGGTTATGGAACGAGAGCAAAGATAACATTCCTGAAGATATATAGCTAGAGCTCTAAAGACCATATGTCACACATGCGTGGAGAAATATATATCTAGATAAATTAATCGCATACCATGGCTGATCTGAGCAAGAAATGTGGATGGATCTTGCTACATTTTTTAAGTCTTGCATGCTGGTGTTAGTCATATTTTCAATTCCCATATCAATCAATAAACAACAATAATGGATTGAGACAAGTTCTTATGCTACATTATTATTGTTATTAATTTTATTTTGTTGAATTTTGTGATTTATATATTCTTGATTTGTCTACTTGGTGGAACTCTTACACCATGGAGTATATTATGTAGCTCCGTAGAGTTGACATAGAATTATTATTAGTTTTAAACTTTTGAATGGAAACGTGAAAAACCACTAAATAAACAGGCGGCTGGGCACGTGCATAACCACTAGTTAAAGAAAAGGGTGTACACTCTAGCACCATTTTCGAGGTTAGATGAGAAGTATCCAGATTATAGCTGAGAATATAGGTTACTTTTGATCATATGTTATCATGCAAATTTCTTTCAAATAACGCCACCCAATTGTTGCTTGGTACTATATTACTACCCGAACGATTTGCATGTGGGTTATGTTCCAAGAGATTGAAAGGGAACATTTATTTAGGCAGTGGGATGTAAGTGGTGTTCTGGAAAGGTAACATATGTAGTGATGGTGTGGACAATTATTTGCGGTTTATTTTAGTGGATGAGGAGGTGAGCGTAGATATTTATTTTATTATTATCAATAATTATGTCAGTTTATACTAAGTTCACAAGGAAACTTGCTAGGTGATCGCAAACAACTCTCTAGGGAACTAAGATGGAAGCCGTGGCGTACGGTGGCGACCAGTCTGTTATTTACAACATTATTGGTGGATGGACAGTCATATGACTTTTTGAGAGTTGGATTTGCACCAACTGAAGTTGGACCCTTGCGGTATAATTTCCCAATATATTGATAGTATTATGTCGTTCTTTCTCAGCACAACGAAGTCCATGTACCAGTAACCACTTAGCACTATATGGATTTCAGTGTGCCCACGTTACTTCACAGAATTTGAAAATGTGCTTCAACAGTGACAATACTTTTGCAGGTAAAGGAGTGAGGGTGTCTTATCTTTTATATTGAATATTTTCATGTACCTGTAATGCACTTTCTTATAATGAATATTTTCATACCATCTATTTGTATCACCCGTAGCAAGCAAGGGCACAAACCTAGTGAGGGTAAAAACTTATTTGGATTAACCTGAAAACTACTCTAGATTGATGTGAAAACATGCCACAAAAGATGTATATGTGGAAATTTCTAGTTATTAATCTAAAGTATATGGCTATCATGAGCGCATACGACCCTAATCCCTAAATGCCATGAGAATATTTTTGTGTGCAAAGTTGAAAGTTCTTGTAAAGATAAATCTCATCTCATGTTCTCTTAGTATATATAATTTTGTAATATAGTTTATATAATTTAATCTCTCACTAGTAATATCTAGTTAACCACTTTTCATTATACATGCATGCGTGGAACCATGCTAAAAGCACACCAATGTGTACGGTGAATATAATATGTACTTTCCAAGACATGATACTACCAATCACACAGACATTTACGTATATGGTTAGACATTGCGGCAAAACTTCATAATCAATGCTTTTACGTTTGATGGGAATGCTGTCAGAGAATGTTTTCTAAATGTTTTAAATATATTAAGCGCATCACAGGCAAAACTATTTCATAGCAAGTTGTGATGATTTGGATATCATGGTGTACCTTGGTTTGTTTAATTTAAAAGTAATGTGCAAAAGTTTCCTTCACGCATGATCTCAATAACCTGGTCGTATACCATGTGTCTCATGCTATGTGTAGTCCCATGCTATGTGTAGTCCCATTGCTATGAAACTTTTTTGCTACTTATAGCAATGTACAAGCACAGACTTAGTTATGCTACAGGTAGTAAAAAAATATTTAGCATAAATGGATCCAGTTCTATCTAGGGCCCTCGAAACCATCGAGCGGGCCTTGCTTTTCAAATTTCAACGCCCTTTTAAATGGATGAGTTGGCTTATAGGCTGAATGGCTGAGCTTTAGTGGATGAATTTCTTAGCATGCGCCAAAAATAACCACAGCTAGTTAAAGGGAGCATCAACTAATTGTGCTAGCATAGAAAATTGAAGGATGGTTATCACTTCGTTACCTTTGTCGTTGTTGGTCATCATACCAGAACTACCCCTTTCTTTGTCCAATGCCATGAGTTGCGAGCATCAATTGCATAGTTGACGCATTTAATAATGTGCCACATGCCCCGTTCACCTTAGGCAGCTCGATCATATTCTGGGTTCATCATCAATACAGCTTGATTTGGTTGCAAAGGTGTTAGCAATGATAATTGTCCAATTACCGAACATTGGGTATATATTATAGTTTGATTTTTTCTAAAATGACACTTTAAAACTGATAACAAAAAACATGCAGTCAAAGTGCTTACTGCTTAGTAGGACCAGAAGAATAAGCAAACCATAGACCTGGCCACGAGCCATCAATGAAATGGAGCAGTCGGCCAGTACAAAGTGAAAATATGGCTCATCAGTAACAATTCAAAAAAACAGCCTACACTAAAGTAGCGAAATTGCATTTATAAATTCCGCCTACAGCCTGAAATTTTTAAAGCCATGGATTATCATCGTCGGTAATCCTATAGATATCATTTACTCACATAGCAAACAACCCTAGCTATTTTTGTGAACAGATTGCCGAGGAATAATTATTGTATGTTTTCTAAAAAGGTCATTGTTGAAAGAATTCCATAGCTATTTGAGTAGCGCTAGCTTTCAAAGACAACAAATACTAATTCATTCCTTTATTCGGAATAGACTCCCAAGTTGCGTAATTTATCATCTCCTCGAAATTATGTCTCCCGACTGATGAGCCATTGATGGCATCGTTATGTTCACCTGATGACCTAGCCAGCCGTGGGATAAATTCATCAGTTGGTTCGTTGTCATATTTGAGTATTCTTTATAATATTGCAGAAATTACAAATCTTACTTTGAATAAGTTGCGACTTCACATGCGAAAATCTCGATTCCGTTCCGAGAGCAGATCGCCGGGCGCGTGGTCTCGCTTCGGATCACCATGGTCAAGCGAATTTAATTTCAATGTCAAGAATCTCGATTGAAACCCTGGCCACACAATCCGAGAAAATCAACAATGATGAACCATCAGATTTACTTCGATCTCAGGACACGCAAATCTAGTGGATGATACATACAGTTGAAAAAACAGACAAAAAAAATCGTAGAATTCGGGGGTACCGTACCAAGGAACGAAGGCTGCGGTGTTTTGATGGGAAGAGGAGCCATGGAGCACCGAGACAGGACAGCGAGCGCTCGCCGGCGGCGCGTGGCATTTTGATTTGCGTCTCTCTCACGGAGCCGCTGCTAGGTTTCTCACGTGTCATATATACAAGCCGCTCTCACGTCGATCGGGTCCAAGTCTAGGCTGGGAGGATCGCTTGGGGCATCTCAGCCAGTTGGGCCACACGGTTTCAGTTGGGCTGCAAAGAGGCCTCATAGGTTTTCTTTTACAGGATGGGCCAGTATGCAAATTCTCAACAGCTTGGGCAATTTGGAGTGTTTTGAGCCTAAACCACATGTAGGGTGCCACTGTCACCGGTATAGTAATACAACTCCCTCTAAAAAACTTATAATAATATAACAATTAGTACTTTTCACATACGTATATAATTCCTAAATAACAGTCGAGTGATTTTGTTCCTTAGATATCACTCGAATTTTATTTTAAAGTAGCCTCCCGCCGTGGACTGCTTTCTCCTAGATCGTTTGTACTGATGTTGTCTGGGTCTCCTTTTATTTTTCCCTTTTTGTGGGTTTTGTCTATCTTTCCGGCCCATTTTATCTATTGTTGTTTTTCTAACTTTGTCCGGAGTGTCAATTGCCAGTAATTTTAAGTACGCGCTTTGTTCTAGCACTATCGATGTTCCGAATCACCGACTAGTAAATTTATACGCGCGTCACTGGTTCGGATAGTTGTGCAAGAATAAGACACAAGGTTTATACTGGTTCGGACAGAATTTCCCTGCCTCTAGTTCAAGCTCGTGCTCTTGCACTCAAATTTGATAGCAGTGATTACAAACGGGTGAGAGGAGCCGGGGACCCAAGTCTCAGGGTTGCATGTGTGTGTGAATGGGTTCGAGCGGATGTGTTACCCCCAAGACAGCCTGCCGTCCCCTTTTATATGCAAAGGGAAGCACGTTACCCACAGTAAAAAGGGAAGAGATAAAAAAGAATTGCAGAGGGAGAGTACATGCGAGAGAGAAGATTAGGCTTGGGGGTCGGGCACCTCGCGACCCCGTGTCTACCAGCTATGGAATATGGTGGGTTCATCAGCCTTGCCCGATGGCGACAGGAGGTTGTCCGTCTTCCATTCCTAGCACTATGGCAGTCGTGACGACATAGGACGTGGCACTCGTGCTGCTGCTGGCGTCATCATCAGCAGGGCGTGGTGTCCTGTCCTGTCGGACGGTACGAGCGTCAGGTCTTCTTGACATGGAGCGAGTTGGAGTAGGTCGCGCAGTGTTGCCTCGAGCGGCGTTGCAGGCGGCACTATACAAGACTGTTCGTATGGTGGGTGGCACAGTTTCTAGACATGATCAGTCGCTGTTTAAGCATGGGCATGAGGGCATCCCTCTTTGACGCAAGAAGCTTGATTTCTAGTTTTGAACCTCGATTTCTGTGGCAGGAAAATTTCGCACGGTCCTTTGTGTGTGTGTGTGGGGGGGGGGGGGGGGGGGGTCGGGCGAGTCCGACCACCGCGTTCTGGTCCGCTGGTCTGGTCGCCGTGCTGTTGTACTGAGAAGTTGCAGGCGTGGTGGACTGCTACTCTGCCTTGGGCCCGCCTAGCCATCCATGTTAAATACTTTGCTGCTGGAAACCGGGCCCCTATGTTTCTGCATGCCTGCAGTCCTTGAAGGTACAGAGCTGCATGTCTGAACTTTGCATGCGCCATTAAATGCATACTCGCACAGAGGCAGCGCTGGTGTTGAGGACATGGGCCCTGTTTGGTTGCATAGCATGTGTAGCACACACAATTTCTGAAAAAAAAAAATTCACATGCATGGAGTACTAAACGAAATTTATTTGCAAAATCTTTTCACGGATGGGTGTAACTTTTCACGACGAATCTAATAATAGTAATTAATCGATGATTGGCTACAGTGATGCTACAGTAACCATCCTCTAATCGTGCGGTCAAATATCTCATTAGGTTCGTCTCGCGAAGTAGTGCAGAATTGTGGAGTTAGTTTTGCAAATTTTCTTTATTTAGTACCCCTAATTATTGGTAAAAATTTTTGTGCTACTCATACTACAACAAACCAAACAGAGCCACGATCGTGAGTACACTCTGCGGTCACTGCCTCGCCCCATGGCCAAGCGAAATCTCAGCCCGAGGGTGAAGCGCTCCCGACCCTCGCCCTACCCTCCCGTCGGAGGGTCGGGCGTATCCAGGTCCGCATCGTTTTGTTGGGGCTGTTCGAGTCTTGTGATGTTAATCTCTTTCGATAATCTGACTCGCTACTGTTTAACCGGCCTCATCGGGTATCCTAATATGGATACCTAACAAGCACTGATATGTCATTGTTATTGTTGCAATCCAACACCGTGTTTCCGCCAACTTTATACTGTTATACACTTACATACATGATACATTGATACAACCTCGCTAGCCGATACACAACATTTTTTTGGACAGGTTCAAATGGAAAGAAAGAGACCCATATTTATGTCTGAAATAGGAACATTTTGATTTTTTAGACTGGGCAGTCGTCTCTTTCAAGGACGTATAGTATAGACGCCGGGTGGCATTCCGCCTGTTCGGTTTGTTAGAAAGGATGCGGATTCAGTGACATTGCCACGGTGACATTGAGTCACTAAGTTGTTTGTGCATGGACTGGTTTGTAGGAGGCACTTATGCGGGCCTACATCACACTTGCCGGGCTACTTGCAAGAGGCAGTTACACGGGCCGCAGAAGGAAAGAGCAATGGCTCATCTGCGCAAGAGCAAACTGCACACACATCATCCTTGAAGAATGAAAGAGGCCACTGCTAGAAAACGGCTCATTCGTCCGCGGCAGTTAGTACCGGGCACATTTTTGTCCGGTACTAACGTCCCATTTAGTACCGGGCCTAGGCTACAGTGGTCCCTGGAGCCTTTTAGTACCGGGCCTAGTCTACAGTGCCCACCAGCCAGCACTAAAATACACCACTGACGCCACGAAGTAACCATTTACTACCGGCTGGTCGCTCCAGCTGGTACTAAATAACACCCAGAACATTTAATACCGGGTAGAGGCTTCACCCGGTACAAAAAATATCCTATTAGTACCGGGCGGAGCCTCTAACCGGTACTAACCACGCCAAAAAAATCTCGCAGACGAGCGGGTCTTTATCTCTTCGTCCCTTCTCCTTTTCCCCTTATCTTCTCCCTTCTCTTCTCTCTCTCGAGTCCTTCTCCTTCTCTCCTCTCTGGCTCCCTCGAGCAAGCGGGCGCTGGCGGCCCGTCGACGCTCCGGGCTCTCCTCACCGGATCCGGATCTAGGAGGGAGGGACATGGGCCCCGAGCGCCTCCGCCGGGAGAGGCTCGGGCCCCGCGCGCCGCCGCCGCCTGGAGGGAGGGGCTCGTGCGCCGCCGCCGCGGGAGGGGTTCGGGCCCCGCGCGCCGCCGCCGCCCGGAGGGATGGCCCGGACCCCGCACGCCGCCGCCGCCGGAAGGGAGGGGCCCAGGCCCCGTGTGCCGCGGCCGCCAGAGGAAGGGGTCAGGGCCCCCCGCGCCGCCGCCGGGTGGGAGGGGTCGTGCGCCGCCGCTGGATCCCCGCCCCTCCTTGGACTCTCACAGTCCTGCGCTCGCGTGGATCCATGCGCTGGCCCGAGCTCACCATGGAGAAGATGGACCACGACGCCCAGGCGGGCGCTCCAGGCGGGCGAGTGCCCTACGCGCAGCCGCGCCGCCGTCGTTGGAGACGCGCGGCGGAGACGGAAGCCCCACGTGGGACGCCGGCCGGCCTCCTCTCTCTTCCTTCTTCCGCATCGGTGGAGACGCCGGCGGAGACCACGATTGTTTTTCATGTAATTTTTTGATTATGGTTCATGTATTCTTGCAAAATTCGTAACTAATTCATGAGAAATTTGTAAGTAGTTCATGTGATTGTGAATTTTTTGTAATTCTTGTGATTGTGAATGGAGTGGTGGTCGGTGCCGTGTGGAAAAGAAAAAAAATGAAAAGAAACTGAGAAAAGAAAAGGAAAGAAAAAGCTACACATGACGACCGACGAGCAGTTTAGTACCGGTACTAAATATTTTATTTAGTATCGGTCGCTCCGACCGGTACTAAATGCTGGCGCCTAAATGCTAGCACATTTAGTACCGACGCGCCGGTACTGGGCGGGAGACCGGTACTAACACGGGGTTCCCGCCCGGTACTAGTGTCGAATTTTCTAGCAGTGGGCCCAAACGTGCTGCTCTACCAATCTAACTGCTGTCTTATATCTAAATAATCAAATAGTTTGCAAAGCTAGTTTTTTTGTTTAAAAGCACCCAGGAGCACTGGGAAATCATGTAAGAACTCAATTGGACACCTACGCTGACCGCGCGCTCAACGCAGATGGGCTGCCGGGAAGTCCGAGGACGCGCCTACCGAGACTTACACACGCACCCACACCACACATCTATACACATGCACACACGCACCTCGGTACCCCTCTAGGGAATTTTCCCCGGTGCGACACCCGGTTGAATCCCGATGGGATTCGAACCGCGGTGGGCAGCTCGGCCACTGCCGGAGCTGGCCACCGGACCTTTGGTCCGTCCGCTTGCAAAGCTAGCTAACAAGGCATATTAAAAATCAATCAAACTCTTGGTCAGGCATATATTCCCTCCAGCAGGTCATGATGTGCTTGCTTGAGTTATACTTCATGTATAAATACCAAGTCAGGTCAAACTTCTCGTAACCGTAACACCTAGTGTTAGCTGGCATGTCCTTGATGATTAGCCCTTAAGGAACTCGAAACCATTACTCTGGGCATGGTTCTAGTCTGTTTTATGGGTTCAAACGTAGATCGAGGACCTTAACTAGCTGAACTCAATGATGTGCATCTCGGTAATTAAATTATTCAAATTAATGGAATTTGCTGTACAATTGTGGTAAAACAAAAAGTCATGTCTGTTTCTGCCATATTTAGAGATGCGTTAATTTCTTTGTTCATTTTACCACTAAGACACTAACAACAGTTAACAACTAGTCCAGAGTCCAGACGAAACCTTGGTGTTTCCTTTCAAGGTTAAGAAAATGCAAGTAAAGTCACTATTGTTATTCTTTAATCTCTTGATGCCCTATTAAATACCGTCAGTATCTTTGACCTTTGTCATCATTTTAAATACCGTAGCATTGTATGTCTTATAGCTAGTTTTCGTAGAGCAGTAGTTTCTAGTATTTCCTATGCTAATAATGTTGCAAAAATTTCATTTGTTGTCCTTGTATGAAATACTTGTGTTACATAGAGCTCAATGTATATAGTTGAGTACAGCTACACAAAAGTATGTACATATCGTTCTATACTTCTATTCATGAGTGGTTCTTAGCTAGTATTAATGTCGATGCAAAACCATAATTTTGAAGAACAAAAAGATAACTTTAGTATATCTACCGAGTAGGAAAGTCCACAATTTTTGATATCTACACAGAGTTACCGATCCTATGACAAGTTTATATCTTCCAGTAACCATGTTATCTTACATCGAGCCACCATCCCTGCTTGATACCCTTGGAACCAAAACTGATCTGCAAGCAAGGAACTAAGCAACGTGTCCCACACCTTTTTCTCTTTGTCCCTTTTTGCTACTCACAACGACACATTGATGTACTTAGCTGCGAAGCAAATGTGGTGAAGCCATTGTATATGCAAAAATAGTAGCTGGTGGGACTGTTTCCTTGTTGCAGTTCATTGGGACACACAGATTGCCACAAATAATGGATCGAGCGTTGTCCCTGTCTATAAATAGGACGCTGCCGCGCGTAGATCCAGAGCACCACCATCTAAAACCACAAGCAGGCAGAGCTGACCACCAACTGCACCCGTACTCACAAAGCAAGCTGAAGGATTCTGGTCTCCGAAAGAAATTAACAAGCAAGAAAACATGGCAACCTCAATCATGCTTCGTACTGTCCTGCCTGTTGTGTTCTTCGCCGTCTTGCTAAGTGGTGAGTCTCGCGGTTTGACAAGCTTGTTGTGGAAGCAAAATTTAGCTCCGTAGCTGGAGGATCTACTCCACATCCATCTTATTAACTAGTAACTCCAGGAGTTATGGAAAAATTCCAATATTTATTCATATACTCAGTGCGTCCTGATGTTTAATAATCGGATCAATTTTTATCCAAACAAATACCGTGACCAGGAACCAATGGCGAGCGATGCAACACGTCGAGCATCCAGGTGGAGACCTTCAACTCAGGCGTCGTCGTATCCGGTGGGGACACGGTGTTCCAGGTGGAGCTCAAGAACCTGTGCCCGTGCGCCGTCAGGAATGTCCAGCTCGACGCCCGGGGCTTCGCCACGTCAGTGGACGTTGATCCTGCTGCGTTCCGTGCTGACGATGGAGGCGTCTACTACCTGGTGAACGGCGGCGAGGCAATCCCAAGCATGGCCACCGTCAGCTTCCAGTACGCCTGGGACCACTTCTTCCAGATGACTCCCAGGAACATGGAGGTAGACGGGCCGTGCTAAAAGCTACTAGCAATTTTCCTGCTCATAAGCTGTGTTATCTTTGATATAGTGTTATTATAATGTCGCGTGTTCGCTAGTGTATATTTTAGAGAGAGAGAGAGAGAAAGAGAGAGAGAGAGAGAGAGAGAGAGATGCTAACAATAATCAGTCCTGCTAAATAAAGCTTGAGGAATCGAGTGATCGGCTCCTCAAGAATTGTACTGTATATGTCCAAGAAGGTTGCAACCTAATGATCGACGAGTTTTGAACAGGCAAAGAGTTTATACTCTTTTGTTGGAAAATTTGAAAACATTCCGATCCGTGCATGCTCTCTCTCTTGTATGCCATATAATTTTCTTGTTAAATTCTTGAGTGTTGCTACTTCCATGATGGCATACATCATCATGCAAAACAAAGCTAGAAATGCATATTGTATAGAAGATGGATGGAATTTTGTGTGTGTGTGTTGGGGGGGGGGGGGGTGATCTGAATTCGAAACTACTGAATTTTAGATGAACTTGCTTTGGAGGTTTGTCATTTCTAAATCACACCTTAACAAGAGTACATGATACTCCCTCCGTTCTAAATTATAGGTCATTTGAATTTTTTGACATCAAGTTTGACCACTCATTTTATTTAAAAATTTATACAAATATAGTCAAATTTAAGTAACTAATGAAGAATTTGTATTGATAAAGCAAACCACAACAGAAGAAGTGATATTTTGAACAAATTTTTGAATAAGACGAGTAGTCAAACTTAAAGTACAGAAGTCAAACGACCTATAATTTGGAACGGAGGGAGTACCATACAGTAGATCCCAGATATGTGCGGAAAGTGCTTCCACAGATTTCCTTGTTCGCTTTTCGTCTAAAGAGATGCACTCGCGTGATAAATTCCTAGCCTCCATCGTACTCCATACTACGACATATTCCATGCTAGAAACTTCGGGCACTAAGGCGAACTGACCATGAGTCGACAGGTAGTCTTCTCCATAAGATTTCAGTTACACAATATTCTCTCCAAGTATAGCTAGTTATATGTTTGGTATTCTCTCTACAAAACACTAGTACTAGCTTTTTTTAGAACGTGCCTGAGCACATTTTTCATCAAGAGGATGAGAAAGCAAATTAAAAGCATAGAAGAGTTTGGGTAACAAACTGAGGCACTCACTAGCCGCCCATCTAAACGCAAACAAAAAACTACATTACAGCCATAATGTGGTGACCAAGGACACGGTCTATGTTAGATTGATCTCCTCCGACTCAACCCAAGGCTGAGTCGGGCCCTGATCCGCGCCCTAATCATGGGTGCCCAACCAACACATGGCTGGTGGGCCCCATCGTGCAGTGCTACATAGAGGAGGTGGAGGCTGTGGGGGTCACACACACCAATGTTTGCCAACCTCATAAACCCCACCTATAAACCCTACCGATCGCGGGGGCGCTGACAGTGACGGGAAGTCCGCCGCCACTGCACCACGCTGTTGGCGCCTACCAACGTCACCATGGATTGCCCAACGATGACGCCCGCAGACGCCAATAGGGTGGCAGGTATTTCATGAACCACGAATAAATCCGCAAGCGCACGGAATACCGCTGCAGCATTTTACCCTGGAGTATACGAGGGTATCATTTATATTTTCGTAGGGAAGGCGGCGAATGAAATTACAGAGACTAGTTAATAAACTGATCTAGATTGGATATTCAAATGCATAAAAACAGGGGTAAGATAAATAACTGGTAGGAGGTAGTGTGACACACACACAAACTACCCTCAACCGTAAAATATATTCTATAGGCACGGAGAATGGAAGAAGTTAGAGCTCAAGCCAAAGGTGCTAGGCTAGCTATATCTATGCTATCTTATGGTTAGATCAACAGAAGATTAAACTACTACAACAAGAAAACCGCTCCTATAGCTGACGGGAGAAGCCCGACCAACTATGCGGCTTTATGCACCTCCTACTTCCCAATCCAAACATGGATGATTACTGGGCATGGACAGGGCTGTCACCACCTGCCGGCTACCTCTACAAACTGTGGAAAAAGGTGACATCCAACAACACTTAACTAGTCTAGACACCATATTTACATTAGCAAGCGGTACTCTAGTGTCCCGCACAGAGCCCCCACCCTCCGAATGGACAGACATCACATTAGAGCAAACATACGATACTGGAGCACTTGCCAGAGTTCTAAAGCTAATATGTTAACCATCGCAAGCATCAAATGATAACACAACCAGATCACAAAATATAAGTATGATAACTCAGAATATACTTAAGTAGATATCTCGGTAACCATAGTCTAAATCAATTGACAAACAACTGAGAATTACATGAGAGAACTAGAGAAGAACCCATACCAAAACTCCCGAGCAATTCCGGAGACTCGACGACTCCTAGACTTCACCTAAACTCCTCTAACCTATAGAGCCTTGCAAGAGATCTTCACTTGAGAGGTGAGTGTGGTGTGTGTGTGCGCGCGCGCACGTGCGTTCATGTGTGTGTGTGTGTGTGTGTGTCACCCCTCCTCTCATATTTGTAGGAGTGAGCCACGACCAACAGGGGCATCTTCTGCAGCTATTCCTCCAAGAACTGACGTCTAGGACCAATGAGAGGCTGCCACATCGAAGGAGTATGGCGGTGGGGCCCATGGGCTAGTCGGCCGACCAGGGTGGTCGACCGGCCTGCCCACGGCTCCAACCGCCCCCAATTGCTGGCTTTGGGCTGGGCTGGGCTACCTTGTCTTAACCCTAGGTGTCTTTGCCTGTCTTGAGTGGATTTACCTCGGACCAAAGTGTGCTTGCAACCTGCAAATTAGCTCTAAACACATTTTGCAATTTTCTAGAGGTAAGGTGTGTTTAGGGATTTATTTGATAGACAATGTGTGTAAGAAATGCAAACTCACATGATTTTCTGATCAATTTGATGCATAGAATTGGTTGTTACTGAGCGTCAACACGCGCCGTCGTCCTCAACCTCGCCGCCGACACCATCTGCTCCACTACCCCAAGCTAGTCGGTGACACCACTGCATCTACGAGTCCGGGCATCACCGACCTCGTCGTTGACTTTGTCCACTTCGCCGTCTCCATGGCCAATAACGCTGAAGCCTCCTCCCCACCTGCTCTATGGATCTACCCTTCTCTAGTACTAGGAGTAGTAGACCAAACCTTGTATTAATGTTTAGTCAAGTTCTACCCATTGATCTATGCCTAGCCAATCCAGTTAGCGTTAATAATGGTATCAGTCGCCCGATCTAGTGCGTAGATCGAGTTAGGTAAAGGATCCAAACGGAGAAAGAAACGATTCGACTCAAATTAAAGGAAATAAAACCCTAGTACTAACCCTAGAAAGAAGAAAGAGGCGGTAGGGCTTACTTGGGTCTCGCCTCCAGCACCACCGCCGGCCGTTGCCATGTGGGAAAGGCCCCTCAGGCGCTGGCTCGCCAGCGCACAACCGCCGCGTGCGGGAAGGGCACACCGACATCCCGCCTCCCCAATGCAACACTGCCTCTGCATTGGCTTAGGGCACCGCTGCCAGGCTGCTCGATGGTGTCGCGATCCCACATTGGCGAGCGCGCGTGCCGGCGAGGGGGCAACTGCAGGGTTGGCCATTTTCCACGACGAGCCACCCATGGCCACCGCTTGGTGCGTCAAGCAGAGAGAAACACGGGAGGGAATTTGGGTGATCTGGTCGGCCGGCAGCTTTTGACCCTAAGAGCCGCACGGGCAGAACCGTCCAATCAGATGGACCATTTTCACTACGTGGTACGAGTGCATCAACTGCACCCACCCAATGGCGTTGAACATTAATGCGTTCCTATGCTCACTACGATTGCTAGAAGAGTCATGACTCTCATTTCAAAGCATTGTACACTAGGAGCAAAGCGAAATTATATTACACAAAGGAGGAAATTCCGACAGGTACATCATTGATGATATGATAACTGCAAGTCTAAGCTAACGACTATGTCATAGGCTAGGGCTCTACCACCTGAAGGTTCCCCTGAAATTGTTGGCTACATACTTGGATGTACCCGTCATGTACCCGGCAATCTGAGTTGGCACATTCTTCAAACGCTCTAGGACGGATCACTCGTGCCGATGCCTCCAGGTCAAAGATCTTTTTATCCTTGCGTTCCTTGTCCAAATTCAACCTCTGGATCGTCGCCATTTTTTTAGCAAGTTTATTATCGATTGTTTCTCTATAGTCTTTTTCTACACTTCGAGATCGTCATATGACATCTGCAATGACTCGTAATCTCAAAAAGCTTGATCTCTTTCCCCTGAGAAAGAACAAGACCAATTAGCCACAAAACCTTCCAAGCACAAAAGTACATGGAACAAGTCGTGATTTCTCCTAGACAGACCATCATATAGTCTTGCTGCATCTTCATGGTTTAATTCCGAGCATTAGCTTAAACAGCATAGAGGCGATTTTTCAGGTCGCTAATCTGAGCAGTTTTCCGAGCAACTCCTTTCTTCAAAACTTCAGCTTCCGCAGATTTTTGTCAGAACTCCCCGATACTTTGCTACAAATCCAAAGGAATAAACCAAGTCTAATATTTGCAACAGCCACAAATATTGGAAATACTCAGACAACTAAAGCACACTTACCTGGTGATGATCAAGCACGCGGAGTTGGCTTTCAAGGATCTCCACACATATTTCAACTCCATCTAGATCATCATCTTGGAAACCATTCTGAAGTGGTTTGCACGCCATGGGAACTAGACACCCCTAACATGCTGCTGGGCTCAGCAGTGGCAACACAAAGGCACCTTGTGGAGGCGCTGATGCGGCTGCATCAGTTATGTGAGCACCTTCTTCCCCTTCGTTACCATAGTCCCTGGCTCTCCAATCTTTGATAAATCTTCCTTCCTCCTCTTCGATGTTTAGGGGCTTGAGCAGTTGCTGGCACAAAGGTCGAGGAAGCAGCTTCATCCTTTTTTAGTACTCCCTTTGGTTCTAGTCACTGCCAAGAAAAGGGATGCAACAGTCCTAATGCAAAAAGTGCATCAACACGCTATGGCGCTCGGAAAACCCAGGCAACCAAGTAAGGATCACTTGCAGTTTTGTCCGCTTAACTACAAGCTTGGAAGGTACACGTAGTACCCGGTAAACCGAAGCAGAACTAGCCGACCATGATGCGGCCGCCCCGGACTGCAGGGTATATATAGTACCAACAGTCGATGGCATCAATTGCTCAGTACAAGTCTCCGCTCCGACTAAATTATTATCATCTCCGATCCTCGAGAGTTTGGGATTTACAACCTCACTACAAAAAAAAACTCAAACAAACAAGGCAAAGGTTGCACTAACATGGATCAATGCTCAAATCTTTACCTTACAATACACCAAACATGCGCAGTGGTGCTTTCTCCACACGGCGGATCATTCTGGCTACTCGACCGTGGTGATCCATTAGGAGACTCCATAACAGACAGACCGGGAGCTTGGTTTAGAAACTTGGTTTGGAACCGAACCGCCAAAGTCATGTCATCTTCAGATGGCGATAACAGATCCTCTTCTATGATCGGCTCTTCCTCCTCATCCAAGTCCTTTTGCATTGTCGTATGCAGAGGCTCGGCGTGCCTGGGCATGGTGATGTGCAGATTGGGAGTATTGTTCTCGAAAACTTTCGCACTATCCTGTACAAAAACAAATTTGCATTTGTACTCTTTTGAATACCTGCAGACAAAGTAGTCGCAACTATAACCACTTAGAAGGAATGTTACCTCAGAGGGTGGATTGTTTGTGCGGAAGATAGGAGGAACACAGGGTACGCTGCATAGATCGGGAAAGATAGTCTTGATCCTTTTCAATCCCTCACTCCGCTCCATTGGTTCTGCAAAAAACCGAGAAGTATCTTGAGTTTCTTCATATTGAAACCCAAAATTATCTCGCCTCTTCAGAGGCTGAACTTTGCGCTGCATCCAATTAAAGATAACAGAAGAAGCTGTCACTCCCATCGCCCTCAAACACCAGTTGAGGTCCATTAACTCTTTCATCTGGTCATCGCTCCCAGGAGTACTTTTCCTCATCCACTCGAGTACAAATAAAGGTGGATCAATTTTGCATTTGGGTAGAGAAGGAGCTGGGTTTCCAATGTAAAACAGTCTTGTTTCCAATTGCCATCGACGCTTACTACGGGATATTCTAGTTATTTCTCAGCCTTGCCCTCTCTTAACACAATCTTGCACCTGCAACGGATTTAACTTCTCTAGGCGATGGCTATGGAATCAAAACAAACAGATACCGAAACAGGTCAAAATGCAGTTCAATTCCAGGAAAAGCCTCGCAAAGATGGATAAAAACCATAATGTGAAGAACAAATTGTGGATCCAAGTGATGGGGCTGGATTCCATAATAATACAGCAGACCTTGAAAGAAATTACTCGTTGGAATAGCCAACCCATCGTTGACAAGAGGCAACAATCATGATCTCAGTGTCTGGTGCATGGAGTAATCTCTCCTTCGTCAATACACCAACGGATTGACTCTTTTGGTTGCAAAAGACCCGCATGAACCAATTTTGCAAATCCACTTTAGAAAACTTACTTTGAACCCACGAGGACTTGTCCTCCAATGGTTCCTGGTCCTCGTGTTTTTGCTTTTCCCCTCGATCACCAGCTTTACCTTCCTTCATCTGGAATGTCACGTGCCACTTGGAACGCATATGCTCGGGGGCTATGGTGAAGTCGTACTAGCGGTGTATGGTTGTAAGGCGCAAGAAGAGAAATTGAAAGGCGGCTGAACCTGTAGTGTAAGTTAAAGTGGATCTAACCCATGATCACCAAAACAATGGACTCAAAATGGTTCAAAGAACAGTAAGTTTCATCTAATTTTCTGGAAGAGTTTTTTGAAGGTCATTTGTTTAGTCATTCTTTCAGGTATTTATTTCGAAAAAGAGGGTCTCGAATTTCCAACCAAACCATATCATGGAACTAAACACATATTCGCTCTGAGTATGCCATGATTTTTTAGATCCTTGTTTCCAAATTCTAGAATTTAGATTCAACGCTTGGGGGCTACTGGATATGTGTCATCAGAGGTTTATTTTTCAAAAATATTTGAAAGATAGTAGATTTGAATAAAATTTCAAGATGGACCCTCAGCCTGAATTCTTCGATTCAATCTTAGGATCAGGGGCTACTCCATATGGAGTGCGACTGTTCATCTCACCCCATATAGGAAAATTATATCTCAAGATTTCAAGACTCCTTGAGCAACAAGACCACATAGCCTCAGTGCAGCCAAAGGAAGTACACGAAAGGCAAGAACTAGGCAAAGTTCGGGGAACTCGAAGACAGCTTCAGAAGTACTCGGAAGACTACACTACTCAGTCGCGAAGAGCTCGAGGGCTTATCAGAACCGGGGCCACAGGATACCTGACGTGGCATGGATCAGTACGAGATATGGGATGGGGCATGTCCCATACCCATATGTTTTGTAACTAGTCCTGTGGGCTTAGATCTAGTTGGTATAGATGGAAACCACTTGAGTAGTACTGAGAAGGACTCTCAGGCTCAACCGATCTAAGGTTTCACGTAACCCTGTGTGACATCCGGCCCAATTTAGATGGTCCAGTAGTGGCCCATGAGTGCTGTGTGCTCATATTTAGTACCACCTTATTAGTTAAGTAAGGGTGGAGCCAACTTATAAGCCTTTGTCCTCTAGCCATAGCACCTTCGGATTGACCCTTTTACACGAAGCGAGGACGAAAGCGTAAGTGAGGTGCTATGTGTAAGCGGGCTCGCCCCTCGGAAGGGCTAGACTGTGCGGTGTTGGGGGCGGGGTGTTACACCCTGTCCCCTCAGGCTATATAAGGCTGGCAGGGACCCCTCTAAATCATAAACGCACCATCTAAAATCCTCAGCATTATAAACCACCCAAATGGATGTAGGGTATTACACATCATGCGGCCCGAACCTGTCTAAATCCCATGTTGCTTGCATCGTCATGTCCTTAATCTCAGCGACTCCCTACGATCAATCCTCTACCTCGGGGTATACCCAGTTACACTTTCCTATAGAACACTAACAAAGAGCGATGCGTATGAACCTAAAATCTAACGTATTTGATAACTTGAGCGTTGTAGATAGAGGAAGGAGCATGCGCCATCAACATTGGGTCTATCCATGCAACTCAACTTGGAACTTACTAGCAAACCAGAGGTCAAAACAAATATAGCTTTGCCTGCTGAGAAAAACTCGTAAAAGAAAAATCTACTGCAACTAGGGTTTTGGCGAAGTCGCCGACATGAAAAGTAGATGTGATTAAGGTAAAGGTTTTTTTGTTGGATATGGTTGACCAGTTTATTCAAGATCCAGAGGCCTGCTATTTATAGACTAAACCTAGACCCCTTTGTCGATATGGTTTACATGACTTGCAAACAAATAAAAGAACTTTCCTAATACAAATGACTCAAAATATAAGAGATAACTTTCTCAGCCCTTTTGGGCACATAGGCCCAATATGCTCCCTTTTCGTCTGCATTCTTGGTTGGCCCATTCCTTATTAGCTGCCTGCTATTCAGATTGACACGTTCCAAAAAATGGTGTCAACAGCCTTGGATCACGCTTCCCATTTGCTTATGTTTTTTGTTTGAATTCACCTTCACACATTTCCAAACAGCATTTGTGGAATTTTTCAATAATTTGTCCTATGCTAACATTTATTCCCATTTATGCTAGATTTTTGTGCAAGATTTGATAGTCAAAATGGGTCAAAATAGATCGTCAACAGGTACCAATCAATAAAGTTCATCACATTTAGTTTTTCTCTCAAAAACTTATCACAAATTGAAAGCAGAATTGTTACTAGCAGACATGATCTACCAAATGAAACTAGGTTTTAACACTTAGTTTATGTAGAATCTTCTATTAACAAATTTAATAAAAGACGCTCCCACTATATTGGTATCGTCTTCCCTATAACAATACATAGGGGGTACAAGATCCATATATATTCACTAAAGTTCTAATGAGCTTTTGAATAACAGCTAGAAAATTAGTGACATAGATAAGCAACACCTTGCTAATCGCATCACCATGTGACTCTTGTTTGTTGGGTGGCATCCAATGCCCCGGTTCCCAACTCCATGCTTTAAAGCCCAAAACTAAGTGAATGAATATTGTACTTGTGAATGTCTGACATGCATCCTATTTATAATGAAAGTTGATGGCACTTTACTTTGTTAGCCTACCACACAATGGTCAATGTATTAATAGGTGCTGCTATAGGTAAGTGAATTGAAAGATCTTAACTATTCTGAGGGAAGCTAGTCTATCATGAACATACATCCGCCACAAGTGTAACAAGAAAAAATAGTATGACATGAAAATAAACATCATAGGCATATAATCATATTATATTGTGAATAGTATGACCATTTGAATCATAGTGGTCTCCATCTCCATGGTTCCACGGTGATCTCTATCGCCATCACTCCTGCCTCCATGGTGACCATCATCGCCATTGTGCTTGAAGCCTCCATGAAAAGAATACTAAGCTACTACATCTAATAGCTAGTAAATTAAATTACTTGAGGAACCAAGCATCACAAGTCGACAAGAAGGTCTTTATGCAACAATGGGACAACCTCAACCTGGTTGTTTCAACTTGTGACACGTAGGACGCACAATTATACACATAGATCATCACATGACATTGGGACCATACCATTCACATCATACCCTGCAAAAACATTTAGGCATATGACATGTTCTAGTGAAATAGCACAAGGGTGCCACTATAACTAGAAAGCAACGACGGTCAAAGGGCGGGCAGTTCTAAAAACCTCACAAAAATTACATAGATTGCATCGGACTCATCAAATCAATCCAAATCTGAGCCATTCCATATGACACTATTTTCACTACACTGACCTCATCGATCTGGTGATGGTGTACTCGAGAAGACTGTAACACATGACCATGATTTGTTAGCTCAATCTACTGACCTTGTGCAGTTAGCTCCGATGGCCATTCCAGTTAGTAGGAGCAACTCGCATGCACATCACAGAAGGAGGATGAACTAATCTTTTTTGTCACATGATACAATCAACTCACCCCTATCCAACCCCTTAGCTTATGACCAATTGATCTAATCAAACTTTGCAAAAGTAATATATCTAATTTACTATATTCTTAAGATCCAAATAAAAAACTACACAAGATAGCTCTGATACAACTATAGGGAAATAGGTAGGCTACTCTAGCTGACTACCGTGCTCACCCAAGAAACTTGTGAGTAGGAGTTCACAGATCGTTACCACTGGATGCGCAGCGCAACGAAAGATGCATTGTAGTAGACTAGCCGATCTGTATCGCAACAACAGCAACGCCCCCATGGAGTCCACACATGCAGGAGAGGGAACATCGTGCACCAATGTGCTAGCACTGCGTGCAAGGATGGAAGGGAGTGGCGGTTAGGAGGAGGGAGGACGGGTTTAGGGCATAGCTGGGTGGTAGCGCCCCTAGCCCCTCGCACACACACACACACACACACACACACACACACACACATATATATATATATATATATATATATATATATATATATATATATATATATATATATATATAACAAGGATGTTGATCCACAAGAGATTAGGGCTACTAATGGGCCTACATGGTTGATGCCCATTAGCATGCTATATATATATATATATATATATATATATATATATATATATATATATATATATATATATGATTGCCTATGGGGCAGATCACCAACAGTGGCCACTTGGAAACCAATGGAATCGTGCCACACATGATGAGAACTGGAAGATATCTGGCGAGGATGTGCCAATCTCTTGTGGTCATGTGAATGGTGGAGAGCCTCTAATGATCATGTTAAAGAAAATCCTGGTGATCTACCATGGGAAATCAGATTTTGATGAGAACACCAAATGGGTGCTGCAGTTGTACAGCCCTGTTGGAGCCAGCGTCACACCGTATCATCAGGCTTGATGGAAGGAATAACTTTGGGGAATCCAGCTTTGCTGCTGTGGCCATCACTGAGTTACATTGATTGACATCCAAAGAATTGTTGCTCTTGACTAATCTTGATTGACTTTGCACATATATATATATATGTGTGTGTGTGTGTGTGTGTGTGTGTGTGTGTGTGTGTGTGTGTGTGTGTGTGTGTGTGCAAAGTGTTGAATTGGTTCATTATTTGTGTATTTTCGTTGGAGGTTTTTTATGGGTGGGTGGGTGTGAGGTGTGTCAGAGAAAATGTCACTCTTTTCATACCAAATTTGTGGTGTGGGTGAAAGGAGTCGGTCGTCTTCTTGTGGGATTGTCCAAAAATTTGAAATTATGGTGTAAAATTGGTTTCTTTGTCGGTTTCCTTAGAAGTAAGCTTGACTCCCAATCCAACAGTTAGCCTATGTCCCCGTCTTGTTTCTTGTGGATCATTTTAGTCACATTTCCGGCACTGATCCTAAAATAGTAATTTTGTTATAGAGCATATAAAAACTATATGTTTTGTGCTGACAATTTGTCGCTAATGAGATTAATATGATGATAAAAAAATAGTTATTCCATCCGAATCGGTTATGCATACATAATTAACCTCAAACTCATTTGTGTGTCAAACATATATTGCTCTTGTGATGTAGGAATTCATTATTATTCACAGTTTTCTAACCATGTCCATATAAAAATGATAATGTGTCTGAAGCGCTCAACAATGCCAAGGTTCCAGTCCTGGTTGTAGGACCGAGAAATGCGACCAGAGGGGGGGGTGAATGGGAGCCGATCAAAAATTTTCGCAAACGACAGTTCGGCCTTGATCCCAATTACGCACCCAACCCAAGAGTCCTAGGTGAAGTGCAGAGTAGCTATAGGGGAGTTACACTAACACAAAACAACCCTAGGAACAAGAGTGAACAAGCGTGGAAGCAAACACGAGAAAATAGCACAAGAAACAGCAAGGTATATATCACCGGTTAATCTGACGCTCACAGAGTTGAGTGCGTCGGTTAAACCAATGATACAGAGCCTGCAGCACGTGAAAAGCAGCACCGGTTGATCCGATGAGAAGATTTAAATAGCGTCGGATCAACCGACGGTAGTGCACCGGATCAACCGACAAAATCAACTTCTGGCGTCGGTGCAGTTGTCCAGAGAGAGCTCAAAACGATCTTAACACGCACCGGTTAAACCGACGCTCTCAAATCCAAACACCGGTGCATTTCTCCAGAGAACTACAAAAAGGGACGTTCTGAGCACCGGTTCAACCGACACTAGGAAACATGCTTACGCCGGTCCAACGATCAAAGCTACACACCCAACAGCAACGCCGGTTGAACCGATGCTTGTAAAGACCAAAGCACCGGTGCAACAGAAGAACACCAGAAAACCCTAAAGCCCTAAACTTCTATTCATCGGTTGAACCGACGATCACCCAGACAAGCGTCGGTTTAACCGGTGATAGGAAAAATTCAGCACGACGCAGAACCTCTGTTTTTACTCGCAGCTCGATCCAAGACTTGACGATTTGAGGATCAAAACAAGTCCAAATCTCACAAAACTTTATAGGCACGATCATAAAGACCTTGTGAACATACCCACCAAAGGAATCGACGATTCACTCCATGGATTGAGAGGAATCGACAAAATCCCGAGCAAGAACGGGGTTTTCTCAAAATGTGAAAAGCTCAAGAACTTCGATCCTAAGGAGCTCGTGAATCCTAGGGGTTTTGCACTAGGCAAGAGGATAAGAATTCACCACAAAGAGATCTAAGAACCACTACGATCTCGTGCACACAAAGAATCAACACGGAATGGAAAATCCATCACAAGGAAGATGAGAAGAAACATACCGAATTGAATGAAATCGAAAGCCCAGAGGGCACAAGGAGGGAAGGGCCTCCTTTCCCGATCAATTCACGTACAAAGTCTCAAGAATCCATCTCCAAAATCTCACCCTAGAGGAAGAAGGGAGAAGAACAGAGAGGGAAGGAAACAGGGAGGGCGCCGCCTGTCTTGCACGCCAGCCTGAGAGAGAGAGAGAGATGGCGCCCCTGTCTCTGCCTGCCTTTTATCCCTCCGTGTGCTGCTGCCCTGCCTATCTTTCTTCTCCTCCAAGTCTCCCTCTAAAGACTAGAATACCCCTAAGTGCTGAAATTAAACTAGAAGGCCCTTAGGGGCAAAACCGGAAAAGATACATTGAAGACCATCCGATGGCTGCGACGACTTGGAGATATTTGCTTCGACCCGACACAATCGCCCCGATGTCGCCACGCGTTCTTTTGGAATCTTCACGGGGGCAGTTTTGGGAAAACTGCCGAAACCGAGTTCGGGGGCGGTTTTGGAGGAACCGCCAAACCTTCCCGCGTGATGTTTCCGGCACACCCGCCAAGCCCGATGTCGCCACGTGTCCGACCTCCCACCGGAACCCTAGCGCCTTCGTCATCTAGACGCCATCGCCATCTTTCTCCGACTTGGCCGACGTCGACGCATCCCAGCCGTTGGTTTTTCCCAAGCTACCAACAAACTCCACGCCGTCTTGCCTTGGCGCCAGGAGTGGATCGCAACACGGCCCAGCAGTGGCCCAAGCATCTGGGCCGCCCTTCTCCACCGCACGGTCATCCGGTCGGGCCTCCAACGCCACCGTAAGGTCTCCTGCCTTCGCATGGTCGTCGAGCTCCCTGCCACCGCAACGCTGCCGCATGGTGCATCGGCACGTACCTCGCTCTTGTCCAAACCATCTCGCTGTCACCGCGCCATCCGTGTACCTGCACACCACAGACCAAGAACTATCGCAATCTCCACAGAGTCGCGACTACACACAGTTAGTCCACTCCACGTGTTGGCAATCACTCATCACACCAAGGAGCAGGCCTCTCAATCTCCCCCTTGATGAGTGCATTGTCAACACCACACCCCACACAGGCACTGGTGAAAGAAAAATATAACCGAAAAATAAATAGAAAACAATGAGAGCTAACTCAAGTGATCAAAAGTGAATGAAAGCTAGAAAAGATCACTTGAAGATAGCAAAGCCAAAAGAGTCAGCCCCCAAGACAAGGGCAACGGCTCGACGCACTGACTCCAAAACATACTTGACCCCTCAAGAAAGAGGCAAAGGCTCAACACAGCCAAGCATGTGCAAAGCTGGTCCCTCCAGAAAGAGGCAAGGCTCAACACAACCAGCAAAGATCATGAAAAGGCTCAAAAACTCCCCCTGAAATGCAGCTCCCCCTCACTATGCAACTCTCCCCCGATGTGTGCACACTCAAAGACTGGAATTCTCCACAATCTCTCCGTCTAAGGTATCAGAGACACCAAACTCTCCCCCTTAGACCAAAACACCAATCTCTCCCCCTTGTTGACAAGGCACACACCAAGGTATCTCCCTCTATCTAGATGCTCCCCTGGAAATATGCCATGAAGTGGAATGCATGCGTGCCTAAAAAGCTTCCAGGTACAGAACAAGAGCATTTGCAAGGGTTGAAACAGCACAGCATATGAGGGTGCATATACAAAGACAATGCATGAAGAAGCTCATAAGAATATATCTATACAGATCATGAGCAAGCATTTGTCATTTGTAAAAGAAAAAGCATCACCAGAAAGGACCTAGCATACTAGAAGGTAAACAAGCATGCTAGTGCTAGCAAGAACATACATGTGAGCTATCCAAAGCATATCACAACAACTGCCACTCAACCAACTGAAAACTCTTAATTTCTCAACAAGAAGAAGTGGTGCCAGGGGTTGAAAACTTGCAAGTGCTTAACTTAGCGAATGTGCCAAGCCTAGGTCAAAGACCATCAGAAGCTTAAGACAACACTCTCAGTCATTCACAGCCTTGTCCAAGTTCTCCAGAGGAGCAGTCTCGGTACAAGATCAGTGGTGCAAGCAATCCCACCTGGATCTTTTCACACAGAGCAAAGCATGATATACCAAATGTTGGAATTTTGAAATTGAATACCAATTATAACACACCAACTGTTTGAGTTTGCAAAACAAACATGAAGCAAAAGAGGGCATCTTGTTGCATATAATAGCAAAGGACCTAGCCACTAAGCATGAAACAAGATAGCATAAGCATACAAGCCTACACATGCTAGTAGCAGATCCTGAAGGTGACCATGTTTTATGATTTTCAAAAAATAAAATAGCTAAGCTCAGAGCCAATATACAACATATTCAAATGAGCTAGCTACACATGGTCAAGGCATATATACAACTCATAGCATAGCACAAGGCACAAGCAAATGCAGATATCATACATGAGAAGCTTAGTGCAAGTGTAATGCATATGAGCAAATGCTATGCAAAATGGTATGTACACAAAAATGCAAGAAAAAGCAAAAAGAAAGGAAAACCAATCCTAAACTACAGAAACAACTACCCAACTCAAAATGGGTAGCACACGCCAAGCTCTCCCTGCAATAAGTGGCTTGTTCTAGGGGCTTGGTCAGGATGTCGGCTACTTGATTATCAGTGGATACATGGGTCAGCTCGACATCGCCCTTCTCATAGTGATCTCTCAGGAAATGGAACCTCACGTCTATATGCTTGGAGCGAGAGTGTAGGACGGGGTTCTTGGCTAAGCTTATGGCTGAGGTGCTGTCAATGAAAATAGGAACTCTGCCATAGGTTAGGCCATAATCACTGAGAGTGTGTCTCATCCAAAGGATCTGGGAGCAGCAACTAGCAGCAGCAATGTATTCGGCTTCTGTGGTGGAAAGAGCTACACTAGTTTGCTTGCGGGCAGACCAAAACACAAGAGAAGTTCCAAGAAACTGACAGGTGCCTGAAGTCGACTTGCGATCAATCCGACACCCACCATGATCAGCATCAGAAAAGCCAACCAACGCAAGAGAAGAGGAAGAAGAGTACCAAAGGCCAAACTCAGGAGTGTAGCGAAGGTACCTGAAAATCCTCTTCACAGCGTTCCTGTGAGAAGTGCGCGGAGAAGCCTGGAACCTCGCGCAGAGACAGACCGCGAACTGGATGTCGGGTCTGGTGGCCGTCAAGTACAGGAGCGAGCCGATCATGCTCCTGTACTCCTTCTGGTCCACAGCAACACCTTCAGTGTCCTCATCCAGCGCCGTAGAAGTGCCCATAGGAGTCGGCATGGGACTGAGGTCCCTGAAGTCAAACTTCTTGAGCATGTCCTTGGTGTACTTGGCCTGGTGGACGAAGGTGCCATCCCGGATTTGCTTGATGTGCGACCCGAGAAAGAACTGAAGCTCACCCATCATAGACATCTCAAACTCCCTACTCATGTCATCAGAAAAACTAGAAACAAGAGAGTGAGAGGAGCCACCAAAGATAATATCATCCACGTAAATCTGAACTAACAGAAAATCAGCGCCACGCATGAGGAGAAACAAAGTCTTATCTACCGATCCCATGACAAAGCCCTGCTTAAGTAAAAAGGCTCTCAACCTAGCATACCAGGCTCTAGGGGCTTGTTTCAGACCATACAAAGCCTTCTGAAGCTTGAAGACTCAGTCTGGAAACTTGGGATTCTCAAAGCCAGGATGTTGCTTCACATAGACCTCCTCCTCTATGAACCCGTTCAAGAAGGCACTCTTCACATCCATCTGATACAGCTTGAACCCCTTCGAAGCTGCAAAGGCTAAAAAGATCCCGATGGCCTCTAAACGAGCTACAGGTGCAAAGGTCTCCTCGTAATCTATCCCTTCCTGCTGGCTGTAACCCTGAGCTACTAACCGAGCCTTGTTCCTCACAACCATCCCATCCTCACCCTGTTTGTTCTTGAAAACCCATTTGGTACCTATAGGGTGGCAATCTGGTGGAGGCTCTACAAGGACCCAGACTTGGTTTCGCTCAAAGTTTTCTAGCTCCTTATGCATTGCATTGACCCAGTTAGAATCAGATAAAGCGTGTCCAACATCTTTGGGCTCAAAGGTGGCTACAAAAGCAGAGTGAGCACAGAAAGTGATAGAGGTAACCTTCGACCGCGTCTGAACTCCTCGGTGAAGGTCCCCAAGTATCCTCTCTGGAGGATGATCCCGCAGGGCTCGGTGGTGTACTCGCTGAGGTGAAGTCACCTCGCCACCGCCCTCAGCATGGGTCCTGGAGGAAGAACCTTGAGCTGGACGTGGATCGGCCGTAGTCAAAGTTGTGGGGAGCGGGCCGCCATCGTCGTCAGAACTCGAATCCCCAGAAAGTGGGCCTGCAGCCGGTGCAGGGACACCACCATCACCCTCAAAGGCTTCAGGCTCATCCTCATCCTCGAAGATGTCCTAGCCAAACTCATCTTCACCTGCACACTCCACAGAAGCAGACAAGGAAGGAGTGGACTCGTCGAAGGTTACATTACAAGTTTCGACGATTCGGTTAGTCTCAAGAATAAGAACACGATAGCCTCTAGATTGAAGAGCATAGCCAAGAATAATGCCATCAGAGCTCCTAGACTCGAACTTATCAAGATTTCCCTCCTTCAGAACAAAGCATCTGCAACCAAAAGCACGCAGATGGGACACTCTGGGCTGTCGACCAAACCGCAACTCATACGAAGTCTTTTTCATGAATGAGCGAAGAAAGATACGGTTGGCAACATAGCATGCGGTGTTGATTGCCTTGGCCCAAAAACGCCTAGGAGTCCTATGCTCATCGAGCATCATCCTGGCCATCTCCACTAGGGTCCGATTTTTGCGTTCAACCACGCCATTCTATGGAGGAACATAAGGAGAGGAGTACTGGTGATCAAGACCGAGGCAATGACAGAAGTCATCAAAACGAGCATTCTTAAATTTAGAGCCATTGTCACTGCAAATAGCCCTCATGGCATGTGGAAGCACGTTCTGTAACCTCAAGGCAAGGTCTCGAAAGTACTGAAAAGCCTCATCCTTAGTCTCCAAGAAGAAAACCCAAGAGTATCGAGAGAAGTCATCCACGATCACAAGAATGTACCACTTCCCACCAATAGAGCGCACACGAGTAGGACCGACGGTGTCCATATGAAGAAGCTCGCCTGGGTGTGATGTCATCACCTGATTCACAGGTGGGTGAGGAAGGGAAACCATCTTCCCGTGACGACATGGGTGACAGACAAGGTCCTTTTCCAACTTGAGCTTGGGCAATCCTCGGATCAGATCAAGTGAGCTGAGCCTAACTAGTAGATCAAAGCTCAAGTGACCAAGTCTCCTATGCCACCTCTAGAGCTCAGAGGACTGACCAGTCACCAGACACTGAGAAGTGCTAGAAGAAGATCCAGAGAAGTCAATGCGAAACACACGACCAAGAGGAACAATGCTACAAACAAAATCCCCTCTAGAATCAAGAACACGCGAGCAACCTCTCTTGAAACTCACCTCATACCCATCATCAAGAAGTTGCGAAACAGAAAGCTAATTTAAAACCAAGTTTATCAACAAGAGCAACCTCTCTCAGGGTGAAGTCGTCAAAAATCCGAATAGCGCCAACTCCACGTACCTTTCCTCTGCTGTTATCCCCGAAGACGATGTACTCCTTGTCCTTCGTCGGGGTGAGGCTGGAGAAACATCTGTGACTCCCGGTCATGTGGCGCGAACAACCGGAGTCCATGAGCCATATGTTCTCCAGGCCTCGAGTGTCCTGCTCAGTAAGAGGAAAAAGAGCGGGCAAATGGCCCGACACTGGGGTTAGCACAGAAAGAAGCAAACCAATGTTGTGCCATCTGCTCGAAAGCAGGGTAAGTCTCCTCAAACGAAAACTGTGGCTGGCGACCACCACGCTGAGGAAAACGTGGTGCACCTCTGCCACCAAAGCCTCGGCCACGCTGACCACCACCGAAAGCACGGTGTGGAATGGGGCCAGTGAAACCACCACCAGGAGCGCGGTCTCCACCACCGCCCCCCCTCCTCCACCTACACGACGTGGCTTGGCATCCCGCCTCTGCCCACGTCGAGCTGGAGTGTGTCCTCCCGTAGGCTGGTGGAACACCTCCGTAGCACGCCTCTCAGGCTGCCTGCGCTCAAACCTCAACCTCCGAAAGCAGAACTCTACCAAGTGACCATCCCTTCCACACCACTCACACTGGTAAGGCTCTCTCTTGTGTGTAGGCTGTGGTGTAGGAGTTGGGGCTCTTTGAGGCACTCTGGGGGGCTGAGTCCTCACCTTGGGCTTAGGAATAGGCTTACCACTAGGAGGGAGTGTATCCAGTCGGTTCTTGAGGTGGTTAGGCTTGGGAACCCACACTAGATTCTTAGGTGGAGCTCTGGGTGGCTCAGAGAGAATTCCATCCTTAACTGGTGCTGGCTTAGGAACTGGTGGAGCTGTGGAAGAAGAAGGTGCACTCACACTCGGCTCAAGCATCTCATCAATCTTGCCATAGGGTTGGACAAAGTCAGCAGGAGTAAAAGCAAAACCAACCCCAACACCGTCAGGACGCTTAAACTGCTGAACCATCTTGCCCAACTGAGGCTCGCGGGCGGACACCCAACTAAGAATCTCCCGAAGTTGGGAGTTCTCCTCCTCCATCCGGGTCTTGTTCTTCCGTGCCTCCTCAAGTTTAGAGATCAAGCTTGGGCACACAGTACAATCAGCAGAGCATGAGCTAGCGACTGCGGATTTCTCCAACTTCCTCAAAGCAGCATTCTTCTCCTTAAGCTCTTCTCTAAGTGCTGGGCACTCCTTACAAGCACCCAAGAGGGTAGGCCGGGACTTGAGCTCATCCAAAGCCTTCTTGCCCTCCTCGAGCTTGAGCAAGTTCTCATCATACTTGCTCCTGAGCTCGGAAAGGTCAGACATCAAATCGATGCACTGACTGCACTGAATTTCCTCCTCACAATTTGTCACAATAGGAGCAGACTGAGCAATCTCTAAAGCTAGCTTAACTTCCTTCAACTCTTGTCTCAAAGCTCTAAACTGCTTCTTAGCATCCTTAATGATCAAATCCTGATTATCTATAGCAGTGTAAAGATCCTCCAACTCCTCAGGAGTGGGGTGCTCAGGACGTACCTCAGAGCTTGGCTCTGGCTGAAGTACAGGCTCTACCGTGGTGGAAGGAGTCCCGTCGGCATCAGAGTTGATGGCCATGGTGCAGAAACCGGCCGCCTTCCTAGCATGGAGGCAAAGGCCAGTGAAGCCCTCCGTGGCCTTCTTCTTGGTGCTCCGCTTCTTCTCGCCGCGGTGGTGTGAGTCGGAGTCACTGGAGCTGGATGAGGACGATGACGTCGAACTCTGGCTAGTGGAGGAGTGATCCTCGCTCTGGGCGATGAACGCCTGCTTGCCCTTGTACTTGCCGATGTTCTTCTTTCGCTCGTGGTGCCGCTTGGAGCGTCCGCCACTCTTCTTGTGTGAGTGCCCACTCTTGTGCTTGTGGCGGTGCTCGTGGTACTCTTCATGCCTGGAGCGGTCGTCCTCTTCCCTGGAACTCTTCTTCTTGGGACACTCGGCGGTGAAGTGGCCGGTCTTGCCGCAGTTGAAGCAGGTTTTCGCTCGTGCTTGTCTGTTGTTGAAGGCGAGCTGGAACTTGTGGATGATCCGTGCAAGCTCCTCATTTCCCAGCACCTCCAGCTGCTCATCTGTCACAGACACAAGAGAAGACAAGCAAAAACTTCCAAGAAAAGGGTCAGAGTTAGCTCCAGAGTTGCCTACCAGGGCCATCGACTTGGAGGTGGAGGCATCAGCATGATTGCCTTCCATCTTAGCTCGAGAGAGCTTCTCCACCTCCGAAGCCTTGAGCTTGCTGAACAACTCATCCACGATGAGGGTCTCATATCTAGCAGACTCTATGATAGTCTGGACCTTCACCTCCCAGACCTTGCGATCAAGAGCATAGAGAAGCTTCATAGCCTTCTCATGATCGGAGTAGGTCTGGGTGCCCTGTGGCTGGTTCGCACGCACCTTGTTCACAATCGATTGGAAACGACTGAACATGGTGTCAATGCTCTCACCCGGCAACTGAGTAAAGTTCTCATATTCCTGCCGGTGAGTCTCATACAGCCTAGACTTGACATGGTTGGTTCCCTCATGGAAATTGGCCAATCGTGCCCAAATCTCCCGGGCTGTGAGAAGATCGCTGACACGATGGAACTCAGGATGAGCGAGACAGGCGATAAGAGCATTGTACGCCTTGCTATTGACCTCGTGTCTCCTGACCTGAAGTTCGGTCGTGCGGACCGCAAGGTTCACGTATTCAGGGTCCACGCAAATCTCCCAGACTTCGGAACCTAGACTCAAGAGATAGGCACGCATGCGCACCTTCCAGTAGTCATAATCGGTTCCATCAAAAATCGGGGGTTTGCCCGGTGAACCCATGGTCGCACAACGGTTTTGAACCGGAGAAGGCTATAGAGAAACCAACTCGGCTCTGATACCAATTGTAGGACCGAGAAATGCGACCAGAGGGGGGGGGGTGAATGGGAGCCGATCAAAAATTTTCGCAAATGACAGTTCGGCCTTGATCCCAATTATGCACCCTACCCAAGAGTCCTAGGTGAAGTGCAGAGTAGCTATAGGGGAGCTACACTAACACAAAACAACCCTTGAAACAAGAGTGAACAAGCGTGGAAGCAAACACGAGAAAACAGCACAAGAAATAGCAAGGTATATATCACCGGTTGATCTGACGCTCACAGAGTTGAGTGCGTCGGTTAAACCGATGATACAGAGCCTGCAGCATGTGAAAAGCAGCACCGGTTGATCCGATGAGAAGATTTGAATATAGTCAGATCAACCGACGGTAGTGCACCGGATCAATCGACAAAATCAACTTCTGGCGTCGGTGCAGTTGTCCAGAGAGAGCTCAAAATGATCTTAACACGCACCGGTTAAACCGACGCTCTCAAATCCAAACACGCTAGGAAACATGCATACGCCGGTCCAACGATCAAAGCTACACACCCAACAGCAACGCCGGTTGAACCGATGCTTGTAAAGACCAAAGCACCGGTGCAACAGAAGAACACCAGAAAACCCTAAAGCCCTAAACTTCTATTCACCAGTTGAACCGACGATCACCCAGACAAGCGTCGGTTTAACCGGTGATAGGAAAAATTCAGCACGACGCAGAACCTCTGTTTTTGCTCGCGACTCGATCCAAGACTTGACAATTTGAGGATCAAAACAAGTCCAAATCTCACATAAATTTGCAGGCACGATCACAAAGACCTTGTGAACATACCCACCAATGGAATCGACGATTCACTCCATGGATTGAGAGGAATCGACGAAATCCCGAGCAAGATTGGGGTTTTCTCAAAATATGAAACGCTCAAGAACTTCGATCCTAAGGAGCTCGTGAATCCTAGGGGTTTTGCACTAGGCAAGAGGATAAGAATTGACCACAAAGAGATCTAAGAACCTCTACGATCTCGTGCACACAAAGAATCAACACGGAATGGAAAATCCATCACAAGGAAGATGAAAAGAAACATACCGAATTGAATGAAATCGAAAGCCCAGAGGGCACAAGGAGGGAAGGACCTCCTTTCCCGATCCATCTCCAAAATCTCACCCTAGAGGAAGAAGGGAGAAGAACAGAGAGGGAAGGAAACAGGGAGGGCGCCGCCTGTCTTGCACGCCAGCCTAAGAGAGAGAGAAGGCGCCCCTGTCTCTGCCTGCCTTTTATCCCTCCGTGTGCTGCTGCCCTGCCTATCTTTATTCTCCTCCAAGTCTCTCTCTAAAGACTAGAATACCCCTAAGTGCTGAAATTAAACTAGAAGGCCCTTAGGGGCAAAACCGGAAAAGATACATTGAAGACCATCCGACGGCTGCGATGACTTGGAGATATATTTTCTTCGACCCGACGCAATCGCCCCGATGTCGCCACGTATTCTTCTGGAATCTTCACGGGGGCAGTTTTGGGAAAACTGCCGAAACTGAGTTCGGGGGCGGTTTTGGAGGAACCGCCAAACCTTCCCGCGCGATGTTTCCGGCACACCCGCCAAGCCCGATGTCGCCACGTGTCCGACCTCCCGCCGGAACCCTAGCGCCTTCGTCATCCAGACGCCATTGCCATCTTTCTCCGACTTGGCCGACGTCGACGCATCCCAGCCGTTGGTTTTTCCCGAGCTACCAACAAACTCCATGCCGTCTTGCCTTGGCGCCAGGAGTGGATCGCAACATGGCCCAGCAGTGGCCCAAGCATCTGGGCCGCCCTTCTCCACCGCAAGGTTGTCCGGTCGGGCCTCCAACGCCACCGCAAGGTCTCCTGCCTTCGCATGGTCATCGAGCTCCCTGCCACCGCAGCGCCGCCGCATGGTGCATCGGCACGTGCCTCGCTCTTGTACAAACCATCTTTCTGCCACCACGCCATCCGTGTACCTGCACACCACAGATCAAGAACTAGCGCAATCTCCACAGAGTCACGACTACACACAGTTAGTCCACTCCACGTGTTGGCAATCACTCATCACACCAAGGAGCAGGCCTCCACTGCCTCTCAATCTCCCCCTTGATGAGTGCATTGTCAACACCACACCCCACATGGGCACTGGTGAAAGAAAAATATAACCGAAAAATAAATAGAAAACAAAGAGAGCTAACTCAAGTGATCAAAAGCGAATGAAAGCTAGAAAAGATCACTTGAAGATAGCAAAGAAAAAAGAGTTAGCCCCCAAGACAAGGGCAACGGCTCCACGCACTGACTCCAAAACATGCTTGACCCCTCAAGAAAGAGGCAAAGGCTCAACACAGCCAAGCATGTGCAAAGCTGGTCCCTCCAGAAAGAGGCAAGGCTCAACACAACCAGCAAAGAGCATGAAAAGTCATATGCAGCGATGCCATCCAGACTTTCTTGTGCTCCGGTGTATTCTCGCTATAAAATTATAGACCGTAGCAGTTGATCCATAGCAGCACGTCATTGGAGCCATCATAAGATGGGAACTTCATCTTGGGCTTGAGGAAGGACCGATTGTCCTCCATTAGTTCCAACCAAGGGCCCGTATTCCGTGGTGGCACCGTCGGCCGCGAGAAGTTAGGCGGCGGTGACAGGTAGGGGTGTTGTGGCCAAGGTCCCAGTAGTCCCTCATCCTCCTGGTCCTTCTCCTTCTATATATCCTTGTAGATGAACCTATCAATACCTAGCACGCTCGAACTGGAAGAGTGATTCCCAATTTCAATGCGCTTCTCCGCGACGCTAACGAATTGGACATGATCTCCAACCTCCTTCATTGTCTTCTGGAGCGCATCCATGATGGTGGGCAGGGCCACCAGGGAGGCGAGCTGGGAACCAATAGTGCGAGATCGGATACCGTGGTGTTCATCTTCTCCACAAGGGTCTTGAGGTCCACCATGGTCTTTTGGAGATGTTCCATGGCGGTGGGGGGCCTATGCAATCTGATACCAGATTGTATGTTCTTGGATGGGAGGTGGGATGTTGGTGGCTGGAATGGCGTAGGATGTAGTCATGGTTGGTGTAGGGGCGAAGTCCTAGATGTTGGTTTTTTCGAGTTGTCGGGGGACGTCGCCTGTAACAGGGAAGGAGGATAAAAAACAGAGAGAAAGGCGATATGGAAGCTAGATAATTCTCATTGCTTGCTTTTCCCATTGATACAACAAGTCCATATATATGTTTGTCTCTCCTAAAGGAAATAAGGCTAACAACTCGGAATATATCTAAACCAATCTCCTAAAACTTCACCTGCCAAAACCGTTGATTCCTTAATCTGCAAGATTGCTCGCCACTATCAGCCACTTCCCTTGGTCTCCTATGCCTTCTTATTCTTGTTACGGCGCTGATAAACTTTCCAAGTCATAACAGTTTCCTTACGAGTAAGCTCGACCACCAATCGAACAGTTAGGATGTGTCGCCATCCTTGATTCACATTTCCAGCACCGATCCTAATATAGAAATTTTGTTATAGAGCATATCAAAACTATATGTTTTGCACTAACTGTTTGTTGCTCATGAGACAAATATGATAATAAAAAAGTTATGCTATCCAATTTGGTTATTTGTACATAACTAACCTCAACTCAGTTTGTGTGTCAAGCATAAGTTGTTTGTCAAGCATATATTGCTCTTCTGATGTAGGAATTCATTATTACTCACAGTGTTCTAATCATGTATGTAGAGAAATGTTAATCAATCTGGAGCTCTCAATAATGCCAAGGTTCCAGTCCTGGTAAATCCAGATAAATATTGGGTTGTATGCCACATCTACAAGAAGAAGAATCACATGCCATGTGTGATTGCTTAGGTTTACAATAGTGCAGAGGGAGTGTAGGTCCCCTTCTACAACTTACTTGAGCAGGAAAATTCCAAGGAAGAGAGTAGCAGCCGCACCAACGTGAAGGCAAACTCCATGGGGGTGGGCAACTGAGTGAGGATGTGTCGGTGTTTTACCGTCGGGTTATCCGAGGGGTATCCCGAGGAGAGTGGTTATGAGTAGGGACTCGCCGAGATCAGAACGCGATGGTGCAAGGAACACAAGGATTTAGACAGGTTCGGGCCGCCGGAGCGTAATACCCTACGTCCTGTGTGGTGGTTTGTATTCCCTCATGTATTGTTTGATGTTTTGGAGGGGTCCCTGCTCGCCCTTATATAATCTGAGGGAGCAGGGTTACATGGAAAGTCCTAGCCAAGTGCATTTAGGAGTCTAGTCCGAGAGATTCGGCTAGTTCCCGTGTACGTCGACTAGTTCTACTCCTATTCGGGTAGATACAAAAAGAGGTAGGGCGTGTCCATGCGCTATTCCCTACTCTAGAATATTCTGTGCCTGTGGGCAGTCCTGCAGTCCTGGGTCCGACAAGCCCTCGAGCTCTTCGTAGTCGAGTCGTGCAGGCGTTGAGTACTTCTGAAGGTGTCCATCGAGTGCCTTCGAGTGCTTCTAGAATCCATTGCTCAGGCTTGGAGTACCTCGAGCACCTCGAGTAGTCTTCCGAGTACTTCCTTGGCTGAGTCGAAGCTATGAGGTGCTCTTGCCCCGAATTTCTCTTTCCGATATGGCACGCGATATACTCGCGCTCCATATGGAGTAGCCCCCATGATGAGGAGTAGTCCCAATCTTCTGAGAGGTAGAGGTAAATTCGATTGGTGGAGTGTGTGACGTTAGCGATCCGACTTCTAATCAGCACGATTCGAAGTCAAGCAACCGTTACACCACTACTCCGTTGGTTATCAACCAAGCACAACTTGATTGACCTCGCCGAGAAGGCTTTTCCTGCAAGCGAATCGAAGGACACAAGCAAGAAGATATCAACACACAATCTGATATTACAAATATAGATGAAGCGAATCACAAGAGGGGTTCAAGAACTCGATTCCAAAGGACTAATCGACACAGTGGAGGAGATCAAGAACGGGGGCCCTGGATCACTGTAAAAGGACTTGTCGCCACAGTTACAATGAATCAATCTCTGTTTCTCGAAGGAAAACACAAGAACTAAACAAAACATAAGTAAAATAGCGGCGGCTAGAGGCGACCTAGGGTTGGGGCGACCATGGGTGGGGCGCCCACAACTTGGGCTTAAGGCCCAACACGATACAAAGCCTGAAAAGGCCCAAAACAGGTGTCGCAGCACATTTCTGTGGTCACACAGAATTATCCACGAGGCTTCTAGATCTGGGACTAGAACCAAAAGAAGCGTCTCATCGTCACGATTCCAACGCATCCAAGATCACCTCATTTCGACTCCGTATGAGGGAGATATCGCCGAAACCGTGCAGGGGTGTTGGCTGAATCCGAGATGAACGTGAAGACCGAGTTGGAGTCGACTTGTAACTTGGAGATGAGGCCGGTTCATGCATGTTCAGCGTGGCGATGTCCTCATCACCCTGAGCCTTAGGTTGAACCGATGGGTCAGGCTGAGGGTCAACTTAATCTTTTGGGTTCTTCGACCTTCCGTCTGAAGTTTGGAATTTTTTCGAAAAAGTTGCAATTTATGACACGTATCCCGCAGCCCCCGAGCCTTGAGTTCGGATCATTGATTTGAGACTAAGGGTCCAAGAGATAATATTGTGTCCTCTGCTATCTTTCTAAGCTCGTCAGTGCTGCTGTGAATCTTCTGAAAAGGTGGCCGTGCGGTGTACCGTTTGCCAGTGGGTTCACGTGGCGAGTACTGTTTGTAGAATCTTTTCTGTTTCGCTTGTGAGTCTCCCTGTCCTTGGATGTCACGGGCTGAGCTGCGGCTTTGCTGCTTCTTCTATTTAAGCAGGCTCCGATGCGCTTGAGTCTTCATCCTTGCAGTTACTGACATGATTTCCAAGTGGAGTTCTTTACTCGAGAGTACTCGACCTCCTGATGAGAGTACTCGATTTGTCCTTGTAGGTCCTAGAAGAGTGTTTGCGAGTAGCGCAAACACTTGTTTTCTCTCAGGACGCCGCCTTTGCTCCTCACATCACAGCCATCCTGGTTGTTTTTGTGGTGAGCTGGTGGAAGCCGTGTCAGAAGCTTTTTTCGGGTGGGAACTGTGGTTGTCTCCCCCCCCAATGGCTTCTAGAGAGATGACATTATTTTTGTTGCAAAACATATCAGGGAGAGGAGTAGGTGCAAGAAGAGGATTTGCGATGGTCTGGATCTATCCATATCTTCTTACAACAAGCCTTTTCCTCCCTTAATGTATCTAGATTACTCCCTTTTGGGAGTAACAAGCTTTGTATCTTTGTATCCGCCATTGGGCTGTCCCCTTTGTAGTTGGAATCAAGTAGTTTCGAGTGGTGAAACCATTGAGATCTGTGTATTCTCCTTTATTGGAATGTAATTCCTGAATGGAAATCTCTGTTTTTTGCTCTTATTCGGCTTTTTCCGTATAGAAGTCTGGGATTTGTTGGTTGAAATAACTCTGAAGCCGGTGCGCGACCTTTGGGCTTCTCATTATTTTACCGTTCTGCCACTGGCTCTGCTTATTTAACTGTTTGAGTAAATCTAGGTTTAGCACTCTTCCTTAGCCTCCTCTTTCTCCGTCGTCACAAGACTCATCTGCTCTCGCCCTCGAGTGCCGCGAGAAACTAGCCACCGCTAGCCCCCGGGCGAGAGGTGAGAGAGACATTCCAATGGCGCCGAAGAGATCTGCTTCGAAGGGGAAGGTGGACGATGCTGCCGTTGGTGAGGCGGAGGTCCACGAGTGGAAGTCGAGTAAGTGCACCGACTCTCATCTTTTGAGTCTGGTTGAGAGCCATCTTCTTCAACCTCGGAGAGTGATCCATTGGCATGGATCTGTGGGGGAGTATTTTCCTCATGAGGGGGGAAATTAATCTGTTGTTTTCCTTCCTCATGTTCTTCGGGGCCTCGGTTTTCCTGTTTCTGACTTATTCCGTGGCCTCCTTCACTACTGGGGGGTTCAAGTGCATCACTTGACCCCTAATTCCATCCTTCACATCTCTATCTTTGTCCACTTGTGTGAAGCCTTCTTGGGGATCGAGCCCCATTTTGATTTGTTTCAGTACTTTTTTCATCTGAAACCTCATCCCAATGAGTCCAAGGTGGATGTAGTTGGGGGAGCCGGGTTGCAGTTTCGTCAGGGGAGGAAACCCAAGTATATCCCCTACGATTTGAGTGACAAGGTCATCGACTGGAAGTCGATGTGGTTTTATATTAGGAATCTTTCTTCTTGCCTTCCTCTTCGTACTCCTGGCCCTCCTGTGAAGAATTCGAATTGGAATTCCAAGGGGAGTGGAGGGGACCAGGTTAGCTTCCTTCTCAGGGAGATTGAGAGGTTGAAGGCAGATCACCAGATTTGTGGTGCATCTGTGATTGCGAACTGGATGATGCGCCAGATCCTGCCGTTGCAGCGGCGGGCCAATTTGGGTTTTCAGTACGCGGTAGAGGTGGATCCATCCCGTTATACCCAAACAAAGATTACTGAGGATGATCTGAAGGATCGGGTGCTGGGGCTGCTGAAGAACGTCCCTGAGACGGCCAACGTTGCTAGGACTTTTAGCGCTGTCAGGCGTCCTCGGAAGGTACTGTTTCAAGTAGTCGACTGAAGTTGTAGTTCGAGTACTTTTTGTCGAGTAGTCGAGTTGATTCGGTATTTTTCGTGTAGATTAATCCCGGAAATTATCAAAATAGGCCTCCATTGCCTGAAGATGTGCCCTTGGCGCATACTGACTCAAGTGTGCATCTGACTTCTTTTGCCTTATATACGGATTTGATATCGCCTTTGGGTCCTTGTTTAATCGTAGTCGATTCTTATTTGCAGGTCCTTCGGCGAGTCGGACGGCGTCGGACGTCCAGGAGTTGGCGGCGGATGAGCCGTCCGTCGAGTCTGTGAGGACTCGGAAGCGGAGCGCCGCCTCTGCTGGGAGTATTGATAGGTGAGTACGGCTTGGTACCCTTCTGAGTTGCTGCCTTCTTTTGATGGCTTTTCTTGTCAGGCCTCCTTCCTCTTCTAAGAGGCAGATGGTGGGTTCTGTCATGAGCCCTGCCGACTCGACTCCTACTGCGCCGGTTGAGTCCGGAGGGAGCGGCTCTGCTAGGGGGCAGAGTGCTTCGGGGTAGACCGTAGTCCCGAAGTTTGTCAAGGCGAAGAGATTCGTTCTGAAGCATTCCTCTCAGTAAGTGTGTCTGTTGATCGAATGTTCTTATTTGATCTTTTGATATTGTGATTGAGGTGTCGAGTACTTCTTCCATTTGTAGCACTCACGATGCTCTTGGGTTTGATGAGTCGGAGAAAGGGATTTTTGGTTCCCTTAAGAACATCACCCAGTTGCCTCCTAGTTCGCCGAAGGAGGGTGATCGGGTGGCTGATTCTGCCGCTGGTGATGCGGGGAATCTAGTCGTCAGGGAGGCGGATAAGAAATCTCCTCCTGCTAGCGCTGGTGAGTGTCTTTGGTTGCAATCGACTGGTTTCTTCGTCGGGCTTTCGCTAATGTCTTTGTACTTTCAGACAAGCAGGGCAAGGATCAGCCGAAGATTCCCTCTACTGCTGCTAATGTTGAACTGGTCACGCTGGGTGTGCCACAGCAGGAGGTGGAGAAACCGGTCGCGGAGTCTGCCGGTGTTGCCTAGGGGATTCTGGGTTGTCATACTGCTCTCGTTGTAAGTGGCTTTTTTGTACTCGAGTACTTTGTGTGTTGTTGTCGAGTACCTTGTCTTGATCATGCTTTGTTGGCAGAATCTGGCCAAACAAGTCGCGGAGCAGGCTGAGTTCCTTCGGCGGACTGGAGAGGATCTCTAGTTGACGGCTGACCAAGCGTTGCAGCTTGAGAAGATGGCTGCTCTTGAGAAGTCTTCTCGGGAGCAGTCAGAGAAGGTCAGGCTTCTGGAGGCCCGTGTCGAAGCTTTGGAGCAGGATAATTCTGCTCTGAAGGATAAGGCCTCCAAGTTGGAGGAGAGAGTCAAGACTGCTGCTAAGGACATGAAAGGTTTTTTCTTCTTTCTTTTGTGTCTTTCAAGTAGTTTTCTTGTGTTCTCATTTTTTCCTTGCTTTGACAGAGCTAAAGAGCTTGTTGTTGCGAAAGGATAATGATGTGACTGATCTGACAAGTATTATGTATCATCACGCAGATGTTGTGGAGAAGCTGACCAAGATCAAGGCTGATGCTGACAAACAGACGATCAGTGATATGAAGGAGATCGGGGAGCTCTCCCAGCAGTTGACTGATCTTGAAGCGGCTGCCAAAGTAGTTGTCGACATGGTCGAGGACGAGGAAGCTGGTGGCAAGAGTTTGCTGGATCGCCTTCGTGAGGCCCCCCAGCGGCTCGGCAGCTTCTTCTCCGACACTTCTAGGGATTACTTGGCTCATGCCTTAGGATTAGTTAAGTCCTTTCTCCCTTCCGTGAACTTGTCCTTTATTGGCGATGGGGTTGCCGTTGGCTGCTCGGAGGAGAAATTCTCTGAGTATGTTGCGGAGATGAAGCCCATCGCTGATAAGGTTATCAGTATCTTGGAGCCAGCGTTAGAGGCTTAAACAGTTGTTGTAATATCCTCTTGGTTTTTGTGTAGATGTGAGTCTACTGGAGTACTTTTGTCATTGTAATGTATAGTACTTTTCCTTTCGTTTGGCGGCCGGTTGGCTGGTTGCCTTTTTATGAAGCTTGTTGTTGGCCGTCCTGAATTATGTCTTCGAGTACCGTAGTAGTCGATTTGTTTGTCGTCTCAAGGATGAGCATACATTTGTTTAAAGTGATTCAAACACTAATGCACACATTTAGGGGGAGCTAACTCTATAGCTTGTGTTTTTGTGACTAACATGCTTTCAAAGTGATATTTGTTGTAGTCACACTCCCTTAGTCCATATGGTAATGCACTCAATCCTTCAATATCAAGATGATGCACATTGCAATTAACCTTACAATTGGTATCAATTGATCAAGAAAGATTGGACAAGGGAAGAAGACCAAGCCACAACTCCCAATGGTTAAAGAGATAAATGCTATAGGGAGGCATGGCTAGGTAAAATACTCTATCACTAGTAAAATTCTTTTGCTACTAATGCTCTTTGTTGCTAGTGGTTATGAAGCTTTTAGGTGTTTGATGACAAAGGGGGAGAAATGTACCCTAAAAGCAAGCAAATAGTTTAGAGTAAATGATGCCATTAGCAAGGGGGAGGAATGGAAAATGCAATGCAAAAGGATACATGGTGATAGGGGGAGGTACTTAGTCAATGTGGGGGAGAAGTGCAATTTAATGATCCCATGGACTAAGGTACAAAAAAAAATTCATTGTTCATATGGTTCAAACCACACACAAGCCATTGTTCTACAATTGGTATCAATTTCAAATACTAGTGGCTTTTTAAATGAGCATTGAAATGTCATCCGAGCAAGCTAAATAGTTTCTAACTTTTCATATTGGTATAAATTTCATATTCTTGCATTTCATCTTGCTTGCTTTGGTTGTGTTGTCATCAATCACCAAAAAGGGAGAGATTGTAGCGAAAATGGCCTCTCCTGCCATATTTCAATATAATGTTTTGGCGATTGATGACACACACAACACATGGACTAATATATGTGTTAAGATGATCATTATCAAGTTTATAGGTCCAAGGGATGAAAAGATACAAAACCCCGAAGAAATCAGGTCGAAAGGACCAAGACAGAGGTAATTTGCTATCACCGGTTGAACCGGTGCTGGGCAAATTACACTCATCGGTGCAATGGGCTCAGAGAAGACCAAGGCAGCAGCATGCACCGGATGAACCGACGAGGAGAAGAGTGAAGGCATCGGTGCAATGGACCCAGAAGGTAGAGAGCTTGTCTCTAGGGCCGCAAGGCACGTGTTCCTTAGCCCCAGTTACTCGATTCGCCGTGCCTTTGACTCTGAGTGAACAAAGAAAGGTTGGATTTTGAGGTAACTGATGGAGTGAAGACTTCTGAAGAAGTAACCCCTTGGGAGGGGGGAGCTCATGTCTCCGGCGACAAGATCTTCTCTTTCCTTCAATTTAGCAGCACTCGATTTCTATCTTGGCCTTTATTGGGTGTAAGACCGTTCAATAATTTAAATATATTTCTTCTGCCAACTCGAGTAGTTTGGGGATTGAGTCAAAGCTTGGGCGAACCCATCCTAGCCTTTATTGGGTGTAAGACCGGGGGTAAGCCCAATAGATGACTCGAGTCAGAGCTCGGGCGAACCCATCCTAGTCTTTATTGGGTGTAAGACCGGGGGCAAGCCCAATAAATGACTCTTCTTTTGGTCTTTTCTTTCTATCAGCATGAGTGGAGAACTGAGTCAGAGTTCGGGTGAATCCATCCTAGCCTTTATTGGGTGTAAGACAGGGGGTAAGCCCAATAGATGACTCGAGTCAGAGCTCGGGCGAACCCATCCTAGCCTTTATTGGGTGTAAGACCGGGGGTAAGCCTTATAGATGACTCTTTTGAGTAACTGGCATGCTGAATTCCTTGTTGGAAGGGTGTATTGTTTGTGTTGACTTTCTCTTTGTTGTCTTTGTTGGCAGAAGTTGGAGGTGTTCCGAGTGCTTTGCGAAGAGTGCTGCATTGGAAGGTCGAATGCTTTCCTTTTGGGTGCAGGAAGCATTTTGAGTGGATCTTCTGATGAGCAGAATCAGTTGTCGACTGCTTTGGTTGAGAAGGAGGTGCTGCCCTGTCCCCTTCTACAACTTACTTGAGCAGGAAAATACCAAGGAAGAGAGTAGCAGCCGCACCAACTGTAACACCCGGTTTATAAAAGAGCATAAACCGAGCAATCATATACGTGCCAGGATCAAGTCACACGTATATACAACAGAATGAACAGTATATCATAGCACATATCACTTAAAAAGACATAATAAAGCGAATACGAATGTTATTTATTACAATAATGACAAAAAAAATGTCTGATACAGCGGAAGCGAAGTACAAAATACGAAAAAGCTCTCCGAAGCTGAAGCAGGGCGCCACAGGGACGTCGACTGGGAGACGAAGCACCTAGAAGTCCTCGTAGTCCTGGTAGCGCTGGGCGAACTCCCTCGTGTCAGCAGGAACTGAGCAGCAGTAGCGTAGCCAAGAGGAAAAAGTAGAGAAGAGGCAAGGGTGAGTACACAACTTGTACTCAACAAGTATAACACAAACTATGAGGCTCTAGGCTGGCTGACTCAACTGCATTAGCTTTTAAGTGTTGGCAAAATTTTATTAAAGCTATTTACTACGAGTTGATGAATTACCATTAACCCAGTTACATAGTAATTAATCAAGATTAAACATGTTACTACTGAGAACCAAACCAAAACCAAGCCACCAAGGTAACCCCGAGAAGCACCTCCCTCGTCGGAAGGAGATAACTTCACTAATCAAAAGGAGGATCTGGGCCGCTCATAACCGTGAGCACGGCTAGTATACCAGTTTTACACTCTGCAGAGGTTGCACATCTTTACCCACAAGTCGTGAGCTACGCCAGTTGTTCATCACACTTCCTTAGGTGAGATGGCCAGCGACTCACTACGAGGCCTTTAAAAAGAATCTCGTTGGTAAGGCGTAACCGCGAGAGTTAGGTCGGCGACGATGGGGCCCACCTCCAGGGGTACAAGCACAGGAGCGCAATCCAAGCACAGACCAAGCCGGAGGAGCAGGGACCATTGAAGCTTACTACTCTTGCCCCGCAGGTAAGTTACTCCAAACCAAAAAGATCTAATTATTACGCCAAGTCTATCCCATTCTAGCCTTGTGGTAGCGCTGTTGTCCCAGGTTGTCGCTCTATGAACCGGTCCTTATGGAGAGTGGCCAACCAAGCACTAAGCACCGTGCTGGCCCCCTAAACCATGTTTCTAACAAAAGCCAATTTTAACGAGACGTGAGCCACTCAAGCCACACAGAGTGCCACTCTCAGAATTAAATTCAAGTAAAACATTAATCAATTTAATTAAAAAGGACCAGAGTGTGTTATAGCGCAGCAACCTAGCACAACTAACCAAAATGCAACCCAAAGGTATATATAAAGGATATAAAGTGGCTAGGAAATCCTTATAGGCATACAGTATTAAAATGCAGTATGAAATTGTATTTAAAGATGATAGGTTGTTCATGTTATACTTAACTTCCTCGTACTGCTCCTGCTGCTGCTCAAAGTGCTCGGAAGACGGCTGCTCCGGGTACTGGTACTGGGGCTCCTCAGATGGATCAACGTCTACTCACGAACACATGGCCAAAACAATGCACAAAATAAGCATACAAGCAAACACTAACAAAAAGCTAAGAAATAGTACATCAATACATAAAAAACAGCACACTAAACTACTCTAATACTGTTCTACGCGTTACAACGATCGCGTGGATATAAAGAACGCTAAAAACGGAGCTAAAACGCATAAACTAGGCCTAAAACAAGTCCTAGGGGCTTATTTGCGAGAAAAACTAAGTTCCAAGGGGCTTTCTGCTAAAACCAGGGACTGAAACGTAATTAAACTAAAACTCTGGGGTCTAACTCGCAAAAAGTCAAGTGTTGGACGGCGGGTTCAAATTCCAGGAAGCTCAGGGGGCTGCGTGCTAAAATTTGGACCAAACTGTAATTAATTTTGAATGGCTGTGGATTGCGGGTTGATTTAAAAGAAACCGGGGGTCTCTTTAGCAAAAAGAGCAGCGCGAAGGGGTAAGTTTGGATCTGATCCATTGGATCAAGATCTGAGGGCTCAGGGTTGCCTGGATCGGGATCTAATCTCGAGCGCCGGTTTAGGATCGGGCGGTCAGTGTGGTCTGCGGGCGACGGCGGCGGCGGGACTCGCCGGCGGCGCGCTCCCGCGGCGGCGCACGACCGGAGAAGCCCGAAATCGGCCATCCTGGGGTCGAATCGGCGGGTTTTTGGGTCGGGAGGACTCTACGCAACATGCGTGATCCACTGGGAGGTTTTCCGGGGCTCAGGGAGGCTAGGCTGGGGCTCGCCATGGCGCGGGGCGGAGCTGAGCGGCGGTGCTCGCCGGCGCAGGGCGATTCGGGGTCTCTCGGGGCTACAACTACCGAATTCTAGCGCCAAAAGGATTGGGAGGAGTGGCGGGTGCTCACCAGGCTCGGAAACGAAGGAAAAGGGCCGGGCGAAGTCGATGGCGAGGCTGACCGGCGGCGGAGCGGGGACGGTGGTCGCGGGCGGGGTTCGGCGGCCGTTCTCTGGGCGCCTGGATTCCGCGGATCGACTCCTGGCGAGCCTGCGAGGCCGGCAGATGGGTTAACAGGACCGGAGTGGCACCGGCGGCAAGAAAACGGGGCGGCAGAGGGCTCACCGGCGGCGCAGGGGAGCTCTGCTACGACTCCGGAAGCACGGCGGCGCGGCTTGGGGTTTTGGGGTGGCGGTGGGGTGGAGATGAGGACGCAGGGGGTGCGGCTGGGTTTAAGAAGGGCAGGGCCGGGGGTTGCGGGCGCGGTTGGGGAAGGAAATCCCCGGTGGTTTCGCCGGGGATCTCGGCGGGTCGCCCAGCGGGGAAGACGACCCTGCCAGGCGGGCCCGGCGGGTCAGCGAGACGGGGAGTGAGCCGCGGCAGCGGGCGCTGGTGTGCGGGCCCAGGGCGTCAGCGTCGCGGAGAGGGGAGAGCGAGTGCGGGCGGGTTGGGCCGGCGTTCGCGTGTGAGCAAGCGGCGTGGCGTGGGCCGAGCCGGGGCGGAGGCAGGCCGCGGGGCGGACCGGGTCGCGAGCTGGGCCGTGGAAGCGGCCGGGCGCGCTGGGCCTCGCGGGATTGGGCCGCGGGAAGGGAGAGGGAGGAACGGGCCGGGTTTTGGCTGGGTTTTGGGCTTTCTGGGTTTTGGGTTTTTCCTTTCTATTTTCCTTTCTCTTTTCTATTTCTACTTCAAACAAAGTTTGAATTCAAATTAAAATTTGAATTCAAACCACACTCAAATAATTAAAACCATGCACCAGCATGAATGCAACAAAAATTTAAACCTATGATAAATTTTAATTAATTAAGGAACAAAAATTAGATTAAATGCCAACTAAACACAATAAACCTTAGAAAATTTAACTAAAGCCAATTAATTTATTAAAAAAATACTGAAATTTAAATTAGGGTGTTACAGACCCTACCCCCTTAAAGAAATCTCGTCCCCGAGATTTAGCTGGGCTGGCTAGCAAAGAGATCTGGATAGGTCTTCTTCAACTCATCTTCTCGCTCCCATGTAGCCTCAGCTTCACTGTGATGACTCCACTGAACTCTGCACATCTTGATGCGCTTGTTCCGAGTGACCCTCTCTGATGTCTCCAGAATCTTCACCGGATGCTCAGTATAAGTCAGATCCTCCTGGACATCTACTCCATCCAGGGGTGCCTGCTCCTCGGGTACTCGCAGACATCTCTTCAGCTGAGATATATGGAAAACATCATGAACTCCTGAGAGGCTGAGAGGTAACTCCAGGCGATAAGCAACTTCGCCTTTCCGCTCTAGCACCTTGAATGGCCCCACATATCGAGGTGCTAACTTTCCCTTGACATTGAATCTGCGGATTCCTCTCATCGGAGACACCTTCAGGTACACATAATCACCGACACTGAAAGTCAGGTCCCTCCGTTTGCCATCAGCATAGCTCTTCTGTCTGCTCTGTGCAATCCTCAGATTTTCTCGCACAGCCTGAACCATCTGCTCTGCATCATCTATGATCTCAGGGCCGAAGAGCTGCTTTTCACCAATCTGATCCCAATAGAGAGGAGTCCTGCACTTTCTGCCATACAATGCCTCAAAGGGAGACTTCTTCAGACTGGCCTGATAGCTGTTGTTATATGAGAACTCAGCAAATGACAGGCACTTATCCCAACTAGTGCCGTACTGAATGGCACAAGCTCTCAGCATATCTTCCAACACTTGGTTGGTTCTCTCTGTCTGCCCATCTGTCTGAGGGTGATATGCCGTACTGAAACGCAGCTTCGTATCCAACGAATCATGAAGCTGCTCCCAGAACCGAGAAGTGAACTGAGACCCTCTGTCAGATATAATCTTCTTGGGCACACCATGCAAGCAGACAATCCGAGAGATGTACAACTCTGCAAGTCTAGCACCGGAGTAAGTAGTGTTCACTGGAATGAAGTGAGCAACTTTCGTCAGACGATCCACTACTACCCAAATGGAGTTGTACCCTTTCTGAGTACGAGGCAATCCAACAATGAAGTCCATAGTGATTTCCTCCCATTTCCACTCCGGAATCTTCAAAGGCTGTAACAGACCTGCTGGCCTCTGATGCTCAGCCTTGACACGCTGACAGGTGTCACAAATAGCCACGTACTCTGCCACTGAACGCTTCATCCCATACCACCAGAAATGTTCCTTCAGATCATAGTACATCTTCGTGCTGCCCGGATGAATAGAGTATGCTGTATCATGGGCCTCACTCAGAATCAACTTCCGAAGATCCTTCACATCTGGCACACAGATCCGGTTCTTGTACCATAAGGTACCCTGTTCATCCTCTCTGAAATGAGGAGCCTTGCCCTTCTTGAGCAACTCACGAATCTCCTGCAGCTTCTCATCATCTTTCTGATGCTGCCTGATCTCTGACTCTAGAGTCGGTACTGCCTCAAATGCTGCACTGGAAGTATGATGCAAGAAGCCCAGACTCAACTGCTCGAACTCCTCGCATAACTCTAGAGGCATCTGGAAAGCCACGGCCATGTTGACATAACTTCTTCTGCTCAGAGCATCTGCTACAACATTGGCCTCGCCCGGATGATAGTGAATCTCCAGGTCATAATCCTTGACCAACTCTAGCCATCTTCTCTGCCGCATGTTCAGCTCATTCTGTGTGAAAATATACTTGAGGCTCTTGTGATCAGTGTAGATATCACACCGCTGCCCATACAAGTAATGCCTCCAAATCTTCAGAGCATGCACAACTGCGGCTAACTCGAGATCATGAGTAGGATAATTCAGCTCATGCCGACGTAACTGCCGTGAAGCATAAGCAATCACTCTGCCCTCCTGCATCAGAACACACCCAAGACCATCCTTCAAAGCATCACAATATACCGTGAACCTCTTCGTCTGGTCTGGCAGAGTCAGGACTGGCGCCGTAGTCAACCTTTTCTTCAGCTCATCAAAGGCCATCTGACGCTCATCAGTCCATACAAAAGCCACATTCTTCTCTAGCAAAGAAGTCAAAGGCTTCGCGATCTTGGAGAAATTCTCAATGAACCTCCGATAATATCCTGCTAAGCCCAAGAAAGACCTGACTTCCTTCACTGTCTGCGGTGTCTCCCACTCGAGCACATCCTTCACCTTGCTCGGATCAACAGCAATGCCTCCCTGAGAGATAACATGACCGAGGAATGGAACCTCGTCAATCCAGAACTCGCACTTGCTGAACTTGGCATACAGCTGATGCTCTCTCAATCTCTGCAATACGAGTCTCAGATGCTCCTCATGCTCTTCTTCTGTCTTGGAGAAGATCAGAATATCATCAATGAAAATCACCACGAAGACATCCAGATAATCCATGAAGACCATGTTCATCAGATGCATGAAGTAAGCCGGGGCATTAGTCAAGCCGAAGGACATGACTGTATACTCATATAGCCCGTACTTGCAGGTGAATGCCATCTTCGGAATATCCCCAGGACGGATCCTCAGCTGAAAATAGCCCGAACGAAGATCAATCTTCGAGAATATACGAGCACCTCGAAGCAGATCGAAGAGATCCTCAATACGGGGCAGTGGATGCTTATTCTTGATTGTAACTGCATTCAGCTCACGATAATCCACACACATCCTCTTCGAGCCATCCTTCTTATCTACCAGCAACAATGGAAAAGCCCAAGGAGAGAAGCTGCGACGGATATAACCCTTGGCTAGCAACTCATCAATAGTCTTCTTAACTTCTTCGTGCTCTATAGGTGCCATACGGTAGGGCCTCTTTGCAATAGGGGCTGTGCCAGGCAAGAGATCAATACAAAACTCAATGGCGCGTTCAGGCGGCATACCTGGCAGATCATCCGGAAAGACATCCGGGAATTCAGACACCACGCGAACACCGTCCGTGGGTCTAGCCTCCATCTGATGAAGAAATCCAGAAGGCTCTACTGCACTGATAACAACCTCTTGGCCACTGGAAGCTGATAATAAGACTGTCCTCTGAGCACAATCTATCCGAACTCCCCATTTGGCCAGAGTCTCCATTCCCAGAATGACATCAATGCCCTTGGTGTCTAGCACCATCAGATCAGTACAGAACTCTACTCCCCTCAAAGAAACACTGACTCTCGGGCAGTAAGTGTGAGACCTCAACTGTCCTCCCGGTGAAGATACTAACAGGCACCTCTTTAATGTGCTAGTATGAATACCATGATGCTCGACAAAAGACTGAGTAATGAAGGAATGCGTAGCACCAGTATCAAAAAGCACTGTAGCTGGATATGAATTAACCATGAACGTACCAATAACCACGTTGGGAGCCTCGGCCGCTGACTCGGCCGTCACGTGGTTCACCCTGCCCTGTGCTGGCACCCTGGGCTGAGCTGGGCGCCCCTGCTGTCCCGCCTGCGCCTTCCAGGGGCAAGCGTTGGCGTAGTGCCCCGGCTGGCCGCAGTGAAAGCAGGTGCGAGGAGGTCCCTGAGCCTGCTGTCCGGTAGGAGCTGCCGGACGTGGAGCCTGCGGTGCCGGTGGAGCTGGTGGAGCAGCACGAGCCGGAGGTGCCGGTAACCTCGGGCCCTGACCTGCCTGCTGCTGTCGAGGCGGGTACTGCTGTGGTGGCCTCTGCTGGTATTGCTGAGGAGGCCGGTACTGCTGCTGGTACTGCTGGGGTGGCTGGAGTCGTGGACGAGTGTTGCTGCCGGTAGCAATGGGGACAACCTTCCTCTTCTTGTCCTCCATCTCCAGGTGCTTGCGCTCAGTGTTGAGCGCGCTGTCAACCAGATGGTTGAAGTCGTCGAAGCGGAGGTTGAGCAGCGCGTACTGGAGGTAGTCCTCAAGACCCTCCATGAAGTGCTCCTGCTTCTTGCGGTCATCCGCAACCTCGGCAGGGGCGTAGCGTGCCAGCTGAAGAAAGCGATCACGATACTCCGTGACCGACATAGTCCCCTGAATTGACAAAGACAGATAGATATCGGAAGATTAACTCAAGATTCATAAGGATAGAACAAGGGGGCATTAGCTCAAAAGAAAACGCTGAATGATTATACTTAAGATTACCTGCTTCAGTGCAAGGAACTCCTTCTGCTTCATCTTCATAACGCCCGCGGGGACGTTGTGGCTGCGAAAGCGCTCCCTGAACTGGAGCCAAGTGAGAGCCTCGCGGTCGTGAACTGGGTGGGACTCCCACCAGTCCAAGGCTGCCCCTCGCAGCTGTCCTGCTGCGTACAAGACGTGCTCACGGTCATCGCACTGGGCGATGTCCAGCTGACGCTCCACTGCACGGAGCCAGTCGTCGGCCTGAAGAGGGTCGGACGTGTGAGAGAACGTCGGCGGGTGACCCCTCAGGAACTCTGCACGCCTGTCGCGAGGCTGCGGCGGTGGAGGAGGCGGAGGCTGAGTGTGAGCGTGCTGAAGAGCCTGAACGGTGTTGTTCAGGGTAGCCATCATCTGCATCTGGAGCTGGAAATACTGCTCCGGAGTCAAGGGCGGAGGCATCGGGATCCCAGTACCCTGGTTGTTCTGACCCTGCTGCTGGCCAGAACCGGAACCGGTGCTCCTGGTGTTCACCATCTGATTTGAACAAAAGATTTCACGAGTAAGGATATTGCAGGAATAAACTCAGATGGATATGATAACTCTTTGCGGAAAAAGACTCAGCCATGATAAAGTAGACAGGATAGAGTGGACTGTTTTACCCCCAACGTTCTAACTCATTTTGTTAATTAGTTAACTTTAACATCTGAGTGATTTTCTTTAAACAAATTCAAGCTACTAAGCTATGCAATCAGTCAAAAATCCAAATCAAACATGTAGCATAATAACAAGCAGACAATTTTCACGACTTAGCCGAGTTTAACAATAGACTCGACTAACACAACGCGTCGCAGAACGTGCTATCGTTTTATTATAAAAGGGTCACCTAGCTAACTCATGGTGGTCAGATGACTGATTCAGGCCAAAATCTACGAAACTATTCTTCAGAGAGAGAAATCAAGGCAAGAAGGGTAAAAGTCATAGAAGTCAAGGGGCATAATAGTAAAATAATTTCAGCAGGCAAGGATTGGTGAGAAGAAGTCCTAAAACTCGACCAGTTCTATCTAGGCTTCGTCCTACAGTCGATATGGCTCTGATACCACTCTGTAACACCCGGTTTATAAAAGAGCATAAACCGAGCAATCATATACGTGCCAGGATCAAGTCACACGTATATACAACAGAATGAACAGTATATCATAGCACATATCACTTAAAAAGACATAATAAAGCGAATACGAATGTTATTTATTACAATAATGACAAAAAAATGAGCATTGAAATGTCATCCGAGCAAGCTAAATAGTTTCTAACTTTTCATATTGGTATAAATTTCATATTCTTGCATTTCATCTTGCTTGCTTTGGTTGTGTTGTCATCAATCACCAAAAAGGGAGAGATTGTAGCGAAAATGGCCTCTCCTGCCATATTTCAATATAATGTTTTGGCGATTGATGACACACACAACACATGGACTAATATATGTGTTAAGATGATCATTATCAAGTTTATAGGTCCAAGGGATGAAAAGATACAAAACCCCGAAGAAATCAGGTCGAAAGGACCAAGACAGAGGTAATTTGCTATCACCGGTTGAACCGGTGCTGGGCAAATTACACTCATCGGTGCAATGGGCTCAGAGAAGACCAAGGCAGCAGCATGCACCGGATGAACCGACGAGGAGAAGAGTGAAGGCATCGGTGCAATGGACCCAGAAGGTAGAGAGCTTGTCTCTAGGGCCGCAAGGCACGTGTTCCTTAGCCCCAGTTACTCGATTCGCCGTGCCTTTGACTCTGAGTGAACAAAGAAAGGTTGGATTTTGAGGTAACTGATGGAGTGAAGACTTCTGAAGAAGTAACCCCTTGGGAGGGGGGAGCTCATGTCTCCGGCGACAAGATCTTCTCTTTCCTTCAATTTAGCAGCACTCGATTTCTATCTTGGCCTTTATTGGGTGTAAGACCGTTCAATAATTTAAATATATTTCTTCTGCCAACTCGAGTAGTTTGGGGATTGAGTCAAAGCTTGGGCGAACCCATCCTAGCCTTTATTGGGTGTAAGACCGGGGGTAAGCCCAATAGATGACTCGAGTCAGAGCTCGGGCGAACCCATCCTAGTCTTTATTGGGTGTAAGACCAGGGGCAAGCCCAATAAATGACTCTTCTTTTGGTCTTTTCTTTCTATCAGCATGAGTGGAGAACTGAGTCAGAGTTCGGGTGAATCCATCCTAGCCTTTATTGGGTGTAAGACAGGGGGTAAGCCCAATAGATGACTCGAGTCAGAGCTCGGGCGAACCCATCCTAGCCTTTATTGGGTGTAAGACCGGGGGTAAGCCTTATAGATGACTCTTTTGAGTAACTGGCATGCTGAATTCCTTGTTGGAAGGGTGTATTGTTTGTGTTGACTTTCTCTTTGTTGTCTTTGTTGGCAGAAGTTGGAGGTGTTCCGAGTGCTTTGCGAAGAGTGCTGCATTGGAAGGTCGAATGCTTTCCTTTTGGGTGCAGGAAGCATTTTGAGTGGATCTTCTGATGAGCAGAATCAGTTGTCGACTGCTTTGGTTGAGAAGGAGGTGCTGCCCTGTCCCCTTCTACAACTTACTTGAGCAGGAAAATACCAAGGAAGAGAGTAGCAGCCGCACCAACTGTAACACCCGATTTATAAAAGAGCATAAACCGAGCAATCATATACGTGCCAGGATCAAGTCACACGTATATACAACAGAATGAACAGTATATCATAGCACATATCACTTAAAAAGACATAATAAAGCGAATACGAATGTTATTTATTACAATAATGACAAAAAAAATGTCTGATACAGCGGAAGCGAAGTACAAAATACGAAAAAGCTCTCCGAAGCTGAAGCAGGGCGCCACAGGGACGACGACTGGGAGACGAAGCACCTAGAAGTCCTCGTAGTCCTGGTAGCGCTGGGCGAACTCCCTCGTGTCAGCAGGAACTGAGCAGCAGTAGCGTAGCCAAGAGGAAAAAGTAGAGAAGAGGCAAGGGTGAGTACACAACTTGTACTCAACAAGTATAACACAAACTATGAGGCTCTAGGCTGGCTGACTCAACTGCATTAGCTTTTAAGTGTTGGCAAAATTTTATTAAAGCTATTTACTACGAGTTGATGAATTACCATTAACCCAGTTACATAGTAATTAATCAAGATTAAACATGTTACTACTGAGAACCAAACCAAAACCAAGCCACCAAGGTAACCCCGAGAAGCACCTCCCTCGTCGGAAGGAGATAACTTCACTAATCAAAAGGAGGATCTGGGCCGCTCATAACCGTGAGCACGGCTAGTATACCAGTTTTACACTCTGCAGAGGTTGCACATCTTTACCCACAAGTCGTGAGCTACGCCAGTTGTTCATCACACTTCCTTAGGTGAGATGGCCAGCGACTCACTACGAGGCCTTTAAAAAGAATCTCGTTGGTAAGGCGTAACCGCGAGAGTTAGGTCGGCGACGATGGGGCCCACCTCCAGGGGTACAAGCACAGGAGCGCAATCCAAGCACAGACCAAGCCGGAGGAGCAGGGACCATTGAAGCTTACTACTCTTGCCCCGCAGGTAAGTTACTCCAAACCAAAAAGATCTAATTATTACGCCAAGTCTATCCCATTCTAGCCTTGTGGTAGCGCTGTTGTCCCAGGTTGTCGCTCTATGAACCGGTCCTTATGGAGAGTGGCCAACCAAGCACTAAGCACCGTGCTGGCCCCCTAAACCATGTTTCTAACAAAAGCCAATTTTAACGAGACGTGAGCCACTCAAGCCACACAGAGTGCCACTCTCAGAATTAAATTCAAGTAAAACATTAATCAATTTAATTAAAAAGGACCAGAGTGTGTTATAGCGCAGCAACCTAGCACAACTAACCAAAATGCAACCCAAAGGTATATATAAAGGATATAAAGTGGCTAGGAAATCCTTATAGGCATACAGTATTAAAATGCAGTATGAAATTGTATTTAAAGATGATAGGTTGTTCATGTTATACTTAACTTCCTCGTACTGCTCCTGCTGCTGCTCAAAGTGCTCGGAAGACGGCTGCTCCGGGTACTGGTACTGGGGCTCCTCAGATGGATCAACGTCTACTCACGAACACATGGCCAAAACAATGCACAAAATAAGCATACAAGCAAACACTAACAAAAAGCTAAGAAATAGTACATCAATACATAAAAAACAGCACACTAAACTACTCTAATACTGTTCTACGCGTTACAACGATCGCGTGGATATAAAGAACGCTAAAAACGGAGCTAAAACGCATAAACTAGGCCTAAAACAAGTCCTAGGGGCTTATTTGCGAGAAAAACTAAGTTCCAAGGGGCTTTCTGCTAAAACCAGGGACTGAAACGTAATTAAACTAAAACTCTGGGGTCTAACTCGCAAAAAGTCAAGTGTTGGACGGCGGGTTCAAATTCCAGGAAGCTCAGGGGGCTGCGTGCTAAAATTTGGACCAAACTGTAATTAATTTTGAATGGCTGTGGATTGCGGGTTGATTTAAAAGAAACCAGGGGTCTCTTTAGCAAAAAGAGCAGCGCGAAGGGGTAAGTTTGGATCTGATCCATTGGATCAAGATCTGAGGGCTCAGGGTTGCCTGGATCGGGATCTAATCTCGAGCGCCGGTTTAGGATCGGGCGGTCAGTGTGGTCTGCGGGCGACGGCGGCGGCGGGACTCGCCGGCGGCGCGCTCCCGCGGCGGCGCACGACCGGAGAAGCCCGAAATCGGCCATCCTGGGGTCGAATCGGCGGGTTTTTGGGTCGGGAGGACTCTACGCAACATGCGTGATCCACTGGGAGGTTTTCCGGGGCTCAGGGAGGCTAGGCTGGGGCTCGCCATGGCGCGGGGCGGAGCTGAGCGGCGGTGCTCGCCGGCGCAGGGCGATTCGGGGTCTCTCGGGGCTACAACTACCGAATTCTAGCGCCAAAAGGATTGGGAGGAGTGGCGGGTGCTCACCAGACTCGGAAACGAAGGAAAAGGGCCGGGCGAAGTCGATGGCGAGGCTGACCGGCGGCGGAGCGGGGACGGTGGTCGCGGGCGGGGTTCGGCGGCCGTTCTCTGGGCGCCTGGATTCCGCGGATCGACTCCTGGCGAGCCTGCGAGGCCGGCAGATGGGTTAACAGGACCGGAGTGGCACCGGCGGCAAGAAAACGGGGCGGCAGAGGGCTCACCGGCGGCGCAGGGGAGCTCTGCTCCGACTCCGGAAGCACGGCGGCGCGGCTTGGGGTTTTGGGGTGGCGGCGGGGTGGAGATGAGGATGCAGGGGGTGTGGCTGGGTTTAAGAAGGGCAGGGCCGGGGGTTGCGGGCGCGGTTGGGGAAGGAAATCCCCGGTGGTTTCGCCGGGGATCTCGGCGGGTCGCCCAGCGGGGAAGACGACCCTGCCAGGCGGGCCCGGCGGGTCAGCGAGACGGGGAGTGAGCCGCGGCAGCGGGCGCTGGTGTGCGGGCCCAGGGCGTCAGCGTCGCAGAGAGGGGAGAGCGAGTGCGGGCGGGTTGGGCCGGCGTTCGCGTGTGAGCAAGCGGCGTGGCGTGGGCCGAGCCGGGGCGGAGGCAGGCCGCGGGGCGGACCGGGTCGCGAGCTGGGCCGTGGAAGCGGCCGGGCGCGCTGGGCCTCGCGGGATTGGGCCGCGGGAAGGGAGAGGGAGGAACGGGCCGGGTTTTGGCTGGGTTTTGGGCTTTCTGGGTTTTGGGTTTTTCCTTTCTATTTTCCTTTCTCTTTTCTATTTCTACTTCAAACAAAGTTTGAATTCAAATTAAAATTTGAATTCAAACCACACTCAAATAATTAAAACCATGCACCAGCATGAATGCAACAAAAATTTAAACCTATGATAAATTTTAATTAATTAAGGAACAAAAATTAGATTAAATGCCAACTAAACACAATAAACCTTAGAAAATTTAACTAAAGCCAATTAATTTATTAAAAAAATACTGAAATTTAAATTAGGGTGTTACACCAACGTGAAGGCAAACTCCATGGGGATGGGCAACTGAGTGAGGATGTGTCGGTGTTTTACCGTCGGGTTCTCCGAGGGGTATCACGAGGAGAGTGGTTATGAGTATGGACTCGCCGAGATCAGAACGCGATGGTGCAAGGAACACAAGGATTTAGACAAGTTCGGGCCGCCGGAGCGTAATACCCTACGTCCTGTGTGGTGGTTTGTATTCCCTCTGGTATTGTTCGATGTTTTGGAGGGGTCCCTACTCGCCCTTATATAATTTGAGGGAGCAGGGTTACATGGAAAGTCCTAGCCGAGTGCGTTTAGGAGCCTAGTCCAAGAGATTCGGCTAGTTCCCGTGTACGTCGATTAGTTCTACTCCTATTTGGGTACATACAAAAAGAGGTAGGGCGTGTCCATGTGCTATTCCCTACTCTAGAATATTCTGTTCCTGTGGCCAGTCCCACTATCCCGGGTCCGACAGGATGGCAGCCATGCTGCATGAGAGAAGAAGGATACTAATATCATGTAATAAAGTGTTGGAGTCAAGTCATAATAGAACACCGCTGCTTGACTTTGGTTCAGCTATCATTACTTCAATTGCAGTGTCCCCATGGATCTTTGGTCCGATAGAGTCTTAAATGCTATATATCGTTACTGAAACATTAGAACATATCTTGAAGCTCTATGTTTGAGACACTAAGTTAGCACCCAATGTAGCGAAAATGGCCTGTCAAGCCATATTTCAATATAATGTTTTGGCGATTGATGACACACACAACACGTGGACTAATATATGTATTAACATGATCATTATCAGGTTTATTGGTCTAAGGGATGAAAAGATACAAAACCCCGAAGAAATCAGGTCGAAAGGACCAAGACAGAGGTAATTTGCTATCACCGGTTGAACCGGCGCTGGGCAAATTACACTCATCGGTGCAATGGGCTCAGAGAAGACCAAGGCAGCAGCATGCACCGGATGAACCGACGAGGAGAAGAGTGAAGGCATCAGTGCAATGGACCCAGAAGCTGAGGCTAGGGTTTTGCACCGGTTAAACCAATGATGAAGAAAATACATACGTCAGTGCAATGACTGAAGCGAAGTCAGACACAGAGGGACACCGGTTGAACCGGTGATGAAGAAAAATGAGCATCGGTGCAGTTGTCCATAGACTCCATTTTTCGGGGGTTTCTGAGCTTACACGCACCAGTTAAACCGACGATCAATTCAAGAGCGTCGGTGCATTGATCAAGTTGCTATTGGAGCAGTAACGGCTAGTTGCTGGGAAAAATGCATTCAACGGTTGAACCGGTGAAGACAAAACTGGAGCGTCGGTTTAACCGGCGTTAAGGAATTTCATCAGCCTTTTCCCAACTGCTAGTTTGAGGGATTGGGCTATATATATGCCACCCCATGGCTCATTTGAGGTTGCTGGAGAGTGCTCGAGACTAAGGAAGTATACTACACTTGAAGAACCTCTCCAACCACTATAGAGCTTCATTGTACATCATATAGGCTTAAGCACACTTGTGAGAGTGCTTAGTGCTTGTAATAGGGATTAGTTCTTGCGAGAGCTCCCTTGAGAGAAGTCTTGCTGCGGCAAGCATCTTGTGTACTCGTCGTGTGACCCTCCGACTTGGTGTGGAGCGGCAACGACACTTTGTGCGGGGAAGGAGACCCCTCTTGGTGAGAAGCTCCAATAGTGAAGACGGTGCCATTGGTGACGCTTCGAGAGAGACGGTGGCGGTGGCCTTGTCTTTGTGACTTGGGGTCACTTAGCCTTTGCTTGCCGGAAGCCTTGGTGGCGAACGCAAGACGGTGATCAAACGAAGAGACTTAGCATCACACTTGTCTTGTTGGACAAGTGGCCGTGGACGTAGGGAGGGACTTGGTGTCCTAACCGAACCACGTTAAATCGTGTGTCTTGGTGTCTTCACGGGAGTTTGCATATTCTCTCCTTTACCTCTTTACTTACGTATTACGTTTCCGCATTTACTCTACCTTGCGTGCCTTTACTTTCCTAGTTAGTTTGATTAGGATTGGCTATAGGTTGCAAGTCTTTTAGGGGTAAGTAGAGAGTAGCATAGATAAACCTTAGTCATAACTAGCATGTGTAGGACGTATTAGGTTTATCTTATGCAAATAGATTGAGCCCTAGGATAGAAAGCGATTAGCGATCCTATTCACCCCCTCCCCCTCTAGGGTCGGACACCCCGGTGATCCTTACACCCAACCGAGAATCTTGTACATGTACCTAACATTGCATAAGTATCGTCTGTAAGCATAAAACAACAATTCATGGAAGCATTATAAGATTGGATTGGCACAAAATTGATTCACTAACAAAAAAATAAACAACTGTCTTTCATGTGTGCGTCACACATCTTGTCCGTTCATGTGCAACATACACAAACCTAGCTTGCGGCACATTGGCTATTTGAATTGCCAAAGATTTCTCTCCTCTTTTCTTCTTGCCTTATTTCTTCATTTTGTTCGTGATCAGAGAACTAATCTGCTATCATGTTTTTGTCTGGTTATATTTCTTACTCACTTGTGTTACAGCACACTAGTGCAAGAGGCATATATTGGAAGGGTTAATTTGTTCCATGCCATTATAAATATCCAAGTTTGGAGATGTACCATTAAACTTCACCTATTTGGAATTGTGCCATTACAAATCTTGAATACATCAATTCCTGCCATTTTGTACGGCTGAAATGCTCTTGGGCCCACGTGCAGGTGGGGGTACTTTCGTATTTGTTGACGGTCCTTAAGTTGTAAAATCAACCGTCAACTCCTGCAACTTTTGATGACAAATATTCACCAAACTAAGTGTCGGTGTTTTACTGCCAAGCCTACTGTTGACACTCAGTAAGGACCAATTCTAGGCGTTGATCAGAAAATCATGAGAGCCTACATTTCTTACATGCATTATCTATCAAATAAATCCCTAAACACACTTTACTTCTAGAAAATTGCAAGATTTGTTTTCAGGCTAATTTGCAGGTTGCAAGCACACTTTAGTCTAAGATAAAATCACAAATAAAATAAAGCACAAGTTCAAGCTCAATTGGACCAAAAGTAGCCCATGAACCAAGTCAAATCCAATCAAGACAGGCCAAGCCCCGGTGTCAGGACAAGAGGAGGCCCAGATAAGCCCATCCCCAGCAGTTGGGGTGGTTTGGGACACTGGGTGGCCAGCCAACCACCCTAGTCTGTGGTCGGCCGACAACCCAGTGGGCCTCACTGCCTTCAACTTGCCACGTGGAGGAAGGGCATTGGCTCCTTAAGTCAGTTCACCAAGGATCAGCTGCAAAAGACATCCCTCTCGGTTGTAGCTCCCTCCTATAAATATGAGGGAAGGGGGTGAGAATTAACACACACACACACACACCTCCCCCCCCCAACACACAATTACCACTCATGTGAAGCTCTCTTGCATTAGTTTATCAGTTCGAGGAGTTTAGGTGAAGTCTAGGAGTCATCGTGTCCTAGGAGTTGCTCAGGAGTTTTGGTATGGGTTCTTCTCTAGTTCTCTCGTGTAATTCTCGGTCGTTTGTAATAGAGGGCCCAAAGGCAGCCAGGACAAATGGCCTAGACAAAAGGCTTGTTTTGTATTAGTGAACATGACCCATTACTAGAAAGGATTTTAATAGTAGACCTGACAATAATTCTCTCTCTCTCTTTTTGCGAGGAGACCCGACGATAACTTGACGCAACTGGGAAGTAAATAGTGCCATCATATAATAGCTGTAGATTTGAAAACGTAAATTCTGCCACTACTTATTAGAAACATTGAGTCTCGCCTCTTCTTCAAGCAAAAAGAGTCTCGCCGCCAAGCACTCATGCAAGCACCAACCAAGGCGACAAGACTCATCAAGCTCAAGTGAACAAGAAGAAGAGGATGAGGAAGATAGTGATGATGAATCAAGTTCAAGTGATGAAGAATATCCAAGAGCCATGCTATACCATCACCGCAAGATTGCCGAGCATGTACATGAGCTCTATGAGCTTGGGTACAAAACTCTCATTAGAGGGAGTGCGGTTGGGATGGAAAAGATGGCAAGGAGAAAGAACAAATCAAGACCTCAAGCTCTCTCCGCCATCTACAAGCCCAAGAAAAGTGGTGAAAGCTCAAGTCACAAGAAAAATTCCAAGAGCTGAACCACCCATCGTCCTCGGAGATTATCACCACCACCCATGTGTCTTATGGCACTAGGTAATAACGATGTAAGTGATGACTCCTCCTCCAATGATGAATCCGATGTTGAAACTGATGAAATTAGTGAGATGATGACACTTCTTCATAATCAACAAGAATATCTCTCTAAACAAAATGAAGAAATCAAAGTTCTCAAGGCTAAAGAAAAACTTCATGCCTCATTTGTCTCAAGATATGAGAACTTGCTAAACAAATTCAATTTGTTAGACAATGAGCATAAAGAACTTAAAATAAAATATGAGAGCTTTGAATCTAAAAATGAATCATCATTGGATAAATCTTTTCCTTGCAATATTCCTTGTGCTATTCCCATTGTCAAGGTAGATGCGTCTACCTCTTGTGATCTAACCACATGCAATGATGATGTGATTATAGAAACATGTGATGATCTCATTGCTAAGAAAAATGATGAGCTTAAATAAGAGGTAGAAAGGCTAATCGCGGACTTGAGGCGGTTCAAAGGAAAGTACACTCAAGAGCAAGTCCAACCTTCTCAAGATAACACCTCCGCGGGCGTGAAGAAGCTTGAGAAGGGAGAAACCGTGACTTGCTTCAAGTGTTGCAAAGAAGACCACAAGTCCTACCAATGCAAGGAGAAAGAGGGCAAGAAAAAGGGCAAAGAAAATAGCAAGCCCAAGAACTTGAACAAGAACAAGAAGGCTAAGGATGTAACATCCCGTATTTTTACGGAATGTTATGATCTTCAAAAGTACGAAATTTCAAAAACTTTTTGCGTGGAAGTGTTAGTATCTAGGATCACTTAAGGGATAATGCTATTCTTTCCCCAAATTCTTAGAATTTAAACTATAACTCTAACACAAGGACCTAAATGATAGTGTGCCACATTTGGATTTGGAGTTTATTGCCTCTACTTGTTTCAGATTCGTTTGAATGGTTTTTGTTTGAATTGTGTGGTATTTGATTTGAATTAAAACCATTCAAATCAAATACAAAAAGCTAACCTAACTCCCTATCTAAGCCGGGCCTAAACCCATCAACCCAGCTGACCCCGCCGGCCCGACCAGCCTGCTCCGCCCGGCCCAAAGTTGTGCCGCGGCTCAGCCCCCACGCGCGGACGCGCACACCCGCGAGGCCACCCCGGCCGCTTCACCTCCGCTCAACACCGGCCCAGCTAATCCCGCACACCCGTTCGCCGCCGAGAGCCACTAACAGGCGGGCCCCGCCTGTCAGCTTTCCCTTCCTCCTCACGCCAGCCGTGCCTCCCCTACTTTTTCCCCGTGGCGCGTCGCGACAGCGCGCGGAGCGCGACTCCCGCCGGCCAACTGCCCTGCTGACGCCCGCGTCTGCCCCCGCGGTCGGCCCCCTTTTCCTTGCCTAGCGCGTTTTCCCCTTTCCCCTCGCGCACGAAAGCCCACCGTGGAATCCTAATGATGCCACGCATCCGCCCGGCGAGCCCGTCACATCACGACCGTTCCCCGACGTCCGGGCCACCCCTAACCCTAGAGCCTCGCCTATAAAACCCCCACGGCCCCGACGCCAAAACCCTAGCCACCCAGGGGTATTCCCCTTCGCTGCCGCCGCCAAGAGAGGGGAAAATAGAGGAGGCAAGTAGGGGAAGAAGAGAGAAGAGAAAGGTAGGAGAAGGACCCGTCGCCAGAGCTTCCCCACGCCGGCGACCCGAACCTCTACGCCACCATAGCAGCGCTGCACGGCACTGCTATGACCCGCCTGCATCGACTCGCCACCGCTCCAAGCCCTTCGCCCATGAGCCGCCAGGTGAGCGCCGTTCGCCCTTTTGCCCAAATCCCAGCTCCGGTGATCCTTGGCCGCCGTTGAGCCGCCGGTAGAAAGCTCTAGGAAGCCCCGTTCCCTTGTGTGTGCGTCTGCAGGAATCCGTCGAGCCGCGCCGCCGTAACCCGCAAACCGCCGACGCCTACCCTGTTCTAGCACCGCCATGCCTAGCGCGCGGCCACACCGTGGCTCGGGTAAACCTGATGCCCGCGCGCGTGCGCACAGCCACGGCCAGACCACCAGGGCGACGCTCTTGCTCGCCCTGGATGGGTCCTCGCCGATTCGCCCCGCTGGCATGCCATGGCGCCGCCGCGGAGGCCGTTCGCCTCGCCCCGTTCCGCCGCCACGGGCCCGCCATGGCCTTGCCTGGCGTCCGCCGTGAGTGCGCGCAAGCACGGGAGCCCGGGGGCAGGCCTTTGCCTGCCTCGGCGCCGTGAACCGCTGCCGTCGCCTTGAGTCATTGCTGCCGACCCGCCATGGCCGCGCCGCCGCATCGACAGCGTGCGCGCGCACAAGACTCATCCAGGCCGCACCCTTGGCCCTACCCAGTGTCCGCGTGAGCGTGCCAACACCCAAGGATGGGCCCTTGCCCGCTCGGACACCAGGCCGAGCCGCCGTTGCCATGGAACGTTGCCGCGCCCACGCCGCGATGTTGCGTTCGTGGCGTGGCGAGCCTGCCCAGCACACACAACACACACAACGCACACACGCACTGGAGTTCACACCGGATCGAGAAGAAGCCGCACGGGATCCCGGAGGCGCCGACACGTGGGCCCAAGCTGTCAGCCGCGGAAAAGAAAAGAGAAAGGAGAAGAGAAGGAGATGGGCCGAGTTCGGCCCAAAAGGCCCAAGAAGAAGAGAAGCCCAGGAGGAGATCCGGCCCGATGACGTGCTGCCCTTTTTCTTTTTCTTTTACACGGCACTGTCACGTGGGTCCCACCTGTCGGTGAGACCTGCTGACTGACCAGTGGCCCCCCCTGAGATCGGCGACCGCTGACCGTTGACTGGGTCAACATTGACCTGGTCAACGATGACGTCAGCATGACGTCAGCAATGATCCACGTGGGACATGAATAAGCCATGTGTCCCCTTTCCCGGCATAAGTAGCATCTTCTCTTTTGTTGAGCCTTTTCTTCCTTACTCATTTGATGCTTCTCATTGCCTTGCTTCTCATTGTTTGTTTGAGCCTTCTTCTCAAGCTTGTTTGGGCAACCCGAAGCTAGGTGACCCAATATTGCACAACTATAGCACTTGATGTGAGCCTGTGGATTCTTCTCTTGAATCTTGTTCTTGCTCAACATCTTGGCATCTTGAATATGAGTTGGATGCCTTGCTCTTGCTTTGCCACCCCTTCTTGTTCTCTTTTTCATCATCTTCAAGTCATCAAGTTGATCATCATGGTTGCTCTTGACTTGAGGTTGGGGTGCCTTCTCTTGCTCAACTTGTGGCTTTGATTGAGGTTCTTGTTGCTTCGCCAATTGCTTGGTTGGGCACATTGAGGTGAGGTGACCCCAAGTGCGGCACTTGAAGCATTTGATATGTTTAAGCTTCTCTTCTTCCTTCTTCAACTTGAGCTTTTCTTTATTGGGGCAACCATTTGCAAGATGTCCCATCTCATGGCATTGAAAGCACATGAAATGAGATAGCTTCATTTCTTCTTGCTTCTTCATCTTCCTATTATATTTATTCTTGCCCCATTTCTTGCCTTTGGCTTTGCTCTTGTTGGAACCAATGCCACTCATGTCACCGAAGCTTCTTTGATTTTTGATTATGCTTTCAAGGGTGACTTTTGATTTTGTCCATCTCTCTATCTTGTTGCTCAAATACTTCACTTGACTTTGGAGCTCTTTGTTTTCTTCTACAAGGTTAGTCTCATAATGCATAGTAGAAGAAGAACAAGCATCTATATGTGAAATACATGGCATAGACAATAAATCATCACATGAGGTGGATACATATTTCTTTCCTACATCACAAGGGTTAGTAACATTTTGCAATTGATCTTTTAACCCATGTGATGAGCTCTCACTAGTTTTAATTCCTTTACTAGAAAATTTGTTAGTGAGTAAAGCATGGTCTAGTACCAAATTCTCATGAGCAACAGTAAGCTCCTCATGAGTCAATTTTAGCTCCTCATGTGAACAACTCATGACATAAAGTAGATGCTTTTGTTGTTCACATGTGTCTTTGAGAAAAGAGTTTTCTTTTTCAAATTTGATTGTTTTGGCTAACACTTCCTCAAATAATTTGGTCAAGCTAGCATATCTACTCAATAGCTCATCATATGAATTAAGATCAATCACATTGCAATTTGATACCTTTGTGTCACCTTGTAACATGAAGCAATGTGAAGATGGAGATGAGCTTGACATAGCAATATCATCCGTACATGAGCCAACTTGATCATCAAGTATGCTTGGAGTAGAATCATAATTTGCAACACTTGAATCATTATCAATCATGTCAAGTGAACTTGTTGTAGATGGATTATCATCGTCATCACTTGACCATGAGGTGGAGCAATCTTCCACAACCACCATGTCATGGATGTGCTCATCATCCTCATGCACTTCCTCCTTGGTCTTATAATCATCATGATCATCGGAGGCCGCTCCATATTTCTCATTTAGATAACTCCAAATCTCATGGGCGGTTTTCTTGTCCATGATCTCACCAAGAATGCAATTATGCAAAGATCTAAACAAGATGTTAGTAGCTTGGATGTCTAGATCTAGGCATTTCTCTTGTGTTGGAGTTAGATTTCCTTCATCTAACACATGAGAAAAACCTACATCCACCATCCACCACATTTGAGGGCAAATAAATTTAAAATTTCATATCATCCAATTTTTCCACCGTGCAAAGTGTGTGCCATCAAAAATATGTGGACACTCAACATCTAGCCCATAAGTCGTTATCCTCTCGGGTCGGTAAGGACCACAAATGAGAAACCTCGGCTCTGATACCACTTGTAGGGTCGAGATGGCGGACTAGAGGGGGGGTGAATAGTCCTTTCTAAAACTAATTGCGCCGGCTAACCGAAACTTATGCGGAATTGAAACTATTCGCTTAGCCAAGACTACACCCCTCTAACTATAACTCTAAGGCACCTCCAAAAAGATCCTACACAAAGCAAATGGAGTGCCAAGCTAGTAAGAGCTCTCCTAACAATTCTAATGCCAAGTCACACAAGACTAAGCACTAGTACTTCACAAACCGGGGGAGCTCCTACACAATTCTAATGAGCAAAAGCACAAAGCCAACCTAAGCTCACTAGATGCTCAAGGACAAGGATACACAATCCAAATCCAAGAGCTCAACTTGCTTAGCTACACAATCTAAGCAAGAGCAACTAATTAAGCTACACAAGCTAACTAGTTATACTAGGATCTCTACTTCTAGCTACACAAGCAAGAAGATGTTTAGCAAGCTACACAAGCTAACTAATCACTAGAGAGCAACTACACAAGCACAAGATATAGATGAATGTAAATACAAGCCTTGTGATTTGGAGAATGCAAACCACCGAGAAGAGTAGACAAAAATGACACGGTGATTTTTATCCCGAGGTTCACTTGGTTGCCACCAAGCTAATCCCCGTTGAGACAAGCTCCAAGGTTGCCGCCGATCCTCTTGCTAGTGGTGACTCTCAAGTCACACTCTCCCACGTGGAGTGCTCACACCGAGCTCTAGCACATGATCCGGCCGGACCACTTGTTGCTCTTCATGTCTCGCTCAACTAGAGTTGCTCTTCGCAGCTCCCGCGGGGTGAGCACAATACCCCTCACAATCTCTTCTCCGGAGCACCGCACAATCTTCTTGCGGGCTTCAACGGAGCCTCTTGCCACCAAGCCGTCTAGGAGGTGGCAACCTCCAAGAGTAACAAGCACACCGGCTTGCAACACGATCACCTAGTGCCACTCGATGCAAACTCTCAAAGCAATCGCACTAGAATCGCTCTCTCACTCGATCGGATGATTACTATCAAGTTAGAGTGAGTAGAGGGCTCTCAAGCACTCTCACACATGGACACCAAGTCCCCAAGGTGCTCAGCACCTTCAAATGGCCGGCCACACCCTCTATTTATAGAGGGAGGCCCCAAACTAGCCGTTACACTCAAATCCCGTGAAAACAGAGTTTTCGCGGACTGTCCGCCTCACAAAAACCGGACTGTCCGCCATTCAAAACCAACGGCTAGAACTCCAATGATTATGTGTCAGAGTCGACCGTTAGAGCCCAGGGCGGTCTGTCCGTACCCCGGGGGCGGACTGTCCGCGGTTCAAAACTTCGAACCAACCGATTTGCAAACGTCTCTGACTAAATCTGGAAGTGACCGGCGGACTGTCCGCTCCCCAGGGGCGGACTGTGCGCCGTTCAAAACATGAGCACACACAGAAACCGCAGTGTTTCTGTCCCAGAATTTTCAGTAGGAGGCGAACCGTCCGCCCCCAAGGACCGGACGGTCCGCAGTTTATTTTGGACACCCAAGACAGAATTACCAAGTTTCTGCGCCCGTTTCAGCTTTTAAAGGCGGATCGTCCGCCCCCATGGACCGTACGGTCCGCAGTTCATTTTGGACCACCAACAGAGCCAAAAACAGTTCTGTTCGAGCTCATCCGAGATAACGGCGGACCGTCCGCCCCCCTTTAGCGGACCGTCCGTAGGTATATTTCCAGCAGAAATGTACCTCGGTAAAACGGCCATAACTCTTAGCTCCGATGTCCAAATTACGTGATCTTGGACTCTATGGAAAGCTAATTCAGAGGGCTACACAACCCAACTGAATACTTGATCCAAAACACAATGGATCAAAGCAGTATTCCACTCCAAGAGACCTCCTAATTTCCGGAGAAAACCGAAAAACCTTTCTTGCTTCCCAAAGTTGATCAACATCAACTCCAACTCTTTCTCCTTTGCAAATGTGCCAACACCACCACGTGAACAACACCATGTGCATGTGTCTTATTATTTCACAATCATTTTCAAAGGATTTTCACTTGATCTCACCACGCCACTCGATCCTAGCAACATCGCAATGTTAGATCGCTAAAGTGGCACTAGATGACCGATATGCAAACAAGTTTGCCCCTCTTGATAGTACGGCCATCTATCCTAAATCCGGTCATGCACTTCTCTACACAACCTTTGATCGGTGAAATGAAATGCCCTACAAGTCATACCTTTGCCTTGCGCATTCCATTTCATCTTTCCAAATGTTGATGCCACACAAGCACCAAACTCCATCAAGCCTTTTGATCATCATCATGAGTCAACACTTGGCTTGATCTTCTTTGATATGATCCACTCCATATCATCACATGACCTCTTTGGTCCATTAATCTTGACCTTGCTCGCTCTTCACCGTTGCCTCGGTCCATCGGCGCCAAATCTTGCCCAAGCTTCACCGCCTCGCGGTCCCTCGCTTGAAAGCCTTGACTTGGCCTTCTCCATTGCAATCGGTCCATCAAGCCAAGCCTTGTCTTGATCTTCTCCACTTTGGTCACATAACTCCATGTCATGTCTCATATGCAATGAGCTCCTCGATCACACTATATGAGCATAGCATCAACCCTTAGCCATTTCTCCTCCATGGCACATGTTGCTCATACTAGTGTCTTTGTGTGGACTAATCTCCTATGTATCTCAACATAAACACTTATTAGTCCACCTAAGTTGCCACTCAATTACCAGAACCAAACAAGGGCCTTTCAGGGTCATGCTGACGTCATCATACCCGACCCCCCTGATGACGTCATGCTGATGTCAGCATGCCACATGGCACGCCCAGAGGCTGCCACGTGTCACTGATTTTTTTTATGTTTTCCAAAATCCTTTTATTATTTCCAGAAATGCTGTTAGGCTTAGAAAATTGATAATAAATCAACCGTAGCTCCGAAAATTATGAAACAAGTTTCATAATTCTTCTAAAATCATGACCTACGCGTTAGATTAGGAGTTGTTGTGATTTAGATCTTCTTTTGAGGAGTTTTGTGCATCTTTGCACTCGGACCCTTATACTTTCCCGTAATTACGAATAGGACCTGACGCCGAGGAGCAGACCGGAAGCTACGACTACCCTGACTTCCAGGAGCACTACGAGGAGACCCCAGGTTCACGCCCATCCATGTTTTGATTACGTATTAGGCATTGCTTGCTAGACACACTACGCCCCCAAATTGAGTGTTGAGATGAGCTTGCATAACCATTTATTACCGTATTCCTTGTTTCCCATGTTTATCAATTGTTGTTGTATGCTATTGCTACTATGTGTGTGAGATTGGGGTATGGGAATACATATATGGTATAGTCCTTGCGTGCTGGAAGATGCCTCCACATATACAGGAGTTGGGGATAGGTTACAGCGGGGCGAGCGGACCCTTTCTCCGACCTTAGGGTCGGGAGCTGGGGGTTGTGTGTTGGGAACAACCCTGTGAGCACCTGTGATGGGTGACGAGCACCTGTGGCGGGTGCAAGGCTGTTCCCGTGGGAACATGAGTTGAGGAGTTGAGGTGGCGATACCTGTAATGGGTGCCGACCGCAAACCGTGTTTACGGAACGCAAACTGTGGACGAAGACGCTCGCCCTTGCGGGATTAAGGACTTGACTTTGTGGCCTTGGTGATGGAACTATGTCAAACGTGCACACCACTTATCCTTTATGAGGGGGGCCCAGCCCGAGCTAGCTACGCGCGGCACCGTTACTGCAGGAGGAGAGTGTTTCAGTGTCAGGGGGAGTGGGCAGGACCCTTTAGCCCCCGATCGCAGGATCCATGGAGATCCCATTCTAGATAGCTTCACAGCCCCGGGCGACCTACTATGGGAGGACGCGCCCCAGACCGGGAGTAGGATGGTGCCGTAGCCGTTTGTTTCGTTGACTGGTGCCTCGGAGATAGTTGGAGTTGCTTGCCGGCTGGATTCGGGGCGAGTGGGTACAGGTGTACAACCCCTGCAGGGTGAAAACTATATATATAGCCGCGTACTCGGTCATGTACAACTCTTGATCTGGCCCCACGAATGTAGTTAGATCCACATATACTTTTCTACCTTCCTCTAGTCCACTTTCCTGCTCGGATAGCAGCTGAGCTGCGGGGAGAGGGAGTTCCCGCACTGAACTTGGGTAGTTGTTGTAGTGGAAGATGGTTGACCGGGAGTCCGGAGTGCCGGAGCTGCCCGTGTCTGAAGGTGAATGGATGACTTGTTATAAACGCTTGCATAGGAAACCTTAGCCTTTTCCTTGGCATTGTTTTTACCTTAATGCGTCCACATATTGCTTCATGCGGATGGTGACGTGGACCTATCCCATCCTTGGGGATAGACTGGATAGATGCAGGGTATGACTCAGAGTACGATAACAACGACGACGGGTGGTACGACTGAAGGCATGCTACACTCAAGGATGCCTGTGGAGAGGAAGATTCCCGGTGGAGGACCAGCATGAAGTCTTAGTTACCGCTACGCTTTCTGTTTGCATCTCATTTAGCCCATCGGGCTTGTACTCGGAGATTATTACTTTATCCCGAATGCTGTAATAAGTTAAACCCATGAATGTTCTGTAATCGCTGGTATGACTATGATTCTGCCTGAAATGAGTTCTGTATGTGATAGCGACTGATCCAGGGACTATCACGACGATACAGGGAGTCGGGTTACCCTTTCGGGAACCCGGTTTGTTTCAATTGGTATCAGAGCCATACTTGACTATAGCACGAGCCTTAGAATGGTCGTTAGCTTAGGAACGATCTAAAACTACTCTGTCTACTCCTATATGCCCCCTTGAACTATAAATAACTACCTTTTCACTCTTACCACTTCCTTCATCTAACCATCTGACCTTTTGCTAACACCTTCTTCTACGTTTACGCGCAGATGGACAAGTCGAGGAGATCGAGCAGCTCTTGAGGCAGTGTCTCCGCCACGACAAGGAGGCTCACCAGCTGCACCGCGCCGAGGCTTTCGGGTGGTTTGAGCGAGTTCTTGGAAAGGCCGACATCTCCAAGGACCGCGTCAAGTTCGCCATACAGAAGGTGGCCGAGGGAGACTTCGACAGCTACGACGCCGACTTGGTCGTGATGCCTGATCCGACTATCCCCAGCTCTACCGGCTTGTCAGTTAAGGCAGTTTCGACCACAGCCACCGCCTGCGCCCAGCTTGCCGCCTATCGGATGGTGAAGAAGGTGCTTGCTCAGTACTGGAGAGCAAGTTCCGAGACAGCAGCTACCATCTTCTTCCTAGAGCAGTGCTACCAGGAGATGACCCTGACGTCACCTGTCTGGAGACGTTCTCAGCACCCGTCCAGGAGGGGAGTAGAGGTGGTGCGTTGGTACATACCATAGGTTTGTACTTGCTCAGTACTGACCATTTACTGGAGGACGTGGTTGAGGAGAACCGCCAGCTGGACTCTATCTCGCGAGGCCACGCGAGGCTGATACCATGGTTGGAGCGAGAGAACAGGAACATGCCTTTCGCTCAGACCCACTTGGTGTCGATGCTCCGCCGGGTCCGCGAGTCCGAGTTGCAGACATACAAGATGATGGACGCCAGAGACCAGGCTGAGGAGAAGCTGCGACGGTCAGAGGCAGAGCGCCGCAAGGTGGCCAAGCAGATGGAGGATCTTTACCGGATCATCGCCGATCGGAAGATCCTGGAGACTACCGTCAGCGACAAGGTCACTGAGCTGGAGACCCGTCAGAGGGAGAATCAAGACAACCTCACCTAGCTACTCCGCACTGTCGTGTACTACAGCGACAAGGCCGACCGTCTTGAGCAGACTTGGAGGCTGACTGATGCAGTGAGGGTGTGCGAGCTACAGGAGTTGCAGGACCAGCTTCCAGAGGGGAGTAGGACCAAGATCCGCAAGGAGAACTTCGAACCTATCCCTAGGGACCTACACCTACACCGTTTATCCTAGAAGAGCCTGCTGCCAGCGATCGAGACCCCAGAGGTTCTACAGAGTTTGAAGACCATCGGGGAGATCTTTCCCCTCAGCTACCCAGAGGAGATCAAGAGGGTGCTCCCGTTCCGCAAGCGCCCCCGTTCAGGATAGAGAGAGTGAGTAGTAGAGCTAGAATAAGGTAGATATAGAGTAGCAGCCGCCGATGTCCCATTCCGGCGTAAGAGTCATGAGTAATCTAAGTGCCGAGGACCAAAATGCCAGCAGGTTGTCATGATGTGTCATGTAATCGTTAAGAGTCACCCCTTTTGAGTTTTTTACGATGTATCTCTCTAGAGCGTGAGTTGGTTGTGCTATCCAAGGGATTAGGGTTTAGCCTCGGATAAGCACTGGTGTCTCTTGTACCTCATGCATGTCTGACTGAGTGTTTGGATCTTATGTTGGTGCTTTATGTTATTGTTTCGTTCTTCACATTGATTGTATAATTATTAAGTTTTTATGACTCTTCTTTTTGAGTGACGTTTGTTAAACCTTTTAACCTTCGTTTTCGAAAGATGTTGATCCGTCGGTCCAACCGGATCATGGCCCGCTTCGAGGAAGCCACTCCTGAGGAAGCCGCTGTCACCGCACGTGGCCGTGGACGTGGTCAAGGACATGGCCGCGGACGCGGACGTGCTCCCGCCCCAGCACCACCTGCGGGGCGTGGCAGGGGCGCAGCCCAGGCTACCCAAGCCCCTCAACAGTACCAAGGGTAGGCAGAGGGAGAAGGTGACGAGGACGAGGGAGTCGACGAAGAGATCGAGGTGGAACCACCATCGCAACACTAACAGGCGCCGCCACCGCCACCACCACTGCCTAACCTCGTTGAGGTCATGGCAGCTCAGACTCAGTGGATGCAGCGCCTGACCCAGCTCGCCGAGCAGGGGGTTCAGCACAGGGGACCACACCCCGCCCCCCAGGAGGAAAGCCTGCACCGGAAGATCGAGAGGTTCATCCGTCTGAAGGCGCCGACGTTCAGCTACTCGGAGGACCCGATGGACGCCGACGACTGGCTCAGGGTCATTGAGTCAAAGCTTGACCTCACCGACTGCAATGACGAGGAGTGTGTCGCCATTGCCGTACACCAGCTGGAGGGACCCGCTAAGTCCTGGTGGGACAGCTACTGCGACTCCCACGCAGACCCCGCTCACATCACCTGGGAGGAGTTCGCTAAGGCATTCCGCGACCAGCACGTGCCGAAGCAAGTGATGATTCAGAAGGCCCAGGATTTCCGCACAATGGTCCAGGGTACCATGAAGGTGGAAGAGTATGAGCGCCACTTCATGAAGATGATGTGATATGCCCCCGACGACACCAACACCGATGAGAAGAAACAGTTCTGGTCCCAGCGTGGCCTGCACCACGGGATTCGCCAGCTGGTGACCGGATGCGAGTTCCCCACGCTCCACCACCTGGTGAACCGTTGCATCGCCGCAGAGAAGGAGAGGCTCACCTGGGTGGATTGCCAGCGCAACAAGAAGAGAAGGGCTGACCAGCCAATGCGCGACCGCCCTTTCCAGAAGAATAGGAGTGCACCACCACCCCCGTCCAGGAGCAACTACCGCTCTGGTTCCGTTCCGCCAAACCAGAACAACTACAACTGGGGACCAGCTCAAGGTGGAGGAGGCTACAACCGCTTCCAGCAGGCTCAGTGAGCTAACGCAACTACTGCTCCGGTTGTATGCTTCACCTGCCACAAGCCTGGCCACAAGTCCTACGGCTGCCCCGACAAGAGGACCCAGACGCCTGTGCGCGGCCCAGCACCCGTTGGCTGTCCTGCGCAGACGCCTCGCACCGCCGACCGTGGTCGCCTGAACCACATGACTTTGGAGGAAGCCCGTGAAGCGCTAGAGGTGGTGACAGGTATGTACCTAGTCAATGGTGTAAAAGCTTTGGTGTTGTTCGACTCTGGAGCGACTAGCTCCTATGTTTCTACCAAGTTTGCTACACAAAATTCCCTCCCCATGACCATTAGAAGCCGACCCATAGTAACCAGTTCCCCACTGGGAGATCTTAGGTGTACCCTTGAGTGCAGAGGGGTGAGAGTCATGATACAAGGAATGCCTTTCATGGCTGACCTGACTGTATTGAAGTCAGAAGGGATAGATGTAATCTTGGGAATGGATTGGTTAACCAAACATAAGGGAGTCATCTCATGCTCACCTCGTCTTGTAACCTTAGAACACCCCAGTGGAAGGAAAATAGAGGTAGAACCCCTAAAATCTCGAGAGGTACCTCGGATGTACCACCTAGATAGTTCAGAAGAGCAAAAACTACATGATGTACCAGTAGTATATGAATACCCGGATGTGTTTCCGGAAGAGTTGCCAGGACTACCGCCTGATAGGAACATCGAGTTTGCGATCGACCTAGTACCAGGTATAGCTCCGATCGCTAAACGGCCCTATCGGATGTCGGTGGAAGAACTGGTAGAACTAAAGAAGCAGCTGAAGGATTTGCTAGATAAGTGTTATATCCGACCAAGCGCTTCCCCATGGGGATCACCAGTCTTGTTCGTAAGAAAGAAGGATGGGTCCATGAGAATGTGCATTGATTACCGCTCCTTGAATGCGGTAACCATCAAGAACAAGTATTCGTTGCCAAGAATTGATGATCTGTTAGATCAACTCAAGAGGGCCAAGTTCTTTAGCAAGATAGACTTGAGGTCCGGTTACCACCAGATGAAGATTCGCCCCGAAGACATTCCGAAGACAGCTTTCGTGACCAGATACGGCCAATATGAGTTCACTGTTGTGTCCTTTGGGCTGACCAATGCCCCGGCCTACTTCATGAACATGATGAACAAGGTGTTTATGGAAGAATTGGATAAGTTTGTCGTTGTAACACCCTAGGTGTCTGCACAGTAATTAAATAGGTGTCTGCACAGTAATTGTGTATATTTTATATGCATCATGTGCTTGAATGGTTTGAAAAAGGATCTTTTTGTAAATATAAAGTTTATATGTGTAATTATGATTTTATGCAAGGTCCTTTCTGTAGTAATTTGAATTGAATGTGTAATTATAGCTTTTGTGGAGGGTGTTTTTGCAAAATTCAGTAAATTTATTGCATGTCAGCAGAATTTGCTTTTAAGTCTATGTTTAAAGTGAAATTGCAGTGAAAAAGACAAAATTCCTGGAATTCAAAATCCTTTCCATGTTTTCGAAATTAGCTCTTGAATCTTTGATCAAATAAATTTTTGCACAACATCAAAGTTGTAGATCTTGAAAAATTGAACAACTTTCATGTTGGGCACTTTTTCATTTGAGCCCTATTTTAAAAGTTATCGCTAGTTTACAGATAGGTCCCTGGAAATTTCAGAAATTGCGTTTGGGTCCCTTTTCCCCTTCCCTTGTCTGCCTGCCTGCTTGCTCACCGCCGGCGCACTGCCACGCCGCCCGCCCGCCGCTCTTTGCCGGCCGCAGCCAACTCCAGTTTTGCCGCCACCCCCACGCGTCACCCATCTTGACCCCTGGACCCACTGCCCCCTCGCGCTGGTGCCCTCTCCACTCTGCCACGCGGCCCAGGCCGCCCGCCGGTCACCATCTCGCCGCCGCCGTGGCTAGGCCGACGCAGCGCCTCGGACCCCCATCTATCGTGCGCAGCAGCACCACTGGAAGTTCCGCAGCGCATTCCCCTCGTTCTCTCGCATGCTCCCAGTCCCGACTCCCCAAACCAGCGCCGCCACCCACCCCGAATGCCGGCGAGCCCAGGCCGCCGTCGAACCCACCTCTCCGCAGATCCTCCGCCCGTGCTGACCTCCTAGAAAGCTCTATCATGGGCCTGCGCAGCTCACCGACCCATCCTCCTCACCCAATTTCCACCAGAGCCACCCCGCCACCGTAGCTTGAGCTCTGCCGCCGCTGCCCGCCGTCGAACCCCCTCCTCCGCCCTTCCCCGTCCTCAATTGACCCCGCCATTAGCTTTGCTTCGACCTCACGCAGCTCTCAGGCCTATGCCCGCCCTCAGACCACCACCGGAGCACCCTCGTCGACGCGTTCCCTCCGCCGCCAACCGCCTGCTCGCGTCGCCCCGCTGCTACAGCCCACCCCGACCTCGATACCGGGCATCTACAGGTGCGTACGGGTGCGGTGAACCTCCCACACCCGTCAACCCTCGCCCTCGCCACCGGTGACCCCCTCGCCGGGAAACGGCCGGTCAAACCCCGCTTCCCCTCTCTGACCCGGCCAAGGACTTCGGTGCTTGAATTTGAAAAAGCCCAGGGGGGCTGTCTGTGATGTCAGTGACTCAGGGGAATAGTGCTATAGGGGCTTGTTTGTAATATTTTGCTGTGATCTTTGAAATTCAATATCAATTCGTAGAAAATTCATAAAATATCAAATCTGGATGTTTTGGAATCCTCTTGAAGAGCTCTCTGCAGTAAAACCATAATATATTAGGCTTTAGTTGCAAGTTTTTGCTGTAGAATTTGATTTGTGTTATTAGTGCATAAATATTGGTTGGTTTTATCTTTTTCTTAACTACTGTATAAAGCCATGTCTTGCAGTGAAACTTTTATGGTAGTTTACTCATGTAACGCTAGTTTTGTTATAAAAATTTCATGATCAGTTCTCTTGTGTAGCTATTTATTTGATTTAATCCTTGTTTAATAGACTTTATTTATGGTAAATAGTTTCTATTCGTAATAAATCTTGAAAATATTTCTGCATGTTCTTTTTGAGTAGCTTAGCTTGTCCAGGAGGATTTAGCATCAGTTCATGATTAGAGCAGGAGCTAAAAATGAATCTTGTTAATCTACTTTATGTTTTGTTTATTTTCTCAGAGTTAATTCTTTGTAGATAAAATTATGACAAATAGACAGTTGCTAGATCTTTTCTGTGTTAACCTTCTGTTAAATTTTGAGCTTCTGAATTGCTCTAGTTTGACCTGTATAATTCAAGCTTGTGCTAGGTGTTGTCTGAAGGAATGAATTGTTGTGATTAAATGGCTATATGTCTTGGCATGATTTTTACAGGGTAGCTTAATCTGTTCATGTTCTGCTTAGGGTAATTTTTGTTAAATTTATTACTGTTTGTGCTTTGAGTTATTTATTTATTAGCAAACATGGATTTAATTGCTATAGGAATCAACCACCACTCAATTTATGAAGTTGGTATAACGTGCTTGTGCTGTTGATCATGATGCCTTGTGTAGTTAAATTTGTTATTTAACTACTCTATAAACGATTGCCCATGTGTGTATTTATAATGTTGTTCTTGTATTACATATAGATACGACTACTTTGTCAGACGGGACGTACGAGCTGATCCCGGAGTCTGACGGAGGTGATCTCGAAGCTCAAGCGAACACCGCCGTACTAACTGAAGCCCCGGACCAAAGTTCAAAAGAGCCTAGAGCTGAAATAGTTAGCGACTACCGAGAAGGCAAGCCCCGGACATAACCTATATTTCAAATTATTATCATTTACTGTTGTTACTTACTTGTGCATTTACAGTTCTTAGGATTTGAATTGAAACCCTAGATGCATGATCCTAGGAACCTATGTACTGAACACTAGACTTGAGTTCGACTACTTGCTAAGCTTATAGGACCGGTAAAAGTCGAGTGATTGCCTGTCACTCGCGAGCTTTATAGGAATTGCTTGTTTACTTCTGTTATCAATATAAGGACGACGGACGGGGTTGTGATCGATATCATGACTTTATGTGAGACCCCGTCTGTGTTGATGAACTTGCTAAGGTCGCGGTGTGTGGTAGCGGTGGTTAAGTTTTTGAAAGTACTAGCCACATGCCGTCAATATGGTACGCGGCAAGCCTAGTAGCCGATTGGACCGGGGAGTGGATATACCTCCCACTCTCTCTTAGGGATAGGTTTTATTTTTATGTTGCGCAACACTACGACTTCAAGGGACAAGGGTGGACCGGGCACGGGTGGACCTTGGAGCCCTGTAGTCGGGGAGAGTGGCACTATCCACAAGCCGGAAAGAAAGGTCAACGGTTGTATGGAAACGACCCGATGGTGTTCCAAACGTGTGTGTTAGGTTTGTCTGGCCAGGTTGAATTTCGATTCAGAATCGTCCGCCTCTCACGATGAAATGAGACTACTTGATCCCTTTGCCACACAGAGTAATAAGAGCAATAATATTATTTATCAATATTGATGTTTGCTTAGTTTTCTACCATGACTGGTTAGTAGTTGCTTACATAGAATGGTTAATCAACTAGAATCTTGAAAGCTAAAACTTGAAAGTAATGATCTACTCTTTATTGCTTTTCAGCAAAAAGGAAAACCAGAGCCTCACAAACCTTGCATAGTCTAGCTATAGTGGGCTACTTATACCCGTTGACGGTTAAGTCTTGCTGAGTATTAGAATACTCAGCCTTGCTGTAGAACCCCTTTTTCAGGTTTGAGTTCGAAGAGCAGATCGCTAGTTTGATCTATCCATGCTCTTTGCCTCCTGGCTGGTCCGTAGAGTGGGATACGTCTTCGGCCGGCAATGACCCTGACGAGTGATACCTTGCTTGGGCTAGCTTGGTATCATTTTTGCGACGTGTTGTAGCCGTCGTGTTTTATCTTCCCCTGTATTTAAACTCTGAACTTATGGTTATGGCTTGGATAACTGTTTTGCTAAGGTTGGTCTTGTAATAATGCTTTAGAACTGGTTTGTAATAACTTTTATGCCTGTGATGCAAAACTTGTGGTTGTAATATCTCTGGACTCGCCTTCATGCGGGTTATGCTTGTTCGATCCGAGAACCGGTGGTTGTATCAGGACGTTACCCGACAGACCAAGAATTGTTCCGTTTGAAGTGTGTTTGAGCTATTGTTGCCTTTATGGTGCTGGCCTGCGCACTTGAGCCGGGATAATTCAGGTGGTTCTGCTACAGTCGTGGTCTTCATTGACAACATTCTGATCTATTCCGAGACTGCAGAAGAACACGCAGAGCACCTGCGGATTGTACTCGAGAAGCTAAGGCAGAACTAGCTATACGCCAACTTCAGCAGGTGTGAGTTTTGGCTAGAGAAGGTTGCATTTCTGGGACATGTTCTGACAGCCGAAGGTGTTGCAGTGGACCCTGCCAAAATAGAAGCTGTAACAGAGTGGCAGCAACCAAAGAACATCACTGACATCAGAAGTTTTCTCGGATTGGCCGGATACTACCGCCGATTCATTGAAAACTTCTCAAAGATAGCCAAGCCAATGACAAAACTGCTCAAGAATGGTGTACCATTTGTTTGGTCAGAAAAATGTGAAGCCAGCTTTCAAGAACTCAAGTCCAAGCTTACTACTACCCCGGTCCTTACACTCCCGGATATCCGGAAGGACTTCGTGGTGTATTGTGATGCTTCTCGCCAAGGTCTTGGATGTGTATTGATGCAAGAAGGCAAGGTGGTTGCCTATGCTTCGCGCCAGCTTAGAAAGCATGAAAAAACTACCCGACGCACGACCTTGAGCTCGCAGCAGTTTTGCACGCGTTGAAAATTAGGAGGCATTACCTGATTGGCAACAAATGCGACAGCTACACCGATCACAAGAGCTTGAAATACTTCTTCACCCAGTCAGAACTGAATATGAGATAGAGAAGATGGCTCGAGCTGATCAAGGACTATGATCTCAATATCCAATACCATCCCAGCAAAGCCAACGTAGTGGCAGATGTGCTTAGCAGAAAAAGTTATTGCAATAACATGATGGTTCGTAATGAACAGCCCGACTTGTGTGATGAGCTAGATAAGCTGAAGCTTGAGATAATCGAGTAAGGGCAGCTGAATAAAATGATCATCAAATATGATCTCGAGGATATGATTCGTGAAGCCCAGAAGCAGTGTCCTGAGATTCTCGAGATACAAGACCTAATGAAGGAGGGAAAAGCAGTCGACTACCGAGTTGATGAGCAGGGAACCTTATGGTTGAAAGATCGCATATGCATACCCAAGGATGAACAGATTAGGGGAGAGATTCTGAGAGAGGGACATGATTCCAAGTACTCCATACATCCGAGGAGTACGAAGATGTATCAAGACCTCAAAGACCGATTCTGGTGGAAAGATATGAGGACCGATATAGCCGAGTATGTGGCTAAGTGCGACACGTGCAGAAGAATCAAGGCCGAGCACCAACGTCCGGTATGGAAGTGGGACGACATCAGCATGGATTTCATCATGGGATTACCCCGTACCCAGAACGGGCATGATGCGATATGGGTGATTGTTGATCGATTAACCAAGGTGGCTCACTTTATACCCATCAGTGACCGATACAGGGTTGCCAAGTTGGCAGATTTGTATGTCGACAACATCCTACGACTGCATGGGGCACCCAAGAGTATAGTATTAGATAGAGGGCCAAAGTTCTACGCCCGGTTCTGGCAGAGCTTGCATGAGTCCATTGGAACCACACTAAAGTACAGTTCTGCATACCACCCCCAGACAGATGGTCAGACGGAAAGAGTCAACCAAATACTCGAAGATTTGCTGAGAGCGTGTGTTCTGACCTACGGCACAGACTGGGAAAAGAGCCTATCTTATGCAGAGTTCACCTACAACAATAGCTTCCAAGCTAGTCTCAAGATGTCACCTTTCGAGACATTATATGGCAGAAAGTGCAGGACACCACTGATGTGGTCAAAGGTCGGAGAGCGACCCATCTTCGGACCAGAGGCGATCGAAGAAGCAGCCGAGAATGTGACCAAGGTTCGGGAGAACTTGAAGACAGCCCAGAGCCGACAGAAGAGTTACGCAGACAAAAGGCGGTACGACCTTGCCTTTGAAGTAGGAGATCATGTGTACCTGAAAGTATCACCACTTCATGGAACTCGAAGGTTCCACGTGAAAGGGAAGCTTGCACCAAGATACATTGGCCCATATCCAGTAATTCAGAGGATAGGAGAACTGGCATACAAGCTACAGCTACCAGAAGAACTTGCCGGTGTACATCCAGTTTTTCATGTGTCTCAGCTATGCAAGTGCTTGTGAGTGCCAGATGAAGCTATACCGGTAGAAGCAGTGGATTTGCAAGATACTCTAGAGTATATGGAATACCCGGAGAAAATATTAGACAGAGCTGTCAAAGAGACAAGGAGGACCTCTATACCCTACTGCAAGGTTCGGTGGAGCAATCACACAGAACGAGAGGCCACTTGGGAGGAGGCCGACCTGAAGGAGAAGTACGCGCACCTGTTCGAAACCTAGGTAAACCCTTAATCTCGGGGACGAGATTCTCGTGAGGGGGGAAGACTGTAACATCCTGTATTTTTACGGAATGTTATGATCTTTAAAAGTACGAAATTTCAAAAACATTTTGCGTGGAAGTGTTAGTAGCTAGGATCACTTAAGGGATAATGCTATTCTTTCCCCAAATTCTTAGAATTTAAACTATAACTCTAACACAACGACCTAAATGATAGTGTGCCACATACGGATTTGGAGTTTATTGCCTCTACTTGTTTCAGATTCATTTGAATGGTTTTTGTTTGAATTGTGTGGTATTTGATTTGAATTAAAACCATTCAAATCAAATACAAAAAGCTAACCTAACTCCCTATCTAAGCCAGGCCTAAACCCATCAACCCAGCTGACCCCGCCGGCCCGACCAGCCTGCTCCGCACGGCCCGAAGTTGTGGCGTGGCCCTGCCCCCACACGCGGACGTGCATGCCCACGAGGCTGCCCCGGCAGCTTAACCTCCGCCCAGCACTGGCCCAGCTAATCCCGCACACCCATTCGCCGCCGAGAGCCACTGACAGGCGGGCCCCACCTGTCAGCTTTCCCTTCCTCCTCACGCCCGCCGCGCCTCCCCTGCTTTTTCCCTGCGGCGCCTCGCGACAGTGCACGGAGCGCGACTGACTTCCGCGTCTGCCCCCACGGTCGGCCCCGTTTCCTTGCCGCGCGCGTTTCCCCCTTTCCCCTCGCGCACGAAAGCCCACCGTGGAATCCTGATGATGCCACGTGTCCGCCCGGCGAGCCCGTCACATCACGGCCGTTCCCCGACATCCGGGCCACCCCTATAAAACCCCCACGGCCCCGAAGCCAAAACCCTAGCCACCCAGTGGTTTTCCGCTTCGCCGCCACCGCCAAGAGAGGGGAAAACAGAGGAGGCAAGGAGGAGAAGAAGAGAGAAGATAAAGGAAGGAGAAGGACCCGTCGCCGGAGCTTCCCCACGCCGGTGACCCAAACCTCTACGCCACCGTAGTAGCACTGCACGGCACTGCTACGACCCGCCTGCACCGACTCGCCACCGCTCCGAGCCCTTCCCCAACGAGCCGCCAGGTGAGCGCCGTTCGCCCTTTTGCCCAAATCCCAGCTCTGGTGAGCCTTGGCCGCCGTTGAGCCGCCGGTAGAAAGCCCTAGGAAGCCCCACTCCATTGTGTGTGCGTCTGCAGGAACCCGTTGAGCCGCGCCACCGTAACCCGCAAACCGTTGACGCCTAACCTGTTCTAGCGCCGCAATGCCTAGCGCGCGGCCACGCCGCTGCTCGGGTAAACCCGATGCCCGTGCGTGTGCGCACAGCCACGGCCAGACCACCAGGGCGATGCCCTTGCTCGCCCTGGATGGGTCCTCGCCGATTCGCCCTGCTGGCGTGCATTGGCACTGCCGCGGAGGCCGTTCGCCTCGCCCCGTTCTGCCGCCACGGGCCCGCCATGGCCTTGCCTGGCGTCCGCCGTGTGTGCACGTAAGCACGGGAGCCCGGGGGCAGGCCTTTGCCTGCCTCAGCACCGTGAACCGCTGCCGTCGCCTTGAGTCATTGCCGCCGAACCGCCATGGCCACACCGCCGCCTCAACGACGTGTGCGCGCACAAGACTCGCCCAGGCCGCACCCTTGGCCCTACCCAGTGTCCGCGTGAGCATGCCAACACCCAAGGATGGGCCCTTGCCCGCTCGGACACCAGGCCGAGCCACCGTTGCCATGGAACGTCGCCGAGCCCACGCCGCGATGTCGCGTTCGTGGCGTGGCGAACCTGCCCAGCACACACAACACACACAACGCACACACGCGCTGGAGTTCACACCGGATCGAGAAGAAGCCGCACGAGATCCCGGAGACGCCGACACGTGGGCCCAAGCTGTCAGCCGTGGAAAAGAAAAGAGAAAGGAGAAGAGAAGGAGACGGGCCGAGTTCGGCCCAGAAGGCCCAAGAAGAAGAGAAGCCTAGGAGGATATCCGGCCCGATGACGTGCTGCCCTTTTTCTTTTTCTTTTACACGGCACTGACACGCGGGTCCCACCTCTCGGTGAGACCCGCTGACTGACCAGTGGGCCCCCCTAAGACCGGCAACCGCTGACCGTTGACTGGGTCAACGTTGACTGGTCAACGATGACGTCATCATACCCGACGCCCAGAGGCTGCCACGTGTCACTGATTTTCTTTTATGTTTTCCGAAATCCTTTTATTATTTCCAGAAATGCTCCTAGGCTTAGAAAATTGATAATAAATCAACCGTAGCTCCGAAAATTATGAAACAAGTTTCATAATTCTTGTAAAATCATGACCTACGCGTTAGATTAGGAGTTGTTGTGATTTAGATCTTCTTTTGAGGAGTTTTGTGCATCTTTGCACTCGGACCCTTATACTTTCCCATAATTACGAATAGGACCTGACGCCGAGGAGCAGACCGGAGGCTACGACTACCCTGACTTCCAGGAGCACTACGAGGAGACCCCAGGTTCATGCCCATCTATGTTTTGAATACCTATTAGGCATTGCTTGCTAGACACGCTACGCCCCCAAATTGAGCGTTGAGATGAGCTTGCATAACCATTTATTACCGTATTCCTTGTTTCCCATGTTTATCAATTGTTGTTGTATGCTATTGCTACTATGTGTGTGAGATTGGGGTATGGGAATACATATATGGTATAGTCCTTGCGTGCTGGAAGATGCCTCCACATATACAGGAGTTGGGGATAGGTTACAGCGGGGCGAGCGGACCCTTTCTCCGACCTTAGGGTCGGGAGCTGGGGGTTGTGTGTTGGGCACGACCCTATGAGCACTTGTGATGGGTGACGAGCACCTGTGGCGGGTGCAAGGCTGTTCCCGTGGGAACATGAGTTGAGGAGTTGAGGTGGCGATACCTGTAATGGGTGCCGACCGCGAACCGTGTTTATGGAACGCAAACTGTGGACGAAGACGCTCGCCCTTGCGGGATTAAGGACTTGACTTTGTGGCCCTGGTGATGGAACTATGTCAAACGTGCACACCACTTATCCTTTATGAGGGGGGACCCAGCCCGAGCTAGCTACGCGCGGCACCGTTACTGCAGGAGGAGAGTGTTTCAGTGTCAGGGGGAGTGGGCAGGACCCTTTAGCCCCCGATCGCAGGATCCATGGAGATCCCATTCTAGATAGCTTCACAGCCCCGGGCGACCTACTGCGGGAGGACGCGCCCCAGACCGGGAGTAGGATGGTGCCGTAGCCGTTAGTTTCGTTGACTAGTGCCTCGGAGATAGTCGGAGTTGCTTGCCGGCTGGATTCGGGGCGAGTGGGTATAGGTGTACAACCCCTGCAGGGTGAAAACTATATATATAGCAACGTACTCGGTCATGTACAACTCTTGATCTGGCCCCACGAATGTAGTTAGATCCACATATACTTTTCTACCTTCCTCTAGTCCACTTTCCTACTCGGATAGCAGCTGAGGTGCGGGGAGAGGGATTTCCCGCACCGAACTTGGGTAGTTGTTGTAGAGGAAGATGGTTGACCGGGAGTCCGGAGTGCCGAAGTTGCCCGCGTCTGAAATTGAATGGATGACTTGTTATAAACGCTTGCATAGGAAACCTTAGCCTTTTCCTTGGCATTGTTTTTACCTTAATGCGTGCACATATTGCTTCATGCGGATGGTGACGTGGACCTATCCCATCCTTGGGGATAGACTAGATAGATGCAGGGTATGACTCAGAGTACGATAACAACGACGACGGGTGGTACGACTGAAGGCATGCTACACTCAAGGATGCCTGTGGAGAGGAAGATTCCCGGAGGAGGACCAGCATGAAGTCTTAGTTACCACTACGCTTTCTGTTTGCATCTCATTTAGCCCATCGGGCTTGTACTCGGAGATTATTACTTTATCCCGAATGCTGTAATAAGTTAAACCCATGAATGTTCTGTAATCGCTGGTATGACTATGATTCTGCCTGAAATGAGTTCTGTATGTGATAGCGACTGATCTAGGGACTATCACGACGATACAGGGAGTCGGGTTGCCCTTTCGGGAACCCGGTTCATTTCAGTTGGTATCATAGCCATACTTGACTGTAGCACGAGCCTTAGAATGGTCGTTAGCTTAGGAACGATCTAAAACTACTCTGTCTACTCCTATATGCCCCCTTGAACTATAAATAACTACCTTTTCACTCTTACCACTTCCTTCATCTAACCATCTGACCTTTTGCTAACACCTTCTTCTACGTTTACGCGCAGATGGACAAGTCGAGGAGATCGAGCAGCTCTTGAGGCAGTGTCTCCGCCACGACAAGGAGGCTCACCAGCTGCACCGCGCCGAGGCTTTCGGGTGGTTTGAGCGAGTTCTTGGAAAGGCCGACATCTCCAAGGACCGCGTCAAGTTCGCCATACAGAAGGTGGCCGAGGGAGACTTCGACAGCTACGACGCCGACTTGGTCGTGATGCCTGATCCGACTATCCCCGGCTCTACCGGCTTGTCAGTTAAGGCAGTTTCGACCACAGCCACCGCCTGCGCCAAGATCGCCGCCAACCGGATGGTGAAGAAGGTGCTTGCTCAGTACTGGGAGAGCAAGTTCCGAGACAGCAGCTACCGTCTTCTTCCCAGAGCAGTGCTACCAGGAGATGACCCTGACGTCACCTGTCTGGAGACGTTCTCAGCACCCGTCCAGGAGGGGAGTAGAGGTGGTGCGTTGGTACACACCACAGGTTTGTACTTGCTTAGTACTGACCGTTTACTGGAGGACGTGGTTGAGGAGAACCGCCAGCTGGACTCTATCTCGCGAGGCCTCGCGAGGCTGATACCACAGTTGGAGCGAGAGAACAGGAACATGGCTTTCGCTCAGACCCACTTGGTGTCGATGCTCCGCCATGTCCGCGAGTATGAGTTGCAGACATACAAGATGATGGACGCCAGAGACCAGGCTGAGGAGAAGCTGCGACGGTCAGAGGCATAGCGCCGCAAGATGGCCAAGCAGATGGAGGATCTTTACCAGATCATCGCCGATCGGAAGATCCTGGACACTACCGTCAGCGACAAGGTCACTGAGCTGGAGACCCGTCAGAGGGAGAATCAAGACAACCTCACCCAGCTACTCCGCACTGTCGTGTACTACCGCGACAAGGCCGACCGTCTAGAGCAGACTTGGATGCTGACTGATGCAGTGAGGGTGTGCGAGCTACAGTAGTTGCAGGACCAGCTTCGAGAGGGGAGTAGGACCAAGATCCGCAAGGAGAACTTCGAGCCTATCCCTACAGACCTACACCTACACCGTTGCTCCTACAAGAGCCTGCTGTAACACCCCGGGTGTCTGCACAGTAATTAAATAGGTGTCTGCACAGTAATTGTGTACGTTTGCTATGCATCATGTGCTTGAAGTGCTTAAAAAGGATCTTTTTGTAACTATAAAAGGCTATATGTGTAATTATGATTTTATGCAAGGTCCTTTCTTTAGTTATTTCTGAATATAGCTTTTGTGGAGGGTGTTTCTGCAAAATTTCAGTGCATTTATTGCATGGCATCCAATTTTGCTTGTAAGTCTACATTTGAAGTGTATTTGCTTTGAAAAAGACAAAATTCCTAGAATTCAAAATCCCTTCAATGATTTTAATTTTAGACCTTGAATCTTTGGTCAAATAAATTTTTGCACAACATCAAAGTTGTAGATCTTGAAAAGTTGAACAACTTTCATGTTGGGCACTTTTCCATTTGAGCTTTGGTTTAAAAGTTATCACTGGTTTACAGTTTAGTCCCTGGAATTTTTGGTAATTGCAAAATCGCCCTTATTTCCATCTCCCACCTCCCTGCTCTGTTCTCGCCGCCGCCCACCGACAGCGCCACTGCCGCCGCCGGGGAAAGCTTTCCCGGCCATTACTCCGCCTCGCGCTGGCACCCACGTGTCGCGCCGCTCCTCCTCCCCCGTCTGTTGCCTCGCGCTGGAGCTCCCCGGCCGTGCCACGCGCCCCACCGCTTCCAGAACCGCCCCGACGGCCGCCACCTCGCCGTCGCCGTGGACAGCCCCGGGCAGCGCCCGGCGCACCCTTCTAGCGAGCGCCCGAGCCCTACAAAACTACCAGAATGCGATTCCTCTCTCTCTTTTGCTTCCCCCTCCCTCCCACGCCACGGAACGTCGCCGCCGCTCCACCCCGAACCCCGGCGAGCTCACCCCGCCGCGGAGCCGCCATTCCAAACCCGCTCCACCCCAATAGCCCCCACCATTAGCCGCGCCTCGTCCTCGCGCAACTCCCAGACCGCCTCCCCTCGCCCAATCCTCACCGGAGCACCCTCGCCGTCGCTTGCCTCCGCCGCCGAGCCGCCCTGCTCCGTCGAGCCGCCGCCTCCGAGCCCCTCCCCGCAACCCTAGACCACCTAGAGGTGCGCCTTGAACCCGTGAAGCTCACGCACCCCTCCACCCTCGCCGCCGGTGAGCCCCTCGCCGGGAAACCGCCGGTCAAACCCGCGCTCCCCCTCTGACCCGACCCAAGGACCTCGGGTTTGAAATTCCAGAGAACCCGGGGGGTTATTTGAATAGCTCAAGACACATATGAATAGTGCCTTAGGGACTTCTTTGTGATGATTTTCAGTGATCTTTGAAATTCAATATCAATTGGTAGAAAATTCGTAAAATAACAAATCTTGATGTTTTGGAATCCTCTTGAAGATCTCTATGCAATAGAACCATAATATGTTAGGCTTCAGTTGCAAGGTTTTGCTGTAGAATTTAATTTGTGTTACTAGTGCATAAATATTGGCTGATCTTATCTTTTTCTTATCTACTGTGTGAAGCCTGATCTTGCTGAGTATTAGAATACTCAGCCTTGCTGTTGAACTCTCTTTCAGGTATGAGTTTTGAGGATCAGATCGCTAGCTTGACCTACCCTTACTCTTTGCCTCCTGGCTGGTCCGTAGAATGGGAGACGTCTTCGACCGGCAATGACCTTGACGAGTGATACCATGCTTGGGCTAGCCTGGTGTCCTTTTGCGACGTGTTGTAGCCGTCGTGTTTTATCTTCCGCTGTTTTAAAACTCTGAACTTAAATTATGGTTTGTATAACTGTTTTACTTAACTTGGCTTTGTAATACTGGTTTTAACTGGTTTGTAATCGTTACTATGCCTGTGTTGTAAAATTGTGGTTGTAATATCTCTGGACTCGCCTTCGTGCGGGGTATGCTTGTTCGATCCGAGAATCGGTGGTTGTATCGGGACATTATCCGACAGACCAAGAATTGTTCCGTTTGAAGTGCGTTTAAGCTAATGTTGCCTTATTGGTGATGGCCTATGCACTTGAGCCGGGATAATTTAGGCGGTTCTGCCACAGCTGGTATCAGAGCTACAAGCGTACACCAGAGGTGTTGGAACCTTAAAAATCGCTTTCCGTATAAAATTGGAACAACAGGGTATTTCGAAAAATTACGTTGGATTCGTTAAGGGTTGTGCATAGAACGTAAAGTCCTAGGGAATTTACGGGAATTACTAGGTGGCTATTTATGTATGGTTTATGTTATCTGACTTCCAGCACTTTACATTTTGTTAAACCATACTCACAAGCAACTCTTAATTCTTGTAACGACGCACCTACGTTGAGGTAAGAAGGTAAGGATCCTCAGTCAGTTGAGGGAGTCTGACCTTCCCATCGGTGATGCGAGCTGAACACTGCCCTCAAGCAGTGGCTTACTTGAGGTGCTTCCAATATATCGACGATTAGTTGACTATATTGGAAGTAAAGTGTGCTCAGTCAGCTGAGGGAGTCTGACCTTCCCGTCGGTGATGCGAACCGAACGCTGCGCTCAAGCAGTGACCTACTTGAGCTGCTGCCAATATATCGATCTTGGTCGACTATATTGGGAGTAAAGGAACTTGTGAATACGCCTCTGAGTAGCGTATGTTAACGTTGGCCATACGGCGGAAATTGTATGGCTGCCGCTTCTATAGTGAGAGGTAATGTTTGGGGACGCTTTCATGAGTGCTAGCATGAAAGGTTCAGTGGATATATATATATATATATATATGTTATGTCAATCTTCTGCAGGTACACTAACCGCGATTCGATAAGTTAAGAACGGTTAGAATGTATCGACTAGCTATATAGGGAGAGCCGTATTTATGTATGCCACCGTGCTAACCACGTAAGCCCAACGATAGTTGGCAATTGTTTATCTTGTGAGGACGGTCAGGACATGCATGCATATCTAGTTGATGTTTGATTTGGTTCTTAGTGTTTGAAGTTGTTACCTAAGCTTTGTAAGGAATTTCTAGTATGAATTCTCATAGATAAGTGTTAGTGTGCTTAAACCATAAGTGGGTTAGATTTTGATTTTTAGAAGCATGCTTGTTAAATGCTTAGGTTTCCTTGGATGAAAAATATGGTTTTGAGTCATGCCTTCATCCTAAGCCCCATCTTGTTGTTAGAAGGATCTTTTCATTCCATAGAATCTCAAATGATGAACCAGTACCGATTGTGGTTTGTTATTTTCTGAGTTTGGAACCATGTCATCTTTTGAATTAGAATCACATTTGTTTTACCGCAGTCTTCTTAAAGCTTTATTTGAGAAGTCTTGAGATAATTGTATTACTCACATTTGAATCCTTTTTTATTCAGATGGCGACTTGTTCCCACATCTTTTGGGATGAGGAGGGGAATGCTCATACCGACTGTCTGTACTGGGAGGGTTTCCCAAGGATTCTTTGGGATTCACTTCGTATCTTTCACTACCCAGATCCACCCCAGTACACGGGACGCCAGTTTTCTGAGGAGGGAATTAAGAAGAACAGAGTTACAATGACCATTCCTCAGCACCCCACCTTGGAGTGGCCACCGATTGAGATTGAGGTGATTGGGTACCGTCTTGTTGATGCTTTTGAGACAGCAGCTCTCAAAGCAATTACTACTTTTTGTGAGCACCATCCCGAGGAGGTAGCTGCATATCCTATTGGTTTGTTTCCAGCAGTCAGTGCGGGCAATGCAGAGTGGCTGTTCAAGGTCACCCACTTCGGGCACTTAATTGGAGATGTAGCGGATGAGACTATTGAGGCCGTAGTCAGATATATGAATGCTCAGTCGCACTACCAGATACTTCAGCAGCGACACATGGACCAGGTGATAGACTTGGCCCAGAGTTTTCAGCGAGGTCTTCGTTTGAGAGATACCCAGATTCAGGGACTTCAGGATGCCGTTGCTGGGAGGGATCTGGCCATTGCACAGTTTGAGCATCAGGCTATGGAGCATGGTGCTGAGATAGAGCAGCGCAACATAGTTATTGGTTTTCTTCAGGGGCAGGTGAATGAGCTTCAAGCAGATTGGGCTGCTGCTTTAGCACATGTTGGTATGCTCCAGGAGCAACTAGATGCCCCAGCCGAGCCTGCAACAGCAGAAGAGGACCCAGAGGAGATTGAGGGAGTATCTGATTTAGATTTAGAGCACGCACTTGTTGAGCCTAACCCTCAGCCGGATGACTCTTCTTCCGGCAGTGCCTCTTCTGTGGGCAACCTCGATGACTTCTAGGCGCCTTAGACTAGTCCTAGATAGTTCGTGTTTTCTCTTGTTGTAGCTTGTACATAGGAAAGAGATGTTGTAAGATAGCCCTAGGGAGGAGTACCACTTGTTGTATTATATGTGGTAAGGGTGAGTGATGTTAGGTTGTAAGAAAAATGCTACTTTGAGTGTAATATAAGTAGCGACTACCAGTTTGAAAATCATGATCTTCCTACCTGCCAATTCTCTTCGTTTGTGCATTTCTAGGCTGTTTGATGAATACTAAAGATGTTGCAAGTTTTGTGGCATGTGTGCTCATCAAATTTTAGCCTATTAAATTTGTGAGACTAAATTTTTAGTCCAATCACTCCTATGGTCTCTGTTGATTAGTAGAATAGCACATAGCGATGAAGAGTGAATTGCTAGATTATCTCCTTTAACCTTTTGCTCTCAGCGTTGAGTATCGATACGATGGAGCATGAGGCTATCTGATAGCTAACCTGTTCTGAGTTTTATGGGTTGCACAAATATGTGTTATGCATATTGTGCTACACCGCATTTAGTCAAATTCTGCTGATTTTATTTTGATATCCAATGTGTGATCATTGCATGTACCCTTGATTTTGGAAGCAAGAAATATGTATCTAATGGATGTCTTCCATTATTACAGATGGTAGGTCATACTCGTGGAACGCCTGATGGCTTCGATTGTGAAGCTGGCAGTGGATCTCAGCAGCCACCGCCACCCCCGTCGAATCTGGCCGAGTTAATGGCCATGCAAACCGAATTGCTTCGCCAGCTAGTCCAAGGGCAACAAAATCAGCCACGCCAACAGTATGGAGGACGTGAGGCACAACCAGCGGGTTACCAGGAATTCTTTGGTACCCAACCTCCGCTTTTCAGCAAAGCTGATGACCCACTGGACGCCGATGCTTGGCTCCGTACAATCAATTCCAAGTTCGCTTTGTTAGCAGTACCGTGTGTTGATGCAAACAAGGCCCACTTTGCCGCTCAGCAACTTCGTGGTCCTGCACATATATGGTGGGATAATTATTGTGCAATGCAGCCTGCTGAACATATTATATCTTGGGAGGAATTCAGAACTGCCTTCAGATCACATCATATTCCTGAGGGACTAATTGAAAGAAAGTTGAATGAGTTCTTGGCTCTAGATCAGGGAACCCGCACTGTTCTACAAGATGCACAGACCTTCAATCATCTGTGCCAGTATGCGGGCCATCATGCTGATACGGATGCCAAGAAACGTGATCGTTTCCGTCGTGGCCTCACTACCAAGCTCAAGGAACGTCTTAACCTTGTTTAGCCCAACACTTACAATGAGCTGGTCAACTTGGCCATTACGCAAGAGGACTGTATTGCTGCCCATCGTGCCGAGAAGAAGCGGAAGGCACCAACAGGACCCTCGAGTGCTCAGCCACCGAGGTATCGTCTAGTGCAGAATACTCCACCCAGGCCTCCGCAAAGAAATGCCCCAGTGGGCAGGTTTGTCTTTAGGCCGCCTCAGCAGCAAGGAGGATTCAGACCTCCAGTGCCTCAGCAGCAGCAACAGCAGCAGCAGCAGCAATTTAGCCCAAGGTCGAATGTCCCACAGTTCAATAGTGGGAATGGTAATAATCGATGCTTCAACTGCGGCAGTACTTCTCACTTTGCCAAGAATTGTCCGCAACCCAGAAGGAATAATCCAGGGCAAAACTCCAACCAGAACAACAACAAGGGCAAGGGCAAGAGGCAAATGGTGCAAGTCCGGCAAGGGCGAGTTAACTTCACTACTCTTGCAGACCTTCCAGAAGGAGCACCAGTAATGACAGGTACTTTCTCTATCCACAATAAACCCGCAGTCATATTATTTGATTCTGGTGCAACTCATAGTTTTATAAGTGCCAAATTTGGAGCCAGAATAGGATTGGACTTTTGTCATACTAAGAGATCTTTTATGATAACAACTCCTGGTGGGAAGATAGCTTCCAATCAAATCACTACACATGTACCCCTTAAGTTGGGTAGTAAAGTGATAAAGACAGATTTGATTTTGTTGAATTTAGAAGGCATGGATGTTATTTTGGGCATGGATTGGATGACTAAGCATAAAGTACTGTTAGATATCTCTTCCCGAGCTATAGAGATAGATTCACCCCATCAAGGAGCCACCATACTCTATCTACCACAACAAGAGTGCTTCAACTCTTGTGCCTATACCACAAAAGAAATTAAACTTGAAGATATCCCTATTGTGTGGGAGTACGCGGATGTATTTCCAAATGATTTGCCTGGAATGCCCCCTGATAGAGATATTGAGTTTGTTATTGAGCTTCAACCCGGTACCGCCCCTATATCTAAGAGGTTGTACCGAATGCCTCCAAATGAGTTAGCAGAATTGAAAGTCCAACTCCAAGACCTTCTTGACAAGGGCTTTATACGTCCAAGTTCTTCACCCTGGGGATGTCCAGCCCTGTTTGTGAAAAAGAAGGACAACAGCTTGAGGCTATGTGTTGATTATCGACCACTCAATGCGGTCACTATTAAAAACAAGTATCCTCTTCCCCGCATTGATATACTGTTTGATCAGTTAGCTAGAGCCAAGGTTTTCTCTAAAATCGATCTTCGTTCTGGCTACCACCAAATAAAGATCAGGCCTTGTGATATTCCAAAGACTGCTTTCTCGACCAGATATGGACTCTATGAGTATCTGGTCATGTTTTTTGGTCTTACCAACGCCCCAGCATATTTTATGTACTTGATGAATTCAGTCTTCATGCCGGAGCTGGATAAATTTGTCGTGGTATTCATTGACGATATTTTGATCTACTCCAAGAATGAAGAAGATCATGCTGAGCATTTGCGTATCATTCTTCAACGATTACGAGATCACCATCTTTATGCCAAATTCTCCAAATGTGACTTTTGGTCAGACAGTGTGAAATTCTTAGGCCACACTATCTCTAGTGATGGTATATCTGTTGATCCAACTAAAGTACAAGAAGTGATGGATTGGGAATCTCCTATTTCAGTTCATCAAATTCGCAGTTTTCTTGGTTTAGCTGGATATTATCGTCGATTCATTACTAATTTCTCTAGAATAGCCAAGCCTATGACGGAGTTATTGAAGAAGGGAGTGAAGTTTGTTTGGAATGATAAGTGTGAAGAAGCCTTCCAAACTCTCAAAGCACGATTAACTACTGCTCCAGTATTGCCTACACCGGACAGTACCAAACCTTTTGATGTCTATTGTGATGCTTCTGGTACGGGACTTGGTTGTGTGCTTATGCAAGATAACCGGGTTATTGCTTATGCATCAAGAGCTCTCCGGAATCATGAAAAGAATTATCCAACACATGATCTGGAGTTAGCAGCTGTCATTCACGCTCTTAAGATTTGGAGACATCATCTTATGGGAACTCACTGTAATATTTACACTGACCATAAGAGCCTCAAATATATCTTCACTCAAGCTGATCTCAACATGAGACAGAGACGCTAGCTAGAGTTGATAAAGGATTATGATCTAGAAGTGCACTATCATCCAGGGAAGGCTAATGTGGTTGCGGATGCACTCAGCCGTAAGTCACAATGCCATTGTCTATCTGTAGAACCATTCAATGAAACTCTATGCCAGGAAATGATGAAGTTAAACCTAGACATGGTACCTCAAGGAAGTTTGAACCATATATCCCTTGAGCCTACACTTCATGATAGCATCATCATGGCACAATTACATGATGAAGGTATCAAGATCATCAAGGAAAAGTTATCACAAGGAGAAGCAAAGTACAAATGTTTCCGAGTGGATCATAGAGGAGTTCTATGGTTTGAATCTCGACTGGTTGTACCCAAGGATCATCAGCTTAGAAAGCAAATCCTTGATGAAGCACATCTATCGAAGTTTTCGATTCATCCTGGTGGTACCAAGATGTACCACGATCTTAAACAAAATTTCTGGTGGACTCGAATGAAAAGAGAGATCGCCAGATATGTGTCTGAATGTGATGTTTGTCAAAGAGTTAAGGCTAGTCACTTGAAAGTAGCTGGTACTCTCCAACCTTTACCCATTCCATCCTGGAAATGGGAGGACATAAGTATGGATTTTATCGTTGGCCTACCCATTACTCCTCATAAGCATGATTCTGTTTGGGTAATCGTTGATAGACTCACCAAGACCGCTCATTTTATTCCCGTACACACAACTTATTCTGCCAAGAGATATGCAGAAATTTATCTCGATCAGATTGTTCGTTTGCATGGAATTCCTAAGACAATTATTTCTGATCGTGGGCCTCAGTTTATTGCACGTTTCTGGGAGCAAATGCAAGAATCCCTTGGAACAAAACTGATTCGTAGTTCAGCTTATCATCCACAAACAGATGGGCAAACTGAACGAATCAATCAAATCCTTGAAGACATGTTGAGGGCATGTACTATTCAATATGGCAAGAACTGGGTTAAATGCCTAGCACTGGCAGAGTTTTCATATAATAACAGTTATCAATCCAGCTTGCAAATGGCACCATTTGAAGCATTATACGGTCGAAGGTGTCGAACTCCTTTGAATTGGTCACAAGCTGGAGAACGCAAAATATTTGGGCCAGATTTAGTCTCTGAGGCAGAGGAGAAAGTCAAAGTTATCCAGGTTAATCTTAAAGCCGCTCAATCAAGACAGAAAAGTTATGCAGACAAAAGAAGAGATCCTTTACAATTCGAGGTAGGGGACTTCGTATATTTGCGAGTATCTCCTACTAAAGGTGTTCAACGCTTTGGCGTAAAAGGGAAATTAGCACCCCGATACATCGGACCCTTTGAAATTATCGAAACTTGTGGACCCGTTGCCTACCGACTTCGTCTTCCATCTCAGTTGGCTGCCATTCATGATGTCTTCCATGTATCGCAACTCCGGAAGTGTACCAGGGTACCTACTGAGATCCTTGAACCACAAGATATCGAGATTGAATCCGATCTATCTTATACGGAGTATCCAATCAAGATTCTTGACACCAAAGAAAGAAGTACTAGAAGGGAGAAAGTTAAAATGTACAAAATCCAGTGGAATCAGCATACTGTAGAAGAAGCTACTTGGGAGACTGAAAATTTTCTCCAACGAAACTTTCCCGACTTTCTTAGAACCAATCCAGGTACCAAGTCTTTGCATCCTTTCTTCCTGTAATCTTGGGACGAGATTCCTTTTAGGGGGGAAGGCTGTAACACCCCGGGTGTCTGCACAGTAATTAAATAGGTGTCTGCACAGTAATTGTGTACGTTTGCTATGCATCATGTGCTTGAAGTGCTTAAAAAGGATCTTTTTGTAACAATAAAAGGCTATATGTGTAATTATGATTTTATGCAAGGTCCTTTCTTTAGTTATTTCTGAATATAGCTTTTGTGGAGGGTGTTTCTGCAAAATTTTAGTGCATTTATTGCATGGCATCCAATTTTGCTTGTAAGTCTACATTTGAAGTGTATTTGCTTTGAAAAAGACAAAATTCCTAGAATTCAAAATCCCTTCAATGATTTTAATTTTAGCCCTTGAATCTTTGGTCAAATAAATTTTTGCACAACATCAAAGTTGTAGATCTTGAAAAGTTGAACAACTTTCATGTTGGGCACTTTTCCATTTGAGCTTTGGTTTAAAAGTTATCGCTGGTTTACAGTTTAGTCCCTACAATTTTTGGTAATTGCAAAATCGCCCTTATTTCCATCTCCCACCTCCCTGCTCTGTTCTCGCCGCCGCCCGCCGACAGCGCCACCGCCGGCACCGGGGAAAGCTTTCCCGGCCATTACTCCGCATCGCGCTGGCACCCACGCGTCGCGCCGCTCCTCCTCCCCCGCCTGTTGCCTCGCGCTAGAGCTCCCCGGCCGTGCCACGCGCCCCGCTGCTTCCAGAACCACCTCGACGGCCGCCACCTCGCCGTCGCCGTGGACAGCCCCGGGCAGCGCCCGCCGCACCCTTCTAGCGAGCGTCCGAGCCCTACAAAACTCCCAGAATGCAATTCCTCCCTCTATTTTGCTTCCCCCTCGCTCCCACGCCTCGGAACGCCGCCGCCGCTCCACCCCGAACCCCGGCGAGCTCACCCCGCCGCGGAGCCGCCATTCCAAACCCGCTCCACCCCAATAGCCCCCACCATTAGCCGCGCCTCGTCCTCGCGCAACTCCCAGACCGCCTCCCCTCGCCCAATCCTCACCGGAGCACCCTCGCCGTCGCTTGCCTCCGCCGCCGAGCCGCCCTGCTCCATCGAGCCGCTGCCTCCGAGCCCCTCCCCGCAACCCTAGACCACCTAGAGGTGCGCCTTGAACCCGTGAAGCTCACGCACCCCTCCACCCTCGCCGCCGGTGAGCCCCTCGCCGGGAAACCGCCGGTCAAACCCGCGCTCCCCCTCTGACCCGACCCGAGGACCTCGGGTTTGAAATTCCAGAGAACCCAGGGGGTTATTTGAATAGCTCAAGACACATATGAATAGTGCCTTAGGGACTTCTTTGTGATGATTTTCAGTGATCTTTGAAATTCAATATCAATTCGTAGAAAATTCGTAAAATAGCAAATCTTGATGTTTTGGAATCCTCTTGAAGAGCTCTATGCAGTAGAGCCATAATATGTTAGGCTTCAGTTGCAAGTTTTTGCTGTAGAATTTAATTTGTGTTACTAGTGCATAAATATTGGCTGATTTTATCTTTTTCTTATCTACTGTGTGAAGCCTGATCTTGCAATGAAATTTTTATGGTGGTTTACTCATATGTATATGGTGTTGCTATAAAAATTTCGTGCTCAGTTCTTATGTGTAGCTTGTTATTTGATTTTAATCCTTGTTTAATAGACTTTATTTATGATAAATTGATTTTTTCTTAATAAATCATTAATTTATTTCTGCATGTTCTTTTTGATTATATTAGATTGTCCAGGAAGTTTGAGCTTCATTTCATGGCTAGATCAGGAGCAAAAAATAAATCTTGCTAATCTGTTGTCTGTTTTGTTTATTTTCTCATATTTATTTCTTTGTAGATAAAATCTTGAAAAATTCACTGTAGTTATTTCATTTATGTATAAACCTCCTGTTAAATTTTGAGGTTCTTCTTTGTTCTAATTTGACCTGTATAATTCAAGTTTGTTCTATGTGCTGCCTGCATGAATGATTTGTTGTGATTAAATGGCTACATGTCTTGGCATGATTTTTACAGGGTAGATTGCTTTGTTCATTTTATGTTTAGTGTAATTTTGGAAGATTTTATTACTGTTTGTACTATGAGTAGTTGATTGGTTAGCAAACTATGTTTTGTTTGTTATAAGAAAACCACCCCCACTTGTTTATGAAGTTAGTCAACTTCTTTTGTGCTGTTGATCATGATGCCTTGTGTAGTTAGATTTGTTATTTAACTACTCTATAAATGATTGCCCATGTGTGTATTTATAATGTTATTCTTGCATTACATATAGATACGACTACTTTGTCAGACGGAACGTACGAGCTGATCCCGGAGTCTGAAGGAGGTGTTATTGAAGCTCAAGTAAACACTGCTGAACTAACTGAAGCCCCGGACCAAAGTTCGGAAGAGCCTAGAGTTGAAATAGTTAGCAACTACCGAGAAGGCAAGCCCCGGACATAACCTATACTTCAAATTAATATCATTTACTGTATTACTTACTTGTGCATTTACAGTTCTTAGGATTTGAATTGAAACCCTAGATGCATGATCCTAGGAACCTATGTACTGAACACTAGACTTGAGTTCGACTACTTGCTAAGCTTATAGGACCGGTAAAAGTCGAGTGATTGCCTGTCACTCTCGAGCTTTATAGGAATTGCCTGTTTACTTTCTGTTAACAATATAAGGACGACAGACGGGGTTGTGATCGATATCATAACTTTATGTGAGACCCCGTCTGTGTTAATGAACTTGCTAAGGTCGCGGTGTGTGGTAGCATTGGTTAAGTCTTTGAAAGTACTAGCCACATGCCGTCAATATGGTACGCGGCAAGCCTAGTAGCCGATTGGACCGGGGAGTGGATATACCTGACACTCTCTCTTAGGGATAGGTTTTATTTTTATGTTGCGCAACACTGCGACTTCAAGGGACAAGGGTCCACCTCGTAGAAGGGTGGACCTTGGAGCCCTGTAGTCGGGGAGAGTGTTCCTATCCACAAGCCGGAAAGAAAGGTCAACGGTTGTTTGGGAATGACCCGACGGTGTTCCAGACGTGTGTGCTAGGTTTATCCTTGCAAGGTTGAATTTCGATTCAGAATCGTCTGTCTCTCACGATGAAATGAGACTGCTTGATCTCTTTGCCACACAGAGTAATAAGAGCAACAATATTATTTATCAATCTTGATGTTTGCTTAGTTTTCTACCATGATTGAATAGTAGTTGCTTACATAGAATGGTTAATCAACTAGAATCTTGAAAGCTAAAACTTGAAAGTAAGGACATACTCTTTATTGCTTTTCAGCAAAAGGAAAACCAGAGCCTCACAAAACCTTACATAGTCTAGCTAAAGTGGGCTATTTATACCCGTTGGCAGTTAAGTCTTGCTGAGTATTAGAATACTCAGCCTTGCTGTTGAACTCTCTTTCAGGTATGAGTTTTGAGGATCAGATCGCTAGCTTGACCTACCCTTACTCTTTGCCTCCTGGCTGGTCCGTAGAATGGGAGACGTCTTCGACCGGCAATGACCTTGACGAGTGATACCATGCTTGGGCTAGCCTGGTGTCCTTTTGCGACGTGTTGTAGCCGTCGTGTTTTATCTTCCGCTGTTTTAAAACTCTGAACTTAAATTATGGTTTGTATAACTGTTTTACTTAACTTGGCTTTGTAATACTGGTTTTAACTGGTTTGTAATCGTTACTATGCCTGTGTTGTAAAATTGTGGTTGTAATATCTCTGGACTCGCCTTCGTGCGGGGTATGCTTGTTCGATCCGAGAATCGGTGGTTGTATCGGGACGTTACCCGACAGACCAAGAATTGTTCCGTTTGAAGTGCGTTTAAGCTAATGTTGCCTTATTGGTGATGGCCTGCGCACTTGAGCCGGGATAATTTAGGCGGTTCTGCCACACCTGCCGCTAGCGATCGAGACCCCAGAGGTTCTACAGAGTCTGAAGACCGTCGGGGAGATCTTTCCCCTCAGCTACCCAGAGGAGATCAAGAGGGTGCTCCCGTTCCGCAAGCGCCCCCGTTCAAGATAGAGAGAGTGAGTAGTAGAGCTAGAATAAGGTAGATATAGAGTAGCAGCCGCCGATGTCCCATTCCGGCGTGAGAGTCATGAGTAATCTAAGTGCCGAGGACCAAAATGCTGGCAGGTTGTCATGATGTGTCATGTAATCGTTAAGAGTCACCCCTTTTGAGTTTTTTACGATGTATCTCTCTGGAACGTGAGTCGGTTGTGCTATCCAAGGGATTAGGGTTTAGCCTCGGATAAGCACTGGTGTCTCTTGTACCTCATGCATGTTTGACTGAGTGTTTGGATCTTATGTTGGTGCTTTATGTTATTGTTTCGTTCTTCACATTGATTGTATAATTATTAAGTTTTTATGACTCTTCTTTTTGAGTGACGTTCGTTAAACCTTTAAACCTTTGTTTTCGAAAGATGTCGATCCGTCGGTCCAACTAGATCATGGTCCGCTTTGAGGAAGCCGCTCCTGAGGAAGCCGCTGTCGCCGCACGTGGCCAAGGACATGGCCGCGGACGCGGACGTGCTCTCGCGCCAGCACCGCCTGCGGGGCGTGGCAGGGGCGCAGCCCAGGCTACCCAAGCCCCTCAATAGTACCAAGGGCAGGCAGAGGGAGAAGGTGACGAGGACGAGGGAGTCGACCAAGAGATCGAGGTGGAACCACCATCGCAACACTAACAGGCGCCGCCACCGCCACCACCACTGCCTAACCTCGTTGAGGTCATGGCAGCTCAGACTCAGTGGATGCAGCGCCTGACCCAGCTCGCCGAGCAGGGGGTTCAGCACAGGGGACCACACCCCGCCCCCCAGGAGGAAAGCCTACACCAGAAGATCGAGAGGTTCATCCGTCTGAAGGCGCCGACGTTCAGCTACTCGGAGGACCCGATGGACGCCGACGACTGGCTCAGGGTCATTGAGTCGAAGCTTGACCTCACCGACTGCAATGATGAGGAGTGCGTCGCCATTGCCGTACACCAGCTGGAGGGACCCGCTAAGTCCTGGTGGGACAGCTACTGCGACTCCCACGCAGACCCCACTCACATCACCTGGGAGGAGTTCGCTAAGGCATTCCGCGACCAGCACGTGCCGAAGCAAGTGATGATTCAGAAGGCCCAGGATTTCTGCACAATGGTGTAGGGTACCATGAAGGTGGAAGAGTATGAGCGCCACTTCATGAAGATGATGCGATATGCCCCCGACGACACCAACACCGATGAGAAGAAATAGTTCTGGTTCCAGCATGGCCTGCACCACGGGATTCGCCAGCTGGTGACCGGATGCGAGTTCCCCACGCTCCGCCACCTGGAGAAGGAGAGGCTCACCTGGGAGGATCGCCAGCGCAACAAGAAGAGAAGGGCTGACCAGCCAATGCGCGACCGCCCTTTCCAGAAGAATAGGAGTGCACCACCACCCCCGTCCAGGAGCAACTACCGTTCTGGCTCCGTTCCGCCAAACCGGAACTTCGGAGGGGGAGGCAACCAGAACAACTACAATAGGGGACCAGGTCAAGGTGGAGGAGGCTACAACCGCTTCCAGCAGGGGCAGTGAGCTAACGCTGGTACCGCTCCGGTTGTTTGCTTCACCTGCCACAAGCCTGGCCACAAGTCCTACGACTGCCCCGACAAGAGGACAAAGACGCCTGTGCGCGGCCCAGCACCCGTTGGCCGTCCTGCGCAGACGCCTCGTACCGCCGACCGTGGTCGCCTGAACCACATGACTGAGGAGGAAGCCCGTGAAGCGCCAGAGGTGGTGACAGGTATGTACCTAGTCAATGGTGTAAAAGCTTTGGTGTTGTTCGACTCTGGAGCGACTAGCTCCTATGTTTCTACCAAGTTTGCTACACAAAATTCCCTCCCCATGACCATTAGAAGCCGACCCATAGTAACCAGTTCCCCACTGGGAGATCTTAGGTGTACCCTTGAGTGCAGAGGGGTGAGAGTCATGATACAAGGAATGCCTTTCATGGCTGACCTGACTGTATTGAAGTCAGAAGGGATAGATGTAATCTTGGGAATGGATTGGTTAACCAAACATAAGGGAGTCATCTCATGCTCACCTCGTCTTGTAACCTTAGAACACCCTAGTGGAAGGAAAATAGAGGTAGAACCCCTAAAATCCCGAGAGGTACCTCGGATGTACCACCTAGATAGTTAAGAAGAGCAAAAACTACATGATGTACCAGTAGTATGTGAATACCCGGATGTGTTTCCGGAAGAGTTGCCAGGACTACCGCCTGACAGGAACATCGAGTTTGCGATCGACCTAGTACCAGGTACAGCTCCGATCGCTAAACGGCCCTATCGGATGTCAGTGGAAGAACTGGTAGAACTAAAGAAGCAGCTGAAGGATTTGCTAGATAAGTGTTATATCCGACCAAGGGCTTCCCCATGGGGATCACCAGTCTTGTTCGTAAGAAAGAAGGATGGGTCCATGAGAATGTGCATTGATTACCGCTCCTTGAATGCGGTAACCATCAAGAACAAGTATTCGTTGCCAAGAATTGATGATCTGTTAGATCAACTCAAGAGGGCCAAGTTCTTTAGCAAGATAGACATGAGGTCCGGTTACCACCAGATGAAGATTCGCCCCGAAGACATTCCGAAGACAGCTTTCGTGACCAGATACGGCCAATATGAGTTCACTGTTGTGTCCTTTGGGCTGACCAATGCCCCGGCCTACTTCATGAACATGATGAATAAGGTGTTTATGGAGGAATTGGATAAGTTTGTCGTGGTCTTCATTGACGACATTCTGATCTATTCCGAGACCGCAGAATAACACGCAGAGCACCTGCGGATTGTACTCGAGAAGCTAAGGCAGAACTAGCTATACGCCAAGTTCAGCAAGTGTGAGTTTTGGCTAGAGAAGGTTGCATTTCTGGGACATGTTCTGACAGCCGAAGGTGTTGCAGTGGACCCTGCCAAAATAGAAGCTGTAACAGAGTGGCAGCAACCAAAGAACATCACTGACATCAGAAGTTTTCTCGGATTGGCCGGATACTACCGCCGATTCATTGGAAACTTCTCAAAGATAGCCAAACCAATGACAAAACTGCTCAAGAATGGTGTACCATTCGTTTGGTCAGAAAAATGTGAAGCCAGCTTTCAAGAACTCAAGTCCAAGCTTACTACTACCCCGGTCCTTACACTCCCAGATATCCGGAAGGACTTCGTGGTGTATTGTGATGCTTCTCGCCAAGGTCTTGGATGTGTACTGATGCAAGAAGGCAAGGTGGTTGCCTATGCTTCACGCTAGCTTAGAAAGCATGAAAAAACTACCCGACGCACGACCTTGAGCTCGCAGCAGTTGTGCACGCGTTGAAAATTTGGAGGCATTACCTGATTGGCAACAAATGCGAAATCTACACCGATCACAAGAGCTTGAAATACTTCTTCACCCAGTCAGAACTGAATATGAGACAAAGAAGATGGCTTGAGCTGATCAAGGACTATGATCTCAATATCCAGTACCATCCCAGCAAAGCCAACGTAGTGGCAGATGTGCTCAGCAGAAAAAGTTATTGCAATAACATGATGGTTCGTAATGAACAGCCCGACTTGTGTGACGAGCTAGATAAGCTGAAGCTTGAGATAATCGAGCAAGGGCAGCTGAACAAAATGATCATCAAATATGATCTCGAGGATAGGATTCGTGAAGCCCAGAAGCAGTGTCCCGAGATTCTCGAGATACAAGAACTAATGAAGGAGGGAAAAGCAGTCGACTATCGAGTTGATGAGCAGGGAACCTTATGGTTGAAAGATCGCATATGCGTACCCAAGGATGAACAGATTAGGGGAGAGATTCTGAGAGAGGGACATGATTCCAAGTACTCCATACATCCGGGGAGTACGAAGATGTATCAAGACCTCAAAGACCGATTCTGGTGGAAAGATATGAGGACCGATATAGCCGAGTATGTGGCTAAGTGCGACACGTGCAGAAGAATCAAGGCCGAGCACCAACGTCCGGCAGGACTGCTCAAGCCTTTGTATATTCTAGTATGGAAGTGGGACGACATCAGCATGGATTTCATCGTGGGATTACCCCGTACCCAGAACGGGCATGATGCGATATGGGTGATTGTTGATCGATTAACCAAGGTGGCTCACTTTATACCCATCAGTGACCGATACAGGGTTGCCAAGTTGGCAGATTTGTATGTCGACAACATCCTGCGACTACATGGGGCACCCAAGAGTATAGTATCAGATAGAGGGCCAAAGTTCACCGCCCGGTTCTGGCAGAGCTTGCATGAGTCCATTGGAACCACACTAAAGTACAGTTCTGCATACCACCCCCAGACAGATGGTCAGATGGAAAGAGTCAACCAAATACTCAAAGATTTGCTGAGAGCGTGTGTTCTGACCTACGGCACAGACTGGGAAAAGAGCCTATCTTATGCTGAGTTCACCTACAATAATAGCTTCCAAGCTAGTCTCAAGATGTCACCTTTCGAGGCATTATATGGCAGAAAGTGCAGGACACCACTGATGTGGTCAAAGGTCGGAGAGCGACCCTTCTTCGGACCAGAGGCGATCGAAGAAGCAGCCGAGAATGTGACCAAGGTTCGGGAGAACTTGAAGACAGCCCAGAGCCGACAGAAGAGTTACGCAGACAAAAGGCGGTACGACCTTGCCTTTGAAGTAGGAGATCATGTGTACCTGAAAGTATCACCACTTCATGGAACTCGAAGGTTCCACGTGAAAGGGAAGCTTGCACCAAGATACATTGGCCCATATCCAGTAATTCAGAGGACAGGAGAACTAGCATACAAGCTACAGCTACCAGAAGAACTTGCCGGTGTACATCCAGTTTTTCATGTGTCTCAGCTACGCAAGTGCTTGCGAGTGCCAGATGAAGCTATACCGGCAGAAGCAGTGGATTTGCAAGATACTCTAGAGTATATGGAATACCCGGAGAAAATATTAGACAGAGCTGTCAAAGAGACAAGGAGGACCTCTATACCCTACTGCAAGGTTTGGTGGAGCAATCACACAGAACGAGAGGCCACTTGGGAGAAGGAGGCCGACCTGAAGGAGAAGTACGCGCACCTGTTCGAAACCCAGGTAAACCCTTAATCTCGGGGACGAGATTCTCGTGAGGGGGGAAGACTGTAACATCCCATATTTTTACGGAATGTTATGATCTTCAAAAGTATGAAATTTCAAAAACTTTTTGCGTGGAAGTGTTAGTAGCTAGGATCACTTAAGGGATAATGCTATTCTTTCCCCAAATTCTTAGAATTTAAACTATAACTCTAACACAAGGACCTAAATGATAGTGTGCCACATATGGATTTGGAGTTTATTGCCTCTACTTGTTTCAGAATCATTTGAATGGTTTTTGTTTGAATTGTGTGGTATTTGATTTGAATTAAAACTATTCAAATCAAATACAAAAAGATAACCTAACTTTTTATCTAAGCCGGGCCTAAACCCATCAACCCAGCTGACCCCGCCGGCCCGACCAGCCTGCTCCGCACGGCCCGAAGTTGTGCCGCGGCCCATCCCCCACACGCGGACGCGCACGCCCGCGAGGCCGCCCCGGCAACTTAACCTCCGCCCAGCACTGGCCCAGCTAATCCCGCACACCCGTTCGCCGCCGAGAGCCACTGACAGGCGGGCCATGCCTGTCAGCTTTCCCTTCCTCCTCACGCCCGCCGCGCCTCCCCTGCTTTTTCCCTGTGGCGCGTCGCGACAGCGCACGGAGCGCGACTCCCGCCGGCCAACTGCCCTACTGACGCCCGCGTCTGCCCTCACGGTCGGCCCCGTTTCCTTGCCGCGCGCGTTTCCCCCTTTCCCCTCGCGCACGAAAGCCCACCGTGGAATCCTGATGATGCCACATGTCCGCCCGGCGAGCCCGTCACATCACGGCCGTTCCCCGATGTCGGGGCCACCCCTAACCCTAGAGCCTCGCCTATAAAACCCCCACGGCCCCGAAGCCAAAACCCTAGCCACCCAGGGATTTTCCCCTTTGCCGCCGCCGCCAAGAGAGGGGAAAACAGAGGAGGCAAGGAGGAGAAGAAGAGAGAAGATAAAGGAAGGAGAAGGACCCATCGCCGGAGCTTCCCCATGCCGGCGACCCGAACCTCTACGCCACCGTAGCAGCACTGCACGGCACTGCTACGACCCGCCTGCACCGACTCGCCACCGCTCCGAGCCCTTCGCCCACGAGCCGCCAGGTGAGCGCCGTTCGCCCTTTTGCCCAAATCCCAGCTCTGGTGAGCCTTGGCTGCCGTTGAGCAGCCAGTAGAAAGCCCTAGGAAGCCCCGCTCCCTTGTGTGTGCATCTGCAGGAACCCGCTGAGCCGTGCCACCGTAACCCGCAAACCGCCGACGCCTACCCTGTTCTAGCACCGCCGTGCCTAGCGCGCGGCCACGCCGCTGCTCGGGTAAACCCAATGCCCGCACGCGTGCGCACAGCCACGGCCAGACCACCAGGGCAACGCCCTTGCTCGCCCTGGATGGGTCCTCGCCGATTCGCCCCGCTGGCGTGCCATGGCGCCGCCGCGGAGGCCGTTCGCCTCGCCCCGTTCTGCCGCCACGGGCCTGCCATGACCTTGCCTGGCGTCCGCCATGTGTGCACGCAAGCACGGGAGCCCGGGGGCAGGCCTTTGCCTGCCTCAGCGCCGTGAACCGCTGCCGTCGCCATGAGTCATTGCCGCCGACCCGCCATGGCCACACCGCCGCCTCAACGGCGGGCGCGCGCACAAGACCCAGGCCGCACCCTTGGCCATACCCAGTGTCCGCGTGAGCATGCCAACACCCAAGGATGGGCCCTTGCCCGCTCGGACACCAGGCCGAGCCACCATTGCCATGGAACATCGCCGCGCCCACGCCGCGATGTCGCGTTCGCGGCGTGGCGAGACTGCCCAGCACACACAACACACACAACTCACACACGCGCTGGAGTTCACACCGGATCGAGAAGAAACCGCACGAGATCCCGGAGACGCCGACACATGGGCCCAAGCTGTCAGCCGCGGAAAAGAAAAGAGAAAGGAGAAGAGAAGGAGACGGGCCGAGTTCGGCCCAGAAGGCCCAAGAAGAAGAGAAACCCAGGAGGAGATCCGGCCCGATGACGTGCTGCCCTTTTTCTTTTTCTTTTACACGGCACTGACACGCGGGTCCCACCTATCGGTGAGACTCGTTGACTGACCAGTGGGCCCCCCTGAGACCGGCGACCGCTGACCGTTGACTGGGTCAATGTTGACTGGATCAACGTTGACTGGTCTACGATGACGTCAGCATGGGCCCTGCTGACGTCATCATAGCCGACCCCCCGATGACGTCATGCTGACGTCAGCATGCCACGTGGCATGCCCAGAGGCTGCCACGTGTCACTGATTTTCTTTTATGTTTTCCGAAATGCTTTTATTACTTCCAGAAATGCTGTTAGGCTTAGAAAATTGATAATAAATCAACCGTAGCTCCGAAAATTATGAAACAAGTTTCATAATTCTTCTAAAATCATGACCTACGCATTAGATTTGGAGTTGATGTGATTTAGATCTTCTTTTGAGGAGTTTTGTGCATCTTTGCACTCGGACCCTTATACTTTCCTGTAATTACGAATAGGACCTGACGCCGAGGAGCAGACCGGAGGCTACGACTACCCCGACTTCCAGGAGCACTACGAGGAGACACCAGGTTCACGCCCATCCATGTTTTGATTACCTATTAGGCATTGCTTGCTAGACACGCTATGCCCCCAAATTGAGTGTTGAGATGAGCTTGCATAACCATTTATTACCGTATTCCTTGTTTCACATGTTTATCAATTGTTGTTGTATGCTATTGCTACTATGTGTGTGAGATTGGGGTATGGGAATACATATATGGTATAGTCCTTGCGTGCTGGAAGATGCCTCCACATATACAGGAGTTGGGGATAGGTTACAACAGGGCGAGCGGACCCTTACTCCGACCTTAGGGTCGGGAGCTGGGGGTTGTGTGTTGGGCACGACCCTATGAGCACCTGTGATGGGTGACGAGCACCTGTGGCGGGTGCAAGGCTGTTCCCGTGGGAACATGAGTTGAGGAGTTGAGGTGGCGATACCTGTAATGGGTGCCGACCGCGAACCGTGTTTACGGAACGCAAACTGTGGACGAAGACGCTCGCCCTTGCGGGATTAAGGACTTGACTTTGTGGCCCTGGTGATGGAACTATGTCAAACGTGCACACCACTTATCCTTTATGAGGGGGGACCTAGCCCGAGCTAGCTACGCGCGGCACCGTTACTGCAGGAGGAGAGTGTTTCAGTGTCAGGGGGAGTGGGCAGGACCCTTTAGCCCCCGATCGCAGGATCCATGGAGATCCCATTCTAGATAGCTTCACAGCCCCAGGCGACCTACTGCGGGAGGACGCGCCCCAGACCGGGAGTAGGATGGTGCCGTAGCTGTTAGTTTCGTTGACTGGTGCCTCAGAGATAGTCGGAGTTGCTTGCCGGCTGGATTCGGGGCAAGTGGGTATAGGTGTACAACCCCTGCAGGGTGAAAACTATATATATAGCCGCGTACTCGGTCATGTACAACTCTTGATCTGGCCCCACGAATGTAGTTAGATCCACATATACTTTTCTACCTTCCTCTAGTCCACTTTCCTACTCGGATAGCAGCTGAGGTGCGGGGAGAGGGAGTTCCCGCACCGAACTTGGGTAGTTGTTGTAGTGGAAGATGGTTGACCAGGAGTCCGGAGTGCCGGAGCTGCCCGCGTCTGAAGGTGAATGGATGACTTGTTATAAACGCTTGCATATGAAACCTTAGCCTTTTCCTTGGCCTTGTTTTTACCTTAATGCATCCACATATTGCTTCATGCGGATGGTGACGTGGACCTATCCCATCCTTGGGGATAGACTGGATAGATGCAGGGTATGACTCGGAGTACGATAACAACGACGACGGGTGGTACGACTGAAGGCGTGCTACACTCAAGGATGCCTGTGGAGAAGAAGATTCCCGGAGGAGGACCAGCATGAAGTCTCAGTTACCGCTACGCTTTCTGTTTGCATCTCATTTAGCCCATCGGGCTTGTACTCGGAGATTATTACTTTATCCCGAATGCTGTAATAAGTTAAACCCATGAATATTCTGTAATCGCTGGTATGACTATGATTCTGCCTGAAATGAGTTCTATATGTGATAGCGACTGATCCAGGGACTATCACGACGATACAGGGAGTCGGGTTGCCCTTTCGGGAACCCGGTTAGTTTCAAAGGAGATCAAGAAAAACACATCTCCATACTTGAAGGCTTCATACATGTACACCAAGCCCACCCACAAGAACAAGCAAAAGAACAACCACTACATACTTGAAAAGAAGAAGAATGGCAAGGTGGTGGCTCATGTCATGGGGTGGAGAACATATGGATGGAACCGGCCTATTTGGGTGCCCAAGGATATAATTCATACCATGGATGGCTCTCAAAAGGTTTGGGTCCCTAAGACTTAGGCACCAAACAAGTGCTTATGGATGGAACCGGCCTATTTGGAGGCTTGACAAGGTTTGGGATGCATGAGTAGGGATGCATCATGCAAAGATGAATTAAAGCCAAGTTGTGGATTAAAGATTAGTGACCCAAATTCCCCTCCCCTACATATGAGGTAATGAGCAAGGTAAAAGGATGATCTCAATTCATTTGATATCATTCATGCATCATTGTAGCTCAATGCCTCTCTAGGATTGCATGATCTTATCTTTACTATTGGTATCTTTCATTTGACATGCCTTCCTAGACTATCATATGGTAGGTTGTTTTAGTACTAACTTCTTATCTAGTGCAACCTACATGGGCGAAAACCGTTGCTTCTCCATGACACATATTTTCGAAAGAAAATACCAAAGTCTACAATTGGTATCAATCCTATTTTTGGTATAAATTTGGTGTCATGTTTTCAAGTTGTAGAGTTTGATCCCCATTATGTGAATTACAAGTGCATACATTTGTTTAAAGTGATTGAAACACTAATGCACACATTTAGGGGGGAGCTAACTCTATAGCTTGTGTTTTTGTGACTAACATGCTTTCAAAGTGATATTTGTTGTAGTCACACTCCCTTAGTCCATATGGTAATGCACTCAATCCTTCAATATCAAGATGATGCACATTGCAATTAACCTTACAATTGGTATCAATTGATCAAGAAAGATTGGACAAGGGAAGAAGACCAAGCCACAACTCCCAATGGTTAAACAGATAAATGCTATAGGGGGGCATGGCTAGGTAAAACACTCTATCACTAGTAAAATTCTTTTGCTACTAATGCTCTTTGTTGCTAGTGGTCATGAAGCTTTTAGGTGTTTGATGACAAAGGGGGAGAAATGTACCCTAAAAGCAAGCAAATAGTTTAGAGTAAATGATGCCATTAGCAAGGGGGAGGAATGGAAAATGCAATGCAAAAGGATACATGGTGATAGGGGGAGGTACTTAGTCAATGTGGGGGAGAAGTGCAATTTGATGATCCCATGGACTAAGGTACAAAAAAAAATTCATTGTTCATATGGTTCAAACCACACACAAGCCATTGTTCTACAATTGGTATCAATTTCAAATACCGGTGGCTTTTTAAATGAGCATTGAAATGTCATCCGAGCAAGCTAAATAGTTTCTAACTTCTCATATTGGTATAAATTTCATATTCTTGCATTTCATCTTGCTTGCTTTGGTTGTGTTGTCATCAATCACCAAAAAGGGGGAGATTGTAGCGAAAATGGCCTCTCCTGCCATATTTCAATATAATGTTTTGGCGATTGATGACACACACAACACTTGGACTAATATATGTGTTAAGATGATCATTATCAGGTTTATAGGTCCAAGGGATGAAAAGATACAAAACCCCGAAGAAATCAGGTCGAAAGGACCAAGACAGAGGTAATTTGCTATCACCGGTTGAACCGGCGCTGGGCAAATTACACTCATCGGTGCAATGGGCTCAGAGAAGACCAAGGCAGCAACATGCACCGGATGAACCGACGAGGAGAAGAGTGAAGGCATCGGTGCAATGGACCCAGAAGGTAGAGAGCTTGTCTCTAGGGCCGTAAGGCACGTGTTCCTTAGCCCCAGTTACTCGATTCGCCGTGTCTTTGACTCTGAGTGAACAAAGAAAGGTTGGTATTCGAGGTAACTGATGGAGTGAAGACTTCTGAAGAAGTAACCCCTTGGGAGGGGGAGCTCATGTCTCCGGCGACAAGATCTTCTCTTTCCTTCAATTTAGCAGCACTCGATTTCTATCTTGGCCTTTATTTGGTGTAAGACCGTTCAATAATTTAAATATATTTCTTCTGCCAACTCGAGTAGTTTGGGGATTGAGTCAGAGCTTGGGCGAACCCATCCTAGCCTTTATTGGGTGTAAGACCGGGGGTAAGCCCAATAGATGACTCGAGTCAGAGCTCGGGCAAACCCATCCTAGTCTTTATTGGGTGTAAGACCGGGGGTAAGCCCAATAAATGACTCTTCTTTTGGTCTTTTCTTTCTGTCAGCATGAGTGGAGAACTGTGTCAGAGTTCGGGTGAATCCATCCTAGCCTTTATTGGGTGTAAGACAGGGGGTAAACCCAATAGATGACTCGAGTCAGAGCTCGGGCGAACCCATCCTAGCCTTTATTGGGTGTAAGACCGGGGTTAAGCCCTATAGATGACTCTTTTGAGTAACTGGCATGCTGAATTCCTTGTTGGAAGGGTGTATTGTTCGTGTTGACTTTCTCTTTGTTGTCTTTGTTGGCAGAAGTTGGAGGTGTTCTGAGTGCTTTGCGAAGAGTGCTGCATTGGAAGGTCGAATGCTTTCCTTTTGGGTGCAGGAAGCATTTTGAGTGGATCTTCTGATGAGCAGAATCAGTTGTCGACTACTTTGGTTGAGAAGGAGGTGCTGCCCTGTCCCCTTCTACAACTTACTTGAGCAGGAAAATTCCAAGGAAGAGAGTAGCAGCTGCACCAACGTGAAGGCAAACTCCAAGGGGATGGGCAACTGAGTGAGGATGTGTCGGTGTTTTACCGTTGGGTTCTCCGAGGGGTAACCCGAGGAGAGTGGTTATGAGTATGGACTCGCCGAGATCAGAACGCGATGGTGCAAGGAACACAAGGATTTAGACAGGTTCGGGCCGCCGGAGCGTAATACCCTACGTCCTGTGTGGTGGTTTGTGTTCCCTCTGGTATTGTTCGATGTTTTGGAGGGGTCCCTGCTCTCCCTTATATAATCTGAGGGAGCAAGGTTACATGGAAAGTCCTAGCCGAGTGCGTTTAGGAGCCTAGTCCGAGAGATTCGGCTAGTTCCCGTGTACGTCGATTAGTTCTACTCATATTTGGGTAGATACAAAAAGAGGTAGGGCGTGTCCATGTGCTATTCCCTACTCTAGAATATTCTATTCCTGTGGCCAGTCCCACTATCCCGGGTCCGACAGGATGGCAGCCATGCTGCATGAGAGAAGAAGGATACTAATATCATGTAATAAAGTGTTGGAGTCAAGTCGTAATAGAACACCGCTGCTTGACTTTGGTTCAGCTATCATTACTTCAATTGCAGTGGCCCCATGGATCTTTGGTCCGATAGAGTCTTAAATGCTATATGTCGTTACTGAAACATTAGAACATATCTTGAATCTCTATGTTTGAGACAATAAGTTAGCACCCAATGTAGCTGTAACGAACATGGCACCATTGATGCCATTTCGAGTGATTTTGGTGATCGAATGACAACACAACACTTGGACTAATATGATTGTTAAGATGATCATTCTCAGGCTTTTAGGTTCAAGTGATGACAAAGAGAAAGAGAAAATAGGCGTAGCAAGGCCCGAAGGGCAGCCCCTACGGGGGTTCCGCTACCCGGTTAGCGGACGGGTAACGAACCGGAAGAACCGACGCCAGGGCATCGGAGCATCCGATGGTAGTCGGAAGAACCGACGCCTTGATACTTTGGTGCAGAAGGGAATCGAAGCCAAGTCAGCCTATAGGCACCGGTTGAACCGACGGTCTAAAATAGGGCATCGGTGCAATGGCCGTCCTTTGTACCAGAGACGATGTCAAGTGCCCAGAAGAAGTTTCTTCAGCACCGGTTCAACCGACGGTGCATCGGTGCATACCACCGGTGTAATGACGTCAGCGTCCAGGAGAAGATTCCTTCAGCACCGGTTGAACCGGTGAGGCATCGGTACAAAGCATCGGTTCAACCGGTGGTCTCTGCGTCAGACATCAGGAGTCCAACGGCTACTTCGTGTTATGAGTGACCGGATGAACCGACGCTACCCTGCCAAGAGGCATCGGTTCTTCCGGTGGTACGCAGATTTTCAGCTAACCGTTGGAGCAACGGCTACAAGACTTGGTGGCCTATATATACGCCTCACCCCGGCCATTTGAAGATTGCTGGAGTTGCTGGACATCCCACACACACCCAAGAACATCTCCAAGCCATACAAAAGCATCAAGATCATATCCTTAGCCCTTAGCACACTTTGAGAGTGTTGTGTAAAGGATTAGCTCTTAGTGAGTGAGTTTGCAAGGCTTAGAGCCTTTGTGCTGTGGTTCATTAGTGAACCAAAACAAGAGCTTGGTGCGCCGGCACCTTGGAGCGTGAAGCTCGCCGGCAACGTCATCGACCCTCCGACTTGGTGTGGAGCGGCGACGACACCTTTGTGCGGGGGACGTGGAGACCCCCATCCTTTGTGGAGAAGCTCCTTAGTGGAACCCGGGGCCAAGGTGACCGTGATTGTGTTCACGGAAGAGACTTGGTGGCCGAGTAGCAATACTCTTAGTGAGTGCTACAACAACGTGGATGTAGGTGTGCCTTTGTGGCTAACCGAACCACGGGATAAACACCCGCGTCAAGAGTTTGCTATCTCCTATCCCGCTCTTTAAGCTTCCGCATTTCATTCTAGTAATTTGTATGCCTTTACTTTCATAGAATAGTTTCTTGATAGGAAAGGCTATAGGTTGCTAAACTCTTTTGGGATAGGGGTTTTACACTAGAACAACCTAGTTGCACATCTAGATAGCTTGTTTTAGTTTAAGCTTTGTGCAAACTAGTTGGAGCCATAGGTCTAAGTTTTTATTAGTGCCTAATTCACCCCCTCCCCCTCTTAGGCTAGAGCACCCGATCACTTTCAGTAGCGAAAATGGCCTCTCATGCCATATTTCAATATTATGTTTTGGCGATTGATGACACACACAACACGTGGACTAATATATGTGTTAACATGATCATTATCAGGTTTATAGGTCCAAGGGATGAAAAGATACAAAACCCCGAAGAAATCAGGTCGAAAGGACCAAGACAGAGGTAATTTGCTATCACCGGTTGAACCGGCGCTGGGCAAATTACACTCATCGGTGCAATGGGCTCAGAGAAGACCAAGGCAGCAGCATGCACCGGATGAACCGACGAGGAGAAGAGTGAAGGCATCGGTGCAATGGACCCAGAAGCTGAGGCTAGGGTTTTGCACCGGTTAAACCAATGATGAAGAAAATACATACGTCAGTGCAATGACTGAAGCGAAGTCAGACACAGAGGGACACCGGTTGAACCGGTGATGAAGAAAAATGAGCATCAGTGTAGTTGTCCAGAGACTCCATTTTTCGGGGGTTTCTGAGCTTACACGCACCAGTTAAACCGACAATCAATTCACGGTGCATTGATCAAGTTGCTGTTGGAGCAGTAACGGCTAGTTGCTGGGAAAAATGCATTCAACGGTTGAACCGGTGAAGACAAAAGTTGAGCATCGGTTTAACCGGCATTAAGGAATTTCGTCAGCCTTTTCCCAACGGCTAGTTTGAGGGGTTGGGCTATATATATGCCACCCCACGGCTCATTTGAGGTTGCTGGAGAGTGCTCGAGACTAAGGAAGTATACTACACTTGAAGAACCTCTCCAACCACCATAGAGCTTCATTGTACATCATATAGGCTTAAGCACACTTGTGAGAGTGCTTAGTGCTTGTAATAGGGATTAGTTCTTGCGAGAGCTCCCTTGAGAGAAGTCTTGCTGCGGCAAGCATCTTGTGTACTCGTCGTGTGACCCTCCGACTTGGTGTGGAGCGGCAACGACACTTTGTGCGGGGAAGGAGACCCCTCTTGGTGAGAAGCTCCAATAGTGAAGACGGTGCCGTTGGTGACGCTTCGAGAGAGACGGTGGCGGTGGCCTTGTCTTTGTGACTTGGGGCCACTTAGCCTTTGCTTGCCGGAAGCCTTGGTGGCGAACGCAAGACGGTGATCAAGCGAAGAGACTTGGCATCACACTTGTCTTGTTGGACAAGTGGCCGTGGACGTAGGGAGGGACTTGGTGTCCTAACCGAACCACGTTAAATCGTGTGTCTTGGTGTCTTCACGGGAGTTTGCATATTCTCTCCTTTACCTCCTTACTTACGTATTACGTTTCCGCATTTACTCTACCTTGCGTGCCTTTACTTTCCTAGTTAGTTTGATTAGGATTGGCTATAGGTTGCAAGTCTTTTAGGGGTAAGTAGAGAGTAGCATAGATAAACCTTAGTCATAACTAGCATGTGTAGGACGTATTAGGTTTATCTTATGCAAATAGATTGAGCCCTAGGATAGAAAGCGATTAGCGATCCTATTCACCCCCTCCCCCTCTAGGGTCGGACACCCCGGTGATCCTTACACCCAACCGAGAATCTTGTACATGTACCTAACATTGCATAAGTATCGTCTGTAAGCATAAAACAACAATTCATGGAAGCATTATAAGATTGGATTGGCACAAAATTGATTCACTAACAAAAAAATAAACAACGGTCTTTCATGTGTGCGTCACACATCTTGTCCGTTCATGTGCAACATACACAAACCTAGCTTGCGGCACATTGGCTATTTGAATTGCCAAAGATTTCTCTCCTCTTTTCTTCTTGCCTTATTTCTTCTGTTCGTGATCAGAGAACTAATCTGCTATCATGTTTTTGTCTGGTTATATTTCTTACTCACTTGTGTTACAGCACACTAGTGCAAGAGGCATATATTGGAAGGGTTAATTTGTTCCATGCCATTATAAATATGGGTCAGTTGGATCCATGCCACTACAACTTCTTGAAATTGGATTTCATGTTGAAATCCATGCCATTGAGTGGCATGATTTTCAACGTGAAACCCAATTTCACGGAGTTGTGGTGGCATGAATCTAATTTTCTCTATAAATATCCAAGTTTGGAGATGTACCATTAAACTTCACCTATTTGGAATTGTGCCATTACAAATCTTGAATACATCAATTCCTGCCATTTTGTACGGCTGAAATGCTCTTGGGCCCACGTGCGGGTGGGGGTACTTTCGTATTTGTTGACGGTCCTTAAGTTGTAAAATCAATCATCAACTCCTGCAACTTTTGATGACAAATAATCACCAAACTAAGTGTCGGTGTTTTACTGCCATGCCTACTGTTGACACTCAGTAAGGACCAATTCTAGGCGTTGATCAGAAAATCATGAGAGCCTACATTTCTTACATGCATTATCTATCAAATAAATCCCTAAACACACTTTACTTCTAGAAAATTGCAAGATTTGTTTTCAGGCTAATTTGCAGGTTGCAAGCACACTTTAGTCTAAGATAAAATCACAAATAAAATAAAGCACAAGTTCAAGCTCAATTGGACCAAAAGTAGCCCATGAACCAAGTCAAATACAATCAAGACAGGCCAAGCCCTGGTGTCAGGACAAGTGGAGGCCCAGATAAGCCCATCCCCAGCAGTTGGGGTGGTTTGGGACACTGGGTGGCCAGCCAACCACCCTAGTCTGTGGTCGGCCGACAACCCAGTGGGCCTCACCGCCTTCAACTTGCCACATGGAGGAAGGGCATTGGCTCCTTAAGTCAGTTCACCAAGGATCAGCTGCAAAAGACATCCCTCTCGGTTGTAGCTCCCTCCTATAAATATGAGGGAAGGGGGTGAGAATTAACACACGCACACCCCCCCCACACACACACACAATTACCTCTCATGTGAAGCTCTCTTGCATTAGTTTATCAGTTCGAGGAGTTTAGGTGAAGTCTAGGAGTCATCGTGTCCTAGAACTAGCCTTTTCTCTAGTTCTCTCGTGTAATTCTCGGTCGTTTGTAATAGAGGGCCCAAAGGCAGCTAGGACAAATGGCCTAGACAAAAGGCTTGTTCTGTATTAGTGAACGTGACCCATTACTAGCAAGGATTTTAATAGTAGACCTGACAATAATTCTCTCTCTCTTTTTTTGCGAGGAGACCCGATGATAACTCGACGCAACTGGGAAGTAAATAGTGCCATCATATAATAGCTGTAGTTTTGAAAACGTAAATTCTGCCACTACTTATTAGAAACATTGAGCCTGATTAGTTATTTTTACTACCTGTCCATTTTGTGACCTCTACTATCTTATGTTAGTCATTACTATTAACCTCTGTTCACCTACACGGCCATTTTGCCCATGTACACACCATCTAAACACTACACAATGACTAGCCTTGTCCGTTTAATTAGACTTTTATCATGTTTCATGACCATTTAACCTGTTTAAATGGCCATTTAGTCCAAATATATAGCTAAACAGTACATGGCCAACTGTTTTGCCATTTACCGTTTATACTAACACTACTATTAACTGTACTCTAGGTGAGGTCTCGAATGTCGTCAGTTCACTTATCCTTACGCCTTTTATCTCTTCTATCATATCCTCAATCTTCCAACCTTTCTCACACGTATCCACACGCCTTTTCCCAGCAACTCGCACCGCATTCAAGCCACGCACGGTATCAACCCCTGACCCAACAATGGCATCCGTCTAGCGAGTGCAATGCTTCGATGACCCACACCGATGGCAACATTCAACCCCCCCCCCCCCCCCTTCTCCATCTGCCTCCGTTCCCGCATGCACATGACATACCAACCAACCAGTTCCCTGTGCAGCTAATTCATTGAAACATAGAAATTTATCATGAAAGTTTCCATATGCATCCAAAAAGAAAGGAAGGAGCTAACTTAAAACCAAGCAAGGTGCACAGTAAGCCCTCAATGGCCCATAGTTTTGTTGTGATATGTCTGCACATTGCATCCATCACAACACCAGACTAGGTGGGGTAATAAGTTCCTAAAATTTAGCTTACAAATTTCATATATTATTTCATAACTAACAATGACTAAGTGCTGAATTGGATTTTGAAAGGGCATTATTTAGAGTCATAATCCATTAACACCCCTACCCAACACAAAATTAAACCTGTAAAGAAAAGTAACTTGATGAGACAAAATCGTATGTAATGGCATATAAGCCAAAGCAGATACAAGTGGGATAAGGAAACAATTCACTCACACGTAGCATCCCATTTGTTTGTGTTGTAACCCAAAAAAAACTTTCTTGGTTAGACATTGAGTGGAGACGTGAGCTTATGTGTACCATTGGCTAGAGGTGGAGTGGAAAGCATCTTGAACATCCCACACTCTACCTCTTCTCTTCTCCACATACAGATGATGCAAACATTATATTCCATTATGAGCAGGTATGCCATCAGGCAGTTTATGTAATGCCTTAGCAATATAAAACTAATTGATAGGTTTATTGTCAACTTATTCAAGAGTTATTTGATAATAAAAATATTACACTAACATACATGTTAACAATCTTAAAGGAAGGTTGTTATTGATATTTGTTTTAGTTATAATTATGCATGCCACCTACCTGGCGGGCCATCTGGACAAGCCTACTGCATGCTTGCGTTTGCATGTCGCTGCAGCCCACCCTGGCCGCAACTTTGTGACGCCTTGCAATGACATTAGCGCAGGCTTTGATAATACTATATACTAGGTGATTACCCGCGCGTTGCTGCGGGATTGAGAGAGCTTTTTGATAAACTATGATAAAAATATACAATAATTCTTTAAATAAAATGTTATGGAGAGCATGTAGTAATACAAATAAGCATTTAGATCGAGTTTGCTAGAAAAAATGATAGATTTTTTAAAGGTCGTATAAATGGTGAATTTGTAGAGATTATACGTTGAAAGTCATATGAGAAATTTCTTGGATGAAAAATAATAGATTTTTGAGTTATTCTTTGTTAGAGAAGAAAGAAACCAAAAAGACATATATTTCATGGATATAAGATGTGCACGAAGTTGATTGGATGGTTATAATAATAATGAAGGTGATGTGCCTGATTTAGATAGCGGAGAAATAGTAATAAATCCTTATGGATCCCAATAGTGATGGATATGTTGATGTAGCTGAACGAAGTAATTAGATATCTTTTAATTACTTTTATAAATAAATAAAAATAAATTATTAAAAATTAATGCTAGTGGATTGCATGACATGTTGACGTGGATAACAAAATTCTAGTGCAGTGGGTTTTAATTGCATGTGATTGTGCATTGCTAAAGTAGACAGCTTGCATGTTGAGAGAAATCTCTAGTGGGGACCAACTATATATGTTTTATAGATTACCCACACCAAGAAACATTAGCGCCTTTTATGGCGTGCAGTACATATTGAGTTTGGGATTTCACCACCACAAAGTACCATTGATTTGTTTAATGTTTGGTCCAAATATGGTAATTATAATCACAATTTAATGCTATTGACAGGGCTGCTTTTGTGTTGGGTAATATGGCTCACAAAAAAATGAAACTGTATTTAACAATGCAGACCAAAAACTTTTTTGCAGGTTTTTTTCAGAGGGACGCATTAGCTCCGGTTTTGGACTTTGTTGCAGCGCACTGATGACAGAAAGGATGAGATTGTCAAAGCATGCCAAGGTGAGTCAAGATCCTTGGAGTTCTTCGCATCCAATTGAATGGCCGTTTATTTTATGCATTGGTTAATAATGTTGGACCATTATGTGTTTTAAATTTTATATGCGATGTGATAATTTTGGACTGACGCCTCTTCTATGAAGTCGTTTGAAGCCCGATGTTTTCCATTATCTAAATAAAGAACACCATAGCTTCCGGCAAAGTTCTCAAATCATGTTACTAGTTTATTAATAAGTCGGTCCCTTCTTTTTCTTTATACAGAAAGATGAGTAGAAGCTCATGTTAGGATAACTTATGACTAGCCTGAAAAAAATTGTAACCATATATACTTACACAGTAAAAAAAGGTAAGGATCAAATTTGGAGCGAAAGGCCCACAGGAAACCCTCATCACGCATAGTTTCAATGCCATATGTCTGTATGCTCAATGATTAAACAAAAGGTTGAGTAAAGTAACTATATGAGACAATTCTATCAAACAGCAAGGGAGAAAAGACAAACGTAATGAAAGGATCAATCCTAGTCATTGACACCAATGAACTGATGTCTGTTTCTATCAGAACACAACAAGTTCTGTTACCTAGAGATATATAGTGGGGGAAATGAGTTTTGAGTAAGTTAGAGGTAGAGTAGTGGAAACGTCAGCTTGAGTGTCCCTCACTCCACACCTTCTCCACATTTGGACGATGAAAAAAACTACTTTTAAGCATAAGTGGCGTGTTACAGAGCATTATGGCATGGAAAGCCAAATAAACTAAAACAGAAGACGGAAGATGTACAGGACGAGATGAACCATGGGTTAACTTCACGCTAGGCAACAGAGTCCCCAGGCTTTATAAGGCTATAATTGTGCCCATTCCATCATTATCATCACCATCACCAAATCACAAAAACACTCTCTATTGTCTCTAGACTATAGCCCACTAGTCATCTGCACGTCTGCACTCCCGCAGCCACACCAGCCGATATGGCTTTCCCACAACCTGCAGTCAGTGCAGCCTCAATCGCACACGCACCAGCTGGTTTCAAGTTTAGACCTACTGATGAGGAAGTCATCCTGCACTACCTCCGGCCTCGTGCGGTGAATGCGCCGCTCCCTTCATCATTTATCGTAGATGCAGACGTGCTGAGCCACAATCCTTGGGAGCTACTACCAGGTCTCCACATACACCAACCTTTTTTTCTCAAGCAACAAATATAAAAGTTTATTGTAATTTCATTTCATTATTGTTCCCTGCTGCAACCAGATCTTTGGATGGCTAAAAATTACCTGCTTGTTTTCCTGCATTTTTTTTGCCAAACAGAGGGGTCCACGGAGAAATATTTTTTCTCTCAAAGAGTTCTGAAGTGGCCAATTGGAAACCAATGGAATCGTGCTGCAGGTGATGGGCACTGGAAGACATCAGGCAAGGACGTATCAATCTTTTGTCGTCCTCTCAATGGTGGAGAGCCTCTCATGATCGGCTCAAAGAAAACCCTGGTGTTCTACCATGGGAAATCAGATTTTGGTGAGAACACTGAATGGGTGATGCAGGAGTACAGCCTTGTTGGAGCCGGCCTCACACCCTATCGTGTGATGAGGCCTGGTGGAAGCAATCACTTTGGGGAATCCAGCTCTGCTGCTGCGACCATCACTGAGGTACATTGATTCACATCCAAAGAATTGTTGTACTTGACTGATTTTGATTAACTTTGCATATATACATAGTTGAATTGGTTCATTATTTGTGTATTTCATTGGATATTTTTTATGGGTGGGTGGATGTGAGGTGTGTCAGAGCTAATGTCGCACTGATCATACCAAATTTGCGGTGTGGGTGAAAGGAGTCGACGGCCATCCTTTGGCGGGATCGTCCAAAGATTTGAATTTATGGTATAAACAGGGTTTTTTGTCGGTTTCCTTACGTGTAGCTTGACTACCCAATCGAACAGTTAGCATATGTCGCCATACTATTTCTCGTGGGTCGTTTCAGTGACATTTCCATATCGTCCAAAGTTTTGAATTTATGGTATAAAAAGGGATTCTTTGTCCATCTCTGTTATGTTCTTGGATGGGAGGAGCGATGTTAGTGCTTGGAATGTGGTGTAGGTTGTAGTCTTGGTTGGTGTAGGGGCAAGATCTTGTACTTCGGCATTTTGGTGCCATCGGGGGACGCCACCAGTATCAAGGAATGGGGATCGGAAATAGAGAGAAAGGGTATAGGGAAGCTAGATAATTCTCGTTGCTTGCTTTTTCCATCGATACAACCAGTCCATATATATGTTTATCTCTCCTAAAGGAAATAAGACTGACAACTCGGAATATATTGAAACCAATCTCCTAAATCGTCTCCTGCCAAAACAGCATGATTCCTTAATCTGTATGATTGCCCGCTACTATCAGCCACTTTCCACGGTCTCCGGCGCCTTCTTATTCTTGTTACAGTGTTGATAGACTTTCCCGGTCATAACAGTTTCCTTACGAGTAAGCTTGACCACAAATCCAACAGTTACGATGTGTCGCCATCCTATTTCTCGTGGGTCATTTCATTCACATTTCGGCAATGATCCTAATATAGAAATTTTGTTACAGAGCATATCAAACCTATATGTTTTGTGCCAACTGTTTGTCGCTCGTGAGACAAATATGATGATAAAAAATAGTTATGCCATCCAATTCGGTTATTCGTACATAACTAACCTCAACTCAGTTTGTGTGCCAAGCATATGTTGTTTGTTAAGCGTATATTGCTCTTCTAATGTAGGAATTCATTATTACTCATAGTGTTCTAACCATGTATGCAGAAAAATGGTAATCAATCTGGAGCTCTCAACAATGCCAAGGTTCAAGTCCTGGTAAATCCAGATAACTCTTGGGTTGTATGCCACATATACAAGAAGAAGAATCACATGCCACGTGTGATTGCTCAGGTTTACAACAGTGCAGAGGGAGAGCAGGTCCCCTTCTACAACTTCCTTGAGATGGGAAATTCCAAGGAAGAGAGTAGCGAGCGCACCAACGTGAAGGCAAATTCCACGGGGCTGGGCAACTGATTGAGGATGGCAGCCATGCTGCATGAGAGAAGAAGAATACTAATATCATGTAATAAAATGTTGGGGTCAAGTCGTAATAGAACACCGGCGCTTGACTTTTGTTCAGCTATCTTTACTTCAAATGAAGTGGCCCCATGGATATCCTTGGTCTTATAGAGTCCTAAATGCTATATGTTGCTGAAACATTATAACATATCTTGAAGCTCTATGTTTGCATTCTTGCAAATACTAAGTTAACACCCAATTAAGATTTGTGTACCTACCATTGAATAATTTGAATTATCACTAGGTTCGTAACCGTGCTTTGCTACGCACTTACGTAATATTGAAATAAAATAACACCAAGTTAATACACAAAAATTGTATAGACTATACAACAAGAGAAATAATTAGCATGTAGCAAATACATTAGAAAAGATGTAAACAGTCATCTTCCAACACAATTTGACACTCTTTGTAATTGTAGAAAATGCATTTTAATAAGAATGATCAAATGCATTATCATCATTTTAATGTGGTACGAAATAGAAGCAACATCTTCTTCACGTATCTGACACCGGTTTCTTTTATGTCCTCTCTGGTCAGCTTTACGTTCAACGCATCAATATTGCTATCTAGGTTCTTCATATTGGTTGTTCCTGAGACATTGTAGAGAACAAGCCATTAATCAAACATGGGACAATTACAGGAATATAGAGATAAGTCTCACTGTCGATGACTTGCATCAATCTTGGAAGTGAATGAGAAAGTGCAGAAGAACTGAAGAATAACTTTGTTAAATCACAACACTTTGGAAACAATACAAGTATTTCATAAATCCGTAAAATGCTCCTGGATATGTTGTTTTAACTAACTGGATGCGCTCCTTTGATCAAATCACAATTGAAAATGAATACATCACATATCATAGCATCTACTATTATTTATGAGTTATGAATATGTTGTATTTTACTTTTGTGAAAGTATGTACAAATTTTTTTTTGATAATGCATCTTTGGGGTGAACAATGTGAACCATCACTGAACAAATATTATGGCCGCCAATGATAAGAAAATGGAATGACAAGATCACACCTGGTCTAGGAACCAATTCATCCCCTTGATATGATGCAGAGTCCATTCTAAAGCTGAGTAGAGCCTCATTGGTGCTTGCTGACCACTTCTTCCATTTTCAGAGATATAGTCTAAAAGCACACATGTTCCGAAACTGCATTAGCACTACATTGACTTGTTCAGTTTAGAACGCCAAGTGAACACTTGCAAATATCTGAAAGTGTATATGCAGTACACTATCATGATTTTGGTTGGTTATCCAAACTTTCTCAAAGAGAGTTCCAGTACCCAAGTCTGAGGAGAGAATACTACAAGGTATATGTGGTTCAAATTATTCAGTCAAAGACAACTTTCACTTCTTGTACTGGCCCCCCAAGAAGTACTTGTTAACAAAGTACAAAACTATGTGACACTTGTAACTAAAGTCAAACTCATGAACAATATTATGCTTTTAAAAGGTGCTCTAGCAAATAAAGAACCAAATGTCAACCAGTCAAAGCTTAAGACCTGAACATTATCCATAATCTCATCCTGAAGCTACGTCCTTCACCGAAAAACCTGTAATAATGATCTTCTGTTAATTAACAATCATAGGGTGCAGTTTTTTTTTCATTCACACGCATGAGTTTGTCAAACAAGCAACAGAGCAAGCTACATTTGTTGAATTGACATAGCTAACAATTCATTCTGATTTCTGAAATTTCAAAATATTAATTCTTTCAGAATTCTTACCAGTAGATTTTGTTAATTTGATTTTGAAGTCTGATTGCATTGCTTTTATTCAGTACTGCTGCCTTCTGTTTCTATAGGAACAAATGAAGAAACTAATTTCATTTGCAACAGACCGGTACAATAGATTTATCTTGTACTGACTCCATAAGAAATATTTTTTTGGGTCAACAATTGAACGGCTATTAATTTTACTCTATTAATAAGAGATTTTACTAATCAATTTTGTGTATGTACAAAATGTACATAGTATTCCACATTAATGGCTGGAGCCATACAATAGTCATTAAAGGCTTTTAAGGAAAACTCAGCAATATTATCCATCTGTTGATGGCCATTGAAACATGTTGTGACCGTCAAATTCTCGAGAATAAATAGAGATTTACACTATGTTCCATATATATTTTATTTATTCTAATCAAATTATACATATTTTGGGTTAGTTGTGATTCTAGGAACATGTGGTACAAAATTGAGCCAATATGGCAAAAATCCAAGGCCGTCCGTAGGCCGGTGGGCCTAGCATCCAAATGCCACTTCACCGATCCAGGGTACAGAAAACACACTAAAGTTCCCTCTGAGACGTGCAATCAACGTCGATTTGATCATATGGACTGAAGGACCTAGCACTTGGATTAAAGGACCCACACACTAGAAAACAGAGCGCAACTGTCACCAATGTTGGTTGTGGGCGAATAATCAAGGCCATAGAAAAGCTGAGGCGGTTGATCCGACAACCTGGGACAAGTCCCATGTCATCTAGCCCCATCTAGGCCAGCTGGCCTCCACTTTCGCCCCAAGTCGAAGACTCAGCCATGGCAGTTATCCTAACTGCCTCCAGGATACAATCAAGGCCGTAATATCAAAAAGTGTTTTTATTATGTGTATTATGAAGAAGACAACAGAAGTATATTTTGACTACTAATTTGTCATACAATATATCTAGCAAGATAACCCATTCAAATATCAAATCTAGCTTGTAACTTTATTCAAATAATCAGCATCATAAACAGTACTACTAAAAATGCACATGTATCTTAGGATTATTTTGCTCTTATATTACAATGTTTTTACCTTTTCATTTACAAAACCAGCAAAACAATAGAAAGAACAAAATGTTATGCTTAAGCAATACATTCACTATTGTCGGGCCCGGCCCTGAGGGGGGGGGGGGGGGGCGAGCGGGGCGGCTGCCCCGGGCCCCACCTGGATATGTACTACGTGCATATTGTAGATAGTATAATCGGTGGACTATTAGTATAGACAATCACTGTGACGATGCGTCATCTCGTTCCCAGTTCCCTTCAGGTCACGACCCCTCTTTTGTTGTTGGATCCGATCGTTTTTCCGGAGTCACGGAGAGGTGCTACTATGCTAGCGCCTCATGCCGCCGCCCGGTGCATCATGAGTGCACGGTTGGCCGCCGGCGACTCGCGGACGTCCGGCGCCATCGCGCTCGAGCCGGGAAGTCTATTCACAAAGGACGCCGTCTCCTTGTGTCCCTGCATCCCCGAGTTCGTCTTTGCCACTTCTTCCGATCAGCTATCAATTACAAATATCTCCCGTCTCTAGTTCATTAATTCTATCATGTCATTTTTATTAATTTTTCAGCATAGAACAACACAGCATACATAGTGGAAAAAGGGTTTTTTTTGCCATCTACATCTCCCTGATATAAAAAAAAATTTGATGAGGTTGATCATGATAGTATTAGCTAGAAATATAAGAAGAAATATTTAAGATAATATGTAGAAATTGTTTGATATGAATATTTTATATGCACATCGAGTGTTTGTCATAAATATATCATCATAATTCCTATATATTTATTTCTTTCTATTATTACAATTATTATTATTATTGTCAAGAGGGCCCAACCTTTTAAATCGCCCCAGGCCCATAAAATCTCAGGACCGGCCCTGACTATTGTGCTTGAAACCATTCACTCAGAGGATAGAAACTTAATCTCATATTGCAATTAATCTCATATATACAACTTATGGCATATGACTCACACAAGTGTTTTAAAAAAAACTAATATATATTTTATACTCATAAAACTGATATGTCTGATCGTGGTTACTAATATGGTTCAGGAGCACACGAATTTTCCTAAATAAAGGTGGAATAATTGAAACATCTGGAAGCAAAGCCTACAAATTAAATAGATTCAACCCTCTAGCCTCAATATTATATAGTGAGGCCTCAAAAAATATTATTGTGAGGGGCGTCACTTATAGGATAGATAAATAGATTTAAGAACACATCCATCCACAAAATCTGCTTGCATGTTTTCCTTGGTCGCATTTTATCCATTCCTTGAATTTTATTTTCTTAAAATAATAGGTAGATTAAACCAAACATTTGCTAATTAGCAGCAGCTAGAACATTTTGCCAAGGCCCAACAGTAGGTTTTGTTAGAAGAAAATTAGTTAATTAGTGATCAATTAGTGTAATATTTAGTTAATTCTATAATTAGTGGATAATTTTCTTTTGGGGAACTGCCACCCCAAAGGGTGCCCCGAAGGGGTCGTCCCAAAGGGACATGTCCTTTGGGAGATGTCTCTTAGTCTTGTATATAAGCACAATCAATCAATAGATACAACATCCATTCACTCTACAACACGTTATCATGCACTTTGCTCTCCACTGAGAGAAAAACTCGAGGAGTCGTCTAAACGCACGCTCTAATCTTCTGGGCACAACAAGAAACAAGAACAACACAATCACCGTGGAGAAGAACTCGCCGAATTGCTGCATGAACAAAGGCCGATAGGCCATGCTATTTCGGCCTGTGCTGGTCGTCGTCGACGAGGCCGCCATGGTCGGCGCTCCCGTGGTGGTCGCGAACGCTGTTTCCCCACTGGACGCATGGGCTCGCCGGTGACATGCTAGGCCAAGAAGAAGACCGCAATGAATAACGGCCACTCGCAGGCGATGACAACGGGCGCCGTCAACTTCTTCATCCATGAACTCTGCAGTCGCCATCCCGAACAGAGGCCCGACCTCAACTGCAGGAATAAGAATCGAAGGATAATCGCCCAAAGCAAAAGAGCATAAGAAAATGAAAGAAGAATTGAAAACTACAACTATCGGCCAGCCATCATCTCAACCTGTTTCTTCAAAATTTCTTCTTTCTTTACTGTTATTTATCACAAATCGAGTACATGCAACAGCATTGAGAATCAAGTATTTGGTTTCTCAGCCTTGATAGAGAAGAGGAAAAGAACAGATGCGTTTTGCCTCATCGACATCCATGAAAATGGAAGAAGCAAACCATTTTCTCCGCCCAGGCAAAGAACCTGTCAACGCCGAAGATGCACGGTGATCTTCCACGGTGCCTGCTCCTCCCCGACCAGGGGCACGCTCCGAGCCATGAACGACCGGCGGGCCGGCCAAGCCCGGCGCACGGGGGAGGGGAAGAGCAAGGAGAGGAGGCGACGCTACAGCGCTGAACACGGCACACACCGGAGGTCGCGGCGCAGAGGCCATCAGGCGGTGCGCGGCGGCGCTCTCCACCGGCGGTGGCGCACCACGGCCAGCGACGGCGCGACCAAGGGGCGGCTGCGCGCCTTGACAGGATCGGCGGCGGCGGCGGTTACAGGGGTGGAGGAGGCGGCCCCCCTCTCTCCCTTTTAAACGGGCCGGCAACTGCCAGGCCGGTTTTTGAGTCGACTTGGGCCAGATCGGCCCACAGGCCGCCACGCCGGGCCACTAGCAGGGTGCCTGTTGGCAGGCCGTCTCTCTCTGCAAAATTGCGATAAGACTCTTAGAACTTTATCTTTTCATGTTTTAGATTATTTAGTTCTATATTTTGAGGCCTTAAATTGATACGTTTTAGCCCCTAAACTATTACAACACTGCAATATATTGTATTTATAATTAAAAATATAAATATTTGTTTTAGACCTTGTGTTTAAACGAAAAATTATGCAAATTATTTATCTAGAGTAAATATATAGTTTTTGAGACCTATGAGTCTTTAGAAATTGCATCATAATACTTTATATTGCGGAGATTTTTACTGTTTAATATTAACATATATTTTTCTGTGTCTATGATTTTCTGTTTTAGTCGTGGACTCTGACACAATTGTATAGTAGAATCTTTACTCCTATACATTATTTGCTTTTGAGACCAGAAAGTTGTATATGTAAATATAAATAGTTTTGATTTTGTTGGTTGGCAATTGTTTTAATTGCAATAAAATCGGATCCTTTTAATTAAATGATGCTTAATTAATGACAGCTGTATTTAGGCTCATATTGGCCTAGCCTAGAAAGGACAAAATGGCAACCAAACAATTTTCGCTAGTAACGCTAACATAAAAAGTGGAATTTTGCTTTAATCCCTGCAGAATTTGCGCAAAATTATGCCACTATGCAACTATAGCACTATGTGCTTAGTACATTTTCTGTTTTAGTCTCTAACTTAAACAATACCAATACGGTAAAGTACTTTGTTAACCTTGTTAATTTGGTAATTTTTTCGTAAATTGCATTTTAACAACGGTTGTTTCTCTTAATTAAGAATTTTTTTAATTAATGATGGATTATGCAAAATTGTTATATTCATATCCCATATACATCTGGGATCCCAACACAAATAATGGAGTTCTAGGCATTGGCTGCGCTTAATTCATATTGAATTATTCAGCCCAGAGACCGTGCCTATGGCAGCGATTATTCGCCCATTGCTAAGAGGTCTACATCATATTTATTTGAACTTGATGATTACCTATATTGTGTTCTTCCAGATAAGTGTTTTGGTAATATACGAATGGTACATTTTTATGGTGACTACCATCATTCATTATTAAAGGTTACACACAAGTAGTAGAGTCTTAGGCATTGGCTGCGGTATATTCATGTGAATATATCAGCCTAGAGACCATGCCTATAGTAGCAATTTATTTGCCTACTACTGAGAGATCTACTCTATGTTTTTGGACATAGAGATTATCTACTATGTGTGTGCCATATTAATAATGATTGTCTATGAGGTCTACACAACTTGTGACTACCTCTAATTGTTGTGAGGTTTAAAGTTCGTCGACTACCTCCAACTATCCAAAACAAAAAGAAGATATGGATCCCCTAAATTTTGCATTGGAAATTACAACATCAAAGTGATTTTTAATTTACCTTAAGTGTAAATTAATTAAATCATTGGTCTGTCACATGTTTTGGATATTGACTTCAGAGGAGTCTATTGAACTCGCTCTTGATGGCATCAATATCCCACATAAACAATGGACATTAATATTGCTTTTATCCCATAAATTAATAAAAGAATTTAATGACCCTTGATTGGGGTTGTTTATTATAGATAACAAAAAATGTGCCTTGCTATTGTTAAGGCACTACATCCATAAAGATTATCGATAAGAATATCTTATGGAAGGAACAATTTATCTATATTAAACATCAATAAGGGATAAAATAGGAGTTAGGACATAAGATTTGAAAGTTTTTCAATCTGAAATTTTAAGCTCTCTAGGAATTTGATTGTTTTTGCCAGATCTTCTAAGATCGCATAACAAAGACTCCCATTTCTATCATAAGAGAACATAAATTTATGGATAACAAGATCATCGAACATAATTCGAATGACTTGTTTTGAGATTTGAGAATAATCTCAAGGTCCATTGATATTATTTAGTCCATCAAAATATATTGTAACATTTGTTGTCAATGCATAACTACTGTGAGTATCATATTGATGAATTTGATACTCGACAATACTTATGGATTTTTCTATATATTAGACAAAAATTCCATTGAATTTTTGCCATATATAGATTGTACGGGAATCACTCCAATTTGGAATAATATGTCTCTAGTGGATAATTTGTACCACAAACTTTATAATTATGAAAGCAAAATATTACTGGTTCTTATGACAAGAAGAGTGAATAATTTTGGCTATCGCTAATGCGATGCAATGATAGTTTGGTCGACTCTTCTCCACTATCATTCTTCCTAAGGATATGAGTAAACAATTGATGACATTTAATTATGTCCTAATTCAACTCATATTTTACTAAAGTATAGAGATATCAACATGTGTTTTTAGGAAAACACAAAAAGACAACTTTGGATATGGCATATAAGTAATGAGATGGATCTCATTTTTGTTGTATTATGCATACAACCATCCCGTACACCATGTTGCGTATCCAAATTTTTCACACGCTTGATCTATTCAATTTGAAATGATCAACTTGGGCATCCAAAGGGATGCGTGAGAAATTAATGGCAATTCATTTGGTCCTGACTTTCCCAAAGTGTGGATACGATAAATAACATGGGGAAACAGATTTTAAGACTCTCTTATCTTAAAATCAGGTTGACTTTATTAAATTTCTTGATCATATTCAAAAGAATATGTATGGGTTCGTACAAAGATTGTATGGACAGTTCAGGCATTTCATGATTGTATAGATACATCTATGAGATGATCTAGAGTGTGTAAAATCATGTATCTATATCTTCATGAGATAGATACACACTCAATCATGTATTTGGTAGATAATGGTTCTAGTTATGAGCATTATCCTGAACATTACTAAACCTTTATACCTTCAATGATGATTGCTTGGTATCACAAGAGTTTAGTTACATATCCAAAAGCATAAATTAGAATCTATAAGTATAACATTAAAGTCATAACAGGATCATCATTATTGGATTGCTATCATCAACTTTGTATTGAAGTCAGGTAGATTTTACACACTCCTGACTTATGATTCATTGCATATCTCCCATATGCATATAGTATGTGGAAATACATGAAGATTTCCTATTTGCGTAAGATTGAGTTACGTTGTATATGTACCACTCTCACCACCACAGCATACATTGATGGGTTCACACAGGAAATTGGGGATCATCTGAGATTTCAAATCTCCGTCGATTGTTCAGTATCTATATCTCTTAGAGAGGATCTATTTACAACCTGTATGCTGGGTTTTAGTATAAATGAGCTTTTCCAAGCATTAGGGGGAGATTTGAAGTACCATATATAATGCCCGGAAAATATTTGAATGCATAAAGCATTTCAAGCTCAGGATCACGTACTAAATTAACTGAACTTTGAGTTCAAAGATTTGCATAGTATTGCAAATAAACTGCCACATGCATTTACTAATCATTAATCTAATGCAAGTATGTGCCAGAGAGAGTAGTGGTACTAAGTAAAACCACTCAACTCCCAATTGTAAATAAGGGGGGAGCAGTATGGCCATAAAGCAAGATTATTCATGCTAGCAATAGAAGAATTTTCTTCTAAATTAGTAAATACAACTAAACCTTTGGTTGAAAAATACCTAGAGGACATTTTATGTCCTGTGGACATTTATAATCCACAACCCAGCTCAGAGGTGCACCAAAATACTGATGCTGGGATATCGGAAAGCCCTGACTCTCGTTTAAGGAAGTCACGATGAGTCATTCAGGGTCCATTTTGAGTTTTGATAACCGGAGAATTATATCATATAAAGGCTACATGAGTCGACTCATACTTCTCTGAATAAATTATATACATTACTCAAAGTTATCCAGTTAATAAGACCATGGCAGAGTGCTTTGTCACTCTTACTGGAACTTGACGAGTAAAGTTATACATACAGAGATAGTCTTGCTCACCAAAAGAGAGGTGTTTGGAAGTAAAGCCAACACCTAGACGTACATTTACTGTGGGTACAAAAGTGTTTTCATCATAGAATGGATTGAGAACAATGAGGTGGTGAGATTAAAGAAAGACTAGTAGCACAAGGGGTTTACGCAAAGCCCAGAGCATTAATTTTCAAATGCAAGTTATTCTCCATAGTAAATTATAAAATTTCCGATACTAACTTTTGACTGGTAGTACAAAAGCATCTATCTTTGCAGTTGACAGATGTAGTGATTACATACGATCACTTGATTTGGTATATTGTGAAACTTCCGGGAAGGAGTTCACATATTCAATACTTATATATAAAATCGCAACATATACCGTATATTACTTAAGTCGATATATGGCTTAAAACAGTTAAGTCGATTTTGGTACAATCGACTTTGTATGTATTCCTTATATTGAAGGGATACATGATTGATTACACGTGGTGTTCATTTCAGAATCATTAATTGGAATTTTTAGTATTATATGATTGTCAATAAACTTGACATCATTGGTAATGAACACTTGTGAAGAACACGTTGTAATCTATAGACGGAGTTTAGTGATGGGAGATACGGTCTAAACCAAAATTTTATTTTGTGTTTACAATCCAAGTATCTTCTCCTAGGTTTTTGTAGTAAAGCTATCTATATTCATATCATATTGAATTATTAAATATGAAAGGGAATCCTATGGTGGTTCTACCTCATTATAGAAAACATATGAGGGGAGATTGTTTTATGCCATAGTGATTGAATTAAGATAATAGGACATGTGGTCCATTATCCCTGTGCTATTTATGCGCTAATATATATATTGCAAAAGTTCCCGGCCGGATATTGCCTTTGCAATAATTTGCTATCTAATAGTTGCGCTATTCTACCTAAGGCTGATAGATTCAAATTAAGAATATCTTTGATATCTTAAAATAGCACATACGGATTTGGCCGATTACGTGGATATCATGATTCTGGTTATCTATAAGATCCCCAAAATTCCAGATCATTGAAATAAGCTTTACATGAATATGGAAAGACTAATATATAATAGTCTTTAAGTACGTAGACATTTAATGGTCAATTCCATTAATCATTCTGATATTGCATTGTATAAGGCTACACATGAATGTGTATAGCTTGACAGAATAATATGTCACATACTGAAGTTATGTGGTATTGATTCTATTGAATCAAAGGTCATTATCTATAAAGGTAATGCAGCTTGTGTTGTTTAGATGGAGACAAGTTATACTAAATGCAATATTTTGCATTAAGATGGTTCTGTTTCATAGGTCATATGGGCATATGAACATTTGCAAACTAAGTACTTGTGATAATCTCGAAGAGATATTCACAAGGTCTACTATACTCCACATTTCATATGTGTAGAATATATTGGTATGAAAGGTTTGCAAGTTTCAGGGGGAGAGTCTACCGTCTCTCTGATTTATAACTTGTTGAAAACATCATATTGCACTCTTTTCTTTGTATGAGTTTTCCCTTTGGGTTTCTCATAAAAAGTTTTTTTATGAAGCAATATCGACACAAGACTATGTCATATCATCCATTTTTCTCAAAGAGATTTTTGGTGGATGATATTGAGACATATGATACATTGTACTCTTTTCTTTATGTGAGTTTTTCCTTTTTGAGGTTTCTCAAATAAAGTTTTTGATGAGGCAATGTCAACATAAAATTATATGCTATGTCATCTAGTTTTCCCCACAGGGGTTTTTAGAAGATGATATTTGAAGCATATTGACCATAGGGTCAAGGTGTTATTAGACTAAGACTTTGGGTTATCTCAAGGGTCTACTGACATTGGTTATTGTATATTATGGTGTTTCTCCTTATTTTCCCACTGGGTTTGAAGGAGTTTTGCCTAGTATACCCGAATTACTTTGGTTTTTCCCACAGGGTTTTCCAAAGATTCTCCTCACATTTTTCCTGAAAGGTTTTTGGGGGGAGATATATTGTTTTGCATCTCCTGATTTTTCTCATAGGGTTTTCAAGGAGTTTTTCGATTGATTACAAGATCATGAGAAGATCAAATTGATTACAAGACCACAAGAAGATCAAATTAGTTACAAGACCACAAGAAGGACAAATTGATCAAGGGGGAGTGTTAGAAGAAAAATAGTTAATTAGTGATCAATTAGTGTAATATTTAGTTAATTCTGTAATTAGTGGATAATTTCCATTTGGGGAACTGCCACCCCAAAGGGTGCCCCGAAGGGGTCATCCCAAAGGGACATGTCCTTTGGGAGATGTCTCTTGGTCTTGTATATAAGCACAATCAATCAATAGACAGAACATCCATTCACTGTACAACAGGTTTGATTCTCCTGGTACAAGCATGTAGGCTATTCGGCTGAGTGTATAAATAAGCAGAAAAAAGTCCTATTTACATCCTTAGACTCTAGGTTGAGTTCCCGTATCCACCCTGGATTTGAAAACTCCACATGAGTAAATCTTTGGATAAATCCTTGAGAAATTATAGTAAATCACAAAAGTTCATAAAATGGAAAATCTAATTTTGTCGGACTCCACATGAGTAGATCTATGCGGTGAACATATGATATGATATAATTTAAAAAAATATTTTAGTTTTAGATATATATATATACATTTATGTAATTGATTCATATCTATATTTTGCTTGACCCAATTATTGTGAAATTTTTAGGGTGGTCTAAACATTATATCAATGAGCTGTAGTAAATGTTTCATGCTCATTAGATCATGTATGCCTAAGTTATAGATTTAGGTGTTTAATTCCAAGCTATATCAGACTCTTTAATTAGTTGCTCAAGCATACTTTTTCCAATGAACATGAAATTTTTAGATCTCAATAATATAATTATTAGCCCACCATAAAATTTTCAACATAATTGGACCATGGAATATTTAGATATGAATTCATTATTAAAAATATATATATCTAAAAGTAAAAATTATTTTTACTAAATGATATCTTATCATATGTTCACTGCATAGACCTACTCATGTGGAGTTTTAAAAAATTGAAGGTTCCATTTTATGATTTTTTGTGGTTTATTATAACTTTTTGAAGATTCATCCAAAATCAACATTAAAAAAAAGAGGAAAACCTCAGTCCAAAATAACCCGTTTTCGAGTCTGAGGGTGGAAAAATAACCAATTTTCAAGTCCGGTATCGTGAGTCCGAGGAGTCGAAATAACCAGTTTTCGAGTCCAGTGTGAAAACGTAAACTTAGCCCACAGTCCAAGGAGTCGCTTCACTCAGCTCAATGTGTCTGATCTAGTGTGCTAACTCACTCAAGGGTGCCTTAGATTTTTCGGCTGCTACTTTCTGCAGGTTGTCTGTCCCCTCTTCACTCAGCTCAAAAACGATATTTCATAATGGAAAAGGTCCTTTCTGCCTCTTAGACTTTGGGCCGAATCTGCTTTTGGTCCCTGGACATTGAAACTGTCCTACTAGGCTCCTCGGACCTCTGAAAATGGTCACGTGACCACCCTGAGTGGGTTTGATGGTTGTTTTGTCCGACGTGGCGCCACGCCGACCGTCTCATGTGGAATGGGCCCACCTATCAGCTAACAGCAACCCAAATACACCCATGCCGCCACCGCCTATTGCTTATCCGCCTCCATTCCCCATTCCTACCAAACCCTAGCGAGCGCTATCCTCTCCCCATCGCTTTCTGTTCACTCGACTCTCCTCACCTGCCATTCCATCGACTCTCGCCGCCCACCAGCATATTTTCACCATCCCTCCCAAACCCTAGCGAGCTCACTTCCCTCGATATATTAGTGTGTCACAGTTGTTGAGCTCTAGCCTTGTGGCTAGTGGAAGGGTGATGGCTGGCGCTGGCATTCGCCCATCTCATAATGTAGAGGGCTTTTCGACTATGAGCTGGCTGTCCTCTGCCACTGCGACATGAAGATGACGATATAGATATCCTAGAGCGATAACAATCCTGGATGGAGATATTTGAAGTGCTACAATGCTCAGGTAAGTCGACGAATCTTGGTGTGATTTAGTTGTGTTTGTCATTTGCTCTAAAATTGATGTCTAGGTTGGTTCTACGGTCTGGAGGGTGCGAGTTCATGGGATGGTACCAAGGGCCTGTTAATGTGTTCATCCATGGCCTGCTCATTGACCTGCGTGACACTATCTGGGCCCTGAAGTGTGAGAGGATGGAGCTGAAGGCTGCTCTTGCTGATGCGATGGTGAAGATGGAGCAACAAAAGAAGGAAATTACTTCACAGAAGGTGGCTAATGAAGCGCTCAATGCTGCCAACAAGACAAGGTCACAAAAGTTAGTGATGAAAAGGCTCTGGATGTTGGGTTTGCTTGTTTCCTTTGCTGCTGCAGCAGTGTTCATGCGCCTTGGTTAGGATGGAGGAGTGACTGGTTTTCTTTTGCCACTGATCCACCAGGAAGTGGATCTGTTAGTAATGTCAATGCTTTGGATGCTAGGTTTATGTTCTAGGAGTGACAAGTATGTGTTGGTTGTGTTAGCTGTGTGGTACCTAGCTGCAAGTAGGATTGTGTAGTTTGTGAACTCATGTGGCTGAACTGTAATGGCACTATGTCGACTCTGTTAACTTTTGTGCTAGAACTGGAATGCAACAAGTTTGTGATGAAAGTAAAGAAACTAGCCCGTGTAATATTTTTTTGAGTCTGTGAAAGTAAGAATGTTGCAGCACAGAATAAATTATAGCCATACAATTTGGCATAATTAAACCAAGCTGCAAACCTCATAGCCATAGAGTTTGGCAAACAGCACACAATAAGCCATATAGTTTGGCACATACCTCACACAATATGACAAAGAGTTTGGCACACACATCAAAACAGTAAGCCATACAGTTTGGCATACATCCAGTGGATATTAAGATATAGATTGGCAAACACCATAGAGTTCGGCAAACATCAAGGACACAGGAATCAGTTTACAACTTTGTAGAGTCCCAAGGAGGAAGGAGAAGTATAGGGCCTCATGCAGTGTACCTCTATTGAGCTTGTTTCTTCTTTGCTAGCTCTTGGTTAGAATATTGTGCTGATGCTGACGCTGATCCAGACATCACATTGATAGTAACCCTGGATCCTCCTGTTGAATTTGGAGCTTGTGCATGAAGCTTGATTATAGCCAAACCTGATGGACCAGTGTGAACCTTTTCCTTGTCTCTGCTATGTACCAAGCCTAGACTTTTTGCCTAGAAGCCATGAACAAAAAAGAAGAAGGATTGAAAAGATTGAACAACTGACAATTACATTCATAGTAAAAAAAAGTTGTAAAAGTTACCTTTGTCATGGAACTAGTCATCCAGTTGACTCTTGGTTTCCAACTGTCAATGAGAACTTTCTTTTGCTAGCTTCTGGCGTACTAGATGCAGCTATTGGAGCAGGAGCAGGAGCAGGAACACTAGCAGATGCAGATGCAGCATATCAAATGGAGCTCCAGCAGATGCGGCATTTCCACTACTTCTATCACAAGTTTTCCTACTGTGACCAGTACATTTGCACTTCTAACATCTCATGACAGATCCCACCCTAGACACCTTAGTTGCTTTTAGTTTTTCATGAGTTTCTCTAGTTCTTCGTGTCTTGGTTCTACCTGGCATTTTAATATCCATGGGCTTTCAACTTTGGTCTATCAGAGATTTACCAACCTGCCTGGCCATCAACTGTCTCCTAGCAGTAAGTGTATGTCTTTTTGAAGTTCTCCATAGTGTAGCAGTCTGCAATGTAATGATCCAAAAAATTTGTCTTGAAGTAGATACTGGATATTGCATGACAACATGGAAAGCCAAATAGTTGCCAATACCTGCAAGAGCACGCAATTGCCTGAAAGTCATCTGTGAACCAATGATCCCAATGCTTCACCTTAAATTTATCTGCTCCATTACTTATTGGATGGCAATAGCCTGGCATTTCGATGTATGTGTTCAATTTTTTCAATATGTTTGGGAAAATTCTTCCCATCAACCTTTTCGATCTGTCCCACTGCTCTTGGATCCTGGCCATAACCTTCCTTCTAATGGCCTCTAACATGGTGATGATAGGACAGTACCTGGCCTCTACTATCCATTTGTTGAGTGATTCACATAGATTATTATCTACTAAGTCACAGTTGTTTCCTAACCTGAATGTTGTGGATGAGTGTTCAAGATAGCTTTAGTACCTGGTCTAGTCTCTTTTGATAACCTGAATCTAGCAAGGTTGAATAGCATTGGGCAAGCAGCTTTGGCACAAGCCCAGAACATCTTTTGCCATTCTTTTTTGAAGAACTCCTTCCAGTTTGCATATATATGCCTTGCACAGTTCCTATGTTCAGCTTATGGTGCTCACTTCTGAACAACATTTAGAATCCTCTTTAGCTGGTCAGAGATGATCACCCGATTCTTTCCATCTCCAACTTGAATATCCTTAAAAAGCAATTCACAGAAACCAATCCTAGTTAGTATTGTTCTCTTTATCCACAACAACCCATGCAATGGGATAGATTTGGTTGTTAGCATCCATTCCAACTGCTTGCAGAAGCTCCCCATTGGTACGTAGCACCTTTGAAGAAGCATCCATCCAGGCCAACCACCTTCCTACTCCTACCAATAAGCATTTCTTGCATGCATCAAAACAGATGTACATCCTCCAAATTTTCTATGGTTCCACATCATGCACCTTGTTTATCACAATTGTACTTCTAGGATTACTCCTAAGCAGATCCAACTGATAGTCATAGAGGACCTCATATTGACCTTTGATTGCATCATAGGTTTTCTGCATCACTATGTCCTTAGCTCTCTTCAAATTGGAGATGGAAACATTTGCAAACATCTCTTCTAAAATTGTACTCTTCATATGGCCAAAATTCAAACCAGGGTTTACCATTATAAACTTTTCATACTTGGCAGCTTTCTTCAGGGAAGTCATATGCTTATTATCTCTTCTGAGTGGACAAGTGTGCTCATCTTTGAATGTTGCTATTTGCTAGCTACTTGTTCTAAAGTTCCTGGAGAACAATAGACCCAAGGACAGTGTTGCCAATCACATTTAGCCCTAACTCTTATGGGATCATCCTTGATGAATTTGAGACTACCTTTCTTTCATGCAGACAGTACCTTATGACAGCATCCTTGAATTCTTTCTTACCACTGAACTTCATTCCGAACTCAAATTTTGGGACTTCATCACTAGAATTGAACTGCCCAGTGTTCCTTCTTCCTTACGTCCCCATCACTGCCAAGCTCTACAAATGAGTAATCATCATCTGAATCATAATATGAAGTCCCATATCCTTCACACTCAATATCATCATCTACTCCCTTTTGAGATTGACTGCCTAATACCACATGATCTATTGTAGCCATTTCACCCTTCTTTTGTTTCATCTTGAAGGCTGAAATGACCAAGACACCCTAAGAGGGGGGTGAATTAGGTGCTCTACAAACTAAGGATCCAAACACATATAAAATCCTATTCCAAATTCTATCTAGATGTGCACTAGGTTTTTCTATGTGAAGCTATCTCTACCCCACAAAAGGTTTGCACCCTAGGTTCCAATCCTATAAACTACACAAGGCAATTCTAGGAAAGGTAAAAGCGAAATGTAAGTGCAAGAAGTCAAGCGGAATGTAAAAGAGGGCAGAGAATGCAAACTCCTAGCACAATGACTTTTTATCGAGGTATCGGAAAGTTCTTGCTTTCCTCTAATCCTCGTTGGAGCCCCTCGCAAGGGAATGCCCATGAAAGGGCAAAGCTCTAGGTCGAGTAACTCCGTGGATAGCCAACGGACCTTCCCCATGCACAAGTGGGTCTCCGCCTTGCCTCTCCCAGATGCTCCCTGCCGTCTTCACAAGGTAGAGCTTTCACAAATCATGGAGGGTCTCTCCTCCCTCTCACAAGCACTGGCGGCCTCTCAACAAACTCGGTTGGAGGGTCTCGCAATACATCCAAGCCCTGGATTTACAACTTTTTGTGTTCACAAGCACCGATACAAAGGAGGTGTGCAAACCTTGCCTAACTATAGGCAAATCTCTAAATAAAGCAATGCGCTAAAAGGCCTAAACTAGCAGTAATCAAGACCTAAGCCTTATACTAATTGTCTAAATCTTTTCTTAAGCACTTTGGTGGCTAGAGCACTTAAATGTGTGTGGAACACAAGTATACAACTTCTTCAAGCTCTAACACACGCTTGAAATGGCTGGGTGAAGGGGTATTTATAGCCCCAACCAAGGGAACTAGTCGTTGCTCCAACGGATAGAAAATCTACTTTGACAGAATAAATTAGTCACCTCCAAATGCATTGACCGAATCATACTGTCGACCGAATCATACTATCAATTCAGAGCTATTTTCCATCATCCCGGGCTCACCGATTGATGTGGTGAGGTCTTCATAGAATTGACCGAATCATAGTGTCAAATCAGATCCGTTTGCCATCATCCCAGGCTCACCGATTGATTCAGTGATGTCTTCATAAAATTGATTGAATCATACTGTCAAACCAAAGCTTCAGCTATTGTTGCTCACCGATTGATTCGGTGCTACTTCTGTGCCTGACTGACTTAACCTGTCAATTGCGTCAGTGTGGCACCTGTTTTGATCATAACTTTATACTCGAGACTCCAATTTTGATAATCTTGAACTCTATGCAAAGATTGTAAAATTATCTACAAGATTCTCCAAAAATATAATCCATTTAATCAGTTAAAAATATAAGTATTGAAGGAACACTTTCAATTCAGTCATGTCATTGTCCCGGCTTTGGAGGTTTTCTTTGTGAGTCTTTTATACTTGATCATTTGAATGGCTTCCATTACCTCCTTGGTATCTAACAAACACCTTCAAAGATATATCTTTATATAATGTTGGTCTTAATAGTTATGTTGTTATTCAATCACCAAAATCACAAAGGTGTTGAAACTTCTCATTATTTCAGCTGCTTCATCATCTTCTTCAGAGGAACTAGCATCACCAGGCATGTAGTCACTATCTTCTGACTCCTTTGATCTATCATCCTTGCTCCCAATTACTTTCTTTTCCTTTTTACTTGGACTCCTATAAAACTCATGGAGATGCTTGATTTGCTTCTCAACTTCTTCCCTAGACTGCTTGCTTTGTCATTACTTCCTTTCCCTTAATTGGACTCCTGTAAAATTCATGGAGATGTTTGACTTCTTCTCTAGACAGATATGGTAGCCGTGCTCACTGCTTGCTTCACCATTACTTCAACACATTCATCTTCTGACATTTTCCCTTGCATATCCACCAGCTCATCCTCACACTTACATATTGCTCTCCATCGGATTCATCACCAAACCCTTTCTCTATTGGAACATCCTCCACAAAAATATCAACAAAACCTCCTTCAACAATGCAGTCTGCCATATATATACTGACATACATCATCATCAACCAAGACACGCAACCCATTGTCCAATCCCTTTCCAGGAAACAGCCAATGCAACAAGCCTCCTGCAGACATATTCCAGTGGTAGCGAAGGTGCCCTGCTACCTCTGGTAAAGATATCTTGTCTCTATCAATGTATGCCATTGCTTCCCTACCTCCAAGATACTGTATCTTTTTGCCAACATTGACAAAACCCACCCCAGAATGGTACCTCATTGGAAGTGTATGTAGAACATCCATGCCTCAACCGATAACTCCCAACCTACAAGCGATTAAGAAGAAAGGCATGCTCAGCGTCAAAGATTATTCAGTTCGTACTCCAATAAACAACACTGACGTCAAAATGCAATGAATTTCTCCAATTAAATATTGCCAACCGATGATTAAAATACACCTAAACCGAAGCCTGACATCCAAGATCTACTACAGAATTCCTCGGATCTACCAAAAGTACCTAAACTATAGATGCCTGACCATGTATGGAAGCCAAAATTTACTGTTTCAACCACAGGCCGTTACATCCTCCAATGCTGGTGACTCATGCGCCCAAGATGGGGATGCCAATGCTCTGTCGGGGACCGAGCCTGTCCCCGCCGCCGCCGGAGAAGAACGAGAGGAAAGGGAGGAATGGGGAATGGAGGCGGATAGGCAACGTACGGCGGCGTCATGGGTGTATTTGGGCTGCTATTAGCTGACAAGTGGGCCCGTGCCACGTGAGATGATCGGCGTGGTTCCACGTCGGACAAAATAGCCATCAAATCCGCTTGGGGAGGTCACGTGACCGGTTTTAGAGGTCCGAGGAGCCTAGTAGGATGGTTTTTTTGTCCAAGGGCAAAAGCAGATTCGGCTAGAAGTACAGAGAGGCAAAAAGAACTTTTTCCTTTCAGGATTGCCAGCATGTCTCTAGTCACACTGTCTAACAAAAACAGAAAAGCTAGCTCACTCTGGAATTGCTTCGCCTCTTTCCAAAGAAAACTAGATTTTCTAACTTGGGAACTAGGTAGTACCAGATATTCAAACTTGTTGATAACACATTGTTGATAACAAATGTTGTTTAGATACATCAACTTTTGCAATTTGCATCTAGACCCCACTTTTATCACGGGGCCCAGATACCACCAATAAACATTCGTATTAATTCACATCACATTGATCACGTGTAAACTGTAAATCAAAGAGAGAAGAAGAACAAGAGAAAACTGAAAAATAAGACGAATAAAAAATGCAGGTCATCCCATCATGCATCCATCTCACCGGCCCCCTTGATCTTCTGATCCGTCTACTAATCCAACAACAGACCATGCATGTTTATATATATAACAAATTTATGTGGCGAACGCCTTGACGAGTCCAGTCAGTTAGCTGCCATGGTGGCCTCGGAGCGGATGGTCTTGGGGTATAGGAACTTCGTCCCGCCGACGGCCTCGAGGATCTTCTTGCTCAGCGCGGCGCCGCCGTCCTGCTCCCCGGACTTGGACACGTAGAACGTCCGGGAGAACCAGTCCACCAGCTCCGGCGCCGCGCACATCACCATGTGGAACGGCCAGTACCACCCTGGCCACGTCACGTAGTGGTCCCCGCGCCGCACGCTCGCCACCACCACCGCCGCCAGGGACTCCGTCTTGCCCACCGGCATCGGCCCGACATTAATCTGCACACAGTACATGTTCATCAATGGTAAAAATATATACAGTGTATGTTGAGGAGAGGAGAGGAGAGGAGAAGAGCTTATTACGTCGCGGGCCTCCTCGTCGATGCCGACATGGCCGTCCTTCTGGAGGCCCTTGCCCTTGGTGAGGTTGGAGACGACGTACCCCGGCATGAGGATGGTGACCCGGACGTGGGACCCCAGCTCAGCCCTCAGGGTCTCGTAGAACCGAATCACAGCTCCTTTGCTGGCCTGAAAAAATATACAATCCAAAGTCAAGAGCTGATGTCTAGACCTATTGCGATCTGAATTCAAAATCAATGTCGCATATATCTTATATCTGGAGAAATAAAAGAAAGAATTTGTGTTCATGTAGGGCACTCAATTGACTGACGTAGTGACAGTGTGACACATGCATCCATTCAAGCTAGGTAGCTGAAATAAATTATATCGTCTGATCATTCTAGATCGCCAGGCTGCTTGTCAGTAATTAGATCACCAGATTCATCTGTAGTTGTTGTAGTTAGCGCACCCACACAGGGTGTTCGGTGAGCAGATTTAGTAGTAGCTTACGTTGTAGAAGCTCATCCTGGCGGTAGGCACCCTGCCAGCGACGGAGGAGGTGGCAACGATGTTTCCGCGGCTAGCCTTGAGGTATGGCAGCGCGAAGTAGGTCGGGTAAACGGCGCCCCAGAAGTTTAGATCCTGCCGGCATACACCCCCAAACAAAATATTCAGGTAACAGAAAAGTTGGCGTCAAAAAAAAAAGGAATAACACAAAGATTTTTTAGATGTCAAAATTATTGATGACACCAAATTGACTTAAAATGCGGTATAAATTTGAAAGCTAATCCAAATTAATTGGCTGGCAGTAGCGTTTAAGGCTCTACAGTGGAGCACTAGACCATTGGAGAGAATGCTGTGGTTGATTGGCACATATAAATGCATCATAACAGTGTGTGAGTAGGACGTGAATCTAAGAATCCAAGAACTTCTTAGGTTCGAAAATCAGAAGAAAAAAAAGGATACAATGGGTCCTAACATTTTTGTCGAGTTGATCACAGGTTCGAAAATCAGCAGAAAATAATCTGGTATTTCTCAAGAAAAATTCCAAAGGTAAGCGTAGTTTGGTCGAGTTGATTTCTTACGATCACATTGTGGAAGGCGGTTATGTTTGTGATTTCTTCAAAAAAGCAGCTGGACCAGATCCCCGCGTTGGCAACCAGGTGGTTGACTGTGGAAGCATACATCACAATCAGTACGAATTGCAAATGACAAGAAATTAAGAAACACAACATTTGCATTGAGTATCACGCTAGCTGAGTCAAACTATTTTAACATCAAATACAAATATTCTCATAAAGTATATAAATTGGTAGCAAAACATATGTTTCTTCGAACCATTTCACTATCAAACGAAAAAAACTGCAATAATTTGGAAAATGTTGTAAGATCGATCGATTATTATTCCCTTTATTTACACTTGAATAATTATAGCTACTCTTTTTAGTTTCTGATATTCTCTTAAATTGCTTGGTAGGATTAAACAAAAATGATTAACAGGTTGATGGATCCTGTTGCCGGTACTTCTTTAGGCTGGCTTTTGAGTAGCTCTCACATTCCTATCAACCAAATTGGGGGACAAGACCTTCACTTCACTATCCCTGAATGCAATTTGCACACACATGGTCCTGAGCCAGCTACCCTCATCTACCAGTGACCTGGACTGTATCAAGGGTTTGATGATTGCAAGGAATTTCATTTATTAGTTTAGTTGTAACCAGTTATTCCAAAAAAAAATGAGCATAGGCCCTATTACCTCCCAAGTAGATGGTACCACTCCCCAATCAATTAGTAGACAATTTTTTTTCTTTGTTAGGTGCTATTAGTTGTGAGATCCCTTGGTGTATGCTCTTTGCTGATGATGTGGTGCTAGTTGGCGAGAGTAGGGCAGGGGTTAATAGGAAGTTAGAGCTGTGGAGACGCACGTTAGAGTCGAAAGGGTTCGGACTTAGTAGGACCAAGACCGAGTATATGATGTGCGATTTCAGCGTGACTAGGCATGAGGGGGGAGATGTTAGTCTAGATGGGCAAGTGGTGGTCCAGAAGAATACTTTTCGGTATTTAGGATCGGTGCTACAAAAGGATGGCGACATTGATGAAGATGTTAGGCATAGAATTTCAGCTGGCTGGTTGAAATGGCAGCAAGCTTCTGGCATCTTTTGTGACAAGAGGGTGCCACAAAAGCTAAAAGGCAAATTCTATAGGACAGCAATTCGTCCGGCGATGTTATACGGTGCTGAATGTTGGCTTACAAAAAGGCGACATGTCCAGCAACTGAGTGTAGCAGAGATGCGGATGTTGCGGTGGTTTTGCGGGCACACAAGGAGGGATAGAGTCCGGAACAAAGTTATTCGAAATAGGGTCGGGTGGCACCAATTGAGGAGAAACTTATCCAGCATCGGCTGAGATGGTTTGGACATGTCCAACGAATGCCTCCTGAGGCGCCGGTGCGTAATGAGGTTCTTGAGCGTGTCGATAATGTACAGAGGGGTAGAGGTAGACCTAAACTGACGTGGGATGAGTCGGTTAAGAGAGGCCTTAAGGATTTGAATATTTCTAAAGAGATAGTTTTGGATAGGAGCGTTTGGAGACTAGCTATCAATGTGCCTGAACCTTTAACTTATTTCTTTCGGGTTTCATCTCTAGCCTACCCCAACTTGCTTGGGGAAAAAGGCTATGTTGTTGTTGTTGTTAGGTGCTATTAGTTGTGTCTTAGTACTATAGAGAATTGTGCGCGAGAGCCTCTCTTTAGACGGTTTCTAGCTAGATTTTGGAAGTCCCTCTTGAGTATTGAAATTGGGTTATCTTATGACCCTAGATGTTGTGTCATCTATCTAGGGAACCAACACTAAACGCTTGCACACGCAACAAATGATTCATCAAACACAGGCATTTAATTTAGTAGTAGAAGACCACATGTATAGTCCCTGCTTTGACTTTGTTGAATCGTAGTACAAGACAGTAGCTTCACTACCGGATTCAACAGCTCTACCCGACTACTCCATTACCCAGCCCTGATTCAGTTGACTACTGGAAGAGAGGAAGCTGATCACGGACGCGTGAAATGACTCGAGAACGTTGCCTCTTCCCCAAAAAAAAAAAAAAAACTCGAGACAGTTGCACCCCTAGCTAGGTTGTGCAGTTGGGTTGTTCAGTAAACTATGCTGGTACTGTCCATCACTAGTCCTATCAATTAAGCAGCAGCTAGTGACATCTGCCAACCGGCAAGATATGATCCTTGCACTGGCGGCGACACTTCGGCCACCATAACCACTCAACACCTCGCGTGACGTCCTTGTTAACTTCGTAAAAGTCGTGTTCGTACAGCATTTAATATAAGCAGCAGGAAATTTAATTATCTGAGATGTATTATATATATATGCATATATATAAATATATCATTATTAATCGATGCACGTACGTTTGCCGAAGTGTGCGACGGTCTCCTCGACGGCGCGCTTGGCGTCGTCCACCTTGGTGATGTCGGCCGGCACGACCAGCACGCCGGGCGCGCCGAGGTCGCGCGCCGTCTTGGCCACGGCGCGCAGCGCGATCTCCGTCCGCGCCACCAGCGCCACGCACGCGCCCTGCCTCGCGTACTCGTACACCAGGTGCTGGACATGTATATCATCAGCAGCTTCGATATCATAGGATCGATACGCTGCAGATCGATGTTCAGCAAATAAAATAGCACAAAAGCCAAATCTTAATTTCACTCGTTTTAATTTCTGCAGCACTTATATCAGCATACTGCCCTTTCAGAATCCTATGTGTAACACGCTCTGACGGAAAGGATGGATTTCGATCTAATTAACTAAATTGTTAGGCTTTTAAACAAAGACGAGTGAATTTTGTATAATTATTCCGTTCCGAGGATTCTGAAAAGCATGTAGTGCTCCTGTTTGCTATCGCTGTACACGTATCTGTCCTCACTCTCGGATGGGTACCCTTCTAGCTTGTACTGTGTCGATCTGGCACCGTTTGGTTCACATCACGAAATGAAGGTGGGAGGACAGGGAACAGTAACTATTAGGTCTCGGAGCTATAGCAGACAGTGTTACGACTGACGGTTCAGGGGGCGCCATGAATGGGCTTGCTGCGTTGGTTCCAGCGACTGTAGAACAACAGGCAGCTGGAGCTCAGGAGCTAGCAATCGATCAGCGTGCTGTCAGCTGGGGATTAGGGGCTGTTTAGTTCCAAAAATAAAAATTTTTGGATGTCAAATCGCATGTTTGACCAGATGTCGGGAGGGTTTTTCGAACACTAATTAAAAAACTAATTTCAGAACTCACTTGGAAACCGCGAGACGAATCTTTGGAGGCCTTTGACCGCATCATTAGCACATGTGGGTTACTATAGCACTTATGGCTAATCATGCATTAATTAGACTCAAAAGATTCGTCTCGTCGTGTACATCCAAATTGTGTAATTAATTTTGTTATTTAATTACATTTAGTGCTTCATACATGTGTTCAAAGGGAAGTTGAAAATTTTTGAGAACTAAACGGGCACTTAGTTGTGTACTCCAAGAACTACAAGCAATGCAAGCACAGTTTCCGGAGAGCTCCATGCATGCAGGCTGCCAGGAGTTATGAGACGGCCGGTGCAAAATTTATGACCTAGCAATCAACATTTCCCACAGTGAACTTACTAGGTCTTGTTTAGGGGGCGTTTAGTTGAGTTTGGTGAAAATTTTTGGGTGTCACGTCAATATTTGACCAGATGTCGGGAGGGTTTTTCGAACACTAATTAAAAAACTAATTTTAGAACTCACTTGGAAACCGCTAGACGAATCTTTTGAGGCCTTTGACCGCATCATTAGCACATGTGGGTTACTGTAGCACTTATGGCTAATCATGCACTAATTAGGCTCAAAAGATTCGTCTCGTCGTGTACATCCAAACTGTGTAATTAGTTTTGTTATTTAATTACATTTAGTGCTTCATACATGTGTTTAAAGGGGAGGTGAAAATTTTTGGGAACTAAACGGGGCCTTACTTCCCTTCAAAATTCCAAAATTTTATAAGATTTCCCATCACATCGAATGTTTTAACACATGCATGAAGTATTAAATGTAGTCAAACAAAATAACTAATTACACAGTTTGTCTATAATTTGTGAGACGAATCTTTTAAGCCTAGTTAACCTATGATGAGACAATAATTACTAAATACAAATTAAAGTGCTACAGTGCTTTACACCCAAAAATTTACGCATTTAAAATAGGACCTAGGTCTCTTTGGGTTTTTTTTCTAGAAGTCAAACAACATTTATAAGCTTGTTCAATAATTAGTCAAATAATTTGCATGCTATTTCAAGATTAAAAGTTGTAGTGTGACGACTAGATTTAGATTCCGTCATAATTGGATCGTGTGTGCACGTCACAATCGACAGAGGTGCAGATTTTGTGTGAGGCCCAGTAGTAGTAGACTAGCTAGCTAGTAGCCCGGAGAAGAATGCAGCAGCTAACCTTTTTGTGAGCTTCAGATTCAGGGAAGCACAAAGGTAGGTCACCAAAAATCAAAACTTCTCCCACATGGTTTCTAAACAAGCGTGTTTAGATAATTTTGCATTTTTCGTTTTTTGATGGAAATTTTCAATATTTGAAATATTAAATGTAGACTAATTACAAAATTAATTATAGATTTCGTCTGTAAACTACGAGACGAATCTAATTAGCCTAATTAATCCATCATTATAGCATGTTTACTGCAGCGTTACTGTAGCAGTTTAGTGTCTAATCGCGTCCTGATTAGGCTCATTAAATTCGTCTCGTGATTTACAGTACATTTGTATAATGCGATTTATTTTTCGACTATATTTAGTACACCATGAAAATAATTTACAAAAAAATTGCGTTTTGCGTTTACACCATCTAGACACGGCCCAAGTCAAAAAAAAAAAAACGCACGTCCAAAATGTAAAAGAAGCCAGGGACTAAGAAGCAGGCGACTCTCTGAAACCATAAACGACGTGCACGTACAAGCATTCACGCGTGGTAAAAGAGTAAAAGACATCGTCAGGCTCTGACATCTGGCCCCGGCCGGGTCGTCATCTTCTTCGCTAGAGCAAATGCGCTCAGCAGACATCTTATCCCAGAAGACAGAGGAGGGGACCGTACGTGCAGTGCAGTGGGGAGCTAAAGCTAATAACGGAGCGGCGTCAGTGACTGCATTGAGTACGGTGGAGTGGACTGACCTCGCCGATGCCGGAGGAGGCGCCGGTGACGAGCACGACCTTGCCGCGGAGGTCCTCGCCCCTGGCGAACGGGCGGACGAACACGCGGGCGAGGAGGCGGCAGACGGAGGCCGCCGGGAGGTAGACGAGGAGTACCAGCGCGAGGCCAGCGTGCATGAAGCAGCTCAGGAGCACGTTCACAGCCGCCTCCTTGCTCATCTTGCCGGCCGGCCTACACCGATCTCCGCCGCGCGCGCGCTCCCCTCTTCCCTTCTACTTAGCTTCTTTGCCTCGGCGCCCGGCCGGCCGAAGCAATGGCCGTGGCGGTGTCGGAGCTGGGGAAGAAGGAGGTTCCGTTTCAGGTGGAGGAGAGGCGGCGGCGGTGGCGGGCGGTGTGGGAGCCCGTGGGGGTGCGTATTTATGGGCTACTGCCGGCTGGCTGGGGAGAGGAGAGGAGAGCACCCGTGGGCCGTGGCTGGGAATTGCATTGATGGGTGGGTGGGAGTTGCTGCACCTATAGGGGAACGCCGAACGCATACGATATATAATACTACTGCAATTTCTTTCTTTTTCCTCTCGACGGCCACCCGTGGAGTGGTGGTGGTGGTGGTCGATGTACAGGAGCGAGCCTCGTTGGCTTGGCTGGTGGTGATGGGATGGGATGGGATGGGATGCAACCTCAGACGACGGGGTCCAAATCCGCGTAGTGTTGCGGCCAGGGAGGTCGATTGATCAGCGGCGGTGGCCGGAGTAAATGCCGGCCGCCGCCGCCGTCGTCACGGCGAGCTGGATCAGCCATGTCCATTTCGAGTTGCGACCCACGGGCGCCGCGCGGCCGGCCGGCCTTCCAGTATGCCCTAGATTGTTGGAGATCTCGATAGGTTTTGGCGTGCGCCCGTGCTTAACGACGATTGTTACCATGGTAAAATCACAAGACGTACGCCTACGAACCTGATGATCGATGGAGGCATGCATGCATCGACTGCAGAGGGTGTATGCGCAGCCACTGCGGTGCTGCCAGGACGTGCTACGGCCCGGGTAAGACCAGTCCCAACCTGAAACTACCAGAGTAGTTTCCATAGCTGCCAACGGAGCAAGAAACCTCACGTGGAAACTGCTTTACCCAACGCAGAGACACCTGCATGCGAGCCTAGCGTGTTTCCCAGTGCAAGCCTAGCACATTTCCCTCTCACATATCACCTCGTTGCTCACGTCGACATAACTTCTTTATATACCTTGCCACCTCATCAAAACGCCTACATGGCAGCAACATTAATTGCAGGAAACGATCCTACATCACCGCGTTGGGACTGGCCTAAAAACCAGCAGGCGGGGAAGAGTCTAGAAGTCATCTGCATCATGCCCACCTAACAACTGCAAGAATTTACTGTCTCTAGATCGATCGAGCACAGCCCTAGCTAGCTGCACAGTGGTAAATATAGGATTAAATGCGACAGACTTCTCTTGAGGAAAGCTGAAAGCCGCTGACGGAGTCACGGTCAAATTGATGGATTCAATTGTTGTTGGGATGGAGCACTCACAGCCACAAGTGTTTGTCGCAAACATGCACTTTCCCTCCCTCTGGAGTGTTTATCACAAACACTAGCTAGCTTTTTCTGATGGACGCACAACAAACATGAACAAAACACAGAGAATTTTGTGACGCAGCAGCCCACACAGGCTCTCGTCGTGTTTCTTTTTTTTATATGGACTCAAGTACATGCAAAATACATCCCGCCAGTCCACTAGTCCGGAACTCATGTCACGTTCTAACTACATGCTAATTACTATGCAACAAACTAATCAACAGCCATGATGGCCAGTCTCACGCCACACGAAACTCCAACGACTCTGACCGATTCACTCGGCTAATAACTTGACTGCTCCTTGCATGCAATCTGGCAGTTTCTCACAACAACACACATGCAGCATCGCTTCGCACGGTGATGCTAACAACCGCGCCGCATGGCACGTCAGCACCTTGCTCATCAACTGGAACCAAACTAGTCATGTAGGTATGTGTCTCACGTACATACACATCCTATACTATAGTATGTGTCTTACTAGATACTAAATGCAGAATGAAAGATAAACATGCAGATACATGAATCAAGATTAGTTCTAACAAATGTGAGTGACTGCGGCCGTGCTTAACTCCGCCATGATTATTGTAATCTCTCTACAAATTTTGCGGTCAAAATGATGGATCCACTAGTCAGTATACTGGATGATGGTGTGGTGGCGATGTGTTGCAGAGAAAATTCGCTCCATCCTATTGAAAATTTAGCTCATTCCTTAAATGCCATCGGAGTTTAGACCATTGCTTCGTTACCACCAAAATTTTAATCTCGTCCCTTCAATGTCATACTGTGACGGTGCTGTTAGAAAGACCGTAAAATGGAAGTTGCATGCCCCTATAAGATATGAGATGAAATATTTAAAGTGCTATCCCTTCTATGCTGAATTACAAATCTATAGCTATGTATATACACCCAACGATAACACGCCATTTCTGCCAGGTTTCAGGTTTCACGATGCCTGGTGGGCATAATACTATTTTAATTTTGTGTCGGATACAAAAAAGAGACATAATCCGGAGGTTAAAAGAATTGCAGCTACTCAGTGTTGACAGCCAAAGGGGTACGTCTTCCCCGGCCTATAAATATAAAGGCTAAGGCCGATTAAGGTTATTCCCAATCGAATCGATACAAAAAATCGCATTACTTTTATCTCTCAAACCCTAGCCTTTTCCAACCCTAGATTGCTTTCTTCCTTCGTCCCGGCGGCGTTTGAAGACGTTCTGAGTGGTCTGCCGACCTCAGAGCAACCCTACGATCACGAGCTCCGGCGGGATCCCTCCCGAGCTCGTTGTTCTAGGTCTTTGCGAGTTCCCTGCCTGCACCGGTCAGACCGGTCGGCGAAACCGGTCAGACCGGTCCGCCCAGGGTTTTCGCTGTGTTGATCATTTTGACGATCGTCGCGCGTTCTAGCGCATTCGAGTGTGTTGGCGCAAATCTGTGTCAACACACTTTTTGGCGACTCCGCTGGGGAATCAGATTAATCTGGTTTTAAAACCGATCTAATCTAGATTCTCCGAGAAGATGGGTACTCATGGTGAAATCCACAACGACAATGTCATCAAGGCAACCATGGAGGAGCTCACTGAAGAGGAGCGCAAGGCCTACCTCATCGCTGAAGAGCACCTGGAAGAGCAGTTTCTTCAGGGATTCAAGAAGGAGCGAGGAGGCCTATTCAAGAGGGTCGGGGAGTTCGTGATGCCATCGTTCAAGTTAAACCAAGACAAGGTCGAGGTACTTCCTAATGATCCCTTTGAATTAGTTAAACAATTTTCTCTCATGGTAGATTCGAAAATATCTGCTGCGCAAGTAGCTGCGGGAGAGACTCTTGCTGGGCTTAATGATGATATTGCAGCGCTTAAAAAGGGTAAAACTGTCGAGAGTGGCACTCAATTCACAGAAGCAGATTCGGCTGGCACGTCTTTTACCCAAGATCAATTCTATGGGATGCCGCCGAACTTGTTCCCAGGGCAAACTCTGTCGCCATCTACTGTCCATGCGCCACCGGTCCCACCGGTCTCCTCGACCGGTCAGACCGGTGCTGGCGGTCAGACCGGTTACACGACCGGTCTGACGGGACAGCAGCCAGTGCCCTCTGTTCCGCACACGTCCAACCCTAGTTCGGCCGTCCCTAGCCAAACTAATGAGATGGTGATGAATACAGGGCCCCATGTCACGTCACAGCAGGGATCTGGACCTCATCGAGGACCGATTCCTAACACTAACGTGGCTTACTCCGGTCCTACCATTCAACGTGTTTCATCCTCTTCGTATACTTCGGCCAATGGTGCTTCTCATGCCGATTTTAATAGATTTAAAGAAGATTTGGCCGGTGTACTTAAATCTAAACTCGGGATTGATATGGGTGGGTCGCGTTTATATCAAAAGCCATATCCTCCTGAGTTTGATTTTATTTCATATCCTGCTGGTTGGCACGTTCCCGAGTTTGTCAAATTCAATGGTGAAGATTCTCGCACGACTTGGAATCATGTTAGCCAATATGTCTTGAAATTGGGAGAAGCGGCTCTTAATGATGCTTTGCGGGTTCGCTTGTTTTCTTTGTCTTTGACCGGAACCGCTTTCTCTTGGTTTTCCTCGCTTGCGCCGGGATCTATTTTAAATTGGAATCAATTAGAACGCAAATTTCATGATCACTTCTATAGTGGGGAAGCCGAAATTCGATTGTTAGATTTGATGTCGATTAAACAAAATCGAGATGAATCGGTTTTGGATTACTTCCAAAGATTTAAAGCTTTAAAAAATCGGTGTTTTAATTCATCCCTTTCGGAAAAGGATTTGGCGGATTTAGCGTTTAATGGCTTGCGTTCTTATTTGAAGGAGAAACTTGAAGGTTTTGATTACATTACGATTAATCATTTGTAAATGCGAGCTATTGGCACCGAATTTAAGTACAAAATTTCTAAAGATACTTTCAAGCCTCATCGGTCCAACACACATGTTCTTGATCATGATTCGGATAGTTCGGACGATGATAGTAAGGAAGTATATGCCGCTGAATTTGTTTGGCCATCAAAGGCCAAACCCGGTTCGGTTCCGTCTCTCAAGCCGATTCAAAAGAATCGGCAAGAGGAGCTGAAATTTACTTTTGATGTTTCTAAGTGTGATCGGATTTTTGATGAATTGCTTAAGAATGGTAACATCAATTGTCACATGCTATTCCATCTCCCGACGAACTTAAACGGCATGCATATTATAAGTGGCATAACTCTACATCTCATGCTACTACTGATTGTAATGTTTTTCGTCGACAGGTACAATCGGCCATTAATGAAGGACAATTGGTACTTTCTGAGATGCAAATTGACAAAGCTCCTTTCCCTGTCCATACGCTGGAATTGAACAATCCAAAGGTGCCCATTCGGCCGGAACAAGCCGAAAGAGCTAAGGGGAAGCATGTTGTCATCGGTGATCCAAGACCGATGAATACAAGTGACAAGATCCTTGCCCGGGAAGTTATCAAAGAGAAGACTGATGATGGCAAGGATACTTTGAAGATCATTGTTAGAAATCCCAGACTCGGGGGGCAAGGAAGCTCTCCACCAGAAAATCGGTCTGCTGATCAGGCGCAACCGGTCAGACCGGTTCTTCCAGCCGGTCTGACCGCCCTGGTGACCGTCCCCGGACTTTCAAGCCAAAACGTCCGGAAGTGGGTACTTGGAAGACCAATGAGGTGAAGGTGCGGGGAAGAGCTACTAATCAGAAGCCCACCTTCAACCAGTTGTTGAACAAGTACACAAAGGCAGTTCAAAACGATCGGCCGCTAAAAAAGAGACCGCGATCACCACCGCGCCAAGATCGCCCAGCATCCTCGAGGAGGGAGTTCAGCAGGCACAGAGGTGATGTTGTTACATTGTATCCTCCTCAGAAGATTTATGCTACCATGCCATGGATGCCACCGCCGTCAAATGCAACAAATCTGGTGTAGGAGAATGAAGGGATATGGGTGCAGTGTTTTCCGATGCCTTATCCTCCACATTATCAGGGGGAAGCTCCAGAGTACTAGTACATGACCGATTGGGACCACGCCAATCTGGTCTACTGCAGCAAGTTGCACCGGACAGACCGGTCACCTACGACCGGTCAGACCGGTCTCATCAAAGGTCTGGCCAAGCTCCTGTTCCGAGGTTCGAGTATCGCGTCAAGGGGAAGAAAGGGGAGCAGAAGCCTGTGGCCGACCCAGAGAAGCTTAAAGCCGATGTTGTGGTTCAAATCGGTGAAATCAAGGTGCCCATAAAGGATACGGGCAAGAAATCGATGGATATAGATACATCGGTTGACGTTCCTTCGCAAAAGCCAGTCATGACCAATGATCATGAGGCCGGTAGCAGCAAGAGCGCGGCGGACAAGTACCATCAGCCTAGGTGGTGCCCTTCGGACTTAACTCATACACAAAAGAGGAAATTGCAGCGCCTTCGCAACAAAGAAAAGGAGCAGGAGAAAGAGAAGAAGAGGGATGAGGACTTCAACAGATACAGGCCCATGTTCCCTCAGAGCAAGGTTTGGAAGGCCAAGACAGCTGATCAGCCAGCCAGACCGGTCGGACCGCTGCAGCCGACCGGTCAGACAGACCGGTCAGACCGGTCGAGCCTTCTGCAGAGCCAGCAGCCGAATCGGCGCCTCCCGTTTCGGTTTCTTCTGTTGACGAAGCCCCAGCAATTCCTCTGACAGCCGAAGACGAGGAATTGGTGGATTATGAAGCATCTCCGGAGCGCACCAATTTGGAGATTAACGTGGTGCACTTGTCTTTGGATTATTTTGTGGTTCCGGAGGAAGACATGGCTCATCTTCAGTTTGGTCCCCGTGAAGCTGTGTTCTAGAAGCCAAGCGAGAAAGACAATCACCTCAAGGCTCTTTACATGAGGGGACACATTAACGGAAAGCCGGTGACTCGCATGCTAGTGGATGGTGGGGCCATTGTAAATCTTATGCCCTACTCATTGTACAAGAAGCTCGGCGGCCAAGACGAAGACTTGATCAAGATGAACATGACAATCAGCGGCGTTGGAGGGAGCGAGCCTCTTAGCGCCAAAGGAGTTGCTTCCATGGAGCTCACCATTGGGAGTAAGACGCTTGCTACAGCTTTCTTCATCTCAGAAGTGCAAGGTAACTACAATTTGATTCTTGGGAGGGATTGGATTCATGCAAATCAGTGCGTTCCTTCTACCTTGCATCAATTTCTTGTCCAGTGGATTGGCGATGAGGTTGAGATTGTCCATGGGGACACTTCATCCTTTGTTGCTTTAGCCGATTCGGATTCTATTAGTGCACACGACAACGTCAAGTGTTTATCGGGCGTGGATCTATCCGATTATGATTTGATCAGTTGCACTAAGTATGGTTTTGTCTCTGCTGTACTAAAGCCGATGGATAATCAGCTAAATCATTTAATGTAAATCAGATGAGTACAACAGAAGCTCCAGAAGCGACTGGTCAGACCGCCCGTGCCGACCGGTCAGACCGGTCATGTCCCGTTTGGCGCACAGGGCCGACCGGTCAGACCGGTCCTGTCCCGTTTGGCGCACAGGGCCGACCGGTCAGACCGGACACCCCGACCGGTCAGACCGGTCCAACGCAGAATGGCTGCAGCAGAGGCTAGATCAATATCGGGCGAATACGAACGATATGTGTGAAGCCATTGAAGATTCTAATGATCTAGATAAGTTGGGCCAAGGGTTTACATCGGCCGATCCTTTAGAAAAGGTAGACATTGGTGATGGAACTATTTCTAGGCCGACTTTTGTAAACAAAAATTTATCGGCTGAATATAAATCCGATTTGGTTAATTTATTGAAGGAATATGTTGATTGTTTTGCTTGGGAGTATCATGAAATGTTTGGTTTGAGTCGTGATCTTGTTGAGCATTGTTTACCAATTAAAGCCGGTTTTAGACCTTATAAACAACCGGTTAGGCGTTTCAATCCCATTATTTATGACCGAATTAAAATTGAAATTAATCGTTTACTTGATGCTGGATTTATTCGGTCTTGTCGTTATGCTGATTGGATCTCTAATATTGTACCCATTGAGAAGAAAGATTCAGGGAAAATTAGAGTGTGCATTGATTTTAGAGATCTTAATAAAGCTACTCCCAAGGATGAATATCCTATGCCTATATCTGATATGTTGATCAATGAGGCTTCCGGACATCATGTTATTAGTTTTCTTGATGGTAACGCCGGTTACAATTAGATATTTATGGCAGAAGAAGATATGTCTAAAACGGCCTTTAGATGTCCGGGATTTGTCGGCTTGTTTGAGTGGGTGGTTATGACTTTTGGTTTGAAAAATACGGGTGCTACTTATCAAAGAGCTATGAATTTAATCTTCCATGATTTAATTGGTGTCATCTTGGAAGTGTATATTGATGATATTGTCATTAAATCGGCCGGTTTAGATCATCATTTAGCCGATTTAAGAATTGCTCTTGAAAGGATGTGCCGGTATGGTTTAAAGATGAATCCACTCAAATGTGCTTTTGGTGTATCGGCTGGAAAGTTTCTTGGCTTCATTATTCATGAGAAGGGAATAGAGATTGATCCTAAGAGAGTTGAAGCCGTGAAGAAGGTTGAAGCCCCTACATGCAAGAAGGATTTACAGAAGTTCTTGGGCAAGGTAAATTTCTTGAGAAGATTTATATCTAACTTGTCCGGGAAGATTGATTCTTTTACTCATATTCTTCGGTTAAAAGATGAAACCGAATTTACTTGGGGGACAAAATAGCAAGAAGCATTTGAGAAGATCAAGATTTATTTGTCTTCACCACCTGTACTCAAAGCACCTAGGAGAGGAGTGCCTTTCAGACTTTATGTGGCTGCTGAAGACAAGGTTATTGGGGCTGTTTTGACTCAAGAGACCGAAGGGAAGGAATATATTATTACATATTTAAGCCGGCGACTTATTGATGCGGAGGCGAGGTATACATTTATTGAGAAGTTATGTTTGTCTCTTTATTATGCTTGTACCAAATTGAGACATTATGAAGCATCCCCTCAAAAGAGAAGACTTAAATGTGATACAAAGCACCAGTCCCAGGAGGCTGATGTCACATTTATTACATCAGATGGTTCAAAACCGTACAAACCTTGGAGGACACTCGATACAGATGATAATAATAATTAACCAGGCTACGACATAACACCAGACCGCGAACCACATAGGGTCTACCACGGGCTCAGAGTACTGCGACAGCGGAGGCATCTCGACAGGGCCGGTTCCACAGGCAAGGTTGGGTGTAGAACGATAACCCTACTCGGCGTCGTCTGGTACGAAGTCTGGGTCTTCTTCTGTAAAAAGTAAGAGTGGGGTGAGTACAAACATACTCAGCAAGTCCAACCACACCCACGGAGGGGGTTATAACAGAATAATATGCATAGGTAAATCAAGGATAAGGTTACGGTTTAATTTGCAGAAAAACGACATTTTATGCAGGGGTTTATTTTACGAAAAACTTTTTAGAAAAACAGTTTTCGTAGTAGCATGGAGTTCAAGTTTTAAAACTGCTACCGGACTCCCCGTCCGTCGTAGCACACGGCACAACTGCCGGACACAATTCCAAAACAACTCACGCCAGCCCAACCCAAGAAACACTAGTTATGTGACCACACCGTAACTCGCCCAATACCGTGGGCACGGCTATTCGAATAGATTCTTAACTCTGCAGAGGTGTGCAACTTTACCCACAAGTAGGATACCACAACTCGAGCACCGTCGTGTCGGTGTAGATCCCAACATAGCCATTACCCACCATAGCTAAGCCTGACTAGCCATCACGGGATGCACCAAGGGGTCATTGACCGTTCGCTTAGGTATAACCGGGCATAAGTCACTCAGGGCTTATCCCTTTTCCTTAGTCACCCGTTGCTCTCAGCTCTCCTGATGGCTATCACACCAACTAGTGGGATTTATGCTACGCCGTTGCCCATTCAACGGTCGAGTGGTTTGCACGATAGTGGAGTTAGGTGAGATGACACACCAACTCGGTCCTTAGACGCGACAAGATGGATATCTCCCTTCTTTGCCCTGCCACACAGGCATAGGCACACCAATTGGCAATTCACACAGAAATGCCGTCCATCCCGTCCATACTCATCTTTCGAAAATCCACATTTTATCCCTTCCCACACGCACACATTTTCTTTATCAAATAAATCATATTATGAGTAAAGTCCTAAGTGTTCTAATATCGATTAACGTCCAAGCAAAATCAGACATTAATCTAGGTGGTCAAGGAATGGTCATCACAAAACTAGGGGTGGCTATCCAACCGTGTTTTCATGCAAGTAAAACATATGCAACTTTATAAAACAGGCCATTGGGTTGTGTTTATAAAAACTAGGACAGAAACATGCATCAAAGGATGGGATTGAACTTGCCGTCTTCGTAGCCTTCGGGGAAGTCCTGTCCTTCGGGCTCGGGGTCGCGGAACTGGTCCTCGTTCTCCTGCTCACAGTACGGCTCGTTGACGGGTTCTCCTTCGTTCACTCCGTGGTCTACAGCGTACACAAACAAGCGCACAATCAAAACAAAGAAATAACGATTTATCGTTGAGCTCGAATCGGGAACACATAAAATATGGGACATGAAGTGATATTTTTGGGTGTTTTTCTAATGGCATGGTCAAAACTATATTAAGAGAGACGTGGTAAAGTTTTGGGTAGATCCGAGGTTGTTAAGCGCATGAAATGATAGGTCAAAGGAGTGTTTAGGCCCTAAACAGGGGTCCAGGGACCTAATTGTAATTAAGTTTAAGAAGGCAGGGGCTTGGTTTATATTTTAGAAAGTATCTGGGTTATTCTAAAAGGGTCAGGGTTTTATTTGTAATTAAATTTATAAGGTGGGGGTTTGTTTTGAGAATATAACAAAAGGGGGGTTTAATTGCAAAAGGGCTTAAAAGGATGGGGTTTCTTTAATGAATAGAGGAAAGGGGAGGGGGCTCAAGGCAAAACCGCCCGTCCTCTTCCTCCCCCCCGACGCAGAACAGGGGAGGGGGAAGGGTTCGCCGGCGGCGGCCCGACCGGCAGCTCAAGGCGCGGATGCGGCCTCGGGGTTGAGGGAAAAGAAAGTGTGAGGCGGGAGGACCCGATTCCCTGCAGCGGATCGACCCGAGGCGGCCCGAGGTGGCCTAGCCACGGTGGCCGGCGGCAATGGGCAGCGATGGTGCTTGGCCGGTGGCCCTGGGCTATGGTAGCGGATGGGGGAAGGGGAAGGAGCATCAGGAGGCCATAGGGGTGCCATCCCCTACCTTGATTCGGGCCGTGGAGCAGTGGGGAGGGAGCTTCCGCGGTGGCCGGCGGTGGCAACGGCAAGCGGCGGCGCTGCAAGCTAGAATAGGAGGACTGGGGTGGCGGTGGTGGCCGTGGGGCGAAGGGGCGGTGCTGGGCGCCCTTTTATAGGCGAGCTAAGGCGGTGGCGGTGCGGGCGGGGCCGGCGAGCGGTGATGCGACGGCACGGCGCTGTGCGGCACAGGCGGGGCGTCAACGACGGCGATGGCGTGGTTGGCGAGGCAAATACCGGTGATGCGATGCCTCAGACAGGCGGCGACCTTTGCAGGCAGTGCTGTGCCGAAGTCGCCGGCGCTGTGCGCGTACGACTTGGCACGGCTTCGTGTGCGGGCGGCCGGCGGGCGGTGGTTCGGAGCTCTGCGGCGCGGCGGGCGTGAGCGTAGTCACGGCTCGGGTCGTCTTGGCGCGGCTCAGCTCAGGCGGGCGCGCGTGTGTGCGCGCAGCGGCAGTGCGAGCGGAGGGGGCAGCAGCGGCGCGCGCGCGCGTGCGCGGGGCAGCGGCCGGGAGCGGGGTCGAGCGGGGCAGGGAGCGGCTCTGAGCTGGTGCGCGCGAGCGCGGTCAGGGAGCGCGCGCGAGAGCGGGGTCCCGGGGGCGTGCGTGCGCACGGTCCGAGGGGGAAGGCGTGCTCGGTTGGGGCACGGTCGGGTGGAGCAGAGGGCGAGGGGGAGGGCGCGGGCCAGGCGCGCGCGGCAGAGAAGAAAGGAAGGAGAGAGAGGGAGAGGGAAGGAGAGGGATAGTAGTATGTCAAACTGATGTGATCAAACATATGTTACAAAAACCGATTTTGAGTGGTAGAATCGGTAAGTGGGCTTATGCTTTGGTTGAGTATGATTTGGCTTGTGAACCTTTAAAATCTATGAGAGGCCAAATTTTAGCGGATTTTATTGTTGAGCATCGGATTAATGACAAGCATGATTTAGAAGTTGGCTATATTACTTGCACACCATGGAAGTTGTACTTTGATGGATCGGTTTGTGATGATGGTCAAGGGATTGGTGTTGTTCTTATTTCTCCGAATGGTGCTGTTTTTGAATTTTCAAACCGATTGGAAGAAGAGTGCACAAATAACCAAGTTGAATATGAGGCTCTTCTATTTGGCTTGGAATTCTTGCAATCCATGGGCGTGAAGCATGTTGAAGCCTTTGGAGATTCTCTTCTGGTGGTGCAGCAAGTATCTAAGGTATGCCAGTGTTATAATGGTTCCCTAAATGCATATCTTGATAAATGCCTCGATATTATTTTTTCTTTCGATGAATTTATTATCAAACATATTCCGAGGGAAGAGAATGGAAAGGCAAATATTCTGGCTCAACAAGCATCTGGCTATAATGTTACGAAAAAATATTTCAACATTCGCAAACCGATGCAAATGAAAGCCGAGTGTCTGGTTCTGGAGGCACCGGTCCGACCGATCAGCGAAACCGGTCTGACCGGTCAAACCGGTCCAGAGACCGGTCTGACCGGTGATGCAACTGCTAGTTCTAATTCGGCCAAAAAAGATGATTCAATTGTCTCGGCCGAAGCCCAGGATTGGAGGGTTCCTCTTATGTCGTATTTGAGAGATCCTGGTCGTGGCGCAGAGAGAAATATTCGGCGTTTGGCTTTCAAGTATGTTTTAATTGACGATGAACTTTATCGTCGAACTGCCGAAGATTTGCTCCTCAAATGTTTAGACTAAGATCAGGCTCGGGTTGCTATGGGTGAGGTTCATGAAGGTATTTGTGGTACTCATCAATCGGCTCCCAAGATGAAGTGGTTACTCAGAAGAGCTGGTTTCTATTGGACCACCATGCTATCCGATTGTTTTAGATACTATAAAGGGTGTGAAGAATGTCAGCGATTTGGTGATTTGCAATTGGTGCCTGCTGCGTTGATGCATCCTATTATTAAACCATGGTCGTTCCGAGGTTGGGGGTTGGATTTTATTGAACAAATTAATCCTCCATCTTCAAATGGGCATCGCTTCGTGTTAGTTGATACAGATTATTTTACTAAGTGGACCGAAGCAGTTCCTTTGAAAAATATGACACATAGGGAGGTAATTGAGTTTATTACTGAGCATATTATTCATAGCTTCGGCATTCCACAAACATTGACAACAGATCAAAGTTCTTCATTTATATCAAAAGAGGTGCGTGCCTTTGCCGAATCTTATAAGATTAAGTTGCTCAATTCATCTCCATACTATACTCAGGCCAATGGGCAGGCCGAGTCTAGTAATAAGATTTTGATCAAACTTATCAAGAAGAAGATAGAAGAAAATCCTAAGAGGTGGCATGAAGTGTTATCCGAAGCATTGTGGGCTCATCGTATATCTAGACATGGTTCTACTAAGGTTACTCATTTTGAGCTTGTGTATGGTCAAGAGGCCGTTTTACCCGTTGAGGTAAATCTGGGCGCATATAGGTTAGCAAAGCAAAATGACCTCTCCGCTGTTGATTACCATGATTTGATGATGGATAATATTGATGAGGTGACCGACAAGCGTTTGAAGGCTTTGAAGGAGATTGAGAAAGACAAACTTCGGGTGGCCAGAGCTTACAACAAGAAGGTAAAACTTAAATCTTTTCAGGTTGGGGATCTGGTTTGGAAGACAATTTTTGCCTCTTGGGATGAAAATCAATAAGTTTGGCAAATGGTCGGCAAGTTGAGAGGGTCCATACAAGATTATCAAAGTTATCTCCGGAAATTCATATATGGTGGAGACGGTGCAAGGTGAACGTCTACCCAGGGCTATCAATGGGAGATACATGAAGAAATTATATCCTAGCATATGGCAAAGTGCGTGAAGACGAAGACGGTCGGTATTGGATATCGCCCTGAGTTTTATTTTTAGACTTCTATGCTCTGTGTAAAACATGTACATCAGGATAGTTCTTACTTTTTGGCTTGTGAAACTCACCAAAAAGCAGGGGGCATATGTTGACAGCCAAATTTGGCCCCTGCTGAGGTCGATCGGACTGACCGGTCGGGCCGACCGGTCAGACCGGTCTGGTCTGTACAGTCCGAGTAGAATTAGGGTTTTTGTAAAGAGTCCTCATGTAATTCTACTCGTGAAGGGGTACGTCTTCCCCGGCCTATAAATATGAAGGCTAAGGCCGATTGAGGTTATTTCCAATCGAATCAATACAAAAAATCGCATTACTTTTATCTCTCAAACCCTAGACTTTTCCAACCCTAGATTGCTTTCTTCCTTCGTCCCGGCGGCGTTTGAAGACGTTCTGAGTGGCCTGCCGACCTCAGAGCAACCCTACGATCACGAGCTCCGACGGGGTCCCTCCCGAGCTCGTTGTTCTAGGTCTTCGCGAGTTCCCTGTCTGCACCGGTCAGACCGGTCGGCGAAACCGGTCAGACCGGTCCGCCCAGGGTTTTCGCTGTGTTGATCGTTTTGACGATCGTCGCGCATTATAGCGCATTCAAGTGTGTTGGCGCAAATCTGTGTCAACACTCAGAAACTGAGGTTCAGGGCATAACGGCGCAGAGAAGCATGCACACATGTTCTGATATTCCCATTATCCCATACATGCTTGAAGAAACCAGAGGATACATTCCACGCATATCCTGGTTCAGCAAATCAGCAAGTATCTTTCTTTTTCCTTTCTGCTGAAGGGATCTGTTGGGGACGGGAGGGTAGTTGGGTAGGTGAGGTTCAGCTGAGCAGATTCAATGGAGTGCACATACAGGTGTCCCTGGTGCCGTGCCGCGGTCACCCGCCCCCCGGGGGGATCGGAGAAGCGGCCGCGACCGGCGAGCGGCGACGACCATCGCGTCCAGCGAGGCGCGTTGCCCTCCCGGCTATCGACTTGAATGCGTGCAGGCCATCGCCTGTGGACACTGCATCCGCCCCGTTTGGATGCATTCTAGAGATTCTAGAATACTTAATCTCCACATGAAATACGAAATAAAATCTATTTGTAAAATTTCTTTAGAAATGTTTTTCGGGATCAATCTAATAACAGTAATTAATTGATGATTGACTACAGTGATACTACAGTAACCATATTTTAATTATGCGTTCAAAGACATAATTAAATTCGTTCGGAGTTTCTAGTGCAGAGATTTTAGAGTTGGTTTTGTAAAATAAATTTGTTTGACACCTCTAATTAAGGATCAAAGTACGTTCCGCTAACTTCTAAGAAACTGTCTGCTGCATGAAAGCCGAGGAAGGCTGGGGCCAATCGGAGACCGAAGCCGTCGTGTCACCATTTGACGGGGAGACTGGTCACGCCGGACATCTTGTGCCACCTTTAGTTGTTGTTTATCCGCTTGACAGTCAGCTGGTCGTCTGATCAACCCTGTTTGTTGGCTCGGAACCCCTTTATTTGACTTTCAGATGGCTAGGTCGTCGTCGTCGTCTGACGCATCGGCGACATAGAGTAGTAGTATATGCCTTGTTCTTGTAAACTTCACTCGTCCTGACCCTGTTTAGTTTGAGTCTGGAAGTTCTAGAAAAAATATTTTGACTGCTAATTAGGGGGGTGCAGTTTACAAAACTAACTCCAGAATCTCTGCTCTAGGAACCCTGACAAATATAATGAGATCTTTGACTGCATAATTAGAGGATGGTTACTGTAGCATTACTGTAGCCAATCATCGATTAATCATCGTCATTAGATTTATCGCGAAAAGTTACACTCATCCGCAAAGAGATTGCAAATAGATTTTAATTAGTACTCCTGGAGCATAGGTTGGTGGGTCTACTCCGAAAAGTTACACTCATTAGATTTGGTCTACCTGAAACTCCAACCACATGTTTAGTCCTCTGTGGCCACGCGCAGCAACAAGTTGGCATTCAAATTCTATGGACCATTTCCTACTGTGCAACGAGTGGGTTCTGTGGCATGCAAATTACAGCTTCCTGCTCAAGCTCAAATTCATCTCGTGGTCCATGTGTCCCAGCTCAAGCATCATGTTCCTCAGACAACGGTTAGTACTGATTTATCCACCGTCTGTACTGACCCATCTATTCCAGTTCTGCCTCTGTTGGTGTTGGATCGCGCCTTGCATCTGGTGGGTGGTTCAGCTATGCCACGCATCTTGGTCAAATGGAACATGGCATCAAACTTTTCATCCTGGGAAGATGAACAAGATCTTCGTCTCCGCTTTCCGATCACCCCAGCTTGGGGTCAAGCTGCTACTCAAGGGGGAAGGAATGTCACAACGGAGTAGTCTCCTTTGAGGACCAGGAAGTTACCTTTAGTATCTTGGGCTATTAAGTCGGTGCTGGGTCTGGCCCATGTAATTTGGCTCTATGAGCTGTATCGAGTTGGCAAAGGGGAGATAAATACTTCTCCGCCTCTATATTTCGAGAACAAGTTGTAATTGAACTCTGAACTCGACTCGACCTCGTTCCCATGGAATCCCGCCGTGTTCTTCCCCAAACCTATCCAAATTCTTGCTATCCTGATCCCCAATCCCCTTCTTGAGATTCCTAGACATAACAACATCGTTAAACGCTGAATTTGCCGATGGACACTGCTGTTTTGCGTCCATTTGCCGTGGGACACCAAAAGGAATAAAATATTCATTTATAATTAGTTGGGAAGAGGGATAAAGTGGATGAAAAGTCAATTGCCCTTATCACAGTGGGTACGTCAGTAAGCTTTTTTTACTCTACAGCCTACTCTTGTAGCCTCTGTAACCTTTTGCATCTTGCGTTGGACATGATGGCACGATGGCAGCGAGAGTAGCGGCCGAATGAAATTGTTAGCCATCCAAAATCACATTTCTATGGATGCTTTTATTTGTTGTGGCCCATGGATCATGGATGCTTTTACAAAAGACAAAAATCCTTGTCACGAGACCCGCTGCTGCAGGGAGGCACCAGAGCTCTGCGCTCGACAACTTCCCAGGTTCCATTGACCATAATAGAATCCATCTCACACCGCACCGCTTCCTTCCAAGAGTCAGCGTGAGAGGAATATGCCTCATCAATGGTTTTTGGGGTGTCGTCCACGAGGTACATAGCGAAGTCATCACCATAGAATTTTGCAACCCTCTGTCTCTTACTCTTTTAAGTGACTCTGTTATCATCCTTCTCGGGATCCACTATGGTTGTTTGTTCTATTTGCACAAAAGTGTCAGGGGAGACAGATGATTCGTGACCAGACGTGCTAGGTGCATTTCCATTCATCGGAAATTCACTCTAAAAGAATGTAGCATCTCTAGATTCCATGATTGAACTGACATGCTGTCAGGTGTTGACACTGTTTTTCAACACGTGTCAAGATTGATGGTAATATGGAAGAGGAGTGGCCGATTTGGAAGAAGCCAAAGGTGTACAGGATCAGGATCAGCCGATAGAATGGCAGCCGACGAGCCAAAGGAATATTCTAGCTCGGAAGATGCTGATCCGCGTGGTTTGGCAATCGACCAATGATGGCATTGCCGATGAGTTAGAGAGGGATAGTTTGGATTTCATCAAGATTCTGGCGGTTCGGTTGAGATTTAGTTTAATTTATTTCAGAAAATATCTTTACTTTGTAGTCAAGTAATATGTTTGCCGTAATCGGTTAGAACTTGTTAGCGTAGGCTATATATATATCAGCTATCCGGGACCAGAAAAGATTGATTCCAATTCAATACAACAACCCTTTACAATTTCCTTGCACTTTATTTTCTTGTCGATGACTTCGCTATTTTCTTTTCGGCGAGTTCTTTCAAGATGATCAAGGACGGCTCACATTTGAGTGACTTGATTTGTTGGTAAGTGTTCGTTTTGCCGAATATATCTGAGCTTTAGCTTCCGGGCGTATCGCTGTTGCTTTGTTCAGATCTATTCAAAAGTTATCGAATTTGTCTAGACTTTGATTTCTAGCGCATCGCTGTCTTCTCGTCAAGATTTACTGTAGCTTTACTGTAGCAATTTAGTGCCTAATCACGGCCTAATTCGTCTCGCGATTTACAGTCTATTTGTGTAATGCGATTTTTTTCGACTACATTTAATACACCATGCAAACGATTTACAAAATTTTTGGAATTTTAAAGTTTGAAACTAAACACAGCCTCAAGCTATTTCCCATGTGTGGCGAGCTCATCGGAGTCGCTAGCTACCGTACGTCAAGAACTGCGACGGCGGTTGTGTAACAAGTGCGGTGGCTGCACCAATTAATGTGGTGTGCGGTTGCTGCACCAATTAATGTGGTCGTAGCAAGCAAATCTCCCCCTCCAATGCTGCTAATTCTTGTTAAACCATATTTTAGTCCATTTACCACGTTTCTCTCTTCCACTTATAAAAATTAATATTTTATTGACTCCAACTATGTCCATTAGCAAACCGCCGCAATTAAAAAGTATCCATCAGCAAAGATGCATCCGGACAATGTCTCCTAGCTAAAACCAGCATTGAGTCCTCCAGCTAGCTAACCGCCGGCCCTGCTTCGTGCTTGGGGCTCGCCCATATGCTGCTGAAGATGACTGCAGCCCGTAGCTGCAGGGACCAATTCAGCTTTCGGTTGGCTGATCAGCCGCGCCTGGGGCTGGGTTTTTCACTGTAGCCACAGTGAACGTGAGTGCCAACGGTCACCACCTCCAGCCGCAACGGTCACCAGCCCAGCCTCTTCCGATCATCCGAACAGGGTGATTGTCGGGCGCAGCTGCTGTCGCGCTGACGATCGACAAAGGGAGGAGCCAAGAAGAAGCACCCATATTATCGCTGGCGTGAGTGCTTCCATTGGACCTGCAAGACCCGACGATGACAAGCTGATGGATCCGGCCAACACGTCGCCATCGACCGAAATTGACCGAATCCGGGCACTACTACTCTCACTCACTCGTGTCCACAAATCGCACACCGCACCCACCCATCAGCCATTTTATTGGTCACGTCTTCTATTATTACTGGCCAAAGATACAGGCCGGCGCGGCGAGGATGGCTGCGTGGCCGCACGCACCACCATCCCGCGCCGCCCACGGCGCGCAAGCAATCAACCGGCCGCCTCGTCCCGTCGCCGGCGCCATCGTGCAACCCGGGTGTTTCAGTCGGCTGACTACGAAGTTGCTTGGAATCATGCGCTTGCGATGCAACTGATCCACGCGTCGCCGTCGGCTCTGTAGAGTATTGACCGTCATCAAGCCCGGAGCCACGGACCCCTCCGCCCCACACGGATTCATCCGCCCATTGGCGGCGGCATCCGCGCTCTGCCCGGGCGGCCATGACGCCGCGCGCGCAATGAAACCGGTCGCCTCACCTCCGTGTCGTCCCTGTCGCCGGCGAGGTGAGGCCATGGCTCCGGGAGTCCGGGTGCTCCCCATTGGCCGGCTTTTTCCTCTGCCCATGCCCATCCTGGGTGTTCCCTCTTCAATGGCCAACAGTCCCGGCCTGTAGTGGACATGCGTGTGGGTCCCGTGGCGGCTTCGGGGACGAGCATAGCAGTTCACGGCACGGGTCTGACTGATTACGACCGGGGATCGGCTAATGAACAACAATGATTTCTAGCTCAATAATTCGAGTGCCATGTATACGATGCTCTCCCGTTCTGTAAGAAATTCAATTCTAAGCTCGAAGGAGAATCCCACAGCATTGCAATTCTATAAATTATATCTCAACTACATCCAAATTAAGGGGTCAGACTTGATTTGCAAGCTAAAACTAATTGCGTGCAGCCAACAAATAAGGGTACAAGAGCTTTTCCTCGCCACCACTAATTTGTGTTTTCACTCATGGGACGGAGGAAGTATATGTCAACTTGATAGTGGAAACACTACAAAAAAAAACTTGATCTGCACTGGTAGGTAATTGCCTTCGGCACTGGTTTTTTAAACCGGCACTACGATTTGGACACTGGGTATTTTACTCGGCACCGAAGGCAGGTTTCTGGTGCCGTTTCAAACACTAGTGAAAATCGTAGCTTCATATCGAATGAGTTTCGTCGTTTGTAGAGGCCAAATTCGTCACAGAGGAAGTTCCATGATGAATTTTGGTTCATTATAGAACCAGGGTCAAGTTTGAGTTCCCATGATGAAATGTCCAAAAAAGTCACGAAACTGTTTTTTCTTTTTCTTTTTTGATAATAAAGAAACTTTCAGCGCGGAACTATTTTTGTTTCGATGTTCATTGCAAAAACGCCACAGGATGTCTGGATCTACATGTCCCCGTCCACCCGTCATCTACATGTCCCCGTCCACGCTGACGGGTGATATGGCGTGCCGTCAACACTTTTAAGTGACGTGCCGGCGCTGCACGTATCGCGCAGAGAAGATGGACACGTGGCGTGCAAGCACGGGGCCACGTGCGCGCAATGAAACCTGTCGCCTAGGCCCCGGGTCGTTTCTGTCTTTGTGTCCCTGTCGCCGGCGAGACGAGGGCCGTGTTCGGATGTGGAGGGGTAAATTTGCTCCAAGTCAAATGTTTTATTCCAACTATTTTCCCTCAATAATTTTACCCCATAAAGATGTTTGGATTAGGGGCAAATATGGTTGGAGAATAGCATGTAATTGGTCATGTTACCCCCATTTGACACCTAAAGAGGGGTAAAGGAAAAAGGAGGGGTAAAACATTTACCTCAACAAGTTTTACCCCATGTTTGGATGTTTGAGGTAAAAAATAGATACTTTTACCCCTTTTACCTCTTTTACCTCTCCATCCAAATAGGGCCGAGATCACGAGACCGTGGCTTCGGGTGCTCCCCATTGGCCAGCTGAGCTCTCCCTCTGCCCATGCCATCCGTACGTGTGCTGCAATCGTAAAAATGGTATCTCAACTACCTGCTAAATTGTATCCTCAAAACAATACCGGCTAAATTAGGGGATCAGATTTGATTTGAAATGCTAAAACTAACTGCATGTGGCTAATAAATAGGGGTACGATAGACTTTCACGCTACCACTAATCTATCTCTTTACACTTTATAGAACGGAGGGAGTTATATGTCAACTTGATAGCAGAAACTTCTTGTCAGCAGATAAGTTTAGCAGGTCGGGAATCCATGCTCTGTCTTCAAAACATAGCTTCTAAGATTAGGTTGTACAATCTATCTAGTGTTACCGGCCATTTAGGTGTTACTGTGTTACCAATTTTAATTACACTTAAATTTGTAAATCAAAAATTCCAACAAAAATATAGATGGATAGAGCATGTAAATATATATCATTATGCAAAGTCTGAGGTTGAACAAAAATTTGTGCAAGAAGAAATAAAAAAGAGAAATTTGCTATTAAATAGTTGTGGGTTAACTGTTCATCTCAGACCTGTAACCCGCTACTATTTATAGGCTGATTTCCTTTTTTGTTTCTCATTGCACAAATTTCAATTGCATCTCAAAATTTGCATGATGGTAGATGCTTGCATGCTCTGTCCATTTATATTTTTGTTAGAATTTTTTATGCACAAATTTATAGAACCGTCTAGCATTGTTATGATAATCCACTATGAAGTGTGTTTATTGTCTCCGAGCATGGGCATCCCGCTAGTCTAAGTGTAACATCCCAAAAATTTACTAAAATAAATCGTGCGCTAAAAATTTTTGTTTCGTCGTTGAGCTTGATCCCCTACTTGATTCATCTCCCGCCTGATTTCCTGATACTCCCGAGGAACCGAGCCAACATCCAAATCTTCCGCTGTCCCATCCCTGTTTGGCCCTCGGCCTGCGCGTCGCACGCGGCCGACACCACGCGTGGCCGACCGCGGCCGCGATCAGCGCCGACGCGCTCACCCGCCCCCTCTCTCTCTTTCTCTCTTTATTTCTCTCCCCTCCTTTTTCCCTCTTTCTTTTTCTTTTTCCCATTTTCTTTCCTTTCTTTCTTTCTCTCTCTCGCCCGGTCCCGCTCGGCCCCCCCTCTGCGCTGGCCCGCTCCCGAGCACGCCCCGCGCGCCGCTCGCCGCGCGCGCACCAGGCTCGCCCCCGACCTCGCCCCACGGCCACGCGCACCCCGGCCTGCCCTGCCCCGCTCCCCCTCGCGCTCGCGCCCCGCTCGGCCCGCCCGCGCGCCGCTCGGCCCGGCACCCTGCTCGCCGCCCGCGCGCGTACGGCCGTGCCCGCGCATCCCCGTCAGCCCGACCCCGCCCGCACGCCGCTCCAGCGCCGCCCATCCTCCCCGCGCGCGCCCTGCTCCGCACGACCGGCCCCGAGCGCCGCTCGCCACGCATGCCCGCTCACCCCGCCTGCCCGAGCGCGCGCACACACGCCACGCCACGCCACGCCGTCGCCCTGGCGCACAGCGCCGGCGACCACAGCACAGCACCGCCTGCATTGGTCGCCGCCTCGCGTCACCTCGCCGCCCACTGGCGCCGTTGACGACGCACAGCGTCGCCTGTCAAGCCGTCACCTCACCTCAGCTCCCCATTGACGCCCGCACAGAGCCTCGCCGCCCCACACCATTAACACCGCTCAGAGCTACCTCGCCGGCCGTCGCCCCGCTCTCACCCTCCCCACCGACCTACTCCGCCTATAAAGGGGGCCAAGGAGCACCCCCGGCGCTCCCACAAACCGCAGCGCCACCGCCCGCCGCCTCCTTGCCCTCCTAGCGCCGCCGCCAGCACCGCCTAGCGCCGCCGCCGCTGGTTATCGCGGAGCCGCCCCCTTGCTCCTTCCCAGCCCGAGCCAAGGTGGGTAACCGGACCCCGCACCTCTGTAAGCATCTAGGCCCTCAAGGTATGTTTCGGTGATTAATGACAACCATTATTGTGACTAATGAGTTTGTGCAGCTTAATAGATCATTATCGCTCATTTGGTCATATGTCAAAAGAGACCCCTCAATTTCATTATTCAAAAAGGCGATCTCGGTATTCAACTCAATTTTATGTCAAGACTAAGGATCTTTCTAGTCCTAAGTGTCATAAGGTTGAGAAGGACACTTAGGTTAGTATAGGTTTTATAGTTTTGTAGTGATCGCACTATTAAGAGGGGTTAAGGCTAAGTAACTTGAGCATGGACATGGTCATTTGAAAATGGATGCACACTATGGTCACTCAGGTTTCTAGAAGTTCAAATAAGTGGTTCTCAAACTATATCTCAAGAATATTTGGATTTCATTCAAGACTCAAATCAGAAAAGACAAAATCAGAAAAAGTCTATACACCGGTTTAACCGACGCTCTCAATTTTCCATACGTCGGTTAAACGAAGTCAGCAGAGTCTGGACAAATTCAATACACCGGTTAAACCGACGTGTTTGAATTTAACGTCGGTGCATTAGTCCAGAGTTGGTTTTTCTAGGGAAATTCAAGTTCTATTCACCGGATTAACCGACGCTGTTTGAATCAAGACGTCGGTGCAATTGACCAGTGAGATGGTTTTTCAGGGGAATTTAAAAGTTGTACTCACCGGTTAAACCGACGATAGGTTTGAGTTAACGTCGGTGCAGTTGTCCAGAGACTTGGTTTTTCAGTTGATCAGTGGACAACTACACTCACCGGTTAAACCGATGATACGTCGGTCAATCTGCCCAAGTTGTAACGGCTAGTTTTCAGAAGAGGCAGTTTACATTCACCGGTTAAACCGACGATGACAAATGGAGGGACGTCGGATTAACCGGCGCTACGCAATTTTCTGGCAGCTTTTCTCCAACGGCTCTATTTGTGTGAGCTGCCTATATATACCCCTCCAATGGGTCATTTCGCCCACTCTTGACACTAGGCAACATCCAAACACTCATACCATAGTCAAGAGCCACATTGAGCTTCATCATTCACATACTTGTGCATTCAATCAATCAAGAAGCAAGATTAAGGACTTGAGTAGAGAGAAGCTAGTGTGCATCCGTTCTTGGTGATCGGTTCTTGCTCAAGTGAAGGCCTTAGCTTGTTACTCTTGGTGATTGGCATCACCCAGGCGATCTTGGTGATCGGGGTGTTTCTCGCGGAGCTTGCCAAGGATTGTGGGATCCCGGAGAAAAAATTGTACGTGGCTTGAGCTCCACCACGCCGGGATGGTGAACGGAGACTCTTAGTGAGCGCCCAAGTCTCGGTGACATGGGAGGTGACAAGACTCTTAGTGAGTGTCACAACGTGGACTAGGGGTGTGTGCCAACACATCGACATCACGGGAAAAAATCCGGTCGTCTCTTGTCCACTCTCTTTATTCAAGCATTTTCTTTCATGCAATTTACTCATGAGCTTGACTTAGAGATCATAACTTAGCTCTACCTTGCTAGGCTTTACTTTGTTTTTATCTCTCTTAGCTTGTGTAGGTAGCTTAGTTATCCGGTTGGTGAATTGGTGCCCTACTAGTATTGCATAGGTTAAGGTTGCTTTACCTTGCTTTAGAAATTGAAAAAGGCCCAATTCACCCCCCCTCTTGGTCCATCGATCCTTACAACCTCCCCACTCCGCTTTTCCCCTTCCCCCATCTGCTATCATGGCCCAGGGCCACCGGCCAAGCACCGCCGCCGCCCGTTGCCGCCGGCCACCATGGCTAAGCCACCTCGGGCCACCCCGGTCTGAGCCACGACCGGGGATCGAATCCTCCCAGCCCCCTCCTCTTTTTCCCTCTACCTCGGACCGCCCCCGAAGCCCCTGGCCGCCGGATTTGCCGCCGCCGGCGAGCCTTCCCCGCTCCCCTGCTTTCCAGCGCGTGGAAGGAGGGAGAGGACAGGGCATTTAGCCCAAAGGCCCCTCCCTTTCCCTTGATTCAGAAAAGAAGCCCTCCACTCTTTGCAAAAGAAACCCCGTCCTTTGTTTTATTTAAGACCCCCATTTCATGAAAATATTTATAAATAGGCCCCTGACTCTTTTAAATTAACCCAAGTAATTTCTAAAATACAAACCAAGCCCCTGCCCTCATAAACTTAATTACAATTAGGTCCCTGGACCCCTGTTTAGGGCCTAAACACTCCTTTGACCTATCATTTTATGCTCCTAACAACCTCGGATCTACCCAAAACTTGACCACGTCTCTCTTAATATAGTTTTGACCATGCCATTAGAAGCACACCCAAATATACCACTCCTTGCCCTATATTTTATGTGTTTCTGATTCGAGCTCAATGATAGACCCTTATTTTCTGTGTTTTGATTGTGTGCCTGTTGTGTGCGCTGTAGACCACGGAGTGAACGAAGGAGAACCCGTTGACGAGCAGTGCTGTGAGCAGGTGAACGAGGACCCGTTCCGCGACCCCGAGCCCGAAGGACAAGACCTCCCCGAAGGCTACGAAGACGGCAAGTTCAATCCCATCCTTTGATGCATGTTTCTGTCCTAGTTTTCTATAAACGCAACCCAATGGCCTGTTTTAAAAAGTTGCATATGTTTTACTTGCATGAAAACACGGTTGGATAGCCACCCCTTGATTTGTGATGACCATTCCTTGACCACCTAGATTAATGTCTGATTTTGCTTGGACGTTAATCGATATTAGAACGCTTAGGACTTTACTCATAACATAATTTATTTGTTAAAGAAAATGTGTGCGTGTGGGAAGGGATAAAACGTGGATTTTCGAAAGATGAGTATGGATGGGATGGATGGCATTTCTGTGTGAATTGCCGACTGGTGTGCTTATGCCTGTGTGGCAGGGCAAAGAAGGGAGATATCCATCTTGTCGTGTCTAAGGACCGAGTTGGTGTGTCATCTCACCTAACTCCTTTATCGTGCAAACCACTCGACCGTTGAATGGGCAACGGCGTAGCATAAATCCCACTAGTTGGTGTGATAGCCATCAGGAGAGCTGAGAGCAACGGGTGACTAAGGAAAAGGGATAAGCCCCGAGTGACTTATGCCCGGTTATACCTAAGTGAACGGTCAATGACCCCTTGGTGCATCCCGTGATGGCTAGTCAGGCTTAGCTATGGTGGGTAATGGCTATGTTGGGATCTACACCGACACGACGGTGTTCGAGTTGTGGTATCCTACTTGTGGGTAAAGTTGCACACCTCTGCAGAGTTAAGAATCTATTCGAATAGTCCGTGCCCACGGTATTGGGCGAGTTACAGTGTGGTCACATAACTAGTGTTTCATTGGGATGGGCTGGTGTGAGTTGTTTCGGAATTGTGTCCGGCAGTTGTGCCGTGTGCTACGACGGACGGGGAGTCCGGTAGCAGTTTTAAAATCTGAATTCTGTGTTACTGCAAAAACTGATTTCTAAAAGGTTTTTCGTAAAATAAACCCCTGCTTAAAATGTCGTTTTTCTGCAAATTAAACCGTAACCTTAACCTTGATTTACCTATGCATATTATTCTGTTATAACCCCCTCCGTGGGTGTGGTTGAACTTGCTGAGTACGTTTGTACTCACCCCACTCTTACTTTTTACAGAAGAAGACCCAGACTTCGTTCCAGACGACGCCGAGTAGGGTTACCGTTCTACACCCAACCTTGCCTGTGGTACCAGCCCTATCAAGATGCCTCCGCTGTCGCAGTACTCTGAGCCCGTGGTAGACCCTATGTGGTTCGCGGTCTGGTGTTATGTCGTAGCCTGGTTAATCATTATTATCATCTGTATCGAGTGTCCTCCAAGGTTTGTACGGTTTTGAACCATCTGATGTAATAAATGTGGCATCAGCCTCCTGGGACCGGTGCTTTGTATCACATTTAAGTCTTCTCTTATGAGGGGACATTTCAGGTGGTATCAGAGCCGTAGGTTGGCCGTAGGACGTGACCGTAGGAGCGAAACCCGTTTTCAGGACCTAGCACCTTAGGACTTTTCTATCCTTAATCCTCCCTCACACAAACACTTACCTCTGGTTCTTGCCCTGTTCCAGATGGCTGACGATGGATGGATCGGCGGAATCTGTTTCGCAGAGCCCGGCCTTCCTAAGTTGTTGATACTCAGCCTGGAACGCATTGGAGTTGTGGATCCGCCAGAGTTTCTTTACTGGGAGTACGACTCCAAGGGCACTCTTCGGTGTGACCTGATGATCTTCATAGCAAGGAGCACCCGCTACCCAGATGTGGACCCTTGGTTCATCTCCACCACTGGATTCCGTTTCCCGGATACCTATCGGAAAGCCGCCCGCAAAGCCCTACGACGTCTGCGTGTGATCTACAGGCATCACCTCCAGCGGACTCCTATGGGATTTTTCCCGCCAGCTGAAGGAAGAGGACGCACATGGATTGCCAGGATGAGAGGACTTGGAAGAGAAGAAGAAGACCTGGAAGACACGGTCTCTCACCTATCCATCTATCTCACCGGCCTGGATGAGCTCTACCGCGAGCAAGCAGCACAACTGAAGCAGCAAGTCCATAGAGCAGAAAAGGCAACCCAGGAGCTGGATGAACAACGGTCGAGGACCGTACATGCCGAGTATTCCCTAGCCGCCCTCCAAGTCCAAATGGATGAAAAAGAAGAAGAATTGGAAGAACAGCGGGCAAGAGCCACACGCGCCGAGGACTCACTAGCCGCTCTCCAAGCTCGGATGTGGAGGTACGAGGCTCGCTGGGGAATAGGAGGATGGATAGAGGAAGACGCTGAAGAAGAACCCGAAGAGGCTCAATGGGATGTAAACACCCAGGCCGAAGAGGAGGAGCCCATGGAAACCCATTGGGATGTTGGAACTCAAACTGAAGAAGAAGAACCCGAGGAGACCCATTGGGACAAAGGTACTCAGACCGAGGGTGACTTGACGGATCAGTATCTGCCCCTAAAGAAGCGTTCTCTTAGGATTGAGGAGGAATCCCCATGATAGGAGTAGTCTCCAAGCTAGAACCTTTGCTCTAATAATAATCATGTACCCATGAAGTTGTACCCCACCATGATGCCATAAATAAAAATCATCTACCCCTTTGTGTACCTCAAATAATTGTGCAAGTTTTTCACCCTACTTTTATTTTCAGATGGCTGAGGAAGGATGGACCCAGGGCAACTGCCAAGCTGCACCTGGCTTCCCCAACCTCTTGATCAACGCCCTGGAAAGCCTTGGAGTCACGGAACGCCCAAGGTACTACAGCAGAGAGTACGAGCATCATGGCACTCTCCGTTGTAGGGTGATCCTAGTCGTCGCCAGAAGTGACCGCTACCCCGACATCCTATCATGGCGAGTGACTGCTACAGGGTTTAGGCACCAGGACACCTATCCCCTAGCCATCAGGAAAGCACTTCGTTATCTGTGCCGGATTTTCGAAGGACACCTCACCCCCACACCAATGAGGTTCTTCCCACCAGCCATCAGAACACCAGTTTGGGAAGCTCGAATGAGAAGCCTGGAACGGCGCCGCCATGAAGAAGTCCTCCTGTACCAAGTAGCTACCTACCTAGCCTCCTTGGATCAGCTCTTTGACGAGCAAGCCAACTTGCTGAGGGAACAGACCCATCGAGCCGAGCAAGCAGAGCTCGCGCTAAGATTGCAGCAGATCCGAGCAGTCCAAGCCGAGGCAAGAGCCGCAGCAGCGGTCAGCAGTGAAGCAGTTGCTCAGGAGAGCCTCAGGCAAGCCCGAGACCGGCGTATGCAAAATGGACTAGTAGTGGAACCCCAGTCCCGGCAATAGGAGAAGACCATGTTCTGCTCGGAACGCCCGTCATAGGATGGGGACCACTCGTTGGAAACCCACTAGCCCCACCCGAGAACCCTGGAAGGTCTACGGCCGCCGCCGCCAGAGAAGCCACAACGCAACCCCGGGAAAACGGAGATCTAGAGAATGGCGAGCCAGGACCACTCGTTTCCCCGGAGAATGCGAGTTCCTTTCCGAGGGAGGAACCCACACAAGCCAATGAGTCTGCCTGAAGCGCGAGCAACCGACAAGGAATGAAGCCGTGTGGTCCGAAGAAGTGCTGTGCCCCTTTTTCTTTTAAAGTTGTGTACCCGGACGTGTAGTACGCGTTCTAGTCGTGTTCCCGTGTTGTACCCTGGCTTGCTTTAGTGAAGGTTGCTTGTTTGCCTTGTTGTGTGCTTGTTGTGTGTGCCCTTCGGCAGAAGGTTAATTCTGCCTTTTCAAAAATACGAGTTAAACAACTTAAACATCACCTAATCCCAATCTCACAAAAACCCTACCCAATCTGCAGATGGTTTCCCGGAGCTTCACGAGGGCCTCCCGCGTCAGGGACCCTGCAGCTGCTGATGCAGGAGTACACCCTGACGGGCAAAACCATCCTCAGGAAGAACAAGAAGTGAGTCAGGGCAGAGGAGAAAATCATGGTGCACAGCTGCCACCACCACCACCACCACCTTTCGTGGACCTGGCACAAGTAATCCACAACCAGACTCTCATACTGGTAACACTGGCCAATGCTCTAGTGAACAGGCAGCCACGAGAGCAGACCTTTAATGACAAGCTGACAGCTTTCCTGAGGGCCAAGCCACCCACTTTTGCCGGATCCAGCAACCCCTTGGATGCAGATGACTGGCTCCGCGTGATCCAGAGGAAGCTCGAGCCATTTGGGTGCCAGGATCGAGATAAAGTTCTTCTGGCTGCACATCAACTCACCGGGACTGCCTTAGCCTGGTGGGAGAATTACTGCGCTGCTGCCCGAGATGCTTCCACCATCACCTGGAATGAATTCGTGAGGGAGTTCCGCCGATATCACATCCCCTCGGCCACCATGAAGCGCAAGGCGGATGAATTCCGCGCACTTCAGCAGGGGAGTATGTCGGTGGAAGAATATACTCACCAGTTTATGGAGCTGGCTCGTTATGCACCAGAAGAAGTGAACGATGACGAAAAGAAGCAGGATATGTTTAAGAAGGGACTGAACCCAGAACTCAGGACCCTGCTCACCCCTCAAATCTATCCAGATTTCAACACATTGATGAACAAGGCAATCCTCACCGAGAAGGCTAAGATTGATGAAAGGAAAGAGAACAAGCGCAAGTTCCTGGAGAGTAAGTCACGCCAGCAGGATCGTTTCCAGAAGCCCAGAAGCTTCAGCTACAACACACCAAGGTCCCAAGCCCCAATGCAGTACAGGACTCAGTCTCAAGTGACAGGACCACGGGCCCCTAACACCCAGCCCAGAAGCCAGAACACCATGAGGGCCCCTCAGAGTAATGCAAGCCAGGTCACCAATAACAACAGCAATGTTAGGGCCTGCTTCAACTGCCGTGAGACGGGTCACTTCATTGCCGACTGCCCCTATGCCAAGAACAAGCCGGCTACTTCAGCCTTTTCCAACACAGTGAACGGACCCAAACCAGTTCTGACCGGTGCCAACCGAGTGCCCCTCCGCGGCAACAGCAACAACAACAACAACCAGCAGAGGCAACCCCAGCAGTCTTTTGGACGAGCCCGAGTCAACCACATCGACGCACAGGAAGCTCAAGGAGCCCAGGGCGTTGTACTCGGTGAGTACCTAGTTAGCTCAACTCTTGCAACAGTACTGTTCGATTCTGGAGCATCACACTCATTCATATCCTCAAGTTTTGTGGAGAAACATAAAATACCTATAGTACTAATAAAAACACCCCTATTAACCCGGACGCCCGGAGGAGACATCAGGTGTCAACTGGGTTGTCTACGGGTAAGGATCAATTTAAGTGGGGTAGAGTTTTTAGCAGACCTAGTAGTCCTTAAGTCAGAAGGGATAGATGTGATCCTTGGAATGGACTGGCTAAGCAAACATAATGGCCTCATAGGTTGTACGGACAAGGTAGTACATCTGACAAACCCAGAGGGAGTCCGAGTGACCTGTCATACCCGGGAAAGTGGAGCAAACCCGATGGTGTTTAGCATGGAAGCCAAGTCCTTGGAAGAAGTCCCAGTAGTGAATGAGTACCCCGATGTCTTTCCCGAAGAACTTCCCGGTATGCCACCAGATAGGGACATAGAATTTGTCATTGATCTTGTTCCTGGAACCGCCCCCATAGCCAAAAGACCCTATAGGATGGCAGCCTCTGAGTGGCAGAGTTAAAGAAACAACTAGAGGAGTTACAACGAATTGGCTTCATCAGGCCAAGTTCGTCACCTTGGGGAGCCCCGGTTCTATTCGTCAAGAAGAAGGACGGAAGTATGAGGTTGTGTGTAGACTACCGGGGACTAAACGAAGTCACTATCAAAAATAAGTACCCCCTTCCCAGGATCGATGATCTCTTTGACCAGTTAAAAGGAGCTAAGTACTTTTCCAAGATTGACCTAAGGTCCGGCTATTTTCAGCTCAAGATCAGGGAGAGCGACATCCCGAAAACAGCTTTTGTCACCCGTTATGGGCAATTTGAGTTTACGGTGATGTCCTTTGGACTGACAAATGCACCTGCCTATTTCATGAACCTCATGAACAAAGTATTTATGGATGAGTTAGATAAGTTTGTCGTAGTCTTCATTGACGACATACTTATTTACTCGAAGAGTATTCAGGAGCACGAGCAACACCTGAGGGTAGTTTTGGAAAAACAGAGAATGCATAGGCTATACGCCAAGTTCAGCAAGTGTGAGTTCTGGCTGGAGAAAGTAGCCTTCCTTGGTCATATTTTGACCGCAGAAGGAGTGGCAGTAGACCCCGAGAAGATCGAAGCGGTATCCAACTGGCAGCAACCAACCAATGTCAGTGAGATCAGGAGTTTCCTCGGATTAGCTGGGTATTATCAGAGATTTATTGAGGGATTTTCTAAGATAGCCCGGCCCATGACAGAGCTGCTCAATAAAGAGAAGAAATTCACCTTGTCGTGGTGCTGCAAACCACAGCCGGGTGGCGGAAGGCACCCGCCCTAGCCCAGAGGGTGTGTACTCGGGGGTTAGCTAGTCTTAGATCAATCTTCCTCAAGAACTCGATGAACACAACCGGATTTAGAGTGGTTCGGGCCGCCGGAGCGTAATACCCTACGTCCACTGTGTGTTGTATTGCCTTCCACGAGAGTGAGAAGGTGCGAGAGTTTCAGCCTGTCTGGATTGTGGAGATTGTCCTGTGCACTGCGGGCACCTCCCTTTTATATCTCAAGGGGGCGCGTACACGGCTGTTGGATCCCCGACAGGTGGGCCCAACGATGCGATATAAAATAACGAGGTGTTCACACCTTATGGCGTTGCAGGCGAGGGGGATCTCTCTCTTGGATTCGCTCGCCTGCTCCCGGAGCCCTCCGTCCATCATGTCTTGGCGCTGTCTTGTCGAGACGGAGCGCGACGCAGCTAGTAGCATCGCCTGTTATGTAGCTGAGCGGCTATGTAGGGAGCGGCGTAGGCGGCATGATGGAAAAGTGCCGGGCCGTCGTATCCATTTAATGCGGCAGACGGGCTCTGCGCGGCGCGGCTCAGGCGGCTCCACTGTGCTCCTTGGTAATACGCGGCGCGCAGCGGGGCCTGTCAAAAGGCTGTCTTGTGTACCGCGGTGGCAGAGCACGCCTTGTCCATCGCATTAAATGCGGTAGGTGGGCGAGTCTTCCTGCGGAAGACTCGCGCACAACCCCACGTCTCCGGGACACGTGGCGGCTCCGGACCCCTACACGGTGAGGGGAGTCCGGACGGGCGCAGGAGGCTCCGGACCCCTCTGGGGGTCCGAGGCCCCGGCGGTCAGCTCGGAGCTTCCCTTTTGTGTAGACACGTGGCGTCACCGGACCCATCCTCAGGCGGGGAACGGTCCGGGGCCGTTGGCCTGGTGAGGGAAAAACCTGGCCTGTGGGGCCTGGCTACTCCATCTTTCCCGCGCAGCTACGGGTAACTACGCGGGTCCTGTCTTGCTGCAGTAAGAGTGGGTATCCCTGTTACAGGGTACCGACAGTGGCCCCCGGGCCCACCTTGGGAGAGGTACGAACCCACATGTGGGGCCACTTCAGCGATTTGGCTCTGTATAGCTTGAAGCTCCTTTCTGCAGGGGTCTCGACCGGCCTTGACCACCCGTCGGGTTGGATGTTGCCTCATCACGTCGCAACGGATTACTGACTAAGGGCCCCACGATAAGTGGTTCACCTAGTCACACGCGCGACGCTCGGCATTGTTGCGGCCGGAGTAAACGAATCATTTACCACCGGCGCAGCTCCCGAAAAGCTCGGCCGCGCCTACGATTAATGCGCGCACGTCGGCTCGGCTTCCGCCTTGCTTTACGCGCGTGGGCGACGGTTCGGATCCCGCCTTTTCGCACCCTCGTTGATTACCCACCCTCCTTGACAGGTGGGCCTGGGCCCCCACGTCATGGACTGGGCGGCTAACTCCGGGTGCGGGCGTCGCTTGAGTTCCGGCGATGGTTCCGGGGCGCGCTGGTTGAGTCAGGCTTTATAGCGGGGCATACCGCATTCCACGGTTGCTTTCCCGCATTCGTCTTCTTCCTCCTGCCTTTGCGCCCCTTTGCCTCCGAGCCTTCCTTGCTCTTCTCTCCCCCCTACACAAGCTCCTTCCTCACCCACCAAGAGATGGCGTCCCTTGTTCATCCCCGTCGCTTCCAGACCGAGGGAGAACTGAACACAGTGCGCCGCCTGCTTGGGTGGAGCGCTCAGGAGACCGGCTGGGGCGTGCGAGCAGGCTCGGTTCCCCTTGGCAACCTCCGCGCCGGGGAGTTCGTGCTATTCACCTCGCACATCTCCGCCGGCGTGGGACTGCCGATTTCTTCATTCTTGCTGCTGCTGCTGGAAGACTTCGGCCTCCAACTTCAGCATCTGACACCGCACTCCCTCCTCCTGACGTCCATCTTCGTGCACCTATGCGAGATGTTCGTAGGAGTTCGGCCCTGCGTCATCCTCTTCCGCTACTTCTTCATTCTGGTGAGGTCCGGAAGGAGCAGGGACGAAGTGGGAGGGTACTACTTCCAGATAAGGAGCGACCTGCCGACTCCTTACATTCCCGGCCTTGCTGGCGGAAGGTGGGAGGAGTGGCGCAGGGATTGGGTGATCGCCACCACCGAAGCCAACGAGCGCCTTGCCCTGCCGACCGCGGGGCCCGCCACCGACAAAGCATCTTGGAGGGCCAAGCCGTCACTGCAGCCGGAGTTCGACTCTGTGCTGGACAAGATCAGGTCGCTGGCGGAGAGCGGCCTCACCTCATGGCACGTGCTCGGCGACTTCGTGAAGCGGCGGATCGCCCCCCTGAAGCAGCGGCCACGACCGGCGTGGAGCTTCACCGGCCTCAACGACTGCAGCAGGACCCACCGCGGGGAGGGAAGCGACCTGACCCAGGAGGCCTTGGAGGTCCTGGTGCGGAACGTGACGGGAGACACCTTCATCCCGGAGAACCTGATCCCCCCGCAGGGCATAGTCCCCCTCTGCGAGGACTCCGCGAGGGTGGCAGTGCTGGCAACCCTGCCGACTCTGGACGACGGGGGACTGGCCCCACGCCAGACCGGAGGCGACGCGAACCACGGGCTCCGGATCCCTGGCACGTCCGGGGATCAGGCTACGCTGGGCGCTGCGGGGTCCGGCGTCACTACGAAGGGGAAACAGGCCGCGGCTAGCAGCGCGGCCGCGGCCGGTTCTAGCCGGGCTCAGAGCAGCTCCGGTGCGTCGTCGGGGGACGCAGGCCGGCGGAGGCTACTCCGGGGCGACGGGACCCTGGTCTCGGAGCCCGCCGCGAAGCGCCAGAGATCTTCTGAAGGCGCAGGCCAAGGTAGCTCCCGGGCTGCCGGCCCCCACGGGTCCTCTGGCGCAACTGGACCACCACCATCGCCGCCGAGGAGCTCATCGCGCCGGCAGCGAGAGCAGCAGCAGCAGGAGCAGCCACAAGAGCAGCGGCAGCAGGCGCACGGACGGCAGCAGCAACAACAGGTGCGACCCCGGGTTGCGCCCATGCCGCAGCCGCAGGAACAGCAGCAATGGGTGCAGGCCCGGGTTGCGCCTGCATTGCAGCTGCACGGGCAACAACAGCAACAGCAACAGCAACAGCAGCAGCCACAAGAGAAAAGGCCCGGGCTCCGGGGACGCTGGGTACCCGGTACTGTTGGGTTAGTGTCATCCTGCTCTCCTTGCCTGTGCCGGTGTTCTGTTTGTTTTTGTTGATGGCTTTTCTGCTTTGCTACCAGGGCTTCCCGCCCCAGCGGTTCTTCTACCACCGTTGGCACATCAGCAGGTGCCCGGGCGGCGGCGACCTCGGCATCGACAGCGACGGTGGCAGCAGGTGCGGGACCCTCAGGTACGGCGTCCTGCTGCTTACTTCGTGGCACATGATGCGATGCTGACTGTCATGCCATTTCCAGACTCTGCAGTGCTCAGTGCAGCAGCGGCGGCGGCGGTGGCGCCGGTGCTGGGTGCAGCCGCACCCGACACGGTGGTGGAGGTGCCAGTGCAGAGCGCAGCCGCTCCTGACACTTCGGTGGAGGGGGCACCCGATGCGGCCGCGTCCGCTACGGCAGCAGCGGGAGTGCCGGAGTTAGGTTCGGCCGCGCCCGACTCGGCGGCAGCGGGGGCGCCAGAGCTGGGTCCGGCCGCGCCCGACTCGGCAGCAGCAGCGGGGGCACCGGAGCTGGGTCCGGCCGCGCCCGACTCGGCAGCAGCAGGGGCGCCGGAGCTGGGTTCGGCCGCTCCCGACTTGGCAGCAGCAGGGGCGCCGGAGCTGGGTTCGGCCGCTCCCGACTTGGCAGCAGCGGGGGCGCCGGAGCTGGGCGCGGCCGCTCCCGACTCAGCAGCAGCGGGGGCGCCGGAGCTGGGTCCGGCCGCGCCCGACTCGGCGGCGGCGGAGGCGCCGGAGACAAGTGCCGCAGCGGAAGCCCCTACCTCCAGCTCCGGTCCTGTTGCGGAGGAGGAGTTGGAGGTGGTGTTTGGCAGACGGCTCCTGCAGCTCCAATCCCCGGAGGAGGATGCGACTCCGCTTCCTCAGGTGCTGTTGCGAGTTCGGCGGTCGATCGAAGAGGCAACCTCCTCCGCCGAGGCGGCCTTCCGGCGGGAGTGGTCTGCACTGGAGAGCGAGCGCCAGCGCCTCTCCGACTGGCACACCCGCCTGGAAGCGCACACGAAAGCAGAAGCCTCCCGCGCTGCGGAAGCTCGGTCGAAGCTCAAGTCGGACCAAGAGGCCTACCGAGCCAGCCTTAAGAAGGTGTTTGACCGAGAGCTCGCAGTGTCGACCCGGGAGAAATCCATGGCGCAGTGGGAGCAGGACTTCACCCTGGAGGTTGTTGGCTTCGCTGCTCAGCGGTCCGACCTCGAAGCTCAACTCGCAGTTCAACAGTGTAACACCCTAATTTTAAATTTCAGTATTTATTAATAAATTAATTGGCTTTATTTAAATTTTCTAAGGTTTATTGTGTTTAGTTGGCATTTAATCTAATTTTTGTTCCTTAATTGATTAAAATTTATCATAGGTTTAAATTTTTGTTGCATTCATGCTGGTGCATAATTTTATTTGAGTGTGGTTTGAATTCAAATTCAAATTTGAATTCAAACTTTGTTTGAATTAGAAATGAGAAGAATAGGAAATAGGAAAGGAAAATAGGAAGCCCAAACCCTCTCCCCGCGGCCCAACCTTCTGCGCGGGCCCAGCAGCTCTCCCGAGCCCAGCCCGGTCCGCCCCCTCCTCTCTCTCCCTTTCACCCGGCCGGCCCAGCCCGCGCAGCGCTCCCCTCCGCTCGGCCCTTTTCCTCCACACACGCGCGCCCCGGCCTGCTCCGTTTCGGCCCGCATCGCGCCACGCGCTCAGCCCGCACCCCGCCTCACCCCGCTCGGCCTGTAGCTCGCGTCGCCTGCTCTCCCGCTGACCGGTGGGCCCATGCCGTCAGCCCCGTCTTCCTCCCGAGCCGCTCGCCCGCGCAACGGAAACCGCCGCGATCCCCGGCGAGCCCCGCGCCCGAATCCCGCCCGAGATCCCTGGTTTCCCCTTCTTAAACCCAGCCACACCCCCTGCGCCGCCACCCCTGCACTCCAGCGCCACCAGAACCCGTTTCCCACCGCCACACCTAGCTCCGCCGCCGGTGACAAGTCTCGCCGTGGAAATTCAACGCCGTTGGAGCCCCTCCGATCACCCTGACCGCCGCATCTTCCTCACAGGCACATCTGGAGTCGATCCGTGCAATCTAGGAGCCCGGCAAGCCTCTGCTTCGACCTCTCCCCCGACGCCGTCCGAGCGCCGCCGCTAGACGCCGCCGCCGACGCCACTCCGCTGCTACTTCGACCACCCCGCGCCTTGGTAAAGTTCGGCCTGCCTCCCTGATGTTTTTGCACCCTAGATCGTCCCCAGTAGACCACCAGAACCCTTGGAACGTGCCCACGCCGGCGAGGTGCGCCGCCCAGATACTCCCTCGCCGACGAGCACCCCGTCCCGCGCCCTATTTTCCCTCTCCTGAGTGTCCAGGAGGACTACTCATGCCATGTAGATGCTCCTAGGCCAAAGCCGCGTCGAAATCAAGCCCGGGAACCCCAGAATCGCAGCACTCCGGCGATCTCCCGCCGCGGAGCAGAGTCGCCGGCGACTCCCGCCGCCGGCCGCTCGCCCTTTCGCCCGGAGCCGTTAGATCCCGAATCAACGGCCCCGATTAGATTGAGGGCCGATCCGATCTGATCCGCCAGATCGCGATCTGACGGCCCAGAATCAAAGATAACGGTTCGGCCTGGTTTAATTGCTAAAGAGCCCCTGTAGTTTTTGTTATTTAACCCGCAGTCCACCTCCGTTGAAACTAATTACAGTCAGGCCCATAATTTAACACTTTAGCCCCTGAGCTTTGTAGATTTCGAACCCGCCGTCCAGCCCTGTCCTTTTTGCGAGTTAGACCCTGGAGTTAATGTTTAATTACGTTTTAGTCCTCAGTTTTTGCAGAAAACCCCCTGGAACTCTGTTTTTCTTACAAATAAGCCCCTAGAACTTGTTTTTAGCCCAGAAAATGCGTTTTAGCTCCGTTTTTAGCGTTCTTTATATCCACGCGATCATTGTAACGCGTAGAACAGTATTAGACTAGTTTAGTGTGCTGTTTTTATGTATTGATGTACTGTTTCTTAGTTTTTGTTAATGTTTGCTTGTATGCTTATTATTGTGCATTGTTTTGGCCATGTGTTCGTGAGTAGACGTTGATCCATCTGAGGAGCCCCAGTACCAGTACCCGGAGCAGCCGTCTTCGGATCAGTTTGAGCAGCAGCAGGAGCAGTACGAGGAAGGCAAGTGTAACATGAACAACCTATCACTTTAATTACAATTTTCATACTGCATTTTAATACTGTATGCCTTTAAGGATTTCCTAGCCAGTTTATATCCTATATATATACCTTTGGGTTGCATTCTGGTTAGTTGTGCTAGGTTGCTGCGCTATAACACACCCTGGTCCTTTTTAATTAATTTGATTAATGGTTTACTTGAACTTAATTCTGAGAGTGGCACTCTGTGTGGCTTGAGTGGCTCACTTCTCGTTAAAAGATGTTTTTTTTTAGAAACATGGTTTAGGGGGCCAGCACGGTGCTTACTGCCTGGTTGGCCACTCTCCATAAGGACCGGTTCATAGAGCGACAACCTGGGACAACAGCGCTACCACAAGGCTAGAATGGGATAGACTTGGCGTAATAACTAGATCTTTTTGGTTTGGAGTAACTTACCTGCGGGGCAAGAGTAGTAAGCTTCAATGGTCCCTGCTCCTCCGGCTTGGTCTGTGCTTGGATTGCGCTCCTGTGCTTGTACCCCCGGAGGTGGGCCCCATCGTCGCCGACCTAACTCTCGCGGTTACGCCTTACCAACGAGATTCTTTCTAAAGGCCTCGTAGTGAGTCGCTGGCCATCTCACCTAAGGAAGTGTGATGAACAACTGGCGTAGCTCACGACTTGTGGGTAAAGATGTGCAACCTCTGCAGAGTGTAAAACTGGTATACTAGCCGTGCTCACGGTTATGAGCGGCCCAGATCCTCCTTTTGATTAGTGAAGTTATCTCCTTCCGACGAGGGAGGTGCTTCTCGGGGTTTACCTTGGTGGCTTGGTTTTGGTATGGTTCTCAGTAGTAGTATAATTAATTCTGATTAATTACTATGCAACTGGGTTAATGGTAATTCATCAACTCGTAGTAAATAGTTTTAATAAAAATTTGTCAACACTTAAAAGCTAATGCAGTTGAGTCAGCCAGCCTAGAGCCTCATAGTTTGTGTTATACTTGTTGAGTACAAGTTGTGTACTCACCCTTGCCTCTTCTCTACTTTTTCCTCTTGGTTACGCTACTGCTGCTCAGTCCCTGCCGACACGAGGGAGTTCGTCCAGCGCTACCAGGACTACGAGGACTTCTAGGTGCTTCGTCTCCCAGTCGACGTCCCTGTGGCGCCCTGCTTCAGCTTCGGAGAGCTTTATCGTATTTTGTACTTCGCTTCCGCTGTATCAGACATTTTGTCATTATTGTAATAAATAACATTCGTATTTCGATTTATTATGTCTTTTTACGTGATATGTGCTATGATATACTGTTCATTCTGTTGTATATACGTGTGACTTGATCCTGGCACGTATATGATTGCTCGGTTTATGTTCTTTTATAAACCGGGTGTTACAGAGTGGTATCAGAGCCATATCGACTGTAGGACGAAGCCTAGATAGAACTGGTCGAGTTTTAGGACTTCTTCTCTCCAATCCTTGCCTGCTGAAATTATTTTACTATTATACCCCTTGACTTCTTTGACTTTTTACCCTTCTTGCCTTGATTTCTCTCTCTGAAGAATAGTTTCGTAGATTTTGGCCTGAATCAGTCATCTGACCACCATGAGCATAGCTAGGTGACCTTTTTACAATAAAACGATAGCACGTTCTGTGACGCGTTGTGTTAGTCGAGTCTTTTGCTAAACTCGGCTAAGTCGTGAAAAATGTCTGCTTGTTATTATGCTACATGTTTGATTTGGATTTTTTTGACTGATTGCATAGCTTAGTAGTTTAAATTTGCTTAAAGAAAATCACTCAGATGTTAAAGTTAACTAATTAATAAAATGAGTTAGATCGTTGGGGGTGAAACAGTCAACTCTATCCTGTCTACTTTATCATGGCCGAGTCTTTTTCCGCAAAGAGTTATCATATCCATCTGAGTTTATTCCTGCGATATCCTTACTCGTGAAATCTTTTGTTCAAATCAGATGGTGAACACCAGGAGCACCGGTTCCGGTTCTGGCCAGCAGCAGGGTCAGAACAACCCGGGTACTGGGATCCCGATGCCGCCGCCTTTGACTCCGGAGCAGTACTTCCAGCTCCAGATGCAGATGATGGCTACCCTGAACAACACTGTTCAGGCTCTTCAGCACGCTCACACTCAGCCTCCGCCTCCTCCACCGCCGCAGCCTCGCGACAGGCGTGCTGAGTTCCTGAGGGGTCACCCGCCGACGTTCTCTCACACGTCCGACCCTCTTCAGGCTGACGACTGGCTCCGTGCAGTGGAGCGTCAGCTGGACATCGCCCAGTGCGATGACCGTGAGCGTGTCTTGTACGCAGCAGGACAGCTGCGAGGGGCAGCTTTGGACTGGTGGGAGTCCCACCCAGTTCACGACCGCGAGGCTCTCACCTGGCTCCAGTTCAGGGAGCGCTTCCGCAGCCACAACGTCCCCGCGGGCGTTATGAAGATGAAGCAGAAGGAGTTCCTTGCACTGAAGCAGGTAATCTTAAGTATAATCATTCAGCGTTTTCTTTTGAGCTTATGCCCCTTGTTCTATCCTTATGAATCCTGAGTTAATTTTCCGATATCTATCTGTCGTTGTGAATTCAGGGGACTATGTCGGTCACGGAGTATCGTGATCGCTTTCTTCAGCTGGCACGCTACGCCCCTGCCGAGGTTGCGGATGACCGCAAGAAGCAGGAGCACTTCATGGAGGGTCTTGAGGACTACCTCCAGTACGCGCTGCTCAACCTCCGCTTCGACGACTTCAACCATCTGGTTGACAGTGCGCTCAACACTGAGCGTAAGCACCTGGAGATGGAGGACAAGAAGAGGAAGGTTGTCTCCGTTGCTTCCGGCAGCAACACTCGTCCTCGACTCCAGCAGCCCCAGCAGTACCAGCCTCAGTACCGGCCTCCTCAGCAGTACCAGCAGAGGCCACCGCAGCAGTACCCGCCTCGACAGCAGCAGGCAGGTCAGGGCCCGAGGTTACCGGCACCTCCGGCTCGTGCTCCACCGGCACCGCAGGCTCCACGTCCGGCAGCTCCTACCGGACAGCAGGCTCAGGGACCTCCTCGCACCTGCTTTCACTGCGGCCAGCCGGGGCACTACGCCAACGCTTGCCCCCGGAAGGCGCAGGCGGGACAGCAGGGGCGCCCAGCTCAGCCCAGGGTGCCAGCACAGGGCAGGGTGAACCACGTGACGGCCGAGTCAGCGGCCGAGGCTCCCAACGTGGTTATTGGTACGTTCATGGTTAATTCATATCCAGCTACAGTGCTTTTTGATACTGGTGCTACGCATTCCTTCATTACTCAGTCTTTTGTCGAGCATCATGGTATTCATACTAGCACATTAAAGAGGTGCCTGTTAGTATCTTCACCGGGAGGACAGTTGAGGTCTCACACTTACTGCCCGAGAGTCAGTGTTTCTTTGAGGGGAGTAGAGTTCTGTACTGATCTGATGGTGCTAGACACCAAGGGCATTGATGTCATTCTGGGAATGGAGACTCTGGCCAAATGGGGAGTTCGGATAGATTGTGCTCAGAGGACAGTCTTGCTATCAGCTTCCAGTGGCCAAGAGGTTGTTATCAGTGCAGTAGAGCCTTCTGGATTACTTCATCAGATGGAGGCTAGACCCACGGACGGTATTCGCGTGGTGTCTGAATTCCCGGATGTCTTTCCGGATGATCTGCCAGGTATGCCGCCTGAACGCGCCATTGAGTTTTGTATTGATCTCTTGCCTGGCACAGCTCCTATTGCAAAGCGGCCCTACCGTATGGCACCTATAGAGCATGAAGAAGTTAAGAAGACTATTGATGAGTTGCTAGCCAAGGGCTATATCCGTCGCAGCTTCTCTCCTTGGGCTTTTCCGTTGTTGCTGGTAGATAAGAAGGATGGCTCGAAGAGGATGTGTGTCGATTATCGGGAGCTGAATGCAGTCACTATCAAGAACAAGCATCCACTGCCCCGTATTGAGGATCTCTTCGATTTGCTTCGAGGTGCTCGTATATTCTCGAAGATTGATCTTCGTTCGGGATATTTTCAGCTGAGGATCCGTCCTGGGGACATTCCGAAGACGGCATTCACCTGCAAGTACGGGCTATATGAGTATACAGTCATGTCCTTCGGCTTGACTAATGCCCCGGCTTACTTCATGCATCTGATGAACATGGTTTTCATGGATTATCTGGATGTTTTCGTGGTGATCTTTATTGACGATATTCTGATCTTCTCCAAGACAGAGGAAGAGCATGAAGAGCATCTGAGGCTCGTGTTGCAGAGATTGAGAGAGCATCAGTTGTATGCCAAGTTCAGCAAGTGCGAGTTCTGGATTGACGAGGTTCCATTCCTCGGTCATGTTATCTCTCAGGGAGGCATTGTTGTTGATCCGAGCAAGGTGAAAGATGTGCTCGAGTGGGAGACACCGCAGACAGTAAAGGAAGTCAGGTCTTTCTTGGGCTTAGCTGGATATTATCGGAGGTTCATTGAGAATTTCTCCAAGATCGCGAAGCCTTTGACTTCTTTGCTGGAGAAAAATGTGGCTTTCGTATGGACTGATGAGCGTCAGATGGCCTTTGATGAGCTGAAGAAAAGGTTGACTACGGCGCCAGTCCTGACTCTGCCAGACCAGACGAAGAGGTTCACGGTGTATTGTGATGCTTCGAAGGATGGTCTTGGGTGTGTTCTGATGCAGGAGGGCAGAGTGATAGCTTATGCTTCACGGCAGCTACGCCGGCATGAGCTGAATTATCCTACTCATGATCTTGAGTTAGCCGCAGTTGTGCATGCTCTGAAGATTTGGAGGCATTACTTGTATGGGCAGCGGTGTGATATCTACACTGATCACAAGAGCCTCAAGTATATTTTCACGCAGAATGAGCTGAACATGCGGCAGAGAAGATGGCTAGAGTTGGTCAAGGACTATGATTTGGAGATCCACTATCATCCGGGCAAGGCCAATGTTGTAGCAGATGCTCTGAGCAGAAGAAGTTATGTCAACATGGCCGTTGCTTTCCAGATGCCTCCAGAGTTATGCGAGGAGTTCGAGCAGTTGAGTCTGGGTTTCTTGCATCATACCTCCAGTGCAGCATTTGAGGCAGTACCGACTCTAGAGGCAGAGATCCGGCAGCATCAGAAAGATGATGAGAAGCTGCAGGAGATTCGTGAGTTGCTTAAGAAGGGCAAGGCTCCTCATTTCAGAGAGGATGATCAGGGTACCTTGTGGTACAAGAACCGGATCAGTGTTCCAGATGTGAAGGATCTTCGGAAGTTGATTCTGAGTGAGGCCCATGATACAGCTTACTCTATTCATCCGGGCAGCACGAAGATGTACTATGATCTGAAGGAACGTTTCTGGTGGTATGGGATGAAGCGTTCAGTGGCAGAGTACGTGGCTATTTGTGACACCTGTCAGCGTGTCAAGGCTGAGCATCAGAGGCCAGCAGGTCTATTGCAGCCTTTGAAGATTCCAGAGTGGAAATGGGAGGAAATCACTATGGACTTCATTGTTGGATTGCCTCGTACTCAGAAAGGGTACAACTCCATATGGGTAGTAGTGGATCGTCTGACGAAAGTTGCTCACTTCATTCCAGTGAACACTACTTACTCCGGTGCCAGACTTGCGGAGTTGTACATCTCTCGGATTGTCTGCTTGCATGGTGTGCCCAAGAAGATCATATCTGACAGAGGGTCTCAGTTCACTTCTCGGTTCTGGGAGCAGCTTCATGATTCTTTGGATACGAAGCTGCGTTTCAGTACGGCTTATCACCCTCAGACAGATGGGCAGACAGAGAGAACCAACCAAGTGTTGGAGGATATGCTGAGAGCTTGTGCCATTCAGTACGGCACTAGTTGGGATAAGTGCCTGTCATTTGCTGAGTTCTCATATAACAACAGCTATCAGGCCAGTCTGAAGAAGTCTCCCTTTGAGGCATTGTATGGCAGAAAGTGCAGGACTCCTCTCTATTGGGATCAGATTGGTGAAAAGCAGCTCTTTGGCCCTGAGATCATAGATGATGCCGAGCAGATGGTTCAGGCTGTGCGAGAAAATCTGAGGATTGCACAGAGCAGGCAGAAGAGCTATGCTGATGGCAAACGGAGGGACCTGACTTTCAGTGTCGGTGATTATGTGTATCTGAAGGTGTCTCCGATGAGAGGAATCCGCAGATTTAATGTCAAATGGAAGTTAGCACCTCGTTATGTGGGGCCATTCATGGTGCTAGAGCGGAAAGGCGAAGTTGCTTATCGCCTGGAGTTACCTCTCAGCCTCTCAGGAGTTCATGATGTCTTCCATATATCTCAGCTGAAGAGGTGTTTGCGAGTACCCGAGGAGCAGGCACCCCTGGATGGAGTCGATGTCCAGGAGGATCTGACTTATACTGAGCATCCGGTGAAGATTCTGGAGACATCAGAGAGGGTTACTCGGAACAAGCGCATCAAGATGTGCAGAGTTCAGTGGAGTCATCACAGTGAAGCTGAGGCTACTTGGGAGCGAGAAGATGAGTTGAAGAAGACATATCCAGATCTCTTTGCTAGCCAGCCCAGCTAAATCTCGGGACGAGATTTCTTTAAGGGGGTAGGGTATGTAACACCCTAATTTTAAATTTCAGTATTTATTAATAAATTAATTGGCTTTATTTAAATTTTCTAAGGTTTATTGTGTTTAGTTGGCATTTAATCTAATTTTTGTTCCTTAATTGATTAAAATTTATCATAGGTTTAAATTTTTGTTGCATTCATGCTGGTGCATAATTTTATTTGAGTGTGGTTTGAATTCAAATTCAAATTTGAATTCAAACTTTGTTTGAATTAGAAATGAGAAGAATAGGAAATAGGAAAGGAAAATAGGAAGCCCAAACCCTCTCCCCGCGGCCCAACCTTCTGCGCGGGCCCAGCAGCTCTCCCGAGCCCAGCCCGGTCCGCCCCCTCCTCTCTCTCCCTTTCACCCGGCCGGCCCAGCCCGCGCAGCGCTCCCCTCCGCTCGGCCCTTTTCCTCCACACACGCGCGCCCCGGCCTGCTCCGTTTCGGCCCGCATCGCGCCACGCGCTCAGCCCGCACCCCGCCTCACCCCGCTCGGCCTGTAGCTCGCGTCGCCCGCTCTCCCGCTGACCGGTGGGCCCATGCCGTCAGCCCCGTCTTCCTCCCGAGCCGCTCGCCCGCGCAACGGAAACCGCCGCGATCCCCGGCGAGCCCCGCGCCCGAATCCCGCCCGAGATCCCTGGTTTCCCCTTCTTAAACCCAGCCACACCCCCTGCGCCGCCACCCCTGCACTCCAGCGCCACCAGAACCCGTTTCCCACCGCCACACCTAGCTCCGCCGCCGGTGACAAGTCTCGCCGTGGAAATTCAACGCCATTGGAGCCCCTCCGATCACCCTGACCGCCGCATCTTCCTCACAGGCACATCTGGAGTCGATCCGTGCAATCTAGGAGCCCGGCAAGCCTCTGCTTCGACCTCTCCCCCGACGCCGTCCGAGCGCCGCCGCTAGACGCCGCCGCCGACGCCACTCCGCTGCTACTTCGACCACCCCGCGCCTTGGTAAAGTTCGGCCTGCCTCCCTGATGTTTTTGCACCCTAGATCGTCCCCAGTAGACCACCAGAACCCTTGGAACGTGCCCACGCCGGCGAGGTGCGCCGCCCAGATACTCCCTCGCCGACGAGCACCCCGTCCCGCGCCCTATTTTCCCTCTCCTGAGTGTCCAGGAGGACTACTCATGCCATGTAGATGCTCCTAGGCCAAAGCCGCGTCGAAATCAAGCCCGGGAACCCCAGAATCGCAGCACTCCGGCGATCTCCCGCCGCGGAGCAGAGTCGCCGGCGACTCCCGCCGCCGGCCGCTCGCCCTTTCGCCCGGAGCCGTTAGATCCCGAATCAACGGCCCCGATTAGATTGAGGGCCGATCCGATCTGATCCGCCAGATCGCGATCTGACGGCCCAGAATCAAAGATAACGGTTCGGCCTGGTTTAATTGCTAAAGAGCCCCTGTAGTTTTTGTTATTTAACCCGCAGTCCACCTCCGTTGAAACTAATTACAGTCAGGCCCATAATTTAACACTTTAGCCCCTGAGCTTTGTAGATTTCGAACCCGCCGTCCAGCCCTGTCCTTTTTGCGAGTTAGACCCTGGAGTTAATGTTTAATTACGTTTTAGTCCTCAGTTTTTGCAGAAAACCCCCTGGAACTCTGTTTTTCTTACAAATAAGCCCCTAGAACTTGTTTTTAGCCCAGAAAATGCGTTTTAGCTCCGTTTTTAGCGTTCTTTATATCCACGCGATCGTTGTAACGCGTAGAATAGTATTGGACTAGTTTAGTGTGCTGTTTTTATGTATTGATGTACTGTTTCTTAGTTTTTGTTAATGTTTGCTTGTATGCTTATTATTGTGCATTGTTTTGGCCATGTGTTCGTGAGTAGACGTTGATCCATCTGAGGAGCCCCAGTACCAGTACCCGGAGCAGCCGTCTTCGGATCAGTTTGAGCAGCAGCAGGAGCAGTACGAGGAAGGCAAGTGTAACATGAACAACCTATCACTTTAATTACAATTTTCATACTGCATTTTAATACTGTATGCCTTTAAGGATTTCCTAGCCAGTTTATATCCTATATATATACCTTTGGGTTGCATTCTGGTTAGTTGTGCTAGGTTGCTGCGCTATAACACACCCTGGTCCTTTTTAATTAATTTGATTAATGGTTTACTTGAACTTAATTCTGAGAGTGGCACTCTGTGTGGCTTGAGTGGCTCACTTCTCGTTAAAAGATGTTTTTTTTTTAGAAACATGGTTTAGGGGGCCAGCACGGTGCTTACTGCCTGGTTGGCCACTCTCCATAAGGACCGGTTCATAGAGCGACAACCTGGGACAACAGCGCTACCACAAGGCTAGAATGGGATAGACTTGGCGTAATAACTAGATCTTTTTGGTTTGGAGTAACTTACCTGCGGGGCAAGAGTAGTAAGCTTCAATGGTCCCTGCTCCTCCGGCTTGGTCTGTGCTTGGATTGCGCTCCTGTGCTTGTACCCCCGGAGGTGGGCCCCATCGTCGCCGACCTAACTCTCGCGGTTACGCCTTACCAACGAGATTCTTTCTAAAGGCCTCGTAGTGAGTCGCTGGCCATCTCACCTAAGGAAGTGTGATGAACAACTGGCGTAGCTCACGACTTGTGGGTAAAGATGTGCAACCTCTGCAGAGTGTAAAACTGGTATACTAGCCGTGCTCACGGTTATGAGCGGCCCAGATCCTCCTTTTGATTAGTGAAGTTATCTCCTTCCGACGAGGGAGGTGCTTCTCGGGGTTTACCTTGGTGGCTTGGTTTTGGTATGGTTCTCAGTAGTAGTATAATTAATTCTGATTAATTACTATGCAACTGGGTTAATGGTAATTCATCAACTCGTAGTAAATAGTTTTAATAAAAATTTGTCAACACTTAAAAGCTAATGCAGTTGAGTCAGCCAGCCTAGAGCCTCATAGTTTGTGTTATACTTGTTGAGTACAAGTTGTGTACTCACCCTTGCCTCTTCTCTACTTTTTCCTCTTGGTTACGCTACTGCTGCTCAGTCCCTGCCGACACGAGGGAGTTCGTCCAGCGCTACCAGGACTACGAGGACTTCTAGGTGCTTCGTCTCCCAGTCGACGTCCCTGTGGCGCCCTGCTTCAGCTTCGGAGAGCTTTATCGTATTTTGTACTTCGCTTCCGCTGTATCAGACATTTTGTCATTATTGTAATAAATAACATTCGTATTTCGATTTATTATGTCTTTTTACGTGATATGTGCTATGATATACTGTTCATTCTGTTGTATATACGTGTGACTTGATCCTGGCACGTATATGATTGCTCGGTTTATGTTCTTTTATAAACCGGGTGTTACAAACAGTCCGAGCTGGAGACTCGCAGCGAGGACCTCGAGTTCCGGAGGCAGGAGCTCGACGTCTTCTCTGCGACTCTGCAGGGTTGGCGCGAGCAACTGCAGGAGAGAGCCAGCCAGCTGGCTGCCGACGAGGCGGATCTGGAGGAGGGCCGGAAGTCCCTCGCTAAGCGGGAGGCCCACGCCACCGGCATAGAGAAGGAGCTCGGGCGCCAGCGAGACTCGCTCAAGAAGCAGAAGGCATCGGTGGAGCAGAGGGAGGCCAAGCTCGAGGAGAGGTCCCGCGAGCTCGAGGAGAGGTCCTGCGAGGTGGAGGTGGCCAAAGCGACCCTGGACACCCGGGTGCAAGAGGCTGTCCGGGAGGCGGTCCAGAAGCACCAGGAAGACCAGCGCACTGGAGCTCAGCGGATTGCTGACTGGGCGGCCGAAGCGAGCCTCGCACTGGTGCCATTTGGAATGAGCCCGATCCAGGTGGCAGAGCCGCCAGCTTCGATAGCTGACGCCCTCCCAGTATTGAGCTCTGCTTCGGACAGGCTCCAGCGCCTGGGACCGGTCCTTACTGGACAGCTTGAAACCGAGGGCCGCGAGCTGATCCGGATGGTGGCGGAGCACATCCTGACCTGCCTCCGGAGCCACGACCCGGCCATCTCGCTGGCGCCCGTGGTCGATGGCCCTGTAGCAGAGACGGAGGCCGCCGCTCGGGACAGCGTGCGGGAGGTCGTTGACTTCGTCGCCGCCTACTTCAAGCGAGAGCCTGCGGACCCTTAGGCTGGGGATTGTATCTTTTTTCCTTTGCATTATGTAACAAACATTGTATTAGTTGAAAGTTTTTGAAATAGAAGAAACTTCAACTTAGCTGTTTGTCGATTGTTGATTTGCGGTATGCGGCATCCTGGCGCCCCTGGCCCCCTGGCGGATAGGTTCAGTTGTTTGGACCTGTCTGCCACGTGAGCCGTAGAAGATACTCCGGACCTCCTTGGGCACAGGTGTCACATAGTTTGTAAGACGAGCAAGCGTCTTGTTCCCTGCGTAGCATACAGAACTACAGAGAGAAGAATCAAATTTGCTTATATGGTAGCAATGATACTGCAACTTAGCTGTTTGGCGCATGCAGAATCCATTCATGGTGTCTGGGACAAGGTGGATGCTCGGGCCCCCTGGGAGATAGACTCAGTTGTTTTGAGTCTGTCTACCATTGAAACCAGACCTTGGTCTGCATGAAGGCTTTGAAGCGGATGCCAGGACCCCCTGGTAGGTAGGCTCAATGGTTTGAGGCTGGCTACCACCCTAGAGGCGGCTTAACCTGTGTACCACTTCAAATTCACAGCTTAGTAGCAGGCCCGCGGGACTTATCCCTGACCAGTGCCAAGCTGGTACAGGGTCCGGGGCTCAAGATGCGCAGGTCCAGGTTGGTCAGTGCTTGTTACAGAGTGGTGGAGTGCGTAGGCTTAGGGTCGGAACCAGGCTAAAGCGCTACGCAGGGCTCCGGACCATTCCAGGAAACAGCACGATCTTTCCGGACCTGGCTCCACTGTCCCAGACCCTTCGCAGCAGTGGGTGAGGCCACTTTGCTGTGCTCGATCCTTTGAGATATAGTGCTGGACATGCCGTGTTGGACTTAGGAAGCCAGCTCTTGAGTTGGGACGAGGTCCGGGCCCCTAATTACCCGGCTCCAGGTACTAGAGCACTCGTTACAGGGTGGTGGAGAGTGCAGGCTTTTGGGTACGGAACCAGCTAAGCGGCTACACTGGGCTCCGAACCGCCCTAGGAAACAAGTACCCGCTCCCCAGAGTAGGTCTCTAGGGGCCCGGACCCTTCTCCAGCAGCAAGAGGGTCCGGACCTGTACGGTAGTCCAGCAGCTCAATGCGGATCTTAGTTGCAGCAGCAAGAGTGGAGGTCCCGCGGGGGTTAGAAAAAGGCGAAAATTCCGAGAATCGAAATACGTAATTTAGCTTTGACACAAAGATAGAACTAGGAGAAATTCTTTCCTTTGCAATCTCGATGTACATGGCTTGCACGATGGATATCAGAGGCCGGGTTTATGAGGTCGGACCTCTACCGCTCTGAGTCGCGCGTTAGCCGTCGGTGCGATGGGTGCCAGAGGTCGGGTTTACGAGGGTGGCCCTCAACCGCTCTGGGCCGCACGCTGACTCTATCTTATTACAAAGGAAAAGTTATTTCCCTGCTCTGCCTAGGTGTAAAACTTACGCAGATGCTCTATGTTCCACGGGTTGGGCAGCGGCACTCCGTCTTCTGTGGCGAGGCGAACGCATCCGGGCCGGCATACCTCCGTAACCTTGAAAGGCCCCTCCCAGCTGGGGGAGAGTTTGTGGAGCCCCGCTCGGTTCAGGATCCGCCTGAGGACGAGGTCGCCAGCCCGGAGCTCCCTACTGTGCACGAACCGTTGATGATAGCGCCGGAGCGCCTGGTTGTAACGTGCATTTCGGATTGCTGCTCGCCACCTTCGCTCGTCAACGAAGTCCACGTCATCGCACCGCAGCTGCTCCTGCATGGATTCGTCAAAGGCCTAGACCCGTGGGGAGCCCAGGTGAATTTCTGGGGGAAGGCATGCTTCGGCCCCGTAGACCAGGAAGAACGGAGTCTCCCCGGTAGCTCGGCTGGGTGTGGTCCGGTTGCCCCATAGTACACTCGGAAGCTCGTCAACCCATTTGGCTCCGTGCTTTTTCAAGCAGTTGTAGGTGCGGGTCTTGAGTTCCCTGAGGATCTCTGCATTCGCTCTCTCAACCTGTCCATTGCTGCGGGGATGTGCCACGGACGCAAAGCATAGCTGAATGCCAATGTCCTCACAGTACTCTTGGAAGAGTCTGCTTTTGAATTGGGTCCCGTTGTCCGCGATGATGCGGTTTGGGACGTCAAATCTGCACACAATGGACCTGAGGAATGCGACTGCTGATTTCTTAGTAATATTCACCACAGGAGTAACTTCCGGCCACTTGGTGAACTTGTCGATGGCGACATAGAGGAACCGGTACCCGCCGACAGCCCGGGGGAAAGGCCCCAGGATATCCACACCCCACACAGCGAATGGCCATGAGGGTGGAATCATCTGCAGGGCCTGAGCTGGGGTGTGTATTTGCTTTGCATGGAACTGGCATGCTTTGCAGGACCTTACCAGCTCAGCCGCATCCTGGAGTGCTGTTGGCCAGTAGAAGCCATGCCGAAAGGCCTTGCCAACAAGCGTGCGAGAGGAGGAATGACTTCCGCACTCGCCTCCATGGATCTCCGCGAGCAGTTCGCGGCCCTCTCTCTGGGAAATGCATCGCATGAGGATTCCGTTGGCGCCACGGCGGTAGAGATCCCCTTCTACCACCGCGTAGCGTTTAGCCAATCGGACTATGCGCTCAGCGGACACATCGTCATCAGGGAGGATGTTATCCTTCAGGTAGCCCCGGATCTCGGAGATCCATGCATCGGGGGCTCCCAAAGCAGGTAGGAGTGGCTCCGTGAGGTCACCAGGTTCCTCATCAGAACACACAGCCCCGGTTGGGCACCCTAGGTGGAATGCTGCTGGGATCGCTAGCTTCGAGGTGCCAGCTTGGTCCCCCTCACCCGGCTCGGTAGGCTGGGCGGTAGGTTTCAGCAGCCGTCTTTCAAAGACACCCTCGGGCACAGGTGCCCAGGTAGATGCTCTCGCAGAGAGATCATCTGCTGCTGAGTTGTGCTCGCGGGGAACGTGTTGCAGCTCCAAGGCGTCGAAGTCCTTCTCGAGCTTCCTCACGTGAATGAGGTATGCCGCGAGCTGGGGATTGTTGCAGTTGCAATCCCCTCGGACCTGCTTGATGATCAGCTGGGAGTCCCCCTTCACCAGAAGCTGCCGGACCCCCAATGAGAGGGCTTGCGTCAGGCCGAAGATCAGAGCCTCGTATTCCGCCATGTTGTTAGTGGCCTTGAACTCAAGGTGCACCATGTACTTCAGCTGATCTCCGTTTGGGTCGATGAGGACCACTCCAGCCCCGGACCACTTCTCGCGGGCGGACCCATCAAAGAAGAGTGTCCAGTGAGGCTCGGTGAAGACTGGTGTCCTGATTTCCGGCTCCGGGTGTCCAGCATTTATGACCGGACCCCCAGGGTTGCTTGGGGAAGGAGTCCACTCCGCTATGAAATCAGCCAGGATCTGGCTCTTGACCGCGTGGCGTGGCTGGAAATCCAGTTGGAATTCTGCCAGCTCTGCTGCCCACTTGGCGATATTGCCTGTGGCGTTGGAGTTGTGTAGGATCGTTCTTAATGGGTAAGAGGTCACTACAACAACTCGGTGTGCTTGAAAGTAGTGGCGCAGTTTCCTGGACGCAATAAGTATTGCATAGATAAGCTTATGCGTCTCAAGATACCTGGCCTTTGCCTCGTGGAGGACTTCACTGACGTAGTAGACTGGCTTTTGGACGGTCCGGACCCTAGTCCCTGGGTCCGGCTCGTCCTTGTCCATCACATCCGTCCCTTGGGCCCCCAGTGGTTCTGGGTTCCCACCGGAATGAGGCTCCCCCGGACCTGCCTGTGCAGGGCCCGGACCTTCAAGCTGGGGCGAGGCTGACGGGCCCCCGTGCCCGGGGTCCGGCTCACCACCCTTGGCCAAGGAGTCCTTGGTGCTCCCCTGGGGAGTTTGCTCCATCCTTTCGGCGACCAGCACCATGCTGACCGCCTCCGCAGATGCAGCAAGATACAGAAACAACGGCTCACCGGGTTCTGGAGCCACCAGTACTGGCAGCGAGGTGAGGCGCTGCTTCAGCTCCTGGAAGGCTTGTTCAGCCTCTTCGGTCCATGAAAATGGACCGGACCTCCTCAACAGCTTGAAGAAAGGAAGGGCCCTCTCAGCCAGCCTCGATATGAAGCGGCTAAGAGCAGCGAGAGATCCAGTAAGCTTCTGGACATCCTTGATACGGCCAGGAGGCCTCATTGCTTCGATCGCCTTGATCTTGGCTGGGTTTGCCTCAATGCCTCGATGTGAGACCAGGAAACCTAGCAGCTTCCCCGCTGAGACGCCGAAGATGCACTTCTCTGGGTTCAGCTTGGTGCGCGTGGCGCGAAGACGGTCGAAGACGAGGGACAGGTCCTCTACTAGTGTTGACCCTACCTTAGTCTTGACCACAATGTCATCGACATAAACCTCAACAATATTCCTAATTAGATTACAGAAGGTTTTGTTCATAGCTCGTACAAACGTGGGTAAGGCATTCCTTAGACCATACGGCATGACAATGTAGCAATAAAGCCCATCTACTGTTACAAAGGCAGTATGCTTCCTATCCTCTCTAGACATCTGAATCTGGTGGAAACCAGAGTATGCATCTAGGAAAGACAAAAGTTCACACCCGGAGGTGGAGTCCACGATCTGATCGATACGCGGAAGAGGATAGGGGTCTCTTGGACATGCCTTGTTGAGGCTGGTGTAGTCGATGCACATCCGGAGCTTCCCGTTGGCCTTTGGGACGACGACCGGATTGGCCAACCACTCGGGATGGTGGACCTCCTCGATGAAGCCGGCGTGTAGGAGCTTGTGGACTTCTTCGCGGATGAAGTTCTGCCGCTCCACGGACTGCTTCTGAGGCTTCTGGCGCACCGGCGTGGCGTCAGGGTAGATCCTCAGATTGTGCTCGATCACTTCCCTGGGGATCCCGGGCATCTGTGACGGTTCCCAGGCGAACACGTCGACATTGGCCCGGAGGAAAGCGATGAGCGCGTCTTCCTATTTCTCCTCCAGGTTTCCCGCGATGCGGGTGGTCCTGGTGGAGTCTGTTCCAATCTGTACTGACTTCACGAGAACTTGGTCCGGGTCAGATGGTTGGACCTTGGGAGCTTTTGCAGGCGCCCTGGGTTGCGAGGTGGACGGATCCTCCTCGGAGCGTGCAGCCTCTGCCGCCAGAGTATGCAGTCTCTCAACTGCAGCGACGGCAGCGGTGCGGTCACCCTGCACGGTGAGGACTCCGGCAGGGGAAGGCATCTTCAGGACCAAATACCCGTAGTGGGCAATGGCCATGAAGCGGTAGAGTGCCGGTCGGCCAATGATGGCGTTGAACGGAAGGTTCACCTCCGCAACGTCGAACATGACGCTCTCTGTGCGGAAGTTTTCCTCGGTCCCGAACGTGACCGGCAATGTGATGCTCCCCAGGGGGAACACCGGGTGTGGGCCCACTCCGGAGAATGGGCGAGAGGGAGTCAGCTTGGACTCTGGGATCTGCAGCTGCTTAAATGCTGCATAACTGATGACGTTGAGACCAGCTCCACCGTCAATCAGCACGTGGTAGAGCCTCACGTTGGATATGACAGGGGCGGTGACTAAAGGTAGCACACCAGCTCCGGCCATATTCTCCGGGCAGTCGGATGGCCCGAAAGAGATGGTGGTGTTCATCCACCTCTGGTGCGGCGCCGCCCTCGGGACCCCCGGCTTCACCGAAAGGACCTCCCGGCGAAGGGTCTTCACGTCCCGCCGGGAGACAAGCTCCCAGCTCCCGCCATACATTACGTACAGCTTCTTGCGGCGGTCGCCGTTGTCGGAATCGGAGTCGTCGTTGTGATAGACGCCCTTTAGCTCTCGGGCGGGGGATTGGTACCCCAGCTCCTTCTCCCCGGCCGCGGCCCCACTGTCAGAGGCCTTCTCCTTGCCGGCCCGCTGGCGAGGAGGGGGTGAGCCATCCTTAGAGGACTGCTCACGCCGCCCACTGACCCGTTTCGCGAGCTTTTGGATCTCGCGGCAGTCAGCGGCGCTGTGGCGAGCGGTGGGATGCACTGGGCATGAACCTCCGCTTCCACCTTGCGGGCGAGGGCGTTTGCCGTGTGTATTCTGGCCCCCAGCCGCTGCAGCCGCAGCCGGCGCCGCTGCTGGCGCTGCTGTTGCAACGACTGGTCCGCCGGAATGCGGCTCCCCGCGACCCCGGTTCTTCTTCTTCTTCTTGCCACCGCCCTGAGCGGTAGCACTGGAGCCACCAGCTTTGGTGTCTCCATCTTGGGGGGCTGAGTGCCATGCACGGCCCTCAGCGGCCCTGCACACTTGTCTGCCAGGGAGAAAAGTGTAGTGACGCTTTCCACCTCGTGCGTCGCCAGCTTCTCGAGCATCTTCTCATCACGTACCCCCTGACGGAAAGCAGTAATAATAGATGCATCGGAGATACGAGGAATGGTACCCCGTACCTTGGTGAAGCGCGAGATGAAAGCCCGAAGCGTTTCCCCGGGTCTTTGCCTCACGGCGTGAAGGTGTGCCTCCACACCATGCTGCTGGTAGGCGCTGGCGAAATTCGCTGTGAACCTCGCACAGAGCTCTTCCCAGGACTGGATCGTCCCGGGTGTGAGATTCATGAGCCAGGTCCGGGCTGGCCCAGACAAGGCTACATGAAAGTAGCTTGCCATGACGGCGCCGTTGCCACCAGCCGCTGTGATGGCGGTAACGTACACCTGCAGGAATTCCGATGGGTTAGTAGTACCGTCGTACTTTTCCGGCAGGTGGGGGCGGAACTTGGGTGGCCACGCCACGGCGCGGAGGTGCTCCGCAAGCGCAGCACAGCCCACCCCGGCCACCGGTGCGCCCGACTGAATCCGGGCGTTCACCGGAGGCCTGGGTGCCGCCGCGTCCAGATCAGCATTGAGGTTGCGTCCCTCAAAGTTGAGGCGGCGCTCTCGCGCCCTCTCGACAGCGATGCGGGCATCCTACCCCGCGCGCCGGCGGTTGAGCTCCGCCCGCAAGTCTTCTGTTCGTGCACCCCTCACGGTAGGGGAGCGCACAGATGCCGATGCACCGCCCTGACGCTGATGGTAAGGTACCACCGCGTTGCCAGGCGGAGGTCGTTGCCCAGTCTTTGCAGAACTGGGGGAGGCCTGAGCCAGATGGAGGAGACGATCGACGTCGTCCCGCCACTGCCTCAGGGCGTCTGGCGAGGCTGCCTCAGCCGGGGGGTTGCGAAGCAACTCCCTAGCCGCTGCTAGCGCTCCGCCGCTCGCAGCCTGTGAGGGGACCCTTGACGGGCGCCCTGACTCTTGCCGGCGGGTGGCACGCGCCACCGCCAACGGTGCCTGCTCCACAGGCACAGTTGCCCCTGGAGCAGGGACGCGAGAGGCATGTGGCGTGGAGGACGCCACCCCCTCCGTCATCTCCACGTCGTCCACGCGAACCATGGGGACGAAGAAGATGATGGAATGCGACCAGCTAGAGGCCCCTACCTGGCGCGCCAAATGTCGTGGTGCTGCAAACCACAGCCGGGTGGCGGAAGGCACCCGCCCTAGCCCAGAGGGTGTGTACTCGGGGGTTAGCTAGTCTTAGATCAATCTTCCTCAAGAACTCGATGAACACAACCGGATTTAGAGTGGTTCGGGCTGCCGGAGCGTAATACCCTACGTCCACTGTGTGTTGTATTGCCTTCCACGAGAGTGAGAAGGTGCGAGAGTTTCAGCCTGTCTGGATTGTGGAGATTGTCCTGTGCACTGCGGGCACCTCCCTTTTATATCTCAAGGGGGCGCGTACACGGCTGTTGGATCCCCGACAGGTGGGCCCAACGATGCGATATAAAATAACGAGGTGTTCACACCTTATGGCGTTGCAGGCGAGGGGGATCTCTCTCTTGGATTCGCTCGCCTGCTCCCGGAGCCCTCCGTCCATCATGTCTTGGCGCTGTCTTGTCGAGACGGAGCGCGACGCAGCTAGTAGCATCGCCTGTTATGTAGCTGAGCGGCTATGTAGGGAGCGGCGTAGGCGGCATGATGGAAAAGTGCCGGGCCGTCGTATCCATTTAATGCGGCAGATGGGCTCTGCGCGGCGCGGCTCAGGCGGCTCCACTGTGCTCCTTGGTAATACGCGGCGCGCAGCGGGGCCTGTCAAAAGGCTGTCTTGTGTACCGCGGTGGCAGAGCACGCCTTGTCCATCGCATTAAATGCGGTAGGTGGGCGAGTCTTCCTGCGGAAGACTCGCGCACAACCCCACGTCTCCGGGACACGTGGCGGCTCCGGACCCCTACACGGTGAGGGGAGTCCGGACGGGCGCAGGAGGCTCCGGACCCCTCTGGGGGTCCGAGGCCCCGGCGGTCAGCTCGGAGCTTCCCTTTTGTGTAGACACGTGGCGTCACCGGACCCATCCTCAGGCGGGGAACGGTCCGGGGCCGTTGGCCTGGTGAGGGAAAAACCTGGCCTGTGGGGCCTGGCTACTCCATCTTTCCCGCGCAGCTACGGGTAACTACGCGGGTCCTGTCTTGCTGCAGTAAGAGTGGGTATCCCTGTTACAGGGTACCGACACACCTGGACGGAGTCGTGTGAAAGAAGTTTCCAGGAGTTGAAGCGGAGATTGACGACAGCCCCAGTGCTAACCCTGCCGGATATTCATCGGGATTTTGTCATCTATTGTGATGCGTCCCGACAAGGATTGGGTTGTGTGCTGATGCAAGATGGGAAAGTCGTTGCATATGCTTCCCGTCAGCTCAGGACTCATGAGCAAAATTACCCGACTCATGATTTGGAGCTTGCAGCCGTAGTGCACGCACTTAAGATCTGGAGGCACTATTTGATTGGAAATAAGTGCGAAATCTTTACCGATCATAAAAGTCTGAAGTATATCTTCACCCAACCAGACCTAAACCTGAGGCAGAGAAGATGGCTGGAATTAGTCAAAGATTATAATTTGGAAATTCATTATCACCCAGGTAAAGCCAATGTAGTAGCCGATGCCCTAAGTCGGAAATCCTACGGGCCCAAGAATGACCATTTACGAGAGGAAATGGCACGATTAAATGTGCACATTGTCCCTCGAGGTTCCAGCCAAGTGCTGAACATTCAATCCACCCTGGAAGAAAGAATCAGGAAAGCCCAAAAATTGGACATGGGATTGATGGAAATCCGGAGGCAGACCGGAGAAAACAAGGCCCCAGACTTTCGAGTAGATAATAAGGGAACGTTGTGGTATAAAGACAGAATTTGTGTACCCCAGAAAGGAGATTTCAGGCAGATAATCATGGATGAAGCCCACAACTCAGCCTACTCAATCCACCCAGGATCCACCAAAATGTACATGGACTTAAGACAGAAATATTGGTGGAATGGGATGAAGGCAGACATTGCACGATTTGTCGCCCGGTGTGATACTTGCCAAAGAATCAAAGCGGAACATCAAAAACCGGCAGGATTGCTGCAACCCCTACCCATCCCGGTTTGGAAATGGGATGAAATAGGGATGTATTTTGTAGTAGGTTTGCCCAGAACCCAGAAAGGACACGATTCCATATGGGTAATAGTGGATCGACTTACTAAATCAGCTCACTTCATACCCGTACGAACCAACTACGGCGGAGAGAAGCTGGCCAAGCTCTATATAGAAAACATAGTGAAATTGCATGGTGTGCCTAGTCGGATCGTTTCAGATAGAGGGACCCAGTTCACCTCAAGATTTTGGAAGAGTTTGCATAAAGCCATGGGCACCAAGCTAGACTTTAGTTCTGCCTATCACCCACAGACTGATGGTCAGACAGAAAGGGTAAATCAGATCTTGGAAGATATGTTGAGTGCATGTGTCCTCACGTACGGCAAAGATTGGGAGCAAAGTCTACCCTATGCCGAGTTCTCATACAACAACGGGTATCAAGCAAGCTTGGGCAAGTCGCCGTTCGAAGCTCTCTACGGAAGAAAATGCAAAACCCCTCTGATGTGGTCAGAAGTTGGAGAACGTGCCCTAGTCGGGCCCACACTCATAAAAGAAGCGGAAGAAAGAGTCGCTGAGATTCGAGAAAAGCTAAAAGCAGCCTAGTCCCGACAAAAGAGCTATGCGGACAAGAAAAGACGGGAAATAAGTTTCAACCCAGGAGATTTCGCGTATCTCAAGGTATCACCCATTCGAGGAACCCGAACATTTCAGGTGCAAGGAAAACTGGCCCCTCGGTATATTGGACCATACCGGGTTCTGAAGAAAGTTGGAGCAGTAGCATACCGTTTGGAGCTACCAGAAGAAATGTCGGATATACACCCAATATTCCATGTCTCGCAGTTGAGAAGGTGTTTGAGGATACCCGAAGTGGAACATGTGCCGGTTGAAACAATAGATCTGCAGCCAGACCTGCGTTATCAGGAAGTACCGGTCAAGATTCTAGACACCGTCACCAGGAGGACCAGAAACTCCGAAGTACGAATTTGCAGAGTTCAGTGGAGCAGACACGGAGTAAAAGAAGCTACTTGGGAACGCGAAGATGCTCTGAAGAAGGAATTTCCCCACCTATTTAGGAACCAGTCGAATCTCGAGGACGAGATTCATTTTAAGTGGGGTAGGTTTGTAACATCCCAAAAATTTACTAAAATTTTTGTTTCGTCGTTGAGCTCGATCCCCTACTTGATTCATCTCCCGCCTGATTTCCTGATACTCCCGAGGAACCGAGGCAACATCCAAATCTTCCGCTGTCCCATCCCTGTTTGGCCCTCGGCCTGCGCGTCGCACGCGGCCGACACCACGCGTGGCCGACCGCGGCCGCGATCAGCGCCGACGCGCTCACCCGCCCCCTCTCTCTCTTTCTCTCTTTATTTCTCTCCCCTCCTTTTTCCCTCTTTCTTTTTCTTTTTCCCATTTTCTTTCCTTTCTTTCTTTCTCTCTCTCGCCCGGTCCCGCTCGGCCCCCCCTCTGCGCTGGCCCGCTCCCGAGCACGCCCCGCGTGCCGCTCGCCGCGCGCGCACCAGGCTCGCTCCCGACCTCGCCCCACGGCCACGCGCACCCCGGCCTGCCCTGCCCCGCTCCCCCTCGCGCTCGCGCCCCGCTCGGCCCGCCCGCGCGCCGCTCGGCCCGGCACCCTGCTCGCCGCCCGCGCGCGTACGGCCGTGCCCGCGCATCCCCGTCAGCCCGACCCCGCCCGCACGCCGCTCCAGCGCCGCCCATCCTCCCCGCGCGCGCCCTGCTCCGCACGACCGGCCCCGAGCGCCGCTCGCCACGCATGCCCGCTCACCCCGCCAGCCCGAGCGCGCGCACACACGCCACGCCACGCCACGCCGTCGCCCTGGCGCACAGCGCCGGCGACCACAGCACAGCACCGCCTGCATTGGTCGCCGCCTCGCGTCACCTCGCCGCCCACTGGCGCCGTTGACGACGCACAGCGTCGCCTGTCAAGCCGTCACCTCGCCTCAGCTCCCCATTGACGCCCGCACAGAGCCTCGCCGCCCCACACCATTAACACCGCTCAGAGCTACCTCGCCGGCCGTCGCCCCGCTCTCACCCTCCCCACCGACCTACTCCACGTATAAAGGGGGCCAAGGAGCACCCCCGGCGCTCCCACAAACCGCAGCGCCACCGCCCGCCGCCTCCTTGCCCTCCTAGCGCCGCCGCCGCTGGTTATCGCGGAGCCGCCCCCTTGCTCCTTCCCAGCCCGAGCCAAGGTGGGTAACCGGACCCCGCACCTCCCCACTCCGCTTTTCCCCTTCCCCCATCCGCTATCATGGCCCAGGGCCACCGGCCAAGCACCGCCGCCGCCCGTTGCCGCCGGCCACCATGGCTAAGCCACCTCGGGCCACCCCGGTCTGAGCCACGACCGGGGATCGAATCCTCCCAGCCCCCTCCTCTTTTTCCCTCTACCTCGGACCGCCCCCGAAGCCCCTGGCCGCCGGATTTGCCGCCGCCGGCGAGCCTTCCCCGCTCCCCTGCTTTCCAGTGCGTGGAAGGAGGGAGAGGACAGGGCATTTAGCCCAAAGGCCCCTCCCTTTCCCTTGATTCAGAAAAGAAGCCCTCCACTCTTTGCAAAAGAAACCCCGTCCTTTGTTTTATTTAAGACCCCCATTTCATGAAAATATTTATAAATAGGCCCCTGACTCTTTTAAATTAACCCAAGTAATTTCTAAAATACAAACCAAGCCCCTGCCCTCATAAACTTAATTACAATTAGGTCCCTGGACCCCTGTTTAGGGCCTAAACACTCCTTTGACCTATCATTTTATGCGCCTAACAACCTCGGATCTACCCAAAACTTGACCACGTCTCTCTTAATATAGTTTTGACCATGCCATTAGAAGCACACCCAAATATACCACTCCTTGCCCTATATTTTATGTGTTTCCGATTCGAGCTCAACGATAGACCCTTATTTTTTGTGTTTTGATTGTGTGCCTGTTGTGTGCGCTGTAGACCACGGAGTGAATGAAGGAGAACCCGTTGATGAGCAATGCTGTGAGCAGGTGAACGAGGACCCGTTCCGCGACCCCGAGCCCGAAGGACAAGACCTCCCCGAAGGCTACGAAGACGGCAAGTTCAATCCCATCCTTTGATGCATGTTTCTGTCCTAGTTTTCTATAAACGCAACCCAATGGCCTGTTTTAAAAAGTTGCATATGTTTTACTTGCATGAAAACACGGTTGGATAGCCACCCCTTGATTTGTGATGACCATTCCTTGACCACCTAGATTAATGTCTGATTTTGCTTGGACGTTAATCGATATTAGAACGCTTAGGACTTTACTCATAACATAATTTATTTGTTAAAGAAAATGTGTGCGTGTGGGAAGGGATAAAACGTGGATTTTCGAAAGATGAGTATGGACGGGATGGACGGCATTTCTGTGTGAATTGCCGACTGGTGTGCTTATGCCTGTGTGGCAGGGCAAAGAAGGGAGATATCCATCTTGTCGTGTCTAAGGACCGAGTTGGTGTGTCATCTCACCTAACTCCTTTATCGTGCAAACCACTCGACCGTTGAATGGGCAACGGCGTAGCATAAATCCCACTAGTTGGTGTGATAGCCATCAGGAGAGCTGAGAGCAACGGGTGACTAAGGAAAAGGGATAAGCCCCGAGTGACTTATGCCCGGTTATACCTAAGTGAACGGTCAATGACCCCTTGGTGCATCCCGTGATGGCTAGTCAGGCTTAGCTATGGTGGGTAATGGCTATGTTGGGATCTACACCGACACGACGGTGTTCGAGTTGTGGTATCCTACTTGTGGGTAAAGTTGCACACCTCTGCAGAGTTAAGAATCTATTCGAATAGTCCGTGCCCACGGTATTGGGCGAGTTACGGTGTGGTCACATAACTAGTGTTTCATTGGGATGGGCTGGTGTGAGTTGTTTCGGAATTGTGTCCGGCAGTTGTGCCGTGTGCTACGACGGACGGGGAGTCCGGTAGCAGTTTTAAAACCTGAATTCTGTGTTACTGCAAAAACTGATTTCTAAAAGGTTTTCCGTAAAATAAACCCCTGCTTAAAATGTCGTTTTTCTGCAAATTAAACCGTAACCTTAACCTTGATTTACCTATGCATATTATTCTGTTATAACCCCCTCCGTGGGTGTGGTTGAACTTACTGAGTACGTTTGTACTCACCCCACTCTTACTTTTTACAGAAGAAGACCCAGACTTCGTTCCAGACGACGCCGATTAGGGTTATCGTTCTACACCCAACCTTGCCTGTGGTACCGGCCCTATCAAGATGCCTCCGCTGTCGCAGTACTCTGAGCCCGTGGTAGACCCTATGTGGTTCGCGGTCTGGTGTTATGTCGTAGCCTGGTTAATCATTATTATCATCTGTATCGAGTGTCCTCCAAGGTTTGTACGGTTTTGAACCATCTGATGTAATAAATGTGGCATCAGCCTCCTGGGACCGGTGCTTTGTATCACATTTAAGTCTTCTCTTATGAGGGGACGCTTCACTAAGAAAGTGATGAAGAACATGTATCCGGTGCTAAGAGCCCGCTATCGCCTATCGGTCATGCCACGAAAGGGGTGTTGGATTCCCAGAGCAAATGGTCTAGAATTTAATATTAAGAGGCGAATAAGAATTTAGACAATCATCTAGGAAGCGAGAATATATATACGTGGACGAGAACCTTAGGGATCTTTAATTTTCGCATAGCTTCACCGTGCTTCAACTTCGTCATGAACTGTAGCGCACTGCAGCACGAAACTAGTGAAGCTAGGGGCTTCACCAGCTTCGCATGTTTCTAGTTGGCCGTAGCACCTCGGGCCCCCTTTTAGCTTTGTGCTACAGTGCCATTTTTTTTCCCTTTCTCTTTTCCTCTCTGTCGGTACCCTGTAACAGGGATACCCACTCTTACTGCAGCAAGACAGGACCCGCGTAGTTACCCGTAGCTGCGCGGGAAAGATGGAGTAGCCAGGCCCCACAGGCCAGGTTTTTCCCTCACCAGGCCATCGGCCCCGGACCGTTCCCCGCCTGAGGATGGGTCCGGTGACGCCACGTGTCTACACAAAAGGGAAGCTCCGAGCTGACCGCCGGGGCCTCGGACCCCCAGAGGGGTCCGGAGCCTCCTGCGCCCGTCCGGACTCCCCTCACCGTGTAGGGGTCCGGAGCCGCCACGTGTCCCGGAGACGTGGGGTTGTGCGCGAGTCTTCCGCAGGAAGACTCGCCCACCTACCGCATTTAATGCGATGGACAAGGCGTGCTCTGCCACCGCGGTACACAAGACAGCCTTTTGACAGGCTCCGCTGCGCGCCGCGTATTACCAAGGAGCACAGTGGAGCCGCCTGAGCCGCGCCGCGCAGAGCCCGTCTGCCGCATTAAATGGATACGACGGCCCGGCACTTTTCCATCATGCCGCCTACGCCGCTCCCTACATAGCCGCTCAGCTACATAACAGGCGATGCTACTAGCTGCGTCGCGCTCCGTCTCGACAAGACAGCGCCAAGACATGATGGACGGAGGGCTCCGGGAGCAGGCGAGCGAATCCAAGAGAGAGATCCCCCTCGCCTGCAACGCCATAAGGTGTGAACACCTCGTTATTTTATATCGCATCGTTGGGCCCACCTGTCGGGGATCCAACAGCCGTGTACGCGCCCCCTTGAGATATAAAAGGGAGGTGCCCGCAGTGCACAGGACAATCTCCACAATCCAGACAGGCTGAAACTCTCGCACCTTCTCACTCTCGTGGAAGGCAATACAACACACAGTGGACGTAGGGTATTACGCTCCGGCGGCCCGAACCACTCTAAATCCGGTTGTGTTCATCGAGTTCTTGAGGAAGATTGATCTAAGACTAGCTAACCCCCGAGTACACACCCTCTGGGCTAGGGCGGGTGCCTTCCGCCACCCGGCTGTGGTTTGCAGCACCACGACACTCTCTCCTTTTCCTTCCCCTCCTGGTTCTCTCTCGCCACGCCGCCATCCTCCCCTGCCCTCCGCCGCCCCCACGACTCCTCCCTCCCCTGCTCCTTCTCCGCCCCACGGCTCCTCCATGCCACGCTGGGCACCTCTACGCCGCGGCGGCGACCCGGCCTCGATTCGATCCGGTGCGGGGACGGCAGCCCGGGCCAGGAGGCGGCGGCCGGAGCCGGGGCCCAGAACGGCGCACGGCAGCATGGGCCAGCGGCGGCCGGCTCCGAGGCCCGCAACGGCGAGCGGCAGCCGGATCCGGGGCCCGGTGAGGCCCACGGCGAGGCCCCCTCTGGCGCGGGCGGAGGCGCGGTGTGGCAGCCATGGCGGGGCGGAGGCGCGCGGCGGCAGCCATGGCGGGGGAGGCTCTCCGCGGCAGCCATGGCGGAGGTGCCCGGCGAGCACGCGACGGGGCGGAGGTCTGCGGCAGAGCTCGGCGGATCCTGGGCAGTTGGGACGCGTGCAGATATGTGGGCCCGCGTGTGTTGCGGACGTTCACTACCTCCTCCACGTTTGCCATGCGGGAGGCCGTCTGGTACCATACTATTGCCTTTACCGTGTGCCGCTGCAGCTCTCCCATCAGGTAAAAGATACTGACGGATGCTTTCCAGTATCCCAGTGCGAATAGCCCGAGAACCGAGCCGTCCCAACAAGCGAATATTCGCTCAATATTCGGGACGGACTCGTTCCGCCAAAATGAGCGAACCAGCTCGCTCCATTCCAAATTTCCAACGGCTTCTCTTCCGTCTCGCACTCGTTCTCGACGCTCCCTCTGCCCCAGCAATCCTCTGCTCTGCGCACACCCTGCCTGCCTGCTCGGAGCCCGACCCCGATGGTCAGACTTGCCGGCCCCCATGGAAATGCGGGTGGCTGGGCGGCGACGAGCCCAAGATCCGGCTCGCACAGGTGGCGCTGGTGAAAGCAGTCAGCGGCAATGAATCGAGCTGCGATTCCAAGCATGCGGCGTGAAGAATCAGATGACGGCGCGAAGAATCAGACGGCAACAGATCGATTTGGCTGCCAGCGGGCCGATTTGGGCAACGCGAATCAAATGGGGCGGACCGATTTGGGCAGCAGCAGATCGATGTGTGCAGCAGCAGATTGATTCCAAGCATGCAGCAGTGGCGGCGGGAAGCTGGGTGGCAGCAAATCAATTTAGGGGGCAGCAGATCGATGCGGTAGCAAACCAAGCATGCGGCGGTGGCGGCAGGAAGCTGCGTCAGTAATGGAAGAGGAGGGGATGGGAAGGAGGGCGGAGCCTTTTGATTCTCATCCCTCCAACTAAATAAAAAATAGAGCCATTCTATCCCTCCAATTAAATATAAAAATGAAGCCACTCCAACTCTCTTATATGGAATAGAAGAGTTTCATCCTACTTCACTCTCCAACTAAACACATTCCAGAACCGTTTCATCCTACTTTACTCTCCAACCAAACACATTCCGCACCAGCAAGACGAAGCTTGGTGGGTACGTGGGTGAGCGACCCATACCTAGGCTTCAATAAGGCATCGTTTCTCGGTGCACGGATGAGTAGCTTTGGGCTAGATAGAGGTCATTTCACGTCAGATGCCCTTCCGGAAGCCGTGTCTAGGTCGTGACCAACAGAGGCAGGTGACGAGCAGTGCCGTGGGCTGCAGTGGAGGCGGACCAACCAAACACACATAGATTAAAACTAGTTTGTCGGTACCTCTGGAGTAGAGTACTCCCTCTTGCTGTGTCAAGACCTACGAAGTTATCCGTAACTACGCTCTAAAGAGCTGAACAGCTGGATCCCTGGGGTCCGACTCCATCTCACCAGATCAACGGTCCCGGACCCGCTTCCCGCTCGGGGACGGCTCCGGTGTCACCACGTGTCCCGGAGAACGGAGCGCTCAGCCAAAACAGCCGGGGCCCCGGACCTCCCACCGGGTCCCGGTCCCCCCAAATACTATCCGGACCCCTTAGCGGGGAGGGAATAGACACCCCGCCTGGGGGGTCCGGAGCCGCCACGTGTCCACAGGCGCTGGCACGCACACGACCGCGAAGCTTCCCTGGGAAGACTCGCCCACCTACCACATTCAATGCGGCAGACGTAAATGCGCTCTGCCACAGTAGAGCCCGAGGTGACTTTTGCCAGGCTGTACTATTGACCGCGTGTTACCAAGGCGCACAGTGCAGCCTCTGGCGCCGCCCACGCCACGCGCGTCAAACTGCAACACCAGTTAGACACGACAGCTCGGCGACGGAGTATCATAACGCCTACGCGGTAGACCCAACAGTCTACGCCGCGACCTACACCGCCTCAACAGGCGCCTCGCCGATGGGACAGGTGAAGACCCCCCCTCGGTCAGAGAGTCTGCAGGGCGATAAAGCGTATCCGGAAAGAGATTCGCAAGGCACTGTTAATGTCTTTTTCATGGTAAACTATACATCCTTGTTGGGCCCACCTGTCGGGGTCCAACGCCTGTGTACGCGTCCTCCTTGCGCTATAAAAGGAGGACGTCCGCTAGAGAAGGACTAGGGGGGAAGGGACTTAGAGGCAGAGGATAGACTTATCCACGGACACAAAAGCAATAGAACTCTCAGTGGACGCAGGGTATTACGCTCCGGCGGCCCGAACCACTCTAATCCCCGTGTGTTCATGTGTTCTCGTTTCATAAGTAGATCTGTCGAATCGCTTGCACTTCCCCGAGTACCACGCTCTGGGATTAGGCGGATGTACTACGCCACCCGGCTGTGGCCCTCCTCCTTGAGCCACGACATCTGGCGCCGACCGTGGGGACTCACGCAAGCGTGGCTAGATCTTCGCTCAACTCCTGGCTTCTGAAGTTGAGCTCATCCTCTGCAACGACGACGAGAAAATGAAGAGTGGCACGGCGTCACCTACGCCGCATGCCCTAGCACCGAGGCAGCAGCGTCCTCGGTGCGGTGGCGCACGGCAGCGGCGCCTGCTGTGCGTCGCCACTACGGCGCCTCAGAGCCGGCATGGTGGCGCGCAGGGGCGACGCCTGTTGCGCATCACCCTGCGACACGTTAGCGTCGGCTCAAGGTTTTCTCTCAAGCAACCACCGGGGGTCCCCCGCGGCGGCACGGCATCGGCTCAAGGTTTCCTCTCAAGATGGAGTCTGGAGCTGACGGCTGTGGCTCGGGAAGGATGTCTGTCGCCTTCTTCCTCGCCTGGCTCAAGCCTCCCTTGGATCTGCTACAGGCAGGCGTCGACCTCCATCGCAAGGCTCGGGGGCCCTGCGCCAGCACCAAGGTGGAGCCGGCGAACGACCGCCCTTTTCCACACTCCGTGCTCGTCCAAACGAGCACCCGTCCTTCCGCTGCGCCAGGGTGTCAAGCTGGCTTCAGCTAACTATGAGCGGCCATCGGACTGGCTTCCGACAGCAGATGGCAATGGCAGGGCCACTCCCATTCAAAGCCAAAAAAGTTGTTCTCATGCTATCTGAGCATGAAACAGTTCTTGTGCTGAGGAGGGTCCTGTAAGCTCCCGAGGTGATGCTGGATGATGCTGTAAGGCACGTCCAGGGCGCATTCGCCCCCAACGGCTGAGAAGAACCTCCAAGGCGGCAGTTCCACTCCGGCCAGGAACGTTCATGCCTTACGAGGCGATAGCTGCATGTTACCGCAAGATAGGATTGAGTGTATTTCTCCTTTGTAATGATGTGGTGCCTACGTGTGGTCCAGAGCAGTAAATGTCCGCCCCTGTAAATCCGACCTCTGGCTTCATCGCGCAAACAGGCGACACCAGCAAGTGGTCCAGAGCGGTAGATGTCCGCCCTCGTAATCCCGACATCTGATGTACACCACGAATCAAGTAATAAAAGGAGATTTGCTTACTCAGTCTTATCCATTACATTAACTTAACTGCACTCGTCCATTCAGCTTGCATGTTTTTTCTCCAGTACGGAGTCTTTTCTCCTTTCGCTAACGATCCAAATTTAGTTGCTGGCTTGTGGTCAGGTCGGGACACCCCTTCTAGCTGGGAGGCGGTCCAACTTCTAGGGACCTACTCAGGGGAAGTGGTGCATGTATCCTGGGGTGGAGAAGTTTTGCGTAGCCACTTAGCCTGGTAATGTACCCTAAGCCTACGCACTTCACCGCCCTGTTACAGGTACCCTAGTATCCGAGGCTGCCGTACCTAGAGGTCCGGACTCCTTTCTAGTATAAGGTGTGGTTTCCTATGCCCTACCGCGAGGTCCGGTAACGTATCTCGTTGGATCGATGGCGACAGCCCAAGTCCACTCCGGTGGCCCGCTCCGGCAGATACCGCTCGCCACGGTCGCCCAAGTCCACCCCGGTGGCCCGCTCTGGCGGAGACTGCTCGCCACGGTCGTCCAAGTCCACTCCGGTGGCCCGCTCCGGCGGAGACCGCTCGCCACAGTCGCCCAAGTCCACTCCGGTGGCCCGCTCCGGCGGAGACCGCTCGCCACGGTCGCCCAAGTCCACTACGGTGGTCCGCTCCGGCGGAGACCGCTCGCCACGGTTGCCCAAGTCCACTCCGGTGGCCCGCTCCAGCGGAGACCGCTCGCCACGGTCGCCCAAGTCCACTCCGGTGGCCCGCTCCGGCGGAGACCGCTCGCCCCGGTCGCCCAAGTCCACTCCGGTGGCCCGCTCTGGCGGAGACCGCTCGCCACGGTCACCTGAAGCTGGGGCCGGGGAAGTGGTGCTCGCTCCCTGGGCAGTTAGAGGTCCGTCCAGCCGCTTAGCCTGGTTCCATACCCTAAGCCTGCACCTTCGCCGCCCTGCGGAGAGCGCTCCAGTACCTGAACTTGGCAACAAGTGCTACGGGCTTTAGGGGGTCCTGAGCACCCGCTCTCGATATGAGCACGTCAACGCAACCAGGATTGCGTCAGAGCATGACATGTTAATGGCCCCACCTGCGGGTTCGAACCTCCCCCGAGGTGGGCCCGGGGGCCACTGTCGGTACCTCTGGACTAGGGTACCCCTTCTTGCTATGTCAAGACCTGCGAAGTTATCCGTAACTACGCTCTAAAGAGCTGAACAGCTGGACCCCTGGGGGTCTGACTCCATCTCACCAGACCAACGGTCCCGGACCCGCTTCCCGCTCGGGGATGGGTCCGGTGTCACCACGTGACCCGGAGAACAGAGCGCTCAGCCAAAATAGCCGGGGTCCCGGACCCCCAAATACTATCTGTACCCCTTAGCAGGGAGGGAATAGACACCCCGCTTGGGGGGTCTGGAGCCGCCACGTGTCCATAGGCGCTGGCACGCACACGACCGCGAAGCTTCCCCGGGAAGACTCGCCCACCTACCGCATTCAATGCGGGAGACGTAAGTGCGCTCTGCCACAGCAGAGCCCGAGGTGACTTTTGCCAGGCTGTATTATTGACCGCGCGTTACCAAGCCGCACAGTGCAGCCTCTGGCGCCGCCCACGCCACGCGCGTCAGACTGCAACACCAGTTAGACACGACAGCTCGGCGACGGAGTATCATAACGCCTACGCGGTAGACCCAACAGTCTACGCTGCGACCTACACCGCCTCAACGGGCGCCTCGCCGATGGGACAGGTGAAGACCCCCCCTCGGTCAGAGAGTCTGCAGGGCGATAAAGCGTATCCGGAAAGAGATTCGCAAGGCACTGTTAATGTCTTTTTCATGGTAAACTATACATCCTTGTTGGGCCCACCTGTCGGGGTCCAACGCCTGTGTACGCGTCCTCCTTGCGCTATAAAAGGAGGACGCCCGCTAGAGAAGGACTGAGGGGGGGGGGAGGGACTTAGAGGCAAAGGATAGACTTTTCCACCGACACAAAGAGCAGTAGAACTCTCAGTGGACGTAGGGTATTACGCTCCGGCGGCCCGAACCACTCTAATCCCCGTGTGTTCATGTGTTCTCGTTTCATAAGTAGATCTGTCGAATCGCTTGCACTTCCCCGAGTACCACCCTCTGGGATTATGCGGGTGCACTACGCCACCCGGCTGTGGCCCTTCTCCTTGAGCCACGACATAGTTTTTTAAAGAACTTTGGCCAAATTTTAATTTACAACAACAAATGTCGCTAGAGTAGTATATTTATATTTATATCAATTTCAACTTGAAAAGTTGCACCATACTAAACTTTTCTCTAAAATAAAATTTCGAATTATGTACTATAATTAAATTCACTTAGAGGCTATTGGCTTAGTTCAAACTATATATTTTGTTGTTAAATCAAATCTACTCCATTTCGCAGTTTGTTTTGCAATGCAAGTGCATGATTTTAATCTGCTAATATGCAAATTTTTACTATCTATTAGAGCATCTTCAAGAGCTCTTGTATCTTGTATAAGTTGGCTAAAAAAAATGAGACAAAAAAGTCCCATCCAACAAATATTTTATCTACCTCATCTTTTATGCTTGTTTTGTATCTAACGGTGCCGCAGGGCAAGGATACCGAGCCCATCGGCTCTTGTATCCCGCCCGCACGGCCTCGACACGCCCTGCCGCCGCTGCTGCGGGACCTCGATGTGGCCCTCGTGCAGGGCCGCCGCGCACTGCCACCGCTGCTGCTCAACGCCATGTGCACGCCCAGGTTCGGCCACCTGCTCATCTTCTGGATCCTCTTCGAGATACAACTGTTGGGTTAACGAGTGGGTGGCGATAAGCTCGGAGGCGACATGGCTGCACCGGCAGTCCCGAGGAACAAGAAGAAGCAGACAGCAGCAGGTGCGGAGATGAGTGGTGCATGTGCTGGAGCTCGTGATGGGGGTGTGCCTGCTCTACTACGCCATCTACTATGAGCTCCAGGCGAGGGCGAGGTCGAGGAAGGCCGTGGTGCCGCCGGTGGTTGGAGCTCGTCGGTGACGGAGCGAGAGAAGAGGAGGTGGGGAAGAAGATAAAAAATAAGTATGACACGTGGGATTCATTGGCAAAATAAAGTGCAGATTTAAAGAGTCTGTTGATTTACACATACTATAGGAGATTTTCTATCTTTTTACAAAGCTTGTAAAATTTTAAATGTAGATAAAATTATACAAGAGCTCTTGAAGATGCTCTTAGAATTGGACTTGCATGCATACAGGATCTTGGATGGTTCCTACAATCTTGCTCATTTAAATCCATTATTATAAAAAATAATTTTTAGGGGCAGATAAAACCATATTTACAAGGTGGGTGCGGTATCCATTCCTACTTTTCGCGGCTACAAATACTATTTACAGGAGCATTGTTATCGGCTCTTAAAATATTTTTAAGGGGCAGGTGACCTGGCTCTACAATAGGTATTTGTAGTGGAAGATTAGGGCTCTAGAACCAGTATTTGTAGTGGTAGGTTAGGGACTTAGGGTATGAACCACCTCTTCAAATTAATTTCGCCACTCTACTACTGAGGTACAATTTTTTGACGAAATATGCACACTTGTGTTAACCGGTGTTAGAACCACTTACTTTATGCCTTGCATGTACACTTGCACATATGTAAGCTTATGTAATCTTCTATTTTCTTATGTAAGCTTATGTAATCTTCTATTTTCTTACATATGTAATCTTCAGGCTGTTTTAAAATCTTTGGTTCTATTAAGGCAGCAATATTCCATTCTTCTCCTGCTCTTTCTTCAGAGCTGATTTTAAGAGGACTCCTAAAATTTATTCCTTTGGATTGCATACTTTCTATTACATTATTCACATTTACTTTATATCGAGTTCCACTTCTATTGGTTAATCTTCCAATGAATTCTATGCTTACTAATAAATTGGTACCTTTAAAGTCTTCATAACCTTTGGTCTGAAAAGCAAATACCATTTTGTCTATAAATTCTTTTATTGGCATTATTAAATCTGGAGCTATATATGTTATTAGCATATTTTCATTCATGTCTCCTTCTAAGAATCCTAATGATGCTTTGTGTACTGATTTCCATCTTTTATCTAATAGAGTGATTAAAACTTTTGTTCCTAATTTCTTCCTTGTCATTCCTTTAATTCCTATAATATACATTCCTTGATGTATGTATTTATATCCAGTATATTTCAATCTTTTCTCAATTTGCTTACTAACAATTCTTAACTAAACAGGTTCTGTTAAAACACTTAATTCAACTTCTCTAGATATTCTGTATAATCCACTTTTATACTCAAACCAACCCATTTGATATAATTGTTGGGGTCTTATTTTCCTTAAAGTGTCCTTCTGGTATCTTTCAAGGTCACTTTCTACATCTATCATTTCTTCTAAAGTTTCAATTTCATCACATCCTCCTTTTAATTTATCCATTAGGCTTAAAGGCCTAGTATCTTTTTGCACTACCTGGAGACACTGGTCTCTTCTAGTGAGGCTGTCAGATACTTCCATTTATCCGAATTTAATGATCTAGTAACTTCTAGTATTCCAGATGATGACAACACAATTTCTTTACTATGCTCAGCAATATTAGTACTTTCTAGTTTATTGAATAAATAAGATATATCCCTTTTAATATAATCACTATTTTGACTAATCTTTCCTAGAAATATTTTGCTTTCTTCCAATGCTTGCAAAGCTAATTCTAATTTTTTATTTGCTACTAAATATTGCTCTTCTAGATGCTTATGTTCTTTCTGTAATCTTTCAAATTTTAATTCTAAATCGTCTTGTCTTTTACCCCAAGTTATGTAAAATTTATGAATTAAATCTACTATTAAATTTATCTGACCGTGAGAGGTATGCCAAGTATGCTCTTCAGAACTATTTATTCTGCACCTAATATTAATATTTTCTTTAGTACAAACAGTCTTTCCGGTATTGACCTCTAAATTCAAATAATGTAGCTTTTCAATTTTGATAGAGTATTGTAATTCCCTTAAATTCAAATTTTAATAACCTCGCCTCTGATACCAGTACGGGGGACAAAAGCGGAACGAGCGGAAAAATTCGAAAATTCAAATTGCAAATTCAAAAACTTGAGTTACTATTCACGTCACTATTCAAATTCAGCGGCACTATTCAAATTCGTGGCACTATTCAAAATATCAGGTACTATTCAAAATTCGGAATATGAATAGCACACGAGCACTCACCAGAAAGTGGCTCAGGCACCCAAACTTCCTACTATTCAAGGCACTAACTATTGGATGAAAGCGACTTGCGTGGGTAGTGGATATGAGTGCGTGATTGTTATGCGGGTAATTAGCAGAGTAATATTTCACAGCTAATATTCAAACACCGACTATTCAACGATAGTGACCTCTCGTGGTGGACGAGTGCGTGATTATTTGCGCGTGATTAGTGATTATGCAGAGTATGGGTAATGCGTGCTTCTTAGGATATTGGCAGGTTGGCGAAACCAAAATTTCAGCCGGTGGAGTGTCTTATGCTTGTGTAAATCCTACTCGGTACTCACCGCATGCATCGCTAGCTTGCTTCAGAACCAGGCCTACCCGGTCTTCTCCCCAACTAACCCCGGCCACGCGTACACAGGACTCAGGCTCTACCGTCTCCCCAGGCAGTTCCACCCGAAGGGAACACTTCTCTGCGGACACAGGCTCGCTCAGACGCCTCTCTATGGGCTAAACGAGAGCAACTCAACGCAGAGGTTTCTCCTCTAGGGTCCCTAGCGTAGATACATCACCCCGTATGCACGAGCTCAAAGAAAAGCAAGGAAATTCACAGGAAAGCTTAATCCATTTCCACATAGCAAACTTACATACGGCTTTCCCTTTCGGGAAGCCCCAAGCACTTACACAACCTTGGATTACCTTACAGGCGAAGGGCGATTACAGCTTTTCCCTTATTTCTATATTACAATGGGAGTGAGATGGCTACTAATTAGGTGGAGTGGTGGTGGATACGCTCTGAGTATTAGGCTCGGTGTCTTCTCTCCTCTTCTTCGTCCGGCTCGTCGTCTCTAATTATTACTATACAAAGGAATAAATACTAATATCACGCACTCAGACATCACCCCGTATGCACGAGCTCAAAGGAAAACAGGGAAATTCACAGGAAAGCTTAATCCATTTCCACAGAGCAAACTTACATACGGCTTTCCCTTTCGGGAAGCCCCAAGCACTTACACAACCTTGGATTACCTTACAGGCAAAGAGCGATTACAGCTTCTCCCTTATTTCTATATTACAATGGAAGTGAGATAGCTACTAATTAGGTGGAGTGGTGGTGGATGCGCTCTGAGTATTAGGCTCGGTGTCTTCTCTCCTCTTCTTCGTCCGGCTCGTCGTCTGTCGAATGCGTGAGTCTGGCTTCTTCTTTTATAGACGGGAGGAGCCTTCAGGCTTAAGGAAGCGCTGGTAGTGATTGAAGCTTGGTTAAATTTCTTCTAAAAATCTAGTTTTGATCTAAACGTATGCTTGGTTGGAAAACAAGGCCAATGAGGAATCCATCCGCCTCCAGTGCAGCCCGTCACTGCTCATCACCTGCCTATGTTGGTCATGAGTCATGACCCTAGACACGGCGGCCCGAAGGGCACCTTACGCGAATTGACCTCTAGGCCAAGCAACTTGCCTGTACACATGATCAAATGGTTCCAGCGAACGTTGCTGCTGTTCAAATTCAAGCCACTGCCTTCATGTTCCAAACTGGCCCACTCCAACCACTAAATATAAGGAAAAAATGCTCTTTTATACCTCTCGTGTAGGTACAACTGTAGCAGCATAAGAATAATTAGGTATACACGCACATACCACTTGCTTATACACGTCCCTCACATATATTTTAAACAATTTTACATACTACACGTGCACATAGACAAACAGCTGCGATCCGTATTCACTATACAAGAAATGCTCAAAGAAGACACTATCATAGGAGACGTGGTTTCTAAACGTGTCTCCTATATTTTATTGGAGACGCGTGTTAACAACTCGTGTCTCCTATTAATCGGCTAAAAAACCTCTACAAATAGCCCGCGTCTCCTATACCGGAGACGCTTGTTATAAACCTGCGTCTGCAATAAATTTGTTTTGCCCTGTCGATGCATTAGCTTATAGATTAAATTAATTATTCTTTATTACATCCACGGTCTGCTGCATGTGGAACAAGAACAATCAAGATCGATCTTCTCCCACCAAATTCACGAGCACTAACAAATAAGGTTATATCGTAATGTTTCTTCAACACATGATGATTAACCTTTTTTTCTCGAACGATGATGATTAACTTTTATGGTCAAGTATCCAACATTGTACTTGAAATTTCAGATTTCACGGCAACACCTTGATTACATTACTTACAGGTACAAAGTTTCCAATAGCTAGTTCTACAATCGGTACATTTGTATATAGATTTTTGTAGGTGCATCTGAGGTCATGTAGAACTTCAATTAAGATTGTTCCTGCAGATGCAGCTGCAGGTGGAGGCTTCATCCAGACGACCAGACCGGCAGAACCATCCAAGCAAAATTATTGATATTCATCCTTAAGACTAAAAAGGGTCAAAGACTCAAATTCTTATCCAAGCACAGGATAGATAGAAAAATGGCGCGAGTGCAACCATTAAAAAAAATGCTAGCTTCTACAATGACACATGAACGGAACACCATCTTCTTTGCTAATGTGCAAAATGAAGACAACTTATTTGTTTTTTTTTAAATGAGAAGATTCAGCTTAGATAGTAACTCTCCATGGTAGCCAAGTTAACTATTAGCCGGCATCTAGAAATGCAGGATGATGACATAGTTTAGATCAAATCTCATATTTTTATAGGCAAAAGATGCAGGAGAATAAGGCACCCAGTTTTAAGGGTAAAGAGTAAAAAAAATGCACAAAATAAGGTATATGATGCTGCTGCTGTTAGTGCTAGATGTAGAATGAAAAAATGAACACCTTTTCTTCTAAAGCTTCAGGTTCAGAATCCCAAACAACTCTCTAGTCTCTACTGATTTCGCCAATCCAACATATTTCAAATGCATGTTTTATTTTTGCAGATTACAATGCAGATCTATGCAAAAATGGGTAAATAGAAGCATTGAACAAAATTACATGGTAAACTGGATGAATGAAAGCATTGAACACAATTGCATGGTAAACTGGATGAATGGAAGCAGAGACACCTAACTGTATTTTTCATTCTAAAGAAAATATTGCATACAGTTATAATGACGATAGCACATATGAGAGCAAAGAGGATCCAGTTAACTGAACGCAGATTAACACATAAGAAAACTGTTTGAGCAGTGCCATCTCTGCGGTAGCGGCATACATGAACCCAAGCATGCTGGCGTGGCTTGCAATGCAACATTAGAGCTAGCAGAAAACTCGTCAGTGATGATGAAGACAGGAAGCAATGAGATCCACTACAGAATCAGACTTCGATCTAGCAATAATGTAGTTAATCTTGTATAAAAAGAGGTATACCGGTGCATTATGACAAATAGAAATGTCAGTACATGGGGTATGCAATTTTGTTTCCTTGAATTTACTTGGCAAGATTAGTTCTTAACTACAATCATTTGCTGGCTAACATGTTTAACTCAGTTCAGTTGCAGGAAACTGTGGTTAAAGCAAATAACATGTTTGTTCACCTGAAAAATGTACAGAACTTAACAAACTAGCACCTATAACTATTGCATATCTAAATTCTTTAAACAGGAACTCATCTAGTCATATTCACAAATAAAAGTCATCAATTCTTTTAAAAGAAATTAAAGCTCTAGTTATCTGAACAGGTATCTATCGGTCAACAAATAAACATCTAGGTCTATGAAGAATAAGTATCCTTCAGCCAACAAACTATAGGTTCTACACTTTCTAGATCTACTCTTTACTGCAAACTTGAATTAGTAATCAATAAAAATATACCAAGAAGAGATTTGTATTAACTCTGAAATTGATTTGTAGGAACAGGTGCTGCCACAACCCGCCTTTGTAAATGCATTCACCTCTGGAAATAGTGGGTGACGCTATCACTCGCCCCCGTAAATGGTGGGTGATGCTGTCACCCACCCCTAAAAATGTATTTCCAGGGCGGCTCGAAAAACTACAGTAACCAACTTGTATTTGTGCAGCGGATCACAATTTCGGTCGTCCCAGACAAAAGAGAAGCGCTACGTCATAATACCATATTAGTGATGGTTGTAAATCCACATTAGTGACGGCTAAAACGCGCATCACTAAATTTTCGTCACTAATGTGAACACATCAGTGACGCCGAAAAAACCGTCACTAATGACTCACAAAGATGACAACTATTGAGTTTACCCGTCACCAATGACTCAAAAAGTAACAGCTATTGAGTTTACCCATCACCAATGACTTGCAAAGGTGACGGCTGTTAAGTTTACACGTCGCCAATGACTCATAAAGGTGACGGCTATAGGGATACGTCACTAAAAATAGTTATCAGTGACGGACCAATATATAGCTCGTCACTCATTATTTTCTTATTGGTGACGTGCTACAGCATCACCCATCACCAATGTGAATTTATAAAATAAAAAAATAAAATTACAATAAAAAATGCATCGTATTGATTACAAATATCAATGCTTTCTGGCTACTTCATCTGTTTACACAAATATGAATATATATACACACAATGTAGCTTCTGGCTACTCATTTCATCCCACATACATAAATCACTCCTACTCAATATATATACATCACAACCAAATCCACTAAGTCTCTAGCAATACTTTTTGCTTGTCTAAGAATAGCCTTCTCTAGTTTCAGTCTTCCCACCTGAAATAATACAATTTGTGGAAATCTTTAATGATTGTAAACATATTAGATGACTGGATTAGTGACCCAACTAGTTATGATACGAATTTTTACAGTAATTCCTTAAATTGGTGCATATTTCTTAAAGTGCAAATTAGTATTATATCAGAAAGAATTCACAGCCTGGTTATAAAGATAGCATCCTTCTCATTTCTATGTTAGAATTTATCATGACAGACTATTATCGATGACACAAGTAGAAAAGGCAAGTACAGCTTATAAAAGTAGGACGACCAAATAGCATGGAATCTTATATGCATGGCAAGCACATTATAGCATAGCAAATTTTTGTTGCATTGGCAGAGTTGTCCGAGCAATGAGCTTCATAGATGAGGAGCAGCACATCAGTCCCTAAAGCTGAATGGTCAGAGGAAGAACATACCTGCCGATCTTTGGTGAAGCATATATGCCTTGCACACTCTGCGTGCACTGGAAGCAGTAGATGGAGCAGAGTGTCTGACGAATCCAGTGGCCTTGAAATATAAGAGAAATAGTATCAAGGTGGGAGAACACACACACGATCAATACTGTAGCACTGAATAGACAGAACAAAACAGGAACCAACTTAACTACATAGGCAATATTTTTTTTTACCAAACTTACATAGGAAACTTAGGCTCATTTGCTTACAATAAATTTCAGCCCAAGGTATAGGTATATTCAGATTAGCAAAATGAAATAAGTTACAAACAAAAGCATTGGTGTACCCTTAGTCTGCTTCAGTTGCAGCTAGTGCTTTCAAATGACATCCATTTAGTATTATTGTAAGCTGCACCCAGGTGCTGGTCTAACATATCCCATCCCTGTCACTTGGAACCAAAATCATCTAGGACTGAACAGGAAGCGACCAGCAACAGTTGGTTGCATCTAAAAGAATAACCACTTACTGGCATAGAACAGTAAACGATTTTATCCAGTGTACTGCAAGCTAGAGAGATGAGCAATCCATTGTACTTAACCAGGACTGATAATTAATAATCAACAAGATAGGCACATTACTTCTATGCATCATCTCTGCATATCAACAAGCTAAGCATAACAATTACACAGAAGTTGGTTGCATGAATCCTATGCAAATGATGATTACTGTCGGTACCCTATAACAGGGATACCCACTCTTACTGCGGCAAGGCAGGACCCGCGTAGTTATCCGTAACTGCGCGTGGAGGACGGGGTAGCCAGGCCCCACGGATCAGGCTCTTTCCTCACCAGGCCAATGGCCCCGGACCCGTTCCCCGCCTGGGATGGGTCCGGAGACGCCACGTATCCCTAAGAAAGGAAAGCTCCGAGCTGACAGCCGAGGCCTCGGACCCCCCATAGGGGTCCGGGACCTCCTACGCCCATCCGGACCTCCCTTACTGCGTGGGGGTCCGGAGCCGCCACGTGTCCCGGAGGCACGGGCGCGGGCTCGTGCACGAGCCTTCCGCTGGAAGACTCGCCCACCCACCGCAATTAATGCGGATGGTTGAGGCGTGCTCTGACGTCGCAGCACGCGGGACAGCCTTTGCCAGGCCTCACTGTGCATCGGGTATTACCAAGGTACACAGTGTAGCCGTCTGTGCTGCACCAGCTCAGAGCCCGCCTGCCGCATTAATTGGATACGACGGCACGACACTTTTCCATCATGCCGCCTACGCCGCAAGCTACGCGGCCCGTCCAGCTACGTGGCGGGCAACACCGCTGGCTATACCTGGCGCCGTTCCGACAAGACAGCGCCTGGACACGCTGAACGGGGAACTCCAGGAGCAGACAATGGGATCCAGAAGAGAGATCTCCTTCGCCTGCGACGCCATAATTATGAACAATACATTATCTTGTACTACATCATTGGGCCCACCTGTCGGGGTCCCAACGGCCATGTATGCGCCCCCTTGAGATATAAAAGGGAGGCGCTCGCTGTACAAAACAGGCTCTCCAGACACACAAGCTCTCGCGGACTCTCTCGAGGCAAGGTAATACAACACACAGTGGACGTAGAATATTACGCTCCGGCGGCCCGAACCACTCTAATCCCGCTGTGTTCATCGTGTTCTTGAGCGAGATCGAACTAGGACTAGCTAACACCCGAGTACACACCCTCTGAGCTTAGGCGGGTGCCTTCCGCCACCCGGCTGTGGTTTGCAGCACCACGACAATTACTATGCGTACAAGAACCCTACCACATTAGAGGAGGCATGGATGTCGAGGTAGGAGGGATGCCATTTTCATTTTTATCACAGCCTCCAGCAAAGTCATGGATCTTATACTATTCTTATTCCGGTAAAAATAGCAGATATTGCAATATGTCAAAACTGAATATCGTGGAATGCCCTGACCTCTCGCATCCGCAAACAGTTTTCAATTGTGACAAGAAAAGCAGGAGATTCAGCCTAGACATACTGCCTGCCTGAAGAAAACAACATTAAGAGGTAACTGAATAAATCAAAAGAAGAGAACCCACCATCTCAATGCCTCAATGGATCCTGATATCTTTTTTTTTTGAGAGGAACCGGGATTTTCATTCTTAATAAAACTGGTAGTTTACAACCCATCTTACAAAGACAAACTTGAAAGAAACGGAAGTTACATTCAGATCCTTGAAAGAATCCCCGGTCTTCCTTGTCGCCGACGATTGGAGCCATCCATGAAGCCGACCACCACACCGACGAAGGAAATGAAGTTTGAAAGGCACCATGAGCAGCACATCAGAGAACCAATGCACCTTGAAGACGATGAACGAACAGGCCAGGAGAGATGGCCGACAGCCATCACATCGCTGAAACCAGGGAGTCTGACGCCTCAGACAACGACCCCGGGTGGCCGGACAACAAGAACCCCGAAGGGGAAGTAAACCACCAGAGACGGTGGGACAAACAACCAACCCAATTCCACAGATTGGTAAGAAAACATACCCCATCTTGGCCACAGAAAACGGATCCTTGCCGGACGTCCCCGTCGCCGGAGACGAAGCTGAAGCCGACGCCGTCGCCGCGGAAGAGGGGAACGGACATAAACTCCGAACAGGCGACCTCGATTCGGAGTAGGCAAACCCTAACCTATAGAAACCTAGACTAATAGGAGTAGGTATGTACACCGGCCATCGATTCCGTAGCTTCCCTTCACCTCCAGCGCCGGAACGGCCACTGGAGGCGAAGAGAAGCAGACGAAATCGACGCCGGGAAACGAATTGCCCCTGGTTTGCCCCGATCTACTGTAGACGAGGAACGAGAGACGTCTGGAGGAAGAAGACGCCAACTGGGGGAGTCGGGAGTCGAGACTCAATCCTGATATCTATTAGCTGCCTTAATGGACCTAGCAATGGCGAAGTCCAGCCCATTACTGAAGTCTCAATCGAATCAGTGAGAACCTGACAAGGGAACTAAAAATCCATATAGAATTAGGGGTAGGATCAAAATCTTACATATCACTGGAGCTGTCATCACCGGTACTTGGCCCAGAACGCCTTGCACAGGCTGCAACGGTCTTCTCTTTTCTTCAGCTCTTTATGCATGGAAGGTCCCTAAAACCATATCAGAGGCCACATATTATTACAGGTACCATGATTTTTTCTTGTATAGCTCACAACCCCTCAGGCAGTAAAATTTACCATAACTTTGGCATGTAATTGGCACTGGCGACATCAAATAATTAAATAGTAGTAGGAACTGACCACATCAAGTATACCTGATCAAAATCTCTCCCATGTTCCTGGAGAATTGCCCATCAATGTACTCCTGTGTTAGCAAGCTGCAGGCAGTAGAGAGAGGTAGTAATTAATTTTGCATGTCACTTCATATCCAATCAACAGATGGTAGATATAATGGTTAGACAGCCAAACTGTCAAATTAGTACCTGAAGATTCATGTAGGAGTCCACAGAAAAAAGATAACCTGAGAACATTATATAAATGATTCCATTATGTTAACGATGGCATTGTATTTTACTACAAAGCAACAGATCAGGTTGGTGCAATCAGATCACAACTAACAGGTCTGCATGATGAACCCAATGGCTCATCCTTAATTGAGATCAGACTAATCATCCACCAAAAGTTAACTCTCACAGCGAAGATATATAGACAAGTCAACAATGAATCAGATGCAGTTATCTTCTTATCTAGTAAATTATCTTAGTGCTTTTTAAATTAGATCACAATCAATTTCATTAACTGAATTGCAAAGCAATAATCAACTGTGTACATGCACAGACAAATGCAGATGCACCTTTGGACTGAGCTAGCAGAAGCAATCACAAATGTGATAAGAAAAATACCATGGTACTGGCAAAGGTGAAATGACTGTCCTGAAATTTTGAAGCAGAAGCAGTGGCGTCCATACTACAACAAATGTGTCACAATTGTTCCGTTAAAACATGTCACAATTTAATTTGATGGAGAAAAAAATCACCAGCTAGGCAGGGCAAGCACTAGCATTATAGTAGTACCCTACCTCACTATCAGTCTATCACAAAATTCATCAGGGCTATCACTCGGTTATTGCAATTTGAAATACATCTGGTAGGAGTTCAGATATATGAGAACAGTACAGATTTACTGAATTTGTCATTCGACCTACTAGAGGAGAAGAAACTCAATGGTTACCTTCGTGGTGACTGGTGAGATCCACTCACATGTTCTTCAGGTCAACGTGGATGCCACCATGTTCTTCAGCGCTCATGATGCTGTCCCGGCCCACATCAGAATTGTTCATCAGAAAACAAACAAGTATCAGGCATGTGAATGGGAACCAAAATTTTCCAAGTTGGAACAGAATTAATTTCATCTGCAATTCAAACACCAGGCCTAAACAACCCGACCTGAGAAAACAAACAGACTAACAATCCGCTAGTAGACTCAGCTCCTTGTGCCCAGGCTGCTATGGAGATGAGCCACGCTGCTCCACGGCGAGCTAGCCTCCGCTGTGCCGCGCTAGCTGCTAGCCCTTGCTGCCGCTTGCCCCATCTGTCGTGTGTCTATGCATGTGTGGATCTGGATCTGAGATGGGAAGAGAGGAGTGGAGGGAGAGAGTGAGAGAGTTACGTACCAGACGCCGGCGTGGGCTCGCAGATCCGCCGTCGAAGATGTTGAGAACGGCAGGTGAGGCCGCCGTGAAGGGACGAAACCGCATCCCAAGCTCCCAGTTCACCCCCGCAGCCGGCGCAGGGACGAGGGGGGAGGAGGAATCGACCACCTGGGGGTGGGCGAGGAGGAGGGGGGCGGCGCAGGGGACGAAGAGGAGGGGGCGGCGCAGGGGACAAGGAGGAGAGGGCGCTCCATCGCACGGCCTCCTCGGGGAGCTCGTCGTCGCAGGCGCGACGCAGGCCATCGAGGCGTACAGCTATGAGACGGTCGACCTCATCCGCGGCCTCCCCGAGTCCGCCTAGATCCCGCTTCGTGACATCGTCGAGCACCCGACGTCCTCCTCGCCACCCTCGCCGTGGCCCCCTCCTGCGCGGCGGAGTCGGCGGCCACCACCTCCGGCGACGACGTTGGCGGCGCGGCGACGGAATCTGTCACGGGGACCGAAGGGATTAGGGTTGGGAGGGTGCGGCGTGGTTGAGGGAGAGAGAGAGAGAGGCGGAGGGAGCAGGTGGAGGGGTCTGTTTTGGGCCGGGTGAAAGGACGTTGTGGCCCAGGCCCAGGTTGCCGTCAATTTTCCTTTCTCAGACAAGATGATATATGGTGTGATATATTGGTGACGTGTAACTAATTTATAAGTCACCATTATATGTCATAATTAGTGACGTGCGTTAAAGTTGTCCGTCACCACTAACTAATTAGTGATGCGTGTAATCAGTGCCCGTCAACAATATGCGTGTATCAGGATAAGATAAATGTTACTATTGTGGCATTGGTGATGTTTACGATATATAGCCGTCACTAATTTTAAATTAGTGACGTGTGAAATTTTCGCGTCACTAATATGAGTGTCTACTTTTAATGTTTTTGACGTATGGCTCTTAGAAAAAAGTGCACATGTAGTATTCCCTTGGAAATGCATTCGCCTTTGGAAATGGTGGGTGATGTCATCACCCGCTCCTGTAAATGGTGGGTGATGCCGTCGCCCGCCGCTAAAAATGTATTTTCAAGGTGGCTCGAAAAGCTGCAGTAACCAACTTGTATTTGTGTAGTGGGTCACAAATTCGGTGGTCCCAGAAAGAGGGAGCGTTCTTACAAATCATTTTTGTAGTTGTGATCCTAGAAAAAAGTGCATGTGTAGTATGTAGAATTTAAAATATACCTGAGAAACGTGTACAGGAAAGGGGTATGTGCGTGTATACCTAATTATTTATATGCTGCTACAGCTGTACGGCTGTACCTACACAGGAGGTATAAAATAGTACTCTTCCTTGCATGTAGTTGGAGTGGGCCAAATTCGGAACATGAAGGCAGTGGCTTGATTTGAACAGCAGCAACGTTCGCTGGAACCACTTGATCATGTCTGGCCCGCCGGCTCACTAGCGCTGCCACGTACTCGATCGATCGGTCGAAATCACTTGCCCCTTTATTTCAAGCCCCGCGCTGGGCACTCCACCCAGATGGCACTCGATCCCTAGCTCCGCCGGCGACCTTTCTCTGGAGCTACGAGCAGTGGCTATGCTTGCCCATGACGCGTAATCAATCGGCCGGCGCTGTCTCGTCTCTGTCGCCGGCGCCGGCGAGGCCATGGACATCCCGCCGTCCAGGATAGATGCTGCCCATGCTCAGCGTCTTCATCAATGGCCGCCGGTTCAGTTGCTGCGTCCAGCGGGGCGGGACACCCTGCACTTTACCCTGAGTCCGCGGATCCCGTGGCTGCGGTCGGCAATTGAGCAAACAGCCACGGGGGTTTTTATTTGGCCAGGATCTCTGGAGAATTTTGCAACAAACAGTGATTTAGTTTTGAGCAATCATGTGCCATCGGGGTTGCCAATAATGTCAGCGTGTGTATGGCCTACGCAGAAATAGCCCCAATAAACACTCTTTGGAGGGGCTAATTTTTTTAGGTGCTAAGAGCATTACAACGGGCCGTCGACTGAAGTAGACATGCAGGTAATTTTTGCAAGAACCCCCCTTCGACCCGCATTGTCTGGTTCGACTGCGGCTCAAGGCCCGTATTCCCAGGCTTGGCGACGGTAAAGGCGCCCGTTGCAGGAGTTGCTGCCAGGCCCGTCCCTATGGGCGTGCGGCCGGTTCGGCTGAACAGGGCCCCCAATTTTTAGGGGCCCCAAGTTACAGATCTACAATCCATTAAGCTTATTAATATTTGGCCCCAATATTTCGGCCGCCGTCTGCTGCTTCAAATTCTCGCACGCCTGCGTCTTGTAGCTTGCTGATCCATTCCTGATCGGCTGTTAGTCCGTACGTGCACGCGTTCAAGTTAAACTTCAAGCCGTACTTGCTACAAGTCAAGGCTTAATGTATTTCTAATTTCTTTAATTCTTTTGTTTCAATTGATGGATGGTGAATGGATCAATTGATCTTTTATGCATCAATTGATCTAAACGTTTATTATTTCAAGATCCAAGCCATGTCTTTTGCAAATCAATCTAGAGAATATGACTCGGATTCTTGAAAACGAAGAAAAGAAAAGCAAAGAATAGAGAATTTAACTCAATCTCATAGAGCTATGGATCAGCGCAATCAAGCTTTTCTAAACTGAAGGTAGTGAAGTCTTATTTGTGTTCTACAATGACACAAGAAAATAGAAATGATAGCACTTAAGACTGACATATTGTAAAAGATTGATTATGAGTTTATCATTGAAATTTTCATTTCGAGAATCATGAAAAGAATGGTGTTATTCAAGTAAAAAATTTTGCAACTAAGATTAAATAGGTATAACTTTCGATGTTTTCCATGGCAATTTAATATATCATATTGTATTTATTATTATTCTATTAGGGCCCGCTTTATACTTTGGTACAGGGCCCCGGTTTGTACCGGGACGGCCCTGGTTGCTGCGGGGAAACGATGAGCCATGGATCCCACGCGCGCGGGGGAGAGAAATCATTTGGCGCAAATGGTTCCGGAAATCCAATTTCAAGAGCGCGCGTAGCAAGCTTTCTGGAGCGTGACGAGACAGCGATGCAGGCTTTGCCTATGCTCTGCGTGAGAGTCGTACTCGTGTACGTCTATGCGACAGAGGCGAGCTGTCTAGCTTGTCCGTGCGGGAGACTCTCATGCACATGTATTAGTTTTCCTAAGAAGTTTTTGTTTGATAAATATTTTATTGAAATTATACTAAATAATTTCATGGAAAGTTAGATAGTGAACTTATGCATAAAGATTATGTGATAAGTTTTTTTGATAATATTATCATGAAAGTTATGCTAAAAATCCTCCGATACATGTAAGTTATATATCGTGAAAAGTAATGCTAAAAAATATCTCGTGAGAAATTGATTGAAACAAGTTATACATAAAAGTTCTAAGACCATTTCATATAAATATATATATAATATACACGTTTATTTTAAGAGTCATACGAATTAATGTAATGCATTGTCCATTCTCTCGTGTATGCAATAAAGTGGCTACAAAGATCAATTATGTACTAGATCACCATGAGTCTATGTGTCAAAACCTGAATTAATCATCCTGCAGACAGCCAAACAGACAGCTCATTGTACAAGCTGTCTATTGAGTTGTCTGTTTGTGACAAAAAGACAACGGTTATCTGCACTGTTGTACATGCCCTAATTCGCTTGAGCTCCAAATAATCCCACCTATTTGGATCCGGTAGAGCTAAAAGGGACTAAAAGGGAAGGTGCTAATTTTTAGCACCCGGATCCAAACAGGGCCTAGGTCGTAGCCCTACTCCATAGTTGGCTACTTCCTCTTTTTCATTTTATTGACCAACTTGGAATTGGTTATGGATTGGCTACGTGGACACCGAGTCATTTGTGATACAATGCGATTCGGCCACTTCGTTCATTGAAGCGTAGGCACAATACCAAGCTAAGGCACTACATATAGTTTCTATATACTTCCTATGTTATATAGATACTATACTGAGCCCTTTTACAATGTTTGAAAAATACTTCCCAATACTTGCCAATGCCTCCCAACGCCTACGCAAAATAGTTTTTTTTGTTAATTTTATTGTTCCAAGGGCAGTATGGTCATTGCGCATCCTCAAATAAAAGGGCACTACTGCCCGACGTCCTGTCACGAACGATCGCACGCCGCCGACGCCGTGCCCTGGCCTGGCTCCCTCCGTGCTCCCGGATAATCTAAAATCCTGCTAAAGTGCTAAGTAAGGCATAACATCACTATTTCACTCTGATCCAAAACTTTTGGCAATATCTAGCAAGGAGTCCTAGTAACACAAACCTACACATCAAGGACATGTACTAAATGGAAGGAACACATAACGCAACCATACTGGCAACCTGAGATGAGTACCAAGGATGTAGACGCAGAATTAGAGTTCAAAGAACAAATTTTACACCGTCGATGACAAACGACAGGCTCGGAAAGTACAGAACAGATTCATCACAGAACAAACAACATACTATTCAGAAGAGGAACTAGATGTGGCACAATAGGGCCGGCGCACACCTGCAGTCATGCTCGGGCTGGCAGCTGGGGACGAGCCACGGGGAGCGGGCGGCGCGCCGAGACGACCGAGACAGCTGGGGCGGAGAGGGGCAACGGAGGTCCGCCACGGCCGAGGCAGCTTGGGCGGGGAGGGCCGAGGCAGGTCAGGCGGCAATGAGCGAGGGGAGGGTCTAGGCAAGTCGGGCGGCGACGGGCGACAAATGGAATCACCGGTCAGGAAGAACCCTAAGAATGATCATTTTTTTCTTTTTCTTTAAAACAAATATTCATCTCACTATAGTATAATTATGAATTCACCCTTTTACCCTTGATTAAAAAAATAACTACAGAAAATGAATTGCCATGAATCACTAATCCTCTTAACTTTGGAGGCATTACGGCACATATGGGCCCACCGACCGTAGATACATCTAATGCCTCCCGACGCCTCCTCATTGATGCCTCCTAACACCTTCCCTCATACTGGGCCCACGAATCACAGACACATGAAACGCCTCCCAATTCCTTCCCAAGCATTGTGAAATAAATTTCCCTATATATAAACTATATCCTAATGCATAGTTTCTCTGGTTTCTTAATTCTGTTTCTCTTCTTTTTTCTCTCTCGCGTGCGTATAGTTTTCAGCATGAGAAATCATTTCATTCTCTTTCCTCCTTATGGGCGAGTAGCCTGTTCAGAATGGAAAAGAAGGGACAGAATCGCTAAGTTATAAAAAGAGACACGTTTGCAGTAGTTCGAGTGGAAAGTAGGAGTAAGAACACAACTACGTCTAATATGGACCTCCGATATCCGTGTAAGCACATAATCATAGAAAGAATTAACTTTTGATATTAATTCAGTCCATCTCCACATCATACTTTTGGGAATTATTAATATTTTGTTACAGCATATCTAAAAACGTAGAATCCATTGGTTTATGTTCCTTGTATATAGTAGCTAGTACAATGGAGCATTCGTCTGCCATGGCACATTAAGAAATGCTCTGAACAAGAAAAATATACTGCATCTCTCTCGGTTGGCAGCACGTATCATAGAACTGATAGATACGTAAAAGCAAACAATGTCACTTCAAAAAGAGAGGAAAAAAGAACACATATTGCGTATCGGCACTGATTTTGAGTGATGAACAGCAAGATCAGGTGTCCAACTGCCGATTCATAGGGCGGCCTCTCGTGTACCACGACTGCCGATCAACTCTGACATTGCCCTAAACCTGCTCCTCTGTTCCCTCCTGTTGTGAAGTGATGAACATTCTGATGCATGGTCCCCTCCTAAAGTGGCCGCGGTTTGAATCAAGAAATGGGTTTAGGTAGGCCTGGAGATACTCGTTGGGGGTCTCACTACAAAACGATACAACATATTATTCTCATGTATGAGCCTATCCGAAAGGTGCTGCAAGAAATTGGAGATGATCCTGAATACAAAGAATCAGGGAAAGCTGAAATGGCCTTGTGTTCACTTGAGTCATTTGATTTTGTGTTCCTTGCACATTTGTTGGACACCATATTTGGCTACACAGATGACCTTAATTGTGCTTTGCAAAAGAGGGATCAAGACATTGTCAATGCTATTTCTCTCATATATTTAACAAAGACTCAGCTTGAGTTATTGCGGGAGGATAATGGATGGGAGAGCTTTCTTGCTGATGTTACTTCTTTTTGTGTGAAGTGCAAGATAGATGTTCCCAATATGGATGACATATACAAGGCAGCTGGAAGGTCAAAGAGGAAGTATGTCAAACTCACAAATTATCATCGTTTCAAAGTTGACATGTTTTTAGGCATCATTGATAGGCAACTTAAGGAGCTCAATGATAGTTTTGATGAGGTAAACACTGATTTGCTTATCTATATGTCATCATTGAATCCCAAGGATTCATTTGCTGCATTTGACAAGGAGAACTTGATGAAACTTGCTAAATTTTATCCCAAAGATTTCTCAGTCACTGAGTTGAGGCGTCTATCCTATCAACTTGGTAAATTCATTATTGATGTGCGTGGTGATGAAAGATTTAGGAAGGTGAAGAATATTGCTAAGCTTTCAATCTTACTTGTTGAAACAGATAAACATGCCATACACTCATATGTGTACAAGCTTTTGAAATTAGTGTTGTTGCTACCAGTTGCAACAGCAAGTGTTGAAAGGGCATTTTCAGCTTTGAATTTTGTGAAGAACAAGCTAAGAAATAGCATGGGGGATCAATACTTAAATGATTGCTTGGTTCCATTTATTGAGAAGGAATTTTTTCTACGTGTTGCTGATGAAGACATCATCTCCCGTTTCCAAAAGCCACCTCGTCGAGTTAATTTGTAACTTTTTTATTGTATGGATAATAGATTAAGGAATCATTTGTATTGTATCATGTAATTTTAACCTTATTTTCATGAACCTCTATCTTTTATGTGCGATGATTGTTTGGTTTTGGTAATACGCATGTACACCCAATCTTGAATTCCTGCATCCACCACTGAGCATAAGATGTGTCATTTTATCAAGAGGATGGGCTGCCAGGCACTTTTGTCATTGATTTAGAGGCTGATCTAGATAATATGACTTCAGCTGTCTCAGATGAGATAACCAATGAAGAAGATTTGGAATTTCTATCCAAAATGAATACTGAAGATGGAGTTGAGGAATATATGGATGACCAAGATATGTCTGAAGATGAAGAAGAGGCCCAGGATGATTTACCTGAATATGCCCCTAATGACCCGAATGATTTTTTAGCTTTCTGTTTCTAGAAATAAATTGTATTACTATATGTATGGAATGCCAAGAACAATTGTTCTTGCTTTTCTATGTATTTTTCATGTGTCTCTTATATGTATGGGCAGCAGCAGAACCATTGTACCTGATTTTTAGCCTTCTGTTTACATGCCTTTTATATGTGATGTAAAATTTTTGACTAGATTTACTGAATTTTTTATATTGCAGGATATGCACGGCCTTCAACCTAAAATATATTGCAGGATATGCACGGCCTTCAACCTAAAAGACTTGCACAAAGGCCACATGCAGCCACGACTAGGAGCTCCGAACAGGCCGATCCTACCACCTCCCAAGGAATTGGTGGTGGTGCTGCTGCTAATTCCCAGAGGCTTGATGTTGATGTTGTGAACTCCCAAATAAGTGGTGGTGCTGGTGATGACTCCAATGAAGCTATGATCAGTACAGATGCTAGGAAGGATCCTCCAAGAAAACCCAGAGGCAGAGGCAAGAAGAATAGGACACAATTTAGATTACCTCCTAGTGGTGGGAACATTGAGCTGGTGCCTAAGGGTAGCAAGTGAGTATATGTTTCTCAATCTCTAGACAGTAGTAGTAATAGTAATTAGTAGTACCCTAGATATGGACAGCAGTACTAATATGGCAAAATCTGGACAGCAACACTAATTCTCAATTTGTATTACAAATAGTTCACCTATTATTGAATACAGCAAAATCTAGACAGCAACACTAATTCTTTTTAATTTCTACTATCTGATATGAACTAATACTATGTTGACATGTCAAATTCTATATTTACAGGCAATTCACCTATGCAAGTTATCACCCTAAAGACTACAAGTATGGCTCACAGGCTGGAGTTATTTTGAAGCGGCTATTGTAACATCTCGTAATTTTTACAGAATGTTATATATTCCAAAAATGTAAGTTTTCAAAAACTTTTTGTGTGGTTGTGAAAATAGCTAGAATAATATAAGAATAAATATGAACTCTCCCAAATTCCTAAAATTTAAAAGTTAATTAAATATAAGGACTCTAATGTTAGTGTGATTTATTTGGAGTTATTGGATCTACCTTGTTTCAAATCCCACCTTGAATATTTCCTTTTGTTTGGAATTGTGTGGATTTTAATTTGAATTCAGCCATTCAAATTAAAATCAAAAGCTAACTATCACTAACTTGCTTTGGGCCTAAACCCAGCTAAACCCCAGCCAAAACCCCACCTAACCCAACCCACCTAAACCCCCTAACCAGCCCATCTAACCTAACCGGCCTGCCCGGCCCGTTACCGCCCTCGGCCTGCCCTAAGCCCAAGCGGCCAACCCCCTTTTCCCCGGCCCGTTCGCCACCACGTGCGCCTCGGCCCAGCCTCCTTGCGCCAGCCCGCTAACAACCCAAGCCGCCGCTGCCCTCATGCCAGCCTGCTGACGCCGACACCATGGCCACACCGGTCAGCAGCTCTCCCTGTTCCCCTTTCTCCTCCGCGGAGATGCCGCCATGGCCTCAAGCACCCGCGCACCCACGCCGCGTCCTCCGCCGGCCACTCTTGACGCACTGATGCCCGCGCCTGTCTCCGCTGTCGGCCACCCACGCCCGCAACACCAAACGCGAGGAGGAGAAGCCCCGGATGTGCGCCATGTAGTGCCGTCCGCGAACCGCCACCCACTGGGCGATCTTCGGCGTCCATGCCGCCTTGGAGCCCAAGCTGAAGCCCTGGCCACCGCCTATAAAACCCCAATCGGCCGCCGCGGAACAGAGGAGAAGCAGAGGAAAGGGAAGAAGGAGAGGAGGAGCGCCAAGAGGAGAAGGAGCCGAGCTCGAGAAGGAGGGCCGCCGCCGCCGCCAGAGCTTCGTCGACCCGGCGCCCTGCACAACTACATCGGCATTGCTACGCGTCCTGCACGGCCTCGATGTTCCCCTGCCTCGACTCGTCACGGCGCCGCCCCTTTTCTTCCCCAATCCGTCCGGTAGGTCGCCACCGCTCCCACACTCCCTTGTGCTGCCGGCGTGAAGCCTTGGTGCCGATGAACCTCCGTAGAAGGCCCTAGGATCCTTGTCGCCTAGTCTCGCACAGGAGCCTCGCCGCACACCGATGTTTCGCCACTGCCGTGGCCCTAGCTCCCCAGGCGCACTATGCGGTCTTGGCCGCCAAGGTGATGCCATCGCTCACCGCGGCAAGCCTCGCCGCTGTAGCCCCACCACCTTCCACCCCATTGCTTCGACCGCGCCGCGGCGGCCCTAGGATGCCGGGTGCCTGTGCGCCAAATCACCACGCCGTGGCCTTAGTCTGCGCATGCCTATTTTGGAGCTGCCACACTGCCCAACCGTGCCCCTTTGGCCATGCTAACGACCACGCACCCAACCCGCTGGCCTGGCCCGACCGCCGCGCCGCCGCCTCGGCCTTGCCGAGGGCTAGCGCGCGCATGCCCTGATGTCGCCCAAGGCAACGCCTTGGCCTCGTTGTCGATCCTACGCCGTCATAACCGTGCCATGCTCAGGCCTTGTCCCGTGCGCGCGCCGTCCAAGCCGCCGCACTGCCTTGCCCCGGCCATCGCCGTGTCAAGGCGAGCCGCTAAGCCCGGCCGTGCCGTGGTCCCGCCAAGGGCGAGTCCAGGCGCACGCACCCACACCTCATCGTGGCCGCGTCGCAGTGGAGCATGCGCACACGCCACACCTCGCGTGCACACGCACACGCTCACCCAGGCCGCACCACACACACGCACACACAAGCCTGGCACACGCGCACTTGGCCACACATGAAGCTGCTACACAGGATCAGCACCGTCACTATGGATCCTACCAGAGACCGACAAGGGGCCCCCACTTTTCGGAGAGGAGGAGAGGCGCTGCCACGCGGGCCTGGTCTGTCAGTGGGAGGAGGACGTGAAGAAAAAAGAAGAAAGAAGGAAGGAGAAAAGAAGATGGGCAGCCAACACTGCACTGGCCCAATCCGCCGAGCCGGCCTGTTGAACCCGAGCCACCCCTTCAAGCCAAGCCGGCCTTTTCCTTTCGGCCCAGTACCCAAGCCAACCCTGTTTCGCCTTTTTTTCCTTTTTCCTTTTAAACCAAGCTGACATGCTAGACCCACTGGCCAGTGACACAGTGTCGCTGACATGTGGAACCCACCGGGACGTGGACCCGTTGGCTGTTGACTTAGTCAACATTGACCAAGTCAATGCTGACATCATGATGATGTCAGCATCTGTTGACCCCGTGCTGACGTCATGCTGATGTCAGCATAACACGTGGCACGCCCAGGGGCTACCACGTGGCGTGCTGTGTGTTTTTCTTTTTACGAAAATCATTTATTAATTTTAGAAAATGCTTTTAAGCTTAGAAAATTTATAATAAATCAACCGGAGCTCCGAAAATTATGAAACTAGTTTCATAATTCTTCTAAAATCATGCTCTACACGTTAGAGTAGGTTTTGTTGTGTGATTGGACCTTATCTGAGTAGTTTCTTGCACTTTGGTCCCTATGTTTATACGTAATTATGATTAGGTCCCTGCAAGAAGGAGTTGATCGACGCCCCGGACGCCTAGAAGACCCAGAAGGACGTCGCGGACTACGAGAAGCTCCCGAGACTCCAGAAGACTACAAAGAGTTATCCGGTTCATGCCCATCTACGACTTGAATTCCTAGTAGGCATTGCTTGCTAGAATTGCTATTTCTTTGTGTGTGTGAGATGAACCTGCATGGCCTATTTATTTACCGTATTCCTTGCATACCTATGTTACCTTGATTGATTCTTGAATGCTTTGGCTACCATGAGAGTGAATGGGTATGAGAATCCATGATATTATAGTCTTGGCATGCATAAAGATCCACCATGTGAGGAGCCAGTGAATAGGGCTTTTAGCGGGGGCAAGCGACTAGCCGGGAATGTGGATTGGGCACATTCTGAGGAGCACCTGTGGCGGGTGTGGGACGAGGAGGGGCAATACCTATTATGGGTGCCCAAGGAGAGGCAATACCTATTATGGGTGCCTTTGGCGGACCACTGCGGAGGACTGCGCGAGGAGAGCTTGCCCCGACTCGTAAGGACATATGCGGTAACTATGATTTGTGGGACTTTGTAAACGTTCACACCACTTATCCACTATGCGGGTGGACCCAGTCCGAGCTAGCTATGCACGTCACCAGACCTGTTAGAAGATGGGATCATGCAGGGGAGGCCTAATGCGGGAGTAGCATGGGCACTTGTACAACTCCGAATAGCAAGGGGAGGGCCTCACAACTCCAGGGCGACCTCTTGCGAGAGGATGCATCCCATCCTGGGGGGACAGGATGGTGTCGTAGCGGTTAGTTTCGTTCTCAGTAGACCGGTGCTTCGGGGTCAGTCAGGTCGCTCCTGGCTGGCGTTGGGGTGAGTGGGTATAGGTGCGCAACCCCTGCAGGGTGAAAACTATACATATAGCCGCGTACTTGGTCATGTACATTTCTACTCTTCTGTTACTTCATCTAGTTTATTGTGCCTTGATATTTGTACCTCCCTCTAGTCCACTTCCCCCTGTGGAGTCAGATGAGGTGCAGGGAGAGGGAGTTCCTGCACCGACCTGGGATGGGTGATATATATATATATATATATATATATATATATATATATATATATATATATATATATATATATATATATATATATATATATATATATATATATAGGAAACCTCAGCCTATCCATTGGCTACTTTTTTATACCTTATTGCATCGGCTCAAAGCTTGCATACGGATGTTGACGTGAACCAATCCCGTCCTTGGGGATAGTCTGGTCGATGCAGGATTCGACTCGCAGATCAAGCCCGAAGACGAAGGTTGAATCTAAGGACGGTTCGTGCTACGCTCGAGTTTTGCCTGTGGAAGAGGAGACATCAAGAAGAAGGATGCCCAGAAGACTAGCTATCGCTTCCGATTTCTGTTTGCTTTCCTTTAGCCCAAGGGGCTTGTACTTTGATTTTGTATTACAATCCTCTGTATTATGTAATAATTAAATCCATGTAATGATCTTCAACATTGTATGCCTGTGATATCTAATTGAAATTAGTTCTGTATATGATAGCTACTGATACAGGGACTATCATGACGATACAGGAATTCGTGTTCTCCTTTTGGAAACCCGGGTCGTTTCAGCTATACCCTGGTGCAATTGATGTTCGTGATGAAGAAGGCAACATTGTTGGTCAATGTCCAGCAATGTCATGGTTCGATTACTTCTGCAAAAATGATGAACGTGGAGTGACAAATGCTAGACTTGTAAAGCAAGAGCTTTTGGTAATTAAACTAATGAACTTTCAGCTTACCTCTTACTGTATTTTATTGGATATTTGTGACTTTGTCTTTTTCCTTTGGGTAATTAAACTAATGAACTTGCAGCTAACCTCCTACCATATTTTACTGAAAATTTCTAAATTTGTCTTTGTTCAGAGTGTATTTACAGTTACACAAAGCAATGTAAGATAAGCCAACCGCAATTTGGAGAATTATTTAGCAAAAAGAGTATCTGATGTGTTATACCAAGCCCGTTTATATGCTGTAAAAATTCATGAGGACTGTGATGATGATCAAGCATGTAACATTCATCTAATAGAAGAACAATACTTAAGCTGCAGGCTTGATTGGTGCCCTATGGATGGTTGGGCTCTCTTAGCCGAGTTCTGGGCATCTGAAAGGTACAAAGCAAGAAGGATGGTGGCTCGTGCAGCACGCTTGAATTCTAGAGATGTTGCCCAGAACAGAGGAGGTTCAAGGCCATGGGGGAGAGACACAACAATTGCTGGGATGAGATCCTCATGTATTACTTAGATATTGTTGCTGCAATTTATAACATGATTTAACATTAGTGAATGGTCCTCTAGGAATATAAATTTGGTCCAGAGAAGGCTGGCACTCTAAACACATATGTCGTAATGAAATCTGGGTTCAGAAATGTGGACAGTACTGGAAGAAGTGCTCCAATCCGTAATGATAAAGCACAACAGCGCTTGGTACGTTTGTCATTCTTAGCATTATGTAAGCTGAACTCTTTTAATTCATATGCTAAGCACTCTGCTATTTTGTAGCATCACCACCATCCATCAATAAATGCTCCATGTTTTTGGCAAACTCTCTCTTAGAACATCCCTAAAATAAAAATATAGTATTAGATTATGGTTGCCCCAAAAAGAGAAAAGATGGCATGCCAATGAAGCATGACTCAAAAACAAAAGAGAGAGGGGTAACCATGTCTGAAAAAAAATCAAGGGATGATAAAAGAGAGAGGGAGTCAATGCTTTAAGGAGTAAGTCATACCACCATTCATTCATCCACCCATTCATCCACACACTTTCATCTTTTGATCGAGATTGCATGAATTGTTTCTCCATGGATGCGCTCTTTGACTTTACAATATATAGAATGGAAGCATGCCCTGTTCTTACCCCACCTTGAGCTCCACAAAAGCCGTATCTATAGTAGGGAAGATCGAAGGCAGTTACTGCCCTGGTGAGGACAATAAAAGTTGAGTGCTTCGAGGGAATCATTTTGGGGAACTTGGCCACGCTTTCAAAAATCTTCTTCAAAAATATCTCCAGATGGATCGCAGATCTATGAACAAGTGAGTATTTCTTTGTGAACCATTCTAACTCTCAACAGCCCAAGACGAGGAGACAGCTAAAAATCCCCATGGATGAGTAAGGTACTAGAGCTAAGGTATGAGAGCCAACTCATTTAAGCTTATAGATGAATATCTTCGCTATAGACTATGACATGACAGGTAAGTAAGAGTCAAAGTGATTTTCTGATCAACAACCTGATTTGTCCTGCTTTGCTCGGGACGAGCAAAGGACAGCTTGGGGGATCTTGTTGACACTCATTAATGATCATTTCCAGACGTCAACTTGATCAGAAAATCTTGAGAGTTTGCATTTCTTACACGCATCTTCATCCAAATAAATCCCTAAACCACACTTCACTTCTAGAATATGCAAGATGTGTTTTTGAGCTAATATACAGGTTGCAAGCACACTTTGGCCAGACATAAAATCACAAAAAATATCAGAGCACCGATTCAGGCTCAAATGACCAAGTGTAGCCCAAGAACCGAAGCAAATCCAGTTAAGACAAGCCGTTCCACAACTTTTGGACAAGAGGAGGCCCAGACATGCCCACCAGAAGAAGACTGGGGGCGGTTGGTGCCACGGGGTGGCCGGCCGACCACCCTGGTCGGTCGGCCAGTCCATGGGCCCCACCACCTTACTCCTTCGACGTGGCAGCTCCTCACTGGTCCTAGAAATCGGTTCTGCAGGTTTCAGGCTATGGCTCCCTCCTATAAATACAAGGGGGGGTAGAGATTAGAACACACACACACACCACACCTCTCATTACCTCAAGTTCATTCTTGCTTAGTCTATAGGTTTAGTGGAGTTTAGGAGAAGTCTAGGAGTCATCGAGTCCCCGGAGTTGCTTGGGAGTTCTGGTATGGGTTCATCTCTAGTTCTCTCTTGTAATATTTGGTCGTTTGTAATAGAATTAGACTATGGTTACCAATATCTGCTTGAACTATGTTCTGAGTTATCAGATATATGCTTCGTGATCTGGTTGCATTATCATTCGATGCTTGCATTGCGTGATCGTCCTGTGTTTGCGATGGTTAACATATTGGCCTTAGAACTCTATCAACTGTTCTAGTATTCGTATGTTTGCTCTAGTATGATGTTTGTCTATCCGGAGGGTGAGGGCTCCGCGCGGGATACTAGAGTATCAATTACTAATGTAGACATGGTGTCTAGACTAGATAAGTGTTGCTGGATATCAACCTTTCCCATGGTTTGTAGAGGTAGCCGGCAGGTGGTGACAGCCCTGTTCGAGCCCTAGTAATCCTCCACATTCGGATTGGGGGGTAGGAGGTACATAAAGCCGCCTAGGTGACGGGCTTCTCCCGTTAGTTAGAAAGCGGTCTCCCGGTTGTGTAGTTTAATCTCTAACAATCTAACCATAAGATAGCATAGATATAGCTAGCCTAGCACATCTGACTTGAGCTCTAGCTTTTGCCTTTCTCCCTGCCTATATCATTTCTTGTTTATTCATCTTGAAGGTAGTTTGTGTGTGTCACACTACCTCCTACCATGTTATCTATCTTACCCCTGTTTATATAATTGAATATCCAATCTAGATCAAGTTCATTAACTAGCCTATGTACTTCCATTCGCCGCCTTCCCTGCGGAAATATAAATGACACCCCCGGTTTACTCCCGAGTAAAATGCTACAGTGGTATTCCGTGCTCTTACGGATTTATTCGTGGTTCATGAAATACCTGCCACCCCCTTGGCGTCTGCGGGTGTCATCACTGTCACTCAGTGGTGACGTTGGTAGGTGCCAACATTACTGATCCTACACACTAAGATTCATTTACAATTTCATCTCCGTACCCTCCTAGTAAATCTTGCCATGGTGGCGCTCATCGTTAGAATGGAGTTATTTTCAACTCAAACCTTACCTAAACCCAACCAAATCAATCCTAGAAAATTCACAAAATGGAGGAAAATCAATAGGTTAGAATGGAGGAGTTATTTTCGAGGATCGATTTCCCTTCCTTTCTCCTTCAAATCGGGTGGAGGATGGAGTGGATCTAGAGGGGGAAGGGGGGGGGGGGTGCCATGGAGGTCGGATCAGGTGGGGAGGAGAGGAAAAAAGAAAGGGAAAAGAAGAGGAGGCCAGCCGGGTAGACCTATATTAAGTTGAGTCGCGCCACACCATATGGCACGACTCAGTTGCGCCGAGCCGCATGGCGTGACTGAGTCGCGCCAAAGAATGTGGCGCGACTCACCTTGCCATGTTGTTGGCAGGTTGGTCGCGCCGAAACATTTGGCACGATCCATTAGGGAGTTGCGCCACGAGTTCTAGCGTGACCAAAAGGGCTACTTCTTGAAAATTTAGATTCATACAGATTATTATTAAAATATTAGATTAAAAGGCTTAAAATAAAATAAAAATTCGCCAGCCAGCCAGCGCACGCACGTCATCCCTAGACCTTTCGAAAGAAGATGAACTCCCTCCGCCTCAAAATAAATGCACTTCTAGCTTTATCATAAATCAAACTTTCTCCACTTTGACCAAATTTGCAGATATAAATATCAATATTTATGGCACCAACTAAATATACTATGAAAATATATCTCATGATGAATCTAATGATACTTATTTGGTACCGTAACTATTAGTATTATTTTGTATAAACTTGGTCAAAGTGGAGACAATTTGACTTATGACAAAGCTAGAAGTGCACTTATTTAGGGACGGAGGGAGTATATGGAAAGTGCAGAGGCCAAGCATGCATGGCGAATGTTTAGGCGGCGCAACTAGTAGCCGCTCAAAAGCAATTGCTGAGAGAGTGGATGGATCTTCCCGGCCCGGCCCCGGCAGAGGCAATGAGGCAATGTCGAGCCACGCCAAAAGCCAACGTAGAGATGTGTGTGTGTGTGTGGTGGGGTGGGGGGGGCAGCATCTTGTTGGCGCCGAATCAGGGCCAACACATGAATGCACTAGAACGTGCAGCGAGCAGTGGCGCACCTTGCAGTGCCACGGCACCAACCGGTCAGACCGGTGTCGCCGGGGCAGCCCGGCGAGGATCCAACAAACGCCGGCCCAGGAGGGACCCCGTCGGGGCAGGCGCACCTTGGGTTGCCCTAGGCACGGCAGGCCAGCTAGGGCATCTGCAAACGCTATGGAGACGAAGAAAGAACAGCATGTTGAGGTTTGAAAAGCTAGGGTAAAGAGAAAAGGTAAAGACGATAAAAAGTAGATTGATTTGATAGATTTGATTGGGTTGGTTCCTCAATCGGCCATGGCCCTTTATATTTATAGGGTGGAGTGGACTTGTCCTACAAGAATTCCTATTGCAAGATCTAAATCTATGAAAATCACAAGTTATACTTGGACTCTGCCTTGACCGGTCAGACCGGTCAAGACCACCGGTCAGACCGGTTGGTTGTGTCAAACCGGCTACAGATGCCTCGACCGGTCAGACCGCTTGAACATACCGGTCAGACCGGTCTCTGCCAATTTTGGTCGTCAACATATGCCCCCTGTTCTTTGGCAAAGCTTGCATGCCAAAGAACACTCTTTTGGACCAAAATTGTCTAAGGGTGATGGTTACTAATACATCGGCCATTTTTGTGCTAAGGGCGATAACAAATTATCGGCCATGACTTGCTTTTCTTCAAGTTGATGATGAAACAATTTGCTTCGGCCTCCAAACTTTTTTTGTGGCTACTGGCTTTGTTGGCTCGACCTCCACTTGTTGCTCCATCGACTCTTGTTTGCACAAACATTGCAGCCTTCTTTTTTGAGTGTGAGTTAAGCCTGAGGGACACCACCTCGGCTGTAAGTATTTTGAACTTTCCTTCACGTCCTTCTCACCCTCCTTGCTGCAATTAAGATCTCTTTTGACCAGATTGTTACTAGTAACAACCGGCCTTGGTGATACACAACTTGGATACATAGAAGGATATTGAATGTAACAAGATTGCATATGCATCATACTATAATCCAAAGGTGTGTAATAATAGGAATAAGGCAAAAACAATGGAGCAACCGGCCTTAAGTATGACATAGCAGCACAATTACCTAGACATGGTCGAGAATCCGATTGCTCACTAGATGTTGATGTTGACTTTGCATCCTTAACTTTGTTTGTTGTCTCTTCTGTTTCTGGGCAGCCCCCTCCTTCTCATATTTGGCCAAGAACTCGATGCTCGGCCTTATTTTATTTTTGGCCTTGGAAGAACTTCCAGACCTGCTGGAGGCACCGGTCACACCGGTCTGAGCATCGGTCAGACTGGTCGGTGTACCGGTTAGACCGGTCTAGGAACTGGTCTGACCGGTTGGCTTGTCGCTGGTCTTTTCTTTCTTATCTTGCCCCCTAGCCGAATTTGATTGTTGTTCAGCCATATCATTCGAAACATGTTCAACATCAGGGACAATTTGATAAATAGAACTAGCCCATGTTTCTTCAATGATCGGCTTTTCTTTACCTAGTGTCAAATCTGAATTTTTATTTAATCTAGCATCTCTCTTGACACGATAGATTTGTCTAATCACCTTGCGTTTCATTTTCTGCACAGATCGATTTTTCTGAACAAAATGGTCATTATTGGTAAGTGATGGCTTACTAATTGCCGGCTCCCTATAGGTAATATAATTTGGGCACAAATATGTAGGAAGAGATGGCATATATGAATTATGAAACCATGGTGCACAAGAATAAGGTGTATTGAAATAAGCACCCCATGGCATATTCATAAGTGATATATATGATGAAAACGGCATTGATGTAGGAAAATTATTTCTTTGCCGATTTCGATGATGGACTTGATGTTTTGGAGTTTTGTTAAAATTTCTAGCCCGACTAGCATGTTTGATATCTTTTTGTTTTGAAGATTTAGTCAGAAACTTCTTATTTGGCTTCAGCTTTTCCTTTTCATGCTTATGACGGCTTTTGGATTCAATAGTTTTCCAAACACCAATCTCGGGTTTCTTGGGTTTAACCATCTTTGGCTTTGATTTGTTTTGCGAAACCCTAGACGAGGCGGTTAGACCGGTTGGAGAATCGGTCAGACTGGTTGCGGTGCAACCGGCGTCTTTGCCTTTGTTTTGTTGCCACCCGAGCGTTGAAGTACTAGATCTAGTCTCTGTGCTCTTTCTAGTGGATTCTGGGTCAACAAATTCGGCTTGAGACGGCCAAATTTCATTGTGACCAGTAACAATAGGCAAAGCTTTGCAAGGATTATCAGCCGGCTTTTTAATAGCCAACTTTTGAATTTCTGTATCAATCAAATATTGGAAAGGATTATCTGAACATTGTACCTCTTTTAATGCGTCGATGGTGGATGGCATCTGTGGCTCCTTTATCTTAACGACTCCTTGTCCTCCTGTACGGTAGCAGGACAAAAATAGACCTTCGAATGCTCTGTCGTATTCTCGCCGATGCCTTTCAAGTATTTTTTCATATGATGTCGTATTACTAGGGTTTGACAAATTGGCCATGATAGCCTCATTCTCGTCCCCAGTGGAGTTGCCAAAATATGTTGGCGCCGAATCAGGGCCAACACACAAATGCACTAGAACGTGCGGCGAGCAACGGCGCACCTTGCAGCGCCGCGGCACCAAACCAGTCAGACCGGTCTCGTCGGGGCAGCCCGGCGAGGATCCAACGAACGCCCACCCGGGAGGGACCCCGTCGAGGCAGTCGCACCTTGGATTGCCCTAGGCTCGGCAGGCCAGCTAGGGCATCTTCAAATGCCATGGAGACGAAGGAAGAACAACATGTTGAGGTTGGAAAAGCTAGGGTAAAGATAAAAGGTAAAGACGATAAAAAGTTGATTGATTTGATAGATTCAATTGGGTTGGATGCTCAATCGGCCGTGGCCCTTTATATTTATAGGGTGGAGTGGACTTGTCCCGCAAGAATTCATATTACAAGATCTAAATCTATGAAAATCACAAGTTGTACTCGGACTCTGCCTTGACTGGTCAGACCCATCGGTCAGACCGGTTGGTCGTGTCAAACTGGCTACAGATGCCTCGACCGGTCAGACCGCCTGAACATACCGGTCAGACCGGTCTCTGCCAATTTTGGTCGTCAACACATCTCAGGCTATCTGCACCGCGCGCGTCGGTAAAGGGAGTGGTACAGGGCATGGACCAGCGGGCTCCACCGTCTTTAGCGTACAGTCTTGTACGGGGGACGTGGAGATTCCCAACAAGCTCCTTAGTGGAAAGCAGGATCAAGGTGACCGTGATCGTGTTCATGAAAGAGACTTGATTACCAGGAAGCAATACTCTTTGTGAGTGCTTCAATAACGTTGATGCAGGTGTGCCTTTGTGGCTAACCGAACCACGGGATAAATCCTCGTGTCGAGAGTTTGCTTCCTCTCATCCCTCCTTTAAGCTTCCGCATTTCATATTGCAACTTGTGTGCCTTTACTTTCTTAGAGTAGTATCTTGATAGGATTGGCTATAGGTCGCTAAACTCTTTTGGGATGGGAGTTTCACAATAGTAGAACCGTAGTTGCACATCTAGATAGCTTGTTTTAGTTTAAATTTTGTGCAAACTAGTTGGAGCCATAGGTTAAGGTTTTTAAATTGCCTAATTCAACCCCTTCCCCTCTTAGGCTAGAGCACCCGATCGCCCCTTTCAATTGGTATCAGAGCCAGGACTCACTTCTTTCACAAAGAAAGCTAATTCCATTAGTAATTTGTGTTTATCGGCTCATTAGATCTGTTAGGCTTCACCGCCTAGTGAGTTAGCTCTTTAGGGAATGGATGGATTCCTTTAGGAATGCTCCACGGTTCGATGGCACGGGCTTCCAACGTTAGAAAGTTCTTATGGAAGCTGATCTCCAAACAATGGGGCTTGATGTTTGGAGTGTAGTTAGTGAAGGAGTAGCTAAAACTAGTCGCAAGGAGAAGCAAAATGATGTTATTGCCAAAAGTATAATTTTGTCTTCTCTGGGTGATAGTGTGTTCAATTGTGTATTTACTTGTGAAAATGCTAAAGAGCTATGGAAGACTATCAAAGAGAATCATGAGGGCACAAAGGATGTTCCCAATGAACGTTATCATGTTCTCATTGATAAACTTAATAGCTTTAAGCAACTTGATGATGAGAATGCACAATCTATGTACTCACGATTACATATTCTTGTGAATGAGATTAATTCCATAGGTGTAAAGCAAATTGGAGATGCGGAACTCAATCGCAAGATCCTTCACTCACTATGAAGGCTGGACTATGATTTAGTGACTACAATTTTCTATGAGAAGGATCTCAACACATTGACACCAAATCAAGTCATCAACAAGGTGACCGCCCATGAGCTACACCATGAAATCAAGCCAAAAGCACCACCTTCTTCACCAACACATAGTACACTTGCATGCAAGTAAATTAAGAAGTTGAAGAAGATGGTCATCAAAGGTAGCTCAAGTGATGAGGAAGAAAAGGATGCAAGAAACTTCTCAAATGATGAAAAAGAGCCAATGAACCCCATCTCTACAAGCAATTGGAGAAGATAAACAAATGCTTGAAGAAAATCAACTTGATGGGGTACATGGTCTTCCTCAAATATGGGACTCACCATCAACACATGAAGGTTGAGAGGATCAAGTTCAAGAAAGGAAAGAAGGAGAGGAAGCCTAAGCATGAATTATTTGCCACCTTTGGTGAATGGATAAGTGGTGGTGAAGAGTCAAGCACAAGCTCAAGTGTTGAGTCAAACAAGAAATTCACCACTCGCAACTTCATGGGGTCATCATCCTACACTTGCCTTATGGCCAAAGGTATGGAAAGCGATGTAAGTGATGACGACTCCGATTCTCCTTCAATTGATGAACTTCTTGACTTAGTACATGAGCACCAAAAAGTTATTAAGAAGCAATCAAAAGAAATTAAAAATATTAATGCTCTTAATAATCTTAATGCTTCTCTTGCTACAAATTATGAAGATTTGTTATGCGAATTCAAATTGCTTAATGAGAAGCATGAAGAGCTCAAATTAAAATTTGAGAAAATTAATGAAACTAATGACTTTTTGGAAATGAAGCAATATATCCCTTGTGCAATTCCTATCTCTAAGGTAGATGCTTCAGCTTCTTGCATTGATTTAATTGACGAATCTTGATCTAACCCTTGCAATGAGAAATGCTTTGAGGATGTTGTTGTAGAAACATGTGATGATCTCATTGCAAAGGAAAATAATGAGTTCAAGTAAGAAGTAGAAAGGCTCATGAAGGACTTGGCTAGATTAAAGGGCAAGAGCATAGAGAGCAATGTCCAACCTTCTCAAGATAACCGTGAAGACATAGTGAAGAAGCTTGAGAAGCGGTCCACCGTGACTTGCTCTAAGTGCCACAAAGAAGGCCACAAGTCCAACAAGTGCCCTCAACCAAGGAAGAAGCTTCCAGATGAGAAGAACAAAAAGAAACTAACAATCAAGAGTTCTCTCATCTACACCAAGCCCAACCGGAGGAACAAAAGCAATAGCACCTCCTATGTGATAAAAAAGAAGACCAATGCAAGGTGGTTGCTCACAAGGTTGGGAAGAAGAAAAGGAGTTAGAACCGTTCCATTTGGGTGCCCAAGGAAGTCATCACCAACATGAAGGGGCCTCAAATTTTGTGGGTTCCAAAGGAGACTTGAAGCCCAAGGAACGGCTTCAGAGGATTTGGAGGCTTGGCTAGCTAGAAGATGAGATGATTCAAGCAAAAGAAGCCAAGCTCACAACTTGGACATTTATTGCCAAGTCCCCCATAAGGTAATGGTAGCTAGATTTCAATTCAAGCATCATGTAGCTCCATTACCATTGCTAGGATGTTTGCATGCATTGCATTCCCTAGTGTTATATATGGTGGGTTGTTTGTGTCATGATTTAACCCATGAGCAACCTACATGGTTTGATAAGTGTGTAGAAAGCTACACAAGGTTACCCTTCATGGTACTTGGATTTCAAAAGATATGTATTTCATTTGTGTACCATGAACCCAAGCTATAGGGTAAACTTCCCACTATTGTCAAAAATATTGTGCATACATTTGTTTGGTGATTCAAACACTAAATGCACACATTTAGGGGGGAGTTCATCCTATGGTTTGTGATTTTGAGACTAACATGTTTGCAAGTTTATCTTTTTGTAGTTTCTTAAAGGAGTTAACACTGTAAGAGAATGTTATTCACGCTCAATGTGATTTGACAACTCTATAAGAGTGGTTAGATAAAATAGTGTGCTTTCATACATATTGAGCCATGCTCTATTGAACTTAAATTTCCATATCTAAGTTCATAGGCTATGTGCTCATACATTTGCTCACCTTGGTGTACCAAATGCTTCTCACTCAAAGACTTTCAATTGATTTTGATTTTCAATTGGTATCAAGTCTCTTTCTATTGGTACGTGCAAGGTAACTAACAATTCCCCGGAGGTATGCAAGGCTATTGTTGGTATATTGCAACGTCACGAATAAAATCCGCAAGCGCACGGATACTGCTGTAGCTTTCACCCAAGAGTATTCTAGAGTATCGTATCCACTGAGGAATGTGAGTACGCTATCTATGGGTTCAGGCTCATCCAAGGACACACATGCCGGTGTGAAGAAGACAGAAGAGAGGACTTTCTATATCTAGAATCTATGCTTAGAAGAAGAGATCACGTCACCGTTATACTTCGAGCTAAAGGTATCGACTGGCTTATACAAGCCGATAGCTCCAATATGATGCTCTATCCAATATCCGAACGTGGAGGATTACTAGGGCGCGAACAGGGCTGTCATCACCTGCCGGCTACCTCTACAAATCGTGGGACTATCAGACAACTGAGTGGTATAGTCCAGCCTATACACCTCGTCTACGCCTTTCCCTACTAACCTTAGCCCTGGCCAAGACTGCCGTTTTCTATCCGGGGTCTTAAGCTACGATCAAATGCTACTCGCTAGCATACACATCAACTAATATAAGGCAGATATGATAACTTGTGATCTAAATTCTAATTCCAAATAAACAAACAAAGAAAGTCTCGAACACTTACAACCGAATAATCATCCGTCGAGGTACAAGCGGAGAAGAGTGCCGACAGACCCGGCACTTCCCCCGACTCCTACTCACTCTCCTCCTCTTCTTCTACACCTCCTAGTCTACCTAAGCATCTAGGATGAAGGCCTCAGGCTCCTAGGAAGAAAGGTGAGTTGAGAGGGTGTGTTGTGTATGTGTTTCATTTCTCTCCTCCCCTCTGTATTTATAGGAGGGAGCCGCGGCCGAGGGAGGCATCTTCAGCATCTAATCCTTGGCGAACCAACTTAAGCATCCAATCAGCTTTCTCCATGTGTCCAGTTTAAGTTGGTGGGGCCCACCGGCAGGTCGGCCGACCAGCAGGTCGGCCGGCCTCCCAGTGGTCCCACCGACCTTCTCTTTTGGTCCATAGCTTCCTTGCTAGGCCCACTTGTCATTGGCATGGGTTTTAGCTTTTATAATGTCGGTTTCTTGCTCTGGTGGGCCCTCTACTCCATATTCTGACATGTGTCGCATCCTTATTCGCTGGAACGTCATGTCTTGGATCAAACCACACCACACCATTATACTGCAAAATTAGCTAGAAATCACCTGCACACATTCTAGAGTATCATCTGTGGAATTCGTTAGTAAATAAATCTATTCTTGCATTTATTTCACATTTTGGTTCCTTTTTTGTGCAGGAGTTGACAGTCAAAATTGGTCGTTAGTGACCGTCAACAAGATCCCCCACACTTGGCCCTTTGCTTGTCCCGAGTAAAGGTCAGGACTGAGGTGAAGCGGTTGCTTCCTGATAGAATATCCTGCACAAAAGTTATTTCGTACCTTGCTCTTGCTTGTGAACTTGAATGTGTCTATCATGATATCTTGAGTTGTTGAAGAACGGAATGATCTTGGCTTCAAGTGTCATCCTGTCATGTTGCCAGATTGGGGGTTTTTGAAAGAATTTTTCCAGAAAAAATGTTCATGGTCTTACTCTCTTCCATGGGTCTCTCAGAGTCGCTCATAGCTTCTTACCAGCATTTATCCTTATTTTACCTCACCGGCTCTGATGGTATATGTGGAGTTTCGATGGATGAGGTAGAATGTCATCTGCTTGGATTAAATTTGTTGCAAGATCAAAGATTGGATCCACAGGTTAGTGCATAGATAAATACATGCTCCTTTTCATGTCTGACTTTATTTGCTGGGTCATGCTTCTTTGGCATGCCATCTTTTCTCTCCCTTTTTTTTGGGGTCACGCTTCTTTGGCATGCCATCTTTTCATCTCTCTCTCTTTTTTAATACTATTGTCGGACTGTATTTAAGGAGCACGAGATTCATCTGAACATAATACCTTAAATCAAGTACGTAAAAAGAGTAGAACCATGATGGGTCACAAAATTTGATCAAGCTCAACATGTAGCCAAGAGACATAGCATGGGATTTTTCAAATGGATAGTATCATATGGCTCTAGTAGGATGGTGGATAAAGAGATAAGACCAAGAACCCAGTTTTTGTTTTTATAATTAAAATTCCCAGACTGGTCAACATGAGAGAGATGAACAACTTTAAACCAGACATATCACATTAGTCAACAACTAAGCATCATGGGTCCTATAAAATATGGTTCACAAACTTAAGTGCAGCATGAAAAACATTTATGCAAGGCATCTATCAAGAGCTCTCATTAGCAAATTTCTTAAACAGGTTCAAGAATTTGAGAAGGTATGCTCATGTTTAGAAACACTAAAGGGAGGAAATAAGTGAGGTAGTGCAAACTCATGAGTCGGAGCGGGAGCTGCACGTGACGTGTGAATGAGATCGTGGATGTGTAGCGTCTTGGGATCTCCCCCCCCCACACTTGTTTTCGACCTGCTCTTCGATCATAGACAAAACAAACCAAATATGAAAGATAATGGGGCTCTGCCGGCATTAACACCGGGGAGCCAAAGTTCAGAATTCTAAATTAAATAAAGACCTGGGCGCGACTAGACTGACCTAAACCTAAATGAAACGACTAAATCTAGCGCCCAACTAAACCTATGATAACGACATTTCTTAGGAGGTGACTCCTAATAGAGGTCATTGTGACTCGTAGCCTCAAACAAGCGCTTCATCTTAGTGCTCAACCCTCTCCGCAGAAGACGGAGGTCGTCCCGAAGCTCCTCCACCTCGATCTTCCTCTCCGCAAGCTGGTCCTCGAGATGCCTATTCTCCAGGCGTAGCTGCCGGACCATCACAGCGAGGTCGGCGATGGTGGGTCCCTCTGAAGTCATGTCGTCTTTAGGCTTAGCAGGAGACGACTGAGATCTGGTCTTCTTCGGTGATGGGCTGGCGGCTACGCTCCTCCTTTGAGCGTCTGGAGTCCTTGTTGGGGTTGCCCCTTGTGCAGACTCCGGAGCGCTCTTCTGTGGTACAGGAGTACCCTGTGCAATCGGAGGTGGCACTGGTGAACCTGTCGCCGCTCCATCTTTGAAGAGCTGCTGTACGATCGGCCTCGATGGGGCCGGAACTTCTTTGGACGGCCTTCCATAGGGACTATGCGCTCATGCCCTGGATCTTGCAATCTTGAGAGGCGAAGGGGAACGAGCAGTGGAGCGGGGGCGCTGGATGTCACGCCCCCTGGTCGGCCGACCGGAGGGTGACGCCCACCGGTCCTTCGCTATTCCCCTCGGCCAGGACCATGGCCAGGGGTTGCACAAAGGTCGCTGTATCTTCCATTGTTACTTCAGTTGCAGGAATCAGAGTGTTGACTGCTGGAAGAGTCGCTGGTGGAGTCATGGCCGGTGTGGTGGCTACGGTTTTGGGTTTTCCTTTGCCAACCATGGGTTGATGATGGTGGGATGCTGTTGGAATCAATGGAGGTTTCGGGGAATAGATTGAAACAAGGTGTGGAGTTTAGGGTTTCTGAAGAGAAAAAGGGTACGGGACTCCTTTTCTCGTCACAAAACGCTGTCGCTCCTCACGGAATTGGACTCTAGGTGGGTCAAGGAGGCCGTGCACCGAAACTGGGCTTCACTGGAGCTAGCCCAGGTTCGGCCGACCTAGTGATCGGCCAACCCAGGCTGGGCCCCAGTGGGCCCCAGCTTGCACGGGTTAGTAGGTGGGGTCAAGTGTTTTAGAGGTAGGATGGGCCCCCTGCCCTTTTGTCCTATATGGCTCTTTTTAGATATAAGTACGGGATCGACTAAGTCAATCACGTCTATCTCCTCATCAAGAGCTTTATTATGGTCTAGGAAAAGCTTGAGTCATTGACCATTTACCTTATAGGTGTTGCCATCGTCATCTTGTATCATAATGGCTCCATGCGGTGATGTGTCGATGACGTGATACAGTCCTTGCCATTTGCTTCGCAGTTTCCCATGACCAAATAACTTGACCCTGGAATTAAAGAGCAATACCTTGTCTCTGGGATTGAAGTTCTTGGGCTTCAATCGCTTATCATGCCATCTCTTGGTTCTTTCTTTGTAGATCGAGGCACTATGATAAGCTTTATCTCTCCATTCCTCCAGTTCCGTGATCTGGTGCTTCCGGTACTCTCAGGCTATTTTAAGATCCATGTTCCACTTCCGGATAGCCCAGTGTGCTCTGTGCTCCAGTTCTACAGGTAAGTGGCAAGTTTTCCCGTAGACAAGCTGATAGGGTGACATTCCAATGGGTGTCTTATATGCTGTCCGGTATGCCCAAAGTGCATCCGGTAATTTCAGCTTTCATCCCCTCCCCATCTCATTCACGGTCTTCTGCAGACTATTCTTGATTTGCTTGTTAGATGTTTCTGCTTGACCGCTGGTCTGAGGGTGATACGGAGTCGCGATGTTGTGCATTGTCCCTAGTTCCTTGAGGAAGTTCCGGAAATCCAAGTCAATGAAGTGTGACCCTCCGTCACTGATTACCATCTGTGGTGTGCCAAACCTTGGAAAGATAATCTCATGGAACATCTTACGGGCATGCTTTGCATGTGTGGCTCTGCATGGCATGGCTTCGACCCATTTGGAGACGTAATCTATGGCGACTAAGATATACTCGCATCCTTGGGATTTTACAAAAGGTCCCATGTAATCAATACCCCAAACATTGAAAAGTTCGACTTGAAGATTGTAGTTCAGGGGCATTGAATCGCGAGCTGTGATCCCTCCATGCCTCTAGCAGTTTGGACATCTGCGGATGAAGTTCTTTGTATCTTCATACATAGATGGCCAATTGAAACCGCTGTGCCAGATTTTCGCTTGAGTGCGAAATACACCATAGTGATCTCCATATGGTGCTGCATGGCATTTCTCTATGATCTTTTGTCCTTCTGCCGTAGGTACACAACATCTGAGTAACCCATCTGCACAGACTCGATACAGATATGGTGCATCCCATAGGTGGCATCTACTCTCTTGCATTAACTTCTTTTTGCTCTCCCCTGGGGGTATATACCCGAAACCATGAAGTTCATGATATTCGCATACCAGGGGTGTGAAGCTGTTACTTTGAGAAGCATATCATCCTGTAAGAAGTCATTTATCGGCGGGTCTTGGGTATTCGTATTGGTCATGCACGATAAATGATCCGCCACTGAATTCTCTACTCCTTTCTTATCTTTAATTTTCCAAATCAAACTCTTGGAGTAGAAGAATCCATCTAATCAACCTTGGTTTAGCATCCTTCTTAGTGAAGAGGTACTTGAGTGCGGCATGGTTTGTATAGATGATGACCTTGGTACCCACTAAATAGGACCTAAACTTGTCGATAGCAAAGACAACTGCTAGGAGCTCTTTTTCTGTTGTGGCATAATTGAGCTGAGCTCCAGTGAGTGTCTTGCTTGCGTACGCGATCGCGTGATGCTTCTTATCCTTGGTTTGACCAAATACGGCCCCCACTGCGTAATCACTAGCATCACACATGATCTCGAATGGGAGCTTCCAATCTGGGGGTTGAATGATTGGAGCTGAGATAAGTGCCTTTTTGAGAGTATCAAAGGCTTTATGGCACTCAACTGTGAATTAGAAAGGAACATCCTTGGCTAGGATACTTGTGAGGGGTCTAGCGATCTGGGAGAAGTTCGCGATGAACCTTCGATAGAATCCGGCATGGCCAAGGAAGCTTCTGTTTCCTTTCACATTGATGGGAGGCGAAAGTTGTTCAATGACTTCAATGTTTGCCTTATCCACCTCTATCCCTCTTTCGGACACTAAGTGTCCTAAAACGATGCCTTCACGGACCATGAACTGACATTTCTCCCAGTTGAGGATCAGGTCCTTCTCTTGGCATCTCTACAAGACTCTGTCCAAATTTTCTAGACAATGATTGAAAGTTGTTCCATAGATCGAGAAGTCATCCATGAAAACTTCCATAATTTCTTCGATCATGTCGGAGAAAATGGACATCATGCACCTTTGGAATGACGTGGGTGTGTTACATAACCCAAATGAAATTTGTCGGTAGGCATATGTTCCATAGGGGCATGTGAACGTAGTCTTGCTCTGATCTTCGGGATGGATGAGTATTTGATGGTAACCAGAATAACCATCAAGGAAACAGAAGTAGGAGTGCTTTGCCAATCGCTCTAACATCTCATCGATGAAAGGTAGTGGGAAGTGATCCTTCTTAGTGGCCTTGTTGAGTTTTCTGTAATCTATACACATCCTCTATCCCGTGACGGTTCGTTAGGGAATTAGCTCGTTCTTGCTATTTTCCACCACCGTCATGCCTCCGTTCTTGGGCACGACTTGGACTGGGCTTACCAACTCACTATGCGGAAAATGATAGATAATTCCGGCATCTAAGAGTTTGAGAACCTCTTTCTTTACCACCACCCTCATAGCATTGTTCAACCTTGTTTGGGGTTCCCTAGAAGGTGCTATTGCGGGATCCAATGGGATTCGGTGGGTGCAAAGGGCAGGACTGATGCCCTTGAGGTCTTGTAGGGTATAGCCTAAGACCGATCGATGCTTCTCTAAAATAGTGTTGAGCTTATTCGTCTCCTCTTCTGAGAGTTTGTCGCTAACGATCACGGGAGACTCTACATCGCTATTCAGAAAGGCATATCTAAGCTCGGAAGGTAAAGGCTTTAGCTCAATCGGAGTTTGTGATGGCTTCTCAGTCGCGAGCAGTTCAGAAGTTTCACTGGAGTCTTCTTCTGCATCGCTGACTTCTTCTGGGATTTCCTCGATATCCTCCTCGAGGTCCGAATCAAAAGACTTGAAGGTGGAAGTGGCCATTATTTCCTCGATTGGCTCTGGAATAGGGAGATCTTCCACTGAGCATGTAAATGCTCGATCCACAGGGATGTGGAATGTGTCCTTCCCTAACTTGATGTTTAAACATCCATCTTTAGGAACATCCTTAAAGAGAGCTTTAAGGGGGTGTCCTATCAAGAAATCGAAGTTGAGATCTTCGAAGATATGGAAGTTCAGATGGATTTTAACATCATTGTGCCAAAATGGCACATCGGTGATTATCCCGTAGCTGCTCGTAAGAGAACCTGAAGGTCTCTTGAGCTGTCTGTCTGTCGGAGTGAGTTTGAAGTTGCCTAGAAAGGCTAAGGCAAACTCATCTGACATGAGATTAGCTCCAACAGCGGGACTATAGAGACCGTCCCCATTTTGATCTTGGAGATGGCAATGGAATGATGAGGAGGGAGAGTTTAGATAGATTGGAGATAAGGATGATTCTCCTTCCTGCAGCCATTCGTTGCTGATCAATGTTGTCAACTCTTGAATCATCTCTAGAAGAAAATTCTCCTCTAAGGGATCTGTAGGAGTGACATGACTTGGTGGTCGCTTCTGGCAGGAGTATCTTGAGGTGTTGCCGAAATCTTCAAAGACATCTGGCATGATACTTCGGAGAAACTCCAGAGGTAGAGGGCCTACCTCCTCCGATGTTTCGGATTTATGTTCAGGGGCGGTCTCATTGATCGAATCTACTGATTGGCTTTTAAAGGGTTCCGATTCGATTTCTGAAGGCTCCACTTCACGCATCTCGGGCTCTGTGGGGATTGGCTCGTGGATACAAATGAAAGAGGTTCTGTCCAAGATTTTGTCGAGGACTTTCCTACTCTCGGTTGGGGTAAGATGAGCGAAAGATCCTCTAGAGGTAAGATCGAGATGGTGTGCAGACTCCTTGTCAAGACCAGCATAAAAATATTGGAGTAATAAATGCTCGGGTAATGACAAGTCAGGGCCTAATTTTACCAATAAGGTAAATCTAGCCCAAGCTACACCGATTGATTCCTTATCACTCTGACGAAAAGTTAAAATTTCCGTCCGTAAGGCACATATTCGTGAAAGCGGGAAGAATGCAGAACAGAATTTTTCCTGAAGTTCAATCCAACTTCCATTCACACAGCCTACAACATGAATGTACCATTGCTTTGCTTCTCCCGAAAGGAAAAAAAGGAAACAACTTCCATTTAAGAGTTTCGTGTGTCATGCTCGAAATTTTCTTGCATGAACACACTTGCTCGAACTCGCGCAGATGATGGTAGGGATTTTCACAATCCCTTTCTGAAAAGGAATTTCCTTGAACAAAGGCTATGTAGCCTGAGTCGAGTTCATATCTAGTAGAAAGAATTGGGTCAGCAGAGGGTGCTGGCTCATAGAACTCGCTCTTGGGTGAAGATAGCTATAAAAGGGATAGCTGCTCCATGGGTAGCGGGGGTTGAGGTAGAATCAAGGAAAAAGAAAAAAGAAGATACGAGGACGACTGAGTCCGCAGATAATGTTGCTAGCGTTCCCCGGCAACGGTGCCAGAAAGCTTGTTGGTATGTTGCAACGTCACGAATAAAATCCGCAAGCGCACGGATACCGCTATAGCTTTCACCCAAGAGTATTCTAGGGTATCATATCCACTGAGGAACGTGAGCACGCTATCTACGGGTTCAGGCTCATCCAAGGACATACACGCCGGTGTGGAGAAGACAGAAGATAGGGCTTTCTATATCTAGAATCTATGCTTAGAAGAAGAGATCACGTCGTCGTTATACTTCGAGCTAAAGGTATCGACCGGCTTATACAAGCCGATAGCTCCAATATGATGCTCTATCCAATATCCGAATGTGGAGGATTATTAGGGCTCGAACAGGGCTGTCACCACCTGCCGGCTGCCTCTACAAACCGTGGGACTATCAGACAACTGAGTGGTATAGTCCAGCCTAGACACCACGTCTACGCCTTTCCCTACTAACCTTAGCCCTGGCCAAGACTACCCTTTTCTATCCGGGGTCTTAAGCTAAGATCAAATGGTACTCGCTAGCATACACATCAACTAATATAAGGCAGATATGATAACTTGCGATCTAAACTCTAATTCTAAATAAACAAACAAAGAAAGTCTCGAACACTTACAACCGAATATGCATCCGTCGAGGTACAAGCGGAGAAGAGTGCCGACAGACCCGGCACTTCAACCGACTCCTCCTCACTCTCCCCCTCTTCTTCTACAACTCCTAGTCTACCTAAGCATCTAGGATGAAGGCCTCAAGCTCCAAGGGAGAAAGGTGAGTTGAGAGGGTGTGTTGTGTGTGTGTGTTTCATTTCTCTCCCCCCCTTTGTATTTATAGGAGGGGGCCACGGTCGAGGGAGGCATCTTCTGCAGCTAATCCTTAGCGAACCGACTTAAGCATCCAATCAGCTTTCTCCATGTGTCCAGTTTAAGTCGGTGGGGCCCACGGGCAGGTTGGCCGACTAGCAGGTCGGCCGGCCGCCCAATGGGCCCACCGACCTTCTCTTTTGATCCATGGGTTCCTTGCTGGGCCCACTTGTCATTGGCACGGGTTTAGCTTTTATAATGTTGGTTTCTTAATCTGGTGGGCCCTCTACTCCATATTCTGACACATGTCGCGTCCTGATTCGCTGGAACATCGTGTCTTGGATCAAACCACACCATTATACTGCAAAATCAGGTAGAAATCACCTGCACACATTCTAGAACATCATCTGTGGAATTTGTTAGTAAATAAATCTATTCTAGCATTTATTTCACATTTTGGTTCCTTTTTTGTGCAGGAGTTGACAGTCAAAATTGGTCGTTAGTGACTGTCAACAGCTATAATCTCTTTCAATTGGTATAATTATCAATTCTTTGTTATTTTAAGTGCTACCTCCGAGTATGATATGATCTAAGCTTTCTCATTTCAAACACTTAGTTGTACACTTGATTATCACATTATCATTTTGTGCACACACTTTGAGGAAAGCTTAGCACATGTCATGCTAGTTTCATGATTTTGTGATCCACCTTAGTGAATTTTCAATTGGTATCTTCATTGATATCATATAATTGGATCATGATTCATGGAACTAACTCCCTAGGCTACTAACTTTTCCCTTTGAGCTATATTATTTTGCAAGACCTTTTTAGGTGATTTGATTCCAACGGGGAGAAGTTTGGATCAAAGCAAGGTTGATGTGGATCAAGTGCAAGTATCATCCAAAGGGGGAGAAATCAAGTCAACAAAAGAAGAGGGAGTAGTTAATAAGGGGAGAAACAAAGGGGGAGTCATGGATTTAGGGGAGGCCAAGTCGACATTGGATGATGGTAAGCATCCAAGTAAGTGTAAGTGGTTAAATTGGTAAATTCGTGCAATTTTATGCTTGCTTTGATTGTGTTGTCATCAATCACCAAAAAGGGAGAGATTGTAAGGAACATGGCCCCATTAGGCCATTGTTTTGTGATTTTGGTGATCGATTGACAATGCAATCAATGGGACTAATGAGATTGTCAAATGAACATTTCTAGATCCCAGGGATGAAGTAAAAAGGTCAAGCAAAGCAAAACACGAAGAAAGAACGCAAAGAAATGCTAAATTGGACGAGTTCTGCAGAAATCTGTAGCACCGGTTAAACCGATGCTATGCCATCGGTCTAACTAGTGGTCGTCGGATACACCGACGCAAGGGCGTCGGAGCAATTGGATGTGCTATGCCGAGTGAAGTGAAGATCAACTGAAGAACTCAAGAGGCACCGGTTTAACCGATGGTCTACTTGGAAGCATCGGTGCAATCACCAGGCCATTACTCAGATACGATGTCATGTTGGCAGGAACCAAGCCTTCGGCACCGGTTTAACCGATGCCAAATCGGAGCAAGCATCGGTGCAATGATGTAAGCTGTTAGAGCTGCTCAACGGCTATATTGAACTCAAATGGTCTGACTGGTGGAACCGACGCTACCCCATGCAGAGGCATCGGTTCAACCGATGGTTGCTATGTCAGCTGCGGCTGCGTCAGAGAAGCCAATGGCTAGTTTTTGGTCTAGAGTGACCGGTTTAACCGATGCCCCCAATCGGTTTAACCGATGCCCTCATAGAAAAAGGGCAACGGCTACTCTGAGTTGGAAGGCTATATATATGGGTTCCCCCGGCCATTTGAAGATTGCTGGAGTTCCAAGAAATGCTCAATTGGATGAGAGTTTGCTTTCTCTCATCCCTCCTTTAAGCTTCCGCATTTCATATTGTAACTTGTGTCCCTTTACTTTTGTAGTGTAGTATCTTGATAGGATTGGCTATAGGTTGCTAAACTCTTTTGGGATGGGAGTTTCACACTAGTAGAATGGTAGTTGCACATCTAGATAACTTGTTTTAGTTTAAATTTTGTGCAAACTAGTTGGAGCCATAAGTTAAGGTTTTTAGACTGCCTAATTCACCCCCTCCCCCTCTTAGGCTAGAGCACCCGATCACCCCTTTCACTTGTGAAAATTACTATCAAAGCATGGTTGTCTTTTGTGAAATTTCGCAGCTAGCTGTAGGACTGTGGTCCTGAAAGGGAATTGTAGGACATAGAATAGTGCTCAAGAAAGCAAGCGATTGCTATTGTTTGGAACTATGCTCTTTTTCTTCGATGTTTTATATATCAGAGGTGACAGGCATGTGATGCCTTTTCTATAATAAAACATGGTTGCCTGTTGCCACCTATGAATCGATGATTGCATTACCACTGCCAGAAAATAGCATATTCGTCCTCGCACGTTAGTACCGGTCGCACTTTCGACCGGTACTAACATCTCAATTTAGTACCGGGCACAAGCTATAGTGCCCCTAGGAGCCCATTAGTACCGGTTGGTGGCTCCAGCCGGTACTAAATTGCGGTGCCGACACCGATACGCAACGGCTAGCGACCATTTAGTACCGGCTGGAGCCACGAGCCGGTACTAAATGGCGCAGAATTTTTTTAGTACCGGCTGGTGGCTCCAGCTGGTACTAACGTCTACATTTTGTACCGGCTGCAGCCAACAGTCGGTACTAATACTCCTACTATAAATAAGGCACCTTCTTCCTCCCCGAGCCCGAGCTAGCAGACAGATCGAGCTCGAGCTTCTTCTTCTCCATGGAGATATAGAGAGGTGGTGCTGCCCCATTTTCTCAAGATTTGTGAGGATTTTGCTCATCCAAGTGCGTCCAAGGTTTGCAACTTCATCCTCTCTTGTTTGATGGTCTTTATTCTTCATTTAATGCTCCATATTTAGAGAAATTTGTGATTTTTAGAAAGAGTGAGAATGAGCTTTATTTTTTTTATTTATACATTGTTTTGAGATGTATAGAACCAATGAATTGAACATAAAAAAGATTTACTGGATAGTTTGAATATGTCTAATTTCTAATGATTTTTTTCAATTATTTTCAAATGTCATGGTTAGTTTGTTAGTTTGTTTGCTTTGAGGTAGATAAATTTTTTGTTTTGTAGATTAGTTTTATTCAGTACTTCTACATGTATAATGACATTAGTTTTATTGTTTAATTAATTTAGTTTAGTGCTTCAACTGATATTAGTAATTAATGTTTACTTCTTAATGAGACTTTTACGTCGATTATTTTGACAATCTAATGACGTACATATTTATTGGGGCTCATATATGGAAACATTTGAGAACTTTAAAAAATCTTTGTCATATTTTGGAGATGATATCAATGCCTGTGATGATATCAATGCCTGTGATGATATTATGTGATGACATTGAGCTATGTGGTACTAGGAGTGTGTTGTTTGTGTCGTTTAGGTATGCTTCTCATGGTTGTCATAAAACCGTGAGACACATCCATGCCCAAGCAAATCTCGGTTGTGATGATTTTATGGTTGGGCTGGGTGTGTCCCACGGTTCCTTGCCATTCATGAACCCATTTTTGTTTACTACCGGCAATGCTCCTTATACTACAAGCTCAAGGTCAAATGGAAGGCAACATATCTGAGGCAAATAACTGTTTTAATTTTTTTGTTGAGATGTGAGTAATTTAGATACAAATTAGTGATGATTTACTTGTATTTGAGTAATTTATTCATGGTTTTTACATTTATTTGTTAAGTGTACTAATGGTAATTAGTATTTACTTCATGACGAGACAAAATGAGATGTAACTAATATTTACTTCTTAGAAATGCCTTTGCAATTTTGTAGTGTCCAATTTGCCAAATGATATGAATACAAGTAAAATAATGTTGTTACTTAATACAAAAATTGTAAATCGATGGACCGACAATGGATGTACGGCGACCGGTGCACCATGGCGTGGATTAATGGTCTAAACTCTTTACTCGATGCGGCGGAGGCCCACAAGTCATCGAAAGGTTTCATGTGTTGTCTATGCCGCCTTTGCCAAAATGAAAAAGAATACTCTAAGAGAAGCACTCTACACGCCCATATTTATGAAAAGGGTTTCATGGATAACTATACTCTTTGGACCAAGCACGGTGAACCTGGAATTGTGATGCAAGACGGTGAAGGAGATGATGATGATAACATTGCAGACTGGGCTCACTTATATGAAGCGGGAGCCTTTAAAGATGAACCCATGGACGATGCTGAAGAAATGGACGAGGTTGGAGAAAATACAGCAGAAGACCAACCACCTGATGAACTAGGTCAGGTTCTAGTGGATTCACAGAGAGACAGTGAAACTTTGAAGGAGTCAAAGAAGTTTGAGAAGATGTTGGAGGATCACAAAAAATTGTTGTATTCAGATTGCAAGCAGTGACTGAAAAAGTTGGGTTCGACACTTGAAATGCTGCAGTGGAAGGCATCTAATGGTGTCACCGATAAGGGATTTGAGGAGCTACTAGGAATCGTAAAGAACATGCTTCCAGAGGGGAATGAACTGCCCTCTACAGCATACGAAGCAAAAAAGGTTGTTTGCCCTCTTGGATTGGAGGTTCGAAAAATTCACGCGTGTCCTAACGACTGTATTCTCTATCGCGATGAATATGAGAAACTGGATGCTTGTCCTGTCTGTGACGCGAAACGGTAGAAGATCAGGCAAAATGATCCTGGTGATGTCGACAGGGAGCCCGCTAAGAAAAAAGTTGCCGCTAAGGTGATGTGGTATTTTCCAATAATACCACGTTTGAAGCGCCTTTTCAGAAACAAGGACCATGCTAAGTTGATGCGGTGGCTCAAAGAAGAGCGTAAGCAAGATCAGATGCTGAGACACCCCACTGATGGGTCCCAGTGGAGAAATGTGGATAGAGAATTTTCAGATTTTGATATGGACCCAAGGAACATAAGGTTTGGTTTAAGTACGGATGGAATGTATCCTTTCGGCGAGTGGGGCAGCAGTCACAGTATATGGCCTGTGACCCTATATATGTTTAACTTTCCTTCTTGGCTATGCATGAAGCGGAAGTACATGATGATGCCGGTCCTTATCTAAGGCCCGAAACAACCTGGCAATGATATTGACGTGTACCTAAGACCGTTGGTTGATGAACTTTTACTGTGTGGGATGAGTACAAACAGGAGAATTTTGACCTCCGAGCATTGCTTTTCGTAACCATCAATGATTGGCCTGCACTTAGCAACCTCTCCGGTTAGTCGAATAAGGGATACCAGGTGTGCACCCATTGCCTTGATGAAACCGACAACTTTTATTTGAAAAATTGTCGGAAGGTCGTATATATGGGTCATCGTCGATTCCTTCCCCGAAATTACCCCTTGAGAAAGAAAGGGAAACATTTCAAAGGGGAACCAGAAACTCGTGCTAAGCCTATGTTTCATGACGGAAAATGTGTTTTCTCGATGATAAAGGATGTCCGTGTAGTGTTTGGAAAGGGTCGTGGCAGCCAACAAGTTCCGAATGATGAAAACGGACATGCTCCAATGTGGAAGAAGAAGTCTATATTATGGGAGCTACCTTATTGGGAAGTCCTGGAGGTACGCAACGTAATTGATGTGATGCACTTGACAAAGAATCTTTGTGTGAACCTACTAGGTTTCCTGGGTACGTATGGGCAGGCAAAAGATACCTTGGAAGTAAGACATGATCTAAAAGAAATAAAACAATGAGAAGACCTGCGTCCTAAAAAGAGAGAGAAAAGACAACACTACTTGCACCCTGCTAGCTACACTCTCAGCAAAGAGGAGAAGGAAAGAGTGTTTGATTGCTTGAAAAGTATGAAGGTACCGTCTGGGTACTCCTCAAATATGCAAGGAAGAATAAATATGAAAGAGAAGAAGTTCACAAACTTAAAGTCTCATGATTTTCATGTCCTGATGACGCAATTGTTTCCGGTTGCGCTAAGGGGTATTCTACCAGAGAATGTCAGATTGGCGATTGTTAAGATATGTGCCTTCCTCAATGAAATTTCGCAAAAGGCTATCGATCCAAATAAGCTCACAAAGCTACAAAATGATATGGTTCAATGTCTTGTCAGCTTTGAGATGGTGTTTCAACCTTCATTCTTTAATATTATGACACATCTCCTGGTTCATATTGTGAAAGAGTTAAACATTCTAGGCCCTGTATTCCTACACAATATGTTCCCTTTCGAGAGGTACATGGCAGTCCTAAAGAAGTACGTTCGCAACCGGTCTCGCCCAGAGGGATGTATCGCTAAAGGCTATGGAATAGAGGAGGTCATTGAGTTTTATGTTGACTTTATTGATGATCTTAGTCCAATTGGGGTTCCCATGTCACGCCATGAGGGGAGACTGAAGGGAAAGGGCACACTAGGAAAGAAATCTAATATGCAAATGCCCGAAAGTGAAATCCGCAAAGCAAACTTCACCGTTTTACAGAATTCGTCCCTCGTGGCTCCATATATGGACGAGCACATGAATATTGTATGTTCCAAAAACCCACAGAAGTCTGAGGCCTGGATTACATGTCATCACATAGATAGCTTTGCTGTTTGGCTCAGACAGAAACTCATGGGTGATAGAACGATTGATGAACAACTTCAATGGCTCGCTAGGGGCCCATCGATCACAATCATGCAATACCAAGGGTACGAGATAAATGGATATACATTTTACACAAGAGCCCAAGATGAAAAGAGCATGAACTAAAATTGCGGTGTGCGTATAGATGCAATAGGCAATGATGGGAATAAGGACAGTTATTTTGGTGTCATCGAGGAGATATGGGAGCTTGACTATGGGCCTTTGAAGATTCCTTTATTTCGGTTCCAATGGGTGAACCGAGCAGGAGGTGGCGTAACAACAAACCATTACGGGATGACAATAGTGGACTTTAAAAAGATTGGATATAAAGACGAACCATTCGTCCTCGCCAAGGATATCGCACAGGTGTTCTATGTGAAGGACATGTCAAGCAAACCTAAGAAAAATTAAGGCAAATCCGACGACGAGCCAAAACGCCACATAGTTCTTCCAGGAAAAAGAAAAATCATTGGAGTTGAAGACATTTCGGACAACTCAGAAGACTTTGATCAGTTTGATGACCGTCCTCCATTCTCTGTCGATGTTGACACCAGCATCTGTTATCCAAAGAGGACGCTCCTTACTTACGTCGCGATCACGATAAAGGCACTTTTGTAAAAAGAAAGGTTATCAATGTTCCATTAAATAATGATGTGTAATCATTATGTTGTACTTTGATGTTCATGTGATCAAATGATTTATGTAATATATTTGCATGCAAAATAACAAATGTTAGTATTTTTAATGAATTTATTTAATTTCTTAGAAACCAACCATGTTTGAGACTCGTTTTCAACTCAAGATGACGAATTAAGTACGTAAATGTATATTCAAATTAACAAAATGATATAAACTACAAAAATATTAATTTGCATGGGCAAGAAAACATATGTTAGTATTTTTAATGAAATTATTTAATTTCTTAGAAACAAAACACATTTCAAACTCATTTTCGACTCAATATGACGAGTTCGGAGCATAAACCTATATTCAATTTGATGCAGTGATGTAAAGTAAAAAACTATTAACCTTTTTATGATTAAAACAATATATATTTGCATTTTAATGCATTTATATAATAATTTACGCACAAAACTCATTTGAAACACAAAAAAAGAAAAATTTTGCATGGGCAAAATAATATATATTTCTAATTTTTAGTAATTTATTTAAGTTACTACACATTAATAACATATAGGACATGAAAAAACAAAATATATAATTTGGCTTTTTAGTACCGGGCCAAATATATGCCCGGGACTAAACAGCCTCAACGAAATTTTCCCGCCAGTTGAGGCTGTTTAGTACCAGGCATAGTCACGGTCCGATACTAAATGCGCTAGTTTAGGTACTAAATGACGTAGGCGCCAGTTTAGTACCGGGCGCAGCCACCGCCGTACTAAATGCGCTAGTTTAGGTACTAAATGACGCAGGCGCCAGTTTAGTACCGGGCGCAGCCACCGCCCGGTTCTAAACTGGTGCATCTATATATGCCACACCCCTCTTCTCTCGTCGTCGTCATGCTCCGCCGCCTCCGCGCCGTCGCCTCACCTTCCGGCCCCGGCCTTCGCCCGCTTCCGCCTCGGCGCCACCCCGGCCGGTCTACCTCAACGTCGTCGCGCGGCGCCACCCCGACAGCCTTCGCGTCCCCGCCTGTGCCCGGCCCCGCCGCCGCCGCGTCTCGCTCTCACCGCCGCCCGGCCTCCGCGCCGTCGCCTCGCCTCCGCGTCGACGCCGGCCAGACATCCGAGCGACGTCGACCCCGCGTGCCGGCCTCCGCGCGCCACCACCGCCGCTGATTCAAGCCCGACGCCGCCGCGGGCCTCCTCCGCGCGGCCGCCCCAGGCCCGACTCTCCTCCGCGCCGCCGTCCTGCTCCGCCGCCCCGCGCCACCGCCCTTCTCCGTCGTCCCGCGCCACCGCCGCACGTCGGCACGCCGCACCGACCACGCCCGCTCCTCCCCACCCCGACCGCCGGCAACCCCGGCCCGTACCCGCAGTTGTGCTGACGTCGACCCTCTAGGGGGCTGACGTCAGCTTTTTTTTGTTTTTCAGATTCTTTTTTATATTATTAGATAGTTATATATAGGTGTTGTAGAAAATTGTAGAAATGGTAGAAAAAATTAGAAAAGTGGTAGAATAAATTAGAAAAATGGTTCCCGCTAAGAAAATGGTAGAAAAATAGAAAAAATTTATGGAAATTGTTCAATTTTCTTAAAAACTCTATATATTGGTTAATATTTTGTTTAAATTGGTGAACATTTTGTAAGAAATACTATAAATTGGTTAATACTTTGTTTAAATTGGTTAACATTTTAAAATAAATTAGAAAATTTTAGAAATGGTAGAATAAATTAGAAAAATGGTAGAAAATTGTAGAAATGGTAGAATAAATTGGTGAACATTTTGTAAGAAATACTATAAATTGGTTAATACTTGTTTAAATTGGTTAACATTTTAAAAATTGGTGAACATTTTTCTATGAATATTTTTGTAGAAATTCCATGGAATGTTAGAATATTTTTCCATGAAATTGTAGAGAATTCTAAGGCACATTATATAGAATTTCATGGCGCATTGGATATTGTAAAATTCATGTCTATGTATCTTGATATTTATTGTAATAAATGTTGTATATTATGAATATATATGATGTAAATTATGTGTTGTACAACTTCATTTATTTAACTCATAATTTGTTATATATGATGTTAATTTGTATAAAATTGCATACCGAAAAAATGTTATTTCACGTAGGCATCGAAATGGAACCTTTTCATCGTGAGGACGATGACGACTTCCTTCATGATATAATTTGTGAAGGCGGAGAAAATGCCGAGTATGATGGCAGCCATGATTTGAACGATACTGGTGAAGGCGATGCTGACCAGTCAGAGCAAATGGCTGCGTAAGACGATACAACCGAGGCTAGTATTGAAATTCGTGCTTACATATATGTACAACTTCATGAATTCTGTTTCTACATATGTTCAACATGTATGAAATGGATATTTCTCTAGGCATCCGAATCGAGGAAGCCGAAACGGAAATGAGGCTCCAAGAAAAGGATGGAGGGGCATACCACCATCACCTCATTGTACCCAGATGGTGAACCAAAGTCTCCCAAGGGTGCTAAGACGACAGTCGTCAATCAATACGGGTACTATGTCAGGGAGAATATCCCCATCAGCTTCAAGCTATGGAAGAAAAGCAAAGCCACTGACAGTGATGCTGACATCGTCCCAGACATGGAAAAGGAAATGTTATGGGCAGATGTGAAACGACACTTCAGTGTTCCAGAGGAGCACGAACAACTGTTTAAGGATTGAGTCATGAAGAAGATGGCTATTGCTTTTCAGACGTTCAAGAAAAACTTGAACAAAGACTACGTTAAGAAGGGCCTCACTCTATACTTTGAGAAGGACTTCAAGAATCAACGTCCCTACTGGGATGCATTTGTGCAATACAAATCGTCCGAGGATAGCGAACAGCGAACAACACAAGCCAGAGAGAATGCGAGGAAGAAAAAACACTTCCATCATCTTGGACAAGGAGGTTACAAGGCGGCTATTCTGAAGTGGCAGAAGATGGAAGAAGACCTCATTGCAAGAGGAATCGTACCGGTAACCTTCAACTGGCCGATGCAAGCAAAGTTTTTCTTTTATGCTCATGGAGGCACATTGAACATGGAAGATGGCTCGTTTGTCACTAGAGACGCCATAGGAGAAGCAGCCAACAAGCTCGATAAGGCACTCAAGGCCGTCTCAGAAGGCAGCTTCAAACCTGATAGAGAGAAAGACGAGCTGACGTACGCTGTTGGGACACCCGAACACTTGGGACGTGTCCGAGGCATGGGCGTAGTGTTGGCGCCTACCAACGTCACCACCGGGAAAGCAGCGATGACACCCGCAGATGCCAATTTGGGGTGGCAGTATTTCATGAACCATGAATAAATCCGCAAGCGCACGGAATACCGCTGTCGCATTTACCCGAGAGTATACCGGGGTGTCATTTATATTTCCGCAGGGAAGGCGGTGAGTGAAGAGATATAGACTAGTTGATGAACTTTATCTAGATTGGATATTCTCATGCATAAACAGGTGTAAGATAATAACATGGTAGGAGGTAGTGTGACACACACACAAACTACCCTCTTGGATAAATAAAAGAAAATATAAAAGATGCTCTAGGCCGGGAGCAAGGCAGAAGTTAGAGCTCGAGTCAACTGTGCTAGGCTAGCTATATCTATACTTTCTCATTGGGTAGCTCATCAGAGATTAAACTACACAATAGGGAGATTGCTATCGAAGTAACGGGAGGAGCTCGTACACCCCGGCGACTTTATGTACCTCCTACCCCCAATACCGAACGTGGAGGATTACTCGGGCTCGGACAGGGTTATCACCACATGCCAGCTACCTCTACAAACCATGGGTATAGTTGACATCCAGCAACTCTTAGCTAATCTGGACACCATGTCTACACTAGTAAGGGATACTCCAGTGTCCCGCGCGGAGCCCCCACCCTGCGGATGGACAGACATCATACTAGATCAATCATACGAATACTGGAGCAGTTGATAGAGTTCTAAGAACAAAAGACTAACCATCTCCAGCACAGGGCGATCATGCAACACAAGCATTGAATAATAACGCGACCATATCAAGAAGCATATATCCGATAACTCAGAACATACTTCAAGCAGATATCGGTAACCATAGTCTCATTCTATTACAAACAACTGAATATTATAAGAGAGAGCTAGAGATGAACCCATACCAAAACTCTCGAGCAACTCCGGTGACTCGTTGACTCCTAGACTTCTCCTAAACTCCACGAAGCCTAAAGACTATGCAAGATGAGCAGCGAGCCACGGGGTGAGACTCTCCAAACTGACCAAAAGGACCAACCAGGAGATGACACGTGGCTTGGCTAAGGAAGTGGGGCCCATGGGCTAGGTTGGCCGACCTGGTAGGTCGGTCGGCCTGCCCGTGGGGCCAACCGCCCCCATCTTCTTCGAGCAGGCTGTCCTGGGCCTCCTTGTCTGGTCCACAGTGGTCTTGGCCTGTTTTGGCTTGTCCAAATTGGGTTCTTGCATCACTTTTGGTCCATCTGAGCCTGAATCGGTGCTCTGATAATTTTTGTGATTTTATGTCGGGCCAAAGTGTGCTTGTAACCTGCATATTAGCTCAAAAACACAACTTGCATTTTCTAAAAGGTAAAGTATGGTTTAATGACTTTATTGGATAAGGATGTGTGTAAGAAATGCAGACTCTCATGATTTTCTGATCAAATTGACGCCTGGAAATGATCGTTAATGAGCATCAACAAGATCCCCCAAGCTGTCCTTTGCTCGTCACGAGTAAAGTAGGATAAATCAGGTTGTTGATCAGAAAATTACTTTGACTCGTACCTCACCTGTCATGTCATGGTCTGAAACAAAGAGATTCATCTATAAGTTTAAATAAGTTGGCTATCATACCTTTGCACATTACCTTACTCATTCATGGGGCTTTTTGGCCATCTCCTTGTCTTGGGCTGTTGAGAGTTAGAACGGTGCATAGAGTAATACTTTTTAAAGGATTTTTGCAAACATGGTGAAGTTCTCAGGATATCTCTCTCGAGGCACTCAACTTGTATTTCCTTACCAGGGTAGTATCTGCCTTTGATCTCTCCTATTACTACAAGCCTTTGTGGAGCTCAAGGTAGGATAAGGACAGGGCACACTTGTATTCTATATATTGTAAAGTCAAAGAGATGATCCATGAAGAAACAAGTCATGCAATCTCAATCAAAAGGTGCAAGTGTATGAGTGGATGGATGGATGGATGGATAGATGTGGCTTACTCCTTGAGGTAATGGCTTTTCTCTCTCGAATCATCCCTATCTCCTTTTTTTTTTAGACATGGTTACCCCCTTTTTTTTGGGTCATGCTTCTTTGGCATGCCATCTTTTCTCTTTTTGGGGTAACCATAATCTGACTTTATTTTATTTTGAGACGTGGAGCATTTATTATTGTGGAATGGATGGATGGTGATACCAATTCCCAGTGCAGGAATGTAGCAAATGGATGGGACGTGTATGTGCTTATGATCGAGAAAGCATGAAAAGCATCTCACTAGGGTCACACAATTTGACAAAACTCAACAGAACATCAAGTAGCATATGTGTAAGGTTTTTCATGGAATATGACATATGGCTCTGGTAGGTCATTGCATATCACTGAGGAACTTGCCTTTTTAGATTTTTGAAAACAACTCCAGACTTCAAGCATCACTAGAACAAACTTGCACAACCTTATTTACCATATCAGAACTCACAACAACTTAGACTTGGATCAAGCATATGCAACCCACGGAACTTTCAGGTTCATTGGCAAGATATTTGCATATCCAACAGATTTGAACTCAAGAGAACTCTTATTTTCAAACTAGGCACAACAGACATGATAGAGCAAAGCAAAACCCATCCTTTCAACTTATCATAAGGAGTTAAAACATTCTCACCGCGCATCATGGAAAAGAGAAATAAAGCTGTAAATTTTTATTTTGTTTTAAAAGTTTTTAGCAAATTTTATTAAAAGCAAGTAAAGGGATATAGTTGACTTAGGGGAGGGAACCTCCCCCAAGCTAGCTCTTGGTGTAGGGTCCGAAAAATAGGATCTTTCTCCATACCTGATCAGGTTGAGGTCGTTTCGTCCATACCTAGAGAAGTAGTAGCGGTCGATGACGTCTTGTTCTTCTTGCGCCCTTTCTTCTTGTTCTTCTTTGATGGCGTAGGCGGCGCAGGAATAGGTTCCTCGGATGTAGGATAGACAATCTCCAGATCTTCCCATACCGTGTTGGCGATGAAATCGGGGATCTTCTGGTCGTCTTCCACTGGCTCAGTTGGTGGAGTATGAATCTCCCAATCCCCCCAAGCTGGCTTGGAAGGGGGATGATAATCTTGATCATCCAACCGGGTTCTGCCCATAAGCCATGTTTCTCACTATCATCATGAATCAGGAATACCTCCCTCTTGTTTTGGAACTTGAACTTCATGGTCTTTCCCATGATACGGAGGCTGATTCTTCCTGTCCCCACATCAATTCTGGCATTTGTATCCTTGAGGAATGGTCACCCAAGTATGAGCGGGATTCCAAGATCTCTTTCCATATCAAGGACTACGAAGTCCACTAATATGTAGGTGTTCTTGACCTTTACCATTAACCTTTCCACAACTACTTCTGGATATCTTATCATGGAGTCCGCCAGCTGAACACACATAGTGGTAGGGGAAATTGATGGATAGCCTAGATTTCGAACGTTACCTTGGGCATGATGTTGATGCTGGCTCCAAGGTCACACAGGGTGTGATCAAATTCATAATCACAGATTGAGCAGCTGATCACTGGGGTTCCGGGATCTTCTCTTATTGTGGCTGCTAACTCACCCCACGCACCTCTTCTTGGGTGTGTGAGCTTCTCTGCATAGCCGAGGGGTGTCCTACAAAGTGGCTCTTTCCACATAGCATTGATGACATTGACACTCTCTAGAGTTGATTCGGGTTGCCCTGGAATCTTCCCTAGTTCAGCAGCAGGTGTAGCAGCAGCTAGTTGAGCCAATTGAGTTTCTAGCGCCTTATTGAAACTCAGCTGGTTCTTCATAGTGGTGGAGAATTCGTCCATCTTGGCATGGATGGTCTCCAGAGATTTGTCTATAGCGGCCAACTTCTTCTAAAGGGACTCATTGATCTTTGCTTGGTCGTAGACAAGATCTCTCAAGGTAGGCTGGTTAGGATTGAAAGAATTTGAATTAACATTACCTCCTTGATAGTATGGGCGTGGTTGATTCCACCCCTGACCTCCTTGTGGACGAAACCGATTGTTGCCATTGAGGAATAGAGCTTCCTCTTGGGTTTCTGGGCAATTGTCGCCTGAATGCCCAACATTCCCACAGACCTCGCACGTCATGCAATTGAGCCTTATCTTGGGAATAATCCTCAAATTGAGCCTTATCTTGGGAATAATCCTCAAATTTCTTGAGGAGGAGATCAATCTTCATAGCGAGCATGTCGGCCTCCTTGACGGAGTGCATACCTCGCTGGCGCAATTGGAGGTGATCATCGCTCCAACTTTGGTTGGAAACCATCTTCTCGATCAATGATTTAGCTCTTTCAATGGTCAGCGAGAAGAAAGCTCCACCCGCAGCGGCATCCACATGATCACGGGACGATTGAGTCAACCCGTTGTAGAAGTTCTGTAGAATGAGCCAATTGTCCACTCCATGGTGCGGTCCTGCTAGAATGTACTCCTGAAGTCTCTCCCAAGCTTCAGGAATTGACTCATTTGATGCCCGCTGGAAGTTCGAAATCCGACCACAAAGAGCATTGGTTTTGCCCGTCGGGAAGAACTTCGAGGGGAATGCCTTGGCACATTTGTCCCAAGTGTCCACAGCAGCCTTGTTAGCATAAAACCATTGTCTCGCTCTCCCCAACAGAGCGAATGGAAACAGACAAAGCCGGATGGCATCTTGCGATACACCATTGATAACAAAAATACTGCAGAGCTCCAGGAACTGCTGGAGATGAGCGCTGGCATCCTCATTGGCCTTGCCACAGAAAGGGCTGGTCTGCACCATCATAATGAGACCCTTCTTGATCTCAAAATTTCCCCCTCTGGTGTTAACCTCGGGCCCGGTAGGGACCTGGCTAGCAGACGGAGCAGAGTAATCACGGAGTGTCTTCTGGGCCATAGCTCTAGGAGCTGACGACGATGAGATGACTGGTTCGGCTGCCGTGAGTGATCTCCGAGGTTATACGAGACGAGCTCGCGTCCTCCTCAAAAGTTACTTTGGATCGGAATGAAAGTTTTGCGGCAAGTCGGAACCGGTCATACACTACCCTATTTTCATATCAACAAAGACAAGAAAACAAAGCCAAGTTAGCATGTTTAGCAAGCGAATACCAATTTCGATTTTGTTCATAACTTTGTCTATATTCTTCAATCTGTGCCTTTCCCAGCAACGGCGCCAAAAATGCTTGTTGGCACCTACCAACGTCACCACCGGGAAAGCAGCGATGACGCCCGCAGACGCCAATTTGGGGTGGCAGTATTTCATAAACCACGAATAAATCCTGAAGCGCACGGAATACCGCAGTAGCATTTTACCTGGGAGTATACCAGGATGTCATTTATATTTTCGCAGGGTTGGCGGTGAGTGAAGAGATATAGACTAGTTGATGAACTTTATCTAGATTGGATATTCTCGTCCATAAATAGGGGTAAGATAATACCATGGTAGGAGGCAGTGTGACACACACAAACTACCCTCTTGGATAAATAAAAGAAAAGATAAAATATGCTCTAGGCCGGAAGAAAGGTAGAAGTTAGAGCTCGAGTCAACTGTGCTAGGTGTTGGCGCCTACCACCGTCACCAGTGATGACGCCCGCAGACGCCAAGTTGGGGTGGCAGTATTTCATGAACCGCGAATAAATCCGCAAGCGTACGAAATACCGCTGTAGCATTTTACCCGGGAGTATACCGGGGTGTCATTTATATTTCCGCAGGGAAGGCGGTGAGTGAAGAGATATAGACTAGTTGATGAACTTTATCTAGATTGGATATTCTCATGCATAAACAGGGGTAAGATAATAACATGGTAGGAGGTAGTGTGACACACACACAAACTACCCTCTTGGATAAATAAATAAAAGAAAAGATAATAGATGCTCTAGGCCGGGAGCAAGGCAGAAGTTAGAGCTCGAGTCAACTGTGCTAGGCTAGCTATATCTATACTTTCTTATTGGTTAGCTCGTCAGAAATTAAACTACACAACAGGGAGATCGCTATCGAAGCAACGGGAGAAGCCCGTACACCCCGGCGACTTTATGTACCTCCTATCCCCCATACCGAATGTGGAGGATTACTCAGGCTCGGACAGGGCTGTCATCACCTGCCGGCTACCTGTACAAATCGTGGGTATAGTTAACATCCAGCAACTCTTAGCTAATCTGGACACCATGTCTACAATAGTAAGAGATACTCTAGTATCCCGTGCGGAGCCCCACCCTCCGGATGGACAGACATCACACTAGAGCAATCATACGAATACTGAAGCAGTTGATAGAGAGTTCTAAGAACAAAGGACTAACCATCTCCAGCACAGGGCGATCATTCAATGCAAGCATTGAATAATAACGCAACCATATCAAGAAGCATATATCCGATAACTCAGAACATAATTCAAGTAGATATCGGTAACCATAGTCTAATTCTATTACAAACAACCGAATATTTCAAGAGAGAGCTAGAAATGAACCCATACCAGAACTCTCGAGGAACTCCGGCGACTCGATGACTCCTAGACTAATCCTAAACTCCACTAAGCCTAAAGACTATGCAAGGTGAACAAGAGAGGAGAGGTGTGAGGTGTGTGTGTGTGTGTGTGTGTGTGTGTGTGTGTGTGTGTGTGTGTGTGTGTGTGTGTGTGTGTGTGTGTGTGTTGACGCTCCTTAGCGCCCCAATTTATATACCGCAAGCACATGGAATCATGTAGCTTTTCCCTTAGAGTATTCCCCTAAGGTTTATCAATCCGTGGATCGACAAAGAACTACCCAAGGTTTTTCATCTAATATAACGGATCTATCCTAACATGAAGCATGAATTGCACATATAGAGTAACCTTTAATAGATATGAGTGTTGTGTAAAGGTTGATCTCATCCATGAACATAGGCGTAACCATAGCAAAACCAAAGACATGACTAGGCCTATTGTCATCTAGTTGTAGTTCAAGTTAACGAGTAAATAAATCATGCATCTCAATCAATGGCATCTTTAAACCCAAAATCTCCAATCCGATCCTTCAATACCCCATCTACTTAAAGCAACACCCTGTCACGATGCCCCCCTTTGGACGAAAGCATCCTGAAGCAAGTCGAACCCCCTTTAGTAGTTCCGCCATGAACCTCTAGCCACCATGACTACAAGATCATGCTAAGAGATCTATCTCGATAATAGATCTAGGATGAAGCAAACCCAAAGAAAAGAATGAAATCGAAAGAGAGAACATGGTCGCTAAAAGATTCGGAAGACATGATTATCATTACTCACATAATAGATTCGTTTGGATCGCCACCACCGAGTACATACCATTGACGACTCCAACTAGCTCATGAACTCCACCATGGCACAACCACGCAGGGAGGCCATGGCGGCTAGGGGCGGCCTAAGCCATCTGCTAGACAACTTCGAAGACTTGCGGCGGCCGTCGTCTCCCTCCGGTCTTGGCCCTAGGTTTTCGTCGAGTTCTGGGTGGATGGATGCCCCGAGTTGAATAAGGTGCGAGCTATTTATAAGCCGAGGAAGCCACTAGTCGAAGGGGAGGCCGAACCGCCTCGGATAGGCCGGCCGGCCTACCCTCTTTCGGGCCCGCCTCGGTCTCATCTTACGCGTGTAGACTCCTCACATCTTTTAGAGTTTATGTCCTTCACGATTGCACCCCTATGGACGTCGTTATCTTGGAGATATCTTCGAGGAAAGGATAGGATAGGGAATCCTTCCTTAAACCTTCATTTGCTTTGCTTAATCCCGAAGTATCTTGATCTCATCTTCGTGGGCTTGGTCCTTTGGGCTCTCTTGGAGGATGGATATGCATGAATGGGCTTCGAATCAACATGGGCTTTGGTCCTTCCTTTGGGCTTTGGCCTTCGTCTTTCTCCGTGTTAGTGCTCGATCACGGGCATCATCATTTCATGCTCCAAAATAGGCCAAAAACCTGCAAAAACGAAGTTCCTCCAAAATATTTGTGCAAATGTGAAAATGACCAATAATTAGGCTGGGGTTAGGATGGTTAGTGATTTTGATATTAAATTCATGCCATTATCAAGGATAAACAAGGGATAAAATGGATACTTAAGGAGTGCCAACAGTGTGTGTGTATCTGTGTTCTAATCTCTACCCCCCTTTGTATTTATATCAGGGAGCCACGGGGTGAGACTCTCCAAACCAATCTGAAGGACCAACCAGGAGACGACATGTGGCTTGGATAAGGCGGTGGGGCCCATGGGCCAGGTCAGCCGACCTGGTAGGTCGGTCGGCCTGCCTGTGAGACCAACTGCCCCCATCTTCTTCGAGCAGGTTGTTCTAGGCCTCCTTGTCTAGTCCATGGTGGTCTTGCCTATTTTGGCTTGTCTGAATTGGGTTCTTGCATCACTTTTGGTCCATCTGAGCCTGAATCAGTGCTCTGATAATTTCTGTGATTTTATATCGGGCCAAAGTGTGCTTGTAACCTGCATATTAGCTCAAAAACACAATTACATCTTCTAAAAGGTAAAGTGTGGTTTAGGGACTTTATTGGATAAAGATGCGTGTAAGAAATGCAAACTCTCATGATTTTCTAATCAAGTTGACGCCTAGAAATGATCGTTAGTGAGCGTCAACACGTAGTTCCATGGAAACATGGCTTCAGTGCTGACTTGGACACTTATCGAAGCCGAGCCAGAAAGAAGGTGGAAAAAGCATATAAGATGCGTGCCCTAGAAGAATGGGTAGCTGCAGTGAAAGGTGCATTGGCTGCTAGCCATCAGCAAGAAGATGCTGGAGCAGTTGCTCACTTGGATAGTAGTCCCGGCTCCCAACGCCGTAGCAGCGCCGTTTCCACGGAGCAGCCAGCCGGAGGTCCAACCAAAGTGGTTGCGAATGAGCCACATCATCACCATGTGGATGACATCACCATGAGGACCCCCTGCGAGCTTCTTTATCAGCAGAGTAAAAAGATTAAATTGGTTGCACATGGTATTGCTGAAGTACCCATCCAAGGCGGGACAATCCATGGCGTGCAGATTCCCGAAGGATATGCTAGGGTCATGGTTGACTGAGTCGAGAGAGGATGGGAAGATCTCGACCTGGAGAGCCCTGGAGGAGATGGAGAAGAGGAGCTAAGATAGGCCCTCCATACTTGGATATTATGGAACAAGCAGTACATAAGATTTGCGTGAGGGGTCATAGAGTCTGCATCATCGGGAAGGTCACTTGGTGAAGAAACGGAACCCAGCGTGCATCCGCCGTCACCGGCCGCTCCCCGAGACCCCAGCGTGGAGCCAGCGTCGCCGGCCGGTGCCCGAGACCCTAGTCCATCGCCTATGCCACCTCCACCTCCACCTTCACCTCCGGCAAAGAAGCAGAAGAAATCATCATCATCTGCTTGGGTCCCGCCACCGCCGCCTCCTAGGCCAAAGAGGACAGAACGGAAAAAAAAGAGAAGCCTGAGCCAAAGAAGTTAGGATGTGACATGACTCCTGAAGAATTGCAAGCGCATGTTGATAAGGAGGTTCGTGATCACTTCAAGCCAAAGAAGCCTGAGCCCAAGGTGCCAGTGGATCCAGTAGCCAAGAAGTTCTTTCTTACAATGATGTACCAAACAAAGGAGAAAGAACCACTATCGGACTACGACCGCTCGATTAAAAAATTATGGGAGAAAAAGAGTAATCATTGGTACATCCAAGTCCCCCAGTGTTGGGTATTTTAATGATGCGAATAAATCTGCAAGCGTACGGATACCGTTGTAGCTTTCACCAATGAGAAATCAAGGGTATCGTATCCACAAGGAACGTGTGTGCACTAACTTCTTACTAAGTCGGTCCAAGGACACACCAAGATAAGTGGCGGGGATAGAGAGGATTCCTAGGGTAGTACTAAGGATAAGTTAAGGTCGATCTCTCGGGCTAGATACTCGCTTCGGGCACCGGCTTACCCCTGAAATGGTCAGGAGACTCCGGCCAACTGCTCTACGCTATATCCGAACATGGAGGGCTACTAAGGACCAACAGGGCTGTCACCACTTGTGGACTATCTCACAGACTGTGGGATATAAGGCAAATGAAGGTAACCCTTAGCCTGGACACCACGTCTATGCTACTGATTACTACCATAGTCTAACTACGTTTGGTACCCCGTAGAAAATTACGGCACTCTGTATAAAACAGAGCGACGAAACCGCGAGTAAGAGAACTGATCTCACTCAAAGATTAGTACTATGCAAGAATAGGAAATCACAAATACTAACTTACTTTACTCCGAAAGAAGCCAGTATTTGTAGAGGTACAAGCTTGGAGAAGAACACCGCCCCGAACTACTCCTCACTCTCCTCCTTTATTCTAAGCACTAGCGGACTAGCACGTCGCCTTTGCAATGTGGCACTACTCTACTCCCTTGGATGATGTGTGAAATGAGGGGTGAGGGAGGTCCCCTTTTATAGCTTGAGGAGGTCAGTTCCCACCGTATGCATATAAGGAAGGAATAAAGGTTGAGTAGGTGCTACTCCATGTTGAAATGCACCTGGACGGAAGCCCGTCTAGGGTCGGGCGACCCAGGGGGTCGGCTGGCCCCAGATGGCACTCCCCCAGGCCCTCCTTCCTCTAGCTGGCTGATAGGTGGGTCCTGGTCTTATCCCATGGGTGCATGTGCCTTGGCGCGCCCGTTTCCTATGGTTTGTGGTCCCTTATGGTAAGTGTAACGCAGGACTAGATCGTCTATGCATTTCTTTTGCGTTCACTTGTGTTTTCCTTTGTATTTTAGCTGTGGGTGCCTACAGACCACGATTCACCAAAACTCATGGAACATGATTAGAAATAAGCCCTACAACTAAGTTTGGTGATGAAATATTATGAAAAGCTGCAGGAGTTGACGGCAGATTTTAGGACTTAAGGGCCGTCAACAACATCCCCACACTTAGCCTTTGCTCGTCCTCAAGTGAAGGAGAAAGAACTAAGGTGAAACAAAACTTCCAAAGGTATGAAGCAAGCATAAGAGATATTCCAAACTTCACCTTGCACTTGTGAACTTTGATGTGTCTATCATGCCATCTCGGGTAGTTGAGGAGTGGAGCAGTCTTTAATCAAGTCACCTCAACTCCTTATGTCAAGTAGCTTGGGATTTTTTTATTAGTTTTCAAAATAAACCTTGCTTAGCTCCTCATTTGATACTCTTAGATCGCTCAAGATGTTTCATTCCTCACCAAGGCCTTTTATGTGTCTTTCTTTTTCACCCTACTCCTAATGGCTTCTTTTTGTGGAGCTGTAGGTATGGAGGATATGAAGGCAAGCTTGCTTCTCATATTTTGCTATGTCAAAAACCGGATCCAAAGGAGAAACAAGTCATAAACCTTGATCAAGATGTGCAGGTGTGATATTTTTTTTTGGTAGATGGTGGAGAACTCATTTGCATGATCCCTCTTTCTCCCTTTTTTTTTCTTGGATATGGGCCATCTTTTTTTTTTGAGATGCCTTGTGGGCATGTGGTATTCGTTCTTCGGGTATGCATCTTTTCCCCCTTTTTTTGACATTCCTTGTGAGCATGTGGCATACCTTCGCTGGGTATGCATCTTTTATTTCTTTTTTTACACATCCTGCATCCTTGATGGTAACTTTTGGAGAAAGAGAGTCATGTTATGGCATGGAGTTTTATTTAGTGAGTGTATGGATGGATGTACTTGCTATCTTCCAGTGTGGAAGTATAGCATATGAGTGGACGTGTACGTGATCTTGATCATAGGAGTATGAAATGAATCTCACTAAGGGTCACAACAATTTGACAAAGCTCAATGAGAAAACAAGTTGCTTATGTGGAAAGGCTTTTCAAACTTGGAACTCAAATGGCTCTGGATAGGACTTTGGCAAATCAAAGAGGAGCTTTGCAAGTTCTTTTTTTTCAAATAAATTTTCCCAAGTACTTAAACATTAAGAGCGAAGATCATGTCATCAAACCATACCACACACATCAACTACTTAGATGAGCATGTTGTCCTAAAAAAATTGTTCACAAGCATCAAGATGATAAGTATGGAATATAACTTATGCAAGCCAACCATAGAAAGTATGTAGAGTAGGTGGAGCATGATGATTCATTTTATTTGAGCTTGATTCAAAAGATCAGTTTTAAAACTCATTCAAACTCAGAACCAAGGAGAGTGAAGCTTGGGGTTGCATACCTTCGCTGCGTGAAGACTATCTGGGGGTCAGGCGACCCTCCCACACTTATTCTTCTGCCTGTAATTTATTAGGGAACAAAGCAAAACAAAAAAGGAGCCTAGGAAGCTAAGGGTTGTCTAGCCTATTTTATTTTGGAAGTTGATTTTAAGACTAGGTTTCTTCGATGAAGTTGATCACGTCATACTCTTTATTGTCGGGTTCAAGGAAGATTTTTAAATGATGACCGTTTACCTTGAAGGTCTTACCTTCATCATTTCGAAGAGTGATTGCTCTGTGTGATGCGACGTTGACGACGGTGTACGGTCCTTCCCATTTTCTCCGAAGCTTCCCATGTCCAAACAACTTAACCCTGGAATTAAAGAGCAATACCTTATCTCCTGGCTTGAGCTCCTTTTGCTTGATCCTTTTGTCGTGCCACTTCTTGGTCTTTTCTTTGTAGATCTTGGCACTATGGTATGCTTTGTTCTTCCATTCTTCCAGCTCTGATAGCTGTTGCTCTCTGTGCATTCCGGCTTTCTTAAAGTCTATGTTGAATTTTCGGATTGCCTAGTGTGCCCTGTGTTCTAGCTCGACAGGCAGGTGGCATGTCTTTCCATACACTAGCTGATAGGGTGACATGCCCAGTGGTGTTTTGTAGGGAGTTCGATATGCCCAAAGTGCATCGGGTAGCTTTGTCTTCCATGATTTCCCCATCTCTTGTACGGTCTTTTGCAGAATGTTCTTGATTTGTTTATTTGATGTTTCTGCTTGATCATTGGTTTGGGAGTGATATGGAGTTGCAATGTTGTACTCTGCTCCAAGCTCTTTGAGGAAGTTTCGGAAGGTCTTATCAATAAAGTGAGATCCTCTATCACTTATCACCATCCTTGGTGTCCCAAAACGAGGAAAGATGATCTCATGGAACATACGTCGAGCATGCTTGGAGTCGGCAGCACGGCATGGCATTGCTTCTACCCATTTGGACACATAATCCACCGCCACCAGGATGTATTCACTGTCATAGGACTTTGGGAATGGTCCCATGAAGTCAATGCCCCATATGTCAAATAGTTCTATCTGGAGGTTGTTTTGTAGGGGCATTACATCTCGTGTAGTAATTCCTCCATGCTGCTGGCATCTTTGGCATCTTCGAATGAAGTCTTTAGTGTCCTCGTACATGGTTGGCCAAAAGAATCCACTTTGCCAGATCTTGGCCTGAGTACGGTATACACCATAGTGTCCCCCATAAGGTGTCGCATGACATTTCTCAATGATTCTTATTCGGCTGTGGGTACACATCTTCTCAGCAAGCCATCAGCACAAACTCTGTAGAGGTACGGATCATCCCACAAGTGACGTCTACTTTCGTAGATTAGCTTCTTCTTGTTTTCTCCTGGTGGTACATACCCTGCAACCATAAAATTCACAATATTTGCATACCAGGGTGTGGAGTTCGTTACCTTCATGAGCATGTCATCCCGGAGGAAGTCATTTATCGGTAGCTCCTGCATGTTAGTGAAATGCATACGCGACAAATGATTTGCAACAGAGTTTTCTACTCCCTTTTTATCCTCTATTTCAATGTCAAATTCTTGGAGTAGAAGGATCCAACGTATCAAGCATGGTTTAGCATCTTTCTTAGTGAGCAAATATTTCAAGGCAGCATGATCGGTATAAACAACAATCTTTGCTCCTACTAAGTAAGATCTGAACTTGTTGATAGCAAAGACAACGGCAATGAGCTCTTTTTCAGTGGTAGCATATTTTAGTTGAGCTCCTGTCAAAGTCTTGCTAGCATAGGCGATCCCGTGATGCTTCCTATCCTTAGTTTGGCTGAGGACATCACACATGATCTCAAAGGGCAGCGTCCAATCTGGAGGCTGGATGATTGGCGCTGAAATGAGTGCTTTTTTGAGAGTGTGAAAGGCAGTGAGGCACTCATCGGTGAAGTCAAAGGGTGCATCCTTATTTATGAGGCTCGTGAGGTGTCTAGCGATGTGGGAAAAGTCTTTGATGAAACGGCGGTAGAACCCAGCATGGCCTAGAAAGCTACGGAATCCCTTGACATTAACGGGAGGTGGGAGCTTTTCAATAACTTCAATCTTAGCTCGGTCCACCTCTATCCCACATTCAGAAACATGGTGCCCCAAGACAATGATTTCATGGACCATGGAATGGCACTTTTCCCAATTAAGCACCAAGTCTTTCTCCACGCATCGTTGTAAGACCTTATCTAAATTCTCAAGGCAATGATCAAAGTTTTTTCCATAGACGGAGAAGTCAACCATGAAAACTTCCATGATCTACTCAATCATGTCCGAGAAAATAGACATCATGCACCTTTGGAATGAAGCGGGTGCATTACACAACCCGAACGACATCCTACGATAGGCGTATGTTCCATAAGGGCATGTGAACGTGGTCTTACTTTGGTCATCGGGATGGATGAGGATTTGATGATAACCGGAATACCCATCAAGGAAACAGAAGAAGGAATGGTTTGCAAGCCGCTCCAACATTTCATCAATGAAAGGCAGCAGGAAATGATCCATCTTTGTAGCATTATTGAGTTTCCTATAGTCTATGCACATCCTCCATCCAGTGGGGATATGTTGATCGATCATCTCATTCTTATCATTAGGGACAACCGTCAACCCTCCCTTCTTAGGCACTACCTGAACGGGACTAACCCACTCACTATATGGCACGGGGTAGATAACCCCGGCGTGTAGGAGTTTCAGGACCTCCTTCTTAATGACTTCCCTCATCGCATTGTTCAACCTCCTTTGAGTTTCTCTACATGGTGTGGAATCTGGATCCAAGGGGATGCGATGGGTACAAAGAGTTGGGCTAATTCCCTTTAGATCATGGAGGGAATATCCCAGAACGGCTCTATGTTTCTCTAGGGCGGTGATTAGTCTCGCAGATTCTTCTTCTGAAAGTTTATCACTAATGATTACTGGAGACTCAATATCACCATGGAGGAAGGCGTAATGGAGGCCTGCGGGTAAGGGTTTCAACTCGATTGGAGGTCTAGAGGGAGTCCCAAACTCGGATATGTATATGGGTTCGGTGGGTTCATCCTCCTCCTCAATGAACTTTTCAGCATCTTTTTAAGGAGGGATTCTGGTGAGTCAAAAGGGAGAATTCCTGTAACCTCCATGATCGGTTCAGATTCAAGGGCAGATTCGGCCATAGAGTTTGTGGCTCTAGAGATTTGGGCAGAAAAGGTTTCCTTCCCTAGACGGACATCGGCCTTACCTTGAGTTGGAGCATCCATGAGCAATTTCTCAATGGGGTGCCCGATCATGAAATCGAAGTCTTGGACATCGGAGACATGAAAATCAAGGATCACATCGATGTTTTTGTGCTTAACAGTCACGTTCTGCAAAATCCCAATTCCTTCTAGGATTTCTCTAGAGGAAGTCTGGAAGGTTTTGTTGGTTCGAACCAACGGCTCATCTCCCAAGAGTTGGAACGCGCATTCACTGGAGATGATGTTGGCTCCGACAGTGGGACAATAGAGAACGTCTACCGGGGTTCCCCTTATGGTGCAAGGAATGGTTGATGGAGGGGAGTTGATCCGGAGAACTTCTGGTGACAGTTCCACCTCCCTTGACCATTTACTAGCCATAATGGATGTTATCTTCTTAACATTTTCCCTAAGGAATGTGGCTTCTATAGGATCAGTGGAAGGGATGGGAACCGACGGCTTCCTCGTGCAGGGATAGTTTGAGGTGTTTCCGAAGGCTTCCCCTGGTGTTGGGTATTTTAACGATGTGAATAAATCCGCAAGCGTACGGATACCGTTGTAGCTTTCACCCATGAGTAATCAAGGGTATCATATCCACAGGGAACGTGTGTGCACTAACTTCTTACTAAGTCGGTCCAAGGACACACCAAGATAAGTGGCGGGGATAGAGAGGATTCCTAAGGTAGTACTAAGGATGAGTTAAGGTCGATCTCTCGGGCTAGATACTCGCTTCGGGCACCGGCTTACCCCTGAAATGGTCAGGAGATTCCGGCCAATGGGTCTACGCTATATCCGAACGTGGAGGGCTACTAAGGACCAACAGGGTTGTCACCACCTGTGGACTACCTCACAGACCGTGGGATATAAGGCAAATGAAGGTAACCCTTAGCCTAGACACCACGTCAATGCTATTGATTACTACCGTAGTCTAACTACGTTTGGTACCCCGTAGCAAACTACGACACTCTGTATAAAACAGATCGACGAACCCGCGAGTAAGAGAACTGATCTCACTCAAAGATTAGTACTATGCAAGAATAGGAAATCACAAATACTAACTTACTTTACTCCGAAAGAAGCCAGTATCTATAGAGGTACAAGCTTGGAGAACAACACCGACAGGCCCGGCGCTTCCCCGAACTACTCCTCACTCTCCTCCTTTATTCTAAGCACTAGCGGACTAGCCCGTCGCCTTTGCAATGTGGCACTACTCTACTCCCTTGGATGATGTGTGAAATGAGGGGTGAGGGAGGTCCCCTTTTATAGCTTGAGGAGGTCGGTTCCCGCCGTATGCATATATGGAAGGAATCAAGGTTGAGTAGGCGCTACTCCACGTTGAAATGCACCTGGACGGAAGCCCGTCTACGGTCGGGCGACGCAGGGGGTCGGCTGGCCCCAGATGGCACTGCCCCAGGCCCTCCTTCCTCTGGCTGGCTGACAGGTGGGTCCTGGTCTTATCCCATGGGTGCATGTGCCTTGGCGCGCCCGTTTCCTATGGTTTGTGGGCCCTTCTTGTAAGTGTAACGCGGGACTAGATCGTCTGTGCATTTCTTTTGCGTTCACTTGTGTTTTCCTTTGTATTTCAGCTGTGGGTGCCTGCAGACCACGATTTACCAAAACTCATGGAACTTGATTAGAAATAAGCCCTATAACTAGTTTGGTGATGATATGTTATGAAAAGCTGCAGGAGTTGACGGCAGATTTTAGGACTTAAGGGCCGTCAACACCCAGCTCGGCGAACAACCCAAACAAACGGTACCCGCTCTCAAGGTCCTTTCGAAAGAGGATGAAGCAATTGCTGAGTTTGTGGTTGAAAATGGGCTCTCAAAAGCTCAGCTGCAAGGGAAAGAAAAAGTCCCAGTTCACGAAGGGTCAGGCAGAAAACCATTTGTACTGGGGGAACCTCTTATGTGGCCAGAGTTGATTGACAGGCTACCAACGAGAATGCGTGAGTTGCATCAATGGTACATGAAATATTCTGCAGAGAAAAATACTATGTTCGCTGCTCGCATTAAAGATAGCCATTTCCATCGGGGGATAAACGACGTATGGATCGAACTTGTAAATCTGTGGGATCTATACCATCAAGATGCTTTAGACAAGTCCCTCCTCAGTGCATTTTGCATGTAAGCGTTTTCTCTCTCATTTTTATACTCCAGCTATACTAAGTCTGTGGTTTCTCATCCCGTCCTTCTATTTCTAATCGTGTAGGATGAAGGTGCAAGAATGCCGAAAAAAGGGGATCTACAACATCGGCTTCATTGATCCAAATGTCGTAAATGAGGACTCGGTACTCAAATGGCCAAATCTCACCAAGAATATTATATTCACAGCCATGGATAGGTAGCATGCTTGCACATTCATTCTATTGCCGTACAACTTCGAGTGAGTCCTTTAACTTTTTACATCAATTCAATTTACCGTACAAATTTAAGTGAGTCCTTTAACTTCTTTTCATCACTTCAATCTCAACAGCTTCCACTGGATCATTCTCTCTATCGAGATCGATCGGTCCCGAGTTGTGGTGTTCGACTCCTTGAGGAAACCAAAAGAAAAGTATCAATCTCTCATAGACATCCTTCAAAATGCATGGGCTCGGTTTATCCGTAAACACTTAGGAGTCGCGACAACGCCTTCTAATCTTTATATCAAAACTGACTTTCCGGTACGGATACATATCGCGCATCTACTGTGATTTCATTAAACGTCATGAATATTTCATAACCCATATCTATATATAGTGTTTGAGACAGAAGCAAGGAACCAACCTATGTGGTTACTATATGTATGTGAGCACATACAGAGTTTTTGCTCCTCCACCAAGAGGATGACAAAACAACAATTCGATGTACGTGTTACATTAATAATAATTTCTTGCATTTAATTTCATGCAGGTACTAATTGAAAATTTTGGTGTTTGCACCTGACAGATTTGGCGTATGAAGGACCTCATCGAACCGGCGAGAATCAGGGCAATTCAAGAATCACTCTATGGATTCTTGCTAGATGAGGTCATAAATCGAAAAGGAGAATTTCATTCGGATCAAAGGATAAGCGTGGCTCAACTTGATAGAAACAAGTGCAGGGACGACAACAACGACGATGCCGATGACTAGTATTATTCTCTTTTTTGGATACTTGTCGGAAAAAACTAATGACCATGGATACTTGTAAATATTTTTGTAATCCAAATTGCACTACTATTATAAGTAATTGTAATATTTGAAGTGTATATCAATATAATATGTATATATAATTACTTTTGCTTTGTGCGAATAAAAATATATATGAATGCTAGATACGAATACAAATACACAAATACGAATACTAATTAACTAAAACTAAAATGAAAAGAGGAGAAACATAATTAAAAGGAAAAAAACACTTAGTACCGGTTGGTAAAACCAACCAGTACAAACCTGCCGCGCCAGGAGCTGCGACGTGGCAGGCAGTTTAGTACCAGTTGGTGTTACTAACTGGTACTAAACTACGCTTTTAGTACCGGGCGGTACCGGTCGGGAAACCAGTACAAACCGGGGGTTCCCCATCGGTACTAAAGGTCAATTTTCTAGCAGTGTACAATTTGCAGCATCTATCTAGAAAGAATAGATGCCTATAATATGTAACAGTAGGGATGGAAACGTGGAAAATATGAGGCCAGTAAACAGTAAATTTGAAACATGGAGAGGGAATTCAGTAGTAGCTGGAATTTAGTGGACACCATTTCCCGTTTTATTGTTCTCCAAAGAAGATGTGGCCATGGCGAATCTGGGTATCCTTGTGATAGAAAAGGATGCAGCTCATCCGCGTGGCGTGAGCATGACGCCATGTGGACAAAACAACTTCCAGCCAGGTACAATGATATCCTTTGAAGCTTAATTGCCATCATTATATGGGGTTGAATAAATCATATGATGCATGTTGTTGCAGTATGCAAAGTGCACTGGAGCTAGTACTGTAGCTACAATGCTGCCATGTCCAGATGAAGCTATATATGATGATGTAGTAGGCATGCTGCTATGTCCAAGATGGAGCCAAAATTTGCTTTGTTTCATTTTCATGTTGGACACAATTGTCCTTGGTAAAGTCACAGTCTCGCTACAACATACACTACCGGACTAGTCCTCTTTACCGAGTGTCCGAAACACTCGGCAAAGCCCATATTGAACTCAGCAAACTTTACACGGCAATAGATGTGATGGCGAAGAAGGCTTTGCCGAGTGCCTTTTCTCGGGCACTCGGCAAAGCTTTTGCCGTGTGCCAAAAAGCTCTCGGCAAAATAAAGTAAGTGGGCCGGCCAAACTGCTGGTAACAGGGACTTTGCCAAGTTTTAGACGGAAAGGCACTCGGCAAAGTTCTGCTCTTTACCGTGTGCCGTCCAGCCAGCACACAGCAAAGATGGTGACTTTCCTGAGTGCCTATACTTTTTCACTCGACAAAGCCGTTATCTTTGCCGAGTGCTTTTGCCTTGGCACTCGGCAAAGTCCACTTTGCTGAGTGCAAAGGTAAATGCACTCGGCAAAGTTACCTTCTTCTTTTTTTCTCGCGTTTATGAGCCCCACTCATTCAAACATCAAATGTAGCACAATATATACATCACAGACAGTTAATATATCATATATATGGCCCGATACTTGCAGTCATTATTCCAAGAATTTCAAATGAATGCGATATATTGACCAATGTAGTGCAACGATGACTTACCCACAATTTCCCAACCACCTGCCTCGCCTTGGTGCCGAAATTCCTCCCTTCCCGATCTTCTGCATCTGGGACGGTGATGTAGTGGTCCCACGTGCAGGCCAGCTCCAGGACCCCGACATGCATCACGAGCCTAGGGAAGTGCTCCTTGCACAGAAGACCCAGGATGCCATTGGGTTTCCATTTGTGGTCACCTCCCGACACCATCACCCAATTCCTACAAAAGTATTTAAGATAAAGTATTAGTTTCTATTGTGATTTTCAACATATCAAATGAAAAAGAAGTGATAACATCTGAAGTTACTAACCGAAACCCTGCTGGTCGAATCATCGGCCGTCTCGCCAGAGGTATCGGCCGTGGCAGGAGTTGCGACAGTCCTCGCAACCACACCTGCTGTGTACCTCCTGCCGCCCCCTCCTCCTCCTCCTGCCCCTGCACGTGCTCCTCCTCCTCCTCCTCCTTCTCAACAGGAGAAGGTGTCCTCTCCCTCTTCCTCCTCCCACCCCCCCTTCCCTCCTCCATCACCTCTCCCACTACCTCCTCCACCACTTCTCCCTCTCCCTCCCCCTCCACCACCTCTCCCTCTCCCTCCCCCTCCACCACCTCTCCCTCCTCCTCCACCGCATCTCCATCCACCACGGCTCCCGGACGCCTCTAATGCATTGGACCCCTCAGGTGCCGCTCGCCGTCCACCTTTATTCCTATAGAAGAAGCTCAGCAAACCCATCTTGCCACCGCCTGGCATCTTTGTTCAATTACCTGCAATCAAGAAGAGTGAACGAATCAGCAAATGTAAACAATACATACTTAGAAAAAAGATGCAAAATGAACAAAACATAACTAGAGATTAACATAGTATTAAATAGTGCGGATCATACATGTATTAGAAATAGTCATCATGATCGGGATTAGCTGGATCATAATTCTCATCATCACTATTAGCTATGTCAATAAAACCAGCAGTATCCAAAGGAGGAATCTCGTTTCACTGTCTCTACCTAAACGCAGTCGCTCAAGTAATTCTAAGTCATGAATATTTTCGACCTCATCTCCAGCTTTCTCGTCAACAACCCTTTCATTGTCTACTTCCATTCCAATCACGTCGGTTAAGTCTATCTCGAAACTCCCTTCTAGCCCCTCTTCTTGAAAGAACTCTCTCCCATTATTGTAGTCTTCATTCTTTGAGATAGACATTTTGCCGTGTGGCGATACCTTGTACACAACATTCCAACCCTTAAGACGTTCGTCGGTTTGGCATGGGTATGAGAGATAATAAACTTTTGTGGCCTGTTGAGCCACAATGTAGACATCATCGCCTGGTAATTTTGAATCCTGTCAAATTTCAACTAGGCCAACATTAGGGGTATGCCTCGTTAATGTAGTATCAAACCAATGGCAGTTGAATATGACAGGAGTCAGTGGTACGGAACCATAAAACTTGAGTACAAGAGACAGCAACGAGTACTATCAAAATCAAATGCATCTAAACGGTGTCCCTACAGTCTAATAGGTGAAGATAGGTCCTAATCCCACCCGAGGATGCATAGATACAGTCAGTTTACATGATCCACTCCTATCCGAGACAGAATTTCGGCAGCACCTCCCCACTATTCTCCAGATACACATCTTGGAAGGGAGATTGTGTATCCGGAGAAGAACGGGGAGATGGTGCCGAGACTCTGCCTCGGATCGGAGCGGACCATGGAAACTAACCTGATCTACGCATCCTCGGGCTGTCCAAAGAACGTGGACAATTCGAAATATATACGGCCATAGATATGCAAAGATCTGCATATTTCCAATCGTATCTCTTTTGAACGGGAGACGACTAACTAGGTTATGTGATCTACAAACATGATACGAAAAGAGGGTCAAATATGCCTGACCTTGCTATCCTGCAAACTGACGAGTCGAAGACGGTGGCGGCTGCGGGAACCAGGTGGCAGAGGCCTGCGGCGGGAACTAGGTGGCGGTGGCCGGTTCCTGCAAAATAAATACAATCCAGTCATTTTGGTCAGGAACTAGAATACTGAATATGAATACTGAATACTGAAACTAGAATACTCATCTGTACAAGCAGATTACTGAACACTGAAGAATACTCATCTGTACAAGCAGATTACTGAACACTGAATAAAAAATTATGAAACTAGAATACTGAATTACCGAAGAGCCGCTCAACGGATCTCCCGTTGGCATGGTGGATCTCCGGCGCCTGTGCCACTGCGCCTGGTGGATCTCCGGCAGCGGTTCAGCGGCAGCGCGGGGGGCCGCCCTGCAGCTCCCGGCGTCAAAGGGTTGGCGGTGAAGGCCTAGTTGATCTCGGGGAGGCTGCCGCCGCGCGACGCCGCTCCTGGCGATGCTGCGCGCTGCTCCCGCACAGGTCGCCTGCCGCCGCTCCCCGTGAAGGCCGCCCTGCAGGTCCCGGCATGACGGGGCAGTGGCGCGCCAGGGTGGAGGGGCGGCGGGCCGATGGGTCGGTGGGGCGGTGCGCCGGGACGGTGGGTGGTGGCGGCCAGGTGGCACCGGGATGGGGCGGCGTATGTGCGGCGGCGTGCCCGGAGGCCGGCGCAGGCGGTGTGCGGTGGCGGCAGCTTGGGGGGCCGGTGGAGGGCGCGGCGGCGTGGCGGGCGGCGTGGCGGCGCGACAGGCGTAGTGTGGCGTGGCGGCGTGGCAGGCGGGCGGGCCTGGCGTGGCGGCGCGGCGCGGCGAGGTGGGGCAGCTGAGTGTTGGGAGTGGGGGGAGCGGCGCGCGCGAGCGCGTTAAGTGTTTTGGGGGGATGGCCGTGTGCCAGATCACGGGCACACGGCAAAGCCGGCACCGTGTGCCTACTTTGCCGTGTGTCCTAGGTCTTGCACACGGCAAATGTTTTTAACTCCAAATTTTTTTCATTTCAATCCCCACCACTATTTCATGTTTGCATAACTTTGACATATTTTTTACCATGCCAAAATGACTCAACAATTCATGTTTGATGAGTGCCTGCGAAAAAACCTATTGTTTCATGTGTTTCAAGCTCAAATTCAAATTATATTAGCTAAATCGTTTCCATACCGTGTTTAACTAAATTTGATTGAATGTACTTTAAATACCTTGCAAAACACACTCAACAGTTCATGTTTGATGATTTTATGCGTAAAAACTATTATGTCATGCGTTTCAAGCTTACATTCAAATTATATACACTGATTTCTATAAGTGCAAAAAAAATTTAAAAATATAAAACGGACTCGAAAATTTACCAAAACTTCACAGGACACAAATTTGGTTGTTAGTTGCCTATACAAAAAGTTTCACAGTGAAAACCCAATGCAACTGTCACTTCGACAACAAATCCTACCGGATACTTCACACCTTTATGAAACTTCTTCGGAGATCCTTCAGTTTGTAAGAAGCGTATGTTACAACTTGTCTGAAATGCTGTCAATTTTTTTCACACTCTCCCCGTATGATATCATGACATTTTGACAAATCCCATTATTTTCAGACATCGTTTGCTATTTTATAATTTTTTCCGAACGTCCGGGCGCAGGTTTGCAGTCAAGTTTCGTGATCAAGATGTTTCAAATTTGCAGTCCCTTCCTGGATACGGCCTCAGTTTTGATTCAATAACATGAATATCACTTTCCCTTTCAATTATTTTGAAAATTCGACCCACTTGCAGTTCATACTTAACTTGGACCGATAATTTCCCGAAAACGAAATAAAATGATGAAATATAGTAAACGAATTGTGGAACGTATCATATATCACCAGAGAGTAACTTTTCAAGTTTGAGGAGAGAAGAAAAAAATTGGAAGGCACAAGGTAAAAAAAAACTGATTTGCCAAGTCCCAACAAAAGACACTCAGCAATGGTTAGCCTTTGCCGAGTGCCAGAAGCTTGGCACACAGCAAACAATTCTTTACCGTGTGTCTTAGGGGCTGCACATGGCAAAGTCTAACGGCCGTCGGCCTGCTTGACGGCTGTGCGGGCATGTGCGCTGCCTTTGCCGTGTGCAGGCTGGTTGGCACACGGCAAAGATAGAGTATGCTGTGTGCCTCCTCTTTACCGAGTGTCGGTACACAGCTTTACCGTGTGCCAAGTGTTTGCCGAGTGCATTAGGGCCAGCACTCGGTGAATGGCCTCTTTGCCAAGTGCCCGATATTTGGCACTCGGCAAAGCCATAAGCACACGGCATACCATGGGTTTCCGGCAGTGATAGATACAGATTACCGGTGCATTGTCTTGTCACTGTCAGATCAGAAATATAATTGATCAACACACATTATTTTCTCCTTCCCAAAGCAACATTCCCTTCTCGGCTCGGTTGAGCACGTTGAGAAACAATCGATCAAGAGGAGGAAGAAGAACACCATCGCGTTTGTGTTCGTTGAATGTTCAATTAAACGATGGTCTTGTCTGATAGGATTGTGTCATTCTGTCGCTAGTATAGACTGGTACATACTACAACAACCTATTGACGTGTATTTTGACAAATTCTTCGAAAGATGTAAATAGAGACCGGCTGGTGTTCCTATCTTGGAAGACTCGTAGGATTATTCTTTTTAAAAAAAAATTCCCTATACATGTTCCAAATAATGGACACTAAACAATTCTTTCGGCTAAGCCTGTATGCGCCGTCTCAGATTTGCAATATAAGCAACAATTTTCTTGGGGATAATCATTTCAATATATAAAGACATTTGCCACTAACAATTGATACAGTAATTACCTCGAAAGGAGGAGGAAAATATAACTAAAGACTGAATAACCTACATGCATGTTGACTTTTCTTAATTATAAGATAATATCCTAGATAACTTCACTTCAACACTTTCTGCTGCTGATCCGTAGTAAGTACTCCCTCCGTATTTCTTTATATGACGTTCCGACAGGGCAATTTAGCTTATTTCCAATACATTTTTTTTTGTCGGCAACGTCAAGTATTTCTACCGGAGGTAGTATTACTCTAACGAAGATCTTAGCCTCTACTCGTTGAGATAATGATCAGTTGTTAACAAACCCACCAGAGTACTAGTTCACTCTTGCTACATTACCAATTCTTTTCGATCACAAGAATGAAAAAAAATATCACCACATATTTTTTCTACCAGGCCAGTGAACCTTATCACAATTAAGCAATTTCTTCAGATGGCAGCGCATGCGAGTAACAAACTAACAGGATACCACAAAAAGATCGAAACAATGCACGCAAATTAAATGAAATGTTGGTTCATAGCACGTAGGAATAATACACAGGCTCACCGGCGGGCGGCGGGGAAGCCGTAGGACGGCGCGTAGCAGTCGAAGGCGCCGGACATTGTGGCGTCGGCGGCGGCCTCGGCGGCGAACTCGCCGCCGCGGCGGAAGCAGGCGTGCGAGGACGCGTCGCCGACGCCGAGCGAGATGAGGCTCTTGCCCTTGCCGGCGCTGGCGAGCAGCTCGCCCACCACGCCCCGGATGGAGACCCTGTGCTCCGCGAGCGCCGGGTGGCACCTCACCGCCGCCTTGCCGGCGCCGCCGCCGTTGGCAACAGCAGCCTTGCAGCTCTGTTCCTCCGGCCGTGCTGCCTGCTGAGGGAGGGAGGGAGAAACAAAGATAACGCCTGACAAATTCACAACCTACCTCTGGTTGATCAGTAAAAATGTGAATCTGGTTCGTACCACACGTACCTGAGCAGTGGGAGCCATTAGAGAGAGAAAGATCGAGGAAGAGAGAAAAATCCAGGAGAGGGAGAGATCCGAGAGATCTTGGCAGGACGAACAGATGCGTCCAAGTCACGGATTATATGTACCACATCCTGAGCACCTAAAAGATTTTCGGCCAATCAGCCTTTGTAATGTCATTTACAAGGTTGTTTCTAAATGCATTGTTAACAGACTAAGGCCCCTTCTGCAGGATCTTATTGCCCCAAACCAGAGTGCGTTCATCCCAGGCCGTATGATAACTGACAACGCTCTTATTGCCTTTGAATGTTTACATGCTATCAATTCTAATGCAGATGAAAGGAGCAGGTTTTGTGCGTATAAGTTGGATCTCTCCAAGGCGTACGACAGAGTTGAATGGTGTTTTCTCCGCAGTGTGTTGTTGAAACTGGGCTTTCAAAGTTCATGGGTGGATCAAGTTATGACTTGTGTCTCCTCGGTCCGCTATACAGTTCGTTTCAATGGTGCTATGTCAGCACCTTTTACACCAACCCGAGGTCTACGGCAAGGTGATCCGCTCTCGCCATACCTCTTCCTTTTTGTTGCTGATGGTCTGTCTACTCTGATAAACAGGAAAGTAGAAACTAGTGCCATGAAGGAGCTCATAATCTGCAGAAATGCCCCTGGGATTTCACATCTTCTTTTTGCAGATGATACATTGCTCTTCTTCAGAGCTTCAACAGATCAAGCAGAGGTGATTAAGGAGGTCCTGACAACATATGGACACTGTACTGGACAGCAGATCAACCCAGCAAAATGCTCCATCATGTTCAATGAAAAATGTCCGTCGGCCACGCAAAATCAAGTCAAAACCATACTTTAGGTAGAAAGAACCGTGTTTGATGCCAAATACTTGGGGCTTCCAACACCAAGTGGCAGGATGAAAGGGGATCGGTTTCAACATCTGAAGGAGAGGCTAAACAAACGTCTAAAGGACTACTCTGAGAAGAACTTATCCAGTGCAGCAAAAGAAGTCCTAATCAAATCGGTGGCACAAGCCCTGCCAACATGCATTATGAGTGTGTTTAAACTTCCTCTCGGTTTATGTGATGATCTTACTGGTATAATCAGACGCTTTTGGTGGGGTGAGGAGAATGGGAAGAGGAAGATGGGCTGGTTGGCTTGGGAGCAGATGATCATGAAGAAAGGTTGTGGTGGGATCGGCTTCAGAGATCTACGACTGTTTAATCAGGCCATGTTGGTGCGCCAAGCTTGGCGGCTCATTCAGTTCCCTGACAGCTTGTGCGCGAGGCTGCTGAAAGCCAAGTACTTCCCAAGGGGTAAGGATGGATTCGGATGTTTATTCGAATGTCAGATTTTTTGTCATTTTTCTTCGATTATAGACAAATAAGATATAGAATTTACTATATAAATTCATAGCCTTGTATTTAACATTGATCTTGTAAAGATTCATAAAAACTAAACCTCAAATTTATCATATATATTCTCAAATAATAGATATAAAAATTCGAATACGGATTCGAATCTTTTTTCACATTTTTAATTGTAGGGAGCAAATAATACATAAAAAATCTATACAAAATTTTATTCTTATGTGTAATAATATGCTTGATAATATAAAAAATGATTAGCATAAAATGTTAAGCATATCTATTTTAAAATATTAAATTTGTTCTAAGAATTCGGATGTCTAGAGGGGGCTCCGCGGCGAGCTAGGGAGCGGCGGCGCTAATGGCGGCGGCGGCGGCCGTTCCAGGCAAAGGGGGGGCGCGGAGCTGGGTTCACAAGCTCGGGAGCGACGAAGAGAAGGTCAAGGACGGCTCTGAGCTTGCGGGAATGGTCTAGGCGAGTCAAGGGCGCGAGAAGAGCGAGGCGTGGTCAGCCGGGCCGTCACGGCGTCGCCGTGGCGCTTCGGCGGCAAACCTCGGCGTGCGCGCATGGGAACGGTGACGCGTGGCGAGGCCGAGCGGAGTGGGGCCGGTTTGGGTGAACCTGGGGGTGGGGAGGCGGTCTGGCTGGGCGCGCGGCGCGCGGCCGGCGACCTCTGGTCGGCCGGGCAGAACAGGGGAGGGAGAGAGAACAGAGAGAGTAGAGAGAGAGAAAGAAATTTGACTAAATCAAATTTGAATTTTTCTCAACAATTTCAATTCACACTCAAAAAGTTTTGAATACGAAAGGGGTTCCAAATTTCAAACCCTACCACTTTTGTTTCAAGTTTACTTTCATTTGGAACTCAAATCAAAAGTTAAATTTGAAAACCGACGAATGTACGTTATTACCCGATTCGAGTTAAATTCAAATTTTCTTGGACTTTTGTATGGAAACATAAAAATATTTGAGCACCAAAGTTGTTCAACATTTAAAACTCTACAAGTTTTATTTCAGGAAAAAGCTCAATTAAGCCACGGTCTGAAAATTATTTTAAATCTAACACAACAAGAGTTTGAAACCCTAATTATTTCATGTAGACTTGCATTGGGTTAAGGGTACCTGGTTTGGTGCTAATGACCCTGGTTTAGCTAATGAAACACCTGGGGTGTTACAGATAAGCACTGGCATCATGATGAACTTTCGTTCATGCAGAGCCATAGTGGAAGACTGTACATACAAAGAGTCACAGGTCAAGTGCTATGACCACTGCTCATCTCACCAAAAGGATTCATGCCATCCGTACTCAAACCGAACCTTATGTTTCTCGCATCCAAATCAAATTCAGGGTACGTTCTATCTATTTTTCTCCACTGCGACCCATCAGCGGGGTGTCTCAACATCGAGTCTTTCTTGCGTTCCTCTTTGTGCCATCGCATCAACTTAGCATTATCTTTATTTCTAAACAGACGCTTCAAACGTGGTATTATAGGCGAATACCACATGACCTTTGCAGGAACTCTCTTCCGGGGAGGCTCCCCCTCGACATCTCCAGGATCATCTTTTCTAATCTTGTAACGCAATGCACTGCATACGGGACATGCATCCTAATTCTCATACTCGCCTCGGTAGAGGATGCAGTCGTTGGGGCATGCATGTATCTTTTGCACTTCTAATCCTAAAGGGCAAACAAGTTGTTTGGCTTCATACGTTGTGGCAGGCAATTCGTTGTCCTTAGGAAGCATTTTTTTAACAAGTTTGAGTAATTCACCAAATCCCTTGTCGGATACACCATTTGTCGCCTTCCATTGCAGCAACTCCAAGGTGGTGCCAAGTTTCTTCAATCCATTTTGACAATCTGGGTACAAGAACTTACGGTGGTCCTCTAACAACTTCTGGAACTTCAACCTCTCCGTTTCACTCTCACAGTCTGCCTGCACATTGTGCAATGCCTGCCCCAGATCGTCGCTGGGATCATTTTCTGCTACATCTACTTTGGGTTCTTCCATGGGAATATCGTCATCGAATGCACCGATTCCAGCATTTCCAGGAAAGTGGTAGTCAAAATCTTCTTCTTCATTGTCTTCCATGGTAACCCCCTGTTCTCCGTGCATCGTCCAACAAACATACTTCTCCATGAAACCATTTGCGAAAATGTGACTGTGTAGGATTCTTGAAGATGAGTAATCCTTGTTATTGTTGCGATGAACACACAGGCAGCACATAAAACCATTCTGCTTGTTTGCCTCAGCCACAGACAAAAAATAATGCAGGCCATCAATGAATTCTTTCGAACGTCAGTCAGCATTGTACATCCATTGCCGGTCCATCTGCATTTTAAATAAATCGATTTGAATTCTTTACACGTATCGAATAAATAAAATATATCAAACCTAAATTAAACTAAATGTAACATAACATTAATAATTAAAAGATCTGCAATATCCATCATACATCTTGATTAATTAAAAGGAGTACTTAATCCATTACAGAACTTAACAAAGGAGTAATGAAACTTAAAAATTCGGACAACAATATATAGGTTTTCAACCGTCCTTGCGTTGGAACACAGAATGCTCTAACGGATTTCTTGCTGGCGCAGAAGAAGATGATGGAGTTGAAACCTCCGAGTCTGGTGGTGACGAACCGTAACGCCGCAATAAATCCTCATGATCAAACGGAGGTTCCTCGTCCCTTGCCATGCATTCTCTATATTCTTTTTCCAAATAACGGAGCGCTGCCCTATGAAAAACACTAGGTTTTTTTTACCGACGACCTACTTGAGTTGTTCCCTTCTCTCTAGAAGGACAACGATCACCCCCACCGGCGCCACTCCCTCCAGCTGCTGAAGCCATATTTTACTGAAAAATACCTTTATTTTCCACAAAATTATAAATTCTGTTACAATGCAAAAAATATTTACTATTACAATTACAATGATCAGATTAATAACTCTTGCAAATAACAATTACAATGATCAGATTAATAACTCTTGCAAATAACAATGAAATCATATAAAAAAGACGAAATGTATCATTAATTGAAAGAAATCTCTAATTAATTGAAAGAAATCTCTATAACTTCTAATTACTTTGACACCCTTCAGTTCTAGGAGTACTCTTTTCAATATCCAGAAACCCTCTAGAAGAAAAATAAACCTTTATTTTTGAAAATGTATATGTCAGTAACCTCAACCTTGTGGTGATGGCACTGCCTTTCGGGGGGGCACGGTGCGGTACAAGGATGTCACCAATCGGCCAGTCGCAGCACCAACATTTACGATTAATAGGCACAACACTTGACACAGCCAGCGTGCTCGTTGATATGCTCTCAGTACAACAACGGTCATGCTGACTGCGTCAAATGCTGTCTTTCTTATCAATCGGAAGTGCTGGTGATGCGACCAACCAATTCGCGACGTCCTTATAGCGCATCGTGTATCCCCGAAAGGTAGTGCCATCACCGTTGGATGGAGATTAACGACGTATACTTGTTTCGAAATTAAGATTTTTTTAGCTTCTAGATGGTTTTAATGTGAGCCTGAATAAATACATCACTAGAGTGTCAAAATAATCCATTCATAATAAAAAAATTCTAATATACTCATTTCATTAGTTCATTCATGAATACAAAAATCAACTATCCACAATATGGTCATATATACAAGTACATCACATGAAGTTTCTACACTCATTCAAAAAATTTCTACTATCCACATGCTCATCTAAATCTAAAAGAAAATCACACCTACATATGCAATCTAGCTAAATGTCCAAGAAATGAGCTAGCTACACATTTTCTCTATTTCTAAAGCATGAAATGAGCTATACAAGCCAAGGAAGAAGAGAAAAACAAGCCCCAAACCTTTAGCGCCGATGGATGGACGGGGAATCAAAGATTTTCACAAATATGGTGAAGAAATGAGCAAAAACTTCTCTCTCCCGAGCCAAGAACAGCAAGAAACAAGTGAGCTGAATGGCTCGGGCGGGGGAGAGGGAAGGGGATAAGGGGGCCAAGGAGTTTTGTCCTGGTTGGAGCCACCAACCAGGATAAAAAGCCACCCTTTTGTCCCGGTTTGTGCCTCCAACCGGGACAAAAGGCCCCTGTCCCCCGCTGGCCCGGCTAGCCGTTGGATCCGGGACAAAAGCCACCTATTGTCCCGGGCCCAAAGGCTGTTGGGACAAATGGCCTGGAACAAAAGCTTATTCTGTAGTAGTTTTTGAACCTGGATGAATCATGCAAGAGACAAAGCTGCGACGCAGGGTATACATCTCCACCTGCGCCTGTATGGTGTCCGCTCCGTCCATGAGCGTGGAGCATGCCGGGGGTTCCCAGGGCCTGCGTCCTGTCTACCGCAGTGCTCCGGTCGAGTCCAAACCCTCTTCCGCGGTGGATCAAGATCAACACAAGTAATTTGTTGCTGAAAAGTAGAACAGACATGCTATTAGAATATGTAATTAGTAGGCATAAAGATACACGGCATCATTGATGCAATGAGCCTGTAGGATTAAGGCCATGAATTAACATAAGTTAATATCTGAATGTTGTTGAAGTTACTAATGAAGGGTATGTTTGTATCCATATGAGATTCATCTAAAATGCGTATACTGCCTGCAGGAAAGAAGCATGCACCACATGAATACAGTTTCGCCTGCCTCCAGTAGCATATCTTCTGTACACGCTGCTAACTGAGATAGATATAGAATGACTAGCAATGTTGAATATGTACGAGAGGCACATTATAATCATCACCAATCTTCATGAACCAGGTAAATTAGGACCTGGTCCTAACTAATTGCTCACAACATCAGGTTAAGGGATATGAAAAATAAGATCCGGGAATATGAACCTCTCGTGCTTTATGCAATACGCATTTGATGTTTTGTTCTTGATCTTGCACAGGACAACACGTCGCCAGCATCAAAGTGGATTTGCGTCCTCAGCATCATAGGGAGGCCGTCAGCAAGCCATCGGGTGCGCCATGTAGCAGCTGCTAATTAAGGTTGCAGAAATAGGGGAAACGACTGTTTGAAGCATCAATCTTCAATCTGAGCAGCAGATGAACAAAAAAATTGAGGGGAAAATGAAAGCACAAAACATAATGGGAAATTGGTCTGTGGCACATCCCCAAATGGTGATTTTGTGCACAGCACACTCCACTCTTTGAAATTATGCACAGCACACTCCATTCTTTAATTTTTGTCTCCAACACACCGCAGCACATAAAAGGTCTTCTTTGCACTTGCAAAAATCGGGCCCACCCGTCAGCTCTCTCCCTCTCCCCCGTCAGCAAGGCCATCGCGCGCTCAAGGCCGGCGGCGGCGCCTCCAAGGCCGATGTGGCTGCAGCAGGCCGTCGGGGCAGGCACGGGCGCCTGAGCTCCGGCGTCACGGTCCGGCGCTTGCTCCAGCGAGCCGCAGGGTCGCGCCGCCCTTCCTCTGCTCCCTCTCCCCACGAGGCGCGCCAGCCTTGGAGCTCGCTGGGGTAGCGGGTGGGGCGGGGGCAGCGGATGGACGGACGGTGCCCCCCCTCCATCCTCTCCCTCGCCGGCGCGCCGCCACCGGGCCGGTTCGGACACCGCCGTGTGGGAGGGACGCTAGGGCGGACTGCCGCCAGGATCTGACGCCGCGCCGCCCACCGTGGACCGCTGAGCGCGCGCCGCCGAGGGAGCAAAGGAGGGGTGGTGTCGTCGTCGCGCGCCTGCCGTGGCTCCCGCGCCGGCCAGCCGAGCGCGCGCCGCCGAGGCAGCAGGGGAGGACCGGTGCCACCGCCGTCCCGAGCGGGTCCCCGCAATGGCGAGGCCCGAGAGCAGGCGCCCTCGCACGGGTCGTTGGCCGCGGCGGCGAGGTGGCGTGCCTGGGCGTGGAGGAAGGGGCGGCGCGCGAAAGGGAGGGAGGGTGCCGCCGCGAGGCCCGCCGCCGGCCCGAGATGGAGGAGGGCGGGCGGCGGTGAGTGTGAGCACAGGGGGAGGGAGGAGCAGAGGGCGGCGCGAGCTGGAGGAGGGAGGGCGGCCGCCGCGACCGCTCGACCGCCCGGGCTCGCGCAGGCCGCCGAGCCGAGAGGAGGGGCGCGCCGGTGCAGCTTCAACCTTCAAGTGCCACAGCCATGGAGGAAGGAGTGAGGAACGAGGAGGGGAAGGGGAAAGAGAATGGGAGGGAGGGGTCGTCGCCTAGTCACAGGATTCGGGGTGGATGCCCGGTGGCGCGGGCAGCAGCAGCTCCACCCTGCCGGTGGCTCCTTCAGCGCCGAGCTCGGCGCGGATCCGCCCTAGGCTTGAGCTTCCCGGCGACGCATCGCGGCTCGGATCCGGTGGCCAGAGATCAGGGAGTGTGCTGGCGGGGGAGAGGGAGAGAGCTGATGGGTGGGCCCGGTTTTTGCAAGGGCAAAGAAGACCTTTTATGTGCTGCGGTGTGTTGGAGACAAAAATTAAAGAATGGAGTGTGCTGTGTATAATTTCAAAGAGTGGAGTGTGTTGTGCACAAAATCACCATTTGGGGATGTGCCACAGACCAATTTCCCAAACATAATCGGCGTTGGGATGGAGACGTAGGTATAGGACCTTGACCCCACGGGGAGGAAGCCTGCGGTATGTGAGAGGACTCACCAGCAGATGGGAGGTGGCCGTGGAATGCCATAAGGGGCCTATGGGGCTTCTGCACGGCGCCGCAATCGAGCTGTCATCGCGCCGCGCCTCTGTATGCCCCCGGTCCTAGACACTGCCGAGCCTCTTCCACAACCGCATCACGATCCATCGAGGGCGTCAGTGCCTCGGTGCCAAATTCATCCTCGATCTCCAGAAATGTAGGATGGTCGTGGATCGACAAGATGGGACGGAGATGGAGCTGCAGAGGGCATCACCAGCAGACCAATCGTGTGGGACTCGCCGGGATTGGCGGGGGCGGTGGCGGCGATGGGCACGCCGGGAGGAGGAGAGCGACGTCGCTAGTAGGGTGCGGCGCGGGAGGAGGGGCGTGACGGGCGCCAGAGACGCAAGGAGTCGCTGGAGCCGGCGGCGCAGGCAGGGGAGCGGGCGCCGCAACCCACGATCTGATATCAGCTGGGGAATAAAAAAAACCATTCGGAAGAGGAAACCGACGAGGAGAGAAAACCGGACGGGGAGGTGCGCTCGGTGCGGCGGGTCGGATCGGATCCGCGGAGTGGGCTCGGGTCCTGAATAGTGTATTTAGTACCCAGGGTACAATATAGTACTAATATATATATATATATAGTTTCCATTTGTTGTGCTGTTGTACTGAACTTGACTCCAGTTTATGACTAATGCATGTTGTGTTTCCAATATTATAGAACATGCAGTGCTCTTTTAGTTCATTTTGTAGTTTTTATAATTCCTCTGAGCTTATCTTCTAATAAGTTATGTATGACACATACTTCCCATACATAAGAGCATCTTCGGCCGACGCCCTACTCCACCCCTGGTCACAGGTTTGAGGGAGCAACTGACCCCTCAGCCAGTGGCGAATCCAGAAATTCTTAAAGGGGGGGGGCTGATTTCTTATTTCCTCTCTTCTTCCTCTCCTTCTTCCTCATCTTTTCTTCTCCAAAATGAAGGGGGGCTAAGGGAGGGGCTCCATGGTGTTTTTGGGTCTAGGGGGGCTGGAGCCCCCCTAGACCCACTGCTGCCTTCGCCCCTGCCCTCAGCTGAACCCCGCCCAGAAGGGCTCTCTGAAATCCTCCCCCCACGGCTCCCACATGTGGGAGCTCTCCCCGGCACCCTACTCCTCCCGCTCGAGGCCAACCAATGGAGTTCCCGCGCCGGCTCGGAGGTCTCCGCCCAGCATCTTCCCGTCGCCACCATTTCGCCCTGCCTCGCGAAGTGAAGGTACGCCTTTGGTGCGTGTAGCAAATAGTAGGGAGAGGGTAGTGTCCCTGTAGGTGTAGATCTGGGTCGTGCGACGCCACATGGGGAGGTTGCCCGCCGCCCCGTACAAGTGCGAGGTCGTCCGCCGCGCAAGCAGGCACGCATGGAGTGGGTGGGGGCGAGCGGGGCGTGGGGGCGCAGTGGCGTGCGAGCTGGAAGGAATACTGCTTGTAAAAGTAAAAGTATACTTTGGAAATTTAATGTTTATAAGTAAAATAGTAAATATATAAATTTGTTAAACTTCTTGAAACAAATGAGGAAAATAGAGGTGGAAGGAATATAGGGAAAGAATTATGAGAGATCGGTTGGAGTGTGGTGCCAAGTACACCAGGGGTCAAAACTGTATAAGGGAACTCCTACTTGGAGGAGTAGGAGCTCAAATTTGAGAGACCGGTTGGAGATACTCTAGGCCAGTAAAGCCTCTAAACAGGACCCCTAAACAGAATGGGAACTGGAAGGCAAAAAAAAACCACTCCAGCTGGGCCTCTACTTCTCCCTTCATTTTGGGTGGGCACTCAAATCCCCCCTTCAGCCCCAACTTGGGGGCTTTCTCCCAACCCCCATCTTGTGGGACCCACCACCAACTGCACCCTTTCTCTCCCGTGGCGCCCCCAACCACCTGAAGCCCTCCTCCTCCAACCACTCTCGCCACCTGTGCTGCTCGGCTTTGCCTCCACCCCCCCTCCACCACCCAACCGACCACCTCTCTCTTCGTGCCACCATGATCCCGCCCAACACCACCATTCTCGCCCTCATATGCTGGCTGCATTACCTCTGTGCGAGCCGCTAGATCCGGCATCGGCAGACGACCTACTCGCGTTGCAGGCCTTGAACTATTCCTCCGCACTGCTCACACTGCTCGGCTCTACCGCTCGCTCACTCCGGCCAAGAGCCGCCACCCATGCCAGCTCCAGTCTTGATGCTCGATCCAGCTGCAGTCCATAGGCAATGGCGGCTACGAGAAGGCCCTCAAGCGCAGGCGCGGTAGCGGCGGGGGATGGGGAGAGGAGCGGCGGGGGACGAGACACGGTGTGTTTGGGTAGAAGATGGAGGGGATAAAAAAATGATTTGTTCATTTCTGCGGAGGGATGAAGAAGTGGTTCAAGTTGTTAATTTAGAAATTATTTTAAAAATATTGGATTTTTCAAATTTAAATGGAACTTGACTTCTACTAAAATTGGATTTGATTTTTTTAATGTCAAAAGGTTATTTTTATGTTGATTTATTTTTTTTTAATTTGGGCTCTTGCTACCTATTTTTTCCACAATGTTGAATGGTCTTGACGATCCACCCTGTCACAATGCAACGATAGATAATAGCAAATGGGTAGTGTGGACGACATGTATCATTTATGAAGAATTTTTTTTTCTCTATGACATGGCCTCATTAGAAAAAATGAAGTTACATTACCAATTATTAGGCAAAAACATGTTTTCTATTCTCTACTTAGGTGGAAGAAAAGAAGCTATATGAAAAAGATCTAAGAAATATCAATTAACGTACAAACAATAAGCACTATTAATTGAAATATCATGGTTTTAGAAAAAGTTTGAAAAAAGAACCATCAAATTTGGGGTTCCTATTTGGGAGAAATACCAATTACAAATTTTAATTCCGGAATTAAAAGAGAAAGGTGAACCATATATGTGTTCTTCGTCTCAGTCCACGAGGCCTAGTATTCTACAAATGGCGTATACGATCTGTGATGAAAGGATTTGTTGTTTTGTGACTATACTTTGCCTTTCGTCATAAACTTTAGTGGTTGGGCTCCGTCATTAGTAATTGACTAGTAAATATGCCCATGCGTTGCAACGGGAGAAAAACATCACACACTCTTACTCTTAGCTTACCTCAAGAAAATGGTCTAAAACACCCACACCATTTATTTCCAAAATTAGGATTGAAGCTTATACTGGAAATCGGGTCTATTAACTAAGCAACTGCTCCCTCTTCTTCCTTCACTCCCCTGTATCCTCTCCCACCATTTCACATATATAAAGGCTTAATCAAGATAGAGATCATACCTGCAATTATAGGATGGGATCTCTTCAAATTTCAGTAGGATTGTAAAGGGATGGTGTGCAGTTTTTTTTTCATCTGTAATGCTACTGTTAAATAGTATATATGCTGCCATTTTCTACCCTTCTTGGCTCGTTTTGGTGGCTTATTAGGTGTTATTGGTGTCTGTTGCGGCTTAATCAAGATAGAGATCATACCTGCAATTATAGGATGGGATCTCTTCAAATTTCAGTAGGATTGTAAAGGGATGGTGTGCATTTTTTTTCATCTGTAATGCTACTGTTAAATAGTATATATGCTGCCATTTTCTACCCTTCTTGGCTCGTTTTGGTGGCTTATTAGGTGTTACTGGTGTCTGTTGCGTTCGTGATAGATCACTTCATTAGAGGCACAATATTTAATACCGAAAGCCCCAAGTTGCAGTGTTTATTTTCATGGACTCATTGGGGGAGAGAGATTGCATCTACAAAGCTCCATAGTTTCGAGTCATTGAGATGTTTGTCGTCAGACCTGAAGATTTCCTGCCATACATCACCGAAGGGGAAGACACTTTGTGCAGTAGCAGTTCCCAAGGCCATTAGCTACCGATATACCAATAGTATAGGTACGGTATTGGTTCAATGTGCACACAGATAATTTTTGTTTACCTGACTTAACCGATGAATACCGTGCTATCTTGCGTATCCTAATCTACTTGAGCTTTTTGTTCCAGCTGCTCCTTACCGACCCAATGACTACTGATCAGAGAGCATTCATGTATGAGATTATGACAAGATGATCCAGCATGCCTGACAGAACAAAATTCACAAGTGCATGTACATCCCAAGGCGCACTGCTGACATCCACGTTCCAGTCATTTAGTGGACAGTCATTTAGTGGAGTAGCTGCCGGTCCCATATTAAGTCCCAACCACACGGGCAGATAATGGCCTCCTCCTGTGACATTCTACGCCGCTGCTGGGTGCTTCTACACTATGGATGCAAGCGGGGCGGGTTGCGGCTGCCTGCCCCGCGTCCGCACGAGCCACGAGTGCCGACGCGGGCATTAGCGGCTGCCCGCACAACGCCGCTTGTTTTTTTGCGGACTCTGCGGCTGCCCGCATGTGTCCGCCGCCGGCCGCAGAGACCGCGAGCCTGTTGGGAATAGTCCCACATGGTGAGTTGTGGGTGGGCAGGCATGGTTTATAAGGTTGAGGGTGCAACCCCCTAATGGGCTAGCTTTTTGGGGGGAGTGGTGGCCCAACAGACCTAAGACCCGCTGCTGTGCGTTCGGGCGCGTATGTCGCGGCCCGACGGCCTGGGGTGTGTGGCGGGCACGCTGTGCGTCGGCGGCCCGGTTCCAACATTTGGTATCAGGGCTCAGGTCGGCCCAGTGCATTCCCAGCGGAATCTCGGCTCCAATGCGTGAGGAGAGCTCACCATGTGTGAGGGGGAGATTGTTGGGAATAGTCCCACATGGTGAGTTGTGGGTGGGCAGGCATGGTTTATAAGGTTGAGGGTGCAACCCCCTAATGGGCTAGCTTTTTGGGGGGAGTGGTGGCCCAACAGACCTAAGACCCGCTGCTGTGCGTTCGGGCGCGTATGTCGCGGCCCGACGGCCTGGGGTGTGTGGCGGGCACGCTGTGCGTCGGCGGCCCGGTTCCAACAGAGCCAGGGCTGAGACCGGCATCGCCGGCCTCTTGTCCGCACGATTGTAGCTAGCGCAAGCTCCAACATTGCATCACGAGGCGACCTCCTGGTTGCATAAAGCAATCCGCACGCCGCCGCACTTGCTCGGCGATGAAGGAGGGGAACGGGTGGAGCGTCCCGCGGCCATGGAGCTCGCCGTGGAGCTTGAACTGGGAGCCCGCGAGGGCAAGGAGAGGCCCCGCCGCGCCCATGCTATCCTCAATGCCGCGTGAAAGGATTCCGTAATTGCCGTGGAGTGAGGGAAGCGTGGAAGGAAAACTAATTTTGGTAACCACGTGAGTAATTTCTGGGCGACGAAGAAACACCGTTTGTGGAGGTTCGGCTGAGCGAGACGAATTCGCATTGGTGGATGATTCCTTAGGGTATTTTTAGGAGTAGAGATTTCGGTTTCCGCTAACAATGGATTTCCTTTTGCTAACATAGGACGAAGGACGAACGACCATGTGACTATGTCTAGTAGATCCGCGGTGGCACTTCGCGTTCCTTGTCGTTCGGCTACGAACTCAAGAAACCGAGGGGAGCACCATGATCAGCAAGGCGAGGGATGGTTCTATTTTGGTGATTTGTGGGGCAAAAGGTGAACGTGGGTCGGGTGTGCTCACCACGACTCCGCGGCGGCACTTCGCGTTCCCGTCGACTCGGCTACGAACTCAAGAAACCGAGGAGAGCACCATGATCAGCAAGGCGAGACGGTTCCATTTCTTTATTTCCATCCCCTAAAAATATGGGTTTCGGGTTATTAATTCCTTCCGCTGATGAGTGGACGACCTAGGTGTCAAGACGAAAAACGGTGGTCGAAAGGGGTGTGGATGATGCCTTCGGCATCTTTTAGGAGTAGAGATTTTGAATTATGCACATACCTAAGAAAAATCAAACTACCAAAGTAGCATCTAGCTAACAGTTGGCAGTGGCTGTGTAACAACACCCGAAATTTCTATCACCCACTTGAACATTGTTATTATTTCCTAAAAGGCAAAAAATATGGTTGTAAACGGGGTGTAACTTCATCTTGGAATCTTTTATTTCTCTAATACATTTTTTAACGTGAATTACGAAAATAATCCCTAAATATGAAAAATTATGGAAATATCGCCAAACTATTTGGCGAAATTTAAGAGATACTGCCAAACCATTTAGCGAAAATGAGATATTGCCAAACCATTTGGCAAAATTAAAATCACCCTATGGTTTGGCTATAATTAATAAGATCTTGCGTTGGTTTGGCTAAATATCAAGGTTTTAAATCGCCGGCTAAGCCGTTTAGCGGCAAGGCTGCCGTTATGGCGTTTAGCGGGTTAAATGCCATAACGGCTGCCCTTTCTAAAAGCTATAGCGGTCTTGTTGACAGCCAAAATTGGCACCAACCGGTCTGACCGGTATGACCGAGCGGTCTGACCGGTCAAGGCACTGTGGCCTGTCCGGCAGGGGCCGACCGGTCTGACCGGTCCAGGTAGAGTCCGAATACAACTAGAGATTTTTATAGATTTAGATCTGTAAATAGGATTTCTTGCTGAATGAGTCCACCCCACCCTATAAATATAAAGGGTCACGGCCTATTAGAGAATCCAATCGATCAAATCAATACAACTTTTATCTTTTTACTTTTCTCTTGCCCTAGCTTTTCCAATCTACTATTTGCTGTTCCTCCGTCGTCTCTACGTCGATTGAGGGCGTTCTAGGTGGCCTGCCGATCCTAGAACAACCCTACGTGCGCCTGCCCCAATGGGTCCTTCCCGGGCGACGTTCGTTGGTCTCACCGCCGGCCTGACCGGTCTGAGCATCGGCGCTGCATTGTGCCGTCGCTCGCTGCGCGTTCAAGTGTTTTCGTGTGTTGGCCCTAGTTCTGCTCCAACATATTTTTGGCGACTCCGCTGGGGAAGAAAGATCTTGGTTAATAAAATCGATCTAATCTACTCCAAATAAGATGGGCTCTAACACAGAAATCGACAAGGAGAACATCATCCCTTCATATGAGCATCTTCCGGAGGACGTTCATTTGCTGCTGGAGGAGCGCAAGAAGAAGCGTGATGAAGAAGATCTACAAGCGGCGCTTGCGAGCATCAAGGTCGGTCGAGGCGGCAAGGTCACCAAGATCAAAGAGATCGACTTCACTTCTACCTCCTCGGATGCATCTACTGAGGTAACACCTGCTGCAACTGCTCCACCTTCTGGTGTTACTATGGAACAAATTCAGAAATTGTTAGCTGAGCGTGATGTTTATTGGGTTAATTGGCTTAGCTCTAAGGAAAGGGAATCGGCTGGTAAGAAACCAGAATCAGCCGATGAACCTCCATCTGTTTCTACTTTTGAATTTTATGTTCCTCAACCATCGGCAGCATCTCCTACGAGTCAACCTCAATATGGGATGCCGATAAATTATTTCAGTGGTCAAACTGTTACACCCACATACACTGATCCTATTATGAGTATTCCTGGTTCGGCCAACATTAGCCAAACGAACGAGATTGTTCAGTACACACCACCAGAAATCTCCAGGAATTCAGTGCCACATCCCGGTCCTATCTCAGACGAGATGTTCGACCGATATGTGCAGCGTTGGCAAAACCGGCAGAGACCGGTCAAACCGGTATATCAGCCCGGTCAGACCGGTTCCCCCCAACCGGTCCGACCGGTCGTACCGACTGGTCTGACCGGTCCATCCGGTCAGTTTGTTTCAAACCAGCGAGATGTATCTACATCCACACAGCCAAATTCTTCAAGTAATTTTGATAAAATGCTTACTGATTATAAGAATGATTTGGATAATCTGCTTAGAGAAAGTTTTGGAGTGGATGTTAGAAGCAAAACCCGCACATACCAAAAGCCGTATCCTACTTCGTTTTATTCGGTTGCATACCCTGCTGGTTTTAGGTTGCCTGAGTTTGTTAAATTCAGTGGGGAAGATACTAGGAGTACATTTGAGAATATTAGTCAGTATCTTGCCCAATTAGGAGAAGCTGATTCAATAAACGAGTTGAAAGTGCGTTTATTTTCTTTATCTCTAACTGGAACCGTTTTCTCATGGTTTTCATCTTTGGCACCTAATTCTATTGGCTCATGGGAACAATTAGAGCAGAAGTTCCATGAGCACTTTTTCTATGGGCATGATGAGCTTAAATTGTCTCACTTAACATCGGTTAGACAATCGCGTGATGAATCTGTCAATGATTATATAAGACGATTCCGCGATACAAAAAACCGATGCTTTAGTGTGAATATTGCAGAAAAGGATTTAGCTGATTTGGCTTTTAATGGCTTGCGCTCTCATATTAAAGAAAGATTAGAGGGCTATGATTTCTTTACCGTTACTCAGGTGCATCAAAGAGCTTTGGCTATAGAAAGCCGAAGCAAAGAGCCTCAGGAGTCTCAAAGACATCATCGTTCTAGTGTGCATACTTTAGAATGCAATTCAAATTGTTCGGACGATGAATCTAATGATGTGTATGCTGCTGAGTTTGCTTGGCCATCTCAAAATAAATCATTTACTTGTTCTGCTCTTAAGCCGATTCAGAAAAATCGGCAAGATGAACGATTTACTTTTGATGTATCCAAGTGCGAGAGAATATTTGATGAGTTATATAGAATTGGATATGTCAAGATGTCGCATACTCTACCGCCGCCTGAAGAGTTGAAGCGGGAGAGAATATTTGATGAGTTATATAGAATTGGATATGTCAAGATGTCGCATACTCTACCGCCGCCTGAAGAGTTGAAGCGGCGAGCATATTGCAAATTTCATAATACTTTCTCACATGCTACTAATGATTGCAATGTGTTACGTAGACAAATTCAATCGGCCATTAATGAAGGACGATTGGTTCTTTCTAATATGCAAATTGATCAGACTCCTTTCCCGGTCCATATGTTAGAATTGAGTAATCCTAAAGTGCTAGTTCGGCCGAGTCAAGCCGAATCAACCAAGGGGAAGAATATAATTATTGGTGATGAAAGACCTGAAAAGAAGCTGACACAAGAGATTCCTCAAGGTGTAAAAATACTCGGGGGGCAAGACAAGAAGAAGGCCGACAACAAGTCGACCGGTCTGACCAGCCACAGCGGCGGTCTGACCGGTTCGACCGGTCTGACCGGTCATGGGACCTGTCTGACCGGTGTGCCCAGTAAATCTGGGAACTCCTCCAAAATTAAGACAAGGCCGAGTTTTAAAGAACTCTTGACCAAATATGAGAAGGAAGGGAGTGCTCAGAGACAGAAGGGGCCACCAAGCGAAGTCAAGGATACGGGATCATCGTCAAGACATCAAGAGCAATCGAGTCAAAGTAATTATACTTCATCTAGTGGACCGATTGCTCCATGGTATTGTTGGTATCCTTACTTTTATACACCTATGAATTATAGTAGGATGCATATACAATCATATTATATTCAATATCCTCCTACGTATCCAAATCATGCATTATTACAAAGACCGATTGTTGCTAGCAATAATCCGGTCAAGCAAGATGTTGATTGCAGCAAAGAGAATGGGAAGAGCAAGGAGCAAGATTCAAAGTATTTACAGCCGAGGTGGTGTCCCTCAGGTTTGTCTCATACTCAGAAGCGAAGGCTGCAACGTATGCGCAAGAAGGAGGCAATGGGACAACAAGTGGAGACCGTGCCAAAGACGTCAGCGACAATGAAGAAGGTGTGGCGGCCCAAATAAGTTGTTTCAACATTGACTTGAGCAAAACATGGCCGATGTAATGTTAATCATCGCCCTTAGACAATTTTGGCTCAGAAGAATGTTTTTTGGTAAGCAAGCTTTACCAAAAAACAGGGGGGCATATGTTGGCAGCCAAAATTGGCACCAACCGGTCTGACCGGTATGACCGAGCGGTCTGACCGGTCAAGGCACTGTGGCCTGTCCGGCAGGGGCCGACCGGTCTGACCGGTCCAGGTAGAGTCCGAGTACAACTAGAGATTTTTATAGATTTAGATCTGTAAACAGGATTTCTTGCGGGATAAGTCCACCCCACCCTATAAATATAAAGGGTCACGGCCGATTAGAGAATCCAATCAATCAAATCAATACAACTTTTATCTTTTTACTTTTCTCTTGCCCTAGCTTTTCCAATCTACTATTTGCTGTTCCTCCGTTGTCTTTACGTCGATTGAGGGCGTTCTAGGTGGCCTGCCGATCGTAGAACAACCCTACGTGCGCCTGCCCCGACGGGTCCTTCCCGGGCGACGTTTGTTGGTCTCACCGCCGGCCTGCTCGGCGACAACCGGTCTGACCGGTATACCCGACCGGTCTGACCGGTCTGAGCATCGGCGCTGCATTGTGCCGTCGCTCGCTGCGCGTTCAAGTGTTTTCGTGTGTTGGCCCTAGTTCTGCGCCAACAAGTCTGTTGCGGAAGCTATAGCCGGCTATTTAAAACATTGCTAAATATGCATTTTCGCTATTATGTTTGGCGATTCTTGGACCCAAATTCGCTTTTGTTTTAGCAAAATTAAACAAGTATTTTCGCTGTTTTGTTTGGCGATTAGTGGTTGCAATTTTTTTTTTTGGTTTGGCGAAACATGTATTCTTTGCTGTTTTATTTGGCCATTGGTAGATGGCAAGAATGTTACTATCCAATTTATTCTCTGTTGTAAGAGTGGTGATGCTGCACACACGTTGCTGAACGAATTGTTGTCCTTGCGGAGATTGTTCGACTATATGGAGTACTGGGTGCTTATCCCAGACGGTCAGTTGCGTACGTACAACAGTCTAGAGCTAACAATCGAACTGCTGGTTAGTCCAGCCCTCCTGTGTCGATTCTTGCATCCATGCTTTGGTTGTTTCCTCGTGCTGATTCCTCATCCTTCCCTACCTCATCTCCCTCCGTTTCCTCATTCCTCCATAGCCTCTTCTTCCAAAGGTCTAACGGAAACAAAATCACGGAACAAGGTGATCCTCACTTGCTGTTCGATGAAAATCTGAGGCGGTGATCGCGGTCGGCGGCGGCGGTTGTCGCCCACCTTCGTCTTACTGCAACCAGAGAGGGCCCAGACGGCGAGCTCCGGTGCGGACTCATCCTGCAGCTCCAGCTCCTCCAGTCGCTCCAAATCGTTGAGCGTCAGCTTGGCCAGGCTCGGGAACCCACCTTTCTCCAGCACCAGCTGCGCTTCACCATAGCATCCACCAAGCAGCTCCATCTCGGCGAGGTTCGGCAGCTCGGCGAGCTTCCTCACGAAATCTTTCCCCAGATCATTGCCCGGTCCGGATAAAGTGAGCTTACCGAGGTTGGGCAGCATGAAGCCATGAACGGGCCGCTCGGCGACGGCGAGTCCAGCTTCCCGTGCAGCGCGAGGTCCTGGAGGCGCTGCGAGCTCGGGTTGCTGAACACGCCGGACGGGAGGAGATCCCCGGACAAGCTGAGGCTGACGAGGAACTCCATCCTCTTCAGCGCCTACATCAGCGAGCCGAAGCCGACAGCGCCGGCGGAGTCCGGGATGAGGCGCACTGCGAGCGACCGGAGGTAGAGCATGTGGTTCAACGGGCAGCAGCCGGCGAGCGGCGCTGTCTGTCGTCACGGCGGTGAGCGTCTGCAGCTGCTTCAGGGGCCCGGCCGGGCACCTGGCGGGCAGGGACAGCGCGTCGGCGAGCACGTGGCGCAGGCCGCTGATGTCCCAGAGCTCGTCGGCGACGCTCTCTAGTCTCCACCGGCGTCTCCCGCAGGTCCAGGATCTGGACTCCGGAGGTTGTCGAGCCTCGAGACGGACGCCTGCAGCTTGGAGAGGTCGCATTTCCGGATGCCGGGGTACCTCAGGGCTCAGGTGGATGATGCCGCCGATCTCGTCGGGCACGCTCTCCAGCAGGAGGCCGTGGAGGTCGATCACCCGGAGGAAGCGCAATCCCCTGATGATGCTGAGCTGATGCAGCTTCTTGTTCGCGTCAGCGGCAGGGCCAGAGACGCCGCCGCCGCCGGCGGCGCAGGCTCGCATGAGCCACTCGGCAGGATTGCACTTGTGCCATGGCTCCGGCGGCGGCCGGCCACGACCATGGCAGCAGCCGGCACGGTCCCCTTGCTCTTCCTCGAGCAAGTTGCAGAGGAGAGACCGCAGCTTGGGGAAGGCGTCGGGGATGTCGACGTACGAGTCGACGAATTGTGGATGGCGAGGCGGCGCACGGCGTGCGGGTTGAGGACGCCGGCGTTGTGGTGGATGCCCACTTGCCCAGGAAGCCGCCTCGGCCTGGACGAAGGAGTGGAGCAGGCTGTGGACGGCGACCCACACCGCCACACGGGGCCTCCCCTAGCGTCCCTCTCGGCGACCTCCACCAGGCCCCTGCCGACGAGCTCCCCGAGGTAGCCCAGGCCCCAGGCCGACCTCCTCCAGGGTCCGCCCCTTGCTCGGCGCCACGAAGCCCTCGGCGACCAGCAGCCGCACCAGCCGCGCCGGGCCCAGCAGGACGTTCTCCGGCGCCGCCGCCAGGTAGAGCCGTAGAGGAAGCACGACTTGAGGAGGTCCGGGATAGCTCCTCCAGCGCGAGCAGCCACAGGCGCCGCACCGCCCTGGGCTCGCCCGCCACCGTCTCCAGTTTCCCGGCGAACACGCCTCCTTCCACTCGCCCGGGTACGCCTTGGTCCGCAGGACGCCGGCGAGCACGATGACGGCCAGCGGGAGGGCCCCCGTGATGGCGCGGACTCTCCCGCCGCCGGAGAAGACGTCGCTCCCCACCCTCTCCCAGACGCCGCCGCCGTCGGCTCCTTGTCCGAGTCCGAGCCCTGCCGCTGCCACCCGCTCGCGGAACAGCCGCGCGGCCTGGGCGACGTCGAGAGGGCCCAGCCTGATAGGCTCCGGATGATCCTCCGTATCGCTATCGCCCTCGAGACAGATCTAGGCGAACACCTCGAACTTGTCCGTGATCTAGGGGTCAAATTACAGCCTCCTTGCGAGCCTCGTCCTCCCCGTGGATTATGGAGATGTGAGCCATCAACTTATTGTTACCAGGCTGCGGGATCAACTCAACACTCCGCCCTGTACGAGGACCAGACATAATTGTGAAAATGCCCTTAATTAGCTTGTTTAGAAAACTAGTAGGGTGCACGTGATCGAAGAACGATGTTGCGAAAAAAATAACCACACTAAATTTTAGTTGCAATAAGCATTTGTAAGAAACTATATATATTAAAAACACAAAACACAGTTGTAGTGAAAATAGACCAAATATTCGAAAATATCGAAAAATATATAATTACAAAAATAGGTAAATGGAGATCAGGCACGTGTTTAAAGAATAGTTATATTTAAAAATAATTGGGTTGTATCAAGACTACTAAAAATTTAATTTATCTATTAGTATATTATAGCAACCCAATATAAAATTTTGACCTTCTGCATGACAGATAGAAAAAAAATCACAGAATTAAAAATTAAGAAAACATTATAATATTTCTTAGAGATACGACAATTTGACCTTCACATGACAGTTTAAATAAATCACATAATTAATGACGTGTACTTTTGGATTCATCCTAGTTTTTAAATAAAGGAATACCAGGCAATTCTCTAGTTCTCTGTTTCATTCACGCATTGTAGTTCATAGGACTCCAACATGTAAAGGTGTATAAGAAATGGGCACGGGTGCTGATACATCCTTACACTGAACGGTACTCCCTCCGTTCCAAATTATAAGTCATTCCAAGAATTTTGGAGAGTCAAAGTTTTTCAAGTTTGACCAATTTATATGACAAGATAATAACATTTACGAGACCAATTAAGTATCATTAGATTTTTTGTTAGCTATATTTTCATAGTGCACCTATTTGATGTCATAAATCTTTATATTTCTCTCTATAATTTTGGTCAAACTTTAAGATGGTTTGACTCTCCAAGATTTCTTGAAATGACTTATAATTTGGAACGGAGGGAGTACCCCAGGAAGGCAGGAACCATAACCCATTGCATTTGCATTTGTGTCATTATTAGTTACTATAGCTGAAGTTCCCAGGAGGCTACACGCTAACTGATGATGGCTTTCTTTTACTCTATTTAATGGTCAATTTGGATTAGCTTCGTGGAAATGCTCTGAAGAATCATTTGCACAACAAGTGAAGTTCAGAGATCCTCTTAAAATCGGGTATGCTTTTTTTTTCCTCTTGCCCACATTTTTCATCATCCCAGAATATTTACACTACCGTTTTCTTATCTAAGTAGTCCCAATGTTGCTAATGTCTTCCAGCTTTCCTAATTTATGGGCATTGCGACTTGCACGCCAGCTAATGGTGTCTTGAAACCCACTCTGTGCAATTCTTTTAAACAGACTTGCAATTAGAAAGATAATGGTACCTACATAGGAGAATAGTGGCTTCCTGACATAGTGCTCAATCTTATGTTATTATTTTGTTACCTTTTCCTTGTTGTGATCCTGTTCCATCAACCCTTACATTTTTGCAGGAGGATCGCCTCAGTTTCGATGAAGCACTAAATGATCCTTATTTCCAGGAGCCACCACAATGCAGAGGCGATGAAAATAACTAACCAGCCAGTGAATTCCTAACTACAACACGTTCCAATCAGCACATGGCATCTTCAGAACTGCTGCTGATGCAAAAAATAATCAGTTTGGGAGATCATGAGTCTTTAAGATTTTGGAGAGAAACCTTGATGGTGAATGCTGTTTTCAGAAGAAGGTAACAACATTAGAGTATAGATATGGGAAACAGTTCAAGACACTATGAGCTTCCTTAGGGTACAAACTTTGACAGCATAATCTCCTTTGGTAAAAAGTTGAGGAAAAAACAAAGATAAATGTTTCGTAATAAGTACATGAAACTTCTATAAATTTATCTGTGTCTATCTGAATACTCAGTTCAGGCACCAGCATTCTGACGCTCACTGTCACAACAGTACATGAGCTAAAACCAGCCATGTTATTGTACAACCATGATGACCTCTTCAGCACAACAAAAAATTAGAGATGGACGTGAGCTAGATGAGTAGCCAACCAAAGTGGTGCGGTTTGCAATATCAAAATAGGCTTAATGCATGACGAATGATTATTCAAAAGTGTTCCTGCACACAGATGAAGTGGCAAAAAGTTCACAGCAACGGCGATTTCGTCTTGGCGCTTCTCTGAACTTCACTGGAACTACTTATCTGAACTTTACTGGAGCAAACTCTGACAGTAGCATAAACAATACCTTCAGGGAAAAAAGCAAATACCAATTAGCAATGACATATAAAAGTTCTGCTGATTTTTGGCCACAACAACTGAATTCAGCAATGCAATCACAAGGGTAATTAGCCAATCAAAAATCAGAAATCACAATCACAACCATATAGATACAGCAGTATAGTAAACTATGCTTTTTCAGACCAGCATTGGTCGATGATGCTTGAGTGAAAACAGAGGATCCACAGTAGACAATTACAAGACTGGAATTTTCAAACTCTGACACCTCGGAAAACCAACAGCATTGAGACTCAAATAAAATAAATAAATCAAGTGAGTTACATGTATTAAAAATGAATGGCTCTATTTTCAAGTCTGTAAGATATCCCTGAAAATAATATTTTTTGTCCTCTTCCATTGGGATCCACATCTTTGTTAGGTTTAGCCAACATCAATGTAGTTGAACGGGAAACACCTCTGGATAAGGCAACATATAATTGTCCATGGGAGAAAACTGGTTCTGGAAGATAGATCCCAACATTCGAGATAGTTTGACCCTGGGCTTTATTTATAGTCATTGCAAAACTTAGCCTTATTGGAAATTGTTTCCTCTTGAACTTGAAAAGTAGTGAAATATCCTCTGATGGAGACAAGGGTATCCTTGGTATAAAAACTTGATTTCCAACATGCTGTCCATTTACAATTTCACAATCAATTACATTGTCCTCAAACGCCTTTACTATAAGCCAAGTTCCATTGCAAAGTCCGTTATGAGGATCAATATTTCGAAGTAGTATGACAGGACAGTTCTTCTTAATCTTAAGCTCATGCGGAGGAAGACTATTTGGAGTAATTGAGTTTAGAAAATCAAGAGGATAGTTATTAGTTGAGTTATCATCTACCGAATCATGACTGTAGTAAATCTTTTCTTTTCCAGGATACTTTGCAATCATCGTGGCATTGAGACTATCAGCATGCTCATTTCTTGTTGATAGGATAGCACGCTCGCGCATGTAACTGACAGAGGTACAGTTCTTAGTTAGATCAGAAAACACATGACCAATGAGATTATCAATAGATTGGTCATCCTTATACTCGAGCATAATGTCATCTGGCAGTTGCACATAATCATTTGGGAAGGTCTTTTATGTTCCATCACCAATTCTCAATAGAAATTGCAAGAACCATGGATTATTCTGGGCTCTCATGTTCTGCTTCAACCGTACTATCTTTATATTATCCCATATATAGGATCGAAGTAAAGTGGCGTCACAAATTTGTGCTCTAGTACCTCTGGGAACAACAGGCAGAACTTGTCTAAAATTCCCTCCAAACACTGTTACTTTACCCCCAAATGGTAGATCACATCCTGTAATATCATGTAACGATCTATCAAGTGTCTCTACAGCCTCTCTTCGTGTCATCGCAACCTCATCCCACATAATTAAAGATGCCTCACGCAATAGAGCAGTAGTACCACTTTGTTTGGTAAAGTTGCACACAGAATTATCTGAATTTTTATGGGAATTTTGAACCTTGAATGAGCGGTACGACCACCAGGCATGATGGATGTTGCAATTCCAAATGTAGTTGTAGCTACTGCAATGCGATCTGTGGATCAAATTCTGGCCAAAAGGGCCCTGTAAAGATATGTATTTCCAGTCCCACCAGGACCATCCACAAAAAAAAACTCTCCCTTTATTTTTTATAACATGATCAAAAATTCGTTGAAAGCTTCCATTTGCTCAGCATTGAGTGAATCGGCTAATTTAATGTCTTCATCAGAAACAACAAATTTTTTCTCCTCAGTTAGTTCCCTATAATAATCTCTGTTCATATCATCTGTACCACATTTGAAATTTTAATTTATTAGTAAAGGTATACTCCAATAATGAATTAATGCAATAAACTACATTAATTTGCGAAGAAAGACAGCAAATACAATTGGTAATTTGTCTTACCAGATTGATGCATGGTTGGCAGCCCATAATTTCTAATGTCTTTACCCATCGAGGAGAGAATAGCTGCAATGTCTCGAAGGACAAACTGCTCAACACTTGAAGAGCTTCCATGAACATGACAATAGTCCTCAGCCATTGATTCAAAATGCTTGTCCCAAAGAGCACGAATGTTCGTGTACTCGCAAAAAACCATAATAGTGGCAAACATTCTTCTGAGAGCACATGGCATCTGAAAAGTTACAGCTTCGCGAAGTGCATTGTCAAGTGAGCAATCAGTTTCAACAAGTCCAAGTTTTTCACAGCACGTAACCTATGAAGCTCAAAATTACTGCATAATTAGCCCAAAAATTCTGAGATAAGTTAAGAACAACAGAGAGCAAAATAACTAAATGTGGTGCTGCTCATCTCCCCATCAGAACTGCATAATCCTTGGGGAGAGCAGAGATCCAGAGGTCCACTTTCTGTGGAGCAGGAGAGCAATGACTTGTAGTTCACATATATGAGTTGATTTAACTAAAGCTGCATTATCAGTCAGATAGGCTGCCCTTTTATGAAAAAAAAAATCTTCTATTCATGCACTTATGAATTATTTCAGCACAAGCCTTTATAGGCTCTGTATTGTTGCATAAGGAAAAAAAAGGGTAGCGTACAAAATAATATATGGTTCTCAATTAATTATAAAAAGTAGTAAATTATGATGTAAAATACTACTCAATATATTGCCTAGACGGAATATGCAACTCAGCATTCATGTTAGCTCAATTCATGCTACTGTTTTAAAAGTCCAGATACAACAGGAACAGCAGTATGAAAAGATGATGGCTAATGGAGCTGAACTTTCGAACAGTGGTTCTATTGTTTTGCGAAAGGCAGATTAACTCTCCTTAAAACTGAAGAAACAAAAGAAGCATGACTACGAACTATGAACCTGAGAGGCTGAGACCAATTCATTGTTTTTCATAGCAATTATATGCTCAAATCAGGGGATTTTAGTATTTATGTGTGATGGATTCTACATGTATCAAAAATGTACATAGATTAACTCTCCTTAAAACTGAAGAAAGAAAAGAAGGCTGGATATGTGAATTCGGACTCTGTAACATCTGTAACAAGCAATGGTTCCACTGAGTTTGACAGAATCGGTACTTTGTAGGATGGTCAAAAATTGCTCCGCATGTTATTGAAACCGGAAAGCTATATTACACTCGAGCATTTCTACTCCTCCCCACACTCGAATTTCACTGCCTATTCTTCTTGAGCTCCGTCGGAGAGAAATCGCGCGTCGTGGTTGGAGGGGTGGGAGGTGGGCGGCGGCGGCCGGCGGCGAGGTCTCCGCTGGCCGCGGGCAGAGGTCGAGGCGGCGGCCTTTAGGGTTTGGGTTTCTGGGGGTCGGGGGAGGCTCCAATGGCCGGCGGATCTAGAGGAGGTCGGGGGTGGCGGTAGGACAGGCGGAGGTGGTGGTTCGGCCGGCGGCGCGGGAGCACCGCCGGCCGGCCGGGGCCGGATATCCGGTGGCCAGTGGCCGGTGGCGGGGGAGAAGAAGGGCGGGGTCGATGACAACAACGGTGGGCGGTGGCGGGGTAGGAAGGCGGCTGCCGCAGGTGCCGCGAAGCTCCGGCGAGACCCTAGCCCGCCGCGGCAGGGCGGGGACACACGGGGCGGCCGCAAATGAGGACCTCCATGGAGATGGTTGGAGGAGGAGGAAGATTATGCCTCACGGAAGCTGGAGGTTGAAGATGACCGTGGTTCGTTGGATCTTCATCCAACGCAGAGCTCCGACGAGACCCTAGCCCGCCGCGGCAGGGCGGGGGCACGCGGGGCGGTGGCAAATGAGGACCTCCGTGGAGATGGTTGGAGGAGGAGGAAGATTATGCCTCACGGAAGCTGGAGGTTGAAGATGACCGTGGTTCGTTGGATCTTCATCCAACGGTGAAAAAAATTCGAGTGTAGAGTAGCTAAAAAATACTCGGGCATAGTATAGACAACCCCTATTGAAATTGAAGAGTAATTTCACAGGCATGACTGGTGAATTCCGCATTCAAGATATGTAATTACTATCAACAGCTTACAAGATAACTAATGTAGTTGGCCAGGACAGAAAAGTAGTTGGTTTTAGGACTTCAGGATTCTACATGTATCAAAATGAACGTAGAGCATGAATAGATTCCAATCAAATCGGGGAACATTTCAACCCTAAGCAAATTTGGAGCATGCATAGATTCCAATGGGACATACATCAGGAGGAGGCGGAAGCGGGGGGCGTACCTCGGCGGGGATGCACGTCGGGGAGGCCGGCCAAGGGAGGAGGCGCGCGGTTGTCGGTCGCCGGGTGAGGGACGCCGGGGGCCGGGGCGGGTCGTACTGGGTCGATGGAGGGGAGGACGAGCCGGAGTCGCCGGAGCGTGTGTCGAGGCGGGGAGGCCGCGTCGGCGTTGACGAGCAGGAGTCACCGGGGCCAGGCTGGCCGGGGTTGCTGCACCCGCACCGGGGCCACGCCGGCCGGGGCCGCCGCACCCGCGCCGGGGCCAAGCCAGCCGGGGAGGCCGCCGCCATGCCCGCGTCCTTACTCGTCGCCATTTAGGCCGTACTGGCGCGGCCAAAATTTCGAAATTTCGAACGCACATTTCTGCTGGACAAAAAATTTCGAAATTTATTGGGACAAAAATATGTGCGGCCGGGGCCAGGCCGGCCAGGTGTGCGACAGAGGGGTTGCGGCTAGAGCTGCAGCAGGGGTTGCGGCCGGGTGCGGCCATTTAGGCTGTGTTTGGGAGGGCACCCGCCGCCTCCGGCTCCACTGTGCAAAATACTGTAACTCCACTCCCTCCATCTCCTTCTCGCTTACTGACATCGCAAACTATTCACCAAAGCCATCGGAGCCCGTTTTCTTGGCTCCGCCGACTCCGGCTCCGAGGAGCCGGCGGAAGCCCTCCCAAACAGGGCCTTAGCCGCTCTGCTTTCACTCTTTCGCTTAGGCGTAAATTTTTATTTCTAAATTGTTAGTGTCCATATTAATTTGATGTGTGATTTTTTTAGAGTTAGTCCAAATCAGTATTATTCGTCATATGCCAAAATGGCATGTGATCCTTTTTATGGGTAACTAACTTTGAAGTTTAATATTTTAAATATTTTAAAAATATTTTTTATATTTTTAAATAACTGATTAAGGTACCTTTGCGAAGTACAGTAGTATTAATAATCATCTTATATGCACCAATACAATTTTTAATATGTAATAGACTACGTATACCTTGTATTGTAGGAATTTCAACAATTTTAGTTTGCTTTAAAAAAGAATCAAAATTTAAGTAACTATAAAAGCTTATGATGTTTCCGTATGTCATACAATTGTGATACTTGACAATTCTCATAAAAGCAAGAAGCATAATTGTCACAAATATACCATGGTAATAGTTTGGGACGATTTTGAGTTAGTCTTAGTAACGAACATTTGATTTTCGTCACTAACTCATGCCTTCACAAAACATCATAAACGGAAATGCCTTTGTGACGTTTTATCCTGTTGTCACACGGTTTTCGTCACTGAAGGTCACATGTGTTGTAGTGGTACCAGATAGTCCGGGATGACTCGTTGTGCCTAACGGCTATAAGCTGTTGAACAATCCGGCGGGGTGCCCGAGGCGGCCAGCGCTGGAGGGAGCTCGCGTCGGCGGGGGGCCCCGAGGCGGACAACAGCGTGGAGAAGGGCGATGGCGGAGGGAACTCGCGGCCGAGGTGGGGCCTGAGATGGCCAGCGGTGCGGTGGAGAAGGTCGGCGGCCGAGGGAGCTCGTGGTGGCGGGGGCCGAGGTGTCCGGCGGCGTGGAGAAGGAGGAAAGGAGGAGAATGGTCTGAGTGGATAAGGAGGAGAGGAAAAAAAAAGAAAACAGGAGAGAAAAAGAAAAAGAGAGGGAAAAATAAGAAGGAAAAAAAGAAAATACAAGGAAGGGTAATTTAGACATTTTAGCACCTCAATCCAATAGGTGAAGCTGTTTTGCCAAATATTTTTCAAAACGGCTCCAACTCCACCAGAGAAACCGCTCCACCAGAGGAGCCAGAGCCGGAGCTGTTTTTGGAGAAGTCGAAGCCCTGCCAGGCCCTTACTTTACCGTCGACCGCAACTTCCCTCGCTCACGGTAGATTCCACCACATGCTAGGTCCCGCAGTAATAAAAACAACCTTATCACTTACACCCATTCTCTTTCCTCTGTTTCTCTCTCGGCGCAATCCGCGAGCAACAGCGGCTCCACACGAGAGCATGGCGAGAGGGGGAGCGCCGCGGTAAGCGGCGGAACAAGATCCGGTGGAGCGGCGGAAGATGGGGCCCATAGAGGCCCTCGTGGCGGCGCCGGCTGGAGCGTGGTGCCACGGATTAGCTCCCTCGCGGGAGGGACGGTGGGCGCGGCGTTCTCCACCGCAGGAGCGGTGGCTGCACGGCGGCCGGCGCCGCCCGGAGCGCCCTATTTTTTTCTTTTTCTTTTTGAGTTTTCTTCTATGAGTATAACTTTTGTTCCCAATTTTTTTCTTCTAAAAAAAAAGTTTTGCGCCAACTTTTTTCCCAATTTTTTTCATCATTTCGCTTTCAGAAACTTTCCTCCCGATCTTCCAAATTTTTTCATATAACTTTATTCTCATTTTTTTGGGCAAACATTTTTCCTTGTTTTAAAATTTTTGTTCATAACTTTTTCTCGTATAATTTTTTTTTGCTTCATTTTTGGTCTCAAAATTTTTTCCCAATGTTTGTTTCAGATTTTGTCAAAAGGATTTTTGTTCCTAATTTTTTCTTGAAATTTGGTGTATAATATTTTTGGAATTATTGTGTGGGAGATCGAGATATTTCTACTAGCATGTTAGAGAGCTATGCCGTGCGAGCGCATGGCATAAAAGAAACGGAATGGAACGTGCGAGCAGAGTTTCTTTCACGTATGTCTGAGATCGACCATAAGGAGCGCTTCTTACGGTCGACCGTAAACTAGCGTCCCCCTTATGAATCGCCAGAGGATCCTTGCCCCTTCCCTAGGAGGTAATGACGTCGGCCAAAAGAGGACGACCCGGATTTCCTTTTGGCCGATGAGGTGGTGCCGTAGCCTACGTCCATAACATAGTTGTAACATATTTGGAACAACTGTTAATTGACTTCTTTGCTACTCTCTCCAGTACCTGAACGTTTCCACGACGCTCTCGTCGTGGAACACATGAAGAGGAGCAGGACACGACCGAGTCTGCCCTGCAAGCGACCGAGTCTGCTCCGAGAAGACCTAAACCGAAGAGGGGCGAGCACGGGAGGAACAAGCTGCCCGAGGGCCAGTTCCCCGTACTAGGCATCAACGAGAAAGGGGAAATAACAGCGCCGAAGGAGACCGTTTCTAAATTCGGAACAGCCTGTGGATTCCTTATAAGGGAGCACGTGCCAATCACAATCAAAGATTGGCGGGTCGTGCCGGATAGCACCAAGGAGTTGCTATGGACAGAGCTGTCGAGAAGAATAATTTTTTCCCCGAACAAGGTGGAGGTCGCTAAAAAGAATACATTGAGTGTAATGGCAAAATGTCGGAGGAGGAATTGAAAGCCGGATCTCAACACTAAGTATGTGCAGAAAAACCTTACTCCTTTCCGCACTTTTGGGAAGATCACCCCGTCGCAGTGGGATGAGTTCGTCGCTCAAAAGACATCGGCAGATGCCATAGCCCTGGGGCAGACGTATTCTCAGTTGGCGAAGAAGAACATTTACCCTTATCACCTGGGCATGGGAGGGTACGTCCAAAAGATCCCTCAGTGGAGGAAGGAGGAAGAGGAGAGGAGAGTAAAGGGGTTAGCAGACCCCTTGGACGGATGCAACGAGCATACTCGAAACTGGGTGCTGGGAGCCTTGGGCAACCCGGAGCACAGAGGCCGTGTTACGAGGTATCTCGAGCAAAATGAGCTGGAAAGCTGGGTTTCCCAAGGACGCGGCCTGGTACAAGAAGAATGATAGATACAGAGACCGCGTTAGGGAACAAGTGCAGGAGGAGTTCGAAAAGAACTTCTTTAAACATCTTAATTGGGCTGGTAACATGATCGCGTTAGGTAAGTTGGCGGAACAGCCGGGGATCACGGTTGTGGTACTCCAGCCTACCGTAGACGAAGCTCCTCGTCCTCCTCCTCCACGTACTAGCCTCCAGTCGACATCAAGGACCAAGTACCCAGTTGATGACCTCGACGAACCAACTCCTTGTGAGCTTCACATTCCGCTCGGCAGAGCTGCCGACAGGTCCGTGCACGTAGCAGATGGAATGGTGTATCAAGGCGATATACTACATAATCAACCTATTCCAGACCATTACGCCAGGGTCTCTGTAAGTTGAGTGGTGCCAGGACAAGAAATGACAGTGCTAGAGTACACCACGCCCGAGGGCATCACGCACCTCGGAGATTGCAGAGACCAGTACGTTCTCTAGCACAAACGAGACATCAAGTTTGGGATGATGACCCGTCAAGCCCCTGCTCTGCAAGGACGGCCAAGGATAGATGTCCACGGGGCCGGTGAAGAACAGCCAGTGCTTCCACCATCCATGATCGAGGTGATGACTGAGGCTGCTACGTCTCCGGGTGATGGGGAAGCATGCGATGATTACACTGCTCTGGCACGTTTTCCAACACCTTCGCCGAAGCGGCCACCGGAAGCAGCACATGCTGCATCACCCAAGGCTCCACTGGAACCAACACCTGCCGATGGTCCGATGATGCCACCGGAGACGACAGCTCAAGGCTTCCCAGTGACACCTCCAGCAAAGCAGCAACGGGAAGCACCAACCGCCCCTCCTGCTCCATCAAAGCCACCATGACCAGAAGCTGTGCCTACCAATGTTACACGTTTGAAAAACAATAAAGGCATGGATGGATGCCGTTAAGGCGTTAAAAATCAGTCGGTGCCAAGTGATGAAAACCGGATGGTACGAAACACAGAGCAGCAGACAAATAAGATGGTTCCTCAGTGGCACGATGATGAAGTTCCCAAGAATTACGACTACGGCAAGCCATTTGTCACTTGGAAAGAGTACATAGCCACTACCGGAAAACCCAAATTTGCCGAGTGTCTTGGCCTTTGCCGAGTACCAGAACACGTACACTCGGCAAAAGATGTGGTTTGCCGAGTGCCAGGACACGAGCACTCGGCAAATATCTGCCACACGGCATGCCCGAGCTTTGCCAAGTGCCGGCCGTCGGCAACGAATGGCACTCGGCAAACTGTCACCTTTGCCGAGTGCTGGCCTGGCGGCACTCGGCAAATCCGGCGCATGTGCCCAGCACGCGCGCCCGCCATGCGCCGCCCGTTAGGGGGCTGATGGCGTCAAGTCATTGCCGAGTGCCACCACCTGGCACTCGGCAAAGGGGATATTTTGCCGAGTGCATCGAGCCTGGCTCTCGGCAAATTTTCTTTTGCCGAGTGCTGGAGCTTAGGTACTCGGCAAAATTGGGTAAAAAATTTGAACGTTTGCCGAGTGCCGCTGCCTTGACACTCGGCAAACCAGACACGTGGAGGTACCCTGGCGCGGGGACTTTGCCGAGTGTCCCAGTCGGACACTCGGCAAAGTTTGAAACTTTGCCGAGTGTCTGCCGTTAGACACTCGGCAAACCGCGGGACCAGGGTGGAGCCACGTGGCTTCTTTGCCGAGTATCAGGGCACTCGGCAAAACCTTTGCCGAGTGCCCGTATTTTGACACTCGGCAAAGTAAACTTTGCGGTGGGAACCTTTGCCGAGTGTCGTTTGCCGAGTGTTACACTCGACAAAGACTTTGCCGAGTGTAATATATCCTTTGCCGAGTGTATCTGACACTCGGCAAAGTTTGGAAGTCCGGTAGTGAGCGCTCCCGTGGGAAACGAAGAGGTGGCACAACTAGTACATGGAGGCATGCAAGAAAGGAGTTCTACACGTTAATGCCTACATCGGTGCAGACCTACCAGAGATGGGTGGTCCCAACAGATGCATGGTTGACTTCCTTGACATGCCCGCCCTGTACCGCCTCCAAAGAATGGATAGACAACTGATAGTCATATGGACTCTGTAAGTGTCTTTCCCCTGGTTAATTAGATTACTATCTTTGTATATCTCGTGCGTACTGATAAATTCTCCAGCATTATGTTCCAGAATGCAGATCAAGGATTCGAAGACATATAACAATAAGACTGCATACCTTAACCCCATACTTATCTTCCAGAACCAGCATAGTAGGCCTCAATTTAACCTCAAAAGCGAAGCATTCAAAGGAAAGACCCCTGCGGACTTGCGGAGATAGAGGCTCACATTATGGAGGTGTGGTCTTCATAATTGCAAAAGTGTGGCTGACTACATCAGAGGTGCTATGATAAGATACTGGGACCATGGCATTATGGTTCCATACAACTTTAGGTAAGTTTGATCAATTCTCTTATTCGTAGAATTTGAAACTCTCATCCACCATTTAATCAAATTCGAATCTATGTTGATGCAGCGATCATTTTGTCTGCTTTGTGATCACTCCCAAGCGCGCACAGGTTATACTCCTTGACCCAAGCATGGCTGATAATTCAAGCAAGCTCAGCCCGTTTGCAGATATTTTGCAAAGGTACGGATATGTTAGCCGACTATGATAAATCTCAGTGCATGACATAGTTAACTGTCGATTTTTACCTAACATGCCTTATGCAGAGCGTACGCGTATTTCCTGAAAGAAATGACTGAAAAAAATCCAGATGCATTCGCCAAACTCAAAATCCGATCCGACCGAAAGCTTTACATTCGCTGGAGTGTTTGGGTAATATTCACACCTCCCAGCACCGCGTCCCATTTTATTATTGCATATATATATATATATGCTAACACTCTGTGTTATAATTTATGAAGTGCCATAAACAACCGGAAAATAGTGTACTATGCGGATACGTCGTGTGCGAGTATTTGAGGGCCAACGAGAGATATATGGGAAACGTCGTATGTAACTCACCTATATTTCATTACTTGAAAGCTCCCCTATCGGTTATGAACTAATGATTTATTCTTATAGATATAGAAAGTTGAGAAAACCCAAAATACCTGGGGACCTAAAGAAATTGATAATATTAGACGTGATTTGTGCCAATTTATCCACCGTGAAATTTGGCACGTGAAGGGCGCCTTTTTCGAACACGACAGTATTTGGGTTGATGACCCGAATGTCATGGAACTCTTCACTTGGAAGGGGTATGAAAATGTGTTTTGAGTCATGTTCTTGTAATGAATGTTGGTTCTGTGTGAATACTTTTAGACGATCGATGTATAAATCTTGTAATTGGTACTCTTGAATGATGTATAAATACAGCTAGTTCAAATACGATTAATATTTGTGTGATGCACATCTATGTATATTTGTGAAGAATCGAATTATGAAGATCTTGGCGGAAACTTTTGAAAAATTCAAATTGGCGAGAAACTATTTACCAAGACGTTTACTTTTAAAAATTTGAAACTGGTGGGAATGCCATTTACAGAAGCGTTATGTGAGAGCGGACCGCCTCTGTAAATGGCTTTCCCGCCAGCCTACAAATTTTTCACAGGGGCGGGCCACAAAGCAGCCTACCCCTATAAAAGGCTTTCCCGCCAGCCTGGCAGGACTTTACAGGGCGGGTTGTGAGATTGTCCGCCCCTGTAAATACCTTTTACAAGGGCGGGCAAGCCGTCCGCCCCTACAAATGGCCTATTTACACAGGCCCTTGCTTAGGGGCGGATGGTGGACCCGCCCCTGTTAATCTATTTTGCCCGCCCCTATAAAGGGTTACAGCGGTAGTGTGGATTCACCAACAAAACAAGGTTTTGGCTGATTCTCCTGTTTTTTAGAGCTTTTCTAGAAGTGATTCTTGGTGACAAGTGATTCTCTAATAATTCTCTAATATAAACTACCTTTTTTATGACGGAGAATCGCTTCTCAGAATCAGGAGAAGCTACTTTTTCAGCTTTTAGCTCCTAGTTCATTTCAGAGAATCACTTCTCAGAATCAGGTTAGAATCCGTATGTCTATCTGTCATCGTTTGACAGAGCTCCTCTGATTCTCAGGCCTGAGAATCAGGGTGCAGAAGCTCTGCCAAATGCCCCTAAAATAGCGAATCGATTCGCTGCACTTCGGAAGACGAGCCGGTGGGAAACTAAACATTTTATAGCGATTCAGCAGTTTTGTCGGAGAATCTGTATTGTACCAAATGCCCTTAGTTATTCCTGTCAGAACTCAGAAGAATCGGACTGGGAAAACCTGCCCTTGATATACACATAGGAGTACACATGCAACCATCAGCGTCTGATCGATCTCTTTAATTATTTTATTTTCACGCGCACGCATGCATGGCTGGTGCATGCACGCACGTAGACTATGTTGGTCCAATTTGGAACCGACTAGTTTTCCATTCACTTCTACTCTTATACAAGGCCCAAGGCCGGTTTACATATAGGGGGAGATAACTTGGCAGCCAAGTCTCCCCTAGCAAACTTCGGGGCTAAGTTTCCCCTCTTTACTCTTTTGACTCGGACTAAGCCTAGGCATAGGCTAGAATACCTCCGTCCGATCCCTTTGTGTGGCGAGATCGACCCGGGAACAAACTACCACTACTAGAGGGCAGGGCATCACTGCCGGTTGGGAAACCCCATCCCTTCTTTTGACTCGGACTAAGCCTAGGCATAGGCTAGAATACCTCCGTCCGATCCCTTTGTGTGGCGAGATCGACCCGGGAACAAACTACCACTACTAGAGGGCAGGGCATCACTGCCGGTTGGGAAACCCCATCCCTACCGGTTTCACAAGTCAAGCATTTTTTTGCAAAATATGCGGGTCGCGGCAGTCCGGGGGTTCAAACCCGCGACCTCTGGGTTCGCGCGAAGCCTCCCTACCATCCCACTACACAATCACATGTGACTAATATGGAGATATTTTTCTTTTAACATCACTTCAAAATACCTTATAATACCCATTTGATGACCATAACGATCTCAAATGAAAATCTTGTAATCTATAAAATTGCAGATTTGGTCAAGATATACAAATTTCATATACACATTCTCTCCATCCGAGATCATTTGAAAATTTTAAAAATTTGAAATCCGAAACTTGAATCGTGTATTTCGGAGCCAAAACGACCTCAAAGGAAAAAAAAATTAACTATAAAGTTGTAGATCTGGTCGATACCTACAACTTTTGTACAGACCATTTTTTTCATCCGAGACCATTTGAATTTTTCAAAAATCCGCCCCTGTTCGTAACATCAACCAGTAGGGATGCCCGGCGGAGGTATCCCTACCGGTTCGTAACATCAACTGGTAGGGATACCTCGGGCATCCCTACCGGTTGACTCTTCCCTACCGGTTGGTTATATGCCAGTAGGGAAAGGGTCTTCCCTAGCGGTTCCAACCTAACCGGTAGGGAAGAGGGGGGTGGGAGAGCCTTGTTCTGTAGCACTACTATAATTATACATATGTAGATGGACCCCACAGGAAGACTTATCTATCAGACTACGCGTACGATCGACGACGTGGTGTCTTTAGCTACAACCTGAGCGCGCCGGCTTTCCTGAGCATGGGCACGAGCTCGCCGCCGAGGTGGAGCGACATGATCTTGTTGGTGCCGCCGCCGAGCCTGCCACCAATGAAGAAGGCGAGGGCAGGAGGGCCCCTGCCGCCGAGTATCTTGAGCAGCGCCCTCTCCATCTCCTTGCCCCTGGGGGCTGGGGTCGCTGTCCAGCTCGTGCACCAGCGAGTTCACGCCTTGGTTCGCCATGAGCCGCGTCACCGTGTGGCACATGCAGCAGGAGCTCAGTGTGAACACCACCACCGCCCTCTCCAAAGCTAACTTCTTCATCACGCGGTCCATTATATGTATTTGTCTTGCTTGCTACTCTCTCTAGATATCTCCTAGACAATCGGCTTATAATCGAAGCGTTTGGGTGGGATTTTTGCTTTTCTCCATCGAGAATCCGCTTATAAGCAGAAACAAACAGGGCCTATGTGTGTCAGTGTGTGCTCTGCCTCACTTGTTTTTGGCGTCTTTGTTTGCATGGCCCACTTGAATTCTAGCAGGGTAGAAGGTTCTGATTCAGCCACATTTTTAGTGCCACAAAATGCATGCTTCATGCTTGGGTTAGTGACAAACTGGAGCAATGGGTGTTGTGGTCTGTATTCGAATATGAGGAATGTTGAGTACTCTATCCTGCTTGTGATGAGTGAATTGTAAACCGTGCGGTGTGATCGTGCGCTTGGACTTTGGATTGCAGGTACACGGGCGTCAAGTGTCGACGGAGAGCTGCCGTGGAGGTGTTGTGGCCGATGGACTGTGCTGTGGACGGCGGTGAAGGGCAGCCGGAACCGGAGCTCTTGTCAGGCGGCAGCTGTGGCGTCCACTCCTGGATCGAGGGCGCAAGCGGCGACGAAAGGTGGGTTTCTTGGTTTGCGCCACAAAACCAAAGAGGCGGACGGCGGTTGAAGATGCCAAGTCGTGGAGGCACGGGCATCGATCTCGGGACTGACGGAGGCGACGGGCGTCGACGGCGTCTAGGGCCTCGCTGCAGGCGAGGAGGTGACGGGAGTCGGGCGGCGTCTAGGGCCGTCATAAGGCTGAGGCGGGAACGGCGTCTAGGGCCATGGCGTGGAGGCGGGAATCTTCCCGCGCGTGGAGTTTTGGCGGTTTTCTCAAAACCGGCCACCTACCCGGGTTTCGCGTACCCCCCCCCCCCCCCCAAAACTGCAAACCGGATCTTCATCGACATGGCGGCATCGCGGAGAAGGCTTCGAGTCAAAGAAAGAAACTCCGCCATCGGATGATATCGTGTACATATTTCCGGTTTTGCCACTACGGGCATTTTAGTGTCTAGTTTGAGTCGAGGGTATTTTGGACCCCTGCGTGGGCACCTTAAATACCCCTCACCTCTCTTCTCTCTCCCTTGCGCCAGACAGAACAGACCAGCCTGCTTCCTCCCTCCTGGCGCCGTCTCCTCCTTCTCTCTGTCTTTGTTCTTCCTCTGTTCTTCTCTAGGATTAGAGGTATGAATTCTTGAGACTTTGTACTGAGATTGTGTGGGAAAGGAGGCCCTTCCCTCCTTGTGCCCTCGGGGTTTTTGAATTCCTTGTGTTTTCGTGCCTTGTTTTGGTCGAATTTCGATTTTCCTTCGTTGATTCTTGACCACAAGATGACGAGGTGTTTCTTGAAGATCGAGTGACTCTTTGAAGTGGTTCTAATCCTTCTAGCCTAGTGATAAAACCCTCGGGATCATGAGTCTACTCGAATTGACATTTTTGCATTCTTGAGAAAACCTCGTTCTTGCTCGGGAATTCCTCGATTCCTCCCAAACCTTGGAGTGATTCGTCGATTCCTTCCGTGGACATGGTCACAAGTCCTTTGTGATTGTGCCTGCAAATTTTGGTGAGGTTTGTACTCGATTTGATCTTCCAATCATCGAGTTTTGGATCGAGCCGAGAGGAAAAACAGAGTTTCTGGGCTCGGGTAGTATTTCTACCTAACACCGGTTAAACCGACTCTCGGGTTCGAGATCGTCGGTTCAACTGGTGAGTAGGTGTTTCTAATGTTAGGGTTTTCTGCTTGTCGTCTGGTTGCACCGGTGCTTTTCCTCCCAAGTGCATCGGTTCAACCGGCGAGTGCCTTTTTGTTGCTGTTCTGCCCGTTTGACCGGTGTATAGGCTTCTGTGAACGTCGGTTCAACCGGTGGGTGTTCGGTTCAGTCTTGCTGCCTCTCTGGACAATTGCACCGGCGTTTAAATTAGGATTTTGCCGGATCATCCGATGTGTAACATCGGTTGAACCGACACAGTTCAAACCATTGCGTCGGATCAACCGGTGTTTGCTTTCTCGTGCTGCCGGCTCCGTGCATCGGTTAAACCGACGAGGTGCCCCTGTGCACGTCGGTTCAACCGGTGTGTATACCGTGTGTGTTTTTAAGCAGCTTTCTCTCGCTGTTTGCTTCCTCGTTTCTTCTCGCTTCTTCCTAGGAGTGTTTTGTGTTAGTGTAGCTACTCTACACTTCACCTAGGACTTGAGGGTTGGGTGCGAACATGGAATCTTAGGCCGAGCTTTCGATTGCAAGATTTTTTAATCGGCTCCCATTCACCCCCCCTCCCTCTGGTCGCCCTTTCGGTCCCTCAATTGGTATCAGAGCTTGGTTGAGGTTTTCAGTACCTTAACCGGTTCGAAAACCACCTGGCGACCATGGCGAGTCTTGGTAAGATCCCAGTGTTTTCCGGCGAGGACTATGATTATTGGAAGGTTCGCATGCGTGCCTTCCTGCAAAGCATGGGAGCCGAGGTCTGGGATATCACCAAGAACCAGGCGTACGAGGTGCTTGCTGTTCGGACCTCACCTCTTCAGTTGTCCGAGCATGAGGCTAACGCCAAGGCTATCAATGCCTTGTTCGTTGGCGTTTCTCGTGCGGAGTTCTCACGCATCCAGGGTTTTCAGGAAGCCCACAAAGTTTGGACGTGCCTTGAGAACTACCACGAGGGCACACCTCAGGTGAAGGCTAGACTGTTCGAGACTCACCGACGTGAATATGAGAACTTCACACAGGGGCCGGGTGAGAGCATTGGCGACATGTTCAGTCGGTTTCAATCGATTGTGAACAAAGTCAGTACGAACAGATCTGCTGATGCCCTTGACTACACAGAGCACGAGAAGGCCCTCAAGTTGCTCTACGCACTTGACCGCTCTGTGTGGGATCTCAAGGTGAACACGATCATCGAGTCTGCAGGCTATGAGACTCTGACCGTAAATGAGCTTTTCAGCAAGCTCAAGGCCACGGAGGTGGATAACCAGACACGAGGCAAGCTCAATGGTGCCCCTCCCTCCAAGAGCATCGCTCTTGTGACTGGCCCAGGTGGATCGAGCTCTAACGCTAACTCTGCTCTTGGCTTTTCTCTTGCCTCTTTGCCTTCTGTTACAGATGAGCAGCTAGAGACGCTATGCGACGATGACTTGTGCCTCCTCATCAACAAGTTCCAGCGTGTCTACCACAACTTGCAGAGGAAGAAGAACCCCAGGTGCTACCACTGCGGTGATCTGAACCACTTCATCGCCGACTGCCCCAAGAAGTCCGGCGGTCGCCAGAACAACAACTTCGACTACTACCGCCACCGCGACCGCGACGAGGAAGGCTCCAACAAGAAGCGTCGGCACCACAAGCACCGCACTTGTGACCGGGGAGGACTCTTCGACAAGGAGTCGCTCAAGAAGCGCTTCCAGTACAAGGCCAAGAATCAGGAGAAGGCCTTCCTGGCGCAGCTCAGCGACCTCGACAAGAGTTCCGACACCGACCACTCCTCTTCACTGACCTCCGACGACAATGACAAGAAGAAGAAGAAGAAGCGGGACAAGGAAGCCACTGGCTTCATCAGCCTTTGCTTGGCGGCCGGTCGGCGCAAGGGTTTCTGCACGATGGCGGGTGAGGCCAATGGTGCTCGTGCGTCTCCAGGTGGACATGCTACACCGACACACGACGGCTCTTCTCCTAGATCCGAGAGTGATTCAGAGGTAAACTCCACTATTGACCTGCTTGATACTGAGGTTAGGGAGTTGTACGCCGCTCTCGACAACCAGAAGCGGCTGCTTAAGGAAGCAGCTAGAGAGCGTAGAAAGCTTAGGGCTGAGCTGGCTTGTGCTAGAGAGAAATCTGGTAAGGATGAGTGTGCTGGCTGCATATCTCACATGAATGATCTTGTTGCTCTCCATGCAAAGCATGATGAGAACGTCGCGAACTTAGATGTTGCTAAGACTTCGCTTGCTGACGTGTCTCACGAACTAGCCAAGGCCAAGCATGAGCTTGAACTGGTCAAGGACACTCCCATAGTTAGTAATGTGCTTGAATGTGATGAGTGTCCTATCTTTAAGTCTGATCTAGCCACCTTGCAATCTAAATTTGCTACTATTGTGTGCGAGCTAGAGGAGATAAAGTCTAGGCCAGTTTTGCTTGGTGCCTGTAAGCTTTGTCCCATGCTTAGGTCGGAGCTAGATGAGAAGAACGCCTTGGTTAAGTCTTTGGGGAAGACTAAGGTCGTGGAGTCTAGTCCACCTATTGATTGTCATGTTTGCCCTAGTCTGATTTCTGATTTGGATAATCTTGCGGTAGAGAAAGCCAACTTGGAGAATGAAAACACATATCATAGGGCGATTCTGAGTTGGGTTTCTATCAGTGAGCCGCAGTTGGGTATGATGATCAAGCAGTTTAAGTGTGGTGATGGTTTTGGGGTCGGTTACACATACATGAAGTCAGACTTTGACAAGTTGTATGGTAAGATCGGCAAGGCTGCTGGAGCTCCAAGTGCTCAAAACACTGCTAGCACGAGCACGCAGCCTTCGCTTGTTGACCTCGTGGATGGTGTGCTTAAAGAACCATCGAAAGCACCTCCACAGAAGCAGGTTTGGGTTCCAAAGCCCAATGAGCTAAGGAATCCCCTCGATACGCTCCCTGCTGCCACAGCCCAGGTTGCCCAGAAGAAGGGGGCTGCTCCTCCCCGTCCGCAGGTGAGGCCTCCACCTCCCAAGAGAGAGGTGAGGTACCACTGCGAGTACTGTGATAGAGAGGGTCACCTGGAGGAGTTTTGCTTCAGAAGGAAGTGGGCTGTGAGGCGTGAGCAGGAGAGACGCAACTCAGACATGTACTCTGCTTGGGTGCATGGTCCTCCTCGGTGTGGTGGTAGGCGAGATGCTAGGGTGCGCCGTGTAGGTGGAGGACAGGGAGACGGTGGAGGTTACCGTGCTCCAGCGGGTGGTCGCTTTACCTGTCGTGCTCCTGGTCATCCTCAGTATGGCTATGGACCACGGGACCGAGGCTTTGGAGGAAGTTACGATGCACCACGCTTTCCTCGCGGTGGTGGTCGTCAGTCTCGCGGTAGACGGGACAGGGGATACGTTTTGCCTGAGTTTGCTAATCCTTCTGTAGAGCAAATGGCTCGACACTGGTTTGCTTCACACTTTGCTAACCCTAGTGTTGATACATTTGCTCACCCTTTGTCTCACTACTGATGTGCAGGTTGGAGGCTTGGAGAACAGGTGGATTATGGACTCCGGTTGTTCGCGCCATATGACCGGGAATGACAAATGGTTCTCCAGCCTCACCCCAACGTGCCACAAAGAATATATCATATTTGGGGATAATGGTAAGGGCAAGGTACGTGGTGTTGGTGCTGTTAGAGTTTCTGATCGCTTCACCATGAGAGAGGTTGCTTTGGTTTCGAATCTTGGCTTTAATCTGCTCTCTGTTTCGCAACTTCTTGATGAGGGGTTTGAAGTTCGCTTCAAGGAGGGTTGTTCTCGAGTTTTGGATTCCAGAGGAGACCTGGTTTGCCGGATCATTCCTCGTGACCGAGTTTTCTTGGTCGATTTCTCTGGAACTCCTTTTGGCCTTTCTTGTTGCTTGTTGTTGGTCCTTCTTCTGATCTGTGGAAGTGGCATAGGAGACTTGGACATTTGAGCTTCGACTTGTTGTCTAGACGTAGCTCACTTGGCCTAATCTGAGGATTGCCCAAATTGAAGTTTGAAAATGACCTTGTTTGCCATCCGTGTCGCCACGGGAAGATGATTGCTACCTCCCATCCACCTGTTAATTAGGTGATGACCACTCACCCTGGAGAGTTGTTACACATGGACACAGTTGGTCCTTCTAGGGTGATGTCAGTTGGTGGGAAGTGGTACGTTCTTGTGATCGTGGACGACTTTTCTCGCTATTCTTGGGTCTTTTTCATGAGAACCAAGGATGAGGCTTTCGAGTTTGTTCGAGACTTGATCTTGAGGTTGAAAAACGAGCTACCCCAGGCCATGCGGGCGATTCGCAGTGATAATGGCACATAATTCAAAAACGCTCGTTTTGACACCTTTTGCAGTGATTAGGGGCTTGAACACCAGTATTCTTCCCCCTACACTCCACAGCAGAATGGAGTTGTAGAACGGAAGAATCGGACGCTGGTTGACATGGCGAGGACGATGCTCGATGAGCATAGGACTCCTCGAAAGTACTGGGTTGAGGCGATCAATACCGCTTGTTATGTGTCCAACCACATTTTCTTGCGTGCTTTCATGCACAAGACTTCTTATGAGTTGCGGTTTGGACGCCAGCCCCGTGTTGACCATCTCAGAGTTTTCGGTTGTCGGTGTTTTGTGCTGAAAGAAGGAAATCTTGATAAGTTTGAGACTCGCTCGTCTGACGGCATTTTTCTCGGTTATGCATCTCATTCCAGAGTATACCGTGTGTTGCTTATTAATTCTAACATCGTCAGAGAGACTTGTGAAGTCACTTTTGACGAGACTGCACCGTGCAATGCTTCTGTCTTTGAAGTTGCAAGAGAGGATGAGCTCGGCACCTCCATCTTTGAAGATGAGGAGGAAGAAGCTGCAGAGGGTGATGCTGAGGCTACCACGCGTGCTGTGGACCCAGTCGCCTCCGCCACGAGCTCGGATGATGATGACGGCTCCGATCCTACTACATCTACTTCCCGGGGGCCAGTCGAGCAGGTGACTCAGCCTTCACCAGCTGCACCTGAGGAGGCACCAGCTTTGGTTGAGGAGGAGGCGACTTCGACAAGGGAAGCACTGCGACACATTCAGCGTCGTCATCCACCTCAACAGATGCTTGGTGACCTCAATGAGCGAGTCACACGGTCCAAGGTAAAAAGTATCGTTGGCTTTGCTCATTCAGCGTTTGTTACCTCTTTTGAGCCCAAAGATATTGGACATGCTCTTTCTGATTCAAATTGGGTCAATGCCATGCATGAGGAACTCGAAAATTTTGAAAAAAACCAAGTTTGGGTTTTAGTCGAGCCTCCACCTGCTTGTAATCCCATCGGAACGAAGTGTGTTTTCAAAAACAAGCAGGGTGAGGATGGGTTGGTTGTTCGACATGAGTGACTTGTCTCCTCAGCCGATTCCGATCAGCACATCGACAACGCTTGATGAGGACTTGGACGGTGAGGCGGTGGACTAGAAGGAGTACATGAGCATGATCGGCTCTCTCCTGTACCTGACGGCGACGCGGCCGGACATTCAATTCGGCATCGGCCTCTGTGCGCGATATCAGGCTTCGCCGCGCACCTCCCATAGGCAGGTGGTGAAACGCATCTTCAGGTATCTAAAATTCACCCCTGAGTTTGGTCTCTGGTACTCTGCGGATTCTTCTCTGGTTTTGGTTGGCTTTTCTGATGCCGATTTCGGTGGGTGTCGGTTGGATCACAAGTCGACATCTGGCACTTGTCATTTTCTCGGTACATCTTTGGTGTCTTGGTCCTCTCGCAAGCAGGCTAGCGTAGCACTTTCTTCCACAGAAGCTGAGTATGTTGCCGCTGCTAGCTGTTGCTCCCAGATACTTTGGATGAAACAAATCTTGCAGGATTATGGACTGAGTTTTGATAGGGTTCCCATCTCTGTAGACAACTTGTCCGCTATTAGCATTGCAAAGAACCCTGTCCTACACTCCAGAACCAAACATATAGATATCCGGTTCCACTTCCTGCGAGACAATCATCAGAGAGGTAAACCGCAGATATCCTAACCAAACCTCTTGAGCAGGACACATTTGCTCGCTTGCGAGGGGAGCTTGGGGTTTGTTACCCCATTTGATTGCTGACTTTTCTTTGGTTAGCTTTGTAGGGTTTATTTGTTCCTCTCTTAATTTTCTAGGTTTGGTAGTTGCATTGTGTATATGCATTGTACATTTCTGCATTTTGCATTGCCTCACTTGCACTAGCATTCTTGTATACATTGCTATGATCTCCTAGTGTTTGCTAGTGTGAGTTTATAAATGTGATCATGTATAGCTTGCTCCACTGTGTATATGACTTCATCTGAGTCAAGCTATTTTGATTTGAAAATTTGAAAACATGGTCATCCTGTCTTGGCTACTAGTATGTTAGGGCGTGTTGATATGCTTTGCTATCTCATTCATGCTAGTGTAGCCTTTCGTTCAGCAATTCATACTTGATATGATCTAAAATTGATAAAATTGCTTGAATTGTGCTTGAAATGGAATGGAAAGATCCAGGTGGGATTGCTTGCCGCACTGATCGAGCTTTTGGGGACAGCTCACTTTGCGCTTGTGAGAACACGGGCAAGGCTGTGCATGACTGAAATGAGTGCCTTAAGCTTCTGATTGCCTTTGGCATAGGCTTGGTCTCCTTGCTAAGTAAAGCATGACAAGCTTTCAACCCCTGGCAATAAATTACTTGATATAACGAGATTGCAAAATCAATGTTTACAACATGCTTTGGAGGTTTTTGGCTCACCTGTATGAGTTTGATTAGCACTGATTTCCATTCCCTACTTGCTAGTGCTAGATCAAGGGTCAAGGGTGATGCTTTTATTTCTCCTAAACTGAACTTGCCTAGCTCTAAACTGATTTGATATAACCTGTTGAGCTAGATGCAGGTCTTGTTTATGGATGCACACGTGCTTGTGACTAGTTGTTGCTCATATCATTGTATCCCTGAATGCTTTCACTTACACCTCCTGCATTGCATTCATTGCATAGCATATGTTCAGGGGGAGTCTCAGTTTCAGGGGGGAGCTTTAGGTCTATTTAGCCTTGATGTGTGCATGTGCCAACAAGGGGGAGAAGTTTAGTGATCGAACAAGGGGGAAAATTGTTTGATTTTTGAGAGTTTCAAAAACTTGTTGTGCACAGGGCTTTGAGAGTGCATACATGTGGTGAGAGTTGCACTGGTAAGGGGGGAATGCATGGAGGTTCTGTTTTGTTTAGCTCCTGGTTTTCCTTCCGCTTCTGGCATGACTATGTCGAGTCTTGCCTCTGTCTTTGAGGAGTCATGCTTGTGTTTGATCGATTGCGTCGAGCCGTTGCCCTTGTCTGAGGGAATCGATCTTTACTTGGTCAAGTGACTTGTTCTTGCTTCTTTCGAGCTTTTGTCACTTGTTCAAGTTCTCTCTTACTTCTTTGTTCTTCACTGTTTTTGTTTCAATCTTGGTTCGTTTGTGGTGTGTTGACAATGCACTTATCAAGGGGGAGATTGAGGAATGTTGAGTACTCCATCCTGCTTTTGATGAGTGAATTGTCAACTGTGCGGTGTGATCGTGCGCTTGGTCTTTGGATTGCAGGTACACGGGCGTCAAGTGTCGACGGAGAGCTACCGTGGAGGTGCTGTGGCCGATGGACCGTGCTGTGGACGGCGGTGAAGGGCAGCCAGGACCGGAGCTCTTGTCGGGCGGCAGCTGTGGTGTCCACTCCTGGATCGAGGGCGCAAGCGGCGACGGAAGGCGGGTTTCTTGGTTTGCGCCACAAAACCAAGGAGGCGGAAGGCGGTTGACGACGCCAAGTCGTGGAGGCACGGGCGTCGGTCTCGGGATTGACGGAGGCGACGGGCGTCGACGGCGTCTAGGGCCTCGCTGCAGGCGAGGAGGTGACGGGCGTCGGGCGGCGTCTAGGGCCGTCAGAAGGCCAAGGCGGGAACGGCGTCTAGGGCCACGGCGTGGAGGCGGGAATCTTCCCGCCCGTGGAGTTTTGGCGGTTTTCTCAAAACCGGCCACCTACCCGGGTTTCGCGGACCCCCCCCCCCCCCCCCCCAAAACCGCGAACCGGATCTTCATCGACATGGCGGCATCGCGGAAAAGGTTTCGAGTCGAAGAAAGAAACTCCGCCGTCAGATGAGATCGTGTACATATTTCCGGTTTTGCCCCTACGGGCATTTTAGTGTCTAGTTTGAGTCGAGGGTATTTTGGACCCCTGTGTGGGCACCTTAAATACCCCTCACCTCTCTCCCCTGCGCCAGACAGAACAGACCAGCCTGCTTCCTCCCTCCTGGCGCCGTCTCCTCCTCTCTCTCTCTTTGTTCTTCCTCTGTTCTTCTCTAGGATTAGAGGTATGAATTCTTGAGACTTTGTACTAAGATTGTGTGGGAAAGGAGGCCCTTCCCTCCTTGTGCCCTCGGGGTTTTTGAATTCCTTGTGTTTGCGTGCCTTGTTTTGGTCGAATTTCGATTTTCCTTCGTTGATTCTTGACCACAAGATGACGAGGTGTTTCTTGAAGATCGAGTGACTCTTTGAAGTGATTCTAATCCTTCTAGCCTAGTGCTAAAACCCCCGGGATCACGAGTCTACTCGAATTGACATTTTTGCGTTCTTGAGAAAACCCCGTTCTTGCTCGGGAATTCCTCGATTCCTCCCAAACCTTGGAGTGATTCGTCGATTCCTTCCGTGGACATTGTCACAAGTCCTTTGTGATCATGCCTGCAAATTTTGGTGAGGATTGGACTCGATTTGATCTTCCAATCATCGAGTTTTGGATCGAGCCGAGAGGAAAAACAGAGTTTCTGGGCTCGGGCAGTATTTCTACCTAACACCAGTTAAACCGACGCTCGGGTTCGAGATTGTCGGTTCAACCAGTGAGTAGGTGTTTCTCACATTAGGATTTTCTGCTTGTCGTCTGGTTGCAAAGGTGCTTTTCCTCCCAAGTGCATCGGTTCAACCGGCGAATGTCTTTTTGCTGCTGTTCTACCCGTTTGTCCGGCGTATTGGCTTCTGTGAACGTCGGTTCAACCGGTGGGTGTTCGGTTCAGTCTTGCTGCCTCTCTGGACAACTGCACCGGCGTTTAAATTAGGATTTTGCCGGATCATCCGATGTGTAACATCAGTTGAACCGACGCAGTTCAAACCATTGCGTCGGATCAACCGGTGTTTGCTTTCTCGTGCTGCCGGCTCTGTGCATCGGTTAAACCGACGAGGTGCCCCTGTGCATGTCGGTTCAACCGGTGTGTATACCGTGTTTGTTTCTCAGCAGCTTTCTCTTGCTGTTTGCTTCCTCGTTTCTTCTCGCTTGTTCCTAGGAGTGTTTTGTGTTAGTGTAGCTCCTCTATAGCTGCTCTACACTTCACCTAGGACTTGAGGGTTGGGTGCGAACTTGGAATCTTAGGCCGAGCTTTCGATTGCAAGATTTTTTAATCGGCTCCCATTCGCCCCCCCTCTGGTCGCCCTTTCGGTCCCTCAGAATATAGCTAATTTACCTTTTTTTTAACTGCGAATATCATGCCATGTGTATGCTTGCTACTACATGTACCGGTTAGCGGCAAAAGAAGAGGTATGAATTCGGTCTACTGTAAGATTATGTTGTTCCTTGGGGTCAGGTTATTCCAAGAGAGAAGATAGCTTACGAAGAATTTTCTAAACAAAATAGTATTATTGTCTAGATGATAGTAATTTCTAGATAATTCTTTTTAATTACTACCATATAGGGGCACTGTCACACTCCTTTGGAAATATCTATGTGTTTAAGGAAACAAAAGTATAATACAAATATACGGCAAAAGCAAACAGCTACCTTGCTCCATAGTGGGACGATCTCATTTCAACTCAGATATTATTGTTTGATTAAAAAAAGAGTGAATATAAGTAAAAGTGGGGCTGTTGTGCAAAACTGGTAAATTAGCCTCATTTGGGCCATCACATTGCTGTGGCTAAATTATTGTTTGCTTGGGCCAGCCTATTGGACCTAGGTGTTATATGAGGCCTTACAAAATGAGTTTATAATTCTTGTTCGACCCAATAAGGGGTGAAGCTCTGATTGTATAGCACATCGCTAATGTTAAGTTTATATGAGGACCAGTCGTGCTTCTGCGTCAACACGTGACGCGGGCCGACCTAACCGTATGCAGGCCGTACTATTAGTTTATTTGTGTCCTGTGTATGGCCAGTGAAAGGGAAATAGATTGTTGTGAGCTATGCTTTTTTTATAGGGTTTCCCCACTAAGAAATGCGATTACTTTCTTATAAAGTGTTCATTTTCGATTCTGTATACACCACTATGCTTCTTATTCACGGTGCAGGTGGGGCGGGTTGCGGCCGGCCGCAAAGCCGCTAAGCTTGTCGCTAACATTTTTTGCGGGTTTGTGGCTGCCCACAAGGATTAATATGTGGCCAACACACAGTTTGCGGGCCTTGTGGCAGACACCGCATGCCCGCATAACCCGCATGTATACATATCTAGCTTGCTTGCTTGCTTAGACAGGTAGCTAACCGGCTGCTTGTTTGCCTAGTATGAATCCCCAATGAGTATCGATTACATTTGATAGAAAATAAATTAAAATACTGAGTGAAAACAAAAATCACAACTGCATCGTTCTATCATCAATCAAACTAGGATTAGTACATCAATCATCAATAATAAAAAAGGGTGAACTAAGATGGCCACTAAAGATTACAAGATCTGCAGTAAGGCATTCTTTAGTTACACCAATGATTTGCAGTTGCCAAACAAATGTTTCTAGTTTCCAAGTCGCAGATCAAGATGCTCATCTTTGCCGGTGCTTCGACTGAGGAACTACTGCAAGGAAAATCTTTCCTTGGCCCTGAGAAAAAAAACCATGAACACTTAGTATCAAACCAGACAAAAACCAGACAAACTAGTACACACTGGAGGATTCAGAGTTGCAAGCAAAATAAACAAGAAAATAATGCTGAGATGCAAAAGCAGCAAAGATGAACATGCCGAGATGCAAATTAACGCCAAATAACTGAGTGAGCCCGCCACCTTGCAGATCGTCTCAGATTTTAGGCCGCGCACCGCCATATGTGCCTTGCTTTTAAAGCAGCTAGCAGCAGATTGCTTCCGCCTCGGGAGGATTAACAAATCCATCAGCCCGGCCGAACGAGGGAATTAGCAGTGGAGGTACTAGTCTACTGCCTAGTAGGTTGGAGATGCTGCCGCGGCCGCGCACTGCATCGCCCGGGGCAGATCGACAGCGAGGGAGGGAGAAGCGTGGTGGAGGGCACACTCACCTGTGGCGGGAGGCAGCGCGGGGTAGTCGGGCGGATCCGTTCCTATCCAACGGAAGGGGTAGAAGCGAGGGTGCAGTCGAGGTGCGGGATGAGGCGCCGGCGCGGGGTCGTGGTCGACCGCGGCGGCGACGGCGGCGGTAGCGAGCGCTAGGTTATAGGTTATTGAGGGTTCTTGCGGGTCTTTGCGGGTTGTTGCTGGTGTCCGTTAGGCTTAGCGTCGTGGACAAAGCAAGCCGCAAAAGCCTTGCAGCTGGGCCGCATCAGCCACATGTGCTCATTTTGCGGGGCGGCCTAGTGGGCTCGTTTAAGAACCCGCCCCACCTGCACTTTGACTTCTTATGATGAGATCTATAAAACAAGACCTCTCATGCATATAATTTAAGATAAATTTTATATATTTATAGGTTATGTTGGTTATGCGGTAGATACTTATGTGTAAACTTTGTAACTGTTATGTACTAAGTTGCTACAAAAGTATCTACACATAAGTTATCACATTATCTCTATCTAAGTTGCCACCCGAAACTATATAAGTTGTTATATTTTCTGCAAACAAGTTATGACACAGCCATTACATAAGTTGATCTATTTTATCTATATATAAATTTGCTCCTGGACAAGTAGACTTACAATATAAGTTGCCACATAGTCTCTATATAAGTTTGATACATTACATGTACATAAGTTGTTGCATCGTATCTATAAAATTTATCTCTTAATCTATACATAGGAGTTTGCTATATTTTTGTATATAAGTAGCCACTAAAATCATATAAATTGTTAGTATATGTAAATGTCTATAAAATATATGCTTCATGGGTCTCATTTTGTTCGGCTCATTTAATAGAATACAGTGGTGCAAATGGAATTGAAAACTTGCGAGCGTTATCATCGGTTAAAGAGGATAAACGAATAAAAAATGGGTAGATTTGATGAGATCATTCTATTTGAGTTACTTTCTGCACCTGTTGCTACAGTGACTACAAAAACTACTTTAAGTTTTGTCTTTTTGTGATTAGATAGTGAGCAGGTGGAGGACTGCAGGAGGGTCGCGTGATTTGATAACGCGCGATCGGTCGCGTGTTATCCCGGTCTCATCACTAATTGAATAATGTTGTTTTCTTAAGGAACCAGATATGCGTCCTGCCACTTCATTTATTTCGCTTGTTTTTGCCCCTGCTCTGTTTATGCCTTATTTTTACTTTTCCATACCCATATGTTCATTTTTTTACTTGGATAAGACAACTACAAATTATAATATCTTAGCAGGAATTCCAAAAGAATTTTTTTAAAAAATATTAAGGAACAATACAAATCACTAAAAACAATAAAACATGAAAAGGAACTTTCTTATTATGTAAAATGCTAAATATTTTGCCAATATGAAATTCTTACAAAAATTTACTTGTAAAAAAAATCTAATAATATTTTTAATTTTTTAGAAAGATCTCTATTTTACAGACTTCATGGTATTCTAGTCCTCCATGAACAATTTCATATCAATTTCTGGTGTTTATTGCAACTTTTTGATGTCGAACATTTCTGTGATTTATTTTGCATTTTACTCGAATCCATTGTTCATTTGACCTAATGGAGCTAATGCAGAAAAGAGAAAACAAAGACATATCAATAATGGTAAAAGAGAGAAGAATAATTTTGGAGTTGTCTTAAAGGAGGAAATCGAGAATGTTTTTATAGGCAAAGGGAAAGGTTTTCCTAAATAATATGCCCTAAGAAATTGTGCTTTAATTTTCACTTTTCTTGAAGCACAGAGCTACTCCACAGAAGTAAGGTAAATATGTACATCGCTCGCATGGCTCAAGTGAAACAAAGAAATGGAAATAGATCGGAGTTGGGATAAATGTCTTGAATTAGCGCAGTTCTGTAATAAACGAACAATGTGAAGTAGAAACGGCACACGCAGGTTCACACTTGTGCATATTTTATTTAACTAACTTCCACCATCCACTATCAAACAAAAGAATATGCTAGCTGTTTTTCACCTTTAATTAATATAAGTGTTCATTATTATATTTATTAGAAAAAACTTGACCGGCCAGGGAATGACCACCCCAACGGCATTGTATAAGAGAAGTCTCTTGACGCCAGGCCAAAAAAAAATTCCCGAACCCTAGGCCGGTGACCACTGCCACAACCCCCTAGTTGGGCCCGCCACCGTTGCCACAGGCCGACGGCAAACAACCTCCAAGGGAGCCGCAGCAAGGTGATTTTTTTTGCGAGAACGGGGAGTCGAACTCCCGACGGCAGCTAATGCCATCCGCTTCACTACCGCTGTGCTACGCGCACGTTATCATTTATTATATTTATTAGATCTTCAAATTCACCGCTTTTCCCTTTCGGAAAGGAAACGGTGTATCCAGCCCGGCCTGCTTATATCAAAGCACTGTATGTCCAGGATCAACAAGAAGGGTATTGATCCCAAAATTAATTCATATACTATCTCATTCGAAAAACCGGAAAAAGGGAGGAATACCAAGTCCGTTTACATCAAAAGACACAGACATGTCACCACTCGCCCTTTTCAACCCTACTATATATAGGTTATACTAGCTAGCATCAAGACCAAACTCATACTATAGGTTATATTAGCATCAAGACCAATGCTCTTTGCTGGGAACTGTAGCTAGCTATAGGTACCTTTCGTTGCATGACTTAAGGACTTGGCCGGTCACCGTACGTACCGTCGTATATCCTCATATATATTGACTTATGAACATACACTCTCTATAGGCATGCATGGATATATGTCGTATGCTCCTTAATTTAATTAGGATCCTTTGACTTAATTAGTTGCATGCATGTGGTGCGCAAATTTATAAATGAAACAAAATTGATGGCGGGACTATATATATATATATATATATAGTTAGCCTTATTCTTGATCTCTCCATGCGTGGATGGATAGATGGACGGCCGACGGATTCAGATCTCAGACCCATATGGCCCCGGCCGCCTTGAGCATGGGCACGAGCTTTCCGGCGAGGTGCAGCGACATGACCCTGTCGGTGGAGCCGACGAGGTTGCCGCCGATGAAGACGGCGGGGACGGGCGGCGTGCGGCCGAGGCGGCGGGCGAGCTCCCGCTCCACCTCGCGGCCTCGCAGGTCCTGGTCCACCTCGTGCACCGCCGCGCACACGCTGAGGTCGGAGAAGAGGCTCAGCACCGTGTGGCACATCGGGCACTGGCTCGCCGTGAAGACCACCACCGCCTTCTCCGTCGACAGCGTCGCCACCCTATCGGCCATTGATTCTTGCCTGCCTGACTGGCTCTCTCTTAATTTCTCTCTTGCTAACTAGTACCTCGCTACTAAATGAATTGGGCTACGAGCTAGCTGGTCTAGATGAGTCGATGAGCTCTGGCTGGCATATGTCCTTTTATAGGGCTGATCGGATAGAGGAAGAGGAGAACAGTGGGTGTGCGTGCTAGCTTGTATGAGAGAGAGAGAGAGAGAGAGAGAGAGAGAGATTGTGTGGGCAAGAATCTTCGACGTGTGCATTGCAGCTCGAAATGAACAGTGCGATAGGGCATAACATATCTCTAGATATGACTCTGCATTTGCTTTCTTTTCCCTCAGTTTCTTTATTTTTTATTATATGTTTTTATTCTAGTAGCCGTTCCGGTTGTTACTTTGGGTGTTACATATGCAAGCATACTAGTCGCACACAGGCTGCTGGTTCAGTTTGTTTTCTTCTGTGTGTGCATGCATATATGTGTGCTACAGTAGCGGGAATTACAAATGAGGCAAGCCAAATAACTAAGCTATGCAATTTAATACTGAGGTGGACCGGCCATGAAGTGGATCACGATCCCTGCCAGCAGCCATATTCTTCATCACTATTTGTTTTTATGTAGTTTTCTTTATTCAAATAATATTAGATATAAATCTCTCTATACCTAGCATCCAAGAATGTCCTCAATCAGGTCAATCACTTGGATGTTAGTGTACGCGAATCGGGTTCTTATACCATATTCAAGACATAACAATGATCCTAACATAAAAAAATAACATATAACCTGTTACATCAAGCGATCACCATCAGAAAACACATGTAGCAGGATAGATGCATATATAGTTCTCCATACATGCATGTGTCCATGTCCGTTAGATATAAAGTTTGCTAGCAAACATGCGCATTGGTTAATGCGCTAATGGGGCCTGGCGAGATATATGGGGAATATTGGGATATTTTTTATGCCAACCACTGAAAACATATGGAACCTCTTCAAGGCTTGAAAGATCCCCAAGTTTACTATAAGTTATGAATCTGCCAATTCTTCTTCAAGATCAGGGCCACGTACAACAGCGGTTGATGCATATGATAAGATAAAGAGAGGCAACGAAGTAGCAAGATGCCTCTCTCTCTCTCTCACCAGGATAGAAAGGGTATACAGTGCACGTGATGCCGCGATCTCAGGCCGATTGTAATCTATTATCTTATTATTTGGCTAACAAACGGAGCCTCCACGTTCGCTCTCAAGGCCTAGAAATTCTCACATTAATCGGAGAAAATAGAAAAAAAATTACCCACCACAGCCATTACGATAAAAATTAGCCTAAAATACCCCTGTGCCTAATTAAAAATCACCCACCAATGCCATTATAAAAAATTAAATATAAAATACCATTTAACTATGTATCAGTTACAAATATATACTATTAATAAAAACTAAAGCTAACAACAATCAATCAAAATAAAATGAAAATAAGAATAATTATTTGCATAATATTATTAAAGCTCAACAAATCAAATTGTTATTATAGGTAGATCATAGTTGAATTTTTTTAATCAACAATAAGATATAATTTACGATAATGAACAGGATGATGTATGGTAAAAAAAAATAGTAGAACCTTTAAGTAAGGATATAACAATATGCAAATTTTTGAATTTTCAATACTAGCCGTGCAAATGCGCAGGCTATATGCCTAGTCTATTATATATCCCATGCATGCATATATGTCACCTTTATATATGTCCATCTGTCATTACTGGATCTATCGAATCCATCTGTAGTTGCATATATATCTGCACATATACGTTCAACTCAATTAGTTTCATAGGGACTTTCCAGAGGCTGCATCTGTACCATGCATGATGCATGTTAATTTTGGCAACATGCATACAAATTTATTTATTTTTTTGCATACAAATTTATCCATTTGGCTTTTATCAAATTAACTAAGTTACCCAAATATTTTTTTTAAACGATGCATTTATTCTTTTGTCTAAATAGCAATCATTGATCAAATTTAGATTTAACTAGGCTTTTATTAAATTCACACTATACTTGCTCGTGAAACAAACTATATCATTTACCTGCACTGTGATATAATTCTTAGCGAGAGAGCTTATCATATCTGGTCCAACAGCAAAAATATAGTGCTAGTATAATCTTGTCATGAACTTTATTAATTCCATTTATGGGGAATACTTTAAACCTAAGTGACTAGAGGAGCCAAGAAACCAGGGAATAAAGACAATGCACCCATTAGTTAATCATGTCAAGCTTTATAATAAAGAAGTAGATAAATGTTACTTTTCAGATAATATATAGTATCATCATTTCTTCATTCTTGAATTATTAATCCGTTCATTGACTTTGATAGAAGCAATCTAGTGTGTGTTTCCATTTAACATATATGCAAATTCATGGCACCGTATCAAATTAGTCGGTTACTCTGGTTATGTCACACCCCAAAATTTCAATTTTGGGATGTGAATAAAATTTTGAATATAATTATCCATCTTCTGAATATTTTGAGAATTTTCTTGTATTTACTCTCATGTTTCCTAGAGCTAAATTCATTTAATGGAAAGTTCTGGAATTGTTTTCACGAGATTGAAGTATTTTACTTGGACTTCTCGTGTCCCAAACTATCTCTAGGATTTTTGCTTGGAATTTTTTTAGATATATTTTTCATGTACTGGAAGATTTATCTAGACTTTTCTAGATTTATTTTAAGCCTGAAAAATATATTCTGAGCAATTGAAAATTATTTATCTTTTCTTCGGGACTAAATTCAACTTGTTTGGCCCCATCGAGCTTTTAGTTATCTAATCTTTCACCTCAATCAAATCATGCCCAAAACAGTCTTATCTCGATTTCGGTGTTTTTAGGTGATACTGTGTTGTCATCACCGTCAGCTCGTTTTCGTGTTCGGCCCTCATACAATTTTGTTCGGGCTCGCTCTCCTGAACTCCCTAGCTCGCTCCTTCCCTCGGCCTAGCACGACGCTGATCAGTGTAGTGTACTCATTTATCTGCTTCCCATCGTCTTTTTGTCGTTGGGTCATCTAACAGAGTGCCGCCGCCGGACGTGTTGCCCATTTCATCACGTCTGCAGTGCGATGGACAGTATCACGGTGGCTGCTTCAACGAGCTGCTTGCTTTCCAGCCCGATCGCCTCGAGCGCACGGCAAGTCGGTTCGCGCGAGCACAGCAGACCAACTAATCTCCACGTGCATGCTTTTGTCATCAATGAATTAACAACTTGTCAACTCCAAGTTATTGTATAATTCTAATAGTTAACTTGATGTTGTTACAATGGAGTATGGTATTTAAATTTTATATTAAACCTCTACTTTTATTGTGCAACGAGAGCTCTTACTATTAAATTAATATGTTAACTGGTGAGGTGCCCGTGTTAATACTTCGTTTTTGCTCTTGCGGCCTTGTTCTTCTTGCCAAGTAATCTAGATATCTATTTGGGCCTGATCCGAGCGAACTCGAGTCCAGTTAGACTCGGCGTCGGCTGCCAGGCACGGAGCCACGGACGCCCAGGGTGGCCTGGCTCTTCTTGAGCCGAGGGTCTGAGCCCCTGCGCACCCTGCTGCCAGACGAGGCCACCCCTGTGAAACCCTCGATCCCTTGCATCGCCGGCCCTAGGCCTCCACGCACCCATCTGCTGGCCATCGCCTCCCTGCAGCAGCACCTCCGTTTCCTACCGCCGCCCCTCCGTTTCAGTGCAGCACCGTCAGCCAGGAGAAGACCCGCCGTCGACCTTCCTGCGTGCGTTTTGCTCCAGCACGACCCGGCCAGCGCTGTGTGCCTGCTGCCGCGGCTCCGTTTGCACGGCGCACCCGGTCCAGCACCCCTACCCTGCTCGCCTCGGCCGGTGCCCCTGCTCCCCTGGTGTCGCGCAGCAGAGCGCCGCCACCGTGCTCCTTGGATCAGACCGCCGCCTCTCCTTCCGGCTTCGATTCCGGCCGCCTCGCTGGTTCCCCGCCGCCGGTAAGCCTCAAAACGGAATCCTTGTCGCCTCCTCTCTGTTTTCCCCAACTCACTCGAGTTCCTCGTGCAAGGAATCAGCGGGAATTTTGGAGCATGGAACCCCCGTCTGCCATGAACAAGGAATCAGCGGGAATTTTGGAGCATGGAACCCCCGTCTGCCATGAACGTGCCTTCAATTTTTTGCGTCAAGGTCTATGGGAGACAATGCAAGGTAATTCATCTGCTATTCTTTGTGTCCTGGTGAGTTCCCAGTTAACATCCTTGAAGATTAAGTCCCAGCAGATCAGTCATAGCCCATCTTTTTTCCTTTTTCCAAAGCTTGCGAAAGCTATCTGACAATCCCCACAACCTGTAGTAAATCGTGTTTTAGCCCCAGTAACCTTGTTTAGTGCGTAGTTTTCAATCGTAGCTCCGCTCTCAATGTTTCTTGCATTCTTGCGATCGTAGTTTGGAGTCCTATCTTTTAGTGTGTTCTTGTAATAGTGCTCTTTTCTTAGTTGTGCTTGTTTTACCAGTTTCTTGTATATTTATCTCGATGCTTGTTGCGAGTAGGAAGAAACACAGTTCGAGAGCCATGAAGATGAAGAGTTGCAAGAGCAAGAGTTGAAGACTCTGAGCAGTTATTCTCTGGATTTAAGGCAAATATATTCTTTGATCATATTTCGTCCAAATAACATTTATTTTACGCTTGCATGCATTAATTTTGATGGGTACCTATTATCCTGTTTGATTATCCTTTGTCCTTGAATAACCAGGTTCTTTTATAAAATCTTTTGGGTAGTTTGCTTAGTCGCTGAACAATGGTTATGGGTGGTTTATAACAATGTTTTTTGAGACATGAGACTTATGGATATAACTTTTGGAACAATATGATGAATTTGTGAACTTAATTAAAATCAACCATGGAGCGACCACCTGGGAAAACAGCGCAACCACAAGGACTATATGGCTCTGATCTTGACTGATTAATTAGATTTCTCTAGCTTGTTAGTAGCTGACCGAAAGGTGCAAGAGGGGGTAGTAGGTTTAAGAGGGGTACTCGGCCTACCATAGGGTTGGTACACCTACGGGGTACACTCGCTTTAGGGGAGGGTGCACTCGCCTAGCGGCTGAAATTTTAGCGGGCTACTACTGGTTAGAGAGTCTTTGTAAAGACCTCGTAGTGAATGCCTAGCCACTCACCAAAAGAAGTGTTTAAGAGGCTAGCTACCTCGGGCGAGATGGGAGACACGACTTGTGGGTAAAGTGTGCAATCTCTGCAGAGTGGAAACTGATATATCAGCCGTGCTCACGGTCAAGAGACCCTCACATGTCTACATAATTAGAATCTAAACTTTAATTGAGATGTTTAATGTTTCAAGCTTGATTTATTACTCAGATATCAACTTCTTTTTCATAATGTTTCAAGCTTTAACACTCAACTATTAATTAAAATGCTTACTGCTTATTCAGCCAACCTTTATCCTTGTTTAAGCCTTGCATGTCATTTATTTCCAATATACTTGCTGAGTACGACATGTGCTCACCCTTGCTATACCAACACTGCTCAGAGAAGAAAGTTGCAATGAAGATGAAGATGTTGCTGAGTTCTAGGCGTACGCAACTCCCGGTCGATTGCCTGTGAAGTATGGAGCCGTCGTTTCTAGGATGAGCTGTACATCTCTGATAGTCGTTTAGAGTTGTAAGTATCTTTTACTGACATTGTTGCTCATTATTCCATTATAATATCGCTATATGTATGAAACTTTATCCTGGCATACATATAGTTATGCATTCGGTTTTATTTTAGAAACCGGGTGTGACAGGTTATAACAAAAATCCCCCTTGCCTCTTAGGGGAAGAACTGCCCCTGACACTTTTTAAAGTAAAACAGTCTCACCAATTAGATTAATTAATGCCCTTTCAAAAAAAATACGTTCTATATTCCACACTGAGAAAATTGATAACAGTATTTGTCCACTACCTTCAAATATTATTGATCAATTAGCTAGTTTGCATTAATTGATTCATGTTCTAGCTGTACAAACACTACAACGAAAACCATTTGTTGAGCGGGTAAAAACGTATTTTTAGGGGCAGGTAGCGCACCCGTTGCTATTTGTCGCTGCTAAAAATATTTATTTTCAGGGTCGGGTAACGAAATCACCCCTACAAATAAAATTTTAGGGGCGGGTCAAGGGGTGAACCGCCCCTGAAAATACATTTCCAGGGGCGGGTGGGCGGCGGCCCGCCCCTGGAAATTTCCAGCCCACTAAAAAAATTAGCAATTTGAATTTAATTTGTTTCTCGGTGTCTTTTAAAATTTGAATTCCCGCTATATATGTTGTTCTACCAAGCTAGGTCTAAATTGACCCATTCGGATCCAACACTCAAATAACAATGCAATCAAATTTCATAAGATAAAGGTAGGGCATCCATGCATATTACAAATACTTAAGTTTGTACAAGCTGTTCAATGATAATAGTAGCGGTACATCCATACATATTACAAATTTCAAGCTACTGAAATGCCCGCAACTGTATATGTCTAAGATAGTTAAGATCTCCAATCGTCCAGCCTAGAACTTCATCAAAATATATTAGAGCACAAACAAGTGCACTCTTCTCCGCTTGCCAATACCTACCACATATAGAACTAGAAATATCGAACAATGGAGTGTTAAGCTGACTTATTCTGCAAAAGGAGAGCTTTGCTTGGAACCTGAAATCTCTAGTAAAGAATGGCTCTTTACCCATGTAAGTCAAACCTAAGTAGTCCATGACTTGATTCAGAATAGCCCGAAAGCTAACTGCCGCAATGGTAGATTCACCATTGATGAGATCCTAAAAGGTGATAATAATGTTATGAAAGTTGAAAGAATAATGCAACATTACTAAAGTTAACAATGGGTAAAAAAAAATCTTATACTCTGTCTTATCGAGTAAGCCAGCAAAGCCTCTCTGTAGTCAGAATAACATTGATTTCTCTTGCCTGTAGCTGCTTAATTCAAAAATATGAAAAGTCGGGCACAATGTTCCCATGATCCTTAAGCTGCCGCAGGTAGGCCTCCACAGCTAGCCTATCATAAGTTGTCCAAATCTGTGCCTCTCCACCCATTGCGGCAGTTGAAACCATGGGTATCCTCAAGGAGATTGGATCCTCTCCTGGTTCCATCGAGGAGAAATCTATATGTCGAACAGGTACTTGAAAAGAAATATGTACCCTTTTGAAATCCGGTTGCCAAACAAGCTCGAGTCGCACCACTGGAGTAGTACCACCGAAACCTTCGACAACATCTTTAAGCCATCTAATAAGGTTGATGTGCTGCATTCTATGTGAGCAGATTTCAAAAATTTTGAAGTATAGGTAAAACTCTATGAAAATAACAAATGAATCTTACAACATTTGGAATTGATCCGAGCGTTGGATCGCCCTGTGGCAAGGCAATGGCTTCATGGAAGTGTATGCCTGGCTGTTGAGCATCACAATCGTGCATAAGGCCATGACCCCTACCACAACCGCCGCCATGACCACCACCACGAAACATCTAGCAGATATAAATCAATTCCATATGATTCAATAATAGTACAACATAAATAAGATAAGGCTATATTCAATACTATAAAATAAATATGAAACATATGCGTAATGAAATTTGTAGTGCAACAAAAATTTACTAATCACATTCCCATTGAAATGAAAAAATTTCTAACCCTAACCCTAACAGGGGCTGACAGCAGGGCCCCACATGTCAGTGGGAGTCCACCCGGCTTGGCCAATCGGGCTGGGGCGGCAAGGGGAAGGGGAGGGGGAGGGGGGAGGAAGGGGAGGGAGCTCACCAAGGGGAAGAGGAGGTGCGGAGACGGGCCGGGGCAAAGGCGGGCGGCGGCGGATCTGGCGCGGCGGTCGGGGTCAGAGGCGGAGGAGGAGGTGGCAGCGGTGGCGCGGGCCGGAGCGGAGGAGCGGCACCGGAGGTCGGGGAGGTGGCCGGATCTTGGGTTGAGGAGGAGAGGCCGAGCGAGGTCGAGAGCGGAGGCATCGCGTGAGGTGGCTGGAAGTGGGGAGGAGGTGTGGCGGCGGCGGAGGAAGAGGATGAGGTGTGGCGGTGGCGGTGGCGGAGGAAGAGGAAGAGGCGGGGAGGAGGAGGTGCGGAGGCGGCGACAGAGGGAAGATGTAAGCATCTAGGTCCTCTAGGTATGTTTCGGTGATTAATGACAACTTTTATTGTGACTAATGAGTTTGTGCACCTTAATGAATCATTATCGCTCATTTGGTCATATGTCAAAAGAGACCCCACAATTTCGTTATTCAAAAAGACGATCTCGGTATTCAACTCAAATATATATCAAGACTAAGGATCCTTCTAGTCCTAAGTGTCGTAAGGTTGAGATGGACACTTTGATTAGTATAGGTTATATAGTTTTGTAGTGATCGCACTATTAAGAGGGGTTAAGGCCAAGTAACTTGAGCATGGACATGGTCAATTAAAAATGGATGCACACTATGGTCACTCAGGTTCTAAGAAGTTCAAATAAGTGGTTTTCAACTTATATCTCAAGAATATTTGGATTTCAATCAAGACTCAAATCAGAAAAGGCAAAATCAGAAAAAGTCTATACACCGGTTTAACCGACGACTCAACTTTTCTATACGTCGGTTAAATGCAGTTATCAGAGTCTGGACAGGTTCTATACACTGGTTAAACCGACGATGTTTGAAATGAACGTCGGTGCATTAGTCCAGAGTTGGTTTTTCTAGGGTGTTTCAAGTTCTATACACCGGTTAAACCGACGATGTTTGAAATTAGCGTCGGTGCAATTGTCCAGTGAGTTGGTTTTCTCAGGGATTTCAGAAGTTATACTCACCGGTTAAACCGATGATGGATTTGAGTTAACGTCGGTGCAGTTGTCCAGAGACTTGGTTTTTCAGTTGATCAGTGGACAACTACACTCGCCGGTTAAACCGATGATACGTCGGTTAATCTTCCTGAGTTGTAACGGCTAGTTTTCCAAATGAGCAGTTTACATTCATCGGTTAAACCGACGATGACTTTTGGAGGACCGTTGGATTAACCGGCGCTAAGCAGTTTTCTGGCAGCTTTTCTCCAACGGCTCTATTCGTGTGAGCTGCCTATATATACCCCTCCAATGGGTCATTTTGCACTCTCTTGACACCAGGCAACATTCATACACTATACTATTGTTGAGAGCCACCTTGAGCTTCATCTTCCACACTTTTGTTTATTCAATCATTCAAGAAGCAAGACTAAGGACTTGAGTAGAGAGAAGCTTGTGTGCATCCGTTCTTGGTGATCGGTTCTTGCTCAAGTGAAGGCCCTAGCTTGTTACTCTTGGTGATTGGCAGCACCTAGGCGATCTTGGTGATTGAAGGTGTTTCTTCCGGAGCTTGCTAAGAATTGTGGGAGCCCGAAGAAGTTTGTACGTGGCTTGAGCTCCACCATGCCGGGACAGTGAACGGAGACTCTTAGTGAGCGCCCAAGTCTCGGTGACATGGGAGGTGACAAGACTCTTAGTGATTCCTTTAAGATGCTAGCTCATGAAAATTGCAATGATATGTATTCTCGCTTGAATGTCATTGTCAAGGACATTAATGCTCTTGAAGTTTCTAAAATTGACAGTGGCTCCATCAACCGCAAGATTCTCATGCTTCTTCCGAAGCCCAAATACAACATCATCAATGCTATGCTTCAAAAGGAGAATCTTGATACGATGGAAGTGGGAGAGCTTGTGGGCGAAATTCGCGCTCATGAAATGGGTATCCTTGGTATGTCCGAAGAGCCAACTACAAGCAAATCAATTGCTCTCAAAACCAAGGCAAACAAGCCCCGCAAGCTCAAGATGATCAAGCAAGAATCAAGCTCAAGCAATGAAGAAGAGGATCATCATGAAAGCTCATCCGATGATGAAGAAGATGGAGAACTTGCTCTCATGATGAGGAAGTTCACACGCTTGAGCGACAAGATAAACAAGAAGGGTTACAACTTTGACCCTAAAAGAAGAATGTTCCGGCCAAGGGAAGATGTCAAGTACAAAACATGCTACAATTGTGGAGAAAAAGGCCACATCTCTCCAGATTGCCCCAAGCCGGACAAGAGAAAGAAGGACAACAAAAGCAAACATCGCCATGATTCAAGCGATGACGAAGAGGATGAAAAGAAGAATAAGAACAAGAAGCTTGGGAAGAAGAAGAGCCATGACAAGAAGACCAAGATCTTCCCAAAGAAGAAAGGGCACACCAAGAGAAGCTTTTTGGTGGAAAAACAAGAATGGGTGACCGATGTCTGATCAAGTGAAGATTCAAGTGATGAAGAGGACATCGTCACCATCGCCCTCACCAATGAAGAATCACCACTACCTCCGCCTCCCATGTGCCTCATGGCAAAAGGTAACACAAAGGTATGTGAGGTGGATAGTGACAATGATAGTGATGAAGAGCTTGACCCTTATGAGTTTACTAACCTCATTAATGAGTATACATCCGTTATCAAGAGGGAAAAGGGCAAAGTCAAGATTCTTGAAAGCACTCATGCCAAGTTAGAGCTTGCCCACTCCGATTTGCTTGGCAAGTATAATGACTTGCTCAAAAAGCAGAATGAGTCAATTGTACTTGCTAAGCAAGTTGAAGAGAGCCACAAAAAGCTTAAACAAGAGCATAGGGAGTTGGCTCACAAATATCAAGAACTTGAATTTGCCTATGAAGCAATTGACCCAAGTCTTGAGAACTGTGCAAATGAAACTATTGAAAAGGTCAATGCTTCTACTTCATGTGATGACCTACTCATTAATGCAAATGCCACTAATATTGTGCCCGAGGTTGCTCCTTCTAGGGAAAAGGAATTGATAGATCAAGTGGCAAGCCTCAAGAGTAGTGTGGAGAAGCTCTCAAGAGCAGAATACATCCACAAGGAAATTCTCTTCAACAATGCATGTGACTATGGCAAGAGAGGTCTTGGTTCATTTCCGGAGCCAAATCAAGGCACCACTCCTTCTCCGGAGATCAAGACTAGCTTCATCAAGGAAGTTGGTTCATATTGCCAACATTGCCATGTCACCGGGCACCACACTAGGGAGTGCACCTTACCATCACGTCCTCTTCCCACTTTACCAAAGAATTACTCATCAATGTTTCAAAATAACCATTTTCTTTTGAGTAAAGTGAAGGGCAAGGTGAAGGCCAAATTCATTGGCAAAATTACTAAGGAGTCAAAGAAGTAGCTCCCCAAGCAACTTTGGGTCCCAAAAGCTCTTGTCACACATGTGCAAGGCCCAAAGCTTGTTTGGGTTCCAAATACTCAAAAGTGAATTCTCATGTGTGTAGGTGAACTACAAAGCCGGTGGAAAACATTGGGTACTTGATAGCGGTTGCTCTCAACACATGACCGGCAATGATAGCATGTTCACCTTTCTTGAAGACCCTGGCGATCATGATCATGTCACCTATGGTGATAACTCAAGGGGAAAAGTTTTAGGTTTGGGTAGAATAGCAATTTCAAAAGATTTATCTATTTCTAATGTCTTGTTTGTAGAAGCACTTAGTTTTAATCTTATTTCTATTGCTCAATTATGTGATCTTGGACTAACGTGTACCTTTGACAATAATGGTGTTGTAGTAACTCTTGAAGAAGACAAGTCATTGGTGTTCACGGGGTTTAGGCATGGCAACATTTACTTGGTGGATTTCTCTTCAAAGCAAACAAGCACCATGACATGCCTCTTCACCAAGTCGTCTCTTGGGTGGATTTGGCATATAAGAGTTGCTCATATTGGCATGAGAAACCTCAAGAAAGCCCACAAGAGAGGGATGATCACCGGCTTGAAGGATGTCATATTTGACAAGAACAAGCTATGTAAAGCATGTCAAGCCGGAAAGTAAGTTGCAACACATCATCCCATCAAGACAATGTTGTCTACCTCCAAGCCGCTCGAGCTACTACACATGGATCTCTTTGGTCCAACTACAGACAAGAGCATTGGTGGTAACCTTTATTGCCTAGTAATCGTTGATGATTTTTCACGTTATACTTGGGTCATGTTTCTAGGTGATAAGGGTGAAACTCCAGAAGTCTTCAAGACATTTGCAAGAAGAGCTCAAAGGGAGTACAACTCCCCAATTGTGAAGATCCGGAGTGACAACGGCACCGAGTTCAAGAATATGAAGATTGAAGAATGGTGCGATGAAGAGGGCATCAAGCATGAGTTCTCCGCCACCTACACGCCTGAACAAAATGGAGTGGTGGAAAGAAAGAACAAGACACTAATCACTCTAGCAAGAGCAATGTTGGATGATTATGTGTTAGAGTTGTAGGAAGAATAGAATTGGTGTAATGGATGGATGTATTAGCCTGAGCCTTGGGGCTGAATATATAGGGGTACATGACTTGGAGGGCAAGAAGCCTCTCCTATAGATCTGGTAGGATACGGATACAATCCTAATCTACCTAATATAGAGATATCCCTAATATACTCTAACATCCCCCCGCAGTCACAGCGGGAGCGTCGCAGACGGTGAGACTGGAGAGAAGTCGATAAACTGACATCCCCCCGCAGTCACAACGGTCAGTACGCCGCAGATGCTGTGGCTGGAGTGGAAAACCACAAGGTTGCTCAAGCAGATGATAGCCCTTTGTGCCGATGTCGAGGTAGCCGAGGTGAGGACGAGTAGCCATGGTCGATGATGCCGTACGTAGAGTAGCCGTGGTCGACGTAGCTATGTCGAGGTTGCCGAAGACAAGGGAGCCGCACATGAAGCCGCGGGCGCAGGAGGAGGCGCCATGGTGGTGGCGTAATGGAGAAGACGCCGGAGACGAAGATGGCGACGCGTCGAGGCAGTCGTAGAGGGAGCGATGCCGAAGTCGAAGCAGTCATGCCATCGGGCGACACATGCCCGAGCTTGCCAGGCTCGGGAACGCATCGGGGACGATGGGCACGCACCGGTGTTGCCAATACCGAACGTGCAAGGGAGGATGCACAACCAGACGCCGTCGCCGGGGGGACCAGCAGAGAAGGCCTCCATGGCAGTCGCAGGCGCAGAAGAAGGCGAGGTAGAAGATGCCAACGCCTGCTGTTGCTGGAGTAGACGAAGTAGTCGGGAACGAGATGGCGACGCTGGCGACGTGGTTGTGCTAGACGAAGCGAGGAGGGGAACCCAGATTTTCCAGCACAAGGCCGAGTGATCCGGATGACGCGGCGGCGGTGCTCGAAGGAGATGGCGAAGAACCCGTACAGCTTGACGAAGACCATGCGCGGGGCGCGCAGCGATAAGTCAACGATGAGGTCGTGGACGTAGTCGGCGGCGGTGAGGATGCAACGGCGAAGGAGACCACGGGTGGCTCCGCGGCTGCCCGAAGAGGCGAAGCAGCGGCAGCCCTCCATACTCGGGGAAGAGGCGCGCAGTACGAGGACGGACGTCACGGGAGCTGGGTGGATCACGCACATCGGCTGATCAGACCGAGTAGCGTGAGGCGAGATGACGGTGGGCGAAGTCGGTGAAGGCGTCCCGATCGGTGAAGGCGACGACGAGCCGGCGAAGATCGACGTGCGGACGAGGCGGCGATGTAGGCGGCGGCGCAAACGAGCGCCCCCTAGGGTGCCGGCCATCTCGCCATGCCGCAGGGTCGGAGAGGAAGAAGAGGCCGGTGAAGTCGATGCCGACGTCGAGGTAGAGGCGCGAAGTCGACGGGCGGTGGGCGACGCAATCTCGATCAGTGATCGAGTAAAAATTCAGAGAAATTACCAAAAAGAAATCAGCAGCAGCATCTCGTGTAGGACCTCCGGGTGCGCGTAGCACAGGCACCTCACCCCTCCTATCTCTTTTCTTCTCTCACCCGTCGGACAGAGAGACCGAAACAGAGGAGAGAAGGCAGAGGCTCGATGGGTAGGCGCCCAGCGATGGCGATGGATTGGGTGGCGGGGATCTGCACTGGGGCGGCGGAGGCGTCCGGCGGTCGGGATCGCGGGTCCCGGCCGGCGACGGTGGTGGGCGGCACAGTGCCCGCCGGGCGCAAGCGGAGTCCGCCAGGTTGGTGCTGGGTGGCTCCACGCCCAGAGGGGCCGCGGATGCCGAGGCGGGCGGATCCCCGCCGGGATCGACGGGATGGAGGGTCGATGTCGCCACGGGACCTATCGATGACTGGTGGAGGGGGCGCGCGGAAGCCCGATCTGCCACCACGGCAGTGCAGGGAAGGACGCGTGCGCCGCGGTTGACCGCAGCTACCACCACGGCAGCGCTGGTCGAGGTTAGTGTATCAATCTGGTAGGATACGGATACAATCCTAATCTACCTAATATAGAGATATCCCTAATATACTCTAACATCCCCCCGCAGTCACAGCGGGAGCGTCGCAGACGGTGAGACTGGAGAGAAGTCGATAAACTGACATTATGGCACGTCCGAGAAGTTTTGTGCGGAAGCAATCAATACGGCGTGTCATGCATCCAACCGAGTGTATCCCCACCGACTCCTCAAGAAAACACCATATGAGCTCATCACCGGGAAGAAACCAAATATATCCTACTTTCGAGTCTTTGGTTGCAAATGATTCATCTATAAGAAGAAAAGGCTCGGTAAGTTTGAGAGTAGATGTGATGAATATTTCTTTCTTGGTTATGCATCAAACTCCAAAGCATATAGAGTATTCAATCAAACCTCCGGGTTAGTTGAAGAAACATGTGATGTGGAGTTTGATGAATCTAATGGCTCCCAAGAGTAGGTTGTTGGCTATGACAATGTAGGTGATGAGGAGATTGATGAAGCTTTGAAGAAGATGTCCATTGGGGATATCAAACTGGAAGAGGTGCATGAAGGTAATGATCAAGGGGGAGGACCTTCTTCATCTACACCAAGCACCTCCACGGCACCCCAAGTGGATGAAGATCAAGAAAAAGATGATCGACAACCTCAAAAAAATGTGCCAACGCCAACACCCCAAGTCCAAGAATAAGAAGAGCAAAATGTTCCACCACAAGCACAAGTCACCCATGATCCAGATCAACAAACATCCATGCATGTACCGCTAGTGAAGCATGGTCGCATCTCCAAGGATCATCCAATTGGTCAAATTATTGGTAGCCCTTCCAAGGGAGTAAGAACTCGCTCTAAGCATGCTTCATTTTGCGAATATTACTCGTTTGTTTCTTGTATTGAACCCACTAGCATAGAGGAAGCACTTGAGGACTCGGATTGGGTGATGGCCATGCAAGAAGAATTGAACAACTTCACCCGCAATGAAGTTTGGGTCCTCGAAGCTCCTCCGAAAGACAAGAACATCATCAGCACTAAGTGGGTCTTTCGAAACAAGCAAGATGAACATGGGGTGGTGATACGCAACAAAGCAAGACTTGTGGCAAAAGGGTTTTCTCAAGTCGAAGGTTTGGATTTTGGTGAAACTTTTGCTCCGGTCGCAAGACTTGAAGCTATCCGCATCCTTCTTGCTTACTCTTCACATCATAATATCAAGTTATATCAAATGGATGTGAAAAGTGCATTCTTAAATGATGTTATTAACGAACTTGTTTATGTTGAGCAACCTCCCGGCTTTGAAGATCCGAGGAATCCTAACCATGTTTATAGGTTGCACAAGGCATCTATGGGCTCAAACAAGCTCCAAGGGCTTGGTATGAGAGGCTTTGTGACTTCCTAATCATGCAAGGCTTCAAGATCGGGAGGGTGGACACCACATTGTTCACAAAAGACGTCAACGGGGATCTTTTCATTTGTCAAATTTATGTTGACGATATTATCTTTGGCTCGACTAATGATTCACTAAGCCATGAGTTTGCTACCATGATGTCTAGGGAATTCGAGATGTCCATGATCGGCGAATTGACCTTCTTCCTTGGTTTTCAAGTCAAACAATTGAGGGAAGGGACCTTCATTCATCAAGAAAAGTACACTAAAGATATCTTGAAGAAGTTCAAGATGGATGAATGCAAGCCGATCAAGACACCCATGGCAACCAATGGGCATCTCGACTTGGATGTGGATGGTAAACCGGTTGATCAATCCGTCTATCGTTCTATGATAGGGTCTTTGCTTTACCTTACCCCATCTAGGCCCGATATAATGTTTAGTGTGTGCTTGTGTGCCCGCTTTCAAACAAACCCAAAGGAATCACACCTCTCGGCTATGAATAGGATCCTTCGGTATCTCAAGCACACCCCAAGCATAGGCTTGTGGTACCCCAAAGGCGCTAGCTTAGATCTCTTGGGATACTCGGATTCGGATTTTGCTGGAAGGCGTGTGGATCGCAAGAGTACCTCCGGGGGTTGCCACTTGCTTGGGCGTTCTCTAGTTTCTTGGTCGAGTAAGAAGCAAAATTCCGTGGCTTTGTCCACCGCGGAAGCGGAATATATAGCGGCCGGTGCATGTTGTGCCCAAATCCTATATATGAAGCAAACCCTTTTGGACTTTGGTGTGAAACTAGATAGGATCCCACTCCTTTGTGACAATGAAAGTGCCGTAAAAATTGCCAGGAATCCGGTTCAACACTCTCGCACAAAGCACATTAATATTCGCCATCACTTCTTGCGTGATCACGAAGCTAAAGGAGACATATCTCTTCAAGGTGTGAGATCCGATGAGCAATTGTCGGATATTTTCACAAAACCATTAGACGAGAGTACATTTGTTAGGCTAAGGAATGAGCTTAATATGTTAGATGCGGCAAACATCATGTAAGTTGCCTTGTCATATAGAAAAATGCATACATATAGGACACTTGTCTAACCATGGTAAGATAGTGATGAGCAAGGGTTTAGCTAGAGGTGGTGGTCCACTTGTTTTCCTCTATGCTTGTAGAAAGGCTCATCATGAAGAAGCTTCCCATGGGTTCAAACTTGACAAGTAGAACTTAAATTCTTGTTATGCATTTCTTGTCATATAGATGTGCACTTCATGTTTATTCTTCTTTCGCATGTGATTGTAGCTTGCACCATCATTGCATGCGTAAGGATCACAAAGGAGATCACTTGATGAAAATGAGACTTGTTTCATATGCAAGATCTTAATTCATGAAAAGTGAAAAGAGCAAAGTGTTAGGTGCGTTAATGCCTAGTGAGTCATGTCATGATGAGTTTGAAGCTCTCTATCTTCAATATTCCTATGACAAGGCTCATACATTTTATTTGGTGCTTTGTCTTGCTTTGCGGCTTTTCCTTGTGTTTAAAAAGAAAACTATTTAAGGTAGTGTGCTATCCTATTTATTTTGAGGGGTAAATTCGCCTATGCAAGTCCATTAACTTGAGTTTAGTTGAATTTTGTAAGTTTATTGGACTTAGCATAGAAGAGTGAGCTGAGTGAAGGTTTTTCGGGTTCACCGGTTAAACCGACGCTTAATGGATCTATACCCATCGGTTTAACCAGCGTTACAAAGTTTCTGTCTCAGCTCAGTCAAACCAGGCGTTCAACCAGCGTATACAAAAGTCACAGCATCGAATCAACCGGTGAACGTAACTCAGATCTGACCCAGCAATCAACCGGTGTTAGCAGCGTTCAACCGGCGAGTTCAAATTGCATATTGTCGGATCAACCGGCATTCAGATGATTTTCTGCTGGAGTCTCGGGTGAACTGCACCGATGCAATCAATCGGCGTTCTAAACCTAAGCATCGGTTTAACCGGAGTTAAGGAAAATCGCGGGCCCACTTGTCATATATGTGTCTTGCTCGTGCCGCCGTCCCCTCTTTCCTCTCTGTTTCGCCCAACTCAAGCCGCCGCCGCTCGCCCACGCACTCGCCATCGCTCCGCCGCAGCCGCTCACGCCGCCGCTCACTGCACGCCGCCAGCCCGAGCTGCCACCACAGCACGCCATCCTCGCCGCCGCGCACGCACACCGCAGCGCATCCTGCGCCGCCCGCGTGCGCCGCCCACCTGCGCCGCCCGCAGCGCCTCCACCGCCACGCGCCTCTGTGTGACTCCGCACCGCCGCCACGTGCTCAGAGCCGCTGCTCCCACACCGCGCGCCGCCCACACAGCAGCACCCCACGTCGCAACCGCAGCCGCAGCGCTTTCTCGCCAAGTGCTCGCGAGGTGTTCGATTCATTGCCTGATCGAGATGGGTCGCGAGAAGAGGAAGGGGAAGGAGGATGTTGTGGAGAAGCCCGTCCGCAAGCGGACCCGCACAGAGAGAGAAGCCGAGAGGGCCGAGATGGTGGCAAAGGCCGCCGAGGAGCTGGCGTCAGGCCGTGCTCGCCCGTTCAGTATCAGGGAGCAGCCATCCAGGGGCAGAGGCAGAGGCCGAGGTATAGGTAGAGTCCGAGGTGCCAGGGCCACCAGAGCCACGACTGAGGCAACAGAAGAGTCAGATCACTCATATACAGCTGCAGATTTAGTTGCAGATTCAGATGCAGCGCAGTCAGAGGAGTCTCAGGGGTAGAGTGCTCAGGGGTCACTGACTCCATGACGTTTTGGCTGCACTCGGTAGACGTCCCCAGCAGTAGAGACTTCGCCAGCGACCGAGCGTCGCACTGGACCGAGGTCGTGAGGAGGTCACCAGCCACAGGAGCCTCGCAGGTCCACAGTAGCAGCAGCAGCAGCTCGCAGAGCCGAGGCCCTAGAGGCCGAGCGCGCAGTGTTCCGTATGGACACTGTTGTGTGTCTGGAGCCAAGTGTGCTGCTCCAGAACTTGACCAAGGCCAATGCGGCGAAGGTCAAGAGGCTCAGGTGGAGTGTGTTAGAGGAGAACTGGTTCCCCGTGACCCGTGACAGCAGGGTCGACCGTAGATTCTGGACACTTCTTCAGGCCAGCTTCTATGAGACCTACCAGATGCGAGGGTACAGGATCTTCCCACACAGAGTGCTCGACTGGGTCTCACTGAGGACAGCTGCAGGGGGAGCAGATATCAGAGAGCACTTTGCACATTTCAAAGGTCTGCCCAGGCTACTTCAAATGGAGCAGAACAGGTATATCGAGGACTGGGTCAGAGTGTTTTATGCCACAGCCTAGATCGCTCCCGAGCGCAGAGCCGTACACTTCGTTTTTGGAGGCCAGGTCTTTGGTCTGTCGAGGGCGACGATTGCAGGGATTCTTGGAGTCGATCTGGTCGATGTCTCCCTGCACGAGATGGTATACGGAGATGCTGATCCACCGCGCAGAGCGATGATTGGCGGGATTGCACCTTCTCACGAGGCGATCTCTTAGTGCTTCCGCCAGCCGTTTCTAGCTTCGTATGCTAGAGTCCCCAGCCTGCTGACCCCAGAGGTGTACGTAGTTCACATGGCCCTCAGGAGGACTCTGTTACCAAGGAGTGGCTACCCAGAGGGGTTCATTGGCCTGCAGCAGCTACTACTTCTTCACATACTCACTCACGAGCCGTTTGACATTGTTGACTTCATTTTGGCTGAGATCGAGGATGTGATCACTGACGGGATGGGTGTTGTACGTCAGTTTCCTTATGCTCACTGGATCAGCTATATCTGTTCTATGATTGTGCCAGCTGAGTCACCCGTCAGTGCAGTATACCATCGGGATGAGGCTCCCCGGTTCCCAGTTTATCGTCCGACAGCTCCCCAGGACCGGAGGAGAGGAAGACAGGCCGAGAGAGCTGCTATGGCACAGCTATCACCAGAGGCACAGGCCCGAGTAGCAAGGAGGACGAGACACTCCTAGCAGCCGAGGCACAGCTTCCCGGAGGGGACGATGAGATTCACTGGTCTGAGCTTGAGTCAGACTCCTCCGAGGATGCCGAGTACTTTCCTACAGCACCCGCCAGTCACGACCACGAGGCAGGAGGGTCTAGAGAGCCAGCCTCAGAGTCACCAGCAGCTGCTACTGTCACAGAGTCCCAGGTGACTCAGCCGTCCGAGCTCACCTCTCTTCTTCAGCAGCTTGTTACTCAGCAGAGAGAGGATCGGATAGCACAGGAGGAGGCCAGGAGAGCCCATGAGGCTCAGCTAGCGGCCATTCAGAGAGAGGCTGCCCGAGAGCGTGCTGCAGCCGAGGCGCGTTTTGTTGGGCTCATTGATCGAGTATCACAGAGGACAGACGCTCAGTTTCAGCAAATGCAGCAGGGCATGATGGCAATGTTCGGCATGATCACACAACTGTTCATTCACACCGGACTCGCCCCGCAGCAGCCAGGCCTTCAGGGTGTTGGAGCACCTCGGCTTGCAGTCACTCCAGCTCCAGCACCCACTACAGCTCCAGCTACTTTGGCGACACTGGAGACCACGTTCTCGATGTCAGCACTCCTTGGGTCTGCCGGTCGTCCACTCTTCTCGCCACTGCCAGCAGCTACACTCTTTTAGGACTCACCTTCGGCAGTTCCGTCAGTCGCCCTCCCCGTTGTACCACAGACACTACCTTCAGGGGGAGGAGGAGAGGAGTCTATAGTTCCGCAGTCGACACAGCCAGCAGTTTCAGCACTCACTACTTCAGATGTTGACACTTCTTCTGCTGAGCCGTTACCACGTCTACAGACCCTCTTCCAGGTAGTGCTAGCACGAGAGCCTCCACGACAGTTACACCCCCAGTCAGCTCCGACCAGCAGCTCCCGTCCGTCACCGAGGGCTCTCCGTCCGACTTCGATGACGACGACGACCCGGACCACTTCCTCGCCGTGCCGCGACAGCCGGATCAGTAGCTCGCCTTTTTGGTGCTTTGATGCCAAAGGGGGAGAGAGTTAGGGGGAGTTGGAGTCAGGGGGAGGGTAGAGTTAGAGAGAGCTCGTAGTTGCAAGACTTTGATGTTTTATCTTATCATTTGATGTTAGTTCATGGATATGTACATTTGACTCTTGAGTATGCTATGGTTTGAGACATATCTATGGATTTTGTTTGAGCCGCTGAGCTCTTTGGTTCTTTTTCGAGTTTGCTTGTGTTTATCCTATTTATCTTTCTCACTCTCTCATTATTTATGTTTGTGTTGTCATCAATCACCAAAAAGGCGGAGATTGTAAGCATCTAGGTCCTCTAGGTATGTTTCGGTGATTAATGACAACCTTTATTGTGACTAATGAGTTTGTGTAGCTTAATGAATCATTATCGCTCATTTGGTCATATGTCAAAAGGGGCCCCTCAATTTCGTTATTCAAAAAGGCAATCTCGGTATTCAACTCAAATATATATCAAGACTAAGGATCCTTCTAGTCCTAAGTGTCGTAAGGTTGAGAAGGACACTTATGTTAGTATAGGTTTTATAGTTTTGTAGTGATCGCACCATTAAGAGTGGTTAAGGACAAGTAACTTGAGCATGGACATGGTCAATTAAAAATGGATGCACACTATGGTCACTCAGGTTCTAAGAAGTTCAAATAAGTGGTTTTCAACTTATATCTCAAGAATATTTGGATTTCAATCAAGACTCAAATCAGAAAAGGCAAAATCAGAAAAAGTCTATACACCGGTTTAACCGATGACTCAACTTTTCTATACGTCGGTTAAACACAGTTATCAGAGTCTGGACAGGTTCTATACACTGGTTAAACCGACGATGTTTGAAATGAACGTCGGTGCATTAGTGCAGAGTTGGTTTTTCTAGGGTGTTTCAAGTTCTATACACCGGTTAAACCGACGATGTTTGAAATTAGCGTCGGTGCAATTGTCCAGTGAGTTGGTTTTCTCAGGGATTTCAGAAGTTATACTCACCGGTTAAACCGACGATGGATTTGAGTTAACGTCAGTGCAGTTGTCCAGAGACTTGGTTTTTCAATTGATCAGTGGACAACTACACTCGCCGGTTAAACTGATGATACGTCGGTTAATCTGCCCGAGTTGTAACGGCTAGTTTTCCAAATGGGCAGTTTACATTCATCGGTTAAACCGACGATGACTTTTGGAGGACCATCGGATTAACCGGCGCTAAGCAGTTTTCTGGCAGCTTTTCTCCAACGGCTCTATTCGTGTGAGCTTCCTATATATACCCCTCCAATGGGTCATTTTGCACTCTCTTGACACCAGGCAACATTCATACACTATACTATTGTTGAGAGCCACCTTGAGCTTCATCTTCCACACTTTTGTTCATTCAATCATTCAAGAAGCAAGACTAAGGACTTGAGTAGAGAGAAGCTTGTGTGCATCCGTTCTTGGTGATCGGTTCTTGCTCAAGTGAAGGCCCTAGCTTGTTACTCTTGGTGATTGGCAGCACCTAGGCGATCTTGGTGATTGAAGGTGTTTCTTCCGGAGCTTGCCAAGGATTGGGGGAGCCCGAAGAAGTTTGTACGTGGCTTGAGCTCCATCATGCCGGGACGGTGAACGGACACTCTTAGTGAGCGCCCAAGTCTCGGTGACATGGGAGGTGACAAGACTGTTAGTGAGTGTCACAACATGGATTAGGGGTGTGTGCCAACACATCGACACCACGGGAAAAAATATGGTTGTCTCTTGCACACTCTTTCATTTCAAGCACTTACTTTCATGCAATCATTCATGTGCTTGACCTTAGAGATCATAACTTAGCTCTACCTTACTTAGTTTTATATCTTGTTGTATCTTTGATAGCTTGTGTAGTTTGCTTAGTTAGCCGGTTGGTGAATTGAGCCTTACTAGCATTGCATTGGTTAAGGATGCTTTAATTGTTTTAGAATTTTGAAAAAGGCCCAATTCACGCCCCTCTTGGTCCATCGATCCTTACAGAGGAGGAGGTGTGGCGGCGGCGGAGGAAGAGGAGGAGGTGCGGCGGCGGCGGTGGGAGGAGGAGGTGTGGTGGCAGCGGAGGAAGAGGAAGAGGAAGAGGAGGGGAGGAGGAGCTGCGGTCCGGGAGCAGCGACGGCGCCGGAGGTGGCGGCGGCTGTGGAGGCGGCGGTGGTGCAGGAGCGGCAGCGGCGGCGGAGAGAAGGCACGAAAAATTTCGGCAGCCTAACGGCGTCCCACGCTCTCCACCTCCGAAATAATTCTAAGTCCTGCGCTTGGAGGCATATATATAGGAAACGATTTGTAGGGGCGGGTCGGCCCCTCACCTGCCTGTCAGCGTAATGGGAACGGGGGTACCCATTACCCCGGACAAGAAACACAACTAAGTGGAAGGAGGCTCACCAGTCCGCGACGTCAGTCGACACGGGTCTGGAAGCACGGGCCCTAACCATCAGCCCACAGGAATGGATGCCCGTGAGAGCGGGCTAGGGCTCGGCCCGCCGCAGGCAGCCTGGGGAGGTCCCTTTCCTTCCCGGCGAAGACACCCGCCTGGTAAAAGATTTTTTCCTGGCGGGTACACAGGAAGGCTACGGGGCCGCATTAACGAGCTCGGTACGCAGCCCGAGGGGGAGCACGGCTTCCCCATAAAAACATCATGATTACGGGGGAACCATGCGCTCAGACGATAAGAAGATGGACGGCAGGGAAAGCTTATCCCTGAGCTACGAACCGTCAAATGGTAATTGGGCGGTGGCCGGGACCCACCACCATTCACATAACATCTCATTGAAGTAAATCCGGGGGAGCCCGAGCCGCCTCCCGGGGTTGACCCGAGGTCACCCCGGTCATGGGGCCCGCAGGGCGCACCCGTGGCCACCTCAGAACACCCTGGAACACCCCGGGGTGTGCCCCCGGGTTCACCCGGGGGCGTGGGGACCCATGGGGCACGCCCGAGGCCACCCCGGAGCACCCCGGGATGCCCCAGAATATACCTGGGTGCACCCCGGGATGCCGTCGGGCCCACCCCAAGCATTCCGTGGCGGGCCCGACAATCTAATTGCTCGACTGACAAGGAACAGAGTGGGTCGGAGGACGGCGCCTACCATGCAAGGGGGGCATTCGCACGTCCAGAGGAAGGAATCATGGTCTATAAATAGAAAGGTCTCAGGATTTGTAAGGGGATCGGATCCCAGAACACCGATAAGCTAACCAATCACAAGAACACAGGACGTAGGTTGTTATACCCCTGGGCAGCCTGAACCTGTCTAAAAACCATCATCTTAACCCTTCCGCGAGGAAGTTCTTGCTGCGTGTTACACCCCTGGATGAATCTCTAAACTGGGGTTCCCACGATTCCCTGCTAGCGGTACTCACCCACTGTCAGCTAGTGCGCCAGGTAGGGGGTGTTGGCGCGTGAGATCTTCCTCATCGGAAGCATCACCGAGAGGGATCCATGGAGAGCTGCTCCGACCGTTCTGACGGAGAGAGCGGCAGCGAGCGTGCGCATCCGCGCCGCGGGCCCCCCCCAGCGCCCCTCCTCGCTTGGGAGCCGGGGGCTCACCTTCTCCAGTTCTGGCCGGCCGATGATCGGCCTCATATGTCACCGCACCGCCTCGACTCGACGCCCCCAGGGCTGAGTCTGGAGATACGGCGTCCGCCAATGCCCGCGTCACCTAGTTTAGGGCGGTAGCACGAGGCCGTACGGCCCGGCGAGGGCCGCAAGTCCGCAGCTGCCTCAGCCGCGCCAGCATTTCCCCAGGGGAAGCGCTCGCCGCGGCCTGTGTCCTGGTACGCCACCCTCCATTGAGGGCAGGGGCAGGCACCCCCGAGGGGGAATGGCTCGACGAGCTGGCGAGTCTGGTGTAGAGGGCCGCACCTGGCCCGAAGGTGCAAAACTCCTACACCACCAACGGAGAATCCTCGACGCAGCCTCCGGTCCCTACTGCCCGCACCGGAGGGGTCTCCGACATCCGATATAGGATCAATGATATGAGGGCCCGCGAGGATGCCCGCACCGCTTTGGAAAGGGTGCAGGAGAGGTGACTCCAGGTTGAGGGTGAGCAAGCGTCCTCTGGCGTGCCAGCGGGTACGGGCGCTGCCTTCGAGAACGGCATCGGCCTGTACGGGGCCGGCTGCCGGGCATTAATGGCGGACTTGAGACGGGTCGATTGGCCCACCAAGTTCCAATCCGATTTGCCCGAGAAGTACGACGGCACCATCGACCCGGGGGAATTCCTCCAAATCTATACCACCGCCATCCAAGCAGTGGTGGGAGGCCCCCGGGTCATGGCCAACTACTTCCACATCGCCCTCCGGGGGACCGCCCAATCCTGGCTGATGAACCTTCCGCCGGGGTCCGTCGGGTCCTTGGGGGAGCTGTGTGAGTAGTTCGTCACCAACTTTTCTGGGTCGTTTACGCGACCTGGAATGCGCGGCGACCTCCTTGCCATCCAACAGTGCAAAGGCAAAACACTGCGTCAGTACCAGCCAAGTGCGCAACACCGTACCCCGTATCTCACCGGCCACCGTCATCATGGCGTTCAGCTAAGGGGTAACCAACAAACGTTTGGTGGGCAAGCTAGAGGACCACAATGTGTAGACCGTCTCCGAGCTGTTCGCATTGGCGGACAAGTGCGCCCGGGAATCAGAGGCGCACGCTAGGCTCTAGCGTCGGGGCATGCCTGAGGAGTCCCTAGCGCACCGCGACCCGGAGCTCGGCGCCAAAAAGAACAAGCGGAAGGTCGCCGCCGTCCTGGCGGCTGAAGGGCGCCCCAAGCCGCCTCCCAGAGGGAACCCTGCCGGCGAGAGAAGGGGGCCCACTCCCGCCCGCCAGGGTGGAGGAAAGTGGTGTGAACTCCATCTCACTGACCGGCACGACCTCACCGAGTGCCGCCTGGTAAAGGACCTCGCGGCGAGCCGCCAGAAGAACCGCGATGAGCGCCAGCGCGACGACCACGACGACCGTGGTCCGGCTGGTCCCAACGGGGCTGGCTTAGACTTCTAGGAGCCGCAGTATGCAGTGGCCACCATTTTTGGTGGAGCAGGTGCGCCACCTTCTTGGTGGAAGGTGAAGCTCCTCTGGAGGGATGTCTGTGTGGCGGCGCCGGCGCCCGGGGGCTCCCAATCCTTAAAGTGGTCGAGTACTCCGGTCACTTTTGACCGAGGCGACCACCCCTCTAATACGGCGGGGGTTGGCCTCCTCCCGGTCGTGGTAACCCCCACGATCTGCAACATCGGACTCAGCTGAACCCTCGTGGATGGGGGAGCGGGCCTCAACCTGCTGTCCCCCGAGGAGTTCCACCGGATGCAGATAGGGGAGCGCAAGCTCACCCCTTATGCTCCATTCTGCTGCATGACCAACAGGAAAACTCTCCCGTTGGGGTAGATCGAGCTCCATGTCACGTTCGGTGGGCGGGACAACTTCCGCACCGAAAGCATCACGTTCAACGCGGCGCACTTTGACCTCCCCTACAATGCCATCCACGGGCCTACAACATACTCAAGATCCCAGGGCCCGCCGGGGTCATCTCCATCAAGGCCGACGTGAAGGGGGCGGTGCACTGTGCCGAACGGCTCTTTGAGGTGGTGACAGCCTCATCCCCTGACAACTAGGACTGCCCAGAGTCGTCTGTCTGCCCACCGGCAAAACAGCACCTCTGTCCCGACAGCACCGCTCTCACCAAAATGGTCCGCCTCGGGAATGACCCCGAGAAAATGGTGACTATGGGGGCGGAGTTGGGGGAGAAATCGGAAAGCGCACTCATCACCTTCGTCCAAGCTAATGCCCATGTGTTTGTGTGGAAACCGTCGGACATGCCCGGGGTCCCCAGGGAGGTGATCGAGCACCATCTTCCCGTGCACACTGGTGCACGGCCGGTCCAGCAGAAGATCCATCGACATGCCCTAGAAAGGCAAGACTTCATCCGTGACCAGGTGCAGAAGTTGCTGGAGGTCAGCTTCATTTGGGAGGTCTTCCACCCCGAATGGCTGGCTAACCCGATTGTCGTCCCCAAGGCCAACGGCAAACTCCGCATGTGCGTGGACTACACCGACCTCAACAAGGCCTGTCCCAAAGATCCTTTCCCGCTACCAAATATTGACCAAGTCGTCGATTCCACGGCGGGGTGCGACCTCCTTTGTTTTCTGAATGCGTACTCCGGGTACCACCAGATAAGCATGGCAAGGGAGGATGAGGAGAAGACGTTGTTCACCACCCCGGTGGGAACGTACTGCTATGTGTGCATGCCCTTCGGGCTCAAGAACGCTGGTCCAACATTCAAACGGACTATGCGCATTACCCTGCAGGACCTGCAGTCCTGTAATGTCAAAGCTTACGTCGACGACATTGTGGTCAAGACCCGACAGCAGGAAACATTCCTGCGGGATCTATTGGAAGCCTTCGATAGCCTACGCACCACCCGGCTCAAGCTGAACCCCAAAAAGTGTGTTTTCAGGGTACTAGCAGGGAAGCTCCTGGGTTTCCTAGTATCGAGCCGTGGCATAGAAGTGAACCCCGCAAAGGTGGAAGCAATCGACCGCATGCAACCCCCGACTCACCTGAAGGAGGCGAGCTCCTCACGGGGTGCATGGCGGCACTGGGGAGGTTCATCTGCAAACTTGGGGAATGTAGCCTCCCCCTCTTCAAGCTGGTCAAGAAGACTAGGCGCTTCAACTAGACGGAGGAAGCAGACAAAGCATTCCGGGAGCTTAAGAAGTACCTCACTTCACCTCCGGTTCTGGTGGCGCTCCGAGACGAGGAGGAACTCCTCCTATACATTTCGGCTACCCTGCAAGTCGTCAGCGCGGTGTTGGTAGCCAAGATGGAAGAGATGGAAGACGGTGCCGACATGGCATCACCGGGGGAGCCCGCCGGGTTGACTGCCCCGGACCCTGGTGCAGTCACCCCGGACCCAGGCGCGGTCACCCCGGGTTCCGGGGGAGCCACCCCGGACCCGGGCACGGTTACCCCGGGTCCTGGGGGAGCCACCCCGAACCCCGGCACGGTCACCACAGGCCCAGGCACGCAGTCACCCCGGACCCCGAGCCAACACCGGGGACTTCTTTGACAAAACCCCACCGATTACAGCGCCCTATGTACTTCATCAGCAAGGTGCTCCGGGATGCCAAGGAGCGCTACCCCCAAGTCCAGAAGATGTTGTACGCCGTTCTCATGGCATCCCGAAAGCTACGCCATTACTTTCAGGCGCACAAAATCATCGTCGTCACGTCGTACCCCCTCGGTCAGATCCTCCAGAACCGGGAAGGTACCGGACGCACGGTCAAGTGGGCCATTGAGTTAGCTAAGTTCGGGCTACGATTCGCACCGTGGCATGCCATCAAAAGCCAGGCTCTCGCCGAGTTCATTGTGGAGTGGACCCCAGTCCCGGACCTGGAGCCAGTGGAAGTGGCTGCTACCCTAACTTCCGATGGCAACAAGCCATGGACACTGGAGTACTGGTGCATCAACTTCGATGGGTCGCTCACCCTTCAAGGGGCCGGCACCAGGGTGGTCCTGACCTCCCCGGACGGTTACACCCTCAAGTACACCGTTCAGCTGGACTTTCGAGCCACGAATAACATGGCCGAATACGAGGGTCTCCTTGCCGGGCTACGAGCTGCCGTTGGGTTGGGAGTTCGCCGCCTACTGGTATAGGGGGACTCCCAACTTGTGGTAAACCAGGTCTCCAAGGAGTATCAATGCGTCGATCCCCAGATGGCTACTTACGTAGCCGAGGTCAGACGCATGGAACGGCACTTTGACGGACTGGAGCTCCGACACATTTCAAGGAAAGTGAACACTGAGGCTGACGACCTATCCCGGCTCGCATCCTCTTGAGATCCATTACCCCCTAGGGTGTTCAAAGAGAAGTTACGCCGACCGACCGTCACGGCTGCTGACCGTGTCGAAGGGGGAAGCCCGCCGTCGAGCGGGGGGAACCAGGCCTTGCCACCCACTGAAACCAACCACTTGGTGTCAGCATGTTCTCAAGAGCAGTCGTGGATGGACAACATCCATAACTACCTGAAGGAAAAAAATCCGAGGATGATGCCACTGCGGAACGGATCGCGCGACAGTCCAATCGCTACGCCATGGTAGATGGGGATCTATATCAGCACGGCACGGACATGGTCTTTCTCCGGTGCATCTCTCGAGAAAAAGGCGGCGAGCTCCTCGTCGACATCCATGAGGGCGAGTGTAGGAGTCACTCATCCTCCCGCATGCTGTTCGGAAAGGCCTTCCGGCAAGATTTCTACTGGCCGACAGCTCTCTAGGATGCAGCCAAACTGGTTAGGCACTGCAGGGCATGCCAGTTCCACGCAAAGCAGATACACCAAGCAGCACAGGCACTCCACACCATTCCCCTGTCATGGCCGTTCGCGGTCTGGGGGCTCGATATTTTGAGATCTTTACCAAAAGCCATCGGGGGTTATGAATGGTTGTATGTGGCGATCGACAAATTCACGAAGTGGCCGGAGGCAACTGCAATCGTGAAGGCCAACAAAAACTCGGCGCTCAAGTTAATCGAGGACTTGGTGGCACGGTTCGGTGTTCCAAATCGGATCATCACCAACAACGGAACCCAGTTCACCAGCAAACTCTTTGGGGACTACTGCGACGACATGGGCATCAAGCTGTGTTTTTCCTCCGTTGCTCATCCATGCAGCAACAGGCAAGCGGAGCGAGCCAATGCAGAGATCCTCAAGGGATTAAGGACCAGGACCTACAACGAGCTAAAAAAGCATGGGTTTGGTTGGATCGATGAAGTCCCTGTGGTAGTTTGGGCAAACCGAACCACCCCAAATCGAGCAACAGGAGAGACACCTTTCTTCCTTGTGTACGGCGCCGAAGCCGTCCTCCCAGCCAAAGTGACCCTGGGAAGCCCCCGTGTCAGGGCTTACCAGGAAGAAGATCAAGATCTACAATGGCAACAAGACGTACTCTACCTGGAGGAAGTCCGGTGTCGAGCAGCGTTGAAAACGGCTCGCTATCAGCAAGCCCTCCGCCGCTACCACCAATGCCACGTACAACCAAGAACCCTCCAAGTCGGAGACCTGGCCCTCCGCCGGTTCCAATCACGAGAAGGGATGAACAAGCTCTCACCAATGTGGGAAGGTCCCTTCTGTGTGACGGAAGAATGCCGGCCCGGGGTGTTCAGGCTCACTGGCAAGGACGGGATGCAGGTACCCAATGTCTGGAACATCGAACACCTCCGTAAGTTTTACCCGTGGATAGGGGAGATTCCCAATGCTCCGGCATGAGGGCCAAGCAACCCGAGGTCACCTCGGGAACCTTGGCCCAGGGACTCCCTCCTACCTATGGTTGGTATTTCCATTTCCAATGAGCATGTCCTGATTTCCTAGCAAATTCAAAAACTCTTAAATGTGAAAGTCTCACGGGTGGGATGCCCAGCATCATGAAGAAACATGCTCTCAGTTGAGTTGGCACGTCGGCTGGGGGCTCACAGGCTCTTCCTAGCCAACTTTGACTCCCTGCTTGGTCTCCGGACCCTGGGATCAGTTGCCCGATGTGAACCCTATGCCCTCACCACTCCAGCTCGCGCCGAGAAAATCTGAAGCGGTGAACAGGCAATCACCCCGGGATGTGCGTTTCTATTCATGCATAAAAAGGAGAAAACAACAACAATAGATAAAGCTTTCCACCAACTAAGGGTCGAAAGAGACCGGGATCTTTTAGATCCCAAAAAAAGGGAAACTTCATTGCTCTTTCCTTTGTGAACACTGTACAGGTTACAAGGCCGGGATACTTGAAGCTGTCGTGAAGAATTTCCCGGTACACCAGGAGCACCACGCCGTGGCCGGAGCGGGTCTACAGCAAGGCCAAGGAGCCGTGCCCACAGGCCATGAGCCGAAGGGGCAGCAGGAGCAATCTGGAGCTGGGGATCGGCAAGGTGGAAAGGAAGCTGGGCTTTCTCCACCCCACGCATCCCGAGCTCGCAGATTGGAGGAACTACTGAGAAGTAGTTGCCCCGCCCTAGCTGCTGCAGGAGGAAATTGGAGGTGGATCCAATGACCTCCGAGCAGCCGATGATGCACACTACGCCCCACCATGGGGCATAGTTGGAGAAGCCACCGCACTGAGGAGGATGAGAAAGACAATAGGTTCTTCATCAGAATCAGCAGCAGCAGCGATAACATCCATCGAGGGGTCACCGGCCGATGAGGATGATGAGGAAGATCCTCCCTCCCCGGCCCACGGCTACCCGCGGCGGGCACCGGCTGCTTCCATTGAGCTGGGGGCTTGCAGACCCCAGATGGGAGCGGCGGCAGCCAGGAGAGCACCGCCGATGCCCTCACAGAGGCTTGCGCCCCAAGAACGGCTGCAGCGACGGCGGTTCCCATGGTGCTGCTCTAGCTGTTCATGTATGCCTGCAATGTCGTCTTCCTTCGTGGTGGAGGAGGACGAAAAGAAGGCGATGTAGCGAGAGCAGCAGCCCCCTCGATGGGGCAACTTGCAGAATCCAGCAGCAGAGTCGGCTGCAACGTGGCCTCTGAAACAGAGCGCCCACACGGTTGCGACGAGAGCTCTGGGTCAGAGGGCTCAAAGCAGCGCCGCATCCGCTTCCCGGGAAACAAGCCCTCCTTCGACCCCACTCGACTACACTCGAGTCAGAGGGGGATGCTGGAAGGGAGCGGTTGCTCGGGCAGTTGTCGGAGACCTCGGAGGACCACCTCCTCCATGCTTCAAGGGCGCCGTGGCTTGCCATGCCCATGACGTCGTTTCGACCCAGCTCTACTACCCTGGAGGGAGGGGGGAACCACCGTTCCCCCGGTTTTCCGCCGGTGGCGGAAAGAACAGCTGCAGAGGTGGCCCCGAGGAGGAGTCCCGGAGCCCCGCCATTAAACCTAAGTTTGGTGGTCTATCCATCTTGGGTTGGAGCTGGAAGAAGCATCCTGCCTGTCTATTTATAGTTCGGCAGGGATCACGGGCAGGCCGACTTGGGTCTCCCAGCGGGACCCTGGAAGAATCCGCCGGTTCAAGGGGTGCCCCAACCTTGGCGCGCCACCACCTTCTCTCAGGACCTCGGTCGACGTGGTAGCGGGGCGAGACGAGCACGATAACTGCTACAAGATGGGCACCACGACATGCACACCACAATGGGTGTTGCCCTGGCTCGTCCCTCTTCTCAAATCAGAAGGCGTGGCACGGAACTCGCCATTGACACCCCTGGGTGGTCTGACATGGTAGGGGATGCACAACACGTGGACAAGGATCAAGAAACTCGTCGTCAATCAACACACAAAGAATTAAAATGAGGCGGCCGGGCCGCTAACCAAAAAGGGAAACAATCCCTAGAGAAGTTCATTACAACTAGGCGCGATGCAGCGCTGATGTCCCAATAGAAGAAACAAAAGAAAGATCAAGGGCCCTACTGGACCACAGGATCGTAGCTACCTCCGGCTGAGGGGTCACTGCTGGCTTTGGGCACGAACGTGGCCACGACGCCCGCCGCTAGGGAACAGACGTGACCACGCGCCTCGGACTCATAGCCTGGGACGATGCCCAACAACACCTCCTCCAGGGGGATGTTGGGGACACAGCTCCACAGGCTGGCCAGCGTGAACTCCACCGCCTCCGTGGTGAGCTCACGCAAGCTGTCCTCGATGGTCCGCTGGAGGGCACTGTCCAGTGCCTCCAACAGGTCGCCCAGCATGCGCATCCTTGGGAGGAGGTAGAGCTCGCTCGGAGCATTGGCCAGGGCGGGAGCTCCACCACTCCCAGGCGCGCTACCAACCAGGCCGCCTTGAAGCGCTGCTCCAGGGTGCACACCCTATCAGTGAGCTGGCGAAGCTGGCCGTGAAGCTTAGCCACCTCCGACTGGTGGCTAGCGCGGACGGCCTCCAGCAGTTCCGCATCTAGGCGGGTGATCTTCTCCGCAGCGACGGCGGCGCGTGCCAGCGCGTTCGTCACCACTTCCTCCACTTCAGCGACTCGGGGGTTGGCCACGTGCAGTTGGGAGTCGAAGCTGGCCCAGGCGTCCTAGATCTTGGCAGCGGCATCCAATGCCGCCGCCAAGGCGCTCTAGCGCACCTCCCGCTGAGTGGCCGCCACCCGCTCGTTGGCCGTCGCGGCAGCAGCCGCCTCCCTCCGAACGGTCTCCTCCCAGCGAGACAAATCATGTGCTTGCTCGGCGAGACAAATCATGCGCACTCCTGGAGCGCGGCATCCTACTGTCGGAGTTGAGCTTGGCCCTCCTCCAACTCCGCAAGGCGAACAACAAGGTCCTGCTCACGGGCAGGAATGGTGCCTAGCTCCTCCTCCAGATGCCGCTCTTGCATCGCCATGGCCTCCTCATGGTGGACGGCATCAACTAGGGCCAGCTGCACCTGCTCTTGCCTGCGCCAGAGTTCTTCCTTGTGAGACTGGAGATCCCGCTCCCAAGCCGCCTGCCGGGAGGACGGATCCCTGAGCATGGCGCCGCTCGCCTGGAGTCCCTACAGATCGTGGAGCACCGCCTCCACTATGGCAATGACCTGCGCCATGGTTAGAGGGGGGAGGCGCCTCATCCTGGGCCGACGTGTCCCCCGCCTCAGCCGTCTCTCGCGCCTCAGTGCATTCTTGTTGTTCCACCTGGGCGGGTAGAGCCCCGGAGGGCCCCGCCCCACCGGCGGCACTCGGTGTCACCTCTGCACCCTCCGGGAGAAGCGCCGACGTCGGGGAACCCGCCGCCGCGTCTGGGAGCACTGACGCACCCGTGTTGGCAGTCTTGGCGTTGACTGTGGCGGGAGACACTAGGGGCGCCGCGGCCAGCGTCACCTCCATCCCCGCAGGGGAGGTCGTCTGTGGCCCGGCGGACGCCATGACAGTCGGCGGGCCGCCGGAGGCTCTCCTGCCCAATCACCAGCGACAATTTAGACGCTGCTACCCAAAAAGAAGACGAAAGAGAGGCAAGCTTAAGTTCAAAAGCGTACCTGATCGCCAGCAAGGGCCTCTGCCGCCACCACGGAGAGCGCATCGTCGGCCGCTTCGGCGCAGGCGCTTGCTCCGAGGCCGCCGGAACGGTGGTGGAGGAAGAAGAGCACCCCGGAGCCGTGCTTCCTGTTGGGGATTGGACCTTCGGGTCAAGCCCTCACCCTCAGAAATGCTCCCTAATATGTTTGCAGGGCCACAACAAAATGGAGCCAAGCATACCCGAAGGTATCAGATGAACACTAAGAAGCACAAGCTCAAAAACCATGACCTTCGGTCCGAAGGATATCACCTTCTGCGGGCCGAAGGTAGCGGATGGCTGCCCAGAAGCGCAAGCGCAAAACACCAAACCCCTCGGCTGAAGGTGACGAAGAGTTGCACAGAAGCACAAGTCCGAAGACCAGGACCTGCGGGTCAGGTGATCAACCTCGAGAACGAAGGTGGTGGCTGATTGCTCGTTGAAGGAACCTTCATGGCTCTAACTCCCGGAGGACCCCGAAGGTTGTTGTAACCTTCGTCGGTTGTAGACATGTGAGTAAAACGTGAATATGTGAGAAGGTCTGATTTGTACACCTCTGGAATACGTGAGAAGGTCGGATTTGTAAACCTCTCACCTTGTAATTTTACCTCGGAACCGACTAAGTGAGCTGAAAATGAGTTGGGAGGGGGCAATTTAGGAAAACCTAGCCAAGGGCTAGGGGTATAAATAGCCACCCCTCTCCACAGTGTAAAGGGTTGAATTTTCTAATCATTATTGGAGAGTTCGACACCTACTTTCATTCTCTTCATTCTTACTATTCATGCTCCCTGTCTGGGCATCTAAGAAGCAAAGATCCCAACAGCGGCGCCCACCGTTCCAGCACGTAAGACAACCCTCGATGGCCCCAGCGAAGAAGAAAGCCACCGCCGGCACCACAAGCACCTGCACTGAGCCTGGCCGCCTCCTCGACAGCCCTCAACCGCAGCACGAAGGAGCCAACCCACAAATGGAAGACATCACCAACGAAGCTGCTGCTCATGGAGACCTGATTGATAACACTGAAAACACCAAAGCTCATCAACTCATAGAAGCAGCACTCAAGCTCAAAGCCCTTGAAATGAAGAAAAAGAACATCGAAGCCTAGCTTGCCACCAAAAAGAGGGCACTGGACCAAGCAAACAAGCTAGCCGAGGCCAGGCGCAGGCTAGCAGAGATGGAGGCAGAAGTTGAGAGCTTGCTGAGGGCATACCAAGAAATGCCCGAAGGTTCCTCCAAGCAAGAAAACCGCGTCATCCTCCAGATAGCCTTCGCTCATAATGAGAACCAAAGGCCACCGCCGGTCAACCTCCCATTTGACCCGAACTCGCCACTCTTAGTCGCTCTGCAGCGAACTTCATGGCCGCTCGGCTACAAGCCAACACAGCTCCCCAAGTACAACGCTACATCACATCCAACTCAGTTTCTCATGGCCTACAAAGCAAACATCGCTTCGGCCGGAGGTGATGACTCCACCATGGCCAAGTCCTTCGTCATGGCCTGCGAAGGTTCTGTGGCCAACTGGTACTCGTACTTGCCTCCGCAATCAATCAACAACTGGTATCATCTGAAAGGAAGGCTCCTACAGGACTTCCAAGGCTTCAGAAGGCTCAACGCCAACACTGTAAAAGACTTCAAATGCCCCCAACATGACCGTGAGCCTCTCTATGACTACTTCCGGAGGTTCGTCCAAAAGAAGGCTCAAATCCCAAACTTCCCAGAGAAAGATGCGATAGAGAAATGCATCGAGGGTCTCCTGCCTGGCCAGCTTGCTTCCCATCTCATAAGAGAACCTCCGAGGACTCTAGAGGAGCTTTATTCAAAAGCAGAAAAGTATGCGAAGTCAGACGCCGACCACCACAGAAGGGTCGAGCAAAGAAGAATCATGCGTCAGGCAGAGAAATACAACCAACAAACATGGCAGCAAGAAAAGCAGCCAGCTCACCAGCTCATCTTACCTCTGGAACCTTCGCATGAAGATGAGGATCAGATAACCTTCGATCCCTTCATGACACCACGAGAGTCGGAACCCCAACGCTCAAACGACAAGCAACCTTCGTCCGGGGCACGGGGCAGAGATCGCGGTAGAGGAAGGGGCCGAGGTCGTGGACCTTTGCGTGACCCCAAAAAATTCTTCTGTCACTTCCATGGGTCTGACTCCGACCACAGAACAAACCAGTGCCCGGAGAAGAAGAAGACCCTTAACAGAATGGAGGCCGAGAAAAAAGTCAAGCTAGTTGGGCACACTACATGGCCACAGACCCAACCACCTTAACAAATACAGTACACGCAACCTTCATTTGTTCCACCTCCACCATTTACACAAGCATACCACCCACCCATGTTTAACTACAACTATAATCACAATTGGCAGCGGCAGCCAAACCCTCAAACGCAAACCAGTCAACCCCCAACCCAAGCTCAACCCACTCAGGAGCAGCTACCACCACCCCCAGCTCACCCACCAAAACAAGAAAAAACAAACCACAAATAGCCAACCCGCGGCACTACCATCCTTCGGCATGATCATGCCCATCTCTGGAGGTTCCACCCTGGACTTCGAAAACAAGAGGCAGCGCAGGGACTACTTCAGGCAAGTCCATTGCATCATCTCCGAAGGTCCAACCAAGAGAACACAGTGGTCACACTCCCCGATCACCTTCTCCGAAGAAGACGTCAACCTCATCAGCTACCTACACACAGATGAGCTCGTCATCGAGGCAAACATTCAGGGCTGGAGGATTGGCAAGATATTAGTTGACACTGGCAGCTCTGCAGACATCATATTTTCTGACACCTTCGATAAGATGGGTATTGACCGAAGCCTGCTTCAGCCCTCGGATATCCCCTTAATGGGATTCAGAGGAAAAAGAGTGAACGCAATCGGCAAACTATCATTACCCGTGTCCTTCGGAGACACGGCCAACGCAAGAACAGAGCACATCACCTTCGATGTGGTAGAAATGCCGTACCCATACGGCGCAATCCTAGGAAGAGGGACAATCAACAAGTTCGAAGCTATCGTCCATCAACTATACTTGTGCATGAAAATGCCAGCGCCCGCAGGGGTCATCACCATCCGCGGGGACCAGCAACTTGCGCGGGACATTGAGCGGGGATACACCCCAGGATAGAAAAATGTGCACAATCTTCAGACTAAATCCGAAAAGCAAAAAAGGGACAGCGAGAAAACAACCTTCGAAGAAGATTGTGAAGTCAAGAAGGTCCCCCTCGATGTACACCTCCCCGACAAAAAGGTGACTATCAATGCAACCCTAGAGCCCGAAGAGGAGAAAGAACTTCTCTAGTTCCGCCAACGACCTTCGGGGAGTCAGCAGAGACATCATCGAGCATCACCTGGACATCAACCCAAACATCAAGCCGAAGAAGCAGAAGCTTCGCAAAATGGCAGATGAAAAAATCGCAACAGTCAAGGACGAAGTCCAGAGACTGCTAGATGCAAATGTCATTAGAGAAGTCAAGTACCCAACATGGCTGGCAAACATCGTGCCGGTCAAAAAGAAGAATGGCAAATGGTGCATGTGCATCGATTTCACTGACCTCAATAAAGCCTGCCCGAAGGATGACTTCCCGCTGCCAAGAATCGACAGAGTCATTGATGACGCAGCAAACAGTCAACTTATGTCTCTGCTGGATTGTTTCTCCGGATACCATCATATATGGATGAGAAAGGAAGATGAAGAGAAAACAAGCTTCATAACACCATTCGGCACCTACTGCTTTGTGAGGATGCCCGAAGGGTTAAAGAATGCAGGACTGTCTTTATCAAGAATGTCCTCCGTGGTCTTAGAACACCAACTTAGAAGGAATGTCCTGGCTTATGTTGATGACATTATTGTAACCAGTTCAATAAGAAGCAACCATGTGGCAAATCTGGCCGAAACATTCGCAAGCTTAAGAAAAGCAGGACTGTCCTTGAATCCCAATAAGTGCATCTTCGGAGTTCACAAAGGAAAGGTGCTTGGATGCCTAGTGTCCACCAAAGGCATTGAAGCAAACCCAGACAAAGTAAAAGCTCTTTGGAACATGGAGGAGCCAAAGTCCATCAGGGACGTACAGAAACTCACAGGAAGAATTGCAGCCTTAAACAGATTCATCCCCCGCTCTGCAGACCGAAGCTTACCATTCTTCAAGGTCCTTCACAACGCAAATAAATTTGAGTGGGGACACGAGCAAAGCGAAGCCCTTCAGAACCTCAAAAACCATCTCCAGAACATGGTCAAAATGACCTCACCGGACCCGAAGGATGTGTTGCTACTGTACATCGCGGCATCTTACTCCGCTGTCAGTGCAGCGCTCGTCCTCGAGAGAGAAGTTGGAGGAAAGAAGCAGCAACTACCCGTCTACTTCGTATCCGAAGCTCTTGCAGGCTCGAAGCTCCTATACTCAGAGCTAGAAAAAATTGCATACGCAGTGGTCATGTCTGCCCGGAAGCTACGACACTATTTCGAAGCTCACAAGATAGTCGTGGTCACATATCAACCCTTGCATGACTTGTTCAGCAACAGAGAGACCTCAGTCAGAATTGCCAAATGGGCTTCGGAACTATCGGAATTCTATATAGACTTCAAAAGAAGAACAGCCATCAAATCACAAGTACTAGCAGATTTCATTGCCAATTGGACATCCCCAACCTTCAAGGAGGAACCTTCGACTAAAACCTGGATCGTGCACTGCGATGGGGCCTGGTGCAACAACGGAGCAGGCATCGCTGCAATCATAGAGTCTCCTTTGGGAGCAAAAACAAGATATGCTGCACGACTAAACTTCGGCAACCTAGAATCATCTACCAACAACACAACCGAGTACGAAGCATTGCTACTGGGCCTTCGCAAAATGAAATCCCTTGGCCATCAGAACTTCATAGTCAAAACAGACTCGAAGGTCATCAGAGACCACATCGAAAAGGACTCGGAGGCAAGAAAACCAGAGCTTATCGAGTACCTTGATGCAGTTAGATCCATGGAGAAATATTTCAAAGGCTTCGACAACGTTCATATCCCGAGGCACATGAACGACGAAGCAGACAAATTGGCAAAGGCAGCATCAAGAAAGGAGCAGTTACCATCGGATGTATTTTTTGAAGAAATCTCAGAACCTTCGGTCAAGCCGAAGAGAGAAAAACAAGTCCCAGTCATCTCAGCCGAGGATTGGAGAACACCTATAATGTAGTACCTTCGGGGAAACATCGAGCTGCCAAATGAGAAAGAGGAGAAGAAAATGTTCCAATGAGCGAGGGGCTACATTATCTCCGAGGGAGAATTGTTCAAGTCAGGTGTAACCAGCCCATGGTTAAAGTGCATCTCGACAACCGAAGGAATCGAGCTCCTCAAGGAAATTCACTCCGGGTTTTGCGGATCCTACATTGGCTTCAGACAACTTGTCTCCAAAGCCTTCAGGCAAGGATTCTTCTGGCCAACAGCCCTGAAGGATGCCCAGCACATAGTGAAAACATGCCAAGCATGCCAGATGATGGGCCCGAAATCCTCAAATCCTTCGGAGCCAATTCAGCTGATACCCCCGACCTGGCCTCTTCAAAGATGGGGAATTGATCTAGTAGGCCCCCTACCCACAGCTCAGGGCAATTACAAGTACGCAACAGTTGCTGTTGAGTACTTTACAAAGTGGATCAAAGCCAAGCCACTCATGAACATCACTTCGGAAACAATCAGAAAATTCTTTTGGCAGAACATCGTCTGCAGGTTCGGGGTCCCAAGGGAGATCACTGTCGATAATGGAAAACAGTTTGATTCACAGCTCTTCAAAGAATTCTGTTACAGTCTGGGCACGAAGGTAATCTTTGCTTCGGTATACCACCCACAATCCAACGGGGCTGTCAAAAGGGCCAATGGCATCGTCTTCGGCAGCATCAAGAAGTGCCTGTTTGATCAGAAAAGGGCAAATGGGCAGATGAACTCCTGAAGGTCATCTGGTCACACAACACCTCAGAATAAAGAACCACCAATTTCACCCCATTCAGGCTACTATATGGTGCCGAAGCAATGACACCAGAGGAACTTAAGAATCGAAGCCTAAGGGTGACCCATCAAGACGAGGGCACACCCTCGGAGGAGAAAGACCTCATAGAGCTAGACATCCTACAAGCTTTGGAAAATCTAGAAAAGTATCAACAAGAAACCAAAAAGTGGAGAGACAAGAAAATCGTGAAAAAGGACATCGCATTCGGAGATTGGGTCCTAAAAAGGAAGCCAAATGCCGAAACCTCCGGCAAACTTCAACCCAAGTGGGAAGGACCATTCCTAGTAATCAAAAGCAACAAGCCAGAGTCATATCACTTGTCCGACGCCGAAGGCAATGAGCTGCAGCATCCTTGGAATGCCGACAGCCTCAAAAAGTACTACATTTAAACATGTAAAAAGGACGCATCGCGAAGCTATAAGCGATCGCGGACCTTCGCACCTATTTTCAGTTATTTCTTACATTGTAAATAGACCGTACTCTTTTCCTCACAAGGGGAAACTCCGCACCGGAGGTGAGGTTTTTGACGAGGCGGACCCAGTGTAAACAATCGCAATACAATGAATTTTTCCCAAACATTATCACTTTCGCCTAAGCAGCCAAAATGGCAAGCTTCGGCAAGCATCCGCATGCTAAACAAAATAGTAAGTAAGCAAAGTATGCAGAATTCGCAAACTTTGCATACTTATAAAAACAAACGCACAACAAGTGCAAAAACGCCAAGGGGCTTCGACCTTTCAAAAGGTCCGAACCAAAAACCTTCGGTACAAATGCACAACAAGTGCAAAAACGCTAAGGGGTTTCGACCTTTCAAAAGGTCCGAACCAAAAAACATTCGGCACAAACGCACAACAAGTGCAAAAACGCCTAGGGGCTTCGACCCTTCAAAAGGTCCGAACCAAAAAACCTTCGGCACAAACTCACAACAAGTGCAAAAATGCAAAGGGGCTTCAACCCTTCAAAAGGTCCGAACCAAAAAACCTTCGGCACAAACTCACAACAAGTGCAAAAATGCCAAGGGGCTTCGACCTTTCAAAAGGTTCGAACCAAAAACCTTCGGCACAAACGCACAACAAGTGCAAAAACGCCAAGGGGCTTTGACCTTTCAAAAGGTTCGAACCAAAAAACCTTCGGCACAAACGCACAACAAGTGCAAAAACGCCAAGGGGCTTCGACCTTTCAAAAGGTCCGAACCAAAAAACCTTCGGCACAAACTCACAACAAGTGCAAAAACGCCAAGGGGCTTCGACCCTTCAAAAGGTCCGAACAAAAAACCTTCGGCACAAACGTACAACAAGTGCAAAACTGCCAAGGGGCTTCGACCTTTCAAAAGGTCCGAACCAAAAAACCTTCGGCACAAACGCACAACAAGTGCAAAAACGCCAAGGGGCTTCGACCCTTCAAAAGGTCCAAACCAAAAAACCTTCTGCACAAACGCACAACAAGTGCAAAAACGCCAAGGGGCTTCGACCTTTCAAAAGGTCCGAACCAAAAAACCTACGGCACAAGCACAGAAACAAGTGCAAAGCGAAGGCCAACAGGCTACCTCGGAAAAATCGAAAGATGGATGCCAGAAAGGGGGGGAGACGTTTTTTCCACAAGAACCTTCGGCACCCATCATTCGATTTACCCAAAACAAAAAGAACTAAGACCCTCGAGGACAACAGCGTGAAAGAAAAGGGGGACACATTTTTTCATAAAAAACAAAGCTTCCGCGCATTGCCTCGGCAAAAAAATCTTATATCGAAACAACAAACACTTCTGCAAAAAATATATATATATATACCTCCGGGCAACGACTCGTCAGGAAGGGGGGGAGACATTTTTTCAAGAACCACCCTAACGAACATCGCCCCGGATAAAAACAAATTACATCCAAAAGGGTCCTTCGGCAAGAAAAAGCGAAGGCTGGGGGGGAGACGTTTTTCTCCAAGAGCCCCACGATAGTACTACTCTGCAAACTTTGGGTGTAAATATGCCTAACACAACACACGACAAGGCACCTCGAAGGATGCGCAACACAAGGCACCTCGAAGGATGCACCAAAACAGCACCTCGAAGGATGCGCAACACAAGGCACCTCGAAGGATGCACAAAAACAGCACCTCGAAGGATACACAACGCAAGGCACCACGAAGGATGCACATCACAAGGCACCTCGAAGGATGCAAATCACAGCACCTCGAAGGATGCAAACATAAAGGAAACCCGAAGGATACACAATAAAATCCATTACAAAGGCAATCACGAAAGTCACATTCAGACAAAGGGGCAAAACATGTTACAATGAATTTCTACCGGACCAAATTAAATATTCTGCAACACTGCATCCAGGACGAGCAAGGCTAAAAGCCTCCCAGTTCATCAATACCATAGCATTGTTCACATCCTGCACCATGGCAATATTTATAGACCAAAGTGCCAGAAAGCTACCAAAGTAAACTACAAACCAATCTCTACACCTGAGCCCTCGAAGGAGACCTCCGATCCTCGGACATTCGATTGTCCTCCGAAGGCCGACCAGGAGTCGCCTCCTGCACCAAATAGACAAAATCAATTAAAAACAAACAAAATAAAAAAATGAAAAGTTGCTGGAACCAACCCTACCTCAGCAGCTGCGGCCGCCAGAGTCCGAACGGCAAGTTTGCCAGAAGTTTCCCAGAAACGCTCAAAAAACGCAGCCTTCACCTCTTGAATTCTTCCCACCTCCGCTGCCAAGCCTTCATAGGGTACATACTAAAAACCATCGAGTCGGGCAAGGTCAACTGCGCCAGAACGAAGAAGATTTCCAACAAGCCCCTCGAAGGAAACAGAGGCCGTGTTGTCATTTGCAATACTCATCACCTCACCGAGGCCCTCGAACTCCGACAGCAACCAGTCCAAAAGTAGGAAGAAAACATGGGGACCTTCGACCGGATCAGGCAAGGGAAAGGCTCCGCTCCAAGGGCAGAAAGAGCCTTCCTGTACTCTTGGTACACCCCATCGGCTGTCTGGCGACCTCGGGTAAGACCCGCTCGAGTTCAGTCATTTTAGCCTGAACCCACTCTAGCTCGGTGATCCTACTCTTAAGGGCAGCCTTCTCGTTCACATCCCCCTCCACGGTCCTCCGAAGGCTCTCCAGAACCTTCTCGTTATCCGAAGCAGTAGACTCTAGCCTCGAACACCTGGCCTTCAGTTGCTAGTTCTCGTCCTTCAAAACGAGAATTTCCGCCTCAGCCTGGCAGAGCTTGTCAGCCAAACCCAGTCTCTCGGTGGCACTCACCACCCGAATGTCCGCGTCCGCTTTGGCATTCTGCATCAAAGCACGGCTGGCATGGGCAAGCTTCTTGCTCAGCTCAGCAACAATGAAAGCAGCGTTGCAGGTAGACACCTCTGCCACGGCTGCATTAAATCCTGAATCAAAAACAAAATCACCTCCGGGAAAACCAAAAATCGAAGGAAGTCCAAACGTAATCAGACGCCACCCTACCCCTTTCAGGAGGGAGAATCCCAGTCGTGCCAGGCCCGTGCATCGCGGCCAAGAGCTGCTGCATCGACGCCGACACAGCTGCAAAAAGTAACACAAGTAAAAACCCCTTCGAGAGCGGTGAACAAGTTAGGTAATCAGGAAAAGCCAAGTAGGTGAAACTTACCAGACTCGTCGAAGTCCATCCCCTCCAAAGCCTCCACCTCTTTGTCCGAAGGTGGAGCAGAGGAACCACCAGGAGCCTCTCCACCTTTGAGCGCCATCAGCGTCTCACCTACCAAGATCTCCCCCTCCTCGATGTTCACCGCAAGAACAGGCTGCGCATCCTTCGGCGCCGGAGCCGAATCCTTCAGGACTTCAGCCGTCGAGGCAACCACCCGTGTCAAGAGTGGCTTCGGGATGTCTGCAGGCTTGGCCCCAGTCTTGACGAGGCTTTGAATCCTCCGGCGCTTCGTCGTACCTTCGGATGAACAATGAAGATTAATCAACGCTTTCGCCACCTCAACCCGACGGCCGGAACCAGAAAGCATGGTCCCGTACTCATCGCTAAGATCATAACGGGATCTACAAAGCCTCCCTTCGGGAACTACAATCTCCCCGCCCACCGTCCCCATGAGCTCTTCCAGAAATGAGGGCGTACCGCTGTCGCCCGAAGAAACCTCCTCATCTTGCGCCTTTCTCTTGGCACTCTCAGCCCTCTCAACTGAAACCTTTGTGCTCGAAGGTTTCCGACCACGGCAGCGCCCCCACGTCCCAGTAGCCCCGATGCTCCCCGCCTCCACCTTAGCCTTACCTCTGGACTTCGCCTCAGGAACCTCCGAAGCAACGTTCCCCAGCGGCGTCATTCTTGGAACGACGCTCGCCGGAACCGGCCGAGGCTCGTAAGCGACGTCCATCTCAGCTAGGCACCGGTTTAACCGAAGGTTCCCTCTGCACACCTCCACCAAAGAATGGTACTCCTTTTTGTTCCATGGCCCCAGTATCTCCGCAGCCCGACGCTTCAGCTCATCAATAATAACTTCGTCCCTGGCACCTTCGGGTCTCCGAAGCCCAAAAATCGGATAAATCACATCATACTTCAAACCAACAAAGCACTTGCACTCGAACCTCGACGGTGACCAGCCAGCAGCCAGTGGCCAAACCTTGGCAGCTAGAAATTCCTTTACAACATCCCTACCACCACAAACTTGGCAAGCCGTTATGAAGGCTTCCAGACACGATTTGAAACCTGGCCCACATTTGCTGAAGGCAGGCTGATAGACATGGTCGAACATATCAATGTTCGAAGCCAGAAGATACTTCTCCTCGCTAGAACCTTCAGGATCAGTGAAGCCAATCTTCGCGTAAAACCAGTATCCCAACTAGTTCCCCTCCAACTTGTTCTTGTAAGCTGTCGAGAGCATAACCTTCAACAGGCCAGTCCTTTTGTTCGGCTTACGAGGAACGAAGGTGTAGCAGCCATTCTGAACCTCGCTAAGCTCGACATCATCATCTACATAGACCTTACAAGGCTGGCAGTGCAGCTGAAAAAGTCTGCAAAAGGCATCCACAGACACTTCCCCTCCGAAGCTCCGCACTACCCACATAAATTTGGCCAATGCAACAATCCCTTCGGGGTAAAATGGTGTAGCTTCGCATTGAATGGCTCCAAAAGCTAGGGCACAATTGGATAAATCGAAAGTCTAAGTCCCGCTGTAAAAAAATCTTTAAAGACCACAACCTCACCAGTCTCCGGTACAGGAATCAATTCTGCCCTCGGAGGGCGACAAACACCCTCGGCGAAATAGCACTTCGAAACGTAGAAGTCTATCATGTTCTGAGATACGACAGATGGCTCAAAAAGCAAAGTCTTACGTTTCTCTAGAGCCATCAGTTCCGACACGTCCGCGGACATAGCCGAAAGGCTCTCGCTGGACTGCTGCTGCTGAGAAGGCTGCGAACCACCCACCTTTCCTTCGGGAGCTAGACCAGAGTCTGTACGGAGAACCACCATCTTAATGAATGCCATAACTACAAAAAAAATAAAAATAAAAAACAAAGTCAAATTAGAAACAAAGGCTCAAACGAACCTTCGATCAACCGCGCTATTTGCTTAGTGCGAGCCATTAGCCGCAAGGCTACCTACACCGAGAAAAACGAGCAGCCTGACCACGCACGAAACCAGAACCTTCGGACAAAGCGCTTTATAGCAGAAAGCGACGAAGGAAAGCCAAGCTCGAGAGGGCACAAGTTTTACCCCCCCCCTCCTCCGCTTATATAGGCGGTGAAAAGGAACAGTTCCAGCGGTAAAATAGAGGAGATGGCAGCCCAAGCGGCGCAATCAGAGCACGACACGTATACAACAGAAACTGATCGTTGCAGCCGACGGTTCGGGAGACGTTTTTCCTCGGGAGCTTCCCGAAGGTTACACACAATCTTCTTCATTAACAAGGGTTTGGACCGTCGGCTTCGGACCTCGCCCTCGAGGGGCTACTATTGGGGATTGGATCTTCGGGTCAAGCCCTCACCCTCAGAAATGCTCCCTAACCTATTTGCAGGGCCACAACGAAATGGAGCCAAGCATACCCGAAGGTATCGGATGAACACTAAGAAGCACAAGCTCAAAAACCATGACCTTCGGTCCGAAGGTAGCGGATGGCAGCCTAGAAGCGCAAGCGCAAAACACCAAAACTCTCGGCTGAAGGTGACGAAGAGTTGCACAGAAGCACAAGTCCGAAGACCAGGACCTGCGGGTCAGGTGATCAACCTCGGGAATGAAGGTGGCGGCTGATTGCTCGTTGAAGGAACCTTCATGGCTCTAAGTCCCGGACGACCCCGAAGGTTGTTGTAACCTTCGTCGGCTGTAGACATGTGAGTAAAACGTGAATATGTGAGAAGGTCGGATTTGTACACCTCTGGAATACATGAGAAGGTTGGATTTGTAAACCTCTCACCTTGTAATTTTACCCCGGAACCGACTAAGAGTGAGTTGTAAATGAGTTGGGAGGGGGCAATTTAGGAAAACCTGGCCGAGGGCTAGGGGTATAAATAGCCCCCCCTCTCCATAGTGTAAAGGGTTGAATTTTCTAATCATTATTGAAGAGTTCGACACCTACTTTCATTGTCATCATTCTTACTGTTCATGCTCCCTGTCTGGGCATCTAAGAAGCAAAGATCCCAACACTTCCAGCGGGTGTCGGTGGGGGCGAGGGAGACGGAGAATCCACCAGAATAGGGGAAACCGAGCGCGGACGCTTGGTTCCCCCTGACTTGACTTTGGCGCGGCCTCCTCCACCCCGGGAAGGACACCTCCTCCAGGCGCCTGGCAGCTCCCGTCGCCACCGAGAGGAGGGGACGGCGGCAGCTGGGCTAGACCCTGCTTGTCCACCACTGGGAGACATTGGAGCACAGCCTCCGCCTCCCAGTCCTCGCACAGGGGGATTACCCTCTCGGGGAGAAAGGACACCACAGGGTCCTTCTCCTCCATCGCCAAATCCAGCCACTGCGTCACCATCGTGGCGTCAGGCCTGAACTCGGCGCCACGCGCCAGGCGGCCGACATCATCGTCGCCGGTGTAGAACCACGCCGGATGAGGGCAGGCCTATAGCGGAGCCAAGCAACAGTGGAAGAAATCGGCGGGAGCGAGTCAAATCGCTCCAACGCCGGCACCCACACCGCGCTCAGCACCGGTGCCTCGGTCCATCGGGAGTTGCATGCCGGAGGGCCTTGAGGATGACGAAGGAGCGGGGAAGGGTTGTCCACCTCGATGTACAACTAGTGCCGCTCCCAGTTCTCCTACCTATCCCGTCGGGCGGTGGGAAGGAAGCTAGCGCCGCACCGCCTGAAGAAGACCCTATCGACAATGCGGGGTTGGCGGGAGGCGCCAGGGCCGGGAGAATGGGCGCCTGACCGGCAGGGAGCGAAGAAATGCCGGAAGAGCTCCACCAATAGTTGCACCTCCACGAACATTTCGCAGGTGTGCGCGAACAACACTAGTGTGAGGACGGCGTTGGGGGTGAGGTGCACCAGGTGGAGTGCGAACTCCTCTAGCACCGCCACCATGAACGGTGAGAATGACAGAGCCATCCCCACCACCAGGATGGCGAGGAAGGTCGCCACCTCCCGAGCATTGCGGGGAGCGGGAAAGTCACCGCCCCAACACATCATGGTACCTGCCGCGCGCCATCTTCCGCGCCACCTCCACACCATCATCACCGATGACAGACGGCCTGAAATCCAAGACATGAGGGCTGCTCGCCTGCACGCCCCGGCGAGTCATGGTGGGAAGCAAGGAAGGAGATGGATTGAGGAAGAAGATGGTTGATGGCGGAGGCGCGATAAGAGGCCTGAGAGAAACAAGGAAGCATAGCGGCCAACTATGTTCCTCCCTCCACTTATATACTTATGGGGGGAGAAGATGTGGCGGATCGACAAGGGGATCAGCTACGGCGACGCCTCGTCTCCCCCAGCAGAATCGGCACGTCCCCCACACTGGCGAGTGCGAAAGAAACCAGGGCAATAAAGGCGGAGAAACTCTTGGCCCCACCAACAACCCGCTTTCCGGGTTGACGGCAGGCCCGGGGGCTACTGTCAGCGTAATGGGAATGGGGGTACCCATAACCCCGGACAAGAAACACAACTAAGTGGAAGTCGGCTCACCAGCCCGCAACGTCAGTCGACGCGGGTCTGTGGGCACGGGCCCGAACCATCAGCCCATGGGAATGGACGCCCGTGAGAGCAGGCCAGGGCTCAGGCCGGGGCTCGGCCCACTGCAGGCAGCCCGGGGAGGTCCCTTTCCTTCCCGGCGAAGACACCCGCCCGGTGAAAGATTTTTTACCGGGCGGGTACACATGAAGGCTATGGCGCCGCATTAAGGAGCTTGGTACGCAGCCCGAGGGGGAGCACGGCTTCCCCATAAAAACATCGTGATTACAGTGGAACCGTGCGCTCAAATGATAAGAAGATGGACGGCAGGGATAGCTTATCCCTGAGCTATGTCCCGTCAAACGATAAATGGGCTGTGGCCGGGACCCACCACCATTCACCCCACATCGCGTCGAAGTAAATCCGGAGGAGCTCGAGCCACCTCCTAGGGTTGACCCGAGGTCACCCCGGGGTCATGGGGCCCACGGGGCGCACCCGTGGCCACCTCAGAACACCCCGGAACGCCCCGGGGTGTGCCTCCGGGGTCACCCGGGGTGTGGGGGCCCACGGGGCACGCCCAAGGCCACCCCAGAGCACCCCGGGATGCCGTCAGGCCCACCCCAAGCATGCCATGGCAGGCCCCACAATCTGCTTGCTCGACTGACAAGGAACTGAGTGGGCTGGAGGACGGCGCCTACCATGCAAGGGGGGCGTTCGCACGTCCAGAGGAAGGAATCATGGTCTATAAATAGAAAGGTCCCAGGATTTGTAAGGGGATCAGATCCCACAACACCGATAAGCTAACCAATCACAAGAACACAGGACGTAGGAATTACACCCCAAGGCGGCCTGAACCTGTCTAAAAACCACCGTCTCAACCCTTCCACGAGGAAGTTCTTGCTACGTGCTACACCCCTGGCCGAATCTATAAACTGGGGTTCCCATGAATCCCAGCTAGCGTTACTCACCCACCGTCACTGCCCCTACAAATCAATTTTTAGGGGCTGGCCGGCCCCCCACCCGCCCCTAAAAACATATTTGTAGGGGCGGGTAGGGAACCGACCCGCCCCTACAAATCATTTTCAAAGTTCACCCGAAAATTAGTTTAATTCAAATAAAATAGTAAAACACATGATAAAATTGTGAAATTTTTACCATAGTCATATTGTGATATGTGTAACATAGGAAAAATATTAAAATCACGTTGCAGTGTTTATAATGAAAAAAACTGTTGAAACATCAATGTAGACATGTGCCACACAACTATCTCATACCACTTAAGGTTAACTTTGTGTTTTGAACACTCCTTAACACTAAACAGGTTGAATTGTGTTTTTAATATTTTTTACCAATTCTACAGGTCATAACATACTTATGATAAAAATTTCACATTTTTTTGAACTGTTTTGAAGCTCTATTTGAATTAAATGAATTTTCGGGGGAATTTTGAAAATGATTTGTAGGGGCGGGTCGGCCCCTCACCCGCCCCTACAAATCGATTTTTAGGGGCGGGTGTTGGTATTTTGCAACGTCACGAATAAAATTCGCAAGCACACGGATATCACTGTAGCTTTCATCCAAGAGTATTTCAGGGTATCGTATCCACTGAGGAATGTGAGTATGCTATCTACGGGTTCAGGCTCATCCAAGGAAACACACGCTGGCGTGTAGAAGACAGAAGAGAGGACTTTCTATATCTAGAATCTATGCCTAGAAGAAGAGATCACGTCGCTATTATACTTCGAGCTAAAGGTATCGACCGGCTTATACAAGCTGATGGCTCCAATATCCGAACGTGGAGGATTACTAAAAGGCTCAAACAGGGCTGTCACCACCTGTCGGCTACCTCTACAAACCGTGGGACTATCAGACAACTGAGTGGTATAGTCCCGCCTAGACACCACGTCTACGCCTTTCCCTACTAACCTTAGCCCTGCCAAGACTACCCTTTTCTATCCGGGGTCTTAAGCTAAGATCAAAAGCTACTCGCTAGCATACACATCAACTAATATAAGGTAGAGATGATAACTTGCGATCTAAACTCTAATTCTAAATAAACAAACAAAGAAAGTCTCGAGCACTTACAACCGAATAAGCATCCATCGAGGTACAAGCAGAGAAGAGTGCCGACAGACCCAGCACTTCCCCCGACTCCTCCTCACTCTCCTCTTCTTTTACACCTCCTAGTCTACCTAAGCATCTAGGAGTTGAGTGGGTGAGATGTGTGTGTGTGTGTGTTCATTCCTCTACCCCCCCTTTGTATTTTTAGGAGGGAGCCACGGGGTGAGCTGCAGCCGAGCCTCATCAAACCGCCATCAGTAGCCAATAAGAGACCTCCACGTAGAACCCGAAGGCGGTGGGGCCCACGGGTAGGTCGGCCGGCCTGCTTGGTCGGCCGAACCCCCAGTGGGCCCACCGACCTTGTACTTTGGTCTGTGGGTCACTTCTTGGGCCCACTTGTCAATGGCACGGGGTTTGTCTTTTATCATGTCGGTTTCTTGCTCTGGTGGGCCCTATACTCCATATTCTGACACATGTCGCATCCTGATTTGCCGAAACGTCGTGTCTTGGATTAAACCACACCGATATGCTGCAAAAATAGCTCAAAATCACCTGCACACATTCTAAAACATCATCTGTGGAATCTGTTAGTAAATAAATCTATCCTAGCATTTATTCCACATTTTGGTTCCTTTCTGTGTAGGAGTTGACGGTTAAAATTGGTCGTTAGTGACCGTCAACAAGATCCCCCACACTTGGCCCTTTGCTCGTCCCGAGTAAAGGTCAGGACTGAGGTGAAGCGGTAGCTTCCTGATAGAATATCCTGCACAAAAGTTATTCATACCTTGCTCTTGCTTGTGAACTTGAATGTGTCTATCATGATATCTTGAGTTTGTTGAAGAACGAAATGATCTTGGCTTTTTGTGTCATCCTGTCATGCTGCCAGACTTGGGAATTTTTTTTGAAAGATTTTTTTTCAAAAAAAATGTTCATGGTCTTACTCTCTTCCATGGGTCCCTCAGAGTCGGTCATAGCTTATTACCAGCATTTATCCTTATTTTACCCCACCGGCTCTGATGGTATATGTGGAGTTTCGGTGGATGAGGTAGAATGTCCTCTGCTTGGCTCAAATCTGTTGCAAGATCAAAGATTGGATCCACAGGTTTACACTCATATTTACGACTGATCAGGTTAGTGCACAGATAAATACATGCTCCTTTTCATGTCTGACTTTATTTGCTGGGTCATGCTTTTTTGGCATGCCATCTTTTCTCTCTCTCTCTCTCTTTTGGGTCATGCTTCTTTGGCATGCCATCTTTTCATCTCTCTCTCTCTCTCTTTTAATACTATTGTCAGATAATATTTAAGGAGAACGAGTTTCATCTGGACATAAAACCTTAAATCAAGTGCGTAAACAGAGTAAAACCATAATGGTCACAAAATTTGATCAAGCTCAACATGTAACCAGGAGACATAGCATGGGATTTTTCAAGAGAATAGTATCATATGGCTCTGGTAGGATAGTGGATAAAGAGATAAGAGCAAGAACTCAGTTTTTGTTTTTATAAATAAAATTCCCAATCTGATCAACATGAGAGAAACGAACAACTTTAAACCAGATATATCACGTTAGTCAACAACTAAGCATCATGGGTCCTATAAAATATGGTTCACGAACTTAAGCGCAGTATGAAAAACATTTATGCAAGGCATCTATCAAGATCTCTTATTAGCAAATTTCTTAAACAGGTTCAAGAATTTAAAAAGATATGCTTATGTTTAGAAACGCTAAAGGGAGGAAACAAGTGGGGTAATGCAAACTCATGAGTCGGAGCGGGAGGTGCACGTGACGTGTGAATGTGATCGTGAATGTGTAGCGTCATAGGATCTCCCCCCCAAACTTGTTTTCGACCTGCTCTTCGATCATAGACAAAACAAACCAAATATGAAAGATAATGGGACTCTGCCGGCATTAACACCGGGGAGCCAAAGTTCACACTTCTGAAATAAAAACCGGGGTGCGACTAAACTAACCTAAACCTAAACGATATGATTAAAACTAGCGCCCAACTAAACCTATGATAACAAGAGGGGTCTTATCTAAGATCCCTACTCAAAGTATTGGATTCCTAGTGCCTCTACTAGGCGATCCATCCTTTCATCAAGAAACTTGAAGTAATGGTCGAGGTCCCCTTGCATCTCTCTGACCTCTTCCCTCAACCTCTGCTGAGATGTGTCCAATCTGACACTGGCCATATGAGCTTTTGTAAGCTCATTGGAAAGTTTCTTTATCTCAGACTTGTCTTGATAATCTTCAGTTCTGGCTGGTGGTCTCACTCCAAAGATTGTGAGGCGTGGTTGGAGTGGTGGCTCATCAGGAGATATCTTGTTGCGCCGGTAGTCATGGCTGATTATCCGGCCCTCCTTTGTCACCCACGAATGCACATACTCCTCATCAGGCTTAAGCCTCGGCCCAGGTGCATTCTCGTCTTGGAACAACTTGACCGCAAAGACCTCTGTGGTTTGCTTCGCCGTACCTCAGCTGGAAGTGCTCCACCAAGCGATGGAGAACCACCAGAGAAGCCGGGAGCCGAGCGGGCTCGTGGGGAAGTCGGCCAACCAAGGTGATCGGCCGACCTGCCCCTGGCGTCCCTTTGGCCCTTCCTCCTAGTGGTGCTTCGAGGCATTGCTGTCAAGGTTGCGGTTACCGAGAAGGCTTCTTCTTGAAGAGCCTCTGCGAAGTACTGCTCCATAGGGCTAAGTGGATTGCCCTGGCGGGATTCTGGCGCAACGTAAGGGACTATCTCCTTGTCGGTCATGGATTGATTGTGATGGGGTGCTGGTGGACAACAATGGTGGTTTTGGGAAATAGATGGAAACAAGGTGTGGAGTTTAGGGTTTCTGAAGAAAAGAAGAAGGGTACGAGACTCCTTTTCTCGTCGCAAAACGCCATTGCCCCTCGTGGAGTCGGACTCTAGGTGGGTCAAGGAGGCCGTGTGCCAAAACTGGGCCTTACTGGAGCTGGCCCAGGTTCGGCCGACCTAGTGGGTCGGCCGACCCAGGCTGGGCCCTAGCTTGCGTGGGTCAGCAGGTGGGGTCAGGTGTTTGAGAGGTAGAATGTAACACCCAGTTTATAAAAGGACATAAACCGAGCAATCATATACGTGCCAGGATCAAGTCACACGTATATACAACAGAATGAACAGTATATCACAGCACATATCACGTAAAAAGATATAATAAAGCGAGTACGAATTTTATTTATTACATTAATGACAAAAATGTCTGATACAGCGGAAGCGTAAAGTACAAGTACGAAACTCAAAAGCTGAGCGCCACAGGGACGTCGACTGGGAGACGAACGCCTAGAAGTCCTCGTAGTCCTGGTAGCGCTGAGTGAACTCCCTCGCGTCGGCAGGAACTGAGCAGTAGTAGAGTATCCCCAAGAGGAAAAAGAGTAGAGTAGGCAAGGGTGAGTACACAACTTGTACTCAACAAGTATAACACAAACTATGAGGCTCTAAGGTTGGCTGACTCAACTGCATTAGCTTTTAAGTCTTGGCAAAATTTTATTAAAACTAATTACTACAAGTTGGTGAATTACCATAAACCCAGTTACATAATAATTAATCAAAATTAATTAAGGACTACTGAGAACCAAACCAAACCAAGCCACCCGGGGAAACCTGCCTCGTCAAAGGAAGATAACCCCACTAATCAAATGGAGGATCTGGGCCGCTCATGACCGTGAGCACGGCTAGTATACCAGTTTTACACTCTGCAGGTGTTGCACATCTTTACCCACAAGTCATGAGCTACGCTAGTTGTTCATCACACTTCCTTAGGTGAGATGACTAGCAAACTCACTACGAGGCCGTTACAAAGGACACGTTGGTAAGGTGTAACCGCTAAGGATTCAGGCAATGCAATGATGGTGCCCACCTCGAGGGGTACACAGACTAAACCTCGTAGCCTGGGGACCATTGAAGCTCGACCCCCCTCGTGCCCCATCGGTAAGTTACTCCCGAACCAAAATGACCTAATTAGTAAGCCAAGACCGTCCCATTCCAGTCTTGTGGTAGTGCTGTTGTCCCAGGTTGTCGCTCTATGAACCGGTCCTTATGAAGAGTGGCCAACCAGGCAGTAAGCACCGTGCTGGCCCCCTAAACCATGTTTCTAACAAAAATCAATTTTAACGAGACGTGAGCCACTCAAACGGGCCACTCCCAGAATTAAGTTGTATATACCATTAATCAAATTAATTAAAAAGGACCAAGTGTGTTATAGCGCGGCACCTAGCACAACTAACCAAAATGCAACCCAAGGGATGTATATAAAGGATATAAAGGGGCTAGGAAAGTCCTTATAGGCATACAGTATTAAAATGCAGTATGAAATTATAATTAAAGGTGATAGGTGGTGTTCATGTTATACTTGCCTTCCTCGTACTGCTCCTGCTGCTGCTCAAACTGGTCGGAAGACGGCTGCTCTGGGTACTAGTACTGGGGCTCCTCAGATGGACCACTGTCTACTCACGAACACATGGCCAAAACAATACACAACATAAACACACATGCAAACAATAGCAAAAACTAAGAAACGGTACAAAAATACATAAAAACAATGAACAAAACTAAGCTAGAACCGTTCTACGTGTTACAACGATCGCGTGGACATAGAGAACGCCTAAAACGGAGCTAAAACGCAAAATCTAGGCTAAAAACAAGTTCTAGGGGCTTAACTGTAAGAAAAACAGAGTTTTTGGGGGTTTTCTGTAAAAACCAGGGATTAAAATGTAATTAAACCTTAGTTCTAGGGTCTAACGTGCAAAAACAGCAGGTCTGGACGGCGGGTTCAATTTCTGGAGAGCTCAGGGTTTAAAACATAAAAATAGGGGCTTAACTGGAATTATTTTTGAACGGGCGCGGACTGCGGGTTCATTTCTAAAAAGTCCTGGGACTCTTTAGCAAAACAGCCTGGCCGAAGGGGTATGTTTACATCTGAACCGTTGGATCTGGATCTGAGGGTTGGGATTTGATGGTCTAGTGTTTTAATCGTGATCGTCGGTCACAGATCTGATGGCTGGACCGCGTTCGCGCGCGGGACGGTGGTGCTGGGTCGTCGGAGTCAAATTCCATGGCGGCGCCACGCGGGGTTCGCCGGCGTTTGCCATTCCTAGCCTTCCCAAGCTCGGTTTGAGGTGCGGTTTGGCCATGGATGCTCAGCACGACATGGCTAAACCACTTGGGCACTCAGGTTGGGGAAAAGGAGCATGGAATGGAGTGCGTGGCGGTGGGGTGAGTCTCGGTGGCGGCGCCCACCGGCGTGCTGTGTCCAGGACCCTAGGGAGCGCCACAGCCTACAGGAACTGGCACAGAAGAAGGAGAGGGTCGGGGTGTAGCTCACCGAGGGCTCGAGGCGGCCGGGGTTGCAGCGCAGGCGCTCGAGGAGGACCTGCTGCAGGGCATCTCCCGCCTCTTGGACGGCACGGCTCGACCCAAGGCGGTCCTGCGGAGGTCCCACAGGGATTAGGGAGGTTCAAGTGTCGCCGGTGGTGAGAAATCGCGGCGGCGGGTCGACTTACCTGCGGCGGCGTTGGGCGGAATTCCCGAGCGAGCGTGGAGCAAGGGGAGGGGAAGGCGGCCGGTGGTGCTCCTGGTGCCAAGAAGGTGCTCCTGCGGCGGCCGGTGGAGGCTGGGAGGCCGAGGAGCAGCGTGCCCGCGGAAGCGCCGAGCTCTACTCCGCTCTGAGCGCGTAGGGCGGCGGCGGCTAGATTTTGGGGTGGCTGCGCTGGGGTTTTGGGGAAATTGGGGTGAGGGTAAGGTTTAGGGGGGTGTTGACTGTGCTCAAATATGGCTGGGAGCGATCCTTGGCGTGCGAGCCACGAAAATCACGGCGCGGGCGCTGCGTGCATGCAGCGGACTCGTGCGCGATTTGAATCGGGTGCGGGTTCGTTCGGGGTGCGGGTTGTGCACGCAAGGAGCGGGACTGGGAGGTTGCAAGTGGGTCCTGTGGCCGGGCAGAATGGGCGGGATGGTCCATGGGCCAGGCGAAGTGACCGGGCAGTGGGTCGGCACAGAGGAGCTTGGGTACGGGGAGGAAGAAAGGAAGGGGGAGCAGAGAGCGCCGACAAGTGGGCTCGTGCTGTCGGTGAGGGGAGCGACGCGGCGAGCGCATTGACGCGGGAATGGGCTGAGCGGGGAAAAGTCCGTGGGTGCGCTGCGAGAGCGGGCCGTGGCGCTGGGCTGCTGGCGCGGGAGAAAGAGCTGTGCCGCAACGCTGGTTGCTAGGCCGAGCGCGGGGAACACGGGAGCACGCTTGCTGGGCTGGCGTGGGAGTGGGCCGAAGGGGAGGGGGTCGGGCTGCTCGCGAGCAGGCCCGGGGAGAGAAGGGAGCTGGGCCGCGGGGTTTGCTGGGCCAGGAGGGGAGGGGGGTAAGCTGGGCCTGCGTGGAAGGGGTTGGGCCGGGCTGGTTTGGGGTTTTTGTGCTGGATTGGTTCTTCTCTTTTTCTTCTTCTATTTCCTTTCCTATTTCAAACTAATTCAAACTAAAACTATTTGAATTCAAATCAAATTTGAATTCAAACTCCTATGCACTCAAACAATTAAGAAAAATATGCCCCAGCATGAATGCACACACATTTTAGCCCTAAAATAAATTTTAATTACTTTATGAAGCAAAAAATAAATTATAAATGCAAGGCTAAGCAAATTAAATCCTAGAAAATTAAATAAAGCCAATTAAATTTATTATTAAATAGGAAATTTAAATTAGGGTGTTACAAATCCTACCCCCTTACAGGAATCTCGTCCTGAGATTCTAGGCTAGCTAGCAAAGAGATCCGGATATGTCTTCATCAACTCCTCTTCCTTCTTCTGGCAAGTCCTCCGTAAAGACTTCCGGGAATTCAGACACCACGCGAATACCATCCGTGGGTCTAGCCTTCATCTGATGAAGAAAACCAGAAGTCTCTGTAGCACTGACTATCACCTCTTGGCCATCAGATGCTGACAAGTGAACTGTCTGCTGAGTACAATCAATACGGACTCCCCATTTGGTAAGAGTATCCATTCCCAGAATCACATCAATACCCTTGGTGTCTATCATCATCAGATTTGCACAGAACGCTACCCCCCCTATGGAAACACTAACTCTGGGCCAGAAGATATGAGACCAAAATTGTCCTCCAGGTGAAGATACTAACATGCACCTCTTTAATGTGCTAGTACGAATACCATGATGCTCGACAAAAGACTGTGTAATAAAGGAATGAATAGCACCAGTATCGAAAAGCACCGTAGCTGGATATGAGTTGACCATGGACGTACCAATAACCACGTTCGGAGACTCGGCCGCTGAATCGGCCGTCACATGGTTCACCTTCCCCTGTCGTGGCGACCTGGGTTGGGCTGGGCGCCCCTGCTGTCCTGCCTGCCGTGGAGCCGATGAAAGGCGCTTCTGTGGACAACTTTTGGCATAATGACCTTTTTGCCCGCATTGGTAGCACAAGCGATGGTGGTGAATGGCGCTACTTGGTTGACCTCCCTGTGAACTTATCATCACATCTTGCACTATTTCTTCTGCTTGCTTTTTGGACTCCTTGCGGCCGCGTGGCTGAATCACATTCATAGTGATAGTCAACCCATCAACATAATCATAAAGTGCTTGGTTCTTGACCTGTGTATCTCTAGAGCACTCAGGATCCTTTCTCTTCTGGATGGTATATAGCTCATCGACCGATGGACAGTCAAGGAAAAGGGAATCCCCTGCTAGCTGCTCTTGATGAGACCTCTTTCTCTTTGTACCGGAGAACAACCTCTGGTTCCTCCTAGTTATGGCTTCATCTTCAGTCGCACGAACTTGACGACAGGGAACACCATAGAATTGGCAACACGGACAAGCTTTCTCCTCATTCTTCGGGTGGTATGTTGTTTGCGAGGACTGATCTTGTACCGTTGTCGGCTGCTTCACGGAAACTGTTGCACGAACACTATCACCCCTTGCACGGTCTCCAAGGTCTTTTTGTTCCGCTGCCATCTGAGCTGGGGTAAAGAGGAAACACAGATTGGTATGGTCAAAGAAGAGAGAAAAACTCCATTATTCTATCTTATTTAGACAACACTGCCTAGGCTTCACTGCTGCTAACTCCAGATAGGTGTTACATAAATCCGAAAAAAGAACTAAAGCATAACTCTTCTGTCTCATCTGAGAGATTCTCAAATTCTTCTGTACTATCTGTAGGTCGGGGTGTCACATAGAATGGGCCCACCTGCCCTTTTGGCCTATATGGCTCTTTTTAAATATAAGTATGGGATCGACTAAGTCAATCACGTCTATCTCCTCATCAAGAGCTTTATTATGGTCTAGGAAAAGCTTCAGTTGTTGACCGTTTACCTTATAGACATTACCATCGTCATCTTGTATCGTGATGGTTCCGTGCGGTGTTGATGGCGTGATACGGACCTTGCCATTTGCTTCGTAGTTTCCCGTGACCAAATAACTTGACCCTAGAATTAAAAAGCAATACCTTGTCTTCGGGATTGAAGTTCTTGGGCTTCAATCGCTTATCATGCCATCTCTTGGTTCTTTCTTTGTAGGTCGAGCCACTATGATAAGCTTCATCTCTCCATTCCTCCAGTTCCGAGATCTGGCGCTTCCGGTACTCTCCGGCTATTTTAAGATCCATGTTCCACTTCTAGATAGCCCAGTGCGCTCTGTGCTCCAACTCTACGGGTAAGTGGCAAGTTTTCCCGTAGACAAGCTGATAGGGTGACATTCCAATGGGTGTCTTGTATGCTGTCCGGTATGCCCAAAGTGCATCTGGTAATTTCAGCTTCCATCCCCTCCCCATCTCATTCACGGTCTTCTGCAGAATGTTCTTGATTTGCTTGTTAGATGTTTCTGCTTGACCGCTGGTCTGAGGGTGGTACGGAGTCGCGATGTTGTGCCTTGTCTCTAGTTCCTTGAGGAAGTTCCGGAAGGCCTAGTCAATGAAGTGTGACCCTCCGTCACTGATTACCATCTATGGTGTGCCAAATCTTGGAAAGATAATCTCATGGAACATCTTATGGGCATGCTTCGCATCAGCGGCTCTGCATGGCATGGCTTCGACACATTTGGAGACGTAATCTACGGCGACTAATATATACTCGCATCCTTGGGATTTCACAAAGGGTCCCATGTAGTCAATACCCCAGACGTCAAAAAGTTCAACTTGAAGATTGTAGTTCAGGGGCATTGAATCGCGGGCTGTGATCCCTCCATGCCTCTGGCAGTTTGGCCATCTGCGGATGAAGTCCTTTGTATCTTCATACATAGATGGCCAATAGAAACTGCTCTGCCAGATTTTTGCTTGAGTGCGAAATACACCATAGTGACCTCCATATGGTGCTGCATGGCATTTCTCTATGATCTTTTGTCCTTCTGCCGTAGGTACACAACGTCTGAGTAACCCATCTGCACAGACTCGGTACAGATATGATGCATCCCATAGGTGGCGTCTGCTCTCTTGAACTAACTTCTTTTTGTTCTCCCCTGGGGGTACATGCCCCGAGACCATGAAGTTCACGATATTCGCATACCAGGGGTGCGAAGCTATTACTTTGAGAAGCATATCATCCTGTAGGAAGTCATTTATTGGCAGATCTTGGGTATTCGTATTGGTCATGTGCGATAAATGATCCGCCACTGAATTCTCTACTTCTTTCTTATCTTTAATTTCCAAATCAAACTCTTGGAGTAGAAGAATCCATCTGATCAACCTTGATTTAGCATCCTTCTTAGTGAAGAGGTACTTGAGTGCGGCATGGTCTGTATAGACGATGACCTTGGTACCCACTAGATAGGATCTAAACTTGTCGATAGCAAAGACAACTGCTAGGAGCTCTTTTTCTGTTGTGGCATAATTGAGTTGAGCTCCAGTGAGTGTCTTGCTTGCGTATGCGATCGCGTGATGCTTCTTATCCTTGTTTTGACCAAGTACGGCCCCCACCGCGTAATCACTAGCATCACACATGATCTCAAACGGGAGCTTCCAATCTGGGGGTTGAATGATTGGAGCTGAGATGAGTATCTTTTTGAGCATGGAAGAAGAGGAGAGGACGCATAGATCTGATTGACATGCCAAAAGTCCTTTTCAAGAGGGAGCGGTTTGTTAAGGACGTGATTTAAGGGTAAGTGGAGGTGAGGTTGTACCTTGCGCGCGAGATTGGTTTTCATTTGAGCGCTAAAATTTCTTCGTCTCGGCTGCCTACTTCCGCACAGTTTTAGATATGTTACCTTTGATTTATTCGGATAGATATTAAATTATCTTATCCTATAATATCTTAAGAAATGGTACTAGTCACCTTGGTAGATTGTTTTGTTGTGTCCGTGATAGTCTTCGGGTTCAATCCCTGCAAATGACAGTATTTTTTTACACTTTTTGGTCATATTTTCCGAGTTGGATACTAATTGTGTCCAAGTTATATACTTTTCAATTGCTGCAGCATAGTCAATAATCATTAATTGTTAATGAAGCATGAAATTTATTGAAAATCATACTGGCAACCATTGTCGGAATCCAGCTCTTTGCCTTGCGCCGTGTGTCTTCTATCGAGAACACGACAAAGAACCTTTTTGTCGGGTGCACACATGGCAAAGATATAACACACGGTAAAGCCATTCTTTACCGTGAAAGTACCAAAATAAAAGTTGTAGATCTCGAAATGTTATGAAACTTTGTAGTCGACAACTTTTCAATTTGAATTCGTTTGGGGCCTCAAACAAGCATTTTACACTCCGTTTAGTATAATATGTGGGAAAAGAAAATAGTGTATAGACAAGAGTGAGAGTGTGGTGTAGTGATAGAGGAGGTTACACTCGAGGGGAGGTTATGGGTTTGAATCCAGCCGGCCGTGTAGCACGCAAATTTTGCGCAAAAAATGCTGCGACTAGCGACAGGTGTGTGATGATCGGTGGGGACCTCCCCCTATTAAAAAAAGTTTTTTCTATTTTTTCCTGGGTTTTGCCATTTAAATATTGCCGAGTGCTTTATTTTACCATGGGCCACACGTTACCACATGGCACACTCTTTGCCGTGTGTTCGAAAAAAAGCCCACAACCGGTGTTTGCCGTGTGCTTTCCGGGCTTTGCCGCGTACTTCTTAATAAGCTGAATCCCGTAGTGAACCTCCGAATTATTTAGAAAACTAACAAAACAATCTTGAAAATTATTTTTTCTCTATTGGAAAATTCAAAATACAAAAAAGATAACCATACTAGCTAGCGACACCTAAAATTATGAAAAACTATTGGAAAAAATACTAAGAGCATCTCCAAGAGTACCCTATTTCTCTTCCCATCCTTATTTTTTTTGGAAAAAGACAAAAGAATACTCTCCAATAGTTTCCCATCTTAATTTCATATCTCCTAACAATTGGCAAATTAGGTTCCCTTGTGCGTAAAAATACGCACGCCTCCGTCGCTCCCGATCGCCCTCCCTCGTGACTTTTTTTTCTGGCGCCTTCTTCTTCCCTGCACCATCCTTCCTTCGCTCCATGGATCCAGTCTATTCTTTTGATTTTTCCCACATTCTAGGATTTAGGGTTTAGTTTCTGTAGCCGCCGCCGCTTCCGTTGGCCTACCCGCCATGGAATGCGCCCGGCGCCACTTCTTCACACACCGATTCCAGCCGCCACGGTGCGTCACCGGCACAAGTAAAAGGTAAAATGGAACCCTCTCATCGTTCTCTTTCTTTTCCCCCAATTTCAAGCCCTCTGGTGCCCTAAATCACCGACAATTTGACTTGCAAGAAGCTTCTGTCCGCCAGCCATGTCCGCCAGCCATGGAAGTTTCTCGTGGAATTATCCTTGTGTGGCACAACTTCTCATTTTTTGGAGAAAAATAGAGAACTATTGGAGATTGACTCTTTTTTGCCTTCCCATACCTATTTGGCGAGTTGGCAAACAACAATTTTTGAGGAGAAAATATTGTGAACTCTTGGAGATGCTCTAATGTGATATAGATAGGTCATGATTATCCACTAACAAACCAGCCAAACCTATTAATCACCATGTGTTAGATTGTACTGTCAGGAAATTATGAAACAATCGGCCATTCGGTACAAAAGCCGACAGGTAAACTAATCATTGTTGGCTATGTTTCATCGAATAGCCCACTGTCCTAATAACACCGTATGTAATTGTCAAACAGTCGGTTATTACAACAATTTGCCAAGTGTCATGTTGAGACTATTGGAAAATACTTTGCCCTGTCGGCCATGTGGTGTTGTGCCCGACCGGGCAAATCTAACCCTTGGGAATAATGAGGCCAACAGTTCGCATTATAACTATCGGTAAAACTTAAACTGTTGGTGATTTATAATCTCCCCGACTACCTGTTGGCCATTGTAATAGCCTGTTGGCGTAGGTTAGGTTTCTAGTAGTGCATATTTTATTTGGCACATCATGTCAACTATGAAAAGGTACACAAACGTCCTATTCTAACCATATTTTGCAAACATACACATGCATAATTTGAAATGTCCTTGTTTAAGCGT